>NC_138109.1:16902500-19402500 GCF_964146895.1 Miniopterus schreibersii
CCAGCCTGGCTGAGACCCAAAGCATTGCAAGTGTGGGTGGGCACTGAGCCCCACCAACCCACAGAATTGAGACAATAACAGAGGGCTGTTTTGAGCCACGGAGTTTGGAACGGTTTGTTACACAGCAACAGATGACTGAAACACCCTTGGATGGGATGCCATCAGCAACCCAGCAGATGCTGCTTTTCTCCTTCCTGAGGATGGTTGCCTCCAACCTCTGCCTTTAGTGCACCTGAAAGAAGATCTAGGCCTCCCAGCTCCAGGACCAGCAGCCAGATAGCTAGTGTCCCCATGTCCAAAGTCCCATGTCTACCCATTGACCAATCAGCTGAGTTCAAGAGGCAGGCCCTGTGGGGGTGGGGAGATAACCTCAGAAGAAGAGAAGTGTGGGATGAGCAATCACCACAGGGTGTGTGACAAGGAACCTCCTCAGACAGCAGGAAAACTTTGGACTGAGACCTGGCCACCACACATACCCTTCACTGAGCCCTTTCTTTGTGCCAGGCCCAAACCTCCTCAGACAGCAGGAAAACTTTGGACTGAGACCTGGCCACCACACATACCCTTCACTGAGCCCTTTCTTTGTGCCAGGCCCAAACCTCCTGAGACAGCAGGAAAAGCCCTAGTCCGGGGCTTGGCACAAAGAAAGGCTTCAGTGAAGGGTGTGCGTGGTGGTGGCCGGGTCCCTGTCCCTGGGTGGTCGCCCTTGTCAGGTGGTCGTTGTATGATGTGGCTCCTGGTTGTTGCTGGTAGTAATTCTGCCTCCTTTACCTGTCCCTGAGGAAGACCTTCCAAGATGCTCTGAGCTTCCTGTGAAAGCCTGTTACATCCTCTCAAGTGTGAATCTGGTAGTAACACTAAAAATGCTCCATCAGTCAAGAATGTGTTCAGAAAGTCACCCAAGCTCCCCCTCTGGAAGACGAGAACTTGAAATTCCAGAGGGGCGCTGATCCAGAGGGCCTGGGAGAAGCTGGCAGACCCCTAGTAGGGGTGGGGGCTTGGGGTCAGCAGTCTTTCCCTGTGCTGCCCCTGAGGTGGGGGCTGCAGCTGTCTGGGTGGGGGTGGGGGTGGGGGTGGGGGTGGGAGCGAAGCTTGGGAAGCACAAGGAACCAGCAGAGAGGACTCCACAGGGGCACCTGGGCCAACCAGGCTCAGGCCAGGCCCCCTCCCATCAGCTGTCTCACACACACTCACCTTGCATGCAACCTAAACACTCTTTTCCTCCAGCTACATGAGGTGACAGGGCACCCTGCTCAGCTGTAAGTACCTTAAGAGCAGGGACTGTGCCTTTCATAGGCCACCATCTCCCCACTGTCTGACATGGGTATATGCCTGCATGGATGGATGGATGGATGGATGGATGGATGGGTGAGTTTGATCAGGAGCCACTGCCCTTCTCTGTGCCTTTTTTTTTTTTTTAATGCCCTGGAGTCCTGGATGCAAGTCCTGTCTCTCCAATGGACCCAGTGCCGAGCAGTCACTTCATCCTCAGACGCTCAGCTTTCCCATCTGGGAAATGGGGATGACTCAAGTCTGTTCTGGGTAGGGTTACTGGAAGGGGGAAATGGGATCATGTGTAACAGGACAAAGGTGAGCCGGTTTTGGGTTTTGGAGCAGTCACTGTCATCACTGTTACCACCACTGTCACCAGCCTGCAATCACTCTCATCACCTCCACCCTCACCCATCCTTTCTCCTGCTCCCCAATAACCACACTGCCTCTGGCCCATTCAGTGCTTAACTTAAATCACATTTAATTGTTTTTCAAAAAGGAATACAGAAATTGGAAGAGATTCACAGCACTCACAGTCAGGAAGGGTTAACTGAAAACAGGAATATATTAAGCTTTTGGTTAAAAAATGCAAACGCAATTCCAGTTACACTCACCCTGTGCTCTCACTCTTGCACTGCTCCCAGACACACCTTCAGCCTCAGGCACATGTGCGCGCACACACACACTCACACACACACGCTCCCAGACTCATGCACTCCCAGCACTCACACTCAAGCACACACTCCCCCGAGCAGGGCTCAAAGGCTGGTGGGAGAGGGAGAGGCCTGGTGCCATTCCAGGGGCCTGTCCCTCCCAAATCCCCCTCACTAAATGACAAAGCTAGACTAAACTCAGGCTCTAGGGGACACACACAAGGCTCTGTGAGCTGTGCTTAGGGCAGGGAGATGGAGAAGCCACAGCAGGGACAAGCGGCCTTAGACAATCCTGTTCTCCATGATGGCCAGTCGCTTACTCACAGCTTCCAGTGGACTCGGAGTCAAGGAGAGGTGCAGGTGGACCAGAGCAGAGCAGTCACGGTGCGAGACCTGAACTCAGGATCCCCACTTTCTGGCTCCTGCAGAGTACCCCTCTCCCAGGGTTTTCTCTCCCCACCCCCACCCATAGCATGTGTTTTCCCCAATGTCAAAACATATCCACCTACTGATCTCAGAATGGTGCTCTCCAAAAACACAGCCAGTACCATGAGCCCCGCATGCCCAGCCCTGCCCTCCTAGTCCTGACCAAGCCAGGGAGCTGCCCGAGGCCCAGCCCCACCTGATGGGGGCTGGTGAAGAGCCTGAGAACTGGAGCAGCCACGGGCACCATGTTTTTCTGAGTGTGTCCAGGACTCCGTGTGTGCTTGTCCCTAGATCTTGACCTCTGCCTCAGTTTCTCTGATTGCCCTCTAGGAACCCCTGCTTTTGACAAGGTCAGTATCATACCTGGTGTCAGCCTGTCTGGCCAGGATCTAGCCCATCTTCAGCAGGAAGCAGGCAGGAGGAGCCCGCCCCGACCCCATTACACCTCCTCTCCGCACAGTGCCCTGGCCTCTGCCCTATGACCCCTGTCCCTTCCCCCTGTCTCCTGTCCCCGGCCCTCCCCTTCCCTGCACTAGCCTCCAGGAAAGGATATGTTTCCTGGTCAAGGCCTGCAGTAGCCCGTCCACTTTGGCCTGGAATTTCAGAAGGGACTCACAGTCACACGGATCTTCCTCTGGAATGGACAGGAAGCAGAGAAAGACAAGGGATGGTGGTGGTTGCCAGGCAGGGAGGTGGGGTAGTCACTGCTCAGGGCCAGGACCTGGGAGTCTTGAGGGAGTGTGTGGCCTAGGACATCTAAGGGGGCAGAGATATGCAGAATTCTTGAGACAGAGCTCCTGGGAGTAATGGAGGGTGACCCCTGAATGTCTTCCTGATCCCCAGAGCCTTGATAAAGAACTCCAATAACAGCATCACTGCACTGAGCACCTACTATGTGAAGGACACTGGTGTCAGGAACATTTACGTCATCATGGTGACTCCTCACCTCAATCCTTTGGGTTTGAAGTCATTAATCTCACTGTACAAATGAAGAAACTGAGAAGTGAAACAACTTGCCCATGGTCAACAGATAGTTAGTGTCAGAGCAAAGATGCAAACGCAGGCACGTTTGGCTCTGGAGTCCATGTTCTACCACTGGGAACCAGCTGGCAAGGTCACCAGGCAGGGTCAGGGGAGGTGGCAGGGTTCAGATCCCAGATCCTCCAGTTATTAACAATTGTTCCACCCCCCTGGCCTTGGTTTTCCTGTCTATAAAGTGGGGATAAAAATATTCCTACCAAATAGAATGGAATGCTTTGATACCTGGAGAGCACTGAGGACAGTGTCATTCATGTAATGAGCATCCAATAAATATATGTTTGCTGGCCAGCTCACCTCCTGGTTCTGCCAATCCTTGGTGCCACCCCAGCTCCTGCTTTCCCACACCCACTTCCAGTTCCAGGATGGCTCCATGCTCCACCCCAGAGCCCCACCTGCCCCTCCCATGCATGCCAGCTCTGGCCTCACTCACCCACGCAGATCTTCTTCTGCAACTTCATGCCAATCTGGTTGATGGTCTTGAAGTCAGCTGTGTAGAAGTAGTGCTCTGCCACGGGCTCCGAGGCGATCTCCCTCAGCTCGTCCTCCACAGCGTTGCCCACACCCACGGCAAACATCTTAAAGCCTGCCAAGGGGGACAAGACAAGTAAGGGTGGAGGTGGGGACAGGCAGCCATGGCCGAGCCTCTTGGAGGATGCCTAGGAAATCAACATCAGATACCTCCTGGTGGCAGCTTCTGGAATTGCAGGCACAATGCCTGGGACAATGAACCTTTGGAAATGAACCTGAGGAAATGAACCTTTATTGAGATACTACTATATATCAGACCTGTCCTGACTGTCCTGGGAGCTTTGTGATATCATTTACTCTCAAAACCATTATCTGGAGGTTATTATTACCCTCATTTAATAGGCAATAACACAAGACTCAGGTTTGTCCCAAAGTGGGCTGCCTTTCAGAGGTTGGTATGCTCTTGAGAACATTCAACTAGAAAAGTGCCCTCTTACTAAAGGACCATCAAAAACAAGCCACTTACATTTCTGGAGCCTCAGTTTTGTCCACCAGTATAAAAAAGACATGGATGAACCAACCCTTCCTCATTCAAATCAAACCTGGGTTTAGGGCACTAATCAGAATACACACTAAGATAGATAAGAGTTGGATTGTGCCAAGTACCCCTGGCCATCGGTGGTGTTCAGGGTCCAGGAGGGAGCACCTACCAAGGTCCTTGGCCTTCTTGGCAGCATCATTGATATAGTCCTGGCTCCGGCCGTCGGTGAAGACAATGCCCACCTTCTGGGCGCCAGGCCTAGCCCCACTGGACACAGTGAAGGAATTGTCGATGAGGTACTTGAGGGCAGCCCCGGTCATGGTGCCCTTTTCCATGTAGGACATGTTCCGCACAGCCGCCTTGATGTCCTTCTTGGTGTGGTAGCGGCCCAGCGGGAACTCCTGGCGCACAGAGCTGGAGTACTGGACCAGCCCCACCTGGGCCAGCTTGTCCGACACATCCAGCGTGTCCACGATCTGGTTGATGAACGTCTTCACTAGCTCAAAATTCTCGGGCCGCACGCTCTTGGATCCATCGATGAGGAAGACCAGGTCGGTGGCCGAGCTGCTCCCGCCCCCGCTGCAGACTGGGGAGTGGGGGGGGGGGGCAGGGAGATGCAGCTTAAGGACAGTTACCCATGTGGCCACCGTCTGGGCTCTGCCACCCACCAAGCTCTGTGCTGAGCGTCATCCCAGCGTGTCCTCAGAACCCTCTCTATGAAGCCAAAGCTTTTCAGCATTGAAAACTGAAAAGCCACACGGCTCAGATGCAGTGGCACTAAGATCTGAACTTAAGACTGTGTGACTCCTTCCACCACACTAAACCCACCACCCATGGTGTCAAAAAGGGGAAATCAGAAGAGAATTCTTGGCTGACATCAAACTCTAGAAGGAATCTGTCACCTTTGCAGATCCGTCCAGGGGCACAGTGTGGGAAGGCTCAGGTGCCCTGGGGAGTAGATGAGGCTCCGTCCCCTCCCCCAGCCCACCCTGCCCAGGGCTGCCTGTGTCCAGCTCACTGACCATTGCAGGTCTTGCCGTCGCTGTTCAAGGTGAAGCCCTCGCGGCAGGCGCAGGTGTAGGAGCCCGGGGCGCTGATGCACACCTGCTCACAGTCATGGTCTCCCGTGGCACACAGGTCTGACACCACTGTGGGGACAAGAGGAGTCTCAACCTCACGGTCACGGGGCCTTGGATATCTCAGCCAGGGTGGGCCCTCACACACCCAGGGAAACTGAGGCACCCTACTGGGTGGGGTCCAGGCCCCAGAGCCCCAGCCCAGGGCCAGATGATAAAACTAAAACTTCCCGCTAAGGAGGTAAAGGCCACAGGGACAAGAGCTTGCTTTTGGTTTTGTTCACTGCTGTATCCCCGGTGTCTAGAACAGCACAGGCAGTGAAAAACAGGGCATGCGCAAGACGCTCAACAAGTACTTGTTAAATACCACCCACTGAGCGCTGTACCCTGCGTTATCTCACTGAATCCTCACAAGAAGGTGCATGTTTTTCTCAGACCCATTTTACAAATGGGGATAAGTCCTGCCCTGGTCCCTCCCCATCCTACTTGAGACCCCGCCCCTTCTGAAAGGTTACATCCCAACGCCGGCCCATAGGCCCACCTCCCTTCTTCTAAGGACTCTCAACCTTTTCCTACCCAGAGCCCAAGCCTCCCCACCCCCAGACCCTCCTGCATCACGAACACCTTGGCACCCAACCCCTCGTCCCCCAACATCCAAACAAGCACAGGTTCTTCTAGGCCCTCTCCTCGCTGGATTCCTGCCCCTCCTGGGTCCCCAACAGGACCCTCCACATAAAGGCGTTCTTGGACCGCCTTTCCCCAGCGCCCCCAGCCTGGGCTGAGGACCCGCCCGCAGACCAGCGCCCCTGCCCCAGCCCCAGCCCTGGCCCCGCCCCAGACGCTGGCACCTCTCAGTCCCCGCCCTAAGGCCCCCGCCGCCCCGCCCGCCCCGCGCCGCCCGCGCACAGCAGAAGGCCTCCTGGAACTTCTTGGACAGCTTCTCGATGACACTGTAGCTCTCCACGTAGTCGACGTGCTCCTCCTGCGGCTCGCTGGCGATCTGGCGCAACGTGGCCTTGTCCACGCGGCCCACGCCGATGGCAAAAAGCTCGACCCCACTGGCCCGGGCTCGTGCAGACACGTCCCGCACGCTGTCCTGGGGTCTCCCGTCCGTCACCACGATGACCACCTGCGACACGCGGGGACACGTGTGAGGAGCGGGCCCCCTCCCGGCGCTGGGCTGGGCTGGGCTGGGCTGCGCGGGCGCTTGGCCCTGCGGTAAACCCCGGGACCGCGGGCAGGAGCGGAGACTGAGGTTAGCTGGTTGCAGGGGGATCTAATTCCCCGCCAGGTTTCTGCCCCAGGGAAGAGAGCAAGGCTGGAGGAGGAGAGACCGGTTCCTCTGACGGAGAGAGCCTAGGCTGAGGTGTTCTCCCATCCGACTAGGGCCCCTGGGTGTCCCCGGCACCAGGCAGGCGGAGGTCAGGAGCGTGTCTCCCCCACGCCCCTTCCCCCGACGGGCCTCTGAGGACAGGCCCAACGGGTGTGCCCAACACCGTGCAGTTCCGGTTTTGGGCACCAGGTGGCGGCAGAGGGAGCCATTCCCTCAGATGCCCATTAAACCGAAGGAAGAGGGCAACTTCTCTCCCTCCATTGCCAGATGCTGTATGTCCTTCCCAGAGAGGAGAAGACTGCCTGCTGTCCTCCCACAAGGCTCCTCTGTTCTGCACTCTGGAAAGGGAGACAGAGGGGACCCTGGCGCTGAGCCTGGCCCTCATCACCCCCTACCTGAGCCTGCCCTGAAGCTGAGTCCCCACAGCTCTTCCAGAGTCTGGGACTCGGCATCCAGCCCCTTTGGCTGCTTGTTGGCTTCTGACCTGGCTCTGCTTCTGATTCCTGGGTCCTCACCCCTGGCCTGGGTGCCCAACCCTGGGCTTGTGACCTGTAGTATAGTGATTTAGACAGGCCTGGATTAGAAATCCCCCCCCCCCCCCTCAGTTACAGTTCACCTTCCAGCCTGTTTCTTCATCTGGTGAGGTTCAGGTGAGATGACTCAGGGAAGAAGCCAGGAAGGAGAACTATTATTTGTGGTATCATTGCCCTGGGTGCCCTGGGGAGTGAGTTTGCACAGTCTCTTCCCCTCCAGAGGCCTAGGCTCCTGGCTCTGAAAACCTAGCTGGGAAGATTCACTGCCACGTGCATTCCTCTGAGGCTCACTGTCTCTTTGAGTCCCTAATGTCCCCCTTCAACCAGTTTTGGGACTTTCCTTCCACCTTATAGGACTTCCCACAGATGAATCCCAGGTGGAAAGCCTAATGTCTGGTGCCAGCTCCCCCGATCTCTGTCTCTATCTCACCTAAAGGATTAACTCTCCTCGAGTGCCCACCCCAGGCCACTGGCTTGAACTGGGATGAAGCCATTAACTCTAGAGATGTAACAACTACCGATGTCACCATCATCCCCTTTCCCTCTCTCCATTAGGATCCTCTGGGGCCACCATGCCCTTCCTGTCACCAGGACCATCAACCTGGGCCTACGGCCAGAACTTGTAAGTGACCCCACAAAATAACACCAACAGGCTCGCCCAGCCAGGTGTGGCTCAGTGGTTGAGCATCAACCTAGGATCCAGGAGATCGGGGTTCGATTCCCGGTCAGGGCACATGCCCGGATTGTGGGCTGCAGCCGATCAATGACTCTCTCATCATTGAGGTTTCTATCTCTCTCTCTCTCCCTCTCCCTCTCTAAAAAATTAATAAAAATAAAAGACCAACAGGCTGCCCAATGTCATTTCTTTGAGGGCCGTAATGGCTGGGGTTATATGCTACTGTCTGTGAACATTTCTACCACTTTTTAGCTGGAAAGCTGCTTAAGCTCACTGTGCCTCAGCTTCCTCATCTGTAAAATGGAGACACCACCTCTGAGCAGGATTGTATTCATTTGACACTCATGCCTCAGTTGTGTACTGTGTGTCAGAGAGTGGGGGATAGAAGGGGGTAAGAAAGACTGCTTCTCTGTGCTGGGGCCCCGGGCAGGTAAATGGTGAGTCCTCAGTCCAGCAATGGCAGCAATGGGGAGGTACAGGAGCCTGTGGGAGGACCAGTAGGGGAGAGGACACCTAACTGGACTCACAGGCCCTGGGCTGAGTCCTGAAAACTTATACCATAGACACAAGGTCTGTGAAAATGTTAAGCACTCTACCTGGAGCCCTCACTGACTGTGCAGCTTAGGGAACATTGCCTCATGTTTCTGAGCCCCTCCCCATCTAAGGCTTATTAAATAAAATATTAGCTAATGCTTATATGGGGCTCGTTAGGTGCCAGGTGCTGTTCTGAGCACTTTGTGCTCATGAACTCATTTCTTCCTCCCAGGAGCCCCTTGAGAAGGTGCTATGTTGCTCCCGTTTTATAGGTGAGGAAACTGAGGCACGTGAGAGGAAGTAACTCACTCCGAGGCTAGTTTGGTGGAGCAGAGCATTGAACCCAGACAGGCTGGTGGCAGTGTCCATACCGTTAACCATCACGTAAACATCTGAACTGTCTCGCTCTGCCTTCGAGGAGCACAAACTGGCTGGGAAGCCAAGGTCAGCGAAACTGAAATAACCCAGTGCTTGCCTGGGGTCAGAAGGGTGGGGAAAGATGGGTTCAGCTCTGCCACTTCTCTTAGTTGGTTCTGGTCCCCAGCTGTAAGTGGCCACTTCGTAGGGGTAATGGGAGAATTCAAGTGTATGCAGGCAAAGCTCTCGGTACCCAGTGGGAGCCCGCAAACAGCAGTACCCCAGCGGGGGGGGGGGGGGGGTACCTTGCTGATGTCCGGGGACTTGGTGCGACCGCCCTCAGCATCACTCAAGGCCTTGGTGATGGCGAATTGGATGGCCAGGCCGGTCATGGTGCCTGTAGACAGCGGCTGGATGCGGCGCACGGCCTGAAGCAGCGCGGCCTTGGAGTGGTGGGCCCGCAGCGGGAACTCCTGCTTCACGGAGCTGGCGTAGTTGACCACGCCCACTCGGGTGGCATTGGGCCCCACATTTAGCGACTCGATGACCTGGGACAGGAACACCTTCACCTTCTCAAACTCCACGGGCCGTACACTGCGGGAGCTGTCAACAACAAACACCAGGTCCGTGGGCCGGGTCCTGCAGAGGTGCCCTGGTGGCACAAGGAGAGAAATGGCAAAGAGCAAGGGTCAGAGGTCAGAAGGCTGGACGGAGACACACAGACAAAGCACCAGGGCACCAGGGGCCACTTAGACTCAGACCAGAGGCCTCAGGCTGCGGAAGCTGGGCCTGAGCTGGGCTATCTTGAGCCTTGGCTGACATGAGGACACAGCCAATCAACTTGCTAAAGGCCTCACAGTGCTGCTCCTGGGAAGAGAGGCTCAGATTCCGGCCTCGGCCTCGAGTAACTCACTTTACCTCTCTGAGCCTCATTTTCTTCATATGCACAATGAGCTGATAATCCCTTAAGCAAAAGTACACCCAGGGTGCCAGCAAAGGCAGGGAGGCCTTTAAAACCTGCTTCTCAGGTTTGAGCCAAGAGCAGCTCCATAGACAAGGGGCAGCTGTTTCTCCGAACTGGGCAGTGGGGCAGAGGGTGGGCCCTCCAGGGTGGACACAACCTGGAGGCCCAGCACCGTGCCTGTCCACATGGCCTCTTTCATCTGAACATCAAAGCAAATCCCCAAAGTGGACCCAGTTTACCCTGCTGGCTGCTGTCCAAGGGCTGAGGAAGGGCTGAAGTAGCCACCTTGGCAGCGTGACACACGCTAAAGACATTTCCTTCCAAAAAAAAGACACATCCTTCTAGCCCTGGGAGGCAACTTTAGGAGTTTCCATTTCATCTGTTGGGTGGGGAGAGAGGCTACTGCTTCTTAAGGTTACTGGTCTGGGCCTGTAGCCAGAAATGCCGTTCCATCCCATACTGAGTCTGGCACAACCTCTCCCAGATAAGGATGAAGGGAGATTCAGGAAGAGGCCTGTTCTCTCAGCGGTCCCAGCTCCCAGCCACAATACCGTAATTCCAGGAATACCAGAGCCCCTCAAGAGACCTTAGACATGACCTTGCAGCCGCTCCCTGTTCCTCTCTAGCTAAGAGCACAAAAATGGGTAAACTGAGGCCCAGAGAGAGAGAGAAATGGCCACAACATAGAGCAAGTGGATCAAGACCCAGGGCCCAGGGGACTCTGGGGCTCTTTCACTGTATGGTCTTAGGCCCACCCCTGTCCAGCTTCAGTTTCCCCATCTGTATAGGAAGAGTTGGACATTCCAGGATTCAGTGCCACACTGAAACTCTAGAAGTGGTACAACAAGCAGGGAGTCCAGTCTGGGATATGCTGAAAGGGCTGGTCACCAGAAATGGACTCCTTCCAGCAGAGCCATGAGCTTAGTCAGTTCTGGGCACAGTGCAGCCTCTGACATCAGCAGCTCTCTGTGTAACTTCTACCCTCAATGTCCCAAGAGACAGCGGTCCCTGCAGCATGCATGGTCCCTGAGGGCAGCCCTGGGACTGAGAAACCCCAGGAAAGACTCTGGGGCTCCAGAGAGAAGCCCACTCATGTTCCCTGACAGAACAGACTGAGGGCCACTCCAGCCTTGGCCCTGATGCATGTCACCATCTCTGTCTGCTCCTGTGCTAGCCACCCTGCCCCCCTCTCCTCACCTCTCCTCCTGGATCCCATTTAATCTCTGCCCATCTCAGTGCCCAGCCCCCCAGGCTGTTAGTCAGGGGCCACTCGTCCAATGTCCCCCACCTCACATAGGCCCCCTCACCTCTGGGCTGGGGGGCAAGGCCATGTGTGCGAAGAGCCAGGTGCAGCAGCAGCAGATGGCAGAACACGAGGATGGCACCAGAGATGACCCTCATGGTCCTAGCAGCGCAGGCGGCAGCCGGCACAGTTGTGGAGGCCAGTGGGAAGATAGCTAAGAGCTTAGACTTGGAGCCAGCTTAGCTGGATCTGCTATATGCTACCAGTGGGCTCCTTCTCTTATCAACCTTGCTGCGCAGCCTCCCAGCGAGGTCCCCACCCCTCGCCTCCCCGCCCCTCACCTCCACACCTCCCCCTCCGCTTCCTAGTGAAGTGATGGACGTGTCTGGCCTGGGCTAGAGAGGCTAAATGACCTCAAAGCACACATTTTCTCCAGAAGCAGAGCACAACTGTCAACTGCAGTTCACAAAACTTCCAGTAGGTGGAGGGCCTGCACTGATCTGAAGCTGTGACTCTGAGGCCAAGAAACCTGAGTTCCAGGGCCTCACACCCCTGCAGCCTCATCCCACACCCAGATTCCTCTTACCTGCAATTTCAACGCCAATTTTCTCATTAAACACACTTCCCTTCTCCAGCCTCGGCTATCCCCTGCCTCTCCATGTAAGTCCTGCTCTCCCACTACACCTGGATTCCCGGAGTTCTCTTCCAAGTCTTTGCACACGCAGGGCAGTCTGCCCAGAAGGTTCCCCTCTCACTCACTCTGCCAAGCCGAATCTTTCAAGATCATGATTGGAGTAACGTGCACATTAGTACTTGGCATGTGCAAAGCAGCAGAGAAGATAGCTAAGAGCTTAGACTTGGAGCCAGCTTAGCTGGATCTGCTATATGCTACCTGTGTGACCGCGGGGGAGTTACTTCACCTCTCTGTGCCTCCAATTCCTCATTGGGAAACGGGATGCTAACAGTGCCTACCTCCTAGAGTTGCTTAGAGGAGCAGAGTTATACAAACTACCTCAGTTCTCTTCACAACCCTGTAAGGCAGCTACTATTATTACCCTCATTTCCCAGATGAGGAAGTGATAAACAGAGAGGTAAAGTGACTTGTCTAAAGTCACACAGCTAGGAATTGTCATTGCCAGGAGAGTGCCCAGGCTGGTCTTCTCAGCCACCCTGCTTTCTCAGGTGGAGCTTGGTGGAGGTGCCTTCCCCATGCCCACCTCTTCCCCCTCCCCTGGGTTAGGGCCTCAGCCTGTGCTTCCGTGCATTGTCTGTCGGATCCATGAGTGGGTAAGGGTCTGTTTGATTCATTTCTGCATCCAGGCTCAGCTCAGGGTCTGCATGGAAGAAGCAAAAATAAAGGTTTGTCAATAAAGGAGCACACCCCTGGCCGACGTGGCTCAGTTGGTAGGGCATCGTCCCATGCACTGAAGGGTAGCCCTCCAGTTTGATTCCTGGTCGGGGCACATGCCCAGGCTGCAGGCTCTATCCCTGGTTGGGACGCATACAGGAGGTAGCCAATTGATGTTTCACTCTCACGCCATGTGTGTATCTCTCTCTCTCTCCCTTCCTTTCTCTCTAAAAATCAACAAAAAATTTTTTAAATAAAGGACCATAACCAGGAATGGTCCCTACTGTTGCATCTAGAGCCAGTTGTCGATGGGATAAAGCGAAATGAGCATGGGCTTAGCCACCTGAGAGACCCAGTTAACAGCACTTCCCTCCTACTTGCCCCAGTAAGTTTCATTAATTCATGTAATTTATAGCCCTCCCCAATTCTCCAAACCTGGAGGCTGCTGGTTTTTTCCTTTCCCTCTGCAACTTTTAAATCTAATTCTCTTCTCTAGGGACACTGCAGGAAGGATGTTGTGCTACTGGAATCACTTCCTCCAGTTGTCACCTGCCTCCCCCTCCCCAGCATGTCAGCTTCCTCTGAGCAGGGGTCTTGCCTGTCTCAGTCACCACTGAATCTCCAGGACTCAGCATGGTGCCTGGAACAGGGTATCTGGTGTGCAATGAAGAAATGAATTAAAAGAAAGAACTAATGACAAAGTGTCAGGCTGGAGTCAGCAATGGTGACCGATGGTGACAGAGGCAGAGTGGTCTCCCCATGGCCCCGCTGAAGGTGCACGAGGACAACGTGAGCTCAAGTCCCCTCGCCCACCACCCCCTCTCCCCGTGGACAGGGCTGTGTCCAGAGCTCAGGGTACAAAGCTCTCTTGGCCGGGGCAGCAGCTGGGCCCATGAAATAGCTCTTTCAGCTCCAGCTCTGAATGGCAGTTCTATGGACTCCTCAGAGGAACACAGGCGCCTTTTCTGGGTCACTTCTCCGCTCATTAGCGCAGCCACAGAAATATGCTACAGGTAAGCTTTCAGGAACAGAGATGGATTTCCCCCAAAAAGGGGCAGCTTTAACATTCCACAGCGAGAGCAGGGCTTGTGGGAAGGGAGACCTGGAAGTTCAGCATATACATTGAGGAAAGAAAATAAATATTTGTGTTTTAAAAATGTGAAACATTTGATTCCCCAGGAATCAAAACTGGGAACAGAGTGTCCGGTATTGGCCAGAGGAAAAAAAAATGCGTTGAGGGGCTTTGCTCCAGGCTGCTCACCAGTCAGGATGCCCACTGTTCCCTCTTCTTGTTTTCACACACCTCAGGCTGCCAGAAACTTAAAGCCTTTAGTGTTTTATCCAAGAGAAAGAGCATTTGTGATAAAGTGAGAGGCCCCTGGGCAGAGTGTGGCTCAGTGGAAAGCGCACAGGCCACCGCCCCACCCCCACCTCCAGCCCCAAGGCTTAATTTCTTTCTGAAAGAATTAGCCTGGTTACCTCGGGCTCCCATGACGAGAGATGCAACCTGGCCTAGGGCTGCATGTCCCCCTTGTCCTCACCTACCATCATCACAATGTGGCTGGATCTTCATCTACCTTTACTGCTATTTATTTCATCTTTCTCTTGAACTCCAAAGCCACTTGTTGAAAAATTGTCTCCTCCTCCTAAGAAGTAACAGCCATGAAATCACGGTTTGATCCAGTTTATGTAATATTTATTCTGATATGCCTTTAAATAAATTAGAAACAAATTAAATTTAACCTTTTCATCCACTTAGCACCAAAAATGATCTTGCGTTCTGCCAGGGGCGTGCAGGCCAGACTTTGAGGAACCCTGTGAAGTGAAACAACTTTGGGATCAGACAGAGCCAGGTTTGTTTCTGTCACCTGCCAGCTGCATTGACTCCAGGTGACTCCTTTCACTTTTCTGCTCTTGGGTTTCATGTCTTTAAGTTGGGATCGTGATGGCATTGTCACAGGTGGTTGAGAAGAAAATATATTGAATGCTGCGTCAGTGTTGCTTTCAGCGTGCCTTCTGTCTTAGTCAGGATAGAACAGGCTAAGCTGCAGTAACAAACAGTCCCTCCAGTCACAATGTCTCTAACACAAGGGTGTGTTTCTGTCTCATGGCACAGGCTGGGGCTAGACAGGCAGCTCCCTGCACAGACCCTCAGGCTGCCTCTGTCCTGCTGTCCCACTGTGTCCAAGTCCTTCATCTCCAGCCACATGGATGAGAGAGACAGCAACTTAACTGCCTCAGACAAGGCATGCACATCACCTGACTCTCTAGAAGTCCAGGGGTGGGAAATGGGTATTTAGTGAGCAGTGACCCTTCCCAAGTGAAAAAAGCTTCTGTTGGCTCTATATTACCTCTCAGTGAAAATTCAAACTTAGCTGGGCATTTAAGGCACTTCACGAGCTTTTCCCAAACCAGTGCTGGCCTTGCTCCCTCCCCTCCTTCATCACCCTCTCTTCTCTGAAACACAATGAGTCACACTCTTGTGAGTTTTAGCACATTTTGCCTTAATTGCAGCAGATTTTTTTCAGATTTTCTTACTGGTTTTAGGGACTCTCACCCCAGGGGACTTTGAGAGCCTTGAAGGCAGAGACTGCCTTTTGCACCAGCCATTTTCAGAATTTGAGCTCAGTAAACGGTGACTCGTTTTGTTTGGGGGATGGCGCACATAAAACCTTAAATCTCAGGCTTTAAAGGAAACTCAGACATCATCTGTACAGTTTATCCAGCCTGCCACACATCATACTCATTCTGGAGAGGTTGTTAAAAATGCAGAGTCCTCCCATACTGGATGAATTCTTGGGGCCAGAGGGTCAGCCCACAACCCTGGGGGCAGCTGTTACAGATTCCCATGGGGAAGGGCTCCCACTGTCAATCACGCTGAGAGGGAATGAGCGTGCAGAGGGAGGGCTTAGGTTTAGCACTGGGAACCATAGCAGCCTAGATCCCTTTCCCATGGCCCTTCTGCCCACCTCTTGGTTCACCTACAGCTGCAGCAAGCAGATCCCTTCACACTGACAGTGAGCCAGGCAGCCTGGGCATGGCTGGAGAGCAACCCTCTCCCAGTCGGGGATGGGTTCTGTGAATAAACACCCTAACTTCCCAGTGCTCCCTGCTGGACAGTTCTGAGATGTGCTCCTCACAATCCATCAGAGGGAGTGAGTCCATATTGCCCACAGGAGTGAACTGTTTGTTAATGTACTTTTTATTGGCTTTTATCCCTTCCCTGCCTCACTTCCCTCTCACTGTGTTTGCTGGGACCACCTCCCAAATAAACAATCTGTGTCCAAATCTTTGTCTCAGGATCTGCTTTGGAGGAATTTAAACGGAGCTAAGGCAAAGCTTTCTCAAATGTGGAAATCCAAGATGAGGCCATGTTTGGGACCCTCCTAGGGGAGACAAGCCCTGACAGATGGGACAGGTGAGGGCAAGGAAGGGAAGTGTCTATACAGGACCCTGGGGCAGCTGGGATCTGCGGGGCTCTAGACAGAATAAGTATTCTCATCTAGATGCATCTGCAAGTCATTCTCTGTTTTATACTTCCTTTGGTTACTCCCAAACCAGCAATAAATTTGGTTAAAGTTTTGTTTTTTAAATGCATATTCTCAAGACCCAGCAAATCTGTGCTTCCAAATTCTCCAGGTGGTTCTGATGTCACTAAACCACCAATCTCATCCAACCTCCCATATATACATGAATTCTCTCTCTGTCTCTGGGATACCTCTTGGATAGGGAGCTTGCTGAACCCCAAAGTTCTCCATCAGCTCTGAAGCAAGCACATCTGTGGTGTACTATGTTCAGTGACCTGAAGATCACGGTCACCTCCTCACTGAGCTGATTTCTCCCTAATGAAAACATCCTTGTTCCTTCCAAACATCCTTTTTAGCACTTGGTGCCAGCTCCTAGTGGCAGTTCAATTTGTCTCTTTCCCTCTTAAATATTTGGGCTCTGAATTTAATGTAATACTCAGCAGAACAGAATATATTTCCTCCCCCATTTCCCAAAGTACCTAACCTCTACTCACACTGCCTGAAATCCCTGCTGTTTTCCCTTCAGTCTCAAAACAGAGCTTCTGGAGGCCTGAGAAGAGCACATGAAGATATGTGAACAGTGTTCAGCTCACCTGTTTCATCCTTCAGTTTCAAAGCTCTGGGTCTACCCTGACCAAGATTTCAGACATTCAGGATTACTGCTGCTGCTGCCACTTAGAAGTTTAAGGAGTTAACAAATAAAAATTCCTCCCAATTGGGAAGAGATGGTACTTCCATTTTCTATTGCTATGTAACAAATTACCACAAACTTAGCAGCTTGAAACAGCACAAATGTGTTACCTCACAGTTTCTGTAGGTCACAAGTCTGCACACAGCTAAACTGGGCCCTCTGCTCAGTGCCTCACAGGCTGAAATCGAGGTGTCAGCAGGGCTGCATTCTTTCCTAGAGCTCAGGATCCTCCTTCAAGCTTGCACGGTGGTTGACAGAATTCAGTTCCATGTTGGTGTCAGACTGAACCCCCTCACCACCACCGCCATCCTCGTGCTGGCTGTTAACCTGGGGCCACCGGCAGTACCTAGAGGCCACCCACAGTTCCTTGCCACGTGGTCTCCTCCAAGGCCTCCTCATGCTTCAAATCTCTCCCATGCCGAGTCCCCGTCTTCAGGAAGAGCCCAATCCCTTTAAAGGGATCACCTGATTAGGTCATGCTCACCCAAGATAATCTCCCTTCCTTAAAGTTAACTGTGCCATGTAACATAATGTAATCCCAAGAGTGGCTATCCTGTTAGATTCACGGGCTCCACCCACACTCAAGAAGAGAGAACTATACAAGGTCATAGGTCATTGGAGGGCATCTTAGAATTCTGCTTTCCTCGGGTGGTATATATGGGCATAGAACAAGGGAGGGAGGGGGGAGGGCAGGGGATTGCCAAGGAAATACAGCATTTTCCAGTTTGGGGGGAAGTTGCTTCAATGTCAGTGTGGGAAGGACTAGGTACTAACTAACACACTTGAACGACAGCCCTCGGGTTACTCTCCTGGTTCCATCTCCAGGCCCTTCCCTCTGGTGCCTTCAGTGATAAAGGACGGTGGGAAAGTGCTCTGTGGAGTACTGTGACCACGGAGCAAGGCCTGGCCCTGTAGGCTGTCAGAGTGACCACAGACAAGCAAGGACTGTTAGCATGTCAAGGTTGTTTCACCTGCAGCCTCCATCAGGACGTCCAACCTCAGAAACACTTAGCCCTTTCTTTCCCACCCTCCTGGCATGTTCCTGCTCCTTCCACTGTCCCACTCGAAGTGCTTTAGAATGAGCACCTTCATTTCTCCCAAGGCTTCTGCTAGGAATTCAGCTCCACCGATGCATAAAATGTTAGCAACTTGGCCCTGTCAAGGTCCAGGCTGAACATGTCTGTGGTGTTGGAAGTTGTGAGTCTTCAGAAGTGAAGTTTCCAGATTGGAGTCACCCTCTGACATGTAGTCCCATCTCCAGACCTTCGCCCAAGCTGTGTCCCTGCCTAGATTGTGCCCCCAGCAGGTGGAGTAGAAGAAGTTGTAAGGCCAGTGTCCTGCTTGACCACCTGGGCCCCGGAGGTGGCAGCAAAACTGTTTACCACATGGACTCTGTTGACTGAGGGCTGTAGCTCCCTTGTACTGGCCACTCTCTGCCAAGCCCACCGCCTACCGGACACTCTTGGTGGCCAATTAGACAGGCTTCCTCCTGGAATCCCAGGAGAGTGTGAGCACTGGCTCCCAGAGAGCCCATCAGGGCAGGTGGTGGGCTAGCCTGTGGCAGCGAGACCCACAGTCATTGCTTCTTAGATGCCAACCAGAGACCCCAGGTGGGCCCAAGGGTGGGTCCTCCCCAACTTCCTTTAACCTGGGAACTGCTTTTCTTGACACTTAAAACTATTTCATTGCAAACTGGAGACATTCTCAGGGTGCCTGATTGGATATGAATTTCTGGTCTCCCCACCTGTCAGCAGAGACCCCGCAAAGTGGAGAACTTGTCCATCAGCACAGGGCAAGTTTTCCTCATCTGCACAGTGGATACACACCCCACTGCCAGGCTGTTGCTGTGTCCCTGGGCCTCCCATCCTATCCAGGCCCCTTCGGGTCACAGCCCCTGTGCTGTAGGTCCTGCTTCCCAAATTCCTCTTGAGCCTACCCAGCCCCATAGCCATGGCCTGGTCCATGTCCCCAGCATCCCTCTGCTGGGCCGCCTCCCCATCAGCCTTCTGCCTGGGCCCCGCGTCCACCATGGGCCCCACCTTCCATCACACATCACAGCTCTGAACCAGGCCTGTTCCCAGTGCCAGGCATATGACAATGACCATGCCTCAGCCCATCTTCAAGAGGCATCCCAAGGCTATTACTCTGCTCACCTTTGACATGGGGGCAGGAGGGACCAGAGGGACAAGCTCAGGCTCTAGTCAGGCCTATTGGAGTCAAATCTCATCTCTGCCCCTCAACCAATTGTAACTTTGGGCAATGGCTTGCCCACCCTGAACCCTAGGAATAGCCATTGCATAGCACCTGCTGTGTGGGGCCAGCGGGAGAGTCATGAAGATGACATACTGCAGAGCCCTCTCAATTATGGGGACCCTTCCTGCCACCGTCTCACCCTGAGGACAAAGGTGCCCCTGCTTGGCAACCCGCGTTTGATTTTGCAGGCTCTCCTCCCCAAGAGACAGCCCTCCCGGGTGGCCCTCACCTGCCCAGCCTGTGCACAGTCCCCTCTGTCCTGGGGCCAGCTCCTTTTAGGCTTCTAGCTCAAACAGGCCCTCTCAGTGGGTCCAAACCTGGCCTTGTCAAAGGACCCCTGTGTGAGCCTCAAACAGGGCATTGATAGGGCCGTGGTGAGAGCTGCCCAGCGGGTTGTGGGCTGGCTTGGTTTGGCCGGTCCACGCGACTTCCCCAAACCCAGCTATTTCCTGTCCCTTGGGCCGGCCCCCTCCCAGCCGCCTGGCCACAGGGTACAATCCAGCTATACATCGCAGCCTATTTCCTGGCTCCAGGCCAGGGCTGGGGGGGGCATCGCCTCAGCTATTCCTCATGGCCCACAGCCGTGGCCCCTTGGTGTCCTCTTGACGAGGATGCCAGGCTGGAGACAAGGCCAATCCCCTCTCTGGTAACCCCTGCCCTTAGTCCCCATTTGATGGGGGCTCCTGGGGGCCTCTTCATATGGACCTGCGTAAGGAGCAAGAGCTCACACAGACTGGGACCCCAGCCCCTCTTAACGGCCTCCATTTGGAGTAGGGGGGAGAAAGGCACTTGGTATAATCCCTGACCGCTGTGTGGCCTCAGGAAAGTCACTTGATGTCTCTGGGTCTCAGTGCCCTCATGTGTGGATGGGAGCTCATTGTCCATCCCTATCACAGCCTCACTTTATCAGTTGCTTGGGGATCCAATAAAGAGCAGATGAAATCCATGAAGAAACCTGCTAACCCCAAGAAAAGCTGACAGCGCCTCTCAAATCCATCCCCTTCTCTTCCCCATCCCACAGGATGACTTCATTAGCCTTCTATGGGCCCCTGCATTTGGTCTCTTCCTTCCTAAAACCCAAACCCAAACCTGACCCTGTAACTCCTCTGCCCAAAACCCGTCAAAGACTCCCCCATCCCAGGAGAAGTCAAAACTCCTGGGCATGGCATTCAAGGCTCTGTTAGGTCTCTGGGTACCAGTGAGGGAGTCCAACTCCAACTGCCTCAGGCTGCCTGCTGACTTCACTCAGGCAGGCCTGCAGCTGCTCAGCCAGGGAGGAAGAAGGCGAGAGGTGGAGAAAGAGGAAAAGATTATTGAAGAATCTGATTCCTAGGTCCAACCATACCTGAAGCCAGAAGTCCCTGGACTTTTCATTTATGTGAACCAAGAAGCATCATGACCACCTTTTTTGTTTTTTTTAATAAACTTGGTTCACTAACATCTCTGTTACTTGCAACCATCTCCTTCCTGTAAATGTCCTTCTTGACTGAAGTTGACCAAGGTGGGCTTGAACCAAAGAACCCCAAGGTGTGAAAGGCTCCTCCTGATCCAGGCCCCAAGACCTTCCAAGCCACCTCTCCTAGCCTTTGCCACTGGCAGCCAAACTGAGCTACACAGCCCAGCTCCCTCCCCCCACATCCACAAAGGCCTTCCATATATCCTGCTACTTTTGCCTAGAACATCCCTCCCCACTTTGCTTACTGCCGCTCACTCATCCTTCAGACTCAACTTGGTGAAACTTCCACCAGGAAGCCTTCCTTGGCTGCCTGAGGTTCCTCACACTTCCCCTGGCATGATGTTGGCTGTTCCTCAAACTATTATAATTAGTTATGGACCTGTCATCATCTACCCTGGGCTGTGGGTAACTGGAGGCAGGTCTGACCCATTGCAATCACCCCCAGTGCCCAGTGCATCACCTGGACCCAGGCGGGTGCTCTCCAGGTGAGTGGAGCTCACACCTTACCCAGGAGACATCATGGTGCTTAGTGGTCTGTGATTTGTAATCAGAAACAGTGCCAAGTCATGACACTCTCCAGCCAGACATGACCCCCTGTAGTCTCTGGACTGAACAAACAGGTGTGTGTGGTGTGTGTGTGTGTGTGTGTGTGTGTGTGTGTGTGTGTGTTGGGGGTGATGGAGCCCCACCTACTCCATATTTGAGGAACCACATCAGCCCGAGAGAAGCATGTCACTGCTTTATTAAAACGTCTTCCCCGTCACACACAAAGCAATTCATGAGCGGGTGTTGGCGGGGAGCCTCCTGCACAGCCCTCTCCCTTTGTACCTCCCTAACAGACACCAGAGAGCCTGCCCCTGTCGCCCCATCTCCACCTTCGAGTCAGCTCCCTCAGGAGCCCCAGTCCTCAGGGAAGAGAGCAAAAGAGGGAGTGTTGGGGCCAAAACTTCCCTGCAGTTCCAGCAACAGCAGCCCCCGTGGCCAGGTCTGCACCCACGAAGGGTTTGCCTGTTTTGAATGAGCTAACCTGTGGATTTAGTCCAACAAATGGATTCGCCTGATTTCAGGGCTGAATTTCTGCTTGACCACAAGCGTCGGGCAGAACCAGGTCACCTACAACCAAACTGGCGATGGATGGACTGGGCTGTGGAATGGACCGACGGCTCGTTACTAGAGGTGACCGAGGTTGAGGCGACCCATTTCACAGAGCCCACTGCTATGTGACTGCTTTGACCACATGTGACTGCTCTGGCCACGAGTCACTGATCATTGACGATAACAACTCTTAAACAAAACAATGTGTGCTCCAAGGGACTGTATGATTATTGAAACTACAGCTATTTCCTGGCACTAGCTATTGAATGACGGTTTGGCAACTGACTGAATTTTCACTTGAATTAACAATTCCTCAGCCACTCGGAAGTACTGAATGGACCAGAGTGGGCAGCCATTGATTGGATTGGATTGGATTGGATTGGATTGGATTGGATTGGATTGGATTGGATTGGATTGGATTGGATTGGATTGGATTGGATTGGATTGGATTGGATTGGATAGTTTGGGAGGCAATCTGATTTTTTTATTATTGAATTTAATCCCTATTCTAAATGGACTGGGTTGGCTGACTCAGCAACTATTTAGCAAGCTATTTGAAGAAGTGAACATATAGACTAATTGATGGTCATGTCACTAATTGCTGTGTGAACTGACAACTATTTACAAACCAGTGCAACGGACTGCTGTAGTTTGACTAAGTTATTTTACTGAACTGACAAGTGAGTGCACGTGTTTTTAATTTGTCAGCCGCTTGGTTAAACTGGTCAAGCTGAACATTATTTAACCAAACTCAATGAATTTAGAATGACCAATTGTTTAAACAAATGTCAGAACTGATCAAAATAAGCCAGGTGTTGTTGGACCGAATCTTTGAGAGACCCAAGGAATCATTTAGCCTAAAGGGTTGACCCAGTTGCAAGCATCTCCCAGGCCCCGTAGGAAAAGCAGGCCAGCAAGTGGTACACAAGCAGGTTGTCCTGAAGTCAGCCGGGTGGTTCTCCCAGGCCATAGGGGCCACCAAAGCGAAAAAGGGGATTGCGAGGCAGCTCCGCCCCTCCCAGCACCAGGGCTGGGGCCTGGCACTGTCACACCTCGGAGTATGGGGGAGGCGCTGGGCCCATCTCCGGAGTCTTGGATGGCAGAGACACAGCTTCCTCGTAGGACGGCAGGACCACCTGGTAGGGACAAAGATGAGGACTGATGACTAGCCAGAAGGAACCTCTGACAAAAGGATGACATGAGTAGCACGCCTTGTGCACTTGCTATGTGCTGGGCATTGTGTGCACCAGACAGGTGCAATTTCTCTTCCTTTAGTGAACAGACTTCCCTCTGCCTGTTCAGCATCAAGCCCCCTTATGTTGATAGCAACACACCATTTCCCCTGGGAAAGCATTCTCAGTGCATGTGCTTTCAGAAAAATTGGTCCCATCCTTCAGATCGAGGGGGTGGACATATGACCTAGGCTGGGCCACTCAAAGTAGGATTTCATCCGCCCAGCTAACTATAATCTTGGTTTGGGGGTAGGCCTGTGACCCAAGCTGGTGCAATCAAACGTGCTCCTGGGACTTCCTTTCTGTGGGGGTTGCTGAGAGGATGGGATGTCAGCCTAGGGATTTGGGCAGCAATTTTGCCACCAGGGAGAAAGGGCTGCCTGAAAATGGAGCCAACACTAAGGAAAGTGGAGTCAAGGGATGGAGAGGGTGAGATCCCAATCTGGATGTCAGGACTCGGCAAGGCCTGAGCCAGACATATATTGGACTTTCAAGTTCTGTGAACTAATAAATTTTCTTTTTTAACTTAAGTCAGCTTAAGTTGGATTTCTGCCACTTGTAACCAAAAAAGTCTTGACTAATACAATCCCCATTTTATAGATGAGGAAAGTGAGCCACAAGTAATTGAAACCAGCTGCACTTTTCCCATCACTTCTTCAATCAGCTGTTTCTAAGTGCACCTCATCCCTCTGCCTGGAAGGCCCCTGCCCTTTCCCCAGCTAACCTGTACTATTGACAATCTAAGACTTGGTCAAATGTTACCTCCTCCAGGAAGCCTTCCCTGACACCCCAGATGAGACCAGCTGCCTCCCCTGCTCCCATTGCCCCTGTGCGGCACACTGGGTTGTAGGATTCGCTCTGGACTATACCTTCCTCTAGAACAGGGTGGCATCTTAGTTTTCTCTGTACCCACAGGGTTGGCTATGAGTCCAACAAAGAGTAAGAGGCAGAAAATGCTGAATGTGTGCCTGCGAGAAAGAACCCTAGACTATCAGAGATCTTCACATTTCTTCCGGTCCAACCCTCATCTTACAAGTGGAGAAACTAAGGCACAGCAAGGGAGAGAGACTTGCCCCAAGTGACATAGCAAGTGGCGGAGCTAACACTTGCCCCCCTCCCTGCCCCAGGCTCACCTTCTGCAGCATCTTGGAGCTGCTCTTCTCTTCGGCTGAGTTCATGTACTTGATGAGTCTGTAACATCGCCACACGCACTTGAACATGTAGACCTGGAAAAGGCTTGGGTCAGGCTGCGCATTGCTGGCCCTCTTCCTCACTGCCCCAGAAGGCCTGAGAAATGCAGGGCGCTTTCTGGAGGTCCCAGCTCACCCTAGAAGGCAGCATCCAGCTGCTGCAGCTCAGACCCCTATTCTGGTTGAGGGTTGCCTCACCTGCCAGTCGCAGGTGCTACAGATAATTCCCTTTTTACTGCCCCAGAGACTGAGCACAGGAAGGGGCTTTTAGAGGTTTCTGAGCCACCCTCAAGCCCCCGTCAATAGTCCTGCAGATCCTGCTTGTCTACCCCTGGTGACTGGGGGCTCACTACCTCCCAAGATACCCTTGCTCATCTTGAGCCAGAGCTCACAGTGGGAAAGGTTCGCTTGAAAATTGCTTATATATTGCCTTTAAAGCAGGTTACAAAACAGTGTATGCAGTAGTATCCCATGTTTATAAATGCAAAAAATATATATGTACAGATGTTGTAAGGAACTGCTTTCTCTTAGCAGTTGAAATAAGAGCTGGGGCGATGATTCCCAGGGTGGCAGTGAGGTCCCAGGGGCATTCTCAAGTAGCAATAGCCAAGTCTCTGCCCAGACTGCCCCCTAAGGGAGAAGAGCTGGTCCTGTCATCTGGAAGGTCTCTTGTTCTATGGAGTCTCATGATGGGGAATTAGAGGAGGCAAAGATAAATAAAATGAATTATAGAAGAATGAAGTAGGAAAGGCCAGGGGAAAATCAAGTAGGTGGAGGGTGGCCAGTGAGGCAGAGTGAGGGCCCAGAGATAACCTCCATCCATGGGGGAGGGGTGGAGATGGGGTGGGGGGGTTGGGGAGTAGTTCTCTAGTCGAGTGTGTGATGTAAACCTACACTGGTTCCCCCCCTAGGCTTCAGGAAAGTTCTCACTACCCATCACTAATGCACTTGGATTTTGGGGAGAGGTTTCAAAGAGTGAAGTTCTGTTTCCAGGCTGGATTAGGTGAGGCCAGAGGCTGCTCAGGGCCTCCAATGAAAGGAGGCAGCGACGTCTCCTCATACCACCCACATAAAAGACGGGGAGGAAGTGCGCCAGGTATCGTGGAGTGCCGGTCCCTGGGGGGGAGTGGATGGGGCCTGATTGTCTTCTTTCTGCTCATCCGTAGTTTCTAAACTTCTACAATGAGCGTACGTTACTTTCACAGTCTGATAGGAACACTTTTTAAAGCACTTTCTTCTGTTGAGTCAACACCAGCCTCCCTGTGGCTTCAGGCCACAGCTGTGGCCTCTAGAATCCCCATGAGAGCCCTTTGAGTATTTGGAGATGGTGAGCATGTCCCCCTTGGGCCACCTCTTTTCCAGCCGAACTGCCCTGGTTGCCTTGTCCCTCGGAGGGCAGAGCTTTTCTTGCCTCTGCAGCCTCTGTCTGTCACTGTCTCGCTAAGAACTGGGGCCTGAAACTGGACCCTGTCCTCTGGGTCCAACCACCCCAGAGAAGAATAAAACCATTTCCCTCCCTCCTTCTCATCACCGAACCTCTAGTGATATGACCTCAGGACCCATCTACATTTTGGTGCCTGAATCACATGAAACTGTGACACGGGCAAAGCAAGACTTATTATGTCCCTTTCACAGAGGAGACCTGAGGCCCAGAGAGACGTGACTTGAAAAGTAACCACACAGCTGGTGAGGGGAGAGCTGGGATCCAAACCCAGGTCCTTCTGAATCTAATTCCAGACGGAACAGCTCCTCCTTCCCTAGATCGGGGCCTGTCTGGGTTACACACTAAGCTCCTGACACCTGAAGCAGGTGGTCTTCGCAGATCCACTGCCTCTAACTGGGGTGTCCCCGAGGGCTCCCACCTCAGAGGAGCTGGTGTGGGGAGGGCTGGAGTAAGGAGCCACGAGCAGGGAGGGTGGCAGCGGGAGCCGTACCCCCCTGCCTCCAAACAGTCCAGCACGGTGGCTCTGGGGCCACACAGCCTCGCCGCCCCTCCCGGAGCCATGGAGCAGGGGCCACTCACCTTCAGGATGAGGACAGTGATGAAGGCGACAGAGAAGATGATCATCATCTTGATGAACTGGTTGTAAGCCATTCCCTCCTGGCTGGGGAGGTAATTCTGCAACAGATTTGGAGGCCGTGTCAGTGCCTCTGGCCACATGAGGAGGCGTGGCGGGCCTGCTCTCCGCACACGCAGGAACACGTGTGGCGCAGCCGTTATCTTGGCTGATCCCGCAAGGGCCCTGGGGGGCAGGTGCTACTTACCATCAGTCCCACTGACAGGTGAGCAAACCAAGAGCAGCAGCCCAGCCGCTGCGGGCCCAGATGGCCCTCACCTGGCGGTGCCCCCACCCCCCAGCCGGAGGTGGGCAGGCCCTTCCCTAGAGCACAGCCTTGGCTGATCGAGCCACCTAGTCCTGAGTCCCTGGGAAATCGCCCCCTCCCCAGGGGTAACTCAGAAGCAGCAACTAACGACTAACTAACAGGTGCCAGGCTACTGCTCACAGTGGGACAGCCTCTATGGCATTGGCAAATATGTGCACACAATCTCTGACACTCCTCCCTTCAAAACGTAGAGCTCATTTCTCCTCCCTCGAGTGTGGGCCAGACCTAGGGGCTCACTTCTCATGGATATTAGCGGGTAGCAGAGGTGAGTGTGACCTCCGAGACATAGTCTTCCCTTTGCTCTGCCTCTCGGGTACCCACTCTGGGAGAGCCAGCAGCCACGACAGGAGGATGCTTAGGCAGCCTTCTTAAAGGTGCACAGTGTGCAGAATTGAGGCAAAGAGCTGACAGCCATGTGAGTAAGCCGTCTTGGGGGTGAATCCTTCAGACCTAGCCAAGCCCTCATTGTCTGCAGCCCATCTCCATCTTGGGTGCGACCTCATGAGAGACCCTGATCCCCCAAAAACTGTGTGAGATAACAATTGTTTCAAGTTGCTATGTTTGGGGAGAATTGGTTAGACAATAATAAAAAGATAGCATTATTTCTGAGGTGCAATTCACACTCCAGGGCTCCCTCTGGGGTGGGGCAGGGCTACTCCTAAAGCCACACGTCTGCCTGGTTTCTTCCTTGTGTCTAACCTGCCTCCCTTTCTCTTTTCAAGGTTCTTCCTGACACTCTCCCTCAATAAATCACTCGTACAAGAATCTTCCTCCCAGGCTCCACTTCCAAGGAACCCAGCCCAGCCTAAGCACCGAGGCTTAGAGAGGGGAAGCAGCTTACTCAAGCCCACACAGCCAGTGACAGGACTGGATCCTTGGCCCAGCTTACCATGTGGTTCATAGACTTGAAGTTGAGATAGGTGGGCACTTCCATGTAGGAGCTGCAGAGGGTCAGGATGCTCAGGCAGAAGTCCAGCAGCTGCAGGGTCATCAGTGGGACCTTGGAGGGGTGCTTAGGAAGACAAAGACAAGGAGGAAGATACATCAGCAATTAAGGCCAACCAGAAGCCCTGGTACTGTGGGGCATATGGGGGGCCCTCGGCCTGAGAGACTCTCTGCTAGGGAGTACCAATGCCCCTCTCTAGTCCACCGCACCCAGAAAGAAAGGGATGCCTGTTGCTCAGACATTCACACCAAGGGCCAGTGCAGACACTGGGACTAGAGCCAGGGTCCTGACTCCCTGCCCAGGGCCCTTCCACAGTGCAGCTCTCCAGTCTTTTCAAGGACAAGAGTCAGGGAAAGCGTGGAAAGCAGCTTTGGGGAGCCATGTCAGCAACTGGCACCAGCCATCACGGCATCCCACTGTGGCTGCTCAGTGTGGCTTTATCATCTTTATTTTCCGTTAGAGCTCGGTTACAAATGAGGGACAAGGCAGGGCTGGGCTGAAGCGGAGCATGCGCCCTTCCCTCCACTGTGGACTCACCCGGGACTGGCATTCGTTGAGGGTCTGCCATGTGTGAGCACCCTCTATACCCCTGCCTCATTCCCTGCTGCTCGGGCACACTGAGCAGATGGCATCCCAGACCCATTTGACAGAGGAAGGAACTCAGGGTGATTCGGAGGAACTCAAGGACTTGCTGAAGGTCACCAACTAGGAAGGGGCCTTGGGGGCTTCCCATCACTGCTGAGCCCCTCCCACCTTCTCAGGCTGGGTGGGCGAGGGCAGGACTGGGCACTCACAGACCGACTCCGGGAGACAAACTTGAGGTAGGCAGGCAGCTCCACGTAGGAGCCCAGCAGGGTGAACAGGCACAGCAGGTAGTCCATGATTTGCAGGGACATGAAGGGCAGCAGATACTTCTCCCGGTTCTGAAAGGCAGGCCCAGCGCGGTCAGGGTACCCTGTCCCTCGCACACTTCCCCATGCAGCCTGATGTCCCCATGCACCCACTCACTGGCAGCTCCCTTCCCCCCAAATTCTCCCACCCCGCGTGGATCCACATGACTTCCTCTGAGTGAGGCTCTGGGGATGGGGAGACGGCAAGACCCAGGCCCTAAGTGCAGGGAGCCTTGGTGTCCGGGAGACACAAGAAGAGTCCCTATCTACAGAGGTAAGTGCTCCAGGGACTCTAGGGGCAGGCTTGGCTGAATTCCCTTTCAAGAACTCAACCAGAATGGGCCATTTTACAGATGAGAAGGGATCAGAGAGGACTTCCTGGAGGTGTAGACACCAGGATAGATCTGGGAAGAAGCAGAAGAGAAAGGGGGAGGGGGTACTGGAGGCAGACAAGCCAGCATGAGCAAAGGCCCTGAGGTGGGAAAGGTCTGTGCTGCTAAAACAGTCAGACCTCCCTGCCTGCGGGCGCTCCTGGGGACGTTCATGCTAAGAGGCCCTAAAGGGCTGAGGCTGAAGTCCCTCTCTTTCAACTGAAGGCAGGTGACCATTGCAACCAGTATTACTGCATAGGATCCCACAGTTCGGGACAAGTTCACAGAAAGGGTGGTTTTTTGGTTTCTCACGTGGTTGAATAAAATCACTCAGGAGGTGGCCAAAACAACCCAAACTGAGGCTCAGCACCTCAGGGGATGACTGATCCATTTTTCTAACTGAACCATCTGCATTTCTTTACAAGCACCACCCTGAACAAGGTGGAATCCATCCCTGGTTGCAGGGCTGGGAGGATCACATTAGCCCGAGGTGACAGTGACATTTCATGCGAGGTGGAAACATTCCAACCTAGCACCAAATCATTGACTCCTTGTCCGGGCCCTGAGAGTGCCAGGCCACTGTCTGCCCAGGAAGGACCCTGTTTCCGGTCTGGCTTTCCCCCTCCTTGGGCCAAGGGGCAGGTGGTTCCTCTTTCAGGAGGTTGAGCCACAACCTGTCTCTCTCATGCACTCACTGGATGGAACTGAGGTGGATGCGTCTACACTCGCCCCTCTGCTTTGGTTCCTCTCACAAATTACAAAACCCACTGCATTCTCCCCTCCTCCTTCCTCCAAACAGTTCTTCCTCTTTTCTCTACCAAAATTCCCTGCCTCCATTTGTGTTATAGAAGGGTGCGGGTCACCAGTGATGATCTCTAGGGTGCAGGTGGGGTCTCAGCAGCCAGTTCTGGCCACCCCGTGGGTGTGACTAGAAGGGGGCAGGAGGGCAGCTGGGGTTCTCCAAGTCCTGGCTCCCCTCCCCCAACGGGGCCCTCACCTTGACCACACCGACCAGCAGGCTCACACTGATGACAAAGAGCATGGCGATGAGCAGGAAGCTGGAGATCAGGTCAGCTGAAAGGCAAGGAGAGTAGTGAGGGACCAGAGGTGCCCCAGGGAACCCCATCAGGCTCCTAGGATCACACTTTGAGAATCACTGGTGTGGGGCTATGACAATGAACAGGAAAGCCCAGGCCCTGCCCCCTTGTAGTTCTCACTCTTAAGAGGCTACAAAGATGCAAACAGAACATTTCGGGTGACACAAGAGGGTATAACAAGGGGGCCCACTGGGGCAGGGAGGGGGCAGGCTGAGGGTCTGCCTTAACCAGGCTGAGGCCTCTGAGGAGGCAGCCTGTGAGCTGCGGGACAGGGCACGCAGGCAGGGGCCTGAGACAAGGTGTGGTGAGTGCAGCTGGAGCACGGAAGCCAGGGGACCTGGAGGAAGCCCAGAGGGAGATTCAAGTGACTGCTGTGGCCGGCAGGTCCTCAGGGCCTGGACTTCACGACTTTCTTCTAGTGTGATGGGCAGCCACTGATGGCTGTAAGTCTGTCTAAGCTGGTTGGGTTTGCAAAGCGCCATTCTATCTGCTCCGGGTCAGGGCAGGTGGAATAGCCCCATTTGCGGCTGGAAGATCTGAAGCCCAAAGAAGGGAAATGGCAGGGCCTCAAACCCCAGCCTGTCTGCCCCCAGCCAGGGCCCCCTCCCCTCTCCTTCCCTGCTCCCTCTTCCTGTCCCCTGGACCTACCAATCCTGAGGTAGCCTGTCTGGGAGAATTTACAAGAGGCTTTGCCATGGGCCACCTCCACGGAGTGCTCGATGAACAGCAAGACACTCATGATCTGGGGGCAGAAGAGAACATCAGTCAGCGGGGTCTGCACCGCTCCCCACTAGCCCCCCTCCCTCCTCAAGGGTGGACAGTCAGGGGCCTGCGAGGAGGGGTCCTGGAGGAGATGGAATGGCAGGTCAGTAGAGCATCCTGGGTAAAAGTGTGGCCTGTACAAGCTCATGATCACACTTCTTCCTCTGCCCAGCTGTTTGAGCTTGGGCAAGTTACTTGATCTCTCTGTGCCTCAGTTTCCCCTTCTGTAAAGTGAAGATACTGTCATAGCTACCTTAGGAGGCTATTACGAGGAGCAAATGAGAACATCCCAGTGGAGCCCTTAGACCCATGTTCTCATTAAAGCTGTAACTGGAACTACTGAAGGTCAGTCTGGAAGAGGAGATGGGGGGCTGAGGCTGGGTCCCTCCTCTACACCCCCTTTTATAATGACAGGCATTGGGCATCATGGGATCCTAGTCAGAGCATCTGAACATCAGAGAGCTTCAAGTTCATGGAGTCATCAATACAGGCCTGGGGGCGCCTGACCCGTGAATCCGCAAGGGTGCCCTCCAAAGCCGTCCCTCGTGGCCCCTCAATTTCCCCATTTGCAAAATGAGGATTATAACCATACCTGCCTCCTGGGATTGTAGTGGGAACAAATGGGATAAATTCACTTACAGTGCTGGCAGATCGTAAGCACTCAGTCTATGTTTCTATTATTATTACTATTGTCCCCAGTGGACTATAGTTTCCTGTGTCTCTCTTGTTCACCCTGTAGCTGTTTTATATGATGAATAAGTGGCTGGATGGATGGATTGATGGACCCCAGGAGAATAATAGAGAAGGGGCACATTTGATAGATGAGTGTTGGGGTGGCCCAAGCAACTGATGAAGTCCGGCCACAAAACTGCAATTTGAAAGGATGTGGGAGGTCACCTTGCCCATGCCCTCCACCTTCCAGTGCAGGAATCCTGTCCATGCAGCCTCTATTTAAATGCTTCCAGTCACAGGGAACTCAGAATCTTCCATGTCTTTGTCCTTGCAGCAGGCCCTCTGCCCTTCCCCCACCACACTCACAATTCTCTGGGCACCTTCTACCCACACTAAGAGCAAGACTATCTCCTCCCTCGTAGTAGGTGCCCTACCTCTATTAATATGGTCTACGTTTACAATGGCTTCTAGGCAGCCCTGCTCTGGTAATTCATGCTCAGCTGACAGGCAACCCAACACCCACCATCTGTTTCCCCCTTGCTGACTATGTGGATTTTTTTAGCTCAGACACAGGTCTCATTGAGACACAGTCTGTCTTTCTGCCATGTTACATCCTGTTCAGTGGGGCAGAAAGGGACAACACAGAGGAGTAATGTAGAGCTGGACTCCAGAGTCAGACAGAGATGGGTTTGAATTCGGGTCACTGTGTGACCTGGGGCAAGCCACTTCACCTCTCAGTTTTCTCATCTGGAAAATGGCAATCGCTGGATTTAGTAAGGAATAAATTGCATTGTATTTGCAAAATACTGATCTTGGAGCCTGGCAGTAGATGCTCAACAAACATAACCTGCTTTTGGCTGATGTGAGCTTACAAGGGGTGGTCAGGCAATACCAGGAGCAGGGCACCGGCGCACTGACAATGAGATTGCTCTAGCTGCCCTCTCCACCTGGGGAACCAAACAGGCTTTGTTTCACCAGGAAGGCTGAGAGCAGCCCAGAACGGAAGGCAGATGCGGCGGGGCCTGTTGCTAACAGCCACATGAAACAGCCCTGAGAGAGAAAAGCTACTTCCTCGGCCTCTCTCCTCCCAGTTTCAGCTTTAACGAGAGAAAGAGAAAGGGAGGCAGACCACAGTTCAGTCTAGGACAGGACAGGGAACAGGGCACCCTACAAGGTGGTAAGCTCCCCATCCCAGGGAGTGTGCAAGCAGAGCACAGATGAGTCACAACTGGGCTTAGGAAGACCCCTAATTTCCACAGAAGACACCAGTCCCCAGTCCAGGTGTGGCACAAAAAGACTTTTGAAGTCCCAAGAATCCGGGATTGTCTGAAATGTGGAATGAAGCTCAGAATCAGACAATCCCAACTTACAGTTGCTGGAAAGAGCCTTCGTCCACCTACTTTATAAGCTCCCTCTGCTTGTTTTATGAACTCAGAGAAGTTAGGTGGCTTGCCCAAGGACACACAGCAAGTTGGGGACAAAGTAGAACTGAAGTCCAAGTCTCCCGGTGCTATCCTGGTGCCATCCCACATACCCTGCCCCTCAAACACTTCAAAGCCCCTGCTAGCCCTGACCCCTGAGGGTTCAGATATTTTGATTGCACACCTATGTCAGTGAACCTTTTGAACATGCTCCTCTATGTTTCTTTATTTCTAAATTGTATGCCTGTGCTACTATCCTAGTTTCTCATGAACATCATGAAACATACATATAAAAATTTCAGATATTAATAAAGAATGTGATTGAAATTTTTATAAATTCTAATACTGTCATCCTGAGACCCCAGTGGTCACTTTGAGCATCGCCCTGCTCTTTGGAAACTGCTGCTAACTCCCAAACCTTCCCGCCTCCCCAATTCCTCAATTCTGAACCTAAGCAGCTGTCACGACCCTGCCACCATGACTGAAATTCTGTCATTAGCACCCCAACCACCCCTCCTGAATGTCCTGTAACCCCAGAAAGGAGAGGCACATTCGTACAGCCTGACTCCATGTGGGCCATCCCAATGATCCTCCCACAACCCAGTGAAGGGACTGTTCTTAATTCTCCCACCCCCATTTCAAAGCTGAGGAAAGCGAGGCTCAGAGAGGTCCAAGGCTTCCCAGCTTGTAATCTGTAGGACCAGGGTTCAAACCCTAGGTCTGATTTTCATCCCCCCTCCACTGTCCCCCCAGCATCTCCCAGCCTCCAGGCTCCGTGAGGCCTGTCCCCACTCCCATGTCAGTGCCTCAGGGGGGTCAGAGAGGGATGCCCTCCTTCTGAAGCCCCCCCTCTCCCCGCAGCTTGTGTAAGAAGCAGCAGCAAGCACCAGAACAGGGCTCTCTGTGAGATGGCGAACTCCCCATCTATGTTTAAAAACAGCTCACCCTTCACCCACTTCACCTTCTCTACGATCCTGTAGGAGGAGGGATATGGTTCTGACCCCTTTCACCAGATGAAAACCCTGAAGCTCAAAAAGACAAGAACCAGCCCCAGGTCACAGAGCAAGGCAGCCTCAGAGCCTGACTCAGGCCCTCCTCGGGCCCCTAACCTTCAACAAAGACACAAGTCCCACCCAGCGGGCGTGGCTCAGCAGTTGAGCATCCACCTAGGATCCAGGAGGTTGCGGTTGGATTCCAGGTCAGGGCACATGCCCGGGTTGCGGGCTCCATCCCCGGGAGGGGGGGCGTGCAGGAGGCAGCCGATCAATGACTCTCTCATCATTGATGTTTCTCTCTCTCTCTCTTCCTTTCTCTCTCTGAAATCAATCAAGATATATACATATATTTTAAAAAGACAACAGTCCCCAATCCAGGAGAAAGATAGGAGACTCAGCAACCTAGAAGATGGGATGGAGAGAAACTGACATTTATTAAGCACATACTGTGTACTCAGATCTGTACCCAGAGGCTTGCACCACAAACTCCCAAACGCTGCAAGGAAGGCAACATTTCCCAGTGTTACAGATGAGGCAATGGAGGCTCAGGGAGTACTCACATGCTCTGTGTCATGTGGCCTGGCTGGGCTTTGAGCCCTGGTGCCTGTGCTCCCAGGGTCCAGGGCTCCACTCAAGGCCGAGTGACTGCTGAGGGCCCAGCCCCTGGTCCCACCAACCTTCTGCCCATCCTCCTTCAGCTTTGGACACTCAGAGCACAGGACACAGCAGCTGGAGCAGGATGAGACGCCTCCCCCACTGCCTCACTGCTTTCCTACCATAGCCAGGTCCTGGCTCTTCCCTGGCCTCAGTTTCCCCCTCCAGTCAATGAGCAGAGACACTCCAATTGCACCCACTGCCACTGGGATGATTGAACACATGAGAGTCAGAGGAGTGGAACTTTTGCAAACTGTGGCAGGTCACAGCCAGGCTCCCAGCCCGGAGCTGCACCCTGCTGGTCAGATGCCCCTCACTGCTCCACCCAGATCTGGAACCAAGAGTCATTTGCAGCTGTGGAAAAGTACCTGGCTTACCTACAGCATGTGCTGGGAGAGCCTGGAAACCCCAGGATCCAGTTTCCCAGGCCTTCATTTTCCCGCACCTCCCTCCACCCCACCCCCACCCGGCTTCCACCTGGACTCTGCTTCCCTCTCCCTGAGCTCGGAGGGCCTGGCTGGGCTGAGACCCACACCCTCTTAGAACAGGGCTTCTCTCCTCCTACAAAGCCCGGGCAGACAGCACTCACTCACCCACCTGTTCCTCCATCACAGCATCTTCTCACCCTCTATTCCTTAGTTCACAAGGTGAGATCATGTGGTTAAGAGCCAGGTGCTGGAGTCAGATGGTTCTGGGCCTAAGCCGAGCTCTTTGCCCTTGAGTGAGCCACTAACCTCTCTGAGCCTCGGTCTCCTGGTCTGGGAAATGGGATAATAACCGGACCTGCCTTGTAAGGCTGCTGTTAGGTCAAATGGCAGCTGGCACAGAACCAGGCATAGGGCAAGCGCTGCATAAACTAGCACTGCCGGGCAGTGTTTGTTAATCTGTGTGGGTGCTCAGTCTTCCCCTTGTTTATTTGTCCAGTAAATACTCTCTGAGCACATGCCACGTCCAGGTCCTGTCTGGATAAGCCACTGACCCTGGTCTGCAGGTGTCATAGACCAGGGTCAGTGGCTTATCCAGAACCTGATGGGTGAACAGTGTGTTCAGAGCCATGACAGGGGACACGCAGGGAGTTTAAGGTCCCTGATGAAGAAGTGATCACCGCTGCCTGCAAGATGTGGGAGGGTTTCACAAATGGGAAGAGCTGGAGCATGGCTTTGAAGGATGAAGAGGAGTTTTCCAACAGAGAAGGAAGAAAAGTATTCCAGGAAGAGGGAACATCATGTGCAAAGGCCCGGACTCTGGCAGTGCAGATCCAGGGGTCTGGGGGCAGGAATGCCTCCTCTCTGAGAGAGAGGATGTTACCAGTGGGAAAATGAGGCTCAGAGAAAAGTAGCAAGCAGCCTGAGGTCACACAGCAAGACTGTCGCAGAGGCAGAACCAGCCATTAGGGCTCAGGCTGCGTGACTGAGTCAGTTCTGCCTGTGCCCAGCCCCCCTCACTGCCACTCCCACCCTCCATTCCCCTTTCTACCTCTTCTTGCTGCTTCTCCCTGGTTTCTGTTCCCACTCCCACCCCCAACCCTGCTCCTTCTTTCTCCAAAACAAGCACAACTTCCCCAAGCTGAGCAGTGAGGCAAGTGGCCAAGATGCCAGAGGTTCTGTTTTCCTGAGGTGCGACCAAGGGCTTGAGCTAAAACAAAGGTTGCAGGAGTTCGGGGGTGGGGGGGGGTGTCAGGGGTCAGGGTCGGTGGGGGAAGGGGCACTATTAAATATGGCCTTGCCCAAGATGACAGCGATGCCACAGCTGAATATAGCAGAAGTTTTGGTAGGGAGAGGCTGACAACGGTGGCCACCCTGGGAGGTGGGGACTGGCTTGCATGTCACTGGGTTTGGTGTGGTGGTAACAGTTATGATCATGTGAGTGGTGATTATAGAGGTGACAGTGGATGTGGCTGTGATGGTGGTGATAGAGGTGACACCGGTGAGCATGCTGGGAAGTGGCGATTAACTGCAGTGATCACACGGCCTTGCTGCTGCTGATGATGTCGATGGTGGCGGTGACATCATGATACGATGGTGATGAAGACCATGGCAACACCAGACCCCTTGATTCTGGGGTTCAAATGCCAGTTCCCTCTCCAGAAGTTGGGCCCACTCTCTTGGACCTCCTAGGGGTGCAGGACCCATTCTTTCAGAGGCAGGCAGAGACCTACCCTCTGAGATGTCGGGGGATAAAACTGACAGAGAAGGCAATCCTCAGTGAGCACCTGCTGTGTGCCAGCGGGACGAGGGCACGTCCCTGTCCATGAACTTCACTGCCTCCTCCTACCAAGTCTGTGAGATCAGAATCGTTCCCCCACTTTCTCATGGGCTGGGGTGGGGCGGGACAGGGGGCAGGATGTGTGTGACTTCGCAGAAGTTGCACAAGCAATTGAGCCCGGGCTTGATCTCAACGCTTCCCCCACAAATAATGCAGGTTGCAAAATTAGTCCCAAGGGCACACCCCTTCCTGCACCCTCTCCCTTCCACCCTGGCCTCCGCTCAGAGGGCCTAGGGGCTGAGGGCCCCTGCGCACTTAGGCCATCACTGTTATTATGGCATCCTTGTCCTGAAGCTCGGTCTTTTCCATCTCCCAGGCCCACTGTTTTCCCTGTGGCCCCACCCCCCAAGTTTTCTGGAAGGAGAAGAGAACCAGATGCGTCAGCAGCAAGAGGAAGCTCCCCTCCCCCACCCCCACCCCAGACTTCCTGTCGCAGCTTATCAGGGGGCAACCGGGTGGGGGCCATTCCCCAACAGCATAACCTCCCCAGCCACATCCCGGGCAGCCCAGATACCATCACGACGCCCCCCTCCCGGAGCCTCGGCTCAGCTGCAGCCCCAGTCAGGCTCCCCGCACCTGCCCAAGACTGGCTTCCCTCCCCCCATCTCTGTCCCCTCCTGGCCACTTTACTTCTCTGTGCCTCAGTTGCCTCATCTGTAGAACAGAGAAAAGGACCCACCCACTAGTAAACCGGTGTGCAGAGTAGGTGAGGTGACATACGCCTGCTCCCAAAGTGGAAGGTTCAGAAGATGGACTGGCCCGCAGAAGCTCTTGTGTGTGGAAACCAAACCCTAGGTCCCCAAGGCAGTGGCCGCTCTATTCGTAACTGCCCCAAGCTGGAAACACCCGATATTCCTCACCCCCAAAAGAACAGGCGAATGCATTGTTATATATTCACGAAACAAAGTACTTTATGGGGGGGCGGGGGACTGAGCTGGCTGCGCACAGCAAGATGAAGGAAGCTCCCAGGCACACTGTCGGGAGAAAGAAGCGGCCCAAGAGCACATGTGTGATCTCATCCCTGTGTCGTCCCAGAACCACACACGCTGGGAGACGTCAGTGGGGGCAGGGGGGCACTAGGGGCCTCCGGGTGCTGGTCCTGCCCTTTTTCTTTATCTGGGTAGAGGCTGCATGGATGTGTTCACTCTGTTAAAGTTCATCCAGATGTGTACTGATGATATGTCAATTATACATCAATAAAAGGTTTACAAAAGTAAAATAAAATAGAGATCGCCTGACCCCTACTCTGTGTCAGACTCTAGGGATGAGCCTCCAGATATGAGCACATGGCAGCTGCGAGCGGGAGCTGCCCTGGGACAGCGGTAGGCCCTGGGAGCTCGGGTCCGGGAGGGGGCTTCAGCTTCTGAGAGGTGGTGAGCCAAAGATTTCTCCCGAAGAGCAGTGAGAAGGGTGTTCCAGGCAGAGGGAATGGCAGGAGAAAAGCAAAAGTGGATGAGACGTATTCAGGAAACTGCAAGATGTTTCTCTTGAGAAATTGTGACTCGGGGTAGGCCAGGAAATGGTAGCTGCCATGTGGCTGGGCTGGTGGAAGGATGTAGGAGAAGCTGGGGGGCCTATGGTTTAACAAAGGTGGCGACTCTGGGCCTGGCAGGGACAGAAGAAAAGCACTCCAGGCAGAAAGGACAGTTCATGCAAAGGCCAACAGACCACGCTCATAGCTGTTTACCATCCCGCAGTGTAGAAATTGCCGGGACAAGAGCGTTATACAAGGAGCAGCGAGCTCTGGCCCAGGGCCACCTGGGAAAGCCAGTGTGTCATCCTCAGCCCCTCCCCTGCCTGTGCTCAGCCCGCGGCACCCAGCAAGGCATGCCCTCTGCCTTCTGATCTTCCGGACCTGCCCCTATGAAAGAAGACAGGATGGCAAGGAACGGGGGCTGAGGGTAAAGCTCCTGGCCCAATAAATTCCAGTGGCCTCTGCCACTCTTGGGGGTGGAGAGTAAGTCACCAAATCTCCTTTTATGGGCAGCCATTCAGGGGCACAGATTCAGCCTTCAGGCCTGGCCTGGGCCCCTGTCATCCTCCGCTTCCCTAGTTTCTAGGGAAACAGCCTGTACCCCGCAATCTGTCCCCATAAACCATTACTTCCCCTTTTACATTCAGAGCCACAGCCCCCCATGCCCCATGGTGATAAGTATCGCTGTTGCTGCTGAGCAGGTAGGAGAGGCAGGTCCTCCTCTGAACACCAGCACACATCCTCTCACCCTCGCCTCAGCCTTGGGGGCCGGCTCTGCTATCAGTCCCATGGGCCCCATTCTGCAGGTGAAATTGGGGCAGCATCTTTCCACGAGGGCTCTGTGTTAATAAGAACAAGGCCCCTGGATAAGAGGTACAAACGTCCAGTTATAAGCTAAAGAAGTCAAGGTGTGGCGTGGAGCACAGGGAATACAATCAGTAATAGAGTAACTTTGCTCGGTGACAGATGGTTACTAGAATAGTGGTGATCACATCATGAGGTACAGAAATGTGGAATCACTGTGTTGAATGCCCGAAGCCAACATAATATGCATGTCAGCTACACTTCAATAAAAATTGTTTAAAAGAAAAAAGTGATTAGGGCAAGGCTCCCCGATAGTATAGCTGACCACCCCCCCCCCAACCCTCCCTTCCCCCCGCCACAGTCTAGAGCAGCAGAAGAGCCTGGCCCCTCTGAGCCTCAGTTTCCTCTTCTGTCAAGTGGGGGTTCTGGTAGGAGCTGTCATTTGTGGGGTGCCGACTAGGTGCCAGGTGGTCTCTTCTGAGTCTCCAGATGGCTCTGCAGATCATGATCATGACCCCCATTTGACAGGGGAGAAAACTGAGGCTGCAAGGGACGCACTGGCCCGCGGAGGGCTGAGGACTGGAAGGGCAAGGCGCCAGCAGCCTCATTTTGCACCGCTCCTCCACCAGCTTCACGCCTGGTTAGGCATCCTGTGCACCCCTCCTTTCCCCTGTCAAGGTAGAGGCCCCTGGGAGACCAACACAGGCCTCATAGTGACCTCAGAGCAAAGTCCTAGTTCCAGACCACTGCCCTGGGCTGAAAATAAAAGCCTCACTTCCTGGGAGCTGGGGACAGGGTGGTGACAGAGGAACTGCCCCCCCATCCCAGGCTCTGCCCGCCAGCCACAGGCCAATCTGAGTGGGGCCCCAGTCCCTGCACCAGGGAGGACCCTCTCCCTGCCTGGTGCCTGCCCTAGCTGTGGTCCTCTGACAGCAGTGAGTCCCTCCAACCAAGGTGACCCCTGATGATGGGGACACCACCTTCCTCCTGCTCCCAGAAGCCTCTTCCTTCCCTTCCTCTGGGCCTAAGAACCAGGAAGCTGGGGAGAGGATAAGGCCCAGGCTGGGGTCTGGGCCACCCTGGCTGAGCTCACACAAGTGACTGGCCATTGTCACTCAGTCCACCAGACCTGGTGTGGCACGAAGAGCCCAGCTTTGCCCACAGTGGGCCCTGCGCGCCTCTCCCCATCGGCCTAGTGGGTCCAGTGATCTATGGGCCTCCAATGTTTTATAAACTAGACAGTGGGATGCACACCCCAGAGATGCGGAGCACAGCTCAGTTGCCTCAGCCAGGGTGCTGGGAGAGGCAGAGACTCTCATCCTCCCCCACCAGCCTCCCCACCCCTCCAGGAAGGGCCTAGACTCTCAGTAGCACCACAGAGCCAGACCTCTCTGCCCCACATGGGGGCATTAGGCATGAAGGCTTCTCTGGCCCACACGGGGGCATTGGGCGTGAAGGCGAAGAATGTAACAGATTGTCAACCGGGGCTTTCCTCATCTGACAGTTGGGGCCTATTTTAAGGGCCGAAACAGCTGAGATTTGAAAAGGAGAGTAGCCCCTGTGGCCTGCTCTGGGCACTTGTCTGCCAGCTCCCCACCCCACCCCACTCCAGTAGGGACACATCAGCGCCATACCTTGAAATGGTTACCCTTGAGACAGGCACCACTATTCACATTTAATGGATGAGGAAACTGAGGCCCAGACAGCAAAGGCGCCTGTCTGCTCAAGGTCACATCGAGAGTTAGCGATGAAGAGAAGTCTGTGACCTTTTCTATTCCAAAGTAGAATGGAGAGAGAAGCCCCTGAAATTCTAAGGAGGACAAATCTGGGGGGCTTCCTGGAGGAGGAAGCTTTCTATGAGCTGGACCATAAAGAAGAAATGAAGGGCTTCCAAATACTCGGACCACCCTTAGCCTGTGAGCCTGGTAAAGAATTCATTTGTTCACTCACTGGCTTATTCCACACACCTGTGTGCCAGTAGTGGTGACCCAGGGGAAGGCCCTGCTCAACCTCCCTGTGTGACCTGAGCAAGTCAGGGACCATCCTGGACCTCTGTTTTCTCATCTGTAAAATTCAAGAATTGGACCAGGCAGAGGTCCATCATGTTAGCTATGACGCCTGAAAGAAGCGAGGGACTTGGTCCAGTCCCATCCCCTGCTGACCTCTCCAGCTTCCCCCGCCTCACCTCACAGCCATCCCTTCCTCCACCCAGCTTCATGAACTTCTCAGGGTTTCCAAAGCATCGCAGGGCCTCCCCAACTCCAAGCCCTTGCTCATGCTGTTCCCTCTACCTGGCATGTCCTTTCTTTCCCAACACACCCAAGCGAAGTCTTACTCACCTTTAGCACTCAGACCCCCTCCAATAAGCCTTCCCTGAATCCCCCACCTCCACCAGGAGCAAGGTTAAGAGCCCTCATCTGTGCCCCATAATAACCAGCGCTGTCATCCATCAAAGCCACAGTCAGTTTCCCCCCACACACACACACAGGCTAGAGCCCCTGGGGGGCAGAGGCCATGAATGAATCAGGCCTGGATCCTGGCCTGAGGCTGAGCAGAAAAAACAAAGACATGTTCGAGAACCTATCTGCACTCACTAGAGACTCCTTTAAATAGCAGAGGTAGTTTTGCTATATTTTTTTCCAATTTAAAAAGTAGTACACTTGAGCAACCAAATAAATAAAGTAGCATTGGATTATAGCCCAAAGTATAAAATAAATATCTACGAGGCCCTGCTGATAAAAACATAAATCAACCATTTATTTATATAATAAATGAGGAGAACTAACAAATGTCCCATGAGGAATTTAAAATAATTTATGTGGCTACTCTGCCCCCAAGGAGGGGGAGCACACCTCCCCACTCCTCAAGTGTGGGCTGTGCGCCGTGGCTTCCTTCCCAAGAGGACAGGGCAGGGCGGGGGTACCCTAACTTTGCAGTGGGGAAGGCGGCAGGCACCCCTCAGCCAGCTGGTCAAGGTCAACATCAGCAGAGATGCGATGTGCTGAGAATGGCACTTTAGCTCTGCCGTCTGCCTCCCAAAAACAAGTTACTCGAGTCCAGCCAAGCAAAAACTATCAGACAAGTCCCTTTGAGGAATATTCAATAAAGTGCATCTCCGGGACCCCTCAAAACTGTCAAGGTCATCCAAAACAAGGCAAACCTGAGAAAACGCCCCAGCCAAGAAAAAACTAAGGTCTGAATGTAACATGGGAGCCTGCATGGGCTCCTGAAACAGAAAAAGGGCAGCAGGGGAAAGCTGAGGAAAGCCGAATAAAGTCTGGATTCGGTTAATAATAGTGGACGATACCAACTCATCGATTGGGACAAATGTGCCTCATTCATGTAAGGTGTTAACAATAAGGGAAACCTGGTGTGCGGTAGACACGAACTCTGTACTATGTTCAAAATTGTTCTGTAAATCCAAAACCACTCCAAAATAAAAAGCTTACTTTAAAAGGTAATCATGCTCATTGTACCGAAAACAGAGAAAAGTGGAAAACAATTAGAGCTCGAAATCCTGTAACCCAGAGACAACAGGGGCCAACACCAGGTCCTCCCCTCCTCACCCGTGTCCTGTCGCTACATGGTTGGAATCAGCAGATGTGAGCTCCATCAGGCAATGCTTTCTGATGGAATTCGAGGCACCCCCTGCCATCGACTTAGGACATGCTTTCGGCTGCCAGCTAAGCGAGGACCAAAGTGGCCCCTTTAAGAAAGTTCTCGAACTCAGCACTACCTGTGCAAGTTTGGGTTAGAAATCATCTGCGACCCAGCGAATCCTCTACCCACACCCAGCAAAACCCTGAGGAAGGCCCTCCAGCCATCGGACACTGGAGGGTCCTCCAGCAATAACGCTCCTGATGAGTCCATAATGTGTGACGCCCTCCCAAGACACCCAGGACCCGATTTAACCCTCCCCAGGGGGGCCAAGTCTATGAATAGCTCAGTGTGCAGGGTCGTCACCCTTGACTGGCTCCAGATGAAGACGAACCTGGTGAAGGACACATCTGGAGGGTGGCTTCCTTTTTTCCATCCAGATGTTCGAGGTCCTGACAACACACCTGCCACCCAACTGCTGGGCCAGGCCCTGCCCTTTCTGGGAAGAAGCAGAAGCCTATCATAGAAGGGGCAGGAGGACTACCCCCCACTGGAATCAACGAAGGACCCCAGTCCAGAGGTGGATGCTTGAGCCAGTCGTATAGTTTCCAGGCTTCTCCTCTCTTCTCATGCCTCCTGCTCTAGAACACACCATGGTTCCCCATGACTCACACTATAAAGTGTTTCTCACACCATGGTTCCCCATGACTCACACTATAAAGTGATTTTGCCCCCAGGGGACATTTCCCAATGTCTGGAAATATTTTTGGTTATCACAACTGGAGGGTGCTACTGGCATCTTGTGGGTAGTGGCCATTGATACTGCTAAACATCTTACACCATACAGCTCAGTCCCCACAACCAAGAATTCTCCAGCCCAAAATATCAACAGTGAAGGTCCAGACTCTTTCGCTTGTCACTCTAAGCCCCTCCTACCTCCTGCTCCCCAACCTGAAGCCTCCAGGTTGGTCTGTGTAGTGTGTCACCTGCACAGGCCAATGTCCTTCACCCTCCACACTTCTGCATACCCATGCTCCCCCATCCATACTCCCCACAACCCAACTCTATGCCTCTACCAATGGCACTACCTCCAAGAAGTCTTCCCTGATCACTTGCCCACAGATTATCCAGCTCTGTGGGCAGGCACTGATATCACTTAATGACATGTGTATCATGTCACTGATGTCATCATGTACAGGTCAGGACCTCAGACAGCATGATCAAGAAGAAACCTTGCCCGGCACGGCGTGGCTCAGCGGTTGAGCGTCGACCTGGGATCCAGGTGATCCGGGTTCGATTCCCAGTCAGGGCACATGCCCAGGTTGTGGGCTCGATCTATGACTCTCTCATCATTGATGTTTCTATCTCTCTCTCTCCCTCTCCTTTCCTCTATCTGAAATCAATAAAGATATATTTTTAAAAAAAAGAAGAAGAAACCTTGAGAGTCACAGAGTCTGGAGTTTGTAGGGCCCAGGCAGCCTGCAAGTGGATTCAGCTTGCCTGCACAGGGATTATTTTTTTACTTTGAATCAGTCACCAACATGGAAACATCAGAAGATATGACATCATAGCCTGTGTTCCCTCCTCAGGGGAGCCACTGCCAGGGCCCCATTCCTTCATGGCAACAATCAACGGAAACAGAGAGCAGCTCCCAGAGTGGACCCGGAACAGGCCCCCCATGTCACCACAGGTCCAGCTGCCCCACGACACTCACTCACATGCCCTGTCTGGCCCCTGGAGGCACTGGAGTTTGAGACCTCCTAACCAGTCCACACCTCCTACACACCCTTCATTTTATAAGGCCCAGGAGAGAAGATTGTCCAAGGTCACACAGCCAGTTAGTGGCAGAGTGTGGCTAAGGACCAGGGGCCTTCTTCCCATGGGGCCTCCTCTGCGTAACCACACCGATCTTCCGAGAATGTTGCGCAGTCTTAGAGCTTGAAGAGGCCCTAAGGACATGGTGTGGGGACAGCCAAGGTGCCATTTGCTCCTCTCAAAATCACTCTTGCATTGGCAGAAGCCAGGCAGGGCAACCTCTGAGCTCCTTCCAAAACCAGCATCTGAGGTCTGCCAGGTGGACTCGGGTGTGCTAGCAGCAAGCTCTGCGTCTGATGTACCGCTAAGAAGGTGCTCAACTTTGCCCAGCACTCCTTGTAGATGTTAATGCCCTTGATCCTCACAACCAACCTATCAGAGGTTGCAATAATGCCCATTTATTAGAGGAGGAAACTGAGGTTAAGCAAGTAGGCTAAGGCTGCACAGTCAGTCAGTGGTGGGGCCAGGACTTGCACCCAGGAGTCCAGAGCCAGAGGCCGAGTAGAGCAAAGGGCACCACCCTTCTGAGGCCTGGGCTCCTACCACAGTCCTGCCAGCCCAGCCTTCGACAGGAAGCAGATGCAGCCAGGTCTGAGCGTTTAGAGCAGCCACCACAGCCTGCGGGTCCAGGCTAATTTTGAGGAAGCCCTTCCAGGCTCATGACAGAACTGTCACCCACAGGCTATGAGTCACCCTGGGAGCAAGGCTCCTGGGCCTGGGGGCGCTGGGCCTGGCTTGGAGTTATGGGGTGGGGAAGGGACAAAACAGAGACCCCGACCGTCAGTCACTGAGATGGGGGACCTCTGGCCCTGGGGAGGCTGTGGCTCACCCAGAGTCAAGGCTCCACATCCAGCGGGTGCATACCAGCCTCCAAAGTGGACCGGCTCGGCCTGCTCCCCCTCAGGTTGCCCCACAAGAGACTGGGCCAGGCAAGCCCTCCTATTCATTAGCACAAGGTCTCAAGCTTTCCTTGATGAGGAGAAGGCAACGGTTTGGCAAAACTGTAAACTAAGAGGACTCCTTCCTCCCTCCATGAGAAGCACAAAGGGAGATTCCCGCTTGTCAGCCCAGGCCCCAAGGGGGGTGGCATGAAGCTGGAGCTGGAGCTGTGCCTGTGGCCCGGCCCACATCCTGGCAGCAATCCCAGCCCCTGGTTCTCCCAAGAGTCCTGGCTCCCGAAGCACCTTCCCATCTGGGGTTCCATTCGCACCCAGTTGACCTTGTGGCTGCTATTTTGTTCCATTTTCCAGAGGCAGAAACTGAGCTTCAGAGGGAATGTGAGTTATGTTATCCTGCAACGAGGACCCTACTTCCACCACTTTCTGCTCAAGCGGCTGCTACAGGGTCGACAGAGTGGGAGCCTGACACCCAAGCAGGATCCCACAGAAAGTGGTGAGCAGCTGCCAGCGTCCAGTTGGAGGGGGCTCAGTAGATCAGGGGCCCTCTCTCTCTCTCTCTCTCTCTCTCTCTCTCTCTCTCTCTCTCACACACACACACACACACACTGGGTCTCCCTGGGCCTGCCCCGCACTCACCACATGGTAGATAGCCAGAGCGGTGGTGGTGATGCGGACATTGAAACAGCAGCAAGTCTGGCGGACGGTGGTGCTGGGGGCCATGGCGCTGCTGTCCCCTCCTCCGAGGCACTGAAGGGGAAGGACCCCAGCTCCTGGAGCAGGACAGAAAAGGGGAAGCTGCCGGCTGCCCTCCTCACTTCCTTCCTGCTCCTCAGACAAGCAGAGACAAGGTCGTCACAAGTGGGGCGGGGCAGCTGGGAAGGGCCACAGCCTGCCCTGGAGCACCACGCTGGCCCCCTGCCACTCCCAGAAGGGGTTTCCTGGGGAAGGCAGACCCCTAGGCCATCAGCACCTACCTACCTTGTGTAAGCAGTTTCACAGGACCTGCTGGCTGGGTGCTCACCACCACCCATGGAAGCAGGGATTGTTACCAAACCCACTTCCAGATGGAGAAACGGAGGTCCGGAGAGATCAAGGCATTCGCCCAAAATCACACAGTAGGTAGTGCTGGTGGCAGGATTCAAACCCAGGTCTGGCAAGCTGCAAAAATAACAATTACTGACTAATTCCTACCTGTTCTAAGCATGCTCTTGGACTCAATCCCTTAATCTTCACCTCAACCCTTTGAAGGAGGTACTATTATGATCCCTATTTTATAGATGAAGAACCTGGGACACAGAGATGGGAAGTGATTTGTCCAAAGTCACTCAGCTAGCCCGTGGAGGAACGGAGATTTGGACCAGGGCTAACTGGTTCTAGAGGCTGCCCCTTCGGAGCTGATGTTTTCTTCCCTCTCCCCACACCCTCAGAGGGAAGCATGTTCTTCCAGAGCTCTGTCCAAACCAAAAGAGAAGAATAATTACTAAGCAAATCTATCAAAACCGTGTGTCAGGCCCTGAGCTAGGCCCTTCCTATGGCTGAGTCATTCATGTCTCGCAGCAATTTGGGAAACCCTCAGTCAAACCCCCCCTTGTGGACCTCAAGACCCCCAGTGATCACTGGCAACCAGAGATTTTTTTCACCTCACTCTTAGGAAAGGTTGGAATTAATAAACCATGACTATTCGGCAAGCAACACTGGGATCTATATTCCCTCTCGGATGATAACGATCCATATTGCAAGAAGAGAAGGGAATATGAGGCACTTGCAAAATTCCTGTAGGAAATCTGCTCTGAGCTCACTTGCAAACTAAAACTTCTAGTGGAAAACACTGCAGGACCCACAATGAAGTCCCGCCCACACATGAGATCATGGAGTTGGGATTGGCCACTACAGCTGCCCATCATTTCTGCCCCAGGAGGGCTTATAAAAGGCCTCTAAGCTCCTCCCCCTTGACAGGAGTTGCTCTTTTGGACCCTCAGAACTTGTCTGGTGAACTTGATCAAAACTTTCTGTTTGCCAATGTGACCAAGGGGGTCTGCTAGCATGGGGTTCCTGGGTGACCCAGCCAATCCCTTCCCTGTTTCATTTTCAACCCTGCTTATTTTTCATCATAGGCTTTGTTGAGACCAGACATTGTAGAAAAGTGGTACAATGTAATGGTTAAGTGCTTGGGCTCCAAGGCTCACGGCCTAGGTTCAAATCCTTGCACCTTCTGGCTGGGTAGCCAACACAGCAAGAAAAGTTTTACTTTGTCAAGAGCACCAGGACCAGAGTGAGTGGAGATGAGGAAAGAGGGGCCAGTGGGGCCCTGAGGGCATGTTGAGGAATCTGGATTTAATTGTGCTAGGAAGCCATTTGAAGTGTAATAGCATAATAAATGATAGCTATTGATAATGTTATGATTTGGTGAAACCGGAGCAGGGTTGGAGCCAATTCCCAAAGAAAAGGCCAAATTCACTGCTGGTATATGAGACCGTTTTATGTGATATACAGATGAACACTTCTTCTTTATGGTGATAGATTCATTTTAATGTGCATTATAAAAATACACATAACCAGCTCATAAATTCTGTGATTTTTCCATTTATGAGAGTAATATAAGGTCTCATTTTAAAACAGATACATTTAAGTAAAAAAACAAAGCAGTAAGTTGATTGAAAGAAAAATATCAAGGCAGCCGCAGGCCAGGAGGCAGACAGATGTGGCAAACAGCCACGGAGGTGGAGTGGGCATCACCAGTTTAGGCATCCTGGTGGGTGAGAAATCCCACAGTAGCTGTATGATCTCAGACAAGATGCTTGATCTCTCTGAGCTGTCGTTTCCACATGTGCAAAACATAAGCAGAAGCTTCTGTGACAATGAAATGAGGTCACTTGCAAACTCAGCTTGTTTGTTTCCTCCCTTCCTGGCCCATCCTGCTCCCCTCCCCTCCCCACAACCACCCTCAGGCTGCTGGGAGGCAGAGCCAAGATTTAAACCCTGATCTGTCTGATGCTAAATCCTGGGCCGAGCCTCCGAGGGGCCAGAGACCACAGGACAGCCTCTTCCTGAGCAAGTAGCATCTCCCAGGCACCGGGTGCCTTGAAAACTTCAGGTCTTCCATCATAGCAGCACAGTTCACAATAGCTAAGATCTGGAAACAGCCCAAGTGCCCATCAGTAGATGAGTGGAAAACAAGCTGTGGGACATTTACACCATGAATACTACGAAGCTGTAAAGAAGAAGAATCTCGTACCCTTTGGGACAGTATGGATGGACCTGGAGAATATTATGCTAAGTGAAATAAGCCAGGCAGCGAAAGACAAATATCACATGATCTCGCTTATACGTGGAATCTAAAGAACTTAATAAACTGATGAACAGAATAGATTCAATGACATGGAAGCATGGATCAGACTGACAAATGTCAGAGGGATGGAGGAGGGTGGGTGGGTGGAGGGGGAGAGAGTAACCAAAGAATTTATATGCATATATGCACAACCCAAGGTCACGGACAATGGTGGGGAGAGGGACTGGGGAGGGGGAAGGGATGGGGTGGAATGGGTCATTGGGGAGAAAAAGGAACATCTGTAATATTTTAAACAAAAATAAAGATTTTTTAAAAAAAAGAAAAAGTAAATCCCACTATGGAGGGGTTACTCTGCCTATGGAGTAGCCATTCTCTGTCCCACTGCTTTACTAATAAACTCATTTCACTTTAAACTAAAAAAAAAACAAAACAAAATAAAAAAAAACTTCAGGTCTTCCGAACTCCTCAAGATAAGAGGGAGGAAATGTTCTGCGTTTCCCTAGTCACAGCCAGACGGAACAGAATCGCTTGTGCAAGCGTCCTAAATGTTACTTCTGAGCAAGGAAGTCCTTTAAGACCCACTGACTGCAGAGGTGCTTCTCATGCCCCAGAAAAGCACCTCTAATCCCGAGACAGTCCGTAATCCTGGCTGGCTGTCTCATTTAAAAATCACTGCTGTGGTACATTAATATGTCAGCGGGCATCTCTGCTCTCTCAAAGGAAGTTACGAGTTTTCTTTGTTAAGCGAGAACATCACCAGAACTTCCCTCTTCACCCACATGCCTAAAGGTAAAAATAAAACCTACGACTCTGCCAAGTTTCATATTTAAACAAAGAGCTGGACAGTCCTGTGTCCCTTCTGTGAACAGAGGGCCTGGCTCGGAGTCACACCTCGGCGGAGCGGTGTTGAGTGTGATTCCTGCTATGATTGTCTCTGTCCTTGCTCAGCCCTTTCCCAGCTCGAAGCTTAGCGGGGCGTCCCCCGCCCCCCCAGGCCGGAAGGCAGCAGAGAGGTGCTGATCTGTGCCCGGCGGGCCCAGGAGGGCAGCGGCTGGTGCACAGCAGGTCAGCAGCAGAGTGAGGCCTGGGGTCCTGCTCAGAGAGGCGTGGGAGCCGCGCGGCCATGGGCAGCTCCGGGGCTCTCTACCCTGGCGAGCTCCTGGGTGCCCTTAGCACCTTGCCAAGGCCGGGGTTCGAGCTCCCTTCCTGCTAGACCGCTGGCCTGTAACTCCCTCCTGGCTGCCCTCACCACCTTGCTCCCGCCTCTGACATTGGAGCTGCGGCCTGGAAACTAAGAAATCGCACAGCACTCCCTCCCCTTATCCTGTCCCCCCAGCCTCGCCTGCTCACCGGGGGCTGGAGCCTGAGCATGCAACCTCGGGGTCTCTCCCCCACTCCCCTGTCCCTCAGAAAATCCCCCTGGCAAGGACAGCCCACAGGCCTGGGCTTGGGGACAGCAGGCCCTCCGGTAACCAGCCAGTCAGTCCCACGGTCAGGCAGGGGCCCCTGAGGCTGTCTGCCCAACACCTCATCAAGGAGGCCACCTCTCAGCCAAATCAGAGGTCGCTGGCCACCCCCCAGGGCCACATAGTGCCATATTCTGGTCTGTCAATGCTGCTGTGACTCTAAAAGCAGAGGCCCTGGATAGGAAGCTGTAGAATGAGGGCACCATAGCCCGAGAGGGTGCTGTCTGTGGGGAACAGAGTGCTGACCCTGGAGCCGGGAGCCCCACTCCCCTCCGGCTCTGGCCTCCACCCAGCCCCTGCCTGGCTCTGAGGCTCTAGAGTGGGAATTGTCTGCTGTGTCCAGGGCTGCTGTGAGGACCAGAGATCAGCACCTCCCTCCTCCCAGCTGTTAGCCCACTCTCGGAAAGAACCTCAGAGATCCAGGTCCCTGAAAAGCTGGTGCTACAGTAGCACACCTGCGGTCCACACCGTAGTAAGAATGACTTCATTAGGGCATTTCCCCCAAAGAGGGGATTTTTACTTAATCTAATAAAAACAACAACAACCACAACCAATAAAAGTGATAGGCCCTGCTGAGGGCCCTGTCCCTGGAAGAGATTTAAGAAAAGAAAAAGAAAAGCAAAACACTACTACTCTTGGTTCTGGCCAACGCACTATTAAGGGACTTCTAGGAAATCTCCGGTCACCCTGATTAAAGACGGGCAGGCTCAGTAAGCAGGTGCCTCTGCCCTTTGTCCTCACTCCCCTACTCCTGCCAGGAATGCAGGCACAGTGCCCGAGAGGCAGCAGCCATTTGGGAAATGTGAGGACAAAAGCCACAGCCTGAGGGTACAGGGGGAGGGAAAGAAAGAGCCCGGGGGGGCCTGATGGCATCATGAAGCCTCTGTTGCAGCTCCGAACCCCCATCTTCTGGACATCTGCAACGTGAGAAGAGGAACCCAACCAAGGTCTCTGACTTCATTCATCCATTCAGCACGCGGCTTGGGTTAGGTGTGTGGGACACAACAGTGGACAAGATCGACAAGGTCCCTAGTCTCACGGGGTGAACATTCTAGTGGGGACATAGTGAACAAGGACCCACAAAAGCAAGGGCATCTCAGCAAGTGAAAATTCCCAGTCCCTGCTCTGATGTCCCCACTAGCCTGGCTCTGGTCTGGACTGGAGAACAGGCTCACCGTGGGGCTTGGGGACAATCCCTTCCCCACTCCAGCCTCTGTTTCCCTGTCTGTCACATCAGGGAGGGGTCCAGCGCCATACTCAAGCCTCCCTCTCAGCCAGGCCTCGGGGCCGGGCAGGTTACTCACTCTGAGCAGCTGTAGCCCGCGCCTGGACCCCCTCCAGCCTGGGTGTTGCTGCCCTCAAATTCCTTAGCGCTGGGTAAACAGCTGGGAGGCCCCATCGGCCAGCGCAGGCCTCCTGACTGCAACCCTTTCAGGGCTGCCAATAAATCTTCAACGACTGCTGAAAGATCTGTCCCCGGCCGGCTGCGGGCTGAAGAGCCTGATTGTGGCCAAGTCCTCTCCCTGCCAGCACTGGGCATGGCTCCAAGCAGGTTGAGAAGCTGGGCCGCAAGGCCAGGCTGGACTCTGCAGCCACCACTGCTGCTGGTCCAGGGCCGCCAGCCGTGCTCTGGGTACCTCAGCTGCCACCAGCCCCATGCTCAGGTCAGCCGTTGGCCTCATGGTCAAGGGAACCTGGGTCTGTTCCAGGGTTCTCATCGGGGAGTAGAGGGAGGACCTACTAATGGGACAGGTGGCTGCCTCGTTTATTTACTCATTTAGCAAGCATTTATTTTGCACTAGGTGTCAGGCCCCGTGCTAGGCCTTGGGGATTGAGCGGTGAATGAGACCAAGATCCTGCCTGCAGAGGGCTGCCATTCAAGCAGGGTGCCAACTAGGTCCCAGCCCCCACTCAGAAAAGTCAGAGAGGGGCCCTCCTGCACCGTCAGGGCAGCCTAGAGGCTGAGCAAGGCTGGGCCCACAGATGGCAGCCCCAGTGACCCGCCAGAACCCATCTGGGAAAGAGAGAGGCCAGTAATAGTCACAATGCTAGTAATAGCATCACAGGAACAGGGTAACAATACTACCTCTTAGTAAAAAGAATAATTGAGATGAAGCTGGTGATCTAAAATTAGCGGGCCCCCTGTTAGAGAGGTATCGGGTGTAGGGGAAGTCCACAGACCCTGGCAGGGGGCAAAGCTGGGTTCACACCCCACCTTTGCACCTGGCAAGCTGGGTGGCTGACGGCCAGTCTCATTGTCTCTCTTAGTTTTTCCTCTGTGAAGTGGGCATAACAACAGGCCGGCCTTTCTTGCAGAATTTCTATAAAGATTAAGACAATGAGGATGTTGCACTGGATACATCGTGGCCTCTGAGGCATCCATTCTCCCCCAGCTCGTCACCTTTCCCCCTTCCAACCACGTTTCCTAGAAGCTGACTCAGGAACTCTCAGTGGCTCCTTAGGGCCTGCGGGATCCATCCTTTGGCACCACTCACCATCTGCAGCTCCCCGATGATGTCAAGACCTTCTCTGGGGCAGAGCTCTTCTGGACCCCCCAGAGTGGGGCAGCCAGGAGCCCAGAGTCCTGCAGGGGCACTCCCCACCCCCCACGGACACCTCAGCCAAGAGGGTTTGGGGTACTAGACCTGAAGGCGGCACTGGTATCACCAGCCACAGCCCCACCCCATTCCCCCAAAAGCCCCTTGTGCTGGAGGGAAACGTGGGGGTGTTTGTGGTTGGAGAAGTGTGCTGTTTCCCATCGGGCTAATCTGATGTTGACATTTTCCACCTCACCCTTCGGTGGCTTTGCTAAGCAACGTGGCTGTGTGCTCCTTCGAGGAGGTGAGACGGAGCCGTGCCCCCCAGGGGGTTCCCGGGAATGATGGAGGGCAGTGACAATGGCCAAGGAGACCAAAGAGGCGGTATCATGGCCTCCGTCATCCCCGGGAACCCCCTCGGGGTTACAGAGCAGGAGGCTTGGCCTTTCGCATGCATTGTCTCATTTTAACTCTGGGACGGCGCTGTGCTTGTCCCCATTTTACAGACTAAGAAACTGAGGACTGCAGGGGTGAATAGGTTTGCCCACTAGAATCCGGGTTCAGGCTTGAGATGTTCGTATTTCCCACCGCATCACAGGGCCCCCTGATGCTGCTCGGGACTGGAACTCAACGCTGAGGTATGCCCAGGCGCAGGCCTGCTCTGCCCTCCCCACCTCTTCATTCTGTGCTGCCTGAGACTCCCCCATCGGCCCTTCTCCCTATGGGTAAAGCAGTGCCCTTGCCATTCGATGTTTCACAATTATTTTTGAATAGATAACAACCACAAGTGGTATAAAATTGAAAATATACAAAAGGATAGAAAGTGAAAAATTGGTATCATTCCACCCCTGCCCAACAGCTACTCCAGTACCCTCCCCTGGGGCAACACTAATACCTGGTTCCTGGCTTTTCCTTCCAGAGATTTCTACGCATATACAAACATGTCATTACACATCTTACCAAAAATGATAGCATACCTTATACATGTTCTGCACCACATATTCTTCGCTGAATGATATATTTGGCGCTTGTTCCATTTAAGTACATAAAGTGTTCCCATTCTTTTATTATGGCTGCATAATATTCCTTTGAGTGGCTATCTCATAACTACATAAACTTTAACCAGTGGATATTAGACTGTCTCTAATATTTTGCAGTTACAAACACAACAGCAATTGATCTCATTTTATATGCATTATTTTCACATTTGAGTACATGCGTAAGATCAATTTCTTAACAGTGGAATTACTAGGTTAAAGAACACGAGTACACCAATCCTGGTTAATACTGACAAATTGCTCTTCATAGAGATTGTACCAATATATACTCCCACTGGAACTGTTAAAGAGTGCCTGTTTCCCACATCCTCACCAACACACCGAGTTATCAAACGTTTTTATCTTTACCAGTATGACAGATGAAAAGTGGCTTGCACTGCATTTAAATTTGTTTTATCAGTAAAGTTAAAAATATGTTTGTGTGTGTTTATAAGCCTTTTGTATTTCCTTTGCTATAAACTGTCAGATCCTTTGCCTGCTGGTTGTTGATCTATTTCTTATTGATTTTAAGGTGCTCTTTACATAATAAGGAAGTGAATCTCTTGTAAGTAATATAACTGGTAAGTATTTTTACACAGTTTAGCTTTTGATTTGCTGGTGGGGGTTTTTTCACCGTTTTTTAAAGATACTTGAATTTATTGATATCTTAAGTTATAGTATCAGTTATAATGTCAGATTATAAAAATATTCTGAGTTACTGATGGTCCTGCTTTGTATCATTTTCAGTCCCTGATTATGCCGTCTCTCTATCCTGCTTGTGTGTTAGGTCCGGAGTGGAGACTTACCCAGGCAAGGGCGAGGCTGGGCACAGAGTGGGTATCCATAGATATTTGTCCACAGGCTACCCGGGTTACTGGAAGGGAAAGGGTGCAGTTCCAGGAAGCCTGGTTTGGTGCTGGGAAGAGCTAGGAGCTGGGGATGAGGGGAGAAGTACATAATGAGCCCCTGCTTTGCATCACACTCTCTTACCTTCACAACAACCCAGTGACCCTGCAAGACTGCTACCTCACTCTCCCATTTTACAGGTGAGAAAACTGAGGCTTTGAGAGGCTGAGTTATTTGCCCAGGATCCCACAGCCAGTAAACAGCAGAGCTGGGACTCAAATGCTGGCCTGGGGCAAATAAAAGCTGATCCCCAGCTTCTATGAGGACTGAAGGGAGCTGGGGAGGCTGTGTCAGGGCGTAGACAGTAGTTGGCGGTCAGTGACTCTCCTCCGTGGTAGGAGGGTGGGTGGGGGAAGCAGCTGAAGTTAGGAGATAGGAAGCCAGCCGCCACCGATAAAGCAGGAGGTGGGCAGGCAACGTGCACATCCCGGTAGCTGGAGCTGAGATAAAATCTCGACTAGCCCAGCACAAAGGCTAGAAAAGCGACCATGCGGCTCCCAGGCCCCGCTGGGCCCACTCCCTGCTTCTCAGGCCGCATCCCAGAGCACCCTTGGGATGTCTCCCGGGGCCTGGATGCTGCAGCCCTTGGGGAGACAGAGTGACAGAGCAAGAGCAAGCGGTCTGTCTTTCTGTCTCATGCCAGCAGGGCCTGCGAGCTCTCAGTGCTTCCTGTGACCACAGGTACGTTGATCTTGTTGCTGTTTGACTTCAAATGCCGTCAGGAAGGGCACACTCTCCAGCTCTCCACAGTCCTCCCCTCTCCCTTTCATCTCACCACGGCTCATGTCACACGTTTACCTTCTCTACCTGGCCCCTGACGACTCCTTAGCGTGAGGACCTGAATTAGTGCGGCAGGTGCACTGGGAGCCAGGGTTTATAGTTGCAGGGAGTGGAGATCTTCGAGATAAAGGAAGAAGGAGGCCCAGAGGAAGACAGCAACATCCCCAGAGCTGCACAGCAGAACTGGGCAGAACCAGGACTGAAATCCCCGAGTCCTGACTCCCAGTCCAGTGCTCCCTGCCTTCCACAAGCCACAGGGAGAAAAAATGCAAACACCCGAAGGAAAAGAGTGGAAAACCCAAATGATGGCTGCCCCTGCCACTCACACTGTCACGCAGGGCGAGTCCCTGCCACCTCTAGGCCTCGGTTTCCCCATCCGCACAGAAGGAGGTCGGACCAATGACATCAAGGGCTCCTGTGAGCTCCTGAGGCCTCTCTCCCTCTCCCTCTCTGTCCCGGAGGCCGCAGGGGACACGCCACACATTCCTCGGGCCTGTTCAGCACGAGCTAATATTGACCCGGCTGTTTCCCTTGGCCCCGCGGCCGCCCGGGCGGAGGCGCCAGGCGGAGGACGGGCCACAGGCGGGGAGGCAGAAACCACCGGCAGTCGGGGCGCACTCCCGCGGCACCCACGCCCAGCTGTTAAAGCTTCTAGTGTATTTTTGAAAAATAAGCACTGCCCAAACACAGTTATAAAACGTCTGGGGTATTTTTTAACGTTGTTATTTCATAAATCACCTCCTCTCACACACATACAACACGCTCGCGCGTGCACACGCGGGACACAGTAACTGTATGTTCTGCCTCGTTTGGGAATCACGTGGGAAACTTAAAATTAGGCCCTTCCTTTAAGAAATGGCCAGTTCCAGGGTTGGGCCAGGGACAGAACAAGATTCGCCCAGAGCAGTTTTTCGTACCAGAAAGTAAGGAAGTGCCCAAAGAAGGTTGGGGACACGCGTGCCACATGAAGGGGCTCCCTCCAGCCCCTTTGAACATCAAAATTAAAAATGATGATAACACGTTGTCACCCACTGACTAAAACAGGAAGCGATAAGACCATGCTGACCTGAATAATTGAACAAATGAATGAAAAGTTAGATGGTGGCCCTAGCTGGCTTGGCTCAGGGGTTAGAGCGTCGGCCTGCGGACTGAAGGGTCTCGGGTTAGATTCTGGTCCAGGGCACGTACCTGGGTTGCAGGTTCAATCCCCGGCCCTGGTCTGGGACGCATGCAGAAGGCAACCAATCGATGTGTCTCTCTCACATCGATGATTCTGTCTCTCTCTCTCTCCCCTTTTCCATTCTCTCTCTGAAAAGCAATGGAAAAAATATCCTCCAGTGAAGGTTAAAAAAATAAGTTTGCTGAGGGATGGGCTGTTCACATCATCTCGGAGCAGCTCCCAGCACAATGCTCCTGCATCGCCAAGGGGAAGAGGAGCCTGGCAGTGGAGATGCCTGCAGGCCGGCCCCAGTCCAGGGATCCGCGTGAGCTTCACCAGCAAAGGGAGCAAATTCAAAGCAAAGGCCACGTAGTAGAATCACATGGTGAAATATTCACACCTCTTTCCCCAGAATGTCTTCTGTCCCCTTCTTCCCCTCCCAGCCCCCCTGCCCCCAGTCCCCACTGCTGAGCCTTAGGAATGGCACAGAGGGGCGCAGATAACAGGAGTCAAATTCACTGCCTTTGAGTTTCATGGTATAGAAAACATGAAGCTGTGTGATGAGCCAGAGAAGTCCTCCCGGCTCGGGAGACCAGGAAGATTTGGGGGATGAGGGATGAGGGACGAAAGCAGTGGAGAGAGCTGGGAGGCTGGGTCCTGAGCCCCAGCTGGAGTGAGAGCTCTGGGACAGCTCTGGAGACCCAAGACAGAGGGAGCCCTGGGATTTGTTGAGAGCAGAGATCCCTCCTAGCACAGGAACGAGGGACACCGCCCTTCCTGTGGGCGATGCAGCAGCCAGAGCCTTCCCCGCCATGGAGGGTGACCAGAGAGCTCTCCCCTCAGAGGGGCAGGTGCAATGAAATGCCTCCCCTGTACCCACAGGTTAGGCACCAACATGGCCCCAGGAAGCTGGTGGCTCTGGAGGGACATTGTAGTCAGGAGTGACGGAGGACTCAGCAATGCCCTGCAAGGACTAGACAAGAACAGGGACAACTCAGGAGAAGCCAGGGAATGACAATGCTAGGGTCTAATGTGCCCCTCCCACCAGTGTCTCCTAAACCCCCAGACCTTAGACAACCCTGGGGCAGGGCCAGAGAACCAAGAATGACAGGATAATGATGTTTCGATCACTGACAGGGTAAAGGCATCAAATGCAAATTAAGGTCAGTTCAGAAAATAGAAAGCTGCTTCCCTCACACACACGTGTTTGCACATCGCCATTGCTACTCACCATGTGTTAACCAGAAATAAGAATAGACCAGCGGCATGCTTGAAGCAGGCTCCCCACCAGCCTGTGAGGCCAACTCTGCACAGATGTCCTAACTGCGCTCAATGACCTTATTGGTCACACTGGAAGTATTTACACCATGGAAATTGGCAAACATTACCAGTCAGTAATAACTGTCGTTTGTCAGCAAGCCTGTTTACCAGCACTCCCCTGAATAGAATCTCCCCCATGGGGTTGTCATAGGCATTAAATGAGATTGTGTAGAGTGCTTGGCACCAGGCCTGGCACATAGTAGATGCTCAGTAAGTGGTGGCTGCCGCTGCTGCTGTTGCCCTAACAGAAAGACAAGGAGGTCTGGCCCCACCTCCAAGCTCTGTCCCTTTCTTGTCTCATGGCTGGGGGCAGGATGGAGGGGATCTTTTAGCCCTGTGAGTCATCAAAGCTGTCCTATGTGAAGGGACACACACACACACACACACACACACACACACACGAGACATTGATAAAGCTTTGTCTTGAGGATGCTGAGCTGGAAGATTTGCAAGGACCCAGGTCTACTCGGAGGACAGTGGGACTTCTCTGGCTATCCCAGGCCAGCTAGGAATGTCCATCTCTGGGGAGGATCCCATAGAGAGCTAGCAGCAGGGTAAAAGCCCCTGACTGGGGGGACAAAGTGATGACAAAGAGGGAGAGGGACCTCTGGACACCCAGACACTCAACCATAGCCAACTTTGTAAGGACTGAAGTGTTCTTAGTGGAAAAATTGCAGAGTTGTTTTGCCCGTCCCATGGCCATGTATGTGTTTGTGATCGGCTGACAGGAAAAAGGTTTTCTTGATGGTCTGGGCTGTATCGCATGCCTGTCACACACTGGAGGCCTCACAGAGGGGTGACATTGGGATTGTTTATGTTTATTTTATTTTTATTTTTATTTTTCTTTGGTTCAGGATGCCCCTGCCCAGCCGAGAGACCACAGCGCCATTAATAGGTCAGGACATGTTAGGGTCCTGTGCCCACTCCACCCAGCCCGGGCTTAAAGAATCCAAGGCACACACCAGATTCCGGCCACGGACCAGCCACGGAGCACAGCAGGGTCGTAAATGAGGGTGGGAGGCAGATTTCCGGGCCTCGCCAGTTGGGACCAGTTTATTTGGTGAGAGCAGACAGCACTGGCCAGGGTGTCCCAAAATAACTCACGTGGCAGGGCTTAGAGCCAGCCCCTCCATGGAAATTTTAAATGAATTCTTCATGGCTGCGAGGTCCAGGCCCCCAGATGGGCCACCCAGAATCACCTGATCACCGCGGCTCTGATGGTCCCACAACCCCAAGGAAGCCAGGCCCCGACTCTGGGCTCCCTCAGGTAGCCAGAGGTCATGGGAACAGAAGGATGACCTGGCTGCCAACTCCTCACACCCTCAGGATGCCAACCCTTCCAGCACTGTACAGATGGGGAAACTGAGGCCAGAGAAGGAAAAATAAAACCAGAGCCTGGCTGGCGTGGCTCAGTGGTTGAGTGTCGACCTAGGATCCAGGAGGTCACCATCCAATTCCCGGTCAGGGCACATGCCCGGGTTGTGGGCTCGATCCCCAGTAGAGGGTGGGCAGGAGGCAGCGGATCAATGACCCTCTCATTGATGTTTCTCTCTCTCTCCCTCTCCCTTCCTCTCTCTGAAATCAATAAAAACATATTTTAAAAAATAAAAATAAAACCATAGAGAAGAAGTGAGGTTTGTCCAATCCTTGTAGGTACCCGGCACTGTGCTAAGTACAAATTAATCCTGAAGAGAGCAACTGAGCAAATGGGGGTGGGGGGCAAGGAGGGGGGATAAATGAGTGGAATGAGGACCGCCCGGAAGGTGAAGGAGGCTTGACAGCGGAGATGGGCCTTGGGGACCAGGCAGACACGGTCTGTGCCCAGGAAGGAGGCGAGGAGGCAGCCCAGGCAAAGGTAGAGAGGTGGGAACGCAGTGCCCCATGCGCCACTCGGTGGGCCACAGGGCACCCAAAGTACAGCTTCATTTCACAGTCAGAAGGTCACCCTCGGGCCACAGGACAGCAAAGAGGCAGGAGCCGGAGCCCTCATCCCTGATCCTGAACCGTGTGTCCTTTCCATGGCCTGGGGCTCCCCACTGAGGGGCTGAAGGAGCCAAGAGTCAGCCCAGGGACCCACCACCACCCTGCACTTGGGCATCTAATATGAGGCAGAGGCCTTGGATGGACCAGGTCTGGGCCTTGGGAATTTTCTTGTCCCTGGACTCCTCAGGGGGAAAAAGCCTGGGCCCCCGAAAGAGCTGGGACTTCAGAGTCATGCAGATGGACTCGCTCTAGGGATTGCTGCCGGCCATGGTCAACGCCGCTGAGCAACTCCCAGCCTGGTACAGTATCTCATTTAATACCCCCCAGCCCCCAGCCCTGCAGGAGGCACTGGTATACTCCCCATTTTACAGATGCAGGGACTGAGGCACAGAAGACAAGCAACGTGCTCAAGGTCACACAGTATTAAGAGGCCAGACCAGGAGCTCAGCCCCAGGTTGCCTGACACCAGCGTTGTCACCAACTACTTCCATTTCTACCAAACTACTGAGCGCCTCCTGGCCTCCCATCCTCCCAGCCACAGCGACTCCTGTCCTGGGAAGCGGGAGGCGGGAGGGTGGTCGGGAGAGGAGTCAATGCGATAACGCCTGTCAGAGACCTGGCCCTTTCCCAGCCAGGCAGCCCACCTGCCCCGGGGGGTCCATCCCTGAGACCTTCCCTGGGGTCCCTGGCACCAAGAACAAGGCCCCGCCCCTCTGGCTGGCAGCGCAGGGGAGTTCAGGAGAACCGGGGCCACCTGGGGGCTCAGGCAAGGGCAAGGACCAGGAAGCCTGGGGAACACAGGTCCACTTCACCCTCTGCTCAGCCAGCTGGATCCTCCCTGTCCCCTCGGGCCCGCTGGGGACTTGGGGTTTTCATGCATCTGATTAGCATAAATTAGCAGCTGCCAGCAGAAGGGAGGAATGTAGCATGTCAGGGGCCCAGTCTTGTTTTTGGAAACCTTATGGAGTCCTGCTGAGGGCTCCCCTTGTTCACAGGGCCCCTGGATGGAGGGCTGGTGTTTGTGTACCCAGCAGAGGCCCACCCCAGCCCCAGTGAGCCCACGACCCACAGGCTCCAAGGATAACACAGAGGGAAGGAGGACAGTGCCCAGGAGGGAGCATGATGCCCCAGGGGAGCCTGGTGTCCTCAGACTCCAAACTTGACCCCAACCCCTGGCCCTCACCTGGGGTTCCCTGCACACTGAGAGAGATACCTCTCTCCTGGGCGGTGGGAGGCAGGGGGAGGGACCAGGGGTCCTTCACAGCTTTACAGGCTGGGGTTCCACCCACACAGTCCTTTCAGCTGGGCACACCAACCTGGTTCCTTGGGGAAGAAGCTGGTCTGTCCTGATTTTCCAGAGAAAGGGAAGGCGATCTTCCATCCCAAATGGCCCACTGCGTGCCAAGCCCAGGGCTGGGTTCCTCCTGCATCATCAAAGGATCCCATGTGGTAGAAGGGCTGTGGATGGCTTTTGTCTGCCAAACAGCCCTTCCCTCTGCTTTTGACAACTCTGTACCTTTAGAGTGGTTCTTTAGGTGAACTGAGAGCCTGAATGGCTCCAGAGAACCATACTAAGTTCAAATCCCAGCCACACCGCTCACCGGCTGTGTGCCTCCCTACCTCAGTTCCTTTGCCTGTAAAATGGGGTCATTGTTGTTAGAGTTCAATGTTGTTAGAGTTCATTTAAGGTGCTTAGACCAGTGCTGGCACATGGTATGACGTGTTAGCTGTTAGCTGATTGCCTTGATGCCACCCCAAGTGGTTCTGGTGAGGTTGTTCATCACAGGACTCCTCTCCCCAACCATAACGGTGGACATGTGATCTAGATTTGGCCAATTGGAAAGTCTCATCTCTAACTGGCCACAGTAATTGCCCCAGGTATAGAGAAGCCTAGCCAATCAGACTCTTTCCCTGGGATTTTATATTTGGATGTTGGTAGAGACGCTCTGTTTCTCTGGCATGGCTAAGCTGGAAAGACGCAGCCCAATGCTGCCTGTGGCCTGGCCCGCCTGTCCTCACCCACCACACTGAGGAAGCCCCTGGCAATAGGAGAAAGTGAGGCCACCACCTAGACACAAGCAGAGCCAAGAGAGATGTAGAGGCAACTGAGAAACCAAGAGACTCACAGAGACCGACAGTGACTGGCAGACTGAGAAGGCTGCCCCATTATCTCCATCCCTGAGGCCAGCTGTATCCTTGTACATCCCAGACTGTGAAATCTTGAGTAATTCAGGACTTACTATTTCCGTTGTACAAAGAAGAAAACTGAGGCTCGAGGAGGAGGTGTCTTAGTCCGTTCAGGCTGCTGTAACAAATACCACAGACTGGGTGGCTTAGAAACCAGAGATTTATTTCTCATAGTTCTGAAGGTCCCCACCTCCAAATACTATCACCTTGGGGGTTAGTTTTCAACATATGAATTTGGCGGGTGCACAAGCATTTAGCCTAGAGCAGGGACTGATCTGCCCATGGGGGCACAGCTAGCATGTGGTATAGTCAAAGGCAGACAGCCTAGTCCAAGAGTCCAAAGAGGAAGAGAAAGGGGGGGGGGAGAGAGAGAGAGGAAGGGAGGGAGGGAGGGAGGGAGGGAGGGAGGGAGGGAGGGAGGGAGGGAGGGAGGGAGAGAAGAACAGAGAGAGAGAGAGAGGGACAGAGAGAGAGAGAAGGAGGGAGGGAGAGAGAAGGAGGGAGAGAGAGAGAAGGAGGGAGAGAGAGAGAAGGAGGGAGAGGGAGGGAGGGAGGGAGGGAGGGAGGGAGGGAGGGAGGGAGGGAGGGAGGGAACTTCACTTCTCACACGGCACATCAGCCCTCTGTTTGCACAGCTGTCTGGAAGAGAGAGAACCTGAGTTTGAATCCCGGCTCTGCCCTTTCCTGGCCATGCGAGCTTTGAGCAAGTCACTTCTTTTCTCTGAGCCCAGTTTTCTCATTTTTAAAATGGGGACAAAAATTTCATACTTTATTTTGCTGGCATAAACTAAAATGTCACATTGAGAGCACCCAGCACATATTTAGCACCTGGTAAATGTTCACTTTTCTATAACCCCAAATAGAGCGTCGTTCATCGCAAGCCTCCAGGAAGCCAAAATGCTTCGGACCTGAAGGCCTGTCATGTTCTCAGTGGATCTTTAAAGCAAGCATGGTAACCCCATTTTAGAGACTGGGAAACTGAGGCTCAGGCTGGTTAAACAACACAGCTTATCAATGGAACCTCTCAAACTTTGACCAAATTGCCCTGAGCCCCTGCCTCGGGGTTCTTTGCAGTCAAGGACTGAGAGTCCAAGTGGGAGACATAGGGGTCAGGTAAGTGGTTTGGGACTGATGGGAAGTGACCCCTGAGAGTCCCAGCTTTCAGGGGCTCCTGAGTTCTATAGGCCCCATTCCCTCCAGGCCTAGACTCTGGGCCTGGGTCAAGGGCTCCCCCTACTGGCCATGAAGGGAACCTCAACCCAGGCTGCTGGTAAATCCCAGGGAAGGCATCATTAGGCAGTTTAGGAGCCTGGAGCTCCTGCTCCATGGGACTTAGGCGAGGGGCCCCACTTCTCCCAGCCTCAGTTTTGTTATCTGCCAAGTGGGGATAATAATAATGTAATAAATTAAATAATGCTATCAAGTGCCTGGCACAATGGCCAGACCAGTGGTTCTCAAACTTGAGTGTGTATCAATTAACCAGAGTACTAGTCAAAACCCAGATTGCTGGGCCCAGCCACAGAGTTTCCAATTCAGTGGACCCTGGAAGGGGTCTGAGAATTTGCATCTCTAACAAGTTCTCAGATGATGCTCAATCTGCTGGTCAGGGCAAATAAGAGCTAGTTTAAAAATAAAAGACCAATAAGTACATGAAAGGATGCTTATCACCACTAATCATTAGAGAAATGCAAATCAAAATGTACTTCAATAAGATTCCACTTCACACCCATTCAGATGGCCACAATAAGAGACAGAGACAGAGACAGAGAGGGGAAGAGAGAGAAAATCACAAATGTTGGCAAGGGTATGGAGAAATTAGAACCTTGTGCATTGCTGACAGAAATGTAAAATGGTACAAACACAGTAGAAAATGGTGTGGAAATTCCTCAAAAAATCAAACACAGAGTTACCATGTAATCCAACAATATATATCCACTTCTGGGTATATATCCAGAAGAACTGAAAGCAGGGGTTCTAATAGATACCTGTACACATATATTCATAGCAGCAGCATTCACAACAGCCAAGGGTGGAAGCCACCCAAGTGGATAAACAAAATGCAGTAGAGACATACAATGGAATATTGCTCAGCTTTCACGAGGGAGGAAATTTTCACATATGCTGGAACATGCACCAACCCTGAAGACATGGTGCTAAGTGAAATAAGCCAGGCACAAATGGACAAATACCGTATGATTCTGTTTTTATGAGGCACCTAAAACAGTCCCATTCATAGCGACAGGGAGTAAAATAGTGGCTGCTAGGGGCTGGGGAGGAGTTATTGTTTAATGGGTACAAAGTTTGAGTTTGGGGAGATGGAAGGGTTGTGGAGACAGATGGTGGTGACGGCTGCACAGCAATGTGAATGTACGTAATGCCACTGAACTGGACACTTAAATGTCTAAAATGTAAATTGTATGTGATGTATATTTTACCATAAAAAATAAATAAAAGATCACTTGAGCTGAGACCTCAAAAAAATAAATTAAAATGGAGCAGTAACTGAGCAGAGGGAACTGTATGAGTCCAGCCTGGGAGGCCAGAGTCCGAGGGACGTCCCAGGACAGAGCAGGTCTGAGGCCTGATTGGTCAGCCGCAGACTGATCCTGAGGCCCCTGAGACTCAGTCTCCTCATCCGCAACATGGGGATGATCCAATCACCTCACAGAAACAAGGTACCCACATCAACTCCCCAGAATTAAGAGAAAAAATTCCCAGCCAGGACCTTGGTTTCTCTGACGTGGGGATGTCGGTGGAAGGGTTATATTTGGGGGCCCAAAAGTGTCCCAGAAACTATAGCAATCTCACCTCGACCCGTCTCTCCAAAGGGAAAGAAAGTTGCTTCCTCTGGTTTCTCCTGGCCCTGCCCATCCGCGAGCAGAGAGGACTGGGAGCCGGGAGCCTGGGTGAGCAGTGCTCCAGAGCAGCCGCCAGAGGGCACACTGCACACACGAGCCCAGCTTGTCTCCTGCTCCGGGCAGAGAGGGAAGACCACTGTCCTGGGGCACCTTCCTGGGCAGGGGGCTCCAGTCTGTTGAAAGCTCCCCCTGGGTAGGGGACACCCTGAGTCATGGACTCACAGTCACAGAGATGTCCTAGTTTGAAGGCTTAGAATGGTGAGAAGCCCAGAGAATTGAAGGTACCCACCCACGATCACAGGGCAGGTCGGGGCAGACCGGGACTGGAACCCCCCAGCACACTCACACCTGCTCTTTCTCTCAAGGCCCAGAGAGCTCAGCCCAGACAGAGACCAGGGACCAAGACAAAATGGAAGTGTGGGGAATGGCGCTATAGCATTCCCACCATCCCCTGCTCCCCAGGATGTTGGGTCACAAGGAAACTGAGGCACAGAGAGGAAGAAATTGTGCCCCTCCCAAGCAGCTCAAGGCCCCAAGGTGGGTCCCAGTGAGCCCCTCAGCTCCTCCAAGGAGTTAATTTGGAGACAGTGCTGTGACCGTCCAGGCAGGCCAGGCCACTATGGTTGCTGGCTCAAAGCCCAGCAGAAAGCCACTGATGGGGCTGCGGTGGGGAGGGCACCGGGGTCAGCCCATTACAGGCCCACAGAGGACACACTATCTGATGGGTCCCTTGGGCCCTCTCTGGAGGCAGCAGGACCTGGAGAGGAGTGATCGGGGAGCTCCACAGGCCTCTGCAGCCTCCCTCCCCTCTACCAGCTCCTGGCTCCACCTCCCTCCTCAAATCACTGCTGAAAACAGCACCTCCTCCCTACGGAACAGGAACTTCCAAAAGGGCCTCACCCTTCTAGGAATCCGTCCCAATCTGTCTAGGAAATCAGAAAGGAGACAGCCACTGCAGCACTTTGGCGCATAAATTCACTGAATCCTCAGAACAGCTCTGCGGCATAGATATGATTAGATCGTTCCTGTTTTCCAGCCAGGGAAGCTGAAGCCTGGAGAACAGCGAGTTGCCACCAGCAGTACTCCAAGGACGCCACGTGCCGCCTCCGGCACCTGCCAGCGTGGCCAGGCGCTCCGTGCGCTGTCTCATCCTGCAGGCCACCCTGCCAGCCAGGTGGGTCTAAGGCCACGTTTATAGGAGAGGAAACAAGTTGTCCTGATAGACAAGCCCTCTAGGCTTCCTGTCACTGCCCAGACCTTGGATGGCAGAAGCACCTAAAAAGTCCTGTGATTCCCCTGCTGGACTAGAGCCTCTGCAGGGAACATGGAACCAGTGAAGAGACCTGCATGAGGAGACCACATTGCCTTTGAAATTCCAGAGGTTTGAAGGCGATCTCATTTTCTGCCTTCCAGCCAAGGTAGCCAGGGGTGTGTTCTGGCCAAGAGAACGAGGTGGGAGTCTGCTAGGAAGGGCTGCACTTCCCAAACAAAAAGACAAAGCCTCTCAAGGTGAAGGCCTTTGGCCTTTCCAGTCTTTCTGCCTGGAATGCAAATGTGAGTGCTAGAGGTGTGGCAGCCATGTTGGAACTGTGAGGGCAAAAAAACACAAGTTAGGGATGATAGAGTGGAGAGAGCCTGTCTGACAATGTTGCTGAGCTGCTGCACCAACCCTAAATCTCTCATTAGGGTTGATATATTGTGAGAATGATAAACCCCTGGTCCTCTCAACATGCTAAGTGACCTGTTGCTTACAGCCCGCCTGGGTTTGCATTCCCATCTGATGCAGAGCAGCACTGAGCAGGGGGTAAGAGTTCATGCTTAAATTCTTAGCCTACAGATTAGCAGCTGTATGACCTTGGGCATGTGGTTTTGTCTCTTTCCTCATCTACTAAATGGGCACAAGTGTACCCACAGCACAGGGTTGTTGGGAGGGTTAGAGAGGACACTGAGTGCCCTTAGCCCAGGACGGAGCACACCCACATGAACGTCAGCTATTATGAGGAAAGGAGAAAAGGGCCATGAGAAGAAACAGAGACTAGATGCCCTCTCCTTAGGAAAAGACATTTGGAAATGACGTTTGATTGGGGGAAATTGAACAGTGAGTCCTGACAGATTAGTAGTTCCCTGAGCCCCTAGACCATTGACTTCCCTCCCCTTTAATTAGGTGCAAAGCTTAGCAGACTCAATTAGCTGGCCCACCAGGCAAAGGGGCTACTTCTCAGTCAGGGCTGGCTGAACACACTGGGAATGTGGGAAGGACCCCTACCCACCAACCCCAGCCTTCCGAGTCTCTCCCCTAGTACCTGTCACATTCCACTCTCAAGAATTCACTCCTTTGGATATAAAGGCTTGACGGAGCTTGGCTCAAAGTCTCCAGAGTGGGACTCAGGGCATGGGTCTTTGAACAGCTCCTCAGGTGATTCAGGCCAGTACAAAATCACCTTGAGGGGATGCTCCAGAGGCCACTATTGAGTCGTAAGTGCCTCAGAACATGTCACCCCTTGAGTTGTGGTCTGCAGTGGCACCTGAGAGTAGGGAAGGAACCCATACCCTGAGGCCCTGCCCCGCACCAGACACTGCTGAGCACAGCATCCCTCATATCATTTAGTCAGCACAATGATCCTGCAAGGGGGGGAGGGGGTACTGTCCCCAAGATGAGAAGAGGTGAGGGACTTGCCCAAGGCCACACAAGTGATATCAAGGAGCTGGGATTCAAACCCAGGCCTCTGCATTCCATGTCAGGGTCCTGGGCTCTGGCCCTGGCTTCATCCATAACTGGCTGTGTGACTTGGACAACTCCCTCCCCCTCTCAGGGCCTCTATAAAATGCAGGGGTTAAAAGTCGTGATCTTGCGTGAGCCCACCAAGTCAGACACTGCCTACAGCCAAGCCTCAGACCCACTCCTAACCCTGCTGTGCCTTCATTTGCTCATCTGTAAAATGAAGATAACTGAGTCTATACATGGAAAATGCTCAGATGGGCCTTATTGGGCACATAGTGAATTCTGTCACTACTAGGACTCTCATCTCAGTCACTCCTGGGCAGTGAGGCCTGATAGGTCCCTGGAAGGGGTGAGGCAGGAAGCAGGGCTGGGGTGACTCAGAGATGCTCAGTGAGATACAAGAGTCATGCACTCTCCAACCAGCACTACGATGTCCATGACATAACAGTAACAGAGGTCTGGGAGAGCCCAGGGCTCTGAGATCCTTGGCCCTCAGATGGTCCCACAAAAACCTGGGCGGATAAATCCCAGCTCCTCACTTCCTGGCCTCTCAAAGAGATCCTTTGTCTGGCGGGTATCAGAGGCCAGTTCTGGTCCCACTAAGGCCTGATCAAACTGCAGCACCGACCCGGGGACAAAGGGCCCTCACACAGCCAGAGAGCCCGGTTCTGCCCAGGACACGCCTGCTGGCCCCCAACTTCCCTGCCGGGTGGCCCAGCAGGGGCCCACGCACGCAGCCTGGGAGATCAGAGGCAGCGGGGCCAGAGGCCAGGACCCTCGGGGCAGACAGGCGAGGGGCCCTAGATAAGGGGGCAGCAGGAAGGCACCCAGCAGGGGGCTCAGAATCAAAGGCTCCTAAAGTTCCTGGTTTGGAGCCAGAGAGCCTTTTTAAAATAAATAAATAAAGCGCTCAAAGTCCTCATAGCTTCCCATCACCCTCCAGGCTGGATGCGAGCTGCTGCTCCCAGCCCCGGGGGAACTCTGCCCAAACCGCCCAACCCCCACCAGCTGCCTGAAAACCACCCCCCCTCCGCCTCCCCTTGTTCTCCCAACCCGTCCAGCCCTCCTCTCTTGGGGACTTTGCTCCAGCTCTTTCCTCTGCCTGTAGAACTTTCCTCCACCATGTGCTCATCCCTGGTTTCTTCCTCTTACTCAGGCTTGGCTCAAGGACACATCCTTGACCCCCGACCCCTGACCTGTGACCCCCAGCCCTTCTCTGGCAATGTCTCCATTCCCCATTGTCCCTTTCCCTCTGGAACCTGCTCGAACTAGATTTTGCCCCCTCTGCTCTTGTCAAAGCCACCAACTACTTGCCCGTTGCTGGTAGCAGCAGGAGGAGGAAGGTTTGCTCACACAACTAGAATACTGAAGGGTAAACTTCAGGCAGAGTTGGATCCAGGCCTCGAACAATGGCTGGCTCAGCTTGGGACACATGCCACCCCTTGAGCCAATCATTGGGCCAGAGGTCTGCAGAACTCTCTGTAGTCAAGCTGGGTATAATATGTCCCCTGGAGTGGGGGTGAAGTGGGGGGCTGTGTCAGCCCCACCTGACACCCCAGGATTGAGAAAGGGGCCAGGTGGGCCCCAAAGGAAAATGAGAATGCTGACCTGAGAAGGGGGAACAGAAGCAGATGTCCACCCCACCCAGGAGTTCAGAGAGAGAACCAAGACCAGAGCCCCAGCCACCTGCCTACATGCCCAGCATCGATCCCAAACCACATCAGTGAGACTCACTAGACATCGGTGTGGGGGATGGGTAGGGCCCAAGTGGGGGGACGGGAGCAGGAGGCAGGGGACGAGTAAAGAGGTCGCCTAGGCGAGAAGTAATGAGCCCCTTGATAAAAACCAATCAATCTTCTAACTCCCTAACCCGCTTTCCCACTTTGGATTTTGTAGAGGAAAACATCTGCTCCTTCTTCAACATGAATCATACATCAACACCATTATTAATGTGTTTTTAAGTGGTGTTTAGAATCCACTTCATTCTAAATAAAAGAAATGACATAGATCTCTCCTGCCTCATTTAGACCCTAGAGGCACAGGCGCAACATGGCTGCTTAAACAGTGACATGTGTCCCATCACAGTGCTCAGAGCCAGGCCCACGGCTGATAAACGGCAGGAGGCTGCAACCCCAGTGAGAGAAACCTAGTGCTGGGAGGGTGGGCAGGATGAGGAATTTTGTCGGCTGCTGGAGGGAGTGTCAGTGCTATTTTTCTGGAAAGGCCTTTAGCAAGATGTTTTATTGCTTGAAGAGGTCCATACCCATTGGCCCACTCAGCCCAGTTCCGGGAAGACCTCCTGCAAGTATCCCTGGAGATGTGCTGAAGATGTTCGTCACGGTGTTGTTTAGCATAGGAAATGGAAATAACCTAATGCCGCACCAGAGGAGAGCAGTTGTGCAAACCAAGGTCCACTCAACAAAATGTTCTCTGTCTGTTAAAAAATGTTGCCTCCAAAGATTATTGACTCAGATTATTTGATCAGAAAAAGCAGAAACTTAGGGAAGCTCCAAGCGAAAGGAGGATTATTTTAAGCATCAGAGGAATTTCCCAGAGTTCAATGGTCAGCCGCACAGCTCAGAGACAGAAAACCTGCCGGGTCCTCGGGCAGCACACATTCGTCACTTATTGCTGAGTAACAAGTAGCTGCCCCCAACACTGAGTGGTTTGAAGCAGTATTTATTGTCTCAGAGGGTCAGGAAGGGCAGGGCAGCTAAGCTGGTTGTTCCGACTCAGGGTGTCTCATGAGGTTGAAGTCAAGATGTCAGCTGGGCTTCCATCTTCTGACGACTCGGTGGGATTGTTGGCTGGAGGGTCCACTTTCAGATCAGCCACGTGGCCACTGGCTGGAGGCTGCACACAGGCCTCTCCACCGGGCTGCTCGTGACAGGACAGCTGGCCTCCAAGTGAATGACCGAGAGTGAAGCTGAAGTCTCTTCCCACCTAATCTCAGAAGTGACACCTGTCAGCTCTTCCCCATCTGATTGGTCACAAGGACCACCCCTGGTGCAATGTGGGAGGCACTACACGTGAGTGTGAGCACCAGGAGGACAGGTCACTGGGACCACCTTCGAGGCTGGTTACCACACACGGAAAATCCATTCCATGACAATGGTTTCCAAAGTGTATGTTTTTTTTTGTTTTTTGTGCGTTTTTTTTTAACATATCTTTATTGATTTCAGAGAGAGGAAGGGAGAGGAAGAGAGAGAGATAGGAACATCAATGATGAGAGAGTCATTGATCGGCTGCAGCCCGCAACACGGGCATGTGCCCTGACCGGGAATCGAATCCTGTTCGCCTGGATCCCAGGTCGACGCTCAACCGCTGAGCCACGCCCGGCTGGGCCAAAGTGTCTGGTTTTTAATGTGTGAATCAAGTGGCGTGAACATAGTCCAAAAGAAAGCCTTTTAGTAAAATAACTTGCCATTGATGACTTGTACTGGGTACCAGAGGACCTGGCTGGGCAGAGCTGGGACTGGGCCCCGCCAGCGCATGGGGTTGAGCAATACCCAGCACTGTTATCCACGACCAGGCGCCAGGCCACGTGGTGGCAGTGGGCCCAGGGCGCTCAGGTTCAGACACACATAAGACACGAATGGCGGACTAGAGGCAGGCGCCTCGTGGAAGCCAGGAAGGACTATCAGGAACCAAAGGAGAAACTCTCCATAGAGAACACAAAGGGTGGCTGGCAAGTCAGACACAGCAGCAGGGACCTGGGATGGAGGGAGTCCTGGCGCTGGAAGCGTCCTGCCCACTGGTTCCTGCACCTGCCACCAGTCACCAGGCCCAGTGAGAGGAGGCTGACTATGAGCAGAGGGCTGTCCTGTGAGATGGTCCGAGCAGCCCTGCTGGACCCACCCTCAAGAAGCATTCTTCTCCTGGTCACCCCCAACAGTGAGCTCCTGCAGGGACAGGAGGACTGAGAGCCTGGAGGCTGGGGAAGGCAGGACCAGGCAGGACAGGACCCTGATGAGAAGCTGAAGGCAGCAGCGGCAGTGATGACTGATGGGGACAGAGGACAATGCGGGTGGCTGCCTTTTCTAGTTCATTCACACAGATTCCCACACACTTGAGAACTCACCCAAGACACGGGGTTCCTGCAGGAGAAGGTGGGGTGTCAGCACCAGCAAGATGCGGATATTAATGGTGCTAGGGTGGCATTTATCACTTAAGGTCCTTAGACCCACAGGCTGGAGGAAGCTCATTAGAAAGTGAGTCCAAACCCCACCGGAGGCTGAATCCCTTGTCCACACATCTCGACCAGGCACTCAAAGGCTTGACTGCTCCCAGCAATGGTGGTCTCACTATCCCATCAGGAAAATCACTCCGTCACTGGAAAGCTCTGACACAAAAAGTTCTTTCCAAAACTTGAGACGAAATCTGACTCCCTATGGATCCCTCTGATTGGCCCCAGTTCTGCCCTCTGGTGCCTCATAAAACAAATCAACAGCCACTCCCCCGCCCCTGCCCCCTGATGGCCCAATGGTCATCCTCTTCATTGTGCAGGTCAGCTCTTTCCAGCACATAGTAGGCCCCCAAAAACCAGTCACTGTCCAAAACGTCAGCAGGAGCCATACTGAATATCACTGCACACCCAGTAGAATGGCTAAAAATAGAGACCAACCATAATAAGTGTTGGTAAAGAGGCAGAGCAACTAGAACTTTCCCACCCTGCTGGTGGGGATGTAAATGGTGTGACCCCCTTGGGAAACTAGTCCCCATGACCCAGCCCTTCCATTGCCTGAGGTTGGCAGTGGAGGGAGGAAGGGGTGGCTGAGGGGAAGGAGAAACCATGGCGTGACTGTGGTGACTGTAGTGCTCTCTCACAGGGTATACATCCATCGACACTCACCAGATTGAGTGTTTTAAATAAGATCGAGTTGTACCTGTTATATATGTACGATGTATGTTAATTTGTTCCTGGAAAACTCTAGCATGCCATCCCTTAACCGAGTGAGAGAACAGACCGTGGCCAAGCTGGAGGCCCCCAGGTCTGCTCCGACAAACCCTCTGTAATCAGCACATGGACGAGCCTGACCACTGCTAACTGAACCCCCTGGCAGGTTTAACCTTGCGCACCTGTGACTCGGGAAACACGTTTCTGACACTCACAAAGGCCATTCAGCAAGTTAAGGGACGGAGCCAGGAGCTAAGCCCAGGTCTCCGGATTCAACAAGCCGGTTCTCCTTCCCCCCAGCGGCAGAAGAAACTGAAGCCAGTGCCGTGGACGGCTCCTCGGTTCTCCAAGCTGCCTGACAGCTGTAATCTCGTTTCCTGGGTTAATCCCATTTAACACAGTCAGGTGTGTAATGGCTGAGCCAGAGCTGGGGAAACCTACAGCTTGTTTATTTGGGGCAGGCATCTACTCTGATGGCTCGGGGCCGGGCCATTGTCAGATATGGTGAATAACCCTCCCGGCTTAAGCATTCTGGGCTTTGGAGTCAGGCAGACCTGGGCCAGAATCCAGGCACTACCACTTATTAGCAAAATACCTTGCGCAAACCATTTAACCCCTCTGAGCCTCAGTTTCCTCCTCTGCAGGATGGGGACATTAGCAGTAACAATGCTGCTGGGAAGATTAAACGGCTAACAGCACCCAGCCCAGACGACACACTCAGGGTCGGGCAGCCATCATTAGTCCCATTATTACTGTTAATCCTCACACTACTCTTACTATCCCCATTTCACAGACACAGAATCTGAGGCATCTAGAGGCAAAGTGACTTGCCCAAGATAAATAGCAGATAAGTGGCAGAAGCAGGATTTGACATCAAGTCCCCTGACTGGCTCCAAAGCCCACTCTGGCTTATGGCACCATATGTCACCTGCTTGGGTGGCAGCAGGTACAGCAGGGGTCCCCAGATGGCAAGGTGTGATGAAAGTCCCCTCAAGGCCCACTGGTTACTGTTGGAGCTGAAGAAAGCCGAGGCCTCGCCAGGCAAGCGTGGTTAAGGTTGGATCAGGAGTCTGCTCTCTGCACCCTGGGCTCTGCCACTTTGAAAAGCAGGCCCCTAACCCCACCACACCCATCAATGTCCAACCAACAGAGTCAGCCAAGTCTGCACTCACAACTGCCACAGGGTCCCTGTGTGACCCCGGGCAGCTCCCTGCCAAATGAAGACCCCACACCCAGCCCTGCAAAGGCCTATCTAGCTCAGTTGTTTACATGTTTCCTCAAATGGCCAGGCACATGTGTGGGCACATGCATGAACACATGTGCCCACCCATGCACTCAGGCAGCTCCTGCCCAGATGACAGTGCTCCCATATAGGCACCCTCATCGCGGACACCACAGCCCACCTGCAGATACGCCTCCCCAGACTCAGGCACAGATGCGTGTGCAAACCCACCCTCACGCCCGCAACCCACACGGAGCCACATGCCCACCTGAGCACACACACCTGAGACCTTCACACACAGTCTGTGTACCAGGGGACTCGCAGCAGGAGCTGCTGGAGAAATACAGAAAGTCGACAGCTGCTCCGCTGACGCGGGGTGTAGCCAGCTCCCCGCCAGGACTTTCCCACAGGGCAGACACTTCCTCACATCTGCGCTCGGCTGCTGGAGGAGACTTGGCTTCAGTGCAGCTTTGGCAGATTTCTCATCAAGCCAGCAGGTCCCTAGCACAGCCTGCGGCACCAGGGACCTGGGCAGGGGAGAAGCCAGAGTCCCCAGAGGAGGATCCTTCTGCCCGGCTCGCCCTCCTTCTGGGCCGAGGCTGTGCCAGACCAGCCTTGGGGTCAGCTATTGAGTTGGAGTGTCCCCAGGAGGCCAGGATGGAGGAGCCCTGGTGGGCAGGAGGCTGGACAGAGAGTACAGGGGTCACTGTGGTAGGATTGCCTGGTGATTACACAAGTGAGCTTTGGAGCAGGAGAGCCATGCTTTGTCCCCCAGCTCTACTGTGTGACCCTGGACAAGTTAATTAATCTCTCTGGAGCTCAACTGTCCACCTATCAAATGGAGATGATAATTTTACCTAATAGGATAATATTACATGGCAGAAACAGTAGGGGTCAGCGGGAGGTGGAGAGGAGTTAAATGACACCATACATGTCCCTGGACACAGTAAGCACCCACCAGTATGAGTCATTTTTATCGAGGGCCTAGGACAGGAAGGGGCCCCTAGATATTGAGGCCCATGGATTACAACATGACACCCACAAGCCCAAGAGCAGCCCACAAACAGGCTTTGTTTGGCCCACACAGTGTCTTTCTTTTTTTCTCTTCCTTTTAAAATTGTTGCCAACATTTAAAAATCAGATTTTACATCAAAATCTACATTTTCTGCTTCTCTTGAGAAGTTCAAACATTTGGCCATCCTGGATCCGCGTCTCGCCCAGGAACTACCCGCCAGAGCTGGGCAGTGCTGCCCAGCGCCCCCAGCCCTCCCCACTCCTGCCCAGTTCTGGGGGCACTGAAGTTTGCACCCCCTAATCTGGTCCTGTGCCCTCACCATGCACATGGGGAAATCAGGCTCTGGAGGGGACAGAGACCCACCCAGGGCCACACAGCAAGTCACAGAGTGGGAAGGAGTAGGACTCGTGTCATCAGATTCCCAGGGCTTCCCGAGCACTGGTGAGATGCTGAGGCAAGAAACTGGCTGTGGCCCCAAAGCTCCTGTCTCTACATCCCTTACTGGAGAGACAAGGTCATCACTGGGCATGTGACTTACTTCTCTGAGCCTCAGTTTCTTCATCTGTAAAATGGGATAATAGTTCCTTCCTTGGGGTGATTGAGAAGACAAAATGGGTTAAATAAGTGGGGATCTGAGAGCAGGCCTGGCACACAGTAACTGCCTGCTGAGCAGCAGCTGTCGTCATTGTTACCAGTAACTCCTGGCGTGTGATGCAGGCACGTGGCCTCACCGATTCCTCAAACCAGCTGGGCGGTCGCTCTAAGTTAGTCCCCTCTGCCAGATGAGGAAACTGAAGACCAGGGGGGACAATACCTAACTTCACGCTCCCAGGCACCTGTGAGCTACAGCTCACTGTTCCTATGTGTCAGGTAAGGACACTGAGGTTCAGAGAGAAGCAGAGACTTGCCTGAGGCCACCCTGCCGGGGAAAGTGGGGGCAGGCCTGGAACTCCCACCTGAACTCTAAGCCAGGTTGTCTCCACGCACTCTGTCAGGGGAGAGAGCAGGTCCCCTGACCTTGGTGTCATCACAGAAGGAACCAGAGGGTCGTTCCCCAGCCTAGGCAGGCCTCTTCCTGGGGCAATACGGCTCTCAAGGCCCCATCTCTGGTAACAGCCAGCTTCCGGCCCATTGGCATGGACATGCACAGCTTACACACAGAGATGCCTGTGCACACATGCACACATGCACTCACATGTACACAACAACCCAGCCATGAAGACACGGGCAAGACACCATCAGGAGGAAACAGCGCTCTCCATAGGTGATGAGCTTCCAGGTACCAGGTGACTGTGGCAGGTCCCCCCCAAGCTCCTCATCTCATTGAAGGGTACAACCCATCTCCCAGGCCAGAAGCCTGGGAGCACCCTCGACTCACCTCTCTCCTACACTCCCACTCCTGATCTGCTGCAAAGCCCATCCTCACTCCCACACCAATCTCTGTCTTCTACCCTGGCTCTAAAGGCAGGAATCGTTCCTGCTCTCCTGTGCCCTCACCACACTGTCACTGTCTCACGTTGGAGAGCCAAGGCCCAGACAGTGGTGGCAGCTCCTGGGGCCGGGGGAGGGGTGCAAGTCGGTTTAAAGAAAGACCAGAGCATCGGTACAGTGACGTCACCAGCCCAGGCCACCTGCTGACAAACACCCTTTCACAAGCACACATGTGCGTGCGCGCACACACACACACACACACACACACCTCCCTCTTTCCCATGTTCCCATTTCATGGCTATCAGGTTACAGTGACGCTGCTTCAAGACAAAACAGGAAATCCCACGACTGACCCAGCCAGATGGGGTGAGGGGCTGAGAATCTGAAACCCCCTCTGCTCTCTGAGATCACCCCGCATCCCCACCTCCCCCAAGCTGGAGTTCAGCTGCAAGGACCCCCCTTGGGGAGGAGCTCACCTCCCCACTCCAGGTGATGACAGACCCAGTCTTGGATTCAGGACCCGGAATTCCTGCTCTGGGCCGGCTCCCTGCCCCACCCGGGGCCCCCTGCCTCCGTCGGGGAGGCGTGGGTGGATGAGCTCTGAGGGTCCTCCCAGCTGAGATGGTCCACCTTTTATGGACATTTGGTTCCCAGAGCCAGCGTCTGAGTCTCCGAAGTTGAAGGTGCAGTCATCAGGAAGGCCAGCAGGGGGCACACGCACCTCGTTTACGGGAGATGGAGGCACTAGGGCCCTGGAAGGACCCTGGAAACATTGAGTTCCTGCTTGTACCCCTCCCGCTCTAGTTTTTGTAGAGCCCCACACAATTGCAGGGGCAGGCCTCTGTGCCTTTGCACAAGCAGCCCCCCCTTGAAGCCTGTCCCCACTCCTCTAGGCACCACCTCTCCCAGAGCTGCTTTATCTGGATCCTCAGCGCCCGCTGCAGCTCTGGCCCTGGCCAGGGACTGACACGTTGGTGGATGGATGGGTGGATGGAAGAAAGCCAACTGCAAGCAACCCTTGTCATTTTTCAAAACAAATAACATGGGGTGGAAAACCCCCGGAGAGGAGATCATTTTTTAAAATAAAACACTGAGGTCTGAAAGACTGGGGGGACACTTGTGCTGGTACAATGACCTTATTAAATCCTCACCAAGCTCCTTTGGGGAAGGTAACAATGCCCTCACTTTACAGGCGGGAAGACTGAGGCTTAAAGAGGGCGTGTAAATTGCCCAAAGCAAAATAAGGAAAAAGCAAATAAGTATAGAAGCAGGATTAGAACCCAAATCTGTTCTTCTGTTACCCAAACACCAACTGTGAGCTCACCCCACCCGAGCCCCAGCGGGGTCCTCTGGGTGACCCCAAGGAGCAAACACAGACAGGCTCTGAGCGGATGGCAGCCCAGGTCCTAGTTGCCGTTAATTCTCTCCTGACGCTCAGCCCAGCCACATTCCAGGGAGCCTCATTCCGAGCCACTAATAAGGCCAAGACTTAGAGTGCAGCTGCAGGCCGTGATGCTCCCCAAAACCCAGCATGAGGCAGGTTACCCCCATTTTACAGGCGAGGAAAGGGAGATGCCAAGAGGTGAAGTGATTGCCCAGCGTCAAGCAGTTAACAGGTAACAGAGGCAGGATTCAAACCCAGGGCTGCCCGTTTCCATAGCCTGAGCTCTTCACTGTTACTTAAACTCACCTTCTCCCATCCTCCAGCCTCTCCTGGCCAAGCCTCAGCTGGACTCTCGTCCTAAAAATCTGAGGACCCTGCTCAGGCCCCCGACAACCAGAGTCAAGGCCATGGCTCCCAGCCCTGGCTTCAGTTTGCTTTTCTGGGATTCCCATCCAGGGAGTGGAGTTGATGAAGCTAAAAGGAGCCCATCTTCCCTCTCCAGAAGCACAGGGGTCCCCAGACCCTGTCCTAAGCTGGGCTCTGGATCACACAAGTCCTGGCTCTGCCACCGACTCTCCCTGGGCCTGGGAGTGTCCTTTAATAGCCCTAAGCCTCCGTTTCCTCGTCTGTAAACTAAGGTAATATTGTCAAGGTCCCAGGGATGCTGGGGGAGCTCCTGGCACATTCAGCGGCTCACTCCACGCTAGTTCCCTTCCCTTGAACCTCCCAATGCTGTTCTGGAGACGCAGCCATGGGAGACCTCCATTCACTCATTCATTCATTCATTCATTCATCCCCTGGGCACAGCTGATCCACGCTGGGCTCTGCTGGGAAGGAGGCAGCGGAGAGGGCTGGTTAAGACGCTTACTGTGCAGAGAGACCAGTTGTGCCACTTCAGTGCTGCATGACCTTGGGCAAGTCACTCCACCTGAGTGCACTTCCATTTATCATCTATAAAACGGGGGTGAATGTGGCACCAGCCTCTAGGGTTGTTGGGAGAACAGAAAATCATGCAGCTAAAGCTTTATCACTGTACCCACACATAGTGAGAGCTCGTGATGGCAGCTATCAGGATATTATTGAGGAGCTTTTAAAGTTTGATGGGAGGAAGAAACAGCTAATGAAATACTTGTCACATAATAGGATCACTGCTCATACCAAGCTGAACGAGGTGCTGGGGGGACACAGGAAAAGGAGCAGCTAGCCTTGCCTGGGAAAATCAGAGAAGGCTGCCCAGAGGAAGGGCCATTGTAGGATAAGTAGGATTTCACCATAAGAATAAGAGAGGAAGGGCATCCTTGGCAGGGGGAACAGCAGTTACAGAAGCTTAGAGGTTCCTGGAGGCACAAGATGCTCAGTGAAGGGTTGGCTGTGCCTGGGGAAGTTGTGAGATACAGAGCTGGAAAGGTCTGTCTGGAGGACTGGGGCCCTCTCCCAGGGCAAGAGCAGGCAGGAAATACAAAATTCAATTTGTCTTTGAGAAAAATGACCCAGGTGGCAGGGTCTAGGAGGATGGCACAAGGGCAGCACTCAAGGAGGAGACTGAGGAGCCTGCACCTGAGGTGGGACAGAGGGAACGAAGGGGAGGGAGGGTGTTCGGTGGTGGGAGAGCAGTGTTCTGACTCTAAGCCCCCAAGGCCGCTGTCAGGAAAAAGGGGCTGAGGCAGGGAGAGGCGGGGGTGGGGTGGCCATGACCCCAGTCAGCCAGGACCAGAGCTGAGCTGAGGCTGAGGCTGAGGGGTTGGGGGGGGGGGGTTGCCCGCACACTGAGTCACTCGCTGGGCTTATTGGATTTCTGAGAAACTGCTCCCCACCCCCACGCCCTGGCAGCCAAGGCGCTCCATTACAGCTGCATTGTCAGTCAGCCTGGGAGAAAGGACCCAGACACTGAGCAAGAATGGGCTGGGCACAGAGGGGCGGGATACATGACCCTGGGAATGGTGTCCAGGGTTGATCACACAGCGGGGCAGGAAGGGGAAGTGGCTAGGGGAGTGAATATTGGAATAGGCCAGCCTGCTTTTTAATGGCTGTGTTACCTAAGGCCACTTCCTTAACCTCTCTGTGCCTTAAATGGGGATCATCATAGGGCCTACCCGAGACAGTGGGTTGTTCCGAGGATTATTAAGTAAAACCTGTCAAGTTTCAGCCACCTTGTGGTCTCTGGGTGGAGGTGGGTGCTACTGTTAGTGTTAACAGTGGAGTTACCCCATGCCCCCAGCCCTATCTCAGTCCTCAGCATCAGTCTTCCCAAGATAAAACCCAAGCTCCTTGCTGGCATCAGGCCATTCACAACGTACCCAGTCCCCCTCAACTGCTCCTGCCACGCTGAACCCCTAGCAGTGCTTCCTACAAGTGATGATGGCTCCACCTCCACGCCTTTGCCCCTGCTGGGCCTGCCAGGGGCGCCCTGGCCTAGTCCGTCTCTCTGATAAACTCCTTGTTTTTCCTGTGGGCTGCAGCTGAGCTCTCCCGTCCTCCAGTTTGGGATGCCTTTCCTGTCCCCTCCGTTCCCTGCCATCAGGAGTGGCTCCCTCCTCCCACCTGCCACTCAGAGCACTGGCTACCACTTGCCATTTATGGTCTCCATGTTTTCTCCCTTACAAGACTGGGAGCCCTGAGGGGGGGGGTTGTGTCCATAGCCCAGGGCCCCAGCACATCTGTGGGCATCAGCTAACAGCAAGCGGCTAAATGAACACGTAAGCACTAACAGGCCCTGGCATAGCTGGTCTCGTAGGCACCACCTAGGAGATGGGCGCGTGCCAGGCACTCTGCATAGCACCTCGTCCAAGCCTCGAGACTGCTTCGTGAGGCAGGGGGCACTGTCATGCCCACCCTACAGATGAGGACATCGGGGTCCAACACCAAGAGACCGTCCAGGGCCACCCAGGCAAGACAGGGCCAAGCAGAGAGGAGACCCGGGTCTGACCTGCCCTCGGCCAAGTTCATAACCACTGCCCACACTGCCTCACCACAGAGGTTGGCTCAGGCTCTCCTCCATCTCCCCAAAACCTGCCCAGCTCTGCAGATGACAAAACACAGGCAGATATTAACTCCTTTGCTGGGAAAAGCCACACAGAACCAGAGACTTCACTTCCAACCCCGGCTCTGTACACAATGACCAGGTTCCGGGCTGTGGGGCCCTGAGCAGGTTGTAAGTAGGGGAGCTTATGTTCCCCGCACATTGAGCGGGTGGCACCATGCTGGGCTCCCCAAGTGGGAGCTGATGTTTTGCTACTGATCTGCATAATAATCAGCTAAGATGGACATTGCCCCATTTTACAGCTGTGGAAACTGAGGCTCCAAAAGCCAAAATGATTTGCCCAACCTCACATATGTAGTAAATAACAGGGGGGAGGGGGGGCTCAAACCACTGCTTTCAGCACCAGACCTTGTACCATCCCCCAAATCACTCTCAAAACAGCTCTCACCCCTACAGCAATCCAGGGGCATCAAGGCGCAGTCCAAGTAACAGCCCCAGTGTTTGGTGAGCGCTCACTGCGGGCCTTCCTAAGTCCTTTACTTGTTCTCACATCTGATTTCACAGCAACCCTGGCGTGGGTGCTGCATTATCCCGTTTACAGGGGGCAGACTGAGGTGTGGAGAGCGTCAGCGACCTCCCCAAATCACAGGCTAGTAAGAGGCAGTGCAGGGATCAGAGCCGGGCAGGCTGCCCCCAGGCCCAGCGCAGGGCAGGAGGGAGGTGGGGTCGTGGGTAATCAAGAGACCAGACCCCAAGTCCGCAGGGTCCCGGAGGACCAAGACCAGGACCCAAGCCAGGGGACCTCCCCGGGAACGTCTCTCCCACCCTCCCAGCCAGCTGGCCAGTGAGGCACCGGGGCCGCCTGGGGTGAAGCTGCGCCCACCCGGGGTCCCAAGGGCTCCCCCGGGAACGCCCCGGAAGCCACGGCTGCGCTTCTCATTAGCGACTTGGCCGTGGGCCCGCAGTGGGGGAGCGGGGGGAGGAACCCAGATTCCTGATCGGGGCCTGGCCGCTTCCTTCCCGCACAAACATCAACCCCCAGACCGTCCCCTCCCCCCCCCAGGCCTGCCTTCCCGCCACCGTAATGAGATCAATGGGAACAATAGCTCAGGTTGTGCCTCGCTCCCCGCGGTCACTGATGACACTGCTGGCACCGCACAGTTTCCCCGCAACGCTCAGAGCAAGCGCTCCTCTGGGCTCCAATTGACTGTGGAGGAAACTGGGGCCCAACGTCCTGCACGATGAACTGGCGAGGACCCATCTTCTGAAAGTTTCCTCCATGCTGAAGGAGAGCGACTGTCCTTTACTGAGCACTGACTTTCTTTCAAACCTCACCGCCCTCGCTGAGTATCAAAGTTAACCAGCTCCCTACTTTTTGCCTATTAAAAATCCTCACAGAAACGACCCGGCTTATGAAAAAGTGGGAGATAAATGATATTCCCATTCTAGCAATGAGGAAACAGGCCCAGAGAGGCTGAAGAACTGGCCCAAGGTCACACAGCAGCAACTGGAAGAATCAGGATCTGAACCAAGATTCAGTTGACTACAAAGACCGACCTTTCACGGCCGCCCATTTCCCACGGGTTGATCCCTCACAATTACCCTTTGTCTTGTTTTCGCTCGCCTGTCAATAACAAGATGTTTTGCTGAACATCTCTGTGCCCAAACCTTTGCCATAGTTTCATTACTTCCCAAGACTGATCCTCAAGTAAGATTATTAGTCCCAGAAGTACGAACAGTAATGGCTTTTGGTAAATATTTTCAAGTTGCTTTCATAAGGGTCACCATTCTGCAATCCCACCTACAGCATAGGAGATGTTTTCACTGGATTCTCAGCGGTTGCTTTTTTTTTTTAGTCTCCCAAATATCCAAGGTGAAAAGTGGTATCACATAGTTGTGCTGGCACTTTTTATTATTATCACCAATAAAGAGGAGCGTTTCTAAGGGCTGGAAAAGTAACAGGACCCATATCAGAAGTCATAGGCCTTGGGCAGGGACTAGGGTCAGGTGCAAAGGCACCCAGAGCAGAGAATGTTTGTCTCTGGTTGACTGGTTGGGGACAGGAATGCACAGCCAGGGCAGGCAGGGGTCCCGGAGCTTGGGGACAGGCTTTGGCACTTCCTCTTTTCTTTCTGGAGCAGTCTCTCCTGGCTCCTCACCAGCTGGCCCCTCACCAGCTGCCCCTCATCCTGAGGCTGTCAGCTCCAGCGTCAGCCCCTCGGAGAGCTCCCCCCTGACCCCACCATCTGGAGGTGCCGCCCTCCCGGCATCGCTCTGATTTATTTTATTCGCAGCCCTCTGCACACCTGAAGTGCTTATCGTTTATTTCCTGGCCTGTTAACTGCCTCTAGTATTGGGAGCCCCTGGAGAATAGGCCTCTTGCGTGTCCGTCCAGGGCCTGTATCTGTGCCTAGAACAATGCTTTTAATGAATTAATTAAATGTTTTCACTTGTGGGTCATCTGCCGTCCAGCAGTGCTATTCTTGTCGTCGTCACAGTGTTTGGGGGCAGAACTGGCCCCTTTTCTTGCATCCCCCTCATCTGCCCCCAACACCACTTACGTGAGGCCTGAGTGCACAGCAGGCTTTCCTGAGGCCTGTACACCACGGTGTTGCTCAGCCTCTCCCCTCAGACTCTGCCTCCCGGTGTCAGGGCTCCCCTCCCCTAGGACTGAGCTCAGGGTTCCCTTCCTCTCCCGGTGTTAAAACAAGCTCACTCCCCTCTACTGGCCTCTGGAGACCCACTAGCATCCCCGCTAGAAGGGCCATCCACTCCAGGTCCCCTGTAGGGCAGCAGGCAGGAACAGGGCAGAGACACCCAATGCCCATTGTCCCCCTCTCCCTCCCCACTGGGCTCTGGGCAGCAAAGGAAGTTGTCTAGAATTTTATCTCCCCATGAAATGACTTACACCACGACCACCCCTTAACCAGCCTTAGAACCTGAACAGGAAGTGGTACAGAATGTTTGGGGTTTTAATAATAATTTTTCTCTCTGATCTCAAAACGTGTCAGTCTACAGTGACCATCGCATAATAGTACTTCTCTCTTGGGGCCTCCCAGGAGCCGTCTCTCCTATTCTAAATGGCAGGTGCCACCTTCCTTCTTGCCAGTTCCCCTGTAGGCAAGGCCCCTGTGACCCCTGGAATATCGAAAGCCACCATGGAGGCTCTGCTGCCAGCTCCACCGAAATCACCAGCAGGTACTTGTTGGCTGAGCCCGAGTTAGGATGACAGCCTCACAGGCCCCAGGGAGGGGGAGTCTGTGGGGTTCAAATGGGTTTCTGTGTTCCGAGGGAGACAAGATTGTTACCTTTAAGAAACAGGCTGACCTGAATGAGCGGTTAAAACTGCCAGGCAAAGCAGAGGAGTGATTCGATGCTAATGAGTATCGATTACAGAGAGGAAGCAGGTTAATTGAGTGAGTTTGTAAGCTGGTTGCCAAGGTAACATCTCACTTGGAGTAGAATCATCACCTCGGTGATGAGCAGGCTGCACCTGGGTAAGGACCAGAGGTGCAGCCAAATCCTTCCTGTTATTGGGCCAAGAATATGAGACGTTAAAACACTGGAAAGTGCTGGAGAAGGGAAGTTTAAAGTCTTCTCTTAAACCGAGGCTAATTCCTTTCTACAAGAAGATATTTGCACTTGAGCTTGAGGACTGAAGCCTGTCTTTCCTTTGTATCTCACTGTCCGCAGGACACAGGAGAGGAACTCGGGGGGCCTCTCTGTGGTGTGTGGGCAGGTCATTGACTTTCCACTGGTGATGGTGGAAGCGAGAGAAATGAACGATTCTCCTGAGATTTAAAAGAAAAGCCGAGCTTTGTTTGCGTGGAAGGTGATAACAGTTGAGCTTTGGAGAAAGGTGAGAGTTTATGCAGAAGGTTTATATTTCTTTACATTTTGCTCTATATTAAATCATAGTAAATGCTGGAAATAAGCCCCTGGAAAAGACCAAACAACACGGACATCCCAGTCCAGCAGATATTCAAAACCTGAGGCACGTGCTTTATCTACTAACTTTACTCTTTTCTGTCTTATTTTCGTATCATTAGCTTTTCTTCACCTTGATTACCTCGATTGCTTTTACCTTATTATACTCATATATAATTTGGTGAGCCGCCTCAAATGCTTTTGAAAGGACATGAGTATAGATAAATAAAATCCAGAATTTCTTTAAGGTGTTGTAATGATGGAGATTTTAAATAGAAAAACCAAAGAGACTGACTCTCAAGGCCGATACTCCCCCTTCGCTATCTCCGCCTGGAGAGGGCCCTCCTACCACACCCTTTAGTGTTCTCTGGGTTGCAACTCACTGAACCCCAGAGTTAATATCTAAAAAGATAGGACAGACCTCTATTTGCAACTGTCAAGGGAATGAAACTGTCGCAGCCTGTAAGAATGTGAGAAATTATTATTTTTTGAATGGACAGCGTCTGGCTGTGTAGCCTTGTGGGAAGATTTGCAAAAATAAACAAATAAGTGGGATAAACGTGTGTGAATTGACATGGGTGAGGCATGCTCTAATTACACCGTCAAAGTCATGCCGGATTAGAGCGTGAACTGTGAGCAGCTGCTCTCCATCCCCTCTGAGGACAGAGCCAGGGACAGGAGGGCCACCTCCTCTGTGTAAGAATTCTTCATGCATGGGCGAGATTTCCAATGGCGAGTTGTTTTTATGGTTGCACACCCCAGTTAACACCTTGCTGATAAAAATCCCAGGTATTTCTCTCTGCACACACGCAAACATGTTTTTTTCTAACAAAATGGGGTTATAGTGCACTTTTGGAAACTTGCTTTTTTATTTACATAGCAATATGTCAGGAATGTGCACGCCAATGAGTTACCTTCTACAACATCGTTGTAAAGGCTACACAAAAATCCAGCCTACGAATGGAGAATTTTTATTTATTTACTCATCTATTTTTGTACACTTAAAGTAGAGGCTTCTTTGTTTGTGTCGGGGGGTTGGTTTTTTTGTTGTCTTGGGGTTTTTTGCTATTATAAACTTCAAAATTATCCTTGTAATTAAATCACTTGGCACATCCATGATTATTTCCTTTGAATAAATTCTGAGAAGTGAAATTTCTGGGTCAATTTGTATGCAAATTGTAAAGCTTCTCAGAGATATTTCCAAATTGCAGAAAGTTTTTAAAATCCAATTTACATCTAGAAACCATGTCTTTAAAAAGATAATTATTTAAGTAGAGAGAGAGAAAAATCAGAAAATAATATGAGCTAAAGTATGAAAGTCAAAACCACTCATGGTTTTACCACCCACACCTAATGTCTCTTACTGTTTTTGGATCCGCCACCTCGATCTGTCTCTCTCCCTCTATCTTGCTCTCAGTCTCTTTTTGTCTCTCTCTGAGTCTCTGTCTCTCTTTATCTCTGTCTCTTTCAGTCACTCCTCTCCCAAATCTACCTACCTGCCTGCCTGCCTGCCTGCCTATCATGCACCCATCTGCCTATCTCTTCCTTTCTCTCTCTGTCCCTTTATACATCTCTCTATCTCTGCTGTGTCTCTGTCTTTCTCACCCTCTGTCTTGTTTTCTGTCTCTCTCTTTGTCTCTCTGTTCTCTGTGTCTCTCTCTGTCTCATTTTGTCACTGTCTCTCTTTCTGCCACTTCTTCTCTCTCTCAACAAAATTGGGGTCATGCCTCACACAGAGTTTCGTAGCCTGGGCAGCACTCATCATTCCTCACACTTGGGCAGAACCTGAGAGCTGGCAAAGCATTTTCACATGTTATTATCACCCTTTGCCAGGTGAGACCCCAAGTCTCCGAGCATCTGGTCGCTCCCTGCCCAAGGCCCGCGGCTCATGAGTGTCTCTGGGTCCGGCCTTCCAGGCCCCATGCTGTCCCAGCTGTTACCTGAGGCCACACATGTGCCTGCCAACACACTTGTGCGTACACCCCGATGCTGCCCTCCTCGGGGGCTGCGTGGCTCCAGGCAGGCAGCTAAACTAAAACATAGCCCCCGCTGTCTCCAGGATGCCAAGGGCCCCACTCAGGACCAGGACCGGGAACAGAGGAGAAGCTGCCAGACTGCCCAGCGGTTCCTCCCCTCCCCTCTGGGCCGCAGCCGGCTTCTCTCATCTCCCTGCAGTCTCGCTTCCCACTCCGCACCCCCTCTTTGTCACCTTCTTGCCCTCCCTCCCTCTTCGTTAACGGAATGTACCAGGCCGGTCTCAGCCTCCAGGTTGCCTCCCCAGGAAGCCATCCCCTCCCCACGCCCCAGATAGAGTGTGGCTCCCTACATAAACATCAACTCACAAGGGTCTGCTCAGAACCTTCCAGTGGTTTCCACCGCCCTTTGAATAAACCACACTGTGCCTCCCAGCCCACGAGACTCTGCGAGGTCTGGCCCCTGCCTGCCTCTCCAGCTCATCCTGGGCCTGCCTCCCCCTCGGTCACCACCTCCAAGCTCCTCTGACCCCTTCCAGCCTCACAGACACACCAAACCCATTTCTACCGGAATAGACCAGAACCCAGAGACCAGCAGGGCCAGGGGAGAAACAGAGTGAAGAGAGCAAAGCTATGCAAGCAGAACAGACCAGGATGCAGGGACAGACAGGTGGGACATCAGGCGGTGGCCACAGAAAGACGTCCCCCCAATTGGCCTAAATATGAGGGAATTTTGGTTTCTGTATTTTTTTAAAATATGTTTTTATTGATTTGAGAGAGAGAGGAAGGGAGAGGGAGAGGGAGAGGGAGAGAAACATCTATTGGCTGCCTCCTGCATGCCCCCTACTGGGGATGGAGCCCGAAACCTGGGCATGCGCCCCGACTGGGAATTGAACCCCTGATCTCGGTGCATGGGAGGATGCTCCACCAACTGAGCCACACGGACCAGGGTTGATCTCTGTATTTTGAGTTTAATGTGGGGTCCTGGAGCCACCAGATGGACCCTTCATACTGGAATTACCACCTCTCTGACCTTGGGAAGTCTCCTGTCCCCGGCAAGGTGGAAGGGTGGGGACTCGGATGGCAGAGTGACTGCAGGGCACCTCCTCAGGATGCTGAGGCCATCAGAGATAACACATCAGCAGGTGGACTGGCGTCCGGGCCCATCCTAGAAAAGGCCGCTGTGCGTTTCCATGGAGCCTGTAGCCATGGTAACCAAGCCTCAGCGGCAGGACTCCAGCAGAGCCGGGAAAGACAAGCTCCTTTCTTGTCCATATCCCAGGAGCCTAACCGGAGGGGGCAGAGGGAAGTGGGGACAATCAGGCTTTCTGAGCTAGGATGGGGATGGGGGCAGGGAGAAGGGGGGTTGTCTTCCTGTTCAATGGGCCAGCCATAAACTACTAAAACGCGGCACCCTATCTCACGCCTCCATGCCTTTGCTCACACTATTATATCCCATGGAATGCCCCCCTCCAACCCTGTCTCCCTGGAGCCCTCCCAACTGTCATCGTGCTCACTTTTTACCTGCTGACCTTTCCAGGATGAATTAACCCCTCCTTCTACTGGCCACACAAATTCCTCCTCTCTCTTATTCCCAGTATGTCTGGCTCACCCAAGAGCTTGGGGAGGTGGATGGGGGTTAAGAGTGCAGGCTCTAAAATCAGAGAGACCTGAGTTCAAATCCCAGCTCTGCCATTAACATGTTGAGTGACAGGGTAAGCCACCTATCTTCTCAGAGCCTCAGCTTCCTAATCTGCCTTTTTCTGCTGTGTGATCTTGGGTAAGTTTCCCAATCTCTCTGAGGCTCAGTGTCTTCATCTGAAAAATGAAATGATACCATGAGGTGTCTGGGGCACTGTCAGCATGTAAGAAGTATCGGTGATCATTCTCATTTGTGTGAGCACTGCCTCTCTGCCCCCTTGGGAGGGGACTTCCAGCCCCACCAGGCCTGGTTTTCCCTAGGCTCACACCCAGAGTCTGGCACACAGCACAGTGCTGACATTTGCAGCCAGAGAGCAAGCACTGTGAATAAGAATAGATGCCCCTCCAGCTTGCTGACAGCAAGGCCAGCCTGCAAGGTGTGTGTGTGGGTGTGTGCATGTGCATGTGTAAATGGTTGACAGTACATGTTCTAATATGTGCACACACACAGACACATGTGTAGCCACATTCTCACAAGTTCTCTCACACACCAATCTGACAGAAGAGGGTGCGAGGACATCCCTGCACACTTTGGTCAGTCTCCAAAGACCACCCCATGACCCCATTTCTTCCCAAACTGCCCCCTCTGGAGCCCAACCTGGGGCTCTCTGCTGTTCATGGAACAGGGGAAGAGAGAAGCAGCAGCCCTTCCCAGTCTCATCAACCTGTGACCCAGGCTGTGGAAGCGAAAGGCCAGGTACCCATGCAGACAACCGGTCTACCTCAACACACATCTCTACATTTGGAAGCACCTGGATGCCTGGGATGGCGCACACAGCACTCTACTGAAGTGAACCCTGCCGAGGACTGTCACACGGCCCCCACCACCATCCTGTTACCACCGTCTTTGGAGTTCCCTGTCCAAGGCTTGAGTCTTCAGCCCCTAGCCCCCATGTTCTGCCCTGGGCATGCGAGTCCACAAGGCAAGGCCACATCTCCTGCCTCCCCAATGTCCCTCCATAACCATCCTGAGCTGCAGGGAGGGTGGGTGGTCACCTCCCTCAAGTCACAAAGCTGATAAATGTCCCTGACACTTACGAAGCACTTAGTCTATGCTGGGCACTGTGCTGAGCACTTCACCTGTATTATTCCTTGATCCTCACAATATCCCTATAAGGGAGGCCATGGTATAACCCCAACTTTATAGATGGGGAGACTGAGGCACAGAGAGGTTAAGAAAGACGGCTAAGAGGGTGTCTCAGTCAGAACTTAAATTCAGTAGCCCAGGTACAGGGCACAAACTCTTGAGTATTTGTTGTATCTTCTCAGCCACAGGGACCTGAGAACAGCTGGGGGATGTGATGTGGCTCAAAAAGTGACACCCTAGTTCCACTCCCAAGTTTGGAACCAACCGTGAGATACATGCAGGTAACAGTCAGATGGAGAACAGAATTCCAGCTCCATTCCTTCATTCAACAAATATTTACTGAGCACCTACTATGTGCAAACTCTGCACTAGGCACTGGGAATATTGCAATGAAAAGAGCAAACAAAAATCCTCGGTCAAGTGGAGTGGTCATTCTAGTGGTGAAGGCACAGTAAACAAGGTCAATAAATAAAATAGTGTGTTAGCAGTAAGCACTACGGAGAAAAGCAAAGCCGGAAAAGGGAAATAGGAAGCATTGACGGGTATGGGCAGCATTTCAATTTTAAAAAGCCAAGTAGGTGATGCCAAGTTAAGACCTGAAGCCATCGGGCCACGCATGCATCTGGGGGAATAGCATTTCAGGCTGAGGAGGCCTCATGTGCAAGGGCCCTGAGACAGGAGCATGGCCAGGGGGTCCAGAATCAGCACAGCCTGCGTCACTGGAGTGAAGTGAGAGGAAAGAAAACAGTGGGAGTAAGGTTGGATGAGGTCAGAGGAGCCAGGCCTGGATAGTGAAACTTCTGCTGGTTATCTTGGTGAATCTGGCTTATGCTAGAGAGGTGGAAGCCAGTGAAATGTCAGATAAACTGCCTGGAGGAGGGGGCTTTAGACCTACAGCCAAGTAGGCTTGCAAATGCCCATCCCTGAAGTTAGACAGACTCAGCCTCCTGCCACTGGCAGCCCTGAGCAACCACAGGCCTCTCCAGAGAGGCAAAGCCAGCCCCCTGAGGCCACCTAGTATCACAGAACCAACTGGAACTAGCTCCTCTGCAGGGAGACACAGAGGGAGCGGAGCTGAGCACACTGTGCCTTGCCCCAAACTCATTCAGCAGCTCAAAGCAGTCACAGAGGGGCACAGAGACACTGGGAGGGTCACAGTTGGTTATAAAAAGGCTGGAAATTAGTCTGGCCCAGGCATCCAGTGGTGGGGAGGCTGTCTGGGACTGGGCTTGCACAGGCTTTGGTTTTTAATGTCAGCATAGTCACCAACTCCCTTCAACGTAATAACTCCTCAGGTCTGTAGAGAAATGTACATTCTGTAATGGGCTTCCCATTTTAAGGAGGGGAAAACTGAGGCCCAGGAAGAGGAAGGGCTTGCCCATGGCCTCAGAGATAAGTGGTGGCGCTGAGATTTGAACCCAGGGCACTCACACATACCAGGTACTGTCCTAAATATAATTCATTAAACCCTCATAACAACCCCATGAGGGGGGGTAACAGTATCATTTAACTTATATTTGAGTCTAACTGATACACAGAAAGTCAGATAATTTGTCAAGGGTCAAACAGCCAGAAAGGGCTAGAGCAGGATATGAAAGAGGCTGCCCACCTCGGGGTCTTGGCTCTCGATGACATAAGAAACATCCAAACATGCAGAGAATATTTATGAGTTTATTTGAGTCAAATTGACAACCATTGCCAGGAAGCAAAATTTCAACAGCTTGAGAAAGTGCTTCGGAGAATGGCAGTTTTGCAGCTTATTTTATACATTAGAATCAAGAAGTGCAGGGAGGATTACATGAAATCTATTGTCGGTGAATTACCTGGGCGGAAGAAAGCAAAGCGGGGAAACCTCTGGGATTGAGTAGAAAGCAAGGTGGAGAGACACAGACGTCTCCTACGCGGGCGAGCACAGGATGGTTATTACACACAGAGGTGGTAGAACAATATCACAGTAATGGGTTCTGTGGTCTGGTGTGGTGGTGCCCTGAGGGGTCTGGAAAAGGAGATTACTCTGACTTTCCAAGGGATTGTTGTCTTAGATGCAAAAAGACAATAGACAGGCTCAGCTTACGTAAACATTGACCTTGGTGGAGGAAGCTGCAGGCCTGAGATGTGACTACACGCCAGGACCCGCTTTTAGTTAGGAATTTTTATGTTCAGACCATCCTGTGTAGTTACTTTAGGTCCCCCAGTTTGTAAGACCCACTATGCAGGCCTCCCCTGAGCTTGTCGGGTTTAGTATGCGGACCCTGTTTCATCCACACTCTTGACCACTGGGCTAAGGAGAATATATTCATGAATAATTCTTATGAAATAAAGACATTTTCAGTGGGGAGGGTGTGGAAGGGAGAGAATCCCCTTTTGTGTCTACTTTTTGCTCTGGAAGTCTTTCAGGAGCATTGGCCAAATGCAATATGATACAGGCTTGTAAATATTTGATGACTTACGTTTTCCAAAGCACATTTGCAGGCATTCTATATTTTGATGCCCCAATGGCATGAACGCTCTCTACCACCCTTCCTCCAACCCATGTTCCAGTCAAATGAACTACTTTGCAATTTAAGTCAAGTAAACCAACACTTATTAAGTGGAGACCTTGTGCCAGTCGCCAAGCTATAGCCTGAGGGCACAGATGCTGAGACTCTGAGGCCCTGAGAGGAAGTGACCTGCCCAACAGCAAGTTAAAGGCAAGAGCTAAGGCCAGACTCCATCTAATGCTCTCAAATGTGAGGAGAGGAAGTGTGGGAACCGCAACAGTGGGCTTTCCTCCCGTGAAAACCCACAGGCCAGGGGTGAGCATGGACTCAGAGCCCGGGACTTGCAGGATCTGCGGGAGGGGTGTGGATGTCCAGGCTTAGGGCAGGAAGCAGCTCCTGCTCAGACCTGGGCCTTGGCTCAGCCCCTCCCTGCCTCTCAGCCAGGCACCTTTCCTACCAAAAGAGGCAATTACTCCAGGCTACCTGGAAGGCCATAACCAGGACTCTAACTCCCCAATGTGACTCTCTCTAATCTAGACTTTTATCTCCAAATGAGGTCATGCACGCAATCCCTTTATCATTGTTCAAAATATTAATTTATAAATGTGAACACAAAAATAACCCTTTTTGTTATCCTGTTTTTGGCAGATTTTTTTCTAAACCATATCCAGAAGGCTTAATAAGTGGCTCTGCTAACAGATCAGGGGACAGCAGCCCAGAAAGGAAGAGTGTCTTGCCCAAGGTCACATAGCAAGCCAGTGTCAGAGTCCAAATCAGAACCCAGGATTCCTTACCCCTTGCCAAGTCTCCCTAAGGTTCTAAAGGACATCCTCACCTGAAAAACCTGCTCTTAAATGTCCCAGTTCTTATGTGGCTTCAGTAGCCACCTCTGTGCTGGTCACCCAGCCCAGACCTCTCCCACAGACAGCCCCACCTGAACATCCCACAAGTACCTCAGGCTCTGTGGACCCTACTCTAAATTAACCACTTTTCCCTTGAAATCTACCCCTACCTGTGTTCCCTCTCCCTGTTCTCCCTGGCCTGTGGGTTTTCACAGGAGGAAAGCCCACTCTTGCGGTTCCCACACTTCCTCTCCTCACATTTGAGAGCATTAGATGGAGTCTGGCCTTAGCTCTTGCCTTTAACTTGCTGTTGGGCAGGTCACTTCCTCTCAGGCAGAAACATAGGCATTGCCCTGGGCACCTCCCTCCCCATCACCACCACAGCCTCTAGTGAACCAGGAAGGCCCATCCTTTCTACTGCTTTTCCATCTCCTCCCATCCACTTTTCCCATCCCCTCCACCGCCACACGGATGCCAGCCTCGCTGTCTTGCCCCTCACATATCAGAACAATGTCTATCCTTCCAGTCTGTACTTCCCTTCAACAAATGCCAGAGCACCTACTGTGGGCTGGCGCTGTGCTGTGTGCTAGGACTCGGCGTGGAGCAAAACAGACAAGAACCCAGCTGCTAGGGCTGTGGCCAGAAACCCACATCTGACCACGCCCCTCCCCTGCTCAGATCCCTCTATGGCTCCCCATTACCCCTGGGATCAAGTGCAAACTCCCCATCCAGGTATTCACGTTCCTGCACCCTCTCCTCCCTATGGATCTATCCAGACTGGCCTCTTGCCTTTTTGCACCACCCAGGCTGACCCAAATAAGCTATTGGCCATTCTCCCAAACACACCAGCTCCAAGGTCACCTTCTCTGTGAAGCTTTCCTGCCTGAGCCCTGCGCACACCTGGCAGAGTGAGTTTCGCCCTCCTCAGGAACCCCATCAAAGCCCAGGACTTGGGGTGCCTGCCTCCCTGACTGGGTGTGACTCCTGGAGCCCAGGGGACTGAGCCAGTGTCAGTCCAGGGTCTGGCGCTGAGAGGCACGGACATGCTGTGTTGATAGATGGGCCAAGAGATAGAAGAGCAGAGCAGAAGTCCAGCTGCCTTCATTCACTCATGCCAGGGCCTCCACGGGTGTTGTTTTCTGGAAGTTCCTCCAGTTGTCTAACCTGAACTCCGCCCCCGGCTGTGAGGACTGAAGTTTATGTCCCTTCTTTCTCAAGTCTGTTCCCTATGCCCTTCCTCGCCCCAAAGCACGGAACATCCGCCTTTCCCGTGACTGGGGGGCATGCCAACAAGAACAAACGTCTGGTAAGGCACTTTGGGGGAAAGGCCAGCCCGCCTCGTCACCGTCTCACAAACCGAGCCGGGTGCCAGAGTTTCCAGCAGCTCCGGAGACGGCGCCCGACTGAGTCACCTCCTGGCTGCGCGTCAAGGCGCTCTCAGTGCGCCCTTGTTTGGAGAAGGCACCGGCCAGCAAGGCTGGAGGGAGAGCCGGGCAGGGCCGCAGAGATGCGGAGACGGGGAGACGCACTCAGAGACCTCGGGGCAGAGGCGGGGGGGGGGGGGGGGGCGGCAGAGTCATCGAGACCCAAGGGGGACGAACACCGAGAGGAGCAAGACGACCGGGCAGGAGCACGGCGCAGGGCGCGCGCTGGGACAGGCGGCCGCGGACACGGGGCGGAGGGAGGCAGGGCGGCGGGGCGGGGCGGGCGCCGGGCGCGCGGGGCTAACGGAACCCGCAGCGGGCCAGCCCCGAGCTCCCGCGCCCTTTCCTCCCAGCGGGTCTCCCACCCGCAGCCCCGGCAGGGCCAAAGAGGAGCCAATGAGCTGCAAGGCCTGAGCATTACCTCACCAGAGCCGGCTGCCATTGGCTGGCCCAGCCGCCGGGGCGGGCTGTTGCTATGACAGCTCCCGCGGGCGCGGGGCAGGAAGGAGAGCAGGCTCAGCTGGGCAGAGTCCCGTCCCTACCTCTTTCCAGCGCATGGGGGACCCAGGGACCCCTACTCAGCCCCCAAGGGGAAAGCCAAGCTCTTGCAACCCGAGTACCCAAACTCCTCCAAAGGTGCCCTTTCACTCCCTTGCCACAGCCTGGCCCCCAGTCCCGTGCCAACCCCACCCAGCCTCCTAGCCTCGGAACCTAACACCCATCCATTCACCCTGCAGATGGCGGTGAGCACCCTCCACCGCCCAGGTGCTGCCTGGAACCCTCAGGTACAGAGATAAGTACCCCTCCACCCCTCCCTCACCGAGCCCCAGCCTCAGCAAGCGAATGGTTCCGCAGGAAATCACAGTGTTACAGGCTGAAGGGAGGTGAGCGCAGGGCCTGTGGGCACACAGGGGGGGGTCCCTGCTCAGCCCGCCAGATCAGGAAGGCTTCTGGGGGAAAGGGATCCGGAGCTGGGCCCTGAAGGAGTTAGTCAGACAGGAAGGGCGGGGAAGGGAATTCCAGGTGGAGGGAGCAGCCTGTGCAAAGACTGGGAGGTGAGAGAAGGCAAGGAGCACTTGGGATACTGTGGCAGAAAATGATATAATGGGGGAGAGGGAGGGTTGGAAAGGAGGGTGAGTTCAGGGTAAGGCTGAAAGGGGAAGCATGAACAAGATCCCGAGGGGCTTGAAAGCCATGCCATGGGATTTGGACACATATTCCCAGGCAACTGGTGGGATTTAAGGGGAGGAGGCTGTGGTTAGGTTTGCATTTTAGGAAGATCTCCACCCTTGCTGCTCTGTAGAGGGTGGGTTGGAGGGGGCTAGGAGACCCATTATTGCAAGGGCTGGTCAGAGTTGGGGTGGGAGGGACTAAGACCCTAAAGTGGAGATGGGCAGAACCAAATTCCCCAGGGAGTATAAAGGCTGTGGAGCCACAGGTCTGGTGGCTGCATGAATGTCACCGCCTTACCTGGGAAACTGGGAGGGTTTTCTTGACTACCAGACGGTATCACCACTCCCCTTTCCATATGACATTGATGTGTTGTGTGTGCAACTTTTATTTGGAGAGTCATGCTGCATTGAAAAGATGCCTGTCTCTTTCGGTGCCTGCCCCCACCACACACGCACACCCAGACTGCTATTCACTTCTGTATCCCCAGCACTGGGCCCAGAGCCTCTGCCAAGTACAAGTCCACAAAGCTAATCTGAACTCCTCAACCCATTTTTCACTTCTTCCATGTGTCTCTCCCCTTTCTTACAGTCATGTTGTAGCCAACGCCTAGCAGCTGAGGCTGGTCTCCTCCCCCACTGTGTCTTCCTTGTCTCCCACCCAAGCAGAGAGGAAAGGTTGACTATCTGCTGGGTCAGATTTCCGAAGACTGATGGGGCCTGTTTTCTGGTTAGCAGGGTCATTAAAATACAATCATAGGGCTGTTAACTATCCAATGAATCAGCTGTCCTGATGACATTATTATTACTGGGTGTTATAGGACAATAGAAAGTCCCTGCTAGGACTCTAATATCACACAGCTCGGCATTTGGGGCACTTGCTTAGCTCATCACAAAGTGGTGTTTAGATGTCCCATTTGTCACACATACTTCTTACACACTCTCTTGGGAAAACACAAGAGGAAGTATGATGGTCAGACAAGAATCCTGGGTTTTGTCATAATGCCACATTAATACCATCAAAATCTCACCTAAATCCCTAATACGGTGGTTACAGATGCCCTCTCCCAAGAACAAAGGTAAAACAAGCTGGCAGCTCCTTAAATGTCAAGAGAATCCATCCAGATCTTACAACCAAGGAACCTTCAGGATATCCGAGCTGGCTGTGCCCTTGGAATCCTCTTACTCAGCCTTGGGTTTTACAGATGAGGAACTGAGGGCCAGAAAAGGGAAGTGACTGCCCAGGGTCACACAGTTTTTAGGCGCCCCAACTTCCAACTCACTGCACTTTTCTGACTCCGGTCTGTCTTACCAATTGAACACTAGTTAGAACACCCTCCAGCCCAGGGCACACATGGGACCTTCACATACATTACCACCTCAGACATTCATGACAACCCTGCCAGGTGGGTACTATCATTCCCATTTGAATGGTTCAGAAAAATAAAGTGACTCACCCAAGACTACACCACGTTACTGGATCGAACCCAGGTCTGCCAGATTGTAAAGTCCACGCCCTCGCATAACAGTATGTGGACTCTAGGACCACTCAGTATGGTTTGTTGGGGCGTCAGAGAGGGTTGCCAACATCATTGCTGAAAGAAGAGATCCTCAAGTCTCTTGCACGTTTGTTTTTACACACCTCCTTTGCACTCCCTAAAGTAATAATACGACTCACAGAGTTTTGCCCCAGCCTGAGGGTCCAGAAGGGGAACATGTGGGAGGCTGATGGAGAGACTTTGGCACATTTTCAGACAGAGACCCCACCCCCACGTTCCCTGAGCAGAGGGCCCTCAGAATGAAATGCACAGAGGAAGTTTCAATGAGGCCTCTGCAGGAGTTTGTGGGTCTTGAAGTGGCCATAGGCCCGGGGTGCCTTGGAAAAAAGGCCAGGAGGATGAGACCCACAGAAGAGCCCCAGGCACAAAGTTGACATAACATCATGCCTGTGGAGCTCCCACAGCGCAGTCCCCTGTGGCCTCCTCCATGGTGGCCGAGGGAGGGCGGGTCCCTCAGCCCTGGGAGAGATGTTCTTTACTCACAGGAACTGGATGGTTCTCCAGTTATAGCTCTAGACAACACCTTGACTGTGGATGGGGGAAATGCTGGATCTAGCTTGAGCAAGGATGGTCAGGGAAGCTTCCCTTCAGGACACTGGAGTTGGGGCCTGAATGAAGAAAAGGAAGGAGCCATGTGAGAGTCTGGAATGAGTCCAAACACTTCTGTCATGTGAAGACTCTAGCCTGGAGAGAAGTGCCTAGGCCAGAAAGAAGGCCAGAGTGGCCAAAGCATGACACCTGGGAAGGGGAGGCAGAGGTCGGCAGGGGCAGAGCCATCCAGGCCTCTAAAACCACAGGAAGGTGTTTGGGCTCAGGGTCTTCAGTGAGGAGAGCATCGTGCATGGGGGACAGGAATGTAGAACATGGAGAAAGTCAGGGGTTCTTCGAGGAATCCAGGCTGGAGGGGCTGGAGACTCGAAACAGTGAGGGGACAGAGTTATTGTTTTAATGTTTGTTAGGCCCTGATGATAGCGGGACAACATACAATGACTCCCCATAGATGAAAGGCAGAAGCAGAGAAGGCCGCCACGCAGGGCCACGCAGGGCCACGCAGGGCCACGCAGGGGCTGCCCGGGGAAAGGTAGCAGGAAGCCGGGACACAGGTGGCAGCGAATGTATGGCAAGGAGGGAGGGGTTAGTAGGTTTCGGGCTCCTGTGGATTGGCCGTTTGAACAATTCTGTGGACTCAAAAAAAGGGGTCATCCTTAGATGTTTGGCTTCAGGGTCTCTGGTAGTTAGGTGTGCTGTAACCGGGAGTGTGCGAGTCCAGCAGGGAAGCAAAGTGCCCATGAATGGGAATTAAGAGTTTTTAGCCAGGATCTCAAAAGTGGGTCAAGCCAGCACTTGTGAAATGTTACATTACAGGGTGACAGCTAGATAGCAGTGGGTGGGGCTGGCTCTGCCTTAGAAGCAGAGCTGATGGGACTTACGGAGGGATGTGCTGCATGCTGGACAGGAGGCAACGGGAGGAATCTTAAATGACCATGACCTTCCAGAAACAGACGGCCGGCCCTCCCGTCAAAAAAAATAAAGATGCTTGATAAAAATGTAAAAGCTTCTTCAAAGCAAAGAAGAGCTGACAAGATCATAAGAAATGACCAGGGCAAGTTGGAAAGAAATATAAGAACCCAGAGAGGAAAGTGATCATGGAAGCCACCTTGCCCTGGGGCCATTGACCGAGGACAATACCGGGCAGGCACAAATGGACAGTATCCCAAATACTGGGGGAAGGGAGTCACGGCGGATGCTGCAGGCATCAAGAACAGGAGAACTGTCATGCCCAGTATATTGGAAATTGTGGGTGAAGTGGACAAATCTTGAGAAAAATATAGCTCACCAATACTAACTTAAGAAAAACAAGTGTGACAATTACTTTAGAAAAGAGTTTGGCTTTTTTTGGGAAAGTCGAAAATAGATATACCCTGTGGCCAGCAGTTATACTTCTAGGTGTGTACCTTAAACAATTCATGCATTTGTGTATCATAAAAAATGTATAAGAATATTTTTAGAAGCACAAAAGCGCTGTTCTTAGCAGCTGAAAGTTGGAAAGAACCCACATATCCGTCAAGGGGAGAATGTGGCATATACGGTACAGTGGAATCACGTGCCAGTGAAAACGCATGAACAGTTACGTACAACAGGATGAATACTATGTCGAAAGGAAGTATGAAAACAAAGCGATGTATTCAGTGGGACCCATCAACAATAAAGTTCAAATACAGGCAAGCTTAAAATGGTTATATATGCAGTTGGCCCATGAACAACATGGAGGTTAGGGGAGCTCACCCCCACACAGCCAGAGATTTACGTATAACTTTTGACTCCCCCAAAACTTAACTACTAATAGCCTACTGTTGGCTGGAAGCCTTACTGATAACATAAATGGTCAATTAACACACATTTTGTGTGTTATATGTGTTATACACTGTGTTCTTATAATAAAGTAAGCTAGAGAAAAAAAATGTTATAAGAAAATCATAAGGAAAATACATTTACAGTTTTTATTGAAAAAACCCATGTATAAGTGGACCCACATAGTTCAATTCTGTGTTTTTCAGGGGTCAAGTGTGTGTGTGTGTGTGTGTGTGTGTGTGTGTGTGTGTAGATAGATAGATGATAGATGATAGACAGATGATGATAGATAGATAGATAGATAGATAGATAGATAGATAGATAGATAGATATGATGATGATGATGATGATAGATAGATAGATAGATAGATAGATAGATGATAGATAGATAGATGATAGATAGATAGATAGATAGATAGATAGATAGATGATAGATGATAGTTAGAAGATAGATGATAGAGAAGAAAGAAAGAAAGAAAGAAAGAAAGAAAGAAAGAAAGAAAGAAAGAAAGAAAGAAAGAAAGAAAGAAAGAAAGAAAGAAAGAAAGAAAAGAAAGAGAAAAAGAAAGGAAAAGAAAAGAAAAGAAAAGAAAAGAAAAGAAAAGAAAAAAGAAAAGAAAAGAAAAGAAAAGAAAAGAAAAGAAAAGAAAAGAAAAGAAAAGAAAAGAAAAGAAAAGAAAAGAAAAAAGGGAGGGAGGGAGGGAGGAAGATTTTTCCTTTTCAGGCATCCACAAGAATGCTGGCAGTGTATTGAGGGCTGGCAGTGTATTTCTTGGCCTGACGGGTAGTTGCTCGAGTTGATTTATTAAGTCGTGCAGTTAGGTTTATGTACCTTCTGTGTGTAACTTCTCTCTCCCAGTAGGAAAAATGGCTGGGCTAGGGTATGAGGAGCGGCGCCCACGCCCGACTTGGGGAGCTTCAGAAGGGGTGGAGCGGGAAGGGGGAGAGCCCAGGAACGGGAGGTCGCCCACCCTGCCACGCAGGTCAACATGTCCACTGGGCGTGCCAGAGGAGGCCTTGAGCGTGCAGCTGAGCCCAGGGTTTCAGAGGAGCGCGGCAGGCTCTTGATGACAATTGAGTGGAAGGAGGTACTTAGGACGGGCCTGTCTGGCAGAGAAGGCGCAGCCAGATCCGTAAAGGATCCTGCAGAGTAAGGAAGAGACAGCCTCCTAGAAAAATGGGTAAGAGACGAGCACACTAGGCTGTAAGGTCAGAGATTACACAACTGGGCTGTTTTATGGGAATGAAGTGAAGTTTAATGGCCTGGAATCCCCATCATGGATTTAAGAAACTGGTCATCTCCGGGAAATGACCTTAGACGCAAGAAATTGAAACGTATTATTGGTTAAGTTCCAGCCAAAAGGCAAGAGTTTAAAAAGTACTGATGACGTGGCCAACAGATTCTTACCATCAGGTGCCTGGAAAATCCACCCACAACTGGGCCTCTGTTGGTCCTGAGTATCTTTGATTGGTGTCCTACAGCCCAATATCCAGGATTCCGCCAAAAGTCGCTCCACCAATGTCATGGACCTGAGTTTCTGCGTTACTAAGCTTTAATGCAAGATAGCCATGTGCTTCATCTTGAGAGGGGAGATAAATTTATAGGCTGACCCACACATGTTTCTTTTAACACAGCAAGATGTTAAAGAAATGAATAATAATATTGATACTTTTGTATATAAATTGTGTTTACAGTTGTGGTAAGAAATTTTATAATCATTGTTTTGTGGTTCTGCTTTTTTTTTTACCCCGTTGGAAGTAAGATCTAAGCATTAATGTTCTGTCTGATTAGATTTACAGAAGTTGTTTGAGCGCTTAGGGATAATTTGTTTGTCATCGTTGTAAATCTCCCTTGTCAGGTGTTTGGAGTGTCTGAATCAGATAAATTGAATTTGTAATTGTAGTTTGAAATATCTACAGGAATTTGCTTAATTAAATGTGTAAATGGTGTTAAAAGTTTATGGGAATTTAATCTATCAAATTTATAAGTTAATTGAATATGAATCGATGAACAAGTAAATGTGATCTTGCTTTTCTATGAAAATTACGAAGTTCATGAATAAAATATCGGGCTCCATAAGTTGGAAGTAAGAGCTGAAGAGCTAGGTTCTGAGATCTATTAACTTTAATAAATTAAATATTGATTGAAATTTAAGTAATTGTAATGATCCCTTACTAGCTGAATTCTCGTATCTGAATGGAAAGAGCGGTGCCCCAAGCATACTAAACAAATAGAATATATGCGGTAATTAATCCGCATGTGTTCACTGCTGGAAGCTCTTACTATGCACACAAGTGCAGGTGGGACGGTGCCGCGTGAGCAGCAGCTGAATCTCTGCTGTTCTCCTGCGGGGATCAGGGGTTTCGCCTGGTTATTTTCCACACATTTTCCTTGCTTCTGCCAGACACCTGGGGGCCCTGCCAGCCCAGGTCGATCCAGATGGCCTGGAGCATCTTTAACGTGCCCACCACTGGTTAGTGACCCTGCGGCACGTGAACGGCCCTCACACCCTACATTGTCGGTACCGACGTACAGACCCATCCACTGCCCATTCGTGCAGGGTGCAGGAACTGGGTGATTTAAAAATATCGGGAAAAACCTATAAAAATAAAATTAAATAATAAAAAACAGTAACTAATTTCTATCTATTTCAGTTTAAAATGCTTTGTTTTAAGCAGAAATCCTTGCAGGGCTGTTGATTACGCGTTCAACAGTGAATTGGTTGGGAGGGTGGAGGGGCCAGGGAAACGGGCTCGTCTCAAAGCGCTGCTTTCCAACACAGCGTGGGGACAGTGCGGGTGGCGAGAAGGGCTGCGGTTCCCTGCCAGGCGGGAGCCCTTCTCGGGCACAGCAGGCAGCCTCCGCTGCTCCCGTGTCACTGGGACACTTTCATTTCCCATCTGATTTTCATCTTTGCACGTAGAGATGCCCGGAAAGTCTGGAGGGAGGAGGGTCGGTTAGCCAGGAGGTGTCCTCCGTCCCTAGGTGACCATATTTATACCATGAGAACCTCACCTCACCCTCCGCCGAGATGTTGATGACTGTCACTCCAGGTGCCCAGAAATGACTCAGCTCCCCCTGCTCAAAGCGCAGGCTCTGGGGCAGCTTTCTGAGGGCCAAGGCTCAGTTCCTAGAGTGGTAATACGTGTCCGAGCTGGTGTGGATATTAACTGTCACCATCCCTATAACCCTTGAATCTTACAGCGTGGAAAGAAGACCAGAGGAGGAAGCGAGCCTCCCAGGACGCCCGGCGCCGTTCTGCTCACCGCCCTCATTGCGTCTTACATTCATCAGGAGGCTCCCGCTTCGGGGAACCCCGCCGGGAGCTTCCCACGCAGGATGCGCTACAGAGCTGCCGTTTGTTCAATAAGGAAACCGAAGCACAACTGGGTAAGTAGCTGCCCAAGGACCCTACCCTGGATCTGATGATGCTGACGCCCTCTTCGTTCCAATATCTAGTTCTATTCACTCCGATTTATTTAGGGCATGTGAGCAAGTCACCAAGATGTGATGGGCCTAATGATGAAAGGGAAGAGATCAATGCTCCAGGTGACAAAAGAGGCTCTAACATCCTTGCTCTTAGACTTTCTTTTCCGCTGTAGTAAGAGGACTCAGTGAGCTTTCACTCGGACCTGAGGGCCTACATCTGCATCATCTCAGAGTGTGGACCACTCTCCAGTTGATTTGTGTGGCTAAGATGTGAGGAGCTTGCTACTCTCTGTCTGGGAGCCGCAGCCAAGGAGAGTGGGGTTCGATGGGACCTCGGCATGACTGTGGGGACCCTGGGATACTGAGCAGCCCCTCATCTTGAAATGTTTTCATGCTACCTCTGGAAAAGTCTATGACTATGAATTAGGAAGTCAGGGAGGGGGCTACTGTTTCTGGCTTAAGAAAATTCTCAGTCCCCAGCTCTGGAAAATTCTATTCCCAAGTCTGGGGACATTTCTGCCCATAGCTCTGGAAAACCTTCCATCTTAGATCTGGGAAATGCCCCATCGTTGCATCTGGAAAACACTCCTTCTTGAACTCAGGAAAACTCAGTGCAGGCTCCTGACAGCATTGGTCCCAGCCCTAGAAATCACTCCATTGCTGGCTCTGGACAATGCTCTGTCCTAAGCTGTAGGAAGCACTCTCTTCATGACTATGAAAAAATTCCTCTGCCCAGGGTTCTAGAAAATGCAATATTGAAAAGTCTTTTTGTCAGAAGATGTGGAATACCCATTGCCCATGTCTGTGGAGAGTCCTCCATCCTTAAATCTGGAGGGCTTTCCCCTGTAGGTCTATAGGCCTCTGAGCCTAGCAGTGTGCTGGTAAATGTATACCAATGGGCTCTTGGTGGAGGAAGGGGGCTGCTGATTGGTAGTTTGTCAATTCCCATGGTGTAAATACTTCTACCATGGCTCATGCCAAGTTGTCAGTGTGACATCACCAAAAACGGAGTTGAGATATATACAATTGCTTCATACAATAGTCAGTACAAGCCGGTTCCCTCATCCTCCCATCTGGTATAGACACAGCTCAGAGGTCTGATGGCTTCCTGGCCCTGGGTGTGGAGAACTCCATGCAATGCATGTCCTAGCCTTTTGTCACCTGATTTTATGGTATCTGTCTCTAAAGCAATAACTTCAATTCCAAGACTTACGGCAACATAAAAGGCAAGAATGTCCTGAAAAACTCACATTCCTAATGTCCTAATGTGTCCTGATATTATCCTAGTGACCTCAATGCCACATGCATAATTCAGGTATTTCCTCCCATCTGGAAGGCCTAGAATTGGATCACTTGGGAGGTGAGGCCCATTTTCTAGCTGACTCATGAATGGAAATGGCTGTACTACAGGCAGACTGTCCCCTCTGTCTTAGCAGAGAAAGTCTTGGGAGAAGGAACAGGGGGGAATGTGTTTTGATGGACTATCAGGGTGAATTGGGGGGTCCTCAGGTGTTACATGGACCAGTCAATATACCAGGGGTGAAGAGTGGGGGGAGGAGTGAGTCCGACTAAAATGGGGGCGTCTGAGTCAAAGACAGATTGACATCTACCAACCACACAGTCCCTGGAGGGCTGGCCTGGGACACCGCCCTGTTTGGCAGAGAAAAAGCCTGTGCCCTTGGGTCACGTGGAGATGCCCACTTTGTGCTCACCAAAGTACAGTTCTATCCTGCTATGCCCAGAAGAGACCCTGCCTTTGGACTGTGAGCCCCCACCTGGCTCTGAGCCATACCATCACCAGCTCTGGAAAATGCTCAGTCTGTTGTTCTAGAAAGGCACTCCCCTGTCTCTGGAAAACCTTTCTCCCTTATCCCAGGGGGAGCCCCCCACAGCAAGCCTGACCTCAAAGGACTCCCCACCCTTGGCTCTGAGGAAGGCCCAGAGATGCTTCATTCCTGCAGTTTGGTCTCTGCCTTTGGAGGGAGGGCTCTTTCTGATAAATGTAGGAAAAAGCACTTTGTAGAACTAAAAAGCTGGGCCTGGAGTGCGGCAGATGCTCAATAAAACGTGTGTGGAATGAAGGAGTGGTCCTGGGAGATCTTTGCAAACTGCAATGCACAGCACGATCTTCAGATATTATTCTTACTGTGACTAAATAAAGCAGTAATCAGAGGTATTATGGGAAACTCCATATTTCTCCCTAATGAGATCTTTTTCTTGTGAGCTCCCACCAGACAGGAAGCATAGGGACTGGCTCACAGTGGGCATCAATAAATGTTTGATAGATGAATGAACGCATGGATGGATAAATGAGGGATATATAGATGGATGAATGGCTGTGTGGATGGTGAGTGAATGGAAAAGATGGATGGAGTGGCTGACACATTTGCCTACTCATCAGCCACCTCCCTCTTCCCTTTCCTTCTTCTGTGCTAAATGAATCTCAATTTTATTCAAGACTTCTGCAGCTTAGGAGGAGACTGGGGCCCCAGGCAACTGATCTTGTTTAGTTTGAAGCCATCTTGGTGATTTTCCCTTGCCAGAAAGTGGTTTGGGAATAGCCGAGTGATGTGATTCTGACCCAGGAGACATGAGGGGAAGTCTACTGGGGATCCTTCAGGAAAGTTTTCCTCATTAAAGGAACACAAAGAGGGGGTGTTCTCTCTTCTGGCCTTTCAACACTGGTGTGTGAGGATGAGATGTTTAGAGACGCTGCAGCTGTGAGGAGATAGGATGGAGGACAAAACTTGATGTTCTGAGTACCACAGAGCAAGAATATAGAAAGAGCCTGGGTCCTTGAAGCTTCTCATTGAACCACTGAATTAACCAATGTGCGTAGGTGGGTGGGTGGGTGGATGGATGGATGCACTGAGAGTAGGTAGACATGCAGATGGATAGATAGATGGATGGAAGGATGGATGGGTCAGTTAATGAATTGGTAGGGGGACGGAAAATGTTCATGGGGATGGATGGATGGATGGATGGATGGATGGATGGATGGATGGATGGATGGGGAGGTGGATGGTTGGGTGGTGAATGGACGAATAGATATGTATATTAAAATATAAAGGACCATCAGTAGGACTATTGTCTCTCTCTGAAGAACACTCACTCCAACACACCCAAAGTCAGACCAGGCTGAAGAGAACTGAACTTTTCCAACACTCCACCAGGCCCTCATTCCTGCTTCCTATTTCATGTGCCCTGGACCCACCTGTCAGGACCAACACTTTTGCCTTCAGTATTTGTTACCTGGCTGGAAGGGCTTGTGCCCACCTGACCCTCCTGTGCAGGGCCTTACCCTGCCAGAGATGTATGGTTTTTTAAGAGGCTCAGGAGAATTTGGAAGGTAGACTGCAACAGTGGACTCAGACAATCCTGGGTCCAAATCCTGGCCCTGCTTTTCATGAGCTGTATGTCCATGGGTCAGCATCCTAATCCCTCTGAGCATCAGCCTTCTCATCTACAAATGGGGATAACAGTGCCATCTCAGGGCTGCACTGAGTGAGGAGAGCATTTATGAAAGTTCCCAGCCCCATCTGTACCCCCCAGTAAATCCTCAACAAATGTGAAGCTCTCCTGTATTCTTCTGGCCACAAAGCTCAGTCATGAACCTGCATGCATGGGCTGTGGCCAGGCAGCTGCCAACATCTGCATGCAAAAGAGCCTCAGGCTGGACGAGCAGTCCATGCCTCTTCCATCCATCCTACTGTGCAAAGCCATCTCGAGGCATTGGTCCTTGGAGCCAGCACAGGGATTATGGAAGGACCAGAGGAAACTGAGCAAACCAAGATTGCTTCCTTCCTTTTCGTACCACAGAATCTGGCAGGATGTGTTGGTGACCCTGGAGCCTCAGGAGCTTGCAGGTTCAGATCTGACAGTGAACAGCTGGCTCAGCAGCTAGGGCAGGGCCAGCCCAGGGTCACAACTTCCCATCCTGCAGCCTCCAGCACCTTCCTGGACAGAGACAAGTCGTCCCAGCAGAGCCAAGCTTTCCTTCATCCCCAAGCCTTTGCACAGGCTATTCTCCATGGTTTGCCTATCCCTCCTCACCTGTCCCTCACCCTTCATCGAGGGTCCCTCATGACATTGATACCTGGCTCTGAGAATTATTAACTGTGTCCTTGACACCCTATGAGCCTAAATTTCTTATGTGTCACTCATTGATTCAACAAATATTTATGGAGGTCTGTCCCAAGTTCTAGGAATGCCAACGTGAGTCAAAAATGATCTTGGCCTTTGCAGAGCTCAGAGTCCAGGCAAAGAGATGGACCATTCAACCCCCAGGACAGTCAAGACCCCACCAAAGTCCAGGGAATGGAAGTATAAAGAGAGTCATCTGACCGAACCTGGGAGCTTCAAGGAGGGCTTCCTGGGGGAGGTGACCTCTTGTGAGATATGAAAAGCATTTCACAGCATGTGTGAAAAGGCTGGACACAGCATCTAGCATAGAATAGGAGCCTGCTGATGAGCCTCCTGTTTCTTTCCTTCCCTGTGAAATGAGCAAGGCAGAGCACTTTCTCCGTTTTCCATAGGAAGAAGCTAAGACCCAGGAAGAGAAAGAGACAGATTCAAAGCCCCCTGCAAGCCAGGAGCCGGGCAGGGGCCAGACCTCACTCTGCTCATCCACAGGCCTAGGAGGCTCTCCCCAGATGCCCACACAGCTTGGCCTTCCATCCTGTGGTGGCTGAGATGCAGTCAGCGCCTAGCATTTCAACTCCACAAAGCTCCCCGAGACACTTCATAATCACACTTCATTCTGAGTTTGATAAATAAAGGCAATTGTGGGACAATTAGACTCTCTTCTTTTCCAACATCTTAATTGGAGCAAGATGCATGAGTCCTGCTCGCATGTCATTTTGCCAGGTGTGTCTGAGGCTTTTTGTCTGGGCCCCTAATGCGCTGTGGGAAGAGCGATGGCTTGAAGCCACAGCCGTGACACGCCTGGAAGCCAGCAGGCAGTTCCCACGCGGCCCCTGACTGATCACCACGGATGTCGCCTGTCACATGCTGGGAGGGCCCCAAGTAGATCAGGGCCTAGTAACCACCATTATCCATCACGCGGTTGTGGCTCTTTCCACAGAGCCTGCGCACGTGAGAAGCACATGGCTCCGGGAACCTGAAGATCCAAGTTCAGGTCCCAGCTCTGCGATCATTTTGCTGTGACCTTTGGCAAATTGCTCAACCTCTGGGAGCTTTGGATGCCCCAAATAGGGGAGATCATCCTTGACACCATCAAATAAGACAACACGTGTGACAATGCTCCCTAAAGGACTGGGAAGTTACCACATGTGTGCCGCCTGCCCCCACTGCCAGCCTCTGTCCACATAAGTGGCCAAACAAAACCTGACCCAAGAGGGGAGAGCAAATGTGAAGATGGACAGGCCCTTCCCTTGATATCAACAGCTTAAAACCGCACACGAGAACCCTGGTGCACACAGAAAAGTAAAGGCATCTCTCACACTTCTCACCAATGATCTCATCTCACGCTCCAACACCTATCCCGCCGATGGGGGGGGGGGAGGAAGGGGACTGTTAACTGCCAAGTTCAAAGGTGATTACATATGACTCTGCCCCTCCAGTTACATATGGTCTCTTCGGGGTGAATGCTCAGTGCTTCAGGGTTTCCCCCTTCCCACTTCTCCTCCGAATATGGCAGCGGGGTAGATCCAGGTGGGGGAAGCTGGCCGAGCCTCCTGGAAGCAGGGGGTGAGGTCTCCGCCTATGTGCGGCTCACCTTGTCCACACTGGCACCATTCAAAGCACCTCTTCCTGCTTCTCTGGGCATTGGCCATGGTCCCCACTGTCACCGCTGGTGATGGAACTGGTCCCTCCTCCACAGCAGTGGCCCAGGGATTTCTCCGTTGTCCCTGGTCACAAGGTGCCCTTCTCTGCTGGTCTCTTGACCCTGGGGAGCTGGAATTCTGGACTTCCTGGTCACCCCACACAGGCCATGGGGACCCAGCAATGCTAGGTCAGCCTCACCTAACCAGACACCCCCTCTAGCCAATGTTGTGGTCCCACCCCCAATCTCACCCACTTCCCCACATTGGTACGTGGCCAAGTGGACCATCAGCACTGATGTCCTGGTATCTGCGGTCTAGTCTCATACCCACTATAGGCTGATGCCCCAAGGGCAGGCCCCCAGGTCTCTCCTTGAGACCAGGCCATGGCCTCGCCCTGGTCCCTCACCAGAGCCCCTGTGGTGGCCGACCCCACATCCTCGCCTTGTCTGGCAGGAATTTCTCTCTTCATGTCCATCTTCTTCGCTCTCCCCCTCTGATCTCACAGGCAGCCAGGCGGGGCTCTTGATGTGCAAAGAGGACTTTGGGACTTGAAAGCAGCTCCCCTCTCTCAACGAAGCCCGGCTTTCAAGGCTATTATCTGTCTAAGGACCACAGGACTCTATTCAGTCAAAAGCTGGGCATCAGTTCTTCCCTTTTATATTCCTGATCCCTGATCCTCCCCCTCCCGAAGGCCCTGGATGCCTCGGGTTGAAAAGGAGGAGAGGCGCATAAAAGCAGTTAAGAAGCACGCAGGCGCCTTCAAAAATGGTATCATTCCTGTGACACCAGACTCCCTGGATGTCAGAGAAAAGAGACCTTGGAGACCAGAGAGGGCAAAGATTGCTTCAGGCCATACAGCCCGGCCCTGGCAGGGCAGGAGCTGAAACCACGTCCCAGCGCCCAAAGGCCCTTCCACCAGCCGACTCCGTCAGGGGAGGGCTGTTAAGACTTTCATCTCCTGGGCATCCTGTGTCTGAACACTTTTCAGCTGCTTTTTGAAGCAGGGGCTGTGTCTGTCTTACTCACCAGCACACTCCATCCCCCAACCCGGGGTCTAGAACATATTGACAGGGACTTCTCATCTCATGTCACACTGCTCCTGTGGGTTACATTGCTGCCCCATTTTCCTTCCCGGTCACGATGCCTCCTTCTATCCCGGGGTGGGGAACATCCGGCCCGCGGGCCGTTCTACTTCTGCCTGCTTCTGGGTGCTGTGTGAACAAGGGCTTGTCCCCTCCCCTCTGGGCCTGGACACTGACTTGGGCCCCAGCAGCTCTGACAGTTGCTCTCAGAAGCTGGCTGGGTTGTTGACAGGACAGGGCTGGGACAGGGAAGAGGGGGGTCAGCTGGTTTCCTGTGGCCAGGGTGGTGATCTGGGCAACATGCACTTCCTGTTTCCCAGAGGGAATCCAGGGTCGCTTTGTCCTAGTTTGTCCCTGGGGCGGCCCTCCCTGCTTCAGTCAGCTCCTGGGCACCAGCAACAATGGCCCTTTGTCTCCAGCTCTGCTGTCACCAGCCTGAGTCTCATGCCCATTTTCCAGATGAGGAAACTGTGGCACAGGGAGCTGAGGTCACTTGCCCAAGGTCATGGGGCTACAGAGAAATAAGGCTGGAATTAGACCTGAGTCTTCTAAAAACATGGGCCGGCTTCAGCCAGGGCCCTGAGCACCCGTGGACACCCACCGGACACTGAAAGAGCCTGGACCTTGACCGTTTAGTGGCCCGATGCCCTCTGATATGACTCTCCAGCCACTGGACCCCCTCAGCATACACACACTGAGCAGCACCCGGTCTCTGGACACACAGAAATTCATGCTGTGGAACCTGGGCACAAATAACCACCGAACAAGGTCGCCAGGCTGACATGAAGCTGGCCAGGAGCAGGGGCGTGGGAGCGAAGCAGCCCCAGGCTCTGACGCTGAGGTCTGGCGCCTTAGCCTCTGTGGGCTCCAGTTTTCTCATCTGTGACATGGGGCTGCTCTAAACACATGACTACGAACGTGACGACTTAAAATGGCAGCTATTTATTCTCCCACAGTTCTGAAGGCTAAAGTCTGAAATTGAGGTGTAAGGAGGGTTGGTTCCTTCTTGGGGCTCAGAGGAGAATCCGTTCCATGCCTTTCTCCTGGCTTCTGGTGGCTGCCAGCGATCCTTGACACTGGTGTGGCATCATCACTCCCGTCCTTGCCTCCATCTTCACGTGGCCATCTTCCCTGCATGAGTATCCGAATTGTCCTCTTCTAAGGACACCAGTCATTAGATCAGGGCCCGCCCTAATCTATCATGACCTCATTTTAACTTGATTACATCTGCAGAGACCTTATTTCCAAATAAGGTCACATTCAGTTAACAGGGCTAGGACTTGAACATATCTTTTTGGGGGACACGATCCAGAGCAAGGGTCATGAGCTAACACGTGTGTGTCTGGGTTGTGGTGCAGATCAATCAGTAACTCACAGAAAACGCCCAGCCCTGACTCGCAGTCCTCACACAACAAACGCTCTCACTCTTACTTGGCCTCTCCACCCCAGCAACCAGCCGCAGCTGACTGTCCGCCTGGTGCCCAGCGCCTGTGGGTCCGAAATCCTGACTTGTGCCCGTCAAACTCCCACAGGCTGCACTAATAATAAGAGCCAATGTCTGTCGAGCACTCACTGCATGCCAGGCACTGTCCATGCATGAAACAAATATCCTATCCCTCTGTCCACATGCCACCCCTACGAGATAGCAACTACTGTGACCCTATTTTACAAAGGAAGTAAAGAGGTTCAGAGAGGTTAAGGAACACTAGCTAGAAAAAAGCTGGACTCGAACCCACTTCCACTATATAGCTCTCCTGCTTCCCAGAAAGCAGACCTGTGCCGAGGCCCCACCAGCCACCGGCCAACCGGCCCACCTGCCTGCCTGGTCCTCCTCTTATCCCCATTGCAACTTTCCCTAAGCATTTTCCTGGAGAGAGGGGGCGGCCTGGACCCCTGGACCTCTCACTGCTGAGCCAGCCTTGCCTGGCACACATCACCTCGGGCCGAGGCCAGCCATGCAGCTGGATCTTGAAGACAGGCTGCATTTTAAGTGGTGCAGCTGGAGGAGAGGGAAACAGTCCAGGTGGGAAACAGCATGAGCAAAGGTGTGCAGTCTGGAAGGAGGGGGCGAGTGGAGCCACAGGATGGACGGTGAGCAAAGAACAGCAGGAAATAAGGGAGGAGGTCAGGCTGGGGCCTGGTGGGGGTGGGAGGCGACCCTGAAGGCCAAACTAAGGCATTTGGATGGGATCCAGCGAGTGCTGGGACACCCGGGAGAGTATGGGACAGGCTCAGGCTAGTGCTGTAGAAACCCTCCCTCCAGCAGTGCAGGCCGGGTGGGGTGGAGAGACAGCCAGGAGGCCACCTCCAGAGAGAACGCCATCAGCAACTGGCTGCAGAGGAAGGCACATGGGCCGAGGTTTCCAGCATGTGGCCCCTCCACCCCTGTGTGTGCACAACCCTCCCCCGACACACACACACACATGCTGCCCCATCACCAGGATGGTCCCCAGCCTGTCTGTCTTCACTAGTCACGAGGAGGGAGCAGGCGTGGAGGTGCCTTGCCCCCATCCCTGTCCTGAGCCAAGCCCCTGGGAACAGGACAGGTGACAGTAATAGCCGAAATGGCATTTACTGAGCAGGTACAATGCACCAGGTGCTGTTTGAAGCATTCTGTGTGGATCGATTTCTCTGAAAAGCAACCCTAGGAAGCAGGTGCTATTATTATCCCCATTTTATAGGTAAGAAAACTGAGGTTAAGCTACTTGCTAAGGAAGGGTTGGAGCTGGACTTGGAGCACACACCCAAGGCCAGAACAATCCCTGTGCACACAGGACGGGCGAGAAAGCCACGGCATAGCTGTGACATCTGAGGGCGGGTCTCAAAGGCCAGGCAGGGAGAAAGGCATGAATGGGGGAATGGGGGATAATGACAACCCAGAGGGCGTGGCCCCAGGCCCAGCTCCTGCCCTCTTTCCCCAGCCTAGATATAACCCCCAGATAAGAGGTCCCCAAATAACTGAGATTACATTTTTGCTACACTCAGTGAAATAGAAACTCAAAATACAAATACAGGTCAGTGATTTTTTGTTTTTAAAGTTACATTTCTTATGATCTAATTTTGTGCCTTCAAACATATCTTATCAAACCCATTATCGTCCAGATGAGGAAACTGAGACTTAGCACAAGTAGTGAAGATGTGCATGGAGGACTTCCAGGGTCCCAGGCCATGAGCTCGGAATTTACTCCGTTCAGTTGGGGTAAACCCGGATATATAGTGGGACAAGCTAGTGGTTCCTGGGTTCAAATCTAGTGGTTCCTGGGTTTGAATTCTGCATCTGTCTCTTGGTTGCTGTATGACCTTGGGCAAATTGCCTCTCTGAACCTCAATTCCCATGTCTGTAAGACAGAGCTAATACTAGCCTCCTTCATTAATTCATTCCACATACATTTACTGAGCATCTACTATGTGCCAGGCACTGTACTAAGAACTGGGGATACAGCAGTGAATAAACTTTTGTAGTATATCAGGACCCACCTAATAAGTATGGGCCCTTCTCCATCCCTGTGGGTATGACCGCAGCCTGGCCCTGGAGGTTCTAAGATGCTGTAACAAGAGGCTGTGGTGCCCGAGGGGTGTTGCCTAAAAAGAAAGACAGCTGGGGCCTGGCCCGTTTGGCTCAATAGTTAGATGTCGGCCTGAGGACTGAAGGGTCTGGTGTTTGATTCCAGCCAGGGGCACGTACCTCAGTTGCAGGCTCGATTCCCAGCCCTGGTCGGGGTGCGCGCAGGAGGCAACCAATTGGTTTGTCTCTCTCACATCGATGTTTCTCTCTCTCTCTCCCTCCCTTCCACTCTCTCTGAAAAGCAATAGGAAAAGTATCCTCAGGTGAGTATTAAAAAAAACAACGCCCAGCCGGGCGTGGCTCAGCGGTTGAGCATCGACCTAGGATCCAGGCGATCGGGGTTCGATTCCCAGTCAGGGCACATGCCCGGGTTGCGGGCTTGATCCCCAGTTGGGGGCGTGCAGGAGGCAGCCGATCAATGACTCTCTCATCATTGATGTTTCTCTTTCTCTCTCTCCCTCTCCCTTCCTCTCTCTGAAATCAATAAAGATATATTTAAAAAAAAAAAAAAAAAAAAAAAAAGGACAACTGAGTGAGAATTCCTCTTCCAGGCCCCACTACCTCTGCATTTTCCAGAACGATTACCCTGCCGGGCGGCCTGCCGTCCTGCTGTCAGAGGTGTGGCCACATGGGTGGAAATGGACAGCACAGGGCGGGGCCGGCTGGCGCAGGAACACATTCTCTTCGGGGAGGGGAAACCCCGGGAACCCATTCCAGCCAGCCTGCCCCAGGCAGGACTCCCAGCCTTCCTTCCGGAGGGCAGCGGGGTAGCCCCATGCGGGGCCAGCCCTAGGCAGGGCCACAGAAGGTCTCCAGACAGGCACGCGCGTGTGTGTGTGTGTGTGTGTGTGTGTTCAACTGTGAGTCTATGTGTGTATTTGTGTGTGTACACCTCAAGGTTTGTGTGTGTACACCAAGCCCCAGAGGGGAGTGACCCCCAGACTATACTATATCCATAGTCACACTGAGGCAGACACACAAAATCCCCCCATAAAATCTCCACACAGACACACTACACATCCACAGTCTTATACACACCCTGGTGAACATATATGCATAAACACACCCCCATAACCACAGACACACACACATACAAACATATCTTCACACGGAGACATATACAGAGACACCTGCAGACACCCAAGAGCTGGCAGGACCCAGACTTGGGGAAGGGGTGCTAAGAGAGGACAGCGATTGGCTTCAAAATGCTCACAGCCTAAAGGGACACAGATATGTGGGTCCCTCACTGGAGCACACGGTGGACTGTGCCCAGATAGAGGCCAATAGCAGGAACACGGGCACCAGAGGAGGGGGCCACCAGCTCTGCCAGATTGGGGAGAAGTCAAGGAGGGCTTCCAAGAGGAAGTAACAGAGTGTACTTTAGAAAGAGGAGCCTGAAACTTCTCAGTCCATCGGCTCTCATAGGTATTGGTTTGATGCATTCTTTCCTAACAATTAATACACCAGGAGCCCAGAGAAAGGAAAAGGGGATTGGGGTGCATTTGGAGTGTGCTCACTGCTGGGCGACAGGCACAGAAAAACTATATCTCAAACATCCATCAGCCTCTCCCCGCATTAGGCCTTCCCACCCCCATCCCCAGTCACTGTCTCACATCCTCCCACATGCCCCTTCTCCCCCTCCATGTCTGCAATCATTCCTGATGACTGATCTAGTCTCCAGGTAACAGAAAAATGCTTCTTTCCTTAGGGGAATTCCTTCTCCCTTCCTCCCTGCAGGTGGCACAATCCCAGAACCCTAGCCCAGCCCCCTTGGCCCCAGGCTGGACAAGAGATCCAGGCCTGGCCATCGTAGCAGCCATCCCCCAACCACAGTGATGGGCCACGGATGGGCAGGCGACCCCAGCCAGGTCCCCTTCTCTGGGATTTACATGTGGCTGCTGGAAGAAAGGAGCTAAAAGGAGGTGACTCCAAGCTACCTGTGGCCATGTCCACCTCCTGCCACGAGCATGGAGAAAAGCTGTCTGGAACCGAAGAGTGAGCTCAACAGAGACAGGTAGAGTGGGGAGAATGGCAACCCGGACAACTTTGAATCTCCAGTCCAGGGTGTCCTTCCCAGAGTTGAGAGCCAGTAATGTCCCCTTTTTACAGATTCTGGTTGGGTCTCTGTTACCTGCAACTAGAGGAGTCCTGGCTAGCACAGTCCCCCCTCTCATTCTTCCTCCCATAGGTCCTTGTCCCATCACCATCTCCCACTCAGGCGCCCTCTCCGCCATCAGCACTTTCCCACCCACCCCTCACTCCTCCCAAGCCCTCTGCCTCCCACCCTCAGCCCTGCACTGCCAGCCCTCCCCAGAGTAACTGTCCCAGGGCTCCCATGGCAGATGAAGGGACGCCACAGAGCTGATTTCCAGGCCTGGGTGAGGAACCCGGCCCCCCTCTGTCAGCAGGGACATACGGAGCCAGCCTGCTCTGGGTTGGGCCTGGCGATCTCTGCTCCATTCTAAGATACCCACCACCTCTGGTCTTCTTGCTTTCTGTCTCTCTCCCCTCCCACCCACCCTGCACTCTGCTGCCAGACAGATCTTCCAAAAATGCAAATCTGACAATGTCACACACACACACACACACACACACACACACACACACACACACGTCACCAGAACTCTAACAGCTCTCTGTGCCCAGGGTAATAGCTTTTAGCCTGACTATTAGCTAATATATAGGTTTAGTTCCTAAGGCAGAGACCTCAAACAACACTGACTAATAAGAGAGAGAAGTGTATTTGTCCCTCGTATAATAATTCACACTAAACCATCCAGTGGCTGGTGCTCCTTGGCATCAGGGACACAGGTTCCTTCCGACTCGTTGCTCTATGATTCCCGGCTGTTGCCCTCGTCCACGTGATCCGAGGTAGGACCGTGTTCACCTTCCAGGCGGTGAGAAGGGTCCAAGGTAGAGGAGAGGGCACAGCCCTACTCTTGAAGGAAACCACCCTGAAACTGCCGGCAACACTTCTGCTCCTATCCTATTGGCCACATTAGGCACATGGCCCCGCCTAGGTGCAAGGGAGGCTGGGAAACGTAGTCTTTCTTCCAAGCAACCCTGTCTCATTACTGTGGGAGAGAGAGTGGATATTAGGAGAGAGCCAGAGTCTCTGCCACAGCCCGGCATTCAGGGCCCTTCACAGCCAGCCTCTTCTGGGTCTTCATACCTTTGCACACGCTGTGCACCTTGGCCCACGCTCCTTTTCTACCTTTGATTCTGGGAAGCCTTCCTGCCTTCCACTGCCAAGCCTGGATTAAGGGTCTCAGTGTCCACTGATTACATGGTATTGAACATAAGGGTCCATCACCCACACTAGATTGGGGGGAACTCAGGACAGAGACCACAACTGATTCAATTCAGTGTCCCCTGCCCAACACCAAGCCTGAAATGGGATGGGCACCAGATAATACAGAATGAAAGAATGAAGGAATGAAGGAGAAAGTGAACTATTTAAATTAGAAATTTTTAATTGAAAAATGTTGAATGAATGATGACTGATCCTGGGAGGCACCTGTGTGTTGGATGCTGGGCTGATCAGGCAGGCAAGGCCTCCCTGGGGATCTCGCCTCCACCGATGCCACTCTTTCTGTGGGAAATGCTCTTGCCCCCCTCTGAGACTGTCCCAAGCCTGCTCAGCCTTTGTGTCTCATCTCAAATGTCACTCTCTGAGAGAGGTCTTTCCTGAGGCACCTTGCGCTCCAACAGCACTATAGCCCCAAGTCCAGGGCAGCACCCCCAGTGGCAGGTCTATCCACACTCCACAGGCTTCTGTCCTGCCTTTGGGGAGCTCAGTCCCACTGTAAGTAACTATGTGCCCTGCGCTGATTTGTCCAGAGACTGAAAACTCCACAAGGAGGGTCTGTCTCTCATCATGTGTCCCCAGAGCCTGGCACGGCCAGTGAAAGTTCAAATGAGTTAATCTGGCCTCTCAGAGTGTATCCAAAGTGGTTGATGTTTGGGGCCAGCGAGGGTCATAAGTGGGTAGGTAGCAGCCTCAGCTTTGCATGGCAGATGGCACCAAGAGTCTGTGCCCAGAGGTAGGTCTGACTGAGGCGCCAGTCGGAGACAAGGGACAAGAAGGAAACTACCCACAAGCTCCCAGTCACAGAGCCCTCAGCTCCATCTGCTAGGGACAGATTAATAGTGTTTGGGAATTGCACCTTCATCTTCACTGCTGCAAGGGGGTGGGGGGGCCACTGGAGGCAGAAGACATTGCAACATGGATGGCAAGTTACTCAACTACTCGGTGCCTCAGTTTCCCCTCTGTGGATGGGGATAACAATAGTGCCTTCCTGGTGGGGTTGCTGTGATGATGAAAGGGTTAATCCACATACAGTCGAGTTCAGGGCTCACTCCGCTGTAAATGTTTTCAGATAACATTAAGAAGCAATGAAAATGCATGTGCTCGGGGCTCAGACAGGCATAAGAGGACCCCAGCCCGCCCTCACTGAGCCTCAGTGTTCCCATTTGTAAAGCGGGGGTGCCAATAACTAACCTGGCGACTTGGAGAGGTGCAATGAGACAAGGATGTTGTGGGCTCCCCTCCATGCCTGGCACCAGGGAATCCTCTCCCCTTCTCCCGAGACAGAGGCCAAGGAGGAGGGAGGACAGGCAGAGAATGCCCGCCCGCCTTGCCCGTTGTCAGCAGGCGGCCTGGGGAGGGGAGGGCTGCCTGATGAATAATCTTGTTAATGGTAATCATCACCCTGATGCTTGTTAATATAATAACACTGGGCTCCCAGCCGCCGCCTGGCTCAGAGCTGGCTCCTCAGCGCCTCTCCTCTCTGCCTGGCGGGGGCTCCGTAAACACTCATTACACTCCAGTCCCCAGGGAGGCTGCTGGGAGCAGCAGCTATTCTGGGCACACAGCTCAGCTCTGGAAGGCAGGTCTGCTTTTAATAAGCAGGCACGAGCGCACACACTCACACCCTCCCAGTCACACACACAGTTGTGCAGCACTTCCCAAGCTCCTCGCTGACCACTGACAAGGATCGCTCACAATGATGGAGCCTGACATCATAACTATGATAGCTGGACACTTATCAAGCGCTCCCCCTGCCAGGCGCTGGCCTAAGTGCTCCACTTGTATTAACCCGTTTACCCTAAATGAGAGTTCCTGCTGTGTCCGCGCTGCAGCTGAGGAAATGAGGTAGGTGCCGGTGAGGGGACTTGCCCCGAATCACTCACCCATCAAGCAGCCCAGCTGGGACCTGAAAGCAGGGAGCCTGCATATCATGCCACCTGGGAGAACATTAACTCACTCAATCCTCCTGGCAATCCTGGGTCCCTGTCCTCCCCAGGGCACTAATGAGAAAAGAGGCCCAGAGAAGTGGTGTCATTTGCTAGGAACACACAACTAGGACCTGAGCTCCGTGGCAGACTTCAGAGGCTGCCGTACCCCTCCCTGGAATGGAAGGGGGAGGAGGGATGAGGTATTATTCCCCTCTTGAATATGGAGAAACTGGGGCCCAAAGAGCAAATGACTTGCCCAAAATCACACAGGGATTGGGGCGGAGAGCCAGGGCTAGCTCGAAGGCCTGGAGTCCCGGGCATGTCCTCCCTGCCTCCCACCCTCACCGCACCACAGAGCCTCTTGCTCAGAGACCGTATTTCAGATACAGAAGCTGCTGGCTCAGCCACAGGGGGATTCGGCGTCAGAGGGCTCAGCCCACCTGGGTTTCCCTCCGGGCCATTGCCGGTGCCACCGCTTCCCAGCTGTGTGTCCCTGGGCAAGTCATATCACTTCTATGGGCCTGAGTTTCCTCAAAACAGAGACAACAACTGACATTCAGGGAGCTTTTTACCACATCCCGGGACTGTCTATGTGCTTGCCATGTAATATTTCATTTTATCTTCACCACACCTTAAAAGGAAGACATTTATAGTGAATGACTTTTAAGATTCTGCCATCCTACAGGATTCTATGATTTCCACAGGGTCTATTATGAAAGATTTCATGATCCTAAAAGGATTCCATTAGTCTGGGATTCTCAGGTGCTAGAAGGTTCCATCTATCAGTCTGTGGATCATATTAGTAAAGGTTTTTATGAGTTGGTGATTTGTTAAGCCTCGAAGGCAAGCGGCAATTTGTTAGCCCTCAGCCAGCCCCGAAGGCCACCAGCGCCCGACCACTGCCCTTGCCCAGGCCCCTTCCCTCAGCTATGACATCAGGACCAGCCGAGGCGGAACCACCTCTCTATGGCACCTCCTTGGGTCCAAGGCCGGCAGGGGCCGTGGAGGCCACTTGAGTACTTGATGGGTGACTTGCAAACAAAGGGCCCCATGGACCCGCCTCCGCTGCCGCAGCCTGGCCTCACACACAATGGAAGGACCTTTCCAGGCTGCACCCGGCCCACCCCCTCCCTCAGCCAGAGGCACCCAGAAATGCAGCTGAGTTCAGTCTCAGAGGGGGCTCCCTCCTTGCTCAGAAGGGCCCCAGCAAGGAAGTGGGGAGGAGAGAGAACAGAAAAGCAGGCATTCTCGCTCTTTCTCAGCCACCCAGTCGTAACCTCTCTTCCGCTGCTGTTGCTGTGCTGTTCCTCTGCTTGGCACAGCCGTCAGCTCAAGGCCCCCCTCCTCCAGGAAGACCTGCCTGGTTACTCTAACCTTCACCGATTTCCTCTTTCTCCAAAGCCCTTGGGAACCGATGTGTGACTTAAGGGTCCAGAATCTCCTTTCCTCTTCAGTCCCTCCTCCCTGCTGCCACCAGAGTGATCTTTCTGGAACACAAATGTGACCTTGTCACTCTCTTCCTACAGATCTTGACCCTGAAGCATGTCATTTAAAATCATTCCCAACCATGGCTTCACCCTTTCCGCCTGGCTTCCTTTCCTGCTTCATGTCCATGACTAAGGCTTGACCAGGTGAAGTGAAAATGTGCCTTCCAAACATCATGGGCACCTAGGCAGCCTTCTGAGACTGGAGCAGCTTGACCCCTGCCTGGATCCCAAAACAGATGCTAAGGGTCTCTCCCCCACCCATTCTACACACACACACACACACACACACACACAGCTGCCACCAGGAAGCCCTCAGGTTTGCAGCCTCATGTTCCCTAGTACCATGGACAGCGGGGCAAGCTCGGGTGCTCCTGAAACCACTGCACATGCCCTGGGGCGCGGGTGAACTTCACACAGCAGGCATTTGTTGAGCACCAGCTGCAAGTCCCCCCTGCCAGGTATTATGGGAAATACCAGAGGGAAAGACGTTGACTGTCACTGTCCCCAAGGGACTTACAGTCTGTTTGGGAAATCAATTGCCTTGCCACCAATTTCTCGCCTACCTCCCTGAGGGCTGCCAGACCATGTTTACAAACCACAAATCTGACGATATCACTCTCTAAAAAGCTCCAGCACTCCACCCCCTCGTTGCTTATAGTGTAAACTCCAGACCATTCAGCATGACATTCAAAGCCTGCTCTGACCCAGGCCGGGCACCCGCTCCCGCCCTCGCCAGCCCCCAGGACCCCAACACACCAGCCTCACTTGACTTCCACCCATCCCCAAACACCTCCCTTTCCCCCTCAATTAAGGAATATTTCTCCTCCCCTTGTCACAAAGAACTCCTACATAGCTTTCAAAACTCAAATCAAATATTTCCTCTTCCTGGAAGCCCCAAAGCTCGTTGCTTCCTCCTCCGTTCTCCCAGAGGCTTTCTACACACCTATGTCACCTGGCATCCTTGAGTTCTGACTTATGTGCATCCGTCATTGCGACAGAGGTCAGCTGAAAGTGTCTGGGCCAGGCAGGAAGGGACTGGCGGTTCCCAGAAGCTCCCAGGAGCACGGCGGCCTTCTAGGAACTGTGGCTAAGGAACCACAGTGCCAGTTAGTACTCATTCCACAGCTTCAGATTTACTTGGAATCCTAAAAATAATGTCAGAGCTGTGCTTTTTATGTCAGTTTTTCACTCTAGAAACTGTCTGCCTTGTCTCTGGGAAGAGAGATTATTATGTAGACCATATGCCCAATCATTGTTGGGCTATGTTTAACTAAAACAGCCTCTGATGGGCCTAACGCAGACGTGAGGCTCAGCCCCGCTCCTTCCACGTCATGGCTGTTCCCAGGCACCTGATTCCAGGACTGTCGGGTCCTGGAATCAACCTGTGTGTCCTCAGCCTGTGTGTCCCCCAAGGGCCAGGACTGTACATTTTTTAATTCTGTATCTTGGCACCTGGCCCAGTGGCTGACACACAGTAGCTATCTATCAGTATTGGGTGAGTGATTAAGAAACTAGAATGAATCACACGGGCTCCAGGTCAGGTTGCCTGGGTTCAAATCCTCACTCTCCCACGTGCTAGCTATATAATTGTAGACACGTTTCGAAGAGCTGTTTTCTCACCTGTAAAGTGGGCATATCAATAGTATCTGCCTCATGGGGTTATTAGGACATCTACATGGAACACTGTATGTAAAGGACCAGACAGAGCCTGGCCAAGAGTAAGTGCCCAGCAGGCTCATCACTGCCATCATTACTGGGGGGTTGACTTGAGTGTCTTATAGTTTAGCTCATCAGATTCAGAGAAGAAAGCAAGCACCATGAAGTGGAGTGGTTCAAGGTGACTGCTGGCTAATAGGTCCTAAGCATTTGCTACGTACATGTATGAACTCAGCTACCCCTCGGGACTGCTCCATGAGAAGGGCACTATGATTACCCCCCTTTACCCCGAAGGAAACCGAGGCATGAGAAGCTAAGTAACTGGCTTGGGATTCCTTAGTCAATAATAGAGGAGCCAGGATTCAATCCAGAACAGTTTGAAAGCCCCAGGATATTTCTTAACTTGTATGCACACAGCTAACCTCGAGAAAGCTAGAGACCTGGGCCTTAAAGGACAAGCCAAAACAGAGGCACCTTTGGTGGGAAGGACCAAGAACTTTTCCCAAGAACATTTCATTTTTTTTGGAATGACCAAATCCAAAAAAAACCTCCCTCCTCCCTCAGATTCTCTTACTCCCCACCTTCCTCACCCCACCTCCTCCTCTGGCCTCTCTTCCTTCCCTTACCAGCCCCAATGACTAACGCTGCCTGGGAGCTCCCAGAGGGAACTATGCCTCAGTTTCCCCATCGGTAAACATGAGAGTAATGAGTATCTAATACCTCTCAGGGTTTATGTAAAGACTAAGTTTACTAATCTGCTTGGGCTCTCATATACTGTAGCCTGGGTTTACTGGCCTAAACAAGAGATTGATTTCCTCATGGTTTTGGAGGCTGGAAGCCTATTTACATATTTCCAGGAAGACATGATAAAGGTCTGGACTTGGCCGGAGGCTTGAAAACAGAGGGAAATGACCAAATCCAATGTCCTTCAAAGTCAGAGGACAGACGTGAACAGTAAACAAGACCGAGGAGTCTTGGGAACGTGTTCTGTGAGCCATGACACACTGCCTGCTGCCCTCAGGGAAGGGCTTTCTGTTCCTCTCTCCGGCAGAAGACAAACACTGGGGAGGGCAAGAGCCGGTGCCTGGGCACGCAACACAACTGCACATCACAACTGCACAACAGCTTCACATGCACACAGCTTCACATGCATCACAATTTCACATGCATTCTTTCGTCAGAGCCATTCTCGAGTCAGTGTTTGTAAAGGAGAGGACGCTGGCCATCTGGAAGCAAACATAAAGCTGGGGAAGATATGACGTCGCAGAGTCCATGGAATGGACAGTGTGAGGGGCAGGGGCCTGGGCTCAGAGTCAGAAACCCTAGCTCCGCATCTACTGGAGGTGCCACCCTGGCATTCCCCATGCTTCTCTAGGAATCAATTTCCTTTCTTTTTAACATTTGAATATGGAGAATTTAAAATTTAACTTACAGTGGATAAAATAATGAAACCCTTATGTGCCCATTACTCAGCTTTTGCAATTACCAACTCCACTCCTGTCTTGTTTCCTGATCTCCCCCCACTCCTCCTGCATCATCGGTAAGCCAGTCCCAGATGTGCTACCATTTTGTCTGCAAAGATTTCAGTTGCTATAAAGATAGTGACCCTTTTTAAAAGCCATTAACTGCAGGGCCATTATGACAGCGAAGAAAGCATCAACAACGGCTCCGTTATCAGAAACAGTCACTCAACGTTCACATTTCCACTTGTCTCATAATTAGCATTTTTTAAGAATTTGTGTGAACCAGGATTCGAATCAAGTTCCACATTGATTAGTTGCATGCCTTTGTCCTACAGAAGTGTCCCACAGTGTGGGTTTGGCTCATAGGATCAATGCTTTTGTCTGTAAAATGGGAGCAATCATTCTCTCCAAGAATTAACCGAGATACTATCTGTGATAGGCGCTGACCATTGGAAGGTGCCCACCAATGTCACATGTTAATATACCTTCTGAGCCTTTCAATACCCTGTTGCTTCTGTTTTACTGATGATATAACCGCGGGTCAGAGAAGCTGAGTAACCTGCCCGCACTCACACAGCTAGCTGATAGCAGAGGGAGGAAATGGCGTGATAGAACTAAAAGAACTCTGACTTCAGGTGGAGATCCAGGTTCAAATCCCACTGACCCCCTTTCATAGCTTTAGGGCCTCAAGTTTCTGCTCTTTGAGCCTCGGTTTCCTCATTTGCGAAAAACGGCCAGCAGGCCAGACCTTCGTGAGGCTAAAATGAGATGCTAATGTGAGAGGAGCCCCCATGGGGTGCCTGGCACAGCCAGCCTCGCCCCACCGCTTCTGCAGCCCAGCCTCCTTCCTGGCTCCAGGCCTGGAGGTGATCAACCTGGCCCCTCGGTCCGCCCCAGCCCCCCCTCAGGCCCGCAGAGACCGGGTGGGCGGCCCTCGGAAGCTGAGCACACTCTGTTCTCAGGGCAGCTTGGGCAGGCGGCTGTGACCTCTTGGGCTCCAGTAAACAATCAGCTATTCTCCCTCCTTCCCCCTGTGTTTGCTGCCCATCCCTTGGGCCCAGGAGTCCAGCGGGAAGTGCTCCGACTCCTAGCAGCGCCCAGCCCATCCCTGCAGCCCAAATGCATGGTTTCCAGGCACCAGCCTTGGCTCTAAGAAGCCTAGGCCTAAGTCAGAGTTCATACCAGAGCTGACATCAATATATATATTGACACCAATATATATTTTTGACACCAATATTTTTATGTCTACTCAGACTCCGTGTCATTTACTCACTCAGTAGGGGGCATGCTGGGTCCTACAAATAATACAATAACAACAATAATAGCCCAAACTTATATAGTACCTATTCTATGCCCTAGGCACTGTGCATATGAGGCAGGTACTATTATTGTTCCCATTTTACAGGTGAGAAAACTGAGTACTGAGAGTTTGAATAACTCACCCACAGTCACGAGGCCCATCGGTGGCAGAGCTTGGATTTGAATAAAGGTTTGCCTGTGAAAAGACAGACATTACAAAGAGAGGGATTTAAGTCCAGCTGTTGGCTGCTACATATGCCAAGCTTTGGGCTAGTTGCTTCAATATATTATCTCATTTAATCCTCACAACAGCCTCCAAATATCAATCTTATTGTCCACATTTGAATGGGAGGAAACTGAGGCTCAGAGAAGTTGACATTGGGCCTAAGTGCACACAGCTGGGTCCACTTGACTCCAAGATCGTGCCCTTTCCCAGCTGGGAATAATATATGGATGCACAGCATTAGAATGCAAATGACAAGGGGATGGGCTCCTGCAGGAGAGAGAACTACAGGCCATAGGAACTCAGGAGGGTTGAATTATCTTCTGAAAGCTTCTTGGGTGAGGGGTCATGTGGAGAGCTAGGCCTCGAATGATGGCAAACCCACCCCTCGCATCAGAGCAGGCTTCTAACTGGGGCCCAGTCCTCTGTTAGGACCTCAAGGTGGCAGGGCTGACCCGTTTATAGCTGTGCAGACTGACTCCCAGGGGACAGGTTGTCTGAAGTCCCACAGGGAGGCCCCAGATGCTTGGTCCCTTAACTGTCTGGCAGGAGGGGCTTGGAGGTGGTGACTGAGTTCATTACACAGTCATGAAACTCTGGTTATTGCCTCCCCCCTCCCTACCCACCCCCAATAGATGTAAGTGCTCTGAGGGCGGGGGCTGGTCTGTCTTGGTGGCCTCTCATCATCCAGGGTCATCATCAAGCACAGGGTCTGGTACAGGGTGGGTAGTCAAGAAACTTTAGTGGAGGGAGGGAGGAATGGGAAAGATCTTGGACCCAAATCGGGAACCTTAGACTCCAAACTACCCTAGACATCAGGACCCTGTGTGAGCACCACATTTCCAGAGGAAATATTGGTGGGACATGAAAGGTCTCCCTGGAGGAGGGACGTTTGTGGCACTCTTGCTGGGGGCTGGCCTGTGGCAGGGGGCAGAGCGCAGTGTGCCCCAGAGAATGAGGGCTGGAGAAGGGAAACACCTGAGAGGCGGCCTGGCTGAGAACAAGGGTGGGCTTGCCGTCAGGGAGCGACCCACTGGTGCCAAGATGCACACAGGTGTGCCAGGAGGCACATCCCCGCTGAAGCCCTGAAGAAGGGACTTACACCAAAGGGCCAGGGCTGGCTCGGAAGTCCTCCCAGCCCTGTCCTTGCCATCGCAGGAGCCAGTCTGTGCTTTCAGGCTGTGGGACTCCTCCTGTCCTGGGTTCTGTTGTTCCGAAGCCATCATCCAAGACCCTGTAACCGGCTGACTGGGCCAGGCACTGTGCTAAGTGTCCTCCTCATGTAATCCCTGCCACACTCCATCTAGGGGATGCTGTTCGCTGTTGTCCCACTTAACAGGTGAGAACGCTGAGGCTCAGAGAGACCAGGTAGCTTCTCCAGTCAGGGCGGGGAAATGTCACCTGGGCCTGAAAACAGGCCAATCAGATCCCAAAGTCATCCCACCTCGCCAGTCCGATTCCAATATCCTGTGGTCCCAAGACTCCCTCTTTGTGGCCTGAAACCATGGTTCTTCCCCTGGGGGTGGACCACAGGGCCCCCCACCACCACCACAGCCTGGCCCCGGCCCAACCTCGACCTCGCCAGTCAGCTCCGTGGTTTCCTGAACACTCTCAACCAACAGCGGTTTTTACCATAATAGTTCCCACAAGGGGTTGCTGGTCAATTCTCCTTGCTTGGCTCAAGTCCAAGGGGGACCGTGGGCTGCCCTTCCCCAAATGACCTCTATGTTTATCTCAGACTCTGGCGACATCATTTCAGCTTAATTTTATTTCCTCTTATAAATGGGCACAGCACGGGAAGTGTTAAAAAAAAAAACAAAAAAAAACAATCAAAAAACAAAACAGAAAACCCCAAAAAGTTCCTTCACAAGGCTAGGACAGGTGAGCACCCACAGCGGGCAGCGCCTTGGTCGTTTTCCAGTCTTTTCCCTCCACTTTCCCTTAAAGTTTTGGCCATGAACTCAGGACAGGTGTGGTTAATAAACAGGTTATGGGGAGAGAGAGGGCAGGGAAGGCCTGGGGCAGGGAAGGACAAGCTCCCACCCACCAGGACAGGTTCTCGGAGGGCTCTGTACAGGAGAAAGGACTCGCAGGAGGGACATTGTCTTCAGGGGGCTCTCTGGAGCCACACTGCCTACAAAAAATATTTACATGCATTCGCCACACTGGGGCCAGGTGCACTGAGCTGCCAGCTGGGCACCTAGGGGATGCTGGGGCCATCAGCCCTTAGACAGCAACTCCGGAGCCCAGTCTCCGCATCTCTGTAAATCTGTACAGTTTATGAGCTTCTATTTACAGGCAGGAGGCCTGGGGAAGCAAGTCCAGGGTGGTGGCTGTCAGAAGAAACAGAGAGCTGAGGAAGCGGAAGCCACTCCTGACCCAAGACAGAGATGGGTTTGCTCCCTGTGCCCAGGGCCCCAGCTGGAGGCTAGGACAGATGACTTTGCCAACCCCAGGGGGGTTCAGTGCTGAGCACCCCAAGCCACCACCCACAGACCTGCCCGGCCCGGCTTTTCAGAAGGTACCCCCTCTTGCGCCCTAGGAAGATGTAGCCTAGCCCCAGAAACCACAACTGGGAGTGGTCCAACCTTCAACTCCCCAGCCTGCCTCGTGCTCCCTGGCAGCCTAGGCCCCAGAGGTTCTCAACCCACACAAGCTCCCTCTCCTTTGGCATTGGCCCTGCTTCCAGGAAATGCCAGGGCCCACCAGGCACCCTCCCCAGGAGCACTGGGGTGTCTGGGGATCTGTCGGGGCAGGCCCTGCACCCACATTGCACCTAGGCGAGCTCCAGCTCGTCCTTTAAACCGACCTCACTCTTAGATTGCCTTGCCCGGCTCAGGCTGGACAGAGTGGATTGGGGCTCGCTGGACTGTTAAACTTCATAATAAAGCCTGGATATTTGTCTCGGGACCAGGGCTCAATGAACGAGTCCCTCGGTCTCCTCTCTCAAATGCTAAGGACACAGAGAAGAGGCCGGTGCCAGAAGGTTCAGCCCTAGGTTAAAAGCCAGGCCTCAGATGTGAGGAGCCAGGCCTGCTGGGGCTGGGCTGGACCATGCTGGCCACGCCAAGCCCACTCCAGCCAGCCTAAGCCTGAGCCATGCATCCTGTGCTGGACCTGCCCTGGCTCCAGCCCCTGCCTCAGGTCTCCTACATCAGTCTCAGCACCCTGGGCTTCCAGGGAGCCAGGTCCTCTCTGCTCCATGCTCTCTGGTTTCTCAGCCTTGGCCTGCCCAGGCCTTCTCACCAGAGCTGCTGCCCCAAGACAGCAACCCACCAGGGATTAGAGGAGAATGGCTGGGACTTTGGTGTCTCCCACCCTGTGCCCCAGCCCTTCAGCTTCAGGGGTGACTGAGGCCAGGCCACCTGCTATAGTTTGTGGGCCTGGGATGTCTCTCCCCATTCCCATCCCCCTCCAAGGCTGGGACCAGCTGGGCTCCTTACAAGCCTCCAGGCCCTGCTGAGAGGGGTTTTGGGGTCGGAAAAATGGAGCCCCAGACTGGAAGACGGTGGGACAGGCTGTGGCAGCCCCTGGAACCTCGCTCTCACCGCCTTCGGCACTCCCACCCCTCACCCAGCAGAAGTCTGTTGCCAGTGCATCTTGAAAAGGGGACAGAAATAAAACCTGGGTTCCTGGCTTTACCTGGCTTGTAGGTGAGGGGTGGGGGTGTGAGCACCAGCCAACTACCGAGCACACCACATCCCAGCTCCAAGAGCCCCCGCTGAGCACACCCCCCAAAGGAGATTTGTGACCCCCACATTTAAAACCCATGGAAGTGGCCCACTTGCAAGGGTAAAGAAGGGGGAGTGGGAGGGGGGGGCCATGACATCCCTGCCCCCACCTGCTCTCAGCCCTCAGCCTGGGGCGCCGTCTGGATGGGTTGCTTCCAGCTGCAGGTCCATTCAGCTGCAGCCAGAACTGCCAGGTTGTTTGGCCAAATAAGCAGACAAGGTGTCTACAGGGGAGGCCGGTGGAGGCCCCCGGGGTAGGGCTGAGGTGGGCCTGGAGAGGCCAAGGGGAGAGGGTGCAGAGGGCCCGGGCGGCAGGGCCCACCCTCACAGGCACTTTGGAGACTTGTGTCCTGGGAGGCAGAGTTGGCCCCTAGCTCAGAGCAGGAGAGGGACACAGGGAGACCAGGAGCCAGACCACACGCTCCCTCCCCATCTGGGGCCTTTGGTCCTGGGAGATCCATGCCCCCTCCCTAGCCCGAGGCCTAATTCCAGGAACCAGCCTGCCTTCCTCAGCAAGGCTCCCGGATAGTGGGGGACTGGCCCCAGACTAACCTCTTTGCAGGCTACGGAGAGGAGGGAAGCAGGCCTGGGCTGTGCAATGCCCTCAGGGGCAGCGCCCTCCCACACCACACTTTATGGGAAAGGCAAGTGCCCACCTATCTTCCTCCAGTGTGAGAGCGGGGCTGTGTGGGGTGAGACTGTGCATCCACGTGGGATTGTGTCTTGACACGCCGGGGTTGGTGGCAATGTGGCTGGTGGGGGCACAATGGTGAGGGACTGAGAATGACAGGGCAATTCAGGGGACCCAATATGGGCTGACTGTTCTGGCTTGATTCCACCCTCCCCGGTGAGCCTGAAAGCTAAAAATGCGTATGCTGACAGATTTCGTGTGTATGTGGAAGGAGATGAGACAGAGAGGGGAAGCAGGCCACAGAGTCACCACTGGGTGACAATGACTTGTGACTTGCACTGTTGTAAGCATTTGGGGATGCGTGAGAAACACGAGAAGAAACGTCTTTGGGAGAATGTGTATCTGCGACATGTCTAGACTGACGGGGTGGTCAGAATTGCTTATGATTTCGTCATTTCATGCTTTTGACTTTGGATGTGACAATATGTGTGACATTGTGGGAGATGGTGTCTGTGCACAGTCCACTTGCAAGAGGGAGGTCCAAGCAGCCTCGCCCTCCTCACAGTGGCTGCCAGGCACTCTTGGGAAGCTAATTCCTCAGGGACAGACTGGGAAAGAGGTGAAGCCTTTGGGTGCATGTGCAGTGGGCGGGGTGAGGAGAGTGACCCCACAACTCGGGACAGGCTAGGACAAAACAAGCTGGGATAAGGAACACATTCTCACCCGGGTACAGAGGGGCCCTGGCACAGAAGCAAGAGGTGGCAGTGTCTCGATTTCAAGGGCTGAGCTTGTAAATGCTTGTCCTGGAAACCAGCCTGAGTCCCTCTCTGCCCTTAAAAGAAGACCTCAGCCAGCCCTGTGGGCCAGGTTGGAGTTCAAGCCCATCTCAAGCCCACCCATTCTTCCACCAGCCGTTCAGGAGCTTCTTTCCTCCTATCCACCTGACAGGAGGTCCTGAAGCCCCAGGCTGGTGGAGGACAAGAGATGAGCTCGTAAGGGCACAGTCTAGGGCAGATGGCAGCGCCCCCTGTGCCTCGGGGAAGATCTGTGTGAGGCTGGCAGTCTGGGCAGACCTTGGGAGGGTGGGCAGAGATGAACTGGGGCCAGGCTTCCTCCCAGGCCTGGTCCCAGACCAGGGCTGGTGGGACAGGCCAGGGACTGGGGAGGGGGCGACGCTGAGGCTCTGGGGAGGCACTGTGGCTCCGCTAGGCGTAGAACTCCTCCTGCTTGTCAGGCTTCTGGTAAGTGACGCTCGCCTGCTTGGGCTCCTCCAGCGTGTAGCTGCCCTCATCCTTCTTCTTCATGCGGTAGATGAGCAGGGTGACCAGGAAGGCAGCGAAGAGGGCACCCACCACCCCGCCCACAATCACAGCTGTGGAGGAAAAGGGCAGAAGTCACACCCAGGGGAGGGGGGAGGGGTGGGGGGTATGGCTTGGAGGTGAGCAGAGGGCCTGGGGAGGGGGCAGGGCCTGAGGGGTAGGGGCAAGAGTGGGGAGAGAGGGTGGAGAGACTAGAATCTGAGACTGGAGTTGCAGTCAATTCTAATTGCTGCCATTTACAGCCCTCACTGCAACCTGATCAGTTTTAGTCGCCTAACACACACTAACCCATCGAAGCCTCGTACAGCTCAAGGATGGTGCTACGGTCCCCATCCAATGGAAGGCACTATCAGTCAGGGGATGCTCCAGTACTTTATATACCATTTGGAAATAAAAACTCTGCCAACCAAACTATGACCCATCCCAACCAAAGGAGTTAACATATGAACAGATGTGCACTGAGAATTGATTAAGTACAAAATGACTATCTCCATTCTACAGATGATGAAAGGGGAGCCCCGGGAGGTGAAGGACCTGCCCAAGGCCATGCTGCTCCTCCTCAGTGGGGAGCAGGGTCTGCACCTCAAGTCCACACTCTTCAGGAAACTCAGCCAGGGAAGGTCCTCAGTGACTGGGGTCAAGAGTAGGGGCAGATCAACCCAAAGAATGGGCTCAGAAATTAGGACCCAGGGGGTGAGGTCTGGGGGGTGGGGGTAGGGGTGGGGTCAACCAGCATGGCCCAAAAAGCAGGGGTCAAGGGCAAAGTCTGGAAAGGGGTCAGAGGGTGCTGAGGAAAGTGCTGGAGGTAAGTAACACGAAGTCAGAATCAGACCCTGGGATAGGTGACAGTAAGGGGAGGAACCAGAGGGCAGGTCCTGGGAAACTAGGCTCCTAGGAAACTCACACCCTGACCATCCTCCAAGGCTCCTGGAGGACAAACTAAGGCCCGACCAGCTGCCCCACCCTGAGCTCCTTCTGGGCCCAAGCCTCACCTACGAGCACCTCCTTCCGCTCCAGGATGCTCTTCTGCGGCAGCTGAGCCGCTGAGCTGCCCGAGTCGATGGCATTGTCCAGGAGGCCAGGGCCTGGGCGAGCACCCTTGGGCAGGTTCCCGGTTGGAGGTGATGGCTTAGCTGCAGCCCCACCTACGGCCACCACCTCATTGGCTGTGTCTGGCTGCGTCATCTCTTCCTCCGGTAGCTCAAAGTCCCCACTGGGCCCGCCACTCACTGGTACCTCTGGCTCATCCCGGATGGTGGTCAGGAAGGACTCTGGAGTTGGGGTCTGTAGGGAGGACGGCATGAGACCAGGAGCCAGGCCCCAGCACCCCCTGCCACAGGGCAGCCCCCCCCACACACACACACACTGGGCTAACAATTACCAAGCACTCTCTATGTGCCAGGCACTGTGCTAAGCGCATTATGGGCATTTTACCCTCACAACATGTCCATGAAGGAGGTATTATTAAGCCAAATTTACAGAACAGGAAATAGCTCACAGAGGTTAAGTGACTTGTGCAAGAACACACAGCTAGTAAGTGGAAGAGAACTAAAATCCAGATCTATCCAATTCCAGCATCTGTGTTTCTAATCATATACTATACCGTCAACATCTGTTCTCACCTGGCCACATGCTGTCCCCACCCCATCTCTGTCACTTCCCCCTCCAGCTGCCTTGGGGGATTCCTGTCGAGTTGCTGTTAGGGGACTGCTGGGTGCAACTGTTACATACTTGGGCCTGGTCCCCAATCCACGTGCCGGGGGCAGTCCGAGAGCACAGATGCAGAGTATGGTACCTTGTGGGCAGGTTCCAGAGAACCAGCCCAGTGACCATGAATCTGGATGGCTCCCACCACGTGGGGCAGGGCCAGAGCTGGGATCGGGGCAAGGATATAGAGGGTGGGCCTGGTGCCTGAGCTGAGAGGCAGTGTGCAGAGGCTGTGCCAGCGACCTGATCTCGTCACTGTCTGCCTTCCTGCCTAGCCAAGCACCTGAGGAACATCAGGCTGCCCGGCTGCTCAGAGGATCGGGGCTGCCTCTGCTGGGGCTAACGCTGACCTGAAGGCAGCTCCACAGCCCACAGGCCCTCCTCTGTGAGGCTGGCTGCAAAGGGCTTTAGCACCCCATCAGTGTCACCATGGACCCTCCTTGTCCGGCATACCCAGCAAGGACCAAGCTACTTCTCCCATCTCCTTGATTCCATCCATCCCCGACATGCTGACCTCTCCACTCTCTTCCCTTCAGTCCCCTACCCCCCAACCCCCACACACACCCAGGCCTCTGGAGCCAACTGACAGGTTCACATCCTGACTCTGCCACTGCTGGCTGAGTTCTGGGGAGAGTGGCCTTGCCTGTAAGGGAGGGTGACACAGTGCCAGCCGGGGCTGGAGGTGAGGAGAGAGGAGATGACACAGGTGACATGCACAGCACTGAGCTGCCCCCCAGCTACAGCGGTCCCCAGGGGCAGGGTGCCTGCTTAGTCACCCTCAGACTACTAATAACAACAATGACTATGATAATAACACCCAAGCCTGTGGTGTGTTTTACTACCACCAGGCACTGTCCTCAGTGCTGGACTATGTCAGGGAACTTAATTCTCTCACCACTATGATTTAATTCTTATTTTCTCCCTTTCACGGATAAAGAAACAGGTACAGAAGGTGTAGACAGGACAGGTGACTTCCTGAAGTCACATGGCTAACAAGTGGCAGCGGAAGAATTCTAACCCAGGCTGCCTGGCTCCTGAGGCTGTGAACAGAGCACAGGCCCCTCCCCCACCAACACACAGCACCCAGTTCCTTCCCCAAGCTTAAGACCCAGCCAGGTCTCTCTTCCATCCCCACCTGTGACTCACCCAGCCGGGGCCCTCCAGCCCCATGGCCCTCTCACCCTCCCCAGCCCTGCCCAGCTCATCTCCAGAACCTCCCAGTCCTCACCTCTGCCCAGCTCCACCCTCTCGCCTCCCAGGGCCTGACCCACTCTCCTCTACTCTCACTCCCTGTCCTCTCCTAGCCTGCTTACCTGAGCCACCTCAGTTGGTCCAGGGGCAGTTGTCCCCAGGGGCAGGGTGATCTTCTCAGGGATGTCAGGCTCCTGGGTGGTAGCTGGCCTGGGAAGGGCCCTTGGCCTAGAGGTAGCTGTACTGACCAGCCCGGGTGTGGGAGCCTCAGTGTCCAAGACAGCAGCCGTGGTGGGAGGTGAGGGCGCTGCTGGGGTGGTGGCCCGGGCCGTGGCTGCCGTGGTCAGTGGAAGAGGGAGAAGCCTCCGTATGCTGGTGGTCCTTATGACAGAGGTGGTGGTCGCGGAGGGGGCTGCCACAGGGATGCTGGGAGTGGCGGTGGCCACTGTGGCAGGCACCAAGGCCATGGTCGGGGCCCCTGTGGTCGTGGCAGCAGTGGTAGCCATGGGAGTGGAGATGGTAGTGGCTCTCTGGCTGGGCTCTTCTGGGACCTCTGTCACCACTGGGAGGCTAGTGGCTGGTTCTCGAGTGGGACGCTCAGAGGGGAGCTCTTCAAATGGGGTGTCCACAGGCTGGATGTCCATGGTGGGCAGCACAGCAGGTGTGGTGGACACTGCCAGGGCTACATCTGGGCTGAACCGCATGGCTGTCTCAATGCCTGACTCCTGCTCGAAGTCTGAGGGGTGGGGAGAGGAGAAAGCTAGAAATCTGGGTGATTGTGAGGGGCCTGGGCGTGAGGATCCCAGGTAAGCCATGGCCATCAAGATGAGCGGTCCCCACTCTTCGCACAATGTTCCCAGGACAAGATGAGGGAAATGAGGAAGGCACTGTCTGGCCAAAGGTTACTAGTTGGCCAACGGCTGGTTCCCCATTCCTTTCTGCCCAGCCAAAAATTCCTCTAGGGGACCATCTGTTCCAGGAAGTCTTCCCTGACTACCCCAGCCCACCCAGCCTGGAGCTTCTAACAGGCTGAATCCAGGCAGTGGTAACCAAGGGCCTACTGGCTACAAATCTCGCTAGAGGTCGGGGAAACGGGAAAGGCATTCTGGGAAAAGGCAGTGGGTACATCAAGGGCTCCCTGAGGTGCAGGCAGAGGGCAAGAGGCAGAACGAGACCTTTCTACAAGGGAATACTTGAGCAACCTGGAGGACTCGAACCAGGTCAAGTAAAGGGACTTGGGAGGAAAGAAGAGAAAAAAAGAGAAGCTGCATCGGCTCCTAGGGGGCCTGAACCAGGCAGAGAAGCAAAGGGGAGCAAGGAAGGTTTGGAGGCAGGGACATGGCCCATCAGAGACGAATCTAATGAAAATTAACTTGTAAGAGGCTTAAAAAGGTGGGCTAAAGTGAGGAGACTAGAGGCAGGTGGCTGCAGTGGCCAGTTTTGTGGCACAAAGACCTTCCAGGATCTCATGAAACCTGTCCTGTCCTGTCCTCTCACTGGGCTCAAATCTCAGCACACACCTGCTTAGAGCTCCCTCTCTGTGCCAGACCCGGAGGACTATGCTGAAGCCCTCCAGAGACCCTGAGAAGAAGGTATATTTATCACTATGCACAGATAAGAACAGAGACGCTGAGAGGGAAGGCGGCTCTATAAAAGTGGCACAGCTGTTAGGTAGTGAAGCTGGGATTCGAACTCACACCATTCCGCTGGCCTTTCCCAGGGTGGCCTCAGACCCAGCGGTCCCAGGCCCCACCCTTCTCCATCAGTGCCCTAACCCACACTGGCCCCAGTGGCTTGGACGGGAGGGGCTGAACCAATCCAATGGTCTCTGCTGAGGATTTGCCCGCTAAGTTCCTCTGAGTGGTTGGAACAGTACTGAAAACTGGGTTACTGAGTGACATCTGTGTTCCCACATGGAGGGCGGAGGTCTACAGGGAGATCTAGGTAGTGCACAGAGACAGAGACTGGGTCCTGGGCTTGGAGGCCTTAAGTCCCTGGTTCCATCCCCAGGATAATTGGCCCTTCTTGTGTTTGAGGTCCATGAGATTCCCCTGCCTGACCTCCCTGCCCCCACACCACCGATTAAGTGAGCCTGCAGGGGTCCCTGTTCTCAGATCAAAGCCTTGTGCTGGGCACTGGAGACAAAGGAAGGGGAGGTACTTACAGCCCGAGCCTGACCCGGAGTACAGGTCGTCCAGCTCATCGTCGGGGAAGGAGTCATCATCCCCGGAGCCCTCGAGGTCCACAGGCCTCTCAAAATTCTCACTGCGCCAGCGCTGAGTCTGGGGAGGGCAGAGACAGGCACAGGGTTCAGCACCTGAGGCCAGCAGCTGGACAAACCCAAAGGGACGACAGACATGCTCACGGACCAAGTGGCAATGGAGGGACGGCATCAGGTGTGGCCTCCAGGTGGACAGAGCCAGGGTGGGCCTAATGAGCACTTCCTGCCCACCCAGGGGCCAGGGTAGCAGCCCCACCTTGCTGACGGTCACTACTGAGGATCCGTCACTCACCCAGGCCCTGATCAGAACTGCTGGGTGGCAGAACTGGGTTTAGAGCCAGGATGCTGGACTTAAGTCCTGGCTCCATCTTTCTGTTCTGGAACGGGCCTGGCCTCTCCAGCCTCTCTTGCTCATGCTGTTCCCTCCACCCAGAACACTGTTCCTTCCCACCCCTTCATCCTCCAACTTTGTGCCAACTAATAGCTGCTCCTTCTTCCGAGAAACCCTCCTACTTTGATCTTTCAGAGCATCTTGTGCTTCCAGATTCACATCTGTCACTGCTATGAGCTGGGTCAGCGCGGGTGTGCGCTTGTTTGGTGACTGCTCACCCCCACTAGACTATGCCTCGATGGAGGCAGGACCGGGTGGGCACAGAGTAGGTATTCAGGACATACCTGTTAAGGAATGGAGGTGGGGTTGGAAGATGTGACAGGGGTGGGACAGGAGCAGGAGCTGAGGTTGGGGAAGCCAACCACAGAAGGCTTCAGTGGCCACCTGACAACTTTCTCAGAGGTGGAGGCTGAGCATCCACAGTGCTGACTGGCATGGAAGCCACAGAGGGTGTGTGAGCAGGAGACAGGCGGGATCAGTACTGTGTTCTGTGCTCAGCCTCTCACACCCCCGCCCCTCACAGGCCCCTCCTGGAGTTCAAACAGAGCTAAGAGAGGATCCCAATCCTGGCTTCCTGCCCCCGCCTCGACCACCTGCTCTAAAGCCTACCCAGGCCAGGCAGGGCAGGAGGCCCGGGAAGGGGGCCAGGAGATTCCCCCCTCCACCCCGCCCCCTTTAACACACACACACACACACACACACACACACACACACACACACGCGGTCTCGAAGTAATGAATTAATCAGTATTTACTTGCTACCCCTGAGTCATGGAGTGAAACAATTAGTGTAATTGCTCCCATGACTAATTGCTGGGTCTTCCTCCAGCTTAGACATTCCAGGAGCTCAGAGCAGCCATCGTCCAACTTTCCCCAGCTCCCATATACACCCCAACTGCCCAGAACAACAACCCCAAGACCTGGGGTGAGGAGGCTAGGAGGCTCCCCACACTGCTGACCTCCAAAGCTGGGCCAGCCTAGCTGGAGTCCCTTGGAGACTGCTCAGTTCTTAGGCAAACCACCTGAAGCCAGAAACTGCAGCTCCTGCCCAGGGCCACACAGCAGGATGGGAACTGAGCAGGGACCAGGGCTCAGGCTCCACTCCTGGGTGGGGCCATCCTCACCGTCTTTCTATCCTTCCAGGCAGGCCAGGGAGACCTTTAGCTGGGAGGAGAGGTTCTAAGAAGTCTGTGGTCCCTAGGGACTCCCAAGCTGGGGTAGACATGAGGGTGTCCTCACGATTCCTCAGTGACAAGTGCCACACAGCAGCCCCTGACACGCTGCTCCCAGAAAGGTCTGCAGAAAAGTCCAAAGACCCCCGCCACCCCAAATTAACACAGACCCTTGAAATGACACACCCAGAGACACCAACAGAACGTATACAGACACACCCAGACACACTAAAGGCAGCCACAGAGTGCCATGTGCTGGCGTGCCTTTGGGGGCAAACAGGCACATGCATGGGGGGTGGGACTGGGCAGGGGTGCACGCTGTGCAGCTCTGAGGCTCAGAGACAAGGAGGGAACCTCCTGTGAACCCATCAGCCTCCACTCAGGTAGCTCTCACCTAGATACTATTCATCCCCAGCTCAGTAGCCATCGACATGACAACCGTTACCATGACGACCATCTCCTCCATGCTAAGGACCAGGAGCTCCAGCTCCCCACAGAGATGGGGGGGCAGGAGAGGGAGAGATCATGAGGAACAGGGAGGAAGGCAGAGAGGGGGGAGGGCAGAGGCATGGGACGAAGAGGTAGGGACAGAGGAAAGCCAGGGGACAGAGGGGCACAGGGTGGGAGTGAGAGAACGAGAAGGCGAGAGTGGGAAGTGGAGGGGGAGAATTCTCTCTCATCTTAATTTAGCCTCATGCTCATCAGACAAAGCTGGGGAAGGGGCCACCTCGGTGATTTTCCAAACGTGCATCCAAGAGATCGTTCTTTTGGGGAGGCGCACGAAGCAGCCCCAAGACAGCATAGGGGGAGGGGTGGCCAATGGCCCAGTCACCCCTGAACTCATCCTGGGAAGCTAAATTCTGGGAACTCCTGTGACTTGTGGGGGTGGGAGGTGGGGTGCAGAATGCAATCTTGCCCAGCACCTCCCCCCAAGGTGACTGAGTGCCAGCTCTACCCCTCCCCAGGCCAGCTAGGGACCAGGGCTCAATGGGGCCTCCCGGGAACGCCACAGGGTGCTGCTGGTGGCTGTAGCCCCCAGGGGGACAGAAAGGATAGAGGAAAGAGATGGGGGTGGGGAACTGAGCCTGGGAGGCAGGAGGGAAAGCCTCAGAAATCACAAAATGCCAGAGGATGGTGACAAACAGCCTTTGACCCCCAAACGACCTCTCATTTGCATAATCCATGCATAATTAGCATAATAACCACTCCATTCCCTTAAAGGAGAACTGAATCAGAATGTCCCCAGGACCATCAGCCTCCCCCTAACCCTCACTGCACCCCTCCAGGTAAACTCACACAAACACATGCACGCATGCAGCTAACAGGCAATCCAGTGACATCCTTGTGCACACACCACACATCCCAGCACACACAGCCACACCCCACAAAACACACAGCTATATACACACAGCCCGACATACACACACACATAATTATGACCAACATCTACTGACCCCAACCTGTGTGCCCACCTTAGCTCACAGACAATAGAGCCCAGTTCACACCATCACAAGATCACCTGCTCTCTACATCCCTAGCTACATGTGCACACACACACACACACACACACACACATACACACAAACGCACCTGCTCCACACCTAACACAACCACGAATGCCCCACACAGACTTCATAATCTCGCCACATGGGTGGCACACACCTCACCCAGGGCACACACTGACGCCTACCCATTCCCAGCACATCACTGAACACAGCCCCAAGGCAGGGACACCCTTGGGCTCTGACACCAAGCTCACAACCTGTAAACACCATGTCTCCTGCTTGCATCCCCCACACCCACCGTGCAGACTCAGGCCCAGGCAAGAGAGCTTGCCCACTGCAGAAGCCCCTGACCGCTGCTTCCCACATTGCCAACCCCAGGAGCAGACTCCCAACTGGAGGCTCCCTGAGCAGCCAGTGAAGGTTGAAGATCCCCAGTGGAGCCACTAACAGGGCTCAAGGGGGTTCTAGAGACTTCTGCCTGCCACTGCTGAGGGCCTGCCCCAGGTCAGCAGCTGGAACACACTATCTGCTGCCTCCTTCAATCCTCACAGCCTTCCGGAGTTTTATTATCCCCATTTCACAAATGCAGACACTGGGGCTGGAGGTTAGAACTGAGACCCAAACAGGCCCTCAGTCTCTGGAATCCTTGCCCTGGGCCATCCCCAACCCGATGCTCACCCGGGGCTCCTGCACCTGTGACCCATAGCCCCACTCACCCCTGCATGAGCTCAGCTCAGAACTACCCTGAGCCATCCACACATCCAGTGTCCACACACACCATACACACACTCCAGCACACGGCAAACACACCACGTGCTCTCCCACTCCATTCCGCCCACGCGTCCCTGAACAGGCACCCACCCATCATATATATGCACGACACTCTCAGATGCCCACCAGCAAGCCCCGCTACCTGCACCCCCAGCCCCCTCCACACGCATGCACCACATTCAGCACCAGGCACTTTCCCTCCCGGTACACACAATACCACGCGAGACATGGCACCCTTCCCAGTGGACTGACACGGCCCTGACATTTGTCCTCACTGACCCCTCACCACCATTTATCTTGAGCTGATCCACACAGCCTCACCCTGAAGAGACACCTCAGGCCCCCATATTGATCAGAGGGGCCCCCTCACTCACCACTCACCCCTACTGGAGTCTCTCCATAGAGTTTCAGGTGAGGCATCGAAAGCAGCTAGATATCAGCTAAGTCTCCTCGCTTCACAGCCATTCATTGAGTGTGGGGGACACGGTCAAGGAGAAAGGTAGGGCATCTCCCTCTGCCCTCAGCCTTCTGCCAAGACCAGAGGTCCGGAGTCTCTCGTGCCCGGTCCCCACCATCAGCCCTCCCCAATCACAAGCCTTCCCAGAGAAGAAGGACAGCACAGAGGTTAAGCCAGAATGGATCAGCACCCCCTTACTACCCGTGGGAAAGCAGGCAAACCACTGAATCTCTGGCATCTCAGTTTTCTCATCTGTAAAATGGGGATAATCATAGGATGTCGCTCATAGAATTGCTATGAGAATCAAATAAGAGCATGCAGGTAATGAGCTGAGCACAGGACCCAACACCTAGAGTTGAACCAACAAACGCAGCTGCGATTATTGTTAGTTATATGTTAATAATTTTTTGTTATTACTTCTGAAGACCTTATCTCATTTAAGCCTCACCATCCTCATGAGGGAAGTAAAATCAGGATGATTACACCCATGCTGCAGATGAGGCTACAAATGCCCAGAGAGGTTAGGAGGCACTGCCAAGGCCACCCAGCTGGGGAGAGCAGAGACAGAAAGAGGTTGGATGAGGGAGAAAGGGTGAGTTACAGACACAGACACAGACACACAAATTAGGTCAGCTGGCGGGAGGCCAGGAGCCCAGCACCCCTGTGCGGTGCTAACCATGCTGCAAAAGCTTAGAATAAAATTGCGTATAATTAATTCTGCCCACGCTTCCTTCCCTGCACCAGCCAGACACAGGCACTGCTCTTCCGGTGACCAGAGGCCATGTGAGTGGGGGTTGGGATCCCAGCCTTAGATTCAGTCTTGGGTTCAAGTTCACCTCTGCTTACTTGCTAGGTGACTCTGAGGAAATTCTTTTACTTCTCTGAGCCTCTGTTTGGTTAAATGGTGACAATAATAATTCATACTCCACAGAGAAGTTATGGGAATCAAGTGAGAAAACGCACCAGAATCACACACAGCCCAGTTCACGGGCCGCTCAGGAATCGGTGTTGGTGTTCCCACTAGGCATCACCATGGCACATTTCCCACCTCGGGGCTCACCTTAAGGCTAAACCTTAAGGCCTGAGTGATCACTGAGTTTAACTCTCCCTTCTTGCAGATGTGGAAACTGGAGCCCAGAGAGGGGAAAGACTTGGATCATCTCACCCCCTGAGAAGAGGGGTCAGTGGTGGGGAATTACCAGGCCAAGCAGCACTCAGAGAGGTAAGGTGATTTGTCTAGAGACACACAATGGCTTAAGGACCAGCTCCCGGAAGCAGATGGTCTGTGCAGAGCCCTCTGGATCCCCACAGGCTTCATCCCCGCCAGGCCCCATCCCCAAAACGCCCTCAGTCCTGTGAGAACTCAGTGCCCCTCACGCTCACCAGTTCCAACCTGGAGACCCAGAGCACCACGGCAGGAATGTGGGCCTGGGCCAGGCTCTGGGCAGCGGCACGGCCAAGTCCCCTTCTCCCACTGCCGCACAATGGAGAGCCCGGCCAGGAAGGGGGAAGCCTCGGTCTCCACCCCCAGCCCGTCCACAGCTGCCCTGGCTGGAGCCCAGCAGCCACCACATTCACTTGCGGCTGGAGGGGGTGAGGGGCAGGAAGACTGCATCTGCTGGGGAAGGGGCCACAGGACCCAGGTCCCAGAGAGCAGAGGAGCCGAGGCGTGGAGCAGGGTAAGGGGTGCAGAGAAGGCCCAGGTAGTTAGCTGGGCGTTGTCCATGCACTGGAAGGTTGCCGGTCTGATTACTGGTCAGGGCGCATGCCCGGGTTTCGGGCTCAATCCCCACCGGGGATGTGCAGGAGGCAGTTGATCGATGTTTCACTCTCACATTGATGTTTCTCTCTCTCTCTCCCTCTCCCTTCTCTCTCTCTAAAAATCAATAAATATGTATTTTAAAGAGATCAGCAAAGCCCAGACCCACACTGTTGCTGACACACCCTCCCCGGATCTTCCACAGGGCAGCTCTGAGAGCAGGAAACACCCCTTTGGGCCCATCTCAGCCAACTGCTCTGCAAAGAATATCCTGTCAGCAGAGCCTCCCTAATCCACATCCCAACTCCACCATAACTTCAGCTCGCCCCTCTACCACTTTCTCCACTCCCCACCCCGGTGCTCCCACTACCCTCCCAGAATACCCCTTCCCCAAGGAGCACTGCCCTCGGCCACGCCTACCCTGGGTCAGACAGGGGAGCAGGCAATGTCCCAGGTCAGGAGGCCACAGCCTCTGGGACCCAGACAAGTCCCCTTCTCCCCTCCCTGCACTTCTGTTGCCCCATCTGTAAGATGCACCATTGAGTTGGATGTGCTAAGGGCCTTTCTGATTTGGACACTCTGTGTATCTAAAAATTCAGCCCTTGGGTCAAAGAGATCCAGGGCAATGTTAGTTATGAGAGAGAAAAGATGGAAATAACCTACATTCCCAACAACAGGGGACTAGTGAAATGAGCTAGGGCACAAGCCTGCCGTGGAATAGTACACAGCTCTCAATAACTGGGTTGTCACAAACCCATACTGTTGAATTGTGTCTTTAAAAGGCATAGATGCATAACAAGAGGCTTTTATTTTTCACTTGTTTCAAAGGATAATTAAGGACACGGATCTGCATGCCCTGAGAGTCAGGAGGCAACACAGCCAGGCTGTCAGAGGTCACAAAGCTCTGTCTCACCATACCTGGGTGTCCTGGGGCAGGCACCTAACTCTCAGCCTGGTTTTCCCGGTAAACAGAGAAAACACCCACCTCGTGGGGTTCATTGAGAAAGAACCCACGTGCCCACACCTTAATGAAATGCTCCATAAAGGTTGGCTATTAATACTATTATCATCAGGTTTTTAAAAATAGGTTACAAAAAATACAGAAAGAAACTTGATCCTGCTTTAATGAACTCACCACCAAAGTGAATTTCTAAGCGCTGAATTCTATTAAGGGTCCCAGAGGCTCTCTCTGGGCAAGGGGGTTACAGACAGGTTTTCATTTTTTTCTCAGGATCTGTGTACTTTCCAAATTTTCCATGATGAACTCGGTGCTTTTATTAGTAGGAATAGCACCACCTTTCTGAGTGCCCGTCTCTGCCATCCTCTGGTCTGTGAAACTCCCCGGCCCCTTCATTCTGCCAAGACCCCACTGGGACTGTTCCTGAGGAAACTTAGGACCAAAGAGAGAAACCGGCAGAAAGGAAACAACACAGAGCCTCTGAGGGAGCTGGCAGGGCCCGGGGCCAGGCCTGCGTGCTGCGCCTCCCCGCAGACGGGTGGCTTGGCAGGGCCTAGCTCCCCCCCTCCCAGCTGGCATCAACGTGGCGGGTGGCCACGCTGGCCCACAGTACCAGACGCCTCACCCGCTCGCAGCCTTCTCGTCAGCCCAGTCCCTGGCCCTGCCGTCCCCGCCAGTCCCAGCCAGGGTGCTGGCTGGCCACCCTCGAGCTGCTCCTACGGGTCACCTATGCCTGGCCGCATGATGACAATGAAACCCTGGGAAAACCAGCCCCCTCCCCAACCCAGGACTGGGACCCCTCCCCCTCATGGCTCCATCAGTTCCAGCCACCTGCCCTCTAGCGCCACCCTCTTGGCCACCCTGACTCACACTGCTCATTTATTCCTGTCCCCAAGCTCAGGCAGGACCACCCGCTGAGGCTGGGTCCAGACTGGGCAACCTAGTCCCCCAGCTGCCCACCCCCTACGCTCCTCCCACACTAAACCCTTACGGTTCTGGGACTGCAGGCCCCTTCAGGCTCTCCACGTGCTGTTCCTGCTTTCCGGGACACCTTTCCCTGTCTCTGCCTCACCAGCACCTACGTGACTGGTTCATCGGTACAGCAGTATTTATTAAGCACCTACTGTGTGTCAGGCATTTTTCTAGGTTCCCAGGGCCCCACAATCAGCAGGACAGGCATGTGCTCAGTCAGCTCAAACAGCATGTCCTCTGTGAGGCCTCCACGCACCAGCCACGTGCCTGGTCTGAATTAGGAGTCCCTTTGTGGGGTCTCTACCTCCACTGTGCTGTCATTTGCTGGGGGAAGAGGGGCCACCAACCATGCTCCCATCACTCACAGGGGCCCTTCCACCAAGTCTTACGCTGGGAAGCAAGGACTACTGTCCTATCTCTAATGGGGTCACAGCAGGATTTGAACCCTAGCCTTGCTGACACAATGTCTTGTGCTCAGTGAATTCCTGGGCCCCTGAGAATGCCTGCAGGCTCTCAAGCTGTGACACAACTCATTTCATGGGGCTTTTTGCAGGAGGAGGCCTGGACCATCCCATCCCTCATCATGAACGAGTTACAGCAGCACAAGATAGTACCTACTGTGTGCCAGGCTCTTCACATGCACACTGCCTCATTTCTCTTACCATGAGGGATTGCTATCCCCATTTCACAGATAAACCAAAGTTCAGACAGGTAAAGCAACTGGCCCAAAGTCACACAGCAGTGGAGCCAAATTTGAACCCAGGGTCAGGTGAACCCTAAGGCCCAAACATACTCTTTGTATTGCAGTGCACACCTACCCTCAGCCCTCACCCGTATCCCCCGCCAAAAAGCTCCTCAAGGGTGAGGCAACTGTCAGAGTCCATGTAAACCCTCCTTCCCCCCACCAGGGCCCTGCACAGGGACAGAGAGACTGACTGAATATCCTGGGACAGGGAGGACAGCTCCTGCTCCCATGACAGGTGGCCTGGCTCAGGTGAGCAGCCCCACCCATCACCCCATGACTCACGAGCAGGTGACTAGGATTGAGCCTCCGGGCTCTGCCACCATCTCTGCCAACAAACGGACAAGGGCTCACCCATTCCTGGGGCCATCAGCTTCCAAGGAGCCACCCAGTGTGGGGACTAGGTATTCCAGTCCTCGCTCCAGAGAGCCCAGTCACGTCCCTTCACCTCGCTGGGCCTCAGTTTGCCCTTTTACAAAATGGGGACAATGACTCCCAGCACACAGAGATGCCAGCTGCGATGTGCTGAGCAGTTACTGCAGTTAGTAGGTGCCAGAACATGACAGTGTCCCTACTCAAAGCTCACCTTCCTGCCTGACCACCAAATCCACCCAAGTGACCTCCCTGTCACTGTCAACAGCAGGGCTGTCTCATAGCTCACCACTGCCTGAAATTAGCTTGTTTGTTTACTTGTCTAATGTCCATCCCCCTCCAACAGCTCCTGGGAGCAGTGACTAGGTCTGCCGAGGCCACTCCCATGTCCCGAGGGCCCAGAATTCTGGGACATAGTCGAACCCCATCAATGAATACTATGAGTGTGATCACCCCCTACAGAACCCTATCACCCACTTCCTGCCCCCAGTCACTGTGATTCTGGGCAGGGCCTGTCCTCTGGCCTGTCTCCCTATGTATAAAACCAGAGGCTTGGACAAAGGTTCTCTCTGGTTCCTCCAAAACCCAACCAGGAGGACTCCAACTGAGCTGGGAGGAGGGAAGAGAAATCGAGACTGATCCCAACATATTTTTTTCATAAAACTATGCAAATTATATGCAAAACATTCAAATTAGCAGGCTCCAATTCTGGCCACTTTACAACCAGGCTTGGGCTGGGAGGAAAGTTGTATTTACTGAGCCCCTACTAAACGCCAGACCCCTTACTGATGGAGCCAGATGAAATGGGCCCCCTTACTCCACAGAGGCCAGGCTGCTTGCTGGAAGTCACAGAGAATCCAGTTGGAGAGTCAGAAAGGAGGTGATGGGGGCAAGGCAGGTGGTGTGGGGCCTAGTGGTGGGGAAGGGGCTGAGAGAGTGGATAGAAGCCCCAGTGCCATGTGCCTGGTTCCCAGGCCCACAGAACCTGAGGGAAAACCAGTCCAAAAGGCAGAAGGATCCTGGGGCCACTTGAAGCCAGGTGAGGGGGCTCCAGGGACCTGGCTAGCCCTGGGGTTCCACTAGGCTGACCCCCAGCCCTCCTCCAAGAAACTAAACAGAGCCTGCTGGAGTCAGCCCAGGACAGGCCCAGCCCCCTCAGCTGTGCTGGGACACCACGTGGCTCTGACATCCTCCCCAAAGCCTCCCAGACACATGCCAACATCACCCTGAGGTCACACAATACGCGCACACACTCCTACAACATCTCCATCTGTGTGTGAGTGTGTGTATGTCCAGGCCCAGCCTCCTGAGCAGCAGGCTGTGGTCCCCTCACCTCCCCAATTGCTGGGTTATTTATAACCAGCACGAACTAACACAGGGTGGAGATGTGACTACTCACCCCCACCTGGAGCTGTCCCACTGGCTTCTGAGCTACTCCACTTCAAGGGACAGAACAAGCCAGACTCAGTGTGAGCCATGGGCCTCCAGGGCCACCACCACCATGGCCCAGATGGGAAACTGAGGTGCAGAGCAAGGTATCGGACCAAAAAAAAAACTGAGGAAGGGACTGGCAGAGGCCCCAGAGACTTGCCTGGAACCACGCTTGCCTTTAGGTCCACCGCTAGCCCATGATGACACTCTGGGACACAGATGGGGTCAGGAAAGGGAGGGGACGGATTGATGCCCACGCTCTCACCCTCACCTCCTGAGTCCTGGTAGACAGGCAGGCCTCGTCAAATATAGATGTCCTATAAATACCTCCTGAGGGATGAATGGGAGCAAGAACGAATATAATGAGAAAGTCAGAAATGGTGGTGAGGCATTGGGGAAATCGGAACCCTCACCCGCCGCCGGTGGGGATGGAAAATGGTGTGGCCACTCGGAAAACAGTCTGGTGGTTCCTCAAAAGCTTAAACAACACAATCACCATACAATCCAGCAGTCCCCCTCCTAAGGCAGCTATATATCCAAGAAAACTGAAAACATATGGCCACACTTCTTTTTTTAAATATATCTTTATTAATTTCAGAGAGGAAGGGAGAGGGGGGGAGAGAGAAACATCAATGATGAGAGAGTCATTGATCGGCTGCCTCCTGCACGCCCCCGACTGGGGATGGAGCCCACAACCCAGGCTCGTGCCCTGACCAGGAATCGAACCACGATCTCCTGGATCCTAGGTCGAAGCCACGCCCAGCCGGGCGGGCGGCCACACATTTTTTAAGTAGCAGTATTATTCATGACAATCAAAAAGCGAAAACAACCCCCATGCTCATCAACTGATGGAGAAACAAAAGGTGGCATGTCCATACAATGGAATATTACTCAACAAAAAAAGGAACAAAGTACTAATATAGGTCACCACGAGGATGAACCCAGAGCACATCATGCTCAGTGAAAGAAGCTGGTCACAAAGGACCACGTATTATATGATTCCATTTACATGAAATGTCCAGAATAGGCAAATCCATAGAGAAAGTAAGTTAGTGACTGTCTAGGGCTGGGGGTGTTGGGGAGAAGTGGGGAGTGACTGCTAATAGGTAGAGGGTTTTTTGTGGGGTAAAAATGTATAAAATTGGTGATGGTTGCACAACTCTGTAAATACACTAAAAACCACTGAATTATATGCTTTAGATGGGTGAATTGTATGGTATGTGAGTTAAATCTCAATAAAGCTTTTGTTTAGGGGGAAAAAAAGGAAAATGTGAGATTGAGGCTCAGAGAGGGTAAGAAACTTGCCCAGGGTCACACAGCAGAGCCTGGACTCAAATACTCAGCTATTCACCTTCTCTCCTTCTGAGTCTCCCCAACAAAGGTCCAGGTGAAGCCTCCCCGGCTCCCACCTCCGAAGGCAAACATTGACTCTGCAGACCACAAGCGGGAGTGGCCAGCACAGCAGGCGCCTCCTCCGTGTTTGTCAAAGGCCACTTTGTCAGGTGGGACCACTGGAAGAGGGCAGGCTTGGCCCAGAATAACCCCAGCGAAAGGCGGCGGCTCCAAGCTCAGGCTGGCTGCCATCGCCACTCTTGCACCCAGTGTCTCAGCTCCAGCCCTCAGTGGTCCTGAAATGCCCCCACCCAGGCCCTCTGTCCATGTGGCAGGCCCCTGGCTGCACTGAGGAAGAGGCATGAGGACATGATCCTAACAGGGAAGGGGCAGGACGGTGGCAGGGCCCCAGCAGTGAAGCACATCTGAATTTGAAGACATCTGTCTGTCCCCCGCCCCAGATGGCTGTCTAGGGCAGCCATGAGGACAGACACGTCTTCAGGACCCACCCCTCATCCCCTGTCCTGCAGCCACTTGGCTCCTGGGCACCGCCTCTGCCCAGCCCAGCTGGCAGCCACCAAGCCCCGGCTGGTTTCCGCTCCCAATTCTCTGCTCAGAGGCTGGTCTGTCCTGAGGGCTGGGCTGGGCCCAGTCTGGCAGGTGTTCAGTACCCCACAAACCTCAACTACGACAAACTCAGGTATGAAGCCTGTGCCCCTCAGTCCCTGCCTCCAGCCTTCTACCTCAGCGACCTTACCCATCCTTAGCTCTGGCTCTGGTCCCCCCTCTAGTCACCAGAAGGGGAAGAGGTGGTCCTGGCCAGTGTGGCTCAGTTGGTTGGAGCATTGTCCTGTACACCGAAAGGTTGTGGGTTGGATTCCCGGTCTGGGACACACCTAGGTTGGGAGTTCGATACCCCATTGGGGAGCGTGTGCAAGACATTCAATGGATGTTTTTCTCTCTCTCTTCCTTCCTCTCTCTCTAAAATCATAAACATATCCTCAGGTGAGGGTTTTTTTAAAAAGGGGAAGAGGTGACCTCACAGAGCCTTATAGAGCAGACTTCAGGGCAGAGGCCACAAAGGGTCCTGAGGAGGAAAGCTGAAAACTCCACAAGGACGGTCCAGCTCTGGGGTGGAGGGAGCCACAGAAAGCCCCAGAGCCCCATCTCCTCTCCCCTGACATCATCCGCCAGCCTCCTGTGGGTCCAGCACATCCCTCTGTCCAGCCAGCCCATCCTTAGCCACTGCCATTCAGCAGAGCCCCCCTCCGCCCACTGAGCTCGGACAGAGGAGCCCAAACAGCCACAAGGAATTTAGGGACCCTGTGTGTCCTGGCCCCCATGCTCCCTACAACCCAGGGATGAAGCATGCCCTCCTCTCCTCACGTGTCATTTAAACGTGGCTTTCCCGAGGAAACCCTCCCTCAGGTCTCAGCCCACCGATCACCTGACCCTCTGCAAGAAGGGTCAGAGGTCAGAGGCCGCAGCCCTGGGCTCCCACCATCACAGCCCCCATCACACCAGGGCCCACCCCACCCCAGCTAGAGCAGGGCCTCGGGGAGGCCTGGATGAATGAGCCCCAAAGGTCCAACCCAGAAACTGGAGCAAACAGTGCCCATGGGGAGAAGCACCTGGACTGGAAAAGCGGGGCTCAGAGCTGGACATCAGCAAGGAGCTCTTACTGGAAGCCAGTAGTCTTCCCTAAACCCCAGGACAAGGATGGGGTGGTGGCTGTCACCTCTGTGGTGACAGAGGCCTCTCATTTCCACTGCCCCCTTATTATCAGAACTGGTCACCAGCTCTGGGCACTGCAACGTGCTGGACCCTGGGCCAAGTAAGCCGAATGCTTGCAATGACCCAGCAGTAAAGCAGTCACCATTCAGCTTTACAGAGGGGACCTGAGTGCAGTGAGCTGCCCAAGGCCACCCAGTGGACAGTGGAGGTGGCAATCCGAGCCCATGTGGGGCTGACGCCCAAACCACCCTGTTTCCACCACTTCTCACACCACTCCTTATAAACCAAGGACAGTCCCTGTGTACTTCCAAATGCGCAGGCACTGGTGCCTCCAATACCCAGCTCAGGCCTCGCTCCTCCTGGAAGCTTCTCCTTCCCAACCTTTTCCCAGTGACACCCACTCCCTACTCAAGGCCCCCAATTCAGCATCTCCTGGTTGTGCCTCATCCTCCCTCTTGGTTCAGAAATGCTCTGGCCAAACACAGGGTTCCCAGTGATCAGAGTCCACGGGCTGCCTCGTGCTGAAGGTTCGGACTCAGGGTGTGCATCAGGGAGGTGGTTAAATGAAGGGGCTGCCTCGCCTGGCCTCTGTGACCCTGGCTGTCACTTTCCTCAGGGCCACACCACCACGCCCCCGCTCCTCCCCAGTGTGTCTGCGCCCAGGGTTTGGTGAATTACACAAAACCAAACCTCTGAGAGACCCAGTGCTGAAATCTGCAGTGTGCCTGGAGGTCAGGGGGAAAACAAAGAAAGCTCTGAGGCCCTCTGCACCCCCTTAATCACTGCTGAGGAGGCAGATAACCAGCTGCCCCTCTGGCCCGGGCTCCCTAGATTTGAGGATTAAGAGCTGGGATTAAGGGCGGTCAGCAGCGGAATAGGAATAAGGACCCAGGGAGTGGATTCCCTCCCCAGTGCTCCTCCTCTGCGCAGGAAAACAGACTCACGGCTCAGTGCTCCCCTACCCGCGTCAGCCTCAATTTGATCACGTCCCAGAGGCTGGGAAGATGTGGTGCTCAGCGTGCCCTGGCCCAAGAGGAACCACAGACAGGCCACATGAAGGAAACAGGCCTCCCATCCTCCCCCTGCCCAGCAGGCCTGCGCTCCCCTCCCAAAGGGGCCACTTCGGGTCAGGCCCCGCCTTCTCTGCCCTCAGGTCTTTCTGACAGTTTGGCAAATGTGAAGACTGGAATGGTCACCCATTCCCATCTTCCCACTTTACAGATGGAGAAGTAGAGACTCAGAAGGGAAAAGCTATCCACGGTCACTAGACCAGTCAGGAGCAGATTCACTTCTGAGATATAAAATCTTCGGGAAAGTAGAACAATGGAAATAAGTAAAATAAAAGTAACTTATCCTTTTAACTAGTGGCTTCCTTTTAACTAGCTTCGGACGAGTGAACCAGCGGAACCTTTCCCAACACTACCCCTCCACGCAGCCTAGTGAGTGAGGCCAGAGCCCACCAGGCAGAGGCAAGGAGTCGATGCCCAAGTTCACACTGCTCCTTAGCAGCGCTGGAACTCAAACCTGTCGCTGAGAAGGCCAGGCTTCCCTCCCTACTGCTCTTCAATCGTCCCCTGAAATCTCAAGCAGGCACAACCACCACAAACACCTCCCCCACTCCGGCCAGGCTCACAGACAAGACGCAGGACACACACACAACAACCTGCACACTCCCAGCTCCCAGCACCAGGCCCGAATACAGCCAGGTGCTCAGAGTGTTTGCAGAATGGACCACTCAGTGAAGCAAAAGCCAGACCCCAATGCATATGCACACAGCCACGTGTGCCCTGGGCGCCCAGTGCCCCCTGGGTGCCCGGTGCTCCCAAACAGCATGGCATCTGGGAAGCGCAGACAGCAGCTGCCTGCCAACTGCCTCACCCTGGGCAGGTTGCTTAACTTCTCAGGCCTCTGGGTCCCCACCTATAAAATGGGGTGAGAACTGAGTGCTTGGTAACCACTTAGAACTGTGACCGGTACGCAGCAAGCACTCTTACTGGCCGTTATCATCGTCATTGCTGTCACCGTCTGTGCCTATTTCCCCAGCACAGAGAGTAAGCATCCTGAGGGTAGGAACCAGGCAGACTTCAGCTGCAGACATTCCCACCTCCCCTCAAAAGCAGCCTGGCCCTGAGAAGGTGGCAGTAAACGTGGTGGGTAAGTGAAGGGTAGAGACAGTCACAGGTGCCCATGCCCCAGCTGCGGGCCCTGGAGAGGGTGGCAGTTTGTGGGTTCTGCCAGACACCCCAAGGAGCAAGGCTGTCCTTCCCTTGCTCCCTGTATAACAGCCCCCCAGCTCTCCAGGAGCCTTGCCTGCTCAGGCCTCACACAACCCCCCAAGCCCCAGCCCAGAGAAGTAGACTGGCCTAATGAGCCAGCCTGGTGGCCACAGTCAAATTGGCAATCAGTTTGCTGCAATTAGATTTCCCAGATCCCGCTGGCGATTGATTCTAAATTACCCTTATTAAAGTCTGGGCTGGCGACCAGGGTGGGAAGGGGGGCGGGATGGATGGGGGGCCTGGCTGGCGGTGCAGGAGGTACAGGGAGCACTAGGAGGCCTTAGGGCTGAGACTGACCCCAGGTAAAGTGAGCCCATGGCCCATCCCAGAAGCAGGATGCAGGTCCTGATCAGCACATTGTCCTTGCCCCACCCTCATCTTAGAACACTGGCCCCGAAGGGGGTATGATGACAAGGTCAGCAACGGGACAGACAGAGTCCAGGTTAGGTGAAGGGGCAGCTGACACCCGCTCCACCAGTACTGGCCACGTGAGCTCAGGCAGGTGGCATAACATCTCCAAGCCTTCTCCTAAGTAAGGCGACCACCACCAGCCTCCACGTGGTCAGAAGGCTCAATGAGACAACCTAAGGCGCAGGACCATGCCCAGTCCTTGGGCAAGACCCAGCCCATCTCCGGGCTTTGGGACCCTCTGTGAGAGGCAGGCTGTGGGGCTGACCAGCTTCCACCTCTGAGCTCCCATGCAGACATCAACAGTCACCTGCTCAGAGCCAGGGCAGGTGTGATGAACGGAACACAGCCCCCGGCTCCCAGCTGGAGGAAAATGAAAAGAACCTGGTGTCCCCATGTCTTGGGCTAATGATGTGGACAGCAAGGTCTCTCTGGGGTCCAGGACTGGAATAACCTAAAGAGTCATCGAATCCACTCCTCTAGCTCCAGACTGGACTGCAGGCACCCACAGCTCCCGGGAACCAAATTCCCCGGAACTCAGCCCCACGAGGGTCTGGGAAGAGCTTCCTCTAACCTGGACTAATCCTGCCGGCTCCACTGGCAAGACCTGCCCAAGTTCTCCCTCATAGGGTGGCGCCACCTCCAGGGTTCTGCTCTGGGTCATCGTGATCATTCAAACTTGGGGCCCACACTCTCCAAGGGAAAACCTTATCCCCACCTCCAAAAGCAATTCCTCAAGTGAGACCAAGAAAAGGACAGGAAAAGAGAAAAATGGAAGCAGGTAAATGGGAGAAGTCAGCACTTTCTTATTTCGCTTTGCTCTAAGGCAGAGAAGTATTCTTAGCTCATTTTAAAGAAGAGGAGCCTGAGGCTCAGAGAGGTTAAGTGAACTTGCCAAGACCACAGAGCAAGAAATGGGCAGAACCAGGATTTCAACCTGGTCTGGTTGGCTGTAGGGTCCCTGCTCCTACTACTACCTCAAGCTTCACCTTTAGGTTTGGAGAACCCAAAACAGCACCAAGGCCTGGACACCTGGAGGTGGAGTCCCGGAGGGAGGTGGGGAGAAGGCGGAGACCTCAGGCAGCTAGGGCAAGGATGTCGTAGAACCCTCTCCACCTGGTATAAAAAGCCAGCTGTGCCCTCCACCCTCAGCAGCCAGGTAGGGAAGGGGCCAGAGCATTTGTCCAGGCCGCCCCCACTCCCATCCCCCAGCTGGGCCCTCAGCCATTGCTGCTCAGGCTCCCCCTGTAATCACGGCTTCCTGTTTGGCGCTGAGAATAGGCCTGGTCAGTGGGGGAGGGGAGGGGCCACCCCTCAGGCCAGGGCCTGCTCTGGAGGGATCGGGAGGGAGAGCGCCGGAAGTGAAGGCTACCGGCCTCCTGCAATCTTGGGAAGCTGGGGGGGGGGGGGGGGGGCAGTCAACAAATATTTACCAGGCACTGGCCTGATATTCCCAGGATATGGTGGACCATTAAAGGGGACAGCAAGCCAAGCCAGGTGGTAGAGGACCAGCGCAGACACTGCACCCTACTGGGGTGGGGGTTGGGGTGGGTGGGAATAAGGGGCTGGGCCTTGGGACAGTTTCTGGCTCTGGCCACCCTGCCCCCTCAGACACAAAATCACAGGGCTCCAAGCAGCTGGGCTGCAGCCCAGAGCCACAGTGCCTCTGTCCCACCCTGATGTGGTAACCCAGTTTCAGCACTCAGACCACAGACTTGCCCCACGCGGGCCCCTGGTACCCCCCAGCCCACAGGTACATGCCAGGATTCTGCCAGCCTCACTCTGTCCCCCCAACCACCCTCACAGGAGAGAACACAAAGTCCCAGCTTGGGCTCCAAAACTCACAGTCCTGGCTTTCTTCCTGCCTGCCCCCCTTCATACATTCACTCATTCATTCATTCAAACCATTCAGTTCTGGGCAGGACACAAAGTTGGCCTTGGGGGTTTAGCAAAGAACAAGGCAGCCACAGAACTGATAGCCCAGTTCTATCAGCCCGCCAGGCCCTAGCTCAGTCCAGCTCTGCCACTTTCCAGCTGTGTGACCTTGAGGTCATCATTTAACCTCTAAGCCTAAGTTTCCTCCTCTGTAAAATGGGGGTTCTAATCATTTCTACCTCTGAAGATTACAATGAGGATTAAATAAATGCTGGTTCTATTAGTAAGCCCTCGGAGGAGTGGAGGCCACCTCCCAAATCAAACCTTCAGGCCCTGCCAGGCTGGGGAGACAAGACTTGCCCACCTCCCATCCCCAGCTGCCTCAGCGGGTCGGCTCCAGCCTCAGGAATCCTACTGCAGCCCCTTCTAGAGCAACCCATCCCTCTCCCCCCAGAAGCTTTGGGGGAAGGTCCCAGCTCCAGTGGCAGGGACAGGAGGGAGGCCTTCACAGGGCCTAGCCTCTGGGGGAAGATGCTTCCCTTCTACCCCTCAGGATGCCCCTCACCCACCCCCTGCTGCTCTAGCATTTTCCAGAGCCCAAGCCCTGAGCTGCCCTGCCCCAGTGCTGCGAAGGGGCAAGGACCCAATGCCGCAATACAGGAGGTGGAAGGAGCCACTTGATTTTCAAAAGGCTAAACTCTCTTCCTCCAGCAGCGCTCAGCCCCCACCAAAGCCCAACACGAGGGAACAAAAAGCGCACTGGCTTCACAGCCGGCAGCACCATGTTCCAACCCCAACTACGTCCTGAGGATGCTGTAACCCCAGTACAGCCCTGTAAGTCAAGCATGTGTCCCCAGTTGACAGATAAGAAAGCCAAGGGCCAGGGCAAGCTACAGCTTGCTCAATGTCACATGGTGACCACTTTTACAGCTTAGCTCCAAACCTCCTCCTCCGGATGCCCTCCTTGACCTCTCCAGGCTCTCTCCTGAAAGGCCCCATCTGCTGAGAGCTCCCTACATGGCTGCCTGTGCTCAGTCTACTCAAAGAGCTCATTTTCTCATCGCAACATCTCTGCGAGGCTGGCACCGTTATTGTCCCCACGTCACACATGAGCAAGTTGAAACACAGAAATCCCTGACCCAAAATTGCACAGCAAGTGTCTGTCCCCAGAGCCCCTGCCACCTTGGGGGCTAACAGGCAGCAGACCCCTGTGGTGTCCCTGTGTCGGGCCATGGCCTGGAACAACCCAGGGGTCCCCACCTTTTCATTTTTACAGCGAGAGCAACCCAACGTTCAGAGTCCACTGGAGTAGCTGGAGGGGAGAGGAGTAGGGAGCTCCTGGATGACTGACATGGTGGGGGTGGGGAAGGAGTAGGACCACCAGGCCTGGGGGTAGGGCTTCAACAGAATTCCAAATTGATTTCCACTCCCCAAGGTCCCTCAACCTTCCACTGCCCACCCCTACCATAGTCCCAGCCACAGAGCGGCAACTGTGTAAAGAACAAGAAAACAACATTTGCTGAGTGCTTGCCATGTGCCAGGCACTGTGCTAAGAGCTTTACATACGAGCCCCTTTCATTCTTGTATTCCCCCCATTTTACGGAGGTGGAAACAAAGGCACAGAGGGGTTAAGTAAATTTCCCAAGGTCACACAGCCACAAAGTAGTGAACACCCGTCACTGGGAGTATTCAAACAAGACTCAGGGGCCCCTAAAATCGCTTCCAGCCCTGAGCTTCTAAAAGGACATGTTTCAAAGCTCAAATTTGGTGGCCCTGAAGGCAGATGTCCCTCAGAGTTATAGTCACCTGGTCTCTCAGAAGAGAAGATTCACCAAAGCAGATGCCAGGAGAGAGACACACACACACACACACACACACACACGTAAGCACACGTACACACACGCCAACTCACCATCTGCAGCATGAGATCTGCTATCCCCACTGAGGTCACTCTGGAAGCTCCCCCATACACACACGCACTCCCTTTCAAGCTGGTGGGCAGACCTAGGGCCCTCTTGTCCCTCTGAGCCAGCTACTTCCCAACCCCAGTGATATCCTTAGAGGACCCCGCCATGGAGGCCACTCCTGGAGCCATCCCAGTTGGGGCTCTTCTGGTCTAACTCAGTCCCTTCTCCTGCAGGCATCACCCTTTTCCTCCGGTGAGGCATCCCTGGCAACTGGACACCACCCATTAACCCTTTGCCTCCCAGGTCAGATGAGGTGATGCCCCTCCTCTACAGCCCACTCCAGGGAAGGTGTGAGGCCTGGGCAGGAACTCGTCTCCCCCTCATCTGGAGCTTCACCCCTCCTCTCCTTCAAGTCAAGTCCAGGCATGTGGGCCTCAAGGCCCAGAGCCCCAAGGTTTTGCTTTCTCTGCCATACAGCACTGGGTCTGAGCCACACCTTCTACCTCGCCCTCAGATCCAGGGGCACCCTGCCTCCCTGAAGCCCTACAGCACCGGGCCCATCACCTGGTGTGCTCTCAAATCAACTCCTTCCACCACTTCCTGGGCAATAAATTTGTAGCCTTGGTTTATGAATAAGGAACAGTTGTTCAGCAAGGGATGTGACTTGCCCAGGGTCACACAACTTGAGATTCCTGCTGGGCCTCCAAGTCTAAAGCATTTTATCCCGAGCCCCTTTTCACTCATTTATACACAAAGCATTTACTAAGCTTCTTCTGAGTATGAAAACACATATCTTCTCATTTAATCTTTGAGGAGGGTGTCATTATTCCCTTTTCACAGAGGGGAAAAGAGAGGCTCTGAAAGGTGAGATGATTTGTCAAAGGTCAGACCACGAGCCAAGGCAGTAGCAGGATTTGAACCCAAGGCTGTGTGATTTCCAAGACGGTCTTCCAGAAGTGTAGCTAAGAGTGCCCCAGCTGCAGGAAGGGCTGGGTCTCTGTCCCTCCCAGGGACCTCTTCTCCGCACCCTACACGGGGGAGTACCGGGGCTGAAGCATCCAGCTACCCTGGCATTCAATACTCCCCTATTCTCAGCTCGAAGCCCCCAGGTGAGGAAGGCAGGTGAGTAGCCCATCCGTCCAAGAAATCCACGAAGCAACCTCTGCCCCCCTGCCTGTCCTTGTATTTTGCAGGCTGGCCTCAAGGAGCCTTGCGGGGGGGGGGGGGGGGGGGCCCTGAGAGGTCTGGGTCCATTTCAGTGGGGAGCAGGCAAAGTTCTTGGAATGAACCAAGGAGATTGGGCCTGGGAACCCCCAGCTCATTCCCAGCCCAGACATGTGTCCACAGGGGACTCACTTGGAACCTGAGTCCTTCAAAGGACCGAGGTGGCCCTTCTTCCCTATACCCTCCTCCTCCTGTTCCCCCTGTTGGAGCTGAGACAGAGCTCAACCCCACAGCTGCTGCTGCTGCTATGGTCACTCAAAGGGACACTCAGGAGTCACCTCTCACATTCGCACTCACCTCCACCTTCACACACCTGGCCCCCTCGGGGGTACATGCCCCGTGTGCAGACTCACCCCTGCACCTGCGTGCACAGGCACATGCACACACTCCCAAGGGTCCCAGCACACGCCCACCACAGAGGTCTCACCCACGCACTCACCCCTGCAGGCACACAGCCCAGTCCCTGGTACTCACCAGGCACAACGGGTCACCCTCCCACCACCAGACACACAGGTAGGACATGATGGCACTCACCCACACACACCACAGGTCCCAGCACCCTTCACTGAAGTGGACACACACGGTCCCCTCAGGTCACCTTCACACAAGTCCCCCTCCACCCCTCCCCTTCTCTGGGCCCCACTGCCCTCATCAAGGCTACCCTGGGGGGAACCAAATGCACACCCTCCCCAGCAGGAGGAACAGACCCGACGCCCTAAAAGTGGCCGCGGTCTGGGCACACCCACGAGCAAAATCCACGTTTATCCAGACCCAAGACACACCCAGCCCTGGCCCCGCGCCCGGCGACCCCCAGCCACCGTCAGGCCCTCCCCGCACCCCTCCCCCGGAGCAGGGGACCCGGCCGCGCGCGCGGGGAGGCGGATTCCCGGAGCCACCGGGGAGGGGAGCAGCGCTGGCTCCCGCCGGGCCTCCCTCTGGGGAGGGGTCCCGAAAGGAAGGGGAAGGAGCCCCCAGAAGGCGCCCGGCGGCGGGGGTGGTCTTCCCGCCCCGATGTCACCCCAAGGGGCGCCCACGGGGAGGGGCGAGGGGCGCAGTGGGGGAGGGGCCGGGGGACGGCGAGGGGGTGCGGGCGCGCGTCACTCACCCCCGCGGCGCGCCCGGCCAGCAGCAGCAGCAGCAGCAGCGGCGGCAACAGCCCGCGGGCCCCGGGCCCGGCCGCGGCCCCGGTCCCGGCGCCTGCCCCGCGGGCGGCCCCGGCGCGGCGCGGCGGCCCCGGCTTCATGGCGGCGGCGGCGGCGGGCGCCTTTGTTCCCGAGGCGCGGCGCGCGGGGCGGCTGCTCGGCGGCGGCGCGGCCCGGCGGCTGCACCGACGCGCGGCTCGCTCGGGGCTCCCGGCTCGGCCGCCCGGCTCCGCCTCGCGGCTCCGCGCCCACAGCCGCCGCGCCCGCAGGAAGCGTGCGCCGCCGCCGGGCCGCCCCCAGCGCGGGCGGAGCGGGGAGGGGCGGGGCGGGGCCGAGCGCGCCCCCGGCCCGCCATGCCCGCCCCTCGCGCCCCCGCCGGCTCCCGCCCCGCCCCGCGCCCGCCCGGAGCCCTCGCGCCCGGGTCCCCAGCGCCCCGCGCCCTCGCGCAGCGCGTCCCCGCCGCAGTGGGGTCAGCGGGGCGCGCGCTCCCCCGGCTGCCGTGCGACCCGGGGGAGGACCCTGTCCCGCGGAGCCTCGGCCCGGAGAGCGGGGGCCCCTCGGAAGGCGCCCCCTCGCGCTGTCGGGAGAGAGGGAGGGTCCCGCGTGGGAATGCGGGGCAGGGGACGGGCCCGGCTCCTCCGAGGCTCTGAGCAGATGGGTCGCATCCGTGTGGTCATTAGTAGCCTCCCCGCAAGCGCCCCGTTCACAGGGCTCTTCCAGGACCCACCACCCACCCCAAAGCCAGGTCATCCGAGCCCACTGGGATTGCTGTCCCCAGGACGCGGGTGGGCAGGGTGACCTCAGATCAGGGGCAGCCCGCTCTGGGCCTCAGTCTCCCCTCTGTGCCCCTGGGTGTTGGCTTCTGGGCCCTGTCGCTGGATCTGCAGAGGAAACGCTGGGCAGACCTGGAGTGGTGCTGCTTCCCCACCGGCTGTGTGACCTGGGGAAAGGGGCCCCACCTCTCTGAGACTCAGATTCCTCACGTAGAAGGGACACCCCACCCCCTCCAGTGCAGGCGCTGCAAGAAGTGTGTCCCTGAGTGGCGGTCTTTTTACCCTGAGTGGTCATCCTGCTTTTGTCTCCACGCCCTGATGCCCACCGGGCATGCTATGCGCTTACTCACTGGAGTCTCCCACTGCCAGCTAGGACCTAAGCTCCAGGAGGGCAGGGCTTGGAGTCTTCTTTGCTGCTGTGTCCCCAGTGCTAGCACAGAGACTGGCACATAGTGGGTGCTCAACGCAAATTTGCTGAATCAATGAATGTGTTGCCCATTTGCCAGAGCTCAGGCCACCCAGGTGTTTTGGGAGGCGTGAATATTTATTAAGTCCTAACCATATGCCAGGGGTGGCACCAAGTGCTTTACATGAGTTATCTCATTTCATTCTCTCAGCAGCCCCATGAAATAGGTGAGGTGAGTATCTCCACTTCCATGATGGGAAACTGAGGCCCCGAGGGGGAGGTTATTACTAAAGATGGCAGGCTGGAGGTCTCTGCCCTTAGCCCTGTGTCCTGGTACCCAGTGTGGGGCCAGCCATCAGGAAATAGGAACTAAATTGAGCTGAATCTAGAACAATTCCCTGGAGCAAAAGGGAACTGAAACCAGGACGAGTGTAGCCAAAAGGGGAGTGTGCTAGGGTGGGCCCGGAGGAACAGACTCTGGGGCACCAGCTAAGACTTCGGGGTGTCAGGGGACCCGGACTTGTCCTACAGGGCCCTTGAAAGGAGGTCCAGAGGACAAATGGAGCTGAATTAGGAGGTGTCCCCTGAGAGGGAGTGAGAGCCACATCCCTAAAGGCTATGTAAGGTCAGGCCAACTACCCTTTGGCAGAGATCCTGGAGAGGAAGGAAGGAAGGAAAACTTTCCAACTCTGAAATTTAAAATTCCTTAGGAATTCTGTGGTCCCAGCCTCTGGAAATCCCATTCCCAGCTTCCTGTAGGAATTCTGACCCATGGGCAGATGAGTGGAGAGGGGCTGACGGGCCCAGTATGTGGGAAGCTGGTCCTGGTTGAGACAGCACAGCTTGGAGCTAAAGAGCTTTGACTCAGCATTGGGCAAATACCTGGGTTCAAACCCCAGTTCTTCCTGTTATGAGCTGTGTGACAGTAGACAAATAGCTCCACCTCTCTGAGCCTCAGTTTCCCAACTGTAACATGGAAATAACAACCACACTGGATTCACTCACTCTTTCTCCAAATACCAGTTGAGCGCCTATGTGTGCCAGGTCCTGTGCCAGGTCCTGTGCCAGGTGCCGGGTTGTGAAGATTAAATGAGCTCCTCCCTGCCTCTGTCCTGGGGGTTCAATAAAGGTGGCTGGGGTGAGGCTTATAAAGTAAGGGACCTGGATGTAGGGATAATCACCTCCCAGAGGAGCTGCCATAGGCCCAGGGAACGGACTGGTTCTAAGGAGCTTCCAAAGGGCAGAGTTAAGGCCAAATGTCGGCTCAGTATAAGGAAGGACTTTGGAATAGCTGGAGCTGGTCACAGATGGCAGTGGCTACTCGGAAAGGTAGTGATCACTGTCTTGGGAGCTATGCAAGGTTCAGAAAACTAGCTCTCGGGGAGGCCATTAGCACAGTCTCCATGCACAAGGTGAGCCGTGAGCACTGCCCATCTTGATAGGTTACCGCCAGTCCTGAGACTTCTGGGGGCAGCCGCCACTCTTCCACGACACCCTGAGAGGTGGGGTGTGGGATCCCTGGGCTGGGCGGGAGCGCCACCTGCTGTTCCTCAAGGATACTAGTCACAGCCAGAACCAAACCAGGTCTGGCCCCTGAGAGCCTCATTCAGTCCCTCACCCCCTGCTCGAGCGCCCTTTGGAGTTCACAGGTGTGCCACATGGCAGCCTCTCGGGGTCTCCCTTCACCTGCAGTCACCACCGAGGGCACAACTCCCCTGGCCCACTGGGTGCCTCTGGGGAGCCTTCCTGACTCCCTCAGGCAGGGCTGGTCCCACCCCTGCCTAGCACCCTAGACAAGCCCCATCCGTGCACTCCCCATCCCGTTCTTTTTCGTCTCTACTGTCTGACTGTATGGCAGGCACTGCTCTGTGAGGTGCGCACTGACATTATCCCCAGTTTAAAAGGCACAGAGATGTTAGGAGACCTGCCCAAGGTCACACAGCTGGTGAGTGAGAGCTGAGATCCTGAGCCAGACTCAACAGTTACACCCTAACACAGGGTCCCAGGTGTGTCAGGAAGCATCTGATGAATGAACTAGAGTCATTGAGGGGGTTCACACTGTCACATGGACTCAGCCAACCCACAGACATCCTCTGCGGAGCCTGGAGGCCAGATAACCCAGGACAAGCTGGCAGCCTTGCCTCCCCTCCTACCCCATACCCCATCAGACCTTTCTCTGTTCCTGGCGGGGCCTCCTGGCTCTAACAAGGTGGCAAAGGGGAAGGGGAGGCCTCAGCCAGCATCTCTGAGCTCCACCCCTGAGACCCTCGTGCAGAATTGCATCTCCTGGCCTGGCACACAGTAGGTGCTCAGTAATAGTTACCTGACTCTGCCTGGCCCCAGAGGTCTGGCTCTTTGGAACTCATGCAGTCCTGAGAGCCAGGGTCTGCTGAGGGCCCCCTCCCGCCAGGCGCTGTCTGGGACTTGCTCCCTCTCACCCTCAGCAGTCCAGGGGCTTGGGAACAAGCACGATTGCCTCCCAGGCTGGCCCACGGTGAGCACAATGCACACATCGCTCTTTACTTCGTCCAGTTTTATAGTTGGGGAAACTGGGGCTCTGAGAAGCTGGGTGACTTGCTTCGGTTACACAGCCTCGCTGTGCCACCTGTGGGCACAGGGGGACTTTTCGATCCTAACTGGTCCTCTGACTCAAGGTAATCACCAGCCTTGGAAACGCGTTCCTGTCTCTCCAGCCCCCACCCCATCCACCCTGCTCCCCCCACTGCCTTCTCCATCAGGACTTCCAGGCTTGCCCAAGACTCAGGGTGGAGGCCAGAGCCGGGTGTGCTCCTGAGGAAGTCTGAGTGAAGGCCATCTTGAGGTCAGTGACCCCAAAAGAAGGAACCGAAATACGATTTTGGCAAGAGGACTGCTGATTGAGAGCCCACAGAGGGAACTTGGGGAGACTCAGCTGCCCCAACAAGTAGGGGTGAGCTGATGGGCTACTGGGAGCCTCCCCAGGGCCTGCGCCTGTAAAGGACCAGGACTTGACCTCCACCTGTAGGGACCTCCATCTGTGCGGAGCCCCCTGCCCATCCTGACTATGTAAGGGTCTCACAAGCCAAGTCTCAGGCTAGTCCTGAGCCCCCCTGTGTGCTAGGGCACGGAGCTGCCAGGCATGAGGTCAGAATTTGAGCCTAGGCCTCAGGTTTGTGAACTGGAGGTTTGCAAACTGTGGAGACCAAAAGTTTCCCTGGAGGCCCCTCGGGGCAGGTGTGGGTGAGAGGGGAGGGAGTAAGTCAGACTTTGCTTGAGCTGAGTGACCTTATGGGCACAGAGCAAGGCTGGCCTGGCCTTGACAGAGGGAGGGAGAGGCTGCAGAGATGCAGAGACCTTGGCCTAGGTCAGGTCTGCTCCGGTGCCAGGCCAGGTGGCAGGTGAGGGATCAGGGAAGAGGGGAAAGGAGGGCTCTGGAGCCGCAGGCTGGGTGTGAATGAAAATAGGAGCGGGTCCCAACTCTGTGGGGCCCTGAAGTTATACAACTTGAGGGGATCACAAATTCCAACTAGGAGCAAGGCCTTGGACAGGGGCGCTATGCAGGTGAGGGGCCCTGAAGCTTAAGCCTCGTTAGTTTTACTGTAATTTGCCCACAGCCCAGCTTATTAGACCATCACCTGAGAGCAGCAGAGTCCTGGGGAGGGGGAGAGAGGGTGGGGAGGAAGGGGGTGGGAGGCAGGCCGGGCTGGGTGGAGTTAACACCACTCTGAGGGTTTGGGTGTCTCAGAGAGAATCCAGCAAGACTTCTCGGTGGTGGTGACATCTCACTAAGCCGTGGCAGGCAAGCCTGGAGAGCGGATGCTCCGAAGGGGTCACACTGAGGTCTTGAGCTCCAGCTGGAGGTTCCGATGGCAGGTATGTGGGGCACTGTGCTGCTCTCCACGCTCCACCCACTCCATCTGCCCATTTCATAAGTGAGAAAACTGAGGCCCAAAACGGGAAAGAGACTGGTGCAAGGTCACACAGTATATGGCAGAATGTGGGCCGCTTCACTCCTGCCCTGGGGCCTTTCTCTCACCCACCCCCTTCTTCTAGACCAATTGCTCTATTGTTTGGGAAAACTCGGGGTAGGACCTACCCCACAGCCAAGGCCTTCATTCAAGCCCCTCCTCAGGCCTGCCCATTCTGGCCAGTTCAAGGTCACAGGGCTAGGAAATGATTGTGTGGGGAGTGGGACGGGAGAGAGGGAGGGGCAGCAGGGATGTGGAGGGGGGGAGGGGAGGGCAGAATGGTGAGGGGGAGAGTGGGGGGGGAGAGAGAGAGAGGACGGGGGGGGGGGGGGGGGGGGGGGGGGGGGGCTTTGCTGTAGCAGGAGCCGGTCCACTAACACGCTCCCCATTCCTGGGAATAAATTGCACATTTGGAGTCATTTTCCTGGAAGAAAAAAATTGCCTCTAAAAATATTTTTCTTTTCTCACCTCATGCTGGGGCTAGAGCGCCCCAGCTGGTAACAAGCAAAGAAGGGGGCACAGGAGAGTGACCGGCGAGGCGTCCAGGAAATCTAGTCCCTGAGGCCATGGAATCTGAGGGAACAGAGCTGTCATCGAGATATTTAATGTGTCATGTGGGTTTTGGGATTTTTGAGACTTGTAGAGGCTAGCATTCAAACCTCGCCCTGTAGTTGCTGGGCCCCTGCTCTGGGCCTTGGCACCCAGGGGGCTGTCATCTCAGGGCGGGAGATAAGGTACATTCACATGGGACAGTCCCTCCTCTGCCCCTCTCCACTTGGGTGACCCTGAGCAGGTCACTGCCCTCACCCTGGGCCTCAGTCTCCTCCTCTGTAAATGAATCAGACCTGGGAGGCCAAATGTAATTCCCAGCACCACGCAGGTGGCCCTGGGACAGGGCCTGGCCGAGGACAGCTTCCAGGAGGGACTCTGCTAGCACGGCTCTGAGGACAGGCCTGGGGACTCTGGGGTCACAGCCTGTGCCTGCCACTTCTTGGCCAGTGACCTGGGGCCCGTTTCTCCCACTGAAGTTAGAGTGAGAGACTGGTCCCCCATTCCAGGGTTTCAGGGAGGTGAACAAGGTGACACAGGGCAGCACCCAGCTCAGGGCAAGACCCAGTCACAATCCAACTGGCACCATTTGCCAATCATTCCCTGCTCGGGGCGCTCCAGGCCTGAGGGGTGGGTCAAGGCAACAGGAGACTGAGGGTGGCTACGGCCTCCTGGGAGGCCCTGGTGCAGCCCCACCCAAAGGCCTGCCTCCACCCTGGGCTCTGAGGAACACCCAGAATTTCCCAGAATCCTGGCAAGGGGCAGCTGGTGGGAGCAGGGTGGGCACGGGCAGAAACAGGCTCTCCCAGGTCAGCACAGAGTAGGGCAGCATGTGCCTCAAAGAAGAAATGGGAAACGGGCCTTCCGATTTCCCCGGAACTGGCCCGGGCTGCCCGAGGTTCTGTGCGGGGTATTTGTTATCTATTATTGGGTAACAGGTGACCCCAAACACAGCAGCTTAAAACCACAGTGAACACTGAGTGCTTCCCCCGGCTGCTGCGGGTCAGGAGTCGGGGAGCAGCTGAGCTGGGGGCTCTGGTTGGGCCGGAGGGGGGGGTCTCATGAGGCTGGAGTCAGGATGTCAGCCAGGCTGGCGGCCACCGAAGGCTGGGAGTGGGCCGAGCTGCTTCCAAGAGCGAAAGCGTGACTGGCCAGTTCATACTGGCTAAGGCAGGAGGCCTCGGTTCCTCCCCACGTGGGCCTCGCCATGCGTCCTGGAGTGACCAAGTGATCCTAGAGAGAGCAAGCTGGAGCGACAGTGTCTTGTGTGGCCTGGTCTCAGATGTCACGCTCAACCCTTCTCGCAAGATCCGATTGTTTCCAGGCGGCCCCTCTCCACATACGCGAGGGTGAGAACACCAGGAGGCCGGCCCTTGGAGGGCGCGCTCCACATGTGGTAATGATTTAGCGCATCCGCTTTCGTGCTTAAAAGTATCCCAGTTGGCAGGATAAATAGTCACACTAGTAAAAATTCTAAGGGCCCCAACTTAGCAGGGGAAAATGTGAGGTAATAATAATTAATAACAACTCCTATTTTGGGCTTACTATGTGCCCAGCCTTGTGCCAAGTGCTTCCAATGTACCCTGTGAAACAGAACGATTATTGTCCCCATTTTCCAGATGAGGAAAGGGAGCAGTAAGAGGGCAAATGACCTGCAAAGGTCGCATAGGGCCGATGGGGCTGGGATTTGAAGCTAGGCAGCTATCAGTCATAAAAAGATTGGGGGGGTTTAGTTCTTTGAAAGCTTGGTGCATAAACTAGGAATGTAGCACCAGACTAGCGACGTGGCCCCAGAAAGAGGCACCTAGGACTCAGGTCACATTAACAGAGGCGTGGGACTGTCCTCGCCCCAACCATCTGACCTCACACCAGGTGACAGTTGAGGAAACTGAGAAGTCAGTGATTTGCCGGAGGTGACAAAGTCAAAGGCAAAGCTAGGGCCTATGAGCCAGGTCGGTGACCAGACCCTGCCAATCCCAAGCCAGCGTGAGGGCCTCGCCCCGTGCCCAGGGGCAGCTGGGGAGGGCGGGGGGAAGCTTAGTCTTAGGGCAGATGCCAGACCTCTGGTCTCTGGGGAAGCCATCCCCCCTGACCCGGCGCCGGAGTCCTTAGGCCTCTGTGCATAAAGCTTTCTATAGGCAGCAGCACCCTCCTGTGGCCACCGCTGGTAACGACGCGAAGTCACAGGTTTCGTCCCCTAAATGCTCCGCTCTGTGGCTCACACATCTCCTGAAACCCGCTCCGAAAGGAGAGGACAGTTCCCTGGGGCTGATGCACGGGGGCATGAGTGAGACGACATGGACAGAGCCCTGGACTTGGAGTCAGGACCCTCCCGAGAAAATCCTTACTTGGTTAGCGGCCTGACAGCCTGCGGGCGCCCTCGCTCCGTCAGGTCGTGGTGAGGCCTCGCAGGTGCCCGTGTGCCCCGTAAAGCGCTGTGATCAGGAAAAGGGCTGTCTATAAACTGTGAGGAGTCTATCCTGCGGGAACTCTGCAAGGGAGACCAAGGATGCAGGTGTCCAGATGCTGGTGGCAGCCCCATCCACGTGTCCCTGGGATGACCTGGCGGCGGGGCAGTCAAATGAGGAGGCGGACGCCTGGCCGAGCTCAGCCTCTGGGGAAACGGGCCTGCCAAGGGGAGAAGGCGCGGGCCCAGAGCTGGCCTGAAGGCGGGGATAAATAACCACATTTTTTTTGCAGGATGTTGTGAAGAATAAAATATGCGCGGGGGTGGGGGCGGGTGGCTGGGAGAGCAGAAAAGAACCACAGAAAAAAGAAGAAATGGACACGGACAACAGCGTGGTGACTGCGGGGGTGGGAGTGGGTGGGGGCGGGGGAGGGGATGGGGGATAAATGCTGATGGGAAACAATAAATTTAAATTTTTAAAAAGAATACGTAAAACCCTTATCTTTCGGTGCCTGGCACAGTCAGTTCGGGACGAGTGACGGGATCGTTCTGTCCACCAAAACCTGTGCGGAGCCGCCGGACGGGCGACGCTGAAGGTGAGAGGCGGCAGGCACCCCTCGTTTACTACGCCAGTGTGCCGGGGACTGCGCTCAGCTACACGGTTCCGCCCTCACAACCCGACTCTGGCAAAGGCACTATTATTTACTTCCCTCATTTCACAGAGAAGGAAACTTGGCCTCAAAAAGATGACCCAGGTAATAAAAGGAAGTTGAAATTAAACCCTGTATTTGTCCAACTGAAAAGCCTCCCCAGGCTTCCAAGGCACAGACTTGAAATAAGAGGGGGTGAGAGGGTGATCATATTTCTAAGCTTTGTTTACCACTAAAAAAAAGCCACAAAAACGAAACATTTCATTAAATGCTAAGTCTTGAGATAAAAGCCCGAGTGTAAGGTATAAACAGTCCGGATGGAAAAGAAAACCAACATTTGAGTGCCTACTATGCACCAGGCACCTGACATTTACTACCAGTTCTACCCTCCACAGCTCTAGGAGGCATTAGTCCAACTCACAGAGGAGGAAACCGCTCAGACGGGCTCTCCCAAGACCACAGACGGTAAGCAAATGGGAAAGACACCCGAGCCCCCCTACTCTGCCCACTGCCTCTGCCAGGGCCTAGTAAAACCGTTCTTTAGGAGCCGTAACTTTCCATGACATGATGTGAGAACCAGCTGGCATATATTTTCACCCTCAATCCGTTTCCAGCAAGGACTGTGGTTGAAGATGAGGGTACAGCTAAGCGCACAGTTAAGTGGTGAGACGCATTTGAACCCAGTCCAATTCCAGGGCCAAAGTCCGCAATGTCCCAGCATGTTCCCTGGTGGGCCCACAGCCCCCTCATCATAAGGTTGGGGAGAACCTGACTCGAAGCCTACATCTCTCAGCGTCCTTTCCCCCTTCATTCCTGGGACCTCAAGGCCTGCTAGTGACCATCCCCTACCCTTGGGAGGGGACCACGCAAAGTTACATTCAGCAACCACCCCGAGGTTCTACTTCCAGACAGGAGGTCGTGTGGCTCCCCTTGGCCTCCCTGACCCTGTAGTTGCCAACACAGACCATTGTTTCAGTGGCATTTTTTGCCAAAGCAGCTCCAGAGAAGAGGCAGTAAAGAAGAGCAGGTGGGCATTCTCAGGCATAAGTGACAGTCCTCTGTACTAAAAAATGGAAGATGTCACCAACTGGAGGATAAGGTGAGCAAGCTAGTACACTGGGGCAGCTGGAGCACGTCCCAGCATGTGGGCGCAGTGAGCAGGGTGAGGGCAGGAGCAGCCCAGAGAGGGAAGGGGCTCAGGAGGAGAGGCCCGGACAGACTTGGCAGCCACCCAGACGCCTACAGCCCAGCCTCAGGAAATCAGGTGCCCCAACACTTCACTCAGCTGAGTGACATTTGCGACTGACTGCATTCTAATCTAGACCAGGGCTCCTAAATGCTGAGGCCAGCAAGAGGCAGTGATGACCATCCGGAGAGAACAGAGCAAACCACAGGGCACAGGCTCGCTGGCGGTGCTCCCAGTGACTGGTGGACAGACTCTAGGCCAGGGAGGCAAATATTCTGATTGTTCAACAGAAGCTGGAAACCTGGATTAATGTGGACAACCTTGATTCTGAAAGCACTGGGCAGGCTAAACCCAACACCTTTGGGTCAAACTGGGCTGAAGAACCAGTCTGACACCCTATCCCTGTCCCTATCTCAATTCCCTCCCCCCTCCCACCCCACCCTGCCCCACCCAACAAAACAGGCAGAAAGAAAGAGGCACAAACAAAGAAAGGGATGTCCTGGGGCACTATATTGGAGAAAAAAGTTAAAGCACAAACTCAGATTCCAAAGTTCTGTATTTTTCAAAATAAAGATCACACATTGTTTAGAGACAATCTACACAAGAGTTACAAAAAATAGTTGCCCAGGCATAAGCATACACAGGTTTGTTAATTATACACATATGGTTACAAGTGTGCTTGCAAAAAAGTTCATTGGAAATATACACAAGGCTCTGGAAATGTACACCGTGTAGTGTTACAATTCTATATTCAAACAAGGAAATTTGACAGTATGTTACATTCACTTACAAGTAGACAAAATGCAAAATACAGTTCATCTTCTGTACAAAAAGGAAGGGCGGTTCACACTTTACAAGGTGAGAGGGCTCTGATTGTAAGGAAAGCTGGGGCAGGGCTGAACTTTGCACGTCCTTTTGACTGTCACAAAATAAGCAAAACATTACTTTTTAGGATTAAAAAAACACTACTGTGAACTGAATCATCTTGAATAACATTTAGAAAGGATCTCGCTACAGTCTGACTAGGTGACAAATAAAACCAAGCTATTTTTTTCTTTTTAAACATATAACTAGGCTGTATAAAGAACATTTATTCCTTCAAAAGAAAAAATTTACTTCTGGTTGAAATTACAATTTACAATATACAACACTATATGCTACGACCATAAAAGGTGTGAATATACACTGAATGCACAGGGCTGGCTAATTCTCTTTTCTTACCAAAAAACGTGTTTATGTTGATTCAAACTTCTCCACATTTACATTACAGGTATACAAATGTACAATTGTACAATCAAAAGTATGTTCGACTACTAGGGTACATTATAGATACAGATTAGACATCAAAACAAGAAAATACTACAAATTTGTATATATGCAAAGTCTACACCAAGTATACACTATATATTTATAGAAGCAAGACCAAAAGCAGAGTTGGATTTTTTTTTTCTCATGCTAAATAATCAAGATTTTGCCTTTCAATGTTAAAAGAAAAAATCCAACAGGCAGTAAACAATTACACCCGCCCGGCCTTGAAAGACATTCTGGGAGCTCACGTCTCCTCATCACAAACAGACTACACCATCTTCGTCAGCATAATAGTCTCCAAAAAAGGCAATTTTTAGACGTTTCATAAACTTAATGTCATAAAATGAAGCTTTAGCAACTCTGAAACAATTTTCATTTTATATATATATATATATTTATATTTTATAAACAGTGTTAAATGCCAGTTTGGGGTCATTTAACTAAAATTCAAACTTCTCAGGTTTTTTTGTTTGTTTTTGTTTTTTACTAAAATGAGGAGGTGGGGAAGAGCTATTTGCAAAACTTGCCAGCAAGGCAAATGAGTTAAAAACCTTTTTTCTGTATTTTTAAACTTTTTTTTGTTAAACCAACCACCCTGAAAGTTTCCACACGTGGAATATAGATACAACATTGAACAAAATATGTGGCCTCCCATGTACATTGGTTACCTATGTACAAGTATCCTATACACCAGTAAAACAACAGGGCAATTAGTCAATTAAAAAAAATAATTAGTACATGTTATGCGTAATAAAATTAAACAAATTTACAAAGGCTTTTCCACTAGTGGATTTGATTCCTTTTTTGGAGAGGGTAACCCTGGTGCAACCATTTCCCATTTCAGATTCTATACTAGAATGTTTCTGGTTGCTGGTTGTATTCACCAGTGGGCCAGTGAGGTCGGTGGGAATGAGGGGACAGGGCTGACACGGCCTCAGATAATGCCATTGGGGGGGCCACAGATGGGCCCTAAGTCGACCCCATTCTTCATGTAGTACTTCTCCAGCTTGGCCAGGATGTGCTTGCCATAGGTGTACTTGCGAAGAGTCGCGATGTGGGGCCGGATCTGGGGGAGGAAGCACAGTTTGTGTCACTCCGGCCTGAAAACAGAGTTGGGCAGACTCCCAGTGTGCCCCCAGGCACTGGGAACACACAGCCACAGCAAAGCCTTTCGCTGGTCCAGCTAAAGCATCTGAATCTAGAGCTCTATTGACCCACAGATGAGGAGAGCAGCTCCTATCCTGAGGACTGATGGAGCACATGAGGGCTTTGGAGACTGAACCACAGGGACCACTCCCAGGAAAGTACATCCTGACAATCACAGTCCACCCCACCCCACCCCAGGCACACTTTCAGCCCTTCTGGCCCCACACCTGGCAGCTCAGCCCTCCTGAGAGGGGGAGTTTCAGGGCACCATGGATCCTAAGCTCACCACCTGACCCCGTCCTCCAGTTCACCAAGGATCACAGAAAGCTACTAATGACAATAAAAATGACTCACATGAGCCAGGTTTGTTCACTTAAGCCTCCTAAGGGAGGTGTGATTGTCTCCATTTTACTGATGAACAAGATGAAGTCACTCATTCAAAGCCAAATGGCTAATAAGAAACAGCACAGGTATTCGAGCCCGACTGCCTGGCTCCTCCAGAAATCCTTTCTCCGCACTGCTCCCCCGGCACTGCCTCCTGCACCAGCCTGTCCTTCACCCCCTCCGAGGCCAGATCGGCGCATCTCCCGGCATTCCCCGCTCTCCGCTCCCCGGGACATCCACACGGACAACCACACAGGCGCTGCCTGCCTCTCGGGAGCCACCTTTCCTCTCTGTGAGCTCCTGGAGTTCTCTACATCCGTCAGCTACAGCACGGCACAGTGTGTTCACAACCATTTGCTGCACCATCTACCCTTTGGCACAGACAGTGACGGTCTGCGGCTGCCCCCATCCACACTGGCGCTTGCATCTCCAACACCCTGTACACTCTCTTGACTGACATCCCCACGAAGACAACGGGTTGTCTCTTCAGCTGTGTCCTCACAACAAGGAAGAGCCAAGTAGCTCTAGAAACCACTCCTGCACCCCACACAGGACACAGACCCGTATCCACTACGGCATTCTTACCCAAAGCCTATGAGGGAAATTTATTAACAATAGTCCTTGGCTTGAATTCTGAGCTGTGACCCAGACATCTGCCTAACCTCCCTAAACTCATCTGTTTTATTATGTTTTTTTTTTTTTAAAAAAAATATCTTTATTGATTTCAGAGAGAGGAAAGGAGAGGGAGAGAGACAGAAACATCAATGATGAGAGAGTCATTGATCAGCTGCAGCCTGCAACCCGGGCATGTGCCTTGACCAGGAATCGAACCCTGATCGCCTGGATCCTAGGTCGACGCTTAACCGCTGAGCCACACCCAGCCGGGCAAACTCATCTATTTTAAAAAAAAGCAATGCTATACTTTCATTTGGGTTGCAGTGAGGACTGTGTGCATGGCTAATGTTTTTGTCATTAGTATTTGGAATTCAGCGCCCTGGCTTTTCGTAGCTGTCCCTGGGACTGGCTGGCTGATGAGTCCAGCCACTTAAACTTTGCACCTCTCCTTTTCAGGACAAAAGAGCTGACCCTACATGTGTGCACACATGTGTAATACTGTGGAACTCCATTTTCTACATGATTTAATGGGAGGTGGTGCATAATCACCTGCTCCATTCCCAATGCTTCCTCTTGCTAAAAAGGATACAGACCAGTGGTGAAGGAGTTGAAAACTCTTCGATTTTTAGATTCTTGGGACCCTTTCTCCTCTCTCAACTCCCTCAACCAACGGCCTGCTAAGCCCCATTCATCCACTTCTCTATAATCCCAAATCCACCATCTCTTGGCGGATTTATTTTTATTTTGAAAATTCCATTTTTATTTGGCTTTGTTAACTAATTCCTTCTAGACCTTGGGTACATGGCTCAGACCCAGTGTTCATGGTGGCTTTTGTTCTGTTTACATTTTCGTATGCATCCTGAACTGTTTCCAGTTTGCAGGTGTGGTGTACTGCGCACACCACACTGCTACTTAGAGCTCTCCCCTGAACGCGAAGCCTCTGCTGTGTCACTGACTGTCCCCTGTCAGAGCTGCGAGGGTGCTGGGGAGTTAGGACTGTGGAAACTCTGAGGAAACTCAGATATCCAGAAAACTTTGTACCTGTTTGTTTGGGAGACGATGGTTTGATTGGTTCTTAGCTTCGCTATTTTAACAGCTTCCCATTCAGTCTCCTCACTGCTCCATCTGCTTCCCACCTTCCACTTTACTCACTAGCCAGGACAATTATTTGAAATGTAAATGTGACTTTGGAACCATGGTCCTGCCCTAATGAACGTGTTCTACAATTTGAAATACACTGTCTTGTCTCCTGCTTCCAAACCTTCACAAACCAGGTCCCCTCAGTCTGGAAAGGTATCCAGGGCTTTACTCAAATGTCACCCTCTTAGGGAACATTCTCTGTGCCCCTACATTAGAAGAGGCACCCTGCCAACAGCCTCCCACAGCCCTCCCCAGTATTTCCCCAGCATCACCAACTACACTATTCTTGCATAATACTGTCGTGCTCACCAATACAGCAGGCCTGCTGGAAGGAGGGCTTGCTATAGAGTATGTGCTTACTGAGTACTTGCTGAGTGAATGAATGGATATGTTTTAAACATCTGCATATCTCCTATATTCCCTCTGCCTTCACCAGCCTCCTGGCCCACATACACTAGGAGTCTCACAACATAAGGACTTTGGACTCCCCCAGCCTTCACCTGCCATCACCAGCACCAATGCCGTGTTTGGTTTTGTTCTGCTTTGAACTGGAGGTGGTAGGTGTCTCGTCTGGCTCAGAACTCGAGTCCATAACAAAGATTCTCATTACAGAACTTTGTTCTCAGTGAGGGCAAGTGGCTCATCACTGCCAGACCAAGGCCCTCCCCTCCACTGAGAAGGGCTGAGGGAGTTCAGAGCCCAAAGGCTGAAGGTCCAGATCAGAAGCACCCCAAGGCTCACAGCACAAACACGGCTGCAGCACCCCTGCCTGGGGGGTTATCTGGCCTCCTGGGCCCTGTGTCTCTGTGGGCTGGTTGGGCCTGCTTCATGACTGTTCCTGAATCCCTCGGCCTCTGCAGGTGCGTTCTGGGCCAGCTGCCACTCACAGTACCCAACACTTCAGATTTCTGTCCCTTTCTCCTATCTGACTCCTCTTTAGCTGGACTTCTCCTCCTGCAAAGCCTTCCCTCAAAGACTTGGGGCACGTGCTCTCACCACTGCTTTCCATCGCTCTTTCCCACACTGCTGTGGGCAGGGATCAGTCTTACTCATTGCTGTGCTGGTGTCTGGCACAGACTGGGCGTCAGGTCAGTGTGCCAGGCCAGCCACTGCTCTGGGCAGGCACTCATTCGGTAAATGGCGGTGGGTGAACAAATGAGAGAGAGGAACAGAAAAGGAAATGAGGCAAGCAGCTGATTTGTTGGATGAGAAGCTGGTCTCCCAGGAGCAAATGGATAAAAGCATGGCCTAAAGATCAGGGAGGGAAATCCCTCCCAAGGACTGAGTTTAAGACTCTTTCACAACAGTGAATTATTGATGAAGGAGGAGTGGCAAACATGGGACAATGGCCACTCCAGATAAAGGGGAAAAGGACCACAGCATGTGACATAGTCCAGTGACAAATTCTGCATAAAGAAGCAAGATGTCCACTCTCCTCTGCACTTCAGAAATATGAAGAACCCAAGGCCTTGCAAACTTTCTCTCTGACAGATCTGCCCAACCTGGCCTACCTTATGCATGACTATCTTCCGCTGGGCGGGCTCTGCCACATCGATCATCTTCTGGACCACATAGTTGGCATACTGGTCCTTCATCATGGTGTATAAGGCACTGTGGGGACCGTCGTTCATGGTGCAGACCTCGTCGATGAGCACAGCGCGCTCCGTACGGGAGGCATGAGTGACACACTTCTCCACAACATTGCTACAATGAGACAAACCCAGGAACTATTAGAAAAGCGGACCTAGTGCTTGTCTGGCCTCTGCCCTGACCTCAGGATCAGCAGCAAGAGATCCTAACACTTTTAGGAGAATTCATCAACTGTTTGGCTCTGAGACTCTCCACCTTTGCTATCTGTGGCTTCCAATGTAAACCATGGCTGAAATCCAGATCTTGGAGGATAACAGACCCAACCCTCTAACAGATGAGGGTAACAGGCCCAGGTAAGTGAAGGAGCTTAAACACAAGGTTCACAAGACTGGTTAATAGCAGAACTGGTTAATGAGCATAATTTCAACATGAATGAATATCTTCACCTCTGTGGGCTTATGAGGCCAGAAACAAATCTTTCTTATGTCTATATACCTAGTGACAAGCACAGAGCTGGGCACTTAAGACAAGCTTTACATACATACTGAGTGAAGAAATATATCAAATCTGATGAGCAAACCTATCAAGTCTAATTAAGACAATAGCCTCTCCCATCTGGTACAGCCGTATAAACTACTCCCTTCCTTCTACAGTACTATGCAATTCCTGCATGAGCTGAAGGCCTGGAAATGTGGAAATGAATCTCCTAATAGCCACTGGCTTCTCCCTTAGCAGAAAAGGGAGTTAAGATATTACTGGGCTGGTTCAGAGAGCATGAAGCCAGCCACAATCTCCAAATGTTCAGACAAAGAACTCAACACTTCTCATGACTGCTTGCCCGGGTATATCTTCATCCACTCCAGGCCCATTTCCCCAAACTATGCCTTCTGGGAATGCTGGAGATTTTCTATTCCTACTTAGGAGCCTAGCTTGGTGCAGTCTTGGAAGGGCCTAGAGGCTAAAAGCTATTAAAAATAGGAAATTTCCTAATTATAGTCAACAATATTATAAACTTAAAAGCTGCTAAGAGACTAGATCATAATGGTTCTCGACACACAAATTAATTATGTGACATTAAGGTGTTAGCTAATGCAACTGTAGTTATAGTGCGATATATAAATGTATCAAACCAACACACTGTACACCTCAAAGTTGCACAGTTATATGCCAATATTATCTCAGTACAATAAAAAATTTTAGGAGGGGCAATTTCCCCAGTGAAATTACCTTCTTCTAAGTATCAACAGCCCCCCTCCCACCCTGCTATCTACCTGCTCTGGGTCATTCTCTAATGCCTTCAGATATTTTTTTGGCAATTTGTCCACAATTTATCATTGTTATCTGTGGGAGAGCAGGACCCACAGTAGCTGCTCGGTCATTATTTGACCCCAAGTCTACTGTAATATTAACATTTATGCTAAATCCAAGGATGAGATATTGAATACAATGAACAAAAAAGTAAACAGGACAGTGACCCAAAAAAGAGACCTAAGAGATTCTGACCCCTATCTCTCTGGTCCTGGAAGAAAAAATAAAAAGCAACACAAGGTCTAAGAGATGACCACGGATATGATTAGGCTCTTCAGACGATGGCTCTATGGGTGGTTTTACTTCTTTTCTCTACTTTCCAGCTTTTAAGATTTTACAAACTAAAAATAAACCATTTAAAAATATCAAGATTATATGAGTCACACATGCCTTGCAATTTATCCTAAAAACCAGAGCAGAAAAATATTCCAAAAGTATAAACTACTATGTTATGTGTATGGCAGGATATGCAGATTCTATTTAAAAGACATACCACTAAGTCACTGGAGGGCCATCAATTTCTTCTCCAACCTCTGCTACTTATAAGTTACCTAAATCATCTTTCACAACTAGGAATAACTAGTGCATTTTATTCTTGAGCTGGTAATATATGAAGAATGAACGAGAGACTCTAAGAATACGAAGGCCTGTACGTAGGAGTGACGTACTGCCTCAACTCAGGTGCCAAAGAGGAAACTGAGTCAAGAGCGTCTTGCAATTCCAAACAAGCAGGTCAATGAAATCTTCATCTTACCAAAGCACAAAATTTACATTCTTTAGATATTCCCAGAGGTTTCAAAGGGAATGAGGGACTAAGGGACTTCTTATGTTTTATACTTTGTAGTAGAACAATTTAACTTTTTAAACTATGTACACTTTAAGAAAAATAAACTTGAAAAAAAAAAAAAGGAATGAAAAGTAGTTCTTTCTCCCTAGACCTAAAATACTATTTAATCCTCTCTTCTGGAAAACTGTCTATGTAATTCAAAGCCCCTACCTTGCAAATTTGTGCTGACTCAATACAAGTACATTGCCTCGAATTTCTGCTACAATTTTACTTTTATCCTCAGGGCGACCATGCTCCAATACATGTTGGATTACATAATTTCCATATTGATCCTGTTTGAGAAACAAGAAAATAAAATTCATATAAAAATGAGTTCAGTGTATTACGAAATCCTTACATCTAACCAATACCAATTTTCCTGTAGCACTCTGATAGCTTACCTAAACACTAATGAACACATAAGAATTTTCAAAAAGATAGGTATTGACAATTTCCCTACAGTCACAAAGCAGGAACATATTACTACTAGACAATGGGATATTTCTATATATATTTATGCCCAAAAGTCCTAGTTGGGTTCTTCATAAAATATATACAAAAAAGTAGGCCTCATCTCATTTGAGGGGTAAAAGGGGGTGGGGGAGGTAAATGGGAATAAAGAGATACTTTTCTCAAACAGAAATGTACAAATGTACCTAAGCACAACAAAGAAAAACTGGAAACAAAGCTCATGTCCAACAAAACAGACCATGCCTAATTAAATAACATTACAAGCATATAATAGATATACTCATTCATCTAAAGTGAAATATACTTTGAGAGAATTAGTGTGTGTAAGGAATTCTAGAAGCAAAAATATTTATTTGTAAGATGTAAAAAATAAAAGCATACAAATAATATATTTTTTAAAGTGTCAATGCCAAATGTGTTTGCTTCTGGATGGTAGGATTATGAATAAATTCTTTTGTTTTCTTGCTGCTTTCTGTACTTTCAAATTCTTCACTTAAAAATGACTAGTTAATAGAATTACAATATCACACTCCTCACCAAAACAAACAATACCACTAACGACAAAAAACTGCTTTAGGACATCTTTGGGCCTTTTTAAATTCCCTTGAACATTTTTAAGTAGAAATAAATTCTGGCTTTAAAAAAAATGCTTCAGTATAACATACTACATGTAGAAAGTGGGCAAATGGTTAGTATGATGTGGAAGAAATTTTTAATGGTAGATGCAAGAGAAAGTATCAAAACTAGAAAGTAACCAACTCATCCATTTAGTTCATTTGAAATTATGAAACTTAGACCCAGACAATTCAAAGAACTGCCCGCGGTGACATAGCTAGAGAGTCCACAGCAGAGCTCTGGCAGGAACTTCTCTTCGCTCCAAGGCCAGGCTCTATTTACCACCCATATTCACAAACAATAACCAGGCTGGTGTAAGTGAAAACTTGCCCAAAAGCTTCAGTGGGCATTTTAAACACATTAACATTAACCTCTACTGGAACGGATACCTGTGCTGAGAAAACACACAAGCTCTGGGCCTGCACAAGCCCACAGGTGTTTCCAGTTACTCTAGTGGCAACTCCACTACCTGTACAAGTTGCTCTGTGTGCTGGTGAAGCTCCTCTAAAATAGGGAGTGTCTGGTCAGGGAGGCAGTGCTCCAGGATCCTCTGAATCACTCGGCAGCCATAAGGATGTGTGGACAAAGCAAATACCTAGGGCAGACAAACATAAGAAAGCCAAAAATGACAGCTGCCACTTTCAATGCTTCAGATTATTAATACACATAATCCCACTAATCTTCACAATGACCTTGAGCGATGGTCATGGTCATTCTCCCCATACAAATGAGAAAACTGAAGCTCCTATGATGTTACATAATGTGCCAACAGTCACAGATAATAAATGACAGAGCCAGGATGTTATTTCCTAGTCTGGCTCAAAAGCCCAAATTATAAATATGGCATTATGTTCTCTCTACAAATAATAAGGTGCGTAGGTACATGTGTATGTATACCCATTTCTTCACTATTCTAGGAATTCACACATCTACATACATTCAGAGGTAAAAAGTACTTTTCCAAGGAGCCTAGAAAGGAACAGAATTAGTCAAGGTCATGAAAAACACAGTTAAGGGTCCATCATGTCAAAGGACAGGGAAACACGGAGACGGACACACACGGAGACGGACACACGGGGACACACACGGACACACACACACACACACACACACACGAGAGAAAGCATCCTAGGTGCTTTCACATAATCACAGAGTAACGTTCTAAACTGAATTGGGGTGTTTTCCACAATGTGCAAGAGAAGCTCTTTTGCTGGATCTGACACAAGATAAGACACAGGCTTCAGGTCCAGACCACCCAGTCTCAATTCTGCCCTTCCTAGACAAATAACCTGGACCAACTTACACCTCAGATCTATTATCAAGAATAATGGCAATAGTTCGGCTGCCGTGGCTCAGCAGCTGAGCGTCAACATAGGATCCAGGAGGTCTTGGTTCGATTCCCGGTCAGGGCACATGCCTGGGTTGAGGGCTCGATCCCCAATGGGGGGCTATGCAAGAGGCAGCCGATCAATGATGTTTCTCTCCCTCTCTCTCTTTTTCTCTCTCCCCCCTCCCTTCCTCTCTCTGAAATCAATAAAGATATTAAAAAAAAAAAAAAAGAATGACAAGAATGATAAGAACAGTACCAACAACTAACACTTATTAGAGATTTACCAAGTATCAGTTGCTGCAGTAAGTGCTTTACATACGGTTTTACAGATGTAGCTTCATGTGCATAACTACATACTTAAATAGTACACTGTATGGTTCTACTCAATTATAACATTATAAATATGTTAAACACAAACAGTCTGGAACAACTTGACTTATTTCACTCAACATTATGTTTCAAACATTTATTTACATACTGTGGACTTCTACAGTTTACTCTGGATAGTTGTATAGTATAATGTTGAGTTAGTGCACAGGTTTTTATTTTTAAAATTTCTGTCCAATCCTCTGCTAATGTTCATCCAGATTTAGTCTTTTCCTACTAGAAGAAGAATGCAGCTTTGAACATGTCCAACCACACCTCGTGATGCACACCTTCAGATGACTCACCTGGTATACACCTAGGCCAGGAGTGCTACATCACAGAAAGTGTGTGTCAATCTTCAAAGATGATGCTAAATTATTTTCCAAAAAAATATAGATACTGTGCTAATATCTATTCCCACCAGCAGCGGATCACATCTCACATTCCTGCCAATACATAGCAACCGATGAGTAGTAAATGGTCTGTCATTTGTGGCCTTATTTTGCATTTTCCTTATTACTAGAATGGAATTATTTCTTCATGTCTACTGGTAATCCATGTTTCTTCTATTTCTCCATGCTGTTGGCCCATTTTTGCATTAATTTATATTGTTCTCTTTGATTACAGGAGTTCTTTATATATTCTGGTTATCAATTCTTTGGAAGTTTCACTTTGAAATTTTTCTCTGCTATTCGGATGCTTAATCTTTTTATTTTTTGTTACATATTTAAAAAAATATAACATCTTAATTTTATTATTATATTAAAATATATCTTTATTGATTTTAGAGAGGAAGGGAGAGGGACAGAGAGAGTTGAAACATCAATGATGAGAGTCATCATTGATTAGCTGCCTCCTCCAAGTCCCCGAATAGGGACTGAGCCCACAACCTGGGCATGTGCCCTGACCAGGAATGGAACTTCGATCTCCTGGATCATAGGTCAATGCTCACACCCGGCCAGGCAAGATCTTAATTTTAAAGTAAAAAGATCTACTCTTGCCCGGCTGGCATGGCTCAGCGGTTGAGCATCGACCTAAGATCCAGGAGACCGAGGTTTGATTCCCAGTCAGGGCACGTGCCCAGGTTGCAGGCTCCATCCCTGGTGGGGGGACATGAGGAGGCAGCTGATCAATGACACATTCTCTCATCATTGATGTTTCTCTCTCTCTCTCTCCAAAATCAATAAAAATTTATTTTTAAAATAAAATCTACTCTTTTTTCTCCAATAACTCAGAAAATCCCAATAACTCCCTGAGTTACTGTGTCATTCATGTTCCCATGCCATAACTGAGCAAACCCCAAACCAAAACAACTAAAAGAATCCCATTTCAATCTAGGCGTAGCAGAACACATGACTACACCTGAAAATCCGTTTGTTATTTCCCATTGTTTTTTCCCTTTTCTGGAAAAAAATTTCACACACCTAAGAAAATATGTTTTATACTCTCTTGTCCCACCTAGTTTAGGAAGAGTATGAGGAATTTTTGTGTGTGAAAGAAATTAATGAAAATAGCAAATTAAAGGGCAATTCTAGAAAAACCATGGTCTAAGAAAACTTTGCTTGGAAGGTGGTGCTAAGAGCATATAGGCTCGCAAGGCTGGAGTGGCCCAGTTGGTTGGTTGTTGTCCCATGAACTGAATGAAGGTTCACCTGTTCAATTCCTGGTCAGGGCGCATGCCAGGGTTATGGGCTCAATCCCCAGTAGGGGGTGTGCAGGAGGCAGCTGATAGATGTTTATCTCTCATATAAATGCTGCTTTCTCTCCCAAATCAATTAAAAAAACATGTTTAAAAAAAACAAAAAACTGTCCACTACATTAAAAAAAAAAAAAAGAAAGAAAGCATATAGGCTCTTATGACATACAGCTAAACTGGAAAAATCTGAAGTTATCTCTACTTGTGATGTCACTTAATACAATTCAATCAACCTGATCACCACCCACCCCTCAAAAATTAAGCAGTAAACACTTTATTTTAAACACATATTCACTCAAGACCTGCAAGATAAGTTCTGTAAATTACTTGAATTTAAAAATGTGATCAAAAGTTTTAAGTATCAAGATAAATAGTACTTAACCAAAAGGAAAAATTTATTCTTCAAATATGAGATTTAACCTTAACAACCCTGATAACTAACTCATCCCAACATGAGCAGACATCTGCAGTCATGATGGAGAGATGATCTATGGACAGCTAAGGGAGGAAAGAGACTTGGGTACACAGAGCTAGGTACCGGATACCACTGAACAGAGCTGCTCTTTACTGCAGCACTGAGAACACTCCACAAATCCTATCCTGTCCTTTGCTCACAATGGAAACACCCATCAATTTGTGTCCCTTACTTCTTTCCTAACTCACTTACCTGTCCCTTAAACGCATCAATTATAAATTGCAAAGACTGAGGCTGCACGCATTCGATGCATTTCTGAACCACGTGATTGCCATTCTGGTCTTTCACACACTTCAGAACGTGGCCATCTAGTTCCCGAACCATCTCATTCTGTTGGAGACAAGGAAAGAAAGCACCACCAGAATCACAGCGAGCAAACACCTGGACAATCAATGTTCTCCTTACCAAAAAAGAAAGCAGTGAGCAGGGAGGGAATCCATGATAATGAAAATGGGACAACTCAGCTGTGGCACTATGGTAATAAATGAATAGTTTTTCCGCATGTTAGCAAACCTCCTGTAACAGTAACAAGTCTAAAAAAACTATTCTAACTTGCAAAACACCACTGGGAGATTAAAAATAGAGACATCTTCAAATAGAATGGAGCATATATCAAATACACCTCATTAGAGAATTTCACATGCAATTCAATATGCTTCTATTAGGAAAACCCTGTAAAGTACGTAATATTAATAATGATAGTCATTAATCTAGGGCTCACTGTAAGCTAGTCATACCTCTAAGTGCTTAACATGCTTTGACTCAATGAATCCTCATAACTATCTTATGGACTCGACACTTTTATAGATAAGAAAACCAAGATAGACAAATGAAATGACTTGTTAAAATCACAGACCTGGACTGCCAAGATTCAAACCCAACCAATATGGCTCCTGCATGTGGCAAAACAGCGTGTGTCAGTAAACCACCTATCAATTTTATATTATCCTCCACACACCCCTCCACCCATATCTAAAGAAACTGAATCTCAATAGTGACTAAATCAGAATTCTAGCCCAGGTCTGGGACTCCAACACATTTCCACCAGGCCACAGTGGCTGCAATGTCAGCAGGATCAGTGCTCTCAGTTAATTAATGAAAAGTGTCCAAAGTCAGGGCATACAGAAGGATGGACCCTGAGGGGTATGTGTGTGTAGGGCATGAGTGGGGATGACAAGAGTCTAGAAAACAAGACGATGGGATTTTGACTGGACCCCTTCCCCACAGCTTGCTGCCTGAGATCTCGGGTATCTTGAGGCTGAATGCCCACACCATTCATGTCTGGAACCTGGTAACTGCTCTCCAGTTTCCTTGCTGTAGCCAACCTCTGTGTGTTAGCTCTCCTGTACTGACTTTGTATTTATGGTAGAAGACCACAAGCCAGTTTAAAATGGTGACATCTGTGAATGCAACATCTTAGGATTTGGGAGATGTTGAATATGTCAAGGAATCTAAGAGATTTCTCAATTTTAACAAACTCGGTATTGCAATGCCAGGGACAAGCAAGAGACAATAAACTCGGGAAAGATTCCTAACGCAATTAATCAAATGTCAAAAAAGGATACTTTATTCTGGAAATACAATTATGGAAATAAGAAGTAGGGAATGGTGTCTATGTAAAGGTAAGAAAGACTTATAATCGCCCAGCCGGGCGTGGCTCAGCAGTTGAGCACCGACATAGGATCCAGGAGATCCAGGTTCGATTCCCAGTCAGGGCACATGCCCGGGTTGCGGGCTGCAGCCAATCAATGACTCTCATCATTGATGTTTCTATCTCTCTCTCTCTCTCTCTCCCTCTCCCTTCCTCTCTCTGAAATCAATAGATATATTATTTTTTTAAAAAGACTTATAGTCAAAATGAAGGGGAGGTGGCTTCCCTAAATATTTTCTTGAGCCCAAAGAAACCACTAGAGATTAATTCATTTCACCTAAAATAATAAACTTGTATCTAGAAAACAGTAAATTACCCATAGCAGGAAAGGAGATCAGGCCCAGAACAAGATTATCACAGAGAAACCAGACCAGTAAAAGATAGACGGAAATATAGGGTAGAAATAACAACTGGGGAGGAATGGAAAGGGAGGCCAAAAACTACTACGATGTTGGGATGCAATCAGAAAACAATAATATCTGAAAAGCTGGAGACCAAATCAACAAGTTACCACAATCATGGGAGAGGACACAGATGGAAAAAAATACCTGGGAAACTATAATATTCCTGATGTGTTTCAGTAAATGGGCTCTAAGGTTTTTTGGAGGGGAAAAGGTAGGGGAAACTTCAATGTTCAAAAAACCCGAGATTTGACCATGAAATTTTCATCCTGAAAGTCCCAGGTAAAATTAAAACTGATAACAATCTGAACATTAGAAGAAAACTAAAAGTAGCAGCCTCACTCCTGCTTCTATTACTTACTACACCAGCACTGTATCACTGTGGCATCTCCACTGAATGAACAAACTCCAACCTGCTGTGCCTCCAACATTCTCTCTGCCTTCACCAGCCTCCTGGCCCACATACACTAGGTGTCTCACAACATAAGGACTTTGGACTCCCCCAGCCTTCACCTGCCATCACCAGCACCAATGCGGTGTTTGGTTTTGTTCTGCTTTGAACTGGAGGTGGTAGGTGTCTCGTCTGGCTCAGAACTCGAGTCCATAACAAAGATTCTCATTATAGAACTTTGTTCTCAGTGAGGGCAAGTGGCTCATCACTGCCAGACCAAGGCCCTCCCCTCCACTGAGAAGGGCTGAGGGAGTTCAGAGCCCAAAGGCTGAAGGTCCAGATCAGAAGCACCCCAAGGCTCACAGCACAAACACGGCTACAGCACCCCTGCCTGGGGGGTTATCTGGCCTCCTGGGCCCTGTGTCTCTGTGGGCTGGTTGGGCCTGCTTCATGACTGTTCCTGAATCCCTCGGCCTCTGCAGGTGCGTTCTGGGCCAGCTGCCACTCACAGTACCCAACACTTCAGATTTCTGTCCCTTTCTCCTATCTGACTCCTCTTTAGCTGGACTTCTCCTCCTGCAAAGCCTTCCCTCAAAGACTTGGGGCACGTGCTCTCACCACTGCTTTCCATCGCTCTTTCCCACACTGCTGTGGGCAGGGATCAGTCTTACTCATTGCTGTGCTGGTGTCTGGCACAGACTGGGCGTCAGGTCAGTGTGCCAGGCCAGCCACTGCTCTGGGCAGGCACTCATTCGGTAAATGGCGGTGGGTGAATGAATGAGAGAGAGCAAGTGAAGGAAAATGGAAGTTGGTTTGGATTAAAGTTTGGTTTGTTGAAATGGTCAGTTCAAGCTGAAGAAAATGACAACGTACTAGTATTTTACTTCCCTCAACTATTGCCAAACAAAAAAACCCACCTGTAAAATTGCACCTACTAAAGACTGTTGCTGTTAAAGAGTATTTAAAACCACTGGTTTTAACATAAGACACTCGATCTACTATAAATATACAAGTTGCACAGTTCATGCTTGCCATGCACAGAAAGGCAGCCACAAGCACCAAAAAAAAAAACTGTAAAAGAAAACTAAAAGCTGACAAATTTACAAGGTTCACTACATGTATCATGGAGAAACATCAAACACCAAGAGAAAAGTTAAAGGGGAAACTTACAATTACCTGCTGGTCTGAGGGAATAAATTCAAGAGCTTTCTGGATAACACGGCAGCCATACATCTGCAGTGCCAATGACAGGACATGACCTCGAATCCGTTCTGCCAAAGCCAGCTTCTGTTCGAGGCTGCCAAACTAGACATAATGTGTGGGTGAACACCATTACTTAGGTAGAAGGAAAGAAACCAGAGAAAGCAAAGGGTTCATTATTCTGTATCAGACTACTGGCATACCTCTGTTAGCCAGTAACCTATGATTAAAACCTTTTGTTTAAAAAGCCTGTTTCTTTCTTTTTTCAACATATCTTTAGTGATTTCAGAGAGAGGAAGAGAGATAAAAACATCAATGATGAGAGTGTGTCATTGATCGGCTGCTCCTGCACGTCCCCCCACCCGGGATTGAGCCTGCAACCTGGGCATGTGCCCTGACCGGGAATGGAACCTCGGTTTCCCAGGTCTTGGGTCAATGCTCAACCACTGAGCTACGCCCCGCCGGGCAAAGCCCTTATTTCTTCAAGAAAATAGTTCTCAGTCTCTGATTATGAGAAACTGTTTTTAATATCAAAAAATTTCTCAGTGCCCAGCCAGAGTAGCTCAGAAGTTGAGCATTGACCTAGGATCCAGGAGATCGCAGTTCAATTCCCAGTCAGGGCACATGCCTGGGGTTGTAGGCTCCATCCCCAGAAGGGACACTGATCAGTGACTCTCATCATTGATGTTTCTATCTCTCTCCCATTCCCTTCCTCTCTCTGAAATCAATAAAAATACATTTATTTAAAAAAAAAAAAAAAAATTCTCAGTTACCAACATAGTAGTTTCACTATTAATATCTGCTAAACAAAAATATGTAATTCATCAAAGCTGCCATTAATTCATTAGAACTATTAAATAAATCTATGCTCAATTCATTACAAGAACATTTGTGTTTACTCTAAAATAATAATACATGTGGGAGCCCGGCTGGCGTGGCTCAGCAGCTGAGCATCAACCTAGGATCCAGGAGATCGTGGTTCGATTTCCAGTCAGGGCACATGCCCACGTATCAGGCTCGATCCCAGGTAGGGGAACCTTTTGTTCCCCTGCACCTCATCAGTGACTCTCTCATCACTGATGTGTCTCTCTCTCCCCCTCTCCCTAAAACCAATAAAGATATATTTGTAACAATAATAATAATACATGTGGGAAACATTGTTCATTAGGGCTTTAGACAACGTCTGGGGAAGATTCAAGGACTTTATACAGCAAATCAAGAGCACTTTAGGTGTCTGAGGCCTGCGGGCTGAAATGTTCTTTCATCTACATGAAATTTAAGCCAAAGGTACTCTTCTGAATTAGTGTTCAGTATCATTCCAAGAACTGATGTTATCTACTATACAATGCAATTGGGGGGGGGGGGGGGGAATCATCAAGAGGTAAGGCTGCACAATGTTAAAATTCTTCCTAGAATAATTTTCCATCCTGGCTTTTCAGTTTTGACTAGCATAATCATGAGACTGAAGAGACTTTATGCCCAACCAACTCATTTTCCACACAAGGGAACTAAGGTCCAGGGACTTTCTCTAGCTTGTCCCAAATCATATGGCTATAATCCACTATTCATTTGGCCACCAAGAGCTGCATTAACCTTTGGAGCTGGAGATCTCTATATTTTTCTACCTGTGACAAAATCACAATGAAAAGATATTCTAAACCAAAATTACAAGTCATGTTTAGGTTGGTTTCTTAATCCACAGCTGGAGAATTAAGTGTCAAAGAACTGAAGTCTTTATGAGGAAAAATTGGGAAAATATAGGCTGTGAGCCTTTTAAAATCTTCACATAAATCAAACAAAATAAGACGTAAGAAGCTGACAAATTTCTTTTGTTTTGCAGCAGGTACTGTACACTTCCAGCATTCCCCCTGTACTTAATTCTTCACCTCAATGCTTCATTCCTTTCTGGATTTATAGCTTGGGGAGGTTGATCCCAGTGCACCAGGGCTACAAGGGCCAAGAATTCCCGCCTTTCTGAGTTTGGTTAGTAAGGGAACAGACACTAATCCAACAATCTCATTAATGTATTCCAAAGACAAATGATAACAGAAGTGGGCATTACTCACATTAATGAAAGAAAACTAAGAAACCAAGGCTGAAGGATAACCCAAGAAACGTTTAGCAATCTCAGACTGTAGTTTATGACAAAAAAACACTGGAGTTGGTGTTCAAAGATAATTCTCTAGGAATCCTTAAAAATTTTTCAGAATACTTTATTGGGGTCCTGCTAAAATTATAAGAATTTTTTCCTCCAAAAATGACATTTTAGTGAAACTATTGTAACAATCAGAAATAATGTACTGGATCCTAAATGGTGACAATGGTTCTCCACACACATTTCTAAAATAGACTGGCATCATCTGTCTGGGTATTTAAATGATACACTGATGCAAATGAATTAGAAAACATTTTAAAAGTCTTTAAAAAGACCACACAAACTTCACTTTGAGGACTGGAATAGGGATTGCAATTCTAGAAACAGCTAATGAAAATCCAAATGCTCTGGAGAGTCTCTGAAGTCAAAGGACAGAAAGAACAAAGGCCTACTCACTTCAAAGAACTTCTGAATGACGTAATTTCCAAATACATCCACCATTAGCTGGTAAGCGGCCTGGAGGATTTCATTGAAGACAAGCTGGCGCTCAGCTGGTGTGGCTCGCTCTAGTTTCAGCTGAATGAATCTGAAGTACAAAGTAAAATGGGCAACCACAGCATTTTAGGAAAACTTGGAAATAAATAAGAATTAGCTCAATTTGTATAACGTATCAGTTCTGAAAATATATTTGTGTGTTGATGTACACAGGCACAAGTGCCTGCGGGTGCACACACAACTGTTATTTAAATAATCCCTTGAGCTCACTTAACTGAAGAATTTCTAAAAAGGAAAAAATAATGTTTATAATGTGAAGTATATCTTAACTGAGCTTTTAAAAGTAGATTTAAGTTTTAGTACATTTCATTACTGTAGGACATATGCACAAAATTGTATTTACACCTAACCAGCGTGGCTTAGCAGTTGAGCAGCAACCAATGATCCAGGAGATTGCGGTTGGATTCCCAGTCAGGGTACTTGCCTAGGTTTCGGGCTCGATCCCCTGTAGGGGGCATGCAGGAGGCAGCCGATCAATGACTCGCTCATCATTGATGTTTTTCTCTCTCTCTCCTTTACTCTCTCTGAAATCAATAAAGATTTTTAATTGTATTTACATGTGGGTTTGAGGGGGAGACGAAAAGGGGAACAGAAAGAGAGAGGAGGGGTGAAGCGGGCATAACACAAGAACTTTTTCCTTTAAAAATCAGGCCCACATTAATTAAGAGGCTCAAAACTTACGGTCCTTACTATATTATTTACCTCATAGTCATCTGGAGCAGTATTCATTAAGTATGGGGACCAGTTGTTATAAATGTCTGCAGGGTGTTCTGAAGTAGAAGCTACTCAGTTTGCCTTTTTTGGTTCAAGTGACTATCAGAAAAAGCATGTTGTCTTTCAATCTGGTCTATAAGATCCAAATATGAGAAGTCCTTGCAGTATCAAGATGGCAGGACTTAGTGAGAAAGGTTTTTTAGAAGCTCTTTCCATGGGCAGAGAGAGAAAGAGAAATGGAGGCAAATAGGAAAGGCGGCTGGGTAACCCCATAATTATGTTTTCTCCTGGGACCAGGGTCCCTTTCTGTGAAGCCCACTGGAAGAGTTAAACAGGGAGAAGTAACCCAAGCTAAATTCTGTTTTGTAATAGCTGTTTCTCTCTCACCTCTATGCAGACTCTCACTTCTACAGAATGAAACAACAAAGAAAAGTGGTGGAGTTGTCTTACTCCTGAGCAGCAGAGATCCAAACTTATATCTGAATAGTTCTTAATAGGGATAAAAGTAGCAAACATGTGTGGATATGCATCTTTGTGTTAAGAGTTTCTGTTTCTTAAATTATAACCATTCTGTGAGGTTCTCGTAAACTATAAATACTAGGCTAATCTTTCAGAAAGGTAAAAAGGTTTGTTTAAAAAAAAGTTTAATTATGCATGTGACACCAATTTCAATTTCTAAACAGTTCTTTTCAATCACTTGTGTATCTGGTGACCCTCATAATCCAAGTTTTTCTGAAATAATGGAAAGTATACTAAGAAGCAAACTTTCAGTTATTTTTTTTGACAATCTACTTAGTGTATACCTTATCTGAGGCATTGATTTAAGGCATTAAGATTTCAGTTACCTTAAGTGCCAAAGCCAAGTCCTCACCTGGACCCATGCTGGTCTTGGGAAAATTCCATTATGTGCCCAGCAATTTCTCGCAGTTGTAAATTGGGGTACCGGTTATTTCGAAAATCTTCCAAAAGTCTGCTCCTGCCAGAGGGCATGACATCAGACATTCCATATCGCAAACGGGAGGAAGAAAAGAGGGTGCTGCTGGGGCTGAAGAGGCTGGAGGCACTGCTCGCACTGCGGTACTTGGCTTCCGCGCCTGGAGCAGCAGAGATGTATCTTCCACTGCCATTTGTGAGTCCTCCTGTTGGTTACAGAACAGGAGAACTCAAGACTCATTCTTAAGGAACTTTGTTCAAGAGTGGAAGAAGCATCCCACACTTGAAAGCCTGCACCATCTCTGACTCCTTTTCAATTCTGTTGCTTTTGTATTAAGATTCAGTTCTATTAGTGTCATGACTTCTGTAAGGGCAACTCAGCAAGCTGGAAAGAAACTTTAGCGCAAACATTATGAGGGGAATGCTTTTAACCACTGATAGGATACTGCTAGCAAAAAAGGAGCAATAGTTAGTGTAGCCATTGAAACTGCCTGCCATGTGAACCAGCACCTGAGTACCAGGAATCAGAAAACACAAAACGCATGGAGACTTCAGTGGTTTTCCATTCTGAGCTCTGTGGAGATTCTTGCTGTTAGGGAATAATCCCCACTCTCCCGTCTGAAACCCTCCTTTTCAAAAAGTAAAATAAAATAAATTCAAGGTTCCTAGATTCACCTGTTTCATAAAGGGAGTGTCCCCCCCCCCCCCCCCCAAAAAATCTTTGAAGGAATCATTCTGAAAATCACTAAGGCAACCCCAGGCCAAGGACTAACACGTAAGGGGTTTAAAAAAAAAAAAGACATATGCTTTGAAATAGAGTTTTCAAGTTCTTCAACAGGAAGGAATGGGCAGCTCTTAACACCTTCTGTTGAGAGAGAGCCTGAAATGATTGCAATAGCAACAACTTTCATGCCACTGATACTGCCGCTGTGACTGATGAAAAGGGAACAATAATTGTGAATTCCTAGACAAATAAAATAAGAGATAAGACCAAAAGGCTTATCAAAATGTAAAGCAGCCCTGGCCAGTGTGGCTCAGAAAGGTTGCCTGTTTGATTCCCCATAGGGTGCATGGAGGGAGCAACCAATCGATGTTTCTTTCTCTCTCTCTCCCCCTCCCCCCTTTCCTCTCTCCAAAAATCAATTTTAAAAAATAATCTTAAAAAGAAAAGTAAAGCAGAGTAATAAATTATGAGTATATATTCTCAATATCCCTATATATTTTTTTACAATAGTGGGATTTTTCAAACTTTAGATTGTACTGTAAAAAGAACGTGAAGCCTTTTTTTTTTTTTTTGGTCCCCCACACTCCTTTCAAACAAAAAAGCAAAGCAGATAAGAAGTACACATAAATGAAAAAAATGCAGATGAATAACAATTCAGGATCCATGAGAAAAGTCACCTAAGGTGAACTTCTTCATGTTTTAATGAATGTCTGGTTTGGAGATTAATGGAAGCTAAAAAAATATACCCAGCTTGGGTTTCTCCACAGAATTCTAGGGCTCAACTTCAAAGGTCTGGGTCTCAATGACAGCGATGAGACCAAGAGGAAAAGGTTCAGTATTAAAACTTGCAAAACGTTTTTACTGAGCATTTGTCCTAAGCCAGGCTCTATGATAGAAGCATTTTATATATACTTTCTAGTAAATTCTCACTGACATTTTAGAAAAGTTTTTAATTTCCATTTATGTAACGGAACATTAAGGCCCAAAGAGGTGCAATGCTCACCCAAAGACCCAAATTATCCTGGCCAGAATTGTCACAGGACTCAATTTCAGAGTCGGTGCCCTTGCAACTACACAAGACTCATTTTCAGACTCAGCTATATCAAGCGTCTTTATTCTAAAAGACCTGCTATTCTTGTCAAATTCCACAATATTTCTTAATCCAAATGGAAAACATTTGTTAAGAAAAGGAAGAGAGGGGTTTATAAGAAAAGAGAACAGTGGCCATATGGCTGTTCTTTATTCAATTTCAGAAACAATTCTTCCTTCCCTGACTTGAGTTTGGGGGGAATGGGTAAAGAGATGGTAATCAAGTAGCTCACAGGTACTGAGAGTGTGTGATAATAGCAAGGGACATGCTTAAAGAGAAGAAATGGCATGAACACATATTTTGAGAATAATTTCAAGAGCTTTTAAGAACAAAAACACTTAGGGAAAAGTAATAAATCACAAGAGAAACAGAACCTCATTCCTAAAAGGCCTGACATACATCCTTATGAAATGGAAGGTAGCCAGGTCCTCTGTGACAAAGCAGAATGACTGGAACCAATCCTGAACACTGCCCTACTTCTACACTTATATGAGCCAATAGATGCACTTAATGTTTCAGCCACAATTACTTAGATTTTCTTACTGTGGCCAAAAGCATACTAATCCCTAACACTGGATTCACTGAAAAGTACATCACAGGTAAAGCCTAAAATAAAGATTTATACATTTGTCCTGAGGTTTTGATTTTTGAGCTCTGGTCTCCTTGGATGCCAGACAGCACACACAGGTGTACCTACACACACACACTCAACACATACACACATACATACAGGCTTTTTTATTGAAAAAGTAAACAAATCTGAAAAAGAAAATTTTCCAGGTACTACATTATAATCAGCAAACTGGCACCGTTCACAAGCATATTTGCTTGAGCCAACTAATTTTTCTATGAACATAAAACCAATTGCTTAAAGTACATTTTTGCTTAAACTATAGTTTCCTGGTTTATGGAAAGGTACCTGGCAAATCATAGGCCATCAGTAAGTATCTCCTTTCGATGAAGACTATGCAGAAATGTGTTTTCCAGTTCACTGTGGTTTACACATCTACATATTCTTGTACCCAAACTACTATACCCGTGGAGGTGACACCTAAAAGTGTTTGAATTTACAATCCCTGTTTTTAAAGGAACATTTCACCCAGGCCTCAAAGGGAGCCTCTTAGTGATCTCATCAGGTTTCCCAAAGTATTTTGACAAAGGGCTATGTCCCATGACAACATTCCACAGAAATTAAGGGCTTAAAGGTTTTGTTTAAATTAGTATATGCAGGTTTCCAGTTCCACATGTAAGGAGCTTGGAAGTGACCACTCCATCCTAACAAGTATAAAGCTAAGCAGACTGAAAAATCAGCAGTTCTTCTTGGATACATCAGAGAAGGAAGAACAAAGAGCAAACCACTGCCCATAAGACTGGAGAGACAGGTGAATACAGGTCATATCACAGCTCACCAGAACAAGAACTCGAACAAAAACCACTACCAGAACCAGTACTGAATAGGAAAACCTGCACTGTAACTGACAAATTGCTAGAAGCTCAGTGTGGACAATTCTGAGAGTTAAAACCCCAGGGGGAACCAGTCATATGGGAAAAGGGGGACACGAGCACACTATAAGTATCAGAGAAAATATTCCTCAGGCTTTCAGGCAGAGTGAAGCGAAAAGAAACAATTTTGAAATATGCCAGAGCACCATGTCCTTAAATAACAAAGCCTGCCCTCTGGGGAAACTGGTTAACCAGAGCCTAACCAACAGGGTTATGACCTGGGGAAGGGAAACAGTAACTCCAGCTACTGAAACCACTATGTCCCACCAAGGAGGGGTGGGGGTGGGCACAGGGGCTAAGAAATACTTGTGAAGCTGATAGTCCAGGGGCATAGGCTCACTATACGAATGAGATATGGATCATAGGACTCCCCTGACACCTCACCACCACATTACTACAAGCTTATTTACAGCTAGTTCCTTTTACCCATTATAACAGGCCTGACTATTGAAAAGAAAGAAAAGAAGAAAAGGAGAAGAAAAAGAAAAGACAATACAAGAAACGAAAAGAGGCAAAAAACAAAATTTGAAGATAAAGAGCAATCATCAGAAATATGTATGGCGCCCAGCTGGGCGTGGCTCAGCGGTTAAGCATCGACCTAGGATCCAGGCGATCAGGGTTTGATTCCCGGTCAGGGCACATGCCCAGGTTGCGGGCTGCAGCCAATCAATGACTCTCTCATCATTGATGTTTCTATCTCTCTCTCCCCCTCTCCTTTCCTCTCTCTGAAATCAATAAAGATATATTTAAAAAAAAAAAAAAAATTATATATATATATATATATATATATATATATATATATATATGGCAAGGATGTTGGAATTAACAGACCTGGAATTTAAAACTAAACAACATGCTAAAGACTCTAATAGATAAGATGGGCAATATCAGCAGAGAGACAGAAATCCTAAGAAAAAATTTTTTAAATGCTAAAGATAAATAAATAAATAAATAAATAAATAACAAACATAAAACCAAATGGAGAATGCTTTTGATGAGCTTATTATCAGACTGGACACAGATAAGGAAAGAATCTCTGAGCTGGAGGTTATATCAATAAAGTCTTCAAAAACCAAAAAGGAAAGAGAACAAACAAACAACAAAAAAGTACAGAATATCCACAGACTGTAAGACAACTACAAAAGATAGAACATACATGTGATGGGAATATCAAAAGGACAAGAAAGAAAAGAAGAAAAAACCGAAGTATCTAAAACAATGACTGAGAATCTCTCCAAATTAATGTCAGACACCAAACCACAGATCCAGGAAGCTAAGGGAACACCAAGCAGGATAAATGCCAGAAAAACTACAGCTAGGCATACCATCTGCAAACAATAGAAAAATCAAAGATAAAAGAAAAGTCCTGAAAGAAGCCAAGGGGGGAGAACAGGGGAACTTACCTGAAGAGGAACAAAGAATTACATCTCACTTCTCCTCAGAAAAAATGCAAGCAAGAGAGAGGAGTCAAGTATTTAAAGTGTTGAGAGAGCCCTGGCCGGGTAGCTCAGTTGATTAGAGCGTCGTCCCTGATACACCAAGGTTGCGGGTTCGATCCCTGGTCAGGGCACATACAAGAATCAGCCAATGAATGCATAAATAAGTAGAACAACAAATCAATGTCTGTCTTTGTCTCTCTCTAAATCAACAGAAAAAATAATAAAAATAAATTGTTGAGAGAAAAAAAATCCTACCAACCTAGAATTCTATACCCTGCAAAATGATCCTTGAAAGGTGAAGAAATGCTTTTTCAGACAAATATTGAAGAAATGTGTTGCCACTAGACCTGCCTTGCAAAAACGGCTAAAAGAAGTTATTTAAAGAGAAGGAACCCACTTTAAAAATAAAGACACATATAGATTCAAAGTAAATGGATGAACAAAAATATACCATGCTAAATTAATATGGACTTCAGTTGCTTTATAAAGGTCTCTGAAAGGGTTTTCTGCCAGTAGCCATCTGGTATTACATCCTCTTGCTATGCAGAATGTTTTCAATCATTTGCTTTTTGTACTTGTAGATCTAATGGAGATGCCTAATGGGCAAAGCCTTGCCTTCTTCAAAAATTTCCCAAGGCCACCAACATCTGGCTCTATATTGAATATAGGCAGAGGCAATACTGTGTACCAAAATGTTCTCCCCAATCCGCTCCCTAATACCACAGCAGCCAGGTAGCTCTAAATTAAAATAAGTCTAGAAATAATTGTCTTTACTGTATTATACTGAACCCAAAGTAAGTTCATTTTCACATGGTTTAGTTTTACAGATGACAAGTCACTTTCACAGAACCAAGAGAGAAATCACAAAATACTCAATTTCCATTTAGAATGGAGAAGTACCTAAAGGCACATCAAGACTAGTAAACAATCTGAAATTGTTTAACTGAACAATGAATTAGTAACACCTACTGCAGGGACAAAGGCAACGACTTGATGTTTGGACTTCACTTTTCTTAAAGGACTAAGGGCACATAAAATCTTGAATTTAAAGGACAGAATCAATTATAAGAAAACAGAAATTCTATCACAATAATAAAACTAAATGCTTGTATTCTTTTGCCCTGGACAGATTATGAACTTTTAAGCACGTTTTGCAGTATTTCAACACTGTGGTAACGACCGAGCACAATAATACTTTTCTCCCAGGGTACATGAAAAAGCTGGGGGTGGAGCGGCTCAGGTTACCATGTATATATGATAAATTTTATCTGCTACTTCTTGGTTCTTAAAGTTTAAAAACGGTACAATATGAAATTAAGGAGAAAATCATAAGCATGAAGAAGCATTTCAGGAAATGGGTAAGGAGGACATGAAACCATTGAGAATCGGACTTTTAGGAAACTCATATCCACACCCTTTACTCTTTTTCTTGTTGAGGTAAGAGGTGGAAGATGATTAGATACGCATTCTTTAGGTATAGATGAGAACCTAATGACTTCACCTAACCCACATATAAACTACAAATAAGGATTACAGATCTAGATGTTAATATAACTAATTAAAAAATATTAATAATTATGAAAACAATACTTTTAAATTGAGAAATATAACATATTAAGCCAAAAAAATAAATACTTGCAACATATACCTTGCTTGGGGTGCATAAAAATTTTATTTGTATTATTAAATGTGCATATGCATAGTTATATATGGGAGAGATGGAAAGAATGAGAAAGTGGAAGATTTTACATTTTAAAAATTTACCACCCTATGTCAAAAAATTTGACAATTTAGATGAAACAAACAAGTTCCTAAAAAGTCACAAATTACCAAAATTAACTTAAGTAGAAATGGAAAATCTGAACTTATAAAACCTAAAGAAATTTAACTAGTAATTAAATATCTTCCTACTAGTAAAAACCCAGTCTAGGATGGCTTCACTTGAATTTCATCAAATGTTAGAAAAAATAATACCAATACTTAACAAATTCTTCCAGAAAATATAACCTATTTCCAACCTATGTTATAGGGTCAATATACCAAGTCAAACAAAGACATCAAAAGAAAGAAAATAACAGAATATCCTCCATGAATATAGATGTAAAAATCCTCAACCAAAATACTAACAAACCAAATCCAACATGACCAAGCGGGATTTATCCCTGGTATGCACGATTGGATTAACATTCAAAATACAATGTAAAGTACCACATTCATAGAATAAAGGGTAAAAAAAACATGATCATCAATAAACACAGAAAAAGCATTTAACAGAATCCAAAACCCATTCATGAAAAAACTCTTAAACTTGGAATAGAAGGGAACTGAATCTAAGTAAAAGCATCTATGAAAAACCTGTAATGATTATACTTCAAAGTAAAAGAGGAACACTTTATCCCCAAGATCAGGAACAAGGCAAGGATATGTGTTCTCATCCCCTCTATTTAACACAGTACTGGAGGTTCTAGCCAGTGAAATCAGGCAAGAAAAAGAAATAAAAGGCATAAAGATTGGAAAACTGTCTTTATTCACAGGTGATGTGACCCTATATAGAAAATCCTCAGGAATCCATCCAAAACTATTAGAACTAATAAATAAGTACAGCAAATTTGCAGAATACAAGATCAATATATAAAAATCAATTGTATTTCTATAAACAAGCAAGAAACAATCAAAAAATAAAACTAGAATGCAATTCCACTCACAATAGCAAAGAAATAAAATATGTAGGAGCAAATTTAACAAAAGACATGTAAGACCTGTACACTAAACATTTCAAAACTTTGCTGGGGGGAAATGATGTATGCAAAAAGATAAACCACCACCTCACAAAATACACTCATTTAACTCAAAATGGGTCACACACTTAAACATAAGAACTAAAACAATAAAACTTTTAGAACAAAACATGTAAGAAAATCTTTAAGACCTTGAGCTGGCCAAAGATTTCTATACCAGAAAGCATGATTAACTGGACTTCATCAAAATGAAAAATTATTGCACTTCCAAAGACACCATTTAAAAAATGAAAAGACAAGAAGACAACATAAGCAAAACGTGTATCTGGTGAAGAATATATAATGTGTATCTGGTGTAGCTAGAATATATAAAGAACTCTTACAATTCAGTAATAAAAAGACAAACAACCTGAATCAAAAAATGGACAAAAAATATGAGCAGAGCCCAGCCAGGCATGGCTCTACAGTTCAACATCAACCTAGGATCCAGGAGACCACAGTTTGATTCCTGGTCAGGGCACATGCCTGGGTTGCAGGCTTGATCTCTAGTCGGGGGCATGCAAGAGGCAGCCAATCAATGACGACTCATCACTGATGTTTCTATCTCTCTCTTTCCCTCTCCCTTCCTCTCTATGAAATCAATAAAGATATATTTAAAAAACAAACAAAAAAACCATATACATATGAGCAGACATTTCACCAAAGATACACGAGTGGTTAATAAGCACATGAAAAGATGTTCAACATTATTACTCATTAGGGAAATAGAAATTAAAACTATAATGCCAGCCAGCCGGTGTGGCTCAGTGGTTGAGCCCAACCCATGAACCAGGAGGTCACGGTTCAATTCCCAGTCAGGGCCCATGCCCAGGTTGCAGGCTTGATCCTCAGTAGGGGACGTGCACGAGGCAGCTGATCAATGACTCTCTCATCATTGATGTTTCTATCTCTCTCTCCCTCTCTCTGAAATCAATAAAAACATATTCTGAAAAAGAAAACTACAATAACATACCATTTCATGTCCACTAGAATAGGTATATTAAATAAGTAAGAACAAATGTTGGTGAGGGTGTAGAGAAAATGAAATCCTCACACACTTACTGGTGGGAATATAAAATGGTGCACTAACTTGGAAAACAGTTTGGCAGTTTCTCAAAAAGTTTAACATAAAAACAACATACAATTCAGCAATTCTACTCCTAGAGAAATGAAAGCATGCATCCACAGAAAGACTTGCATACAAATGTTCATAGCAGCATAATTTCTAATAGCCAAAAGCCATAACCAACAAACATCCTTCAACTGTGAGTAGTCAGACAAAATATGGTATACCATAAAACTGAAGGCAATTCAGCAATAAAATGGAACAAACTACTGACACACATTACATAAAGGATAAAAATCTCGAAAACATGCGAAGAGTCAGAAGTCAAACAAAAAAGATCACATATTGTATGGTTCTATTTATACGAAATGTCCTGAAAAGGCATATTTAAAAACAGAAAGTAGATCAGTGGTATAAATGGGGATTAACTATAAATGGTCATGAGGAATCTTACTGAGAGGATTAAAATATTCTAAAACCGATTAATGATGGTTGCACAATTCAGAAAGTTACTAAAACTCATTTAATTATACACTTGATATGAGTGAATTTTATGATACAATTTTATGGTGAGATAAAACTCAAAGTTGTTTAAAGCTATTTTTAAAAGTTTAGTATTTAAATAATGGGTGATGGAAAAAGCATTGAAGAGTCTTAAACAGGCACTCAACAAGTGACTGTTGAATAAATAATGAGAGAAAAATAACCAAGCAGGTCACTGATTTTTCTCAGAGTATCCTAGAATAGTCTGAGCACTGGAAGGAAGTGTGAAAATGCTATCATAGAGAAAAGATCCACATTGGGATAACAGAGACATAGGCTAGAATGTGCGTTCAAATATTTACTAGCTGTGTGGTATTATGAAAGTCATGAAACCATGCTGAGTTTAAGTTTCCCTGTGTAGTTGAGTATTTAATACAATGCGTTAATGTTTAACATGGTTGTTAGTAATCCAAGAACTGATGGCTGGTGGCAGCAGTGAAGTAGTACTAATAGTAGAAGCTGCTCTGACCAGTTTGGCTCACTGGTTAGAGCATCAGCCAGTGAACAAAGGGTCTTGAGTTTGATTTCTGGTTAAGGGCGTGTATTTGGTTTGCAGGTCTTGATCCCCGGCACTGGTCGAGGTGCAAGCAGAAGGCAACCAGTCAATGTGTCTCTCTCACATCGATGTTTCTATCAGGCGCCCCTAACCCCACCCACGTCCCTCTCTCCCTTCCACTCTCTCTAAGTATCAATGGAAAAAATATCCTCAGGTGAGGATTAAAAAAGATAAAAATAGTAGAAGCTATATGAGGTCTGGCCCAATATATATTAGGTAAAGAAATACAAAGTTTCTTGCACCAAAGTGTCTTTTGGGCCTTTGTATGGATACTGCTAGAAATCAAGTCACACACCTCTATTTAAGACTAAAGCATTCAAGAACTGTTTTCTAAAGGAGATTGAGCTTAGTCAAAGTTCTAGCCAATCGAGATACAAAGTTCCTCAAGAATGACACGTATGATTTTGTAGTATGTGCAGCAATTCAAGTTCAATGCAAATGCATAAAACTAAATTGCTTAAACAAGGTACACATTTTAAGGGGAAAGATATGTTAAAAATAAAACTAGGCAGAAAGCAAGAATCATTAAGAAAAAAAATAACTCCTACCAATAGTTATTTCCTACTTCACAGAAGAAACATGAACTAAGAATAAGGTGCTATTTCATTAAACTGCTAATACACTGGAAAGAGAAAAAACACCATGCATGCAAGTAATGCTTCCAGCTCCATTTTCAAACACCAAGAGCCACAGCATTTAGTTGAGAGGCTGGCAAGCTGCAGCCCACAGAATCAACCGGGCCTGCCACCTTTTTGCAAATAAAGTTTTATTTTCAACAGCAGAGTTGAATATTCACTACAAAGACCATGTGACCTGCAAGACCAACTGACTGTGCAGAAATAGTTTGTTTAGTAACCAGTAAGTGCTGACTCAGTTCAAATGTTTAAACCAAGGAATTAAAAGGTAAGATTATTGCATCTGATAATGCACTGGTTTAAAAAATACCCTGGGTACATCATGTGACAGGATATACACTGACAACTGATGAAGTCAAAAAGGTTTGACACAATATCTGTTCAGATATGAGACCTAGGCAAGATATTTAAGTCAGTTTCCTCACTTCTGTATCATAGGCATAATACCTTCCAGAATTATATGTACAGGATCCAAAACCATTAATAATATCAGGTAATAACTACTCAATAAATGCTAGTTCCTTTTATCTACATACTAAACTGGTACATCCATCTATCCCTTATAATCCTGCATTAACCCTCAGTCTTTAAAGCCAGGCATTCTATCACTAGAAAATACTGCTGTGCAATGTACCCCATTCCTTTAGCTATCATCCAACATGGACTCAGCAATCTGGAATGTCCCTACACTTTCCTAATATAACCTGAGTCAATGAGCTCTACAGCTATGTAGTTCTTACAGTATGAAATTTCAGGATACACACACACAAATGTATATGTACTTATATAGATATAGTGTTGCCTCAATACTCATCTCTCAAACTCAGAGATAGCACAATTAGTTCTAGAATAATAATTGTATTATCCTATCCCCTTTAAGTCTTTTTTTTAAATAAATCATTTCCAAGTCTTTGTCTTTCCAAATGAAAGCATGGTATTCATTTATAGACAGTCCTCATTTCTAAGTCCATTAAGCTATTTTTAATCTTGCTACTTAGAGTGAAAAAAAAGTCCATGCAAATCATGAACTCTAGATGATAGGTCCATGAATTTTAACAAATACGCCACTCTGGTGGGGGATAGTGATTATGGGGAAAGGCTATGTGTTTGTGGGGCAAAGGGTACAGGGGCAATCTCTGTATTTTCCCCTCCATTTTGATAAGAACCTAAAAGTACTCTAAAAAAATAAAGCCTTAATTTAAAAAAAATAGAGCCTTAAAAAAAAAAACCACACAGAATCTTCTAGACAAAGTGGCCATACATGATAGTTTTTCCAAGGACCCTAGTTCATATTTAGGCCTTTCATCACAGAATAATAATTAACAGCACCCCCAAGTCACTGTCAAGCGTCCTTGGCTTCAAGATAAAATATATGATCACTTCACTTCTATGCCTCAACTTACCCCATCTAAGAAATAAATCAGTACTTCAAAATCCAACCCTGATACATAACTGCAGGAAAGGGGTTCACAACATCCCCCATCTCTTCAGAGACTTAGAAATCTGCCACCTGGAGTGAAAATGCAAACGCCCTTGCACCTCATGGCCTGATGCTTACGGGGCCTCTCCAGCCTCTCCATTTTCTAGGGTCTAGGCGGCAACATTTTTAAATCCCACGCATGTAACAAGCCAAACATATAATTGGGAAATATACATCTGTACTCATTAGCATGCTATATAGTTTAAGAAAATATATACAAATATATATTTTTTAAGAATCTGGAGCCCAGCCAGGCATGGCTCAGCGGTTGAGCGTCGACCTAGGATCCAGGCAATCGGGGTTCGATTCCTGGTCAGGGCACATGCCCCGGTTGTGGGCTCGATCCCCAGCTGGGGGCGTGCAGGAGGCAGCCGATCAATGACTCTCTCATCATTGATGTTTCTACCTCTCTCCCTGAAATCAATAAAGATATATTTTTTAAAAAAAGAATCTGGAAAACTTTTTTAAATAAAATGCTTTATGTGAAAAAGTAAGATATTAAATGTATACGTGAGGGGAAGTCTAAAACTAAGGCAAAATAATAACCATGGTGATATTTAAGTGGTAATACTAGGTGACTACATTCTTTTTCTCTATGTGTCTGTTTTCCAGCTTTACTTAAAGTGAATTTGCACTGTGTTTATAATGAAAGATTCTCACATGCAGCCAAAGAACAAGATGTTCATACTAAAGCTGAAGAGAATATATAGGGGGATCACCCAAACTTTAATAAATCCAAATCTGCTACGCTATCTACATACAGCCTAAATAACATGAGATACTCAAGGAAGGCACAGAACACCCAGGATACTTCCAGGATAAAGGGACTGTCCTTTGCTTATGCAAAGTACTTCTAATGGCATCGGTGGCAAGAGGTTTCTAAAGTTCAAGGTGGCGTTAGAGTAACGATTCTTACCCAGGTTTAAGCTTGAAGAGGATCCATGTGAAGAGAGGGAAGGAGGTGGTGTCTGTGAATGTCCTGGTCCCTGACTAGGGAGAGGCATGCCCACGGGTCCAGGAGAGGAGGAAAAGCTAAGGCCGTTATAAAAACTGTGTCCAATGGGGGTCAAGCTGCTCGATGTCCTCTTATAAAGGTCACTGCTGCCAGTCAGGGAGTCACGGCGGGAGCCACTGCCAGTGTTGGAGTTTGCAACTAAAATGGAATTAAAACAATGCAGATAAGAACAGGCCTGTTCTTTGAAGAACAAGCCCAGTGACCTGTTCCTAACACTTTGATCCAGACTCCTTACCACCGCAAATTTGTCAGCAGAGACAGCCTAACTGTTCATGTGGCAGTTCTAGAGGCAGGTAAGGTAATAAAGAGGACATGGCTCAGGTTAACATGAAACTTTTGTTCAAACCATCACACATATGCTAAATTTACCTCCCTTTTGTGTCATATATTATGGGGTGGGGTGGGTTAAAAAGCTCTGACGGCCACATAAGCTATGAAAAAGGTGAAAAAAAATGGGCTAAAAAGAATGCCTTTCATCAACCCAAAGGTTCTAGTAGAAAAATGGAGTACAGAAAACAGATTTGTAAATGGGGTATTGCCCCATACACAAGACTTCTATATGAAAGCCTGTTTTCTCAATGGGTTCATTCAATCAAGAGTTATTACTAGACCCCAATTTAAGACACCTTCTCTCAAACACACCCTTCTGTTTTGACATCACATTGTTTTACAAACACTGCAATTAACCCATTGCTTACCTTACTACTTTCCCGTTTTTTCCTCCCATAAAACGTTAAAAATATCTTGGTCTAATTTCCTTCCTCCCACTTTTCCATAATATGTACTTTAATTCTTCTCAGAAGACTGCAGAAAACTCATGGCTCTTTGAGGCCTGCAGATTGTAGAGTCCACTACCCTGTGATCTTTGGTAAGTCATCCTCCCTGTTTTTAACATTCACATTTCTATGCTTCCTTCCACATCCTCCCAGTGCCTGCAAAAATCTACCCTGCTTTCCTAATCCCTGTAACATATCAACTATGAGATATAAATAAGTAGCAACCAGAGCATAAACCTGAAATAGGCCCCAAATGTATACTTATTTTAATAGTCCATCATCTCAAAGACATGTGGGACAGTTGGATTCCTACAGGGCTCAGTCAAGATCTGCCTGTGGTATCTGTCCAGGGTTCCATGCATTGTCAGTGTTCCATAAATATTGTAAAAATAATTAAAATTCAGTTTTAACAGCACATCAGTCTGATTTCTACCTGCTGTTCCAAACCCTCCAAGGGCTGATCCCAGGGTGGCGCCGAGAGAGCTGCTGCTTCCAAATCCCAAGGATGTGTTGGCAGGCTGGGCAGAGCCCTGGGAGAAGAGGGAGCTGCTCTGGGAATTGCTGCTCAGAGAGTTGTTGCCATAGAAAGAGCTGGATGCCAGGTTGTTATTGGGCTGCTGTTGGGGCTGGGGCTGAGGTTGCTGGGTTCCTAAAGGGCGAAATGGTCCATTTGTTGTTCCAGCAAGACCACCGGCTGCTCCATTTGCTGAAGCTGCGGCTGCTGCAACAGCTACAAAGAAGAAAGCAAACCATCTGGCTATAAAAGGGATTGTACAGATTTGCAAACTACATTGCTATCCTTTTTTGAAAATCTTTTAATTCTGCTGTATCTTTTTAAAGTAGACACAAACCTTGTAAACAGCTATACACAGATCTGTCTTTGATCCCTTCATTTGAAACTTTTATTTTCTATTTCTACTTTCAAAATAGTACTGGAGCAAGTTCAGTATGTTGGTGGCTTTAAAGAATCTGTAGTTTAAAATAGGTACAGATATCAAATATATCCATTTTAAATATAACTACTTCCCAAAATCTCATGTTTCACAAATATCTATGTTAAAGACATTTTTCTAGAACCAATATCAACCATACAGTAAAATCCCTCAAATTCCTAAGACATTTAAGCATGTTGCTCTCCTCGAGATGTTTCCACTATTACTCCTGATTAAATGTATACAGCTTCAAATAAAAACCTATTACCACCCCAACCAAAATTTATTTATCTGTCACGTCTCACTACTACTCCTCTCCCACCTTCCCTATTCCTGCCCCATGAAAAAACAACCGAAAACAAAAACAAAAAACCTACATTATTTTAAAATAATGACATGTATTTCTATGACATCAGCCTTGGACTTCTGCCAATGGTAACATTTTTATGAGTAATCTAACTGGCTATGCCTACAGTGGAATGGGCCTCTGCTGTTCACCAACCGGAACATGCCACCAACAAAATCAGAATCTATTGATGCCATTTTTTGCTTCTGCTTCTCTTTGAAATATTACAGGGTAGAAATGCTATACTGAGAACTGTCACATAAAGTGCATTTCAACACATTTTAAGAATGTCATCCTTCACCCTTTTACCCTTGTAGGTATCTGATATGAGCTCACCTGCTTGTGCAGCTGAGGAACTAATGATGACTGGGGCGGGAGCTACAAGTCGCACAGGAGCTCCAAGACCATTTCTTGCTCCTGCATTCACCACAAGGGCACCTGTTTGGTCATAGTAAGCAGCAGGAGCCAAGACCGGATAACCTAGGGATAACAAGCCAACATATTGTAAGTATATATGAAACTAATAAATGTCTCCTAGCACCAGCATATTGTAAATAGTCACAAACTCTGCTCTGGGGACAGACAGACCTAGGTGTATAATCTGACACCAACACTTAGATAGCTGTATGACCCTGAATCTCCAGTTATCCAATTCCTCGCCTGTAAAATGAGGATAATTATAGTACACATCCTCATAAAGTTCTTGTGAAGATTAAGCTAAAAGATGAATGTGAAAGACCTAGTATGATAGCTGGCACAATAAAAGGAGTATTGTTTATCACCCACTAGGTGCTGGAAAGGGAATTTGGGGTAACAGAGGATACCTATACTCTTCAAAGCGTTAACCAAGGTTACTACCGGCAATCATACACCGACAAATTTTTAATGTTTTCCTTACTACACAAATAACAGAGGGTACAAATGATTACAACAATCATAGTACTTCCATACCACTTAACAATCTAAGCACAATATGCTGCAAGTTAGCAGGAAAAACCTAGATAGGCTTCAACAAACAGGATCTTTTAATGCCATATGAGATGGAAATCTTCAAATCCTATTAAGCCATATAAGGAATTATAGATGACTTAATAAAACACAAATGCTTAGTAACTAACAAAACAAATAATACTAAGTTAAATTTACTCACTGCCCAGCTGGTGTGGCTCAGCAGTTGAGCATCGACCTATGATCCAGGAGATCAAAGTTTGATTCCCAGTCAGGGCACATGCCCAGGTTTCGGGCTCAATCCCCAGTGGGGGCAGTTCAGGGGGCAGCCGATTAATGATTCTCTCTCATCATTGATGTCTCTATCTCCCTTCTCCCTTCCTCTCTCTGAAATCAATAAAAAAATATAAGAAAAAAAATTTACTCGCTAAATTTGTAAGTGAATTGGTTAATCTGGCTATACTCCACGGTACGGATCCATAAAATTATGCTGTCTCATAAGGACCTGTTTCAAAGGAAGAGCCTCAAACTACATCCAATCCATGCAAAGAATAAGACTGGACAACAATGAGCCAAAAATGACATACATTCAAGATATATATAATCATGCGAAGGCAGCTACAAAATACCTCTACTATTGGTTCAGAAGAAATCCTAGAAATGTAAGGAATGACCCAATCAAGAAATACCAGAAATTTCTTCCTAATAATGCTATTCAAAAACATCAGCATAAAGACTAAAGGCTTGGAATAATGCTAAAGTGGCCAGGCCAATTCTTCTATCCCTAATCCTCAGAGAGAAAATAGATCATCACTAATGTAAACAGCATATTCTAATCAATTGTGGAGATGAGTGTATCTCCACCATATGAGATGAAGACTGGCTCAGAACAGTTAAGGTGCTCTCATCAACGACTGTGGTCTAAGTGAGGGCAAGTATATGTCATCCTTGCCAGTCACCAAATCATGACAAGCCTAAGCAAGCTAAATGCACTACCCAATCTCCTCTGAATCTCTCCAAACAAGCAGATTTTTTCTCTCTCCAAGTATTAGGAACAAAATGCAGCCTCACCTGGCATGCCTGCAGCCAGTCCTTGTCCAAAAGCAAGGGCAGAATTCACTGCTGCAGCTGCCACTAGCGGATCTGTTTGCTGTCCCTGCTGATTCTGATTTGGGGTCAAAGGACGCTGGCTGGCTCCTCCACGGAGAACCTGGGAGACAGAAATAAATCAACTACATTCTTCTTGAATTAGTTATATCTAAGACCCACCACGTACTTAAGTTGGGTCAACTTTTTTGTTTTAAATCAAATTTCTTGAGTTGGTATTGGTTAATAAAATTATATAGGTTTCAAGTGTACAATTCTATGATACATCATCTGTATATTGTATTGTGTGTTCACCACCCAAAACCAAATCTTCAGTCACAATATATTTGATCCCTTTTACCACCCCCCTCACTCCCCTTCCCTCTGGCAACCACCACACTGTAGTCTATGTTAGGTTGACTTTAAAAACTGATGATTATAAAAACATTTTTCCTGCCTATCTGGTGTGGCTCAGTGGTTGAGTATCGAACTAGGATCCAGGAAATTGTGGTTCAATTCCTGGTCAGGGCCCATGCCTGGATTGCAGGCTCGATCCCCAGTGGGGGGCGTGCAGGAGGCAGCCCATCAATGACCCTCTCATCATTGAGGTTTCTGTCTCTCTCCCCCTCCCCCTCCCTTTGAAATCAATAAAGACATATTTTAAAAACAAAACAAAAAACTTAAAAACATTTTTCCTACAATGGTACTATAAAGAATTGCTATTAGGATAAAAATGCCGTTAACATTATTCATAGAGTGAAGTTCATTCTACCATTTTTAGTTTAAATATATTACCTTTATAAAGCAGTGAAAAGCATATAAAAGTGATGATTCCATCATTAATTGAAGACTTTTAATGCCTATCACCTGGTGAGTAATAGGAATAAAGCAGAGTAAGGCAGACAAAACCCCTGCCCTCTTAGAGGTTTTATTCTGTGACTGAGACAGACAATAAGTAGTGACTACAATATAGTGTCACTGGCTCTCACAAAAAGTGAGTGAAGAAGAAAAGAGTATGATGCAGTGGGGGAGAGGATTTAGATAAAATGAACAAGGATAACTTACCTTCGAAATGAAGTTAAAATATCTGTCTCTCTCTCTCTCTCTCTCTCTCTCTCTCTCTCTCTCTCACACACACACACACACACACGAAGCTATCTTTTCTTTATGGAATCTGAGAACACCTTCTCTTCCCTGCCACACTATTCCTGTTCCCATTCATCAAGGCCCAAATGAGCTCACCAGATTTGATTTAAGAGGCTTCTGACCGGCCTATTTCTATTTCTCCTCTCATATATTCCACGAACACACAGCAATCTATGGAGGTATTAGTCAAGAACACTGACATTTCAGTACAGAACGCCATCTGTCACTGTAATAAAGGATCTCCTTTTTTATTAATGAAATATAGGTGTCAAGATGCTGGTAATCATTCTTACTCTGAATACTCTGAAAAATCTATTCCACTAGATCTATAAACTATATAGCAAGTAAAAATGTAAAAGCCACAGACCAGAGCTAAAATTACCAAAGTTTATAGACAATACATTTTGCAATGTTTTCAAAGGCAAAGTTCTTATCAGATCATGTTCACTATCACTGCTATTTTTAACAGACATGTGGTTAAGAGCCTGGGTACAGATTATTCTTGGTACCATTTGGTAAAAAAATTAAGAGAAACACCACTAGCAATCAATTAAAGATTTATTAAATAAGCATAAGGTGAATAATACCGTCCATATTCACAAGAAGAGATGTAAAAACATTTAAATTACCCTAAGTCTCTTATTTCCGTCTCTGTAAAAAATAGTGAGAGTAACAGCCTATCTTGCAGATTTGTTGAAAGTATGAGAGCTAATGTATTACCCAGGAGCTAATCAGTAACCAATAGCTAATTACTATCAGAATATTAGGCAATTTATTTCTGTTTGTGACCTAAAGAATCTACCAAGCTTTACAAGAGAAGGAACACTTCAATCTACATAGACAGAAGAGGTTTCCCAGGTGAATGTTTGGGCCAAGACTCAGAAGATGCCTGACCAATAACCCAGGAGAGCCTCACTCTAGGAAAAGTAAACAGTATATACAGAGAAACGGTAAATACTAATAGTTCAAAACTACTGGAGAACTAATTAAACCTCAATGCAAGCATTGTTTTTATTGGGCAAGATTAACAAGGCTTATGTCTAGTTAGAAGTTGTACAAAAGGTCAGGGGACATAGGAGTGGACATGGTGCCCAAAGGAGGAGGTAGTCCTTACTGAATCCGGTTTTAATGAGGAGACTAACATGTTTCCTTTTAGTACACTCTCTAGAAATCTATGTAGTACCTTGTTGATAAGTCAAAGTTCTTAAGTCAGCTGCCAATATTGATGTGTTTTAATTTCATCAATAGGTATCAAGTCTGGGTTTTATGGAAACGTGGAAATAAATATATAAAATTTCACAAGTAACATCTTAACATCTAATAAAATCATTAAAAAATATATGAAAATCTATTTGTAAAACACTATCCAAGGAGTTAAGTTTACTACCTATCTTCAGAGAAGTTATGCAACTTGCCCTAGTTGCAACCAGTTAGTGGTAGAACAAAGACCAGATTGCAGGTGTTACGTAACTCCAGACATCACAATATGGTCAGAAAACAGCACAAATTGTGAAATAATAGCCTTGTGTTTAAATCTTAGCAACTTCATATTTGTGTGACCCTAGGTTCACAAATTCCACTTCTTCAATCTCATGATGGGAAGTCATATAATCTACAGAATTAGAGTAAGTAAAAAATTATACGTAGGGCACTTAGCTTTTAAAAGCAAGCTTTCAATAGGAACTGTTACTATCTCTGCTGTTCACTCTATTACAGCTCATTTTAAAACATGGTAATTATTACTTCAGTCTTTCAAATCCATAAGGATTTGGCAGCCATTTAAACACAAAAATCATGACAGAAATAGACTAACTACAAAGAGTAGCTATTAACAAATTCATTAATAGATCACCCATTCTGTCAATAAATCCCCTTAAATTCTTGGTACTAGAATTGTATCTACTGAAAGGAAAATTATGGCCTGACCGGGCATAGCTCAGCGGTTGAGCATCGACCTAGGATCCAGGCGATCGGGGTTTGATTCCCAGTTGGGGTACACGCCCGGGTTGTGGGCTAGGCAGCCGATCAATGACTCTCTCATCATTGATGTTTCTATCTCTCTCTCTCCCTCTCCTTTCATCTCTCTGAAACCAATAAAGAGATCTTTTTAAAAAAAGAAAATCATGCATTAGCTTCCCCAAAATCATCTTACTGTAAAAATATTGGCCCAAGATAAACCAGCTAGAATTTCAAAACCCATGTTTTTCCTATAATTTTGTGGAATCTAAAAAAATAAACATACTCTCTTAGTGAGACTGATAAAAAGCAAAGGATTCTTGTTTGGATTATGTCATATAAACATATATGAACATGGTGTGTCATGTCAAAAAGACAGCTTTAAATTGACAATGCATATTGAAAGGTACACTGGATGACACCCAACCAACTGAGCGACACCAGCCAGGGCCATCAGTTTTATTTATAACACCAAAATATTGCTAAGTTAAATATAATAATGGACTGGTCAAAATAAAGTTCAGGATATTCTTTGATGGATTTAAACATAGCTAGTAAATGTTATTAAAATGAACATTAAATAATATGGAAAACTGTAAAAGCGGGATGCAAAACCATGTGAACAGAAAAATTCCCATTTTATAAAAAATTCATTAAATAATGTTAAAATGACAGATACCAAGCATTAATAGTGGTTTCTTCTGACATAAAAAAATATATATATATGTGTGATTTTTTTTTGAGTTGTCCAATTCACCACAATATTCAGCAATAGGTATTATTCTAGTAAGCAGGAGAAAATGGCCTACTTAAAATAAAAATGACATACTGAGTTTTGCATTTAATTATCCTTTCCCAACTCAATTTAAAAGCTCTTATTACTGTAAGTTAAAACAGACATAATAGGTTTAAGATTTATATCTAATGCAATAGATGTTATAAATAAGCAGTCTTAAAAACCAGTACCTCCCCTTCAGTGGCAAGCTACTTGTAACAGAACCAGAAGAGACCTGAGAATGGTGCTTAGCAGGTAACTACAGTACAGCAGAAAGAAAAATTACTATCAGTATGATACTCACTTTGCCACTTGCTAACCAGGTACCCTTAACTGGACCATTCTCTATGCAGTTTTCTCAGATGTATATCATTATTTCAACTAGCTACACTGACCAAGAACCTGATTCATAAATGGCATTCAGTAAGCACAGCTAAGTCTGAGCCTAAACTCAAACACAAACATGAGAGGGAAGTCACCCATTCACAGTGTTTCTCTATTTGGACCAACATTACCTTTTAATTATATATAACTAAAATTCGCACTTACGCAGCATGAATTTTGTTAACATTTACCTGCTGCTGCCCTTGCTGAGCCTGGGGGGTGGTCTGCTGATTAGCAGAATTTGTTGCTGCAGCAGCAGCCGCAGCTTGCTGCTGGAAAAGACTGGCAGGGTAGACGCCCCAGGGAGTAACTCCATAATACTGGTGAGGGACCACAGCAGGGCCTAAAAACAGCAAGAGAAAGGTAAGAAAACTTTAGACTATTAAGACTAATCTCAGGGAATACATCTGACTCAGCAGATCCTACTGTACATTATTAATTTAAGAATATATTGATTCATTCTAGCTAATCATTAATTCTATTTTTTAACAGAAAATATTATGCATGATCCCCACACCCAAGTCTTTGAACATCAGTAATATACTCCAGCCCTAGAGGAAGAGGCTAGTGAAGGATGCAACACTGGAGATATCAAAAGGGCACATAACTGACAGAAGTAGGAGGGGGTGGGTTTAAGAATACGTGGAAGAATTTGCCTTGGTCAGGAAGAAGGCAAAGGCATGCTTTTCCACATAGGAAAGATACAAAGTTTGTTGCTAGAAGGGAAATAAATGGAGAGTTTGTGTGCTTATTGTGATGGAAAAGAACAAAAAATTAAGTTGTACCCTGTTTTCAGCGTTAAGGGTGGCACCTGAGGTGATTAATAGGAATAGAGATCCTGGTGCTTCATGAACTCCAGGAGCATGAAAATCCATCAGTCCTCTGACAGCAAAACCCAGACAGCCCACTGAACCTCCACTACTCAATTTCTAAGATGCTTGTTTTTCACAGTTCTATTTTTAAAGTCACAAATATCATTCAATACAACTATATTCAGATACTGATATCTGAAAATTTACATTTAAGTCAAATAAAAACAAAAAATATAACACCTTGACTTATTACCAGCCTGCTCAGTAGTCTAACAACTGGGCTTTCTGCTTTTAAGCTGTATTATCTGTTCACCTTCTTTCACAAGTTACAGCTGTAATCTTTGCCACACAGAGTAGGCACCAGAGAGGTAACAGAGCTATAGAGACAGCAATCTGGATGTGGCAGAAACCTAAACCATAAAATTTTCTGAAGCTGGTAGCAAGGAACATCAAGTTGCCTACTTGCCCATCAAGACAAAGGCTCAAAGCTAGCTCCTCAAATCTTCTGACACACATCTCCAATTTGAACTTTCTTAGTTAAAGAACAGAGTTTAATAACCCCGTCTTACAATGGAGCTCCTTCCAAAGAGCTGTTTCAATATAGCTCTTCTGATATTAATCCTATAGCAAAATATATTTCATGAATAGTCAAAATAAACTGGTACATGTTTTCTGTTCCCCCATTTTAAGCTTCTCAAACACAAGTCAAATGATATCACTGCTCAATGTTGCTCTGACATTTCTAATTTGGCATTTTCTGTACCTGTGGGCTTAGCCAAGATCAAGAAGCAATGTTTATAAGAGTGCCCACTGTGAAACATTACATCTGCCTACAAAAGCTATGCTACAATTGAGTTATATTATAATAAGCAAATAAGTTAAAACATTTTTATCAGAACCTAAATAATCTAAAAAACATACCTCCAAGTTAAAGAGAGTGGTTGGCCCCCAAACTCATCTGGCTAGTGTCTATAAAGAGGAGTGGTCTTGGGCATTTAAGGAAAAGAATGAAAGAGAAAACACAAGAAGACCTTATCTGTGTTTTTGTTTCCTCACATGCAAAATGCGGGTAATAGGTGTTAGGATGTTGCCACATCTACCTTGAACCGTTAGGCTGCAACCTGCAATGATAGTCCCAAGGTCACCCCCCCAAAAGCTAACAAAGCAAACCCCTATTGGGCACAGATAGTTTAAATGTTTATGGTAAAAACAATCTTTTAAATTTTCTTTAAATGACACTCTTACTATTTTCCCTGGTGTTGTGGCCTTATGGCTGAGTTTAGGAAAATACCCTCAGGCACCTAATTTCTTGAGCTTGACTCATCTGGGTGCCTGTTTCCATTTCTGTGCAATTAACACTCCTTAAGAATATGCAGTTTCAGGGTTTGGGTAGTTAACATTTCCAGTTTTGTGTGGAAGTACTTAAGTCATTTTCAGTCTGGCTTAGCTGATGAGTACAAAAAATAAGATTCTCATCACCAAACTATGGTATCAGTGAGGACAAGTGTGTCAGGAAGAACTTAAGACAAGTTCTCTGTTTTAAATAACATACAGTAAGTTAGCAGAGGAAAGTTAGTTAGGAGAGGAAAGAAAGTACAGAAAAGACAATTTAAGATAACATAGAGCGCTGGCCAGGTAGCTCAGTTGTTTAGAGCGTCATTCCCGATACGCCATGATTATGGGTTTGATCTCACATCAGGGCACATACAAAAAGCAGCCAATGAATGAATTAGTAAGTGAAACAACATCTCTCACGCCCGCTCTCTCTCTCAAATCAATCAATAAATTAAAAATATTTTTAAAAAGATAACATAAATATTATACAGTATAATGAAGTGCACACATGGGCTTTGAGTTAGACCTGGTTCAAACCCCAACGCTACATTTCAATTGCGTGATCACAATAAAAGACAGCTTTCTGTTTTTTGGAGCCCCAAGTTCCTAATCTGTAAAATCATCATGTATCACTCAGCATAGTGCCTGGCAAATAGTTAATAAGGGTTCAATAAATATTAATGGTATTTAGCAAAAATCATTCTTCTGGGAAGAGCTTTCTATTTCTCCCTCAAAGGCCAACGGGAAACAGGGGAACTACACTACACGTTCCCAAAACTTATGCCAAGATGCTAACAATTCTAAAGAAAATATGAACTTCTATACTGCATTTGAGTTCATAATTACAAATCACATGCTATATAAAAGTGAAATCTTAAAATAATACTTAGTCATGATTAACATGACTTGGCAGGTTCTGTCCCCAAAGAATATTTACTTTGGAAAACATTTAGTTTGTCCTAAAGATGAATTCAATCTACCACACATTTATGACCCCACTATGGTAACAGCAACTATGCCAAAGTCAAATAACAAAAGTGCCTGCCTTTGAAAGAGTTCAGTCTCAAGGGGGGAAAAAACACATTCATGTTTACATCCATAAGCAAATAAATGCAGAACAATAATAAGTAACAGAGAAAGAATAGGGAGGGTTAGCAAAGGAAGGCTTTCTAAAGGTGGCACTGCCAGCTAAGGAGCTTCCCAGGCAAAGAATGGGAAAAGAGTTTACTTGGGAGGCCACAGTATCCAAAGACACCAAGATCTAAACCACCATGTTATTTACAACAAGCTAAAATCCATTTAGCGTTGCTAGAATGCCCGGTGTGAGCCAATGGTAGCCAATTTGGAGGGGAGACAGTGGCATGCATGTGAAGACATCAATGTACAAGTCATGGAGAGATCCCTATATGTAATGGGTCCCAATCCTCATTAATCCCCTGAATGCCATGATACCGCATTAAAAATATGGATACCAAAGAACAGCACACCCCACCACCACCATCCAAGTAGGTTATAATGATCAGCCATGTTTGATAATTACCATATGCTGCATCAGGATGGATAATACAGAAAGCAATCAAGGGTTTAAGCAGAATGGTAAAGAGATAAGCTCTGTGTTTGAGACAGTTTTCTTGAGCAATTTTGGGAGGCAGAGGAGGGGGAAGAAGCAAGGAAATTAGGAATATGTAAGAGAGAAAAGCTACAAAAGTTTAGGTAAAGCACATAAGGACCTGGATTGTGATAGAGGTAGTAGGAACACCTGCGTAAAGGGAGAAATTCTCAAAATATATATGAGCAACTGGTGGCTTCGTGGGTCAAAAATACCTACACAGGAGGTGGATGATTAGTTTGCCTTTGGACAGGTTCAAGTCTCAGGTTACAGCTAAACAGAGCTACACAGCTGGCAGGTAGATGGCACTGAAGTTAGGAGAGAAATCCCCACTGGAGACATGGATTCATCAGAGTATAAAGAACACATGCCCAATTCAAATGACTTTCAGCAGGTGAGAAAAATCCCTCATGCAGCAGAATGTCTCACCTAATGTCGCTGCTGCAGCCAATCCAGCTGTGTAGGGGTCCGTCCCTGGGGGAGCAGCGCTGATGATGTATGGATTGGGGACAAACGCAGCGGGAGCTAAACCTGCTGAAAACATACCTGTCAGTAAAAGCAAACTTGACTAAAACTGCAGCCCTACCAAATACCTACATAGTTTGTGTATTCATTCCAGGCTGCCGGTGGGGATGGGGGAAAGAAGATAGGGTAGGTGAGACTAAAGAAAAGTCTTTGAAAGATAAACAATCCCCATACTAAAGATTATGGTGACATTTATCTTTGTCTTTTTTTACCCTTGCTAAAAAATTACAATTAAAACTGTTAGGCAGCTTTAAGTTCACATAGTTTCTAAAAGATGATTAAAATTATAACAGGCTAAAATACAACAATTTAAAAGACATAGTAATGGGATGAAGGGAAGGACTTATTTCCACTTATAACAATTTTCCAAACAGTTTTCCTCAAAGGAAATGTATCGGTATTTATAAAGACAACTATCTACCTTCAAGTATAAAATACTAGACCCAGGCACAGGCCTCTATGCCTGGCTTTAATAGATGTGCGTTGAAAGCAAGTCTTCTCTTCCACAGCACACACCACAATCCATGATTAGCAGCCTGCTTTCTATTCAATCATGTCATTTTGACACATTAAAAAATACTTCTCGTACTTGTTTACATGTATAACACTGTGTGTTTCAGAGACCTTAAAAAGGCCAGGGGCAGGGGGGTGTCTAGATGAAAATATGCATGGCAGAACTGATACAGAAGAAGCAAAAGCTACTTTAAAAACCAGCAATTAAATAAGAATATTTTTAAAAACACATGCTGCTAGGAAAATGGATTTACAGGTACTACTTACTAATTAATAAAAGACATTGATATATTCACAGTCTATACCACCCCAACATGGACAAAACTATTGTTATTTAATCAATTTCATCCAATCTTACCAAAAGAGTTGATGCTAGTCACCAATGCAGTAAATACTTTAAATCCTGAAAGAGCTGAGGTAGAGCAATAATAGCTGGATACTAAGAAATCTTATGAGTTGAGGTGTAGAAGGTGTGCCAAAAATAAAGGATGTAAGCTAGAGACAACTGAACAAAAGGAAAAAGCCATTTACTTTGAGGGATTTGCCTGGACTTTTATAATCACTCTACTGGGTTTCACAGCAGCCAGTACCTAAAATGATGGCCACACTGATAGTGATAAAGGAACTTCAGGCTTAAGGACTTACCGATGTGAGGTTGATGGGCAGCTGCTAGTGCATACTGCTGCTGCTGGGCAGCTGTCAGCTGCTGGACAGCAAGCGCATTAGGTCTTTGGAACAGCTGAGGTGAGAAAAAGACATGGGGAGGTTAGAGAAACTATCTCATGAATAATTTTAAAATCTCTCTGAATAAAAATTTCTATACACCCCAATGAGTCATGATACGTTAAACAAAAATGTTCTCATGCTCTACTCCATTCACATCCCTCTTTCTTTACCTCAGTTTGGTGTGTCCATTTCCTACACGCTGACTACTTTGCACATTACATGTCCCCAAACCACACCTACATATAAATGCCCTATTGGTTGTCAACAAGTCTGAGGGGCCCGCCTAATCCAAGGCGCACAAAAATTAAACAAAGGTACTACAAAACAACTTAGCATGTTGTTCCTAGTGCTGTCACCTCCCTACATTCTTTAAAGACCCCACAAAAACTTGACTTCATCCCCACCTGAGCACTTTCTGGAAAAGAAAGTGAAAAGTATTCATCCTGTCCTCTGGCTGCCTCTTCCTGGGGAAATTATATTGGATGCCTTCCTCAACTAGTGCTTATCATAATGAGTAAGCTGGATGAGTGCCCAATTTTGGGGGGCTCTTGAGTTTACTGGAAGTACAGCTGCTCCTAACAAAACCTGGATTATGAACTCAGACCCTGCACACTTCTTAGTTTCCAAGAAAAGGACAGGAGTTCAAAGAACCTTAATACAAAGTCAATTATTCACTCATTCATTCTAAAAATATTTATCAAACAATTAATACCTACTAGGCACTGCACAAGGAACTAGGAATAGAACAATGAATAAAATGTTCAAACATTTTAGTATGAATAGTATCAGTACAAAGAAACGGGGAGCCAGTAACCCAAATCTGGATTGCTTTGACAAGCCTCCTTCCAAGCAGTCATAGTGAAGACGTCCATATTTGCTAGAATCACACAGGGCACTTACTGAAGGGACCTCCCTAGAAAGGACCTTCAACCTACCTGTTCTTTCTAAAGCACTTTTCAACAGCTCAGCTGACCTCACTGGATGATATCTAACAGACACCATGGATCTTAAATTACAGATGTCCTCATAAAGAGAGCCAATTATTTCACACATTAGGAGATAATGTCATTCCACCAACTCTGCTTAATTATTGTCATGACTGAACTTTTAATGGAAATACTTTATACTATGATTTGGCTACTTGTATGCCTCAAATATAGGAGTAGACTGATTTTAAATAAAAAAAACACAAAAGGTGAATATTTTGAACACACTCACCAACTATCTTTTTAAAAACCAGAGTAGAACTTAGTCTTTGTTCTTACAGTATGTCAAAAATAACCATGTAGAGATTTCAAAAATACTTGTTTTTTCCCAAAGGTTAAAGAAAAGAGTAACTTCATTTATGATGCTACTTTATAAGCAATCATTAAATATCAAGTCTTCAAAAGAAATACTGAACTACATTGACAAATATATCAAAACAATTGTTCACTCCCAGGAAGGGAGCCCATCAGTACTATGTGGTAATTGTGATCTTGGGATTTTTGCCAAGTTGGTTTCACATTTCTGTTTTGTCTAAAAGACAGTCTCATAGAACTCCTACCAACAGAAGGGAGTCCACCCAAGAAGGAGTCCAGCCAGGAGGCAGAAAACAAGTAAAATTGTGGGAAGTGTTATTTTTTTTTAATTTTTCACAGATTATAAAAATGCTTCCTAGTTCCACTAAATATCTACTGTTTCTTCAATGGCTCCTCCAGAATTTTCCTAGCCTTACACATTTTGAAATATTTAACATCTCAGACATGGCTCACGGCAAACCTCTTCCCTCCACCCTGCTGTAAACGAAATAATTCAATTCATTCAACAAACTTTTTTGTTAGCACATTATTAGCTAGAAGCTGTGACATATGAAGGAAAGATGGTCCATTCAGAATATAATCTTGATGTTTTCTTGATTTATTAACCAAAAATAGTACTCTAATGCCATTCCATATGACTTCTCGCTTCATGTTTTTAACATGTAACTCATTATATGTCTGTATACTGTATCTTGTGAATACAGACAAATAAACAATGTGTGAATACCATAAAAGTAATAATTCCACATGAGTTTGTGGTTCTAACTACATGTTACCACACTTTGAGAGTAGGAAGCATTACTTTTAACTAAAAAAATACAGGCCCTACAAGAACTGTCATATAGCCTGCATTTGAGATTTGATTAATATCTCAGTGATTATGGTGACTAGAGAAGGAATTATTTTGAGTGCATTTTGCAGTACACAATTAACAAAAGTAAATTATGCATCTACAGCAAGGCAGATTTGATTACAGATTACAATTCTGGCAATTTTCTTTATGTAACTGGTCTAGTATTAACTGGAAATACAGGGTATTGAAAACAAAATTGGGTAATTGGCAAGTGATGGATTCCAAAGGATCCTGAAAAACTCATACAAATACCATCTGCTGGGCAAAGCACTGAGTTCTGTAAACATTTTTCATGATTTTCACAAAGCAAGCTAATCATAACTGAGAAACACAATACTGTGATATTTGGAGAAAATGCTTGTTTTAAGGTCCATATAATGATAAATGTACCACTACTGATTAAAATTTACTTGGGTAAAATTCAAAAATTGTGGAAGAGACCAAATACAGAGGAAAATATTATCAACTATTTCAAGATTTGGGAACTACACAAGCAGGCTGGTTTGACTCCCTTCTCTACCACTATATGACCTTACAGAAAGAGATCCTTGTGGGGTTTTTATTCCAGAAAAAAAATTCTGGGCAGTCAAAAACTCTGTGACTGACATACAGCTGGTATCTTATAAAATACAGCAACTACTATTACTGTTGTTACCAATAATTGCGGGCATAAAAACATTGTTGTTGAGTTTTCAGGACATGGAGGAATGATATCCAGATATGGAGTTAGCAAATGTAAAAGACTATCCCCTCTGCTGCTCCCCCCACCCCAAAATAAAACATACCGCCAGACCTGGCTTTTTACCAGTTTAAGGTTATATACACAGTGGGTAAGGGATAAGAAAAGACTCTGTGGTCAGAAAGCCTGGATTCATATCTCAAGCTCCACCACTGACTTTCTATGTGACTTTGGGCAAGACAATCTCTGTGTTTTGCTCTCCTCCTCTAATAGAGACAATAAAGATATGTCTAACTCATAAAGTTGTTGCATTAAAATTAACACACGTAATGCACTCAAAACAATCTTTTATGTGTGATGTTCTGGTTGATAAATGGGAAGAGGCCCCCACACAGACACAGTGTGCTTCTGTGAGTCACCTCTTACAGCTCCTCCCCCAACAAAGCAGCCCAGGATGGGGAAATCAGAAGGTAAGACTCTTCAGAGTCAATGTTAAAAGTCAAAACCCCACTGAGTTCATGAGCACCAATTGCTCTCAGCAGTTCACAAAGACAACAGAGAAAAAAGAAAAACTTGTTGTTGTTGATGATCAGTGCTTTTTACAGTATATCCATGCAGAAAAAAATTATGAATGCGGCTGTTGAAAGTGAGACAACTCCACATATCAAAAGGCTTTCTGTTCTAGTACTAGAACCAAAAGAAACAGCCTGAATCGAGAAACCAAAACATAGGTGTTTGAATAGCTTATACAATATGACCTTTAGTAAGTCTTTTAGCTGCCCTACCTCATGGGGCTGTTGTCAGGATTCATAAAGAAAGGCTCTACATCAATGGTGGGACTAAAATTTTTAATAAAAAAGTGTATCTTGGAGCCAGTCCTCAGTACATGAAATTTGTAAAAGTTTGCTATTGTTTAAAGCTTCCAGGTCAAAGCCAATTTTTGGCCAGGTTACCTAAACAACTGTTTAACAGTTAACCAGGTTAAATGACCAACCAATGATTACAATGTTTTCTGGTTTAACAGGTACATACACACCATGCTGCTAAATTTTTAAAAATAGAAACTTCTTTACATTTCTTTAACAGGTAAAGAATCTCATTCCAAAATAAATGGTTTCTAAATAAGGTGCGAAAAACAAAACATATCCTTCTTCCAAGTAATTTAATATCTTTCTAAGAAAATCACATCATAAAATTTCAACAAAGTCAAATAATAAAGGCAAGCTTCAATCAACCAAATTACTACCTAATGGAAGCATTTTAACAGTGATTATACAAATGGCACTAATAGAATAATCCACTCAATTGTAAACTGAGAGGCAAGCCAGAATTAAATTCCTATGTTAAAACTATGCACAAACTTGGCCTCATAAGAATTACATTTAATCACTACCACACTTTTAAAAGCAATGCATGCCAATTTCCTCTCCCATCTGACTAGGGCTGTGAAGGAATAAATACAGTATTTCAATTGTGATCTTCAAAGTACTTTCTCTTTGTTAAAATTCATGCTTAACAGGGTCTCAGTTTTAGTACATCCAAATACAATTTTGTAAAACACGCTTCATTAGGTTATTTTCAGATTAACTGAATTCTAAATAAAGAATATCAACAATTAATCTGATTAATCTATCATGACATAATCCTTCCTGGCTTTAATTTCTGCTATATAGGATTGTAATTTAATGAAACCCCAAAATAATTTTCTAAAATATACTTAATAGTTGTATAGCTCTTTATTAAAGTAAAATAGTCCTCAACCATCATAACACAAAATGGTATCAAACACTATATATGAACTGTTCACTGTTTTTCCCAGAATTGAGGAGAAAACAGTAAGGGGAAAGTGTGAGAAAAAGGGAGAATATTCCAAAAATATCAATGAGCATTTTAAACTGCCCTGAATTAGGGGTTTTTTAGCCCTAGATCTTTATACTTGGGATAGGTAAAATTATCATTTCCACAAAATTTAGCATGTCTATCAATTATGATTTTAAGCAACGAACCACATTAACATCTATGCCTTAATCACCAATAGAAATCACATACATTTTCATAATTTGCAATTGTCAGATATCTCAGAATCTTGTTTATGCTCATTAAGATAGCTAGTACAGCCGGGCCGGGCGTGGCTCAGTGGGTGAGCGTTGACCTAGGATCCAGGCGATCAGGGTTCAATTCCCGGTCAGAGCACATGCCCGGTTGCGGGTTGGATCAATGACTCTCTCATCATTGATGTTTCTATCTCTCTCCCTCTCCTTTCCTCTCTCTGAAATCAATAAAGATATATTTAAAAAAAAAAAAAAAAAAAGATAGCTAGTACACCCAACTCTTTCTCGTGCTTCATAGATATTTTTATACAATTGGATTCCTTTGTAATTCTACTTACACTCTACATTTTAAAACATCAGTCCAAGAATTCAGTCCACAGATCTCAACCTACCTGCTAAGGGGTTCACAGCACATTAAAAAAAATCCCTGATCTAAAACAATTTAGGAAGGTTAAGTTTATGATTAACAATGACTAGACAAGTACCATTAAGTTTATAATGAACTAAATGAAAATTGCTTTTTCTGCATTTTGAGGCTGATCTACATTACACATCTCATTAAAAGCTGATATTAACAGTTTTATGAAACCAACTTACTACACCAAATCAAACCTGATTTAAGGGTAGTAAGACATAAAAAGGAATTATTTTGTCAATTTCCAAACCAGATCCCCTCATAAAATCACAAATAAAGCTACCCTATCAATTGTAGCAAATAACTCAAAACTAAAAAAAAGAGAAACAGCCTTAGTCCTCAGCTGTCCCACAAGTGCTTCATGTATCATAGCCGTACGATGAACACTAGCTCTGTTCATTATGGGCAGAACCTAAGGGTCCTGGAAGGACCCAACGGTCAACAGTTAACTGATTAATATGGGTAAAAAAATGTCTAAGACTGCTACTAAACACAACACTGGGCACAAAAAAACTAAACCATACTAATTAAGTCATTCCCTCTAAAATTGTCCTGTCACTGCCTCTAAAGCAGCACAGCAAAGTCATTAAGACACACACTATCTACACAACCTCATTTTTATTCAGCCTCAACTACCACGTAGGGTGACATCTTCTAAATTAACTAATGAACATGTACCTATTAATTTCTAATTTGAAGCCTTTAGTTTACCACTTCCTCCACTGGAATTTTTATTCTTTTCCTGACATAAACAAGTCTTGCAAGGCACGGCTCAAGATTCACCTCTTTCATAAAGCCTTCTTTCCTCAGAGAACAGAGTATGTTCTCCTTTGTCTATGGTTCCTAAGACATGAGCATGACTGATCTTATCACTTGTGATGGAGGACTGCCTTGCGCTACTTAAATGAGCAAATGAGTTACAATAACTAAACTGAGCCACGGGGCAGGGGAGGCCATTCCTTCATGAAAGATCTGCTTGGCTAGAGGTAAGAACAAAAAATGTGAACAGAAGTTTATAATCTGCAGTCGATAAATCTGTGATTTCCCTAAAGTTATCCACAAAATTTAACATCAAAAGAATTATGTTCATTTATCTGATGAGAGAACCATAGCTTCTGATCACATAGCAATAGAGGACTGTCACTCTAAAAAGGTTAAAAATATTGATCCAGGAGGTAAATTTCCTGAATTTATACAGGTCAAGTTATCTGCATATGAGACACAAGCCAGCAGGCTAGATCTAAAGGACTCATATGTTACAATATATGCTAGGCCTCAAAAAGTGGCTTCCAGACCTCTTAGAAGGCTAGTTTCAAATTTTAGTTTGCTAAAGCATATTAATTATGGGGGGATGTTCTGAGACATTATAAGAGGGAAAAGGTTCCTTGAAAATTTGGTCTGCTAAAGCAAAGAAGAGGACACAGCGAGGACAAACTCAGGCCTTCCCCACAGGGAGCTTAAAATCTAGCAAGGGCTATTAGACAAGCAATCACCACACAAAGCAGAACATGGTGACTCCTTTTCTTAAGCAAAATACAAAGCACTGCAGAGTGCAAAGGAGAAAGAAGTGACAATTTTTTGATTTGCAGATCAAGAAAGATAACAGCACTGGAATGAGAATGATTTTAATAAGCAGAAATGGAAAGGGGAATAAAATGTGATGAAAAGCAAAAGGGTAAGAAAGGCTGGAGGGATAAAATATAAAAACAAACACCAATTTCCGAAAGGAAAATGATCCTTCTTTGACAACTTACTGGCATTTATGAAGGAGCCTTTGGGAGGCTAAAAGGTCTTGAAGGTACTTAGGAATCTTGAGCCAGTGGTCCCCAAGCATCCTATTAAGGTGCCCAGTACAAGAATGTGTAAAACAATCTACTAAGGAAAGCAAGAATTATAGGACTTTGAGATAAACATCCCATCATATGACGGTCGTATCTCTGTGTAACAATGCCCTATGTTCAGCAACCAAGACAGGTATGGAAAGCCAGAACCCAACAACAGTTTCACTTTCAAAATAATTATGTTCCCTTCCAAAAACTGCTGAATTGGAATTCGTGGTGAAGGCACCCATGGGTTTTATAAATTTGAATACATGTTGTGTTTGATGTAATCATGCTAAACTGTGGGTGTACAAAAGTACATTTCTGTTGTTCAAGTTCTAACAATTATCCAGACTCCCAAAAACTTGGTAAAATGTTGAAAGCACAGATCAATAAATCAAAAGAGAATCCCAATTCTGATTACAAAGTAAAGAACAACTAAATGAAAAAGAATCAGATTTTCATTGATAAGAGGTTGAAGACAAATATTTCTTAAATAACAAGCAAAAGGTTAGATTTGGGAATGGAAGCTAAGAACCAAAAATGGCCACAGTTCTAAGGGTTGCTAGAAAAACTCTGACCACAAAGAAGAGTAAACAAATTCTGATAAAATTTCTTGGTAATAACTAGGTTAAAGGATCTGATTAAGAACAGCCTGTACTAGTGAACCTCTTTAGATAAAGAAACTGCCAAATTAATTTTCTAAGCTGGACAAGTTTGAAGTCTACACAATAATATCATGTCCTTATATCTGCTGGTGTGGCACAAAATATTTTGAAATCTAGTATATCTGCAGCACCCAAAGTAATTTCTGGCTTCATGCAAAATGGCTGTTTTGAGGATTTATTCTGAAAAGGGCAAAACCATAAATGAGGACTATTTCTTATAAAGATGATAAAAAACACAAAGTCAGTTTCTATGGAGAAGTGGGCATCTCTCTTGGGAACTACAAGGAAAATAATGTGCACGTTCAGTTTACTCTATAAAAAGTGTGGGATTAATCCTAACATATCCATCTGACAGCAGCACAGAGCATATGCAGGTGAGAAAATCCTTAAAGGGATTTCGTTTTGTAAACTTCCTATGGTTAACCTTATTATCCAATCATCTATCATTCAAAACTCATTTAAAATCAGCTATTTATGACAAGTACTAAAGGAACAGTATGGTACAACTGATTTCCAAAGACGATAAGCCAATTTCCCTACAGATAAAGAATTTCTAAACTTTAATATGAGACGTTAAGCTTTCAAACCTAGAAGTTTATATTTATGTTCCAGTCCAAAATTCATGGCCCATCAAACAGCTTCCAGCCACAAGAGAAAACTTATGGTACTTAAGATCAGAAAGCTACCAGCCCTCTTTCAGTAATCCAGACAACTGATTTTACTTAAAAAAAATAATAATTAAAAGAAGGATCAGTAAACCCTAAAGTTAGTCATACCATGCCTTCAAAACCAGAAGGCACACACGCAGTATTTTCCAGGTATTTATGAATAAAAGAGCCAAGTACTTTCACTGTAAGGAACTAACTTTCAAAGTGCAATAACTCAAAAGACAACTAACAAGACGACCTAGTACTGGGATCTTAACAATAGTAGATAACAGAGTTTGTACTATTTTAAAAACAAAGCAAACTAATACCATTACAGTCACATTACTCTTCAGAGAGATCAGCATCCCAGAGGACTGTGTTACAAGAGGTAACACCACCTCACCCACTCTTTAGGCCCTGAGAGGAGCCAAAGGAAGTGCTTGTAGAAGAGGGTGGTTTCTTGCCAATACCCTCAGCATGGGAATCAGCTTCTTGAAGGGAAGATACAGAGGCATTGTAAACCCACATCACTATTGGGCTAAGAAAGACTAGCCATCAATAGCCTAAAATAAAGCCACCCTCCTCCCGTTCCCCCCATTCTTAGTTACTTGAATAATGTGCTGGCTAGAGGGAGAGTAGAGAGAGTGACAGAGACACACACAGTACCTGTTGTTGAGAATTGTAGTCAAAAAGTCCCACAGTTGCTGCTGCTGAGTCCACAGGTACCTGCGTGCCTGAATAATCAAACTGAAGAGGCTCCATGCCCACATGTTCCATGGGGTCCAAGGGGACACTCTGGGACTCCATGTTGGAGAAATCCTCCACAGGCTTGGCACCATTGGTGCTGGTCAGCTGGGCTAAGCCCTCAGAACCATTCTGGTTTGGACCCAGAAGATCCACTTCATTAGCAGAGTTCTGGCAATTACCAGGGGTACGGCTAAACAGAGAAAGTAAAGGGCATTAAACCTTATTTTGAGTGGGGAGGGACACTACAGCAACCCAAGTTTAAGGACAATGTCCATGACATAGCTTATATCAATAGTACTTAACACTATTTCTACAAAACAACCAAGACCATTTATGGTGTTTCCATGCTGTATCACAAAATGACTTTTCTACTGCTTGCCTTCCCACAACCCACCCCTTAAATTTGTATTTACTGCTATTAATTTACAATCCCTTCAACCAAGAGACTAAGATTTGAGGAACACTGGATCAACTGGAAAAATCACTACCTGTGGCATCCATGAAAACAGAGATCCCAAAATTCGATAGTAAAATATGTGCCCCAAATCAACATATTTTTAAACATAGAAATAATGGAAAAGTTTCTAAGGCGGAAGTTCCACATCTGAGAATGATTCTATTAAAAATAATAATTTTTATATAGGTGAAAATTTTTTTTCTGTATTATCTAGATATACTGGCCAATGCTAAAACTGTTTCCCTTCTAAGAAACCAGAAGAAGCAGACCATTACAAAATAGTGCAAAATAAATTCATTATCTAGGATATGGCCCTACTAAGGAGATAACTCTAAGAATTAAAAGTAATAAGATATAATTTATTATCCAAACCAGGACACTCCTAACAGCAAAAAAAGGGCGCTATTAATAAATATCCTGGGAAACAGGTATAAATAAGTACTGTCCTGGGAAACCCAGGGCACATGATCACTCTATGCAAAAGGATTGCAGGATGATACGATTCCAAATCAGACTAATATAGAATAATGTTATAATCTAGTCAGGAGTGTAACCTGTGACTATATTCTATGCATTTCATCTCTAAAATAAATCCTATAGTGGTACAAATTAAAGCTATTGTGTTCCTTGACACACACAAGCCCTACCACCACCACCTGCCCCAAAGTCAAATACCAGAAAACACTGCTACGGACTGCTTGAGATTCAGGATGGAGAGGCTACCCAAACTCATCTGAAAGACCTTAGGCAACTCAAATTTCTTCAAAAGACTGTAATTCTTTACATTCACAAGATACAAAAACTAGATTAGAAATATTAAATTTAACATTGTTCTACCAACAATGATCCAAAATATATTTTAATTTTGACTTTGGTAGATATTAGGGTAAGATATATGTGTGTGGTCAGACATACACATATTTACTTTAGATTAACTTAAAACTATTCAAAATTAAATTCTCTATCTGTATGTACATCACTGACTGAGGATTTTTAGATTTTTTAAATTATATAACATCACTAAAGGTTATCTACATACATGAAGAATACTTGCCAAATGTGGAAGACAAATATACAATATTATTTTAATACTGCGTACATATATTAAATTATAGGTTAAAACCAGCAAATCAATCATGACCAGAGATGGAATGAAAGGCATCCACGGAATGGGTATGATTAAGAAAAGCCATTTAATCTGCATCTCTGGTTCTTCAAAATAAGGAGAATGATACACCACCTACCTCAAATAAGTTCTCAAATGTTTTTCCATCTACTCTAACATGCCAGAGAGGCGACAAACTCCCATTAGTAACCATGGTTTCTCCAAGGATAGTGATTTGGGAGAAACTTGGGAAAAGTCCCAGGGCACCCATTCCAGGTGATTTTGATATTTGAGAATCCTGAAATGCTCTTTATGAAATTAATGTGCAAATTACAGAGCCCTGTACAAATGCAAAATCTATTGTTTTGGCAAAGCACCAGGCATTGACAACTCTTAGAAAATTCTACCTTACCAGTTAATTTATAATCTTTGTGGTATGGCCTACACTAGATCCAATTCTTAAAAAAGACACATAAGGAGGGAAAAAGAAAACTAAAATCAAAATAAAACTAAATCAAAACAAAAACCCATAGTCCCCATTCAAAAATCAGAAGTGTAAAACATACAAACCTAAAATCTTTGACGTCTGCATCAATCCCATTCTGCACTGGTAAACCATTGGTCTTGTCCATCACATCACCCTCCTCCTTCAAATCTCCTAGCTTATCTCCATCAAACGTACCCTTGTTCTTCTTTTCACTTTTGTCGTTTTCATCACTGTCTGCATCCCTTGGGCCCTGTTTAAAAAATAGCTTCAGCTTCACTAATCATCAACTAATGATAGTGGGCAACCACTGTGGACACCAGACTACACTAGATGCTAATTAGAACAGGATAGTGTCTGTGTTCTTCTAAGACATTACAATCTAATTAACAGACAACACAGAGGCAGGAACACTGCAGAAAGTCTTGCCAAATGGGGGAGACAGACATACATTGACGTTACAGAGTTTAGGACAGTCTTACCATGCCCAGTGTCCCACCATCCCATGTTTTTCCTTTCTACCCAAAGCCAGGCCAAAACTTTATATCTCTTGGTCCCACTTCTCTACTCTCAAATCTAACTCTATGTAATAGCACGACTAACAAGCTCCAGGTACGGCAGCTAATAGTATAATTGGAAAAGTGTTACACCTATAAAAAAAAAAATCTCCTTCACATTGTGTATGTAAACTCCTCCCTTATTTCCGAATATTGAGCTAAGTGTAGCCTGACATCATTCCAATTCAATTATGCTCATCTTGGAATATAAGCCCTGCCAATTTGCACTACCACCACCACCCCAGTTATTGCATCAATAATTCATCAATCATCCTTAACTTTAATTTTTTAATCCTTCAAAACATGTTAAATCTAGCTGTGAAATTCTCTCACCAATAAGTGTTGTCTTCTTCTATCGACCTGTCCCATACCAGATTATTTTGAGGCTACCTGGAAGCATTGTAAGTTGAATCACTGATCAACAGAAGTTATCTTTGAAGTGTTTCAAACTGTGAATAATGAAAGACTGGACCTAAAAGAATTGTGATGCCAAGCACACTGATGTCCTGTTTTCTAAGGGAATTAAATCTGTCTCCTCTGACCAATACCCTAAGTTAAGACCTGGATATATAAAGCAAATGTGCCTTGATTTCCAAAAGGAAACAAATATTGGATATAGAGACTTGATACGGTACAGAGAGCTTGACACAATCTTACCAAAGAATAAATAACTATTTTTGTTTGGTTTTGGTTTTTTTTGTTTGTTTTTTTTAATATATTTTTATTGATTTCAGAGAGAGGAAGAGAGAAGGAGAGAGATAGAAACATCAATGATGAGAGAGAGTCATTGATCGGCTGCCTCCTGCACACCCCCTGACAGGGATCCAGCCCACAACCGGGGTATGTGCCCTGACCTGGAACTGAACTGTGATCTCCTGGATCACAGGTCGATGCTCAACCACTAAGCCACACCGGCCAGGCAATAGCTACTGCTTTTGTAAAAGTAGAGAGAGGCACTCACTTGTTCCCACCACTGACTTCTGGTTTAAGGAAGAAAAAACACACCTAGACCAATTAAAGCTCCTGGTAAAAGGCAAAATGCAATCAGAAGACGAAGGCTGCTGCACAGCATTTCCAGTCACTACAAGCAAATTTCACTGGGGGGAAATCAATAATGGAGGCTGGAGCAGCAGACACTGTTGTGAATGGGCAGGCCTACAAATACAAAATAAACAAATGCTCTCAGAGTAGTTCTTAAAGATCTCTGGCCCAGAAAGGGGAACTCAACTCGTAACTTGACATGCTTGGACCTCTCAACTACCAGTTCAGAGTCCATTGTACTTTCAAAATCATGCTCTGTTCAAATGCAAAATAGAAAAAGATATCATGGCTAGTATGAACAAAGGAACACATACAAGAAGGATATACAACAGTTTCATGTGGCATCAAGATGATAAATTAGTTTTAGCAGCCACTGAGATGTGAATACATAGCAGAATCTTCAAAAGAATAAGACTGTCAGTGGTACAAAAAGGGTGAGTGACAACCAATTAAGCACCACATGGAGATCCCAGCGCGGAGATGAAAATATGACAGGATTCTGAAGACAGGAAGATGTTTCAAAATGTCCAGAGACAATAGTTCCCTCCTACTGCAAAGGTAAAACTGACAGAAGCTGTGTGTTCATTTTTATATCTCCAGCACTAAATACAGTGCCTGGCAGAAGTTTAGAAACTATGACAAAGAAAACTGAATGACCAAAAAACTCCTACAAAACTGAACTGATAAAACGAGCATCCTCTCATTGTCCTTACCATCAGCTAAGAATCCCATAGGTGGAGATATGGTCTAGATAACAAACAACTCCACATAAATCAGACACCATCAATGTCAATAGTAAAAGCGTATTAGAAGCATCACCCAACTAACACGTGTAAGTCACCTTCTACAAATCTACAAATCAAGTCACTGGCTCGGAAGAAGCAGTTAAACTCCCATTTCTCTTAAGTTCAAAAGGTCTGTGCGCAAAAATAGGAAGACAATGGGATAAAGTAGTAGGAAGTTTCACCAACAAGCAAGAAATCTGGTGACAGCGAGACTCACTCACCAAATCAATGCTTTGGTGTTATCTTTCCTCAGTGACCCTTTACAAGGGATTGCTGAGAAGCTGCTCAGCCCAGCTGCTCTGGCCTGAAAATGTGGTACTGATACTTCTATTATCAATTATACTCCCAAAGGGTAGATTGTCAAATGTAGCCCTGGGGTGGGCTGTTTCTCACTAGTATTATAGTCCTTTCAATTAAAATACAACTGCCTGGTTTTCTACTCTGAATAGAAATGCCCCATCAGAACAGTAGGTTCCTTCCAGCCTGAAGGTGGGGGCTCCAAAATGAGTCTTCCATTTCTTGGTGTGGATGCATGGGTGTATTCACTTTGTGGAAATTCACAAAGATGAACGTTTATGGCTTATACGCTTTTCTATACAGTCATATTTTAATAGTAGAAAGTTCAGTAAATCAACAACAGCCCTAAACAAAAAAAGTTGACATAAAGTCTAATTTCTAAATAAGAGAATAAAGGGTTCAGGATCATAAAATGGTCTCTCAGAAATGTGAAGGCCCTAAAGAGAAAACAGCAGTATAAATGGGCTGGAACATTTTACGGAATTTAATTTCTTTTTTTATTTAAGAAAGAACTAACCCAGGTTGCACAGACTCTACATTCTATCTCAACTGCTAACACTTACTGGTCACAAGACTTTAGAAAGGTTATTAAACTGAGGCTTAGTTTTCCAATCAGTAAAACAGGGATACTTTTGTTTAAAACAGAGTAGTTACAAACATCAATGAAATAATACAAAAGTTTTGTAAACTGTAAATCATTTTATACAAAGGTAATATATTAGTGAAAGCTATGTACTAGGATCTATTTCTTACGTAGCATTATCTATGATACCAAGATTAAAACCTTAAATGCCCCAATTAAGTGGTTTAACTAACATAATCTGATCCTACCAGGGACACTATCATTTTCACAACACAATGGCTCTGTGATCAGTGTTGACTACCGCAATCATTTTAAAATTTACAAGTGTCTGGACTTGTTCCCAGAGATTCTGACTTAATTGGTCTGCACAGGCTCCCACAAATGTTATAAACACTTCTCTAGTAACTCCAATAAGCAGTCACAACTGAGAACCACTGTAATTAAGTCCAATATAAACATCATAAAAAAAAGAGTTTATGGGGTTTTTTTGATCATGTTACCTAGTACATAATAGTACTAGAAAAGTCTATTAACTAAGTGAAAGAAAAAATAAAACAGGGTGAATAGCATCTTTTTATTGTGGGTTTCAATGTTAAGCCAAAGCTGTAGTACTCAAATATAGGCTTCAGTGAGTGCTCAAAATGCAAGTGGCCAAGCCCAACCAAAATCTCAAGAGTGCCCAGCCGGGTGTGGCTCAGCGGTTGAGCGTCAACCTGGGATCCAGGTGATCAGGGTTAGATTCCCCGTCAGGGCACATGCCCAGGTTGCAGGCTCGATCAATGACTCTCTCATCATTGATGTTTCTCTCTCTCCCTCTCCCTCTCCCTTCCTCTCTCTGAAATCAATAAAAAAAAATTTTTTTAAATCTCAAGAGTGGGGCCAAGAGAGCTGTGAGACCCCTGATCTACAGAGGCAGAGGAATGAATATGTTCCATTGCTAGATATTAAAGAACTGAGAGAAGAGCAAGCAGATAGAAGTAACATATATTGTAGAGATCATAGTACATCCAATTATGGCTCAGCTTCCTCAAAAGCTTCATATAACAGGAGGAATATTTCAGGGACTATCTATTAATTCTGAGTATCTGAGTGAAGTCAGAGAAATGAGAATTTAATCTCTTCTCTTACCGCAGTGATCTTACCACAAAGCTCCATGTGGCAGAAGTTACGTTCAATGAAAATAGTAATCTTCCTCCCCTCCTTTTAAAAAGGAATATTTAACACATCTGCTTGACACACTGAGTCTAGAAACTGTAACATAGCTAAAAAAGTAGTTTCTTGTGTATACATTTGTCCATTTTTTACAAAATGGAGGGGGGAAAGTCCATTTCCTTTAAAGTTCAGCAGTTTATAGCTCTACCATTAATAAAAATGTGAAATATTAAAGTGAATAAAAGTTTGAAATTTCTAGCCATATAAATTACTCTCTTAAATTGATTTTTACCTATTGTGAGAAACTCGACTAATAAACAAGCAAGTAGGGCATAATAGAAAGCAATATAGTTAAGAACTGAAATTAGAACAGTTTGAATCCAGGCACCATCACTTCCTTTCCAAACCTCATTTTACTCATCTATAAATTCATAGGGCCAACAGTTACCTCAAAGGGTTGTTTCAAGGGTTAAATAAGGCAATACATGAAAGTAAAATTCTTTTTTTAAAAATTCTTAGCAGTACTTTATCCAATTTTCATTTTTTACCACTGCCTCTTTCAAATAAACCCACCCTCACCTCTACTTCCCCAAAGCTTCATAATTTCAAGACAGCTCATGTCTCCCCGATAGAAGCTGTTATGGCTCTAATCATTACTCCTTGTCCTACTGATTTTTCTGAAATATTCATACAGACTCAAGCTGCCACCAATTACATTTCATCAAATCTGAGACACCATCAATTTGTAAGACATACCATCATTTTGTGTGCTGCTAAAAAGGAAACACTGACAATTAAACTATGACTCTCATTTGAAAGATGCATCCCAACTTCAAAATGAACAAAGTAAGGAGGTGTGTACTTAGAAAGAGTAAAACACAAAATATACCAGGCACTGCATATATGATCACTAAATTCCTATTGTGCAGAAAAGTAAAAAGTATTCCCCTCTGCTGTTTAACGACCAGATCCAAGAGAAAAAAGAAAACATATCTTACATGTGTAGAATGCTATTTATTACAGAAATGAAAACCAACAGCTTTTCTCAAAGTTTTGGGGGATTTTTTACTTTTTATCTAGTCAATGTCTAAAAGCTTGGCACTGCAAAGTACAGCATGTAGACTTCTTACTCAAAGGAAACTCAAATCTGAAGGAACTCCACCCTGTAAACAGAAGTTTCCGAATTTGATCCATAGCTTCCTGCTAACTTAAACTTCCAAGCACCCAGCCAGGCGTGGCTCAGCGGTTGAACATCAACCTAACATCCAGGAGATCACGGTTCGATTCCCAGTTGGGGCACATGCCCGGGTTGTGGGCTCAATCCCCAGTCGGGGACGTGCAGGAGGCAGCCGATCAATGACTCTCTCATCATTGATGTATCTATCTCTCTCTCTCCCTCTCCCTTTGTCTCTCTGAAATCAATAAAGATATATTAAAAAAAAAAACAAAAAAACACAAACTTCCAAGAAAATTAGGTCTTATAGTATTTTTCAGACTTTAACGTACATACAAAATCACCTTGAGCTCCTGTCAAAATGCAGATTTTGATTCAATAGGTCTGGGGCAGGGTCTGAGAGTCTGCATTTCTAATAAGCTCCTGGGTGATGATGATACTATTAGCCCATAGACTTTGAGGAGAAAGATTTTATAAGATTTACAAAGCATTTCTATAAATATTATTACCTAGCCATATGAATTAGACTTCTGGGGTTCTAATTATCCCCATTTTGCAGATGAGGAAGTTAAGATCCAGTTGAGACTTAAACCCCTGACGTCTATCTGTACTATACTGCATAAAGTCTTTAAACAAAATAAAGTAGCACTGGTTACCTAACATGCAGTGAAGACTAGAAAAGCAAGTCTTCAAGTTTTATGACCCAAATGAATTTATATGTGTGCATGCATCCTCCAGGTTAGAAGGCAATCTGCTCAGACAAGCAGAAAGGTCTTCCCAAGATGTTTTTTCTAAAAAGCTTTCTTCTAAGGTAATCTTTCTTCAGCGTAATCGAAGTTTATAGTGGTCTTTATCGTTTCCCTGGGCACTATGAACCAGAAAGACAGAAATTATGCAAGACAGCCCTGGCCAGTGTGGCTCAGTTGGTTGGGTGTCATCCTGTGCACCAAAAGGTTGCTGGTTCAATTTCCAGTTGGGGCACATGCCTGGGTTGCAGGCTCTATCCCCAGTAGGGGGATGGGGGGCGGCATGCAGGAGGCGGCTGATCAATGTTTCGCCCTCACATCCATGTTTGTCTCTCGCCCTCTCCCTTGCTCTCTCTAAAAATCAATAAAAAAATATTTTTAAAAAAGAAATTATGAAAGATAGAAAGTTCTGGCTGGCTAGGCTTCAATCTACTTGAAGATCAGCTGGTATTCAAAAAAACCAACAGCAGGGTCCTTAGGCAATTTCATTACATGTGATTTTGTAACAATTCTGAACCATGCGTTTTGGGGGGTCGGGGGGGTCTTATTCTCAGAATAAATAAAAGATACAAAAAGAAAATAAATAAAAGACTTGACCCTGACTTAACTAGTATTCTGAGGTTTCCTATTCTGAAAACTGCTATCCTGAAGTTTCTGGTTCCTATGTGGAATACTACTGAAAATTTATAGTGGGTGCTAAGAACAAAATATTGCTATCAGATTCTTACTGTTAACCTGAAAGAACTCTTTATCACAGAAGCCAAAACTACTAAACTGAATCCATTTGTACAATCAAAATGAACTTTAAAAAGCTAGACAAAGAGTTAAATACTTTCAGTCAAGCTGCAACCAGGAAACAACCTTATTGAAAATGGGAAACCACCATACAATGAGTAGAATGCTTTGGTTCTAAATCTCCTTTAACTGAAAAATTAATCAGAGCCCAGATTATCTATTGTCAGTATCTGAAAATGACCCCTTAGTACTTGTTTTGAGGTCTACATTCATTATACCATCAGAAATGATGTTTCCAGCTCTAAGGGGATTCAAATAAGGCTTCTTCATGGTTTACTGGAGGTAATGCTGGTACAGCCACCCAAAAAGTAAAAACATCTGAGTGCTCTGACCCATAAACTGCCCATTACCCACCCTTTAGTACAATTAGCTATAAGAAGCAGATATTCTATCTTTTTGGCTGCTGAGCTCAACACTTTGAAGGACAGGCTAGATTTGTTTTGTTTTTAAAGCTCACCTTTTCCAAGAAGATGCATGCATATGACAATCAAAAAGTGATTTGGGTTTCCATGACCAGAGCTTTGGTCAAATGTCATCCTAACCAATAGGCAGAACAAAGCCAAGTTAGGTACAAGATCAGCAGGATACAACGACAAGCAATAAAGTAGTTCATTGATCCTCATGCATCCATCAATACTGAATATGCCAATGTGGCAGCTTGATGTCACTGATCAGTACTCCTACATCATCCTTTAGATGGCGCCCATGTCAAAATATAGAATAATCTTTCATTACCCACAACCTTCCTCTGAGAAGCTGGAACACAGATGTGCAGAATTTTCATTTATCTTAATGCAAGCCTAAGCAGCTCAGTAGATTATCTGACTGCTAGAGTTCAATTTTCCAACCTCTGTCCTGTGGTCTTAACTTCTGGTGACAATACTGTAAGAGCTAAGAATCACCAGTCTCCCAAGACAACTAAGGATGAGAGGTGCCTTTATAAATACAAATACAAAACACAATGCAAAAGACACAGCTTTGTTGTAAGATCAACTAATGAAACAATTGTTTAAAAAGAGAAAAACAGACAAAAACATTCATTCAATCCCAGCATTTTATCTTTCTCCTTATCCCAATTATTTTTCTGCCTCCTGCAAACTTCACAGTAACCCAGGCACACGCCACCTTGGATAATGCACAAAAATTAAAAACTGATCAGACACATAAACAGGTTCCAGTTCACCGCAGTAACAACTTACTACACACGATACTAACTTTTCTCCTACAGTAAATAACAAAGTTATAGACAGAAATTAGAAGGCAGCACTTCCTATAAGAAATATGGGCTCATGAGAGAGACATGTATGAGGACAAACAAACAGGTGTGCTGGGGACAAGGTGAAAGAGGAGAATCAGTAACACCACTCCTCCTGTGGGACAGCAGGCAAGCAATCATTTTTGCCTGATCCCATTCCTTTCTTCTTCCCAAGCAACCTCCTGGGAAGTTTCAAATAAAAAAAGTCTTTTCCTATCTGATCGAGGAACCACTAAACCTGACCTATGGTCTTTACAGGTCAAAACCCCAAAAAACAATCAGGCCAGCTTTGGAAGGGCTAGTACTCAAGACTAAGACAAAAGCCCCAGTTTAGTTCCTTGATCTTCCTAAGGGTTGTTATAAAAGATAGTCTTGTGGCTAAATTCCTCACACTAAACTTCTAAGTGTGGAACTGGGAGAAATCCAAACCAGTCTCCTAGAGAAGTTCATCTCACTTCACTTTTTCTGTGTTTTTTTTTCCTGTGGAATTAAAAGCTCCAAGCCACATCAAGCGTCAATGTAAATTGAACCAACAACTTAGACATGCCTAGAATAAAACTAACTCCATGTGTACCTGGTTCTCTTCATGCCAACCAAGTCAACAATCATTCATTTAATATCCACCAACATTAATTAAAGTATTGGACTTGACACTAGAGGAAGCAGCACCAAAAAAGAACTACTACTATTACTCTAAAGAAGTTTCAAGTGGAACGGGGGAAACAGGACCAAGCCTCTGACATCTAGCAACAGATATATGCCAAGAAAAATATTGACAACAAATGCTGTAAGATAAAGAGTTACGGAGGAAAAATTAATACGATTTGAAGGGAAAAGGTTTCTAAATGATTGGCAACAATTAGTATTAGCCCAGAAAGATTTCAAGCAGAAAGAGCTTTGGAAATACACAAAACAAACTGAGCTGGGGGGAAAAGAGGGCAGACAGACTCACAGTACCTCTTGTGGCCTTCCTATCTGTGACTTGAATATAATACTAATCACAGAATACTAAATGAGGAAGACTCAAATGTTTCCATCTTAAGACTTCTAGATCTAGAAAGTTGATGACGTAAGAAAGGACTAGTTTTGAGAAAGGCTATCAAGGATGCCTGAGGAGGACTGCTTAGACTTAAAAGGGAAGAAACTATAGACAGAGAAGCTGCTTTGGCTAAAATGTGGCATCAAAGAGGTTGATATGATGAATTCAAAAAAAATTACAGATACAAAATTAATAGAATTATTAATTTCCTGACAGGCTGGGTGTTAGAGAAAAAGCTGTTCAAAGAAGGTCAAAGATCATTCCATAATTAAAACCTGGCTAGCAAAACAAGAATGATCCTACATAGCTGATCCATTTTAAGGGTTCTTGGATGCTAACAAGTCACTGCTCTCCAATCTATTCACTACTGGCACCCCAATTTCAGCTTTTCTAAAAATTCCTACTCTTTTTTTACTTTTTTTGTTTTAAACTAAAAACGGTATTTTCTGGTAGACCAATGAACTGAGATCTAGATTTCAGTTCTTACCTCACATTACTATCAATGTGTCCCAAGAAAACATAATTTCTGTTTTTTAATAGCTTGGTTTACATCTCCTACTTATTTCAATAAAGTGTTTTATAATACCCTCTAATTAGTGCTGTGAATATCTAAGGAAACAGGCATGTTTTGTTTTGGGGGATAAAAAAAAAGATATAGGAACAAGTTCCTCAAGCCAACTTACAAATCCTCCTTTTCTTAGACAGGAATCGCCCGGGGATGAGCTCAACACATACTCCACCATGCTAACGCCTAGTCCCCCACTCTCCGACCGTGGGGACAGTACAGAATTGACCTCACTGTTCACATGGAAACTCTGACCAGGTCTTCTCTGCACCATGATTGGCTGGGAAACTGAATGATCTACAAAAAAGATACACAAGCATGATACAGTGCAGCCAGAGGCTCAAATAAATTACGAGTGATGTCTCATGGATAAACCAATGACTGGGAATCAGGAAACCTGCCATGGTCAGTTGAGTCAAAACTTCCTATTGTGTTTATCCCTAAGTATAATATTCTAAATAACTAAGAAAACGGAACACACCCCTCATATATCCAGGATAGCAGAGCAATACAGCAGTTCACATAACTGGTTTACCTAGCTAAGTGAGTAAATTAATGTTTGCCCCTTTCAAGTGGTAGAATTCCTTTTTAATATATTTTATTAATAATATTACTAAAACAAAATATGGCTTTACTGCCCTTTTTTAAAACAACGTAATTTGATCTTTTCTGATGATCTGCTGTTGTCTGAGGTTCCATTCTTACACTGTGCTGTAACAGCACATCAGCTTTTGTGTTTTCTGTCTCCTTCCTCCCTATAATGTCATTTCTTTCTGCTGTCAGATGTCTGCCTCTACAAGTTCTCCCCATCCCTCTTCAAGGGTAGTCTGTCAGAAAAGCATCCATGCCCAGTGACTCGATTTGGCCCCAACCACATTCACAGACAGATCATCCCATACATGTTATACAGGGGCCAGGGGAGGAAAAAGAAACATGACTTCAAATGGCAGGCATGGATTTTCTAGTTCTAAGTATGCTGACAGCAGTACAGAACAAGAAGTTATAGCTGAAATTATGGTCATTTCAAATAAGACCATTCCCCTGTGGCTAGCACTTCAATAAAATATTGAAGATTTGATTTTGTCTTAATTATGTTTTAATAAATTATATCATATAAGCTCCTTCATGGCAATTATATGACAGGACAGGACACTGCTTGACATGCTTATGTCACTGATGTAAAATTCATGGCTTGCCAACTGCTGAGGAAAGGAGCTCTAAGACAGGCATAAATCACAGTACAGATGCTAGATCTAGATTACCTGATGTTCCCCAGGCACTGTCTCGCCATTGATCACCCAGGAATATTCCTTTTGGTCCATCTTTGCTGGATTCATCTGTTTCCCAAAACTTTTTACCTGGCAAGAGCTGCTGCAAATTAAAAATAATAGATGCTTTTAAAGAATTCATAAAGGATGAAAGTACAGCAGTCAACACTTTCTTTTAGACACGGGTACTGAAGATGCTCAGGTGCCCTGAAGATCTTTAATCACAGTGTTCTAGCTACCCAGATTGTACCCAGAGCACTATGGTACATTTGGCAAAAGTCACAGAGAGGCCTAAGGCAAGGGGGTTGGGGGACTGCACAGATCAACCCATCACAATAAAGGCTCGGCTTAAATATTTAGAATTATTCACTTAACCTATGCCAAGATTTGTAAAGGGGCGAAAGGGGACAAATATTAAACCTATTAGCTAACTGCTTGCTAAGAAGTCTCTTATTGAAAAAAGAAAAGTACTTACAACTACTAAAACACTTCTGCCTACAGGTGTACTAACTGACCATACAAAGTTACTCAAGCTAAAACATGAACTCAGACCCCACCTACAGAATGTTAGAGGCAAAATCCACCACCTTTATATACAGAGATTCTATTAACCAAAACACTTCCATCACCAGAAAAAAATTTTTAAAAACCCACTTCCCAACCACATCATTAACCTATTCCAAAAATTTTGGAAAGACAGAACTGCTGGCTTTCCCCATTACTGGAAAAGAAATAAAATCTCCTAACCTCAATTAATTTTAACAATACTTAATAATGCCACTAAAGTGACTTCACAAAACATTCTATGCTTTGTAGAAACGCAGGCGTCACTGGCCCTAAACCAATATGAGAACTTTAAACTAGCTTCAACCAAAGAAATGCAAGGTATCCTTCAAGCAAAACACAGTATAGTTTTGCACAAGATCAAAGCATTCGTGACCAGAGTTACAAAGTAAAATTCCACTAGAATGCCATCATTCCTCATTCTGGTCATCGGCTTTACTTACTAAAATGTCCCTCTTTATTTCCTCTAATTATGTTTTCATTTCAGCTGCTACTAGTCAGACAAGAAACTCAGGTGTTTGAGACAGCACTTAATCACTGCTTTGGAGCATAAATGAGCACACCTGGAGAACTGAATTTCTCAAAGGAACAGAATTAAAAACCAGGAAGCACAAAACATTTGCTCTCCTCGACAATAAATGTCTACCTTTCCAATTTAAAACCCGTAACTCAATGCTAATAGAATAACTCGACTTTGTCCTCACTAAAATGAATCTCGACTTTCCAAACCTAAATTCTAGGTTTCTCAGCATAATTTTAATCTAGCTCTAAAAATCTGATAGGTATGGGTTACTACCTGGACCAAAGCAGTTTCCCACACACTTTTCTCTTCAGGCCCTAATTTATTTCAAAGTCAACAAGATCATGACAGAATACAGATTTTGGTCTGGCGAGTGAATACAAAGGAGCATAGGTTTACTTGAAGATGAGCAGTTATAAGCAGTCAACTCCTAGTGAACCCCTTAGGTTCACTCCTAGGAGGAAACAAGGAGATAGCTAGTCTGCTACCTTGAGGAGATTTGGGGAGCAGGGAAGGAACAAACAGGAGGAAGAGCCCAGACCATAGCTAAGGAGTGGAAAAAGGAAGCCCTAGACCAGACAACTTTGATGTGGTGTCCTAGGACAAATCACTTAACTGTCCTGGGCCTCATTCTCATTGTACTGATGAAGAAAATATTTTTCAAGTTGTTGCGATGATTAGAAGCACAATGCCTGCTACATAGTAAGTTCTCAATAAATGTATTCAGTGGCATCGTGGCATCACGCCAAGGCAAAATAGCTGTAAATCACAGAAGGGACACTGAAAATTAATGTGAACTACTCAAGCACAATTCAAGAATTCTTGTTTTTAAACAACTTCTCCTTTTAATCTCAAAACTGTCCTCTCACAAGATTACAAAGAGAATTTATTTCCCTATTGGTTGTCCCTTTCCAACTAACATTCTGGTTTTTCTCCTGTGTCCTGTAGGGAGTGTGAGCAAACAGAAGTCCACATCAACTTCTCTGTGCACGAGAAGAAAGAATGTCAGCACAAGGTACACTTCATTTGTTGGCTAATTTTATTCTCCATATAACATGGAAAGAGAGCAAAGGTGATCAAAAATATTCATTATAGTGCTCATCCCTCTCTATACAAATTGGAAAATCTTTATTCAAAGCTCAAGGAAAAGATTCTATAAGCACCAGATTCCATGTGCAAAATAATATAATCTGTCCATAATTTGTCAAATTGCTAATTGAAAACAGCAGTCCTTGAACTGAAGGCTTCAAAAATGACTTCTGGATCCTGTCATCTTTCACTGTAGCTTGCCAGGCTGTCATAACACCCAAAGCCAGCAAAAACAAGTTAACATGTAAGCAAGGCTGTTTCCAGGCCAAATTCTCTCAAAGGAAACAACTATACAACATGTAGAAAGGTGCTAAAAAGTGTAGATTCTACTTCAAAGCAGTAATAAATGCAACAAGTCTCATAGGAACACAAGCCAAAAAACTCAAGACCCTAGTCAAATACCAAGAGGCCGTATCTCCCACTATTAACAACTGGTATAAATACAATCCTAAGTAGATGCTAGGAACAGCCCCAAAAGCACTAGAACTCCATATGCTTTGGCAGAGTGGCAGCAAGAAGATCAAATAACTATTATCAATGAAAACAGCAGGGACTGAACAGGCAAGTCTGTAAGAGATAAAGAAAAAGGAGGTGGGGGAGAGAGGGTGGCAGCATGCTGATTCTGGGAGAAAACAAGGTAGAGAAAACTACGGGTTGCAAGAGTGCCCTGCAAATGGGAGGAAAGGAAAAGTACTGCACCAAAGTACTTGAGCAAAGACAGAAGCAAACTCAGTAAACCTTTTCAGAATCTCCGGACCTTACAAAGAAACTAGTTACTTTTTTTTCTCCAAAACATACCCATCCTCTCAGTTGTGTGGTAAGTGGCATATGAAATGATTCCTCTGGTACTCGAGCCCTTACGTAACCTCCTTCCCTTGACTGTGGGCTAGACCTTGTGAGTTGCTTCTGAGGAATAATACACAGCAAGAGTGATGGGTCGTCACTCTCCAGATTGTTACTCCTCTCTTTTGCCCTCATACTCCCATTTCTCCTGCCTGCTCCCTGGGATAAAGCTAGCCACTGCGTTGTGGGACCACGAGGGATCACTGGACATCAATTCATTATGAATTGAGACCCTTAGTCCAACAACTTGTGAGGAACTTAATCCTGACATCAACCACATGAATGAGTTTGGAGGCAGACCCTTCCCCATATGAACTTTGATGGCTGCAGCCCCAGCTGAAATCTTCACTGCAGCTTGTGAGGGACCCTGAAATAGAGGTTCTTGCAAAGCCATGACTGGGTTTCTTGACCTCCAGAAACTGTGAGGCTTAAACTGTTGTTTTAAGCCACTAAATTTTGGGCTTGTAATTTATCATGTAGCAATAGGTAACTGATACAGCAGTGAATATATGGGGGAGTTTTCTTATAATCAAAATAATTCTTTAAGAGTTTGATTTCAAGAAGCACTTCTTGTTCTATTTCTAATATCTAAAATCCAAGTACTTTTGAATTTGGGTGGGAAATGTCAATTCCATTTCATGTTCTCCCCTACTTTGTCATATAGCCCTTATTTAAAAATTTAAAAATGACTGGCTTTTAAAAATTCTGTTAAATCAAATTCAACTCATACATGCTACGCTTACTAAGAATTAGTAGCAATCACATATTCAAGAGTCAACTAAAATACATTACTATTCTAATCTGATATTAAAAGGAACTATACTATCATCTACTGAATTATAGGAAAAAGTGATGTTGAGTATCCAACTGTTATTTCAAATTCAGCAGCAACCTTTCTGGAGGTAACGTCATCCACAACACTGGCTAAAACATCCTGGGGTTCACCAACCTACTGGCATGTTATGTCAGAAGCTGCCAAACCTTCACTTAAACCACATCTCAGTTCAATCACCAAAAACTGCAGTACAACTAGTGGATGAAAAGAGAGTTACTGCTTACTCCATCAAGAACTTGGAAATAAATACTGCTCTTTGACAGGACAAAAAAGAACAGATCACAGCAGAGGCTTACAAAATATATTAGGCAATAAGAGGATTAAAAGATTTGACAATTCTAAACGAAGATAACGAGAACTAGGAACGGGTCCAACAAAAGCAAAAAAAGACCCAGGAGTCAGATGTAGGCAGTATTATCCATTTGGCATGTTTGTGCATATGATGCACAAAAAAATTCTATCCTTATAAGCAATTAATGCATCAGGATAGATAGTAGCTTGACTACTGCAGCCACTAAAAACATCCAAGCAACTTCCCTGGCTCAGACTCTGCTTACCAAGCAAGCTTTTTATAAGAACTTGGCTTCCTCCTGTAGCCGAGCATGCTGATTACTGGATGCAATCATCCTGTCCAGTTGAGAGTTATTATTTCTCCTTATAAATTAGTAAACTGCATTAGTCTCTTGTGGTTCCAGTTAGTGTGGGGTTAATTTCATAATCCAATCATCTCTGAATTAGTTGCTGGCACCCCTTTCAAGACCTACTAAGAACCAAGACTTGGGAGAGCCTGCATCCTCCCCAGCAACACAACAGGCCTTGTACTCCTCTTTGTCTTATCCCATTAATGGGATTCCTAATTACCCCTCTAATGGTGTGTGTTCTCCAGTCTTTGGGAGAAAACACACACATGCACTATTATCCCAGCTTGAACTATAGGTCTGTAAAAGAAAAGACTTAAAGAAGAAATCAAGTAAGCTTATTCGTGAGGCTTCTGGAGAACATAAAACAGAAATCAAGCACTGGTTTACAAATACTGTTATCCAGTGAGAATCCTCTAAATTTTTATTGGAAACACCTTTTTTATTTTATCATCTAACAAAACAAGACACACAAAGCCATACTTGCACAATCAATCATCACATTATTGTGGAGACAATAAAGGGCTGAGAACGTCAAGAACCTCTAGGTTTCTTATTTTAAGACATAATATAGTGTTAAGTTTAGGGTAAAGCACATGGTGCTCTGAAATCTTTTTTTAAAAACTGGTTTTAAATATTAACTGTGTGAATCTAACCACCCTATGCCTCAGTTTCTCACCTATAAAATGAACTGTTATGAACATTAAATGAGATAATGTATAAAGTACAATGCTAAACCCAGAGTAACTACTCAAAAAATTAGCTGTTATTTAAGAACAAAGTAGTGAGTATGCTGATCTTTAATAATACTGATAATACTGACCGGCCAATAAAATGTTCCCGTGTGCCCAATGCATCACCCATCCCACTTCAGTGCGAATCCCATAAAATTAAGAGCCCTAACAAAACACTGCAAGAAGAACCATGACTACAGCTTTGCAGAAACTAAGAGGCGGGATGATTATTAAGGACTGGGCCTGCTTGACCATACCCCCACTAATATTTGCATAGGGAAGTATCAATGAAGTTTTCTAATGGTCTCAACACTAAACACACACTCTAACAAGTACTCTGCTCAAGAGGCAAAAAATATTAGGTGACTGCTTATACACTCAACACAGGCTGCATAGAGCTGTCTCAGCAGAAATGTGTCTTCTTAAAGAATACCACCAGTCACAGGAATGCTACAGCCCTGCAGGCACGATCAGGTCTGATCATGTTACCTGGCAATGCAAACTCCCAACAGAAGCTTAGTTTCACTGGAACATAGCCAATGCTCAAGTCAAATACCTGATATATTAACTAGCTGGTAAGATATAGCCACCCCCTCCAATTTTTTCAGTTTCTTAGTAAATATCTCATTACATTCTCATTACATTAAAAGAATCTGACATTAACTCAGAAAAAGGACAGCTCAGACTGACTAAAATAAAGTATTACTGGTTAGTGCTGAGTCACATGTTCTAGTCAGAGCTCTGATACATGAACATGTTCAGAAATCCCTTCTCAAAACCTTAATGCCCTTAGAAGATTTACCTAGCCCTCTGTACCATAGAGGGTTATTGTGAAATCAAGTGAGATAGTATACAAAGTGCTCTCACAAATACTATGAACTACAACTCATATAAATTACAAAAGCTTCAACAAGAAAGAGTTTAAATATAAAAGTATAATTTACAAGGCTTAAAGAAAAGGTATATCCACTCACTGTTATAATTCCTTCGGACAATTCATTTTATATCAAAAAATATATACATCAAGAGTCATGTTCATTCCTGAGAATTTATCTCAAAGACAAAAAAAAGTCAAAAGAAAAAACTACATTCAACATATAAGAACAAAAAAGTTGGGAGCAAACTAAATGTTCAATAAGTAGCAGTTAAGTACTATAACAATGTAAGCTCACCCAAAATAGCCATAATGACGATATGTAATATTTATAAAATAACATTAAATTTTAAAAGTAAAATATACATGTAAAGGCTGCTTCTCCTAATGCATCCTTCCCTTTCGAATCAAGACTGAAAAGAGCCCTGGCCGGTGGGGCTCAGTGGTTAGAGCGTCAGCCGGAGATTCTCGGTCAAGGGAAAAATAAAAAACACCCCGGGCAGTGTGGTTCAGCGGTTCAGCATTGACCTATGATCCAGGAGATGGCAGTTCGATTCCCAGTCAGGGCACATGCCTAGGTTGCAGGTTCAGTCCCCAGTGGGGGTTGTGCAGGAGGCAGCCAATCAATGACTCTCTCTCATCATTGATGTTTCTGTCTCTCTCTCCCTTCCTCTCTCTGAAATCAATAAAGATATAATTTTTAAAAACTTTTTTTAAAGATTAATCTGGCTGGTGTGGCTCAGTGGTTGAGCATCAACCCTTGAAACAAGAGGTTGCTGGTTCGATTCCCAGTAAGGGCACATGCCCAGGTTGTGGTCTAGATCCCTGGAAAGAGGTGTGCAGGAGACAGCCGATCTATGTTTTGCTCTCACATCAATGTTTCTCTCTTCTCTCCCTTTCTCTCTAAAACTCAATTTTTAAAAAAGGGGGGATTCACTATATCCATTTGTTTAAAAGGGGTTATTTTTAGCTTATGTGGTAAGATAATTACTACTGAAAACAAATGTCCATACTCATAGGCTCTTAACTAAATATCTCTTTTGGCTGAAATCTAACATAGTCCTCTAAAAAAAAGTTTTATTTTTTGAATTACAGTTACCAAGTATATAAAATTAATAGATTTTTAAAAAATATTTTGCCAAGTTATTAAGTACTTTTAATAAGCACTGTTAATAGTTGTATCTAATGTCCTTTAATAAAATTTCCACCAATAAGGATGAAATCACACAAATCACTTAGACTTGAACAATATGAGGCAATTTGATCTCTCCCACATCTGGAAGACCAATACTACTTCTCTGGCTACTGAAAAAAAAAACTTTTTTTTAATATATCTTTATTGATTTCAGAGAGGAAAGGAGAGGGATAGAGAGATAGAAACATCAATGACGAGAGAATCATTGATCGGCTACCTCCTGCACGCCCCCAACTGGGGATCGAGCCCACAACCCAGGCATGTGCCCTGACAGGGATTCGAACGTGCCTGAAAAGATTTTAAAGTTTCAGCATCTCAAGTACGTACTAATGTAAAAAGTAAAGTATTACTTGAATAGCCTGCATTAGCCACTACTTGAATAATGAAAGTAATAAAAGACTTTTCTGCCCTGAAAGAAAAGATTAAAAAGAAAACCCTACCAGGAATCAAATTGATACAGTTACAAAGCATTTTAAAGTAAACATACTAGTAGTGTGGTACAGACTGTTAAACTTCACAACTCACTACAAATGAAGAAAGGTACAATAACCTGGGATAGGACTGGTCAAGGAATGCCTTAAAGGGGGGGCGGGTGAGGGGTTGAGAGTGAGAAGAGAGTGAAAAGGACTTTCCACAAAGAGCAAAGCTAGAAATAAAAGCAAGTCAGGTAGGTGTCTACCAATAAAAAGAGCCTGGCTTTGACAGAGGAGAGGAGTAAGGAGATGGTGAAAAAGCACTAGTCCAGTTGCCAGTGAGGCTTTATGGAACACGGAGGAGTTGGGCTCTAATCCAACAGGGAGTAACATCATAAAAAACTAATTTTAAAAAATTAATCTGACATTCCTCCATAAAATGGGGTGAGGGAAAGCACATGGATGCTGGGAGGCTAAGCAAAGAGGTCGCTACAGTAATCTAGGCAAAAAAAATAGTAAGAGAAGGGACCTGTTGAAATGGGATCAAGGAAGGTACAAACTGCTGCTCAGATGCCTCTCTGTTTTCAAAGCATTAAAAAAAATAAAGCTATGTAATTTCAAAAACGAAGACTCATAGCCCATATGATGATCAAGAATGAAGTCACTACGTATACATAAGCCAGTCTATCATTGAAGTTCTTTTAATCAGGAATCTATTGCATAGAGTCAACTGAGTGCAAAGGCTAGATGAAAACAAGATACAAATATGTAAGAATAGAGTGTCACAAGTTTAAGTTTACAAGTCCAAGGGTAAAGTTTTAAGGTTGTCCTAGAGATCCACTGTGGGTTGCTGGGAACAGTAAGAGCAAAAAAAAGGAATCAAAGAGAGATAAGAAAAATTTGGTAGCTCTTAAACTTTAGGACAACCCCATTAGATAGAACTGCAAACAGTTCTTCAATTGATGATTACTGTTAGAATGCATTCTCTTCAAAGGAGCAGAGGGGTTTCCCAGTGTTCTTTACCAAAGAACATAATCATTATTAACAACTTTATCCTTGAAACACACAAAAGACGACATCGGCCACACTTTCATAAAGCATGCTCTTCAAAAAAATTCAAAGATATTGTTAGCACCTCAATCCCTATGTTATTTTGTGATAAATTAACCTGGGTTAAGCTCCACAGTAATCCTTTCTCCACTGCTGAATCCACTGAAAACAAAGTTTTCTTTATACCTTCCCAGTTCGAGTTACTGGAACAGAGCCAAAAGAAACTTTTCTCTGCTATCTTCATAAAACTTGACAAACTAACAGCAAACTGTTCAAAAAAAGAAGAAATGCCCAAGTGACCCAGGTTTTTTCTGCAAGGTATAGGAAAAGTATGTAAGTAAACAGAGGACTATGTCACCTCGGCAAGTTACCTATAAATAAGGTCATTTGTTTTTATATATGTACATAGTACATGTTTTGATCTATAACATAACTACATTCATGTTATACAACATCTAGACTTTAATAATTATATAAACGGTTCTTGTTATAGTACCTGAGAGCCCAGTGCACAAAAGATAAGCCTTCAAATTACTTAGGAAACCTGTAAAGCTCACGAATAAAACCATGAAAACATCTAGATTGCTTCATGATCTACCCCCTCATATCCCAAAAGCAAGAACAAATAGCTTAATTAAGAGAGGAGAAAAAGGCCCTTGCCTCAAAATGGGACCAAATACTCAAACCCATCTCCAAACCCAGTCAGCCTCAGAGTATTTTTAATTATTCACTTGACAAGACAAGGATCTCAGTAGGCCATATATTGACAAGTTCCCCTTTTCATGCATTCCAGGAAGTGACTATTTCATGGATATGGTTACTATATACAGGGAAGACCAATACAGAAAATAAACAACGTCTACATGCTTTGTTATGAGAACCACAGGATGCATTAATTAACCAAGAGACAATGAATTAAACTTTGATGAGGAAGTTCCTCATCAATAAAACAACAATATACAAAAATTACACACAACATAGTTTAATACATGCTTAAACAAGAAATATAACAAAAGTAATTTCAGTTTTATAAATACCCTTAAGTCTAGTTGTGTATATATGAGGATATTTTCCATCCCCCAGCAAATGGCCCAGAGAAGATGTCCTATTGATCTGGTTAAACTATATTAAACACAAATAATTAGCTAACAGTTCAAAAATATAAAAATTTGTGGGAAAGAATAAATGTTTTTCAGTTGTGTCTGTTCCTCATCTTCCCCTTCACACATCCCACATCCCTGAGGGTGGAAAAGTATTCTGAACAGAGAATATGGCAATAAACATTTACTGAATTGAACTGTGTTCCCTTGAGGGGAAGGCAATACCAACTTAGGAAGTAAAAAAGAAAATAAAGAGGAATCCATGCTTAGAAAAAGGTATTCACTGGTATAGGATTCATTCGAAACAACTTATTGGGCAGCCACTATTTACAAACTACATTATTTGATGAAGCCCCTGCCCTCAACAAACTTAGGTGCAAGCAAACAGAAAACATTTACACAAATCACTATGTATAAAATAAATTAGGGCCTTAAGAATGATACAAATAACTTGCTACTTAAATTCACCTCTATAAGCTTCTGGTTGGTGAGAGCAGGAAAGCTTTTATAAAAAAGGGGACACCTGTAATTCTATCAACAATAAAGATAAATTTAAAATAATTTTTTTAATTTTAATTAAAAATAAATAAAGTATACTTATGTGGGTGAAAAAGTTTTAGCCAAAGGAAGACCAAAGGGGAGAAATTAAATGAAGACAGATTAAGCAGTATGTGGATCAGCTATATTCTGCTTTAAGGGAGCACGTTTTACTGCATTCAAACAGCTCAACATACACAGTGTTAGGTCTGCCTCATCTGCCCAGTGCAGGATAGAAGACAGATATTGGAATGAGTGGGGTTCCACAAGGTCTCAATGTGACAGGACAGAATTGAGAAGCAGGTTCCAAGTGTCATTTGCACCTACATACTCAGGGTTGGAAAACACCTTCTTATCTTACTCCTCAAAATGCCCAATCTCAATCCCAAAACTATTACCAGATCCCAGGAACTTTCCCAAACAAGACTCATGAAGAGATCACTTCACCTCTAACACAGTCATTAATCTAATACAGAAAAGTTATTAACTAAAATTGCATTCCTCCAGGTCACTTGGCCTGGCTAATTATGTTTTCTCTAAACATTTCACTTTAATAAGCAAGTTGTCAAAAATGCCGGACAACCAAGTGTAACTAGGCAGCTTTTATCATTCCTATCTGTACTCAAAGCTACATTTTGGGGGGAAATGGATTTGTTACACTGCTTGGACAGATATTTTTATATTAATACACCACAAGGCAATATTACCTTTTCCTTCCTTCTGTAAGAAAGGAAGGTCTTGCTAGCAGATAATGTATCTCCTTGCCAAAACTCAATCCATTTTGGAGTCACCTTAGTTACTCTTAGGAGACTCTAATAGAAAGGAATTGCCAGTGTGAAGTAGGGCTGTGGATCCTGGAAGTATCCTTTTTAGCTACCCAAAAGCCTCCAAGTCTATGAGCCATTCTGTTTGCCATGATGGAAAGATATGGAAAAAACTTTTAACAGACTTGGTACCCACACTAGACTCTCCCTTGTCTTAATTTTGGAATTATCAACCCACAAGCCTTATAGACAGACAACCAATGTCTTTGGCAGCTGCAGACTAGTAAATGAGTCACTTAGCGAACCCAATGAAAAGTTACAGAACTTCTACATCAGCAAGGCAAAGTCACTCTAAAAGGGCATCTTTTAGATGCCCTATGGAATATCCTAGGAAAAGCAGAACTATTTCTGTTTTCTGTTTATTTGGTTTTTTCTTTTTATTGAATTGGGGTGACACTGGTTAATAAAATCACACAGGTTTCAAGTGTACCGCACATTGTAGGCTCACCACCCAAAGTCAGGTCTCTTTCCACCACCATTCATCCCCTTTGCCCTCTTCCATCGCCCTGTACCCCTCTTTTCCTCTGATACTCACCATATTGTGTCTGGTTTTTGGTTTTCTTTGTTTTTTGCTTAATCCCCTCACCTTTGTCACCAGAACCCTCTCCTCTCCCCTCTCCCCTCTGACAGCTGTCAGTCTGTTTTATGTATCTAGGAGTCTGTTTCTATTTTGTTAGTTTATTTTGTTCATTGGATTCCACACAAGTGAAACCATATGGTACTTGTCTTTCTCTGGCTTATTTCACTTAGCAAAATACTCTGCAGGTCCATCCATGCTGTCACAAAAGGTAAGATTTCCTTCTTTTTTAAGGCAGAGTAGTATTCCATTGTGTAAACGTACCACAGCTGGTGAGCACTTGGGCTGTTTCCAAATCTTGGCTATTGTAAATAATGCTGCAATGAACATAGGGGTGCATATATTCTTTCAAATTAGTGTTGCAGGTTTTGTTGGATATATTCCCAGCAGTGGAATAGCTAGATCATAAGGCAGCCATATTTTCAGTTTTTTGAGGGAACTCCATACTGTTTTCCACAATGGCTGCACCAATTTGCATTCCCACCAACAGTGCAGGAGGGTTTCCTTTTCTCCATATCCTCACCAATACTTATTGTTTACTGATTTATTGATAACAGCCATTCTGACAGGTGTGAGGTGCTATCTCATTGTGGTTTTAATTTGCATTTCTCTGATTAGTAACATTGAGCATCTTTTCATGTTTATTGGCCATCTGAATGTCCTCTTTGGAGAAGTGTCTATTCAGGTGCTTTGATTGTTTGATTGAATTGTTTTCTGTGTTGAGTTGTACAAGTTCTTTATAAATTTTGGGTATTAACCCCTTTTCAGATGTTTCACTGGCGAATATGTTCTCCCATTCAGTGGGTTGTCTTTTCATTTTCTTGATGGCTTCCTTTGCTGTGCAAAAACTTTTTAGTTTTATGTAGTCCCATTTGTTTATTTTCTCCCTTCCCTAGCCCAAGGCGATTTATCAGAAAAAATAAAACTACGAGAAATGTCAGAGATTTTATTGCCTATGTTTTCTTCTAGGATTGTTATGGTTTAGTGACTTACATTTAAGTCTTTAACCCATTTTGAGTTTATTCTTGTGTATGATGTCCAAGGAGGTGGTCTAGTTTCAATTTTTCATGTATCTGTCCAATTTTCCAACATCATTTATTAACTAGACTGTCCTTATCCCATTGTATGTTCTTGCCTCCTTTGTCAAATATTAATTGGCCATAAAGACCTTTACTCAGAAAATTATAGGATACTGAAGGAAGAAATTAAAGAAGATACAAATAAGTGGAAGCATATACCATGTTCATAGATAGGAAGAATTAAGATCATTAGAATGATACTACAGCCCGGCCAGCATGGCTCAGCAGTTGAGCATCGACCTATGATGCAGGAGTTCTCGGTTTGATTCCCAGTTAGGGCACAAGCTCGAGCTGCAGGCTGGACCGCCAGTAGGGCATGTGTAGGAGCAGCCAATCAATGACTCACTCATCACTGATGTTTCTACTCTCTCCCTCTCCCTTCCTCTCTCTGAAATCAATAAAGACATATTTAAAATAGATATATCTTATAAAAATAAATAAAATGATACTATATACTACCCAAAGCAATCTAAAGATTCGACACAATTCCTATTAAAATACAATAGCATAGCTCACAAAACTAGAAAAATATTCCCAAAACGTATATGGAACCACAAAAGACCCGAAATAACCTTAGTAATCTTGAGAAAAAAGAACGAAGTTAGAGGTATCATGCTACCTAATATAAAATACACTACAAGGCAATAGTAATCAAAACAGCATGGTACTGACATAAAAAAATAGGCATATAGGTCAATGGAACAGAATGGTGAGCCCAGAAATAAATTGTTTTCAATATTTTTACAGATAGAATTATGGGCAAAATCCAAGAATCTTAGAGTTGAAAGGATCCTGGCTAGCTAACTAGTCCTACTTTGTCTTACAGATGGAAAAAAGTAAAGTCCAAAGAAGATGAATGTCTGAGCCAAGACTGGAAACTGTGGCTTCAAAGTTCTGGTCCAGTGAGATCTCTATCTCACCAAGTTACACTCTTCTTTGGGTTACCAGCTCTCCAAGTCACTATCACAGTCCTCCCTCTACAACCTATCTTGCTGTCTCACACTTATGGATAGAATTCCTATGTAACGTCTAAAGAGAATATGAAGCTATATTTTAAATATACCCCATTTTATTCTACTTCCAGGAAACACGTCAGGATTCATTATTACTCCATATACAGGAGCACTATCCAGATTTCCTTTCTTAGGTATACAAACTCATCGTTACCAAAGGTAAGTTTTTCTATGCTTAGTTTTCTAAGACAAAGATGATGGGCCACATCTAAATACATTATTTCAAAATAATCACTATCTTAATGTTCCTGAAAGTTGTCAAGTTTACCACATATAAAACATTAAGCAATCTTAAGAAAAAAAGTCCTTAGTTTTTAAGTTAGAAAACCAATTACACAGAATAAAATGCCTCTTCTGTCAAAGGCTCTCAAAGTACTCTCCAATTAGAATGGCTCTCCTCTTTGCAAATCCATCCCTTTTCAGGAACATGAACAGTAATAATGCTGCCCTCCTACAGGTGGTCATGCATGCAAAATTATAAACCAAACCAATGTAGAAGCAGAGTTCAGAAACCCAAGGTTAGTGAGCCTTGCTAAGTACTACAAAGATACACTCTTGAATACACAACTACCAGACTCATCTTATCATATGTGCATAAAGAAGATGCTCAAATATGTGCCTTTAAACTTTTCAGAACTTTGACTTTAAGTTGAATGAAAGGGGCTAAGCAAGCAGTGGATGAAATATCTGAAAATACAGTGTAGCCTTAATCCTAAAACATTTTCCTATCTTCCTTTTTATGTCAACTTTCTAGAATAGGGGGCAAGTAAAGCACTTGTACTGAATCCTTCAGCTAAGAGTTGTAATTCAGACAACCAGCAAGGTTTGAAGGTGATGTTTTAAGGAGCCACTTCTTTAGCAGAATTTCTTCTAAGACGGGCTCTAAATCTTGCAAAGTGACACAAAGAATGCATTAATGGCTTTGATGAAATAAATGAAGCCATGCAGCCTGAACGTTACTAAAGACCAATTACTTTTAATGTAGTCAATTCTCTTTGAATTCTAAAGATTCATACATTCTTGAACACAGGTAGTTTACTCTAATGAGGCGTCCCTTTCTTTCTTCTCTTCTCCCCACCGCACAAATACACATAAAATAACTGCAGCAAAAATATACCATGCCTAGCTTAAAAGTCCATGAAATTTACTTGAAATTTTAATGTTTATATGGGTAAATTTTATATTTATACACATCCCCTCCCAGAGAGATTTTTTACTGCTTAAAGGGAAGGAAATTTAATGAAGTTTAACTAGAAGCTGTGCTTTCTTAAAAATTTTATTATAAAAGCTTATTTTCTTCATTTCTTTGATGCTGATCGTCCTTTTATCAGTGCAAAAAACATCCTCCAAATTTGCACCTTGGCAATCCTACCTAACTAGAGGATGTTTTCCAAGTCTTATACCTCCCCCTCCATTCAAGTAATCACAAATTAGTCCTGCCAATACTGATCACTCCCTTTTTTTTTAAATCCTCACCCGACCCGAAGACATGTTCAGTGATTTTAAGAGAGAGAGGAAGGGAGAGAAATTTATCTGTTGCAGAGGATCAAACCCGCAACTCAGGTATGTGCCCTGACCGGAAATCAAACCTGAGACCTGTCTGTGTATGGACAACACTCCAACCAACTGAGTCACACCAGTCAAGGCCTGATCTCTCCCTTTTCTAAACTCAAACCATACATAGAAAAAACTGCACTCTCTCTATTGTCATATGTATTCACTGCTTCCTCAACTAGCTAAAGAAAAAACTACTCCATACTTAGTTTGTCCCCTTTGTGCCTAAACACTGGTTATGCTTTCAAAACATAATTTTAGTAAGTATTTGTATTTTGAGAGGGAAGTATATTAAGCATTTCTGAAATCCTCCCCAAAATCAATTTTAATAAAGCTTACTAAAATGAGATTTTTCACCGTCAATCATTTTGCAAGTATTGGCTTTGTTTATTCTAAGGGCACATGCTTTGGAGAGGAAGCCAGGTCAGAATCCCAGCTCCAGCACTTAACAGCTGTGTGACCCTGAGCAAAGTGATTCGTTTCTATTGGCATTTTTCCTTATCTGCATAATAGTACTGGCCTGATAAAGTGTTACTGATGAGATATTGCATGTGTATGTATTTACTATACTTACATACAGGTCTGAGGAATTCTATATGTATATCCAAAAATAGCATTTCTAACAAAAGGAGAATGAGGTTTGAAGACCTTGAGGAAAAGGTATTTTTGGACCAAAAAAAAAAGATTTAAAAAATATTTGTTGTGTCGTTTAAGTAAAATTCACTTTTTACTCAATTCTGTTCACTATTCTTCAATTAGAATTAAGTCTTTAGAGATTATTTGAGGTCCTGCTTGCAAAACAGCAACAGGACATTACTTTGATTTAGAATCTGGGATTAGCTTTTTGGTGGAGTGGACCAGGTTAGAATCACATGAGTGAAGAAGAAGATAAATGTTTCCCCATCCATACTTAGTATCAGACACATCTGTTAACTTTCTGTTCAAACTTTGCTCCGGAAGTTATTTTAGAAAATCTTTTACCCAATAACCATATATGGTTTATTGATGTGCAGTTTCGACAGTATTACACAGGCACAGGAAACACAATGACACCTATCAATCTTCTCTTAAAGCTCGAGGGGGAAAACAAGAACATGAATCTAAAACCCATGAACCTAAGATTATAGGACATTGGACTCTGACCACAAGAGGATTCAGAGAAGTTGAAAACAAAATCTTTTGCCTGGCCGGGCATAGCTCAGTGGCTGAGCGTTGACCTAGGATCCAGGTGATCGGGGTTCGATTCCAGGTCAGGGCACATGCCCAGGTTGCGGGCTCAATCCCTAGTCGGGGCATGCAGGAGGCGGCCGATCAATAACTCTCTCATCATTGATGTTTCTATCTCTCTCTCCCCCTCTCCCTTCCTCTCTCTGGAATCAATAAAGATATGTTTAAAAAAAAAAAAATCTTTTAACAAAGAAAGAATCTCAAGACCAAAACACCAAATGAGTTTAACCATTTAATACCCATCCATAAGGGCAGTCTATGAATATTTGTTATAAATGAGGAAAGGAATTATCTTAATTTTGAATCCTCAGACCCTAGCACAGTGCCTGGAGCAAAGAATTCTGGCTAAATCAAAGAACAAATGTACTTAATGAATGGTATCAAAAAAGAATGCAGAATAACAGCTATTATCCCTTCATTTAAAACATTTAAATAGATGTGGAAAATTTTAAATATTAGATACACAAAAAATAAAACAGAAGAAAAAAACCTAAGGTAACTCTAGAACAAGAAAATCACAAGCCAGAGCCCCCAATTTATGAACCTGTAGCATCTTTAGCAATTCAAACTGTATGTTCTACCTTATTATCATCAATACATTCTTATTGTCAACAACTAGAATCACCAGAAATCAGCTGTACTTCATCTATACTCCCCTTTCTTTTAGAATTATGGCAATCTTCCCTAACAATATAATGGATGATAGTAAATTTTGTTTTTGCAAATTTTAAACATTACAAACAAACCAAAATTCTTGTTTCTGAAATCTATGTACATAAGGAATAACTGACTCAGGCCTCTACTACTGGAATTATTTTACCAGAAAACTAACAACTTCCTCTTCACAATGGACCTCTAAACAACTTCCTCAAAAATGGCACTACTGTAAAAATAGGTTATCACATTCTGATGAGCAACAATCTAAGTCTCCCTTCCTCCAGCAAATGGAAAATGAAGCAAAGGATGTTGGATGCATGTAAAATTAAATTACTTTGTAAAATTTTAACACTTCAATTTACAACTGACTAAATACTAAATAATTTGTGCTCATATTTTGGTTGCTTTATTTTGTTTTTAATACATTAGGCTAAGGTTAACAATCTTCTTATAATGAGACTGTTTTGGCAAAATTCTGCAATCTTCCATTCCTATCATGAGAATGGCAACAAGGAAAAGCAAGCACATACTTCTGGAGACTAGATTCAGACACATCTGATGAAAGACAGCTCCAACCTTCCCTTAAAAACAGGCCCCCTTTTCTGACACACCAGTTCACTTACCTCTCCCATCGCTCTTCCCTCCAGAGCAAGTGCTTGAAAATCATGATTCAGTTCATCCATAGAACGTACCTATTGTTCAGAATAGAGGAGGGAAAGTTTCAAGTTAGCATCTTGAATTTTACATACATATTAAACACAACTGAAAAGCTTTTCTATGTTGACTTTCAGAACTGACAAAGACAGTAACAATTTTCAAGTGATTGAGATTAAACATTCACTTACCTTTAACCATCAGGGTTCAGCAATGACCCCTGCTTTCTCCCCTCCCATTCCCTTTTGTTTTCAAAACATGAAAAATACATAATCCAAAAAAAGAAAAAGCAAATTACAGCACGTAAGAATTATGTTGGCTATTTTTCATACATTTTAATTTAATAAGTAAAGATGAACATACTGAAGAGCAATTACACATGAAGATGATTATGTAACCTAAACCTGGTTGCTGAGTGAAAGACCACAATACTTGTCCCCTAGTCCCCAACTAGGAACATATAAATTAGGGAACTCATTTGATCCAACTCAGTGTTTCTTTGATAAACCCCAAGGAAAGGTGCTGCCAACTATACAACAGAGTGCCTGAACATTTCTCCATACTGGAAGATCTCAGGGAGGCTCCAAAAATCTCAATATCAGAGAGGGAAAAAATAGCACATATCACAAGAATTCCTTCAAACTTTACCTAGCAGTAAATGTACTACCCACATCATGACAATCTTTCTGGGCTTCAATTAACTCATCACTACTGTTATTACTACAAGGTAATGTTAAGATCAAGAATGAAGTATGAAATAGATTATTGAAAACAATCAAAATTTGCCCTGGCCAGGTGGCTCAGTTGGTTGGAGCATCAGCCTGTACACCAAAAGTTTGTGGGTTCAATCCCCAGTAGGGGCGTGTAGGGGAGGCCACCAGGATACAGCTCAGAGAACCAACTTAACGATTTTATTAACATGCTGTTTGTGTATCACCCAATAATCTTAATTTAACTGAACTGACACCCCATAAAAATACAGTTTCAGCCCTAGCCAGTCTGGCTCAGTGGTTAAAGGGTCAGCCCACAGACTGAAGGGTCCCGGGTTCAATTCCAGGCAAGGGCACATACCTCGATTGCAGGCTCAATCCCTGGGAACCTGCGGAAGGCAACCAATCCATGTGTCTCTCTCACATCAATGTTTTTCTTTCTCTTTCTCCGTTTCTCTTTCTCTCTCTCCCTCCCTTCCACTCTCTAAAAAGCAATGGAAAAAATATCCTCACGTGAGGACTTAAAAAATATATATACAGTTTTAAATCACACTATTTTCAAAACTCAGAGCTGATATTATGCTACAAATGACACATTGTGTCACTAAGATGGAACAGCTTTGGGATGCTTGCTAAAAATATAAATTTATAAAATTCAAAATAGCCCTGGCCGGTGTGACTCAGTTGTTTGGGCTTTGTCCCATGCACTGAAAGGTTGCAGGTTCGATTCCCGATCAGGGCATATGCCCAGGTTTTGGACTTGATCCCCTGTAGGGGGCATGCAGGAGGCAGCTGATCAATAATCGATTGATAACCGGTTTCACTCTCATAGTGATGTTTCCCTCTCTCTTTCTCCCTTCCTCTCTCTAAAAATCAATTTTAAAAATAATAAAATTTGTAAATGATAAAAATAATTTGTTTTTTTTATTTCAAAATAAAGCTAAAATTCAGCCAAGAGAACAAAGACAGAGACAAGCCTTGTTATTGAGGTAAAACAGTTTGAAAAGGCCTTGAAACAGAAAGTGACCAAACTGTAAAGTGTTTTAGGTAAGCACGCTGAATAGGCTCCTAAACTATATGCAGTAAAAATAAAGGGGTAGGGGTTGGGGGGATGAGGACAGGCTGTTAGCTGGAAACTCTACATGGTAGATGAAATCATTTTGAGTTAACATTTACAAACCATATAAATCAAATGCACAGAGCTCTGTATCTAGCTCTTTCTGTGGAATCTAATCATACATTTAATTGGAGCTAGACATTTCTTAAAAACCCAAAAATCTACAAATAGTTTTAACCAAGAACACTGGAAATTCTATTTATTATTTCCAAAGGAAAATGTAGGAGGACTAAGTAAGCAAAGACAGAACATGCAGTATGTATATTTATATAATCATCACTACGTTCTCACTGAAATTATTCCCATTTAAGAGATTAAAAAAACAGAGTTTTCAGATAAATGACTTCCCCAACCACTGTTAAGTAGGGAAGAGGACTTAAACGGCACTGCTAGGATCTAAATCCAGGTCTTCCAATTTAACAAGCAAGGTCCTTTCTACATCACAAGCTGCCTCCATACAGCCACAGGAAGTTTCCACCCCAATAAAACTGCCTCATGTTTCTGCTGTTGGCTTTGATAAGTATGCTCTCACGGTCTTGTCTTTGCTTTCCACTGTCTCCTCCCCTTACCTTCAAAATATGCCCAGCCTCCCCATGTAGCAATTTCCACCCCTTTCTATCTTCCCACCCATCATTCTCTCTCACCACTTATTTGCTCACTAGCTCACTCTCTCAGATCTCCTCTCTCACTCTCTTGATCTCCAGCCCTTCCTTTTTCAGGGTATCTCCCTCTGCCTCACCTACCTCTGTATATTGCCCCTCCTACCTCCTAAAGAGGACTGCTGAGAAAGCACCCTCACTCTGTGAAGCCCAGAAACTCCATTTTAAACCATTTGTCCATAGTTGACTGCACCAGACAAAACAAATCATTCTCACAAAACTGTTTTTAACTAGTAGGGAACTTATTTTTTAAAATGGGAGCTACACCTAGTATGTTTCATCAACACCAGGCAGACTCTCCAGACAAAATTCTTCCTAGGAAACAAAACTAATGATCAGAAGATGATGTTCAGGAATCAAGAGAAATCAAAGAATGAAGACAGAGAAATGTGAATAATATTATAGGCAGATAACAAAAAGCCTTTTCTATCATAAAGGAGAAAAGCTGGCTGTAAATTACTATAATCAGAGTAAACGCTCCCATCAAGACAAATAATCTTTTCAAGTTCTTATACTCAAACTCCCCTTTCTCTAGAATTCAATTTAAGTAGCCAATGTTAACGTCTAGTACTACTTACTAATTTCTTCACTTTTCCTAAATGTCTCTAAGACTCCCTTCCACTAACTGATCTTATCTATCTCCTTTGGTTTCACAAAATTATTTCCTATTTTTTCCTTTGGGCTACTTGCCAGTAATGTAACTTTCTCTACTGCTGCCCCTCCCCATAAAGACACCTCCCACTCCCTTTATTTTTTAAATATATCTTTACTGATTTCAGAGACAGGAAGGGAGAGAGAGAAAGAAATGTCAATGATGAGAGTCACTGATCGTCTGCCTCCTGCACGCTCCCCACTGGGGATTGAGCCCACAACCCTGACCGGGAATCAAACCGCAATCTCCTGGACCATAGGTTAGTGCTCAACAACTGAGATACGCGGGCCGGGCCCCACTCTATTAAAGAGTCAAAGCAAGATGACCACTTCAGTGCCTGACTACCTCTACATTCCTCTCTTCATCCCCCCCAATGATACCATCCGCATATATGACCTATGCTTCTGAGTTACCCTTCCATTTCCCAGCCCCAGAACTTTCTTTTGTAAGCCTCAACATCTGCCTTCTTCGAACAGGGACTGTCCTAACTAGAACCATAATTTAGCAAATTAAGTTTGTGCTTTACCACACAGGAAGTTATAAAATCAAAACAGATAAACTCAGAACTATACATCACATTTGAAAAATAAAAAATTAAGCAAAAACATCGCAACTCCTTATTTTAAGAACCATATTCTGAAGTGCCTACCCTACCCAACCTCCCTTGGAAGGAAGCCCTACTTACCAGTCCCAGTGCCCCACTGGTGACACTTATCAGAATCACCAATGAATGATACACACTTCAGTGTTTCCTCATATGTAAAACTGAGATGGGCTACTTTACAAGTTTGTTATAATGATTAAACGAGGCAAAAATGTCCAATTTAGTAGGCACTTATTCAACTGTATACACTTCACAGATCATTCTGTTTAAGCTTCTGAAATGCCTCCTCCACAGATTCATGCCTTCTTTCCCTACCCTCAGTTAGTACAGGGCATACTTTGCTCATTCCTTGGGGAAAAGGGGGGAAAGGGGGGCAAGGGCAGGAGGAGGCTCTATTTTGCCATTTCCATACTCAATATATTACAAGTACCTAACCATGTGAATATCTGACTTATTTTCTAAAACTTAGCATTTCAAAGTACTTTCATTTTTCTCTCTTCTCAATTCCAAGCTAAATTATCAATTTGGAGAAATTTCCATTCTCAATTCTCATCCATTCAGAAACTTTAAAAAAAAAAAAAAAATCATCACTAGCTCAAGCCCATGTTCTTTCAGTTCTCATTTTGTTAAAAAGAATCTCAGTACAGTTACCAACTAAAATTCCTTCATTCTTTGACTTCCATACCACCAAGTCTCCTGATTCTCCTCCTACCTCTCAATTTAGAATTTTGTCTCTTTTTGCCAGCCAACAAAGCAGGCAAAGAAAAAAAACTGAAGCCCAGCAGGTGTGGCTCAGTGGCTGAATGTCAACCCATGCACCAAGAGGTTGCCAGTTCAGTTCCTGGTCAGGGAACATGCCTGGGTTGTGAACTCGATCCACAGTGAGGAGCATGCAGGAAGAGGCAGCCATTCGATGTTCTCTCTCATCGATGTTTCTATCTCTCTCTCCCTCTCCCTTCCTCTCTGTCTAAAAAAATCAATAAAAACATATTTTAAAAAATAGAAATAATAAAAATATAAAGAAAGCCCGGCCGGGCATGGCTCAGCGGTTGAGCGTCGACCTGGGATCCAGGCGATCGGGGTTCGATTCCCGGTCAGGGCACATGCCCGGGTTGCTGGCTCGATCAATGACTCTCTCATCATTGATGTTTCTGTCTCTCTCCCTCTCCTTTCCTCTCTCTGAAATCAATAAAGATATATATAAATAAATAAATAAATAAATAAATAAATAAATAAATAAATAAATAAATAAATAAAAATATAAAGTAAAAAAACTGAAACTTAGACACAAAGGAATCCGAATTTAAGAAGTTAATGATCCAAATACTTTATGAATTGTAATTTATTAGTTTTTCAAGCAGGTACTACTGAACATTAAACCACAAAGAACAAAATAAAGCAGATACCATGGTGCACTATCCAGAATCAAAGATCTAAAAGAAACAGTTTTCAGTTTTAAAGAACTGTTTATGAAAATACACAAAATGGAATTAGGACATGGAAAGGGTCCTTATATTGAGAAACAAAATTACATTCATCACCAATAAAAAAATGACCCTTTGCCGGGCCACGCGTGGCTCATTGGTTGAGCATCCACCTATGATCCAGGAAATCGAAGTTCAATTCCCAGTCAGGGCACATGCCCAGGTTGTGGGCTCAATCCCCAGTTGGGGGCGTGCAGGAGGCAGCCGATCAATGACAACTCTCATCATTGATGTTTCTCTCTCCCTCTCCCTTCCTCTCTCTGAAATCAACAAAGATGTATTTAAAAATTAAATTAAAAATAACCCTTGTTTTAAACATCTGCAAGATGGCTGATATACAGGGTAGGGCAAAAGTAGATTTACAATTGTTCATATGAAAAATAATACAATAATTAATAAATAATACAAGAATAAACTATTTTTGCAACTCACATCTGTAAAACTACTTTTGCCACACCCTGTATTTTTAGATGTAAAGGGAAAAAAATCTCTGGTGGGATAACAAAAGCTATCTATATAATTAACCTAATATTTATTAGGGAAAGTTTCTCAAGTTGAACAGTTCATTATCATTGGTCTTGGGGGGGAGCCTACAAAATGTCTTCATCCATTCAGCAAGCCTTGACACTATCCTCACTCCTCATTTGTTTCAACATTCTATTAATTGTAGTATGTAAGGGAATAGGGAATTTCCAATGAGTAAGTCTATCCTGATAAATCATGACAACATAATTAAGTGAGCAGCTTGACACCAACCAACCAACCGAGCCACACTGGCCAGGTATATCTTTAGTTTCTTTTTTTTTTAAATATATCTTTAGCCTGGCCAGGCGTGGCTTCGCGGTTGAGCGTTGTTGACCTAGGATCCAGGCGATCAGGGTTCGATTCCCGGTCAGGGCACATGCCTGGGTTGCGGGCTGCGGCTGACCAATGATATATCTTTAAATATATCTTTATTGATTTCAGAGAGAGGAAGGGAGAGGGAGAGATAGAAACATCAATGATGAGAGAGTCATTGGTCAGCTACCTCCTGCACGTCCCTGACTGGGGATCAAGCCCACAACTCCGGCATGTGCCCTGACTAGGAATTGAACTTCGATCTCCTGGATCCTAGGTCAATGCTCAACCGCTGAGCCACGCAGAGGCTGGGCTCTCTTTAGTTTCTTAATTGGTAGTTAGTTTGTATTACTGTCAGGTCATGAAGCATGGACGAAGTTTTCCCTCTTGAGGTTGAGAGGGACTTTAAGTATACCAAATTTATTAGGTTTTCAACTTGGAGACTATGGATGCCACGGAATAAATGTTTAAAATTGGATTTAAAAATCAAAACAAAAATAATTTGAAAATTAAAAAAATAAACCAAAACACGTTTTCCTACCATCAAAAAATAATGTCTTTTAGATCATTTTGAATTCTAAAAACAATTAATGCTCACTGTAAACATTTTGGAAAGTAGAGAAAATTACAAAATGGTGATAAAGGATATTGAGAAAATTAAACCAAGGAAGTGGACAGAACTGCAATTTAAATAATGTACATGGAAGGCCTGAGAAGGTAACGTTTAAGCAAAGGACTTGAAGGATACCTGAGAGAGGAATATTCAAGCAAATGAATCTGCAAGTCAAAACCTTGGGCAACAGCACATACTTGTTATTCTTTAGCAATTATCTTAATGTCATTCTAAATCCCATTAAAATACAATAATTAAAAGTGTAGACCTGGTTTCATGAGTGAATATTTTGGTGTCAAAACTTATCAAATTATACATTTAAAACGGGTGCATTTGCCCTGGCCGGTGTGGCTCAGTTGGTTGGAGCATCATTCTGTGCACCAGAAGGTCGAAGGTTCAATTCTCAGTCAGGGCACATACCTAGGTTGTGGGTTCGACCACTAGTCAGAGCTTCTACCAGAGGGAAGCAATGAATGTGTCTCTCTCATATCAATGCCTCTCTCCTTCTCTTTCTCTCTCTCTCCCATTCTCTCCCTCACTCTTGTTCTCTCCCTTCCTCCCTCTCTAAAATCAATTTAAAAATTTTAAAAAAATAAAATGTATGCATTTTATTATGTCAATTATACCTCGATAAAAATATTTTTTTGGGCCCTGGCTGGTATGGCTCAGTTGGTTGAGCGTCAAGTCCCATGCACCAAGAGATCACTGGTTCCATTCCCAGTCAGGGCACATGCCCGGGTTTCAGGCTCAGTCCTCCATAGGGGTGTACTGGAGGCAGACAATCAATGTTCTCTCTCTCATCCATGTTTCTCTCTCTCTCCCTTCCTCTCTAAAATCAATAAAAACTTTTTTTTTTAATTCTCACCCAAGAGTAAAAATAAACACATCAATAAAACAAACAGGTCAAAACAGATCCACATACATAGGAAGACTTAATTTACTATAAAGGTTTTTCATATTATAAATGGCACTAGGATCCCTAGTTACTCATTTGAGAAAAGTAAAATTAGGACTTGAAGGATACCTGAGAGATGTCCTTATGATACACAGAAATAAACTCCAGATGAATTAAATATCAAAGTACAAAAACAGAACTATAAAAATACTATAAGAGCCCAGCTGGCCTGGCTCAGCCAGTTGAGCACTGAACAGTGATTCAGGAGGTCGTGGTTCAATTCCCAGTCAGGGCACATGCCTGGGTTGCAGGCTCGATCCCCAGTGGGGGGCGTGCAGGAGGCAGCTGAACAATGACTCTCTCATCGATGTTTCTATCTTCCTCTCCCTTTCTCATTCTGAAATCAATAAAAACATACAAAAAAGTTTTAAAGCAGTCTTATCTAGGAAAATAATATATACACCAAAAGAAAAAATAAAGAATACTCAGTGTTGATGGAACTTTAAATTGGTTCAATCTACCTGGAGAACGATGTGGTGGAAATACGTAACAAATTTTTAAATATATTCTTTGGTCTGATCTGTCAGTTTCACTTTGTAAACATTTGACTTCTAAAGGCATTGTTTAGAATGTCAAAAGCTGAAAACCACCCAAAAGTACATCAATCCGGGATAAATCGCTCAAAATAAAGTATCGTACTGCCCAGCAGGGCATGGCTCAGCAATTAAGCATTGACTTGGATCCAGGAGATTGAAGTTTGATTGCCGGTAAGGGCACATGCCCCAGTTGTGGGCTCGATCCCCAGTCAGGGGCGTGCAGGAGGCAGCCGATTAATGACGACTCTCTCATCATTGATGTTTCTATCTCTCCTCTCTCTCCCTCTCTCTGAAATCAATAAAGATTTTTTTTTTTAATTATCGTACTCCTATGAACAATGGCTCTTAAAAACTATACAGAGGGTTTTTTTTTATATTTTAAACTGGAAACCCTAATGAAGGCTCTGGATGCTTTTTATTCTTATTTTTTTAAGAGAGAGAAAGAGAGGGAGGGAAAGAAACATGGATATGAGGGGGGAACATCAATCAGTTGCCTCCTGTACGTGCCCTGACCGGGGATCAAACTTGCAACCTCTCAGAATACGAACCTACAACCACTCCAACTAACTGAACAACTTGGCCAGGGCAAGTGTTTTTTTAATTGATTTGAGTGAGGAAAAATGAGAAAGACAGTGAGAGTGAGAGAGAAACAATCATTTGTTGTTCCACTTATTAATGCATTCATTGGTTGCTTCTTGTATGTGCCCTGACCAGGGACCAAACCCCCAACCTTGCCATATCAAGATGAAGCTCTAACCAACTGAACTAGCCAGCCAGGACTGAAGAGTACATTTTAAATGGGTAAACTGTATGGTATGTGAATTATATCTCAATAAAGCTGTTTTTAAAATTCCACTTTAGAACAAAACCCACAACCATAATATAGAACACTTTTCATTCTAATAGATACACTGTCTGTATTTTATATACTGTGTGCCAATAGGAACTGTAAACCCAAACTGCATCTCTTAAAAGGCTTCTAATGAGAAAACAAAGTCACTAGTCTGAAGAGCTGTTAACTGTTGACAATATAGAGGTAAATGACAACCTTCGTTCTGTCTTCATAAGGATGCTATCTTCTTGAACTAACCTAGATGATAAAATTCACTTCTGCTCAGCGGTTGAGCGTCGACTTAGGATCCAGGCGATCGGGGTTCGATTCCCGGTCAGGGCACATGCCCAGGTTGCGGACTCTATCAATGACTCTGTCATCATTGATGTTTCTATCTCTGTCTCTCCCTCTCCTTTCCTCTCTCTGAAATCAATAAAGATATATTTAAAAAAAAAAAAAAATTCACTTCTGGGTAGGGGGAAGTAGAAGGGTATGGGGGGGGAATAAATGGTGATAGAAGGAGACTGGACTTGGCATGGTAAACACAACACAATATACAGGTGATGTATTATAAAATTGTACACCTGAATCCTATATAATTTTATTAACCAATGTCACCCCAATAAATCCACTTTAAAAAATTCACTTCTGCCCGGCCAGGCGTGGCTCAGCAGTTCAGCATCGGCCTAGGATCCAGGACATCAAGGTTCAATTCCCGGTCAGAGCACATGCCCGGTTGCGGGCTCAATCCCCAGTCAGGGGCATGCAGGAGGCAGCCAATCAATGACTCTCTCATCATTGATGTTTCTATCTCTCTCTCTCTTTTTCCTTCCTCTCTCTGAAATCAATAAAGATATTTTTTTCTAAAAAAAAATCCACTTCTGAGAATAGGAATGAAGCTTGAAAAGTTGAAATGGATATGGCTCTGTTTCCCAATATGTGATGTGACTGGGAACAGAAGCAAGTTTCAATGTTTTACAAATTCAGGAAAGTAAACCTTGTTCCTATAGCCCCTTGTCTGGCTATCTCTGATATGGTTTCAAGGAACAAAAAAGGGGGGGAGCGGAGGAAAAAAGCATAAAACCCATAATAAGAGCTGATAGCAATTACTTTAAAATTTTAATGCAGCCCTTCAAAAATGTTTACTGACTCCTCACCTTCAGGCCCAAAAGCCTCTCAGTATTCAAGACCCTACATTCTGTTCCACCTTATACCAATCAATTCAAAATGACATCTTAATCGTCTTCAAAATAAAACACTCCACTCAATAAGTCTCTTCAATATGCCCTGATGACATAATGTAGTCATTCATCATTTATGAGGTACATACTATTTGCCAGGCACTGGAGACAAAGGCTGAAAGACTCTTCAAGAGATGGGTCTTAACCAAGATGCACATGAGGATCATCAGGGAGAGCTTTTTAAAAAATACATGAACTGCATCTCATCACTGGAAATTTTGATTCAGTAAATCTGGACTTAGGCACAAGAATTTCTTTACTGAAACAGCTTCCTAGCACCCAATGGTGAAGGAAAAAGTAAATATTCAACTCCAATACACAGAGCTGAACGCTTCATGTGTGCCAAACATGACGATGGCACCAAAAGAGGACACTGAACCTTTATATAGAGACTTTAGTTGAAGTTTGAAAGATGAGGGAGTGGCTAGCTGGTTAAGGAGGGAAAGGGATTCCAAGCAGAGACATTACATAAATAAAAACAGCACAACTACTATATTGAGGAATTGCACAAACTATAAAAATAGCATGTGTGTTCAAAAAGTTACAAATACTTCAGTACAGCTGAAGTGTAGCGCCAGTGAAGACTGGAGAAGTAAGCTGGTTGAAAACACAAAGGGACTGACTACATTATGCTAAGCTGAGGATTTTGGAAGTTATCTAAAAGCAACTGAAAAGTAAAAAAACAAAATTTAGGCAAGGGTGAGAGATAAGCAGGTTTGCCTTCAAAAATATCAAATTGGCAGCAGCATAGAAAATAGCCAGAAGAAAGAAAAAAAGGGGGGGGTTACAGAAAACCAGTCAGAAGACTACTGTAAATGTCCTAGGAAGAAATATGAGCCTATAAAATAAGGCAATATGAATATAACCTTGGAATTGTTCAAGGCAAGAGGTAGGAACCTAAGATTCCTAGGTTGCCTGTAATGAAAATGCCATCCACAGAAATAAAATATAGGGAATGAAAGAAACTAATGAGTTCCATTTTGCAAAGCATCACACCATTCACTGAGCATCTATTATGAATCAAGTACTGGGCTCCTATAATTAGCCATGCAAACTCAACTCTTACTGGTGTCCCTAGATTATAATATATGAGCAGCAAGTGAAGCTTAAAATGTGTGATATGCAGCCCTGGCCAGTCAGGGCACATGTCCAGGTTGCGGGTTTGATGCCCAGCTGGAGGAGGTACAAGAGGCAACCGACTGACGTTTCTGTGTGTGTGTGTCTCTCTCTCCTCCCCCCCCCACAAAAATCAATAGAAATATATACTGGGATGAGGATTAAAAAAAAATGTATGGCCCAGCCAGGCGTGGCTCAGGGGTTGAGCATCGACCTAGGATCCAGGAGGTCGGGGTTCGATTCCAGGTCAGGGCACATGCCCGGGTTGCGGGCTAGGCAGCCGATCAATGACTCTCTCATCATTGATGTTTCTCTCTCTCTCTCTCCCCCTCCTTTCCTCTCTCTGAAATCAATAAAGATATGTTTAAAAAAAAAAAAAAAGTATGATACGTAAACCAAAGCCTGTGTGTGTGTTCTAGAGAAAAGTTGACTACTTGATGATGAAGAATAGTAGGTCTCCAAACAGTTCTAGTTGAAAGAACATGGAAATGCTCAGTGTGGCTCAGCTGGTTGGAGCATAGTCCAAAACATGGATTTGTATTCCTGATCAGGGAACATGCCCAAGTTGAAGGTTCAATTCCCAGTCGGAGCACATGTGGCAGGCAACCAATTGATGTTTCTCTTTCACATAGCTGTTTCTCTCTCTCTCTTGCCCTCTCTTAAAAATATATATATATATATATCAATAAAAACAAAGAATTTTTAAAACATGAACTAATCACCTTCAGCATATATCATCTATGAGAGCTTAAAACATGGTACTTTATTTTTCTGACCCTGCATTTCCTCATCCATAAAATGGAAATGATAAAAAACCAACACAGAGTTACTGGGGGGTTCAAATCATATGTAAAAAGACTAAATCAGTTCCTGCACACCACTTAGAGTACATGTCGTTATTACTTCTAGATACAGAAAGGAAGTACTCAATAATGAAATTATCTCTATATCTCACTGGAAACACTCAACCTATCCTAGTAACCTCTGTTCAACACACTTGCATTTTTTATTTTTTTTTATTTTTATTATTTTTAAATATCTTTATTGATTTCAGAGAGAGGAAAGGAGAGGGACAGAGATAGAAACATCAATGATGACAGAGTCATTGATCGGCTGCCTCCTGCACGCCCCCGACTGGGAATCGAGCCCGCAACCCCGGCATGTGCCCTGACCGGGAATCAAACCCTGATCTCCTGGATCCTAGGTCAACGCTCAACCGCTGAGCCACACCTGGCTGGGCACACTTGTATTTTTTAATTAAAACAGGGATAATTAATATAAAGGAAATCACTGTATTGTGGAAAAAAAAATGACTTCCAAGATATTTTCCAACAACAAAATTCCACTGGAAATGTATCAGCCCATTCACTCTTTTTTCATTCGATATGGTAAATCAAGCTCTTAATAAAAGGTATAAAGTTTGTCTTTTTTTGTCTTTAAAAATTTCAGAGTTTGAAATGTGGAAAATACAAAATGTACAAGAAACCAAATTACTTGTAATCTCCTCATCCACACAAATAAAAGCAGTATTTTGTCATATGTCCTCCCAGACCTTTTTCCATGTACATCATCACTCTAAATAAATACATAGTTTAAAGTCATTCTCTAGGTAATATTATTAAACAAAGGAACTGTAATATAAAATTCCTCCTCTATAGCCCATCTCAGCACCCATTCCAATATAGACACTCACTGAAATTCTCATTTTAAAGCAATTTTCTTTATAATTTCTTCCTCCCTTCATGAAACTAAGCTTCTTCAGAGAAAGAATATATTAATTTCATCATTTTGCTAGGCTTCTGATCCATAAAGTAGTGTCTTCCTAATTTGGACAATTGGGGTGGGGGGAGAAAACAATTCGAATCAATAAATTCTTAGCAAATTAAAGAACATTTTTTCATTAACAGCAGGTACGGTGCTTTTAAATACACACAGTAACTAGAATTAGGTTAATGAACCGTTCCCTTGTTGAAGTCCTTAGGGAACTTTAATATAGAGAAAATTATTTGTCATTAACAGATCATTGACTGTATACTCGTGGTATCTCAACGTACAGCTCCCTAAAAACACCTGTTCTCTATAAATATTCCTCTTTCCAGGGTTATGAACAAGTTATTTATGCTGTTAACCTAAAAAAATAAATTCAGACAGAAGAGAGTTACCATTAGCCCCAGAAAAACTTGTTACTTGGAAAAATTCCAAATCCATGGCATAAAGTAGATAAACTAACCCTCCCTACTTCTATTTCTAAAAAACACTTGGCACCACTGAAGAAATCTGTGATTTTTTTTATCTGTACGTTAGAGACATATCCACCTTTAAAAATCTTTATGTCCAAACAAAAAGTTGTACATAGATGTTCACAATAGTACTGCTCATAACCACCAAAAAAAGTAGAAACAACCCAAAAGGCCCATCAAAGTGGTAAATGGATAAATAAAATGTGGTATATATCTACACAATGGACTATTATTCAGCAATAAAAAGAAATGAGGCACTGATACATGCTACAACATGAACGTTAAAAACAAGCTAAGTGAAAAAGAGTCAGTCACAAAGGACCATATACTGTAGAATTCCATTTGCCCTGGTCAGTGTGGCTCAGTTGGTTGAGCATCATATCCCATATACTGAAAGGCTGCAGGTTCAATTCTCACTCTGGGCAAAGATCCAGGTTCAACCCCCAGTCGGGTGCATATGGGAGGCAACCAATCAATGTTTCTCACATCAATGTTTCTCTCTCACATCGATGTTTCTCTCTCCCTTCTCTCTCTAAAATCAATTTTTAAAAATTTTAATTTTTAATAGTATAATTCCTATTGTAGAAAATGTCCAGGATAGACAAATCCATAGACACAGAAAGTAGACTGGTGGTTGCCTAGGGCTAGAGAGCAACTGCTCCTGGGTACAGGTGTTCTGGGATGATGACAATGTTCTAAAATTGACTGCAGTGATGACTATACAACTGAATAATATACTAATAACCGCTGAATTATACACTTTAGGCGGGTGGGTTACATGTCAACAAAGCAGTTATCTTTAAAATCTTCAGAGCCCCCAATTTGCACAAACTTAAAAAGTATTTTCTTGATGAGATTTGTAAAAACATTAAGAAAGGTACTTTAACCATAAAAGAGCACTTGTTAAAGCCTAATCTTCTGGAATCTTTAACAAAGCACTTTAAAACCAACAGTTCTCAAAAAATATTACATGAAAAAAATATGTAGAACATTTCCCTGGAGAAGGTCCAATAACTCTTCAGCTGGGGGTTTTTATCATCAATGTCATATACACCCACGTTCTTTTTTTTTTTTTTTAATAAATCTTTATTAATTTCAGAGAGAGGAAGGGAGAGGGAAAGAGACAGAAAAATCAATGATGAGACAGTCATTGATCGGCTGCCTCCTGCACGCCCCCAACTGGGGATCGAGCTGTCAACCTGGGCATGTGCCCTGACCAGGAATCGAACCTCGATCTCCTGGATCACAGGTCGATGTTCAACTGCTGAGCCACACCATCCAGACTACACCCAAATTCTTAAATCAAATTCCCAAATGTTAAACTTCCCCAACCTACTGCCAATCACTTCTCACAATATTCACAGCAGGGAGCAAAAGGCCAGAGCAGTCCACTGAGCTGAAGCCGCACTCCCATCTCAGCTCCTTACTATACCCAGAAGATAAAGAAACTGCATATAAAATAAAGAGTGGATAAGAAATCCCTCAACAACAACAAAAAAAACTATTCTTTACCCTATCCCCAGCACTTATTATTCTCTTAGCGTTGTGTTGTCAGGCCTACGTTATTCTGAGGGTATTAAGCCGTTTCTCAAGGGTGATCAGATAGATTCTAAACTTTCTGTTTAAGTACTCTGTACTCATGCTCAGTCTGTGGAAAGTACTCAGTAAATGCTGTTGCCTGCGACACAATGGACACATGCACAAAAGATGTGTATCTCTTCTACAAGTACAGAGAGGTGTGATGAAAAACAATATATTACTTTACAGTTTACAAAGTACTTCAACCATATCCATAACTGAAATCTGAAACACACCTCTTCCTAAGTAACTACTCTGTTTTTCTTACTAAACACCTCATGACTCATCCCATTTCCCTCTTTTCTTTGGCCACAGGGGCACACAGAGTAAATTCTGTAACCCACCACTCTGGTACCTATTTCTAAATTCTAAACATACCCCCCCTTCATTTTCCTGACATACCCTTATTTTCCCACTGCAACATCTCAGTACTACCAATCCTTTTTTTTCCTAATTGCACACCAAAAACCTTTGAATCAAAACAAAAATATATTCTAAATCTCTACAGGTTACCATCTAGTAGGTACATACAATCAAGTGCCATACAGTATACATTAGTAAATATTTTAACACTGGAACCTAATTCTTAAAACTGGAAAATCTTATTTTAATTTTTATTTATTTATTTTACAGAAAGAGAGGGAGAGAAGGGTAGAGGGAGAGAGGGATAGAGGATAGAGGATAGAGGATAGAGGATAGAGATAGAGATAGAGATAGAGATAGAGAGAGATAGAGAGAGATAGAGAGAGATAGAGAGAGATAGAGATAGAGAGAGATAGAGAGAGATAGAGAGAGATAGATAGAGAGAGAGAGAGAGAGAGAGACATCAATTTGTTGTTCCACTCATTTATGCATTCATCGGTTGCTTCTTGTATGAGCCATGACAGGGATTCAAACCCAGCAACCCTGGTGTATCTGGACAATGCTCTAACAAATTTTGCTCCCCGGCCAGGGCTAAAATTGGAAAATCTTAAAGTTATAGTCAAAGAAGGCCTACTGATGGTCCTTTTGACCAAGAGTATAACATTAAGTCTTTGTTAACACTATACACAATTTTTTTAAAGGCTCCAAGAGTGCCCTGATGGGTGTGGCTGAGCTGATTAAAGCGTCATCCTGTACACTGAAAGGTGGTGGGTTTGATACCCAGTCAGTTTGCAGGTCCAATCCCTGATCAGGGCTAGTACAGGAGGTGGCTGTTCAATGTTTCTCTCTCACATCGACGTTTGTTTCTCTCTCTCAAAAAAACAAAAAATCTATTAAAAAAAACTTTTAATGGCGCTAAGAATACAGGTGTAAAAAAAAACACAAAATATGAAAGAACGAATTACTCAAGCTTTATCACATGATGTTAACTAAATGCCACTGGCCCAAATGCTGGGGCTTTTTAGCAATCTACCCAGAAAGACAAGAGACTCATAGTCTCACAGTCACTCAGCAGGGACAACAGAAAAGGATCTCCAAGGAATGTCAAAACCCCCAGTACAGAGAACACTTGGGCTCCTTCCTAGTTTAACATAGCACTTATTAATTACAAGTATAAGGATTATCTCACAGTCATTGAAGAGGAAGGAGGGTAGATGTCAAACGTGTGTCAGAATACCACTAGATGGCAACACCAAGTGGAAGGAAAAGGGGGTACAAATAGAGCCACAGATTCATCCACAGAATTCTGTCTGCCTATCTAGAATTATCTCCCACTAGCTGTCAATTTACAGTGGCTACTGATACATTCTAGAACCAAAGGACTACAAGCAAAAGTGAGAAAGCTCTGTGGGGTTCTCTAAATTTTCTTTTCCCAAAGCTGAGCTTCTAACCTATCTCTGCCCCTTAAAATCCAGTAGAGACCATAGTTCAACTCATCTGATCTTAAAATGTTTTCCCTATTTCATCACCTATTTTATCTCACAGAACTTTACAGAGAAAACAGATTTCACAAGAATAAAATTATCACAACAAGTCAAAGACTTGACCTTGGGCTTTGCATGATGAAACCTTTAATACTATTCGGGGGGGGGGGATCATGTTATAAAAATTACTGTTAAAATAGACTTTTGTATGTAGCATTTTAAATATTATTCACTTAGTTAGGAAGGTGTGTTTTCCAATGTTCTACATCTTGATCCACACCCATTGTCCTGTTTACTATGGGTAAATTAACAGGCAAAAATAAATAAATCTTTTCCAATGGGAATTCTTTCCCTCACTCCCCTCCAAAGAACCTCAATTTGGCCCAAAAGTGGAGGCTTTTAAGTTTCTGAGTATACCAACTACAATAACTTTATGTACTAAAACAAATGATACTCAATGTTTATCATCTTAATGTAGAGAGAAAAACACAGAAAGACCATACTGTTTGCAAATATTCCAACTTTTTAAAATAAACACACACGCATTTTAAACACCCTTCCTTACCTCAAAATACTATTTTATGGTTTCTAAATTTCACCTAATTTTAAGTACCTCAGTTTGCAAGATTTTTAAAGTACTGCATATTACCTCAACACATGGTCTCAAGCTGCTGATGTTTTAAATTCATTTAAAGGCCCTCATGCTAATTATCTGTCAAGTTCATACTTAGAAAATAAAACTTAAATATTAAACAAGTCAGTCACATATATATTCAGGTACAGCTTAAAGAGCTCACTATTAAAAGAAGGGAAAACTCAGAAACTAAGAATTTCTACATCAGGCAGGAAAGTCCTAACTTCAAAAGGTCAGAAAAATGTTTTAGTGTAAAAAAGTAACTAATTGCTCATAAATGGGAGTAATGAGAGAAATGAATGTAAAGTACCTGGCACAACAAATAATTCCCTTCCCTCCAACACTGCAGGCTGGCATCACAGCCTGTTATATTCTTTATTTCATTGGTAAAAGCAGCATTCTGACAATCTGATCTTAAATTTTGTTCCATTATGCCAAAGTCCTTTTTAAAAAGGCAAAGGAGGCCGTGCTCTCCCTCCCAGGAGCATGCCAGCGTCTTTCCCTTCCCCCTTTCCTTCCCACACAGGCTTGCAACTCCTAAACTCTAAGGGACCCCAGGCTAACCCCGACCTGTCTCCAAGGCCCCCTTTTCTCTGACTTCTCAGTGAGCCAAAGCAGCCCCACCTAGGCTCTTTCTTGTTGCTTCTATCCTAAGCCCTTCCTGTTTCACTGTCCCCCGCGTTATTAAAGGTACTCTAAAAATTTAAAAGGGGAGGGGGACACAAGGCCAAAAGGACCACCAAATAGGAATAGCCCAGAAGCATTTGAGATGTTTCTTCCTAGCACATCATTAGTTTGGCTCAAATAAACTCCTAAAAAAATTAAAAAAAAAAGAGAATAGCCCAGTGATATTGCAGACTGTGCTGGCACTAGGATCACTTTATATTGAGTCATTCTGTCTCAAGAGAGAAAAGTTTCCCACAATTACTACTTAGAATACACACACAATAAAAACAAAACTGGAAAAAACATAGACTTTAGCATTATTGCTCTTGTGGGGAAAGGGGGGGCCTTTTGCAATTATAGTAGAAAAGTCAACATTTGTATTCATCTCCTTCCTTATTATCAAGTTTCTTCTCTCTAAAATTCAAGCAAAATAAGTCTTTGAATGTGTTACTTTGTTGCAATAGTTTGGTTTGGTTTGGTTTTTAAGGCTAGAAATATGCTTAGGGAGGCAGAAATAGAGAGAGGATGGGCACTGGAATTCAGAAACCTAATTTCAAAACCAGGTATTACTTGGTAACTACGTTTCATTTTTCTCATCAAAAAAGGATATTATTTCCTTCCCTCATGAGACTATTCTGAGGATTAAATACAGGAAATATATAGCCAGTACCTAGAACATAAGTGCTCATTGTCATCAGTGATTCTTAACCTCTTTTGTACTCCTACCTGACAAAGACACCCTCTTACTCCAATCAGTAACAGTGGCTAATGAGGGCAGTGATTCTCCAGGGAGAGATATGCCCCTCCACTCTTCAACTACACTGCACTCAACATGCTGCTTGTCCAAGTGGTCTCTACCTGTTGCCATGTTTCCCAACAAGAAAGCTAAGCTCTAAGTTCCACCACTTTACCTGGTGCAATCTGAAGAACTTAAGTGGTTTTTCCCTCATTCAGTCAACACAAAAATTTCAGGCACCTTCTGGGAAGGGGGACATGAAAAATACAATACAATAGTCTCTGCCCTAGAATAGTTCAGTCCAGGTGAGATCAACACCAAAACCAGCAAATTGTAACACACTGGAATGACTGAAGAAGTAATTTGTGGGTGACCAACATCTGCAACATAGCAACTACCTTCAATTCCCTAAATACTGTTCATTACATCATGTGTTCAGTCCAACAGAATTCTGTTGTGATGAATTCAACACCTCCTACCTTGATGTCTGTGTGTCTGTCTCTCTCTCCCCCCGCCACGTGTACAGCTGCCTAAAGTCTCAAATTCAACATGTATACTACTAAATGTAATTACCTTGTCCCCAAACCATATTCCTTTGTATTCCATTTCCTGTATTACTTCATTTTCCCCAACACCTAAGATTTCTAATTCAATTACCAAATTCTGTGTATTTCTCAGTGCCATCCGTACCTTTTTTTCCATTGCTCACACAAGAACTGTTAGAGTAGTCTCAGCCCTTACCCACTCCAACCTCTTATTGCCAACTCAATCTTCCCAAAACACCACTAAAAGCCACTCCACACATACACACTCAGACCCTGTTGCCTACTGAATTAAATCTTAGCCTAGCATTCCAGGCCTATATCTTTATGACAATGTCCTTTTCCCCAACTTTATTTTAAGGCCAAAGGACTAGGGACTCATACATTCAATAAATATCTTTTGAGACCCTATTATATGCCAAATTCTAGAAACTGGGATATTGAGATGAATAAAATTTGACTCCCTCCTCAAAGACTCCAAGCAAATAGGAAACGAATACAGTGCCTTAACAGGTACATAAGAAAGATAAAAAGTGCCCTAAGTTTCACAAGACACCCCTTACACCCCTTATACCTCATACTTCTTAGTATCACTCACATACACATAGTAGGTGCTTATGAAGGAAGCAGCACTGATATTGATGATTGTTCCAGTAAACCAAAGACCACTGATCAATGTGCTCAATAGATCTCTGTTGAGTAAGAGGATAAATTGCACCTCTTCATTTCTACTATGGTAAAGAATGATGGTACATGGGTTACCTTTTTGAAGGACAGGGGAAGCACAACTGAGACTTCAGATTTGCAAGTATGCTTGTGCCTAATTTGTTTCTGAAGCAGAACAGAAGCACTAGAAGCCTAGTGAAACATGTCAGTTCTTTTAGCTAGTCAGTACTCACATAGTGACAATATAAAATGAACCTTTGCAAATTCAACCTATGCCCAATTTCAAAGAATAGCCTGATTAAAACACTCTAATCCTTTCATCACTACCAGGAAGTTAGGAAACAGATCAGGATAAACTCTTCCCAGTAAAATATGCTGTGATCCCAGCTATGGTTCTGGATTATAAAAGTAAGCATATTAAAATTAACCAAGTGAAACAAGTTCTTAGAACAAGAGGATGAAGATGGTTAAAACCTAAAGCCACAACCACTCCTCTGACACAAAACTTTAGATATATATGTTTCATTTCAAATAAATTTCACTTGAGCAGCTGATTTGTTATTAACTATTAACTTCTTACTATTTTCGACTGTAACATCTTGAAAAACAAGTCACCCGCACCCAACAGGAAAGGCTCTAAAATATGTGTATGGCCTATAAACAGCCCAAAGAGTTCTTAAAAGAATACATCAAAAGGAAAAAAGTATTCTTTGTTAAATATACCCATAAATGCAATGTACACATTATAACAATCTTAAGTCTTTTTTTTAATGAATTGGTCATTTACTATTTAGCACCAGAATATGACCCAATGACAATGTTAAAACAATCATTCTTTAAAACAAGTAACTATTTAATTTAGACCAAATGAAATTAGCAATTTAAAGCGTTTGAAAACATTCACTCAAAGCAGATATCCTAAATGGACAGCGATTATAAAAGTTTCAAAGCTGAAATAGTGAACTTTTTTTACCTGATGTTCTGCATGAATGTTATCCCCAGTAGGCCATCGGTGTTTGCTATTATTATAGCCGCCTCCACCACTTCCTCCTCCCCCAAGCTGCTCACCATGCTGCCTCTGAAAGAAGTAGTCCACCATAGCGTCGTCCTGGGAACGGCCTGCAACTCCTATGGATCCTGGGACAGGGCTGGAGTGTGTCCCAGCTGCAAGAGGCTGATTTGCAGCTGGTTGTGGCTGCGCTTGCGACCCTGTTCCAGATGTCAAAACAACAGGCATGTTGGGATTAGCTGGTTCTTGAGGGTGATGTTTCAGGTGGGGGCTGAAAGAGTCCTGCCAAAGCACTGCTTTTCTCTTCAAGACACATGCAACGCTCATTCCACCAACACCTAAGAACAAACAGGTTACAAATGGTTAACATTTGCATTTTTTAAAACATTACTTGAGCCCTGCCAGGTAGCTCAGTTGGTTAGAGCATCGTCCCAATACCCCAAGGTTGTGGGTTTGACCCCAGTCAGGGCACATACAAGAATCAACCAAAGAACGCATGAGAAGCAAGTGGAGCAACAAACTGATGTTTCTCGCTTCCTCTCCTCTCAAATCAATAAATAAAAATTTAAAAAACAAAAACAAACATTCCTTGACATACACCAAGATAAAAGTGAGCTCCATGTCTTTTGCAATACATCATCTACAAGTAGTTTATACCAAGCAGCTATACATTTTAAAATACATGACACAATTTTCTAAACTGAGCCCTCCATTTTTAAGTTGCTGAGTGTGTGTGTATGGAAATAAATGTAGTTGGTGGCAGGTACTCAGATGAGGTATGGAGATCAGGACTCAATACAGCAACTTCGGGGAAACTTATTCTGTTACCAAAGGTAACAAAATAGAATTAGACTCCAATCAATGGCTCTACCCACCTTATTTACACCTTAAGCCAACTGTGCTTTTTAAATGAACAAGAGCTTTATAAAATATCACTTTAGATATTTTAATGCTAAAGCAGACATAGGCAATAAACCAAACCAAAATCCAAACCCTGTATATAATTAGCAATGACTCATATTGTCTAAACTTGACAGGATGCTCCTTGAAGAACCAACAAGGCCCCCTGACCCAGAAGAGCAACAGAATGTTCCTAGCCTGAAACTTGCCCTCAGCTGCTATTGATTGGGGGGGGGGGGGTGTGTTTCAAAATTTTTACCAATAATTTACAATTATAATTGCAATTGCATTATTCCATTTAGTACTTTGACTCCTATAAAAGAATGAGACCAAACCAAATGCTAGAGTAGAAAGTCTCACTATAAAAAACAAACCAAAAAAATATAGCAAAAACATAAACATGCCCTGGCTCAGTTGGTTGGAGTATCTTAAGTTTCTTAAAAATAAAAAACTACATTTTTACTACATTTGTACATAAGATGTAACACTTGTCACCCACGCTGTAGGTGCTAAGCAAAATTGCTACAAAGTAATTAATCAGTGACCAATTAGAACACATCTGTCCAGAGAAACTAATCTAATTTCAAGGCTATCAACGTAACTGCTACAAATGCCTTCTCTCTCCCTAGCCCAACTGTGACATCTCAAAAACAGACTCACAAAATTTATGAGAAATTATTTTTTTTTAATGTTTTTATTGATTTCATAGAGGAAGAAAGAATCATTGATCGGCTGCCTCCTGCACACCCCCTACTGGGGATCAAGCCCGAAACCTGGGCATTCACCCTGACCAGGAATCAAACCGTCATCTCCTGATTCATAGGTCAATACTCAACCACTGAGCTATGCTGGCTGGGCTTAATTTTCTTCTTTAATCCTCATCTGACAATATTTATTTCTATTGCTTTTCTTGCTTTTCAGACAGAGTAGAAGGGAGAAACATTGATGTGAGAGAGACACACTGACTGACTGCCTCCCACAAGCACCCTGATGGGGGGGGGACCCCAGGGATTAAGCCCACAACCGAGGTATGTGCCATTGGCCGGAATCAAACCCAGGACCCTTCAGTCCAAGGGCCAATGCTCTAATCACTGAGCCAAACCAGCTAGGGCTATTACTTCTTTATAAAATAACTAAACGTCCTGATAAAGTATTAGCTTCTCACAACTAATTCATGTTTTGAAGCCAGGAGTAAAAAGACATAATGTAATCTGTAATTTGTTCAAAGCCTAATTTGGAAATGCCTACTCTCAATTAACAATTCCAATCCATGAGGCCTTACTAGGGTACTGGGTTACTCTGGCTTTCTAGACTTCAGTTTCTGCTTTCATGAATTGAATTGTGTTCATGGTTAAGTGCCAAAATCAGAAAGTCATTGCTGTGTTTACCATCGGTCTTTGCAAAGTGCTAACCAGCCTAATGCCTCCCGGTTTCATTCTCAAAAGAACTCTTTATTAGCAACAGTAGCCAGTTCCATTTTCTTTTACAAGGTAGTATCAATCTAACAGTCTTTGTTTTAGGGCAAGCCAAGAATTCCACACCCCAAGTTTTCCCATTAAACTAGCAACCTCTTTGAGCCTGTTCCCTCATCTAGAAAATGGGAAAAATCCTTCCTTTATGCCTCACAAATTTGTTTTTAAATCAAAATAAAATAATATGCACAACCCAAGGACACGGGCAATGGTGGGGAGAGGGACTGGGGAGGGGGAAGGGACTGGGTGGAACGGGGCATTGGGGAGAAAAAGGGACATCTGTAATATTTTAAACAAAAATAAAATTTAAAAAAAATAGATGTAAAAGTTTTTGGTAAACTTAAAGTCACTATGCTGAGACCCCAGGAATTCAATTACCATCAGTGAAGGCCATTATGGCACTCCAGTCCTGAAGATGATTCCTAAAACAGCCAATGCAATCTTTTCTGAAATAAAAGATTTGCCAAAATACTTATCTAGCAAATAATTTCCATATGAAAAGGGTGTTTACCACTGAAACACACGGAACACAACTTCATTCCAACAAGAGGTGGGGGAGGGGGAAGATTCCTATAAAAATGTTCAAACAAAACAATTGGCTTTTGTAAAGCTATCTGTATGCCAGAGACTTCCTGCTTTACCTAATGAGGCAAGGCAGTTTTCTCAAGAGAAAACCTGGCAGAAGGGACAATTTGAAAGTGAGCAAATAACTAAGCAATTAACATATGTCTTGGGTAGTTTTGTAATATCTTGGCAACTACAGCACAAAAATTTTTAAATCGGTCACTTAAATATTAGAAAACATTCAAACTGCCGATGCCTTTTAGAGGACTCTCAAAGTCCACTAAAAAGTTACATGTAGCATTTCAAATGAGATTTTTTTACAAATGGCACATTGTAAAAATAAGTATTTTAAGCAAATAGAAATAAGGGCTGATTCTAGTTACTCTTCCAATTTTCAAACTGTTTATATCAAAATTTGTTTTTTTTTTAATAACACTAATAGATTTTATTTCAAACAAAGGAACACCATTTAATCTATCTCCAGGGCTCTTTTTTTTTCGACGAAAGTGCTTAGTGTTTTAAAAGGTGTTTATTTTTACCACACTGAAAAAAACCACACTTCCTATGGTCATAAATTTATCTTTAAAAACTTCATCTCAAACCCAAATTAAACTTCAAACCCAACTTCAAAACACTGTGGCCTTGAACAAAATGAATTCAATTGTGGCTAAGGCAAAAGACGAACTCAAAGTTCAGAATCCAGTATTTCCCAAAAATCCAGATAAACAATCAACAGCCCCCCAAGAGTGTTTCATAAAGTTAAAATTAGCAATGGATCAAATGTTTAGTATTTTGCTTACTAAAACTGCATCAAAGAGCCACATATCTTGGAAGAGGCTTGTCTTGGTGAGTTTTTACGTGTTTTCATAAAACAAACAAAAAGCCAAAGGTACAAACCTACTGCTTCAAAAGTATAGGACTTTAAAACAGAGCCACAAAGAAGCCGCCTCATAAACTATCATTCTTAATCCCAGGAAGAGTATGAAGTGAACAAATTGAAACAGTGTCTTCCTAAGAGAACAATGAAAAGTAACAATCCTTCAAGTTACGGTGAGACTAAAACCTTTCCCGATAATGGTGTGTGTGTGTTGGGGGGAGGGGAAGAGAGACTATAGTGGGGAGAAAAGTTACAGGAGCGGATTCCTCACTTGACGTGGGAGTGGTACTGACAAGTATAACAAATGATCTATGTTTACCAAGAACGTCTGTGAGGACTAATACTATCTAGTATTGTGTATCTGTTTTCCTATTACCGAGGAGTGAACCCCTCTTTGAGTTAAGGCAGACACGCACCAACACAAGGAGGCTCAAAGAGGAAGAACCCACCAAAAACACCAGCTCTCTCGGAAACAAAAGGCCACAAGCACCCAGGAGCCTAAAAACCGATCTGAAACTTCCTGATCGCCACTTCTCCACATTTAAGGCTCGCAAAGTTCCCCCATGGTGGGTCTCGCCCGTAGACAAGGGCCATGGCTGCTTCTTAAGCGATTTATTGTTCCTCCTGCTTCGGCGCTGCCACGGAAGCTCAAGAAGTCGAAGAAATCCAGAGTGGCACGAAATCACACTTCATGGCCACACAGAAGACTCGGAGCTTCGCAAATCCATCAAAAAAGCAACCCGAATGGCAACACCAATCTTCGGGGGTTCCAAAGGGGCCGAGCAGAAATGTAGAGGAACGTCTATGCCGTGGGCCCGGGCCTAAAGCCCCGGCATTTGCCTCGCTTCGACCCCGCTCCCCACCCCCTCCCTCCTTTGATAACAATAGGGGCCTTGCTTCTGACTCCAAAACATGTACGAGGAACATCGAGCGAGAAGCCTCAGCCAGGGCCCCGGCGGCTTTTCCAAAGCCCTTCTCATCCTCCCAACCGCTTTCAAACACCAATACAATGGGACAATCTGCTCGCTGGGGGTCCGGAGCAGCATTTAGGGCCGGCGGGGTACGGATACTCACGGGCGGAGCGGTAGGATGAAGATGGATTTCAGCCCCCCGATCTTCTCTCTCCAGCGCTCTCGTTCCCCCTTACCTTTCACTCCGACAACATGGCGGCCCACTGGGGACTGGGCTGGCGCGGTGCATCATGGGATAGGCTCCGGCCCGGGCGCCGGCAGTGGCAGCGGCGGCATGTGCGGGGAAGGCAGGCGGCTCTGGAACAGGTTGCCTGGTTGCCATGCCAACCGGAGGCCTGTGTGAACTTGGGGAACTCGCAGGCACCACACGGCGAGCGCCCGCCTGCCGGGCGAGCGCGCGCAGCCGCGGGGAGAAGGCGAGGGCCGGCGTGGGCCCGCACGGGAGCGCGCGGCACGGAGCGGGGCGCGCCGGGCCCGGCCGAGGCGCCCGGGAAGGGCGAGGGCGTGCGGACGCCTGTTTCAGCCCCAGGTTGTAGCAGCCGCGGCGCGGCCCAGCGCCCATCGAAAGTTAAGAATTTCGAGACGACGTCAGCCGAACATTCAACCGAAAACACTGTTTGTAAGGACTCGAGCAGTGTTGGCTGTTGTCATTCTGTCCGTTCTTGAAAACGAATAGAAACCCGGCCGCTTGACACAAGTGATGTTTCCAATCGGTGGTATTTGTTAAGATACAGTTATTCTGTCTCGAACGAAAGCCGAGATGGATGGAAAGCTTAGGCAAACCACGGCTATAAGGGACCGGAAAAAAAGACACGTGGGGGGAAAGCTTTATGAGGGAGGAGAGAGAAGGAATCAAAATCAATAAGTCATTTTAAAAATTAAACGTCTTTACAGTAAAAGATGCCAGCAAACAAAGAACAAATGAGAAAATAGCTTTAAAATATTTCAATATATGTGGTCGACACATAGCTAAATCTTCATGATCAATACAGGACTTCTCTAATCAATTAAAAAAGAGCAATCCGAAAGAGACAGACGTAAAATTACTCACTAACCTGGGGCTGAGAGGTGGAGGAGGGGAGAGTGGAGAGGGACTGCTAGCCGGTAAAGGTTTCTTTGGGGGTGTTGAAAAAGCCTTAAAATTACATTGTAACGAGGGTTGTACAACTCTGAGAATATACTAAAAACCACTGAACTGTGCACTTGAAATGAGTGAGGTTTATGGAATGTGCACTATATCTCATAAAGCTGTAAAAAGTGAGAAATGCAACAATGAAAGCAATGCAACTTTGAAATATAATATTTCCATCTATTACATACAGTGGTAAAAATTTAAATGCTTATTAACACCCTGTTTTAGCGAGTTTGTGTAAAAAATTTTGTGAGAAAATTAGCATTCATATTGATTGAATTGTTTGCATATATACATATATATTTAATTTTAATATATCTTTATTGATTTCAGAGAGAGGACGGGAGAGGGAGAGAGAGAGAAACATCAATGATGAGAGAGTCATTGATCAGCCTCCTGCACACCCCCGACTGGGGATCTAGCCCACAACCCGAGCATGTGCCCTGACGGGGAATCCAACTGCAATCTCCTGGATCCTAGGTCAACTGCTGAGCCACGCCCAGCCAGGCAATAATGTTATTTTTTAAGTTATTTTTTTAATCCTCACCCAAAAACCTGTTTTATTGATTTGAAAGAGGGGAAGGGAGAGGAAGAGAGAGAGAAACATCGCTCAGCTGCCCCCCACATGCACCCTGACCAGGAACAGAGCCCGAAACCTGGGCATGTGCCCTGACCGGGGTTCTACTGCAACCCTTTAGTATAGAAGAGTGAGATTTTTATTTCTGGGGGAAAAAAACAAGACTTGGAAGTTAAAGATTGTGAGCTCTGCTACTTCCTGGCTATGTGACCTTGGGCAAGTACCAGAGTCTCAGCTCCCTCATCTGCATAATGAGAATATCAATGCTCTGCTCACAGGGTGGTTACAATGGTTAAATGAACTACCAGGCATAAGTGACACAGAACTAGCACTCAATAAATGTAGCTGTTTTATTGTTGCTGCAGTCTTAATATTCATTTCTGAATCCCAGAGACCTACATAGTGCAGGGCATAGGGTCATTGCTCATTAAATGTTTGTTAAATGAATGAATTCAACAGCCACTTAGAGCGTCAACCCTCAAATTTGGCAACCCGACAAGTGATATGTCGAATTCATAGATCCAGCTCTTAAGCCAAACGAGAAATATAAGCTCTATAAGCCTCATTTTCCCCCCATGGAACATGAGATTAATAATATAACTGTACTAAGCGAAATAAAGCAGATAATGCATTTAACCCCATGGGGTGAGGACACTGGAAAGTGCTAAGTAGCTATAATGCGGAAACATGTAAGAGAAGGAAACATGGCCTACATGAGAAAAATTTCCAGAATCTTACCAGGTGCTGTGCTCCATGACTTCATTCTGAGGTCCACGACTAACTCCTTAGTTTTAAACTTTAACTTTCATTACTTGAGTGTAGAGATTCTAATACCAGTTTAGTCACAGCCATGAGGTATCACTCCCAGTTCAGGCCCCTCCCCAGTCAAATGCTGTAATCCCAACAGAATACTAGCTACCCATCCCTGGTCTCCCTTAAGGAATTGCTCTAAAGGACCCGAGGCCCCTGCCGGGCCCCAAAATAACCCTATCAAAGCATCACCTCCAACAAATTCATGAGACATCCTGTTATTTAGCAAATGCTTACCTGTGTGCCATGCACTGTGCTAGGACTTTTATATTCATTATTTTAAAGTCCCCAAATACCTATGACATGGATATTATTCCCATTTTATTTTTTAATTGAATCTATTGGGGTGACATTGGTTAATAAAATTATACAGATATACATCATCTGTATATTGTATGTTTACCACTCTAAGTCAAGTCTCTTTCCATCACCATTTACCACCCCCTCCCATTTTTATTCCTGTTTTAAAAAATGAGAAACTGAAGCTTAAGGAAGTTAAGGAACAGGATTAGCATTTAACCAAAAATGTTATCTAAGGCTATTTGCTGAGAATTGTCTGGTCTGTAGGATGTTGAAATCATCCCTAAAACCTGGGAATCTTCACAATTCATCTGGTTAAACTCAGAAAACCTTATCAAGATGGAGTGAGGATTAGGGTGGATTTGAGAAGGGTATTTTAACTCTAATCAGTAGAAACCCAGTCCATCCCTTTGTAACCTAATCAGAGAAAGTCCAAGATCTCAGAAAAATTTAGTGAAGACCACTTAAGAAAGACTTGGCTCGCCCTGCCGGGCATGGCTCAGCAGTTGAGCTTCGACGTGGGATCCAGGCGATCAGGGTTCGATTCCCGGTCAGGGCACATGCCCGGGTTGTGGGCTCGATCAATGCCTCTCTCATCATTGATGTTTCTGTCTCTCTCTCTCCCTCTCCTTCCCTCTCTCTGAAATCAATAAAGATATATTAAAAAAAAAAAAAAAGAAAGACTTGGTTCAAGAATTTCAAATGTTGGAGGGGGGAGGGTAGAAGAGGGCATAGAGGGGATAAATGGTGATGGAAAAAATAAAACAAAATAAAAAATAAAATAAAAATTTCATATGTTACCACTTCCTTTAGTAGTGATTTTGTCAAACTATGGTCTGAGGCTCACTGGTGAGTCGGCCAAACTGGCCATGCTGACACCAAATCCCAGCCGAGAACAAATCCCAGAATGGACAAATGCTATTCAATTCCACAGTCTTACATTCTTCAACTGCTATTGGCTATAAAAGTTACCATAATGTGGCAAACTGAATATAAAACAGTCTCAAACAAAACTAGAATGCTCCCACTTACCTGGAAAAATACTTTGTTATCAGTGTTGGTTTCAGTTGCTCTTTCAACTGTGTTACACTTGTGTTCTTGCTATTTGTAGAATCTCTCTTGGGTGGCACTTTCATACATTGTTTTGGTTCTCGGTAATGGTTACACTGTTAGCATTTCCATTGTCATTTTGTTTCTTAGCAAATCTTGGTTATTAGACTGTGTTTTCCATAGTAATGTAGGAGTGGGGGAGGGTTTGGGCCTCCAGTATGGGTGACTAGGTAATTCTGATCATTCTCCCACTGAGGAAAACTGGTAAAACTAGAAAAACCTAAAGCTCTTCCTCAATTCATTGGAAGGTTAACGAATTAGTGTGGAATTACTGAGCCCGAATCTGGGAAAGGAGAGAAATTGAGGAATTTAAGCCCCACATTTAGGACTACTTTTCCAGGTGGCGCATTTCCTGAGAGGTAGTTAAGAGACTGAGTGGTGCTTTTAACAGCCTTGGGTAGTTATAGGAAAACAGACTAGAACCCAGAACCTGCTGAGAGAGAGAGGGCGGGAGGGAGGGGGGAGAGAGAGGGGGGGAGGGAGGGAGAGAGAGGGAGAGAGAGAGAACCTAGTAAGTAACTATTACTTTGGATTAGGATCCCAAGGGACTGCACCCTAAAAGCAAAGGTGAATAGAGTTGACAAGCTCTTCTAGAGATTAAAACTCAGCTTTGAACTATCTCAAAGCCTGAAATTGTATTAAGGTGACCTCAGAATGTTACTGCCTCCAGGTACGTGGCAGAAAACAGTGAATCATCCTAGGCCTCCAATAGTTTCTATGAACAATTATACAAATATAAGATTCAGTCCACAAACAAAATCACACAAATTAGAAGAAAAGGTAACATGAACAAAAAACAACAGCAACAAAAGACAATTGAAAAGGACTCCAAAAGAACCCCAGATATTATAGCCATTAAATTGTTTATTATATTCAAGAAGCAGAATAGGAGATTGATCACTTTGGAAGAAAATTAGGAAGTATACAAAACAACCAAGTGGAAATCCTGTAACTGAAAAAATATAATAATAGAAATTAATAAGCCAGTGGATTGGGTTTGACAGCAGGGTAAATGCTGTTGAAGAGAGAATTAGTAAACTTCAAGGCCGGGAGTAAATATAAATGAATGAAACATCGAAAGGCAAAAGAATAGAAAAGAGAGAGAAGGTTGAGCCACAGAGGAGAGAATGACACAGTTGAATAGAGGCCCAGAAGGGGGAAACCAGAAGGCCAGCAAGGAAAGGGTGGGGTGGGAGAAATATTTGCCATGAAAGGGCTAATTTACCAAAACTAATGAAAAAATAAAGTCACAGATTGAAGACACGCTGTGAATTATAAACAAGAAACCTCAGGAAAATGAAGGCTGATATGTAGGTGAGGGTTGAGGCCCTGGTGACTGTCCCTTCACCATCCTCGAGAGACCTGCGGTCCATGCGGGCATTGCAAAAGCCTCAGTGGAAACAGAGCTGAAGCAAATTCAACACAGGGCAAGAAATGGAGGAAGCATAGTGTCGGCAAAAGAAAGGAAGGAAGGGAAGGAAGGAGGAGAAAAGCTAATACCAAAGGCAAAGAGAATGAGAAAGTTTATTAATATAATCCCAGAACTAAAATTCTAGACACTATGACCATGGTGATCCCCTGGAGAAAGAACCCAATGGCACACGAGAAAGGTGCAGAAGTACTGGCTTGTTGGGGGATACAGGTGTCCATACGGGCATGGATAGATTTTAGAAATTAATAGGAATTAAAGACACATGAGTATGGGTTTTAAGGTAAAGACAATTACCAAAAAATTTAAAAAGCATTTATAACTTTTAAACCAGCAAAATGTCATTGAGAAATAAAAAAAAAAAAGTACAGTAAATAGAAAATAAAAACTAATATAACAGGAAAAAAGTCTTAAGAGTAATTAGCCCAACCGGCATGGCTCCTATGAACCAGGAGATTGTGGTTTGATTCCCGGTCAGGGCACATGCCAGGGTTGTGGGCTCCATCCCCAGCCGGGGGCGTGCAGGAGGCAGTCGATCAATGACTCTCTCGTCATTGATGTTTCTCTCTCTCTCTCTCCTTCTCTCTGAAACCAATAAAAAACATTTTTAAAATGTATGGAAAATCCTAAGTTGCCTTCCCTTGAATGAATCATGCCTGAATAAAAATAAAAATAAAATTTAAAAAATGAAAGAAAAAAAGTAAACATTGAATTACAATATATAGTCTAATTTGTGAATGAATGAATATCGAAATGATACACACTGTGGGTATATTTTAAGGCCTTAGGTAGTTTTCACTGTTCTGCTTGTCCTGTGGTTATGTCTAAGACTATATTATATGATTCTCTTCAAAGTATATCAAGTATTGTGAATGCTTTGGTTCAGATGTATCAAATTAACAGTAAAACAACAAATATACCACTCAAAAAAATTATGGAAAGTCACCAGGCAAAACTATCTTTTTATGGGCATACATGTAGATAAATACTGTTATTCAGTGGACACAAGCAGTGACTCTGTTTGTGACATTAAAGGCATATTTTCCAGAATATAATATTGTGCAGAAATAAGAAAAACTGAAAAATTACCCAAGTACTTGCCTTTTAAAATGAATGTAATAGCCCTAGCTGGTTTGGCTCTGTGGTTAGAGCCTTGGCCCTAGGACTTCAGGGCCCTAGGTTTGACTCTAGCCTGTGTTACAGGCTTGATCCCCAGGCCCAGTCGGGGCCAGGCACGTTTGGGAGGCCAGCAATGGGTGTGTCTCTCTCACATTGGTCCCTCTCTCTCTCTCATATATAAAATGCTTTAGGGATCTATTTCCTAATATATAAGCTTTTATAGTGCACTCAGGTGATAAAAATAAAGTGGATTATTTCTCCATGTGGTCACATTCGGATGAGACATTTCTCAAACATTTCACCTTGTCAGTGGTCTCCCGCTGCTTTCCTGTGGTCATCAACTTGGAAGAATGTAACTGGTGTCACCATGAAAATGTGGCTACATCTTCAGAGTGCCTAATGACTGTTACCATTGTAGTCATTGCAGGAATAAAGCTGCCATCATGGAAATGGGTGAAACTGCCTTCCTTGCATTTGACCCGGCACCCAGGGTCACTTTACCTGGCACATCCTGGCTACTTCCCACGGGTAGCTCCTGGGAAAACTTCACTTTGTGTGACAAATTGTATCTGGAGTGTGTGTGTGTGTGTGTGTGTGTGTGTTATTTTTCTAAGAATAATAATCTACATGTAACAAAATCGAACATGCCTGGGAGTTAAAATTCATCATGGACCAAAGCTTCCCGTAATTATGGTAAGAATTCAGCAAAATTTGAGGTTCAAATTCAATACATCATGTCTGAGATGTATCAATTCCACAGTCCATTTGCCTGATGTATTTATCTGAGCTAACCTTTCTATTCTGGATTGTTTAAAAAGAAAAGATAACTAACTCCATCTCTCTTTTTTTCTTTTTCCATTTATTTCTAAATTGTAATTGTATTATTAAACTGGCAAAGTTAAAAGGAAATTTGAAAACAGGTTTAAGGGAAACACAATCTAACTTCCACTTCTGTTTTATTTTATTGGAACATATGAGTAACTTAACTGGAGAGCTAAAAGATTCCTCTCACAGTTATGTTGTCAAAACACTTAGAGTGAGTTCCCTATTTAGGATAAAATGATGTAATGTCTGGGATTGGATTCAAAACAATCTGGGGTGGGGGAGGTAGAAGAGGGTATAAATGAAACAACATGGTACCGGAGCTGATCACTGCTGAAGCCGAGGGACAAATATATGGTAGGATTTTTTTTATTTGTTTTGTTTTGTTTTTGAATTTTTATAACAGTTTATTTTGCCAAAACTAATGGCATACGTCAGGGAGTCAGATCTCAGATGCTCTGCAGAGCAACAGTTTTGCAGTTCCTTTTATGCATTTGAAATTAAAGAAGGAATATAAGGAAGATTACATGCAGGTGGGAGAAAGCAAGTGCGGATGGGATTACAGGATAGTTAACAAGAGGGTGGCTACGCCTTTGAGGGGCATTGCTTCTGGCGTTTTGAAGGTGTTAACTAGATGCAGTGCACAGGGCTGGCTTGAAAAACCTCTCACTAAAGACACCACAGGCCCGGCCGGGGGTGGTGCAGCGGTTGAGCCTCGACCTAGGATCAGGAGGTCTCGGTTTGGTTGTGGGCTCGATCCCCAGTGAATCAGTGACTCTCTCATCACTGGTGTTTCAACTTTCTCTCCCTCTCTCTGAAATCAATAAAGATTTTTTCTTTTTAAAGAAGAAATTATAGGCCTGGGATATGATAGCTTTATAATACCATAGTAAGAATAAAAGATCAGGAATAGGCAAGATACTTAAAATCTTTTTATTGCAGAAATTTCAAATATATATGTTTAAAAATAAAATTTAGTCGTGGCTATTCTTGGTTTCCTATTCCTCGTTTGTTTGTTTGTTTGGTTGGTTGGTTGGTTTTGGTTTTGTTTTAATTTTTGTTTTGGTGCTAAAATGCAGGACCGAACCGTTGGTTATCTGTTCTTGCGTAGACTTTTCAGAATCAGCTTATCAACCCAATACCACGTGATTATGATTGAAAATCTATTGAATCTTTAGATCGGCAGAGAATGATCTTTTTCTGATATTAAGTCTTCCTACTATAAATAAGGGATAGCTTACTTTCTTAGGTCCCCTTTAATATCCTTTAGTACAGTTTTATAATTTTCTATGTACAGATCTTATACCTCTTTTTTTAACGTATTTATTCCTATGTCATAGTTTTGTTGTTATTTTAATGGCTTCTTTGTATAATTGTATCATATGATTGTTGCTGGTGTGTAGAATTGCAATTGGCTTTCATATACAGACCTTGTAATTGACTACCTTGCTACATATTCTTCTATTACTCTAATAACGTGTCTATAAATTATTTTGTGTTTTTAATGACAAAAGTCATCTCAGTATAATGACAATTATATTCCTCCCATTTCAATAGTTACACCATGAATTTCTTTTATTGATTGATTGATTGATTTTCATCTTATTTTTCTTTAAATTTATTGATTGATTTATTTTTTTTAAAGAGAGAGGGAGAGAAACACTGATTTCTTGTTCCACTTATTTATGCCTCATTGGTTGGTTCTTGTATGTGCCCTGACCCACCCGCACCTTGGCGTATCAGGACGATGGTCTAACCAACTGAGCTACCCGGCCAGGACATGAATTTCTTATTATCTTATTGCACTGGCCAGGACCTCCACCGCATTGTTGAATAGAAATAGTGATAGTTTGCATGTATATCAGCTTTATGATTTTAAAGGGAATGCTTTTAAAGTTTCCACACTTAAGATAATGTTTGTTGTCAAATTTTTGCAGGTGCTCTTCTGGGGTTATCATTCTATTTCTAATTTATGTTGAATGTTGCCACATAATTTTCCTGTATGCATGATTTTTTTTTCTCCTTAATCTGTTGAAAAAATTTTGTATAAGACTCACTTTTTAATTTTATTTTTTAAATATGTTTTTATTGATTTCAGAGAGAAAGAAAGAGAGAGGGAGAGAGAGACAGAAACATCAATGATAAGAGAAAGTCAATGATCAGCTGCCTCCTGCACGCCCCCTACTGGGGATCGAGCCCAAAACCCAGGCATGTGCCCTGACTGGGAATTGAACCGTGACCTCCTGGTCCATAGGTCGATGCTCAACCACTGAGCCACGCTGGCTGGGCTCCTTAATCTGTTATTATAGTGAATAATATCTATAGATATTCTAACATATAAATATAATATTCCTGGGATAATCACAGCCTGAACATGGTATATTGTTTCTTTTAATCATTATTGGATATTATTCACTTTTTTTTTTTTTTTTAGGATCTCGGCACCTGTATTCCACATGGGAAATGGTTCTGTAATATACTTTCCCTATTCTTTTTTTATCTGGATTTGGTATCGAGGCCATAATGGCCTAACAGAGTTAGCACGAGGGGAATATTCCCTTTTTTCTACACTCTGGAAAAGGTTGTATAAGATTAAAATGATCTGTGCCTTGACAGTTGACAGAATTTGCCACTAAAACCACCAGAGCCTGGTGTTTTCTTTGTTGGAAATTGTTTACTGCTTCAATATTTAAAAGCTTTTTATTATGAAATTATTATAGATTCACAGAAAGTTGCAAAAACATGTACTGGAAGCTCCTGTGTGCCCTTCACCCAGTTTTACCCAATGGTAACATCTTGCTTAACTATAGAACAATATCAAACCAGGAAACTGGCCTTGAACAGCCCACACGGCTTACTCAGATTTCACCAGTTTTGCATGCGCACATTTGTGGGTATGTGTGTGTGTATACTTTTGTGCAGTTTTATCACATATGTAGATTTGTGTAACCACCACCACAACCAAGATACAGAACTGTCCCATCACCACAAGGCTCCCTCCTACTACCTTATAGCCAGAACCACCTCCCCCCATTTCTAACCTCTGGCAATCACGAATTCGTTCTTTAATTTTGTTAATTCAAGGACATTATGCAAGTGGATTCGTACAGTATGTAACCTTTCAAGATTAGGTGGCTTTTTTACTCAGCATAATTCCTTTGAGTTCTATCCAAGTTAGTTCATGTGTCAATAGTTTGCTCCTTTCTGTCGCTGAATAAGTAGTATTCGGTGGCAGGGATATACCACAGATCAACCATGAGGACATTTTGGCTGTTTGCAGTTTGGGGCTGTTACAAGTAGAGAGCTGCTAGGAACTATCATGGATGGGTGTTTTGTTTTGTGAATGTAATTTTTACCTCTCTGGGATAAATGCTCAAGAGTACAATTGTAATCATTAGTAGATTACTTGTCTTCTGCTATAAACATATCTATACAAGATTACTTCCAGTTAAAATTTACCTGAAAGGTCTTCTTTTTCCTTCAATATGGAACGCTTCACAAGTGTGTGCATCACCCTTGCGCAGGGGCCACGCTAATCTTCTCTATTTTTAGTGTAACCTTCTAATTTTTAGTGTATGTGCTGCCCAAGCGAGCACTTTTTTTTTTTGGAAAGGTCTTTTTTTTTAAGTCCCATCTGACAAACCCTAACTTTTAACTGGTGAGCTTTGTCCCTTTAACCTTGTTGCAATTATTAATATATTTAGACACTCCCACCTTCTGTTTTATCCCATTTCACCTGTGTTTTCTTAGTTTCCCTTCTTTCTCTTTGAACCGATGGCTGTGCTGTTCCTCTGATAAGATGAGGGCTTGAGCGTGGCCTTTCATGCTCCTTGGTGTCTCCTCCCTCATCAGAATGATGGTGCCTGAAACTTTAATTCTGGGTTGCTGTGAAAAGAATTTTTCCTTTTTTGGAGAAAAAGGGTGTTTGGGTTTTGTTTTGTTTTGTTGTTTTAAGACTGCAGCAAGCCTTTCCAAAAATTCTGATTCACCTTCCTTCTTATCTTCTACAGCATCTCCTGGATTTGTTTCTCCTCTTGGACTCTCCCCAAGAACGTTTTCTACGTGAGTCTTTGTGCGGCAACACTTTGCGTGCCCGAGACTATTTTTATTATTCCGCATTCACATTTGAATGACAATGTAAACAGCTCAGAAATTATTCTCCTTTAACCCCTTAAAAGATTTATTCCACCGTCACCTCGTATCTGTTTACCTGTCACACTGCTACATGGCACAACTCTAGTGTAGTGATGTGGTTGAAAAGTCCAATTTCTTTTTGTTTTTGTTTTTTTTAATTCTTTTCTGAGGATACCCTTTCCATTGCTTTCTAGAGAGAGCGGAAGGGGGAAGGGAGAAAGAAAGAGAGAGAGAGAGAGAGACATGGATGTGAGAGAGACACAGAAGGGGGGAGGGAGAAAGAGAGCGAGAGAGAGACATGGATGTGAGACACATCGAGCGGTTGCTCCTGCACGAGCCCCAACTGGGGCCGGGATCAAACCTGCAACCCGGGCACACGCCCTTGACTGGGACTTGAACCCCAGACTCTAGTGGGGCTGGCGCTCTAACCATTAGGAATACCAGCCAGGGCTTTTTTTTTTTTTTCGTAATTCTCATTGATCTGAGAGAGAGCGAGAGGAAGGGAGGCAGAGAGAGAGACTGGTTTGCTGTCCCACTTACTCATGCATTCACTGGCTGATTCTTGTACGTGCCCCTGACCGGAGATCGAACCCGCAACCCGGCGACCCTGGCGTGTGGGGACAGCTCTCTAACGAACGGAGCTACTCAGCCAGCGCGAAAGGTCCAGTTTCAATCCTGTTTCTTATGCGTTTGTAAGTTCTATTTTTTTCCTGATTAGAAGTTTTTAGAATTTCTTCAGTTGGGTTGATATTCTTAAATTTTACTAAAATGTATTTAGATTTTTTTTTTATCATTTCTCTTTGGCACTTCATGGGTCCTTTCAATCTGATGTCGTTCATTTTCCTTTAATGCCAAAAGTCCTTTCTTAAAAAGTATTTTTTTCTCTAATATTCCTAAACCGCAAGCGTTGGCACTTCTACTCCTTTCCTCCGTGTTCCACACGATCCTTTTTTCTATTTTCTTTTACTTTATCTTTCTGAAATCTGATCTTAAATCTCAACCATTCCCCTTCAGCTGTATCTAACAACCATCCAGCCCATCTATAATGTCCTTTACTTCATCTATTACATTTTTCCTGGCTAATATTTTCAGTTGGCTCTTTATTATTATTGTTCATTTTTCATATTCTTAATATCTTTCTTACCCCTTTAGCAAATTATTCTTCCTATGTTAAATGGCTGTGCTCTTTGTTCTTAAGATCCCTGTTGCTGAAAACACGGGCAATCGGTGTGCTTTCTTTTGAGGTAGTTACAGTCCTGCGACAGCTTCTTAATTTGTCCTGTCACCTCACATTCTCCTGCGGCTACTGAGTCCTCTGCCTGGAAGTGCTTCTTGGGAAACGGGGAAGGGAGAAAGGTCAGCTCCGGCCTCGGTCCCAGAGAACATCAAAAACCCTTTTGGTTTTACCTCCAAACCTTTAAGAAACAAGCGAAACTGCACACGGGGTGGGAATGAGGGGGACTGAAGAAGTCATCGCCCAAGGCTGCTGGGCCGCCATCTGTGTCCCACCATCTCCCCCTCCCGCTATCTTCACTTGACCACTGTCACAGGTCTGGGTCATGACCCCAGATCTCTGCAGCAAGTGGCCAGGCGACAGCTAAACCGGGGGACGGTGGAGGGGAGGCAAGAGCAGAATTTAAACTGCTTCTTACTGGTTTCTCCTTGCACAGCCCTGCAGGCCACCCTTTGTCTCAGGCCGCAGGCGTGTGTACAAACCAGTTAAAAGGGGCCTCCGGGGGCTTCTCCCTGTTGTTTTGGTGCTTTATCTTCTAGATCTGTTTCAGTTTGAGTTTCTTGGGGGGGGGGCTTGGGAAGGAAGCAGCAGCCCACAACATTTTGCTATTTTAGTAGAAAGTGAAAGCACATGTGTAATCTTGATTCCAATCTGGGATAAAGGTAAATTCTTCAAAAAATTCGACAGCATACCCTGTGACCGTCAACCCCACTCCTAGGTGCATACCCAAGAGAACTGAAAACAAATGTCCCCGCAAAAACTCACCCGCAAATGTTCATGCTGATTTTATTAATAGCTACAAATGGGAAAAACCCAAGTGCTCATCCTTTGGACAAAGAGGAGGATGGGCCGTAGCTGTTAATGAGTTCAAGGTTTCTCTCTGAGACGCTGAAAATCTGGAATTAGATGGTGGTGATGGTGGTGCAGATTTGTGACTATACTAAAACCCACTGAGATGTATACTTTAAAAGGTTGAATATTACAGTGTGTGAACTATATCTCAATTTTTAAAAAAGTTTAAGTAAGTAGAAACTATTTTTACTTATAAATGGAAACACAAACACAAATAAAATATTAGCTAACCACATAAAAAATCAGATACTATAGTGTAGTAATTGAGAGTGTGGACTCTGGCCCTGGCTGGTTTGGCTCCGTGGTTAGAGCATCAGCCGACGCACTGAAGGGTCCCAGGTTCGATGCCGGCCAAGGGCGTGTACCTGGGTTGCAGGTTTGACCCCTGGCCCTGGTCAGGGTGCATACAGGAGACAACAAATGGGTATGTCTCTCTCACATCGATGCTTCCCTCTCTCTTTCCCTTCTACTCTCTCTGAAAAGCAATGGAAAAAATATCCTCGGGTAAGGATTAAAAAAAAAAGAGTGTGAACTCTGGAACCAGGTTGCCTGTAATACCCTATGTTCCAGCACTTCCTGAGTGACCTTCAGCAACCTGTGCCTCAGTTTCTCCACCTGAAAAGTGGGTATAATAACAGTTCCTACCTCATCGGGTTGTTGTGATGATTAAATGTAATAATATAATATAAAGTATTTAGAACTGTGATTGATACATAGTAAGTGTTAATAGATAAATGATGAAATAATAGATTATTTCAATAGATGTTGGAAAAAAGGTAGTTTATAAAGTTTACCTTATTATTATAATACTTTTTAAACTCAGCAAACTAAGAATAGAAGGGAACATCCTCAACTCAGTCAAGATTTTATACCAAAAATCAACAGCAAGTATTACACTTAATTGAGACTTTTTAGTGTATTCCTTTTAGAATGGGAACAAAACCAGGATGTCCGGTCACTTCATTGTTTACCATGTTATGGGAGGTCTGGCCAATGGTGTAAGGAAAGAAAAAAGACTTAAGAAGGGTGAGGATTCAAAACAGAGATGAGCCTGGCCGGGAGTGGCTCAGCGGTTAAGCATCGACCTAGGATCCAGGCGATCAGGGTTCGATTCCCGGTCAGGGCACATGCCCGGGTTGCGGGCTGCAGCCGGTCAATGACTCATCATTGATGTTTCTATCTCTCTCTCTCCCTCTCCTTTCCTCTCCCTAAAATCAATAAAGATATATTTTAAAAAAAAAAAAAAGCAGAGATGAAATTATCACTATTTGTATATGACATAATCATCTGTCTAAAAAGCCAACAGAATCATCAGAAAAACTATTAGAATCTATTAGAGAGCTCAGCAAGTTTGCTGAATATCAGCCTATTGAAATCAGTGGAATTTCTCTCCACCAGCAGTAACCAACTAGAAAGCATAATTTTAAAAAATAAGAGCCCGACTGGGTGTGGCTCAGAGGTTGAGCCTAGGCCTAGGATCCAGGAAATCACAGTTCGATTCCCGATCAGGGCACATGCCTGGGTTGTGGGCTCGATCCCCAGTCAGGGGCGTGCAGGAGGCAGCCGATCAATGACTCTCATCATCATTGATGTTTCTACCTCTCTCTCTCCTTCTCCCTTCCTCTCTCTAAAATCAATAAAGATATATTTTTTTAAAAATTTAAAATAAGAAACATGTCACAATAGCAATAAAAATCTTAATGTATTTAAGAACTAACCAAGATATTCAGATATCTACTGAGAAAACTTTAAGACCATGTTTTTGTTTGTTTGAGATAGATGACAATCTGAAAAAATGAAAAAAAAAAGTCTTAGAAATAACTCAACAGTATCTAGATGCCAACTATCCCCAATAGTCTACAAATTAATTGCAACTCAATAATAATTCCAGATTAGAGATCCACAAAGAAAGGTCCACCTTGAAAAGGCTAAGTAAAGAAGGGGCACTAGCCTGGTCAGTTATGAAGACACACTACAGGAAGACAAACCACAGGAATGGAATATACTGTGGCATTGTTCAAGAATAAACAGACCAATGGAATAAAACAGAGCTTGGAGGCAAATCCATGCAGATATGAGAACTTAAAGTACAAGAAAGGCGGTGCCACAATCAGTGTGGAATGGGTGGTTTATTTAGTAGGTGGAGCTGGGAGAACTGGCTCACAGTAACGCGATGATGACTTACCACTGTATTCAAAGGTGGACAATGGAGTAAAGACCTAAATGTGAAAGGCAAAGTCTCAAGTTAATGGAGGAATATATTTGTGACATACGAATGAATAAGTATCTTAACTTTAAGAACACAAACTATGTTGATCACATTAAAATGAAGAACTTCTATTCAAAGCATGATACAATGGACAAAGTTAAAAGACAGAAGACCGGCCCTGGCTGGGTAGCTCAGCTGGTTGGAGCTTCACCCCAGTAGCCAAGGTTGCAGGTTCAATCCCCAGTAAGGACACAGACAAGAGTCAACCAATGAATGTATAAGTAAGGGGAACAACAAATCGGTGTTTCTCTCTCACTCTCGCTCAAATGAATAATAATAAGAGCCTGGCCAGTGTTGGCTCAGTGACTGACCGTTGACCCATGGACCAGGCAATCACAATTTGATTTCCCGTCAGGGCACAGGCCCGGGTTGCGGGCTCGATCCCCAGTAGGGGGCATGCAAGAGGCAGCTGATGGAGGATTCTCTCACATTGATGTTTCTTTCTCTCCTTCTCCCCTCCTCTCTGAAAAATCAATAAAAAGATACTTAAAATAATAATAATAATAATAGAAGACAGAGTAGAAGAAGATATTTGCCATGACTGACAATGACCAAACAAACAAGGAATTCTTGCCAGTCAACATTGGCAAAAGATATATGAGCAGGCAATTTACAGAAAAGGAAAAGCAAAAGGCTAACAAGCATATGAAGAGATGCTCAGGCTTATTAGTCATCTGAAAAATGCAAATTAGAACCATGGTGACCTCCCACTTCATACTATTACAGTAGCAAAAAGTAAAAAGCCAAATGATCTCAGTGTTGCCCAGGAGAGAGGCATATAGGACCCCTCAGGCCTTGAAACCATTTTAGAGAGAAATATGTCTGAATCTGATCAGATTAAGGATAAGCCCATCCTGCGATACAGTAATTCGCCTCCTATCTTAGATCTATCATGGCCTTGTTTGTGGCTACAGAGACCATTAGCTATGAGGTGTCCAAGACTGGGGTAGTGAAAAGATGAAACTGGTGGCCTGGCCGGGTGTGGCTCAGCGGTTGAGCATCAGCCTGTGATCCAGGAGATCGAGATTCAATTCCCAGTCAGGGCACGTGCCCGGGTTGCCGGCTCGGTCCCCAGTCGGGGGGCGTGCAGGAGGCAGCCCATCAGTGACTCTCTCATCACTGATGTTTCTCTCCCTCTCTCTCCCTCTTCCTTCCTCTGTCTGAAATCAATAAAGATATATTAAAAAAGAAAAAAAAAAGAAACTGGGTGGGTGCACAGTGCTGTGCTTCATACCATGGCACAATGAATGGATATTTACTTATTTATTTATTCTTTATTGAACTTATTGGTCAACAAAATTATATAGGTTTTGAGTGTACAGTTCTACAATACATCATCTGCATAGTGCATTGTGTGCTCACCATCCAAAGTCTAGTCTCCTCCCACCACCACTTACCCCCGTTTACCCTCTTCCACCTGCCTCCATCCCCCTTTTCTCTGGTATTCACCATACTGTTGTCTGGGACCATGACTGATTGATTGATTGATTGATTTTTGCTTACCCCCTTCACCTATTACACCTAGCTCCCCTCCCAGCCCCTCTCCCCTCTGACAGCTGTCAGACTGTTTTCCATATAAATGGATCTTTAAAATATACTGTTGTGGAAAAAAATTTTAAGTAAGAAACAGTCCCATTTGCAGAAATTAAATGCAAACAAAAATGCTATTATTAAAATATTTTATTAACAATGCTAATTATCATTCCAAGAATATATATTAAATGGTTGTCCTTAAAGGGAGTGGGGAGAAGGGGACAGGAAAGGGGAAAAGAGAGATGTTATTCTGGCAGCAGTGGGGAGACTGTATCATAAAGTGGCCAGAATGGAAACAAAGGTGAGGGTGTGATGGGAAATCTGCATGGGGAAAGCTCTGCTGTCAAGCGTGTATTCGGATCCTTTCAAATTTTTCCCAATAAGCAAGTGAAAAATTTGACTGTCTGAGCCTTTGGGTAGGATGCCCATATGCCAGTTTGCTGGGGGAAAGTCTTTTATACTCAAGATGTCCCAGAAAATAGCATCTCCTTTCACTCCTGGTTGGGATGATAAATGTATGGCCACCACACCTTTGGGATACATCAGTAAATAAACGAAGACTTTTGCCCTGAGGGAACTTCCATTCTAGTACGAAGAGAAAGACAGTAAACACTAAATATAACAGGTAAGTTGTGTCAAACAAGAGAGTTCAAGTGCTCAAGATAAAGGAAAAACCAAACACAGATTAAAATAGGAGGGCTCAAGTATGCTGGGCTGGGGAGGCCAGCACAGATTGTAGTATTTAAAGAAGGTGGCCAGGGTAGGTAAGCCTCCTCCAGAAGGCGACGCTTGAACAAAGGCTTGAGGGAGTTGGCCAAGCTGACATCTGGGGGAAGAGTAGTCCAGAAAATGGGGACAGCTCTTGCAAAGGCCCTGGGGTAGGAACAGAGAGAGCAAGAAAGAAAAGAAAGGCTAGGGGAGGTCAGATCTAAGGGGCTGGGCTGACCTGTGGGGCCTCAGAGGTCACTGTGAAGACTGAGATGAGGAGCATTGCAGGGTATCCAGCAGGAGCTCCACACGGGGTGACTTAAGTTTCTAAAAAATAACCTTTTGGCTCTTGTGTCAGAAATCGACTGAGAGGGGAAAGGGTGGAAGCATAGACACCTCCTTGGAGGCTATTTCCAGTAAACCTGAAGAGATGGTGGGGGCTCAGACTAAAGCCTCAGGAGGCATCTATGGGGGTGGTAAGAAGAGGCTGGATTCTGGATGTTTTTTAAAGGTAGAGTTAATAAGATTTACTGAATAAAGGAATGGGGGGGGGGCAGTGAAAGAAAAGAGACGAGGAAAGGAAGGTAGCTACCAAGGTGGTGATGACGTAGTTCTCGCTGGGTTTAGGCCGTAAGGAAAAGGAAGGGTGTGCTCTGCCTGTAAAGAATTTCTAGGTCATAGTAAAATGGGCTAGTTTATTATCACCAGGCACTAGCAACTTTAACAATGCCTAAAAAGTTATAAGATACTCCCTCCCCACTGTCTGTCCACCCTCCACCCCAACTGTGGTATGCCACCTCGGTGACTTGAGGGTTGGGAGGCCTGAGGACTGGAGAGCTGTCCTCGTGTCGTTGCAGAAGGTTATGGGATGAGGAAGTTTGGGGGATGGGGAAGGGACAGATTAGTTCAGTGCGAATTTTAAATTTGAGGCGTCTAATTGTCATCCAAGCAGATTCAAGCAGTGTTGGTGACTAGACAGAGAAATGAGTCTGGAGTTCAAGAAAGAGATCTGGGCTAGACCTATAAATTGGGAAGTTGCTGGCATACAAATGGTATTTAAATCATGTGACTGGATGAGATTAGGAAGGGAATAAAGGTCGACAGAGAAGAAAACAGAACAAATTTAAGCCTTGGTGCATTCCTACATTAAGAAGCCCGGAGAAGGGAAGGAACCCCCAAAATGGGAGGCAGATGATGTGGGGTCCTGGAGACCAAGAGAAGAAAGTGTATCGAGGAGGAGTGAGCACACGTGCCGAACTAGAGGAAGAATGGAAATTCACCACTAAATTTAACAGAGTTGAGGTCATCCGTGACCTTCACCAGAGCAATTTCAGTGGAATGCTAGGGACAAAAACCAGATTGGAGCAGGATTAAAACAGAAGGAGAGGGGAGAAATCAGACGTAGTGAACAGACACAACTCTTTGGAAGAGCCTGGCTTTGAAGACACTGTAACTGGTGGAAAGTTTCTCTTCAGATGGGAGAAGTAGCGGAAGGTAAACTGATGAGAATGATCCAGTAGAGAGCAAACGCTGAAGATGTAGGAGAGAGAAGGTCACTGGAGCAATGTCCTCGGGTCTAGCCACTCAGAGGAGAGATCGACTTTCGATAGGAACCCAGAAAGTTCATCTACGTAGCTATGGGAAGCATGGATGTGGGTGCAGATTTTGAGATTGCCATGGTCTCAAGACTATTCCTTTAACAAATCTCCATCTGAAGTCAAAACACATGGGCCAAAGTCTTATGTTCAAAGATAGTGGAGTGTTGGGCACTTAGCAAGTGCTCAATAAATGAGAGATATGATAATATTATTCTTAGCTCTTCATTTTCAACAGGCTCAGGACTGTCCCCATTGGCTACTTACTGCCTTATCTCTCTCCCCTTCACAGACAAAGCACTTAAAACAGTTTAATAAAGATTCTACTTCTTTGTCTTAAAATTTTTTTATTGATTGATTGATTTTAGAGAGAGAAACAGACAGACAGACACATCAGTCTGTTGTTCCACTCATTTATGCATTCATTGGTTGATTCTTGTAGGTGACCTGATCGGCGGTCGAACCCACAACCTTGGTTTATCAGGATGATGCTCCAGCCAACTCACCTTCCTGCCCAGGGCCCTTCTTTGTCTTTTAATCATTCTTCAAGTATTGAAATCTTATTTTGCTCTTATCACGCCCACTAAAAATCTCTCACTGCTAAATTCAGTAAACATGGCTCAGTCCCCATTCTCCCTGATCGCGCATCTGACCCTGATTACTGTGGCCACTTGAAATTTTCTCTTTCCTTGCTTCCAGTAATATCACCTCTTGTGGGGTCCACCTTCTATTCCTCTATTCCTTTCTTTCTTTCTTTTTTAATCCTCACTTGAGGATATTTTTTCCATTGCTTTTCAGAGAGTGGAAGGGAGGAGAGAGAGAAACATCGATGTGAGAGAGACACATCAATTAGTGGCCTCCAGCACATGCCCCAACCAGGGCTGGGGATGGAGCCTGCAACTGAGGTACATGCCCTTGGCTGGAATCGAACCCCGGACCCTTCAGTTTGTGGGCCGATGCTCTAATCACCGAGCCAAACCAGCTAGGGCCTCACTCCTTTCTCAGCTCCTTCCTGGGCTTATATCCACTGTCTGTGTAATGGGCATTGCTGGCTTTTGTATATCCAGGCTCCACTCCTCCTTCCACTGCTAAGAGAGGCTCCATGACCCTGTGGGAACCATCCTTCCTCCCACCTTGGTTCAGAGGACACTGATCTCCCCCCAACACAGGAGCACGCTTATGGCCCAGGCCTGGCCACATTGTCCTGGCTCAGGAAATGTCTAATGCTCAATACGAACCATCGAGAATCACCCCCAGGACTTTTGCTGGAACTATTGAGAAAATGTGTTCTTCCTGTGGACTTTGCTGAACTGTTAGGCTATAAGTCTGCATGTTGTCATCTTTGCTGCCTTGTAAGAAGAGCTTTCCTGAGAATAAAGCTAACCCATAGGAAAACGAAGCCAAGACACGGCAACCTGAGGCCCCTGAGGCCGTGGTTCTAGCCACACTCCTCCGGAGTCAAGAAATTTTGTTTTGTTTCGTTTTTGCTTAAGTCAGTTTCATTTGGGTTTCTGTTATTCACAACTGCAAGAATCTTGGAAGTTATAGCCTGGATACTTTATGTTGCTGTTATCCATGTTTTTAATCCTGGATTCTCTTTTCTTTACCAGCATTTCCTTGTGTGGTTCTATTTGCGCAGCTATAACTTACATGCCGGTTATGCTCAGATGTAAGTGTTTAGTACAGGTTTCTCTCACGGCCACCGGTGCTTATTAGACTCTTCCACGTGGGTATCCCAAAGATAATGATAACCCACTTTGTCTAGACCTAGACTCATCTCGCTTTTCCTCCCCAATCTACTGTTTATCCCCACGTCTAGAGGTGGCACCACTATTTAACCAGTTGCCGAGAGAAATCATACTAAGCTTCTCTCTGTTTCATGCAATCGGTCTAGAAACCTCAGGTCATTGCACCACCTTTACCCACATTCTTCCTCCAATCCACTCCTGAGCGTATGGCAGGTGTTAAATGAGATAACCCATGTAAAGTATTCAGAACATGGCCTGAAATATAGAAAGTCTACCTGCCTGAGTCCTCCGTTAGGCCCAGAGACCAGGGACTATGACTGGTCCACCTTCAAACCTCCAGAGTCTAGCACCTGTTATACTTATTGAATGAATGAGTAAACGAATGAATGAATGAATGAATGAATGAATGAATGAATGAATGACAAGATGGTAGAGGGAGAAAGACTAGAAGCAATCCAAGGGTATATTGTTATGGTCCTGAGGAAAGTAGGAAGAAAAGCAGCTTCGAAGTTTGAGAGGTAATAGAGGAACCGACACGGTGCTGCACCGTGTTTCAGAAAGCTTGAGCAAGCACCAGGTTGCCTACGGGGCTCCGTTCTTCAGGTCAGAGAAAATGAGAGTAGAGAGGCTTGATCGGTAGCCCTCCTCTCATTTCTCCTTCCACCCTTTCCTGGCGGTAGTTGTCATGGGATTAGGGTAAAATAATGCCCCTCATCTGGGATTGCTTTTCCCTCCCAGGGTATTAATCACCATCTTCACCTAATCACTCCCACAGCAGAGCCTCTGCGTTTTGGTTATACACTACACAACACCACAACCATATCATTCAAATGGTAGATATCTTTGCTATTTAAAAATTTTTTAAATATTTTATTATCATTTTGCTGACTCCATAGTTATTCGTATTGCAACAATGTTCAAGCATCTATTAAAGTGTCTTTTTCTAACAAAGTCAACATACATCATTTCATTTTGACAATAATGAAAAGATCTTGTTGCTCTAATATCATCTAAAATAAGTTAAATACATAAAAGAAAAAAAAAAAGAACTTAAACAACAGCTGTTTTTCTTTCACTACAGTATTGATCAGTAATAATAAAAAACAAAACAAAACAAAAAACCAAGAATCCCATTGGTATCATTGCCCCGGCCAGAAGTGATGTGTGTTATCTTACAGTTCACACCATCTGCTGTTCCTGTACAATGAGGTTATTGTTGAGTTTCCAACTAAATTTACTAGTACTTTCATTATGGCACAAATTACTATGTAATAACTGGCCTAAGTCTGCCATTAAAAATCTACAAAGAGGCTTGCTCTTCCTCTCAGCGACACACCCATGTGCCCTCCAGGCTTGCCACCTTTGCCTTTCTCTCTCCGAAACTCCCAGGGCCCTTTTATTGCTTCTGTTACTTGTTTCCTGAGCCCATACAGCCCAGCTGGCTCACTTCTACTATCTCTAACTTTCTAAATAAACTTTCTCTTATAATTTGAAAAAAAAAATCTACAAAGAATTACACGAATATAACAAAGATTATTATATAATGATCCATTCATGATATTATATCACTTATCTATTTGTTGCTATGGGAATTTCATTATTAGAAATAGTAACTACTGTTAAAGTTTATTAGCATGTAACAGCGATAAGATTTTAAAGTGTTATAAATAGTAAGATAAAATACTAAATCATTAAATTATTTCTCTCCAGATATTTCAAAAAAACATTGTTTAAAACATCATGAGAGCCAGAAAAAAAAAAAAATGGGAAAGCTGTTAAAGAAATTTTATTTATTTAAAAAAACTTGTATATAGTTGCTTACAATGGCACCATCTTAAGCATTTTGGTTGCACTGGCCAAACTTAGGGACTCCTCTAGCTGACTGGATTAAATGGCCTGCCAGAAAAAAAGAAAAAATCCCCGAGGTACCAGTTTTTGCCAGGGGGCTGCGGGGGCGGGTGGGAGTTTACCGTCCACTCCCACGCTCCACGCCCACGGGCTCGAGACGTCCTGGGAGAGAGGAAACCACAGCCGAGAATCCGTTGCACTAAATGTCCTTTCTCCCATCGGGAGCCTGACCGCGTAACTTCCCACATGAAACAGGCAACTCAGGTTGAAGCGATCATTTCAGGAGAGAAACACTGTGTTTCCAGCAAACAAACCAAAAAAAAAAAAAAGAAGAAAAATTAAAAAGAAATGTTAAATTTCCAGATAACCAGACAGGTAGAAAGTTTTGAAAACTTGACACTCATAGTTCTTGAGGGAAAAAGAATCACTGAATCCTGGTTACTCTCTTGCACCCCAAAGGATATTCTGTCTACCTTGGAAACCCTTCGGGGGCAGAAAACATCAGGTCAACCCTCGAATGCGAATGAAAGCCAAGACGGCAGCATCTATTGCACATACAAAAAGGGAAATGCATGCCGGCCACACCGGAATCTGACTCCAAAATGTGTTACAGGAACGTGATCCCGGGAAACCCCTGGGCGCTGTTTCTGAACGTGTGACGCTTCCGATTCACTTTTTGATGAGGGACCCGCTGAGCTCATGCAAGAAAGCTCATGAGCGCAATAATGGGAAATGTTTTTTGTCAGGAACCATAACACGATTTGATACCATTGTTTCAGAACATTTATGCAACATATAAACATTGACACAAAACTAAATAATTAAAATTATAGGTGCAAGGAATAAGATCGTGTTACATAAAATCAGAAATGTTAGCATTACTCAATTATACATATATTTATTTATTTATCCTCACCCGAGGATATTTTTCCCATTGCTTTTCAGAGAGAGCGGAAGGGGGGGAGAGAGGAATATCGATGTGAGAGAGGCACATCGATTTCTTGCCTCCCACACGCACCCCAATTATTTTAAATACAACTCCAGGAGCAAGCTCTTTTGAAGACATAACAATTCCTTTAGATTTGTTGATTCCAAAATGCAAATAGATCTACATGTGACCATCTTGGGGCATTTCGTTTAACAAATGACTCCACTAGGGAAGGATTTTACATTCGCAGTAGACTACTTACAAAAACTGAATCGAGACAAAAGTAACCCAAGGGGCCAAAAATAGGACAAGACAACAAAAATGCATGGAAAACTATGATGGATTGCAACAAAAGATCTTTTAAAAATAATTCTAGGGAAATCTCTCCTCTTTGTTTTATGTATTCTTTAAACTTGATAGTGAATGATGTGGTAAAAAGTGTTTTTTGACATCATAGCATTTTAAAATATTGTCCAGGAGCTAGCAAGCAAAATTTCCATCAATTTTGATGAAATGTTGGAGTGTTTTGAACATATAAACACTCCAACATTTCATCAAAATTTATATATTTATTTATATATAAGAACAAATAAATATATTTATTTTATTTTTTATCTTTATTGTTGAAAGTATTACAGATGTCCCCTTTTCCCCCATTGACTCCTACCCCGCACCCACCTACCCTGAACATATATTTTTAACACAAATTTTCAAATGTTGAATGTCAATGTTGAATTCACAATGAGAAAGTCAAGTGGATGCAATGTCACCAAAAACTCAAAAGGCAGAGCCCTTTTTAGGAACTATGAATTATGTTAATAAAGAAATAGACTCTCCAGTGCTGAGTATACTCAGTAGCAAATTTCAGCTTTTAAGTATATTTATTCAGGGTTAATATGAAATGGTGTTCAGGTAAAATCTTATGAATAAGTCATACGGGAACCAAAACTTAATGTATATAATGCCCTTGAAAACTGTGAAAAACTTAAGGCATTCTTTGTTTAAAAAAGGAAGCAAGATTTATGAAAAATAGGTTATTGGTGCCCAATGACAGGATTTCAACATTGATGCCATTGCTCATGTAGAAAATGCTAAGAAAAAGGAGGAAGATTTGTCTTATTGTGATTTCCAAGACCCAAAACTAAATTTCAAAATTGTTTTATTTTATTTTGCTATACTGGACCCACTAATAGCACCCTTAAAAGAAAGATTTATGATACTGAAAGAATATCATGACCTTTTTAAAGTGTTCTAATCCAGATACTAAATCTAATTTGAAGAATTATAAAAAATATGGGATACTATAACTCTGTAAAAATTTACAATGGAAATCAACTGCAAACATGGAGGTGATTTTGATGGGACATGAATGTATTAAGACTCCAAAATCTTGTTATTTTCTAAAGTCAAATATGACTACCATTGAAGAATTGCAATACACAGGGTGGGGCAAAAATAGGTTTATGGTTGTTCATATAGAAAATAATACAATAATTAATAAATAATTATATAAGAATAAACTGCGTTTCTACTCACAACTATAAACCTATTATTGCCCCACCCTGTATTTGCAAACAATGATACTTTTCTATTATTTTGTTTTCAATATTTTTAATTTGTGTAATTTATACAGAATGACTTAATGTCTGTCATAATTGTTATTATTGAGAAATAATAAACTAACTTATAAAATGTCTTACTGGAGAACAGGGCAACTTTTTCTAATTCTCCAAGACAGGAATCAGTAAAGTATAGCTTGCAGGTCAAATTCTTGACCTGCTTCCTGTTTTTATATGATCTCTACTAGCTAAGAATAGTTTTAACATTTTTAAATGATTGGGATAAAAATCTAAAGAAGAATACTATTTCTTGACACATAGAAATGGTATGAAATTCATGCCCTGGCTAGATAGCTCGGTTGGTTAGAGTGTCATCCCCATAGGGCAAGGTGGCAGGTTCAATCCCTGGTCAGGGTACATACAAGAATCAACCAATGAATGCATAAATAAGTAAAACAACAAAAATCAATGATTCTCTCTCTCTCTCAAATTAAAAATAAAAATGATATGAAATTCAAATTTCAGTGTCCATCAGTAAAGTTTTGTTGTGACATAGTTGTGCTCATTTGTTTAAGTATTGTCTGTAGCTGCTTTCACACCCCAACAGCAGAGTTGAGTAGGTTCAACAAAGACCATATGACCTACAAAGACTAAAATATGTATTTGTGGGGCAGCCCTGTAGAGACTTGAATCCAAGCAAAGCTTCCTCCGGATCTCCCAAACACCCAGCCACCACCTGAGCATCTCCCCTGGATGGCCTACAGATACCTTGAATTCAGCCTGATCCATACTTTCCTGCCATACCTGCTCCTTCTGGTGCCCCCAACAACCCAGTTGCTCCAGCCAGTTTTGGAGTTACTCTTGAATCCTCTCCACTAGAACTTTTTTTTTTTAATTTTCACCTGAGGATATTTTTTCCATTGTTTTTTAGAGAGAATGAAAGGGAGAGACTTTCGATGTGACAGAGACACATCAATTGATTGTCTCCCAGACGTGCCCGACCGGGGCCAGGGACGGAGCCTGCAACCCAGGTATGTGCCCTTGGCTGGAATCGAACCCAGGACCCTTCAGTCCATGGGCCGATGCTCTAACCACTGAGACAAACCGGCTGGGGCTCCACTAGAACTTTTCTGTTTCTCTATCCCATTAATCATCTCTTTTTTATCTTCCAAATCCATTCCCTTCTTCACACGCCTCCTGCCACCACTGTGGCTAAAGTCATCAGCATTTCCTGCAGGATGACTGGACCCATGTCCCCACTGGGGATCCTAGCCCCCACTCTTGGACCCTCTAGCCTATCCTCTACCAGGTTGCCAGTGATCTTCCTAGAATCCAAATCTGACCCTAGCATTTCCCTCCTTAGATCCCCTCCATGGTAGAGAGCTAGGCCATTTGTCTATCCATGACCCCTCAGGTCAAGGCATCTCTCCTCTGGCCTCCCTCGCATGGGTATGACGGAATTGACTATCCGAGCATCTGGCCCCAGGGGCCACCCTTAGGCGAGCATGAGTCCCACACTGGGCCCATCCTGCTCTTTCTCCTGGGCATTTTAATCTTGAGTGAAGATGCATAGAAATGCTGAGTCAATTGATATGGGAGTCAGCTTTATAGGGTAGGGTTTCAGTTGTGAGCTCAGGAGCCCTACCCGAAGCTCAATTATGAATTCAGTTATGAATTTCAACTCCACCACTCACTACACTGTGGGACTTTGGGCAAGTCACATAACTGGGTCTGGGTGTCCTCACATGTGCAGCAGGGATCAGAACAACAGGTCACACTTACTGAGGCCTCACCACTTGAGGGTTAAATAGGCTCATACATGTGAAGGGCTGAGAGCAATGCTTGGCACATGGTGGGACCGTAGTAAAGGAAGCTGTCCTTAGTCCCTAGTGAGCTAGCACAAGCTAGCACACAAATTCCTGTAGCTGGAACCCACTCTTCCTCTTCCCTGGGCCTGGTTGTCAGCTCTCTTCAAGAGAGCCCTTCGTCTTTCTCAAAATAGAGTAGAATTTTGTGGCCTTTAACCAGAGAACTCTAGTCAATACTCTCTGTGGCTTCCCATTGCCCTGGGGACAGAGGTCAGAAAGGGCTCAGGCTCCTAGGTGCCAGTCCTGGCAATCTCCCAGCCTCACTCTCACCACTGCCTCTCTCAATACCTCCTCCCTCCAGCTCTGTACTAGGCCATGAATTGCCAAGCTCTCCCTTTGACCTTGGGGGTCCAGATTCTGCTTCCTAATCAGGAAGGCCCTCCTCCATCCTTCAGATATCCAACTTTTTAACTCCTGCCCATTCTGGTAAATAAAAACAGGTCACACCCACCCATCCCTGATTGGCCCCTGGAAAGAGGCAAGGCTCTGCTCCCCTCCACCCTCACCAGATTTGGGATCATTGATAAGAAGACACTTGTAATAATCCCCAAACCAGATTATTTTTTTTTTAAAATTTATTTACTGATTTTATTTTTGAGAGAGAGAGAGAGAAACAGAAACATCTATTAGGGGTCGATGCTCCTTGCTTTAACCAACTCAGTTACTCAGCCAGGGCCCCAAGACCAGATTTCTTGACCAGATTTCCTCACATTTTATTTCCCATTGTCTGCATATAAAAAAATTTATTTTGTTTTGCATTTTCCAAATGAAAATGCTATTATAATATATAACATCCTTTTTTAAATGGTCCACACACATCCTAGGGTTCTGCCACATGCCCTTCCTTCATCTCTCCTTTGTCACCTCCCTCTCCTTATATACCTGGGGTGCCCCTTGGTCACACGTATATTTATATTTATGTTATTTATATTTATATTATTTATATTTATATTTATATTTATATTTATATTTATATATTTATAAAATAGATTTGGGAGAGAGAGAGAGACCCTAACCCTAACCCCCTGCCAGGGATCAAACCTACAATCTGTGGTATGTGCCCTCATTGGGAATCAAATCTGCCACCTTTTGGTGTACCAGATGAAGCTCCAACCAAGTCACCCTCACCAGGGCCATTGTCCCTTACTTTTCCCTTGTCCCCAGCAGGCTGAGAGCCCTCAGAGGCCCCAGGGCCTGGCAGGGTGGGGGTCAGTTAATATTTAACAAGTGAGTGAATAAATACATTTTAAAGGGAGCTGAAGGAAAAAGAGGCCTATGCTCTGCCTTCTGGGAGCCCTTTCACTGAGTCAAAGAGCCCAGGTGAAATCTCATCAACTTACTGTTCCCAACAGCAGAGTCACAAACTGCCCTGGTCATGGCTCAGTCCTTAGGTCCAGCCACCGGGAATGAGCCCTCCCAGAGCTGTGACGTTACCTCCACGCTCTCCACCCTGGGGGGAGGCAGGGATGGAGGGGCACCTCATCCCACAGGTGCACAGCGACAGGTGGGCTGTCTACCCAGCCCAAGGGGTAAACAAACACCACAGGTGTCCTGTATCCCTAAGGGAAGAGACAGGCTGTTCACAAAAAGTTTGGCTGGCCCCTGGCTGGAGTAGCTGCATTTTCATAGTGTTTTCCATTTCGTGCCGTCTAGAACATGCAGAACCAGAATAAATGTTGCTTTCCAAGTCATGTTTTTCTGCATGTGTTTTGATTTTGTGGCTTATTATTATTATTATTTTAAATCCTCACAGAAGGGTATTTTTTTCCATTGCTTTTCAGAGAGAGTGGAAGGGAGGGAGGGAGAGAGAGAGAGAGAGAAACATGGATGTGAGAGAGAAACATGGATGAGAGAGAAACATGGGTCAGTTGCCCCCTGAACCCCCCTCCACCAGGAATCAGACCGGAAACCTGGGTATGTGCCCTGACTGGGAATCTAACCCGAGGCCCAACCAACTGAGCCACAGAGTCCAGGGCTGTGGCCTATTATCCTGTATTTTCAGTTGCGTAAAAGCCACGCTCCTTTCCCCAATCCACGCACAGATTCTGCACACATGCAAACCTCAGGAATTAAATCATCAAAATTACAAGGAGGAAGGAGGGGGTGGGGGTGGAGCCCAGGTCCTGGAAGGCCTTAGGGCAAGAACCGGAGCAGATCCAGTTGAACCAGGTGGCCTGTGGATTGTCACCTCAGCGCAGGCTTTGCCCCCAGGCCCCAGAGCTCTGCACACCTGGTGAGCTCGGTGGGTTCGAGAGCCCGCGTGACACCCAGGGCCCCCCGGCGAGGACACATGCGAGAGGCAGCCCTTGGCTGCACCAACAGGTCGAACAAACCGATATTTCTCTTTCTCTCTCTTCCTCTCTAAAATCAATGTGTTTTGTTGTGTGTTTTTTTAAATCAATAGATAAAATTAGCAGAGTTGGGATTTGAACCCAAGCAGTTTGGCGCAACACAGCGCTAGGGCCCCTGCTTGCACAAACATGACAAAGCCCTTATGTGCTAAAAAGAAGGGTGTTTTTAAGTCGGAGTGGACTTAAAAAGGACAAGAAGAGGGAAAACTAAGAAGAGAAGAGAGAAGAACAGACAAAACAATCAACACAGGCCCCGGCGGTGTAGGCAGCTGCTGAAATATTCTCTTTAGTGCTCTTATTTTAAAATAACATTTATGCTCCTTTATTCTTTTTAAGGTTATGATTCTAATATGCGCTCATAAACATTTCAAACGAAATTTTTTAAAAGTCACCGTCATTATGGACAACGGTATGGAGGTTCCTCAAAAAATTAAAAATACTACTACCATAGGATCCAGCGATCCCACTTCTGGGTGTGTATCCGGAGGAAGTGAAAGCAGGATCTCAAAGACATACCTGCACTCCCGTGTTCTCTGGAGCATCATTCACAATGGCCAAGATGTGGGAACAGCCCAAGTGTCCGTTGACAGATGAATGGATGTTATTCAGCCGTGAGAAAGACGGAAAGCCTGCCATCGGTGACACATGGATGAACCTGGAGGACATTATGCTAAATGCAACAAGCCAGCCCGGCCGGCCTGGCTCAGCGGTTGAGCATCGACCTAGGATCCAGGAGATCACGGTTCGACTCCCGGTCAGGGCACAGGCCCGGGTTTCGGGCTCCACCCCCAGTTGGAGGCAGCAGGAGGCAGCCGATCAATGACTCTCTTATCATTGATGTTTCTCTCTCTCCCTTTTCTTCTCCCTTCCTTTCTCTGAAATCAATAAAAACATATTTTAAACAATAATACTGTAGCCCAGTCAGGCGTGGCTCAGCGGTTCAGCGTCAACCTAGGATCCAGGAGATTGCAGTTCGATTCCCGGTCAGGGCACATGCCCGGGTTGCGGGCTTGATCCCCAGTCGGGGGCGTGCAGGAGGCAGCCGATCAATGACTCTCTCATCATTGATGTTTCTCTCTCTCTCTTCTTCTCTCTGAAATCAATAAATATATATTTTAAAAAAATACTGTATTGAGCACTAAAATATGCTAAGAAGTTAGATTTCAGGTGCACTCATTATACATACACAAAAAAATGGCAACTAGTTGAGATATGTTAATTAGCTTGATTGTAGTAATCACTTCACTATGAATATGTATGTCAAATCATCATATTATACACCTTAAGTATACATAATTTTATTTAAACATATATAAATAAACGAAAAAGAAAATCAAAGAAGTCAAGCATGGAAGTTCTCTCTGACCCCTCATCTATTTATTCAATGCAATATCACCCTGTATGTTCAGCTCTACTGCATTCCTTTTATTTATTTTTTAAAATTTATTGTTGAAAGTATTACAGATGTCCCCTTTTTTCCCTCATGGATCCCCTCCACCTCGCATCCACCCTCAGGCCTTCCCCATACCAATGTCTGCGTCCGGGTTATGCATATAAGCATATAAATTCTTTGATTAATCTCTCCCCACCCACTCCCCCACCTTCCCTCTGAGATCTCTCAGTCCGTTCCATGCTTCTATGTCTCTGGATCTTGCATTCCTTTTAAAAGCTATATAATATTAAAGAGGTTTTTTTCACGCATTGCCTTATTGGAGAACATTTATTTTGTTTGTAACTTTCTTTTCACTACTTCATATAATGCTTTAGTGAATGTTTTTATAGAAATATCTTTGTCCCCTTATGACTATGTATGCCACATATATTTTATAAATAGTTATTCCCAATCTGTCATTTTTTTAAACTTAGTTTGGGACAGTGAAACAAGGAAGGGCTTAGTTTAGAAGAAGCAACAGGAGAGCCTAGGCGGGCTGCTTTGGGTCTCTAGGAACGTTATAGGGAAGAAATGAGCCCAGGCGGGCTGCTGTTGGCTCACTGAGAAGTCAGAGAAAAGGGGACCTTGGAGACGAGGTCAAGGGGTTAGCCCTGGACAAGCTGCCACTGCCCATTGCTCCCATGGTTGCAAGTCTCATGGGGCCTTTAGAACTTAGGGACAAAAGGTACGCCTGGGAAAGAAAGGTGTGGGCGTGCTCCAGAGGGAGCCCACCAAAAGTATTTTTTAACGATAGCTTTCCCCACAGCAGAATTTCTGTGCCTAATGGAACAGGATAGTAAATTCATGCTTTCATGGAGTGAGTTAAATATTTATCAAAGGTCTATTATGCCATGAACTCTTGCAGGCGCTGGTAACATAATAGCGATTATGACAGATAAGTTCCTTGTCACCTCATGGATCTTACATTCTTGGGGAAGAAAGCAAACAACTCGAGTATTAATACACACAGTGAAATCCCTTTCTGTAGTGGTTGCCCAATCTCAAGTCTATAGTAACATATAAGGGTACACAAATACAAACACTCCCCTATCGCACAAGACTATCAACCTGTTTAAATTTTTTCAGCCTGATAGATTAAAAAAATTGCATTCTTTCATTGGATTTTTCACAACTTTGCATAGCAGGGGTTCTAAACGTCTTTTTATGTTCCTCAGCCATTTCTTTTGTGAATTGCCTATTTGTATTCTTTATTTTTTATTAAGTCATTTGTTTTCAGGTGAGCTGTGCTTACACTACGTATGCCACATATATTTTATAAATAGTTATTTCCAATCTATCATTTTTTTAAACTTAGTTTGGGATTTTTTGGCAATACATAAGTTTAATTTTTTTTCTCATGAAATCATTCAATCTTTTACATAGTGGCTTCTGGTTTTGTGCTTGTTAGGGGAACAACTTAGGTTTAACATTTAAATCGGTAAGGAAGCTGGACTCCATCTGGGCCACAATCCAGTCTCTCTCTGAGAGTTGTCCCTCCCAACCACCAGCGACTTCCTGGGGCTTAAGTATTATGGCCCTGACTTCCCTGCACAGAGGTTGACACATACTGAGCCACCCTCAAACAAAGAACTCTTTTCCTTCTAATCCTGCAAAAAAAACCACTGCTGGCTGTGGGAAACTACCTTCCCGGTCTGCCCTCGGGCAAGCCCTGCTAATCCATAAAACCTACCCTTTGTTCTGGGTGCCTGCTTCTCCCTGTCTCTCCATCACTCTTAACTGTCAATTAGAGGTTCACTCTCCCCAACTGGCCCTGTCACCTGCACACAGCACTTCATTCCCACCCTCACCCAGTGAATCACACCGGGAACTTCTTAGGGCTCAGATCCGGGGTACTAGTTCTCACAGCCAGGGCCTGGTAGACAGTAGGTGCTTCCTAAATGTTTGTTGAATAAATATATAAACAAACAAGTAAATTGAGTGCTTACTATAAGCACTTAGCCTATAAATATGTATATATAGGACATTCTTCTGTAAATACTTTCCTACTTACAAAGTAACATATGACTATTATAAAGTATTTACCGTTACAGGAATCTATGAGACATTCCTGTCCCCCATAATCCTGCCCCTTAGTGGTAACCACTGAGAACGATTTGACATACAAATATTATTTTGGATTCTTCCAACAGCTGTGCAAGATAGGTGTTATTACCCCATTTTCCAGTTAAGGAAACTGAGACCCAGAAAGGTGTAGCAACTTGATCAGGGTCACAGAGCTGGCTAAGTGGTTGGTTCAGGCTTGGCAGGGGCAGCCCCTCGCTCCTTTCACCGAGACTTACTGTTACACCCACAGGTTAGCAAATGTAAAATGCTGAAGTCTTTTGTGGAATTAAATGGGATAATGGGTGGCTGCTAGAATTAGAAGGATCCCCTAATGGTTTCTCTTGAATTTACCACTTTTGATCCTTCAAGGATTCTAATATTCTGGAATTTGGTGCATAACCCAGGATCACACGAGGTGTTCACCAGCAGAGGTCATGGACCTGGACTTAGCTTGAAAGAGATTATGATGGGGGACGCATCCTAGACAAAACTCAGGAGACTGGAGCCCTAATCCTGGCTGTGCAACACACATGCTGTGTGACCTTGGGCAAGTCATCTTGCCTCTCTGTTTTCACTTTGTGTTCATAAAATAGAGATAATAAAACCTGTCCTCACTGAGTCACAGGGTGATGGGGAGATGATGGGCATGAAACTGGACATGTGGGGGGGCCTCCTGCTCCTTAAATCTCTTGTGCTTTTCTCTCTCTTTACATTTGTTATCCTGCATTGGAAATATCTTTTTACTAGTCTGGCACCCCTGAGGGGAGAAAGGGAAGCAATCATATACACAAGTAAGCACCAAGTCCTACTTGTGCATTAGGTTTGTTGGACAACAAGGGGTTAAGCTTGCAAACTCCAGAAACAACTGTTTGGGTTCAAATTCCAGCTCCACTAATTCATAATTGTGTGGATTGGGGCAAGTTACTTACCCTTTCCAGGACTCGGTTTCCTCTTCTAAAACAACAATAAGGACAGCACACACCGCATCCTGTTCATGAAGAGATTAACTGAGTCCTTCATTCCACTTACTGTGGTTAGAACAGGGGTCAGCCAATTACAGCCCACGGGCCAGATCTGGCCCACTGTGGATTTTCACGCAGCTCACAGCTTTTACATTAATAATTCCATCAAAAAATTAGTGAAAATTTGTTTCCCCTTATGTTATCTAAGTACCTACATGATAGCTTCAATTTTGGCTCTTTGCCTGCAAATCTTAAAATATTTACTCTCTGGCCCTTCACAGAGAAAGTTTGCCAACCGCAGGTTTAGTATAATTCCTGACCCCTAGAAAGAGCTGGGCGACTGTTAACTATCTATTACAATGATAAGAGATAAGTATTTTTATCTCTCTTTTCACAGATGGCAAAATTAAAGTTTAGAGATGGGGAGTGGCCCTGGCCACGCCTGTGATTCTGGCAGCGTCGCTCTGGGATGTCTGGGGCCCACCCGTGCGGGTGAGTCCTCGGTCATCACCTGTCGGCTCCTAGAGGCCTAAGGATCCCTGGTCGACATGGAGTGGAGCAAATTCCCTTCGCTCAGGGGTCTCCCCTCATCCAGTCTGAGGATCTCAGCACCCCATCCTCGTCCACCCATCATGCATTCATAAAACAAATACTCATGAAGAGGCTCTGGGCTTCGTGGTTTCCCTTCCAGGCCTGAGGGTGGGACAGACAGGCAACTGGGGGGCTCCTGCCAGGGCCTCCCCGCTGCAGCTCAGGGTGGGACAGGAAACTCCGCCAGAGGATGACCGAGGAAGGATGACTCGGGGTGACCGCGAGCAGCTGCAGAGAGCAGAGCCCCGAACAGGGCTGTGTGTCCCCGATGGAGGGCTCCCGCCTGTGAACGGGCATCATAAATCTGGACGGGATTAAAAGCTCAGGGTCTGGAATCCCAGCTCCAGCCACTATTTCTGTGGCCTTGGCCCAGCCACTTCCTCTTCCTCTGAATGGAGGCAGGAGTGACCTTAACAACCATCGGGGGGGGGGGGGGGGCCTTCATTTTGCAGTCGAGAAACTTGTTACGGGCTAAATGGTGTCCTCTGAAAATTCGTATGTTGAAGGCGTACTCCTCCGTGCGTCCAAATGTGACCTTCTTTGGACATAGGGCCTTTACAGAGGTAATCAAGTTAAAATGAGGTCGTTAGGGAAACCTGGAGGCAGCTGTGCGAACAGGGAGAGCACCCTGTGACGACGAAGGAAGAGGTCGGCGTGGTGGTTCCACAGCCAAGTGTCTCCAAAGGTCACCTGCACAGCAGCAAAGCTCGGAGGGGCCCGGACCACCTTCTCCCTCGTGGCCCCAGGGAGGAACCGACCCTGTTGACACCTTGCTCTCAGACGTCCAGCCTCCGAAACTGTCAGACAATGCATTTCTGTCCTTTAAACCAACCGCATTGTGGCACTTTGTTACGGCAGCCCTAGCAAACTGATACAAAAATTGAGGCCAGGAGACCTGTATTCTAGCCCCAATTGGATTTCGCTGTGTCACAACACTTAATCTTGTCCTAGGATCAGTTTACTCCTCTACAAACTGTGATCAGGATCCTAGCAATTCAACAAGTATTTCAGTCACGTATTATGTTCCCAGTCCTGGGAATTCAGAGACAAATAAAAGCCAGTCCTGGCCTATGGAGAGATCACGGTGGGGGCGCAACACTGTACATCTGTTGTAATTTATAGCGCAGTAAAAGGTTATCTGTAGGTTGATAGAAATCTGTACCGAGTGCAGTAGGAACAAAGAGGAAGGAAAGGCCAGTTCTCCCTGGAAGGTGCAGGTAACACAGGAGCTGGGCTTTGAAAGGTGGGTTAGTATTCACCAGGCTGGGAAGGCCAGGCGGGAGGGTGGCTGAGGCACTCTAGGCAGAAGGAACAGAACAGCTTGGCAGAAAACCAAAGAAATGAAATAATAGCAAGAAGGTTTGGGGGAACTGCAAGTCATTCAATAGTGTCAGGCCCGAAGAAAGTTGAGAGATAGGAAGAGGACTGCCCTGAGAGTTGGCCTGTCACTGGAGTAGAGTGTTAGGGGCATGGACTCTTGAGGGCCTGGAATCAGATTGCCTCCTGCCAGGTATCCAGTGTGACCTTGGGCAGCTTAATCAACTGCTCTGGCCCTCAATTTCCTCACCTCATTTATTCATTCGTTAGACTATTAAACATCTGCTCTGGGTGGGGCACTGTTTTTGGTGTTTGTAATACAATGGTGAACAGGGCAGTCGGGGCTAATGGGTTCTTGTCCTTATGGAGCTTAGTGTATTGGGAAAGACAGACTACAAAACGAGTTATGTTTATGAGGATTAGGTTTAGCTGCTAATGCAACTAAGCCCAAATCAATTTTGTCTGGGTGGTGATCCAGGGTTTCTATGCCATTCTATGTCAGAACGCAGGTTCCCTCTGTTTTATGACTGCACCATGCTATGTCTTAACCTAAAGATCCAGGTTCTACACTCAAGGAAGAAATGAAAAAGTGAAAGGGACACCAGACTCCCTTAAGAAGAGTTCATACTTAAGACTCTTGCCCAGCTGGCGTGGCTCAGCGGTTGAGCATCGACCTAGGATCCAGGAGATCGCGGTTCGATTCCCGGTCAGGGCACATGCCCGGGTTGTGGGCTCGATCCCCAGCGTGGGGCGTGCAGGGGGCAGCCGATCAATGACTCTCTCATCATTGATGTTTTTATCTCTTTCTCTCCCTCCCCCTTCCTCTCTGAAATTAAAAAAAAAATTATATATCAGCATCTAAAAATGGGGGATTGTGGAGATTCATTTATCAGTGAACTAGAGTGAACAAATTTCGGGATGATGGCAAACGATGGCAGAGAGTTAACTGATGACACGCATTGGGTGTGCGAGGAGGGGGCTGCGGGAAGAGAGAGAAGCTGTTTTCCACAGAATTCTCAGGCGAATCTGCCTGGGAAGTAAGAATTGGGATAAAGCGTTGGAGTCCGAAATGGGCTGTAAATGTGGGTCCTCACTGAATGTCCTGCTCAAATGCCCTTCAGCCACACAGAACGCAGGCTCTGATGTGAGGGCTCTTCTCTAAAGCAATTAAATAAGCTGTGGAGACAGGGAGGACAGCCAGGGTGGAAGTGACTGCCCCTGTAAATCTCTCCTGCAGAACCCCTCCAGCACCATGACGCTCCCTCCCACTCCTAACCCGAGGCCTCAAGTCAGAAAACCTCCAGCAAGTTGCCATAAGTGCCAGGAGCCTTGCACCCCGCCTTCCTAGAAATGCACACCCAACGCAGCTCACCAGGCATTTGAGGAAAGCCTGCCACATAAAAGCAGAGGACCAAGATCTACAAGTAAGAAAAAAAGACCTCGGAGGTAAAGAGATAACCTAGGGGACCCAGTTAGCATTCTTAGAGAAATCTGAAGTTATTGCAATCCATTAAACAGTGACAGCATTCTTTTAGAGATGAACAGAGAGCAAGAAAGACTTACTGGCATGAATAGTGGTTGTTTACATTTTTTGTGTGTGTCTTTTTTTAATGCAGTTGGAGAATTTTAAATAAAAGGTGGTAAAATTTCCTAGAATGTAGAACTAAGAAGACAGGTAGAAAATCTGAAAGCTGACTCAAGAATAAATAGACAACTTGAAACACCAGTCATCAGAAAGAGATTGGAAAGTGCTTAAAGCTCTATTATTGTTTAAAAGGTATGAGGCCAGATGTCCAATGAGGAACGGAATATTTAAGTGGTCTCAAAGTAATGTCCCACAAATATTTACTAATTACAAATTGAAAAATGGTAACTTTGCACTGAAGAGACTAGGAGGACACCAGCTTAATCAAACAGTCAAAGCTAACATCACCGTGACTGGACAGCTGACAGTTTACAAGGGACTGAGCATTGAGAAGGACACAGCTCGCTTCTATGATATTCCTGCTAAAAATGCCCAGCCTGAGCCTAATCATGAGGAAACATCAGACAAACCCATCTGAGGGACATTCTACAAGATAACAGCCTGGATTCTTTCAAAATGCCAAGGTCGGAAAAACAAATTAAGGCTGAGGAACTATTCCAGATTAAAGGAGATTTTGAAAAGGACAATTAAATGCAATTTATGATCTTAGATCAGATCCTGGACCTGGGGGGAGGGGTTGGTAATAGTTCTAAGTGGCATTACTACAACAATTGATAATTGAATATGGGTCGTATACAGGTAATAACAACACACTTACATTAAATTTCCTGATTTTTTTCATTGTTTTGTGGTTATATAAGAGAATGTCTTTGTTTTATATGGAGAGAGAAAGACTTAGAGAGAGAGAAAGGGAGAATTATAATTGTGAAGGGCAAAATATAAGTAATTATTGAATCTGAAATACCTTGTACTGTACTGTTCTGTAAGTCTAAGATTATATCAAAATTTTTAAAAATTACTTTTAATAAAGATATCAGATCAGATGATTTCACAGCTGAATGCTTTCTAACCTTCAAAAATCAAATAAATTTAATGCTATTTTAGATAATATTGAAAGCCTCAAAATTTATTTGTATAAAACTAGCATAACTTTAAAGCGTAAAGTTGATAAAGAAGCGCACGGAAGTATATACCAAGTTTCCATTATATGGATGTAAAAGCTCTTAATAAATCCTTGACAATCCAAATCTAGCAACATAAAAAAAAATAATGCACTCTGGCCAAATAGGCTTAATTCTGGGTATGTAAATGCACTAACTATGAGGACATATGCTGATATAAATTTAAAAAGAAAACCCGTAAGATTATATAAATTGAGCCCTGGCCAGGTAGTCCAGTTGGTTAGAGCGTCATCCCCTATGCCAAGGTTGCAGGTTCGATCCCTGGCCAGGGCACATACAAGAAGCAACCAGCGAATGCATAAATAAGTGGAACAACAAATTGATGTTTTGCTTTCTCTCTCCGTTCTTCTCTCTCTCTAAAATCAGTTTAAAAAACGGTAATTAAAAAAAAAAAAAAGGTTATATAAATTGAAGCTAAAAGGGCACGATCAGTTGTTCTTAATAAAAACTCTTAGGTAAAATATGAATAAATGAAATGACATGTTTGCAGCAGTTTCACTAATAATAGCCAAAAAAATGGAAATAATGCAAATAAGAGAACTGAAAAATAAATGAATAAGAGAACTGAAAAATAAATGTTTTCTATTTATGTAGTGAGATTTCATAGAGCAATGTAAAAACAGCCTGCTCCACAAAACAGCCTAGGTGATTCTCATGGTAAGAGAAACAAGCCAGATATCAGAATACATACATACTCTATGGTTACATTTATATGAACCATTTAAATAGGTAAAATTGCTCTATCATGATAGGTGATTGCTTTGGAGGGGTATTGGTGGAAGGGGTAAAGGGGAAGCTTCTAGGTGCTGGAAATATTCTCTGTTTTCATCTGAGAGATGGCTCTATGGGTATGTTTCTTTCTAAAATTCAATGAGATAAATAACAACTACTTAAATATTATTATTTTTTAAAGTCCAACAACTTATTTTCCAAAATTCAACAGCAAACATCATCCTAAATGGTTGATCCCTAAAACCATTTCCATCAAAATTGGCAGAAGTTAGGGATATCTGCTTACATGTTACTAGTCAACACTGTTTTCAGAGATTTTCTCAAATTCAATTAGACGAGAAAATGAAGAAATCTGCATAAATATCAGAAAAAAAAGAATAAAATTATTATTTCCAGATCCCTTGAAGCTTCCACACCACTTCTCTGGTCCCCTTAGAGCAAAATGTCTCAAAATAATTTTTGTAATCTTATTGTCTCCCCTTTTTCTCCCTCTATTTTCTCTTAAATCTTCTCCAGTCAGGCTTGTGACCCCACACCTCCACTGAAACAAGGTCACTGCGACCTTCATGCTGCTAAATCCAAAGGTCAAGTCTCAGCCCCCTTTTACTTGCCCAGCGGGCAGCATCTGGCCTGGTCGATCACTCCCTCCTCCCAGACACCATTTCTTCATCTAGTCTCTGGGACACCACACTCTTGTCCTTTTACTTCTCTGGCGTCTCTTCCTCTGGATTCTTTGACAAACTCTCCTTTCCTTTCCAACCTCTAAATGTTGGCGCTCCCCATGACACAGACCCCTTATCTGGCTCCTCTTCCTAGGGGATTTCATCCATTCTGTGGGTTTAAATTCCATCCATTTCTATGCTGACAACCACAGATTTGTATCACCAGCCCTGACCTCTCCCCTGACCTCCAGACAAGGAGTCCATTGCCGGCTAAACTTTTCTACTTGGCGGCTCAAGTAGGCCTCCCCAACCTAACCTAATCAGAATGAAATCTAGATTTTCCTCACAGAGCTTGCTCCTCTCACAGGCTTCCCCATCTCATTGGTGACAGCTCCATTCATCTAGCTGTTGGGGACAAAAATATTGTATCCTTCTTGATTTTCTCCCGTGTCTCTACTCTCCAATCCGTCAGCAATGCTGTCAGCTCAGCTCTGTCTTTAAAATATATTTCTAACTCGCACGCTTCTTACATCCCCCCGGTCCCCAGTACAAGCCACCATCACCTTTCTCCCGGATTATTTAATTTGGCTCCTTTAGCTTCCACCTTTGCCCTGCCCCATAGTCTATTTTCCACTCAGCATGCAGAGCAATACTTTCAAAACTTGTCGCTTTTCAACTTAATTCTTTATCTCCAAAACACGTCAGGCACGTGCTCACCTCGGGACCTTTACCTCTGCCAAGAATGTTCCTCCCAGTGATTCACATGATTCAAATCATTTCTCAAGCGTCAGCTGACCACAGGGCCTTCCCCAACCAGTGCATCTAAAAGAGCCCTTCTAGTTACTCTCTATCTCTCAGCTTGCTTTCTTTTCTTATGGAAGTTATCATCCCCTGGTATATTTTATATTTGTTACTTGCGATTGATTATCTTTCTCTCCTCACTAGAATGCAAGCTCTTTAAGGTCAAAGAGTTTTATACGTTTTGTTTATTAATGTGTTCCCAGCACCTAGAACCCTTGAACCCATAGCAGTCCTTGTTCTGTAGGAGTCGTTCTGTACGTATTTGTTGAATTAATGAACGCTGAATGATATTTTTATTTACTTAGGAAAACCTAATGAACTCTAGTAGAAGGGAAAAAACCCCCACACCAACCTACCAGCAGCAGGTGGAATGGTAGCTCCCTAAAAAGATATGTCTACCTCTTGGGACCTGTGAATGTGACCTTATTCGGAAAAAGAGTCTTTGTAGAAGTAATTAAGTTAAAGACGTTGAGACAAGATCATCCTGGATTATCTAGGTAGCCATAAATCCAATGACAAATGTCCTTATATGAGACACAGAGCAGAGACGGCCAGAGAAGAGGAAAACGCCATGTGAAGACAGAGACAGAGACTGGAGTTATTCAGCCACAAGGCAAGGAGCGCCTGGAGCCACCAGGCGCCCGAGGAGGCAGGAAGGCCTGCCTCCTGCAGGGCGTGGCCCCGCCACCTTGAGTTTGAACATCTGGCCTGCAGAACTCTGAGAGAGAAAATTTGTTTTAAGTCACCAAGTTTGTCACAGCATTTGTTATGGCAGCCCTAGGAGACCAGGCCACTACCAGACGAAAGAAAATTTGGTAAGGAGGTGACTACAAGATAAACATGACAAAACCAATAGTTTTTCTTTGTACTCTCAATAAGTGATTAGAAAAAATAATTTAGGAGAGCCTATATTTTCTAATTTTTCTGGATTAACTTCAAATCTCAGAGGAAAAAGACAGAGATGAGTTCAGAAGAATATCTAATCACCAGGAATTCCAGAAAGAGAACAGAGAAGACATGCTATTCCCAAGAGAGGTCTAATAACACTGACCCTCAGAGGGAAGGAGGCTGGGTCTCAATCTGATCATTCCCAGAATGCGGATTTCCTTTGGTCCCCCTGTCTCCATCCAGGCACCAATTTGGAGAGGGAGCCCATGTCTGGCCACAAAGAGTGTAATCACACACACACACACACACACACACACACACACACACACCCGTGCACATGCTCACGCACACACAGCAGGCAAACCAGTCTTACTTTTACATAACTAATAGGGGTCACTCCAGGAATCCTCCCTGGACAGCTCGGCCCCTAAATGACTTTCTGTGTCCATCTAGGCCGAGAAGCAAGCAGCAATTTAAAAATAGCAGCTTCTCTTGCCAAACCAAAAATTAAGGTCTGTCTCACCAGGCAGCCTTCTAGATTATTAACAGCTAAGAGACCATTAAAACTTGCCTGGTCCTGCCCACAGCCTGGAAGAATCAGAAAGCCCCAGCTAGCAGCGCTATCAGGACCTTAACGAGACAGCTTTGGCTTGCATCTCCCCTTATTTACAGCGACCTTGAGCTCATGGCTCAAGGTCGCTCACCTAGTGGACTACCAAACTCAGATCCGAGCTCATCTCCTGTGCCTTTCTCAGTCCACTGTTTAGCAGGCTATTCTGACTGTGATGATCCTGCACAGGAAAGGGTAGTCAGCGTGACGGATGTCACCACTGGTCTGCTGGTCATTGTCCAACCACCGGCTGCTGGGTAAAAAGACAGCTCTGGTTTGTAGCATTTGGTGATTTCCTCGGTGTGAATACTCTCACTGCGGCTGATTTCAAGCTGATCTCCAACTCAACATCAACCTGAAAGTTGAACAGTGGAGTCAGCAGCAGAGGTGAGCAGACTCCAACATCCACGGTAAACTCAGGGCCCCTCCTGAGGACATGCTACCAGGGTTCTGACCTTGTAGGTCAAGTCTTGCCTCCATCCCACCTTGGCATTTTAAACATAATGTCACTTGTAGGGATTTACACTGAGGCAACGTGAGCAGAATGGGACAGAAACTCAGGTGTCTTATAGCCTTGGTTCTCAGTAGCTGTCCCACCACCTACGGCCAAAGCTACCTATTAAGCTGCTGCACCAATCCGTGGCCTCGCCTGTAAAATCAGGATATTGATACCTGACAAGGTGGTTATCAGAAATAAATAATATCCATGTACTTGACCATCAGTCAATATCTCTTCCTTCCATACATTACCATGAGCAATGGCTTATAACACTATGCGCAAAAATCCGAACATGAAACACTTCCTATGCTGTATCATCAAGGAGGTGCTGGTTGTCTGGGATGGAGGCAGGGACATGAACAGAGAAGGCAAGAGGGACCTTGCCAGGTGATGTAAATATTTTTTACCTTGAGAAAGGTGAGGGTTACAGAGGTGTATGCCTTTGTCAAAATTTACCTAACTGTACATTTACGAGAGCTGAGGATGCCCCTGTTAAAAATGAAAAAAGGTGGGGAAGGGAGCATGGGAGCGTAGATTACAAGGGACTTTAAAAAGCATACAGATTAGCACGGGGTGAGGGTGAGAGAAAGGGCTGGGTGAGCCGCTCACCAGGCCAGGCTCAAACCCTCCTCGGGGGCCTGACTCTCTCTCGGGCATGGCAATGTTCAGGTGGCTGCTGCTCAGTGGCCACGCAGGCCCGGGCGTAGGCAAGGGCACTTACACTGCGGGGCATCACTACCCCTCGCCAACCATCTTTCCAGCAGACCAGTGCCCCAAGGCCACCTGCGGAGGGAGCCGAACTGGGAGGCAGAGTTTAGTCCAGGCTTTCATTGCGCCAGGGCTGAAACCAGGCCATGTGGCTCAGCTGGAAAACCTCGCCCTGTGGAGCCGGCGGTCGGACCCAGTTTATCTAGCAGACGTGCTAATCAACCCAAGCACGCCTTTAAAGACCATTAAGCAGCCCTTCCTCCTTCCTGCTTCCTGGACTCCTACCGCCAGTGCCCTGGGCACTGCACTGAATTTGACCCTCCCCAGCCCAGTGGCATCTGTGATCTGACTGGGAACTGTCGCCAAGATACCAAAGGCTTAGGAAGTCCAAAGGAAACCTGTCCTGCACTATTAACAGAAGACAAAAAATGTCAGAAACATTCTCTTGAACAGAAACCAGTAAGATCCGGCCTCTTTGATATCCTTTCCTACCCCGAAATAGTGCCACATATAAGCCAAAAAGCAACTGTTATTTCAAGATGAAATCTGAGTAATTAGTAAGATGAGCAGAACTTCCTTTTCCTGTCATGCAGAAGATACTTGGCCCAAGACCCTAGCAGATATAAATTCTTGCATATTGTCTTCCCTTTTCATTTCTACGAATTTAAATCTGTAGACCAAAAGGGGGGCAACAGAGTTCAACGTTAAGATCTAGCTTTTGAAAGAGTCTAATGTGGTTTTCACTTAGTTGTCTCCTGTGGGTGAGCAAATAATATAGAAATGTCTAAACATCAAATTATACAGACTTTAAAAAAAATTTTACAGTAAAGAATAAAAGAGGAATGGAATGTTATTTCTGTTTATCTGTAAGAATAATGTGTTTATAGTGTTTCCCTATTTTTCTGGGAAAGTAATACAAAATTACATAATATTAATTTGGGGAAAGTATCTCAACAGGGGTTTTTGGGCGAACTAATGCCAGAAAACCACATATTCTACTCCAGGGTATAATTTGTGATGCTCTGTGTCTGCAAAATGCAACTCCAAATGAAGACACCTTGACTTGCAGATTGGATTCTGCGGAATATAAATTCACTATTGCCTCTAAAATAGGAAACTTGTAAACAAGTTGGCCACATATATTGATTTAATTTTGTTGATGTACACAATTTCAGTTAACCTGTTTCAAAAATAACCCCGATAGAATTTTCTTTATTTAGTTGACTAGAGAGAGAAAGAGAAAGAGGGAGAGGGGGAGAGAGAGAGATTCGTTGTTCCACTCATTTATGCATTCATTGGTTGCTTCCTGGATGTGCCCCGACTGGGATTCGAACCCACCACCCTGGCATATTGGGATGATGCTCTAACTAACAGCTACCTGGCCAGAGCCAGACAGAATTTTCAATAGTCAATCTGCTATAAAAGTCCATCAAGTGACATATCAGAAAATAGTATTTTTATTTTTTTACTGTATTTTTATAGTTTTCAATTACAATTTACATTCAATATCAGTTTATATTTCCAGTGTAGAGCATAGTGGTTAGACAATCATATATTTTACAAAGTGGTTCCCCCTGATATTTGAAGGTGGGTGTTTGAAATATTGAGACCTAATTGGTTTGTTTGTTTTCATGAGTTCTCTCCCTTATTTTTTTCTTTTTTGCTCAATCCCTCCATCCCCCTCCACCCCCCCAATAGTCCCCCAACCAGAGTTGTCTGCTTGCTCTCTACCTAAGAGTCTGTCAGAAAATATTATTTTTAAACGGTTTGCTTTTCTTTTTCCTTTGAAAGCACGTGTGCTGAGAGTTACAGTTCATGCTGGGAATTGACGCCATGACATGAGTGCTTGAACAAGAACCAAGGTGCTTGAGTTTTCTCAGGGACAAGCTGAATTAGATCTTGTGTTATCAGAAGATACTCAGCTTACGAACTGTATGGGTTGCAATCCACTGCCCAGCTTTTCTTTCTGCCCAGAAACATTTGATGGCTAACAAACCAAAGTAGAATAAAAGAAACAAAAGATAGCCCAGGGCTCTGGGTACAGCCAGCATTCCCTGTCATTGGGAAATAGGAACACATTGAGCATATAATGGGGGGAAAGTTCTTGACACAAATTACAATTGTAGTTAGTAAACAGGAATAGCAATAAAAAGATTTTACATGGCTAGGGTCACAGGTCAAGGAGGTCTTGGAAAGTAATTTAGTTTGCTGCGGAGGGATCTTTGTCCCTGGGGAAAGCAGTTGGGACTGGCTAGCTTTCAGGGCCCTCCCGTCTCGGGCCATTGAGTGTAACCTGAGCAGCAGTTGGATCGTGATTATTGTACTGGATTCTTAAGTGAGGCAAAGGGGTTAGGTGCTTATGCCAGGCATGGGGTGGGATGGGGTGAATCAGTGCCCTAGAGATGGAGGGGTCCCTGGCTATGTATAAAATGGCCCATTTCACCCTGCCTTTACTTTGGGCTAAATCAAATTCACATTCGCAAGCTGAATGCTATTACGTGCCCTTGAAAAACTGTCCCACCTCATAATATTTTATTTGAGGCACTTAAAACATGAAGGCTAGCAAAAGGTTCTCATAATTTTTTGGCGAAAAATACTTTTCCCCCATACTTTTAAAATCTTAATTCACTGTTGGCCTTTCAAAACGGACAAGACTTTTAAAAGGATTACAACTCATTTTACTTTTAACATTTGTTTCTTTTTAAAAAAGAAGTTTTTGTTGATTTTTAGAGAGAAAGGAAGGGGGTGGGGAGAGAGGGAGAAACATCGATGGGTTGCCTCCTGTTACAGCCAGAGATCAAACCCACAACGTGGGTATGTGCCCTGACCAGGAATCAAACCAGCAATGCTCAACTAACTGAGCCACACCAGCCAGGGCTAACATTTGTTTCTTTACGAAATCTTCTATATTGTCACATTTTTATATTATATAATATCATGTGCTTTCCAAAATTATTGTCAAGTATTAAACTATATGAACTGTCAATAGGCTTTAAAGCATTTTCTATTGCTCTACTAGAACACAATCAAATTTCAGGGGAGAAAATAAAGATAATACTAAGAAGTTGACCCAGAAGGGAAAGAGAGGAAGGAAAAGGAAGGGAAAGAGAGAGAAAAATGAAGAGATATGGAGGCCAGACTGAGAGTATGTACCAAGCATTCCAGAAGTTGAGAATGGGGCAAATGACAATGAGGCAATACTTGAAGAAATAAGGGCTGAGCATTTTTCCAGAATAGGAGAAAGACATTAGCCTTCAGACTATAAGTACCCAAACACTGAGCAACTTCAGTGAGAACCAGTCATCAAACTGATGGCAGTGGTAACCTCTGAAAGGGGTGGGATCAGCATGATTTTAGCTTTAGCTATAATGCATACACTTTTCATAAGGAGACTAAACCTGTGAATTTCATATGCAGCCAGGAACTATTTATTTATTTATTTATTTATTTATTTATTTATTTATTATTTATTTATTTTAGAGAGAGAGAAACATCGATTTGTTGTTCCACTTTTTATGCATTCATTGGCCGCTTCTTGTATGTGCCCTGAAGGGGAATTGAACACGCAACCTTGGTGTAGCAAAACAGCACTCTAACCAACTGAGCTACCCAGCCAGGGCCTTGGGGGGAGAAATCTTGAGTGAGCAACCACTTGGATCCTCACATAGTTTATCTGCCCACAAGATGCCAATGCCTAGGGGAGGGGACAGCCACAGAAAGTACACTGTGCAATCTCTCAGACACGTGGTGACGACATCCCCTGCTGGGGCGGCAGCTCCTCTTCGCCGCGTGCTGATAACGCCGGGTGCTTCACAAGCGGCAGCTAATCTAAGTCTCATGACAACTCTGCGAGGCTGGGCTATTGCAGTTTCCACCTTATAAACAACCTAAGGCGTCCAGGGCAAGCTACTTGCTTGAGGATAAGAGTGTATGTTAATAATCACAGCAGCTAACACTTAATATATGCTCACTACCAAACGGGCGGCGTTCTGGGACCGTATTCTGTGCATGTGCTAACAACTCATTTAACCCTCACAGCAATCCGATAAGCAGTACTAGTTCGCCCCATTTTACAGGTGAGGAGACTGACATCCAGATGATTTAGACCCCTGTCCAAAAAAGTAAGTGGCAGAGCTAGGATTTGAACTTCACCTGAACAGTCTGTGCTCTGAACTTCATAATATTTTGCATATGCGGTGAGAACACCAGAGAGGCTAGGAAATAATCCGCCTCTGAAGAGGAGGGAGCAGGGCAGGACCCTTTTGAGTGGGTCTTGGAGGCCAATAGGATTTTGCCAGGCAGAGCTAGGGAGAAAGAGCATTAAACAGAAGACAAAGCATGAACAAGGGGGCAAGCTGGCATGTGGCCTGGAGGGGGTGAGAAGAGAGGCCGTGTGGGCAGGAATGTCCCATTGAGGGGAGGGTCTCTGCTTGAGTTTTAATCCCAGGCCATAAAAATAACCCACCTGCTCTCAGCTTCTTTCTTTCTTTTTTTTTGAGACAGGGTGAAGTTTATTTTTTCTTTTTAATATATCTTTATTGATTTCAGAGAGAGGAAGGGAGAGGGAGAGAGAGAGAAACATCAATGATGAGAGAGTCATTGATCGGCTGCCGCCTGCACGGCCCCGTCTGGGCATCGAGCCCACAACCTGGGCATGTGCCCTGACCGGGAATCAAACCCCGATCTCCTGGATCCTAGGCTGATGCTCAACCGCTGGGCTCTTTGTCTGTTTAATAGAGACCATTCTAGGGCCCACCTCAAGGGGCTATTGGAAGGACTGAATGAGGTACTACACGAAGAACATTTACACACCGTGTGGCACATCAGAAGTCCCCGTACATGTCAGTTATAATTATGAATTATTACACAAGTGAGTAGAATTGCCTTCTTACATTTCTGTATTGGGCACAAGTCTTTGTTTCAAGTGATGGAAACCCAGCTCAGACAAATGTTTTTATTGTTTTGGAAGACACACTGCTACGGAAAGTGCAAGGGTCTAGCTTGCACTAGTTTCAGCGACAGCTGATCCAAGGACGCAGACACGCCGAGTCTCTCATCTCCCCTCTCTGTCTGAACTCTGTGATTTCAAATTATTGGAGCCATGACGGCCAGCAGCTGTAGAATCCCCCAGCTTTACCACCCAGCAGGAAGGCTGTCCTTCTCTCTAGCTCTGAGTTTAACAACCACAGGGGAAGCTCTGATAGATATAATGTGGCCAGGGAGCTGGGGGCCTGTAAGGCGGGGGAGCACCCATTTGAAACAGCTGGTATATGAGGGGAGAAAAGGACAGGGCCATCTCCCAGAATAAGGTATAGTTCTGGGCAGACAAAACAGCAGAATACACCCAAAAAAGTACATTCTTGCACACACTGCTTTTTGCATAGTAACAGGGTCAATGTCCTTTGTTTCTCAAGATTCAACCTCACAACTAGACTCTGTATATGTGTGTGTGTGTGTGTGTATGTGTGTAAAACTTGCTTTTCTCTTTGGAATCTTGTAACATCTTCTTTTTGTCCCTATTGTTCTGAAATTTCCTGCCCATATAACTTGGCATGGGCCAAGTTTCATCTAATTTTCTAGGGACTCAGTGGACCTCACTATGGTAATGAATGCTCTTCAGAGTTCTGGAATTGCTGGGTTTTTGGTGTGTGTTTTTTTGAGGATTTCCTCCCCTGTTTCCTCTGTTCTTTCTGGAACTCCCAAAACTCAGGTTCTAGACTGGCCCTCCAGTTTTCTGATAATTTCTCTCCTATTTTCTATCTCTTTGTCATCCTGCTCTACTTCCTGTGACATTCCCATAACTTTATATCCAACTCTTTCTGTTCTAAGTTTCATTGCTGTTACCATAACTTTAATTCCAAGGGCTGTTTCATATGTGTGTAAAACATCATTTGACACAGAAAAAAAGGTCTGAACTTCTTAAAGCATCCCCATGTGCAAAATAAAGAACAAAGTTCTTTTTATGAGATTGACTTTCACAGTATCAGGTCCAGCTCAAGAAGATGCTTTTGAACTTCACACAGTTAGTAAGTAGCTAAAACCAAGGTCCTGGCCGGGTAGCTCAGTTAGTTAGTGCATCATCCCAATACACCAGGGTTTCAGGTTTAATCCCGTCAGGGCACATACAAGAAGCAACCAATAAATGCATACATAAGTGGGAAAACAAATACAAATTGATGTCTCTCTCTCTCTCAAATCAATAAACAACAACAACAAAACGCTTCTGTGCAATTGCCCAAGTGCTGATTTTACTGGCTGATGCAGAGCTAATCAATATTGCATTTTGGACCAAAAGAAACCCCACGTTTGGAAGCAGTAGAAATGGGATAGGTGCCACCTTACACTAACACTGTGACATTAGTAGGCACATAGACATGTCAGGTGATTTAGCTTCAATCTAGAAAACTGTTAGAAACAGTAAAGCTTTTATTGTAGACTGATGACCCTACAGGCCTTAGTAATGGTTAGAATCCCCAAAGAGAAATGTCTGGAAGAACATAGGAAGTTCCAAGACAATCTACTGGGGGTGCAATGTTTAAAGTGGTAATGAACAACACTTTGAAACACATGAGGTATTCTGGAAACACTGCAAGTCTGAGTAGGAGGGCCCAGACAGGAAGAGGTGCGGCTCTGCAACAACAATTCCTGCTAGGAAACCGGAGTCAGGAAATACCTGTCTTATTTGTACAAAAGCTTCCCTATGTAAGCATGTAGACGTTTGCCTGTGGATCTGAGTTCCACATTAAGTGAGGTTATCAAAAGTGATGACTCTAGAGATTCCAAGGCGGTGGCAGATTGAGTAGAAGCTACACTGAGATTCTCCCAGGAGCAAACTGGAATTACAACTAAAATATAGAAAAACCATCCTGAATCATCAATTGAAGACGAGCTGGAGAGCACCCTCATAACCAAGGATGACAAATGGAGACGGCGTAGAGACTGGTGGGAAGTGTGGAGGCGCGAGAGGGCTGGCCGGGCTCCCACAGGCAGCAGCTGAAGGTCCGGAGGGAGATCTCAGCTGTGGGGGGCTCCCACTGAGGACTCTGGGGCCTGAACCCCAGGCTGGGCTTCCCAGCCCAGAGCACCAGAACTGAGAAAGGTGCCCACATAACATCTGGCTGTGAAAAGCAGCAGGGTTTCTGTCTGCCAGGGACAGACAGCTGGAAATGCAGGCACCCTCTTAAAGGGCCAAGGCACAAAGTTTTGTGTGCAGCCACTCACCTTGGGCTCCGGCGAAGGGAGGGCAGAGTGGACTGGAGGTATGTGAGGAGAATCCAGGGTTTCTGGCTATGGAGATAGAGCTCAGAGGGCAGTCATTCCCTCATACTGCAGAGGACATCTTTTTCAGGCAGACATTTACCATCCAAGCAGCTTTTGCCTGGGCGGGGGTTGGGGGGAGAAGCAATTGCCCCACCTGTTGGAAAACCTCTAGTCCCACCCTATGGAGTTTCTACAGCCTGAGGCTCATTAAGAGACTGAATAGCAATCAGCCTCTGGGTGCTTTGTCTTTGCCTGATTTATTTGTGGACTCAGGGCTTGGAAAAGCAGAGCTTGGTGGGCATCTTGGTCCTTTCCAAATGCACCGAGCTGCAGCAGAGGGAACCACAAGCTGTGGAGTGTGGAAAATTTCAAACAGGGTGCTCAAGGTGAGTCACAAACAGCCTCTGACATTAGCCTGCCCCAGAGAATATCCAAAAGACTGGGAGCTCTAGCAGATCTACCTAATACATAGAAACAAGCCCAAATGGGCAACCAAAATGGGGAGACAAAAAAACAAGCCCCAAATGAAAGAACAAAAGAATTCTCCAGAAGAAGAGCAAAATGAAATGGAGATAAACAATCTATCAGAGACAGAGTTTAAAATACTGATCATGCTCAACAGCATGAGAAAAGAAATGGAAACTATAAAGGAAATTGAGAATGACATAGTAGAAATAAAAAAAATTGGAAGGAATAAACAGCAGATTAGGGGAAGCTGAGGATTGGGCTCAGTGAATTAGAAGACAGGGTAGAAAAAAATCATTCAAAGAACCAAGAAGAAAAAACAATTAAAAAACAGGACAGTTTAAGGGAGCTGTGGGACAACATGAAATGTAACAATATTTGTATCATATGAGTACCAGAAGAAATATTTCTTCAACCTGTTTGAAGAAATAATGGCAGAAAACTTCCCTAACCTGCTCAGGGAAAAAGTCACACAAGTTCAGGAGGCACAGAGAGTCCCAAGCAAGAGGAACCCAAAGAGGCCCATGCTCAGACACATCATAATTAAAATGCCAAGAATTCAAGACAAAAGAGAATTTTAAAGGCAGCAAGAGATTAGCAATCTGTTACCTATAAAGGAGCTCCCATAAGGCTGTCAGCTGATTTCTCATCAGTAACTCTACAGGCCAAAGGGAATGGCATGAAGTATTCAAGGTAATGAAAAGAAAGGATCTGAAACCAAGAATACTCTATCCAGCAAGGCTATCATTCAAAACAGATGGTGAAATAAAGAGCTTCCCAGACAAAAAAAGGCTTAAGGATTTTGTCACCACCAAACCAGCATTGCAAGAAATGTTAAAGGACTGCTGTAATAAGAAGTTGAAATAGAGAGAATGAGAAACAGAGGCATAAAGAAATAAAATGGCTATAGATAAGTACCTGTCAATAATAACCTTAAATATAAATGGATTAAATGCTCCAATCAAAAGACATAGAGTAGCTGAATGGATAAGAAAACAAGACCCAAATATATGCTGTCTCCAAGAGACCCACCTCAGAGCAAAAGACTCACACAGGCTGCAAAACAAACCAACCACTTCTGGAGGATTTTAAGGAGAGATGGACAGTGATATAGTCATTGTAGGGGACTTGAACACCCCACTGACTTTACTGGATAGATCTTCCAGATAAAAAAATCAACAAGGAAACAGTGACTCTAAATGACATACTAGATCAGATGGATTTAATTGACATTTACAGAACATTTCACCCCAAAGCTGCAGAATAGGCATTCTCCTCAAGTGCACATGGGACATTCTCAAAGATATATCACATGTTAGGACACAAAACAAGTCTCTACAAGTTCAAGAAGATTGAAATCATATAAAGCATCTTCTCAGACATTTACACCATGGAATACTATACAGCTATAAAAAAGAAGGATCCCTTAACCTTTGAGACAGCATGGTGGGACCTGGAGAGTATTGTATTAAGTGAAAAAAGCCAGTCAGAGAAAGACAAGTATCACATGATCTTACTCATATGTGGAATCTAATGAACAAAATGAACCATTGAACAAAATAGATGCAGAGACATAGAAGCATGGAACAGACTGATGAATCTTAGAGGGTAGGAGGGGGGTGGGGGGAGATTAACCTAAGAACTTATATGCATATATATATAAAACTCTTGGACACAGACAATAGTGTGGTAAAGACCTGGAGGTGGGGGTGCAGGGTGGAGGGGATCAATGGGGGAAAAAAGGGAACATTTGTAATACTTTCAATAATAAAAATAAATTAAAACAAAACAAAACAAAATGATGACTCTAAGTAATACAAGCTGCAACAGTCTATTCTGTTTAAGATCAGAATACCACTTGTGATATTTTACATGGGCTTCCAAGAGACAAATTTATGGCTTAAATAAATACCGTTTACCAATAATTCTTACTTTTCTGACTTGTTGAAGGTTATTCTTGCCTTTTATTCACCTGACATTTAAAATTTATTGATTGATTGATTGATTTTAGAGAGAGAAGAAGAAGGAGAGAGAGAGAGAGAGAGAGAGAGAGAGATCACTTTGTTGCTCCCCTTACTTACGCATCATTGGTTGGTTCTTGCGTGTGCCCTCACTGGGGATCAATCCACACCCTTGGCATATGGAGACGACGCTCTAACCAACTGAGCTGCCAGGCCAGGGCTACACCTGGCTTGCTTTAGATTCCCCCCAATCACCTTTCTTCTCATTTTAGTAAGAAGGAACACTTATTAAAGCGGGTGTACAATCTGCCATATTTAACTGGAAATAAACTGATTTTTTCCAAACACTTTTTTGAACTTTTTTTTTCTTCTCCCAGTGGGAAACCACTTGGAAGTCTAATACATTAAAGAGAAAAAGCAGAGTTGCTTTCGTTGGGGTGGAAATGAGACGCTCTCCACACAGGCTGCTTTCTAGTTCTGAGTCCATTAATCTCCAGACCAAGGTTTCACTTGACTCAGTTTGTCTCGATTAATTGGCAGCAATAATGTGCTGCTTCTCAGTCTGGCCCTGTGCTAGTTCCTGCTCAGGTAGCTAAGGCCAACAAAGTCCCTGCCTTCGGGGAGTTCATGGTCCACTGGTAGAGACAGACGTGTGTATGAAGAATTATGAGGTTTCCAGACACTGAAATGAGAAGTGGAGTGGGAAGCAGCAGGACACTGTCTTTCGGTTGCTCCTAATAGACACCCATTCAAACCGGCTGAAGCAGAAACAGGGGAGTGAGAGGGCATTAGAGCCATGAGTGCCTGGGATGAGTCCCCAGGGCCAGGCGTGCAGGCAGGAGGCCTGGACCCAGCAACCAGCAAAGCCACCCTTCTGTTCGCAGCTGTCCTCTGGCAGTCACGTGGGCCCTGCCTTCCCTGCTAGTCACTCTTGGAGTCATCCTTCACCCTTGTTTTCTAAACCTCTCTGCAATCTGTCAGTAAGTTCTGTTGACGTTACCTTCAAAATACACCCAGAATCTGATCCTTTTCACCGGCTCCACCACTGTTTCTGATCCAAGCCACCACCTGTGCCGGGGATCTTGCAGTGACCTTCTAACAGGTCTCCCTGCTCTGCCCCTGCAGCCACCATACTGATCATGCTTGAGAGGGCAAGTCAGATCATGTCACGCCTCTGCTCCAAACTTCCCTGTAGCTTTTCTCACGTATAAGGCCCTGCAGACCCAGCCCCTGGGGCTTTTCTGACTTTATCTCCTACTACCCTCCCCCTCCCCCTCTGCTCCTGCCTCAGGGGTCACCAGGCAGCCGCAGGGCCTCTGCTGTTCCCTATCCCTGGACTGTTCTTCCCCCAGGGGCCACATGACGGTGCTTCCTCTCTTCCTTCAGATCTTTACCCAAATAGCACCTTCGCAGTGAAGACCTCCTGAACACCTTCACTATCCTCTCAGTACTGGCCCTCTCCTGTCCCACTTCTCAGCTTTATTTTCTTCTCCTTAACTCCTATCACCATCTAACTTTATTGTTCTTATTTGTCTTGCTTGCTCTCTCTCCCCCACTAAAGTGTACCCTCCAAGAGAGCAGGCGGTTTTGCATTTGTGGTTCACTGTGGTACTCCCAGCACACAGAACATTGCACAACACATTGTTATTGCTCAACAGATATTTACCGAGTGAGTGAGAGTCCGTGTCCCCCTTTTCTCTCTGTAGTCAGTGGTCTCCTCCATCTCCTTGCTTTCTTGAACATCTGGTGGTAAGCTGCTGGGTCAATTCTGGAGCTGGTAACAAATTCCAAATTCTCAGCACAAGAACTCTGACTGACCCAGCTTGAGTCAGAGGTTCACCCCTGGACCCACCAGCTATGATCACTGGGGTGGGATCATATCCACACCCTTCTGAAAGGTTAAGGTCGGTGATGGTGGTGCGCAGGGCAGGCTAAATAGCCATCTCAGATGGGTGAATAAAGAAAAATTAAATTTATTAAAAGGGGGTGGGGATATCCAAAGAGAAGGGCTACACAGCACTGCGCCAAAGGGTATGGGTCCATGATGGCAGCAAAGATATACCTGGGACAGTGGAACAAGAAAGGGCATAGAAGAGGCAACAGGAGACCCTAGCTGGGCTGCTCTGGCTCCCTGAGAAGTCAGAGAGAGAAGGGGCCTTGGGGACAGGTTCAGGAGGTAAGCTCGGGATGAGCTGCTGCTCCCCATTGCTCCCCTGGTTGCAAGTCTCATGGGGTCCCCTTGGAGGGATGGAGATGGCACTGCCGCGCTCCCCTGGTGGGGAGCAAGTATGGGGTCCTTTGTCCTGATTATCTCTTTCTTGAAGGGGGAATCTTAGGGGAGGTCTCAGGGGAGGTGTCAATAGAATATTCATCAGCTTTCCAGGTGTGCTCTTTCAGGGGGCAGGGGGCCATTAGTGAGTGTATCTGGTCCTGAGGCAGCCACAGCATCACCTGTACCATTTGCTGCTTTGCTTATCTGGGCCTGGAGCTGAAGTCCAACTAAGGCCTAGATGTTATCTTGAGGGAGGAATGATCAGGGGGTCTAAACTGGGTGACCAGTGATATGCTAGGGGTTAGGGGAGGGTAGGTTACCCTGGGGACAAAGTTCTTGTTTTCCTAGTTTCGCCCCTTGCTAGGCATTCAGGGCTTCCTGCCCTCGTGAGTCTCCATACCTGAGTTTCTGTACCTGGTCCATCCAACACCTTCTCTGGAGTAGGGGTCACTTCCCAGGGAATCAGGGCTGGACCGACAGCCCAAAATGGCTCTATGAATGTAGAGAAGCAACTTACAACTTATCTAGGAAGCAGTTATTGCCATCTCAGTTTTTTAAACAAGAAAAACAACCCAACTCTGTATTTTTAGTTCCTTTTACATCTGTGACAAAATGCTAGTCAGATTTCCTGCCCCACTCAACTTCCCCCTCTTGACTTAATCTGCCCCGGCTCCCATGGTCCTTCCTACTGCTGTTCTGGCCAGAGGCCGGGGAGGCAGCTGGGATGGACCCTGGTGGTGGGCTCCAGAGCAGAAGGGTCCTGCTGGAGAGTCAAGACCCTGGTTGGTCCAGGGGCCAAGCCCAAACTGTGGGGAGGCTGAAGTGATGGGAGGGCGGTGCTAACTGTGAGTGGTGGACATTGGTCTCTATAGAGAGGCAGAGCCAGGCGGCCCAAGAGCAAAGCAAAGATAAGGGACAGCACTGCCTCAGAGAGAGGAAAACCGAGAGAAGATGCCTGACGGCTTCTGTGCAGTTCTTCCTTTCACTTAGGCAGCGACCATTTGTTGAGTCTCTTCCTTGCATGGAACTGTGCTGGTCACTAGGGATATGCATGAACAAGACAGAAGAGGGAATTTTCTTGTGGAGCTTGCAAGGCAGTGGGAGAGAGAAACATGACACGATAGTCATATGGATACTTAACCCATTATTTAGAAGCGTACTCACCAATGTGATTTAATGACAAGACTAATTAGTTATTTACAAGTGCTGCAAAGGTAAAGTACGGTGTGCTGTAATGAAGTACGATACGGGATGTCACCCAGCCTGGGGCCTCAGGGAGGGCTTTTCTGCTGGGACTGCAAAGGTAAGTAGGAGTTAGCTAGGCAAAGAGGGAGGGAGAAGAATATTCTAGAAAGAATGGGTTATGCAAAGGCCCTGAGGCAATTAAGAGTATGACATGTTCAAGTGACTAAGGGGAGTCCCGTGTGGCTGGAGTGTGCTGTGCGAGAGATGAGTGGGAGATGAGACAGAAGTGGTAGGTGGGGCCAAATCAGGCCACACCTATAGCTGTGGAAAGGGGTTTGGATTTTATTCCAAGTGCGGTGGGAGGCATTTCTGCAAGGTCCCTAAGCAGGGGAGCAGCATGATGTCACAGGCAGTTTAGGAAAGTCACCCTGGAGGCAGGTCTAGATGTGCTAACATGGAAAAACATTCAAGACAGATGTTTAAAGAAAAAAGGCAGGTTGCCAACTAAACACACAGAGCTATCTCAGTTAAGAAAAAACAAGGAAACAGCCCTAGCCGGTGTGGCTCAGTAGTTAGAGTGTTGGCCTGTGCACTGAAGTGTCATGGGTTCGATTCCTGGTCAAGGGCACACGTACCTGGGTTGTGGGTTCACTCCCCCACCTGGTTGGGGCATGTGCCAGAGGCAACCAGTCTTGTGTCTCACACTGATGTTTCTTTCTCTCTTCCCCTCCCTCCCTTCCTTACACTCTCTGAAAAGCAATGGAAAAAATATCCTCAGGTGAAGATGAACAATAACAAAAAACCCACAAGCAAGCAAAATACAAGTGTGAGTGAAAACACATAGTCAGAGGTCTGAAAGGACACCATATAATTAACAGCACAGTTTGCCCTCTCAGGGAGCAGTGGATTTGGGATTGGTGAAATTAAACATTGTTTTGTGCTCATTTAAAACCATTTTTTTACCAGTGATAGTAAAGTGAATGTATTGCTTGCCTAATTAAACAAAGGACCAAATAAATAAATAAAGATGTCCTGTTTTAATAAAAGCAAATGCCCATAGACACAAACAACAGTGTGGTGATGGTGGGACTGGGCGGAGGAGGGCAAAGAGGGGGGAGAATGGGGAACATCTGTAATAGTGTCAACAACAAAAATAAAGAAAAAATAAATAAAAGTAAACAAACAGATAGGTTGGTTTTTCCAGAAGCAGACCCCATGATGAAGATTCTTGTGCAGGTGATCGGTTAAGGGAGGGCTCCCAGGAGACACTGGTAAGGGAGTGGGGGAAGCAGAACAGGAAAGGGCAAACAAGGGTGTGATTTCACACAAAACCCTGAGGGGGAGTAGCAACTGCCCGACCCTACCGGGAATTCCCGAGTGGAAATACTGAGCTGTCCCGAGTCTGAGGCAAGGGAGCTGGGCTCCATTCCATTCTGATCAGTCACTGGCTAACTCGTGCCCACAGGGTGGGGGCGGGGGGTGGGCAAGGGCTGGAACTCATTCCAGGTACTTGCAGCTCTCTGGAGGGCAAAGCAGCACCAGCAGCTGAGTCCAGTCTTCTGAAAGAAGCTCTCCAGGGTGGGCCATTGGAAACTAAGTCACCAGCACCAAAACCAGGAGAGGGCCACACAGAAATGATCAAAGGGGTCCAAGGGAATCTGGATTGAGCAACAACAATGTCCATTACAACATTTAAAAAAATTAATAGAAAATACGTGCACATGGTTGAACAAAAAACTCAGTACAAAATTGTATAGTCTGGTCCTGGCCGGTGTGCTCAGTGGTTAGAGCATTGGCTGGTGCACTGAAAGGTCCCTGGTTCGATTCCCAGTCAAGGGCACGTACCTGGGTTTGATCCCTGCTCCTCTCAGCATGCTTGCGGGAAGCAACCAATCCATGTGTCTCTCTCACATCGATGTTTCTCTCTTTCTCTTCCTCTCTCTCCCCCTTCCACTCTCTCTGAAAAGCAATGGAGAAAATATCCTCAGTGAGGATTAAAAAAACCACCCAAACCCTTCTCTATGGCCCCCCAGGCCTCTCAAAACTGGCCTTCGCCTGACCCCCTGATCATCCCCGCTTCTTTTCTCTCCCACTCTACCCGCTGGACTTCTTCCCATTTTCCTGGGAGGGGGAGGTCCCTCTGCCGGGAACTCACCCCTATGGCTTGCTCCCTTACTCCCTTCATAACTCAATTCCTTTATCTCATCTCTCCCAGGCTCCCATTTTCACACTTCCAAGTCCAGTAGGAAAAAGAGAGCTCTCTTGCCCAAGAGTTTGGACACAAGGCCGGGGCCAGCTTTCATTGCCCAAGATTGCACTGGGGCACATCCCTGAATCAATCACTGTTGCCAAGGGGATGAGATGATCTGATTGATTAGGCTGAGTCACATGTTCACCTGGAGCTAATGAAAGTGAGAGCTGATGGAGGAAGTCAATTTCCCAGAGAAAAATTGAGGTCCTCTGGTGAAGTAATGCTGGGCAGCAAAAATGACAATGTCTATTTTCTGTTTACACAGTGCCTGACATAAGAAGTGTCTGGAGAAAAAATTTAAAAATTTAAAAAGCCAGGTTGCATTGCCTGTAAGAACTGATCTGGGGACCTCCTTATCAACATTCATTCATTTAATAAACTTTTATTAATATCACTCAATTCCAGGCTCTGCCCATAGGGACCATGCTACTCTCTTGAATCAAAATGTGATAATGTGGTAAATAGGTTATATGATATCTAGAACAGTGTCTAGCATTCATTCAACGATATTTATTGGGCTTTTATTAGCATTGGAGAGGAGCTCAGATCACACCTGTGAATACTTAGGTGGTCCCTCTCCTCCTGGGGCTTATATTCTAGGAGGAAAATGACAGTGAAAAAGAAAGTTCATGGACACATAAGTCACTCATAAAAGCTGATACCTTCTGGGGAGAAAAACTGAGGGCCTGGGCCATCTCTTTACTCAATAGCCTTTTGTATCTTTAGAATTGTGTACTTGTATTAATCATTTTTTGAAAAATATTCACTCATTATTTTAAAAATAATACCATAAGGAGATACACTACACTCATTAGAATGGCTAACATAAAAAGATTGGCAATGCCCAGCCAGTGTGGCTGAGTGGTTGAGGGTCAACCCATGGACCAGGCAGTCACGATTGGCTTCCGTGTCAGGGAACATGCTGGGATTTCGGGCTTGATCCCCAGTAGGGGGGGTGCAGGAAGCAGCCAATGGATGCTTCTCTCTCATCACTGATGTTTCTATCTCTTTCTCCCTCTCCCTTCCTCTCTCTAAAATCAATAAAAACATATTAAAAAAATGGTTTTTTAAACAAAGTTGTAAAAAAAAAAAAAAGATTAGCAATGCCAAATGCTCAGGAGGCGGTAGAACTGCTGGAGCTCTCATACATTGCTGGTGAGAATGGATCATGGTATAACCGCTTTAGAGAACTCTTTGGCAGTTTCTTAGAAAATTAAACATACAACTACCCTATGACCCAGCAATTCCACTCCTTTACCCAGCATCAAATAATGATGAAAGAATGTTCATAGCCCCGAACTGAAAACAACCCAACCCAAATGTCCATCAACAGAAAAACGGATAAACAAATTTCAAATTATATAATGAACTATTACTCAATTTTTAAAAATTGCTAATACACACAACAATATGGATGAATCTCAAGAAGATTATGCTTAATGAAAGAAGCCAGACTAAAAAAAAAACCCGTATTGTATGCTTTACTTTATATTATATTCTAGAACAGGGAACAGAAATGGGAGCAGTGGCTGCCTGGGGGAGGGGGGGATTCTTTGAGAAAGAATTCAGTGAACTTTCTGTGCCGCTGGAAATGTTCCGTCTTTATAGAGGTTTGAGCTACCCAGGGGTGTTTTCATTTGTCAAAACTCGTGGAACTGCATGTTTCAGTTCTGTCTGTGCATTTCGTTGAATGAAAATTATACCTTAATTTTTAAAAAAGTATTTGAATAGGGAAAATTACTGCTTCCTATGGAAACGTGCGACAGGCCCCTCCCCCTGGGCCGGGTGAGCCGCTCGGGGGAGAGCGGGAGGCGGCAGCCTGCGGCGGGACGGGGAGGGTGCGCTGGCGCTCGCCCTGTCCCTGCAGCTTTCCTACTTGTGTTTCTACATTTACCGTCACAATGACCCTTCGGCATCAGCACTTTGGCTCCCATTTTACATGTGAGGAAACTGAGATTAAGGGAGGTCAAAGGACTTGCTTACGGCCAACTACTAGGACGTGGCGGAGCCAGGCTTTAGCGCCCCACCGTCGGGGTCGGTTTCGCGAAACTTTACCTGGAGCGGGAGCCGCAGTCTCCGCAGCTGGGAGGGCGGGAGCGCGGGAACGTTCCCCGAACAAAAGGTCTGGGCTGGAAGCTCGCACCCCCCACCCCCCACCTCCCCGGGCGCCAGCCTCCGGGTCTCCGAGAGCGAAGGGTGGGGGTGGGGCGCCAAGGTCGGCTCCACTCGGCTGAGTCAGCGGCTCCCGGGACCGCGGCGGGGCGGCTCCCGAACAAAGAGTGGCCGGGCTGGGGGCGGGGCCCGACGGGGGGAGCGCGGGCGGCGGGCGGGCGAGTCCGGGCGGGTGGGCGGGGCCGGGCGGGCGTGAGAGGGGCGGGGGCGGGGCGAGAGGTGGGAAGGGCGGGGCCGGGCCCGGAGACGCAGGGGGCGGGGAGGGGTCCCCCCTGGAGGTAGGGAGAGGAAGGGGAGGGGTGGGGTGGGGGCGGGGCCTGAGCTGCAGAGAGAAGGGCCGGGAGCGGCGGGGCCGGGAGGGTTTCTATTGGGGGAAACCGGGCGCCTAGAGGGATCCGAGTTGGGGGAAGGGGGAGGGGAGAGGAGGGGGGAGGGGAGGGGAGGGGAGGGGAGGGGAGGGGAGGGGAGGGGAGGGGAGGGGAGGGGAGGGGAGGGGAGGGGAGGGGAGGGGAGGGGAGGGGAGGGGAGGGGAGGGAGGAGCGGGAGGCGGGACGCAGAGTTGGAGTCGGGTTGACTCCCGGCGGCTCCAGTTCGCAGCTCGCTCGGCAGCCCCGCCTGCCGGTCCCGCCAGGCCTGGAGCAGCTCTTTGCCCCGCTTGGGTTCTGGTTCCCGCTCTGTGAAGTGACAAAGGCCAGACTTGAATCACAGGATCGTGGGAGAGTGGGTTGAGAGAATGGAAATGAAGAGGAAGGCTTGTTGGCATTCCCTTTTGTATTTTGTACTGGCTGGGAAGAACTGTCTTCATAGCAGTACTAATACTTCATACATACATTTCCGTTTATTCCACAAAACACCCCAAAATAGGTAATATTATCACCCCCATTTTACGCCTGAGAAAACTGAGGCTCAGAAGAGCTTTTGTAGCATACCCATGTTAACAAGCTAGTAAGTGGCAGAAGCACTTAAACCTGAAGTCTGAGACCGTATGGGAAGACCCTGAGACTACGTGGAGAGGGGTCAGCTGAACTCAGTCTTATTGTAGATGCTATCAAGACACCAGGCATGTGAGTGAAGCCTCATGGATGTCTTGAACTCTCCGACCAAACTAGCCATCCACTAAACATTGCCAAGTGACCCCTCCCTTGACACCATATGGGGCAGAATGACCCAGCTGAGCCCTGCCTGAGTTCCTGATCCACAAAATTGTGAGATGTATTAAAATGTTTTAAGCTACTAAGGTTTGTTGTGCAGCAATAGATAACTGGAACAGATGGAACAAGTCCCTTGGGGAGCCAGACTTAGGATGCTGGCTGGGCAACCACCAGGACTCAAGAGGGGAGGCCAATGTTACTCTGGTGGAAAAAGAAAAGCAATGAGAGCCTCATTTGTATCCAGGCAGGGCTGTGGCTGGAGGGACAGGCAGTCCTTACCTCTCCCTGGCTGGCCATTGGCGGTCCATGGCATAGACCTCACAGCAAAGGTACTGATTTACAGGGGGCAGAAAGGGCACAAAAAACTGAGCTCAGTGATGCATGGCTCTTTACAAATCCTGTGCAACAAACATAGAAACACACACGTACACAGGGCTAATGGGTCTGCATTTTACATAGGTAAAACTGAGGCAGAAAGAGAGATTTGCTCTTAGGGCAAACAAAATTCCAACTATGAAACTGTGGCCTGGCTAAGACAGAGGGATCAGAGGCCCTCGAAGATGTCATGGTGGTTGTGACCCCATGGAGCTGAGTGGCGGTCACCAGCATGTGTGCATTATCCCTGGGGGAGGGGCTTAGGTGCTCTCTTCCAGGAGGAGGTCTTGTATACCTTTCCCAGAGAGAAGAGGGTGAGGAGATGTGGGGAGCCCAGGTCCCCTAAAACCCAGGGAATTAGGCCAGTGTTCTTGCTATGCCCAGGGAGAGCATGAAACACTGCAGGACCCAGGTAAAGAAGCAGAATCTGCACAAGTGGGACAACAAGGACTTTAGAGTCCAGTCACTGCTGTGACCTGGAGAGGGAACAGGCAGTTTGCCTCATTATGCCTCAGTTTCCTCAACTGTAAATAGGTTTCAGGGCCCCAAGTACCGATCCTGCTGTTCTTTCATTCCTTCATTAATTCATTCACTCATTCACTTACTCAATAAACACCTATTGAGCACCAACAGGACTAGGCTAGATACCTAAGGTGCATCCCCAGCAGTAGTGTGCCCATAAGATCCAGACCCCTGGCCGGTCCTTGCAGGCCACAGGGAGGGAGAGATGAACGTCCCAAGAGCTGGAACAATTCCTTTCCTTTCCAGGAGCTCTGTTCTCACCTCTAGGCAATGGGAGTGCTTTTCACAGTGGAGGCTTGGAGAGATTTGCCTGGGGCCTCTGGGCAAAGGCTGCAGAGAGGGTGAGCAGATTGTAGGGTGGAGAGAAGGCAGGAGATGGTGGCTGGTTCTCAGGGCTAAGTTCTGTGACAGTGAGATGGGCTCTTTGCCCATTGCCATCCCAGGAGGGCAGGCTGGGGCTGCAGGGGCTAATGGAGGAGGTGGGGACTGGAGGGAGGGTCTAAGAAGCTCCCGGAGCTGCCCAAGGCCAGGGAGGCCTCTATAAGCCTCTTCGGGGATCAGAGCTGAGACTCAAGTCCTTCTAGACGGCTCCAGAGTGTGGTCTGGCAAGGAGGCCTCAGTCCATCCAAAATATAGTATGTTCTTCCCCTGCGTACAGCTTTTACAGTTTCCAGCCCTTACTCTTAACCTCTGTGGCCCCAAAAGATACATTATTAGGGTCATTTTATAGATGGGAATATTGATGCTCAGAGCATCAGGCTAACCTGCCTAAATCAACGCATTAAACTGAGACAAGAACTCACCTTCCTGGCCACTCCCAGTGTTCCATCTCATTCCCACTCCTCCCATCTCCCCACTGAACTTCTCCCAATCCCAACTCCTCATCTACCCTCTTCTTGGGACTCTGAAACTCCCTATCCCCATCGATGGTGATCCAGGAGCTGTCATCTCTCAGGAGGAGTGAGGTGGCAGGGAAGGGTAGGGATTCCAGGGTTCAGAGGCTGGAGTTGAATTGTACTGTGTTACTCTCTGGCTCTACTCAGGCAGAGAGGACGCAGTCCTGTTTCCAAATATTCCTCCCTCAGACACAAGTGCCTGGAGGCTAGGGGAAGGGAGCTCACATTTCATATTTTCCGTTTACTACCACCTGTGATTCTCATAGAACCCTGCCTGGTGAGACATTTTACAAATGAAGCTACTGAGCTTCTGAAAAATTATAAGACACAAACCCTAGTCTGTCTAACTTCAGAGCCCAGGACCTCTCTACTATGACCAAGAAAGCAGGGGGGAGCACTGGCTGGGCAGTAGGATGGCCAGGCATTCAGGAGGACATGGACTGTAGGGTGCCTGGGTCACTGGCTCGCTGGCAGGGAGGGGTGCTTTCCTCCCAGGTTAGGTGTCTGGAGGCCTCGCAGATGCAGCACCAGCCGGCAGGTGTCGCTGTGACAGCGGGTTCCTCAGTGTTCTGATGGAGGGAGCGAGAGTAACACTCAGGAGCGAGATTAAACGCCTTGCTGACCGGTCACGAGATAACTCGTGTCTGCACTTACATTAATTTAAGTAATTTTAAACACCTTGCTGACCAAAGTAGACGGCCACATGGGTAAGTTCTGGCTTGAAATAGCTGGTCAGCAAGGTGTTAGATTATGAAAACAAGGAAGAGATAGCAACGGGAAAACGGGGCTGCTCCTCTGCTGGACATGGTGGGGGAGAGTGAACAATACCACTGATGAAAAGGGCCCGGCCAGGTGCTCAACACTCAGGCACTGTCTCCCCACTTTACCACCTGTGAAATCTTCATTTCTCTATGCCTCAGTTTCCTCATCTCTGAAATGGGAACACAGTGGCTGCTTTACAGGTCGCTGTGGGGATTAAGAGAGTCGGTAAGTCTGGCACATTGCAAGGATTCATTAATGTTGACTTTTCCCCTCCTGCTGGGCCCCCAGGCTTTACTTCCCATCCTCCTCCCAGACCCCCAGTCAATCTAGGACCCTCGCGGGACACAAGGCCAGGATACCAAGAAGGTGGACACAGATGCATACAGGGTGTGTTCAGCTGGATGGAGAGAGTTTGGAAGTCAGTGTCCTTGGTAGGTGCCATCACTGTTTGAACCTCAGTTTCGTTCTCGATGAAACGGTGACAGTACCCGTGAATGAGCCAGCGGGGTATGGGAAACCACTAGCCCTGTGCCCGGCACCGTAGCCGCAGGACTTTTGGTGCTGGCGTTGAGGGATGGTGTTGGGGGCTTGGGAGTCCCTGCTCTCTCACAAATCCCCCACTGATTTGTGATTCTTAATCTGATATTTGGGAGTCTGTGGTGGCAGAATCGGGTCCTTGTGCTGCTGTGGTATTTCTGAAAGCCAGAGGACCATCCCATGTGTAAGTGGGGAGAGGTTGCTCGAGCCCACAGAAGAGTCTCTGTTCTGGGCTGGGATCACCAACTACCCAGAAAGTTATGTGGTGAGTTCTGCTCCATGGGGCTGGGACAGCTGTTTTGGCAAATGAGAAACAAATTAATAATTAATCAGTGTTCTGTTTCTTCACCCTAATGCCATTTCATGGGCAGAGGACATGGAGGCCCGGGTTTGGAGCCTCAAGATCAGTCTTGGAAGTTGCCCATGGTTGGGGAGACTGGGGGTCAGGGACTGTCATTCTTGTACTGCTCTGTAAAGGAACTAACGTTTATTGGGGGCCTCCTATGTGTCGGGTGCTTTACAGGAGTTCTCATTAATTATCACAACAACACTGTGAAATGTTATGCCATTTTACAGATGGGAAAAATGAGGCCCAAGGTAAATGCTTTACCCAAAGTCTCACTCGTCCTCCTTGATGACTTCACTTACTTTATTTCCTCTGTGTAGAACCGTGGGGGTGATGTTGCTCTGAAGACATTCGGCAATGTCCAGAGACACTTTTGGTCTCACTCACATCCCACATGCAATCTACCAGCAAATCCTGTTGGTCTCACCCACAGACAGATTGGAATCCAGCTGTTTCTCATGTCCTCCACCGCTGCCACCTGACTGAAACACCAGTATCTCTCATCTGGATTATCTAAAGGCATCTGACCTGGTCTCCCTCTGTCAGCCCTGACTTCCTATAGTCTATTCTCCACATAGTATTCAAAGGGATTTCCCCCAGTGCTATGTTCTGTTCTTCCAGTGGTTTCCCATCTCATTCAGATTAAAAGCTGATGTCCTTTAAGTCCAATAGTGTCTGACATGCCTCCCCACTCCCCATCTCTGACTTTATCTCCCACCATTCTCCCCCTACCTTGCTTTAAATCACACTGGCCTCCTTGCTTCCCTCCAATAGTTACGAGTACTCCCACCTCAGGGCCTTTGCACTTGCTGTTTCCTTTGCTTTCTACCTAACCTTCAGGTCTTTTTTATTAAAAAATTATTCTCAGTGAGACCTTCCCTAACTGACCCGAAGTCCGGTTTAAAACTGGAATTGATTCCTATCCTGCACTCCCTTCCCTGCCCTGTTTTGCTCCCTGACACTTGACTGATATACCATAGATTTTGCTGGTTTGTGTTTCCTCCCAATAGATAGCCTCCCTGAGAGCAGGGATTACTTTCTGTCTTGTTCACTGTTGTATCCCCAATTCTTGGCACATAGCAGGTGCTTAATAAGTACACCTGGAAGGAGTAATTCCAGTGCTTGGGTCCCAGTGAATTAGAACCTGGTAGTATGTAAGTGGAGCCCAGGAATGTGTATTTCAAAAAGGCATCCCAAGTACTTTAGGGTTGAGAAGCCCTTTCTCAGAATGTCAGCAGGAAAGAATTCATCGTGCAAAGTTTAGCCCTCTGATTTCACCAATGAAGGCACCTAGGCCAGGGGTGGGAGGAGTTACCCCATGTGCCAGGCGGGTGGGGCAGAGGAGGAATTATTTAGGTATTGGACACCCAGCCGCGGGCTCTCTCTGCAGCTCCAGTAGGCCAGGGCCTGCCCAGTCTGGTTCCAGGGCCTGCTGAGAGGGGAAGTGCTGAGTCACTGGAACCCAGGCTTAGGGCAGGGCGTGGCCCCCAGCTCCGGTGGCCTTGGGGGCAAATTGGAGCTGCACTCACCTCCAGGTAACAGAGCATGGTTCTGCCTTTGCCCAAACTAACTTGTGAAGTTATGTCAACGTTTAAGTTCAAGAGTTGATCAGACTTTGAAATGCATAACCCATTAAAAAAATTGTGACAAATGAAATTGAGCTTTGGGAAGATAACTAAAACCTAGCTGATATGAGGGAGCTGACAAGCATATTTTAGTGGGGCCTCCGCGACTTTGGCTTAAAGGAAGCTTCAAAACTGTTTGCATGACTCTTTACCTGGGCCTAGAATTACTTGTCCAAACCTGGATCGCCTGGGGCCACTTATTAAAAACCCAGATTCCAGCCATTGCCCAGATGTTGTGTTCAGTGAGTCTTGGATCAGGCTCAGAAATCTGAATTTAAGGGATTCTTATATCTGCAAGTTTGAGAAACACTGCCTGGGCCTTGCCTGTGTGGTAATGAATCATATAAAGCAACAAGGCCTTGGCATCAGGCCCTCCCTTATTTCTAATCTGTTTGGAAACTGCAAGACCCAATTCCAACATGTTAAAGAAAACACTAGTAGGTCTATAAATCCTAGGAGACTATTGTGCTTGTCAAGTGCACCTCAGGGAATTTATATTCTATTGCTTCAAAGAATGCCTTGGGCACCTGTATGACTGAGCAGTTATTGAAGATGGTCTGTCCTATCTGGATTATTCTAATGTGCAGAGGTTGCTGGGAGATGGCCCCAGGGTGGCAGGAGCTGGGGGAGCTTCGCTGGGCTTGGTGGGAAGACCAGCTTGACAGGTTCCAGGGATACATTTTGCCCCAGGTATGCCCGACTTCTGTGTTTCATGCTCTTCATGGCTGCACTAGCCCTCCCATGTTTACACAGAGTTCATGGTCACACACATATCCCCAGTCTCACACACACACACAGGGAAGTGGAAAACCCCAGGCCTCTTCCAGAAAGAACACTGCTTCCTGCGCCCCTCCTCCAACGCCTTTCCAGCCCTACCCGTTCTCTCCCAGGGACAGCTGATGGGCAGCTTCTGTTCGAAATCCTGCAACAGCCACCACGTCAGGCTGATGTGCCCCGGTTCGACATTCAAAGCTGTGATTCCTGGGAACAACTGCCCCGTGGAAGGCAGAATGGCCCCCAAAGTTGTCCACATCCCAACTCCTGGAGCCTGTGAATGTCACATGGCAAAGGGACTTCTGCAGCCCTGGCAGGGTGGTTCAGGTGGTTGGAACGTCACCCTGATGCACCAGGGTTGCAGGTTCAACCCCGGGCCAGGGCACATACAGCAACCAACCAACGATGCATAAATGGGCAGAGCAGCAGATTGATGTTTCTCTCCGCTCTTACCTCTCTCTAAAAATCAATCAATTTTTTTGCCCGGCCGGGTGTGGCTCAGCAGTTGAGCATCGACCTAGGATCCAGGAGATTGCGGTTCGATTCCGGGTCAGGGCACATGCCCGGGTTGTGGGCCCCATCCCCAGTTGCGGGGTGCAGGAGGCAGCCGATCAATGACTCCATCATTGATGTTTCTCTCTTTCTCTCTCCCTCTCCCTTCCTCTCTCTGAAATCAATAAAGACATATTTTAAAAAATAATAAAAATAAATATTTTTTAAAAAAAGGACTTTTGCAGATGTGATTAAGGGCTTTGAGAAGGGGAGGTCTTCCTGGACTACGTGGGTGGGCCCAATCTAATGGCGTGACCTTAAAAGTGGAGAGCCTTTCCTGGCTGTGGGTAGAGACATGTGATGGAGGGTCAGAGATGCGACACTGCTGGCTTAAGACGGAGGAAAGGTGGCCAGGAGCCAAGAAATGAGGGCAGCCTCTAGCAGCTAGAAAAGGCAGGGAATGGACTCTGCCCTACAGCCTCCAGAAATGTACCCTCGACATCCTGATTCCAGCCCAGTGATACCCACGGTGAACTTCTGTAAGATAATATATTTGTATTGTTTTAAGACACTAAAGCTGTGGTAGTCTGACAGCAATAGGAAACGAATCCATTCCCCATGGAAGCTTCCTCCAGCCAGTCAGCCTCTGGCTAGTCTCACTCCAGACACCATGTGTCCTCCCTCCAGGCTTCGCTCATGCTGTTGCCCCCAGGAGACTCGGATCCCCTCTCCTGCGCTCCTGTTAACAATCGCCTTTCCCTCTACACCGTCCTCAGTACTGACCACCCGCCAGCAGCGTTCACTCTTCTGCCTGCCCATGCTGTGGGCTCCCCTCTAGACCGTAAGCTCCTTATAGGCAGTGTCTGTGACTGTTTCCTCTGGACCCCACAACCAGAAATGGCTCACAGAGGTTTGCACAATGCACCTGGGGCATCCTTACATAGCACCCCTGGTTCTCAGTCCCTACCTGCATCAGGATCACCTGGGGATCTCTACAAAACCCCCAATACTACCAAATCACTGTGGAAGGATGAGAGGCCGCTATGCATATATTACTGGAAAGATTTCCAAGATTCAGAAAGTGAAAAAAGCAGGGAGTTGAAGTGAGTGGAATATGTTGCCATTTGTGTGAAAAAGCAAAAAAAATAAAAAAATTTTGTATAATTTTTAAAAGAATTGACTATCTTTGGAAAGATATAAAAAATGAGAGAATTCTGGCAACTTTCTAAATTCTGTACCATACATATATATTACCTGTTCACAAAAGTAAGTACATTTTAAAAATTCAAAATACTGATTCTGGTGTATCTCCAGAAAGGATCCAGGTTGCCCCAGGTGGGGCACAGGAATCTCTTTCTAAAGCACTGTCTGCCAGCTGATTCCAGGACAGGAACTGAATTGTCAGGAAGAGGGCAGAGTCAAAAATTGAAGGATATTTGGAAGCATAAGCTGAAAATGAACTTAATCAGAAAAATAAATAGAAACTCTCCAAGGGATTGGGAAGCCCCAGGAACCCAGATTCAATCCCACCTCTGCATTTTATGGACCAGAAAAGAGAGGGAGAGTAAGTTGCCCAAAGCCACACAGCCAGTCAGAGGCACAGGCCAGTGCCCCAGGAACATTTGATAGTGACAATGACATTGCCTCCCAGCCCCTGCCCACCCTCCTGCAGGGGCCCTGCTGACTCACAGGGCAGGAGGACAGGAAGATAGAGAAGAAAACACCGTCTTTAATCAACCCACCTGCACAGAAACCAGGGGAACACTCCCTGCCTTGCAAGGTCCCAGTGAGAACTTGGTCTCCTTGCAAAAAACATCTTATAAAAACAAAAGGCTTCAAAGCACCAGTGGCTAAACCCCTTGAGTAGAAAGGGGGTTGGGGGAGTGGAGGTGAGATGACAGCTGCCTGGGGTGGGAGAAGGAAGGGCTGGTGGCCAAGTGGTGGGGCAGCAGCAAGGCCTGAAGGGAACTGTCCCCATCTTGAGCTGTCCCCATCAGCTAACTGGGCTGACCATCTAGGACCTTGGTGCCTGTGGTCACTAGAGGAATTCCTGGGGCTAGTTCCTTGGCACAGAACTGCACTTGGGATGGTGGAGTGCAGTCTTAGCTCAGGATATTTTGGCTTTAGACAGTAGGAAATACTAGATTGGAGAGTGGAGAGTGTAGAACAAAGTGGTTACCATGGACAGGCTCAGGGGTGCAAACCATCTGCACTTCCCTCCAGTTCCCTGATGACTCCCACCCTTCCTTACCCAGGGCCACTCCTATTTCAGACTGGGAAGCTGAGGCCTGATTCTCCTGCCCTTGGACTCACCAGCCAGGGCACAGGGTGCAGGGTGCTCGGGGATGTCTGTGGAAGGAGGGGAGAATGACTTCTCATGTCTACTTGCTCTCAAGGAAGGGTGCTGGCCCTCCTGACCCCCACAGCCCCAGTCTGCCTCTTCAGAACTCCTGGACACTGGAGTAGTCATAAATGCTAGTGATCTGTGAGCACTGGTGATCACGCAGAGCTGACCAACCCTTTTCCACTCTTAAACCACAGGTCTTCCAACTGGTGAGGTGGATGGAGCTGTCAGGGGTTGGTGGAGTTGCTGAGGGGGTAGGGAACCATGAGTGCAGCAGCTTCAGGGATGTGGAAGGGAGGTGATGACTGAGTTGTAGGTCCTGTTTCCTGGAGAGAGTTTGAAAGGTTTGCCAAGGGTGGACAGAAGCCGAGTCTAGGAAGGCTTCCCTGTGGGTCAGGCTGAATTCAGGGCTCTGGGCTTCGTATGTCTGGTTCCCAAAAAGAGAACAGGTGTATTGCTTTAAGAGAGGCATTGGTAAGTGGTAGTAGTGATGTGTAAATGTGGTTCTAGAATATCCGAGCTGGAAAGGGTCTTGAAAATGAAATTCAGAGACCAGACACTGGGTTTTAGAGGCTGAAACTACAGAAAGTACACTGTGTTCAAGGCCCGCCTCCACCAAAGGCCTAGCGGTGTGGCCTCAAAGCAAATCGCTTTACATCTCTGGGCCTCAGTTTCCTTATCTGCAAAATGGGGATTGTAATGCCAGCCTAACCCAGGGAACTGAGAGTCAAATGAGAGAGAAGGCTAGAAAGAGCTCAATCTGCTAAGGGATTATTTTAATTATTTGAGGTGGGGAAACTGAGGACCAGAGGGCAAGGGCCTTGCCAGATGTCACACAGAAAGTAAGTGATGGAGCTGTGATTAGAACCCAGGCCTCCTGCTCCTAGTTCTCGGTAACTTTCCTCAGAGCTGGTGAATGAGTGGTGAGATGGGGTGAGTCTGTCCATCTTGCCCTTCCTCTCTGGACAGTGGACAGGATGCTGGGTGAAGGTTGAAAGGGAGAGGCTGGAGAAGGGAGGGAGGCCCCAGCGCAAGCCAAGGCTGAGATAAAAAAAATACAAACCCCGAGATTCCCCTCCCTCGCCCCACCCCGCCCCACCCCTGAAGTCCAGGCTGCGAAGGGCCAAGTCCAAGTCCGCTGCAGACCCGGATCGAGCCGCGCAAGCTGCAGTCGACCCGCGAGCCACCAGGGGGCGCGCCTGCGCCTTAGCCCGAGCTCTGGGCAGCAGCCGTCAGTCCAGCCACAAAGCACGCGGCGCCGGGGTGGGCGCGGGGCAGAAGCTACCCGGACCTGCAGGAAACAAAGGCAGGTTAGGAAAGCGGACCCCAAAATGGGGGAGCAGAGAGATCAGACTGCTCTTCCCACCTCTCATCCCCCTTCTCCCGACACTAACTCCTCGTTCCCCACCCCACCCCGCCTGGCGCCATGACCCACGTGTACAGAGGCTGCAGTTGTAAATGCGATGTCTTCTGGGGCGCCTGGTATCCGTAGGAGTCAAAACCACCGATGAAGTCAACTGCGAAGTGGAGGTGGCACGTGGTTAGGAATGGGCCTGGGACGGGCAAGGAACAGGAGGCTGGGCTTTGAAAGGAAGGAATCCGAGGGGCAGGCCACCGGCGGCCTTAGGGGCGGGGCTTTGCTGCGGGATCCTGAGGGGTGGGCCTATGCGGGCGGGGACGCCGAGGGGCTCGCTGGGACCCGACCTGGCCTAAGGCCCTAAGAAGATGGGGGGGCATCCTTAGGGGAGAAGGCTCTTGGGGTCAGGGCTCCAGCCACTTAAGGGGAGGAGACTGGAGTGGGGAGTAAACGCTGGGAATGGATGGTCCTGGCAGGAACTAGCCTCGTGGAGCCCCTCCAAGGGGCCGGGCCTAAGAGGGGTGGGCAGGGGGTGGTGCTGGGGCCAAGGACTGGGCACCTGGACATCTGGGCCCTAGCCCAGAATGGGCTCGCTGTGCAAACCTCCCCCCCTCCCCTCCACGAGGGGCGGACCCGAGGCTCCCTCCCGACGAGGCCGCTCGGGTCCCTGTCCAGGGTGCTGAAGGCGCGGGGTGGCCCGCAGCCCGGCTCTCCCGCTTCCCTAGGGGCGCCGCACACTCACAGCTGTCCTCCTCCTCCAGGAACACTTTGCTCACGTAGCAGGCGAACACGAAGCCGAACAGCTGAGGGAGGAAGGGCACGAGGAGAGGGAAAACTCTTCCTCCACCCTCTGCCTGCCCTGCCTACCCGGACCCCAGGGACCGGTGTGCTAAGCTGCAGGCAATCCCACAACTTCAAGTTAATGACTGGGCCTTAAAGTCAAACATACCTGGTTCCAGTCTCTGTTCTGGGAGTGTGACTTTAGACAAGTAATTCTTTTACCTCTTTGAGCCTCAGTTTCCCCAGTTGGATCTGGGCAATACCTTACTGGCTTGTTAAGAGGAAATAGAGTTATATGACTTCATATGTGTAAAGCGCCTTGGGCAGGGCTGGCCCTTCTAGAAATGAGAGCTATTACTATCTTGGAGCCATTTTTACTGTATTCTTATAACTCCTTTTGGTTGATACTGTCATTGAGTAAGGAAACAAGCTCGGAGATGGCAAGTGACTTGTCCAAGGTCACACAATGGGTATACTGGAAATTTAAACCCAGGACTGACTCATGGTCTGTTGCCTCATCCTATTCATTAAATCTGCTCACTCTCTGAATGGGGGCTGGGGCAGGGGTGAGGGGAGGAGGTACAGGATATGGAAACAGAGCCAGGCAGAAGCACAGACAGGCTGGAAGACCTTTTTAACTAGGGCTAAACAAAGGGGTTTACAGGTTCCACTTTTGGTAGTATTGTGAGTTGGGGGGACAGGAAGACTTACAGCCAGGAAGATCTGCAGGGCACTGCTGAGGGCTTCAATGTAGGGATAGTCAAGCAGGCAGCCAGTCACAGAGATAACATGGTGGTCCTCCAGGGCCAGGCGGGAGTTCAGGACAGGTGTCACCAGGCAGCCTGGCCCGTTCTCCATCCACCAGGAGCGGTGCAGGGATGTGTTGAAGGTCATGATGAAGTCCCGGTCCTGGGGGCAGAGGGGCCTAGGATACTGAGCTGGAGTGCGGGAAACCTCCCCAGGTCCCAGGAGACTGTATATAAAGCCTATTTTACATCTGGACTATTACAGCAGCCTCCTCCCATAACTTGATTTGCGGAGGGCATGGGGGTGGGGGTGGGAAGAGTATCTGCAGATCTACATTTGGCCAGTAGGTGGCGCTTGTTGACCATGCAGACCTCGCTCTCCAAAGCGATGGAAGGGGCTGGTACTGACCCACAAGAACCCCAGAATTTCTGGGCTGGAAGGAACATTAACAGTGACCATGTACAGTTTTCCAGCCATTGGTAAAATCTTCAATACAGGTCCTTTCATGGCCCGTTCAGCCTCTCCAATGCTCTCCCTATGTGAGACCCGGGGCAAACCTCTTCCCTCTTTGGTCCTTAGTCTCCTCATTTGAAATGGAGAAGGGGCTGGCCTAGACCAGAAGTTGTTATTGATGATGTGCATCCATGTGTTTATCAATCCATTCAATCATACAGCCGCTAACAAATATCCAATGCATGCTGACCGGGTGCCAAGCACTGAGATGTGTGATCTTGCTTTATCCCCTCAGCAACCAAAGGAAGTTGGGGTTGCTTTTATCTGCACTTAATGAGGAGCTGAAGTTCAGAGAGGGTAAGACACTTGCGCAAGATCAGAGAGCTACTGTGACCTTGACAGCTGGGATTTGAATCTAGTAGGTGTTCAAACTACAAAGCCAAATGCTCTCATTCATGTATGTTGCCTTCATAATATCTAAAAATGGAAGTTGTGCCCTCTGGGCTTACTCTTCTTGAAGTTAAATACTCCCACTTTCTTCCATATTTCTCCATGTGCCATGGTCTAGTCAATTTTTCCTGAACAAACTCTACCTAATCTCTTTTTCTTCTGAAAAATATTGATCAGCACTGGACTCAAATCTTTGTGTCTAAACAGTACAAAGTGCATAGGATTTTCACCCCCTTTGCACTGAACACACATGGGGCCTAAGAGTAGTTTTCTGGGCCACCATATACTGTTGGTTTCTACTGAGCTTGTTATCAACTGGGACCCCAGCCCATCTTCACACGGACTGATCTTCACCCTTATCTGCTCCATCACCATCTGTGTCTGAGAAGTGCAGAGGGGGCCCAAAACAAAAATGTGGGGTGAGGGATGGAAACACAGATTATTTGGATGTGTAGAGGGAAGTTTCTTCAAGAGATAATGCCTCCCCCCCAAAAACCCCAAAAAGAAATGATGCCCCAGACCCACACCACCATGGGAGCCCTTAGGGTTGGGGGTAGGGGGAGGGTCAGGCTCTGCCCTCTGGCACTGCCAGGCCTGAGGCTTACCTGGGACAGCTGTCCAACCTCCAGGTAGAAGCAGATGATAAACGCATTCCAGCCAACCCAAAGCACCAGCCAGGCTGCATACTGGGGAAAGCAGAGGTGGGGTCAGGGTGGGGCCTGGGGAGTGGGGTTGGAGCATGTCCACAGACACAGAGCTAATGGACTGAGGAGACTTTTGCAGGGGAAGTTATGACAATATGTTACTCACAGAGCACTGAGAATAGTTAACAAATCATTTTTATACCTACCCGGTCTTTACAACAGCCCTGCAGGGAAGGTATTGTCCTCGCTTCAGAGATAACTAATTTAAGGCCTAGAGAGGGTCTTTTTTTCCAAGATCACACAGCTAGAAAGAGGTAGGGCTGGCACTCAAACCCAAGTTCCTGGGTAGCTGATCCTATCCAATCAGCAGAGAACAACAGCCACTGGACATGGCAAAGAGCTGGAGAGGAGCTGGCCATTTCCATCCAAGCCTTAGGTCTCCGATTCCAGTGGCCACCACCTGGAAGACACTGATGTTACCCTGGTGCCTGGGGCTTCTTCAGAACTGGAGAGAAGTTCTGAAGATAAGAGGAGACTCTGGAGGGACCCTGTTCTCCTGGCCCCTGGGAGCTGAGCCTGTGGGAGGTGGGAGAAGTCCTGGAATGAGTGGAGTGGGCTGTGGGGCTAGCAGGACACTGCATGTCATTGTTATGGCAGGTGTCAAGCATTTCTATTGTAAATCTACCAAAAAGCCTTTTCCTCAAGAAAGGTATGTAAGTGGGTCACAGATTAAGAGCAGGGGACAAAGGTGAACTGAAAACAGGAGTTTAACAGAGACCATCAAGGACCAGGACCTAGAAAAGGGAAGCAGGAGGAAGGAGCCACGGATGCAATCCACCCTGGGGATGGGCACACAGGCACTGACCTCAGAGCCACTCTCGACCATATTCTTGATGAACACCAAGGACAAAAGCCCAGCTTTCCTGAGGCAACCTGAGAAACTAAGCTAGACAGGGCTCCTGAGGCAGCGGGGGATGTGGCCGGAGCCTTCACTCTGGATCTGATGCTCTAGTCCTGGCTCTGCCACTTACTAGCTGTGTGACCTTAGGAAGCATCGTGACCTTTCTGAGACTCATTTCCTCATCTAGAAAATGGAGACGGTTCGATACGCCTCGCAGAGCTGTTGTAAAGATCCAATAAAGCATCAAAACTCTCAGCAGAGTGCCCGATACATGGCAGGCACTCACCAAATGATGTATCACGTTAATAGCTGGATTTTTTCCCTAGGAAAAATACCAACCTTGTCTCCGCTGAACAAAGAAGCATTGGGATTTGGGCATTCACCCACAGGGCTGGAGGCAAGACAGGGCAGGGGTCTGGGTGCCCGAGTGGGGCCAGTTCTGGCTGGAGGAACGGGGGAGGTGTGGGGGTAAGGAGAAGGGCGGCTTGGGAGGGGCCAGGTGAGCCATACCAGAATGAGGTACCGGGAGCGGTACTGCACCGTGCCAAAGATGCCCAGGATGACCGCCATGATGTGCAGGAAGTTGGCTAGGATGGGAGCCCACTGGTAGCCCAGGAAGTCAAAGATCTGCCGCTCCAGCGCAGCCACCTGTGGGAAAGAGCAGACTGAGGCCACACGCACCCCCTAAAAGGGAAGGTCAGGGACTCCTCCTTGACCCTGTGGACGTGACATCAGTTATCATGGTGATGAGGCACCATGGCCTGATTGCGCACAAATCTTAAAGCCATCCCAGTCCCACAGCACCAAAGGGATGCTGGGAGGTGGGGGCAAGTTTGGGGGGGGTGAGGGACTGAGCCCTGATCATGACTTTGGGGTGGGCTGAAGGGAGATGGAAGCCAGGGTTCAGTACACCTGCCTCCGTGCCAAGAGGCCCTAGCCACTGGCACCTTCCTGATGTGAGGCTCTCAGCTGAAGTCAGGATCCAGACTCCTCCCCCAGCTCTGCCCAAGGCCTGAGCCCTCACCCTGGAGGCCCAAGGAAAGCCCGTGGGTCTGAGTCACCTCTTCCAAAGCCCCCTATCTGGAGGTTGCCCTGGCCTATGGGATCCACAGTCCACAGAAAAAGGGATTTTGTTTTACTCTCCTTTCCTGAGGGAGCTGTAGTAGATTGCAAAACTGGCCTCAAATTCTTCTTCTGTTTCAATGCTCTGTGGCAGTGCCCTCCCGCACTAGCTCTTTACTTGGTCATGTGACTTGCTTTGCCCAATGGGACTTAAGTAGATGCCAAGCAAGTGAAGGCTTGAAAAATGCTTGTGCATTGTAGCTTGCTCACACTTGCTACACTGTAACACAGAGAACACCTTGTTAAAGAGCCAGAGCTGACCTGCTGGAGAACGAGAGGCTACATGGAGGGGCTCTGAGGCACCCCAGCCAACAGCCATTCAACCATCAGAGTGAGGCCATGCTAACTCACTGACATGCCAGCCAACCCACCAGCTGACCACAGACAGGCAATCTAGACCAAAAGAATCTCCCAGCCGACCCAGCGAATCATGAGCTGAATAAAATGGTTCTTTTAGACTACTACATTTTGGAGTGATTTGTTATGCAGCAAAAGCTAACTGATACAGGACACAATCAACATTCTCTTTTCAACAGCCCCTAGCTCAATCTTCCAGCTGATGCACTTAGGAACAAAGGTGCCAAGGGTACCTATTGATATTGACTGACCAATATCCCTTCTTCTGGTGACAGAACCCATCTCTTTGTTTTGGAAGCTGCCTCCCAGACACTCAGTGGCTTGGGTGGGGCTGAGGCCACTTCTAACTTCAATAGTGGGCTGTGACCTAGGCCTAACCAAATAATCGACACAGTGATCTGTTCAGGGATGGGCACTCACTGTGTGCCCTGCTCCTGAGAGTCACTAAAGCTAAGGGACAGCCCAGCCGGTATAGCTCAGTGGTTGAGCATTGACCTATGAACCAGGAGGTCACAGTTCAATTCCCAGTCAGGGCACATGCCCAGGTTGTGCGATGCCCAGTAGGGGACGTGCAGGAGGCAGCCGATCAATGACTCTCATCACTGATGTTGCAATCTCTCTCTTCCTCTCCTTTCCTCTCTGAAATTAATAAAAACATATTTAAAAAAAAGCAAAAAAAGCTAAGGGACAGAGAGTGAGGGAAGAAGATGAACAGGCAGGGGGAGTGTCCCTGGTGACATCGTTTTAGGTCTGGGGATCCAGCCATGCCTAAAACTAATGGTCTCTCCCTGTTCTTGTGATTTCTGTCACTTGCAACCAAGAGTCCTGACTAAAACAGAAGGGGAGAGAAGAGGGTCCGGCTGGGGAGGGAGAGGGAAGATTCTGATAAAGCGAAAAGATCCTAGAAGCTTTTTTCCTGGCAGGGAGAGTAAGGAGAAGAGAAGGTGGAGCTGATGCTACCACACAGATGGCAAGGCTGGGCAGAGACCCAGGAAGCTGTGGGCTCCACCCTGGCACCCACCCACCTGGCGCCAGCCTGCCTCTTTTTGGCGACTCTCCTCCCAAGGCTCTGCAGGTTGTAAAGAGTGTTCCAAGTGCATCTCTCACTTGATACTCCTAGGCAGAAAGGCAGAGCTGAGATCATTATCTCACTTTGCAGAAAGAGACCATGAGGCTCAGAGAGGGGACGCGACTTGCCCAAGGTCACACAGCTGGTTGGTGGCAGAGCAAGGCAACCACTCTGCCTTTCTCTGCCATCTGTCTCATCTTGGCACCAACACACAACCTTTCCCAGTTGGCAGTGGCCTGGGAGTTAAGAGGTGTGGTTCTAATTGAGAGTCTGACACTGACCATAGGCAACCCTGGATAGGCCACCTTCCTGCTGGGTCTTGGGCAAACTCCACGAGAGCAGGGATTTCTGTCTGAGATGTTCGCTGCTGTATGTCTAGTGGTGAGGGCCATGCCTGGCACACTGTAGGTGCCAAATTTAAACTCACTCTCCACCCGCCCTGGCCACTCCCGATTCCAGAGCAGCTCATCCTACCCTGCACTCAGGCCCCTCAATATCAAAGGACCTCAGGGCTACATTCAGCCCTTCTTCATGCTCCACTTGTCCCAGCAAACACATGTCGACCCAAGCTTCAGTGACCACCTGCTCATGTTTCAGCCTCCAGCCCCTTTATAACCAACTATCTGATGGATGACTCATCATGAACTTAATACGCCCAAACCTGGTCCCTTCCCAGTGTTTTTGGGTCCCACGGTGTGTCCAGCTGCATGAGCTAGGAAGCTAAACTTTAGGTCCAGGTCTCCCTCCTGCTCCCTCACCTCCATGCCCGGCCTGTCATCAAGCCCCGGCTGTCTGATCTGCTGAATCTCTTACACACCCGGCCACTTTTCTCCCTCCACTGTCTTCTCTCACCTGGCCATTGCAACTGCCAGCCCCTCCCTTTCAAGCCTAACCCGCCCCTCTCTTTCCAGAGTGAAACCTCCAAGAAGCTCCCAGGCTGCCCCTCCCCTTGCCCTTAGCTCCCCACCCCCACCCTGATTATTTATTTATTGGGCTGCCAGCTGAGGGGGATGCGGTTGCCATGGGAACCTGCAGCCCCGAGTCAGGGCTGCCTCTGTTCTCAGTAGGATGCTCTTGTCTGTCTAGACGCCAACCCCTGGAGCCCAACACCAGGTGGGGGGTGTGGCGTGGGGGGCAGGGGATGAATAATGGACATGAGCCCACCCCAGCCCCAGGAAGCTGGCTGGGGGAGAGGGCAGGGAGGGGGGTGGGCTTGGGGCCACAAAACCCATCAGGAGTCTCTTGCATCCAGGCCCTAGCCAGCCAATTCTGCAAGTCAACTGCTTTCCTGGCCAAAATTCCAGTCATGTCGCCATGGACTTAGACACAGAAGTCAGGCTGTTTGAGAAGGGATGAGGGAGAGGCCCCTGAAGTTCCCCGAGAATGGCTTGGTCCAAGCCAGGTACTATCTCTTTTATTGACTTTAGTTACCAGAGGGCTGAGCTGTGAAGATTTCCCCATTTGGGACCAGGCAGACCTGAGCTCCATCCCCTGCTCAGCCGTGGTGTGACCTTGGGCGAGTTACTCCCCCTCTCTGAGCCTAGGAAAATGTCCTAAGGATTCAAACAGTGCATGTAAAGCTCTCAGCCCAGGGCCTGGCACACAGTTGGTGCTTGGTATATGGCGATAGGCTTTTCTGCATCCCCAAACTCAAGCCCCCGTTTTCCCAATGGATTTCTGAGGCAGCTGACAAAATTAAACTTGACTCGGCCCCTCATCCATGAAATGAGGGAGTAGGATTGAAGCCACAGACTGCAGAGCTGAAAGGACCCCTGGAGATCTGCTGGTCCAACCCTCTCATTAGGAAGGTGAGCAAACTGACAGCAGAAGGGGACAGTGACTTGTCTAAGGGGAGGGTCTTCTCCCTCTCCCTGAGCTCTGTCCCCATCTCTAAGGTCCATTTGAGTCTGAGTTGAAATAAACACCCAAAGAGAGATTGAAAGGAGTACAGTTATCGAGACCAGGTAGTCTTTGTCAGGACCAGGGAAGATGGATTTCACAGGGACTCAATTCATTGAACAAATGTTTCTTGAGCACCTACTATGTGCCAGGCCCTGTGCAGGGTATGTGGCCATGAACAAGCTGGTGTGGCTCCTGCCTCAGGGAGCTCAAGTCTAGAGACTGATACCACAGTCTTCTGGGAGCTGATGATGGGGGCTTCTCTGCCAGGTTTCCCATCCACCGTGTGCAGTGATCTGTGGGGACTCCTTCCTATCCGTCTTCCCCCCCACTCCCTTTGTTTTCCAGGGCTCCTGCAGCCCTTCTGCTTCTCTCTGTCCCAGCTTGGATCCTGCTGGAAAATGGCCAAGGCAATAACTGTTAAGTGAAATAAAACAAGCTGCAAAACAATATGATTCCATTTGTGTAAAAAAAAAAAAAAAAGCCGAGAGAGAAAGAGAGAGAGAGAGAGAGAGAGAGAGAGGGAGAGGGAGAGAGGGAGAGAGAGGGAGAGAGGGAGAGAGAGGGAGAGAGAGAGAGGGAGAGGGAGGGAGAGGGAGAGAGAGGAAATGTGTGTGACTGCAAATGCAGAGTCAAGAGCTGGGGAAATACAACAAATGATCATGAGAAGTTCTCTCTAGGGAGTGGGAACAGGGAGATGCGGAGACTTTTACTTTTAAATGTACACACTTCTATATTTCTGAAATTTTTTTACATTATACTTTTTGAAACAATGTTTTTAAATGTTGATTCATCACTTAGACCACGTAAAAGAGGCGCTAGAGTGGCTCGGCGGATCTGAGGTCGCCTCTGACGTGAATGTGTGTGGGACCCTGAGCAGGTGTCCTCCTCTGGGCCTCAGTGTTCTCATCTGTACATGGGGGCCTCTGTAGCTCCCTATCGCTATCTCGGCCTGGTGGTGCTGCAGCCTGCCTGCCTGCAGGGGACTGGCCTTGGGGTCCTGGGACCCCTGCTGAGAGCCAGAAGGCACTTTCCCCCCAGAAGCTGGTTCTTCTGGCCCCAGGTTCTGCCTGAGTCATCAAAGCCCTGCTTCCCCCGCCTCGCGGGACCCAGACCCAACATCACCTTCCTCTAGGTTCTACCAGACAAGGGAGCCCTCTCCCCACAGTCCTAATGCAGCTGCCTCGATATGAAGTTCCCCCTTTTACAGAGGGGCCTCAGAGCGGTCACCAGAGCCTCCTGAAATCACTCAGACGGGAAGTAGCAGAGCCGAGATCTGAGTCCTTGTCTCTACACCCACCGCTCTTCCCACTTGCCAGCCATCTCTCCGGAGACAGGGGATAGGCAGGGACAGAGTGGAGGTGGGGCAGAGCCTGCTCTGGATCAAGGGCCCCTCAATCACCCAGCCCAGCCTCCTGTGGGCAGTGATGTAACAGCTCACACTTATTAATCTTCAATTAGTGCCAGACACTGTTCTGAGCACTTCACATCTGTTCATTCAGTCATTCTACAAACAGTTCTCAAGTGCCTTTTGTGTGCTAAGTGCTGAGAACTCAGCGGTGAATAGAGACAGCCCAGCTCCTGTCCTCATGGATGACAGTCCTGCCTGTTCCCTCTTCAGTGCAGACACTAGGACATCGGCCCCAGCCCAGACAGCAGGGGAAGCAGAAGAGGGACAAGAAGAGGGAAAATTCTTTTCCATTAGAAAACAAAACAAATTCTCTCTGGAGATTAATACCCCTTCTCAATGGGTCTTAGAATTGTAGAATCATTTATTGAGCACCTATTGTATACTACCCTTCATACTCACATCACATCTCTTACGCCTATCCCACTGATAGACAAGGCCCAGAGAACTGCACGGCTGACCAAGGACACACAAAAGAGCTGAGGTTTGGGGCCAAGCCCTCACTCTTCTGTACCACATGGCTCCCTGAGACTTGCTCGGGAGCCTGTCTGCATGACCTGGCATTTGGGAATTTCACTCCTTACAGTCCTGCTCCCTCTTCCTCAGGACAGCCCCCATTCCCCAAGCCCCCAGGACAGCCCCCATCCCCCAAGCCCCCAGACTGCCATCTGTCTGTCCTCACACCCTCCTGCTGTGGCCCAGTCCTCTACCTCAGTGGGGCCTGCGGAGCCAGGGAGCAGCTGGTCACCACCTTCCAGGTAATTAGTCCTGGGAGACAAGCTTGGAGCTGTTAGGGAGCCCAGGACCGGCTCAGAGGGCTGCTCTGGCCAGCCCTGGTCCTGTCAGGAGGTAGTCACTAGGGCTTGGCCTCAGTCTCCATGGCAACCCCCCTCCCGTGACTGCTGACCCATCGCCAGCTGGGGGGCTCCTCAGGCCCCTTCTGGGCAGATCTATCCCACTGCACCTCTAAGCTGGCAGCTCCATTAAAAAGAGGGGATTGGTAGTGGTCTAATTAGCATATATCTACATTAATTTGCATAAACCCCCAGGCCTAGCAGCCCAGGGTGATACCAAGGTCAGTCTAAAAAAATCAAAGCGTCCCTCCATCTCCTACGGCTGATCTCCTCATGCACCATCTGGTCCAAACCCACAGGCAGTACATTGGGAGGCTGGGTGGGAAGTGCACAGAAGGGCCTTCAGGCCAGTGACTCTCTGTGACTCAGTCTCCCCCCCCAAAGAGTGGGGACAGGATGCCTGCTTCACATAGGTGTTGAGAGGACTGAGGGGTCTTCTCCATCATGTCCAGGTCCTGCCCTGTCCCCACCAACTCCCAATCTCCATTCCTAGAGTTCCTTGCTTTCTGCCTGCAGGCAGACCCCTCCTACACACCCAGAAAACGTCAGCTGGAGCTCAGTAGAGACCGTACCTTGGATCTATGGCTACTATGCCACCCTCCTCCACCCAGGCCCTTCCCCCGCTAATTTCTGGATTCTGGCAGGAAGTGGATTGGAAGCTGGAGGCCACTGGCTTTGGCTTTTCATCACACCTCTGGGCTTTGCCTTGTGCTGATGTACAGCGGGGAGCAGGGAGCATCTGCCCTGCGCCCCCCACTCCAGTGCACCCATGGGAGGCAGCTTAGGGTAATGGGACCGTGGGGGCGCTCTGGAAACAGGCTGCTTGGGTTTATTATGCAGACAAGCCTCAGTCTCCCCATCTGTAAAATGGGGATAATGGTCTCCACAATCCCTGGAGTTGGTGTGATAATTAAATGAAATATATATGCCAAGTGCCTGACACAGTAAGCGCTCCATAAATGCTAACTATTATTATTACAGTAATGACAGTAATAAGAAAAAACCTGAAACCACCTGGAAGGTCAAGGGAGGGCTTACAGAGAAGGTGATATGTAACTTTGGCCTTGAACTGACTATAATAATGAAACACTGGGAAGCCTCTGGATGTCCGTCAGAAGGACCCACAATGAATGAAGGAAACTCCACATAATGGGACAACCCAGCCATTATAATGGGTGTGGAAAGAAGGCCGAACTGGGCGGCGTGAAGGGCTGCAGCTTATGAGCTGGAGTAGTGCGATCCTTTTTGTGCAGAAGAAAGAAAAAGAAACAACCTTTAAATTGTTAACTCTGGAGAGTGGGACTGAGGCATTGAGATATTTCTGTGAGGTTTTACATTGAGGGATAATACTTTTATAAGAAAACAAAGAAGAAATTAATAGGGCACAAATGAGCATGGACAAAACCCTGAGGTGTAAGTGAGGTGCCCAACTGTCCCGGTTTGCCTGGGACTGTGCATTTCCTTAGGGTGCATCACTTTAAAGGAGAAAATCCAAAAGTCCTGGGCAAACTGGGACAAGTTGGTCACCCCAGATGTGGCAGGGTGTGGATGACTTGGGGGCCTAGGGCTGGCAAGGTGGGGAAGACCCAGGGCTCTGGCTGAGGTGAGGAGGGGAAGATGGGCTGGAGGTGGCACATCTGGTAGAGATCTGAGGCCTTCCCTGCTCAGGGTCCCACTCTCCCAGGACTCCCACCTTCCTGGCGACGCCCACTGCCTCTGTCCCCAAGTCCAAACTGTTGGGGCATCCCCAGTCCCAGGCCTCAGAAGTTGAGACCCCAGCAGGCTCTGGAGTGGGCAGTGAAGGCCTGGGAAGAGGGCACCCTCCAAGAGGAGCATTTCAGGCAGGGATGGAAGGAGGGGAAGACAAGCCGGGCGGAGAAACCCAGCAAAAACCAGGCTCTGCCAGAAGATGCCAGCTACCGACAAATGGACATTTGGAGAAATATAAAGGTGATTAATCAGATCTCCCCATTAGGTACCATGAATGACACCATATAATTAAGCCAAAAACTCATGGCAGAAAGCATCTTAAAGGAGCAGGCACTTAGGCAGGGAGAATTAATGAAGGAGGCATTGAGAATTTCAGGAGTGGCTATAAGGATGGAACTGGGTGGGAAAAACCAGAAGGTGGACAGAAAACATCTGCTCAGCATGGGACTGAGGCCTGAGTCCAGTAGTTAAACGCTCAGGCTCTGGGGGTCTGGCAGACCTGGGGTGAAGTCCCAGCTCTCACTTACTTGCTTTGGGACCTGGGAAAGTCACTTCCTGGAGCCTCAGTTTCCTCATCTACAAAATGGGAATACTACGACTAATATCTAGGGTTGTGTGAGGATTCAGTGAGGCAATGTGAGTAAAGGACTTTGCATATAGTAAGTGCTCAGTAAATTATCATTAATTGAACAAGTCACTTTCCCTTCTGGACCTTAATTTCTCACTGGCAAAAACAGGATAATGATTTCCTGTCTTCTTTGCAGAGAAATTAGAGCTCAAATAAGATCACAACCATGAAAGCAATTTATATACTCTAATGTGCTTTTTATTTTTAAACTGTAAAGTACTGTGCCCACATTATTAGGATAATTGTTAAGTCCTTGGTTTCATACCAAGGTCAGATTCTTGCCGCTTGTTCCTTGAGAAGCTGTACAGTGTTGTGGTTAAAAGTGTGGCCTTGGAGTCAGACTATCTGGGCTTGAAGCTACCTTTAACACATTAGCTGTGTGACCTTCAGCAAGTCACTTAACCTCTCTGTGCTTTAACTTCTCCATCTATAAAATGGAGATAATGATAATAGTACCTATCTCGTGGGGCTGTTGTGAAGCCTAAATGAGGGAATATGTGTTAAGTGCTCAGACCACTGGCTGGCCTAGAGCCAGGGGTAAAAAGCCATGTTAGCTGCGATGATGTCACCCACAGTGGAGATTCCTCCACTGAGGACTCATGTTCTGAAGGAGAAAAGACAACAGCTGTCTTTGTCTTTGGTGTGCAGGTGCCTTTGAGGCCAGGCAGGGCTACCCCACCCCCATCCGGCCCCTTGCTCTGCCCACCAAGTATTCATGGCACCCCTTGCACTGGACTTCAAGTGGCAGCGTTGCACAAGCCCAGGGAGCAAGGAGTTCCCTTCGGGGACCGGCATGGTCCACTTCACTTAATCCTCTCAACTCTTGAGTGGTGTCATTTCCTAATGTGGAAACAGAGGGCCAGGGAGCAAAGTAATATACTCTAGGTCATAGAGCGGGTATGTGGCAGAGGCAGGATTCAAACACACCTGTGGGCTCTGAAACCTGGCCCCCCCCCCCCCGACATTTCCCCATCAGCTCTTCTGGTCCACAAATAGCTGCTGGGCCCCTGCAGTGTCCCCACCAAGGCCTGACTCTCTTACTGCTGAGACTGGCAACCCTCCCAGTGAGTCTGCTAGTGCGACCGGTGACGCTGAGATGTGTTGTGTTCAAATCCATCATTTACTAGCCACGTGACCTCCAGCTTCCTCATCTATAACAAGGAAAAGATTGAAACCTACCTTTCAGAGTTGACATTAAGGGATGCAAAATATGGCGCTTGGCACACAAGGGCCACCTGGCAAATGTCACTGTCATCAACTCTGAGTCCAATCCTCCCAGCTCCCATGCCACTCTCCTCCCTGTGCTCCTGGAGGCCTGTGTTCTGACCTAGCTCAGCCTGTGCTGAAGCTTTCTCATTCCCGCCTCCTTCCTTTGGGGAAGGTTTCTTTCATTTTTTTTCTGGAGGCCTTTCTTCCTTGCTAATGAGACAAAACAGCCAGAGTCTTTCCCGCAGCCCTTTTGCTCTCCTCAAGCAGGGTGGCCTGGCTGCTTCACAGCACCGTGGAAAGCTCTCATGTCAGGGCACAGTTTGCTGGGCCTCAGGGCTCCCTCAAAAAGCTCCCTTGAAGCTGACCTGGGGCTCCTGCATGCCGGGCCAGCCTCTGACAGTGGCCATCCCTTGCCTGCAGCAGAGCCACTCCAACAGATACCAGACGAGATGCTGCTGTGCCAAATACTCGTGACTTTCCATTCCGCCCGACTCTGGCTTTTCTGTACTGAGCTCTGATGTGGGTCTGCAACAGCCTGTCTGACTCAGAATTATGTTGCTAAGACCTTGGGCAAATCCCATGACCTTTTAGGGCCTCCGTTTCCGCATCTGTAAAATGGGAATTGTAATCCCTACCCTTTTTGCCTCCTGGGTTAAGGGTGGATCCAACAGGGTAACTGAGATCATGGAACCATCAAGCTCTCCCCTCAGAGGGGAGACCCCCCAGGGCTCACACTGTTCCCACTGGGCCAAGAGCAGCAGCTCAGCAACGTTCAGGCCCCACCTCCCTCCCACCTGAACATCCCCAACAGCTGCAAGAGGGGGCTCTTCTGTGAGTTTGTTTTATCTGAAAAGAAAACGTATTCAGTATTCTACTCTGAATTAGAGCCTTCTTCCATTTCCCAGGAAATCAGGATAGTATTGATGCTCTACACAGATGCATGGTATCTATATCCTGGGGCTTTTATTCCCCCTCCCCCCAACTTGGCAGGTACAGGAACTGCAACCTGAGATGCTGTAAGGCTGGGTACCAATCCTGTCTCCACCACTTACAGGCCACACGGCTAGTAAGCCACTCAGCATGGTTAAGGCTTTTTTCTCACCTGAAATGGGGATAGTTTATACTTAAACTTAAGTCTGTGGGTCAAGGCCACGGTAAGGCTGAGAGGAGTGAGGAGAAAGGATCCAAGCCAGAGGTCAGGGACATGGACAGCTGTAGGAAGGGTCTTGAGAAGACTGGCTCTATCGGCCATCAGTAGACCTTTATTCTCGCCTCATTTATTGAACGTCAGTTACAATACTATACACTGGAGATACAATGGCAAACAAAGCAAAAACAGACACAGCCCCTTTCAGGATATAAACACCCTACAAAATGAGAACAGAAGGGAACTTTTTCAACCTGGTTAAGGACATGTATGAAAAACCCACAGCTGACATTATACTTATTGGTGAAAGTCCGAACAAGTTCCCCCTAAATTCAGGAACAAGGCAAGAATGTCTGCTCTCCTCACTTCTATCCAACATTGCATGGAAAGTCCTAGCTAGTACAATTAGGCAAGAAAAAGAAATCAATCAGAGGCATCTGGGCTGGAAAGGAAGAAATAAAACTAGATCTACATGCAGATGACATGATCTTGTATGTAGAAAACCCTAAAGAATCTATAAAAAAATTTAGGGCTACTAAATTAGATCAGCAATGTAGCAAGATCTAAGATCAATATACAAAAATCAGTTGTACTTCTATACACCAGCAATGAACAATCCAAAATTGAATTAAGAAAATTCCATTTACAATAGCATCAAAACAAAACAAATAAAGAGGCAAAAGATTCATACACTGAAAACTATAAAATGTTGTTGAAAAAATTAAATGAAAAGGCATCCAGTGTTCATGGATTGGAAGACTTAACATTGTTAAGATGGTAATACTTCCAAATTGATCTTATAGATTCAATACAATCTCTGTCAAAATTCCAACTAACTTTTTTTTTTCCAGAAATGGATTAGTTGGCCCTAAAATTCATACAGAAATGCAAGAGATCCAGAATAGCCAAAATAACCCTGAAAAAGAACAAAACTGGAGAACTTATACTTCTTGATTTTAAAACTTATGGTGGCACTACAGTAATCAAGACAGTGTGGTATGACCCAGGAGGCGTGGCTCAGCGGTTGAGCATTGACCTAGGATCCAGAAAATTGCAGTTCAATTCCCGGTCAGGGCACATGCCCGGGTTGCAGGCTCGATCCCCAGTAGGGGCGTGCAGGAGGCAGCCGATCAATGACTCTCTCACCATTGATGCTTCTGTCTGTCTTTCTCCCTCACTTTCCTGTCTCTGAAATCAATAAAGACTTTTTTTTTTTTAAAAAGAAAAAAGACAGTGTGATATAGACGTAAGGTAGGTATATAGATTAATGGAACAGAATTGAGAAGCCAAAAATAAACCCATGTATTTAGAGTTAATTGATTTTCAACAATGGTGCCAAGATCATTCAATGAAGAAAGCAGGTCTTTTCAACAAATTGTGCTGGGAAACCTAGATATCCATATGCAAAAGAATGGAGTTGGACTCCTACCTCACACCATATACAAAAACTAACTCAAAATGGATCACAGACTTAATGTAAGAGCTAAAACTATAAAACTCAGAAGAAACCATTGGCATAAATCTGAGTGACCTTGCAATAGGCATTCTTAGAGAGGACACCAAAAGCGCAAGCAGCCAAAGAAAAACTAGATAAATTGGACATCATCAAAATCAAAACCTTTTAAACATCAAAGGATACTATCAAGAAAGTGGAAAGCCAACTCATACAATGGGAGAAAATATTTGCAAATCATAGGTGTCATAAGGGTCTAGGATCCAGACTACATAAGAACCCTTTACTATTCAACAATAAAGTGATAAACAACCGAACTAAAAATGGGAAAAGGATTTGAATAGACATTTCTCCAATGATATACAAATGGCCAAAAAGCACATGAACAGATGCTCAACATCATTAGTCATTAGGGAAACGCAAATCAAAACCACAGATACTACTTTATGCCCGTGAGGGTGGCTAAAATAAAAAAGACAGATAATGACAAGTTTTGGTGAGGATGTGGAGAAAGTGGAACCCTCATGCATTGCTGGTAGAAATATAAAATGGTGCAACCACTGTGGAAAACAGGCTGGCTCCTCAAAAATTAAACATGGTTATAATATGGCCCAGCAATTTCATTCCTAGGTATATGCCTGAGAATTGAACTGAGTTTGCACAGCAGTACTCACAGTGGCCAAAAAATGGACACTCAATGTTCGTCAACTGATTAATGGGTAAACAAAATGTGGTATGTCCACACATGGAATAGTATTAGCCATAAAAATGAATGAAGTACTGATACATGCTACAACATGAATGAATCTTAAAAACATTATGCTAAGTGAAAGAAGCTAGTCACAAAGGACCACATGTTGTATGATTCCACCTCCTTAAGATGTCCAGAATAGGCAAATCCAGAGAGACAGAAAGTAGATTAGTGGCAGTCAAGGGCTGGCAGGAGGGAAAATGGGGTGTGACTGCTAATGGATGTGAGGTTGTTTTTGGAGGTATGAAAATGTTCTGGAGTTAGATGGTGGTGATGGTTGCACGTACTCTGTGAACATACTAGAAGCCACTGACTTTTACACTTTAAAATGGTGAAATTAAAAAATATATATATCTTTATTGATTTCAGAGAGAGGAAGGGAGAGGGAGAGAGACAGAAACATCAATGATGAGAGTCACTGATCAGCTGCCTCCTGCACGCCCGACTGGGGATCAAGCCCGCAACCTGGGCATGTGCCCTGACAGGGAAGCGAACCGCGATCGCCTGGATCCTAGGTCGATGCTCAACCGCTAAGCCAGGCTAAAATGGTGAATTTTATGGTGTGTGAATCATACCTCAGTAAAGAAGGAGGCGGAGGACAAGGAGGAGGCGGAGGAGGAGGGGAAATATCCCAGACGCAGCTCTTGTCCTCATGGAGCTTATATTATATTCAGTGGGAGGTGGGGAGAGAGAAAACCAAACACACCCCTGCTACACACACACACAAAGCAAAATTACTGTTGTATTAAGTGCCAAGAATGAGAGCTATGATGGAAGTGGTCTAGGCAGACTTTCGAGAGGAAGTGATCTGGAAGGAGAGGGGTTAGCGAGGGAAGAAGGCTGAGGAGGAGGAAAGGGCATGTGCAAAGCTCCTGTGGTGGGAGGGAGCTTGGCAAGTAGAAGGGCCCAGGAAAGATCCCTGTGGCTGGGGCAGGGGAAATGAGAGGGAGCAGGGCAACAGAGAGAAGGGCTGGAAGGGCTTCTGTGTCCTGTGGCCAGATGCCAACATGGCAGGGTCGGAGGCTGAGCAGGAAAACAGCTTACAGTTGGAGAGGGGGCACCAAGCCCCGAGTACCTCCTTGGGTCAAGCATCACACTGGAGGTATCGGGTCAAGTGCTCCTAATCAACATCTGGAAAGGAGTTGGGAGGTCCTTTCTCTGGGCTGAGCCACTCTTGATGGGACTTGATAGAGACAGAGGAGGAAAAAAACCCCAATTCCCCGACTTATTTAGTGGCACCTCCTGTACTGAAGCTCCCAGGAAGAAAATACTGATGGAAACCAGCCTCACTGCTACGGCAACAGCAACCCCTTCTGGCTTCCACCCGACTAAAGGCCAGGTGGGAAGTCTGCCTAGCAACAGTGGTGGGCGCCAGGAGCCCCTCCCCAGGGCTTCGGGATTCCCCTTCCATTCCCCTCCCAGCCTTGGCTCCCATCCCAGCTTCCCCGCTTCTCCTTCCCGTGGAGAATCACAGCAGCTACCAACAACAAAACAGGCCCTCACAGCTCCGTTTGTGATTTATGCCACCACCGGAACGTGGGACGATTAGCCCCACTGGACAGATAAAGACGCTGGGGTTCAGAGATGGAGGCCGGCCTGGTGTCCTCCCTCTGCACAGCCCTTACTCTCCAGTGTGCGACAGGTCTGTCTGGGAGTGCAGGCCTCCTGCTCTGATTCCTCTGTGCACAAAGGAATAAATGAATGGAAGGAGTGTCATCCCTCAGTCCTGTCCCCCTCTTCCTCTCCTGGTAATCCACCAGGTCTGGGGGGGGCGGGGCTCTGTTCTGGTCTAGCCCAAAAGGGCCAGGGGAGGGGTCATCTGGGGCCTGTGGGAGCCAGGGCAGTAAGAAGGGGTGCAGGAGAGGCCCTGTGCAGGGTCCAGCCCTGGCCCCTGAGCAGGTACCCCCCTCCCCCCTAGAGGACTGCGCTGAAGTGTTTCCCTTCCAAATGCCTGGCTCTGAATTTTAACACTAGTATTAATAATGGTGGCTAATATTTTGTGCGCACTTACCCTGTCAGGCTTTGTGTCAAGCCCTTCGCAGGCGCCATCTCATTTAGCCCTCAACCCCGAGTGAGGGATGGGTCACCGCACCTGTCTTAGAGACGGGGGAGCACAGCCCGAGATCTCAGAGCTGGAGAGGGGGCAGAGCTGTGACAACCTTGGTGGGTCAGACCCGAGCCCAGGCTCTTAAAAGATACTGCAGCCCCCAGGCTGGCTGAACACTAAAGGGAGGGCGGAGGGGCTGGGAAGAGGGAGTGGAGCTGCCTCCTGCGATAGCTGCCTGGCCCCCGGCCAGGGCCTGTTGGAGGGAGAGGTGGGCTGTGGCAGCGAGGGTGGAGGGAGGGCCCCTCCTAGGGGCTGGGCCCCCTGCCTGATCTCCAGGCCTGGGGTTCACAGGAGGAAGGAAAAGCAAGAAATGATTCATAAGTGCCTACTACGTGCATACGCTGAGCATAGCACTTTACAGGTGGCATTTCATGTTATCCCTAGAAAGACACTAAGAGATAATAGCTAACGCTTATTATATCCCAAGTAGCTCTCGAATGCTTAGCAGGCTTTGATTCATTTAATCCTCACAGAAAACATGCCAGGTAGAGACTGAGATCATCCTGGCTTCACACATAGGAAACTGAAGCATAAAGAAGAGAAACTGCCCAAGGTCGCACAGCTGACGAGGTTTGAACCAGGTTTTCTGGCCCCAGGGTCCCTGAGGAACAGACTTACTATACTGCTAGGGGAGCGGGGTCCCCATTTTCCAGAAGGGGAGAGTGAGGCCCTTTCTTGAGGGCACCAGGTGTCAGAGTGGAGTTTGAGTCCCATCTCCTGGGAATGTACGCAGCATTATGACTTATTTAGTGGCACCTCCTGGACTGATGGGCCCCTTTGCCACTGCTTTCTCACCAGCTCTGCCTGGAAACATTGAGACCATGGGGAGTGGTTCTAGCTGCAGACTCTTGGCCACGGCTGCCCAGAACTGAGCAGAGGAGCAGACCACTCCCACCCACCTGGGAGTATTTATTTTTGTTCGGGGTATTTTTGTCTGAAATCACACACACAACTGTGATCCTTTCCAGAAATGGCATCAGCCCACTTCCTAGAACAGTTGGATTGGACCCAAAAGGCCCCACTGCCTCCCTGGGCCTCTGTGACCCTGTCTGTTCAAACAAAGGGTTGGAGGGATATTCTCTGGGGATCTTCCTGGCTTCCAAATTCCAGGATGCTCTGTCCTGGAGCTTCCTACTCAGCACACAGTCATGACTGTGTGCATTCTACAAGCACCACCCTCCAAGAGCCTGATCGTGATTCCTGTTAGCCGTGATTCCTGTTAGCCGTAATTACAGCAGCTACCACATCCTAAGCCTTGGCTAAGTGCCAGGTGCTATGCTGAGTGCTTTGCATGGATTCTCTCATTGAGTTTGCTCAGTAGCCCTAAGAGGCATTTTACAGACAGAAAAACTCAGCTCAGAGAGGCTGAGCAACTTGAATGCACTCACACTCCTAGGGAATAGCAGAAACAGGATGTCTCAACATCACCTGGTGCAGGCCTTGATAAACCATGCCCCCTATCCTCCTCCTGTCCCATCCGACCTCAGGGGCCAACCAGCCTAGCCCGTCACAGCTGACAAACACGGTGTAATGCCCAGGATGGGCCCGAGACAGCCTCTCACTTTAGTGGGGGATCCCTGAGTCCCAGGTGGCCTGTCTTGGGGATGGCAACAGCTAGTAGCAGCTTGGGGACAGCAGCCTACTCAGATGGCACATGGGGCGACTGATAACAGACAGGTAGTGACAGGCTGGAGCAGTTGGAATCGCCCAAAGCTGATCAGGCACCTGCACCCCACACCAACTCCATACCCTTCTAACACTGGGGGTCTTCAGGGCTAAGCCAAGAGTGTCTAAGTATTTAAGCTATAAACCAAGCTGACAAACTCTTAAATACACTATGTCCTATGCTCTTACCTAGACACAATGGTCTGGAAGGTCAGGCTGTGAACTTAAATTTCTCTGCCTCCTTAAGGTTCTGTGCTGGAAGACAGCATCTTCTAACTGCAGCCAGCATTCCTACTTCTGGCTTCCTTCTGGGCAGGGGCCTCATACACAGGTCTGGACACATGTGTAGGTAACACCCACACCTGCCCTTTCCCACATAGGCTGCTTTTGTTCCTGGGGCCTGGAGGTGCACACGCCAGCCACCCAGGCTGTCCTCGAGAGAAGCCTGGTAGGTACTGAAAGTGGGCTTGGGGCTGACTGGACAGGGGAATCTGGGGTCTGTCATGAGGAAACTGGTCAATCTTCACTGGAGACAAGCTCCCAAAGCAGAGTCTCAGGCCACACAGGTGCCTGGGCTCTGTGGCAGCACAGGGGGATAGACAGAGCTCAGGATTTAGTGTTGGCATCCGGGCAAACCACAGCTCTGCCACGTGCTTGCTGACTGCGGCCCAGTGAATTCCCCTCTTGGGTCCCATTTGCTCATCTGTAAAACAGGGATGACAGTTTCTGCCTGGTAGGGCTGCAGCGAGGAGTAAACGCAATGAGGTCTGCGCAAGGGTTCGTGCTTTGTTTGCAGACCCTTCAACTCCACACGGACCACCATGTCTAAGAAGCCCTCTCTGTAACACCCAGATCCTTCACCATCTTCTGTACAGCACTGGCCCTACCCCAGCTCAATCACTGAGAGCACCTGAGCCCGCAGGGGCAGGGACTGTGCCTCCCACACCACGGAGCCCGCAGTGTGGTGTTGCAGTAATGGAGGTGGTGGGGGCAAGGTGTTGCCAGAGCCTGAATGAAGACATCAATGTGTAGGTAGGGCTGCAGGAGTACAGAGAAGCTCCAAAAAGGAAATAATGGCTTAGCTGGCCTTAAAGAGGGGAAAGGAATTCCAGAGGCCCGAACAGCATATGCAAAGGCCCTGAGGTGCGAGGTGCTGCTGGCGTGCTTGCATCAATGTGGCCCGAGCTCAGGGACTGGAGGTGGTGAGTGTTAGGTTGGAGGGCAGGCCAGCTGGACAGCCCAGTGTCCCGCTGGCTAGACCACTAATTCTCTCAGAACAGCACCCGACTGTGATCACTGGGCAGTCTGGTGAGGGGCTAATAAAAGGCCCTCATCTGAAAGTTGGCCCCGTGTGAACTTTCACCTCTAACTGGACAGAGCTGCTGTGTGCGGCAGAATGATCTATCTTCACATGCTGGGAAGCTGGAGACCCCTGCTGGGCACAGAGTCTGCTGCCAGGGTAACCACCTGTCACTGGAAGAAAGGGGACAGCTCCTTACAGAGAGTCAGTGAAGGGGAACTGGTTATCATGGCAACCTCCCCTCAGGTGGGACAGGGTAAGGGAAGAAGGAAGCCCGGTTGTTCCTAGGATCCCCATTCCCAGGATGGAGCCCCACTGACTCCACAATCCTTCTCTGACTGTATCTAGCCTCCATCCTCTCCTCTGTCCATTTTGGCCTTAGGTGACAGTTTTCCTTCATGAAGCCACATCCTCCCTGTCACAGCCTAAAGGCTGGGGGGCTATCTCCTTGGTGACAGCAGGGGCTCCTGTATCCATGGTGACCCTCTCTCAAGAGAGACCCTCATCTGCCAGGGCTTCACTTTCTTTGCCAAGGCTGGTTCTGGGGGCAGTAACTCCTGTCTGGGGTGGTGACCCAGATCAGTGGCAGGGCGCTCCCACTCTCTCCTCAGCTGACACAGAGTGAGAAAAAGAAAATTCAATGTGTTACCTTCCACCAGGACATGGATGCAGAGGGCACATTAAACAGCCTGACAAGGAAGTTCAGACCAACTCAGGACCAAACTGAAGCTCAAAAGAGAGCAAACTGTGCCCTCAAACCTGGTGGGGTACAAAGCATGAGGGTTCTAGAGCCCAAAAGGCCTGGGCTCGAGTCCCGCACTGACACTGTGTAATCTTGGGCAGGCTTTGTCACTTCCTGAGCCTCAGTTTCCTCACCTGGACATCGGAGATATTAGTATCTACCTCCTAGGGTTCCTGCATAATTGAGGAAAGGCATCTGAAGTGAGAAACAGCACCTGACACCTCCCTACATCTGTCTCCCTTTCTCCGAGAGAAGGGAGGCACGCGGCTCCTGGGTGACCTTTCTCTGCCGGTGGGGCATTTGGTGGGGTAGAGCAGTGGCTATAGGGTCAGAAACACATTGGCTGCTGATACTGTAATTATTACTACTAATTATGCGGCCACGAATGCAGTCCCATCTGGTAAATTTCTTCCTCCCAGTAACTTACATTTCCTATTGTCACTGTAGTCTTCCTTCACTACAACCTGACAAAGGAATGTTTTCTAGAAAGTAGGAGCCACGAGCGTCTTAGTTTTCCGGCAATGCCCACCCCAGGATCCCTGGCAGGGAGCACCCAAGAAGCTCAGCATGGAAGGGACTTGGAAATCATCTATTCTAACTTAGTATGCCAGGCAGAAAGCCCTCCTTCCCAGCCTTATCGAGCGCTTGAATGCCTCTGGGGAGAAGGTCCTCATTCCCTGCAGAAGGTGGGTGGTGCCCAGGACTCCAGGGAGGCCGAGCTCCACAGGGGCAGCAGAAGCTCAATGGGCAGCTGGGAGTTGGGGCTGGAGGGAACTCCCAGGGCCATCCCCTCACCCTAGCAGCCCCACTTCCCTTCCCGCTGAGAGTTGACAATAGGAGTGGTTCTAATTATGCTCTAATTGCTTTCTTCCAGGCAGTTTCTCTGGAGCCAAGGAGTTCAGAGTTCATGAATAAATGAAGAGGGAGGAAGCGGGAAGGGATGTTTATTGATCCACAAATTTCTACGTGCCAGTGTCTGCCCCACAAATGCTTAGGCATGGAGCTGTGTGCCGTTCCGAATGCATACAAAGAAACAACATACACACCAAAGCCCCCAAGCCCCTCTCTCCAAAAGAGAGGGTAGGGGTTAAAACAGAGGTTACAAGAAGTGTCCTAAATTGGCTTTGGGTCCCAGTCCCAACTCTGCCACTGACTTGCACTGTGGTCTTGGGCAAATCCTAGTTTTCTGGGCTGTAGAAAGTAGGGACGAAGGTAATGCCTGACAGGCCCCTCTCAGAAAACCCACACGTCAGATGTCAATGGGAACCATCCAGCTAGACAGAACCCTGAGCTGGGCCAGGCGGGCACTGTCACCCTCAGAATGCCCTTTCACCCAGATGCCTCATTCTCTAAGAACTGGCCAAGCAGCTGGGGGCTCCAGGGAAGTGGCAGGAGGAACACTCACACCTCCACGCTGGCGGGACACCTGGGGGGGAAGAGCAGGGGCACTGAACGCTGATGCCTGCTTAGCCACTCACTGGCCCTGGGCAAGGCCCTTGAGCTTCTTGAGCCTCAGTTGCTTCATCTGTTCAATGGGAACGACACACTATATGTTCTGAAGGTTCACCGAGGGAATATAATGGCCTTAGCTGAGTGCCTGGCATATAGTAAGCATTTGGCAAGTGGTAGCTGTGATTGCTAATACTGTCAATGACACTGCAAGTAGAGCTTGGTACCTTCTTAACAGATGAAGAAACAAAGGCATGGGTCAAGCAGCTTGCTCCAAATCATTATTAAGTGGCAGGGTTTGAACTCGGGCCCATCTGACTGTACTCCAGTCTTGCTTCTCCACTGCCATCCCCAAGAGCTGGCACATAGTTAGTGTCCATAATAACGTGCTGAGCAACAGAGACATGTGGGGGGAAATGAGTATAACGGGCTCTGTTTCTCATGACCAAGGTAAGGGCGGGTTGATGGAGTTAGAATGAGGCCCAAATTTCCTTCAAGGTCAAAGCCAAGTGCTGGGTGGGCCTCCTCAGCGCCTGGGGCCAGGCAGGTGGGATAAAGGGGATCCTTGGTATGTGTCTGTGGAAGGAAATCTTTTTACCCCTCCATGACTTCCACTAAGAGGACAAAGTTAGGAACCCTGGCTTTGGCATTTGCCAGAACCCGCTCTGCCACTGTCTTGCTGTGTGACTTTCAGCAAATGACTTCAGTTCTCTGAGCTCCAGAGCCCTCGTCTAGGAAATGGGGATAATCACAGCCCACCTACCTCTGGGGCTGCTGCGAGGGAGATGTGAGATGACGTGTGTGAGGCCATATGTTAGAGGGTAGGAGTGGGGCCTACAGTCTGGCTGCCTGGGTTTGTACCCCAGCTCCAGCACTGCCTGCAGCCTCAGGCTCTGCTTCTGTAAAACTGTGTCTACTACATAAGGGTGTAGCGAGGGTGAATGAGCCTCTACAGGTGAAGCCGTTCCAACAGTAGGCAGTGTGCATAAGTGCTCAATAAATCTCCTCTATTAGACCACACCTCGTGCAGAGAGCCTGAGTTCATTTCACACAAGGGGAAACAAAGCCCCAAAGAGGTGTGAGGGCTTGTCCAAGGTCCCAGAGCCAGGTCACCACAGACTCAGGCCTCTGAGGGATCCAGCCCCTGTCCAGATCTCAGCTTGCACAGATGACCACAGACCTTTCACAGCACCTGGGCCATCCTACTCAAGGACTGAGGACTCTAGGAGGTGGGGAGAGGCTGAAGCGCCCCTCTCCTGTCCTCCCTGGTGGCTCCAAGGCTCGCTTAAACCAGTGAGGTGTGTCAGAGGGCAGGGAGGACTGACTCACCTGCCTGGCCCACCTGGCTGGCCCCTCCACTCCAGGGCTGGCTGCAGAGGCCTCAGAAGCAATCCAGGGATCCGGACCAGAACACCATTTGTCAGCCCTGGATGGTGGTGGCAGGCTCATCTCCATGGCAACAGTGCAGTGTGAAGGCATCCTGGCATCATTAGGGAGCGCACTGAGTAGTATAAACAGAGGCTGCAGTAGATTACACGCCTATTATGAGCAGTCTCAGGCTCTGAGCACTGGTAATTATGCCTAATTGTGCATTTAATTGTGTAATTGAAAACCCGCATCTCTGGTTCAGGTTGGGGCTTCAGAACTTATCCTCCCTCCCCGCAAAAAGAGGCTTAGGAACCACCCCTACCCTGAAAACCCCAGGGCTGCCTCCCCTTCTAGGGCAAGGGGTAACCAGAACCATCAAGGGAGGAAAAGTGCCTATAGACTCCCATTCCCTACTTCCTGTGCCAGGTTCTGTGATTTGGGGTGGGAGGGGGTGGAGCATGCTTAAGGCAAAGGCTCATGGAAGAGCACAAAAATGCTCACAATTTTAATTATTTGTACTAGGTACCATTTTGTAGTATCGTCACTGTCCTCTCAGGACCCAGAACCACATCTGGTGGCTCCAAGGGACCTGGATCCATGTCCAAGTGGTCATCCAACGTATATAATAATTCTTAATCACTGCCAGGGACAGGGAACTCATCACCTGATTGTCAGTCTGCCACTGCAGGGCCTCTGTAGTTCGAAAACCACTGTTACACTCTCCTCCATGCCCCAGTGTCAGACTGGTGAAAATAAGGCTCAGAGAGATGCAGGGCCAGCTCAAGTTTGCACAGCAAGTGAGTTTGAGAACCAGGGGATTCTGGCTTGCAGCTGAGGGCATGTTTTGTACCTTAAGGTGAATCAGCACTTAGGATTGTGCCCAGCACTTTGTGGGTTCTTCACAAGTATCTGCTGACTGTAACTCCAGGTAGGGTTAGCTGGAGACAATGCTTACTCTCTGACCCAATGGTGTTTAGTTTTTCTGGAGTTCAGAAAACTCACCGGTGGTGACTAGGGATTAATGATGGGTCAGAATCTCCTGCTCTCAACCTCTGTGGTCTGACACTTCATTTTACAACCAAGCATGCTATGTGGGCATTTGGGATGGGGACAGTATAAACACTTATTCAAACAGAAAGAGGGAAGATGTCGCCTGAGTCCCTGACAATCTGACAGCCAGGTGCAAAGCCTGGAGAAGGCCATCAAAGGCAGTCTCCTCTTCCCAGAGCCTGCAGCAAGGTGGGCCACTGTGGCAGCAGCTCTGATCTCTCTCTGGGAAAGGACAGACTCATTGATGACTCACAGCTGGAGTCCAACCTTCTCCCTTTACAGAGGGGGACAGAGAGGGTCAAACTTTTCTCTCTGATTCCCTCTGAGTGAGCACCGGGCTCTGTGCCCAGAGCTCTCCCTGCATTATCTCAGGTCACCCTCACTATAGTCCCCATATTACAGAAGAGAAGACCAAGGGACAGTCAGGTCCAAGGCCACAAGATTTAACAGAACTTCTGCTCCAACTTGGGCCTTTTACTGGTTGAAAAAGGAGACATGTCCTATTTCCTACCCCACAGAATTCAGAATCATAGAACCTGCTTTCTCATTTCCAGTGCATTCAACAGTGTGAATTCTTTGTGAGCTCCTTCTCAGCATATCTTACCTCAAAGGAGCCTCTGTCAACTCTTTGAGGCAGATTATTACCATCCTGCCTGGCTGGGTAGCTCACCTGGTTAGAGCATTGTCCTGATACGCCAAGGTTATGGGTTTGATCTCCAGTCAGGGCACATACAAGAAGCAACTAATGAATGCATAAGTAAATGGAACAACAAATAGATATTTCTCCCCCCCCCCCAAAATCAGTACTACTACTACTACTACTACTAATAATAATAATAATAATAATAAAAGATTATTACTATCCTGATTTAGAGAAATGCAGGTGAAGCTCAGAGAGGTTAAGTGTCTTCCCAAGGTCACCCAGCTACAAAAAGGCAGAGATAAAACTCAAATCCCAGCCTGACCCCAAAGCCCAAGCTCTTTCCAGTCAACCTCCCTGCCCCAGGATTTGCTAGCTGCTTTGAGAGGCAGGGGTCAGGAGGCCAGGGCAACCCAGTAGAACCTGCAACCACAGATACAGCTCTTCTAAAACCTTGGTGCTTATTGGCAGAAGCATGTGTCTCAGGAAGGCTTGCTTTGCTGCCTGAGAGTCTCCCTGTCTCCAAATCACCATTCCTCTCCCTCTCCTGATCAAGAAGGGAAGCCAAGGGCACTGGGACTGGGATTCCCCAGACCAAAGCCAGCTGCACTCCCTGTGGACTAGAACTATTTTTGAAAAAACACATCTCTGGTCTCAGCCTGCTCTCCCAGTACCCACCCCTCCCTGACACTAGAGGAAAGGGGACTGCAATGATTAGAGCTTGGTTCAGATTTTACAACTGTCCTCAAATCCTTTCCCCCTGATCAATCACCTGAGGCCTAGACTGTATCTTATTTCCTTGGCAACAAGTCACTTCATTCTTCTGAGCCTCAGTATGCCCATCAGTAAGTGGGTATAAAAACCATACCTACCTCGTAAGGGTTGTTATGAGGGCTGATAAGTCTTCAATACAGGTTAATTTGTTTTGGGGGGAACTTTTTCTCAACCTGCATCACTTTCCTTAAACCCTACACAGGCCTTGGGATGAGTAGAAATGGGGACAGGGTGGTGGCCATGAATAAGCCAGATAGTAACAAGGGACAGGTATACAAAGTGCTTAGCACAGCACCTGGCTCATAGCAGACACCAAACAAAAAAGGAAGTTGTTTATTATTATTATTACTATTATTGCTGCTGCTGTCATTATTATTTCCACTGAACCATAGTTTCCTTATAAAGAAACTAAGACCTGAAGAACTTACAGGCATGACTCTGATCAGCAAATCTCTAATCCAGACAGAGATGGGGGCAGAAGCGACCTGTTCAAGTCTCAAGGCAAATAAGAGCTAACCACAGGGAGCACATCCCCTCAGCCAGGCACGTGCTGTTTGGACACTGTCTCATGGAATCCCCCAAACTGCCACGGGGTAGGAGTTGCTGTTCTGACTACTTTATAGGAGAGTCAGAGGCTCAGAGAGGGTAAGGGACTTTCTGGAAGTCACAAAGCAAGGCAGCAATGACTGTCTGACCCAAGAGATATTGCTCCTAACCCCTGTGCCAGATTTTAGAGCAGCTGCCATTTATGGGGAGCTTATCGCAAAATCACCCACTCACCCACCCCTGCAAAGGAGCAGAACCAGGGCCACCCCCATCCCACAGAGGCCCCCTTCTCCATTCCACCCTGCTCTGCCAACATCATAAGGGTCTTGAGAGCTGTCTAACCTCAGCCTGTTCATCTGCAAAAGGGAGGTGATTACCCCCCCCCCCCACCTGTCTATAGGGGTCAGTGGCTTGGACAGTTTCATGCTCCTGACTCCAAAGCCTGGCTCAAGGACCTGAAGCACCCACAGCAAAGCCAGATGCTCCCCAGGAAGCCATGAGCTGGCAGAAGCAGCTGCTTCAGAGCGCAGCCCGCCCGCCCCCACCCCCAGGCGCCGTCTCCCTCCGGTCTTCACCATCACTATCGCTAATAACGACATCAATCAGGTTGACCATGTTTCACACCATTACTCGCAGCTCAGCAGGAAGCTACATATTTCCGCCCTCACCCACCACCTTCAAGAAAGCAAAGTGCGTTCCAGAAGGGAAGAGAATGAAACTGATGTCTTTCTGAGTCCCTACTATGTATATGGCACTGGCTAAGTCCCTTTCATAACTCTGAGAGGTAGGGATGACTCTCTTTGACAGAGGAAGAAAGCTGGGGTCCAGAGGAGTGAATGCATGTGTCCAAGGTCACACAGGTGGGACAAGAACAGGCACAGCAGTGATGTATTTGAGCACTCCCAGGCTCCCAGTGCCAGGCATGTGCATGATCCTATTGAAACATTCTCAGTTTCATTTTCAGATGACACAACTGAGGCTTGAAGCAATGAACAGACCTGTGGGAGGTCACACACTGCCGAAATGTGAGCTGCAGAGTGGTCCAGGGCGGAGAGGGGGTGGCTCTCTGCTCAGGCAGAAGAGTGCTCGCATCCTGCTTCTGTCACTGACTAGCTGTCACTGTTAGTGATCGCAGGCAAACTTTATCCCTTCTCTGAGCCTCACTTTCCTCATCTGAAAAATGGGGTAATAATGTCTCTTCCATTGTGGGGAATAACAGTTAGAAGGATAAAAACAGTAAAATAGCTAATATCGATCATTTAACATGTACCGGGCACTTTGCCAAGCACTTTACATATGTAAGCTCATTTGGTTAAATGAGGTAATGCATATAAAGTGCTTAGCACAGGACTCCAGAAATGGGAGTAATAATGGCGATGATGAAGAAATTGATGATGACTCCCTTGGGCAAATCTCCTTGGTTCATCCTCTTACGGGAAGAACAGACTGGCCTGTAAGGTTTCAGGAAAGAGGAAGACTAGAAAAGAAGGGCAGGGTCTGGACAGGGGAAGGAAAAGGGAAATGCATGAAAATTAGGGAGTGAATAGCATTAATAATGTCAAGACAATATGTCAAGTAGGAGCCAGGAAAGCAAGGGATCCAAGATATTCTACAGAATGGAACCAGATTGAGATGCACCAAAACCTCCAGGCCAGCCCAGACCACATCCCAGAGTCACTGATGGGCAGAACTGGCAGGACCCTAGAGACACAGACTAACGGTTCTTCCCATTTTACAAATGGAAAAACTGAGGCTTGTAGTGGGAAAAAGACTTGCCCAGGTATACATGATGTCTGTGGCAGAGCTGGGCTTGAATCCAGGCCTCCTGACTCTCAGCTCAGGGCCCAATACTTGCCGTTTCCCACAAAGGAAGAGTGCAGAGGGGCACCTGGATGTTTGGGCCACAACTCCAGGGAAGCATCCCATGGTATATACATCATTAAGATAGTAACAATAAAAAGCTAAGGTTTATTGAATCTGTTGTGGCACAGTGCTAAGTTCATTATAAGCATTTAATCCTTACAACAACCCTACTTAGCAGATGACAAAACTGGCTCAGCGAGGGTAAGCAACTTGCCTAAGATCACACAGCTAGAAAGTGACAGTTAGGACTCACACCCAAGTCTGATCCCTATCAAATCCCAGAGCCTTGTCCCTATACTTGTTCACCTGAATGGTACAGCCCCCACCTGCTTCTCCTACTCTCCAGTACACCCTCACACCCTACTCCCTCACCCAAAGCCAGTCTACCCCAGCTGCAGAGGAGTGTTTAGAACTGGCCTGTTTTATTGTAATGATCAAACCCCGTTCAAAACAAGGAAAACGACACTGTTCCTCTTGTAAAGTTGTCAGTTGAGAAACTAACAGCCTCTTCCTTCTCTGCCCCTTTCCACTGGGTGAGAGAAAACAGGCTCCCTTTTCCCTGGGATACTGTCAGGCTGGTGAATTCCAGTATCTAGCAGCACATTATGGAAGCTGCCAGGGAGCAGAGGCTCCTGGGGGTGACAACTGAAGGGACCCACTGTGCAATCACCTCAGACAGAGCAACAGAGCCAAGAAACCAATTTTCAAGTCCCTCTTCTGAGTGCCTCCCCAAATTATCTCATGTAACCCTCACAAGCTGCCCAAAGCCACCCAGCAGACATAGGAGATTCAGAATCCCAGCCAGGTCACGTCTAACTCCAGAACCCCATGAGCTGTGAACCCTCTATGTGGAAGGGTGTTTTAGCTTAGCTGGTGAGCGCTATGAAGGCAGGTGAGTGGGAGTCAGGGAGACTACCTCCATCTACCACCTTCATCTCTCTCTAGAGAGTAGTAACCACCCCCAAGGGACCCCTGACTTAATCGGGGCCAGAACTACTGATTTTATAATTAAGAAGGCAATGGAAGATGCTGGTCGGCTGCCTGGCTGCAAAGCCTGGCTCCTAACTGTAGAACTTTGGGTAAGTTCCTTTAGAGGTTCATTATGAGGATTTAATGAGTTAATACTTGGAAAAGTGCTTACAAGGGTACCCAGCACCAAGCAGGTGCTCCCTAAAGCTAACTATTATTATCATCAACAGAATGAGCATGGGAAAGCTATTAATAGTGCTTATCTTCAGGGTGTGGAACTAAGCAGAGAACGAATCTTACCTTTATGTTCTGCTCTGTTTGATTATTTATTCATTTTTACAATATGTGATATTACTTTTTTCTAATAAAAAGTCCTAGTTTAAAATTTAAAAATGAACAAATACAGAAAAAAGAGTCCTCTGAATAGTTTCAGCACTTCTTGGCATTTTATGTTCCTCAAAGCAGATAAAGAAGGGTGTTTCTCCTGTGAGCCTGGAGGTGCCAAAATAACAGATTCATTCATCTATTTTACAAATATTAATGGAGTGCCAGGCACTGTTCCAGCTGCTGGGGATTCAGCAGGGAACAAAACCGATCATTTCTGCCCTTCTGGAGTTTCCATTCTACTTGATCTTAATTAATCGCCTCTGCAACCCTCAAGGATGAGCAATTTACAGAGGGGCAGACCAAAGCAGCCCAGTGAGGGGAAGTCTCCTGCCTGCATGCCACAGCTGGGAGCAGGACTGCGATCTTCTAGGCTGGGCCGTTTCTACCACTGCCCAAGAGGGCAGGTCTGAGGATGGCAAGTTTGGGGCAAGAAGTGAGAAGCAGGATGAATGAGGAGGTCTGTACATCCAGGCTCAAAGCTTCACTCTGTATTCCTGTATGCGCCTATGGTGGAGAGGGGCGAGGGTACAGGAAGGGTGGAAACCAGGTCACGGAGGCAGGTAAAACTCACACTCAAACTTGAACTTTTCCCACGCAGAAACCCCTTGTTGTTGGGCCTCAGTTCTAGGGTAGGCAGAAGACCCTGGCCTCTCCTTAACCACCTTCCCAAATCCACCTGCGAGAGCCTGAATTGGAGAGTCGGTTCCCTTCAGCTCCTGAATTCATTCCACTAGCCTCCCTGAGACAAGAACCTGCGACAAGAACCTAACCTGGGCTGGGGTTAGGCACAGTGCCTTCAGATGCTCCCATCCTCCCCAGAGCACCCAGGTATCCCCACCTCCTTCAGTGCCAGCCCAGAGAGACAGGAGCTGCTCTGTCTGTCCTCAACCCTGGTGCTCTGGTGGAACTGATGACTGATGGAACACCCATGCCACGGTGGTCACAGCCAAAGCAAGGAGGAGGGGGAGCACCTGGTTTGTCAGACCGGTACCTGGCAGCTCCTTGTGATCCTTTCCTGGAAGGTGCCTCTCCATTCCCAGGCCTGCTCCGTCAGGGGGATGAAGAGAGGCAGAAACAGCACAAAGGAGCGGACGGTTCTTGGAGTCTTAAGATCCCAACAAGATCCCAACACACACAGATGAACATGGACCAGAAATGGTCGGAGATGTAGAGCCATACCAAAGAAAAAGCCGGAAAGAGACGCGCACAGGAGCAGAGACTTTGTGAGAAACACTCGCAGGGGCGGAGACCAGAGGCAGAAACCCAGAGGAAGCGAGACCCATGCAAACGAGTGACTTAGAGGAAAACACGCGGCAGGGACCTCCAAGGACCCACAAACCAGCCCCGGACACCCCCAGCCCCAGTCCCACAGCGCACCTCCCAACAGGAGGCCACTGGTACTGTGTGGGCCAGACGCGTGGAGCCCGGGGCGCGGGGCGGGCCGGGGACTCGCACACAGGGCGCGCTCCGGACTGGGGAGCGCCGGCGAGGAGCGCACACAAAGAGACAGCACGGCCAGCGGGAGCAGGCTCCGCCCGTCCACTCAGAGACTCCAGACCACCCCCCACCCGGGCACTCGCACCACACGCACACAGACACAGCACCCCACCCGCACGCCCAGGGACCCCGCCCCGCCGCGCCCCACCCTGCTCTGGCCGCCCGGGAGCGAGGCGCTCACCAGCTGCAGGCAGCAGAAGGCGACGAGCGTGCAGCGCCCGCTGCACTTGCCCATGGCTCCAGGGGCCGCGCAGGCCGTCCGCCGCCTCCTCCGCACCGCGCGGTCTCCGCGTTCTTCCCGCTGGGCGCCCCGGGCGGCGCGGCCGGGCGCCTAGGGCCGGGCCCGGGAGCGCCGGGTCCTCAGGGCTGGGGCGGGCCGCCTGCGCTCTGAGTCCATGGTCGGTCCACCCGCGCGCTGGCTCAGCCGCGCCGCACCTTCTTTGTCTGACCCGCCGGCTGCCAGGCGCGCCTCCTGCCCCGGGGCGGCTGGCGGGGAGCGCGGGGCGGGGAGCGCGGGCACCCGGGGAGCGCAGGCACCGAGCGCGGCGCAGCGCGGAGCAGCACTGCCCAGCTGGGGCAGCCGCCTGGGCGCTCCGCGGCCGCGGCTTCCCGGCCCCACCACGTGGCTCCGCCGCTGCCGCCGCCGCCGCTGAGAGGGAGGGAGGGGAGAGGTGGGGCGGGGCGGCCCCGGGAGCAGAGGGGAGGTGGAAAGGGGCAGGGAAGTGGAGAGTTGAGGGAGAGAGGCAGGGAGTGAAGGGGGAAAAGTGCAGGCTTCGGGGCTGATAGCCCTGGGTCAAACCCTGACTTCACTGCTTGCTCACTCTGTGTGACCTTGGGCAAATCACATCACCTCTCTGGGCCTCAGTTTTCTTTTAAATATGTCTTTATTGATTTCAAAGAGAGGAAGGGAGAGGGAGAGAGAGAAACGTCAATGATGAGAGATAGTCGTTGATCGGCTGCCTCCTGTACGCCCCCCACGGGGGATCGAGCCCGCAACCCCGGCATGTGCCCTGACCAGAATCCAATGGCGATCTCCTGGATGGATCATAGGTCGATGCTGAACGGCTGAGCCACGCCCGCTGGGCCGAGCCTCAGTTTTCTTAAACAAAGTAAGAATGATAATGTCTGCTTCAGTGTTGCCACGAAGATGAAGTGTGTTTCTGTGAACAAAGCCCTTAGCCCTGTGCCTGGCCCCCCGAGGGTGCTGGAGCACCCCTCTGTCCATCCTGTCTTTAGGGTCTCTGGGCTCAAGCCTTGGCCCTCTACTTCCACTCCAGTTCCCAGATCTTCTCCTCATCCCAGTTTCCCTCCTGAATGCCTGGTCACATGTTCTTCCTTCCCTATTTTCTTCTACTGGCATTTATTGGGCCCTGACTGCACATCCATGCCCAGGAGCCCTGGGATCCAGAAATGAGCCCTGCTTTTTCAGAACTCCCTGAGCGAGCTTCCCGGTCAGGCTTCCAGCCCCTAACCCAGGTAGCAGTGGGGACGGGAGTGAGGAAGGGCTTGCCAGCAGAAGAGTGCCTTCTCCAAGATGCCCCACAAAAGCACTCAACTCTCAAACATATCCCAAATCCATTTAATCATCCCTGCCTCACACCTACCTTCTTTTTTTTTTAATCCTCACCCAAGGATATATATATATATATATATATATATATATATATATATATATATATATATATATAAATTGTAGAGAGGAAAGGAAGGGGAGAGAGAAAGAGAGAGGGGGGAGGAGGAAGAAAGAGAAACATTGATAGATTGCCTCCATTACCCACCCAGACTGACCTGAAACCTAGGTATGTGCCCTGACCGGGAATTGAACCCACAGCCTTTTGGTGTATGGAAGGATGCTCCAACCAACTGTGCCACCCGGCCAGGGCTACACCTAACTTCCTGGAGTCATCTTGGTGATTAGCATCACTCTGGTGAGAATCCCTCATCCTTCCTCCAGGCTTCTCTATCCCATCTGATCTGTGAACTGTACCTTCCAGCTAGTATCTATGAAGCACCTACTATGTGCCAGGCTCTCCACTGGAAATAAGAGGATGCACCAGTTTCTGTACTCACTGAAAGAACAGTCTAGTGAGGAATTGTCATTAAAACAAGATGCCCTGGCAGAACATTTCTCATTCTTGCCCTTCCTCTCCCCTCTCACTAGCCCTCTTACTCAGAAGGCAGTATGATATAGATTAAGACCACGGTTTGGACCCAAAACGCCTGGGCTCCAGTCTTAGCACTGCCACTTGTAAGCTGCTTACACAGTAAGCACTCAAATGCATTATTATCTACTCCTAGGACCTGGCTACATGATTTGTAGGGTCCAGAGCAAAATAAAAATGCAAGGCCCCTTGTTAAAAAATTAAGAATGATGACACAGCAGAGTGTTAAACCAAGCACAGGGAGGGCCTTGCATGACTAAAGCCAGCCCTATCTTCTCCCTGGACTATTAATATGGTCTCTTCATCGGTCTCCCTCCTTCACCCATTCCTTAGCATGCTGCTTGGTATTTTAAAGCACACAAGATTCTCATAGAATTGAAACAACATGTGCTGAGGTTTTCACTTGGAATAACAAGCTGAGATAATAGTGGGAACTTTTCTCAGCCATGCTTGGGCAAGTAGCAGCTGTGTCCAACCAGGTTCCATGACTAGACAGGCTTCCAGGAGCCTGTGAAGTCCGTGAAATAATATGCAAAGCTTCACAGGAGCAGATGTGCCTTTTTCTGGGGAGAGGGTCCACAGCTTTCATCAGATTCTCCAAAGAGTCTATTTCCCACAAAAGAATAACAATCAGCCCCCAAGGGATCAGCCCAGATGTACCAGTTCTCTACCAGATCCTCTTTGGGGCCTCTTCCAGATACAGCCTCTGCCAGTTGCCTCTGTGACACTATCAATGCAATTCAATAATACTAACAATAACAGCTACCACTTATTGGGTGCTCTTTCTAAGCTAGGCACTTGACATGTATATTAATCCTTATAATAACAGTAGGTTCCACTGGGGCTGTGATCAGCCCTTGCAAGGTTTTAGGCTCTATCCTGCCTGTGACAACTGTTCCAAGGCCTGGCTGACTCACTCTTAAGTCTGTCCTGTGGGACCAGGGATGGCCTGACCTCAGCAGAACTAGTCTCTGCCCCTGGGTTATTCCCACCTATTACAAGTCTTGGCCTGATGGACCACGCACACACCATGCCCTCTCTCACTTCCATGCTTTGCATATGTTCTTTCTGTCTACACCACATCTCCCATCCAAATTCTTGCCTGAAGAATTGCCATTTAAATTTCAAATCTCAGCTCAATTGTCACTTCCTCCCAGAGATCTTCCACAACACTGTGATCTGGGGGAAGTGCCCTTCCTTTGGGCTCACATGTGGCCTGTGATACCTTTATTATAGCTTTTACTGAGATTTACTGTACTTGTCTGATTTTGTTTATTTCCCCCAATAGACTGTGAGCTCTACGTGGACAGTGACTGTGTTATAAATTATCTCTATATCCCACAGGGCTCAGATCACGTCAGGGGTAAGCAAATATGTGGTGAATGGATGATCTTCCCAGCCCCAGGCCCCAGTGTATCTTGTGCCCTCTTTATCACCTGAGGGTCCAGAGTTCTAAGGGGGAGGGTGATCTAATTATAGGAACAGATGGACTAGTCTTTGACAAGAAGTTGGAGGGGGTTAGGAGCTGGGGATGTCACGAGGGGCTTGTAGTAGTCAACACGAAGGATGACTAAGCCCTCAACTAGGGAAAGGTTGTGGGGGAAATGAAGCAGAACTTAGTAATAAATGACAGATGATACAGAACACATGATTCAGAACACACCACATTCCCTGAGTGGAAGGCAGAATCACGGTCAGCTCTAAGGTCAGCTCTAAAGAGGCAGAGTAGGAGCTACTGAAGTGCTGAGATTCGTGGGTGGTGGTTAAGAAGCTCCTCCCTTGGCCTAAACCAGGGCTAGTCAGTGTTTGAATCAGTCCCTCTAGGGGTTAAAACACGGAAAGCTTCTGAGAAAGTTCACTCATCAGATAGCTAAAATGTAAAACCTATTTCTCCTTCTTTCAAGTTAGAGGACGGAATGTGCCCATTAATTATAGTTTCTGAGGGTGTTTTCTGACACCAACCAATTCTCTCACGCCAGCTGGTTGTCCAGCAACTCAATTCAATTCTGGCAATAACTACCTGGAGTTAGCGTAGAGCCACAGCTTCAGGGTTCAGTCCCACTAGACTGCCTCCACATCAGGTGACTGTCCCTGACACCAAGACAGATCTCCCTTTGCACTAGTTCTCGGAGGCCACATGGACTTTCAGTTAAAGTTTGCCCTCAGGCCAGCAGAGCTGAGGACATTGAGAGATGGCAAGCGGTCCTGTCCAATTGGTGCCACACTCCACAGGGCTTTTATTATGCTGCACTGGGCTTGTCCAAGGGCCAACTGGGGATAGGAAGGCAGCTCAGGCCTGGTCCCTCCAGCAGGTCCCAGATGCACTCATAGGATTCTCGACTCCCTGCTGGCTCCCCATCACTTATCATTTCCCAGAAGTCCTCATCCAGGCGCCCTCTCACAGGCAAACAACTCATTGAATCCTAAAATCACCATCTTAGAGTCTGAGGAAAATGGCATCTATGAAAATACATAAAACAGTAGAGCTGGAAAAGACCACAGAGGTCCTCTAATTGCGTGGCTCCTAAATGTTAGTGGGCAGACCTGCATCTGAATCGGCCCCACACCAGCCCGACTCAGGCGAAATCTCTGGAGGTGGGGCCTGATTATGGGTATTTTAAAAATATACTCCTTGGGGACTCTGATGAGCAGCTCTAACCATCTAAAGCAATACCACACAGGCATTCCTGCCAAATGGTCACCCAGCTTCCGCCTGCACACCTCCAGAGGGGAGGAAGGTGGTACCATGCTGTATGGACGGCTCTGATTCAGTTGCTTTCTCTGCTGAGTGTACATCTGCCTTCTTACACTTTGTCTCAGCTCTGAACTTTGAGGCCTCCCAGGATGTGTTTTCTTTTCCAAGGTAGCCTTTTGATGTTTAAAGACAGTGATCTCACCTGTCTTCCCTAGTTCCCACAACTGTTCCCCACAATGATCTTCTCAGTGGGTACTCAGAGCCAAAGCACCCTCAGGTGTGGTCCTCTGACCACAACCAAGAAACTCTGCTGGCTCCCTTTTCATAAGATGAAACCCACAGCTGCCAGCCTGGCTTTCAAGACCCTTTGTAATCAGGCTCCAACACTTTTCAAGGTTCCTAACTCATCTATTGCTCCCCCAGCATGCTGTTACCACTGCGTGCTGTATCACTTTAGAATACACCAGATTTGATCTGTGCTCATCCTTGTTTTTTCCACTCCGAGACTGTACTTACCCCCCTCCCAGATCCTTCCCTTCTCCCCAATTTCCAATCCTCCTGTAGGACTCACTTTTAGTGTCATTTCCTTAGTAAAATTTTCTCTAACAGCTCCTTAGGCACTGCCTCCTAGTTTGTAGGGATAACTCTTGACAGTATGTATTAGACTGTATTTGAATTGCTTATTTATTGTTACTAAAACATGTACATGACAAGACACAAAGCACAAATAAATGTGGTACATTTTTCTGGAGTGTCAATTCTACTGGGTGCTCAGTGATTTAAAACATTAACGTAAAACAAGCACAACCATTTTTATGAAACAGCACACAGAACCATATACATTGAGTTAATTTCACCGGAAAAAAAGGTAGGGGGACTATTTCAGATTAAGAGACAGAATAGCCAAATGCATGCCTTGGTTGATTCCAGATAGAAAGCTATGAGGACATTTTTGATACTGAGAAAATTTTAACATGATCATTAAATGGTATTATGAATCCCTGTTAATATTTTTAGGTATGGTAATGGTATTGTGGTTATAAAAGAGGATGTTCTTAGGAGATACTGGCTGGAGTATTTAGGTATATTTGGGAGTAAAGAATTATGTCACCATCTTACTTTCAACAGTCTGAAAATTGTATATATGTGTGTGTATATGTGAGACAAGAGACTATTGAATCTAGATGGAACGTATAGATGCTCCACTTACGATGGGGTTATATCCCAATAAACCCACTGTAAGTTGAAAATATCATAAGTAAAAAATGCATTTAATATTACACTGTGGAGCATCAGCTGTTTACCTTCGTGGCTGTTTGGGAGCTGTGGGTCCCTGCCACTGCCCACCATCATGAGAGTATCATACTGCATATTGCTAGCCCAGGAAAAGATCATAATTCAAAATTTGAAGAATAGTTTCTTCTGAATGCATTTTGCTTTTGTACCATTGTAAAGTGGAAAACAGTTAAGTTGAACTATTGTGTCGGGGGCTATCTGTATATAGATAATTATGTTTGAAGTTTTTTAAAAAAAAAAAAGTAGAGGGGGAAAATCATACATTTTACAAATTCATGCTAAAATTTCAAAGTTATTAATTTCAGGAGTCCCTCCTCCTGCTCCTGTTCATTCTCTTCTGTCATTAAGGACACTTAATGGAGAACTTTGAGAAGCCCTAATTTTTTTCTCCCACCATTCTGCCCTGTGAACCCCAAAGAGGCTGGGACTTGTCATTTCTGTATTCTGAGCCCAGAATAACTGGCCACAGAGGGTTGGGGAATAAATGCTCCCTGAATAAGCAAAGCCACTAATTTATATTAGCATGTGACCCTGGGAAAACTGTATCTAAGCTCAGTCTCTTCTTCTGTAAAAGGAGGTTGGCCTAGACGACCTAAGGCCCTTTCCAGCCCTAGCACCTTGGATGCTATATTTGGGGCATTGAAGGAAGGCCAGTCAGCATTGGCTAACACCAGTGTCCTCAACCTTGACTGCACAATGCAATTACTTGAGGAAGCTTTAAAAAATACTGATTTTTACCCCAGGGACTCGGATTTCATTGGTCTGGGGCATGATCTAAGCATCTGGTTTTTTAAAGGCTCCCTAGGTGATTCCATGTGCATTCTAAGGCTGAAAGCCACTAAGGCCTACATCATGGTGATGGGGTAAGAGCTCTAGCTGAGTTTACATCCTGGCTTTGCCATTTCCCAGTTGGTTGATCTTGGGTGTTACTTCTCTTTAAACCTGTTGACCCGTATGTGACAATCAAGTGAGGTAATGCATGTAGCACGAAGCAGAAAGAACAGCTCAATAGTTAAAGACACCTATTAATGGATAAACAGGAGGAGCCTCTGTGGCTTTCCTAGGAAAGATGAAAACTTTCTGAGTCTGAAGAGCAGTGGTTCTCAAACTTGCATCAAAATAGCCTGGAGGACTCGTTAAAAGATGGCTGAATATCTCCTTTCCCCAAAGTTTCTGATTCAATAAGTCTCAGGTGGGGCTTTAAAATTTGTATTTTTAGCAAGTTCTCAGATGATGCTGATGCTGCTGTTCCAGAGACCACACTTTGAGAATCACTGTTCTCGAAGAGGGTTTCTCAACAGCACCACTAACAACATTCTGGAGTACCTAATTCTTTGAGCACCTTTGGCCTCTACTCACTAGTTGTGCATAGCATCTCTTCAGTGGTGACAATGAAAAGTATCTCCAGACACTGCCAAATGTCCTTTGGGTGGCAAAATTGCCCAGTTAAGAACTGCTCTAAAGGATATAAGTTAAAGAAGAATCTAAGTCTAGGTGTGTTTCAGAGGCAAGTGAGGAAAAGAAGTTGAAGCCCAGAAGGAGAGTTTGGGATAGCTCAGGGCTTGATGCAGACAGGGTGGGTGCCCATCCAGAGCTTTTTGGGAGAAAGATCACCATGGGTCTGAGGTACAGAGACAACTGACCAGAGAGTAGGCTCAAAACTCAGACTTGGTTTCATTTGGTTCCATAGGAATAGAGGCTGTCTTTAAAGTCTGGCTCCTCCTTCTGTCCTGGGACACAGCTGTCAAGCCCTAAAATCTCTTGGAAGGAGCAATCCTGTCCTAACTCAAATGGCCTGACAGCTTTTCCCTCAGGCTCAACTGCCTGCAGCCCAAAATTACCCAGAGCTCTCTCACACCTGTTTCCCATCCACACACCTGGCGATATTAACAAGCAGCAGACTCCAGGTCTATCTTTGAGAAACAAATAACTTTGTAGTGTCACTGTGAAGCAACTCTGACAAGAGCTCTGACCTGTCCAAATCCACCTCCCTAATAATTCAGCACACAAAACTCAACCACCCAGTGGAAAAAAAAAGATCTGGCTCTTTTAAGTGCCAACAGTATTAAGTGCTAGAGAAGGTGGAAGTCATAAAGGGAAATTAACTGAAAACTAGAGATGCCATTACTCATTTGGGAGCAGTATCTCTCTCCCAAAGTGAGAATACAATTTGTACCTTCTGGGGATATTTTATACTCAAATCTTGATTCCCCAGGCTAGGGCCTCTATTTCCTTCAGATTCTAAGTGGTGCTGCTATTTCCTGCTAATGGCCTCTGCCCAGCTTTTGAAGGTACTTGGCAGGAGTGAAGAGGCTAAGGTCAGACGAAAGCCCTTGCAGTCTCCAGGGCCCTCATTCTACCCAATCACTGTTACCTTCTTAAGGCATTATTTTATTTTATTTTATTATTTTATTTTATTTTATAAATATATCTTTATTGATTTCAGAGAGAGGAAAGGAGAGGGAGAGAGACAGAAACATCAATGATGAGAGAGTCACTGATCGGCTGCCTAGCCTGCAGCCCAGGCATGTGCCCTGACCAGGAATTGAACCCTGATCGCCTGCATCCTAGGTTGACGCTCAACCGCTGAGCCATGCCCGGCCGGGCTCAAGGCATTATTATTAGGCTTTTAAAAGTGCAATGTCAAGGTTCAAGCCATGTTTTGGCCCAAGTCAAGAAAGATGGGTGAGTGGAGGGTACTGGACTAATTGTGAGGTATGTGGACCTTAAAGGGATTAGGAGGTAACCTGTGCTAGTGCGAGAAATGTGAAGAGTAGCTTGCAAAACACCTTTGGCGGAACCTCTTCTGGTTAAAGGCATAACCACACATATAATTACTGCCCAGGCCTGAAATCTGAGTCACCATTCCCTCTGAAGATCCCACTATACTTTGTATACTAAAGTATGACTTTATGACTTCTACTGTCTCTAAGCAGTCCTACAGTAAAGAAACCTGCCTCACTTTTTAACCTGGGCTTTTTCAAATATATTTGAGAATGGAATCTTATGGCCCAATGTTTCTAACATACCTGGGAAACAGTGTTCTGTGGAATATATTTTAGGAAACCTCAACATATAGGATCAAGTTCATGAAGTACAAACTCTCCAGGATTCTGTTCCTACTTACTCTGCAACTTTACTACCTGCTGCTCCCCACCTCTAAAGATGCTGATGTTCAATGCACATGTTCCTTGTCCACCTGGTAAAGCCCCACTCAAAGTCCCAATCTAAGCATAATCACATAATGTGTGAAGCTTCCTCAACTCTCCCAGGCACAGTGAGTTGCTCTGACAGCTTTACCATCCTGCTGGCTCCTCCTTCATTAATGAGTTAAATATTGGACATGTGCTCACTTAAGACCATCCCCTCTCTCTTATAACTTAAGATACACAAGTGATTCAATATTTTTTGAGCTAAAATTATAAAATCAAACATGTTAGAACAGGTTGGAGGCATGAAGACCTCTGTGTTGAGATACAAGACTGAGAAAAGACACACTCCTCGGGTAAAATCCATGAGTGCTGGCCTATGTGCTCAGCATAGTCCCCTGGTGATCCAGGGAGACAGTAACCTCTCTTAGGGGTGGAAGACAGTTACTAGCATTTCTTACTACCACTGTCCATTTAGGAAGGAGAGACAAGTAGGTGGAATCATAAATAAGGCTCAATGTCATGACCCAGTTACACCAAAACTTTCTCCTATTCCTTCTGAGTTTGGTGCAGCCTTCCAGCCAATGTTGTTCTGCCAGCTGAGACTGCCCCAAATCTGCCCGCTGCAGGAACCCTGAGTGTAGGAACCACTGCTCAGCAAAGTGATTTTTGGCAGGAGGCAGAGAGACCCTGTTCATTAAAGTAAACAAGGTTCTCTCAGACCTTATTCATCACCTCTTCACTGCTTTGTGTCTAATAGAAGAGCAGAATTTGTTACCGATAATTATTCCTTGTCATTTTCATGGGAGTAAACACAGAAACACAAAAAAGGGGGGAAAGCCCAGAATATCCCAGTAAAGAGCTTCTTGGGAGTTTTAACTGGATTGTATCACCCGTCCATATCATGTCCTGCTCAGATTTATAGTGGTCAAGCATCAAAGAAAAGACAGCAATAAGCCCAATCTACATGGCTCTTGTAAAAAGGCATCTATTTGGCTTTTAATACAAAATGACTCAGAGAAACACAGAAAGAAAATATACAAGCTGGTTACTGAATTAAAAAAAATCCCCAACAAATTTCAGTCACATTCCGTCTTCAGTCTGGATGAGAAAACAGGAAGCTACAAACCAACCAATGTCTGTCCCTTAGAAGAAATATTAAAAAAACAAAAAGAAAGTAAAGAGGAAAAAACCAAACAGTCCCTGAAATCTGGCAGGTGGTTTTTAGAGGCCTTCGTAAGCTTGCCTTAATCACTCATCCGGGTGAAATGAGACACACGTGGTTGCTGGACCAGGGGCACCTCCTCCTGATTTCTTGATCTTCATCTGAAAGGAAGATGCTGGCCTGGGCACCACTTGGTGCCACTCATGCAGTCTGAGGTCAAGCAGCCTTGGAGTCCTTCATTCCGTATTTTCACTGAATCTCCCCCATATACAGTCTCTTGTCACTGGATGCTGAGAGAACTGAGGTGAAAGAACATAGAATAACTGGAAATAATGAAGGCTCAAGGAGACTTGGTGTTCAAGAGCTCTTATTTCAAGAGCCAATTTTGGTATAAAAGAACAACTGGATTTAGCTTAAATCCCCCTCCCCCTAAACACGATTCATAGGAAACTAGCTGGGCTTTTCAATCCACCTCCTCTCAAAACGACAAGGGTGGACTGTGCTACGGGAAATACATTACATTATCAGGCTCTAAATCCTGATGCCTCTTGTCAGTCAAACCCTAAGAAAAAGACCATCTCAGTCATTCTAGAAAAGAAAAATCAATGTCTGTGCTAGTCATTTTGTAAATGAGCTTGTATCTCCCTAAATCCAAGGCTTATTACTTAGTTTACAAAATGACTGGCTAGCCAATAAAATGTGAGTTAAGTTATAAAATGAAACACTGCTCTTACCCTCACCACTTAGAACATAGTGAGACTGTCAATACCCATAAAGAATGTTTGCATGAACATTCACAGAAAACAGACGCCCAACTCTGCCTCTGTATTCTCAGGGTCCTTTGGGACATTCCATAGTTACCCTTTCCCCATAGTCAGGAAAGACTTACTGATGGGCTCGTCAGGGTGGAAAGCTACTTCATTGATGGAGCCAGCATGGCCGGGTAGCTTATACAAAATCCGCCTGCTTGTGGTATCCCACACATACACAAACCTGCAAGGTATCATGAAGAACAAAGCTAAGGCCTTTCAGAGCTGAGGAAATGGGAGAAGCATGGCTTTTTAAGGAAAATGGAAGCAACAATTTATTTATTCGCCCCATATTTACTGAACTGTTTTCTGACTTTTAGAAACTAGAAATGCAGATTTTGAATAAGGCATATAGATCTGCCCTTGAACAACTGAGTGGAGAAATCGGAATAGCAAAAAAATATATAAACATTACTTCTATTTTCAAACACAAGGTTATGAAATAGGAAAGAACATGGAAGAGAAAGACAGTTTTTCCTACCGACCACATACAGAAATCTGCAAAAAGCACCCCATATAATTAGACTGTAGTTACCGTCATATGCATCCAGGAATATCTTTTTTTTTTTTTTTTTTTTTAAAACCATATCTTTATTGATTTCAGAGAGAGGAAAGGAGGGGGAGAGAGAGAGATGGAAACATCAATGATGAGAGAGTCATTGATTGGCTGCTTAGCCTGCAACCCGGGCATGTGCCCTGATGAGGAATCGAACCCCGATCTCCTGGATCCTAGGTTGATGCTCAACGGCTGAGCCACACCTGGCTGGGCGGGAATGTCTTAAAGGTAACTCAATTCATGGTAGATTGGGAGCCTAGGTTGAGAGGCACCTGAACTTTTAGTATAATATTCAAATCACAGAGCCAGAGAAGGAACAGGAAATTTGTGCTATATAAATATAACCCAAATATACACTTGACCCAAATCTTGCACTGAATTCATAAGCAGAAAGAATACTAGCATAGGAAAGGGCCCATAGAAATCAGCTAGTCTAACCTCATTTAACAGATAAGAAAATTATGGTACAGTGACTTTTCCAAGGTGACACAGTTCATCAGTGGCAGAACTGAAATTAGAACTCTTAATATATTCCAGTATTCTTCTTTCTCTTACCACCCTCAAACACCTCATTCCCCCAGCTCCCAATAAAGAAGTTCCTTTGACCCTCAACCCTGCTTGGGTCATTTGAAGCTGAAGGTAAAACAGAGATATTATCTTTATATGAACATGCAAAAATAATCTCTTGGTAAATTTAAAGGGTTTGTGGTTTTCAAACAGGTTATACAAATTTACACATTTGTTTTGTTCTGTCAACACCTAAAAGGGTACAACTCACAGTATTTGATTATAAAATGCCTAGTTCTGATGTGACAGTAAACACTTTTGGTCTAAAATGCAAATAAACAAGACCTTCATAATTATACTGTTTAGTTCTCAAGAGCTGGCTTCATAGGAACTAAATAAAAGTTCCAAGCAAGACGGAAGAGAAGCAGGAGCCCATCTGTCTATAGACTCCTTGCCTCTGATGCTCATGCTCTCCCTACTGTCTTTTTTCCTGCCATGTACAAATAACTGTCCCCATTAATCCAGCTAAGGATGACGTGGCATGGTGAAGAAGTGTATGAGCTCTGGAGTCAGAAAGACCTGGGTTTAAGTCTCGGTGCAGCTATTTAATAGCTAAGTAACTTTATACAATTATTTATTTTTCTCTGAGCGTCTCTTTCCTTAGGTGTAAGGATGGAGACAATATTGATCTCACAACTTGGTTGAGAGAAATAATAAGATAACACACACAATTAACGATAGCTATTGCTATGACAAATACATTAGTTATCAATGTATCAAAATACAGTCACATGAAATCAAAAGGTTAATTAAATCACTCATAGTAGAAAAACTGGCCTGTGTTCCCATGGTCTGTGCTGGGACTTTTGAAGGGTTTCGAGTCTGAACATGAGTAGGCAGATGGTTTGCAAGTATAGAGGGGAAATTTGCCAAACCCAGGACAAGTTGCAAAGCAGTTTTCTGAGAAGGAAGGTTACATTTCCCAGGTACACAAAGGCCAGCAGAACACCAGATCTCCAAAGGTTTACTTCAAGGCCTCACTCTCCACGGCTGCCAATTAGATGCTAAATTTAGAGGGGTTCCATGTCCTCTTGTTACTTTGGCATGGCAAGGCTGGGCAGGAACCAGGCTCTTTATGTAACAGAGCTGCTTGCTAACTTTGGGCTAATTGGTGAGGAGGCCTGTGAAATGTGGCCAACCCCCAGCAGGTAGACAAGCAGACTTTCCCCAAACCAGAGCCATGCCTCCAGGGAAAGAGGGAAGAGGGGACGTTGAAAGTCAGGGCCAATGAATGTCAAAAACAAACTGCTCAGAAGAAAAGCTTAGGCAAATATCATTGAAAAGCTTAATTACAGCCCGGCCAGGCATGGCTCAGTGATTGGGAATCAACCTAAAATCCAGGAGATGGAGGTTTGATTCCCAGTCAGGGCACATGCCTGGGTTGTGGGCTCGATCCCCAGTTGGAGGCGTGCAGGAGGCAGCCGATCAATGACGACTCTCATCATTGATGTTTCAACTTTCTCTCTCCCTTCCTCTCTCTGAAATTAATATAGATATATATATATTTTTAAAAAGCTTAATGACATAGGAAAGATACAATCTCTCTGCTGAAAGTAATGTAAAAATACTTAGAATGCTTCTTACTCTGTCAGAATGCAAGACACCTTATGCTGTGGGCCTGCTTAAGATCTTTAGTAACCTGACAACTGAAAATCTCTTACATTCCCTCTTTAAGGCAGCTCTCTAAACCACCAGGACTCAAACCATCAATGTAGCACTGTTTCACCTGGACTCCTTTTCACTCCAGAAAATAGCTGAATACTTCTTCGTTTTCCCTGGCATTAAACTTGCCATAAAAAAAGAAGCAAACCTTCAAGTATGTTCACAAATATAAAGTTGTGGGACACACCAAAATGAGGTTTCTCTATGGCTGTGCTAGGGCCCCAAATAGGAGAAGATCCTGGAACATGTGGAAAGCCCAAGCTAGTCCAGGAAAGGCTTCATGTTTATAGGATGGTGCCTACTTTAGCAAGGGAGTAGGAAAATCTCTAAAGGGGGAGAAAGATGGCTCATTGATTGGGCATCGACCTAGGATCCAGAGTTTGTCCTCAGAGGGCGTCCTCACTCTTTACCATTCCACATCTGGGGCCCAACAGCCTGGGGACCTCTGACTATTCAACCTCTGACTCCCTCCCAAGTACAGATCACCACATGCAGAGTAATACCTGACTGCCATCCTTGAGCTAGGAATTCGTTCATATAATATTCACTAAGTGCTTAGAATAGGTCAAACACTGCCCTGGGTTCAGAGGTGACTAAGACTCATTCTCTGACCTCTACGAGCAAATAATGTACTGAGGGTGCCCCACTTACTGTAAGGTATAATAAATGCTAATAGGGGTTAGGTGTACAAAGTGTGACAGCATAAAACAAAGGGAAATTAGTTATGCCTGCAAGGTAAGGGAGAAAGAGGGTTGTGAAAAGTTTGTAGGCATAACAGAGAGAGGTGATTGATTACTAGAGAGATATAGGAGTTTGAATAATAGAGAAGAGGAACTACGAGTGAGAAGCCTGGAGGCACAAGGGATGTAGAACAGGGAAGGTTCCGTGTGAGTGAAGTACTGTGGTGATGGTGGGTGAGGAAAGTACACAGTAAGTATGTAAATAAACTGAAGCATGGCAGAAGAATCTGATGAAAAAAACTGGAGTCAGATTACGAGTCTGAATTTTATTATGATGGCAAAGGGAATTCAACAGAATCAAAGAAATTGTTTACCCTCCAGGTCTAAAGTGTATCCAAAGAGGGTCGAAATGATGTGTTTGTCCGACATAAACTTTAAACCCTACATAGTGCACACGGCTTCATCTCTGAGTACAGCTGTACCCCTATGTCTACTCTAGCTTGGTATCCACACTTAATGTATTAAACATGAAAAGGTACCAGCATAGCTCTGTCATTCTTTACCACATGCCCAGTAATCCTTACCTGTCGGCTGAGCCAGCTGCTATCTTGCTTCCATCAGGCGACCAAGAACATCTCAGAAGATTCTAAAATGATGAATAAGCAGGAATCCAATGAATCCAGTAATGTACCAAACCCCCCTTTATGATGGAGTCACTGAGAGACTTTAAATGTCTTAAGTAGAATTTTAATTATTTTCCCCAGAAAGGTGATCAGCAATTATTTTATATTCTGTGACCCAAGATGGCATGCTTTATAATTTCACACCATATAAAAACTGTAGAAAATGCTTAATTCCTAGTAAATTAGAGTGCACTTGGCAACAAAATTTTGTTCTACCTACAAATGGAGTCTCCCTTTGCTCCATTTACCTTGATCCTCATGAAAAGGTCTTTCATTTTATCTTGAAGGAAAAGGAAAAAAAGGAACCAAATCCAACAAAAAATAAGATTTGATTTATAAAGTGAAACAATCTCAATGGGATCTCAAAAGAAAACCATTAGTCTCTATTATCAAATTATCTTGGGGAAAAGCTGCTTTTAAGAGCTGACCTGGGATTTGAGAGTTTAGAAAAAAATTTCTGACTCTCAGAACTTGGGCCATGGTGCTTTCTGAGAGAGATGTATTCTTAGGGCTCTAACAGCTGATTGCTGGGAGGATGAGTGAGGTCGTCTGGGTCACAGCAATGGGAGCCTGGGTCCCATTTGGAACACTAACCTAAGAGGGTCAAAGTTACCAAGGAATTAAAAGGATAGGAGTGTCCTGTTGAAGTTGGAAGCCCTAAACTGAAGGGTGGCCCCATCACCACCTATCTATGTGATTGCCTTCTACCCTATCCTTCCTTCTATGTTTTATTTCTAGCAAGTACAGTTTTGATGGAGAAAAGTATTACTGGAATGCAGCCCCTTCTTAGTAGAGCTACTGATCTCTTTAAATTTAAAATGAGATAAAACTGACCTAACATTGTATTAGTTTTAGGTGTACAACATAATGATTTATGTAGATACTGCACCTTAGCACCATCTTAAATGCTTCTTTGAATCAAATGGACGAACTCCTTTGCTGTGCAGAACTCACCTTTTCAAAGTTGTGCACATTTCCTTGAAATATCTTTACACATCTCTCCTTGGGAGCAAATGGCCGGACATCCCAGACTCGCACTGCAAATTCAAATAAACCAAACAAAACAGTTGTCAGCAAGGGGCCTCCTGAGAGCCCAGCTGAAATCAGGACCATGTCAAAGAGACGCTATTTCCTGGGGAGGAAGTCAGCACAGTGCACTGCTACCCAGTAGGGCTCTTTCCTTTTTCTAAGAGGAATAAAATGTGCTCAAGTCCCACTCACTGGGCCCACGAGCACAAAGGAAAGCTGAGCTGAGAGGAGGGGAACGTCAAACACTGCTAGGGATCTGCAACGGAGAGTAGTTGGGGTAACACTAATTTCAACGACATGTTTTGCAAATGATTCCTCTGCCAACCCAAAGAGTTACATTTAGCAAAGCTTCGACATGACAATCTAACCATCATTGACTACTGTGACATTCAATCTATAAAAATCAAACTCAGGACTAGCCTTTTCTAATTTTGCTCAGAGGGGCACCTGGAAGGTTAAACTTGAACAAGGTCAAATATATACATCAAAAGAGTACTGTACAAAGTATCATAAAGTGAGCTTTGATTTTAATTTTAACTCTACTATATATATGATGGGTAATATCAGATAAGTAGTGAGATCTTTGTGTTTTGGCCTCCCTGTAAGAAGGTATTAGCACGGGTATTTTAAGGATCAAGTAAGATGATATATGTGAAAGAGATCTAAAAGATTGGCAGCAATAAACAAAAATAAAAAATTTGTAATTTTATTATACAGCCGTAACAAGAAATTCTCTCTTTTTTAAACCCTCACCTGAGGATATTTTTTCCATTGCTTTTCAGAGAGTGGAAGGGGGAGGGAGAGAGAGAGAAACATCGACGTGAGAGAGACATCGATTAGTTGCCTTCTGCATGTGCCCCGACTGGAGCTGGGGATTGAGCCTGCAACTGAGGTACATGCCCTTGACCTGAATCAAACCTGAGACCCTTCAGTCTGCTCTAACCACTGAGCAAAACTGGCAGGAAATCCTTCTTCTTAATAACCCTTTAGGGAATCTCATTTTTCCTTACTGTGAACAATGCTAGAATCAGTCAGTGGTAAATCCACTAAAATCAGGATACATGTATAAATACCCAGAGTGAGTAGTAGCTATAGCTATCATTTTGAGTGTGGAAAAAAAGAACAATCCTTGAAGTCAGAGAGGCATAAAAAGGCAAAGCTATGCATAAAAGTTTGCTATAAAGCTGAAAATACAGTCAGAAGGTAAAGAATGTTCATTCATTCATACTGAGCACCCATTGAGTGCTAGGCACTGCTTTCATTACAAAATGTTGGTGAAAACACTTTAGCTCCCAATAAACCCATGAATTTGTGTACCAGAGGAGTATTTTCAAAAATATTAAGTCATCCTCCTTTTCTGCTACACCCATTCTCCAACCCAAAAACAAACAAACTCAAAAACAAGCAAAGAAAAAAGTGTGTCTGTGTAAATTCAGAATGTTGGGATACTTTAATGAAGGCCTCTTGTCACACTAATGGTTTTGAGTGGGGAAGGAAGACAGAATGGCAGAAAGAGCACAACTGAGATTCAATAGGTCTACTGATTATCCAAGATGGTGTTTTCTGAAAATGCCTGAGAACTGCCTTGGATGGATCTCCAGTCTCTCATCTTTTTCAATAAAATTATCGAGTTTCTTGAATCATGCTTGAATCCATATAGCCTTGGATTCATAGCATACCAGAGCTAAAATGGGCCTTAGAAGTAAAGTCCACTCTTCTTTTTCATCAGTGTAGAAACTGATGTTGAGAAGTGTGATGTGCAAAGTTGCTCAGGGATTAGGTGGCAGATCTGGGACTAGAATCCTGGCTTCTTGACCATCTTTTCTAAAGCTTTTTCTATTACATGTTCTCCTAATTGCCCTGGTGAAAATCTGTGAGCCGTCTTGACTCTTTCCTTGGACCTTCATTTATCCCAGCACACATTTCTAGCACCCAATGCCCACTTTCCTTAGGGTCCACAGTGACTGGGCATTTGGAATGCTTTCCTTTCTAAAGTACCTGTATTGTCCATTGCATTGGACAAGAGATAAGAGCCTTCAGAACTTAAACTCAGGCCAGTCACTGAATCTGCATGGCCTCTCATGGTGTAGGTCAGCTTGTTTTGGCGCAGGTCCCAGACCTGCAAAACAAAAAGGTGCTCTCAGAAATCAAGTTGTGAACAGCAAAGAAACAGAATTATTGAAGAGTCAATTGCCTGGAGAAATTGGTATCCCTTCTTAATCTGACTCTGGACCAATAATTACTTTATCACAAAATATAGGCTTTCTATCAAAGAGGAAAAACTCTCCTCTTTCTAAAAAGGAAGTCAAGCCCAACTGGCGTGGCTCAGTGGTTGAGCATCGACATATGATCCAGGAGATCGCGGTTCAATTCCCGGTCAGGGCACATGCCCAGGTTGCGGGCTTGATCGCCAGTAGGGGGTGTGCACGAGGCAGCCAACCAATGACTCTCTCATTATTGATGTTTCTGTTTCTCTCTCCCTTCTTCTCTCTGAAGTCAATAGATAAATTATAAATAAATAAATAAATAAATAAATAAATAAATAAATAAATAAATAATAAAAAAAGAGAGCCAAAGTTACTATATTTGACTAGACAGATACAAACAAATGAAGGTCGAATATTAAGATAAACTTCAACAAAAAATACTGGAATTTATAGAAGCTATTTTCAAATCATAACAAAATACATTTAAAATGCTTCAACTATGATTCTTAGCAATTAAAAATAAACTATTATAACTACACAAAAACAAGTAAACATGTTATATAAATAAGGCACGGTTGTATGTAAAATGTATATAACAAGATAATACGCAAAGACAGAGACTTAAATTTTTCATTTAATGTCATATGTATATACACACATACAAATTATGGAAAAGCATATTTATTAAAAGAAAAATAAAATGCATATTCACTGTTTCCTGGGTAGGAAAGGTAAGAGAAACATTTCAGCTGGAAAAAACCTAATGTCAAACAGAAAAAATATATGGTTTATTAAGTTACGGCTCATAAACACATTGCAACACTATGAATTCTCATACGAGAGGTAGGATAGCAGAGTGGAAAGAGTAGAAATTTAGGGTCAGACTGAACTAGTCTTCGCTCCTTAAGAGTTGTTATTGGAGCCCGGCTGGGCGCGTCAACCTAGCATCCAGGCGATCGGGGTTCAATTCCTGGTCAGGGCACATGCCCAGGTTGCGTGCTCGATCCCTAGCAGGGGGTGTACAGGAGGCACCTGATCAAGATCAATGGCTCTCTCATCATTGATGTTTCTATCTCTCTCTCCCCCTCCTTTCCTGTCTCTGAAATCAATAAAGATAAAAAAAAAAAAAGAAAAGAATGAGTTGTTATTGGTGACTAACCCTTTCTGAGCCTGTTTCTGGCCTGTAAAATGGGAATAACAACATTTACTTCTTGGTAAATGGTGTTATGAAGATGACAAATAGAATGCTTAGCATATATATACTTGGAAGACAGAAGGCCTTCAATAACTGGTAGCTATCATTAAGCAACTCCTAAAAATAACTCTGAAGACCAAATGTAAAAATGTGAACTATTAAGCAAATATAAAAAATACAAAACAGTATTTATATTTATATAGACTATAATAATGTGAAAAATATATTAAAGCCAAAAAAAAAGGTCTGGAATGTCATATAGAAAAAGAATAGCAATTTTGTTAAGGTCATTGGTATTATACAAAATTTCCCCCAAATCTGATTTAATACTGTCATATAATTTTTCTAAGTGAAAAAAAACTGCTGTCTCTTTAAGCAAGGAACTTTCCTCATCTAGAAATGAGTTCGGTGTTGTACGTCAAAGCAGTACACAATGCAGACAACTCCACTTCTCCATCAATAGCTCATTCATGTGTGGAATCCAACACACTTTATATACAATCATTTTTTTGGTCAAGATGTGTGTTGGCTCAATAATCAGGAAAGCTTAAAATGGCTGACTTTTAAAATTCAAGCTATTGTTCCTTTTCTTCAGAGAAGGCACTGTTGAAATCTTTAGCTTTATAATAACTAAAAGAGAATGCAATTCACCATCCCTCACTGAACTTGGGTGCTATTTCCAGACTTTCCCCCTCAGGGCCCGCATGTGGGATATGCACTAGAAAGAGCGAGTCGGGCACTAATTTAAGCAAATTATTTTGCAAATGTCCTAATCGACTGTTCAGTGAATGCTTGGACATCTCATTAGTAGCAGGCCCTTGGACATTAAAAAGACATAATCCCTGCTGCTCTCAAGGAACTTTCATCTTAGTAGGGAAAACAGACATATAAATAAGTGGTGAGAGGCCTGTACAAGGTGCAATAGCAAAGAGGGCAGAGGGATTAACTCTCTTGTGGCACAGGGATGGGAATGAGAAATGGAAGGTTTCACAGAGAATGAAGCACTTGGGCAGGGTATGAAAGAAGAAAGAGGTATTTTTCACTTAGACAAAGCAGAAGGGTATTCCCAGGCAAAAGTAATGTGTTTGAAAGCAGAGAAGCATGGAGAGATTTCTGGATTGTAGAGAACTTGGCAAAGAAAGGCAACAGACAATGCTTGAGAGGTAGGCAGGCAAAAGCCAGTTCATGAAAGGTTTTGAATGCCTGGCTCGGACTTGATCTTCCTCACTGGGCAGCCACAAAAAGGTTCAGAGTAGTGGAATGAGTTGGTCAGATGTGCATTCCAGAAAAATGCTTCTGGCCCAGATAACTGAAGGATGAAAGCAAAGGCTAGGAAATCGACGAGGACCGGTTCTAACCCCTTACAACTACATTAAAAGCAACAACAGCAAAAAAGAAAACTATCCACTAAACTCCCATTCTAGAGTTCAGGATCACAAGAAATGCCAAAGAATTTACAGCTGGACCTTTAAGCCATCAAGCAGTGGCACACGTTCTTTTTTTACTCATTTTCCTGATTCTCCAATCTATACCCAGAAAGACAATCCCAAAAGGTTGGCAGGAACAGCATATTTGTTCACAAACACACACAGAAGTTGTTCCCCTCCGATTTTACTTTATTTATTTATTTTTAAAGATATCTTTATTGATTTCAGAGAGAGGAAGGGAGGGAAAGAGAGAGAGGTAGAAACATCGATGATGAGAAAGTCATTGATCGGCTGCAGCCCGCAACCCGGGCATGTGCCCTGACCAGGAATCGAACCCTGATCTCCTGGATCCTAGGTCGATGCTCAACCGCTGAGCCACGCCCAGCTGCAGTTCCCCTCCAATTTTAAAAGGGGCTCCTGTTCCCTATTTGTTCCCCTTTCTTAGAATAGGTGGCGCTAGCTAAAAGACTAAAGCAAACAAAAACCTGGCTCTTTGAGGATCACCTCCGAATCTAGTGAGGGAGTATAGTGATTTGTCAAACAAGTGCTCAAGGTACCAAAGGTTACATATGTAATGATTCCATTTACTGCACATGATATTCTAAAAAAGGAACTGTAGGACAAAGAACAGATCAATGGTTGGTAGCAGTTAGGGATGTGGAGACAATGTGACAGAGGGGAGCACTGTGAAATTTTGGGGAGTGATGGAAATTGTTCTATACCGTTTGTGGTAGTTGCACAAATCTACGCAAGCATTAAAATTCATAGAACTGTACACTAAAAGAATTTCACTGTATATAAATTTAAATACTAGTAGTAAGTTTAAAAGTATAAAAGTTACCATAACTTAATGACACTAACCTACTTTGTGTATAAGAGGTCCTCTAGTGATTCTAATGTGAGTTTCCAAACCTCACTCTGGGATGATCTAATTAAGTTCCCATGTTCTAATTCCACACTTTCCATATAGTTAATTATATGGTGGAAAAGGGATGGACAGTTGAATTTTTGAAATGGTGAATTTTGAAGTACTTATAAGACATCCAAGTGGGGGATACTGAGTATCTGGTTGTATACAGGGGTCTGAAGCTAAAGATCTGGTCTGGGAATATAAAGTCATCAGCACAGAGATGACAAAGTCATGGAAGTAGATGAGAATTTTCCACGGAAAAGGTATATAGTGAAAAGAGCACCTAGGAAATAACCGTGGAGAATAATGGTATTTATTTACCTATTTTTTGGGGGGGTTAATCCATTGATTTCATATGGAGTGGGAGGGATAAAAGGGAGGGGAGGAGAGGGGGAGAGAGAGAGAGAGAAAGAGATAGACAGACACATCGATTGGTTGCCTCCTGCAAGAGCCTGGATTAGGGCTGAAGATCGAACCTGCAACCCAGGTATGTGCCATTGACCAGGAATTGAACCTGTGACCCTGCGGTGCGCAGGCCGATGCTAACCACTGAGCAACACTGGTCAGGGTGAGAATAATGGTATTTAAAGAATGCATAGAGAGAAAAGCTCAAAGAGGTATTTGGGAAGGATATGCCAGAGTGATAGGAGAGTATGTGTCACAGCCAGTTTTTGAAGAAAAAAGAAAGAAAGGACTAAAAGGATTTACTGGATTTAGAGATCATAGAACAGTGTCAATGAAACAATGAAGGCTGAAGCCAACCTGCTGAGGAGTGGTCAGGAGACATAGAACTGAGGAATGAAAGGGAAAAAGGAATTAAAGAGAGTGAGTATAGGAAAATCTTCAGGGGATTTACCATAGATATTAAGAGCATGACTCTGGAAACAAACTCTCTGAGGTCCATCACTACTAGCTATATAACCTTGGATTAAGTTGCTGGATCTCTCTTGGCTCAGTTGTTCATTTATAAAATGGCATTAATATAGTTATTTCATAGGGTTGTTGTGAATTACTAAGTGAATTAATAACATAAAGCTCTAAGTACAATGCCTGACACAAAGTAAGCACTATGTGTTAGATGCATTTATATGGGAAACCCTTGACTTAGGAAATCAATGAGAATAGGTCAGAAAGACAACAAGATCTAAATTACTATTTTCCTTTTCATTGGTATTAAGTAAAAGCTACCACAATCTCAGGAGCTTGAAAAGATTCACCTGTATGAGTAAACGTAGTGAAAGGGAAATGTAACATAAACACCAAACATACCTTGATATCATTGTCTATTCCACCAGAAATAATCTGGTCACTTGTATCATTGAAGGTTACAGCTAACACCTGGTAGGTATTCTGAAATGTCTGGATGGCTGCTTTCTTCCGGATGTCCCAAAGCTGAAGCAGAAGAACAGGAGAGTCTATAGCAACAGCACTCCAAGAAGTAATTGCCTAGTACACCCCTTAGCCCAAGGACTTTGTGGGGGTGAACCCATCTCTAATAGAGGCCTGTTCAGAAACTTTTCTGGGTATCCTAGTAACATGGTGAGAAGTGACCATAATTTTGCCAGCATATCTGAAGATTGATGAAATCATCTGAAGATGATTAAAATCACTTTGGTTATATTTTCAGAAAAATTTAAATAAACATAGTTAATCAACATGCCCTTAGGGTGGAAATCCTCTACCTGTTCAGTTCTATGTCCTTAGCACAGCAAGGATATTAGACCAGTGTGTACAAACAGTAGATCCTACCTTATTAGTAGGCTGCAACTCACAATGTGTGTGTGTGTGGAAACACACACACAGAGGAAGCTACATCAGCAAAAACGGCAGAGTGGGGAATGTTAAAAGACTCTCTCTCTACAAAAGCAGAGAATTACCTAGCAAAAAAACACTAGCAGAATCAACTTTATCAGAACCCTAGAAACTAATCAAAAGTTTATAGCAATCAGGAAACACTTAATGAGGAAAAAACCCACTTGAGTCTTAGGAAGAGTTTTGTAGTGTTTTATCTTACCCTGCCTCCATCCCCTAACTCAGTAATACCTTTAAAGACAGCAGTCTATATTCCCAGTAGAGGTTCCTAGTGTAGAAGGGAACAGAATGGACCTTAATCCTTATTTTTAAAGATCTGTGGTTGTTTTTACCTGAAGGATGAGCTCAAAGGGGTTTCCTTCATTTTTCCTAACTTGGAACTCTCCCACCAGGGCAGAGGTAGTTGTCCAAACCATTTACAGGCAAATACATTATTAGCCTCTGCTGGCTGAAGCAAGGGGTAATGGTTGGAGCAAACAAAAGACAACCAAATAGCTAGCTGGGGAGGAAAGTGGGGAAAAGAGGCAATTTGGAAAACAAGGCAAACTTTGAAAAGCTCTGACATGTTCCTGGGACTCTAAAAGGTCATTTGCATGCCCATGGCTGGGCACATGCTCAGAGAAGACCTGAGAAGGCCCTACACTCTCATCTTCAGGCTCTATACAAGTAGGAAGTGAAGGCTAATGGAGAGTTGTAAACTGCCTGGCTGAGATTAAAAAAAAAAGGGTCTCACTTCAGACTTACTGAACCAGAATCTGGGTATTTTTTTAATCCTTACCCGAGGATATTTTTTCCATTGCTTTTTTGTAGAGTGGAAGGGAGAGAGAGAGAGAAACATCAATGTGAGAGAGACACACTGATTGGTTGCCTCCTGCATGCACCCAAAACCGGGGCGAGCCTGCAACCGAGGTACGTTCCCTTGGCTAGAATCAAACCTGGACCCTTCAGTCCGAGGGCTGACGCTTTAACCACTAAGCAACCCGGTTAGGGCTGGGTATTTTTTTTTAAAGAGGTTCTTTGAGTGATTCTGATATGCACACAGGTTGGAAATCACTGGACTAAATGACCTTTAAGATCCCATTATGTGTTACTAAACCATGTACTAATATTTTTATATGCTAATTTCACAACAGCCATGTAAGACATGTATACTACTATCACCATTCTAAAGATTGAGAAACGGAGGATAAGAAAAGCAAACTGCCTAAGATCACACAATTAAATCAACAGCTGAGCCAAGAATCCAATTCAGGTGGTTCATCTTATTCCAAGTCACAATGGTTTGATTTGGTTCTAATATTATTCTATAAGAGACTTAAAGTGTCTGTTTTGGGAAATGACTGCTACTAAAACAAATCTGTGGAGAGGAGGGTATAGCAGAGAGGGTAAGGCAAGATAAGGTTCACAGTGTGTCACCTCAGAAATTGCAACACTCAGAGAGATCAACACTCACCTTAACTGTACCATCATCACTGCCCGTGCAGACAAGCTGGGGCCCCCTCCTGGCTGGATAACAGGAATTCACAAAGGAAGTATGTCCTTTCAGCCTTTTAACCCTCTCGCCTGTTTCACTATCCCACACTGCCACAGTTTTATCTGTGGATGCTGAGAAGAGCATACTAGAAGGTAAGAGGAAGAGAAAAGGAGTGAATATAAACACCAGCAATTTATCTTTCCCTCTTACCAAAATGTATCGAACTCTTTAAGATGACTGACATGTTGTCCTCTGACAGTCTGGTATGTGATGATGAAATGCCTGCCTCTCCCTACCTACCAAATCCTACTAGTGCTTTAGACCCCAATTACAAGGTCTACACTAGAAGAAAAAAAAAAAAAAAAATTCCTTCTATCAGTCCTCATAATATATTACACATTTAATACAGCGGTTTTCTCAATCTTTTCCTCCTCTGCGATAGACAACACTTTATACATAAGACATCCTCCCACTTGGAAATGTTTAATCACTCCTTGCTGAAGTAAGAGACTAGCAATTCGTAACCCAATGGCTCAGCAACTCCGACCCTTTCCCTAAAAATCAGTTTTTATTTTGTCTCTAAGGATAATTCTTTTTTTCTTTTTTAAAAAATATATCTTTATTGATTTCAGAGAGAGGAAAGGAGAGGGGGAGACAGACAGAAACATCAATGATGAGAGAGTCATTGATCGAGCCCGCAACCCGGGCATGTGCCCTGACTGGGAATCGAACCCCGATCGCCTGGATCCCAGGTCAATGCTCAACCGCTGAGCCCACGCACAGCCGGGCTCTGAGGATAATTCTTAAGTTATAGTTATTTTATAAGGCTTTCTTTACTCAAATATTAATAGGAAAATGTATACAAGGCTATGTACCAGTTGATTCAAGGAACCCTAATGTTTTAGAGGTCGGAGGTGTAAAACAATGAGTATTTACTGAAATACCTAATGGAATTAATTACCTTCTAGAAACATATTTATATATTATCTATAGTTATCCTAAAGTTATGCAATCATTAAAATGTTTATAATAAATAGTATGACAAACAGATATGTTAGGTGAATAATGTTAAGGAAAAAAACAGCAGACAATATCGTAAACATAGTTCTAATGTATAAGTAAAAACCAGTTTTGAGTAGGAAAAAGGCTTGAGAAAAATATTAACAGAGATTGTCGCTGGAGGGTAGGAATAGGGGCTATTTTTTCATGGTTCTGTTTTTTGGGTTTTTCAAAATAATATTTTTTTACTTTTATAATAAAAATAGCTAATTTCTACATATAAAAATTATTGTTTTATGCCTTAAGAAAACAAATTTGTCTGAGATGCTGATATGTTAGAGGATAGAGACGATGTATTTATAAATGCCTACATGGAACAATAAACACCTTATTCGGAGTGACAGTGACAGAATAAAGCAATTGCCCAAATGCAGCGGTTTTTGATAGCATGGTCTCATGAGGGAGAAAACTCAAGGATAAAACGCAAAAGGATGCCAAGGAGAATTAGTGTAAGCAGCAGCTGTCATTCCACTATGCAGAATACTCACCTGCCATCTGTGTTATAATGCAGCTCCATCACTGCTCCACTGTGTCCCTTCAATGTTGCATAGTTATCACAGTCGCCATAGACATTCCACAACACTGTTAGGGAGACAGGGGTTCTGTGAGCATTGCCAGGCAAAAGGAAATTTATTACTGGCCACGGAAAGGGTACTTATGAATTTACCAGAACAACAGTTCTGAAATAATACTCCCTTGGAACACTATTGGTTCTACCAGTTGGACCAATTTTCCTGACACTAACAAAAATAATGCAATACTTTTGTATTTTATAATGTAAAAAAGTTAGTTAATACAATTTTTTAAATCTTAAATTTTCCCCCTATAATATTTAAAAAGCTAACACTCACTATTGCTTGTCTCCTATGAATATAAGTAGATTGCAAAATGGCAGCACTTTTGGAAAATCTAGGAATCCACAAATGACTTCAAGGTGACATGGCAGTGACTTTATATTACACTTACTCAATCCACATGTAGTAAGCACCTATAACATGCCAGGTGCTAGAATAAAACGAGGTAAATGAATAGACACAGTTGCTATCCTTAGTAAGCTTGCTCTAGCAAGGAGTAAACTTTAATGAGAATTATTAAGGAGCAACTCTGTACATAAGGTACATATATACAGCAGTTATGGATGTTCTGCAAAGATGCCTAAGCCTTCCAGATGCATGGCCACCAGAACATTTAAGGATCATAGAGCTAGAACATCTAAATCAAAACAGACAGTTCTCATCCACCCTGAGGTACAGAGTTATAAGCAAAGAGGCAAAGGGCTCATTTCATCTCACAATGCAGTAAATGATGCCAGAAGAAATAAAGTCAGAGGCTTCTATTACCTTCTTTTTTGCTTTTTCTCATGATCTCCCAAAGTGATTTTTTCTACTTATTTCTCAAAAATGGTGTTCCTGACTAGGAGCTGAGAATCTGGTAGCAGATCCTAATGATGTACAGGTAGGTAGATTATCCAAGTGAGTTGCCACTTTAAGATACCCCCCCCTTCCTTCCCATATGCTATGATTCTGAGAGTGAACAAAGAGGAGGGCCTTTCACCTTTGGGGAAAAGAAAAGTTACCTCTCTCCTTATTGCTCCCATTAACCAGTTAAGCCCAGAATTCTTATCTTGCTAAATCAGCTCAAGATTCACTTCCATGAGGAAGATATTCTCAAACTAGAGGAACTCACTTTTCAAATACATAATTGCTTCTGTATTTACCACACGGACCCCAAGTTCTACAACCAAGGTCACTCAGCATTTTCACGACCCTATTTTAGCACATTAGCCATGTAGTTTGTTATGTGACCAAATCAGAATGATACCTTCCGTGGCACCAAAAGTTTTAAGATATAATCACTATTTGGCAGAGAGCGATTATTCCAGATTCAAAAAGTATGCCTTACATATAAGTCGGTCAAATCCTGCGGATGCTAAGGTGGATCCATTGGGGTGAAACTTGCAGCAGTACACTTCCCCTTCATGTCCTGAGAGAAGCATGATTGGGGCTTGAAGGGAGGAACACCTTGGAGGCCCCTAAACAAAAAAGAGACAATCATCAAATACTGGCAAAGGAAGCTGAAAAATAGGGGAGTGGGTGTAAGGAAAAGACAAGGAAAGCCATGAATGAGTGGATTTCTCCTGATCTAGAGAATTGCAACTCTTCTCACACAACTTATGTCTCCAATTTGATACTCTCCTGCTGAAGTTTCCAGTGTCTCCCTGCATTAGCAACTTTCCTGTCACTCTGCTCCTGCCCCATAGCCAACTTTTAATTGCTCAAACATGTTAAACTCATTTCTGCCTCAGGATCTTTATATTTGTTGCCCCCAACAGAAATCCTCTTCCATTAGATTTTCCTGTTTGGCTCTTTTCAATTGTTTCCTGTTTATCAAGTCTTTCCTTGACCACTCAAACTCAAGCAGCACCCAACCTTCCCTCTTTATTCCATGAACTCTACTATATCCCCTCACAGCACTTACCATTACTGAAATTACTCTCCTTATGTATTTGTTTACACATTTTATCTTTTTCCCCACTAGAAAAGCTCTGTGAATGCAGGGATCCTGCCGGTGTCATTCAACACTATTTTCCCAATCTCCAGCTCATTTAATGAATGAATGATTGAACTGAGCTTCCCAACAACCCTGCAGGGTACAGATTATTGGGGAAAGTCCTTTTGATTATGGTCTTGACATTAAGTCTAGGCCGGGGCAATATGCTGGAACTTGGGCTGATATTCATACTTGTCAGATAGATGAACAAGTACATTATCAATAATCCCCAAATCTCTTCAGTAGTTTCTAGCTTATTCATTATGTAAAAAATACTATGTGCCAGGCACTGTTGTAGGCACTGGCAAAATAAATGGAGTTTGCATTCTAGTAGGAACCAGGGATAGAAAGAGGAAGAGAGAGAAAACAAGTAAAACATACAGACGGTGGTATGTGCTATGAAGAAAAACAAAGCAATGTGGGTTAATGAATACAGGGTATTGTAATTTAAAGCAGATCAGAAAACCCTCACTAAAAAAGTGATATTTGCGCAAAGATTTGGAAGAGCTGAGTGTGTAAACCATACGAACATTTGGAAGAGTATTCTAGTAGAGGAGCAGCAAATGCAAAGTACTCTATCTTGTAGAGGAGCATGGAAACCAGTGGGACTGGAGCAAGTGTGAGCAATGGAAAACTGGTAGATCAGAGAGGTAAAGGCAAACATGGCAAAAGATTGTAAGGATTTTGGTTTTACAGTGAGTGAAGTAGAAAGTCTCCAAAAGTTTTCGGCAGAGGGTAACATAACTGGATGTTTAGAATTCCTCTGGCTGCTGGACTGAGAATAGGCTGACCATACAAGAGTAGAAATAGGAATGTCAGTTAGGACCCTACTGCCAATAATGCCTGGAGAGATAATAATAGCTATCAGGAGCTAGTGATGGGGGTGGTAAAAATAGCAGCAATTGCGGATATACATTATGAACACAGTGCCAGCCAGATTTGCTGACTTGCTCCTTGAGGAGTTGAGAAGACACGTATTTCTTTATCTGAGCCTAACAGAAGGAGAGGTGTGATCACTACCTCTAGCTTACAAAAAATGTTAAAAACCCTAGGTTCTGGGTTTAAGATCTGTTTCTACCACTACTAGATAAGACTTTGTTTTCCCATCCACAAAATGGAATAACAGTTCCTAGCTCTTAGGCTGTTACCAAGATTAATGGAGTTTTCATTTAAAATAAAACCACTCAATGAATGTTAACTATTCTTCAGTTGTTGTTAATAGTGCAGAGAAGTAAAGGGGAAAGGAACTTGCCCAAAGTCCCAAAGCGATCCAGTGCCATTAATGTCCTTCCTTTCCTCATTCATTCATTCATTCAATTACTCATCACCCTCCCATCCACTCTTCACACTTTTCTGAATGTTTATCCTATGCCGAATCCCTGAAGATTTAGGATGCGAAAACCTCGCTCTTGATTTTGAGCTCAAGGTCCTTAACTTTAATTCTACCACAACTTCACAGGGAGATCAAGACGCTGAAAACGGGCGTCATACAGGGAAACGGGTGGAATATCCGTAGGATGTCGGCCGCTTTCAGTGTTTTTCTGCCTTAACTCTAGGTAGCGATTCCCGTTCCGCCCCGCAGTGCGCTGAAAGGGCCGGTGCGGGATCACCCGGTGCAGGGCTCACTGGAGACAGGAAGATGAGCTGAGGGCCGAAGGCCGCCTGCTCCTTCACTCACCGCTTGCAGCAAAGCTCCCGGCGCCGCCTGCTGCTGTCCCGCTCCGGAGCCCGACCCCGCCGCTCCCAACAGCAACTCATGGCGCTGCCTCTTGACTGGAACCAGCGGCAACTCTGGACCCTTACGCTTCTGTTGTTCTATCATGGCGGTAGCCGCTCTCCTCAGCGCCGCCACGGACCGCGCCGATACCCCCACGCACCGCACGATTGGTTCCGGCTTAGCCCTTCCCTAGAACATCCGGTTTGGAGAAACCAATCGGCTCCCAATACTCCCTCAGCGCCCCTACAAAAGATCTCCTGTTATTGGTCAGATCTTTCTGATGTCACGAGAGTACGATTCCAGGATTGGTGGATGGAGCTGGAGTCCCGCCTGGACGCGCTGTGTCTTGTGGGTGGAACCCGCTAACGGGGTTTTGGCGTTTCGCGCAATGCAGCGGCCGGGAGACCTGGAGCTGAAGCCGAGTAAGTCTGAGGGAGGTCGGGGGCGGGCGGCCGCGGGATCTGGAGGCGGTGCCTTGGTTTTGTGGCGTGAACCTGGTCCTTCTCAGCTGAAGTTTTGATTGCAAGGGGCAGAGGCGGGCCCAGCTGTCCCAGCTCGGCTATGTGGTAGCCTCGGCTCCCTCTCGAGGCTGGAGCGGACCTTTGGGGTGTCTGTGGCCGCCTGGGGCCCTCGACGGCTGATTTCAGCGAGCACCTACTGTGTCCAGCCGGGTGCCGGGCGCCCCGGGGGAGGAAAGCCCTGTCTCCCAGCCTCCACTAGGGTCCTGTCTGAGGAGGCCGACTTGTTTCTGCCAGCCTTTTATCAGGGCCTGCTCTGTGCCCCTGTGAGAGACAGAGATGAAGGAATTGTCCGACTCCTGACTGTCCAGAGAGCACAGTCTTGTTGAGAAATTTGGATTCGTACCTGGGAACTAGGCCTTCTCCTTAGTGGTCCAACTGATATTTATTGTGCAAAGCATTGAGGATACATTGTGAACCAAACATGGCCCTGACCTCAGGGGTTTGAGTCTGGTGGGGAAAATAAATGTTAAACAAAGTATCTCACTAAGAAATGTAAAATAAGTGCGACCTTGGAGAGGCACCTGATGTTCTGAGTGCCTGAAATAAGCAGGGAGGCTTCTCTGAGGAAAAGATGCCTGAAGGGAAAATTCTAATTAGGTGGGTGAAGAGAGGAAGGCAGACTATTCCATGTAGAACCTCGGTGCAGAGGCCCTGTGACAAAGGGAGGAAAATGACTAAAAAAACCCCACAGAGGCCGGTGGGGCCAGTAGGAAGAGAATGAAGGGGAGTGGGGTACAGGATGAAGCTGGAGGTGAGTAGAGGTCAGGCCTTGCAGGACTTTGTAGCTTTTACCAGAAGACTGATGAGTGTTTTTGTTGGTGTTTGTTTATTTATTTATTTAAAAACATTTCTTTATTGATTTCAGAGAGAGGAAGGGAGAGGGAGATAGAGAAACATCAATGAGAGTCATTGATCGGCTACCTGCTGCACGCCCCCTACTGGGGATCGAGCCTTCCACCCCGGCCTGTGCCCTGGCTGGGAAGCCAACCTCGACCTCCTGGATCACAGGTCGATGGATGCTCAACCGCTGAGCCAGGCCAGCCCTGCCTTGTTGGTTTATTTTTGATGGGGGGGGGAGTGAGTGGTGTGATGGGGGAAAGGGCATGATCCCTCAACGGCTCAATAGTGTGAATAGATGGAGGAGAGTAAGATGCGTTTAGCTGAGAGCTGTTGGCAGTGAGGACTGAGATATTGGTGGAACTGCAGAGTTGGACAGATTCTAGAGATACATAGGAGGAAAAATCAGTAGGACTTGGTGATGGATTGGATTCAGGGAGTGAAAAGAGAGGACTTAAGTGTAACTTCTAGGTTTCTGGCTTATGGCAACTGGGTAGTTCTTTTTTTGGGTAGGGCAAGGGAGAGGTCATTCTTGACATCTAGGAGGCATTTTGAAATCTGGCTTTGGGCCCTAGCTGGCCTGGCTCAGTGGTTAGAGTGTCCGCCCATGGACTGAAGGGTCTCAGATTTGATTCTGATCAAGGGCACATATCTCTGTTGCAGACTGGATCCCTGACCTTGGTCCCAGCGCCTGCAGGAGGCAACCAATCCATGTATCTCTCTCACATCCCTCTGTCTCTCTCTGTCTCCCTCTCTCTCCCTTCTACTCTCTGAAAAGCAATGGGAAAAATATCCTCAGGCGAGGATTAAAAAAGAAAAGAAATACGGCTTTGGAACACAGGAAAGAGATTTTTGTTGGAAATATAAATCTCGGAGTAACTTGTATTTGGTGGTAATTGAGCCATAGGTGTAAGATCATCTAAGTTAGAACCTTGAGTAATTCCAACATTTAATGGCCAACAACAGGAGCATGAGCCTACAGGAGAGAGAGGAAAGAGCTAGAGAGCGGAATCAGAGGAATGCTGTCTCAGAAGCCAGGAAGTGGTCTGTGTTAAGTTGCTGACCTGATGCCCCATCACCCCTGAATACTTTAGTTTTCCTACAAACAGGGAAGTTCTATACAACCACAATGTAACTACTAAAATCAGAAAATTAACATTGCCTTACTATTGCTAATCCTCAGGCCCTGCTTCTCCATGCTTGGGCACTGATTCCCCATTCTAGACTAACCAATGTGTAGGTTACCTCATCACCCTGCTCCTCCCCACATTGGGTCACTCTTCTTTGCAGATTTCCTCCTCACCCAACATAGGCTTTGACCTCACTCTGGGCCACCATTCCCTTGCTATATACCACCTATCCCCACATTATACTTTTCTTGCTCTGCCCCTTGCTTTGGGAAGGGAGTGCCCGGTATTTGGGTCCCTATTGCTTTCCTGTGTATTAAAATATGCAAGTAAAATGAAGTACTTAAGGAAGACTTTCTGTTCCCAGAACTATTGCAAGGTGTATCAAGTGGTGTATCTCAATCCTTGTCAATTTACTTGCTCTTTTAAGGCTACAGATGTGGTCCTATCTGATTAGACTGTATTTCAAAGTTTTATAAACATTTTTTAAAGCAGAATAACTTCCCCTCCCCAAATGAAATCTTTCATAGAAGCTTAATAGGTAAGCTGGATCAAAGCAGAATACACTGTTAAGAATAGTTGCTCCTCCTGTAACTTCCACTACTACTTGCTACCATGGCCCACCCAAGTCTGGGAGGGCGAGTGGGAATCAGCAATAATTGACCTCTGCCTGATTTTCGAGGAGAGGTTCCTAGCTTCCCAAATGCTCTGACTGGAACCTCCCCCAATTCTGGTTTCTTTGGGATTCTGCTCCTTGCACCTTTGATAGGTTATTTTCCAGTTGGTTGGCCTAGAACCATGTCTTTGGCCTTCTTGAAACCTATGGTCCATAAATGGTTCAGAATTGACTTTTAAAAAATAAACTTGAATTACCTAAGGAGCTTTTGAATAACCGCCATAGAACCCTAAATCTCTATAGAACATAATATGAAAAATAAAATTTAAATCCCATTTTAAAAAATGGCAACCCTCTACTCTCCTGAATTGTAAACCTGTATTGTTACATTTCAGGCTTTCCCTCACAACTGCTGCTAGTTTCCTTCTTAAAGAATTGCATAGGATTTCTCAGGCTACCGTTCTACAGAAGGAGCAAACAGGAGAGTTTTAAACTTAGCTGTTCATATTCTTATCACAGCAGAAATCAGCAAGAAACAACTTGATTGTTCCCACTTTTATTGCTCTTTCCACAACCTTTTTGTGGGGAGGAACAGATGAGACTAAGATATTTGAGCTTAATTTAGCTGTCCTCCTGCTGATGCCTCTGTGGATTCTGTACCTCACTAATGCTCTAAGAATTGGGGGGATAATTAAGGTTTTTTGATAGAGCCATTGACCTCAAGTTAATAACCTCTGTTCTGCCCGGCCAGGAGTGGCTCAGGAGATTGTGGTTCCATTCCAGGTCAGGGCACAGCCCAGGTTGCAGGCTCCATCCCCAGTCAGGGGCATGCAGGAGGCAGCCAATCAATGATGTCTCTTATCATTGATGTTTCTATCTCTCTCCCTCTCCCTTCCTTTCTCTGAAATCAATAAAGATATGTTTAAAAAAACCCTCTGTTCTAGGATGTGATGTGAGGGATGCTGGGCAGAGGGAAGGGAAGGACTAGAGTTGAGACTGCATAGCTGAGAAGTGGAAGGAAGGATCCAACCAAGCTGTGATAACTTGGATTTAAGTTGTTTATCAGCCATTTCATAAGAACTGACAAATCTGCCTGCATTCTATCTATGTGCTATTAGTTAAAGTACTAATACCCACCTCTGACCTACCCAGAAAAGGGCAAGTTTATGATAAGGATACAAGGTTGTCTTATGGAACTCCTGGGCCTTGGGATGATACTGGAACTAGAATTTGGAAGGCTGACAGAATTTTCTTTCATTTCTGTTTCAAGTGAGGTAGTTTAGTTAATCGATTGTGATTATAAATCAGGAAAACTTCAAAAGTAGGACCTTGAAGTCATCTGAAAGTGAGGGGTTGCACTGGAGGTTGAGGAGTGAAGAAAGTATTGCTTATGAAAACCTAAGGAAAATAGTGTCAAGTCTTATTGGTGTCTAGTGTAATTGGGAGGAAAAAAGAGAACTGAGGACAGAACTGCTAGCAGTTCTGTAGCAGTGATTTATCCAGCAGAGTAAAGGGACATAGTTAAGAGTAACTAGATTGCTAGTTTCCTTTCTGTTTAAAACCAGTAAGCTTGCTGGACCGGGCATGGCTTGGTGGTTGAGCATCGACCTACGATCCAGGAGATCACGGTTTGATTCCGGGTCAGGGCACATGCCCAAGTTGCAGGCTTGATCCCCAGTCAGGGGTGTGCAGGAGGCAGTTGATCAATGATAACTATAATCATTGATGTTTCTATCTCTCTCCCTCTCCCTTCCTCTCTCTGCAGTCAATAGAGATATGTGTGTGTGTTTTTTAAAGTTAAAGCCAGGAGGCTGGCCAGCCGGTGTTGCTAAGCGGTTGAGCATCCAACTGTGATCCAGGAGATAGTTGTTTAATTCTGGGTCAGGGCACATGCCCGGGTTGCAGGCTCAATCCCCAGTAGGCGGTGTGCTGGAGGCAGCTGATCAGTGACTCCCTCATCATTGATGTTTCTATCTCTTTCTCTCCTTTTCCCTTCGTCTCTCTGAAATCAATAAAGATATATTTTTTAAAAAAAGGTTTAAAAAAGCAAAACAAAACCAGGAGGCTGAGTGAGAGTACCTCCAAGGAAGTTTCCATTCAGCTCCACAGCAGTAAGACTTGTTACCAAGGCAGCATCAGTATCACTTGGAAGCTTATTAGAAATATACAATCTCAGGTACCACTTCAGAATTGCAATCTGTATTTTAATATGATTCGTAAATAGGTAAATTTGGTATATCTAACAATGAGTTATTATGTAGGCATTAAAAAAAGATATGTGTGGCCCTGGCCAGTGTCGCCCAGTGGTTAGAGTGTCATCCTGGGACCGAAGGGTCTGGGCTTTGATTCTTGGTCAAGGGCACATACCTGGGTTGAAGGTTCATACCTGGCCCCAGCCGGGGCAGTGAGAGAGGCAACCAGTCAGTGTGTCTCCCTCACATTGGTGTTTCTTTCTCTATCTCCCCTTTCCTCCTTCCCTCCCTCCCTTCTACTCTATCTAAAAATCAATGGAAAAATATCCTTGGGTGAGGATTGAAAAAAAAAGTGTGTGTATATAAGAATTGCTAAAATATATTAAAATGGCTGTTAATTGATGATTAATGATTTCATGATTCCATTTTTAAAAAACCACTGTATGTATAAAAAGGTCTAAAAGGATATAAACAAAATTGAATTATAAATGATTTTTTTCTTCATTATTAATGTATTGTCTGAACTTTTAAAATGAGCTTATGTGTTTAATTTTATCAGAAGTAAGCATAGTGGTTAAAAGTGTGGACTCTGGTGTCAGCCAGAGTTTGACTCCACCATTCCCCGGCTTTTTGATATAGGCATAATAATTTGACCTCTGGAAGCCTTCGTTTTCTCATCTATATAATATGATAATAATAAAACCTGTATCTTGAGACTTTTGAGGGTTAAATGAGATGTTGGATGCCTAGTGCTTAGCACAGTGCCTAGGCATAGTAAGTGCTTGATAAATGTTAGCTCCTACTACTACTATTGTTTTGTGTGTGTTTTTTAAAGATCCATTTACACCCCCCCCCCCCCCCAAAAAACAACAACACACACACCTTTCCTTGGCAAAAGAATACCAATAGCAATTTAAAAAAACAAGAAACAAAACAGCAGACTGATGGCCTTGGGTAAGTATCAAATTGAAAAGAAATAAAATCAAGGTTTCCAAAACTCCCCACAATTAGAGTAGACAAAAGAGATTTGGATAAAAGAACATGGTGTTAAATCTGTGTTATTACTCTGTAGAGAATAGCTGTGGATTGTCTGTACTTTTTCTTCATTAATGCAGATGTCTTTCAAATTGTTGTCTGTCTTATTTCTTTGTGACAGGACACTTGAATTAGCTTTAGCAGAAGAGATATGGAGGAGCCATAGAACATTAAGGATGAATTCAGGAAGACCTGAGACCATGGAGAACTTGCCTGCTCTCTACACTATTTTCCAAGGAGAGGTATATTCTTTTGGCTTTGAAAACTTAGCATTTATGGTAAGCATAGATTGAGGGTGAAAAGCAGCTGGGTTTAGAACTCCTGTCCATTTGAAACGATCTTGAGCATTTAACGGGAAGGGCTAGTGGAGCATCTGGCTATCACCTGTACCCCTTCTATGCTCCAGACTTCTAGCTGCATACTTGATATCTTCATTTGGATACCTCACAGCATCTCTGATTTACATTTTACACGGAATTTTTTATTTTCTTACCACATTTCTTCTAGTCTTTCCCATATCAGCAAATGAACCACTGTCTATTTAGAAATCTAGACACTAGAAACCACACTAGAAATCTGGGCATCATCTTTGATTTTTCTTCTTGATTTGATCTTGATTTTTTCCTCCCTCTCCAGTCCATTAGCAAGTCTATTATTTCTAAGCTCCAAGGGCCCTTCTTTTGCCTCTGTAACTTGTTTCCTGAGCCTGCTCAGCCCAGCTATCTCACTTTTTCTGCCTCTGTGACTTTCTAAATAAATGTTCCTTGTATTTGGGGGGAAAATATGCTGAGAGGAGATTGGTATTGGTAAGGTGGAAATTGCATTGGACTGGAAATCAAAGTACTTGTGAGTTTGCACAAGTAACATATCTCTGAGCCTCAAATTCCTCATTTACATTATGGAGATAACTAGTTTCAAGGCCAACACAACCTCTAATCTGAAGATGGAAATTCATTTTACCCAAGCCCTGCGTTTAGTTCAGATAATTACTGAATTTTTCCCCCCTGAGTTATTTGACTAATTATTCTGGGGACACCAGGGCAGACGGTGTGATCATCTATAGCAGGTGCCATTCTGTTAATTTCAACTCTGCACCCTAGGAGAACACAGTGATGGAAACACCTGGCACTGGAAATAGGCACAAATGCCTTTTCCTAACTGAATGGTTGAGTGCATCCATTCTGGAGCACATTAACCTTTCCTTTTGGGAGAGGCCAAATTAAGGTCTGTTATAATATTTTCTCAGAAGATCATAATGTGACACTAGAGCTTCAGGATTGAAAAGTGAGATTGTCTTAATTTACAACAGCAAGGTGATTTGGGCTCCAATTTCCAGATGCTACTTTTAAGTTTGTTAGAGTGTTATGCCTTTTAATAATGTTATACAATATGAGATATCTTAGCCTTGTTTTTAGAACCCTGAAACAAAAGCCAAAGTGCCTTTGGTTGGTTCAGAAAGAGGGAATTTGCCTTTATTGTAATTAAAAATTTAAAGTCACCTTTTTTATCCATATGGTCCTGTTTTACAGGGAATAAGTTGTTTTGTGAACTTAGGTAAGTTCTTCATGTCTCTGATCTTCACTTTTCTCATTTGAAAAATCACAGGATTAGGCCAGCTGATCTCTAAGGTCCTTTCCTCCAGTTCCACCTTGTTTTGATTTTAAATGCTAGTATCTCCCTGATCATATTGTTTTTTTGGGACTGTCCAGTCCATATCCCAGCATAGCATGTTCATGTTCATCAGTGTAAAACAGGAGTTTTGAACTTTTGGTTCTTAACCCATTCTTATGCTCTATCTTAGATGGTTCAAGTGCTCTGTCCCAATATCTCCATTACAAATGAGGAGAATGGAGATTTTAATCTGTTATTATCCTAACATTGAAGTGAGTAGTGAAGCTATTTGGTGAAGTAGGAGACACTGGACTAGGAGTCAAGGGACCTAGGATCTGTGTCTACCTTTTATCTAAGTTAGTTGTGTGCCTTTCCACTGGTCACTACCTTTTTGTGCTTCAGTGTCTTGGACTGTAAATTATTAAAAAGCTAAAATTTATTGAATGTACATTGGTTCCCAGATACCAGTGCCCAGTGCTTTATGTGTATCATTCGTTATCTGCAGCAGCAAAGTGAGTACAACAGGAACTTAGACCCTGAAAGGCAAGTTGTATTCAAGATCCAATGGGTAAGAAGTGGGAGAGCTGGGATTAGATGATACATCTTTCACTCCAAAGCCTGTGCTCTTTCTACACCTCCGCTATTGCACCTCATCTGCAACATGAAGTGTACTTCTTAAGACTGTTGCCAGGAACAGATAAGCTTTCAACTGTCACATTGCTTTCGACTGTTAGAATTTTATAGTTAAAGAAAACCCATGAGCAGCTCTAGTGTAGTTAAGATTCCCTGGGTTCAGATCCCGGTACTGCTACTTACTAGCTTTGAACATCGATCAGGTTATTTAGTTTCTCCATGCGTTAGTTTTGTCATCTATTACAGAGCATAATTATAGTACTGACATCATATGGTGTCATGAGGATTATGTAAAGCACTTTGAATAGTGTTTTGCATGTAGTGAATATTCATTATATGTTAGTGAATAGCAGTACACTTATTCCATCCCCTTGTAGTTGTGGTGGAGCTGAGACAGTGAACAACTAATTAAAGTCACTGAGAAGAGTAAAGTTTATATGTGTAAGACTGCATTGAATATTTTATAAAAATAATGATGAATTTAGGGTAAATGTAGTATGTAGTGACAACTTTAATCCCAATCCACAGGTGAGGGGGGTGGGCTAGAAGAAAGACAGGAGGAGATAGAGGTAGTCTGGAATAATGATTTATCTGGCAAGGGATCTGGGCCTTTCGTTGCTATTACATGTTACACAGTACATAGACTGATCAAACCTCTAACCCAGGGGTGAGTAACATCACCCTTATACAGCCTGTGAAATAATTTGGTCTGGCCCTGCCAAGGTCTCACCAAAGAGAAGCAGCTCCAGCCATCATGTTAGAGGTGAGTTAATTAAATGTTTGACCAAATATAGCAGGCTAATTTTTAAGTTGATAATTTTGTATGGCCTGAGAATGATGTTGTAAATATCCAAATAGCCCTTGGAAGGAAAAAGGTACCCCATCCCTGTGTCTAACCCCTCCTTAGGTCAACTTTGCATAAGACTTGAGGACAACTCTTTTCTCTTTCTGATTATATCTTTTCAGTTTTTGTCAGATGTCTATGTATTGGCTTTTTCTCTCATTGTCTTGATAAAACTCAGACTCTGGTTTGAAGTGAACTAGAGCAGGCTGTATGGTCTGGTTTGATTTGATGTTTAGGAAAAAGGAATGTCCTACATGATTTATCCCATATTGTTAGAGTTCTCTGTATTGGGATTAGAGGCCTCAGTCCCAGCTAGTATAAAGTGTAACTTTATTACTTGATTTTCTGCTGGTTGTTCCTTTTGTTCATGAACTACTTTGGAGATTTCAATAGATGTGGGGGTTTGGGCATTCCTAGGTACTGTCATACCGTCTGACAGTAGTCCAATCTCACCAATTTTTTTTTTTAAATATATCTTTATTGATTTCAGAGAGGAAAGGAGAGGGGGAGAGAGAGATAGAAACATCAATGATGAGGGAGTCATTGATCGAGCCCACAACCTGGGCATGTGCCCTTCCCCTGGAATCGAACCCCGATCACCTGGATCCCAGGTCGATGCTCAACCACTGAGCCACGCCAGGCCAGGCAATCTCACCAATTTTTTTAAAAAAATATGTTTTTTATTTATTTCAGAGAGAGGAAGGGAAAGGGAGAGATGGTAACATCAATGATGAGAGAGAATCATCAGTTGGCTGCCTCCTGCACCCCCCCCACTGGGGATCGAGCCTGAAACCTGGGCATGTGCCCTAACCAGGAATCGAACCACAGCCTCCAGGTTCCTGGGTCCACGCTCAAGCACTGAGCCACACCTGCCGGGCACACCAATGTTTTTAATGGGTTCACACATACTTGTCAGTCTAAATTTTAAAAAGAATGGAAAGAACGTTTGACAGAACATCACTGTTAGGCAGTTTTGCAGCACACAGAGGCAGTCAATATCAAGTAGAAATTCAAGGAGATTAGGTTAAATGCTACAGAAGAGAGACTCATTTGTGTGACATTGATTCTTTTTTCTTCTTTGTCTTTATAGGTTGCTATGGTGACAGACTATGGCGCCTTTATCAAAATCCCAGGCTGTCGGAAGCAAGGTGGGAACCTATAACTTGAAATTCAGCCTTCCCAGTCCACTATCTTTGCTGTCACCCCCACCACATCCTATGTATAGGCTCTATATTTTTAGGCAGTAGTTTTGTTTTTGTGTAGAGATATAATGAATACAGACAAGTGATGACAGTTAATTTTTAGCAGGTTTTAACTCAGAAGAATGGTGCTCTTTGACTTGTAGGGAGGATTGGAGTATAGCTACTTGGCTTGACTTTGGGAACCAGCTATTCCCCAGATTTCACCTGTGACCCAATACAAATATATATATACATATAATACTTTAAATTTTCTTCATACATTGATAGACATTCATTGAACATTTTTGGAGAATCTCTTTTACATCTATAATCTTATTTGTTTCTCAAAACAATTGTGGTAAGTAGAAAAGGCAAGTTTTACAGACTGGTAGCCTACTCAGAGTGTTTTAGCTAGGTAATGGCACAGCCAGGACTAGAGCCCAATCCTCCTGATTTCTAGCCTCATGGGCTCTCTACTGCATCACACAGCTAGTGAATCCAAAGACAGCTTGCTAATTTCTTGTGTTAAAATAAATGAAAGATTATAATGGAAAGATGCAACTATAAAGATGTTATTAGAAGAAAATACATCATAATATTTGATGGCATAGAAGTAAAAAACTTTATTGCAAAAATTATAAGCAAAGTTAAGTTGAGACAAAGAATTTGTAGTACTATGACAAAGGACTCGTAAAAAAGCGGGGAAGTAGAAAAAGGGGCCAAGGATATGAAAAGAATTCACAAGAGAAAAAAATAGCGGTTGATCAATAAATATCTTAAAAGATGCTCATTCTCAGTATTAATTTAAAAAATAACTTAAACAGTGGTACATCCATACAGTGGAATACTACTCAGCAATAAAAAGGAGTAAGAATGAAGTATTGATACACAACAATCTGAATCAATCTCTGGAGAATTACAGTGAATAAAAAAGAAGTTAATCCCACCCAGCCAGCTTGGCTCAGTAATTGAATGTTGACCTATGAACCAGGAGGTCATGGTTTGATTCCGAGTCAGGCACATGCCCAGGTTTTGGGCTCGATCCCCAGTGGGGGGTGTGCAGGAGGCAGCCGATCAATGACTCTCTCATCATTGATGTTTCTGTCTCTCCGTCTCCCTTTCTCTCTGAAATAAATAAATAAATAAATAAATAAATAAATAAATAAATACAGCTTTATTAAAAAAAAATGATTTAAAACACTCAAGATCTTTGAGATTAACAAACATTTTTAAAAATTGCTCTTAATACCCAGTATTGGAAATGGGTATTTCCAGCAATAGTTTTACTTACTATTGGGAGCATAAATTGTTATACAGACTTTGGCAATATCTATTAACATTTTTCATGTGCTTACCCTTTAATTTAGCAATTCGTCAGAGAATTTAGTTTGTTATATAGCACTAGATATTATGTACATGTATGCAGTGGACAATGCAGATGAATGATAACTAAGATACGTGGATGCTGGTGCCTTCCTCATTATACCAGGAAAGGTCAATGGAAAGTTTTCATACAATTCTACCACACTGGTACATAGATGATGGCAATTGTAAGACACTATTGATTATAAGAACCATTCTGATTTCAAAGATGTTACAGTGTGTGTGTGGTTGCCCTAGCCAGTTTGACTCAGTGGTTAGAGCGTCGGCCCATGGACTGAAGGGTCCCGGGTTCAGTTCTGGCCAAGAGCACATTATACCTCGGTTGCAGGCTCCATTCCCAGCCCCGGTCGGGGTGCATACGGGAGGCAACCAATTGATGTGTTTTGCTCACATTGATGTTTCTCTCTCTCTCTCTCTCTCTCTCTCTCTCTCTCTCTCTCTTTCTCTTCTCTTCCTTCCTCTCTCTGAAATCAATGAAGATATATTTAAAAAAAAAAAATTACTGTGTATAGGGGTGGGCAAAAATAGGTTTACAGTTTTAATACAAATAAATAATATAATAATAATAATGTAAGAATAAGCTCTGTTTCATATACTCACAACTGTAAATCTCCTTTTGCCCACCCCTTGTGTGTTCAGGAGAGTCTGGAAGAATATCCAGCAAATTGTTAACATTAGTTACCTCTGAGGAGTTCAGTTTGCTAAGGAAGAAATGCACATCAAAGAGGAATTTACACTTTTTGCAATTTTTAAAACAAAATTTTTAAAGTCCAACAGCTGATCTTTGGATATTAAAGATACGCTCTAGCCTTGGAGATACTATGCTGCAAATTGCATTTTTTGCATTATAAATGGCTTACCAGTAGTTTCCAAGCTAGCAGTAAACAATCTGTAATAACATTTCTCATTTTATGTTGACTCAGATTTAATGAGGTGGAAACTCATCCCTGTGCCTATAGGGCTTGCACCTCCTTTGGTCTGAAGACAGGTTTTCTTATTAGTGTACTTGCCATAGCTGATAGTATCTGAAAGCCACATCCTTACTTGAACATTTATGTGACACTTTGGGGACTATGTGAGTATTAAAGGCCTGCCACCTTCCATCAGTCAGTCTTCATCTCACTTGTGTACATGCCCTGTCAGATGATGCCTCTGATTGTGGCTGCCAGCTTACGAGTGATTCTGTCAGTTTGACAGCTGTGCTGAGTGAGACCAGCCTCGGAGGGAGAGCTGAGGGAGCCAAATAATTAGGTGGAAACTCTTGAGTTCTAATCCTGGGCTCTTCTATAGGTTTATTGGATAACTTGAGCAGTTGACTTTCCTGCAGTGTATTTTAGATTCTCTACTTTTAAAGGAGAAGATAATTAAGTCCCACCCTGAAAGGACTGAGCTATGAAATAACTGGTGTCCAGATTTTAACATTTTTGATTCAGGAAGGTAGACTAATTTGAGCTACTTTTCTCAGACTTCTGTTCTCAGAATTCTTTACTACTGAGTTGAAGGTCTTTCCCAGTATTCAGATCTAAACTAGATTTTCTTTCCCCTCTCATGGTATTGACCAATAGAACTTCCTGCAATAATGGAAATGTTTTGTTTCTGTTCTGATGTGTCTCTGACATCAACCAATTCTCCAGTTCTCCCAGCACCAACTTGGTGTCTAACAATACAATTAAATTCTGACACTATCTACCTGGAGTTATTGACGGGTCCCATAAATTAAAGGGTGTCATTCCCATAAGACGCCAGTTGAAAGTTCTAAGCCACCTGTATTTCTGACTGGCTGGCTATGAATCGGGGGTCCCACAACCCTCTCCACAAGTTTGATAATTTGCTACAGAGTTCAGGAAAAACTTTTCTTATGTTTGCTTGTTTATTTTTTTTATTTTTAAAATATATCTTTATTGATTTCAGAGGGAGGAAGGGAGAGGGAGAGAGAGAGATAGAAACATCAATGATGAGGGAACCATTGATCAGCTGCAGCCTGCAACCCGGGCATGTGCCCCAATCGGGAATCGAACCCTAATCGCCTGTATCCTAGGTTGACGCTCAACCGCTGAGCCATGCCTGGCTGGGCTGTTTGCTCGTTTATTTTAAAGTATGCAGTCAGAAACAGCCCAATGGAAGAAATGCATAGGGCAGGTTATGGAAGTCGGGCACGCTGAGCTTCTTTGTCCTTTCTGGCATACCACTCTCCCAGCAATCTGATGTGTTTGCTAACCTGAAGCTCTCTGAATTTCATTGTTCAAGAATTTTTATAGAGCTCTATCTCCAGCCTTTCCCCTTCTTTTCTGGAGGGCTGTGGGACGGAAAGTTCCAATTCTGTAATCACTTGGTCATTCTGGTGACTATCCCCATCCAGGGACTGTCTAGAGGCCCCACTCAGAGTCATTAGTGTAAACTCTGGTGTGATCAGAAGGGGCTTGTTATGAATAACAAAAGACACTTCTATCACTGGGAAAATTTCAAAACTTTAGGAGTTCTGTACAGGGACTGGGGACAAAGACTAAATATATTTGTGTTATTTCACATCTGTACTGTCCCAATACAGTAGCCACTGACTTTTAAAATGTTGTTTATTTAAATTTAAACTTAAAACAATTATGTGGCTAGTGATGACCGGACCGAAAAATAACCTTTGAGATCAGGTGGGAGAAGGACAAATGGTCAGTGCCGTTCTTTCTTTTGTTTTGGTACTCCAATAAATAGACCTTCTCAAGTATATTAGGTTCATCATTCATTTTCTTCACAACTTCCATTAGCAATGAGGAAAGAAGTGAATTTTAGAATTAGAGGACTGTTGTGGCCAAAAAATGCCAAAGTGAAAGGTTTCCCTTTCCTCTAGGGCTAGAGACTAGGGCATCTGAGTTTACTCTCCAGACTTTCCAGTTAGGCTGGTCTGTTCATTATATCATCATGGGGTAGGCAAAACCCCGAACTCCTTGAAATGTACTGAATTTGGAGATTATGTGATGGTCTAAAATTAAAAATGGGTATATAAAACACTTTGGAGCCCCAGAGTTATTCAGGGAGATAGGCTATCAACCTCCAGAGTCAGCTGGAGTAGGTTTGTGAGGCCCAGTGACCATGGTCAGAGAAAGCAGTGGCTTCAGTAGGAGCTCCGAACAGAGAGGGCCAATACTTTGACTTGTAGGCATGTGCTGACACCTGTGTGAATGCATGTGTGTGAGAGAGAGATTGAGAAAAAGAGAATAAAGGTTACTAATTTCCCCAACAATCTTTAGGGAGGGCAGTTATTGTAGATATAAATCTTCGCTTGATCTATTAGTTTTTTCTTTCCTTTGTCCTGGTTTATATTCATTCAAAATTGTTGTTAATTTTATCTATTTCCCTCAGAATAGATATAGTTTTCTCCATGACTAAAACATTTGAAAATAAAAGAAAAAATCCTGTAATTCAATATCCTAGTTAAACCATTGTTATAGCATTTCATAGCATTTTTTGTAATTTTAAAGACCTAATTTAAGCATTTGTAATTACATTATACAACTTTACGTTGTATTTTGTTATTTACATGAAAAAATACTAGTTGCCTATAGTGTTTGGCACATAGTAGGCACTCAATAAATATTTACTAAAAATGAATTATTGGCATATTTTTATGTAATCTTTTGAACATACGGACCATCAAGTAACTATCCTATAGTTCATTTTCCATTACCCTATTGTTGGGTATTAGGTTGTTTCTCATTTTTTTCTGTCTTAAAAATACATTGTGTCGCCCTAGCCAGTTTGGCTCAGTGGTTAGAGCGTCAGCCTGTGGACTGGAGGGTCCTAGGTTCGATTCTGGCCAAGAGCACGTATGGACCTCTGTTGGAGGCTTGAGACTGGGCGTGTGTGGGAGGCAACCAGTCAGTGTGTCTCTCCCCCATTGATGTTCCCCCTTTTCACTCTCTCTGAAAAGCAATGGAAAAAATATCCTCAGGTGAGGATTAAAAAAAAATACATTGTGTATTTTGATGTAGATTGCTTTCCCAGATGCATATAGCTTTTTCTATGTATAAGATTGTTTTCTTAGGACAGAGTCCCAGAAGTGATTGTGCCAAATTAATTATTAGTTAGAACTCTTGGTGCAAGGGACAGAAACATAAGTGAGAACACATTTTGTTAGTTTTGCGGGGGAGTGCAGGATAAATCTAGCTTCCACCAGAGCTGTCTGTATCAATGCTCAGTTTACACCTTCAGGGCTCTGTCTCTAGTTACTGATGCTCTTCTTTGCTTCCCTCTGGCTGACTGTTGCCACCTGGTGGTAAAGATGGGCATTAATAACTTTTTGTAGTTTATAATCCTGACAAAAGTCTTGAGAAAGATGATTTGATTTAGCTAGTGTCTTGTGTCTGTCTGTGAACCAATGAATTGCTGTGGCCAGCAGGGTGAAGTACCTTTTTTTTAAAAAAATATATCTTTATTGATTTCAGAGAGGAAAGGAGGGGGGGAGAGAGAGAGAGATAGAAACATCAATGATGAGAGAGAGAGTCATTGATCAGCTGCCTAGCCCGCAACGCGGGTGTGTGCCCTGACCAGGAATCGAACCCCAATCTCCTGGATCCTAGGTTGATGCTCAACCACTGAGCCACGCCCAGCCAGGCTGAAGTACCTTTTTAAAATTTTTATTTTGGGAGAGAAGGGAGAGAGGGGGAGAGAAACATTGATTTGCGGTTCCACTTATTTATGCGTTCATTTCTTGATTCTTATATGTGCCCTGACCAGGGATTGAACCCGAAACCTTAGCGTATTGGGATGATGCTCTAACCAACTGAGCTACTCAGCCAGGGCATGAAGTACCTTGATTGACTGAGCCTGTGTTATGTGCCCACAATTGGGGGTTAGGTCAGCTCCAATCAAATTACATGGACTGACCAGATTACTTTAGAATGTAATGAAGGTATTCACTCAGGAAAGGACCTTGAGCAGACAGGAAAAGGATATCTGTTGTCAATATTTTATTAAGTGTCATTAAGTTATTTAATAATTATTACATATTTTAAAATTAATTTTATTAAATTTTTTTATCATTCTTGATAACCATTGCTAAATGATTTCTAAAAATTTATACTAGCCCTAACAATATTTCTTCTTTTTCTTTTTTTTAATATATATACATTTTTTATTGATTTCAGAGAGAGGAAGGGATAGAGAGAGAGAGATAGAAACATCAATGATGAGAGAGTCATTGATTGGCTGCCTCATGCACGCCCCCGACTGGGGATTGAGCCCGCAACCCGGGCATGTGCCCTGACCGGGAATCGAACCCCGATCGCCTGGATCCTAGGTTGACGCTCAACCACTAAGCCACGTCCGGCTGGGCTCAAATAGTTTTAATTTGCAATTTTAAATTAATGAACATTTTTTTCAATGAATTCCCAATTTCCATCTTTTTGTTACCTTGTTATTTAGAGTATACTTAGAGTATAACACCAGACATGCCTTGTGCTTTCTTTCTTTTTCTTGTGCCCAGGTTTGGTCCATCGAACTCACATGTCATCCTGTCGTGTGGATAAGCCTTCTGAGATAGTTGATGTTGGAGACAAAGTGTGGGTGAAGCTTATAGGCCGAGAGGTAAAGTTCTGTGCAACTTTCACCTGGTTAGAAAGGATTAGGAAAAGCTGGGATTTTCTTGGTATTTATGATGGTCAGTGTGAATATATTGTTAACTGTGACTGAGAATCTTATTTTGAATCCTGCCACCATAATCTGACCTGAATATAAACCTTCTGGCTGGTTCTCCTACACACTCAGAAGGAATAATGTGAACTACAGTAAGTGTGGTGCAACAAGTGCATGTTTATAAGACTTCCCTCCCTGAAGTTTACCCAAATGGTGGTTGTGAAGAAAAGCCAAAAAAGTAAAGAACCAAAAGGAGAGAAGGACACTTAACCTATGGGACTAGCTTTAATATTCTTTATCACAGATGTTAAAGAATTCTTGCCAGGTACACTTCAGTTTGTACCAAAACAAAAAAGAACATAGAATTTATAATCACTTTTCCTAATAACTGGCACCATGCAACATGAGGGAAGTGAGAAAGCTCTGGACGACTCTGAAAGTTCTGAAGCTCACTTGAGGGTATGTGGGCTGTGGGTGTGGGCAGACCACAGGAGAAATACGAACATACACTGAGGCCTGCCCTTCTACCAGAAAATGGCAGGGGAGATGCCTGAAAGAGATATTATTCAACAGTAGTTGAGTGCTTCATATGCACTAGGTCTGAGGGATACAAGAGTGAACCAGACATAAATGATCCCAGCTGTTATAGAGTTCGCATAGAATATAACTGGAGGAAACAAAAAGTAAACAAGTTAAAATAACTGAAAATAGTGGTAAGTGCTGTAATGGGTTCAAATAATATCATAAGTAGATTTAGATAAAGTCCTCAGGAACAGGCTTTCTGAGGAGATGGTATATGAGCTAGGACCCAAAGGAAAGGGAAGTAGTCATGAAAAGTTGGGATAAAGATTTTCTAGGTAGAGAATAGCTAGTGTAAAGACCCTGGAGTGAAGAAGGGTTCAAGTGCTGGAGGAAGCAGAAGACCAGTGTGGCTAACAGTTGTCTTCATGTGTATAGAGCCTCTAGACCAAGTCCGAAAGGACATCTAGGCTACTGGAATGTTCTAAAACCCATTCTGGGCTCATCGATCTCTGCATTGATCATTATGTTGAACCTACCTAAAAGAAACAGCTTTTCCTTTCTGCTGGGTTACTTCGGTAGGCCTTGGATTTCTGAACAACCATTTTTGTCTTTCCCCCCAAGAGGGACAAGAATGAGATGAAAATCATTTTCTAAAAATTCTTCTGCCATAAGATCTGCCTATTATGTTTGTTAGTACCATCAATGCTCTTAGCACAGGACCTTGGCTGTTGGAGTTCAGTGTTTGCTATGATGATGAATACTTCAATTCTTAGTCAGATAATTCTAGACCAGCGGTCTAAATGATGTACTTTGAGCTTTTGGTGACTTTGCTTTTGTCTTTTTCAGATGAAAAATGATAGGATAAAAGTATCCCTCTCCATGAAAGTTGTCAACCAAGGGACTGGAAAAGACCTTGACCCCAACAACGTTATCATCGAGTAGGTAAAAAGTTTGCAAAAGCTAAAATTTTCCTACTTCTCAAACCATGGAATGCTGTAGTGAATCAGGCTGACCTGGAAACCCTGCCATTTATAGACTGTGAAATAGATGAGTTATATAACCTCTATGATCTTTGGGTTTTAGAGGTATGAAGTGTTACAGACAACACTTCTAACATGCAAAGCTCCTAGCACAGAAGTTAACCAGTCAGCCAACAAGTATTCACCTGTTAGTTGCCACTCTTCTAGCACTGGGACTGAAAAAGGAAAAGACCAAATGGGAGGGGAGGGTAATCTAGGAGCAACTCCAGTTGGGTTTAGATGCCTGTGTCTTGGGATACACTGTGTTCTGAACACAACACCTTACTTTCATGGGCTCTTCTGACCTTTAGTTTAGGAGTGGAAGATTTTCTATTTATGTAGGATAATGTCTGGTGATACAGGGAATTTTTCATCTGTCTCAAAGTATTTCTTGACTATGATAGTGATTTCTAACCAAGGGTTCTTAGATCCTTAAAATCTGTTGAAAAGGGGTCTTGGGGGTTTAAGGAAGGGAAGTGATATTTATTGAATATATACAATGTACCAGGTATTATGCAAGGCAGTTTATGTACATTAGTGCATGTGATTCTCGTAACAACCTGCAAAGTAGGTGCTCCCTCCATTTTACTTTGTATCCCTAGTTTCTAGCTTGATGCCTGGTAATAACTTGGCTGTGGTTTTATAGCAAATTATAGTGGGTTAGGATCTTTAATCTCGGTCTCCCTGACATTAAAGCTAATGCCCCTTTCACCACATGATGCTTCTAGCTGTTGCATGTGACTTACAGAGTTTTTCATATATCTGTAGTTTAGTCTCTAAATATTGACATGTTTGTGGGGCTGGTTATTGACAAAACACTTTCCATTTACAGTAGTAATCTTTTATAACTCAGTTCAGAAATGTTATTTAATTCTGGCACTTATCAATTGCATTGTAATAAATTGCTTCTACTCCAAATAATTATATGCTATACAGGCTCATTAAGAAGCAGTGAAATGTCTTAAAGCCACCCTTGTAAGGGTAAAATATGAAAACAAGTAAGATAAAAGAGCTACCTCTCTTTCTCAAAACAAGGATCGGGAAGGGAAAGGGCTCCCTGAGTATAGACTGTTTCTAGTAATAACCAAGTGGCTGAACAATAACTTTTGTTATAAACAATTTCTAGAGTTCACCCAGGAAAAAAGCATGGCATGGGGGAATGAACTCAGGTTTTAGAGTTAGACTTGAATCAGAAAGACATGTGTTAGAAAGTTCATAGAAGCACTGTTCATAATAGAAGTTACTCAGATACTTTACATCAACAGCAAAATACAGCAAGTTAGAACAAACTACTGTACACACAACAATATGGATGGATCTCACAAACAAGTGGGGGGGAAAAACAGACACAGAAGGGTTCCATATTCTGTGATTTCATTTATATAATTTACAAAAATAGGTAAAACTAATCTGTGTTATTAGAAATTAGAATGAATAGTGGTTACCATTGGGGGAGGCATGGTAACTAGAGGGGCTTCTGAAATGCTGGTAATGTTCTGTTTCTTTATCTCAGTACTGGTTACTTGGGTATTTTCAAATTGTGAAAATCAGTCAAGCTGTATGCTATAAACACTTTTCTTCATGTATATTGTACCTTGGTCAATAGTTGAGAATTTTTTAAAAATTTATTTTTGTTGAAAGTATTATAGATGTCCCCTTTTTTTCTCTCCACTGACCCCCTCCACCCAGTTCCTACCTCCTCCCCAGGTCTTCACAGCACCATTGTCTGACTATGGGTTATGTATATATGCATATAAGTTCTTTGGTTAATCTCCCCTCCCCCCCAAGTTTAGAATTTCTTAATGTGCTATGGGAATATGAACAAAGATTAATTTTGACTGAGTGACTCAGAGAAGACCTGATAGAAGGAGAAGTGGTAATTCAGCTGAGCCTTGCAGTGTTTGGGTGAAGTGGGAGTAAAGAAGAGAAGCAGAGCATTTTAGAGAGAGAGCTGCATGAGCAAAAGCAGTGAACCATCTGGAGAAGGTAAAATAGTCTGATTTGGCTAGAGCATATTGTTCAAGTAAAGATGAGGCTGGAAAAGTAGGTTAGAGGCAGATGGTGAAAGGACTCCAACTCCAACGTAAGGAATTTAGACTTGATTTTCCAGGAAGCCTTTGAAGGTCTTTTAAACCCGGGAGTGATCTTATAAGGGTTGTAGGGGACTTAGCAGGGTGAATAATTATGTCTATCCTCTGTGATCAATGAGATAAAGTCTAATTTCATTTATAATTATTAATTCAGAGCCTTGTCCTAAATGAAAAAGTGTCTATTTCATGCCATTGCTTTTATTGCCCATCTGCTTATGCGCAACACTTTTCCTTCGTTCTCCCTTCTACCTGCCAAAAGCAAAACAAAAAACTAGCATACTGCCTGGCTGGGTGTGGCTCAGTGGTTGAGCGTCGACCTAGGATCCAGGCGATTGGGGTTTCGACTCTCCATCAGTGCACATGCCTGGGTTGCAGGCTCGATCAATGACTTTCTCATCATTGATGTTTCTATCTCTCCCTCTCCCTCCCCTTTCCTCTCTCTGAAATCAATAAAGATATATTTTAAAAAAACAAACAAACAAAAAACCTAACATACTGCATTGCCTTGTAGTATCTCTGTCCACATCTCTAAAGAGGGCCAACAGTCACAGTATCCTTTTCGTTACAGGCAAGAAGAGAGGCGGAGGCGGTCCTTCCAGGATTACACTGGACAGAAGATCACCCTCGAGGCTGTCCTGAACACTACCTGCAAGAAGTGTGGCTGTAAAGGTAAGATGAAGCCTCTGCTATTTCAGTTTTTCTCTCCTTGTGGACAGACCCTTTATCTACCCGATGAGCAGCCTAGTGAGTTTAGTTCACCCTGTTTTTAAGCCAAGTGATGGCCTCACCTGTTCATGTTGTTACTCCTACTAGACTTACATCAGAGTTCATGACTTACTACTTTTTCCGTTTCCTTTTCTGAATGCTAGCCCTGTTGCTGTCCCTCGTGGTGATACCATATATACTATCACTACCTCTCCCCCCACCTTTGCAGCTGATGCCCTTACCTAGGCAAGGCCCCAGGTACTATGCCAGGAGGTAAGAGTGTTGGATTATGATTAACACTCTAAATTTTATCTCCAAGGACCATTATTGTTCTGCTGCAAGAATTAAGCAACTTAGAAGTATATGCCTTAAGGATCCAAGTTAAACCCTTTCTTGCTCATTTCTTCAACTTTGGAGTTCTGGGTGTAGTATCCTTTTAGTAATAAGGGGCACTCTAGTCATTTCCTTTTAGCTCGGTTTCCTCAGGTTTCCTCCAGTCTTACTCAAATATTAAAGAGCTCTTTCAGCCTGACTTCCTTGTTGGAGCTGTAATGAGAGGGATTGCCAACTTCTCATTTTCAGAGTGACCTCAATTTGTCACCACGTCGCCCTAGCCTTGCATCTACCTAGCCTTGTTGATTTTTCTACAACTGCTGGTAGCATCTTTGTGCCCTGGTTGAAGTGGAGTTTAAGTTCCTATTTATCATGAATGTAGAGGGAGGAAGGGAGAATAAAATTGAGAGAAAGAATACTTCCTCGGGAATTGTGGGAGCATTCAAGATATTTGGAAAATTCTGCTGTGTTCTTCCTGGCACCATCCAGCTCCTGGATTCAGAGTTACAAAGTAGTTTGCATACTGCTTTTGATGATTTTACTCAATTCTCTGTGCCCCTGAGATAGGGTCTACAGTAAGCTCAGACAAAACCAGCTCTATAGCATATGTTAAAGGGGCCCTCAATAGCACTGTAGGCTCAGGGTCTTTGTACCTTCAGCTTGTGTCCACCAGGTATTATATGAGGCAGAGAAGAATAATGAGAGATGAAATTTGGCCTGGTCAGCAAAGGCTGGGCTAAAAGGTGGTTGGTTTTGGTGCAGCAAAAAGAGTGTAGGGCAGGGAGGCACAAGACACCAGGTAAGTTTTATCTCTGCTGCTATCTGCGTGACCTTGCGCTACTTCTCTACTCTGGACTTCCGTATCCTCTGCAATTGCATTGTTGGATTTGATGATCTCTAAGGCCCTTGCCAGACCTGACAGTCTGTGAATGTTGAGTGCCCCTAGGTGACTGTGCCTGTCTCTATGTGTTAGCTTGGATGCTGTCTTCCTGCCAGCTACCTAAGAGCTATCTTGCTTCAGGGCCTTGACCTGCCACTTGGCTCCCTCTGCTAAGCATTGTGCTCTCTGGAGCAACCTTTTGCTCTTAGGAATAAGTTCCAAATAGATCTTTAAAAATTACTAAGCTTCATTGCTAATAGAGGGCAGCACCAGCCTGCATCCTTGTGTCCACTGCCATTTCCAAAGCAGAGCCAGTGTGTCCCATAGCTTTAGGACCAGCTGCTAGTCTGGCTCTGGCTGAGTGAGCAACGCCATCCTGAGGTGACAGAAAATCTGCTCTGAATCCACTAGCTGCTCTCAATAAGCTCATAATGCCTCCTGCACCAGTCAGCCCCTTCCAGGAGCAGGAGCAGGGGCAGGGGCAGGGGCAGGGGCAGGGGCAGGGGCAGGGGCAGGGGCAGGAGCCTCTGAGGAAGACCTGCCCGCTGAGAGGGAAGACCGCCCCGTTCTCCCTGCCATTCCAATTTTCGATTTTCTTCGCAGGCCACTTTGCAAAGGATTGTTTCATGCAGCCAGGTGGGACCAAGTACTCTCTGATACCTGACGAGGGTGAGGAGGAAGAGGCAAAGCCAGCAGAGTTTGACAAGCCTGACCCTACGAAGAATTCGAGAAAAAGAAAGAAGGTGAGTGCTATCTGGATTTTATTTATCACGGGTTTTCTGCTTTAAAATGAAAATGTACTTTTTACAGAAATGTTAGAAATACTGAAAAATATAAAGAATATTAGGTTTCTACTTACCAAAAGCATTTTCTGGTGTCTTATGTGTTCTTCAAACTTGATTTAAGAGCCGCTACGTGATGTTTTATTTAATAATTTTTCTATTGTTGGATATTTTTTTATTACTTCCAACCTAAACTTTTGGCCACATGTCTTATTGTTTTCTTTGGATACATTACAAAATAAGATTACTAAGTTAAGTCTTTAAGGCTTTTGATACATTTTGCCAAACTTATTCCAGAAAGTCCTTATCTGTACCCAGTGGTGGATGAGTGTCTGTCTCATTGTCTCACTACTACTTACAGCAGAAGAATTCATAAAACAGACATTGTGATGCAGAAAAACTGCATTTGTAATTTGTCACTTACTACACAGAGGAAATGAAAAAACTATGTTATAGTTTGGTCAGGAAATAGTGGTTCTCATGTTGTGTAGTATTTTTCTAATTCTGTCCAGTTATTAAGTTTTGGGGTTTTGTTTTGTTTAAAGCTTTAGCAAACTTTTGTTGCAGTCAGCTTGTTCCAGGCATTGCAAACCTAGGCATACAAAAACTATGATAAAGTCCTTGCTCTCAGTATGCATTATCTACAAAGTAAGTATTATTTAGGTGAGGAAAAGGGTGTATTTTAACTCTTCTAACTATTGTAAGAATTAGCCAAATATATGAATAATAATTTATTGATCTGTATATTCTCTCCCTGGGTAATCACGTCCTTTCTAAGACTGTAGATGCCTCAATGACTTCCATATCCCTAACTAGTATCCCACAGGTATCTCAAACTTTGACTTGGAATCCACTCTCTAATCTATTCCATTGGTCTATGTCTGTCTTTATACTAGTGCAACACTTTTGATTATTCTTACTTTGTAGTAACTTCTGAAATCAGGAAATGTGAGTTTTCCAACTCTGTTCTTTTTCAAGATTATTTTGGGTATTGGGGCCCCTTAAGATGCCACATGAATTTTAGTATGTATTTCTTATTTCTGCAAAAATCTCACTGGGATTTTGATAGTCATATCAAATCTATTGATTTGCTTTGTGCATTGACATCTTAACCAATCCATGAATACAAATGTTTCTCTTTCATTTATTTGTATTGTCTTAATTTCTTTCAGTAGCATTTTGTAGTTTTCAGAGTACAAGTCTTTTTGCCTCCTTAGTTAAGTTTATTCCTAAGTATTTTATTCTTTTTGATGCCATTGTAAATGGAATTGTATTGGTTTTTTTAATCCTCACCTGAGGATATTTTTTCCATTGCTTTTCAGAGAGAGTGGAAGGGAGGAAGGGATGGGAAGAGAGAGAGAAAAATATCGATGTGAGAGAGACACATTGTCTGGTTGCTACTGGCTGCCTTTTGCATGCACCCCAACTCGGGGGGGCACGAGCAAACCCAAAACCTAGGTACGTGCTCTTGACAGGGAATCAAACCTGTGATTCTTTGGTGGGCTGGCCAGTGTGCTAACCACTGGCACATGCCGGCCAGGGTTGGAATTGTTTTCTTAATTTCCTTTTTGAATTGTTCATTGTTAGTTTATAGAAATGCAACTGATTTGGGGAGTGTTGTTGATTTTGTATCCTGCAACTTTGCTGAACTCATTTATTAGTTCTAACAGGTTTTTTTGTGTAGAATCTTTAGGATTTTCTGCATATAGGATCATGTCTGCAAACAGATAATTTTACTTTTTTAAAAGTAGAGCTAGATTTTATGAACTTCTAACTTATGAGTCTGCTTTGTTTAAAAAGTGTTCTAGCCTGACCAACATGGCTCAGTGGTTGAGCATCAACCTATGAACCAGGAGGTCACAGTTTGACTCCAGGTCAAGGCACATGCCTGGGTTGTGGGCTTGACCCCCCAGTAGGGGGTGTGCATGAGGCAGCTGATCAACGACTCTCGACTCTCTCATCCTTGATGTTCCTATCTCTCTCTTTCTCTCCCTTCCTCTCTCTGAAATCAGTTAAAAAAAAAAAAAAATTATTTAAAAAAAAAGTGATCTAGGGATTTGAAATCATTAAAACTTCCCCCTTGCCCGGCCAGTGTGGCTCAGCAGTTGAGCATCAACGTATGATCCAGGAGATCAAAGTTCAGTTCCAGGTCAGGGTATATGCCCGGGTTGCAGGCTCGTCCCCAGTAGGGGGTGTGCAGGAGGCAGCCAATCAATGGCTCCCTCATCATTGATGTTTCTCTCTCTCTCCCTCTCCTCTCTCTGAAATCAATAAAGATATATTTAAAATAAAAACAAAAATACTTCCCCTTTGATGTTCACTGTTTCTTCCAAGATATCATCTAGCATCATTATCTTTTTACCTCATTGTTAATCCCTTATCTTTTATGCCTTATATCTGTTTAGCACTTACAGTTTATAAAATATTTTCATATTTTTGTTTTATCCTCATACATTTCTATGAGGTAGTCAGAGTAGGTATTGTTATCCCACAATTTTACATATTAGGAAAATAGAGATTAAGAGAAATGTCTCTCGCTTAAAGTCACACAACTATAAGAGACGGTGCTGAAATAGGAACCCAGGTCTTTAGTATTGGGATTACTAACCCAATATTCTTTTCTGTATACCACACTTCATCCATTAATTCATTTAGCTCTTGATTATTTATTTACTCAACAAATATGTATTGAGTGCCTTACATGGGTCTGTTTTGCATTGTGTTAGGTGCTTGAGTTGTTAGGACTCATAGGGAACCTTTTTTTGCTAGTTTTTGCCCTGTCAGCAGCTACCCTCAGCAAACATTTGATGTTATCTTTTGATCTATTTCTGTTCAAAACTGTAAATCAAGATTCTAGGCCTCCTTTCTGTTTCATTTTACCCTTTAAATCTGATTCCAACAGGAGGTTGCCTTTCCTTATCAGTAAAAACTCCTACCTGAAATGGATGTTTTGGAGTGTGTAAAAGTGGTAGATTTGATACCTGTTCCAGCACAGGTTGACTCTGGCAGCCAAATGTGGAACCGAGGAGGTTCATCTGAAGGGAAATGCCTTCCGTAGTCCGTGTTGCTGAATAGGATTGTGGGTAGCAGTAATGCCTAGTGTGTGGAAGGCATATATGAGGGACAACTCACTTACAGTGAAATAAAAGTCATACATAGCACCTATACTCAAGCAGCTAACAGCACAAGGGGAATGATAAGCAGTTAAAGTATATCTGGTGGCAAAGGACAGATACTCCAAGGGGATTATTAGATCTCATAGAAATCCAATGATAGGAAGTGAAGTATGGCTGGAACTGGAATCAGAAAGGAACAGAATATTGGGTTCTCATCTCTGCTTCTTCACATGACTGCTTCATTGCCCCACTTCTTTCTGCAGTCTGGTGAAAGAGAATGCCTAATGTAAAGCCTCTAAGGCAGGAGAAGGTGCTAGACATGTTGGGGAACCAGCCAATAGCCCAGGATAAGGAAAGGATGTCACCTGTTCCAAATAATGCCTGGCACATAATAGGCATGCACTAGCTGCCTTTGAATAGATAGGCTCCATAATCTCTATCTATAGCTCCTCAGGTTCCATTACTCAGTGAGACCTGCCCTCAGTTTGGAGAGTAATGGGGACTGACTCCTGCTGCTGGTAAGTAATAATGAAGGGAGCAGGGGCAGGAGTAAGAGAAATTCTAGCCTGAGCTCCCCAACTCTTTTTATCTCCCAGTTCTTTTGATCAAGTATGCATGTGTTGAATGCATGACCTTGTCCAAAAATCTAGTATGCATTGGTTTAGTTCTACATACCAATTTGGTACAATGACAGTTTTTGTTCCATTGTCTGAAATTTTAAGTCATTTTTGTTGGGCATAATTAGAACAAGAAGAAACTGTTTTGCAAATGGAAATGGGATGTGAAGTAGTTGGCAAAATACGAATAGAGGTTTTTGTAATGAAGCCCTGGATAATTTTTCCATGAGCCTGTGGCCTGTGCTTTGCTGGCCTCTCACTTATCATGTGCCGTCATGGGTCTTTCTGAATCAGTACTATATTGTGAGGAAGCATGTGCCTCGGGGATCAGGCTGTCCACTGATTATAGTGAAGTCTAGCTATATTTGATCCAGAATATAATTTTCTTCTTTTGATGTGGCTACTATAATTACTTTCTGCTGAACTATATATAGAAGAACAGAAATAGGAATGTGATCCCTTGGCTGCATGCTGGCTCTGACCTGTTGTCCAGAGAATCTCTGGTGCCCATCTGAGAGAGATTGCCAGTCCTGGCCCCATTTTGCTTGAGCACAGAGAGTCGTCCAGTGTGGTCTGCGTAAAAACCTTCAGTGATTCCCCTTCTATGGAATAAAGTCTGAGTTCCTTTAAGACTCTTCACAGTCTGTCCAACTTCCCAGCATCATCTCTCACAGTCCCTTCCCACACACACTATATTCCAACCTGACTCATTAAAAGAGCATCTACTGTGTGCCAAACTCTGTCTAGTCACAGCAGGTACAATAGTGAACAAAACAGGTAAAATCTCCATCTTCATGTACCTATATTCTAATGGGGTCGCAGACAATAAACTGCTAAACAAAATACAAAATAATACTAATATGTCATGTAGTGATAAGTTTTATGGAGAAAATTAATTTGGTTATAAGAGACAGGGAGTAATGGAATGGGGGCAGGTGGAATAGGTGATGACATTTTAGATATGGTGGTAAGGGCAGGCCTTTGTCCTGAAGTGCCATTTGAGTGGATGTTTGAAGGAAGTGAGAAAGCAAGCTACTCATAAGTGGAGACAAAGCACTTCAGCAAGTACAATAGCCGGATGTTGAGAGTGAAGTTGGCATGTTTAAGGAACAGTAAGGAGGCTGGTGTGGCGGGAGTGAAGTGAAAGAGAAGAGAGGAAGTAAGAGGAAGCCCAGGGCCATCTAGGAGAAATGAGGACTTCACCTTTCACTTAGAGTAGATGGATGTCATTAGAGGTTTTTTGTTTTTGTTTTTTAAATCCTCACCTGAGGATATTTTTTCCATTGTTTTTCAGAGAGAGTGGAAGTGAGGGGGAGAGAGAGAAACATCGATGTGAGAGAGACACATCGATTGGCTGCCTCCTGCATGTGCCCCAACCAGGGCTGTGGATCGAGCCTGCAGCTGAGGTATGCACCCTTGGCCAGAATTAAACCTGGGACCCTTCAGTCCGTGGGCCAACACTAACCACTGAGCCAAACCAGCCAGGGTATCATTAGAAGTTTTAACTAGAGAGATGACATGTTGTAACTTACCTTTTAAGAGAATTATTTTGGCTGCTATGTGTAAACTAGGTGGTCAGAAAGCAAGGGTGGGAACAGTTAATGACCAATGTTAATAATCCAGGGGAGAAGGTGGTAGCTTAGACTGGAATAATAGTGGTGAGGGTGGTGAGAAGGGAATGGAAGTGTGGCTCTATTTTGAAGGTAGAGCTCACAGAACTTGTTGAGTGATTGAGTATGAGGTAGGAAAGAGAACAGCTAAGAATGACTTACTGGAAGATTTGAGTTAAGAGGAGAAGGAATGCAGAAGTAATATGGGAGTGGGGTTTGGTTTGAGTTGCTGTATATGAAGATGGGAAGGAAAGCTGGAGGGGAGTAGGTTTAGGAGGGGGCAGGGCATAGGCGTTGGGATGCCTATCAGATTTTGACATGGAAGTGTAGAGTAGGCAGGTGATTGTATAGTTCAGAGTTAAAGGAGAAGCTCAAGTAGGAGAGATAAATTTAGAGAATATAGTCAGTAATAGTATAACAACTTTGTATGGTGACAGAAGGTAACTAAACTTATCAGGGTTATCACTTTGTAATATGTATAAATATTGAATCACTATATTATACATCTGAAACTAATATAATATTTTAAGTCAATTATACGTCACTTAAAAAAGACATGAATTTGGGAGTCATCTTCATATAGGTGGTATTTAAGTTCATATATGAGATCACCTGGAGAGTAAATGTAGGGAAGAGAAGGGGTTTGAAGATTTGAGCCCCAGAGTGTTCCCACTTTTAGAGATTAGGAGACGAGGATGAACCAGCAAAGAAGACAAAAGGAGCAGCCAGGGAAGTCGGTGGAAAAGTGAGAGAGTGTAGTGCAAGTGAAGTGAGGAATGTGTTGTAAGGAAGATGGACTGTGTTGAATGTAACTGATCAGGTAAATAAGGCCCAAGAATTTACCATGGATTTGGCTGTTTGAAGGTCATGGGTAACTTTGACAAGAGCTGTTTCAGTAGAGTGGTGGGGTAACAACTGGTTAAAATTATTCCAGAGGGTTTTTGTTTGTTTACTGGTGGGAATGAGCCAGTAAAGAGGGAAAAATTGATGCAAAAAAGAGGCGACAATTCCTGGACCAATGTTGAGTAGAAGAGAAGGGATGGGATCCAGTGCATAGTTAATAAGCCACACAGGATCATTGTCACTCTTGAAAGATCTCACAGGCATTTGCCTTATTCTGTCTTCCCTTTGGCTGAAAGGTCCTTGCTTCCGTCAACACTACCATCCACCACTCCTCCTGCCAAAACCATATTCATCCTTCAAGAACAGAACACATACGTATCCTTCATGAAGCCATCCTCAAATTCCTTGGGCATAATTGATTTCTTTCCCTTGTGTGTCCTTGGCATGTTTTTTGTACTTTTCTTACATCACTTCCATGGACTGCCTAGTATCTTAATTAGTCTTTCTCTTTGATTAGATAAATTGTTCCTTGAAGGCTCCTGGTTCCTAATTTCTGACCTCATTCAACTATTATAAAAGACAAATAAATTAATAGACATATCTGGCTCATAGAAGGTACCCAATATTTGTTGAATAAATGTACTATATGATTGTAAGGAGTTATTTCCCTTGTTTGATGAGGTTGGCTTAAGTTTGGAGGAATGGTGCCAGGCTCCACTCAATGAGTGTGTTTACTTTGCATCTACTACTAGTGCAAATAGTACTCTTTATTTGTCTGAATTCTATTAAAAAATCTATGTGTTCTCATCTCCTAAGCAACGCTGTATGTAACTACAGGTGTCTAAAGGGCTTTGTAGGTAGTAAAGTTCAGTAAATATTTGAGTTGATTAATGAAACTTTTTCTTCTGGTCTTACCTTTTCCAATCTGTGGTAAATTGATGCCTTATAGGCAACTTCTAGCCAAGAATCACCCACTATCCCAGCAATTTTCAACCTTTTTCATCTCATGGCACACATAATTACTAAAATTCTGTGGCACACCAGTTAAAAATTGCTACTCTATCCTATTTCCCAAAAGCTCACCCCTGAGAATCAAATTTCCTCTTGATAATCATTCATTTCTCAAGAATAAGAAAATAATGATTTCTTAATAATTCTTAAGAATAAATAAAAATAGTAAGTCCTTGCTTGCTTGATTTCTGGCCAAATCAGTGCCTTTTAGTTGGGAAGCACTAAGTTAGGTACTGCCTATCATCTAGACAGGGCTAAAAAGAACATCCACATTGGGACCCAGCTTGAATCAAATACAGGTTCTACCATTTGGGCAAGTCACTTTATCTCAGTCAACCTCTCTGAAGTTAGAATTTTCTTTCCTGAAAATATAGGGATAATTATGCCCACTTAATAGATTTGCTGTGAAGGTTAGATGAGGAATGTGTGAAAAGTGCCTAGTTCAGCATCTAGAAATGTTAGCTGCTGTTATTTCCCTTTCACAGTTATTCCCCTTTCTCAATTTTTGGTTTTGTTTTTCTCTTACGCTGGTTTGCTGCTATCCTGTTTCAGAACTGTAGAGAAAATGGGTGGGTTATGTGCTTGTCCTAGAGAGCAGTTTTGAGCAGTGGCTTCTTGCTCATGTCCCTCTTAGCCTGTCTGCCAAGGCCTCACACCCATGGGTCATTTCTTTACCCTTTATCTTCTCCACTTCCCCCTTGAGTGCAGTTGAGGGACCAGAAGCTAGTTTCACCTCTGGCTGTATATCTTCTTCCACCCCAACTCTCAACTTTCCTTTTGAACCACAGCTTCTGAAGTGATGGTTCTTTGTTCTCTAGCTCAAGGTTAGACACGCAGTGAAAATGATGCCATTTACTGGAGTACTAGATTTTCTTTGCTCGGGTTGCAGAAAAGCTTTTGCATCAATCTTGAGGTCTATTATTCCTCCTTGCTAAGTAAGAGTACACGTCCCAGAATGTCAGGATTCTCAAGTGATTTGTTTTTCTCTTTCCTTCTCCTGAGCCTGCATTTTTGAGAGAGAGCAAAGTGGAAATGATGCCAAACTCTGAGTAAGAAAGTGCCACATTCTCATCACGGCGTATAGGTTGACTCACTGTACTTCTCTGAGTTGCAGTTTTCTTATTTCTAAAATGGGACTAATAATTCCAAATTTTGACCTTACCAGATTTTTATTATAAGATAAGGGATGCAGTTGTTTGGGGCATTGTCCTGTATACCAAAATGGTTGTGGGTTTGATCCCTGGTTGGAGTGCATTGGGGGAGTCAACCAATTGATGTATCTCTCACATAGATGTTTCTCTCTCTCTCTCTCTCTCTCTCTCGCTCTCTTTCTCTCCCTCTTCACCTCCCCCTCTTCTCCTTCCTCTCTCTCTAGAATCAATGAGAGCATATCTTGGGTGAGGATTTTAAAAAGAAAAAAAGATAAGGGATGCAGAAAGCTTGATAAACTAGAGTGCTACTTGGATGTAAGGAAGTATTATTATTCTCCTTCCTCATTTATTTTTCCAGGCTGGGCCAGGTTTGGGGGGATTAGGTGCCAGACTCTCTGCATTTACTTGTTTGCTTCCCCAGGACCCTGCCTTACCTAAGGGGCAGAACCTGGTGAGAGTCCCAAGCCATATAGTCTGTGATGGGCTTTCATGATCTTGCCACCCAGGAAGGTGCGTACCATAAGCTAAACCATTGATTTGCCAACTCTCTGCTCCTCCCAGCCATGGTTCCTGTAGCTTGGTAATGTGGGCCTAGGAAGCTTGGCCTCTCTCTACTTCATTGGAGACTCCAAGAAAAAATTTCTGTTTAATCTCTCAAAACTTTGACTTATCTGCCATAGATACATAGCCAGACTGTCAGAACATTCTGGGAGTTCTCTGAAATGTGAGAATAATACAGTACTTCTAGTTACCCCTGAGTGTCTACCATGTATCAGGTACTACAGTTGGAACTTATCTTGTTTAATACTCATAGCATCCTTTGAAGTAGCATTTATTATTTGCAGTTTACTGGAAAAAAAGCCTAAGGTTTAATAAGTTAAGTCTCTATTTCCAGACACATAGCTGGTAAGTGGTAGAGTTGGAATTTGAATTTACTTCTATCTTATTCCAAAATTGTTGTTTGATCATCGTACCACGAGGCCTCCCAGCACTGTATAGGAAGAGGGGCTGTGTGCTACAGAGGAGAATTCAGGTTTCCACTCCCGTGATCTACATGCAGATCCGAACCCTGCCTGTGCAATCTGGGGCAAGTGGCTTTCAACTTCTCTGGCCACAGATACTGTCTCATTAAATCTTAACCGCAGCCATGTGACTTCTCCCCTCCCCCCCTCCCCTCCCCCTCATTTTTTTGCTGCTATTCTTATCTCTGTTTTATATTTGAGGAAATGTGGTAAAGGTGGAATAATGTGCCCAAGGTTACAGAATGGTAAGGGGCAAAGCCAGAGCTCAAGTCTGGTTTGGTGTTCTGTCCACCATTTCTCACAGCCAATTCCTAAGACTTGGTGCATCACAGGCAGTCTCACAGCTTTCAGGATGCTGGTTGAAAGCTTATAGGAGCAGGAGCCTCACCCTCTTCTGCTCTGTTTCTTTCTCTTCCCATAATCTCTTCCTCTTAGAAACCTTACTAAGGCAATATAAACATTTGCAATTCAAGAAGATTTATATGCAAAGCTTAAAAACTGCCCAGAGCACCCCGCAGAAGCCTGGGAACCTGCCTCCCATCCTTTGTATGAGTTTGTGCTATTACTCTGGCAGCATGGTGTAGTGGGTAGTTTTGAGAAAGTTCTTTCTGAACTTTTTTTCTTTATCAGTAAAATCTTGTAAGGTTGTTGTGAAGGTTAGAGATGATAAATATTCAAGAGCAGCAGGTAGAGCCTTACTAATTGGTAGCAGTTATTTATCCTGGCAGCAGAGTCTAATAGAAACCAGACTGGGAGTCAGGAGTCCTAAATCTACTATTCTCTTATTCTGTGACCTAGGGCATGTGAGGCACTTTCTCTAGATAGACTAGGTGATCTCTAAGGACTTTTCAGCTTTAATATTTGTGCTTTTAAAAATGAAAGTAATGTTTAAAAAAATAAACTGGACAGAATTATATGAAGTAAGAAGTGAAAGACCCCTGTCTTTCCCTATTCAGTACATTCCCAAGGTAATACTTGTTACCACTTTGTATGCTTTCCCTTTTCTGTGTATTTTAAATATATACAGGTACATGTAAGTATGTATATGTATATGTTGTGTGTACATATATACACATACACATTGTATGGTATGTTAAACACTGGAATCTAGAATTCATACTGTATTATGATTTGATCCTTTTACTTGCTTTGGGCATTTTTTCTTGTTAATACTTGAAGATTTAATATATTCTTTTGAATTAATGTTAAGTGGTCCCCTAGTAATTACATGTCATGATTTTTTAAAGCAAATATACACAGACAGTGTTGAGTTTTAAATTTTTCTTTTCAGGAAAAGAAGAAAAAGAAACATAGAGACAGGAAGTCATCTGACTCTGACAGCTCAGACTCTGAGAGTGACACAGGCAAGAAGGCAAGGCACACATCCAAAGACAGCAAGGCGGCAAAGAAGAAGAAGAAGAAGAAGAAGCACAAGAAGAAGCACAAGGAGTGAGGGTGCGGGGGAGAGGGGGGCGTTGAGAGAAGGGACCGGGGGCCTTGTGTCTTGCAGCCCTGGTTCCTAGAAAGACGCAGTAGTGAGAATATGGCCTCCCACCCCATGACTCTCTCCCATGGGAGATGGCTTCCTCTTCATGCCGCCGGCAGGTCTGGGAGCTAGATGTCAGAAGCATCTGCCTGAATGAGTTGTTGTTTCCTTATCACTCCTGGTCCATTTGCAAGTGATCCCTGCAGCTCATCCATCCATTCACCCAACTTCCTCCATTCAGCAGAGGTCCTGTTACCCTCTCCAGCTGCCACTGCCAGAGCCTGATTCCTGCACAGGAGTCCAGGCTAGAGCCACAGTTAACTGCTGTGGAGGTGAGTCTGGCTGTGGTTGGAGAACAGTGAGTGACCCCTCCCTGCTGGTTTGCCCTGGGCTGATTGGTGGGTGATCTCTGCTACATCCAACACTGGGCAGATGGAGGGAGCCTGGAAGTCTGAGGGAGGACATGGTAAGAAGTGGTGCTCACTCTTTCCGTTCCCCCTAATGATTCTACTGTGCTAGAAGTGACAGCCAGTGCCTGCAGCCAGAAAACCATCGTATGCAGTGACTGAGCTTGTGTATGACATTCTGCCAGACCACTGAACCAGACAGCTCAAGCCAAGATCATTGCTTTACTTCGTGTTTACTACTGTGTGAGTCAATTGGTTCCACTTCAGGTTTCTGCTTAAATGCCTGGCACTAAATGGAAATGTGTTTGGTTTTAAACTTATTGAAAGTTCTTATTGCTATAATACCTCTTTCTAGGTAACTTACAGACTTAGAAGTCACCAAGTCTACATGAGTTGACAGAAGGACATTCAATATGTAACCTTAGACTTTGGAGAGAGGCCTGGCTGAGATACAGAGCCATATGTACTAGCAAGTCACAGCCTTCTTAGATCACTAATAAGCTCTCCCTTCTGTAATGTTCAGATGACCTCTTCCCTCTGAGCTGATTAGAGAACAACTGAGAATTTATAACTCAGTAATGGCCTGGGCATAGGTGGGAGCTCAGCAGTCATCTTGGCCAGTGGGCATTTTCTCCCACTTCCATGGAATAAGCCTGGGTCCTTTGTCCTGATCCCTGATTCTGGAGAGAGACCACAGCATTGCACAGAGAACAACTGTCCATCCTGAGGGCATTTAATGCAGATGGGCCTGAGGAGGTGATAGTTCAGTAGCCAAGCCTGGGGAAGCCCTGCCACTGATTGATTATTCCAGGTTGGACTAGCTCATTTGGCCATGGAGAGGAAGTAAAGGCAAGGTGTAGTACAGCTGTTACATTATTGTACCTGTAAGGTGGTCAGCTACCGCTGTCCCCGAGACTGTCCATTTCAGTCTCATCCAGTGCTTCTTCCTGAGTTACTTTCAGGCAGGTGTGCATTTCTGCCCACTGCCCACTCTGACACACTGAAACTGAGACTCCCAGAGTCATGTCACCAAAGGCAAAAGGGCAACTGGGTGGCCTTGGCTCTGCTTTATTGACCTCAGAGCACTCTTGGGACGCAGTTAAAAAAACAAACACAATGGGAACTGGAACTGAATCCAGGATGGTGCACTTGACCCCAGAAGAATTTCCCCAACCAAGGCGGATTTATACAAAATGCCAGAGGAAAAAATGAGGCAGTCTGGTGCTGAGTCCAGGGCTAGCCAGAGGATCAGGTTTGGCAGAGGAGAAGTCAGTGAAGCAGTGGGCAGGTCATGCCTCTTTCTCGTAAGTGCGAGTACAGACTGCACTGCCATGGGTGAGTGTCTGGAAGGAAAGAGAGTCAGGTTAGGGTAGGGGTGTGGGAACAAACATATTGGAAGCACTCCATTCTGATGGGGAGAGCCCTGTGCCTTCATCCTAATCTTCATTTATTGACTACCTACTATGTGCCAAGTGCTTGACATATATTTTTTTCTAATACTTACAACAGAGGTCTTTAAGTTATGCATATAACCCCTCTTTTAGAGATTTGGGAAAATGAGTTTTGAAAGAGGAAGTAACTTGGTCAAGATCCCAGTGTTTCTCTTTCCCTTGTACCATTTTTCTCCCTCATCCTTAATGCCTAAGATGGTGCCTGGCATGTAGTAGACAAATAGGTGAATACAAATATCCAGAGACTCTAGGGAAAGACTGTGCTAGACCACCAGCTTCCTCTCCTTCCCTAACTTGGGGTAGTCCCAGGACCAGAGTCCTGAGCCACCACTACCCAGCCTGGCATTGTTGAGACAAGCCTGTGGTCTCATCATAGCTGATTGCCCAGTGAGTATTTGGTCCTGCATGTCACATTTCTACCAGAGGTGGGCACCTCATTCTTAACTCTGCAGGGACCCTGCTCTGTGTGAGTGCAAGAATGCAGTGAGCAGGTTACACTACCCAGGAAGGTCTGCCGTGAAGACACGGAAGTGAAAACCTGTGGCCCTATGGAATTAGGAGGTGGAGACCAAGGGCAGCTGCTATCTCTGCCCCTGGGTCTGTTCACTCAAGTCTACCTTCTCTAAGTGAAGTCCCCAGGTTTGCCCCTAAACAGACAGATCTGCCAGCCTAGTTGTCACTTCCTACCCAGTCTGTATGCAGGTACTTGCAGGCCAGGCTTGAAAAGCACTGAGAGTAGGCAGGGCTGAAAGGAGGTAGGACGGACTATTCCCTCAGTCAGTGCCCCACAGGTCACCAGCCTGTTATTGCCCAAAGGCTTTACATGTGGCAGCCTAGTCCTAGGGAGGAGAGGGAAAAGGGAATGCTGTGATAGGAGGTGGGAACCTTTTCCTAGGGACTTGGGATCAGATCTGGCCCTGCTATCTACCTCTATGGGGTGAGGCAAGGCAGCAACACAGAAAACTAAGGCTGTGGAGCACCTGCCATCTTCTCCATGTCAGTGATGCTCTGTGTCCACTGCCTCATTCAGACTTCCCAGCAGCCCTCCGGGGTTGGTGTTACCAGTACCTTTTTTACATTTGGACTTAAAGGTGACTTGTCTGAAGTCTCACAGCCTGTTAGCTGAGATTTGAACCTAGGCTTGAGGTGTAAGTCCAAAGCACTACACATAAAATTCCCACCCAACACCACCCCGACCTGTTCTCCATCCTCCATGGTCCCAGCTTTCAGTGCTGCCGGGGGAAAACCTTGACTCTTCACAACAGGCTTGGCTGAAGGGGCAGCAGTAGTAACTGGCCAGGCAAGGCTCCAAAGTTGTTTGTCTTACCAGGATGAGTTTTCCATCAGTGAGTTCTCGCACAAGTGTTGTTTCTTGCCCGTCCCATTTCTGCACATGGACAAGTTTGCCTCCATCCAGTGTCACAGTGGACTGTGGAAACAGGGTAGAGGCCTGAGCTGTGATCTGAGCCAGAACTGAGGGACAGCATGGGGTCTGGTCAGTGGGCCACAGAGGACTCAGCCTCTGGCCTAAACTAATGATGGTTCTAGGCCCAGAGCTCAGGCAGCCCACCTCCAGCCTTTCCCTGCAGGATGTCCAGCTCACCTCCAGCCTCTGCTCCACTACTGTCTGGCTGGGGGAAGGGCCTTCAGGTGCTGGGCAATTAGGAAGAGGCGGGCAGTATGGTAGAGCCAGAGAGCCTGGCTCTGAGAAGTACCACCAGTGTTCAAGACAGGCATTTATCTCGTACTCTAGGTGATGCCACAGCCCCAGTGCCCCTAAGATATAAGGGGTATGTACCAACCTATATTCCTGTGAAAGACTGGTGAGGAGTCCTGAGACTCTCCAGCCTAGTGGTGATCACATGTAATGTCTAAAAGACCCTTGGGGATAGGGGGTATTGGAAAATTAGACTTCCCACCCTGTATTCCTACCCCTCTTCTTGGTCCACATTATGTCACCCCTTCAGCTGACAAAGTGGTCAGCACTGCCAGGTCCTGGGACTGGGTGCCCTTGGAGTGTTCCACAGCCCTGGCCAAATGCCCACTTAGTCTTCCAGGTGCTACCAGCCTGTACCAGCTGGTTCTCACTTGGCAGCTCTCCCAGGTCTCTCCTCTAGGAATTTGGGGGTCTAGGCCAGGCTAATGGACCCTGAATGAGCAGAGAGCGGTAGGAGAATCTGAGGTTGTGTACATGTGTTTGGCGATGGGGGAGGGGGGCAAGTTATGTGTCCTTACCACCACCTTACTACTCATTCCCATTCCCTTAGTTTTTGCCCACTCAGCAAATTATTTTTAGCCAGGCATCCCAGAGAACTACTGTTGTGTTTAGTTGGGATTCTTGCCCCTCAAGAAGGTAGGGTAGTTCAAGGAGGTATAGGCATGGTAGGGGCAGCCACCTTCCAGGTAGGCTGCCATCCTTGGGCACCATCCCAGCTCTGTTGCCAGCCTCCGGTGATCCTGAGCTGGGTTCTGGCTTCCTCCACAGGGAAAGGACCAGACCCTCCCCTGTCCTTCCTGGGGGCAGCTGTGAGGAAGAGGAAACAGCTGAGGGGCTGAATGATAGGGTCTGGTGGAGGGATACTGCTGTAGGGACACCCTGTAGAGGCCAAAGCCGCTTAGTCCTCTGTCTTCCATGCCTAGCCCAGGGGAGGCCTGAGGCAAGCTGCCAAGAAAAAGCCACGCCAGGGTGATAGCCCTTAGGATGTGGACAAAGGCTTGGCTGGAAGACACTATAAACACACCCAAGACAATGCCCCATCCAGATCACAGCTTGTCCTGCCTGTGGACTGGCAGCATTAGAAATACTTCCTCGGGGCCATTGGCCATGCCCAGGAGGTAGAAGTTGGGGAAGAGGAAGCATCTGAGTAGGTTTCATTCACAGCTTGTCCCCAGCTGCTTCCCTTGCTGCCGGAGGCCAGGATGACCTCTAACTCAGTGGAGGGCCCTGACTTCTGGGCATCATTCCTAAAGCACTTGAGGTAACAGCCATGGCCACACCACTCCCCCATCTATGGAAGGGGAAAGAAACCCAGAGTTATTGCATGCCATGCCCAAGGTCACCTAGCCAGAGCTGGAGTAGACACTGAGGTCAGAAGAACTGGCTCTGCTGCCCACTCCCAGAGGCAACTGGTAGATGCTTCCCAAGAATGGAGGAGGGAAACGAGGACAGGAATAACATGCATTTATATAGCACTGGAACATTCCAGCATGACAGACTTTATGGCCCTTGTTTATTTCAATTCCCCACTGCAATAATGGCTATAAGACTACCAGCTCATTCCCTTTCAGGGTCTCGATGTCCTCCATATCCCATGCCCCCTGTCTTGACTCACCTTGCACTTCCTGTCATCTGCTGTTGTCTCATCAAACTCCACCCCCAGCTTGAAGCTGACTTCTGTGTTCTTGAAGGTGCTTTGTGTTTTTATAGTGATAGTGTCTCCATTTATTTCGATGATTGTGGTAGGCTTGGTCATATTGGCCACCTGCCTGGTAGCAAAACCCACACCTGAAGGCAGAGGGAAGGTTATAAGAATATGAGTTGAAGCAGAGAGAGAGGATACAAGGAGCTCAATGAACAACTCTTAAGCCGGATGTGGGAAAGAGGGAAGAAGAGGATGAGACCTTTACAAGACTTGGATGGTCATTTTTTTTTATTCAGTCATACGTGGTGAAGAGACACTAATGATCCCATTAGACAGATGAGACTTAAGGGACAGGCATGCCACAGCAGGCCCTTGGCAGAGCTGAGATTAGAATGTTACTAAGTGCTTTCTGTGTGGTAAGAACTGTACATGTGTTATCTCATTCAATCCTTCCAGTCTTCCTGAAGGGTTGATGTATTATCTCTACTTTACAGATGCAAAAATTGAGATAGAGTTGAAGCCCAGGGTCACAAATCTGAATTGTTTGACTGCAGAGCTCACTTAACTGCTCAGCTACAGAGCCTCTCGGGCTGGAGCCCAGGCTCCTTCCAGGGCACCTGAGCAGCTTTCAGGCCACATGCTAAGGAAAAAATGTGTATTTTGCCTTCCAAGGCCTTGGGATAAGAGGTCTACCTTTGGAAGTTTCTACCCTGAGATGCACTGGTGCTTTTGTCCCCCATATATGGCAACAAGACATTTTCAAAGTCTCTTATCCCAGATCTAGGAGGTAGACAAAGGGTGTGTTTGTCTCACTGTACAGATTTAGAAGAGGCCTAAAGTGGTAGTGCAGTCAGGACTCGAATCCAGGTCTCCTGGCTGTTAATCTAAGGCTGGATAGGGAGCCCCCTCCTGACCCAAGCATAGCTTTCCTGGGTGCCAGTGTCCTGCAAGAGAGTGCTGAACGAAGAGCTCTTAGGCAAAGTCTAAGGTGTGTTCCTGCGATCTGTCCTTTTGCCTCCAACCTCCCCTCATAACTGCCTGGCCCTTCTGCCACCCAGCAGCCTATGCTGAGCTGTCCTCCAGGGCAGGGGCGAGGCAGGAACAGCCCAGTGTGGTGAGGTGTGAGTAAAGTCCCCCAACATGCCTGGCTACATAGTGCTTGTTGGCAGCTTGGTACTTACCCCGTGCCCTCCATGGGTTAGTGTACTCTAAATGCTAACAGCCCTGAACAGTGGGTTTTATTAGCCCCACTTACAAAAGAGCCTCAGACAGTGAAGTAACTTGCCTAAAGTCAGAGTCTAGGCTCCAGAACTGTTTGTTATTCCTGGCCCATTCTGCCTCCTGTGATGTGTGTCCACAATCACTGGTACTGCCTTTGCCTCCGGAGAATCCTTGGTCTAAAACAACGGGCACAGTCATTCTCAGCAGCTATCATGTAGCTGGCCCACCCTGCCTGGCCCGTGAGGGACTTTGGTCTCACCCCCTGCTGTCAGAGTGAGTCAAGCCAGTTCCACTGGGCAGCAGAGAGCTGGGCCTTATCACTGCACAGGGAGTTCTGTTTGCCTAGGACCTACCTGGAGGAGTGGAGTGTTTGAGGAAGGAATCTTCTGGAGAGGGAGGGAGGGACTAAGCCAGGAAAAACTGAGAAAGAAATGACCGACAGAGTTTAGGAGACTTGGGAAGAGGTGGATTCTACTTAGACGTGAAGTTGAAGCTACTTACTGAGAGACCTGAGGAAGGGCCTTTCTATCAGTACAACAACAAAAGCAGATCGGCCGGAGCCTGTTGCCCAGTGGTTAGAGCATCGGCCTGCGAACTGAAGGGTTCTGGGTTCAATTCCAGCCAGGGGCACATACCTCTCAGGCTTGATCTCGGCCCCGGTCAGGGTGCTAGCAGGAGGCAACGAGTCAATGTGTCTCTCTCACATCAGTGTTTCTGTTTCTCTCCCCCTCCCCCTCCACTCTCTGGAAAGCAATGGAAAAAAATACCCTTGGGTGAGGATTGAAAAAGAAAAGTAGATTGGATGTACTCTTAGCCCCCTAGTCCACGCTGGGGCAAAATAAGGGAGCAATGGTGGTAAGGATGTTGCTGCTCACTTCAGGGACCAGGTTTTCCACTGGAATGCCTGCTGTGGGAGGCTTGAGAGGAGGAACTAACCCTGGGCAGTCCAGCTGCCCAGGACTCACTGGACATAGTGCCCAGGATAAGACAGGCCTCAGAACCTACAAGTGTGGTCCCTATTTCAGGAAAGAGTTAGGAACAGAGGTGAGAGGTGCCTAAAGTGGATCTATCTCCCTTCTTCAAATACCTGCCGAAATCCAGCCCACCTTCCCTGGGAGGGAGGCATGGAACGTCCGTAGCTTGACTATGATTAACATTCCAGTTTTCCCAGTCCCGGCCTGGAGATGTAGGATAACCTCATAGCTGGGGGAATTTCAGGTCATGGTATCACACTCTCCAAAGAGGCAGCACCAGGAGGGGAAGGGCTGAGGTTGATCATTAGATAAGTATTTTCAACCACTCCCACCCCCAGGGCCCATATGGGAACTGATCTGGGTTGCAGATCTAGAAATCTAGGTTTTCTGCTCTGCTGTGGAATTTTTATGACAAGCTTCTACTTTCTCTGGGTCTCAGTTTCCCCATCTGTTGAACTAAGCGAGGTATGGGGATCTCCAAGGACCTCGCCTATAAGATTCTTTGAATTTTTACACTTCTGCATCCCAGCACCACACTCTCCTAGAACAAAGACCCCACCACCCGCCTTTAATAGGTCTTGGCCTTGCTCCAAGCCCCATTGCTGCACCCTGGAAGTCCAAGGGCTTTCTCCACCGGGCCCCTCCCACTGAGTGGCTAGACCTTGGGTTGTAGCTGATGTTGGGGCCTCTTGCCCCACCTCACCACTAGGCTCACTGACAGTGGCTAAAGCCTGGTACACACCACTGCAGGACAAGGTCAGAGACTGGCTGGTGAGAAAGGGAATCCTCCAGGGGAAATCCTTTTTCCTAAACCAACATGGAGAAGCAGGGTTTGTTGTAACTGTGTGGGCTCCTACCTCTCCTATCCCATCACTGGGGTTACCCATCCCTCCTCCTGGGAATTACCTCCTTCTGCAGGCCATAGTACACTCCCTATCCACACCATTCCCTTTCTGTGCTCACCATTTCCAATTCCTAAACCACCCGGGCTCCTGTTCTTTTCCTCCCCTAGCTAGCCTCTCACCTTGGATCAATGCTCTCTTTTTATCCAAACCCTCCACAACATATACCCCTCTTCCCGAAAAGCACCTCAACCCCACATGGACCGGCAGGCACAATTGCCTCCTTGAGCCTTGCTACCTGGATATCCCTCTCACCATGTTCAGACCATAAGAGCCCCCTCCCAGGCCTCGCATGCCCTAGCCCAGGCTGCCCCCTTCTCTGCGTCCCCTTACCCCCCAACCTCGACCAGGAGGGATGGAGCAGGCGTGCAGGGTACCAGCCAGGGCGGGAGCGCTGCGCCCGGCTGGGCACACGGCCAGCCCCTTCCCTGCCCAGCATCCCGAGCCCTGCTCACCGATGGACTTCATGTAGTCATCGAAATTCTTGCTTTCCACTAGCTTCCAGGTGCCTGCGAAGGCGTCCACCATGGTGAGGCTGGCCGAGGCTGAGAAAGAAGCGATAAAGATAAAGCTAGCGTGTAAGGACTCCGGGACCCGCGGCTGCCTGCCGGTGCCGCCGCTTTAAATAGCCCCTGCGTCACGTGACGAGGCGTGACCCCCCCCCCCCCCCCCCCCCCCGCTCCAGAAATAGGAAGCCCCAGGCTGGCAGCTCACCCTGCAGGGGCTGGCCGCCCCTCCCCCAGCCCGCTGAAGCGGAGTGGGCCGGCAGTGGTGCCAGGCTAGCCTGCGTCAGCGCGGGTGCCTGGCCTCCGAGTCCCTGCCCCGGGCTGGCAGGATGGGCCGTCTTCCCTGGCCTCAAGGCCTTCTTTGGAATCTGAGAAGGAAGCAGTTGGGGGCGCAGTGCCCGGGAGAGATGGGGCCCACGCCCCAGACATCTTCTATCCCCCCCAGTCCCTCCCTAGCTTGGCGGTATTAGAGGAGAAAGGAAACTAACTCGCCCTTGGTCTGATGCCCACCCCGGGAAAGCTCTGGCTGACTTCGCGGCACAGGCATCTTGGTCCTCATTTTACAGGTGAGGAGACTAAGAGGGGAACTGACAAGGTCGCAGAAAATGAGAGGGTGAATTGGAGCCCAGATTGCAAGCCTGGTTTAGCTGGCTCCAGAATCCGCGCTCTCCGGCCACTCCCCTCTGCCTGGTGGCCCGGACAGTCACCAGGGGCACCGTCGGAAGCAGAGCTGCCTTTGTGCCCTCCGCCTGCCCGCGAAAGCGTGACCCTACCGCCATGCCCGCCCCACGTGTGCTCGCCACTCCCTGAGGAATGTCTGCCGCGCGCCTCTCCGCCCCGCAGCCCAACTCCCCACGCGCCGGCCGCGGGTGCTCCAGGCTTTTCTGACCTCTGCGCGCAGCTCGGCATTCTCTGCGGTTCTTACCCCTCATCCCACTTCAGAGATTCTGTCCCTCGCCTGCCTGCTGCAGCCCCCACCTGCTGCCCTTTCTCTAACCTCTCCTCACCCAGGAGCTGTCAGTCACCCCCTTTAAGGAGGCTCTTGCGTGGTTGACACTTGACTGTTCACGCAGCACTGTTACTAATAGTAAGACCCACGTTGTATTGATGTTTACTGCATGCTGAGGGAATTAAGTACATTGTCTCACTGAACTTTTAAAACAAAGCCCATGATGTAGGTGTTAGACTATTATCCCTGTTTTACACATGAGCAAACCAAAGCTTAGAGAGCCATTCATTTCAGTTATTAAAGCACCTACTTTGTGCCAGGCCCTGGGTTAGGCTCTGGAGAGACAACCATGAATAAGACATACTCACATAGCTCACCTTTGGGTGGGCAGACAGAAAACTAGCATGGTGGCTTTTAAGGGGAGGCCTGGCCTGATCTAGGGGCTCAGGGGAGACTTCCCAGAGGAAGCGAGTTGTAAGCAAATTCCTGATAGAAGGCCCTGCATAAGGGAGTGGTGACCACCTGAGCTTCAGGCAGCAGAGGACAACTTAGGGGGACATGTAGGAGCTGCAGGCCCAGGAGCCCTGGGCTCCTGCCAACTCTGCCACACACTTACAGTGTGGCAGACCCCACTTGCTGGACCTCTGTTTCTCCACGTGGAAGCAGAGAACATCTGCTCCTACCTCCGTTTCCCTGACTGTCTGGGAAGGAGGCCAGGGAGGAAGAGCCCTCTCCCCCAAGGTCTCAGTTATTTTGGATAGTTCACCTGCCAGAAGACCCAGGGGTCTATTTCTGCCAAAGCTGCAGGGACAAGCCTCAGGGCTGGGCATGGAGCCCTGGTGACCTCACTGCTGGAGCAGGTTCCCCGGGGAGGAGGGGAGTGGGATGATTTCTAACTCAAGGTCACAGCCTTTAGACACAGGGCCTCCTCTCTCAAAGACTGAGTGGCTAGAAACCCAGGAACCAGAGCTGTCTCCCTACAAGGTCTTTATAATGCAGTGGTGGAGATCTAGGGCTGACAGATCTGAGTTCCAATTCTAATTCCATTGGGTTCTAGCTCTGTGGCTGTGGGCAATCCACTTAAGCCTCTCTAAGTCTCCCGTTCATCTTGAAAATGGAGGTAATGACAGTATTTACCGAATAGAGGTGTTTGGGGAATCAAACAAGATTATGTACTTAAAATGCTGAGTATGGTCCCACTGGTGTGGCTCAGTGGACTGAGCACGGTCCCATGCACCAAGAGGTCTTTGGTTGAATCCCAGTCAGGGCACATGCCCAGGTTTCGGGCTTGATCCCCAGTAGGGGGCGTGCAGGAGGCAGCCGATCGATGTTTCTCTCCCATCAATATTTCCATCTCTAGTTCTCTCTCCCTTTCTCTTTCTAAAAATCAATAAAAAATATTTTAAGAAATGCAGAGCATGGTAGGCTTAATAAGGTATGTTCACTCCTGCTGCTGCTATGATTACTATCTCCATGAGTTCTAAGACCTGGTCACAGCTCTACCCCTCACCTGCCGGCCACCCAAGGCAGATAGCCTTGCTTCTCTAAAACTCAATTTCTTACTCCTGAGACAGGATTAGAAACTGCTGCAGCTGTGAGGAATGGGCAATAGAGATCTTTGGGATGGGTCTAGGGGGATACTGCCAGAAAGCCCTTTTGCTCCCTCTTTTGGGCCCTGCCTATGTTGAACAGCATGGTGCTTGAGGAACTCTAGACAAACATGAGACCCACTGTTCTAGCTGCCCTACCCCCATCTCTCCACCACACTCAGACCTGAGTCACCAAAGTTGACTCCTAAGCTTCGCCCTATCTCCTTTCCACCTGGCTCTCAGCTTCCTAAGTTTGTACAGTCTTCTCATTCCTCCAATTACCTGCATCCTCCTTGCCCTGTTATGCTCACTACATCTGGGGAGAGAGGGGCAAGGGAAGAGAATATGAACCCTGTCCCATTCTCTACCCCCCTTCTTGTCCTTGGCAGATCCAGATGTGGATATAACATCTGGCAGGCAGCAGGACCAATCCCTGCCAAGAGCAGCATCTCCCCAGCCCTTGCCCCTATGGTGATATCACTGTCTCTGTTTCCACGGCAACCACAGGCTGGGAAGATAGAGGAGAGGAGAGATGAGTAACCAGGAGAGAGCCAATGAGATGGGCCGGCAGCACCGGGTGATCCATGGGGCCATAGGGAGGGGGAGAGGGAGGCCTACTCAGCATCTTCAGCTGTTCCCTCCACTGGGGGATGTATTGCTGGCACAGGGAGAGATGCCAGATTTAGAGGCCAAAGAAGCTGAGTGGGAGGCTTCACTGACCCAGGGACATGGAGGCCCCCTTTGCCCCTTTAGGGCCTCAGTCTGTGAATGCTGACCACCCCCACCCCACCCCCAAGTACCTGAAACCTGAAATTTTTCTCTTTGGCTGGTAGTGGTGGAGGGGCTCTGTGTCTCTGCCTGCCACAGAATCATCAGGTTTCTCCACACCTTCCCAATCCTCCCTTGGTGCCTGGTGTGTGCAGAAGCAGTATCTTTGGAAAGAGGCCTGGTTCTAAATCCCAGCCTGCTACTTACTAGCTAGAGACCCAAGCAAGTCCCTTCCCCCTTCTGAGTCTCCCTCCCAGATGGAGGAAGGCCATCTACTTCTCTAGGCTGTTATGAGGATGAAAAGAGATAACATATGGAAAGCCTAACATACACTAATATTCAATGGATGGTGATCCCCCCCTTCTCCCTTTTGAGTTTCCTTCCCGGGGCATTTGTCCCAAAGGTGCACCACAATGAGCCAAGTATATGTCCCCCTCCCTGAGGTCATTGAGTGCCTTCTGGGTCCTCATCTCTCCCTTTCTCTCTCTTTAAATAATTCATCTATTCCACCAGTCTTAATTGAGCACCTCCTGTGCCCAGGCACTGTGCTGGGCTCAGTGGGGATCCAGTACAAACAAGAGAGCCATGGCCCCTGCCCTCTCTCAACACAAGAAATATCCAAACCTGTAGAGAAGTTTTACAAACATTTATTTGAGCCAAATAGAAGATAGGCCTGGAAGCAAGATTTCAACAAACTGTGAGATAAATGCTTTCAAGAATAAGTTTGCAGTTTCTTTTGTGCATTTGAAGTTAAGGAGGGAACATAAGGAAGATTACATGAAGGTGGGAGAAAGCGAGGTGGGGATGGGATTACCAAATAGTTAAGATTATGTGCTTTCTTGAGGGTTGTCATGCTTTAGGAGTAGGGGTGTCAGAGGGTGGTCCCCCAGTAGCATGAGGGTCCCAAAGGGGGCATTTCAAGGAGGCATTAACCTAGATGCAGAGCTGCAATGGGCAGGGCTTGCTTGAGGCAAAGATAAACCTTTTACTAAAGCAGTGAGGCTTGGGACCTGACTGACTACCCACATGACCTGCCCAGTTTGGAATTTATGATCAGATCACCCTGTGAGGTTACTCTCTAGAAAACCCCTTTTCTGTCCACACCTCCCCGAGCTGACAATGCAGGGGGACTGCAGCCACAGTGGGTGAATGGAGTGTTCTTTCTGTCGCTAGGAAATCACTTCCTTGTTCCGCAGGAGTTCTAGATACTGTGGGTCTGAGAGCACAGAAGATGGCAAAAAAGATAGTGGTTTGCTTCTCAGAAGCTGTGGCCTGTGGCAGAACACTCCCGGAAAGGAAGCCAGTGGCACTCCCTACCCGGGAAGAGGGGATGCAGCTCGGAGTGGGGGGCAGTCACCTCTGCCTTCTGGAAACTGCCTATCCCACCTGTCGCTGACAGAATAAAGCCCCAGCTCTTCAGCCTTGTCTTATCTGTTTCATTGGTTTACTTTATTACTGAAATCCTGCTCCAAAAAGAGTACCTGGCAGATAGTAGGCATGAATGAATGTTGCATGAATAAATAGAATGAATGAATGAGTGAATGAATGAATGAATGAATGAATGAATGAATGGGGGAATCTATCCACCTCTCTAGCTTCAGGCCTCTGGAGTGAGACTCGCTTGGATTTTAATCCTGCCTTTCTTACTTACATACACTGTGTCTTTGGGCAAGTCACAGTCTCTTTGGGTCTCAATTTCTTTATTTGCAAAAAACCCAGCCAGCCTCCCAAGGACTCTGGGAAGATCAGGTAGGATTAACCTGAGAGTGCTATACAAAGATGAATTGTTTCTCCTCAGTCTCCCTCTCTGGCTGTCTATGACCCTCAGCACAAGACTGCCATCCCTTGTCCCATGGCCCTGTGGCTCTGCCCCTGCCCACTTCTTTAAACTCTCCACACTGCAATCACTCCACCCTTTTAGCACCTTGAAGGGGCACCGTGTTTCCCACTTGCCGTTTGCCTAGAATACTCTTCCTCCCTGGCCCCTGCTCCTTTGGCTAACTCCTAGTTACTTTTCAACTTTCAGCTTAACTGTCCCTTCCTGGGGGAGCCCCACCTTCCTTATCTAGCACTGATCCTGCTTTCATGGGATCCTTTGGTTTCGGAGTCTGTCTTTCCTATTACACCAGGACTGGGTCCATGTGGCTCTGTGCTGTGTCTATGGGGCCTAGTACAGGGCCTGGCACGGATTTGTGGAGTGGACAAACAGGCTCTCTAGAGCAAAGAAAGCCACTTGTCCTCTTCAGTGTTCTCTCTGTTTGAGAATTCTGCTACTCTTCTCAACTTTCTTCCTGCCAAAGTATCCTGTCTCATGTCCTCTTTTTCACTCCATCCACGTGGGCCACGAGACTGGGCCATTTCCGTTGTGTAGTGGGCCCCAAGTAGTCCTGTTACCTGAAAGGAGGTCGGGCTCAGAATGGGTCTGCCTCGGGCCAGCCTGCAGTGTGTGGGTCCTTGACTTCGCGCAGGAAACATTTCACAACGCAAGTGCAGGTGATTTTAAGAGTATGTTTATTAAAGCTGGGGACAGTGAGCCCAGCCAGCGTGGCTCATCAGTTGAGTATCAACCTAGGATCCAGGAGATTGCAGTTGGATTCCCAGTCAGGGCACAAGCCTGGGTTGCGGGCTCGATCCCCAGCAGGGGGCATGCAGGAGGGAGGTGATCAATGACTCTTTCATCATTGGTGTTTCTATCTCTCCCTCTCCCTTCCTCTTTCTCTGAAATCAATAAAGACATATTAAAAAAAAAAAAAAAAAGCTGGGGACAGTGAAACAAGAAAGGGCTTGGGATAGAAGTAACAAGAGAGACCTGGGCGGGGCTGCTTTGCTCTCTAGAAACACTGCAAGAAGTGAGCCAAGGTGGAGCTGCCGTCAGCTCACTGGAAAGGCAGAGAAAAGGGGCCCTTGGGAACGAGTTCAGGAGGTTAGCCTGGTACCAGCTGCCACTGCCCATTGCTCCTCCTGGTTGCAAGTCTCATGGGATCCCTTAGAGTTTAGGAGATGAACGCCTGGGGGGGAAGGAAAAGGGAGGAAGAAAGGCACTGGGTCCTTCATTTTGAGGGTTTTTAAAGACTGGGAGTTTAAGGGAGGTCTAAGGGGAGATCTCAATAGAATATTCATTAGCTTTTCCACGTGTTTCTTTCAGGGCTGTGGTCTCCACCAACTGGTCAGTACCAGGGCAAGGGGTCATTAGTTATTGTAGCTGGTCCTGGCTTTGAGCACCTAGTTTGGCTCCTTTTCTGGGCCTGGAGCTGAAATACAAATGAGGCCTAGATGTTATCTCTAGGGAGGACAGATCATGGAATGGTCCCAATCCCATGATCAGTGATTTGCCAGAGGAGGAAAGGCCACCCTGGGGGCAAGGTCCGATGCCAATTTTGCCCCTCGCTAGGCACCCGGGGCTTTCCGCTCTGGTGACCTTCTGTATCTGGCTGTAAATTGCTTGGCTAGTTTGTTCGGCTCTCTGTCTCAGTTTCCCCATTCCACTTGCCAAGGAATTTTCCTAGCTTCTTACTATCCTGCCTCAGTCCCAAGCAAGAACTGCCTTTCTGGGCACAGGTGTAGCCTGAATCTCAATGGTAGCTCTCAGAATGTGAGGGTGATCTGGCTGCAACATCTGTCACCCCACTGATCACCAGGGTTGTTGATTCAGCTGATCTGGCTGGCTAGGTGGGCGTCCCCCTCCTCGCTCACTGCTCCACGTATGAAGAGGACAACCTTCCCCGACAGAGGAGAGGACCACTCTTCAGTTAAGGGTATATGAATCGCTGCGCTCCCCTACTAGAACCTCCAAGCCAGCTCTCAATGGCAGCTCTCTTTAGGGAACCCGATCCCAGACTTGGGGCTGCCTCTGGCTCATTCCCCAAACCACTTCTCTATCAAATGAAAATGTTGCCTGTGCAAGAATACAAATTATATTAGGTTAAGTCAAGTATAATTAGACTCAGTGGTTCAACAGTCACTCCCCAGAATGCGCTTCATGCAGGACCAGCCTGCTCAAGATCCAGGCATTTCCAGGAGGTCTGCTGAGGCTGGTTGTGTGGCCAGGTGACCACTGTGTGTCCTTAGGTGAGGAGAGTTGGCAAGCCACGGCAGGGGGCCTGGCAGAGAGTGAATCTTGGCCTCAGGAGTCTGGGGCCAGGTGTGTTCCAGGAAGCAGTTGCAGAGCCAAGGCTGTTAGCTGGCTTGAGCTGTTTTAGGGGCCTGGGATTTGGGGGTCGGCTGGGAGGCGGTGGGGGGAAGCACCCCTGGGCTCTGTAGTAAACAGAGGCACTAGATAGGAAAGGGGAGGGTCCGTTTGCAGGAAGGACTGGGGGCACCAGGACTGGAGCCTGTGATGAGAGAGTTCCCTTTTTAGGGGGAGGGGAGGTGGGAAGACCAAGAGATGAGAGGAATGGGGTCAGAGTCAAAAGGGGTGATCTCAGATGGATAAAGCTGTCCTCCTTGCCGTGGAGTCATCCAGTGTGGGGGTGAGGAGCTCAGGGCGGCATCAGGGCCCAAGGGCTGGCTCTCCACTTGGCTCTCCGGTCCCCCTCTCCGTGTGATGAATCGGTGGCAAGGAGGAGGAAGTGGAAGACTGCCAGCGCAGTTGAGGGACATGATACCAGCTGTGTGAACTTGGCCTGTCGACCTCTCTGTGCCCATTTCCTCCTCTGTGTGCAGGGGCCAGTTGTGTCTACCTCTCAGGGCTGTCGGAAGGAACGAGACTGCAGGTGTTCATGCGGCAAAGTCTGGTACAGAAAACAACGGCCGACTTCGATACAGCACTGACCAGGTGCCCGGCCGGCCTAGCAATCCACTCTCTTATAACTCGGATAATCCTGACAATAATCCAGCGAGGCAGGCACTATCGGCCCCACCCCCAATATGCAGCTGAGAGCCAGGGTGTAGATCAGGAAGACCAGCTCTAGACCTTGTGTGGCTTACCACCGTTCCACATTGCCTTTCCCTGTGATAGTTTTTGCTCTGCCTTGCTCCTTGACCTTGACCTTGACCCAGTCTCTTCCTTTCAGTGTTCCCATCTCCATGGGAGGGGGTTGGGCCAGATGGTCTCTTTGATCCTTCAAGGTTCAGGGAAAGAACTTCCAAGTGGGGAAGAGGGTGAGGTGGGGCCAGAATGGAGAGAGAATAAACTTTTCCAGTGTTCCTGCCCAACCCTGCCTCCTCCTCAGTGGGTAGACTGGCAGTCTCCCCTTTGCCCTATAAGCTGTGGGGCCAAGGGAGCAGGTGACACTCAGCCCCAGCCTGAAATACTCACTGGTTACTGAGGTCACTGAGGTTTCGAGTGCCAGGCCTGCCCGCAACAGTCAGGCAGGGCCCATCTGCCTTGGCCAGCAGACCCCAGAGGGCAGCAGGGTCACAGCCTGCTTGAGCCACACCTCTTAGTCTCTGCCCGGCCACCCTGGGCCCCTAACCCCTCTCTCAGGGTCAGTTTATCTGGGCAGCAGGCCTGGTCTAGGGCCCAGTCTAGGCTATTTCTAGATGTCCTCCCTGTCTCCTTGGCCTGGATCTCCAGCCAAGTCAGGAAACATGCACACGCGCACATACGCACACACATACACACACACATTCTCTTTCTATCACTCATTGAACTTGACTGCCACTGGCTTGGTGCCTGGCAAGGTACTGACAACCAACAGATGACACAGACTTGGTTCCCACCCTTACAGAGATGGGAGAGGTGGATGCGTCTACAGACCATGACAATACAGAGAGGCTCTTACTATCCCAGAGGGCTGTATCCCAGAGGGAGCTGCTCAGTCTGCCAGGAGGATCTGGAAAGACTTCACACAGAAGGTATTCCTATAGGCTGGGTCTTGAAGGGTGCATAGGAGTCTGCCAGGCGTGGGAAGAGGAATTGGGGAGGTAGAGGAAGAAAGGATTGTTAAGGAAGAATGAGATTTTCCTGATGATTGGTATGGAATTAGGGCAGAGGATAAATGTGGCAAGTGATGAGACTGGGAAGATAGTTTAAGATCAGACAGGAAGAGACCTTGCCCACCTTCTGAAGGCCATGTCACTGAGGGCTTGGGGCAGCGGAGCATCATGATCTGACTCGTATTGTGGGAAGAGTTCTCTGGCTGGTGTGTGGAGGCTGGACTGGAGACTGGTTAGGAGGCTGTGGCAGCCGTCCTGGTCTGCTCATCCATGCCCGTGGCCAGCAGGAAGGGGAGCGGGGAGGGGCACACCTGTCCCAGTTAAAGGCGTGAGCTGGCAGCTGCACCAGCCTCCTCTCCCTTGGCCAGAAATTAGGCACATGGCCACATCTAGCTGCAAGTGAGATGGGGAAACATGGTCATTATTCTGGACTGCCTGTTAGTCTAACAGTTAGAGACCTGTTAGGTCTCTACCAGTGGTTAAAATTCTCTCTCTTCCCTGGCTGGTGTGGCTCAGTGGTAGAGTTGACCTGAGCACCCAGGGTTGAGGGTTCGATTCCGGTTAAGGGCACATATCTGGGTTGCAGATTTATCCCCCGGCCCTGGTTGGGGGATGCAACCGATCAATGTGTCTCTCTCACATTGATGTTTCTCTCGCTCTCCCCGCCCCTTCCTCCCTTCCGCTCTCTCTAAAAATCAATGGAAAAAATATCCTCAGGTGAGGATTAACAACAGAAAAAAGTTGCTATATAAACCCCCAAGCCTACCTGTTTCTTTGGGATTCTATCTTCTTTCCTATGAAACCACCCCCATGCCATGTAAAAATATTAACATCAAATAAAATGTGTATGCTTTAAAAAAAAAGGTCTCTCCTTGAAATCAGGTTTCCTGAGTTTAAGTTAAGTGGTGCCTCACCACTTACCAGCTGTGCGGGTAGATAGATCACTTACCCTCTGGGCCTCAGTGGCCTCATCTGAAGTTCCAGTGAGCTAACATACCAAGTCCTAGGGTGGAGCCTGGCATATATGAGGCCCAGGGCTGTCTTTAGTTCCTGAGAGGAGGGAGTGCTCCCTGAGTCCCTGGCAGAACTGAGGCACCCATCTGAGGGCTGGTGTATGGCTAGGGCAGCCAGGACTATTTGGGACCCCATCCCAAACCAAGGGCTTAGCTGAGGCAAAGGATGCTGGGAGCAGGACATGAGGGTCCTGGGAAGAGAAAGGCCAATTTGGGAGGGAACTCAAGAATAAATGGCCCAAGAAAAGATGTCCCTGGGCCTAGTAGTTTCAGAGGCAGCCCAGCCTGTAGCTCCTCACTCTCACAGGACAACAGATCTCCCAGGACCGGGAGGAGGAGGTTAGTTTTGACTCAAAGGCACTTGAAGCCAGGCTCAGGCTGGCTGCTGTGTGACCCCAGGCCTCTAGCTACCATTGCCCATCTCTGAACCTGGCCTTCATGTTTGGAAGCTGGGGATCACTTATACTGCCTTCTGCCATGTGACAGCAAAGATTAGATGTTAGTCCTTGGCTGTGGAACTGGGTTACACCTACAGGGCTGAGCTCCAGGGAGGGATGGGTCATGGCAGGTGGTAGTGCGCCCCCTCCTGGGGAGGAGGAGCATTGCAACTCATCCTGCTAAGCCACTTGCCCTGTCCTATCTTCTTCCTCACTTGGCCTTTCCCCAGGACTTAGGCCTTGAAACAGGGTGAGATAAGAGAGCTAATGTGAGAGGGAGAGGAGAAGAGCCCAGAAGAATTAGGATAGGAGGGAGGAGTGTATGGGGGGAGATGTAGCAACTTCAGGAAAAAGGCAGAGAGTAAGATTGAGGGCTCATGGGCAGGGAAAATAAGCTTAAAGTGAGGGAGGAGGTGTCTAGAGTTAGATTCAGAGGGACCCATTCTGCCCATATTCAGGCCCAGATGGGAGCTTGCTGTGGGCAGGTGCTGTGCCTTATTCAGCCCCTGTCCCCTTCCTGGGGCACAGCCTAGGCCCCCAGTTTGTCTGACCGAGTTTGTTGGTTGAACCTGAGTCAGCCCCCTGCCTCGGCCTTCATGAAGCCCCTACCCAGGCCCTGCCTAAGGGGAGATCTGAAAGGCAGCTTTAGGGAAAAGGAAATGCATCTGGGCAGCAGGAGACAGGGTCCCAGGCAAGTCTCCCTCTTTGCCTGGCTCTGTGACCCGGGACAACCAAATGCCCCCTAGAGTGGTCTCCCCATCTAAGTATGGTGAGGGGGTGCTGTGGTTTGAGAACTATTTTTACACCAGAGAATTCAAACCAATTCTTAGCTGAAAGTCCAGGAGATGAAACAAATAAAAAGGAGCTGTGATAGTGGAAGCCGTGCCTGGAACCTACTGGGTGTGGTCCTGGTGCTTGAATGGACCTCTGGGCCTGCACAGGCCTGGCTGCCTCCCCCTCGCCTGTTCTTTTGCAGCCTGGGAGAGGGGCAAGGTGGTAGTGGTGGTGTGGAGGGGAATGGGCATCCAAGCAGCTCTGGCAAGGGGAAAGGCAGAGCCCCTCTCCAGTTGCCCTTCCAATTCCTGGGAGCAGGTACCACTGCCCACAAAGGCACAGTGGTCCCACCCTGGGTCCCCAGATTCCAGGGCCTCTGGGTGCTTTGCAGAGCTCAGAGTAGGAGTGCTGAGCCAGAGCCCCTTCCAGCTGGGAAGGTCCAGCTGCCCCCATCAGGAGAATTATGATGCCTTTACACTCATCCCTGATCTGGCAGCCAGCTCTCGGCCACCCTCCTACTCCATACAACTCCTCTCCAGTACACACAGCAGCCTGTCTGCCGGCTTGGGAATGGGTTATGGAGAGGAGAGGGCAATGCCAGCCTCTTCGCCCACTCTGCATGCCAGCCTGCAACTGAGCGTAAATGCCAATAATGATAATAGTAATAATACCGAACACTTGTTGAACATTTACCATGTGCCAAGCACTGTTCTAACTTTATAAATACACACTTATCTATAGTTACCTCTCAGAATCTGTGGGGGATTGGTTCCAGGACCCAATCTGATACCAAAATCCATGAATGCTCAAGCCCCTTATATAAAATAGCATAAATATAAAATTCCCAATTATTGATTGAAAATACTGTTTCGATCCTCAGTTGGTTGACTCCTGGGATGCTAAACCTGAAGTATGGAGGGCCATGAAGTTGGTACTGTTATTTATCCCCATTTTACAGATAAGGAAACTGAGACACAGAAAAGGTAAATCACTTGCCTAAGATCACACAGCCAACGAGGGAGCTGGAATATGAACCCAGGTCATCTGCTCCGGAGAGCTGCCCTGTCTGTTGTTGCTGTGGCCCTGTACGGGGCACTGTGGACCCCATGGTTCCCGGGCCTTTCCCCGAGAGTTCAGGGCCTCTCGGAATGAAGGAAAAAGATGATTATGCTGCAGCATCACCTCGACTGGGACCCATGACAGCTCTGGGAGCCCTGGATGGTCACCAGAATGCAGGAACAGAGATGATTGTCTTTTATTACTATCTCAATATTTAAAAGGTGTCTGAGGGAGAGACATATCTTTATCTTTTACAAAGAAAATTGTCAAATATGTAATTAAGGCATCTTCATGGCAATGGTGGACGTGGCGGGATAACGGACATGGTTTTGGGTTACCTAGAAGACTTTCTCACTGATGGGAATGAAAGAAACCCGTCCTGTCAATGAGTCCTGGGCACCCAACCGGCAGCAGGTGTGACCTCCCTGAACAGCACAGCCCTGGGGCGCGCCTGCGCAGTTCTTGCCCACCGTGCTCCCAGAGTTACTCCTCCGCGCTAAGTGTGGTCCTTGAGGCCGCTGCCTGCGACCACGCCCCTCCAACTCCTGGCCGTGCTGATTGGTCCAGGAATGCCTACCTGATCCAAGCGGACCAATCAGATCGTTGTCTGGGAGTTGTGGCTCTGGCTGGTCCCCGAGCTAAAGCCGGGTAAACTGGCCGGTGAAGCAGCTGCCTTGACTTTCACTGCTGCTTGCAGAAAGGCAGAAGCAGGGAGCTGTGTCCTGGGAAGGGGAAGAGAAAGATGAAGAAGCGATGAAAGGGTATGTGGGGAGGGAGAAGGGAGCTGTGCGCGCTCCCGGAGATGGCCACAATGGCTCTTCCAAACCATCATCCTTCAGGGAAGTCCCGCTTCTGCTTCAATTGGCCTGAGAAATTGCTGCTACTTGAAGTCCACTGGCCTCATTTAAGGCACTTACATTGAAAAACGTCAAAGGAAAGTGCCGCAAAGCCCCTGAGTGCGTTGGTTTTATTGTCATCGTTGAAAGCGGCATATCCCAAAGCACAGAGCTGTGTCCTGGGAGCGTCCCCAATGGAAACATGAGGTCATCTGTCACTTTGTCCTGAAACGACTTTGCCTAGTGGAGAGGACTTTTCCAAGAAAAATTTGCTTTGAAAAGGACTCAATTAAACTTGGATTTGTCCCGTGCTGTGCTGGCAGATGTTTGACAGCTGGTTCTTCAGAAATCCAAATGTATACATTATAGATGTGCGTATGTTTATTATAAACTTTACTGACCCAAAGAATGTGTAGCACACAATTTATAAATAACAACACAATGTACACATTCTTGCTTGTAAATCCCATCTAATCAATTGGTTCTCACAGAACCCTTTTGTTAATTTTTGCCAAATTCTTGTATCTGTAGTCAACCTATGGTGTAATTGAACAAAAATTTGACATGGAGTTGCACTCCAGTCTACTAACTCTTTTCCCAATACATTTATTGTCATTAAATCTGATCCACAATGTACTGTTGCACGATTTTTTACTCTTCTACAAATGTATTCATTAAACTAAAACTTCTTTCAGCTTCAGTATTTGAGTTTAGGCTGCACTATTGACAGTTTGTCCATCACTTTTTTTAGTCTAGAAAGTCAACCGGACAACAAATCGAGTTCTGAGCACAGAGTTGGGGAGATATGTGGAGAAGCATGCCATGTGTCGGTGTCCAGGTACAATAGGTGTAGATGGGCTAAGAAGAATGGGAAATAGTAAAATCTCTAGGAAGTGAGGAGGAGGGGCAGTTCCGTGGGTCAACTCTGAGCTGATGGAGGAATGCACCAATTTGTCCACCAGAGGGCACTACAGCTCCCACATGGGAGAGTGGTCAGCTCCCTGAGCCTCCAGCCTTGGTTTATCTATACTTGGGCCAGACAGGAAAACCCAGGCACAGGGAGGAGAGGGACTTGTTCAGGTCACCCTGAGAGCCAGAGCCAGAGCTGGCACTTGACCCAAGCCTTCTGCAGTCCCTGGGTGGCTGAACCGGCCTGAGAGCGTGGCTTCTCTGTCCCTTCAGGATCTACAGCCCTCAGTGAAGGCCCTCCTGGGTTAGGCTGTGCTGAGTCACATCCTGCCTCATCCCTGCTCTGTCCAGGGCTCCCACCTTCCTGCTGCCCCGTCATCAACACAGGTCTTTGTGGTTTTAGGAAACATTTCTGTGCTCTCTGCTTACCTGCTTTGTTTGTGTGGAGAAAAGAGTGGGACTGGGATTAGATGAGGTGGGCTCCAGTCAGCTACTGAAGCTCAGACCAGGTTCACATCTTTTTGTGCCTCAGTTTCCTTATCTGTAAAGCAGAGGTTATAGTAGCCCTTATCTCGCAGGGGTGTTGGGAGGATTAAACCAGATGGCATATCAAATCCTTAGGAGCTTTTTATTAGGACAAACCTGCACCAGCATCCTGGGAAATGTGAAACTGAGAGGACTGAACTGAGGCTCAGAGAAGTCACGCAGTGAGCAAAAACTATGTATGCTCGCCAGGCCACGGCAAGTAGAACTTTCTTTTTCTTCAGTCGGGGTTGTACGTGAATTGGGGTGAGAGATGAATTTATGTAGAGCTAAGGTGGGTGGGCCCATGTGTTTGTTTCCCAGTCATGTGTCCATAGGGGTCACCTTGGCAATACTATTGTTCCCTTTGCAGGGCTATCTCTCTCCACTTCTGGGTTATACTGGAGGACACAATATCGTTCTGCCGAGTTGGGGGTCACACTGTCATTTGGGGTTGTTCTGGCAGGTCCCCCTCTGGGCTGTGGCTGCCATCCATAGGGCCCTCACCACCAGCTCCATCCCTCTTCCCCTCCCAGCCTGGGGACGCCTCCTGTCTGCCTACAGTCCACCTCCTCTACGTCTTGAGGTTGCAGCTATGAGCAAGCAGACACAGTCCCTTCTCTCAAGGGGAGCTGGAGGGGGCGGACAGGGATGGTCACAATGGCTACCGTGGATGGAGCTCTCCTCTGTGCCAGGTCCTGTGTCATTCCATTCACACCTTCCAGCAACATAATGACATAGGTGTTGCTATAATCCCCATTTTATAGGCAAGGAAATAGAGGCACGGAGAGGTTCAGTGACTTGCCCAAGCTAGTAGATAATAGGGGTGGGATTCTGACCCAGAGAGTCTAAAAATTAAGCAAGGTCATGGGGTCAAGAAGGGCTGGCTCTGCATCCAGCTGAGGAGGACACTTAGTGTTTCCTGGATCAGGAGGTGGTGTTTGAGCTGAGACATGCGTAATGAAAAGAAGCGGTCATTCCCTGGAGGATAAGCACAGCAAGCAGAGAGGACAGCCAGTGCAAAGGCCCTGAGACAAGAACGATCTTGATTTACCAAGGACTAAAAAGAAAGCTGTTGTGGGTAGGAGGGCAGGAATGAAGGAGGGAGAGTGATAGCAGGTGAGTGAAGGAGTAGAGGCACCCAGATTGGCAATATAATACTCCACAAGTGGTTTGCAGACATCTAGGCCTCTTCCCTTGAGCCGGGCAGGGCCAGACCCTATGCCCATAAATGCCAAGAGGTCATTATCTCTCCGTCCCTGCGGGCAGCTGGGGGACCCACTGCTGGGGCCTCTAACTTCTCATTGGTCCTGGGACCCTGATGATCATCCAGCTTCTGGGGGCTGGGCAGGTAGGGGGAAGGGGACCAAGGGTGGGCTGGGGTGGAGGACTGGAAGTGCTGACCCCTGAATCAGAGGTCCTGGGATCTGGCCCAGTGGTGGCAAAGGCACTTTGGCGTCATTAAGGTCATCCAACCTTGATGGCCTGGCCCTGAGCCAAGCTGTCCCACTGGCTCCCTTAACTTCCTGGCCTAACCTCTCCGACCTTGGATGAGAGAGGCCCCTCTGAGGGTACTAATAAGCACCTCTTCTGGATTCCAGGGCTTTCTCCCTGCCCCCAGCTCCTTCCAGAGACCAGGCATTTCCTCTCCCCCCCCACTTCCCCTAGATCCTGGGGGTTGAGCAGAGGTCAGTGCAGCCACCTTTCCCAAGGCCTCTTGGTTCTGCCCATAAGAAATTTGTACCGATGGACACCTTTGCCCCTGCCTCTCCTTCTGCTTGGACTGTCCTTCCAACTTTTGTTAATATTGGAAATTCATTCTCTCTAAAAATCAATGGAAAAAATATCCTCAGGTGAGGATTAACAGAAAAACCCAAAAACACAAGTTCAGACAATACATTAATAATGAAGAAAAGAAAATCATTTACAATTCAATTTTGTTTATATCCTTTTAGACTTTTTTATATGTACAGTAGTAGGAGGAAAGGGAGAGAGAGAGGGGGAGAGAAAAAGAGGGGAGAGAAGGAGAGAGAAACATCGATGTGAGAGAGAAAGACATCAATTGGCTGCCTCCCACATGAACCCTGATTGGGGCCAGGATTGGAACCTGCAACCCAGGTATGTGCGGTGGAAAGGGAATCGAACCCGCAACCCTCTGATGAGCGGACCAATGCTCTAACCACTGAGCAACACCAGCCAGGGCATTAGTTGGGTGTTTTTGTTTTTAATAACTCCCCATTTCCAGTTCTCCCCAGGCCCTGAAACCCCCATTCTACTTTCTGTCTCTATGGATTTTATTACTCTAGGAACTTCATCTAAGTGAATCATACAGTATTTGTCCTTTTGTGTCTGGCTCATTTCACTGAGCATAGTGTCTTCGAGTTTCATTCATGTTGTAGCATGTGTCAGAATCTCTTTTTTGTTTAAGGCTGAATAATACTCCATTGTATGGATATACATTAGGTGGTTTTTGAGCTTTCTTCAGCTCCAACATTGTAGGATTCTCAATGCCAACATCTCTCCTCTGTGGGGCTGATGCTGCCTGGTGGGGTGGGGCCCCTGGCTTCCAGCAGATCTTCCCTTCTGCTTGTGTCACCCTGAACCCAGCAGCCCTGGGAATGAGAGACTGGCTAAATACCTGCCGCCTTCTCTCTGGGGCTTCAGCAGCAAGCCCAGGGCCTGGGGCGGGGCAGGTGTGGGGAGCTAATGATGGCCTGCTGGGGGCTTGGTTGTCCAGATGAAACTGGGCTGGCTCTGATTACAGGGAGCCCTGCACTTCCTCTCCCCAGGGCCTGGCCTGGCCTGGAAGCAGCTTCTGCACACCCAGCTGTTCTGGAGCAGCTGTGGAGAAAGACAGACTGAGGAATCTGGGGTAGCAGCTGCCAAAATGCGTTGGCTTTGGGGTCCGAAACAACAGATAAGAATCATGGTGAAGCCAGCGGGCCCATGTGTGGCTCTTCTCTGGGGTTAACTACCAATAACAGCCACTGTTCCTTGAAGTTTTAATATATTTATTATGTGCCAAGCATTGGACATAATTCTCTCATTTAACCTCACACAGCCCTATGAGGTTGGTATCGTTACCCCCCGTTTTACAGGGGAGTAGACTGAGGCTTGGAGAGCCTGGGCTGGGGCCATGCAGCCAGACGTGGGCCCTGGTTCTGTGCTGAAGACTGTACTTATCCACTGGCCTGCGATTGAGTGGGAGTCTCTTTGGGGAACTTCTTGGTGGAGGGCAGATGAGGGGGATGTAAGGACAGGGAAGCAGCTCTTTTACTTGCTTGGGAGTTCGGCTTCATAACATTATGGAAAAGCCACAGCTGTAGTTCACCTCGTACATTTTACAGATGGAGAAACTGAGGCCCTGAGAGGGGCAGGGAGCTGTCCGGGGTCTCTCTGACAGAGTCCAGGGCAGAGCTGGGATTGGGTCCTGCCTCTCAGTCATGTGCTGTTTCTGATGCCTGCATGGCCCCCTGGATCCTGTGTGTAACCCACACAAGCCAGAGGGCAGTCTGGGCCTCACCTACTGGGTCTGCTGGGCCTGGACCCCTTCCTGCGGTGACTTAAGGGAGGAGATGCAGAGGTGGCTGGCAGTGAGGACAGAGAATAGAACCTGGGCTGGATCTCAGTTCTGACTGCTCTGACTTGCTGCGTGGCTTGAGCAGGTCCATTCTCTCTAGGCCTCAGTTTCCCCGTCTGTGCAATGAGGAGGTGCTGACAGCTTGGGCCTACAGGCACTGGGTAGGGGAGAAGGAATGGTTAGACAGGCGACAATGCACATGTGGGGAGGAAAGGAGGGGCCTTGGCTGCAGCAGGGCTCTGGGCACCCTGCCCTCGCCTCACCTTCCTCCAGGAAACACCTCAGTTTCAGCCGCCTACACTCCTGCTGCTGGCCCAGGGACGCCGCTTGGCCTGAGCGTGTCCAAGCCTCAGATAACAGAGTTCTTGGTCCCCAAGGCTGCCATGGGGTAGTGGCTGCCCTTCCTCAGTCCTAAGACATTCTCTCATTCCAGGAACAGTGTTGGCCTTATGGGGGCTTGGAGGAGGCAGAGCTCCTGGGGTGGGCTCTCACATGAGTGTCAGCCTCACTCACCCACCTACATGTCCTTACATGTGCACATACGTGCACACTCCATGCATGCCTCACACAGCAGGGACTCTTATAGGCCAAAAGAGGCCCAAGGCAGTTCTGTTTTTTGAGGATCCCAGCAGTTAAAAATGAAGAAATGTCACAATTGTGGTATTTTTACATGTTTTTATTTTAAAAATTAACATGTTTAACACACATACACACACTTACAAACAAAAGCAATGCAATTGAGGGATTCAAAGGGTAATTACAGGAATTATAAAGAACATGAGTTCACAATACTGTGTGGTGGGTGATGGGATATAAGTTTAGAATTGCACAGCGAGCTTTCTGTTCTTTCCTTCTTGTGCATGATTCTTTGGGCCTAGACATCCAGCCTCCTTTGAGTTTACATTGCTTAACATTTTACTATGAACAATTTCAAGCGCCCAAGAAGGCTGAAAGAATGGTACAGTGAACACCCGCATCCGCACCACCTGGAACCTACAATGAACGCTTTGCAATATTTGCTTTATCACATATCCACCCCTCTATCCACCCTCCTTTCCTTCTATCCATCAATCTATCCAAATCCACCCATCCGTCTGTTCATCTATTTATCCCTCCATCTACCCATCTCATTTTTTGATGCATTTTGAGGCTTATGAATGTGAGGCCTGGGCCAAACGACACTCTCTTCTCTCAACCTTCTCCCCTACAGTAACAGGCCCCGATGCACACACAGTCCCCTACATGCAAAAACCCCATGTGCACACACCACATATGACTCACCCATGTCCCCCAATCCACGCGTGTCCATTCTACACACATATTCACATGGATCCACATCACACATAATCACTCGTGCACACGTGCATAAAGTTACATACGCACAGTGTCCATATGTGCATTCATGGCAGACCCTCGACGTCTGTGAGGGAAGCATCCAGAGTCCTCTTAGAATCCTCAGACCTGTGACCCAGTGGAACCCATGCCAGGTCCTGACTTACTCTGCACCCCTCATTTCTGGCCAGGCATCAGGGGCCCCCCTGCAGCTCCCCACCCCACCTGTCCCACCTTTTGCATATCCACCACAGCCTCCTCACCTCCTAGCACATCCCACCAAGAAAATCTCCCACAGATTCCTTGCAGAGTATCGCTGCGTATGGGTATAAAGCCCGCTAAGCTGTGGCTCCGAGAGGACAGAGACTGTGTTGGCCTGTTCACACACATCCCCAGCACCCGCCACACAGTGGGCCTGGCACACAGTGGGCCTCTCTGAGTGTTGATTGTAAAAAGAACAAAAGCAGCCCAACGGTGCATACACCAGGCAGCCTCAGGGACACCCCTGTCACACATGCTTACATCCATGCACATACACAGTATGCGTGCACCTATGCTCACACATGCATCAGGCACGTGTCCACACACATATGAACATGCACCGTTTGCACACACTTGTCTGCCTGTCTCCCTACTCTCCAGACGAAGTGAATTCTGGGACTCGGGTCCTTTCCCAAAGCCTTGGTCACCTAAGACCACGGTGAGCTCCTGTACTGGAGTATGAGGTTCAGGTGTGGCCCCATGACCGTGTGCTCCGGGCTCCCAGCTAGGCCCTGTCCGTCTGGGCATAGGGTTCAGAGTACCAGCTCTGGAGCCTGATCGAACCTGGGTTCCATCCTCGCTCTGCAAGTAACCGCTGCGCACATTCCACATGTGATTTATATGTGAGTTACTTCACTTCTTGGAGCATCAGTTTTCTTATCTGTTCAACAGGGAAAATAGTTCCCACCTTAAAAACACCTTACAGGAGATGCTCTTAGCAGGATGCCTGGCATGTTGTAAACACTTAAAAATGCTTGCTGTGGATATTCTTATTATATTTGCCCCAAACTCCCATGCACCCTTTGGGAGGGAGGGCAGCCTTGATGGGGGGCTGTGTATGGAGAGGTCAGGTGGAGGGAGGATGTTGACTCTGTGAACACCTCTCCCAGATGTTCTCCCAATCCCAAGCCTTCATTATCCCACATGCATATTCATAAGGGATAGTTTCAGCCCTGCTCTGTAAATGCGGCAGAAGTGGGAAGTGGACGCCAGTGCAGAGAGTGAGGCCCAGGGGACAGGAGGCTCAAAGCCAGAGTGCATCTGAGTCCCCATGGACGGGAGGATGGTGAGAAGGGATGGGGCAAGGATGGGTTGGGGTTATTGGGGGCCATTGGGGGCTTGAGCAGGGGCTTGTACCTATATTGCAGGTTTGAAAACTGAGGCCCAATGAGAGCAGATTAAAGGCCCCTTGGAGTGACTGGCCCAAGAAGCCAGAGCCTGCTTCCTTTGGGTGCTGGAGAGCTGAGCATCTGTCTGGGCCGGGTGATGGGGACAGGGGGATGGACTAAATGACCCCTGCATGTTTCTCTCTATGGATACAGTTTTCATGGCAATGCATGGTTGGAAGAGCTTTGGGGGTCCTGAATCTCAACCCTCAGTGAGGCTAAGAGAGATTGGGTGACTTCCCAAGAACACACAGTTACTGACTGTGATCTTGCCTTTGGAGGTGTGAGACAGTGATTCTGGCCCCATGCAGGAGGCTCAAAGCTGGGAGAAAGGCTGGTCAGGACACAGAGAAATGAAGCTTCTTTCTCTACCACCTCACTTCATCTCCCTAAAAGTCCTCTGAGATACCTGGAGCTAAACCGATTATCTCCATTTTACAGATGAGAAGCATGAGGCTAAATGAAGATGAGTCACCGGGACAAGACCACACAGTGAGTATCTGCAGAGCAGTTTGGCCCCTATGCAGGGTCACCCAAGGTGGGGGGATGAGAGCCTACATCGCCTCGGTCTTGGGCAGGGTGAGGCCAGGACAATGGCAGTACATCACTCTGTTCTGGAAAATTTCAATCTAAGAACAGAGGGGGGCTGTCTTCTTTACACTTGCAGTCCAGTTACTCCCTCACTCCTTTCACATAACTGCCTGTGCGGTGAGGTTAAGCAGGAAACCACCCCCATTTCAGGGGAGGGGATGGAGGTACAGAGAGGTGAAGTGGCCCCCAGGATGGCAGAGCATGTGTGAGAAGCAAGTCTCAGGTGTTGCTCAGCTTGGTCTTAGGTGCTTTCTGCTGGACCAGCTCACGGGAAAGGGAGGGGTTGAGGAATGGAAAATTCGGCCCGTGGGGCAGAAGTGTCAAAAGGCAGCTGACTCTGAGGTAGGAGGCTGTGAGAAGGCAGGAGGCTGCTTGGTGGCATTCCAGGCACAGAAGACTGCTGGGTCGAAGGGAACCTTGTAGGGGCCATTTTAGCATCAGTCAATCACAGCAGGATGAGGAAACTGGGCTTGTGGTAAAAGTTCAGGCATTCATTCATTCATTCATTCATTCATTCATTCATTCATTCATTCATTCAGCATTTACCGCCTTCATGTCAGAGGTGATTCAGGCAGTCCCTGGGCAGCTCAAAGCCTCCTAAGGGCCTCGGACTAGGGAAGGACTGAACATATTATTGGACCAAAAAAAGAAGAAAAAAAAAGAGGTGGACTGGATATTGTCACCTCTGCTTTCCAAGACAGGCAGTGAGATGTCAGGGACAGGCCTTGGGTTTGAGATCAAGGCCGGGTAGGGTGGTCTTCTAGTTCTGCCCTTCTGAGCTGTGTGACCTTGAGCAACACTAGCAACCACACAATCACAGGCAATGTTTACCCAGTACTCAGTTTACAGGTGGGCACGCCACTTTACGTGAGCCTCAGTTTTCTCATCTGTAAATTGGGGTGAGGTGGGAAATGAATTTACTTCCCGGGTTATCGTGGGGCTTGAATGGGACCCTGTAGGTAGAAGAGTTTGGTACATGCTCCAGTTTTACTTGTGAGGCTCATATTGTAGAAACACAGGGAAGCTGGAACGTTCATTCCTCACAGAGCCAGGGTGGGGTTGGGGGGGAATGTTCTCTCCACACAGAAGATATGGGATGTGAACAAGGTTTCAGAGGGCAGAAATGGGCTAAGGAGGAAAAGGACTTTCACAGGGAAGGACATCGTGTGGGCACAAGCTTGGAGGAGGGAAACTGTTGGGAGTTTTTGCGGGACAGTGCTGGCACAGTTAATGGCTAAGCCTGGCACCATGAGTCACCCAAGGATGCAGTCAGGCAGGATCTTTAGCCGGGGGGCCATCTGTGTGGCGCCTAGATTTCCTTTCCTAACACTGTCCTGTCTAGCGTTGAGTGAGGGAAGGGCTGGAGAGTGAATCTTGAATAATTACAGAGCCCGTTTCTGCGTCCCTCCCACCTACCCCTTTGGGACTGGTCAGTCTGCCAGGAATGGACCCACCCACCCTCTCTGACCTCCTTTGCAGGGGACCAGGGTTTGGCATTTTGCAGAGCGATGAGCCACTGAACAGGGTGGCTCTGGGGGCAAGGAGTCAGTAGAGCTTGAGGCACAGGTGGATAGAGGGGAGGGCAGCTGAAAGGGTGCGAGGCCGGGTCTTAGATGAAACAGGGATGGCAGGGAGCTCACATTTGTCAAGCATCTACCATGCGTTTTAACAGCCCTGTGAGGTAGGTATCCTAACCTTACAGGTGGAGAAACTGAGGCTCAGGGAGGGGTAGTGACCTGTCTGTGTCTTGATCCCATCATTCATCCTTCAACATCCATGTGTTGGGCAGAGGCTCTACGCCACGCGCAGAGGAGTCGGGGGTGACCGCCTCTTGACTTCTGACCCCTGCAGGGGGCAACGTTGCGCGGTCACACTGTGGCTCTATCGGAACTCGAACCCAGGTCTTAGCGTTTCCCAACCCTCCCTTGGGACCAGGACACGCGCTCCCAGGGTCGAGTCCGGGGGCGCGGCGCGCAGCCGCGGGAACGGCCACCCCACCCCCTTGCCCACAGGCCCCGCCCGGCGCACCTGCGCTAGGTGAGTCCCCGGGGCCCCGCGCGCCGCCCGAAAGCGGGGAGCGGCCTGGGCAGGTGGGGCGGGCCCGGGGCGGGGCATCGGGGCGGGGGCGGGGCCGTGCCGGGGCGCCCGGAGCCCGAAGGGATCCCGCGGCCCGCGCCCCGCCGCCGCGCCCCGACCCGCGCCCGGACCCGCGCCGCCGCCATGGGGGCCTGCCTGGGCGCCTGCTCCCTGCTCAGCTGCGTGAGTCCGCCCGCGCGCCGCGCGCCGCCCGCGCACTTTCGTCCCGTCTTCTTCCTCCGAACACTTTCCTCATTTTCCTTCCTCCAAACTTGTCTTTTTGGGCCCGCACCCCGCCTCCTCGCCCCTCGGCCCCCCTGTCACTCGGTCCTCCCCGCCCCCCAAACTCCAGCCGGTGCCCGCAGGCCACGGCGACAGCTGCTTTCCGGGGCTCGGGTTACGGGCGGGGGAGGGGCACGCGCTCGGCAGGCGCTCGCCGGGAACTGGGGAGACGGGGCCCAGCGTGCGGGGCGGGGGTGGGTGTTGCGGCCCCACCGCGCCCAGCGTGGAGACGTCGTGGGGCTGCGCCTTTCCCGTGTCCCCCGGACGCCCTGACTCTTTGTGTGGCCTGCCCGGTCCCTGCACCTCTCCGTGATGGGCGGGTCCTTCTCCGTTCCTCCCGCGGTCTCTCCGCCGGTGTGTCCGCCCCTGCCCGTCTGCTCAGTTTGTTCATTTGTATTTGTCTGATATATGTCTCTGTACGTTCGTTTGTCCAACTGTCTTTGTCCGTCTGTGGCTTCTTCATCTGTCATTGTCTGTCCACAGTTTGGGGTCTGTCCGCCTGTCCGCCTGTCCAGTGTGTCTCTGTGCGTCCTAGTCTCTGCCTCACTCCGTCTGGCTCCGGCTAACTCCTGGGCACTTCTCCAAGGAGCCCCAGACCCTTCCCCTCGGGGCCCCAGAGCCGAAATGGAGAGAAGGGAGGAAGCCCCCGAGTGCCTTTGTGTAACACCCTTGAGTGAGCTCTGTTAGGGTTGCCTCTGCTGGGCGCAGCTCTGGTTAGAAGGCCCCCAAGTTGAGGGAGGTTAGGGTGTGTGGGGGGAGAGAGTACCTGGTTGCCTGTGCTCAGGGACCTGGTGGGCAGCCAGCCTCTGTTTTGGGGCTGCAGCCAGCCGAGGGGAGGAGCTTCAGCCAGACCCCAGCTGAGGCCCCTTCTCCTTTGCCTTTCCCCTCATGGAATCTGAGGTTCATTCAGGCATCCCCCTCCCCCTTTGCCCCACACAAAGAGGAGCCGAGAGGAAGAGGGGGTCTGGTGGCTGCTGAATCTCAGGACTTGCTTTCCTTTGTCCCTGGTGTGTGTGTGTGTGTGTGTGTGTGTGTGTGTGTGTGTGTGTGTGTGTGTGTGTGTGTGTGTATGTATGGGGGTGTATGAGCGGGAGTTGTAGGATCTAGAGATTTACTTTATAGCCATTTTTTTTAGAGTGATATCTGAACAGAGAGGCTGTAGAGTTGGGTCCCTGGACAGTTTTTGCCCTCTCTGGGCCTCCATTTCCCCATGTGTGAAGTGTGTGTGTGTGTGTGTGTGTGTGTGCATGCGTGCACGATGGGGAATCTAGAGCTAGTCCCTGAGATCCCTTCCTGTCCAATGAAATCAAGGTTTGGGCGGGGTCTCTGGCCAGGAAGAGTTTGTTTCCTGGTGGGGGAGGGAGAGTTTCCTAGGAGTTGACCAGATTTCCATCTGGCTGCGCTGGCCTGGGGATAGGGGATGTTGAAGGGACACCTGCCAATCTCCTGTGCCTTTGTCTCCCCATCTGCCTCCCTCATAATGCTGTTGGGAAGATTAAAAAGTGCCCTGCCCAATACTGCCATATATAGTGCGTGCTCCAAATGGGAGCTATGGTTATTATCATCTTGGAGAGGTGGGTGGAGAATTTCCTCTGGAGCCAAGTGCTGGTCTCTGAGTCATCAAATTCTACCATGCTAAGACCAGAAGGCACCTGACAGGCCTGCTCATGTCCTCAGTTCACAAATGAGGAAACTGCAGCACAGAGAAGGTAGCTGATTTGCCTAAGGTTGCACAGTGAAAGGATGGGGAACTACAGTGAGGATTAAAATCTGATTTGTAATCCAGGCTTCTTCCCACATCCTAGGTGCCTGAGGAACAGGGCTGGCCCAGGGTAGAATCGAGAGTTTCACTTAGTGAGTATCGAATATTTTCAAGGGACAGCCTTTCAGTGGCCTCCCCTGAGGGTTCTGATCGCTGACATTTACTGTGCACCTACTGCATGCCAGGCACTGTGCTGAGCTCCTCACCCATGTCATTTCATTGGTTTCTCCTCAGCCCTGTAACATAGTTATCCTATTTTACAGGTAATGATACAACAATAACCACCATTTACTACATCCTTACTATAGGCCCAGCACTCACTGCCCAGAGCTGTCGGTGGTGGCACAGGCCCAGCACTGTAGTGGGCACTTGATATATATCCTTTCATTTAATCCTTACAATGACCCCAATGAGGCAGTTAATATTATTCCCATTTCACAGATGAGGAAACTGGGTCAGAGAGGGAAGATGAATCCAGAGAACTGATACCAAGGAAAAGTCAGATTCTAGAATTCTCATTGTGCACTTTAGCCAATAATACTTACTCCTTCTGACAATACCACTCATCAAGATTGATATCATTAGGGTTGTATTTGTTAGATATCCATTTTAATATATATCATGTTTCTTAAAATAAGTTACCAGCTCCTTGAAGACAAAAAAAGTTAAGTTAGTAAATTTTGTTATGTCTGTTCTGCCACACAGTTTTACATAGTGCAGTTGGTGCTACTGGACATTAATAACCTGTTTCAATGGAGATTAGCCCCAGAGAAGTGGAGTTCCAGTAGGGGGTTTTCAGGCATCCTGAGCAGAATATGGGTAGGTGGGTGGGGAGACTTTTCTACCCTTCCAGCTGGAGGCATTTGCATCTGCCCATCCTGGCTCTCTCAGCCAGCATTTGTACTGGGCTGAAGCTGAGTCCTGGCCTGGAGGAGGTGAGATGGGTGCACAGAGGGTGGGGATCACCAGGCAAGCCAGCACACAGTAAGATGGGTAGTGAGCAAATTTATATTTAGGGAGCGCCTTCTGTATGCAAGGGAGTGTGAAAGGGTCAGACTGGCTGGACTCAGATTCTGGCTTGGCCTCTTCTTAGCTATGGGACCGTGGGCAGTCACTTCTGTCTCATCTATAAAGTGGAGAGAGCAATGGTACCTGCCTCTCAGCATGTGGGACTGCAGTGAACATGCCAACACCTTTAACATGAAGCTGGCATGCAGTGGCCACTCTGTAAACACCCCAGAGTGGTAATTTGCTCTAGACCATTCAAGGAAGTGGTGAGGCCGGTAGAACCCAGGGCTGTAGAGTTTGGGCTCTGAGCCATTTTCTAGTCCTGCCCAGGAGCCCATTTTTATGAATGAAGAAACTGAGTCCCATGTAATCTTAGCGGGGGAAGTTTTATAGTCGGCCTCGGCCTTTCACGCTGCATCACAAGCATTAGCCCAAGTTGCTCTGCAGCCTAGTGACTTTCATCTTTCTTGCCTTAGTAACATCTATGGAGTAAATGGGCCGCCACTGGCCTGTGGGCATTTAGGTCATTTGCAGTCTCTTAAGATTCTAATAAGCTCATAAAACCTAAAGCTTTGCACCTATTTTAGTTTTTTATCTTAACTGAAAATTTTTATTTTTAAATAATAAAACCAACTGTATTGGGGTATAACTTAATTATATTTTGTTACGTGTGCCCATTTAAGTGCTACCTCCCCCATCTGCTCCTTTAGCTCTCTTAGGGAGTACCATGAGGTATAGATGGGCGTGTATTTTCAATTTCCCACTATTATTTTCCTGGCGTGAACAGGACCACAGTGGACTTCCGAGTGTACGTGTGTGCGCATCTGTCCTTCCTCCCAAGGCTGGTACTTCTGTAGGAAGAGGCTCTCGTAGGATAGATCCCCAGAGGTGGAGGGACTATCAGAATGTGAGAATGCTCCAAGGCTGCTCCAGAAGCAGCTGAGGGGCTGGCATGTGTTTTTCTCTCCCTGACCTGGTCTCTCTGGCCACTGGCTGGCCCTTGGAAATCCTGAGGTTTCAGGTGTAGGGAACACCTGGATTTTGATCTCCAAAAAACAAAGCGAATGGAAAAGCCAGGCTCCCTGACTGCAGTGGGGCAGCTTTTCTTGCATCTCAAATGTCTTAAATTGAAATGGTAACAAGCCAGAGCTGGGCCCTGCCCCGGCAATTGGGTACCAGTTTCTGAGGTCAGTGCCTGTTGACCTCCCTTGGTTTTCTCTGGCACCGACAGGCTTGTTTTTCTTTACCGGAGTCTTTTGAAATGAAACCGGACTGCCATCAATGAGTTAGAGAGCTCTTGGTACAGATAGAACTGCACCGAATCCCAGCTCCTGAGCTTACTTGCTATGTGACCTTGTCGTGTTACCTCTCTGAATCTCAGTTTCCCCATTTGTAAACGGGAGGTTATAGCACACTTACATCATAGTGTCAGTGAGGCTTAATGTAGATAAGGTGCTTATCACAGTGCCTGGGTAAGTCTTCATCATGGGGAGCTATCACTGTTATTACTTGAATCTCAGCACTGCTGTCCACTTGCTGTGTGACTTCTGGCAGGTTTTTTAACCTCTCCTATCTCAGTTTCCTCATCTGTAAAATGGGAACTAATAGCCAGCTCTCTCTGATAACCAGAATGCTCTGTGTGGTTTACAAAACACTTTTCTGGCATTTGCTTACCTCCTCACCCCCAAAAGGTGGCCATGGATATGAGTCAGGGCTTGGGGTGGGGGCTGCAACCCAGAAGCTGCTGAGTTGATGAACTGGTAGGATTTGGACCATGAGGGAGAATTTCATTCCACAAGCATTTCATTTAGCATTCATGTCCTTGGCTTTGCAGGTGAGAGCTGGGTGAGAAGGAGCGTTTGCAGGACAGTTCCTGTCTGGGGAAAAGGGGACGGGCAGACGGGAAGGCAGATACACCTCAAGCAGCGTGTGCCTTATGCCGGGGACCAGTCCAGAGAGCAGGGTGCTGGGTCTCAGAAGAGCAAGGCCCTCCTTCAGCCTGTTCTCCACAAAGCCAATCATTCAGCAGAAGGCTGTTACGGTTCCTCTGGGCTTCAAACACCTGAGTGGATGCCCACTGCTGTTAGGACGAACACCATGGTCCAGCACGTGGTTGCCAGGCTCCACCAGCCTGGCTGACCTTGCCACTCACCGCTCGCTGCCATTGTGAAGCTTTGACTGCAAGACCCTTCTTTTCCTTCCTCCATTGTCCAACTCCTGCCTGCCCCAGAGCCACCTCAGGCTGTGTTTCCTCTGTTTGGAGAACTCCTCCTTCCTCTTGGTCAGGAGAGTACATGCTCGTTCTCTCAGCTGAATTGTCACTTCTTCACGGAACTGACGTGCCACCCCAATCTAAATCAGTCACTCATGGCAGTATGCATGTTTTCTTCTTAGCACTTGCCATGATAGGTGCAATGATTTGTTGAGTGTCTTTCCCACCCTTGGAAATTCCACGAGATGGGGCCTCTGCCTTTCTAGACTCTTAAATACCTGGGCCAGAGTTGGGGCTTTTTGGGGGAAGATAAACAGTTTACCAGATGTATCTGGAAGTAGGCCCATTCCCTCAAAGGCTGGGCTGGTGGACCCAGCTCCTGGAGGGGTGAGACTCTTTTTGGGGCACCAGCTATGAATGGTGTGGCATCACTAGCCCCTAAATTATTTCCCTTAGCCCCAGATTGGGAAGGGGCTGACTCCAACTTGGGCAGAGATAGCTCGGACAGGAAAAGGGTTAGGCCACCACTGCTGTCCCAAACCGGGCCAGCCCCGAGCCGGAAATCCCAGCTACTCACAGTTCTTCATTCCGTTCATTCAGCAGGTGTCTATCATGTGCTTGCTGTTTCCTGAGGTCTTAACATGAGTCTGGTACTACACCAGACACATTACAATCTTTCAACAGATGGTCACTGAGCTCCTACTATGTGCCAGGCACTGTTCCAATTTCTGAGAATACTACAGTAAGCAAAACAGACAAAAATTCCTGTGCTGGGGGAGCTTACATGACAGACATGGAAGGCAGACAAACATAAATAAAATATGAATCTTAACAGATGATAGTAAGTCCTATGGAGAAAAATGAAACAAGGAAGGGGAAAGGGAGTCTGAGCAGATTACATTTTAAAACTTCAGTTTCATTCTTACGACTGCCATATTCTGATTCCTGTTTTAGAGAAGAGGAAACTGAGGTTCAGAGAGGTTGAGTGAGTTGTATAAGGTCACACAGCTAATCAGTGATGGAGCTAGACTTTTGGATAATTTTTTTTTTTTTAAATATTGATTTCAGAGAGAGGAAGGGAAAGGGAGAGAGAGATAGAAACATCAATGGTGAGTCATTAATCAGCTGCCTCCTGCATGCCCCCCACTGGGGATTGCACCCGAAACCTCCGTATGTGCCCTGATCAGGAATTGAACCGCAAGCTCCTGGATCATAGGTCAATGCGCAAGCACTGAGCCATGCCTGGCTGGGCCAGACTTCTGGATTTTTAAAAATTTATTTTTATTTTTTACTACTCTGCCTCCCCTTGAGTAAGACACAGTGTGACACAACTCTCTCTCCGAAGCCATGGTAATACCTGAGATAGATTCAGGTTTGAATCTGGGTTCTTGTTCTTGCTGGCTGTGTGATGTGTGTGACCCAGCCTCTTCCCAGCTTGATTTCTTCAGCCTCCCACTCGGGCTTGAAAGTTAGGTGGGATCACACTTGCCTGGTTCAGTACAGGTGGGCTTGGTGCAGATTTGGAGGCATAAAGCGGGCAGTAGTGGGTGCTGTGTGCTTGAGCATGGAAGGGGAGAGGGGAGAGTAAGGGAGCCACCCCTCCGCTCCCCGCAGGCATCCTGCCTCTGTGGCTCTGCACCCTGCATCCTGTGTGGCTGCTGCCCCTCCAGCCGCAACTCCACCATCAGCCGCCTCATCTTCACGTTCTTCCTCTTCCTGGGGATGCTGGTGTCCCTCATCATGCTGAGTCCTGGCGTGGAGAGTCAGCTCCACAAGGTGAGCAGCCCCAGGGCCTGGCATGGGCGGGGCTGGGTGTGCTGTGGGACCTGCTGCTAAGGGCCACAGGCTTGAGGTCCCAGCTGATCAAGAAGAGGTGGGCAGGCGTGTTCCCAGGCATTTCTTCAAGTGGGGAGGAGGGTTTGAGCCTCACATGGGGATTCTTGGCTCTCACAAGGCACGGGCTCCTTGGAAAATCATATTAATCATTATTGCCCCTAAGACACACAGGCCTGGGCAAGCTCTCCCCTCTTCCATGCGCAAGCCCAGTTTGGGGCCCCAACTCTTCCCCTCATCCGAGTGTTTCATGGCCCAGCACAGACCTAGTGGGACATTTAGGCTGGTGGTTATAACACGTGTGTGTATAAAGGTGTGAATCCCCGGGGAGTGTGTGGACATGTAGTCTCAGCTCCCACCTTAGAGGCTCTAGTCTGTAGGAGAAGCTCCTCCAAATCTCTGTTTCCCCGGGAATCTCGGGTATTCTGGTGCAGGTGGTGGGTGGAGAGCACTTTGGGAAAGCCTCCTCTAGACAGTGCCATGCATTCCCGAGGCTATGGGCATGTGGCAGGGAAATAAACAGATAGTAACAAGATGCAACTGGACCGTCTGTCTGCGGGGCACTCCTAGGACTTCAGCCCCAGGCTCGGGTGGCAGTGGGGACAGAGGTGGGAGGCTCAGCTCCCGTCCTGGCCCGGCCTCCCTCCTGGCAGGCCTCGGCAGAGCCAGGCCCAGGGCGGGGCGGGGCCGTCCAGCTGCTCCATCTGTCTCCACAGCTCCCTTGGATGTGCAATGAGGGGGCCGGGACCCCCGTCGTCCTGCAGAGCCACATCGACTGTGGCTCCCTGCTGGGCCACCGCGCAGTCTACCGCATGTGCTTTGCTACAGCAGTCTTCTTCTTTCTCTTCACCGTGCTCATGATCTATGTGCGCAGCAGCCGGGACCCCAGGGCTGCCTTCCAGAACGGGTGAGGTGGGCCCCGCCTGCCCCCAGACCCTCCCCACCCGCAGTGCTTCCCCCTCCCCTGCCTGTCTCCAGTCATCTCCAGGCCCTGCCCCATCGTCGGGAGCCCTGAAGCCGGGAGGGCACAGCTCAGAGGTCGGCTCATTCAGGTCTTTCCATTTCTCAGATGAGGAAATAAAGCTCAGAAAGGGCAACAACATGCTAAGGTCACACAGCATTTAGTGACACAGTTGGGGCCAGAACGTGAGTGACCGTCCTTACCCCTACTTGGTCCTTTCTTCTGCCCCTTGAGGCTTTTTCTAGGGCCAGGACAGGTTTTCTGTCCCCTTTAGACCATCTGAAAGTCCCTCTTCACCTCCCCTAGTCCCCGCTCTTCAGGGGGTGAGGTCCTGGGGGTCAGGCCTGTTCCTCTAATCTGCTCAGCTCTCTTGTCTGTCCTAATGCCTACCCCCGTGCCCCACAGGTTTTGGTTCTTTAAGTTCCTGATCTTTGTGGGCATCACTGTGGGCGCCTTCTATATCCCCGATGGCTCCTTCTCTAACGGTAAGCGGTCTTGGTGGGGAGGGTTGGAGGCTACCAGGAGGGGAGTGGGGTCCCCAGAGGGAGGACCACGGGTGGAGGCTGCTCTTTGCCCTAGCACACAGACCCCAGGCTGCCAACTGGGTCCTCGGCTTCTACTCAGGAGGCAGCACTCTGGTGCTTGGCCATGTGGCCTTTGGGCAACTTTCGGGTTAGGGGGTGGGGGGGCAGAGGGAACCTGCCTAACCCTGACCCGTTCCCTGCCACCCTGTGTCTCTGTGCATGGCTAGCAGCTCTCTGAGAGCAGGAACTTTGCTTTTTCTGTGTCCCAGCGCAGGGTGTGACACACATGATTATTGAATGAATAAATGTGTGTGCGAGAGGGAGCCCACGGGACTGCGCCTGCCCCAGGGATCCCAGGGAGCCTGGTGGGTCAGGAGCGCTGGTGCCCGGGCTCGCCTCACTCCCCTCTCCCCCCGCAGTCTGGTTCTGCTTTGGCGTCGTGGGCTCCTTCCTCTTCATTCTCATCCAGCTGGTGCTGCTCGTCGACTTCTCCCACTCGTGGAACCAGCAGTGGCTGGGCAAGGCCGAGGAGTGCGACTCCCGCGCCTGGTACGCAGGTCAGTGCCATAGCGGCCTCGCAGGGCTGGGCTTCCGGAGGAACCGAGGGGGCTTTGAAGCTTGATGAGTGGCTGGAGGACACCTCGAGCAGCGCCCAGCCTTAGTGCAGGAATTGAACCATCCAAGGCAGGTGGAGGGAAGGGGGTGTGGGGGCCGGGGCAGCCCATTCCAGGGCGACTTTGGGAGATCAGAGGGGAGAGGAACTAGAGAGGCCTCCGAGGGGCCTAGTTCAGTGGCTCCTGTGGCATGGGCCACGTACATCCAGCCCCACCAAACTTCAAGTGACACTTGGTCATTGAAACTCCAGCGGCAGAAAGGGTCCCTGTTCAATTCTCTTTCGGTTCTTCTGAGTCCATCAAAAAGAAAGGCTCGCTGAGGTGCTGGCTTGGTTTTCATGCCTCTTAAACTTGCTGACCCTCTGACAGCCAGACCCCCGCACATCAAGTTTACTCCTTAGACAACTGTTTTGTATTCACTGTTTATTTTTATGGTTACTTTATTTATGGAAAGTGAATCATTTTAGTTCAGGATGGGGCAAAAACTCACAAAGGTGTCGGTGAAGGATGGAAGTTTAGGGGACTGATGTCATTCCTTGGATGACAAAGCTGAGGCTTGCCCAATAAGTCCCCTTGAGGGAGCAGGGCTCCCTGTGCCTCCTGACCCCCCTGCTTGCTGCCCTCCTGCCCAGGCCTCTTCTTCTGCACCTTCCTCTTCTACTTGCTGTCCATTGTGGCCGTGGCCCTGCTCTTTGTCTACTACACCCAGCCCGATGCTTGCTACGAGGGCAAGGTCTTCATCAGCCTCAACCTCATTCTCTGCATCTGCATCTCCATCATTTCTGTCCTGCCCAAGATCCAGGTGAGTTTGCCAGTTTCCGTCTGGTCTGAAACCACGCCCTTTGGTGTGTGGGATGTCTCGTGGGGACCTTGGAGTCCTGGGGCAGGGCTGTTAGTCACAGAGGCTTGGGCTAAGAGTGTGGGCTCCCAAGTCAGCCTCCTGGGGTTAGGGTTGGGGCTCTCACAGCTACATGCTAGGTGTCTTTGGGAAAGCGCCTTAACCTCTCTGTGCCTCTCTCTTCTTAGTTGTAAAATGGGGATAATAATACCTACTAGTTGGAGGTATTCTCAGGGTTGAGACCCCATATTTGTGAACACTTAGAACAGTGCCTGGCATATGGATACCCATCAGACATTGGCTAATGTTCTCGTTGTTGTTTTTATGCAAACTGGGAGAACATTAGGGAGGGTCACCGAGGTGATTCTTAAACACCTCAAGAAGTGGTGTCAGGAGGTTTCCACAGTTCCTCATCCCAGACCATCAGATAAAGGATGGGGTTTCCCAAGTCTTTGTTCCTCAGAAAGAAAACCTTCTGAGTCCAGTGAGACTTCCCAGTTTGGGATCTCAGCCCACCAAGGGATCCAAAGGTAGCTTAGGTAGTCTTTGGGGGTCTTTAGCAGAAAGTCTGGGAACCTCCCTTCTAGTCAGAGCCTCCATTTCTGATTGAGAAAATTGAAGCCCAGAGAGGGTGATGCCTCTGTCCCAGGTCACACAGCAATCAGTATTTGTGCAGCTAGTACCTCCTGAGCACTTACTGCATACCAGGCGCCTTCTAGATGGAGATACAGCTGTGAGGAAGAGGAGGAAGAATAATCATAATAGCTAACAGTTAATGGCATTAATCATGTCATTTAGTCTTTGCATCATCATTGTCCCCACTTTACAGATGAGGAAACAGAGGTGTAGAGGAGGAAAGAGACTTGCTGAGGACCACACAGCTATAAGGGGTGAAGCTGGGATTTGAACCCAGGCAGACTGTCTCCAGTTAGTTACAGAGTTTAGATTCATGTTTTCAGGTGCGTGTGTGGTGAAGTCAATAGACCAGGCAAAGTAAGGTCATTTTGGATGAGCGCTACCAGGGAAATAAAAGAGTAGTGTGTTAAAAGGTAGGCAGGGCCGGGGCTGCTATCGGCAGGGTTTTCAGGGCCTTGTTGGGGGTCCTATTTGAACTGAGGCCAGAAAGCTAAAGAGGGGCTGTCTGTGCAGAGATCCAGGAAGGAACATGTCAGGGAGTGCAAAGGTCCTGAGGTGGGAGAGCGCTTAGCATGTTGCATGGACAACAAGGAGGCCACTGTGGCTGGGGTGTAGTCAGCAGGAAGGAGCATGGGGAGGGGTGGTCAGGTAGAGAGGAAGGTGGGACAAGCCAGGGAGTGCTTTAATTCAGAGGATGCCACCCTTGAAGGGTTCTCAGCAGGGGAGCAAAGGGGTACTCTGTTAGGAGGAAGAATTAGGACTCTACTTTTGAGTGGGCTAGGTGGGTGGTGGGTAGCTTGAGTGGTGTGTTTTCCCAAAGGGTGTGGGGTGGATGGCCCTAGGGTGGTGAGGGTTTCTGAGGTCCCCTGGTTGGGTATGAGTGGGTGAGTGGGGGTGGAGCGTCCCCAGGTCTGACAGGACTCATACTGATTGACTGCTCTTACCAGGAGGCCCAGCCCAACTCGGGTCTGCTGCAGGCCTCAGCCGTCACGCTCTACACCATGTTCATCACGTGGTTGGCTCTGTCCAATGTCCCTGGTGAGTACAGGCCTGGGTTTGAGGAGGCCTGGTCTTGTTCTTGGGCTAACAACCTCCCTCTCGGGGGCTGGGGATCCTCACAGGTGACAGGGACATCGCGGCCCCCACCCATTCTGAGGCTTAGTCTTTCAGGAAAGTGGGAGGACTCCCCGTCTGTTCCTGGAGCTGTCTCATTTTGTCTGCTAAGTGTGATCTGTCGCTGGGACTTGGGTGATGGGTTGCGTGTCTGTCCGTCTATTTGGGTTGGCTCTCTGCCCATCCTCAGGGCTAACTGGCTCCTCAGACCTTGCCTGCATGGGCTCAGGGTGACCATGCTCCTGTTCCCAGACCAGAAATGCAACCCCCACCTGCTGACCTACTTGGGCAACGGGACGATCCTGGCAGGCCCTGAGGGCTACGTGACCCAGTGGTGGGACGCGCCGAGCATTGTGGGTCTCATCGTCTTCATCCTGTGCACCTTGTTCATCAGGTATGGCAGGGGTCCAGTTTCTGGGGAGGGATCGTGATTGGGGGCCCAGAGCCGGAAGTGAAGGGAGGACGTGCAAGTGGAAACACTAAGCTGGGAGCCACATGTCCAGCCCTTGCGTTGTGCTGGTGCGGAAATAGTCCATCAGAGGGCTGAACCCTGCCTCCTGGCCCAGGGCCCTTTCCTGCACACTGGGCTGCTGTGCGCCCAGCTCAGTCGGTTGCAGGCAACTGTGGGGTCAAGGAAAGAGTCTGGACTGAGGCCAGTGGGTCCAGGCTCTGTCACTCACCTGCTGTGGCCTTGGGGTAAGTGGCTTCACCTTTCTGAGCTTCAGTAAAAGGGAGATGATAAACTCCAATGCCCAGGGTGGCTGGGACCCCACAATCTCACCCGAGAGGGGGCAGCTCCTGCTTAAGATCACATGACAACTTTTTATAAAGGGGCATCTTAGCCAGTGCTTGTCAGTAGGAACTCTGGATCCAGGCTGCCTGCATTTGAACCCAGCACTGACTAGCAGTGTGATTTTGGAAAAGTCACTTAACCTTTCTGTGCCTCAGTTTCCTTATCTGGAAAATAGGAATAAAAATAGTACCTACCTCATTGTATTTTTATAGGATTATGGGTGAGTTAATATGTATAAGGCGCTTAGAAAAGAACTTGGCAAGTAGTAAGCACCAAATAAATGTTTGCAAATCACTTTGAACAATTGCACAGAGGGTGACTGTGAGTGGCTGTTTTGTAAGTGTCACTAGATGGGAAGCTCAAGTGCAATTTTGTTTACATGGAATCTGGCAGACTCAGTGTTGCCTCTCTGTGGCCCATTGTTTCTCCAGGAGCCACCTTCTTTATGTGCCCTTTACTCCTAGAGGAAACTTGCGGCATCAGGAGAGCCACATCTCCCTGTAGGCTCTGGGCTAGAACTTTCTGAGGCTGTTTCACATTTTGTTTTCTTTGGGCCTTTTCCAAAACCTTTCTCTAAGTCAATGCTGGGCAGTTTACAAACAACTCGTCTTTGTCACCTTGTTGGATTCCTTTTCCAATCTGGAAAGGTCTGTGTCACGTCCGTTTTAGAGGAAGCTGAGACTCAGTGTTGAGCAGCCACTTGTCTGAGGCCATGACCCTCAGTGGTCATGGGGCTTGAGCACACTGTCCCTTCCTAGCCCACCCAGGCTCCCCAGCTTCCTGATGCTTCTCACACTCTCACCTTCCTGGCCCGAGGTCACTGGGCAGCACCTCTGAGCGCCCAGGGGACCTGCATGTTCTTAGCTCTTAAAACACAGGAAGCAAAGCAGCATAAGCAGCCAGGAGGACAGGGACCGTGATGGTGGCTTTTGCTCCAGCCAGGTTGCCTGATGTGGCCTCACGTGTGCATAGTGTTTTGGTGAGCCAAATTTGATGGGCTGGGGCTGGAATCCAGGTCTCCTCTCACTTTTTTTCAAAATACGAGTTGGATTTTCAAAATTGTCTATGTGTCTCAGACTGTTACTGTTAAAAACACCAAGACCTCATTATAGAAAAACAATGACTGAAAAATCATTACTATCATCATTTTTACAATTAGAAACATGAAGAACAGGGGAGGTAATTGGGAAAACTACTTACTAAAACTAATAAAAGGAAAACAAACTTAATAGAAAATGAGTATGGTTAATTATTATTATTTTATTAAATATACTTTTATTGATTTCAGAGAGAGAGGAAGGGAGAGGGAGCGAGAGAGAGAGAAACATCAATGATGAGAGAGTCACTGATCGGCGGCCTCCTGCACGTCCCCGACTGGGGATCCAGCCCGCAACCCGGGCATGTGCCCAACTGGGAATCGAACTTCGATCTCCTGGATCCTAGGTTGCTGCTCAACAGCTGAGCCACGCCTGGCTGGGCAGTGGTATTAATTATTAACATTATTAATAAATGTAGAACCTGGTATGGTGCTTTGCAGTACTAGGTACTCAATGCACGTTAAGGGAAATGGCAAATGAAAAACCAGAATAATAGTGACTGCTTATTCATTTATACTGTGTACCAGGCACAGTACTAGGGACTTTACATCATTATTCCATTTAATCCTCCCGGCCACCCTGTAAGGGATGTACTGTTGTCCCTGATTTTATAGACAGGAATCAGAGGCTCAGAGAGGTTAAGTGCCTCCCCAAGTTCATATAGGGAGTGGGGGTAGAGGTGAGACTCAAAGTAGTTTGTTAACTCCTGGGCCCAGGATCTAACCACCAGGTCCCTGGCTCTCAAGGCTCTGGGACCATTGTAACCATTGTTGTTCTGACCATGTGCCTCATGGCTCCTGAGGCCCCCCAGCGTTGCCCACCTGCCCACCTCGGTGGCTACAGCCCTGACTGCCTCCCTCCTCTTTCCCCTGCAGTGTGCGCTCCTCGAACCACCGGCAGGTGAACAGTCTGATGCGGACAGAGGAGTGCCCACCCATACTGGATGCCACGCAGCAGCAGCAGGTGGCGGGCCGGGCCTTTGACAATGAGCAGGATGGTGTCACCTACAGCTACTCCTTCTTCCACTTCTGCCTGGTGCTTGCCTCCCTGCACATCATGATGACACTCACCAACTGGTATAGGTGCGTGCAGCCTTGCTGGCCATGGGCGGAGCCCACAGTGCCCAGGATGTGTGCCACACATCTCCTCTCCTCTGGTCCCTCACTGGAGTTTCAGAAAACCTGCTTAAGGCTTGGGTAGGGAGGAGTCTTTCCATGGAGCTGCCCTATCCGTGACCCAGTTGCCCTGCCAGTGCCTTCCACTGCTCAGCATCTGGTACCTTCACTAAATGCCTGAAAAGTGGGGATCACAGGAGGTGGGGCTGGGCCTGTGCAGGGTAGACTGGGTTTACAGATCAGGCAGGGTTATGGGGTCAGACTGGGAATTCTTGGTTGGAGGATTAGGATTAGGGTATAGAGGTCAGAATCAAAGTCACAGGGGTTAAGAAGAGGAGTAATGAAGTCAAGAATTGGGATTGGGATCATAGAAAGTCACAAATTTGGTCATTTGCTTAAAATTGGGGTTAGGAAACCATAAAGCCAGGTCAAGGAGCTAAGATAAGAGTAACAAGGTCAGGGACTACGACTGGGGTTGAGGTGAGATATCAAAACTGTGGTGATAAGACCAGGCATCGGGGATGGGATTATAGGTTTGAGGGTCAGAATCAAGGTTAGAGGTCAGGGCTAATGTCTAGAGCTCCAGGATTCCAAAGTCAGGGGCCAGGAGTCAGGTCACAATATTAGTCAAGGACTGAGGTCAAGATTGGAACTGAGGTCAGTATCAGGTGTGTGGTACAAGGTCAAGAGCTATGTCTAGAGTCTTTTTTTTTTTTTTTTTTTTTTAATATGGTTCAGAATTTCTCACCGATAATATTTTTTCCTGAGGACTTCCTTTCAACACCTTTTAAAGTCAGATCTATAATTTTTTTCCATTTTTGCTTGTCTGAGAAAGTATTTATTTCTTTCCTACCCCTTCTTTTTTTGAAGGATAATTTCACTGGGTACAGAATTCTTGGTTGATCACTTTTCTTTCAACATGTTAAGCGTTTACTCCACTCTCTTCTTGCTTTCATGATTTCTGAAGGGATGTCTGTTGTAATTCTTACCCTTGCTACTCTATAGGTAAGTGTTTTTTTCCCCCTGAACATCTTTTCAAGATTATCTCTATCTTTAATTTTCTGCAGTTTGAATACAGTATGCCTAGGTATAGATTTTTTGGTATTTATTTATTTTTGGTATTCTCTGAGCTTCCTGGATCTGTAGTTTGTCTTTTTTTTAGATCTTCACCTGAGGATATTTTTTTCCAATGCTTTTCAGACAGAGTGGAAAGGGGGAGAGAGAGACATCAATGTGAGACAGACACATTGACTTGTTGCCTCCTGCACGAGCCCCTACCAGAGCCATGGATTGAGCCTGCAACCGAGGTGCTTGCCCTTGGTCAGAATTGAACCCAGGACCCTCCCAGTCCCCAGGTGAACACTCTAACCACTGAGCCAAACCGGCCAGGGCTATGTCTAGAGTCTTAAGGCCAAGTGTCAAAAATACCAGACATGGGGACTAGAGTTACAGAGTAAGAGTCAAAAGTTGGAGTCAGGGGTCACAGCTGGATCATAAGGTCAGGGCCAGGACTGAGGTCACAGACTGGGGCCAGGCTCACTGGGATGATGGTGTGTTGCAGACCTGGTGAGACCCAGAAGATGATCAGCACCTGGACCGCCGTGTGGGTGAAGATCTGTGCCAGTTGGGCTGGGCTGCTCCTCTACCTGTGGACCCTGGTAGCCCCCCTTGCCCTGCCCAACCGTGACTTCAGCTAAGCAGCCGCTTGCAGCTCGCCCACCTGGCGCCGCGGGGCTCAGTGACAGTCAGCCAGGCTGACCTCGCCCTGCCTCCAGCACTTGCCTCTGAGCTGGGTGCCTTATACTTAGTGCCTCCAGGGGTGAGGAGCATCAGGCTCACGCCTGAGCCCCACCCTTTGCTGTCCCCAGACCATGGGACCTCCTCTTCCTTCCCCTTGTCCCTGGTCACCCACACTCACCTTCTTGGGGGAAAAGGGCCCTTTGTTCCCAGGCTCCACAGGAGAGGGACCTGAGGAGAGAAGCTCTTAACTTTGATGGGATGCCCAGCACAGAGGTGTTAGTGTTCCTGACCACATCCCCTGGCACCCCATCACCCTTCTAGACTCCGTGCCTTACAGAGTCTCTAAGACTTTGCCCAATAAACAAGCCAGAGTGTGTGCCTCCCATTTTCTCTGCCCCCTCACCCTCAGTGCAGCCCCCATCTCATCTGGGGTCAGTGTGGGGGCTGGGAATGGAATGTCAGGGCGGAGGGGCCAGACCATGAAGAGCCAGACAGAGGGGCCTGGGCTGTGTCCTCTGGGTCATGGGGAGCCTGGAGGAGGGGCTATAGAGGAAGTAGGGGCTTTGAACAAAGAGACTCTAGGGGTCAGGAAAGGGGGGCCTGGAATAGTGCCCACATGGGGAGGCATGGGGAGGCCAGTCAGAGTAGAGAGGGGCCGTCTTCAGGGCCATCCTACCAGTGTCTACCCTGAGGTCCTGCCCACCTCTGACGTGCCTCCAGATTTACCATTCTGCCCTACTTCCTGCCAAAGTCATTGACACCTGCTCCGGGCCAGGTGCCATGGGGAATGAAGACGAGCGTGCTCGGGAGTGGCCAGGATCCCGCTGAACGGTGGAGGCCATGGCGATGCAGGGAGAGGGTGTCAGTGCCCCTTACTCCTGTGTTGAAGGGCCAGCTGCACTAACAAGCTTGAGGGAAGGATGAAAGCTCCTTGCTCCAGGCTGGATGCACAGGGACCATCCCATAAGCACTGGCTCCTGCTAGCATTTTCTCCCCATCTCCCGCCACCTGTCACTCTCTCTCTCTCTCTCACACACACACACACACACACACACACACATACCACACCACACCACACCACACCACCCCACCCCACCCCACCCCACCCCACCCCACCTCACATAGTTGAAAATCCACATAGGTAGATTCCCAACCGTGGATTGAAACAGACACAGAGAAAGAAATTTATAAGAGAAAAGAAAGATAGAACCCCTGACTCCTCAGTCTTCTCTGAATCGGGGGCCCCCCAGTCTATAAATAAGGGTTACCTTTTCTCCTAGTAAACTATTTCCCTGCATAGTCTTTATTACTGTGTGGGATTGTTGTATCCATTTGTGTGATTACCACTGTGTTGTCTGACTACCCCTAAGACCAACAAGGACAAGAACCTACCCTTATTAATAGTATATAGTTTCCCTGGTGCTTAGAACAGAGCCTGATAAAAAGAAGGTGTTCAATAGGAGGTTAATTGATAGACTGACTGACTATCTGAATGAATATTAGTTGATTCTGGAGCAGCCACAGGAAAACCCAGGGGGTGGAGAGTTTACAGCAGAGGACAAAGGGGGAAGAGCCCTGGGCTGGGGTCAAGAAGCCCGAGTTGTTACTGAATGTGCCGGGTCAGAGGAAAATTGTAGGGAATGGCTTTGAAGCTGAGACCTGCAGAATAGGTGAGAGCCAGGAGGGGCGAAGAGCATGGGTAAAGCGGCTGGGCTGGGGGCTGCAGCGAGAGGAAGGACTGTCATGGTGAGGGGTGAAGTGGCAGAGGTGGGAAGGCCCAGATACGGAGTTCAGAGGTCACAGACTAGAGACCCAAAGCCATGTCTGGTTTGGCCCTCACTGTGTTTAAAACAGCAAGAACCTCACAAAGATTGCGGTGCCTCCCTTGCTATGGAGCACACTCTCCATGCACCCCAGTCCCCACGGCTCCTCCTCAGCACCCACCCGCTGCTTCATCACTTAGCAACTCACTGGGCCCATGAAGACATCTGAGTTTGAAGCCTGAGGCAGCATTGGGTAGGCTGTGGTCTGGGCACTGGGAAGCCTGAGATCTGCCCACCATCCTCTGAAAGGCCTCAGGGGCGGTGGGCTTGGTCTGCCTCAGCCTTTCTCTGTTCTGTTTCCCAAGGAGTCCCAGGCCGGTGAGTCCTGGCTTGTGAGGGTGAAAGGGCCTTGGGAGGGGCAGTGTCCAGAGGTGGTGAGATCCTGAGTGCAGTCCGGCAGGCTGGTTGCCTTTCTGGCCCCTCCACTTGCCCACCTCTCTGAGCCTCAGCTTCCCTGCCTGTGAAAGGATGAGGAGTCCCTGCCCCACAGGGTTTGGGGTAAGTCTTATTTGACCTTGACTATGAGCTGTCCTGGATGGCCCACTCATGTACTCATTTGTTCAACGTGCCAGGGTGCAAGAGCTTAGCCAACTGTACTGTTTAGAGGAAACAGTTCGTAAGACCACCCTCACTTCGGACATGAGCTGCAAGTTCAGGGGTTTCCAAAGCCACCCTTATGCCCGGTTATTCACTAGAACTGATGGGCTCATTGGAGTCCACTACACTCACAGTTTACGGCTTATTACAGGGAAAGGACAAAGATGAAAACCAGGCAAGGGGAGATGTAGGCAGAGTGGCGTCTGGGGAAGCACCAGACGCTCAGCTTCCGTTGTCCTCTCCCCGTGAAGTCAGGTGCCCTCATTTCCTTGCTGCCATCAGCAGCGACATGCACGGAGCTCCACCAAGGGCAGCTCGCCTGAGCCTCGGGGTTTAGAGTTTTGATGGGGCCTCCATTAGGTAGGCGTGGCTGATGGGTTGATGGTTGGTTGATTTCAGACTCCAGGTTAACTGATACCATGCGATCCAAAGCCCCCAGCCTAAGTCCCGTGGTTGTCTTTCCGGTGTGGCCCGCCCCCACCCTAAGTCACATTGTTCCCCTCAGGCTAGTCCAGGACTCCCAAGCAAACAAAGATTACCTGCCAGGAGCTGAGGGCAAAGGTCAGACCTCTCTGTGGTAAGGTTAAATTATATATATTTTTCGAGCTTTATTGAGATATAACTGACATAATATTGTGTACATTTCGGGTTTACAACCCACTGATTTGATACATTTATAAACTGCAAAATGATTACCACCACAGTTTAGCTACCATCTCCATCCCATCACAGTTACCTTTTTTGTGTGGTGAAAACACTTAAGATATACTCTCAGCAACATTCAAGTATATGAAACAGTATTATTAGCTACAATCACCAAGCTGTACATTAGATTTTCAAGCTTGTTAATCTTATAACTGGAAGTTTGAACCCTTTGACCAATATCTCCCCGTTTCTCCCACCTCCAGTCCCTGGTAACTGTTAAATTCTTTATTATATACAAGGTCAGCCTGGAAGAGAGATGTGGCTTCTACATGTTGGAAGTGCCCAGAGGAGCTGCCTTGCCTCTGCCCTTAGGGGTCTGGTGCTGGCAGGTTTAGAATTTAGGATAAACGGAGCTAACGCTTATTGAGGAGTCCTTATGTGCCAGCACTGGCTCAGGCTTTTCCATGCATTATCTCACCTAATCCTTCCACCTCTTCCACAAGGAAGAAGTATTCATGGCCTCGTTTTATGGATGAGCACACCAAAGCAAGGAGAGGGTGACAGCTCACCCAAGGAACACAGCTAGTAAGGGCCTGAGCCTAGGATTTGGACATAGGCCTGGGTGACACCTAAGTGCACACTCTGCTATTCTGTCTCCTGTATTCTAAAAGCATGGGTTTGATTTAAATATAATGGGTTCAAATTCTGGGCTCAGCCACTTATGGGCTGTGGGACCTTGGCCAGGTCAGGGATCCTCAATTTCCTTATTGGCAACAGTAAGGAAGTCCCCTCAGTACCCCATCCCTCCTGTTGGCCTCCTGACTCTGTTGAGATTATTTACCCGACTCCCCGACAAGACTAGGGATTACCAGAGGGGAGGACTCATACCTATGTGTTCACCACCTCCCACCTGCCAGACTGCCTGGCGCAGAGCAGGCATCTGTAAATGTCCGCTGTTATTGAAGCACATGGGAGAAAGCTGCCAAAAGACCAGAGACAAGTCCTGTTGAGCAGGCGGAGGGCTGGGTGCACACAGTGGGAGGATCCCACATGTAAAACCCTCCCTGGGAGTCTGGTCACATATCAAGTGAAAAACATGGACCTTACCCCTGGAGGACCTGGCTGGGTTTTAGGCTAATGCCTAGCAATGTGGTTTTGGGCAAAGGACATGATTCCCATGGCCTTGCTTTTCCCATTAGGAAAATAAAGGGGTAGGACTGGACTATTGGACAGTTAAGGTCTGTTTTCCCACCTTGGCCGAATGGCCTCGGAGCTCTGATCCACGTTCTCAAAGAGGAAGTGTTTGTGATGGTCTTTTTGGTAATGCCTTCTTCTCTCTGGTCCTGATGGTCCATTACTCCCCCAACTTCCCCCTATCACACATGCACACAGCACACAAGCATGCACACGTGTGTACATGTGATTCACAAGCACAAATGCAGAGACTTGTAAATATGTACACAGCACATACACCTGCATGCACATGGTGATGCATAGGATGGACTGCACTCCATATCCATTCACCCTCCCCCTAGCCAGACCTGCCTGCAGGGGCTGGAAAGCTGAAACCATATTCCCCAGACTCCCTTTCAGTTAGAGCTAGAGTTTTGGGTGTGACTTAGGTTCAGCCAATTGGAGAGAGATACACGACCTTTGGAAGGTGTGAGTTTCTGCAGACAAATTGTCTGCAGATGTTTGTTTTTTTTCTGTGGCCGTTTCCGGAGTGTGGACACCAGGTTCAGAAGGGTAAGAGGCGGTGCTGGCGGTGCGTCTGCTGGTCGTCCCTCTGAACCGTGGCAGGGCGTGGCTCTGCACTGGCAGCGGGGGCTCCCTGCTCCTGGTGGCTTCAGGAGGGGTGGTGAGGGTTTAGAGCCAGGGGCAGCTCCCTTGGTCGCCCTCTTCCCTGCTGTGATTTGGGAGTTACTCCTGAAAGCTCAACCTTAAATTTGTTTCTTTCAGGTCTCTGGGTTATTTATAACACATAACACTCTGTAACACATTCCGTCCTGTTTAAACCAGCTGGAGTCTGTTTTCTGTCCTCAGCACCTAAATCCTTAAGGTTTTAGCTCAGATGTCCTGAGGCCGGAAGGGGCTTGGAGTGTTTGAGGGAGAGCAGACAGGACAGCGTGAGTAAGGCGGAGGGGGAAGGCACAGTGTGGGTCACATCTTGCAGGGTATGAAAATTAAGAGGGAAACTTCGCTGAAATGGAGCCTGGAGGCCAGAAGGGGGCGCTCTCACACACGGTACCGCTTCATGCCAATTGCAGGAAGAATTGTCAATTGCAGGAAGAATTGTCAGTTACACACCCCAACAGAAGAACAGTCAATAGCAAAAAACGGTCAGTTACAGGCCCCAAAAGGAAGAGATGCACCTTGCATCTCCTAGAAATCAACCACCCCAGCAGCTCAGCCAACAAGAAACCATCACTAGCCTGGACGCTCACTTTTCTCCAATGGATTTTCTTCCAGAACAACCTCTCCCAACTTTCTTTGTCTCCGTAAAATAACTTTCCTATCCTTTGTTTATTGGCCTTGCCTATGGCTTTTGCTATAGCTTGCTTGTCCTCAATTGCAGTTCTATGCTGTTCCCGAATAAACCCGTTTTTGCTGGTAAAATAACTGCCTTTTATTTTTAACGCCAGAAGAGCACACTAAGGAATTGGATTTTATTCTAAGTACAGTGAGAGGCTATTGGAGGCCCTTATGCAGGGACATAATGTGACTGATTTATGCTTTAAGAGACCAATGTGATGTCAAGAGGTGGGGGAAGGTCAGAGTGGCAGCAGAGAAACCATGCCGGAGGTGACGGTAGTGAACCAGGAGGAGATGATGAGCTGGTGTGATAGTGGAGATGGTGTGATGGGAACAGAGTTGGGAAATATTTTGGAAGTAAAACTGATAGAAACCACTGCTGGGTTAGACATGGGGGTGTGGATAACAGAGGGGATCAAAGGTGACACCTGGGGAGTGGGGTGGAGGGGTCAATGGGGGAAAAAGGGGGACATCTGTAATACTTTCAACAATAAAGATAAATAAATACTTTTTTTTTTTTAAAACAAGGATGACACCTGGATTTTGGCCTGGGCAACTGGGTCATTTATCTCAATGCAGAAGACGGGAGTTGGTTTCAGAGAAGAGAGGTAATCATATTTTCTATTTGGGATTGGTGCCAGACTGGATTAAGGGATAAGTGCAGGAGATTATGGGACAGTCCAGGTAGAGACAATGGTGATCCGAACAAGCGTGGAGGTGAAGAGGAGAGGGTGGGTGGAAATATTTAGGAGGTGAAATCAACAGGGCTTGGTGATGGATTGGAAATGGGTGGGGTGAGCTGGTGAGAGCGGCTGTCAAAAATTTCTCAGCCCTGTCTGGTTTGCGCAGTGGCTAGAGCGTTGGCCTGTGGGCTGAAGGGCCCCAGTTTCAATTTCAGCCAAGGGCACATATCTCGGTTGCAAGCTTGATCCCCAGCCCCGGTCGGGAGGCGACCAATGAATGTGTCTCTCTCACATCAGTGTTCCCCTCTCTGTCTCTCTTTCTCCTGTCCATTGTCTCTGAAAAGCAGTGGAAAAAATATCCTCAGGTGAAGATTTTTTTAAAAAAGTGTTAAAAAAAAAAAATTCTCAAAAGCCTGTGGTTCATGAGAGGGCTAACTGATGGTGTCATTCACTGAGATAAGCTGCAGGGACGTCCAGACGTGTAGGGGATGATCAGAGTTTGTTTGGGGATCTACTGACATAATGTATATAAAGTGCCCTAAGGCACTGAGCTCGGCACGCCTTAGGTGTGCAATAAATGGTAACTGCTACTAGTCTTCCTTCAAAGTCCAGTTCCACCGCTGGCTTATCTTTGGAACTCTCTATGAGGTCATTAAAAATGATGAGCTACCAGGAACCCTTTGGTTCCTGTTCACTGCAATGCAGACTGCTGCCCCCATATTTTTGGGTTTCTTGTCTGAGGTGGGGGTCTTCAGTCACCCGACATCATCAGATCCCCAGAGCTGGTGCAGTTCACTTGGCGACAGAAGCCATCAGGGCTTCTTACCCATAACCCGCAGCCAAACTCCTGCAGGAGCAACCAGGAGACTGGGAAAGTTGAGGGCAGGGCCACCCCTTTTTCATCGTTTCATTAGGGTAGAAGTTCAGGGCAGGCGGTGATATCACAGATTTCTTTCACCTGAACTGGGACCTTGATGTGTGAGCTCTTATTTCACTGAGCATGTCTTCTAGGTTCATCCACTTTGTAGAGTATATCAGTGGCCCATCCATTCCGTTTTATGGTTAAAAAATTCTAACAAATGGGATATACCCCATTTGTTAATCCATTCTCCCACTGGTGGAAATTTGGATTATTTCTAGTTTTGAATATTGTGAATACTGCTGCTATGAATACAGTGTACGGATATCTGCTTGAGTCCCACTGTCAATTGTTCTATTTGGTGTGTTTTTTTAAATTTTCTTGGACATAGTGTAGTATTTTTAAAAAAATATCTTTGTTGATTTCAGAGAGAGGAAGAGAGAGGAAAGAGAGAGAGAGAAACATTAATGATGACAGAGTCACTGATCGGCTGCCTCCTGCATGCCCCTGACTGGGGATCGAGCCCACAACCCGGGCATGTGCCCTGACTGGGAATCGAACCGCCATGTCCTGGATCCTAGGTCAACGCGCAACCGCTGAGCCGCGCCCGGCCGGGCCAATTGTTCTATCTGTTGGCCAGGTTGAGTGTGGAGACTATATGTGCTCCAGGTAGATCTATGATTGCCAAGTAGGTCAATGCAAAATGACTCCACATAATTCAAGTGTTATTACCAAATTGTTTTAAAATCACACATTTTGTATTGTAAGAATTGTAATACACAATTCTTCAGAAAATGTTTTACCTTAGAAGACTAGAGCTGGCAGGCCCACCCCAAAAACTGAAATAAAATGAGAGGACTCTTTAGTGGAAGCACCAAGGGCAGAGGTGAAACCGGACACAGTGGGTCCGGGCCGCCCGCTGCTGCTTCAGCCGATTTGAGCATTTATTCCATTCCTGCGGGCGGACGATTGGAGAGCGGCCGGCCACCTGGACACTGTGCTCTGACCCCTCGCCAGCGGGCCGGTTATGTACCAGCGAGGGGGAGATAGCTACCTGCAGCTGTGAGCTGCAAGTGTCACAGAGGGGGGGGAGGGCTGCAGTGGGGCCTTCAGGAGCTCAAAGTCCCGTAACCAGGTGGCTAATCTGTGATGTTACGAACAGCTCAGCCCGGTTCTTGGGACCAAAGAATGGTCAGCGTTCCTGAGGCAAACTCCCGGACGGGGTCAGGGTCCGGGCACAGCAACCAAATCAAAGCGTGTTCTGTCCTTGGTCTGTTCTCAAAATGTATTTCTTTTCTGAGTAATGGACCCACCGAGGCATCTTATCTTTTCACAGCCTTGCTTCACCCTCCAGTCTCCCAGGGTCTGTAAGAAACCTTATCTATTCTTATTACGTGCCCTTCCCTACTATCAGAGGTGGAGAGAAGACTAAAGTCCTGAATAAGGAAAGGAGGAGGGCCCTAGGAGTCTTTTTAAAAAATTTTAAATCTTCACTGGAGGATATTTTTTCCATTGTTTTTCAGAGAGAGTGGAAGAGAGAGAAGCATCGATGTGAGAGAGAGACATAGACTGGTTGCCTCCTGCACGCGCCCTGACCAGGGCTGGGGATCAAGCCTGCAACTGAGGTGCATGCCCTTGGCTGGAATCGAACCTGGGACCCTTCAGTCCAAGGGCTGATGCTCTGATCACTGAGCCAAACCGGCTAGGGCCTAGAAGTCTTTAAAACTGTATTTTTAATGAAATCCAAACAGCATAAAAATGATACATTATAGAAAGAGTTTTATATAGAATTTCAAGGTAAAATTTTACGATGCGTTGTATAAATTATATGTTATAATTTAATCACACATTATGGCATGGTATATTTTTCTTATAATTCTGAGATTGGCTATCTTTTCTGCCATTCTTGAGTGGTTTGAGTGGGGTTAGGATTTTAAAGCGCTGAGATCATGGATATTGTGAATTTCCAAAGCTTCTAGAAAACAAGTTCACCACTAACATGACCTAAGACGAAGGAATGAATAATGGCATTATTAAAAGAAAGTTTAAGAAATAGTTTCACCTAGTGGGACTGAGATAAAGAAAGCTAGGTTGGTGTTTTTAGCCCGTGAAAATACAAAAATGAAGGAAACTTTTAGACAAAACTTGAGAAGCACGTCTTGGTCCATAGCTTCCTTTATACAATAATTCTCTACCTATTTAATGCATGGAGACTATTTGTGACATTAGGCTCCTGTTCCCCACAACTCTTCTCCTATTGTTCTGGATAGTTCAGCTCCTCCCCACCCTTGGCAGTTGACAGAGAAAAAGCCCTGCCATTACCCATGTTCAAACCTGCCCTTGAGGGGCTCAGTCCTCCCCCAAGTGACTTATCAATGTATCTTTTCCAACCACTTAAGTGTGAATTCCATGAGGGAGACTTTGGTTTGTAGACTGCTATATTCTCAGTGCCTACATCATTCTGGGCCAGTGTAAGTGCTCAATATATATATATATATTTTAATCCTCACCTGAAGATATTTTTTGAATTGCTTTTTGGAGAGAGCAGAAGGGGGAGAGGGAGAGAATCAAGGCTTGTCAGGGGTCAAGCCTGCAATGAAGGTAGTTGCCCTTGACCGGAATCAAACCTGAGACCCTTCAGTCCATGGGCCAGCGCTCTAACCACTGCGTCAAACTGGCTAGGGCTCTCATTTTTTTATTTTATTTTAAACTTTTCTGTAACCACATTTTAGTTATAGCATACAGTTGGGTTTTCATTTTTAATCCAATGTGGCAATCTTTGACTTTTAACTGGAGCTTTTGTCCATTTACATTTAGTATCATGTCCGATGCATTATAGATGGTGGTTTAAACCTACCGTCTTACACAGTGTTTAATATATGTCTTGCCTGCGCTTTTCCCCCCTTCTTTTGGATCGATACCCTTTTATTATTCCAATCATCCTCCCCCTCCACTACTTTGGAAGTTTTATAGCCTTTTATTATTTTGTTAAGGGAGTCACTCTGGAGATAATATTATATCCTTGGTGCATCAAAGGCTAATATTGAATAGTTACTTTACCCTCTTTCTTACAATGCAAGATTTTAAAATACTTTAAAGTGTTTGAACTACCCCCTCTCCAAATTACATGCTATTGTTGTTATTAACTTATATATGTATATATATATATCTCAAATCCCACTAGATAATATTGTTTTTTAAAAATCAATATTCATTTAGATTCACCCACACATTTACCACTTTCATATCTCTTCATTGTTTTTTGCATCTTGACTTCTCATCTGGGATCATTTTGTTTCTGCCTGAAAAACACCCTTATTTCCTCCTTTGGTGTGAGGTATGCTGGTGATGAACTATTGCAGTTTTTGTTTGTTTGAAGATGTCTTTTTAACCTTTATCTTATCTATTGCTTTAAAACTCTTTATTACGAAGATTTTCAAACATCTGCAAAAGGAGAAGATATAAAAATTTTCACAAACGGTTTGCCAGACTTATTTCATCTCTCCACACTCCCCACATACCCTTCAGTTTATTTTTTGCTGAAGCATTTTAAAGTAAATTAAAGATGTCATTCATTCTAAATACCTTCCAGTGTATTTCAACAAAAGATATTTTCTTACATAATTACAATGCCAGTGTCTCACCGACAGGATTTAAAATTGCTTAATATAATTTAACACCTAGTCCCTATTAAAATTTCCTTGTCTAAGAAAATGTCTTTTCATAATTGGTTTGTTAGAGTCAGAATCTAAAAGTTCATTCATGGTATTTTGTTTTGTGAATTCTAATGCTCTTTAACTCTCTCTCTCTCTCTCTCTCTCCCTCCCTCCCTCTTTTTTTTTTTTTTTTTGTGAATGCTCCCTTCCTGTATTTTTTTCTCAATGCTACTGACTTGCAGAAGAAACTGGGTCAGTTATCCTGCAGGGATTTTACATTTCAAATCTGGCTGATTGCTTCCTCATGTTGCCTTATGATATAGTACAACTTGTTCTTTTACTTCTTATATTTTCTGTAAAGTAGAAGCTAGAGCTAAAGAATTCTTCACGGGTGGTACCCAGGAGGCACATGATGTCTGTCCTCTTGCTTTTAATGATGCTAACGTCTCAACCTAGACTTGGGCCTGGCAACCTTACCTCTTCACTGAGAAGTCCTCCACCAGTCCAGGGTGTTGTGAGCACCGTCTGCAGATTTCTGAAGGGCTGCCAGAGGGAAGGAGATTTTTGAGGAGAACAAAACTCTGTAAGACATAATTTATTTAACATTTAACTTTTTAAAAAAAATTTATTTTGTGAGTATGTTTATTAAAGCTGGGGACAGTGAAACGAGGAAGGGCTTAGGATAGAAGAAGCAATAGGAGAGAGCCTAGGCAGGGATGTTTGGCTCTCTAGAGATGTTATAGGAAAGAAATGAGCCCAGGCAGGGCTGTTTGGCTCCCTGAGAAGTCAGAGAGGCCTGGCTGGTGTGGCTCAGTTGGTTGGGTATAGTCCTTTGCACCGAGAGGTTGCCAGTTGATTCTTGGTCAGGGCACATGCCCCGGTTGGGAGCTGGATCCTCTGTAGGGGGCATGCAGGTGACAACCAATCCATGTCTCACATCCATGTTTCTCTTTCTTTCTCTCTCTCTCTCCTTTCCTCTTTCTCTCTCTCTAAAAATCAATTTTAAAAAATCTTTAAAAAAAGTCAGAAAAAAGGGGACCTTGGAGATAGGTTCAGGGGCTTAGCCTGGGATGAGCTGCCGCGGCCCATTGCTCCCTTGGTGGCAAGTCTGGTGGGGTCCCTTAGATTTTAGGACACGGGGGAAGAAGAGAGGGGAGGGAAGGTGCAGCAAGATCCTGGGAAGGAGAGCTCGCCTAACTTTTTAAGAGTTTCAAATCTGAATGATGCCTGTTATGGTTGAGGTTCCTCAAAAACAGATTCCTGAGCACCCTCCCCTCCTCTTGGATTTGCCCCCAGAGGGGTCACTTTAAACTCTCTCAGGGTCTTTGTGGTATTTACCTCACTATTTCCAGATAACAAGCTTGTGATGCTATTTCATGACTTATTGCTTTAAACACCATATACCGACTGAAGTATGAATTTTAGTTCTTTCATATCTCTGTTTCTCTTCTGTTCTCCCAGTATATTTTATCACCATTTCGGATGAATCAATAATCAGTCCTTTGTTATGTCTATGCAAAATATTGTTTTTGTCTTTTACCTGTTATTTTTAAAGTCACTGGATATACCTGGAGTTTCCTGTTGTGTCAAACAAATCAGATGCGTTCTCAGTAGGCTGAACACATTTGTTCCTAGAGAGCCCATGGCCCGCTGGCCACACTATCGATCCCGGCAGACACGACCATTCCGATTGCCCTAGGGCCCTGCTGACCATTACAGCATCCATGTTACCTCTGGCTCAAGTGCTATTACTTGACCTCTACGATGCTCCAGGACCTCATCTCATCTTTCCTGTTGAAACTGGAGTCCCCAGGCTGACGCTCTAACCACTGAGCCAAACTGGCCAGGGCACAGTAAACATTTTAAGAATCGAGGTCGACCATCTCAGGAGAGTTTTCAATTGTTTGTTATTTGGGGGCAGGAGTGGGGTGGGCTTGCTGTTCTCACCAAGGTATTTATTTTAGAGGGAAGGAGGTGACAGTTACACTTCACTCTTGTTGTTAGAGCTGGCACTGTTTTCCGTGTAACTGGATTTGTTTTAATCGGGTAGCATTAGACACAAGTAACTGCCTTGAAGAAGGAGCTTTTCCTCTGAGTCCCCTAGACTCAGTAGTCATGGCATGCCACCTGGCCACATGGGGAAGCATGGCTGGGTCCCCACGCAGGGAAGGAGACGGCATGGGTGAGAGGCGTCAGTGTGGTTTTCGAGGGAAGGAATGGGTGAGGCAAACAAAAGTAAGTAGGGAGGTTTGGAATATTCTAGTGTCAGTGATTTCTGTGGGCTCTGAGCTGTAAGGACTGCCCCTGGTTGCCTGGGGACCCTTAGAGTTTAGGAGAAAGAGCAGAGACACAAGGCATGAGTGTGCTCTGGTGAGAACACTCTGGGCTATTAAAGTTGGGGACAGTGAGACAGGAAGGGCTCAGGATAGAAGCAGCGGGAGAGAGCCTAGGCGGGGCTGTTTGGCTCCCTGAGAAACAGAAGTCACAAGTGAAAGAAGTGAGCCAAGCCCTGGCCACTGTGACTCAGTTGGCTGGAATTTCATCGCCTGCACCGAAAGTTCACCGGCTCAATTCCTGGTCAGGGCACATACCTAGGCCGTGAATTTGGTCCTGGCTTGGGGCACCTATGAGAGGCAACCCATGGATGTTTCTTTTTCACATCGATGTTTCTCTCTCTCTTTCTCTTTCTCTCCCTGTTCTTCTCTCCAAAATCAACAAACATATCCTTGAGCTAGGAGTAAAATAAATAAAAACTGAAGTGAGCCAAAGCATGGCTGCTGTTAGCTCACTGGAAAGTCAGAGTGAAAGGGGGGGCCTTGGGGACAGGCTCAGGGGGTTCACCTGGAAGGAGCTGCAACTGCCCACTCCTCGCCTGTTTGCAGGTCTCTTGAGGACCCTTAGAGTTTAAGAGAAAGCAGAGATAGGAGGCCTGAGCATGCTGTAGGGAGAGTGAGTGCCCTGGGGTCCTTTGTCTTGAGGCTTTGATCTTTCTTTGGTGGGAATCCTAGGGGAGGTCTCAGGGGAGGCTCTTAACAGAATATTCATTAGTTTTCCAGGTGTGTCCTTTAATATGTTGATTCATTGAAATATGTGAATAGAGGGGTCAGGGTTATTGCCTGTTTAGTTTTATTTTCAAAGAGCATCATCCAAGAGGCTCCGGGACTGAGTCAGTCTGCCTTGGGACAGTCTGCCCTGGGACATTACAGCAAACGTGTGACCTATTTGCTCCTAAGTGTCCCTGGTTAGGGAAGGTAAAACCTTATGAGTCATTAGCCGTAAATTGCTCAAACTGTTTGGCCTTGTGTAATTATTTTGTCTCAGTTTCCCTTATCCCACTTGTCAAGGACTTTCCCAAGCTGCTTTCTACCCTGCCTCAGGTGGGCAGCACATGGGCCTGTGTGGGTACATGCCCAGCTGTCTGCCTCTGGGTTTCTACGTGACCTCTGTACGCACTGTGTGTGTTACCGGAATCCTTGAATGTTGGAGATGCAGGAGACCTAGAAAATCGAGGTTCTCCAGCATCGCTCCACAACAACGTCATCTGGGAAGCTTCCAAAGACCCTGATGCCTAGACCAAGCCCCAGATGATTGAAATCAGACCTCACGGGTTGGGACGTGGCATCAGTCCTTCATTAAAACTCCTCCAATGTGACTCCGATGTGCAGCCCAGTTTGAGGCCCAGTGTTTTGAATGATAATTGACTAAAATATTTTGGTATTAGAGATGGAAAACTGAGGCCCCATCTGTGTCTGGCCTTGTGAATTGTCAGGGCTAGAATGTGTCCCTTGAATGAACATAAGCTCCATGGGGGCAGGGTCAAGAACAGTGCCTGGCACATAGGGACTGCTCAGTAATTGGCTGGTGTGTGACTGACAGTGTCCTTGCTGGTGCCTTCCCGCTTATGACTTGGGGTACTCTGCTGGCCCAGGGCATGGACTGGGAGGGTGGGTTGGGGGCAGGAGCTCTTCCTTCTCTGATTCCCCACCCCTGTGTCCCTGCAGGAGCTCTGCTCAAAGCCGCCCCTCTTCTCCTGCATCCTATATGGCCCACGTGCGTTGCCTTTGACAAGCTCTTCAACAAGGAGGTGTAGTTGCCTGAGCTGGACGTGGGTGACTGGCTATGTTCAGCAGCTGAGTGCAGGAGCAAAATGGGCGTGGGGAGAGACAAGGAAGGAGGAGACCGCTTGGAATGTGAGGAGCTCATGGGGATCTCAGCAAGTGCAGGTTCCACCTAAGGCTGGCTACCCCCAGGCTTTGAGCCCCCTGTGGTCCTCAAAGCCTTTTCTTGACCTGCAAGCTGTCCTTCCACATTCTTTTTTTTTTTTTTTTAACATATCTTTATTGATTTTAGAGAGAAGAAAGGAGAGGGAGAGAGAGAGACAGAAACATCAATGATGAGAGAGTCATTGATGGAGCTCACAACCCGGGCATGTGCCCTGACTGGGAATCGAACCCTGATCGCCTGGATCCTAGGTCGACGCTCAACTGCTGAGCCACGCCCGGCCGGGCATGTCCTTCTACATTCTTTATCTGCTGTATTCTCATAATGACCCTGTGAGTTCATAATGACTCCCTCTTCATAGAAACAAATTACCCTGGGTCACACAGCCAGTAAGTGGTGGCCGAGCTGGGATTTGAATTCAAATGTCAGTTCAATGTTCTCCCTCCTGGGCGGCAGGGGCAGTGTTTAAGAAAGTCTTGCATTTCAGATGGTGAAAATAAATAAACTTGGCTGTTGGGAGATTAAACTTCCATTGTTTTGTGCCCTGGGTGGCTCAGGCTTTGTCACGATTAAACCACAGTATCTTGCTGCCACCCACTGGTCACTCTCAGTGTTGCACCCAAAGGGTCCTGGACTCGCTTAGCTGAGGATCCTGTCTGGGGCCGCAATGCATTGTTGAAAAGGGCTAGAGAGTTCTTGGCCCCTTTTGACAAATAAGGAGATGGGAGTCCAGAGAGATGACTTCAAAAATCCAGCTGCACTTGCCTACTCTATCCATTCCGTTGTTCATTCATTTAATAACTATTCACTGAAAACCTACTCTGTGTAGACGCTGTGGTAGGCACTGGGATTTAGGAGAAAATAAGACAGAGGAGATCATTGCTCTTCTAGAGCTGCCATCCCTCATGGGGAGAGAGGGGATGGACAGATTCTAAACAACTAAATAAACCAGATAATAATAGATTTGATGGATGCTGTGAAGGAATTAAAAGAGAGAGTGAGGAGAGAGTGGTCAGGAGATGACATTGGAATTGAGACCTAATGGCTGGGAGGCTTAGGAAAAGACTCCCAGACAGCACCACGAAGGCCCCGAGGCTCTGAGAGGTCTGAGCAGGTTCCAGAGCACGTGGAGCCCACTGCCCGGGGCTATCCTTGTGGACCGTGTAGAGAGGTCAGAGTAGGATGTTCTCCCGGGAGCGCCATGCCATGGACCTTCTCTCAGTTAGTCCAGAGCATTTCCTAGCACCCGCCTTACTCACACGGCTGACCGCTTCATCTTTGAAGCTCTCTCCTCCCTTGGCTTATGTGACACCAACCTCTGGAGGTAGGAAAAACTGTGAGTATTCTGCTGTGAAAATTAAAGCTTCACAATCAACGTAGAGATGTTCCTGGTTTGAAGGAACCCACTGACATATGGAAAGCTAGAGCAGGAAATATGGGCACCCGGAGCCAAAGGTCAAGGTCGACCTTTCCAGGACCTGGGACCGGAGTGTGTAGGAGAGAATTGTCATCAGTCTTGCTTGTGGCTGTTGCCGTGTTTAAGTGTGTGCTTGTGGTCCTGTCTGCGGCTAATGGTGAGCCATTCCTGCAAATAAAATGCCTAAGTTTTCATACATAGTATGAGTATGCTTTATTCAGGTCCTAAGGGTGGTGTCCAAGGAATACAGTGCCTCAGTTTTCGAACGTCTCCGTGGACGAACATATCAGGTTATGAACGCTGCAAACCCGGAGGGAAATGCTTCGGTTCTCGAACACGCCTCGGAAGTCGAACCCGCCACATGGCATCCACTGGGGGCAAGATCCTGGGGCCCAGCTGGCGGCTGTGGATCCCTCGGTTTGCGAACGTTTCGGAACTCGAACGGGCTTCCAGAATGGATCACATTCGAAAACCAAGGCACCACTGTAATATGTTGTGGAAGCAAAATAAGTCGCTAAATAGGCAATTCCGGCATGTCACTCCAGTACTACCCAATCGTGCTAGCTGAGGGGCACGAGGGGACAAAACTGGAGAAGCCGCGGCAGCTAAGCTGCTGAGAAAGGGCCCTGTAGGGAAGCCGGCGGAGCGGGCTCGGCTCAGAGGGCTGAAGGCCAGGCATAGATCCCATTTGACTGTAACCAGCCCGAGAACATTCGCTGTTGAACTTCCCAGTTGTGCGTCAGTGCCCAGAGATATATAAATTCCTATGGAAGCACTTAGGAAAGAATGAAGCACTTGGGAAAGAATGTGCCCGTGTCCAGAATGCAGGCCACCCACGAGCCAGGCCACCAGCCGTCTGGAAGAGCAGCCCAGGGGTGAAGAGAGCAAGACCCGGCCTCCTCAAGAATGTACCGGCTGCTGTGGGAACTCTCAGCTTCCCTCTTTTCTTCCCAACACTCTGGGTGTTACCAGGTAGCAAACCCAAAGACCCTTGAATAAAACTTTGCCGTTTTTAATTTTAGGAAGGCCTCCTGATTCATTTACGTGAGGTGGACACTGGCATTTTTGAGTGAATATTTGCTATTGGCTACATACAGCTCTTTGTAAAGCAAAATATTTCATCCTGAAAAAAGGAAGTTTACAGGAAGCAATGTGTACCCTAATACCCAACTTGGAGATGTGTTTGGACACACTCTTAACTCTAGTAGCATCAGTGCAAAATGAAATAAGTTTTTCTAAGTCTGAAATATTTATCCTAAAAAACAAAGACCAGGGGCAATTAATACTTTATGTGTTTTAAATTTTTATTTTTAAGAGTAACTTTTAAATAATAAACATTTGTGATATTATCAATCCGTTTTTAAAATGATTTTTAGTTGGCCTTTACTTTGAGTTAATGTTTCCCCTTTTTAATGATTTTTATTATCAAATGTCTTTATAAAATAGGTTATTTTTATGTTATTGAGAAGTATCATCTTGTCATATTGTATTGGCTTGTAATAATAACAAACCATTCATTTATTATTGTGGTTTTTTAAAACAGAAAACTTCTGAAATATTTAGTAGAACCTTCTTCCAGAAGAATGTTCACTGTTTATTATTATGATCAATCACTTTTTTCCAAACACATCAAGGTGTTAGGAAAAATACAGAATAATGCATGTTTTCAGGAATTGCTGAGAATTTTTTGAATTCTGATATCTCATACTCAGCCCTCAAAGATTAATATCAGCTAGGAATGTGGAAATGCTTTTCAAAGTTTTAACATTTCTGGACTGTGCATCTCTAATTGCCAGACCTTTGTCATTTCTTCTACCTATGACTCATCCTCTGACTCACCCTGCACACTGCCAGAGAGGTCTTTCTAAGTGAAAACTCGACCTGCCATTCCTCTGCGAAGTTCTTCCCTGGCTCTCCAATACCTTCACCGAAGGTTCTCAAAATGCATCCTCAGACAGTTGCATAAAAGCATCTGGGAGTTTCTTAAACATGGTGGTTTGGGGAGCCTCGCTCAGGTGCACTGGATCAGAATCTCTGGGAGCTGAAGCCTGGAATATGTGTATTTAACACATCTTCTGGACGATTTAAACAAATTTTTTTATGGTTAAAAACAACAAATACAGAAAGCCAAATAAAACAAATGTACGGATTATTGAACTGTAATAAGGCAAACACCCGTATCTGAAGGCAAAACCTTGCCACCCGGCCCCAAAACTCTCCGTGTGCCCCTCCCGATGATGACCTTTTATCACCCTCCTCTGCCAGCAGTGACCTGTTTTGTTGTTTATTTTAATGTGTCATTAAATTTTGTTTAATGTCTGCTCCTTTTTCTGTCTTTTTTCTTCTTGCAATTCATTTTTTAATAAAACCAGATCATTTGCCTTACAGTTGCCCATGGTCATTGCTGATTGCACCCCAGGTAGCATGTTCTCCCTCCTCTGAAGTTCCTGTTAATTGGCAGTTGACTCTAGAGGTTTAATCCAATTAATATTTCTCCCCATTTTCGGTGTGTGTGTGTTTTTGTGTTTTTTTCACTGAAAATATTTTCTTGACCTTTTGGATAGAAACAGGAATTTATTTGCCGGGAAGGATGATCCCACCCTACTTCTGCTGGGACCAGCGCATGGCCTCCTCTTTGCTGATTCTGTGTTTGGTCCCAGTGCAGCCTGTCCTGCGTTTCTTGTCTGTGATGTTGAAACCTGGCCTACCCAGCACCGCATGGAAGTCCACGCTGTAGATACCAATGCTTGGGTCATATTTGATCCCCAGATCGATGTGTTCCTGGATCCCAAAACCAAAGTTTCCAGTATCTGAGAAGTTATTTTTTCATAATTCGTACCCTCGAAACTTTAGACCTCTCTCCAAGATTTCTTCTGCCTTGGCCCCACGGACTATGCAGTGGACGGCAATCTTTCATGTCTCCTGATGCCAGAGGATCTGACGGTGTATCTGGCTTTGGAGAACACAGAGGTCTGGCCTGCGAGCTGCTCCTGGGCCCTGGCCCCCCGGGTCAGTCCGTCTCCACTCTCCCCCACACAGATGTTGAGGCCAAGCTTGCGGATGCGAAGGTCTCCTTTTCACCTTGATCCTGCACCATGGTCAGAAACAGGAAGGGCTGGTGTGTGTTTTTGACAAGCCACCATTTATAGGAGATGTGTGTTCGTCATTGGGTGACTCACATTTTTGTGTTTTCTTTCTCTCATTTCCTGCCCCAGATCTGAAAACAACTCATATACCTTAGGTAAATACCTAGGAATAGAATTGCTGTTTCTTAAGGTGGATAAGTGTTTAACTTTCTAAGAAGCTGTTAAGCAGTTCTCTGAGATGGGGTACTTATTTACACTCCCACCAGCAATGAAAATTCCAGTTGCTCTAAATCTTCAGCAATATTTAATATTGTTAATTTTACTTTATTATAGCCATTCTGGTGGCATGAAATGCTATTTCATTGTGGTTTTAATTTGAAGTTTTCTAACAACTAATGATGTTAAACACCTGGTCATGTGCTTATTGGCCATTTATATATCTTCTTTTGTGAAATGTCTCTCCAAGTCTTACTTCAGTTATCTATTATTGTGTAATAAACTGCCACAAAAATAAGTGGCTTAAGACAAAACCATTTATCTGGGCAGTTCTTTTGCTCCACGTGATGTTGGCTGCAGTCACCTGGAGGCTCAGCTGGGACTGAACATCAAAGATGGCTTAACACACATGTCTGGTGCTTTAGCTGGGATGGCTGGCCAGGTGTTTCTCTCCACAGGTTCCCCGTTGAGGTAGCCAGATCACTTTACATGGAAGTAAAAAGAAGACAAAGAAGACAAAACCTAGGGTGCAAGAGCTTGTCTTCTTGAATCAGTTAGCCAGTGCCCCACAGGCCAAGATGAGTCATGTGTCCAAGCCTGGAGTCAATGAGGGAGAGACTATACACAGGCATGAATACAGGGAGGCATAGCTCATTGCGGCCGCCAAAGTCAGCCACCTGAGGGTATTTTTCCCCATTGATTTTTAGAGAGAGTGGAAAGGAGAGAAAGAGAGATGGAGAGAGAGAGAGAGAGAGAGAGAAGCATCCATGTGAGAGAGACACATCAATTGGTTGCCTCCTTCACACGCCCCAACTGGGCTGAGGATCAGAACTGCAACCAGGGTATGTGCCCTTGACCGGGAATCGAACCTGAGACCCTCCAGTGCATGGGCTGATGCTCTAACTTGCCATTGAACCACACCGACCAGGACTAGAATATTTAATTATTTTAAAAAACATATTCCACTTCGTTATTGACAATCTCCATTTTTTTTTTAATTTTATCAATTTTTTCTTCTATGTTCTTTAAAATATTATCAGAGTTATTTTAAAAGTTCTTGTATCCTGACTTTAATATCTGGGTCACTGTGGCTCCCACACTATTGCCTCTTTTTGCTCTCGATCACCGGTCATGTTTTCCTGCTTCTCTGTATGTCTGGTAATCTTCAATGCGTGATGTTGTCCCAATTGTAAATCGTCTCAACGTGATGAGTGTGTAGTGGCATCTTATTGTGGCCTTGATTTGCATTTCTTTGATTATTAGGAAGGTTGAGCACTTTTTCATATATTTATTGATCAATTTTGTGAGGTGCTTATTTACAATTTTGTAAAGTGGCTGTTACCCATTTTTTGATTAGGTTGTTTTTTTTCTTTTTTCAAATATATTTTCTTGATTTCAGATTGAGGAAAGGAGAGGGAGAGAGATAGAAACATCAATGATGAGAGAGTCATTGATCGGCTGCCTCCTGCACGCGCCCGGCTGGGGATGGAGCCTGCAACCCAGGCATGTGCCCTGACCGGGAATCGAACCATGATCTCCTGGATCCTAGGTTGATGCTCAACCGCTGAGGCACACCCAGCTGGGCAGTGCTCTCTGTATTTAATAGTACTTTTTATCTGAAAGTCCATTTTGTCTGATATATATAAAATTTGGTTAGTAGACTTCACCAGAACAGACTTACACTTCCCTAACTAATTTGAAAATTATTAATTATTGGTTATTCTAGAGGTTATAATCTGCACACTTGTTCAAGTCTAGAGTTGCTCAACACATTTACTCTACTCCAAGATAATAAAAAAACCGTACAGTAACTTCATTCCATTTATGCGCCTCCTGACTTATCCTTTTTGTCATGTATTTTTAAAAATTTATCTTTACTGTTTAAAGTATTAGAGGTGTCCCATTTATTCCCCCCCAATTGGCCCCCTCCACCTCATTCCACCCCCTCCAAAGGCCTTCACCCCGTTATTGACTGTGTCCATGGGTTATGCATATATGCATATAACTTCTTTGGTTAATCTCTTCCCACCTTCCACCCCCCCCCCCTTCCCTCTTTCCTCTGAAATATGATTGTCTGTTGCATGCGTCAATGTCTCTGGATCTATTTAGTTCATCAGAATCTTTTGTTCATTAGCTTCTTCTTAAAGAAGACCCTTCAACTTTTCATATAGTGCTGGTCTGGTGGTGATGAACTCCTTTAGCTTTTTCTTGTCTGAGAAGCTCTTTATCTGACCTTCAGTTCTAAATGATAGCTTTGCTGGGTAATCTTGGTTGTAGTTCCATGTTTTTCATCACTTTGAATATTTCTTGCCACTCCCTTCTGGCCTACAAAGTTTCTGTTGAGAAATCAGCTGACAGTCGTATGGGGGCTCCCTTGTAGGTAACTAACTGCTTTTCTCTTGCTGCTTTTAAGATTCTCTCTTTGTCTTTAACCTTTGGCATTTTAATTATGATGTGTCTTGCTGTGGGCTTCTTTGGGTTTCTCTTGTTTGGGATCCTCTGTGCTTCCTGGACTTGTAAGTCTATTTCTTTCCCCAGGTAGAGGAAGTTTTCTGTCATTTTTTCAAATAGGTTTTCAATTTCTTACTCTCTTTCTTCTTCTCTGGCACCCCAATAATACGAATGTTGGGCTTCTTGAAGTTGTACCAGAGGCTCCTTATACTATTTTCATATTTCTGGGTTCTTTTTCCTTTTTGCTCTTCTGGTTGGGTGTTTTTTGTTTCCTCATGTTCCAAACTGCTGATTTGATTCTCAGCATCCTCTACTCTACTGTTGATTCCCTGTAAATTATTCTTCATTTCAGTTCTTGTAGCCTTCATTTCAAATTGGTACTTTATTATGTTATCGATTTTCTCAGTTATTTCCCTAATAGTCTGCTTAAACATCCTTATAAACAAAATTCTGAACTCTGTATCGGTTAGCTTGCTTGGATCTATTTCATTTAGTTCCTCTTCTAGAGATTTCTTCTATTCTTTCCTTTGTGACATGTTTCTTTGCCTCCACATTTTGGCTGTTTCCAGGTGTTTGTTTCTGTGTATTTGGTAGAGCTGCTATGTCTCCTGGAATTTGTAGAGTGGCTTTGTGTAGTAGGTGTCCTGTAGGGTCCAGTGGCTCAGCCTCCCCACTCACCTGAGCTGGGCCTTCTAGGTGCTCCCCTGTGTGGGCTGTGTGCACTGTTGTAGTTGAGCCTTGGTTGCTGTTGGCGTCACTGGGAGGAATTGACCCCCAGACCAATCAGCTGTGAGGACCAGCTGCAACTACAGCCAAAGAGCTGCTGTGCTGGAGACACCCCTATGGAGCAGGATTTACTTCAGTGGAGCTTTGGTGTTCACCAAGTGTGCCCCTTGAGTGTGTCACTCGTGGATGTGGTAGGGTTGTAATACAGCATGGTTGAGTCTGACCATTGGGTGCACTGTCTCTGGGGACTCCCTGGAGGTGCAAAGTCAGCCTGTGCCAGTGCCTTGCCCAGGGCCCCCCAGCATGAGCTACACAGCAAACCGTAGTTGGCTGCTACTTGTGCTGGGCTTGGAGGTGTCCAGGAGAGGCCAAGCCATGAACCAATGCAGGCTGCCGCTAGTGCCAGGCCTGGGGCCACTTATCAAGCTGTATGGGGCCCTCTGCTGCTTGTTTGAGAGATTTTAGAAAAGTCCTAAGCATGAGGCTGGAGAGGCCACTTGCACAGAAAAGCCCCTGGAAATGGCCTGGATGAGCTGCAGGCGGGGAGGGGCGGGGCCAAAGGTGCGAGTCAGGTGCTGGCGATTCAAATATGGCGCCTGCCTGCCGGCTGTGTGCGGGGAGGACTCGCCAAAGGAGCAATGGCCTCCGCCAGCCCTTCTGCCTGGGAGGAAGCCGCCCCTCCAGCTCTCGCCCCAACTTCAGGCAGGTTAGTTCCTCCCCGAGTGTCCCGGGTCCTTTCAGGCCGCTGCCCGGCGCTGGGCGCAGAGGGAGCGTCCGAGTGAGTCCGTGCGCGGGCCCTTTAGAGGAGCTGCTGGGGCTCCTGCAGCCTCCGCGACCCTCAGGGACAGTCCCCGCTGGTTTCACAGCCCGGAGTTGTGGGGACGTCTCTTCCCGGCCCTGGAGCCCTGGGCTGGGGGCCTGCTGTGGGGCTGGGACCCCTCGCTCCTCCGGGAAACCTTTGCCAACGAGATTCCCTCCGGGTTTAACCCGCGGCACCAAGTGTGGGCCCGCGGCATGTTTCCGAGATCCAGGCCCGCCCTGCCCGCGTCTGCGCCCCTCCTCCCGGTCTCGGTGCTTCTTCAGCTCCCTGGTTGTGGGGCTTCTGTGCAGCCAGATTCCAGGAGGCTCTGAGTGATGGTGGTTCTGTATTTTAGTTGTCATTTTGATGTGGTTGCGGGAGGCGGCGGGGGCAGCTGTTACCTACACCGCCATTTTGTTTCCTCTCCCTGTCATGTATTTTCAGTATGTGTTATTTTCTGTTTCAAATACCACAAGACATTCTGATTGCTTTATACAGTCACGGTCCTTTTAGGTTTGCCCGCGAACTTGCCATTTCATTGCTCTTTGTTCCTTCTAGTGTTTCTGACCTTCCATCTGGGCTCTTTCTTTCTCTCTAAAGTCTGCTGGTGGCCTACTTTTTCAGTTTTATCTTCATTCTTAAAGGATTTTTCATGAGTATAGAATTCTAGACTGCGGTAATTTTCTGTTACCATGTTGAAGATGGTCCTTCTGCTTTCTTTTGCCTTCTACTGTGGCTCTTGAGAGGTCAGCTCTCAATCTACCTTGGTCCTTTGAAGGTAATCTGTCTTCCCCCCCCCACTTGGAAGCTTTTAAGATTTTATCTTTGTCCTTGGTAGTCTGCTGTTTCACCGTAACGTGTCTAGTTGTAAATTGTTTTCACTTAATAGACTTCATTTTTTAGAGTGTTTTTTAGTTTTTTTAGCAAAATTAAATGAAAAGTACAGAGAGTTCCTGCACGTCCCTTCCTCCATCTACCACACACAGCCTCCTCCACCACCAACACCCCCCATGCGTGTAGTGGATTTGTCACAATCAATGAACCAACATTGACACAGTGTCATCAACCAAAGCCCATAGTTTACATTAGGATTATTTGTATTATATATTTTATGGGTTTTGACAAATATATAAACCATTATAGAACCATACAAAATAATTTCACTGCCTTAAAAATGTCCTGTGTTCTTCCTACTCATACTTCCTCCCCCCAAATCCCTGGCAACAACCAATCTGTTTGTCTCCATGGTTTTGCCTTTGCAGAATGTCATATAGTTGGAATCAAACAATATGTAGCCTTTTCTAAGTGCAAATTTAAAAAAAATTCATTTTGCTTAGGATTTATTAGGTTCCTGAATCTGTAAACTTACATATTTCATCAGTTCTGGTAAATTTTCAGCCATTGACCCTTCAACTATCTTCTCTATCTCATTCCCTCTCTTCACTTCTTCTGGGTTTCCATTTAAATACATATGAGATGTTTCTCATTTATTCTCCATGTCTGTTACCCTTTCTTTTGTATTATTTTTTAATCTTTATGTCTCCCCATGCTCATTCTAGATGTTTTTTCCTGACCTTGTTTCCAGTTCACCAATTCTCTTTTCAGCTATGTCCAATCTGCTTTAAACTTGACACTGACTTCTTAATTTTGGTTATTGTATTATTCATTTATAGAAGTTCAATGTGGCTCTTTTCAAATTTTCTGTCATTTTTTAATAGTTTCCTTATTTCATGCTAATATTCCAAGCTAGTCTTTCATTTGTTTATATTCTATGTAAAATAATTCCAGTGTCTAAATTATTTATGGTTATTTTTCATTGCCTCTTAAATTTTTCTGGTTCTTGCCATGGGATCTTATTTCCTTAATTCTTTAAAAATTATTTGTGTGATTAATTTGGAACTTAGGCTGAAGGTACCTCCCTACAAAGAAGACTTACTTGCATTTGTTTTTTTCCAGGAGGAGCAAACAGTCTGGAGTCACCTCAATCCAAGTTCAAGGCTTGAGGTTGCATGTCATCCAGCAGATACAAACTAGGGCTACAAGTCCATACAAGGGCTGGTTTATTTCTGAGAGTATGGATCTTTGGGATCCAAGCTTATTGTGGGGAGGGTTTTCTGTTTGATCCTTACCATGTGCTTTTACTTTTATTTGTGCCCCTTGCTCAGGGAAGTCAGTAAAACAACAGTTCGAATTGGCCAGGATGAGGAAACACCCTCAGAGTAAAAGTGACTTTCATGCTTGGTTTATCTAAGTTTTGTTTTCCCTTCAGTTATGTTCTTGTAACACCTTATTTTCTGTTTAGGCCACTCTACCAGAATTTTCAGTTCTCAGTGGCCGAACTGCTCTGAGTAACTTAGCCTCACGTTACCAGGACGAAAGAAGTTTGCTAGATCTCGGACTCCGTTTTACAGAGATGTATACTGTGGATCGGGAAGGTGAGGCCACTTTCCCAGGGTCTTAAAACCAGTGAGAAATAGAGCCAGGTAGTAAACTGGTGACTCTTACACCAAGTCAGGTGCTCTCTTCCCCACACCCTCTTTGAGACTTGGTTTCCCCATATGTAATGAAGAAATGTGACCAGATAGTTTCCGAGCGTCCATTAAACTCAGACATTCTCAGGGCAGGATTTCATGGTTTTTCAGTCCTCTGACACCCACTCAGCCTCTTCTCCACCCTGGGTTCTTAGACTTGGCTCTGCTCAAACCAGACACCTGAGGCTAGTCATGGACTGAATTCCCAAATCAGCCACTAGGGGGAAGTGGTGTGCAGGTTCTGAGATCACTGCACAGCCAGGGGCTTCTTTCTTCTTGGAGGTCTTTGCTTCTCACTGTCCCAGTAAAGGGGAAATGATTTAGCCTTTGGTCAAAGCCCCATGTCTCTTCTGCTTCATTTCATTTGCCAAACTCTGGCAGATGCATGGAGAGAAGTCATTCTGTCCCTACCCTTGAGGACTTCATGATCCACTAAGCCCTTCTCTCCAAGCTAGACTTCTGGCTGATTTTTCCACTTCCCTGTCTTTGCTCCTGCTGTTCCCTTCCTCCCATCACTGCCATTACATTTCTCCTCATTCTTAAGGCTCAGCTCAGATGCTATCTCCTCTCCGGAGCCTCCTATCAGGGCCCCCATGCTCTCAGTCCTGGTTCTGTCTCTCCAATTCCTGCCTGGCCATGTGATTTTTTCATGCTCCAGACTGGAAGCTCCTCTGGTAGGGCAGGATTTTCCTCAACTCCAGGCCCCTGTGCCAGCCTAGGATGCAGTGAGTGCTGGAGGAAGGGAAGTGAGAAGGTTGCCTGGCTAGAATTTCAGGCAGAGCTGTAGGAAGTCAGAGCTCAGTATCTAGAGGCCTCCCCCATGCATCTCCCTTCTCTGCCCCAAACCCCAAGCTTTTGGGTCCAACTTTTCACTTGCTGCTGAGGAAATGACAGAAGCTTCCAGTTCCATGAACCAGTGTATAAAATGAAACCATAAAAGCACCAGAAGAAAACAGGAGGGTTTCTGATTAACTTTGGAATTAGAAATACCTTTCTATGACTCAAAACCAGAAGTCTTAACAAAACCAACCAACCAATATATAAGCAATATATAAGCAATATATATATAGCTTATATATATATAAGCTATATATATATAGCTTATAGACTTTTGAAGACATCCTCAGCCTTGTTCATAAGAAGAAAACTACAAATTTAAGATACATTGAGATTCCATTTTTCACCTATCAGATTTGCAGAAATCCAAAAGTTTGGTAACATTCTTTAGGTGACTGGGGAAAGGAGTCATGCTCCCTATTCCTGGGAAAAGGAAAAGCCTTCAGCACAACCCCTGTGGGGATGAGATAACTATCAAATACACTTGTGTTAGGCAGAATTCTAAGGTGACCCTCATTGGCTTTGGCCTTTGGGTGATCCCTTATTTGGGGGCAGAGTCTGTGAATGTGATGAAAATATGGACTCAGTGATTATGTCCCATTATATGGCAAAAGAGATTTTATAGATGTAAGTAAGGTCCTAAATCAGTTGATTTTTTAAGATAGAGACATGACCCTGAGTAGGCTGGACTTGATCAGGGGAGGCCTTGAAAAGCAGAGAATTTTCTCTGGCTGGTCTCAGAAGGAGAAGACAGAGATTTATATCCTGAAGCATGAGAATTCATTGTGCCATTTAGGAGAAGCCACGCAAAGAATGTAGATGTCATCTAGGAGCTGAGGAGTCACCCAGCTGATAGCCAGCAAAAAAACAGGGACCTCAGTCCTACAACCATCAGGAACTAAACTTGGCCAATGAAAGGAATAAGCTTGGAGACTGATTTCCCCAGAGCCTCCAGATGAGAACCAAGCCTTGCCAACACTTTGATTTCACCCTCAGCAGAGAACCCAACCACCAGGCTGTCCAACAGACTGTTAGCTAATGAATGGATGTTATTTTAAGCTGCTGAGTGTCTGGTAATTTGTTATGTGGCAATAGAAAACTAATACAATACCTGCAACCTGGAAATCCACATGGTGGAATTTATTTTGCAAATATATTTGCATGTATATGGAATAATACATATACATGACTATTGTAGCATTTTTGTGATACCAAAAGAAAAAACATCTAGAAACAACTCAAATGTCCATCAATAGGGAATTGATTAAATAAATTATTTTAATAATCTCTACAGTAGAAACCATGCAGTGATATGAAAGGAGGAAGCTCTATTTGCTGATAAAGATCAGTAACACGTGTGACTAGCGGGCAAGGGGCAGCACTGTGTATGCAGTTTGTTACCTTTTACGTGAAAAGGGCATTATGAACACATATTCATTTTTGTACTTGCATAAAGAAACTAAAAGAATACCTGAGATACTCATTAAAAAGTGGTGACCTGTAGGGGCTGGGGACAAAGAGTCAGAAGAGAGCAAATGAGGCACCTGAGTCAGGCTGAGACTCTTCACTCTATGCCTTTTATGCAGATTTCTTAACCACGAGAATGTATTAATTAATTAATTAAAAATCAAATAAAACCAATTGTTTTAAAGTGAACCAGTGGGGCACTTTCTCCCAGTTTCTTTCTGAACCCGAGCCTACTCCCTGGCCATGTCTGAACAAGTTGGCTCTGGGGCACTTCCTCCAAGGAGTGCTTGACCTCCAGCATTCCATCCTTATTGTCCCTTCTGCCCCAGGGGAACTGGAGACAGGAATTCAAATGGCTGTGTGAGTGAGTCATCTCTCTGGGACTCAGTTTTCCCATCAGTAAAAATGGAGATAATAGCTCAGAGGGTGGCTGGGAGATGAGACCATTCATGTCAAGTGACCAGCCCATGGAAGGTGCCCAGCCCTGGCAGATGCTTCCAGCATTTGTGCTGGCCGGGATGCAGGAGAGACCATTCCTTGTAGAGGGTATTGATCAAGCACACAGTCAATGGACAAGGAGTGATAGATCCCTTTATCTCCCACTCCCTTGCTGTGCGACTGTGGCCCAATTCCTCCCTCTCTCTATGACTGTTTCTTCACTTGCAGATGAGAGGGTTAGACTGAATGAGTTCTATCTGATTTATTAGTTTTAGAGCCCTTGGTGACTAAGGAGGGCTCCCTCCCATCAGATATGGGTTAGTGAGGCCCAGACAGAGCGGCAACTTGTTCAAGATCACATGGAGTGTCAGAGGCAGCGCCAGGGCTGGTACTCACTCCCACCCAGGCCCTTGATCTGAGACACCCCTCTCTGCCCAAGCACATCTGTGTCCAAGCAGCCATGTGGTGACATGGGGGAGACTCTCCTCTGGGACTCTCCTTATCTTCCCAGCTCCTGATTATTACTATAGAAGGGCTGCTGCCCACCCAGCCGTGAATTTAGAGGAGGCAGCTCCCCAGCCCCTCCCTAGCATCCGTCTCCACCAGCAGGAGACACAGAGTGACACGAATGTATTACGGGTGTCCCTTGGAGCCAGCACCCCTGGGGGTGGAGTAGAGCGATTGGGGGCTAGAGACTTCCTGTGAGTTGGGGCACTTGTGACCACTGGAGTGAGCTGCCCCATGACAGCCTCTAACTTTTGGACTCTCACCTGAAACTCCTAATTTCCCAAGGGTATCCCTCGCCTCATCCTGCTGCTCAGGGAGCTATTGGCCTTGGGGGAGTTCCTTTCCCTCCCTGGGCCAGTGAGATTGGCCTTGGGTTCTGACAACCTTCCAGATCCCCGTAGACTCTGACTCCCCTTCTTGCCTCTGGGTTTCATGATGTTCCTCAGGATCCTGGAGCAAGATGTCAAGTTCCCTGTCCCTTTAGTGTGAGGGTGGTTCCTGGTGTTGAGCCTCGACTGACATATTGACATAAGTGATCTGAGTGTCCCTTTTAGCAGATGTTGATTGTGTTGCCCTCAGGGAAATATGGCTTGGTCTGTCTTAGCTGTGGACTTTCTTCCATGACCCTCTGCCTGTACATCACTGCTCGCTCCTGGGAGTCTTGTGGGCATGTGTGTTACTCTCCAAGCCGATGCGCGCAGAGACTAGGGGGGCCCCCCAAGTGTGCAAACATGTACAGACTCCAGGTCTGTTTTAAGCCTGTTTGACTGATTTCATCTGCTTTTCCTATGGGCTGACCAGGTTTACATTCATTTCAGGTAGTTTAAACTGGTTTGACTCACTTTCATGTCAGTTTCAGCACTTCCGTGTCCACTTGACTATTCTGAGCTCATTTCCGGCTGTTTTGATTTGGGTCAGTTTAATAGCAGCAGAGCATTGTTGACACCCAGTACTTTATGTATATTAAGTCACGTAATCCTCACTACCCCGCAGATAGGGACTGTTATTAGTGTCTCGATTTTGCACAGGGAGAAACTGAGGCACAGAGAACTTAAGAAACTTGTCCCAGGTTTCACAGTAACTGAAAGATGAAGCCATGATTTGAACCTGCTCCATCTGTCTCCTGAGTCTGTGCTCTGAATCTCGATGCTATGCCCTCATCGCTGCAGACGAGTGTTTGAACCACTTCGAAGTGAGTAGATTTGCCTGAGCCAGTTGGTTCTGCTTCTTCCATAATCAGCTTTGTGCTGGCTCAATCTGCACATCACCTTGAATTTGGCACATTCCAATGGACACATAGCTCTCAGGCCTGCACATCTTTGACATGGAAGACCGCCATGTTAGTTTCCTAGGGCTGCTGTAACAAACCGCCACAAACTTGGCTACTTAAAACAACAGAAATTTATTTTCTCACAGTTCTGAAGGTCAGAAGTTCAAAATCAAGGCATCTATACAGGGCTGTTCCCCCTCGGGAGGCTCTAGGGGAGGATCTGTTTCTTGCTTCTTCCAGCTTCTGGCGGCTCCAGGTGTTCCTTGGCTTGTGGCCGTATCACTCCAATCTCTGCATCCAGGGTCACTTGGCCTCCTCCTCTTCGGTTTGTGACCCCTGTGTGTCTCTTATCAGGACACTTGTCAGTGGATCTGGGGCCCGCCCAGAAATCCTTAATTACGCCTGCAAGGACTCTTTCCAAATAAGGTCTCATTCACAGGTTCCAGGGATTAGGAGGTGGACATATCTTTTTCGGGGATTCAACCCATTACAACCACTAAAGTCACATCACAGTATTTCCCCCTGAAGATCCAGCTCTTAAAAGTGACCCTTTCTATTAGATTGGTATTCACCCAACTACCGGGATCTTTTTTTATTTTAATTTTTATTGAGTTTATCGAGGTGACATTGGTTAATAAAATTATATAGGTTTCAGGTATACAGTTCTATAATATATCATCTGTGTATTGTATTGTGTGTTTACTACCCCAAATCAAGTCTCCTTCCATCACTGTTTATCCCCCCTTTGCCCTCATCTTTCTCCCCTACTCCCCTTTCCCTCTGGCAATCCCAACTATTGGGGTCTTAACACTTTCTGCTTAGGGATTAAAAGGGTGGTGGGGCGAGGTAGAATGGGTCATTGGGGAGAAAAAGGGACATCTGTAATATTTTGAACAACAAAAACAAAAAAAGGTAACAGTGTAAAATGTGCTTAAAGCCATGGAAGAGCTTCCTGTATTTTTCAAGACCTATTTATCAGCTTCCCTGGCTGGGAAGATCAGGACTTCCTGGAAACTCAAGTGAGGTATGAAAATGTTCCTGTAAACAGTCACTGGAAGATAGTACCAGCTTTCCAAGATATTTGCTGGTGATAACACCAAGCTAACGATTCCTGGGGGCATTTTCTTTAGTGAAAGTGATACTGAATTGAAGGAGGGCAGACCATTAAGAGATGGGGGGGGGGGGGTGCTATTAACTCCAAATATCCCAGCATTCCTGGCCTGGGGTTGAAAGAAACTAGCAATTTAGATATAGATGGAGGTGGGGAAATAGTGTCATTGTTCAGCAAATAGACTTTGCAAGGAAGCAGCACTTAGGGGCCCTTTGTGTTCAACTGGCCCCTAGCACCAATGATACACAAACATTACAGAAAAGGGAAAGCTGTGTCTCTCTTTTCTACATTTCCCCAGTCCTATAGACAACTGAGAACCACAGACACTGTTGAGTGTGAGTCAGTTTAGATCTGAGGATTTTAGCCTCTTGCAGAGGCATGTTCAGGGCTTGGACTCCAGGTCCTGTCCTGCCCCTAACAGCTGTGTGACCTTGGGCAAGACATCAAACTGGTAGACCAGAGTCATTACAAATTCATAGTCAGAGACTTCAAATGGTCGCTCCGCACTGCTGGCAATCCTACTCTTTCTCCAGTTAGTGGCCTTGATTGTGAAAAGGATTTCACCCCTAATGCTTGACCCTCCATGTCCTCCATCCACAACCCCGAACCCCATCGCAGTCAGTCTTCTATCAAAGGCCAGCTCCGTCTCCATGTGCTCTGGATACTCCCCTTATCAAGAACTTTGCTCCTGGGTAACACCCCTCCATTTCATCAGTTCCTCCCTCCTACAGGTCATTGTCATCAACATAGAGACCCAACTTAGTATCCTCCATATTTGGACAAAGCCCTCGCTTGACTCCTTTATTTCCAGCCAATGCCCCATTTCTCTGCCTCCTTTTGCACTGAAACTTTCTAAAAAGTTCCTATGGTTGCTCTCTCCAATTCCTTCGCTCCCATTTGCTTGTCCAACCACTCTAATCCAGCTTCCACACTCACCCTTCCACTAACAAGGCTCCCATCAAGGTCGCCCCAGTGTCCTTGTTGCCAAATCTAGGACACTTCTCTGTCCTCAACCTTTGGGCACCGTTCCACACGGGTCCGCGCTCCCTCCTTCTTGAAACACTTTCTTCTCCTGGCTTCTGACAGCTCTCGCCCCTGGCTTTCCTCCTTCCTCTGGACCCAGTGTCACCCTACAGGGTCATTCCTCCTCTCTGCCCCACTTCCAGTAGGGGAGCCTCCCCAGGCTCAGCCCTCCTCCTTCTTTTCCTGTCTGAGCTGGAAACCAGCATGGGACAGGTGGTACTGGGTGCTCAGCGCTCGATGGTCACAGCCCCCCCCCCCCCAGCCTGCTCAGATTCCAGGGAGGGAAACAGTCTCTGCCTCTCAGTGGGAGGGGCAGAGAATTTGCAGCCACCAGGCTAGACACCCAGAGGTCCTCCTCCCTCTCTCCTTGCTCTCACCCACCACATCTGAGCCTTCAGCAAGCACCGGCAATTCCACCTTCTGCACAGGTCTTGACCAGGTCTGCTCTAGATTTCCGCCGCCACCAGCCTCATTCAAGCCTCAGTGTCTCTAGCCTGGGTTGTGCCAGTGGCTCCTGCCTGGCTTCTCTACCTCCGCTGTCACCTTGTAGTCTACAGGTAAAAGCAGCCCAAGTGTGCTTTTGCACTTGTGAAATCTCTCAGCAGTCAGAAGACAATTCAAGCTGCTTGCTACTGCCCAAGGGGCCCCAGCCCACCTCCCAGCCTTGTCTCGCTCCTCTGCCCACCTTGCACACTGTGGCGCAGCCGCTCCGGGTTTCCTTCTGTTTCAGGGCTCTTGCTCATGCTGATCTGGCTCCCTGGGCCACCCTCCCCTGGGCTCCAGGAATGGCTGCCTCCTTCTAGTCCTGCAGGCCTCAGCTCAGATGTCCTCTCCGCCCTGAGACCTCCTTGGCCCCCCACTGCTCCAGGTCCCTGCGCCATGTGCGTATCTTCCTAGCACCACACACTGTGGAATGACTTACGGTGTCTTTGCTTATTTATTTGTCTGTCTTCCGATTCATCCGCAGACTTCACAGCAGCAGGGGCTGTGTCTGTTTGGCTCAACTTTGAACACTCAGCACCTAGCACAGAGCCTGGCACATAGTGAACGCCCGGCAGAGATTTGCTGAATGAATGAGAAAATCAGACAATAAAGTGTGACACAGCTCTGCATATGTGGCCCCTAATCTTATGTACCGCAAGCTCCAGCATGCTACGCAGAGCAGCGTTCTGCCTGTCACTCAGTCCTGCAGGCAGTGCTTTTTATAAGGCAACCGACACAACAGGCCCCAGGAACCCGGCATGTCACAGCACGGTCCCACACTCACAACGTTAGGCCTGACCTGGATCTCACACTTAGTCCCAGGTATCACTGCTCCAAGTTCTGGACATGTCCAGCTGACTACAGTGGGACACGAGGGACTCTCAGCCTGAACTAGAGTGCCATTTGGGACCCAAACATCTGAACCTCCAGGCCTCGAGTAGTGGGTCCTCGGCCACAGAGCTGGGTTGAGCCGAGGACAATGGGTCTCTGTCTTCCCAGGAGGCCCTGCTCAGCTTCCAGAGGAGAATGGTCCATTCTGAGCACCCAGAGCAGCTGTTTGGGAGGAGGGGGTAGCACCAGTCTCCTATGGAGAAGAGAGGAAGCCTGAGCCTCTGCTCTGCCCTGTGACCTTAGGCATGTCACTGTCCCTTTTTAGTTTCACCCCTTTTGTAGAAAGAGCAGGAAAGGACCCCAAGGGAGCATATGGGTACAGATGGGAAACCGAGGCCCAGAGAGGAGCAGTATCTGCTCAGAGTCACAAGGGAGGCAGTACAGTCACCCTGAGCCCAAAGCCACCTGTCTCTCAGGAGGCAGAGGGCTCGAGGGTAAGTCCTGCTGTGTCTCCTCACCTGCTGCTCTCTCTGCCTCAGGCTGTTGGATAAGAACAAGACAGGGAATGAGTTACCAGGAAGGAGGAGGCCATGGAAAAGGAAGGGGGGGGAAAGGAAAGTGAGGTTCCAGCCCCCCTCCCAGAGCCCCGCCCTTTTCCTCTTTGGCCAAGCAGCCCAGTGAGTCACGAGGTTCCACTGGGTTCGGTGCCAAGCTCAGTGCTGAGCAGGGCCTCCCACCCCCCGCACACACAAGCCACACGCTCTTGGCTGTGTGATCTTCCCCTGCTCCGTGTTCCTGCCTCCTATGCACGAACAGACAGACAGTCAAGGACAGGAAGATAGCCAAAAAAAACCCCAAACAGACACAGACACCTCCATAGATACACAGACACCTGGTAAATAAGTAGACACAGGGACAGTCACACAGCTATACACACAGACACACCCGCCAACAAGCACACAGATACAGGTGGCAATACACTGGCAGATAGACAAACAGACCCATGACCAACACAGAAGCAACCTCCAGACACACAGGCGCAGAGCAGACAAGGAAACTCAGACAGACACACTCAAGCAGAAACACCCCACAAACAGAGCTGCACAGCTACACACACACACACACACACATAAAACACAGACTCAAAGGGGTGGCCTACGGAGGGTGATCTGAGGCAAAGGACAGGCCAAATGTCCCTGGGCCAGCCCTCGGCCCCAGAACCCAACTGAAACTGATCTATGAGCGTGGGCACTCTGGTACCAGCTCGCCTGAAGGCAGCTTCATCTCCTTCCCTGAGGATATGACCTTTACTAATACTGAGAGGCCGGCATGCAGTAATGTGAATGAGGTTAGATATGAAAGGGGACTTCCCAACCAGGAAGGTGTTGAGACTTGTCGTGGGTGACTAAAGGTGACTGGAGGGAAAGGAGTGGAGTGGTGACAGATAGGGAGCCTGCATTCTGGCTGTGTGACCTCAGACACAGCTCACCTTCTGAGCCTCAGTTTCCCATCTAGCCTTTGTCCCAGGTCCCCGCAAAGAGCAGTCAGGCTAGCTCCCGGGTGTGTCAGTGCCAATGCTGGGGCCTCAGGACTTTATTCCCCCCTTCCCCACCCCTTCCCCTGACTAAAGCAGGATCCCCTTGGTGACTCGCTGCCCAGTTCCCTGGCAGGGGGTAACCCAGTCACAGATGCCTGTTTGTCCTGGTCCCTCCCATCCCCCAGGAGCTGGCCAGCTGAGGATGCCCCTAGGCTGGGGGAGGGATTGAGGGAGGTCAGAGAGAGGCAAAGGGAATTCCCAAGCTTGACGCTAGGGCCCATTTCCCTCATCCTTTCCCCAGGCGCTGTTTTGAGGCCCAGGCCTGGGGTTGGGGGCATCTGTCCAGGTGTAGTCTCTCGATCTCCCTGCTGTTAGAATCCTCTGGCCCAACCCAATCTGTTGGTAGACAAGGGATTGTGTAACGGGGAGGTAAAAGGTGACAGCAGGCCTGGTGGAACAGAAGCCTCATTGTTTGAATCCCGAGCCAGCCTGGGCAAAGGAAGGGTTTATGCCCTGGGGCAGGAAGGGGAGCTCTGCTGGGGGGGGTACCAGCTGTCAGGACTCTTGCCATTGGGTCCTGGAGGAGGTCAGATGCCAAGCAAAATGCCCTCAGGGTTGATAGAAGGGGCATTGCCTGGGCAAGATGTTGGAACAGACCCTAAGAGGGGTTATAGGGCAGGGAGGTAGCCCCCACATCACCCCCCACACACCCTCAGGCCGATGAGTTGCTCAAGGAATCCATAGCCATCCTTGTCTGGATTCCAATCATTCCTAGGAAGGAGATGGCTTGGGGCGGCCCCAAGCTTAGGGGGCACTGTGAAGAGGGGTGTGCCTAGCTGTTTTTATCACTGAGGGTTCAGAAGGGAACTTAAGAGATGTTTGGCATCGGCATCCCCCCACCATTTCCCAAACTTAGGTCCAAAACGTAGCGCTTCGCTGCCCACTATCTCCCCTTCTCTGAGCCAGCCTCTGAGCCCCACGGTGAAGCCCATTGGGAAGTCCTTACCAGTGTCAGACCACAATCCTTTCTCTTTTGGTTGGAGTTCCGCCCCCTAAGGGAACAGCTTCCACCGGAGACCAAGCAAGCTCAGTCACACTGTCACTGCGCCCCTCACTAGTCCCAGCCACCCAGCGGGGCGCTGCCCCAGGTGCAGGCGCGGGCTCCTCCCTCTGGCGGCCGCCTGGCCGCGCTCCGAGGGTGGGGCGGTACAAAAAAGCGATCCCGCCCCGCGCTCCTCACTTGACTTTGAGTGTCCAGCGGTCACAGGAGTCCGGTCACAGGAGTCCAGAGGCGGTGCGTGGGGCAGCCTGGGCCAGCCCACACCCCTCATCAGGTAGGGACGCTCCCCTGTTCAGAAGGGAGAGGGTGTAGACAAGGTACAGAGAGGAAGAGGGGGCAGGCAGAGGCACGTGACAGATGGCAGAGAGGGGGCGTGGAGTGGTCAGAGGGACACCGAGAATGGAAGAGACCCACATCAGGGATGGAGGCTGAGGCAGGGGCAGATGGACTCAGGGCAGGAGAGATACAAGTCAGGGAGGGGTTTCCTTTCTTGCCCAGCCCCCTTCCCCCTGTAACTGAAGGCATGTAAGCTGGCTCCTCTGCCCTTGTGCTGCCTAGGGACACAGGAGTCAGGGGCTTTGATCCTGCTAAACCCCCTGGGACTCATAGTCCCAGGAAGCTGAGAAACCAGCCCCTGGGGTGCCAGGGAGTCTCTGCTGCCCACTGCCTCAGACCCCTGACCTCTGCCCTCCCTGGGGCCCAGGAGGCACCATGTGGAGATGTCCACAGGGCCTGCTGTTGCTGCTGCTGTTGGCTGCTGAGTTGGCCCTGGGTATCCGGTGGGGTCGTGGGCGCCGGGAGCTAGCCCCAGCTCTGCACCTGCGGGGCATCCGGGATGCAGGCCGACGGTACTGCCAGGAGCAGGACCTGTGCTGCCGAGGCCGTGATGACCACTGCGCCCTGCCCTACCTGGGCGCTACCTGTTACTGTGACCTCTTCTGCAACCGAACCATCTCCGACTGCTGCCCGGACTTCTGGGACTTCTGCCTCGGCGTGCCACCCCCTTTTCCCCCCAGCCAAGGTGGGCACCAGATAGCCAGGGTTGGGTCACTTTTTCAGCCCCAAACTCAGCAAGGCTCAGGAGCAAGGCTGATGTGTTGATATTTCCAGGGGAGGCTTTGTAGAATATGGGAGAGACCCCACTTCACTCTCTGTACCTCTAGGAAGTCCCCGCTCTGGTCTAACTTGAATCTCTCCAGCAAGACTGAAAGAGAGATCCTTGGTCAGTGGGATTCTAAGTTGGCCCTGGAGAAGGGCAGCTTCCTGCCTTTTCTCCCAGTCCCGTTTCCATATTCCGGACATGGAAGGTGCTAGCCCCGCCCGCTGATTCACCCTCAGGTTGATAAAGCATACAGGGGTTGGTCAGGGTCATCTTAGCTATTCTTCTGCTTGTGCCCAGGATTCTCTACCCCTGAGATAGCTGGTCACACCTGGGAGATGAGTCAAATCTGTTCCTGCTGTCAGCCCTCACCACCTTCCTTTTTATGCACTTGCCCTGCCCAATATGAGAATTGAAATCCTTCCCCTGTTGCATGGGACTATGGGTGTGAGACTGCATCCCTGGGCTGCCATCCCAAAGTGCTGTATTATTTTAGTGGAGTCATTTGCTTTCTCTGGGCCTCAGATTCTCCATGCATTCCCCGCCCCCCCCCCCCCCCCCCCCCCCCCCCCCGCCCACCATAACCCTGTCTCCAAGCCCCAACTCATTTACACACAAAGGATCCCAGGAGTGTTGTGCTGGGCCGAAATTGAAGCAAGAAGGATCTAAGTTGGAGTCGCTGGTGAACTTCCTAAGGATCAGCTGGCGTGCGGCCCTGCAGGAGATGTCTTCAGTTATAGTTTGACTTGAGTTTCCCTGAGGGCTGGTGTGTGTGTGCATGTGTGTGTGTGTGTCCAGGTTTCTGGACACCTGACCTTTGATGGCTTGGACATCTCAGCCCATCGTTTCTGGTCTCAGTTCCGCTTCTCTTCTCTTTCTTCCCACCAGGATGTATGCATGGGGGTCGCATCTATCCAGTCTTGGGAACCTACTGGGACAACTGTAACCGTTGGTGAGTGTTTAGGGCTTGGAGAGGGCAACCCTCTGGGCTTTGTGACTGACAGACTTGGTTCAACCCCTATCCCTGACACCCACTTGCAGGGGGCAAAGTCCTTTCCCTTCTCTGAGCCTCAGTTTCCTCAGCTGAAACATGGGATTTTTTACACTGACCATGTCAACTTACATAAACAACATTCTAACAACATTCCCCAGGGATGATCAACCACGGATACTTGACTCCAGGTGGGGCCCTGAGCTGAGAGTCATTCCTGGCTCCTCCTGGCCTGGACTGGGCTACTGCCCCTCTCGACCTTTCCCCATGTCACGGGAGAGTCAGAGAAGGGGGCGCCAGGAAGGAAACCCCTGACTGCAGCATCCGCTGCCCTGGAACGGATGAGGGTCAGGGATGGCTGAGCTGGAGGTCAGCCAGCCGGCAACAGGGCCTTCCCTGGAATGCGGTCCCTCTCCCTCCTTCACCCCCCATTCTGGACAGGAGGAGGAAGGGGCCAGGGGTGCCCCCCACTTTAATCTGAAGCCTCAGATGGGAAGTGGAGGAGGCCTGGGTAGGAAGCCTTGAATGCCTTACTGGCAATAATGGAGACCCTGTAACTTAAAGGAGGAGGCCCTGCACCCATTCCACCCCTGCCCTCTTTGACTGGGAGGCCCCAGAGAGAAGGAAATTTTTGGAATGCATTACGCACAGGCTGTTTCCATTGCCTCACTGGCTTGAGGGGTGCTGGGTGAGAGTGTGTCTGGGTGAGAGAATGTGTGTGTGTGTGTGTGTGTGTGTGTGTGTGTGTGTGTGTGAACTGCGTGTGTACTCAAAAAGATGGAGTGTGCCTGCATGATTCTGCCAGGCCTGATAGGATGCTTCTGGACACTGAGGAGTTAATCTCTCCCACACCTGTCCCTGGGACCTGGCCACACCAGACCCCCACTGGAATGCTGGGACCTGTTGTCACCAGTCCAGTCTAGACCTGCTTAGCCCTAGGGGCAAAGGGGAGGTGGCAGGCAAGGGCTGACCAGCCCACTGCCCACCCAGGCTAGCCCTGGACAGCTGTGTTCCCTGTGCTTGGCACCTGAGGGAGGGTATGGGGCAGCCCTGTGGGCCTCCCAGGCTGAGTGAGCCCTCCGAGGATGGGAGATGCTTCGAGAGAGTCTAAGGGGGGAGGGAAGGAGGAGGAGAGCCTCCTTTCCCTGCAGTCTCCTCTGGCCCTCCCAGAAAGTGCTCCCGCCCACCTCCTGGGACTAGAGAGCCCAGCCATACTGCTTGGTTCCCCTTGAGGCTCCTTATAAAGGCAACATTGGAGGCGGGAGCCTTGGGCGGGCTTGGAAGGAGGCAATTTGGCATCTTGTAATAGCAGAGTTATGAGCTTGTAAAAGCATCGAAGAATTCATAGAATTCAACTATTCAGTGGACACCTATTTTTTAAAGACCTACTATGTGCAGCCAGAATGCACGACAGGTCCTTATCCTTGCAACGGAGCTTCCAGTCTAGCGGTGAAGACACACAAACAATCAAGATTGCTGCAACCTCTTATTAGCGTGATGGGGAAAACAGAATGAGGGGATCTTAGTTTAGAGTGGGCGGGGGCGAGGGAAGGCCACTCGGGAAAAGACATTTATGCTGATACCGGGAGATGAGAGGCCCAGGAGGGCACATGGGAGGAACAGCTTGTGGGAAGGCCAGGAGATGGGACCCAGCTCCCTGCAGCTGGAGCCGTGAAGTGGGGAGAGAGACCTGGGGAGGTGCAGGCCACTTCCCGTGAGTCTCCTAAGCTGTGGCGAGGCTTCTGTATTTTGTTCTGTGTTGTGGAAAGCCACTTAGAGAGCACATAGTCTGATTTACCTTCTTCAAAGATCTCTCTGGCTTCAGAAAGGGGTGTAGGGGGGATCAGAAAAAGGCAGGGAGCCTGGTTCGTGAGAGGTGATGAGGGCCTGGAGTACTCAGTGGCAGTGGAGGGGTGACAGGCAGATGGGCTCAGAGCCTTTTGTGATGTGACTTCCTGGACCTGTTGATTGAGGCGGCTGGGGGGGAGGGCCTGGAACCACAGAGCACACGGCGTCCTCGCCTGAACACCTGTGGGGAAGGTGCCATTATCTGAGTTGAGGATGTTGGGAGAGGAGCAGGGCTGGGGAAAGGCAGTCTGGCCGTTTGAAGTTTGAGATGGCTTTCACACAGCCAGGGAGCTGTCAGGAGGCCAGCTGGATCTGCGCCTGACGCTCCAGAGGGCCGGCCGGTTCCGGTACTGAGACAATAATGGTCCGTAACAATTCTGGAGCGCTTCAGATGGGCCCCTCCGAGCCAGCCACTGCATCCCCGAAAGGCCGAGCCAGCCTTGTCCTCGTTCCACAGACGACGGTTTAAATCACTTACCTGAGGCCACGTGCCTCGTCAGCTGGGACCGGAACCCAGGATCTGAATTGCAGAATCCATGCTCTTAGTCACTTGGTTATACTGCCTCATCCATTCACTCAACAGATCTTACTGGGTGCCCAGTATGTGCTAGGTTTTGTTTTGTAGGCACTGGAGATACCAAATAATACCTGCCCTCGAGGACCTTAGAGTCTCTGAGGAAACAGGTATAAGCAGCATCAGTAACTAAATATGTAGTATGTCAGTGATGGCATCTAAGGGGGAAAAGAAAACCGGGAAGCGGGGCAGGAAGAGCGCAGGATGTGGAAATGTAAGATAGGGTGGCCAGGGCAGGCCTCCCCGGCGATGTGACCTAAAAGCAAAAAAGGGAGAAGCGAGTGAGCCGTGGGATGTTGGAAGAAGGGCAGCTCAAAGGCCCTGGGGCAGGAGCGTGGCTGGTGTGAAGTCAGAGGGCCAGCCTGGCTGGGGCCTGGGGAACCAGGACTAGGAGGGAGGGGTCAGAGAGGGGACAAAAGGACAGATTGTGCAGGGCTTTGCTGGCACTGTAAGGACTTTGGCCCTTATTCTGTGATGTGAAGCCAGTAGAGGGTTTGGGCAGGGGAATGACGTGATGTAACTTGGGTTTAACAGGAACACTGGCAGCTGTGTTAAAAATATACTGGGGGTGGGTACAGGGCAGAAGCGGGAAGAATAGGAGACTGCAGCCTAATCCGGGTGAAAGGTGATCGAACCGTGGGGTCTACAGGAAAGAATGAGACGTAGTATGGATTTTAGATGTGTTCTTATGGTAGAGCCAACAGGATCTGCCAATGAATTAGATAAGCAAATAGGAGAAAAAGTCAGGCTTTTGGCCTGAGCTCCAGGAAGGATGGAGTGGCCATTTTCTGGGGACTGTGGGAGGAGCAGGCATGGGAGTAGGGGTGACCAGGATTCAGTTTGCGATGTGTTGTTTGACCTATTGGTAGACACCCCAGTAGTGATGTTGATTGAGTAGCAGTAAGATTCTTGAATTTGGAGTTTAGGGAAAGATCCGGTCAGATATAAACTTGAGAATTGTGAACTTGAAGTTGACATTTAAAACCACCAGGCTGGATGGGATCATCTCAGGGTCTTGCCATAGACATTGGTTCAGAATCTCAGACCTACACTGACCTCTGAGGCCTCTGCCCTTCAGAAGCTGCCCAGCATCCCCTCACTTCTTCCTTCCCGTTCGCCAGCACCTGCCAGGAGAAAGGGCAGTGGGAGTGTGATCAGGAGCCATGCCTGGTGGACCAAGACATGATCAATGCCATCAACCGGGGCAACTATGGGTAAGAGGCCCTGGAAATGTCCCAGTGGGCACACATGCATGTGCAGACACAACACATGTGCGTTCTGCCCGAGACGCATGTCCTGCCAGGCACACCCACTCTCAGGTCTTATTTATGTGGACCCTTAGCCAGTATACATCTCTCCTACCCACATGCATGTACCCCCAGCCTTAGCAGGTCTGTCACTTCCATCCCTTCTCTTCTAGGTGGCGGGCTGGGAACCACAGCGCCTTCTGGGGCATGACCCTGGACGAGGGCATTCGCTACCGCCTGGGCACCATCCGCCCATCTTCCTCTGTCACCAGCATGAATGAGATTCACGTAAGTCCATCCTTGCCCACAATCCTACCACCTCATTGCCTAGGATCCCAGGGATTCTGGCACCCTGTGCCCTATTTGTCCAAGGGCCTGGGCACATCCCTCCTTGATAGGCTGTGTGATGCTGGACAAGTCACTCTCTTTCTCTGGGCCTTCAGTTCTTGCCTATAAAAAGATGCACTGCACTAGTACTGATGCTCAGATTCTGAGTGTTGTGGTTCCAGCCTGAGCCCCTTCTTGGTCTCCCCAGCCTGGGAAAAATGCCATTGGTCCCAGTACGGCTGGGTCAGGGCCTGAGGGGACAAGAGGTCACCTTGGTATTTTGGGAAGGGAAAAACAGACACTCCTCCAGCTTTGGCCAGAGAGCAGCAATTCTCGGAAACAACTCAGCAGAACCCCAAGGGACGAGGGGGCTTCTCCCTCCCCACTAGTGGGACCCTCTTGGGGGAGAAATGGGAACTAGAGCCAAAGAGTCAGAGTGAAGAAGGGGCACTTAAACAGGACAGGGCTGGGGCACCTGCTGGAGGCTCCCTCTTTCAGTGGTGGGTAGGGAGAAGGCAGGGGCTGGCCGAGTGGCCCTCCTTGATGAGGGACTTCAGCTCAAGGCTGGGGTGAGCAGCCCCTGCCCCTGCCCTTAGGCCCTGGGGCCTCTGCTATTTGCCTCCTGCTGTTTGCCTTGGCAGCCTGCTCAGTTGCAGGACCCCACTGCTTCTTCCCTCCCCTGTCCTCAGCGGCCTGAAGCCCAAGGTCTGGCAGGAAGGAGGATGTGACAGGTTGGAAGGTGCAGAGGAAGAGCGAGGCAGGGGTTGAGTATGAAAAGCAGGGTGACTCTGGCCTGGCCACTTCCCTGTTCTTGGCCTCAGTTGTCTCATCTGTAAAACAGAACTAGTTGCCCCCCTCCTGACACTAGGGAGGCACCAGGTAGTGCTTGGGTCTTGTGCTCAGGTCTTCCACTCGAGTCAACGTGGAGGTCACTGAAATCCTTCCACAGCAGGAGGGTTCAGATCCAACCGCAAAAGGCCTTGGGCTTTTGGTGGCCCTTTAATGCCAACAGGCCTCTGAAGGGCAGGCCGGGCAGAAGCAGGAGGCAGACCAAGTGACTTTTGCCTTGCAGACAGTGCTGGTCCCAGGGGAGGTCCTGCCCACAGCCTTTGAGGCCTCTGAGAAGTGGCCCAACCTAATCCATGAGCCTCTTGACCAGGGCAACTGTGCAGGCTCCTGGGCCTTCTCCACAGCAGGTAAGTCCAGGACAGGGGCTGGCTCGGCAGGAAAGGAGGGCCAAGGCCTGAGCCCTCTGATGGCCCTTCTGCTTCCTTCCGCCAGCCGTGGCATCTGACCGCGTCTCAATCCATTCTCTGGGACACATGACACCTGTCCTGTCACCCCAGAACCTGCTGTCTTGCGACAAGCACAATCAGCGGGGCTGCCATGGTGGGCATCTTGATGGCGCCTGGTGGTTCCTGCGCCGTCGAGGGTGAGCAGCGCAGGGTGTGGATAGAAAAGAGGGCATGCCGCAGGGGCCTTCGGGAAGGCCACGCTCACCCTGCCATTGCTCCCTCCTGCCGCCCCTCCAGGGTTGTGTCTGACCACTGCTACCCGTTCTCGGGCCAGGAGCAGAATGAGCCTGGCCCTGCACCCCGCTGCATGATGCACAGCCGGGCCACGGGTCGGGGCAAGCGCCAGGCCACTGCCCGCTGCCCCAATCACCACGTCCATGCCAATGACATCTATCAGGTCACTCCTGCCTACCGCCTCGGCTCCAGTGTAAGTGTGCACTTGGGTGAGGGGGCAGAGGAAGAGAGCTGGAAGGCTGGACAAAGGCCGGAGCCTCACCCCTAATGGCCACTCTCCTAATGGATACTCTCCTCCCTACCTTCCACCCTCCAGGAGGAGGAGATCATGAAGGAGCTGATAGAGAATGGCCCTGTCCAAGGTAAGTACCCCTCCTCCTGCTCCCCGATTCCACAGGGCACAGCAGCACAAGTGGCCTGTACAGCATTGAGCAGCAAGTCCACTGGGGCTGGAAGTGGGCGGACCATGTCCCCTCCCCATGGGCAGCACCTGGAGGGAGCACTTATTCTTGGTAGGGGAGGCCCTGGGGCCTTGGTGTGCATCTCCACTCGGGCTTCGTGCCTGTGCTAATGGGCTGAGCCAGCCCTACTTTGACCTCTGCCCACAGCCCTCATGGAGGTGCACGAAGACTTCTTCCTGTACCAGGGTGGCATCTACAGCCACACACCAGTGAGCCTTGGGAGGCCAGAGAGATACCGCCGGCATGGAACCCATTCGGTCAAGATCACAGGGTAAGGGGCTTTGGGGTACAGAGGGAGTTGGGAGCAGCCGAGTTTACACTGGGGCTCTGAGCCTGTCTTGAATCCAGACCATCTCTCTGCAAAGCCCCACTTCAAAGAGGAGGAAACCAAGACTTGAAAAGACGAGGGACTTACCCGAGTCACACCAAGAGTGGGGTGCCTTTTAAGGTTTATGAGGGACTGTTCCTTCCTTACACACTGGGACAGAATAACTCCAATGAAATATAGACAAGGATTCAGAAAAGCTCAGCCTCTCCCCATCTCAGCACCTGTTCTCAACTCTGCCTGACTCAGCGACTCACTTCCCCAGCCTTCAGTTTCTCCACCTGAGATACCAGGAGATGTTAGAGTGACCGATTTCAGTTGTCTAACCAACTAAAGTACTTCACAGTGGGAGTTTGGGGCCTCTAAGGTACCCACATTCTCTGAGTCTCTTCCTGCTGGTCCCTGGGATCCACCCCTCCTTGGCTCCCCAAGTGAGGCAGGAGGGCAGGCAGAAGTGTGGGGTTCCAGAGAAATGGTCTACAGGATGGGGCTCCCCCTTTTCTGTACACCCCTGTTATCCCTTCTAGTGTCTTCCCCCACACTGGGCACAGGTACACAAACTTAGATGTGGAGACTGAGGGAGGTGCAGACACGGACAGAGACCTACCCAAGTCTTAGGGTGTACCCAAGTGATCAAAGGCAACAGGGGCCCAGATAGGGGAGGCCCGGGGGTGGAGCCCCTGAAAGCATGTGGAGTCAGCACCCTTGCCTCTGCCTGGTTCTGGTCCGCAGGTGGGGAGAGGAGTCGCTACCTGATGGAAGGACGCTCAAATACTGGGTGAGTCCCTGCACTTCCGGCCCTGCAGCCACTGTCCCCCTACCCCCCCATCCCCTTTTCCATGCCTGTGCTTAAGCCCCTCTTCATTCCCAGACCGCGGCCAACTCCTGGGGCCCAGCCTGGGGCGAGAAGGGCCACTTCCGAATTTTGCGTGGAGCCAACGAGTGCGACATCGAGAGCTTCGTGCTGGGTGTCTGGGGCCGTGTGGGCATAGAAGACATGAATCACCACTGAGGCCGTGGGCACCATGCCAGGCGAGCTGGCAGAAGAGTCTCCTTTGGGGTGGTGCCCCCTACCCTATCCGCCTGCCTGATAGATCCCGTGATCAGGACACAGGCGGGTGCCGGGGCCTAATTCTCCAGGGTTCCGCTGATGCAGCGCCCAGCCTGGGAGCCTCGGGCAGGCGAGACTGGTGGAGCCCCCAGAACTCCCAGTGGGTATGGGACAGAGCCTGGCTGGGGAGGAACCAGCTTGCAGACCCTAGGCCCCCCGCCCCCCACCCAAGACCACTGAAGCCAGGACACCATCAAGTCTCCAGCCCCACCACCCTATCCCACCCCTGTACTTATTCTCCAAAGATATTTATTTTTGTTTTCACAGTTTTAAAATAAAACAAAGTACTGATAACTCTATTAACTTGGAACTTCAGGGAGAGAAAGCGAGGCCAGAGTGGGGTGTCACATGGTTAGAAGGCAGAAAGTGCTGACTGAGGTCTTGCTGGTTGGCAGGGGTGGGTGGACCAGACAGCTGAGTCTTCATTCAGCCCTAACTGTCAGTGGCCCTGGGCACTGACTCCCTTGGAGGTGAAGCATGGATGGTAAGACCTTTTACCCCCAGAGAGACATAAGCCCGTGGGGGGGGGGGGGGGGAACCTTTCAGATGCCGAGTCAGCACTATCTGAAGGGGGGAGGGCAGCCCACCAATCAGCAGGCAAGGGGGGCACAGCCCCACAGAAGTTGAGCCTCTGTCTCTGCAGGTCAGTCTTTCCAGGAGACCCAGGTGAGGGCCCCCCTCTCCTTCCCCTGCCCCTGGGCTGAGCTGAGCCTGCCTCTCCAAGCCTTCTCTCTACCCCACCATCCTGGGCTCCCATGACAGCAAAGTAAGCCTAGGTCTCAGCCTGGCTTTCAAGGCCATCGGGATCCACCTCACCAGCCTCTTCACCCTGTGCCCAGGCCACTCCAGAGTCCTCACTGCTCCTCAGATGCCCAGTACAATGCAGGCCATTGGGCATTTGCACGTGCTGTGCCCCCAGTCCAGAGACCTTCCATTCTACCCACCCCTTGTCCCTGCCCCACTCCCATTTCAAAGCCAACTTCATTCAGGCAGTACCTGTGGAGGGTAACTGATGTTTCCCTAAACTACCGCAACCCCCCCTGGCATGGCTTAGACACCTTTCCCTGAACTCACCTGCACCTGCCCCTTGCACCTGGGATTTCATTATCTGGGTGTCTACTTACCTCCTCCGTTAGGCCCGTAGTCCCCATAGTCCCCAGGGCAGGGACCGGGTCTGGCTCATTAGTGGGTCCTGTATCAACACGGACACCCTGGCATAAGGTGGCATTACAGTTTGTGAGATGGCTGAGTGGGTATGACCCATTCTCTCCCCTCCACTTGCCTCCAAGGCCTGGACTCCAGCCCATCCCTCTAAGCACAGCCCCTGCCTCTCCAGGAACCCAGGGGGCTGTGCCTGGCGAGGAGGCGCCCCACAGCAGGAACCTTCCTCACCCACACCGAGCCCTGAGAGGGGGCAAGGCGGGAGGTCCTCCTGCCTGGCAGGCGGCCCCTCAGGACTAGAGTCCCCCCGGCCTTTCGGGCATCACCTGAAAGGAATGCGGGGGCCCGATAAGGGGCCGCCGCCTTTGTCTCATTTCCTGTTTGCCAGGACGTCCCGAACCCGCCGCCCCGCGGGCCCGCCCATCCCCAAGAAGCCAAGGCCAGGCAGCGGCCCTGGGGACCACGACGGGCGGGGACCCCGGTCAGGGAACGCCGGGCTGCCGCTCACCATCCGCTCCGGCTGCGGCCGCCGGGGCGCACCCGCCGCTCCCACGAGGCGGGGAAAACCCGTCCCGGGGCCGCTGGGCCGGGCGCGGCTGGAATTTTCTTCAAGGACCTTTGGCGGAAACTACAGACGGGAGGCGAGGGGAGGCGAGGGGAGGGGAGGGGAGGGGAGGCGAGGGGAGGGGAGGGGAGGCGAGGGGAGGGGAGGCGCGGGGAGGCGAGGGGAGGCGAGGGGAGGGGAGGCGAGGGGAGGGGAGGCGAGGGGAGGCGAGGGGAGGCGAGGGGAGGGGAGGCGAGGGGAGGGGAGGCGAGGCGCGGGGAGGCGAGGCGAGGCGCGGGGAGGCGAGGGGAGGGGAGGGGAGGCGAGGGGAGGGGAGGCGAGGGGAGGGGAGGGGAGGCGAGGGGAGGCGAGGGGAGGGGAGGCGAGGCGAGGGGAGGCGAGGGGAGGCGAGGGGAGGGGAGGCGAGGGGAGGGGAGGCGAGGGGAGGGGAGGCGAGGGGAGGCGAGGGGAGGCGAGGGGAGGCGAGGGGAGGCGAGGGGAGGGGAGGCGAGGGGAGGCGAGGGGAGGCGAGGGGAGGCGAGGGGAGGCGAGGGGAGGCGAGGGGAGGGGAGGCGAGGGGAGGCGAGGGGAGGCGAGGGGAGGGGAGGCGAGGGGAGGGGAGGCGAGGCGCGGGGAGGCGAGGCGAGGCGCGGGGAGGCGAGGGGAGGGGAGGCGAGGGGAGGGGAGGCGAGGGGAGGGGAGGGGAGGCGAGGGGAGGCGAGGGGAGGGGAGGCGAGGCGAGGGGAGGCGAGGGGAGGGGAGGCGAGGGGAGGGGAGGCGAGGCGCGGGGAGGCGAGGCGAGGCGCGGGGAGGCGAGGGGAGGGGAGGGGAGGCGAGGGGAGGGGAGGCGAGGGGAGGGGAGGGGAGGCGAGGGGAGGCGAGGGGAGGGGAGGCGAGGGGAGGCGAGGGGAGGCGAGGGGAGGCGAGGGGAGGCGAGGCGAGGGGAGGCGAGGGGAGGCGAGGCGAGGGGAGGCGAGGGGAGGCGAGGCGAGGCGAGGGGAGGCGAGGGGAGGCGAGGGGAGGCGAGGCGAGGCGAGGCGAGGGGAGGCGAGGGGAGGGGAAGCGAGGGGAGGGGAAGCGAGGGGAGGGGAGGGGAGGCGAGGGGAGGGGAGGGGAGGCGAGGGGAGGGGAGGGGAGGCGAGGGGAGGGGAGGGGAGGCGAGGGGAGGGGAGGCGAGGGGAGGCGCGGGGAGCGGAGGCGCGGGGAGGCGCGGGGAGGCGCGGGGAGGGGAGGCGAGGGGAGGCGAGGGGAGGCGAGGGGAGGGGAGGCGAGGGGAGGGGAGGGGAGGCGAGGGGAGGCGAGGCGAGGGGAGGGGAGGCGAGGGGAGGGGAGGCGAGGGGAGGCGAGGGGAGGGGAGGCGAGGGGAGGCGAGGGGAGGCGAGGGGAGGGGAGGCGAGGGGAGGGGAGGCGAGGCGAGGGGAGGCGAGGCGCGGGGAGGCGAGGCGAGGCGCGGGGAGGCGAGGGGAGGGGAGGGGAGGCGAGGGGAGGCGAGGGGAGGCGAGGCGAGGGGAGGCGAGGGGAGGCGAGGGGAGGCGAGGGGAGGCGAGGCGAGGGGAGGCGAGGGGAGGCGAGGCGAGGCGAGGGGAGGCGAGGGGAGGCGAGGGGAGGCGAGGCGAGGGGAGGCGAGGGGAGGGGAGGCGAGGGGAGGGGAAGCGAGGGGAGGGGAGGGGAGGCGAGGGGAGGGGAGGCGAGGGGAGGGGAGGGGAGGCGAGGGGAGGGGAGGCGAGGGGAGGGGAGGCGAGGGGAGGCGCGGGGAGCGGAGGCGCGGGGAGCGGAGGCGCGGGGAGGCGCGGGGAGGGGAGGCGAGGGGAGGCGAGGGGAGGGGAGGGGAGGGGAGGGGAGGGGAGGCGCGGGGAGGCGAGGCGAGGGGAGGGGAGGCGAGGGGAGGGGAGGCGAGGGGAGGGGAGGCGAGGGGAGGCGAGGGGAGGGGAGGCGAGGGGAGGCGAGGGGAGGCGAGGCGAGGGGAGGCGAGGGGAGGCGAGGCGAGGGGAGGCGAGGCGAGGGGAGGCGAGGGGAGGCGAGGGGAGGCGAGGCGAGGGGAGGCGAGGGGAGGGGAAGCGAGGGGAGGGGAGGGGAGGGGAGGGGAGGCGAGGGGAGGCGAGGGGAGGCGAGGGGAGGCGAGGGGAGGGGAGGGGAGGCGCGGCGAGGCGCTGCGGGGTCCGGAGGCTCCAGCTCCGCCAGCCCGCGGGAAAGGCGGGGCCCTGCGGACCCTGCGGAGCCTGCGGGAGTCCGCCCAGCCCGCCCTAGCCCTGCTCCGGGGCGCGCGGGAGCCCCAGGCCCGCCCAGCCCTGGGGTGGGAGAGGGTTCGGCTGGGACTGCGCAGCGCTCGCTTTGCCTGAGTAACCTCCACCGGCCACCCCTGGCTCTCTGATGTTAGGAATGGACGTGTTGTTATAAAGAGCCAGGCAAACGTCGAGCCCCGCGCCCCCGCCCCGGGCCTGCCCGGAAGCCAGTCCCTAAGAAGTGCTGGCACCTGAGCCCCTCGCTGCGGCCGTCGGAGGCTGGTCCCTTCCTCGCTCCGCCGGGGCCGGGGCCGGGCGGCAGGCAGGCCCGGGTGCGAAGCCTGCTCCGTCTGCTCCGCGCTGGCGGTGTAATCTTGCCTCTCAGGGCCCGTTTTCCTGCCTTTACGGGGGATAAGAGTACAGTCCTGGCCGCTTAAGAAGGGGGCTACGTCTGAGAAATTCATCAGCTGATTCTGCCATTGTGTGAACACCACGGAGTGAGTGCACTTAACAAACCTACGTGGTCCAGCCCACTACACACCTAGGCTACGTGGTCTATAGCCTGTTGCTCCCAGGCTGCAAACCTGTACAGCATGTTGCTGCACAAAATATGAGATTAAATCAAACACAAGAGAAAATGGTGCAATCAGGAGACCCGGTAAACAAGAGACGAGGCTGTTGCCAGCGTAATGAGCACACTGTTTGGCAGCACACTTTTTTAAAAAAAATATTCTTCTAGTCTTTTTTTAAAAAAAAATTTAAATTTATCTTTATTGTTGAAAGTATTACAGATGTCCCCTTTTGACAGCACACATTTTTATAAGTAGAAAGAGTACATTTTAAAATAAGGAAAAAAAGCATAGTATAGTAAATACATGAAGCAGCAACATAGTCGTTTTTTATCGTCGATTATTATGTACGGTACATAATTGTGTGTGTTTTACTTTTGTACAACTGGCAGTGCAGTAGGTTTGTTTGCACCAGCATCACCACAAACGCATGAGTAATACATCACACCACATTAGGACAGCGACACTGTCACTAGGTGATAGGAATTTTTCAGCTCCATTATAATGTATGGAGCCACTGTCGTATGTGTGGTCATTGTGGACCGAAACACCATTATGTGGCTCACCTCCTGGAGCTGTTGGAAGGATTACATGAAACAAAGCATACTAAGCATTTAGCACCATGCTTGGAACTTAGGGGCTCAATAAATGGTAACAGCTATAAGCATTTGAAGGGGATTGGACTGACTTGATAACATAAAGACTTTTCTTAGTGTTTATTGAGTGTTTCTCCACAATGCCGCCACATTGCTCTGACTGCCTTACATATATTATCTCCTTTAACACTAAGACAACCTATTTCCTTATTTTGCAGTTAAGGAACAGAAGCACAGAAGAGTCTAGTTTGTTTGAGGCAGGATTCAAACCCAGGCCATCTCAACTATCATACTAATCAGCTCTGTACGAATAGTGGTTGATTGGTGGTGAGAGTTCAGTGTCCCTTTCCAAGTCCTTTCCCTGTTTGGCAAACTCTTATTTATCCTTCAAACCCCAGCTCAAATGTCCCTTCTCTGGAAAGCCTTTCCTGGCATCCATCTTCTGGATCTCCAGGGACTTCAGCATGTATCCCGGGCCCAGAGGGAGTAGCTGTTGACAATGTTTCCTCCCTTAAAGGGATGGAACAGAAAGTTTTTCCTCAGCCTTGTGCTTTTCCATCCACCAAATGTCCTCGGGCTCTCATTCTGGTCTCCCTTGGGGCTCTGCAGGGACCCGAGGCACTTGACTTTAGTTTCCCAGGAGCTGCTAAGTTATATCACTTCACCAGTGCTGATGCCTTGTATCTTCCTGGTATCTTGCCAACCGCCATCCTTGCGTGGTGCCCATTAAGGGAAAGGAATTCATGCCTACTGAGACTGCAGTGTGGGCCAGGCCCTGGGATGAACTCTTCCTACACTGCAGCTCATTTGATCCTGTGCACATCCCTGTGAGAAAGTGTATCGTTAGAAACCAAGGCCAGCCGGGCCGGGCGTGGCTCAGCGGTTGAGCGTCGACCTAGAATCCAGGCAATTGGGGTTCGATTCCCGGTCAGGGCACATGCCCAGGTTGCGGGCTCGATCAATGACTCTCTCATCATTGATGTTTCTATCTCTCTTCTCCCTCTCCTTTCCTCTCTCTGAAATCAATAAAGATATATTTTTAAAAAAGAAAAAAAAAAAGAAACCAAGGCCAACCAACGAGGTGACTGTCAGAATCTAAGAGAAGGTGAACACCCAGATGGCGAGCAAGGCCAGTGGACCCAGACACAGCTGGAATCAGAGACACACATTATGCCAGGACTACTGACTCTCTCTCCTGCCTTTCTCTCTACAGACTAACTCTGCCACGAGGAAGGACATGTGACAAATGACATGTGGCCTGCTGAGCTTCTCAGCCCACAGCCATTTTCTCAGTCAAAAAAAACCTGAACAGAATAGGGAAGGCTTCTGATTGGCCTGGCTTAATAGGCGTCCACCTGTGGGCCAAGGGGCAGGATCATGGAAGGCCTTGCTGAATTGGTGTTTGGAGGAGGAGGAGATCCCCAAAGAAGGAGAGGGCCCTATTCCAGGGGGGAGGAGGGATGCTGAACAGATGACAGGAATAGGTCCACAGCAGCCGGGACTGCTATGACCACCATCTGACAGGCTCAGGGAATGGAGTGACCAGTCAGGTCACACACTGATAAGTGGTGGAGTTAGACACAGAGCACATTGGCTTCCACTGAATTTGTGGGTCAAGCCAGAGAGATACCTTTTGCAAGTCAAAGAGAGAGGGATTCCTCCTCAGCTTCTCCCTGATGATTCCCTAAGCCCTGGGAGATAACTTTTCCAGAATTCCATCCACTTCATGAAAATTCTGTGGCTCTGACACTAACACTCAAGTCAGTCTTCCCACAGTAAAGCAAAGCTGAGTCTGAGCAGGCCTTCCAGGGGAGTATCCTGCTCCCTGCCCCAGGGGGCACAGCATGGTCCCCACCAGGAGATGCCATGAGACGGTTAACAGGATGTGTTGGTTTGTAGATTAGAGAAATGGGTGCCGAGGGAGCCACACTGAAGATATGCACTTTAGTTAAGGACTATCATTACCCCCATTTCACACACATTGCTAGGCAGTGGTAGGGACCCTCAGTTGTCAGGCTCCGAAGCCTGGACTTTCCCTAGCCTATGTCCAGGTGCACTCACATTCCCTTCTCACCTTGCACCCAAGCAGGCTTTTTGACCCCCAACTCTGCACAGATGGCCAGGATCTGAAATTTGGGGCTCACAGAAGCTGATGATGTAGTGATGTAAGTGTGGGTGTGAACACTCAGGTGGGCTTGGCCTGGGGCAGCAGGGAGGTGTCAGAGTCTGCAGAGTGAGAGCCCAAACCTGCTCATCCTATAAAGCCAAGTTCAAAGGCTTCCTCTGAGAAGGTTTCCTGACCTCTCTGGTACAGTCATTATCCATCCTCTGAGCCCTGCCCCCACCCCACTTTCCCTACCACAGTACCCCTCACTGACTGCAGGCTTCTTGAGAACAGGGGTATGCCTCACCCTCTCTACTTTCAGTATTGCCCAAGGTGCTACTGGGCATGGAAGAGACATAGGAGCTGGTTTTTTTGTTCTAGTTTTTGGGTTTTTTTGCAGCATGAAAATTTTTTTTTTATGAAAAAATTTTTTAAATTTTTATTATTATTTTTAAAAATTTACCTTTATTGTTGAGAGTATTACAGGTGTCCCATTTTTTCCCCCCAATTGACCCCCTCCACTTCGCTCCCACCCCCTCCCCAGGCCTTCACCCCGTTATTAACTATGTCCATGGATTATGCATATATGCATATAACTTCTTTGGTTAATCTCTTCCCACCCTCCACCCCCTTCCCTCGTCCCTCTGAACTATGATCGTCTGTTGCATGTGTCAATGTCTCTGGATCTATTTAGTTCATCAGAATCTTTTGCTCATTAGCTTCTTAAAGAAGACCCTTCAACTTTTCCTGTAGTGCTGGTCTGGTGGTGATGAACTCCTTTAGCTTTTTCTTATCTGTGAAGCTCTTTATCTGACTTCAATTCTAAATAATAGCTTTGCTGGGTAGAGCAATCTTGGTTGTACTTCCATGTTTTTCATCACTTTGAATATTTCTTGCCACTCCCTTCTGGCCTACAAAGTTTCTGTTGAGAAGTCAGCTGACAGCCATATGGGTGCTCCCTTGTAGGTAACTAATTGCTTTTCTCTTGCTGCTTTTAAGATTCTCTCTTTGTCTTTAACATTTGGCATTTTAATTACAATATGTCTTTCTGTGGGCCTCTTTGGGTTCCTCTTGTTTGGGACCCTCTGTGCTTCCAGGATTTATAAGTCGATTTCTTTCCCCAGGTAGGAGAAGTTTTCTGTCATTATTTTTTCAAATAGGTTTTCAATTTCTTGCTCTCTATCTTCCCCTCCTGGCACTCCAATAATACGAATGTTGGGCCTCTTGAAGTTGTCCCAGAGGCTCCTTTCTGGATTCTTTTTTCTTTTTGCTCTTCTGGTTGGGTGTTTTTTGTTTCCTCATGTTCCAAACTGCTGATTTGATTCTCAGCATCCTCTACTCTACTGTTGATTCCCTGTAAATTATTCTTCATTTCAGTTCCTGTAGCCTTCATTTCAAATTGGTACTTTATTATGTTATCAATTTTCTCAGTTATTTCCCTAATAGTCTGCTTAAACATCCTTATAAACAAAATTCTGAACTCTGTATCAGTTAGCTTGCTTGGATCTACTTCATTTAGTTCCTCTTCTAAAGATTTCTTCTTTTCTTTCCTGTGTGACATGTTTCTTTGCCTTCACATTCTGGCTGCTTCCAGGTGTTTGTTTCTATGTATTAGGTAGAGCTGCTATGTCTCCTGGAATTTGTAGAGTGGCTTTGTGTTGTAGGTGTCCCGTAGGGCCCAGTGGCTCAGCCTCCCCAGTCACCTGAGCTGGGCCTTCTAGGTGCTCCCCTGTGTGGGCCGTGTGCACTGTCCTGTTGTAGTTGAGCCTTGGTTGCTGTTGGCGTCACTGGGAGGAATTGACCCCCAGACCAATCAGCTGTGAGGACCAGCTGCAGCTGCAGCCAAAGAGCTGCTGTGCTGGAGACACCTCTATGGAGCAGGGTTTACTTCAGTGGAGCTTTGGTGCTCACCAAGTGCGCCCCTGAGTGTGTCACTCGTGGATGTGGTAGGGTTGTAATCCAGCATGGTCGAGTCTGACCACCGGGTGCACTGTCTCTGGGACCTCTGGGGAGTTGCAAAGTCAGCCTGTGCCAGTGCCTTGCCCAGGGCCACCCAGCATGAGCTACTCAGCAAACCATTGTTGGCTGCTACTTGTGCTGGGCTTGGAGGTGCCCAGGAGAGGCCAAGCCATGAACCAATGCAGGCTGCCGCTAGTGCCAGGCCTGGGGCCACTTATCAAGCTGTATGGGGCCCTCTGCTGCTTGTTTGAGAGATTTTAGAAAAGTCCTAAGCATGAGGCTGGAGAGGCCACTTGCACAGAAAAGCCCCTGGAAATGGTCCGGATGAGCCTGCAGGTGGGGAGGGGCGGGGCCTCTGGGAATCACGGGGCGGGGCCAAAGGTGCGAGTCAGGTGCTGGCGATTCAAACATGGCGCCTCCTGCCGGCTGTGTGCGGGGAGGACTCGCCACAGGAGCCAGGGCCTCTGCCAGCCCTTCTGCCTGGAGGAAGCCGCCCCTCCAGCTCTTGCCCCAATTTCAGGCAGGTTAGTTCCTCCCCGAGTGTCCCAGGTCCTTTCAAGCTGCTGCCTGGCGCTGGGCGCAGAGGGAGTGTCCGAGTGAGTCCGTGCCGGGCCCTTTAAGAGGAGCTGCTGGGGCTCCCGCAGCCTCCGAGGCCCTCAGACACAGTCCCCGCTGGTTTCACAGCCCAGAGTTGTGAGGGTGTCTCTTCCCGGCCCTGGAGCCCTGGGCTGGGGGCCTGATGTGGGGCTGGGACCCCTCGCTCCTCCGGGAAACCTCTGCTGCTGAGATTCCCTCTGGGGTTTAACCTGCGGTACTGGGTGTGGGCCCGCAGCTAGTCTCAGATTCAGCCCCGATCCGCCCGCGTCTCCGCCCCTCCAGGTCTCGGTGCTTCTTCAGCTCCCTGGTTGTAGGGCTTCTGTTCAGCCAGATTTCAGGAGGCGCTGAGTGATGGTGGTTTTGTATTTTAGTTGTCATTTTGATGTGGTTGCGGGAGGCGGCGGGGGCAGCTGTTACCTACGCGGCCAGCTTGTTTCTCTCAGGAGCTGTTTTTGGGAGAAGGGAGGAATGAGTGAATGACTGGGTGCATAGGTGCGTGGCCCAGGGGCGCTGTCAGCCTTGGCAGCAGGGCCCCCTGGTGGCTGAATCCTCACCTGCCACAGCGGCGAGAAGCAGTGAAGGGGAGGGACCTCTGCAGAGTCCCACATCTGAGCAGCTACTATGGACTGCGTGTTTTACATACACAGTCCTCAGAACTGCTCCACGAGGCCTGGACACTGGCCCAAGGGGACAAAGCAGGAAGGGGCAGAACTGGAGTAGATCTCAGTCTGTTGAACCGGAGGCCAACTCGTTGCTGTGGTCTGCACTCTGCACTCCTCACCCAGATGTGCCCTAGCCTGGCCAGGAAAGGGTCCCGGTTTGGCTTTAAGGTTTCCCTCACTGTGGCACTGTCCCTCATTCCTGCCTCCTCTCAGGCTCCGCTGTCTCCCTCCAGCACACACACAGCTCCCTTGGAAAGCCTTCAACTCAGAGCCAGACAGAACCAGGCTCAAATTCCAGCTCCACTGGGCTCCCTGAAGTTCACTTTCCACTCTGAACTCAGTTTCCCAGTCTGTAAATTGGGAACAATGATCTCTGTTACCTCTGCGTGCCCTAGACTGAAGATTTCCCTAAGAATGAGGAAATAAGGGAAACAAGCCAGGCTAACTGGGTCCTGTAGAAGGTGGTGGGCACTAGGTGAAGGTATTGCCCCATATGAAGTAGTAAAGCTTCCTCAGATGAAGGTGAGTCCCCGTGACCCCAAGCTGCTGAGTCTGTCAAGAGAGAGGCAGCTCTGGGCATCAGGCCAGTGGCCAAGCTGAGCCTGTGCTGAGATGGGTAAGGGGGTTGTCCTGTGGACTGAGTAGCTCCTTTCCCCTGGCAGGTTGGTGCTCCGGAGACCTGGGTGCGCTGGCTGTCTTAGCCTGGGGCCATTAGCGCAGGATCTCTGTCATCTCAGCTCCAGTTGTCTTTGAGACAAGGCAGATACAAGAGTGAGCCAGGAGTGTCTGAATAGGAAGTAGCGGGGCCTGTGTCCAGCACGCATGGGAGAGCACACATTTGCCTAAAGGCTTTCAGAATCAATGACTTTTAAAAACATGATGCCAGCCTGCATCACTCAGGATCCCAACAGGAAACAGATGGCATGCTCTAATGAGAATTTGGGCAGAGTTTATTTTCAAAAGGATTAATGACAAGACAAGGTGTAGGGGAGTCGCAAGAGAGAGTGTGGCACTCTGGGGCCAGCAGCAGCCTAGCTTTCACTCCCCCTAGGCCTGCGAGGCTAAGGGTGGGGAGAAGGGCCAGAGCCCATGGAGAGAGTCCTGGAGACCAGACGTGACCTCACGGTGAGGGACTGGGGGTTAAGTACTCCAGCTTCACTCTCTTCCCTTACTCTCATCTCCTGCTGGGCTCCTCAGTTACGAACCCCACATGAACTGTGGCTGTAGGCTTTTAAATGGACAAGAAACAAACTTGTCTTATTTAAGCCACTGTTTTTGCGGGTCGTGTCAATATACTCAAAAGGAAACATCTGCCAAGAAGAGAGGATAGTAGTGAACTTATGTGTATCATGAGCTTCTATTTATTTCGGTGAAACATATAAAGCAAATCTGGCAGAACTGCAAGGAGGAAGTCACGACTCTACAAAGTGGGAAGTTTTCATTGAACTTTCTTAAAACCAGGTAACCAATCAATCAATCAATCAATCAAGTCACCCATTATTTTCAAGTTCATGGAGAACGTATTTTAAATATCGCATATGTGGCCATTAAGGAAGTCTACACTTGTTCACAGAATCAGTATCATTCAGTGACATTCTCTAATCCCAATATGATAAAATTAGCAACCAACAAAAAAAGCTGACCAACGAAACTCAATGTTAACTTAAAAAACTCATTTCTAAATAATTCAGGAGCTGAGGAGAACATTGTCAGGAAAAATGTAAGATATTTAAAACTGAATAACAATAGCTAACGTGGAACTTGGAGGGAAATTTATAGCCTTAAATGCATTTGTTAGCAATGGGAAGGGTTGGCAGCAAATGAATTAAGCATCCAACGCAAGACTTGGGAAAGAGGCCATCGGAGGACCCAGAGAGCAGAGGCATCAAGTAGTAAAGGCAAAGCACAAAGTAATGATAAAAAAGGCAACAAGAGGTTGGACTAATTCTTTTAAAAACCTTAATGAAGTAAACAAATCACCAGCACAAAATACACACTAGTGGGAACAAAAAGAAAGATATGACTAGAGATGCAACCAAGGTTTAAAAAGTAAAAATCACTAAAAACCACCATAGAGACCTTCCCTTCTGTCAATGTATCAGATTAAGTTAATATGAAAGACCCCGCGACAGCCCGAATGAGGAGGCAGATCGGTAGAGGAGAGAAAACGCCATGTGAGTAAGGAAGGGGGGCTCGGAGGCACGAGGGCTTTGAAAGTACTTCTTCGGGAAAGACTTGGGGAAATAAAAGAAACAGGGGAGAGTAAACAACTGGCGGCCAATCGGTTCCAGGCAGGAAGCTATGATCAGAGTTCCAAGGCATTCCAAGCTCCTGGGTCCTTGGGGGGGGGGGGTAATCGATTAACTTTAGACTTTTGTTAACTGAAGTATGTTAAAAATTTAAGGGTGACTAAGGACAGAACAGAGAGAATGTGATCTAAGCCAGTAGGGAGGAGACGAAGGGAATAAAGATAGCCAATGAGCCCCCCTCCAGGCGGGAAATGACGAAAGAAGCAAAGGAAATCTTGGTGCCGGTGGCCACTTTCCAAGAAGGCCCCAGGAATCTCTGCCTCCAGGGACCCAGGCCCTGTGGAGCCCCCTCCCATAATAGGACTTGTTTCTGTCCAGGAGAAAGTGGTAGGAGGGCGGGCATGTCGCTCCTGAGCAGGGTCGGCTGCCTGGGATGCTCTGCTCTCAGTGACTTGAAATTCCTAATACTTTTTAAATAAGGAGCCCCACAAACTATGTAGCCAGTTTTGCTTCCAAGATTAGGTTATGAAATAAGGTTGCCGAATAAAATACAGGAAACCCAGTCACATTTGAATTTTGAATAAGCAACGAGTCATTTTTTAGTATAAGTATGTCCCATGCACATATTGAAATATCTGAAATTTAGATTCAACTGGGCATTCTGTATTTTTATTGGCTAAATCTAGCAATCCTATTAGAAAAGACGAGTCTCTTCCATTTTGGCTGTTCTCTCTCTGAGCTCTCTATATCTCTCGGATCACTCACTTCTGGGGAAGACATGTCGTGAGCAGCCCTATGAAGCCCATGTGTCTCGGAACTGAAGCCTCCTGCCCCCAGCCATGTGCGTGAACTTGGAAGCAGATCCTCAGCTGACCCTTCGGATGGCTGCAGCCCTGGCTGACAGCTTGACTGCAACCTCCTAGGCAGCCTGGGCCAGAGTCGTCTCGCTACGTGGCTCCCAGACTCCTGACCCTAGGAAGTTGTGTGGGATAATAAATGTTTGTTGTTTTGAGCTGTTTAGTTTTGAGGTAATTTGTTACATAGCCATCGATAACCATTGATAATACACAGGTAAATAGAAAACACAAAATAAGATTTAGAAATAAAATGTTAAATGCTGGTAATCACACAAAAATGTAAATAGGCGGATTTCAGCAGTTAATAGATGATCAGCATGTACGAAAACACACAACCCGGCTACATGCTGTTCATGAGGGGCACACCTAAAGCAAAAATATGGAAATCCTGAAGGTAAAGATATGAAAAGAGATACTAGGTATAGCAGACACTGTCCGTTGCTGACTGACAGCATGCCCCAAGACTTTCGCATTTTGCTACACAATCCTGATTTTTTCCCAGGCAGTAGGCAGAAATCTGTTGGTCCCAGGAGGAGTGTCTTTACCCCAGCCCTGGTTTATTTCTTGTAATGTAAAAGTACCAGCCCCACAGGATGAATCAGAATTTGTCAAAGCTGATCATGGAATCTCACACACAACTAATCCTAAGGAGAGGACGGGATGCCTGTTGGTGGCAGATGGGGTAAGAGTTTGGGCAAATGGGCCGAAGTGTCCACAAGCCTACCCTAATATTTATGAGGCCCAGGGCAAGAGTAATCTGGAGGCCCAGGGCCCACCTCTAACTTCTTTCCATTCTGGCTCCTTCCCACACAGTGAGGGGCCTCTGTGTGTGCCTGATCTTTGCTGCATAGGGACGTGTTATCTTCATCACCCTGGTCAGTAAGCAAGCCTGCCTTCTGCTCGGAGAGAGACACTCTGTATTTAGACAGTTGACACACAAACATCCTTAAAGGGATTGTCAAAAAAAAAAAAGAGAAAGTCCAATACGGAAGGACAGTTAGAGTCTCTGCAACGCAGAGACCCAGAAACGCAGCAGACCCATGAAAATTTGTCTCTTAACATGAATTCTCTCAAGAGTTTTACTAGTTTTTCTGTAGAATCTCTTTGGTTTTCTAGGTAGACAATCACATGGTCTACAAATGTAGGCTGACCATTTTGTTTCTTCCTTTACAATGGCTTATGCCATTATTTCTTTTTCTCATTGCACAGGCTGGGAAATTCAGAACATCTTTGACCAGAACCAGAGACAGTGAACATCTTTTTAGGTTTTTGACTTTAAAAGGAGTGCTTTTAGTTTTTACCATTAGGTGGTATGTTTACTGTAGGTGTTAGAAAGATACCCTTATCACATATCACATTAAGGAAGTTCCCTCCTGTCCCTAGTTTTCCAAGAACTTTTATAAACTGCTTAATTTTATCAAGTGCTTTTCTCCATCTGATTTATATGATCATAAGATTTTTATGTCTTTTAATCTGTTGATGTTGACTTAACATGACCGTTTTCTAATGTGGAAATATTCTTGCATTTCTGGAATAAACCCAACTTGGTCATGATGTATTTTTTTAACTATATTGCTGAATTTAGTTTGATAATAGTGATATTTGTATGTGTGAGTTTTTTGTGGGGGTTTTTAAGGGGGAATGACATGTTTATTTATTTATTTTTTAATATATCTTTATTGATTTCAGAGAGAGGAAGGGAGAGGGGGAGAGAGAGAAACACCAATGATGAGAGAGTCATTGATCGGCCGCCTCCTGCACGCCCCCCACTGGGGGTTGAGCCCGCAACCCGGGCATGTGTCCTGACCTGGAATCGAACCTCTATCTCCTGGCTCCTAGGTCAATTCTCCACCGCTGAGCCGCGCCCGGCCGGGCACTAATAGTGATACTTGAATCTACGTCCGTAACTGAGAATGGACCCAAGATCTTTCTGTCTTAAACTGTCCTTGTGCAGGTTGAGCATTAAGCTCCTACTCGCCACAGAAAATGCAAGGGGCAATTTTCCCTCTTTTCTATTTGCTTGTTGCAATTTGTACAAGATACGAACTGTCTGCTCTCTGATTATGTACCTGAGCCCTAGATACGCGACTGTCCCAGCCACATGTGACCACAAGTGGCTGGGAGGGCGTGACTGAGACTCTGAGCCCCCTACATGCGAAATGGGTCAAATCCCCTTCTTAGCGGTCGGTGGAGGCTGGGATGGAGGTTCAGTTAGCGGATCCTTTAGCTCTTACCCTAAGCTAAGGCCTCCCCTTTACATCAGCAACAACAAAAGTGGTATTTTGTCTTCCATAATTACTCTTTTACTTTATTTCCGAGCATGTCAGAATCAGGCCGAGCAGGAGAAGGGCTATTTACAGACCTCCTTGGAGGCCCGGACTGGCAGGTACACGGAGAAAGCTGAGGCAATTGATTAGAGGGTAATTAACACAGTAATTAATTAAAGATATATTCCCCAAAGCATGGTACATGCACACTGCTGTGGATGATATTTAGTGGTAAATCGAAAATCCTTTGTTATCTTAAGAGTTGTGTTTATTTTAATATAGATCAGAAAACATAACTATATACTTGCAAACAATAAGAGATATAAATCAAACTTTCAACTTTACAGTATAGTGTAAGGCTAGGACAGTCAATTTAAAGAAAAATAATACCATAAGTAAATATTAATACAGGTAATAAGATACAGCAAAAATTGAGACAGTGGCATGAGGATAACCGCAGTCTGGAAAATATTCAAATAAAGGCCTGTTTAGTGGGTAACAAACCAGCATCTGCCACCAACTCTCCTCTGCAAACACACACACCGAGAAGACATCGGGAGGTGGAGAGATTAAACAATGAGAGAAGAATACTTTCTAAAGAAATCGAGTGATCTTTCTCCAGAGGACCAGGGTTCCTACTCAGAGTGGAGTCTAGAGTAAATCTCCCCCTATCTTGGCCCAGGGTGGGAACGGGGTGGGGGGACATCTGCTTTCCTGTCTGCACCCCTTTCACATGCCCTAAAGCAAAGCCTCAGCTCGGTCTCCCCACTCGGTAAGCCTAAGGACGAATTAAAGACATTTTCAGGCATGCAAAGATTCAGAAAGCTTTCCTTCCATGCACTCCTTTTTAAAATGTTAATTGAAAATATACTCCAGCAAAACAGAGACAAAACCCAAGAAAGAGAGAGAGAACAGATTCCTGAAACACTGGAATTAACCCAGGAGTGCAATGAGTAGAAATACCAGAGGTTCATAAAACCATCAGTCAAAATTAGAACAGGAAGTCAGAGGGTTTGGAGAACAGCTTTAAGAAGAAAATGGGTTTCATTCAACAAATAATGTAATTAAGAAGCTGGAGGATTTTAATGACCTGATTTGAAAGGCGTATGTTTCTTTTCTCAGAAAGAAAAGAGAAAAGCAATTAGAAACCCCAGTGGAACAAAAAGTTGTGTAAAAAAGTCATGCTCCAAATATGAAGCAAATTAAAATTTAACATGACTCTGAGTGTCTGAGGAACTGTAAGAAAATACGTTTGAACCTGAAGACTGGAGCATTTCCCTTTAAGCAGCACTTAAACCGTAAGATGCAGTTTCTTCTCCATGGCTCTCAGGATGCTAGTTAGCTCTGCAAAGAGTAATGTTTACATAATCATAGTATATTTTAAAAAATTGTTTATTGTTTATTGTTTATTGTTCAATTGTTTATTGATTTTTTTTTTTAAGAGAGAGAAAGGGAGAGGGAGAGAGAGAAGGATCGGTGCGAGAGCGATGCACCACCAGCTGCCTCCTGCACACCCCCTCCCCGGGACGGAGCCCCAAACTCGGTCACGCCCTGATCGAGAATTGACCTGGTGACCTCTCGGTACACGGGACGGCGCCCAACCACCTGAGCTACACTGGCCGGGGCCACAATCATAATATTTTTAAAAAACACTTTACTGATTTTCAAGTTTTAAAATTCAGAAACTGACACTGCATAAAACCAGGATATTTCATTACGGATACTGAATGAAATGCAAACAAAACCGTTTATCAAGAAGAGCGAGGCTCTGGGCACACTTGGCCCACGGAGCCTCCAAGGCTGGGCTAGCCTCTGAAGACAGCATCAGTCCTTGGTGATGTCCCGCTGCACATTGACAAGTCACATGCTTTGTTCTCCTGTTGGCAGTGGCAGCTTACAATGAGTTGAAAGGGTCTGAGCTCCAGACTGGTCTGCAGGGGGCAGACACTCATTCCAGCCCCTACACCCCCCTACAACCCCCCCATTCCTTCTGAATTCCGTCCTGGGCCTGTACTGAGAACAGCAGCTGCCGTGGACCAGTTTCATTTGAGTGTACACTGACTCTACACAGAATTCTAAAAACATATTTACAGACGTTCCATAGTGTTCCTATAATCAGGAGCAAAGACCCTTTTATCAAAAGGGATTATATCTAGGACTGTGCAAAATTCAAAAGGTCAGGTCCTTTTGAAAGAGTCCAGAGTCCATTAAACAAAATTGGCCCAGGCCTTGGGGAAGCCCCAGTGTGCCTAAGGTTGCCTTACAGGAAAGGACCCTGAAGGGCGCACACTTGGCCTCGGAGCCAGAGGCTGAAAGGGCTCCTGACTCTCAAGGGACAGGTGGCTGTGCTTGTGGGCACCGGCCAGGAAGTTCTGCTAAAATAGTCTGGGTTCTCAATTTGAGATGGCAAAAGATGGGCTTCTTCAGAGGAACAGCAAGACGTGGGAGAGAAAAATAAAATGCAAACTGGTCACACAACGGAAACTGAAGAGCATACAGGGAAGGTCTGCTAACCAGGATGGCAGGCTGACATCACCTAATGGCCACAAGCAATGGAAAGACAGAGGAGTATCTATATTTGAGGCTGCCCCCTGAAGCATGCCCCCCTGCCCTGCATGCTCAGAAGTGCGGTGCCCCGAGGTGTGCCCGCAGCCCTGAGCACTAGCGTGGACATGGCTGTTGGAACTCCAAAGGCAGAAAAATGGTCCAGGTCATAGTTAGAAACCCACCAGTCTACACACACACACACACACACACACACACATGCACATCCCCATTGCCAGGAGGATAGGGGGACAGACACTTCCCTGAGAACCAGGCCTCCTTCTGTAAGACGGTGGCACCCAATGACCCCTTTGGTTATTGGTTACTGGACTCTGGGCCTTCTACGTTCTGATCCCCAGTTAGCATGTGACCGGGAGTGGGAGGCCCTGAGTTTAAATCCCATCTCTGGCTGTGTGGCACAGGTTCATTCCTGCCTGAATCTCAGGCCCCCAATGGTTCAAAGCAGGGGTGGAAATAGGTCGCTTGTCCATCCCCTCCTGCTGGAATATTCTAGGTATCTAAGCTTGTTTTTCGCTCCTATGCCCATACTATTCCCAATATCATTGTTTTTCGTGGCTTCCTGATTCCAAATGTGTTGCTGTGCCTGATGCCACAAGGCTGGGGTAGAGACTCTAGCTGCCAGCATATGGTGGGTGGTAGTGCCACACAAAAGGGGGTAAGCGTGCACACATGCACACACCTCAAATACCCTTTCTCTAGCTACACCATTGTGCTTGTACATTTTCTCTGCCTGGACCTCCCTCGGCTCCCCAGGTTAGGTCTTTGTCCTACTGAAGATCTTCCTCAAGTGTCTGATGATCCAGGTCATAGTTAGAAACTCACCAGTCTACACACACACACACACACACACACACACACACCACACACAACCCTCCCAGGAAAATCGGGCCTCTCCTTTTCCTTCCCCTTGAGTGTTCCTATTTCAAAATAACCACACCGTGTCATCATTTATTACTAATATTACTTTTTATTTTATGATTTAGATCTTTAGCAGCCTCCTGCACTATATATGACTCAAAATAAAGACAAGATAGCCATAAGGATGTCTGACAAAGTCCTGATTCTTCCCATGATGACCACTCTTATTTAAAAAAAAAATTAAATTATTTTAAAAATAGCACATGTATGGATGTGTGAATCTCTGTCTTGCTGGTGCCCAGTGCCTGCCTCTCTGAGCACCTGCCATTTGCATGAACCCTTACACAACTCGATACGGCAAAGTCTCCTGAGGGTCTTGCCTTCTAACCAGTGAAATGAGGCTCAGAGAGGCTGTACAAGAGTTCTACGGCTGCTGTAACAGATTATCACAAACTTAGTGGCTTAAAACAACATACTTTTTTCTCTTACATTTCTGGAGTTCCGAAGTCCAAAATGAGATTGGGAGGCTAAAATTAAGAAATTGGCAGGGCTGTGTTCCTTCTGGAGGCCCTAGGGCAGAACCTGTTCTTTGTTTTTTCCTGCTTCTAGAAGCCACCCACATTCCTTGGCTCGTGGCCCCTTCCAGTGTTGGCATCACCAACCTCTGCTTCCCCATCACATCTTCTCCTCCTGATCCTCCTGCCTCCCTCTTGTAAGGAGCCTTGAGATTACAGTGGATGCACTTGGATAACCCAGGATAATCTTCCCATCTCAAGATATTTAAATTGGTCACATCTGTGAAGTCCCTTTTGCCATGTATCATAATCAAAGTTTCTGGGGGTTAGGATGTGGCCATCTTTGGGGGCCACTACCCAGCCTATCACAGGACAAGTGACTAGTCCAAGATCACACAGCAGGAAGTGGCAGAGCTGGGCGTCTAACCCAGGCCTTTCTGGCCCCAAAGCCTGAGCTCCTAACCTCCTTTCAACACTAGACTTAACAGACCAGGGGATTGGCTTGCTTTTCCTTTGGGTTCACATGCACTGTTATTGTTGGCCCAAGTCCCAACCTGCCCCCCGCCCCTGCCCTGACTCCACAGGCTTCCACCCTAATGCATCTCATACCCACCCCTAGCCATTTGCTTACAGGAGGTCTCCCCAGCATAACCATCAAGGCCCCCATCTCTGCAGCCCACCTGCCAGTGTTTGTTGAATGACTATCTAAGTGAGTGAACAGATAGAACACTGCTGTCTTCAGCCCCTTCCCTCTTACCCCTGCCCCTGGCTTGAAGATGCTGTCAGGCTTATGAAGCCACCGAGATGCCTGACTCTGCGCCCTGAGCCCCTGGTTCTCTCAGTAGATGTTGGCCCCCTTCAAGCCACTCAAACCCTGAAAGAGGGCCAGACTTCCCCAGGGAGAAGAGGCACAAAGTTTGAGCACCAGGTCTGGAGATGGAGGACATGAGGTCTCCCTCCCATGGGCACAGCACTTTGCCAGGAGCTCCAAGCGCCAGTGCTCTTGGGCCCAAGGACCAAAACGCTCCCACTGCCTCAGTGGCCTGCCTAGACTCAGCCCTCAGAATCCCCCTTTCCAGTCCCACAGCCCTGTCACTGCTGGCCCTCCCTCACCCCACCCCATGTGTCTACTTGTTTTCTGATCTCTGTGCTTCTGGAAAGCACCTCTGCCCTGCCCAGAGAGCTCCCAGGCCTGTGGCAGCATCAGCAAGTTGAAAACCCAATTACATTTCGATTACTCTAGTCCTAGCCAGACAGAGGTTACTGTAAGTCACGTTGGAATTGGAAAGGACAGGGGATAGCACCTGGGGCCAGTGCCGGGGCTGACACTCAAAGATGGATATGACAGGGATCTGTGGCTCAGAGGCTCAGGATTAGATCAACAAGAGGTCATGTGGCCACCGGGTGACAGACAGCTCGGTCACAGCCAGGGCTTCAGGCCACCCTCCCTGGGTGGAGGAGGTGTCAGGGCTGAGTGCCCAGCCTGGAGATGGAGGATGTGAGGTCCCTGGGTCCCTCCCACGGTCATGGCATTTTGCCAGGAGCTCCCAGAGGCCAGTGCTATTGGGCCCAAGGGCCAAGACACCTCAGCTCCTTGTCGGTCTTTTGTAACATCACTGTCCCCTCCCCTTGGGCCCCAGGTCTTCTCTGAGCATACAGCTGGGGTCTCTCCCTCATGCCCATCTAGGCCAAATATCTGGCCTATCTCACCCTCAGGCCGTGGCTGAGAGAGACAGGACCAGAGGGACCTGGAGACTCGGAGCCTCCTGCCTGGCCAGGGTCTGACAGGGGAGGAAGAAAGACCAGCTGCCTCAGGGTAGAAGGAGTCACTCATGAGCCCTTGCTCTGGGAGCAGCCATCTCTGGGTACCAAGGTGTGAAGAGGGGTTGGGCAGTCGGGATACCTCTAAAGGTAAGATGGGACTGGTTCTGTCAAAATGGATATTGTGGGTGAGGGGGTGGATTCTCAGCCATGACTCCACGCCCACACAGCCACATGCACCCCATGTACAATGATTTGGGGGGACCTGTGGAGCCCCTTGCTCACTGCAGCCCAGGGTGCCTGAATTGTGGAGTTCTGAACTGTGGGCTGGGTTCTAGGCCTGGGCTGTGCTGGGCTCAGCTGGCACCGTCCGCCCACGCAGACATACCCGGGTCTGCACCTTTCACAGCACAGCTGCACCTTGTTTGCTGCAGCTGGTCATCTGAATGCCCCGCATGATCTGCCTCCCAGCCACCGGGCTCTGCAGCCCCCTCCCATCCCCGACAGCAAACAGTGGAGGAGTTCCAGATCGGGGGTTAGGTGGGGGGATTGCATGAGTCATCCCTGTGGGGGCAGACATACCAAGTTCCACATACGCACGCTCACAGAGCCATGGACACAAAGGCATGCCCACAGCACATCCCCACACTCACAGGGAACGCACTGGGAGGCCAACGCTAGTCACAGTCACAATTGCACACCCAGACACACAGAGACAGACACCTGCACACACACACATTCCTCATAGACACAAACACCAACACACGGCCCACCCAGGGTGACCCCTCCTGTCATTAACCCAGAACCTGTCCCCTACCCATAAGCACACTCAGAGACACAAACACACATGGATTCCCCAGGCACACACTCACAGCCCTTACTTAAATACAGACACTTAAACACACACATGCATGAGCAGGCACAAGAGCTAGGACATGGACACACACACACACACACACACACCTTAACCATTCCTCTCTTGTGTCGTCTCATCCATTCCCCTACCTCTGCCAGCACCTCGGGCAGGGGGGACAGAGCTTGCAACCAGGGGGATGGTATGACACGCCATCCACTGTGCCTTAGGGTTACCTTCACTCCTCCCTCCTGCTCTGGAGAGGCGGAGGTCACTGGGCCCATCCCCCTGTGCTGCCCCAGCTCCCCTCCCACGCGCACCATGCCTAACAGCACAGCTCCGGATCCCCTGAAAGGGGTGCTGGCTGCAACAGGGAAGATGGAGGTTACATCTCAGGCATCACCTCCCAAGAGGGAAGGGTGAGTCTCCAAAGGTGAGAGAGGAGGGTGGGTCTGATGTGCTAGGAAGGTCCTTTCCTAAGGCAGGGGATGGCCAAGGTGACTGCCTGTTGTCCTGGAGGTCACACTTCAACTCCCTGTGTTTCGCAGAAGGCCAGACCTCTACACCTTTGCACCTGCTGTTTCCTCTAACTTGAATTCTCTCTGCTGCTACCACAAGCCCCTTGCAGGGCTACCTTTTCATTCTTCAGGTCTGTGTGTACAGGTTCCTGCTCTAGGAAGCCTGTCCTGATGCCCTGGCTGGAACATTCTGTCCTTCTGTGCCACACAGCCCCCCTGGGCTTCCTCGCAGCTCTCCTCACACCATAGAGGACGTGCCAGGCTGTGAGTCCACCTGCCTCCAGCCAGCTTGGGCACCTCTGTCTGATGAGGAGGGGGATAGACCTGGAGAGAAGCACAGACTTGAATCTCAGCTGTGCCTCTGCTGTGTGATCTTGGGCAAGTCGCTGAACCATGTTGGTGCAGTGTTCCCATCTGTAAAATGGGGGCAATAACAACTATCTCACTGGATTGATTAAATGAGATCACGCATGGCCAGGGCTACATAAATGGCAGCTGAATTATTGTAGCTCATTGTCGGGCACACTGCTTAGTAAATGTTTTTGAAACAATCAGGCCCTCTGACTCCCCACTTCCTGCCCCCACCTACCTTCACTGTCGTGGGAGGACGAACGTAGGTATGAACAGAACGGATTGGGGGGCAGATAGAATGAGGGCTGGGAGATGGGCATCGCTGGGAGCTAGCTGGGCAGCCGCAGCCAGGGCTTGGCTGGGGGCAGTGCAGGCGCCCTCTCACCCCTGTGCCCACCTGTGCCATCCTCGTCCTCAGCTAGGTGAGGCGGCGGGGAGAGGTGGAGCTGGGATTCCCTCTGCACCGTGACTCTCCGCAGCCGCCCAGGCAGGGCCGGCCGGCACACAGTAGGTGCGCTCTGAATGCGGAGCGGCAGGAGGCAGAAATGTCGAACGATTGCGAAAGGTATGAATGAACGGATGGACGCATGAATGAAGTGATGGAAGCGCGAAGTGGGGGGCGAGGCGGAGCGCGCACCTCCCTCCGCCCTCTGGGTCTCCAGGCTGGGAGACTCGAAGAGGAGCCCTGCTGGGGGGCTCCCCTCCCCGCCCGCCTCTCCCGCCCTGGCCGCCCCTCCCGGCGGCGCGCAGCCCAGCGGAGCCCGCGCCTGCCACAGCCCGCGTTGGAGTCACAGCACCCCTAGGAACCCGGCCTTTGGGGCAGGAGGCGAAGTCCCCGGTGCAAGGTCGGGGGATCAGCGGCCGAGGACGCCGGGGTCCCGGAGCCAACAGGTGCGGGGCGTGGGAGACCCCCAGACCCGGGGTGGGGGTTCCAAACGACCTCGGCGGGGCCAAGAGTCCTGGGGGATAACCTGGGTGCTGGGAAGCTGAGTCCCCAGCAGACTTGCCTCCCGGCAGCTCCTGCAAAACCCCTAAAGCGCTCGCTCCCCCCGGCCCCGCCCCGCCACGCAGCCCCTCACAGCTCCCGAGGTGCAGGGAGGTCCCGCTCAAGGAGTGGGTCCGCCGACGTTCGGTGGGGGTGTGAGGAAGCCCCCTTCCCCTTTCCCAGGGGTCTCCAGGGCCCGACAACCTTCCTACACAAGTCCGGGGTCGTCCCTGCCCAGCCCGGGAGAAGGACGGGTCTGAGCCAGAGAGGAGGGGCGGGAGCGAGGCCGGATTTGTGAATGGAGGGAGCGTCGGGCACCGCCCCCAGCGACCCCTGGCGGCGGCGGGGCGCACCGCGGCCCCGGGGATTCAAGGGGGGCTTTCTCCCCACTCCCCGGGAGGTCGTCAGTTCCTTCCTGCACCCCTCCCCCACCGTGTGCGTGTGTGTGTGTGTGTGTGTGTGTGTGTGTGTGTGTCCACCGGGGAGGGTCTGGCAGGTCTGGTGGGCGGGGCCTGGGTCTCTAAAGCCTCCCTTGACTCTTTTTCAAACATAGATTCAGGCCCGTGAACTGATTCACGGGAGAATATTTGCAATCGGATGGCTTCCTCTCTCAAATCTGTGGTGTTTGGAGGATTCAGACACACCTGGCATGGTAGCTTTGTGACCTTGAGCAAGGGACTCAACCTCTCTGATCTTCCATCTCCTCCTGTCAAAGCAGGGTTCCCTGGTGATGGGGAAGCCGGCTTCCAGCGCAAGTTTCTGGGTAAAGCGCTAGGCATGCTTTAGAGCTCAGCACTCCCCACGGCAGTCCTGTTAGGCAGGTATGGTCATTACCCCATTGAACAGATGCGGAAACCGAGGGTGAAGGGAGCCAGCTCTCTCTCCACCGTAACCCACAGCACAGAACTGCGAGAATTAAGAGGGAGTTTATATGCAAATTGCCTGGCACACTCCCTAATGTTTCCTTTCTTCCTCGCTCCCTCCCTTCCTTCAGGAGATTTGCGGCTGGGACCCCAAAAGACGTGGGTGCAAGACTCCGGGCTCCCTGAGGGAAGTGGGCTGAGGCCCGGCCCGGCTCCCCTCACTCCTCGGAGCCCAGGATGCCCCTGGGCTGCAGAGGCTCCTGAGCTCATGGAGCCTTCGGCCACCGCAGGGACCCAGACGGGGGTCCCCACTGGCAGCGGGGAATCGTCCCCGGTGCCTCCCGATTACGAAGACGAATTTCTCCGCTATTTGTGGCGCGATTATCTGTACCCGAAGCAATACGAGTGGGTCCTCATCGCAGCGTATGTGGCTGTGTTCCTCGTGGCACTGGTGGGCAACGCGCTGGGTAGGTCCCCAAGTCCCTGTGGTGCTGCGGGGTTCCCCGAGGGACTGGAAGGAGTCCTGGGCCTCGCTTCTCTCCCCCTCCCCCAGCCTCTGCCTCGGGGCGTGGGGTAGTGTGTGTTTGGGGGGGGGGCCTTGCTGAAGAGCTGGGGGGCGTGGCTCTGCTGCTGGCTTACCTCATTCCTGCCTGGCCCCGCAGTTTGCCTGGCCGTGTGGCGGAACCACCACATGAGGACGGTCACCAACTACTTCATCGTCAACCTGTCCCTGGCGGATGTGCTGGTGACGGCCATCTGCCTGCCAGCCAGCCTGCTAGTGGACATCACTGAGTCCTGGCTCTTTGGCCACACCCTCTGCAAGGTCATCCCCTATCTACAGGTGAGCTCTGCCAGGTGACCCTCATCACCTCCTGTCACACCAAGTACAAAAACCATGGCCTTACATAAGTCTCAGTGACCCTCAGACTTGCCTTTCAGACAGGACATGTGGCTCAGTACCTGTGTGGTGTCATCCTCTACTGTCAGCAAGGGCAGGCTATCAGCCCGAAGCTGGAGGCCACAGACACAGCCCCACATACTCATACAGAGATCCCCACCCCACCCCCATCACAGGCACAGACACAGCCAGCCAGCCATGTGTGGACACATGCACAGTCACCTCCAGGTACACGGCACACAGTGGAGGAGAGAGGCACAAGCCCACAGTGACAGACACAATTGCATTTCTTTGCATGAGAACCCTGCTGGGCGAATGCTATATTCCCACCCCACGGGTGAGGCCCAGAGACGGTGAGTGATTTGCCCAAATCTGTGCCAGTAAGTGGTGGAGTCAGGATGTGCACTGCACCTGGCTGTCCAGTATTTCTGGGCTGAGCCCCTCACTCACTCCACACCTCTGGGTGATCCCTGAGAGGACTGACGTGGTGTCTCTACGGGGCAGGCTGTGTCTGTGTCAGTGGCAGTGCTAACCCTCAGCTTCATCGCCCTGGACCGCTGGTATGCCATCTGCCACCCGCTGTTGTTCAAGAGCACCGCCCGGCGTGCCCGTGGCTCCATCCTGGGCATCTGGGCTGTGTCGCTGGCTGTCATGGTGCCCCAGGCTGCTGTCATGGAATGCAGTAGTGTGCTGCCCGAGCTCGCCAACCGCACCCGGCTCTTCTCTGTCTGCGACGAACGCTGGGCAGGTAATGGGGTAGCCTTGTGCAGGCACTCCTGGAGGGGGCACCTTTGGGGCACATCCCCTAGGGCAGGCATCTGTCAGGGCACCCAGGGTGGGTGTCTCCTGAGAGGACATTTAGAGAAGACATCTACCGACGATACCTTCAGGGTGGGTACCTCCTCTAATATAGACATCTGCTAGGGGTCCCGCAGGATGGACACCCTCAGGTTGGGGAACTCCAGGGTCTCTCTGCCATGGTTCAAGAGCACCTGCATGGGGCCCAGCTGCTTGCTTTGGCCATAGCCAGGGCCAGGTGGCACTGCTGAGCAGGGCAGGCTGGGGGCCCAACCTTTGCATCTCTTGGCCCCTGCAGATGACCTTTATCCCAAGATCTACCACAGTTGCTTCTTCATTGTCACCTACCTGGCCCCGCTGGGCCTCATGGCCATGGCGTATTTCCAGATCTTCCGCAAGCTCTGGGGTCGCCAGGTGAGGCCCACTCTGGTGTCACTGTCTGGACTGGGAGGGGATAGGGTACTGGTCTAAGGGAGTAGACAGTCCTCTGCCTTCAGAACATGCCATCCTGGCTGCAACCAGGCAGAGGGAGGGAAGGCCCGGGGACTTTCAAACTCAAGGCCAAAAGCGCTAGAGCCGACCCTGAAACTGAATAGCAACTAACACCATCCTAGTATCAGTAGCTGCCATTGATTGTACCATGCACTTAAGCTAGTCTTGGATTCTCTTAACCACCATACATTATCCCCAACTTTATGAGAAAACAGGCCTAGAGAGGCAAAGCAGCTTCCCCAAATCCCTCAGCCGGGGTGGGGAAGGTCAGGGACTCAATCCCAGATCGTGGAGTCCGGTGCTCAGTTCAGCGTCACAACAATGGTGCCTCCGTGCTGCTTGCCAAATGGTGCGCTTTGCTCACCATGTCTTCACAACTCTCTAACTGAAGCAGCAATATAACTACTTCACAGACGTCGAGTGATGGCAACCAGGGTGCCACAGCCAACGAGTGGCAGGGCCTTTCTGGATCCAGGGCCTGCCTTCTTTCCTCTATTACAAACCGACCCACAGCAGGTTTTATGGGGGGTTTTGTGGGGGTAGGGTGGGTGCTCAGAGGCCCCCTGGCACAGCAGGACTGAGTCCTGGGCCACTGTTTGGGCAATGAGAGCATGCAGGCCACCAGCCTTGAAGTCACCTGCTCCTCACAGCCCCCAGTCAAGTGGGCAGCAGTCACTCTCCTCATCTAACAGACAGGAAAGCCAAGGCTCGGAAAAGGGAAGTGAGTTGAGCAAGGTCACATAGCCCAGGAATGGCTGAGCTGGCCCTAGACCCCAAGTTGCCTGGACTCTAGCCTCATCTCTGTTGTGGGGTGATTCAGGTGTCTAGTGGTGGGAGAGGCTTCAAGGACATCTGTGGCTGCTCCAAGAGCCTGGAACCGTCATAGGCTTATGGGCACCGACCTAAGGCTGAGACCTGTACTCTGAGGCCCAGGCCATTCCATGCCGTCCACCTGCTCAGCCCTTGCCAAGGCTTCCCCACAGGCAGGCGTGGGCCGGGAGGAGGCACAACTCACCTCCACCCCACCCCCATAGATGGAGGTGGTGATCCAAGGGGGATGGGTGGGCGCTGGGAGGATGTTGCCTCGCTGAGTTTGTTGCCTCATCTGTAATTGAGGGCCAATAATACCTTCCCCAAAGGCATGTTGGGGGGTTCTCACAGAGAGCTAATGGAAAATGAATGTAGGTCGTTCACACTCAATCCAGAGTATTGGTCTCTATCATGAATATTAGTTTCCCTCCTATTGCAAAGGTTTGTTCCCTTTGCTCACCTCCACCTGCCCCAGAGTCCAGCCCAAAGTAGGGCCCAGAAAAATGGACTGACCTCCCCAGGAGCTCCTCCCACCGCCGCTCTCTCTGTGTGCTGGACAGATCCCCGGCACCACCTCGGCCCTGGTGAGGAACTGGAAGCGGCCCTCAGACAGGTCCGAGGGGCCGGGGCAGGGCCTGGGCCTGGGCACAGAGCCCCCGCCTCGGGCCCGGGCCTTCCTGGCCGAGGTGAAGCAGATGCGGGCTCGGAGGAAGACAGCCAAGATGCTGATGGTGGTGCTGCTGGTCTTTGCCCTCTGCTACCTGCCCATCAGCGTCCTCAATGTTCTTAAGAGGTGAGAGCACTCAGGGACAGGTGATGGGTGAGGGGGTGGTTAGGGGGTCAGAGGAAGGAGCTCTTTCTGCTTTGGAGAAAGACCTGGCTTCACCCTAAAGCTATGGTGTGCCCTTGGGGCAGGTCATTTCTCTAAGCCTCAATCTCCACATCTGTAACATGTGAATACTCACAGTCCTGGCCTCCTAGAGCTACTGTGAAAATTCTCTCATCCACTCACTCGATTGTCAGATGGTAGGGCTGGGACCACAGTGAACAGGGCACAGACAGAGTCCCTGCCTTCGTGGAGGCTACATCCAGTGGGAGAGAGAAGTAAATATCTATTATAATGCAGGCAGTGATAACTGCTCTGAAGGAAAAAAATAGGGAAAGTGGATAGAGAGTGACGGTGATGGGGGCTGGTGGGTTTTTTAAAAATCTTTTTTAAAAATATGTTTTTTTTTAAAAAAAGGCCTCTGTGAGGAAGTGACATTTGGCAGAGATGTGAAGGGAGGGACAAAGCCCCACAGGAGGGATAGTATGCTGAGCGCAGGGAGCACAGGGGCAGGGCAAGTGAGAGACTGCGGGGTGCAGGGAAAGAACATGGGCTATTTGAGTAAGTTCCCAGTGGGAGTTAGTGCTTGGCCACTTCCTGGCTGAGTAATCTTGGGCCTGACACTGGACTTCTCTGAGCCTGTTTGAAAAATGGATAGTGTCTCTGGCTCATCATGTTGCTGTGAGGATGGATGAGAGCATGGATAGGGAGACCAAGGGGATCAGACAGCCAGTGGCTGAGCAGATGTGCCCTGTGCCTGTCCCTAGACCCACTATAGTCATACTCTCTGTGCTCAAGAACCCAAAACTGTGGTCAAGACCCCAGACCCAGAGGCCCAATCAGATGGAAGGGGCAGTGGGAACTCCTGTACTTTACAGCCCTGTAGCTTGAGTTCTATGAGCAACACCACATAAAGACATACGTACATCTGCCCCATTTCTGACTGTCCTGCCCTGGTCCTAGGGTGTTCGGGATGTTCCACCAAGCCAGCGACCGAGAGGCCGTGTATGCCTGCTTCACCTTCTCCCACTGGCTGGTGTACGCCAACAGCGCCGCCAACCCCATCATCTACAACTTCCTCAGTGGTGAGTGGGCGAGGGAGGTGGGCGACCGAGGGCAGCAGTAGTCTCCAGGACAACAGTCTCCCCACCCCCAATCCAGACCAAATAAAGGATGGCAGGGGGGACGTGACACCTACTCCTTCCTGGGAGTCATGACTCTGCTCTGGCAACTCCCACTCAGGGAGAAGACTTAACCCCACCCAGGAGCCCTGGTCTGCACAGGAGACTGGCCACGCTCCCAACCCTGGCCAAAGAAAGCTGACCAGCATCCAGGGTCCAGTTTGGCAGGTTATGCAGACCAGGGAGTGGGTGGGAAGGGCAGCAGCTAGGCTGGCTCATCTCCACCCCTGCCAGGGGAATGCACAGCAGGACCTCCAATCAGCCTGTCTGGTCAGAGGGAACAGGCCTGTGGGAAGAGGGCCTGAGGGATGACTGCATAATTGAGGCATCAGGGCTAAAGGAGGGTGACCAGCAGAGGCAGCCCAGGGCAGGGGGAGGGCTTCCCCATGCCCAGCCACACTGGCAGAGGGGCCAGAATCTGGGGATCTATCCCTAGATCCACCCTCCTCCAGCACCAGGCGTCCTCTCCCCATTCTGGAAATCCAGGCCTCCCTGTCCCCCACCCCAACTGGGACTTTCTCTCAGCTGTCCCATGCTCCCCATGCCCTCCCTCTACCTCTGTTTCTGGGTGGTCGTGCCCAACCCCCAGCCCAGCCCAGCAACAGTGTGAATAACCAGACTTTTGACTCAAGGCCTAAAGAACTGGTCCAGATGACTCTTCAAGCCTGGACACAAATAATCTTCAAGAAAAGGTTGAAAGGGACCAGGGGTCAATGTTACAACCTCAGTGAGACTGAGGCTGGTCAGGTGGTCTCCAGCTCAGAGAGCAGAAGAGATGAGCGCTGCAGCAGAGGGCATGGTGCATTCCTGTTTGGCCTACATTTACTGAGCACCTACTGTGTGCTTGGCCCTCTGCTGGGCGCTGGAGAGGCTGGTGGGATGCTGAAACATGATCAAGGAGGTTTCAGTTCCAGGTAAAATCTGTTTCCCTGGTGTCCTTTGGCTGAACAAGATGGCTGTGGTAGTCCCTCCTTCCCCACTTGCTTCCCACTTAAGCAAAGGGCTTTAGCGTTAGAACCATGGCTAACTTCTAGCTGGTGACCTTGGACAAGCCTCTGTGTGTCTCATCTGTGAAGTGAGGATACAGACCCCAGTCTCTCAGGGTGCACCCGGCACAGTGCCTGGTGTGAGGGCTGCTGCTGCTGTCATTCTCATTACCATGGGACAGAGATGGGGAAAGCCTAGCTGAGCCTGAAGTCCCTCCGCCTACACACCCAGGAGGGCAGAGATGAGCTGAGGCCCCTGAGCCAGACGCCATGATTACAGGTTTAGAGCTGGGCTCAGAGCCAGAACGCAGTCAAGGAATCAGATAAAAGCTGCATTTCTCCCTGGGAACCTGCTCCGGGGCCTCCTCTGCTCTCTCTCCCTAGCAGTGATGAGGTGGCTCTGGGGCTCTCTCCATCCCAGCTCCACCTTCCCTCCCACCCCTCACAGGCAGCTTGGCTTGAGCTGCATGGGTGTCCCTGGGCCCAAGGCCCCTTCCTGCTGCATACATCTCCTTATGGCTGTGTCTTCTGTCTCCCAACCAAGGCAAATTCCGGGAGCAGTTTAAAGCTGCCTTCTCCTGCTGCCTGCCTGGCCTGGGTCCCTGCAGCTCTCTGAAGGTCCCCAGTCCCCGCTCCTCTGCCAGGCACAAGTCCTTGTCCTTGCAGAGCGGATGTTCTGTCTCCAAAGTCTCCGAGCACGTGGTGCTCACCAGCGTCACCACGGTGCTGCCCTGAGTAAGTGCTACCCTGGTGGCTCCAGGGGGTGCAACCTGTTCCCTGCTCCTCTGGCTCCTGGGGGACCAGCCCTGATTCCTTGTGGAAAGACTGCTGGATGCCGTGAGAGGCCAGGGCTCCAGTCCTGGTTTTCTACCTGTTTGACTCTGGGCAACTAACATCCCTTCTCTGAGCTGTGTCCCCTAAACAGGATTGATGTGAGGATTAAGCATGCTTGAGAAAGTGGAAAGCCCTTTGTAAATTGTAAAGTGTTGTGGACAAGATTATCACTGTATCCCTCTCACTTGGCTATACCTCACAGTACCATCTAGCCCCATCATCCGTCCACAGCTTGGCTGCCTTTCCAAAGACCCCTCTCCTACCCGATTACAGGCCTTCCCTAGTCTGCTGGAAGGGCCCCAGCACCTCCATCTAGCCCAGTGACTCCCTAAAGCCCAGGCTGCACTCGGCCAGCGTGCTCTGCTGCCTGCATGAACTAATCGGGGCCCAGCCCTTCCCCTGTGGGAACACAGCCCCCCACCCTTACCAGGTGCCGAGTGCACACACCACAGACTATCCTTTCGGCTTTGTGGTGTGATAAACATTCTCCATGTGACCATTTGGCGTGGAGGCCAGCAGCCCAAAGCAATTGTAATTAAAAGTCTGGCACTGAATGTTCCCTTTCCTTATCATTGCACAAAATCTGTGCTGCTTAGGTTAAAAGCGAGGAAGGTGGGGAAGTGGGGAGCTGGAGGGTGGGGGAGATGACAAGGCGGCACTGGAATGCTATTATCTGCCGACTACTCCCACCTCCCATCCCCCAACACACCAGATCCCAGATGAGCTCCTTGCCAGGCCTCAGAGCATCCTCAGGCAGTGCCGAATCTCTGATGCCCAGGACCTCAATCCTTGACACATCTGTCTGCTCATGGGCCCAGTGGACTATGGAACGTAAGGGGGGTAGGGTGGGCAGACAGCAGAGTTAACAGGCTTACTATTATCTTCACCTTTTTGGATATCGGAGTTTGGATTTACTCACTATGAACTCACAGGATAAAAAGAGAAATCCACAGACTTGGCTAGAGTGCTCTGCCTGCCACCGAGATGATTAGAGGGTTGCCAGAGGCCCTGATCCTTGCTGCCAGAGCAGGAGGTGGAGCACAGTCTGAAGCACCGCTCTGCTGAGGAGTGGGAGACATCTGGCAGAGGCCAGCCTGGCTGGCAGGCCGGCCAGGCACACCCCCGGATCAGCTTAACCTGATTAACGAAGCTGCAGGCCCCCTCTGACCTTACACATCAGGAAGTGGGGCCCAGCCCAGGAATGTTTAAGCACCCCTCCTCTTAGGCACCACCAGGGCAGGTGGAAGGCGCGGTCTGTCACCCTAATCTCTAGATGACTCACCAGCCCTGCTATCGTGGACACGTCCACAGACGTGCAGTTGTGGCAGCTAGGCTGTGCGATCCTGCCCACTTTGCTTTCCTGTTGGGCTTAGGATCCAGAGTTTGTCAAGTTTGTAGCCAGGCTTGGAGGTGCAATGTGCAGAATGAGGTGTGAGGGCTGGCCCCAAGCTCAGAACCAACTATGCCCAGAAGGACCAACTAGGTCCTGGGCTCCTCAGCCCTAGCTGAGTGCAATGCTGACTACGGTTGGCATTTTTCTAAAGACAGGTTTCAGTAGATACTTGGCTCAGTGGGAACAAAGAAACAATAGAAGCTACCCCCTACTCTCTGCTGGTTGAACTCAGGGCCACAGTGAGCCTGAGGTCACTTGGGGAACTCAGATGACAGGAGAAAATTCAGGGGAGGTAAGCAGGATGACAAGGGGAGATATGCTCAGTGAAGAGTTGCTAAAGAGCCCAGGACTTTGGGAAAATGTGGTGGCAGATTCCAGGTATCTAGAGGGTTGGCATGCACTGAGTTGACACACAGTGGGGCCATGGAGGGGACTCTAGTTCTGGATGGCAGCTGGCCTCTGGGAATTGACTCCATCTAATTCTATGACTGTAGTCTACAGAGAATGGGACTGAACTGCTGAGTCCAATGTACCGGCTGGGCCTCACTGAGCTGCCAAACAGCCAGTCTCCTTTCCCAACCATCCATTGCAGGGAGGGGAGCCCTGCTTAGGGCCTAGAGTTTTTTGGTGTTTTTAAAAAATATATCTTTATTGATTTCAGAGAGAGGAAGGGAGAGAAAGAGAGAGAAACATCAATGATAAGAGTCATTGATCAGCCGCCTCCTGCACGCCCCCTACTGGGGATGGAGCCCACAACCCAGGCATATGCTCTGACAGGGAATGGAACTGGGATCTCCTGGATCCTAGGTCGATGCTCAACTGCTGAGCCACATCTGGCCGGGTGGGCCTGGAGTTATCATCTTCACTTCCTAAAGCAAAAGGATTCTCACAGCATTACCCATGATAAGGTTCCCCAGGCAAACCAGAATGTCTGGTATGTGGCCTTGGATTAAAATTTTGTCAGCTCACTGTAGACATTCAGTGTGGACTGGTTATCATGCTGAAGGTCCAGCAGACAAGTACAGATGTCTGTGCTTAATAAAACTGGGGAGAAAGTTATGACTTAATAAATGCAGTTTGTCTGAAAGATAAAACTAGAGCTTGAGATAATAAAAGGCCAGGCTATAAGAAGTTTGGAGTGGCTGCTTCCAGCCTAGAGTGCCAGCCCTAAAACTGTTTAAAACCACAGTCTGCTTCTTGAGCTGACCCCAGGCCCCTACCCTTCAACTTCACCCTGGTAAATGACAGCAGCCTCATGTAGACTATGTCCCCTCAGCTGCTTCTTTCTGCACGGTGTAGTATGCAGTATGCACTTACATCTTTGTTGGATGAAAGGATAAATGAGTGACTGAATGGATGAGCATGTAAACCTGTAGCCGGGAAGGCATGGTGGAAAATATGGAACAGAGTTTTATCCTTTTATTGAAATTTACGGCTTCACTGAACTTTTGGCCCCAAATGAAAATAACAACAAAAAAGGACATTGGCAGTGGAGGTGGCAATTGTCCCCTGGGGACTGAAGCCAAGCAGAGAGTGGTGGGCAAATGAGGGGTCCAAGCTGCAGAGTGCAGTAGCCTGGCCCGAGATGCCCAGAGAGCAGACTGTCCAAGCTCCTTGAGCAGGGACAGCCCCCAGGCAGCTAGAAGTTAACACGCAGGAACTCTGGGCATGGGGGCGGTGGAATCCAAGCCACTGGTCCCTTGGGCATAGCTCTTTCATGCTTAGTCAGATTCCACTTTGGAGAAACTGGCTTCATCTGACAGGTCAGCATGGGTGAAGGGACACAGGTGCTCATAGTAAGAGGCCTATGAACACTTACCACTGGCATTGGGGCAGAGGAGGGAAAGCTAGAGGCTGGAGCCCAGCCGACTGGACACAAACTCCATTACAATGACGCATCTCCTGCTCCTGCTGCAAGGCTGTGCCACTTAAATGCTCAGGGCTGTAAGGATATTTAAATTCCAGTCCTCTCCTGTGTGGCCTTGACCCAGGACCCCACTATTTGGTGGCTATGACACAGGACTCCTAGCCCTCTTGGGGAACAGGGCTGCATCAGGATGGACAGGAAAAGAAGAGCAGCCCACACACTTCTCCCACTCCAAAGAGCAAGGAAAGGTCGCCTGGTACACACCACTCTCTACAGAAGGGCTGGGTCAGAGCATCCGAGAGGCTGTCATGGTGACGAAGTCCTCGAAGCTGAGCCGAACGCTGCCCTGCATAGCCGTGTCCTTCTCCCGGAAGGCCTCGGTCAGCGCCTGCAGCTGGGTGCACACCTGGATGAAGCGGTCTAGCTGCATGCCGGGACTGGCGGAGCGCGGGCAGTAGCGCGAGACCAGGAGCTGGGTGAACTGGGGGCTCAGGTTGTAGCCCATTTGGGACAGAGCTGGAGAAGAGGGGCACACAGAGCAGACACAAAAACCCACTGTGAGCACGGCCATTGACCAGTTCCAGAGCACAGCACTTCGAGATCAGCAATGAAGCAGAAAGAGGACAGAAGGCCCGAGGGTCTGTCAAAGATGGCAGCAGCACAACAGGGGCTCTGTCTGAACGCTCCCCTTAGCTGGAAGGCCTCATCCCTCTTTCTCCAAACCTCCATTGCTATCTGTTCAGCAGGGCCTCCTGGGGCCCCAGAATGACACCAGGCTACCCATGCTCATCTCTGACTCGTCTGCATTACAGAAGGAAGCCTGGGCTCCATAGGACCACCCTGACCAGTGCAGACATCAGTGGCAGCATAGCACAGGGGTCCCAAGGGCCTGCTCTGGAGTCAAAACAGCCCCTCAGCCAGTTACTTAACCCTGCTAATCCTCTGACTTCCTGTCTCTAAATGGGAACAACACCTACCTGGTCAGTTTCAGCAGGATGAAAGCGGACTGTGTAAAGCACCTGGCACAGTGCCTGACACATAACAGACACTCAGTAAGTGTTCTTACAAAGAGTAAAATCACTGTCATCTCCCCAGGCGAGACTGCCGGGCAGTTCCAAGGTCACGACCTACATGCTGCTGCCCATTGCCCTGGCCTGGGAGGCTTCCTTCCTACCTCTCCGCATTATCTACAGGCCCAGGCTAGTCTCACCTCCCCTTTTGCTATTTGGCTTGAGGGCGTTACCTATACCAGGCCTCAGTTTTCTTATCCATAAAAAAAAAAAATCATAAGGGGACCCTTCAACTAAGGGTGGGGGTGTGGGGGGGTAATAAACAGTACCTATCACACAAGGAGAATGAATGATGTACATGTTAAAAGTACTTATTACAGTGTCTGGCACATAGCCAGCATTCATTCACTAAATACTGGTTTTGTTGTGATAGTATCACCCTTACCAGTATCTGTGACAGGACTCTGCAAAAGAGTAGGTGATCAGTACAGGTCATCTCCCTTCCCTTCTACCAGGGCACAGATATGAGCTCACCTCCACCCACAGAGCTCCTTAGGACTGAAATTCATGGCCAGGACAGGGGCTGGCTTCCCTGAGGAACCCTTTCTCCCTCCCATATGGCAAAGCTCCCTGTCAGGTTCTCATCACCCCACTAACCACCCGTCCTCTAGTGTCAGAATTGGAACCGGATATGGAACTGTGGCCTCAGGTCATCCTACCCAATTGCAGCATTTAGAGTCATCTGGGTCCCAGAGTTGTGAAGGAAGTACCTTCTAGCAGAGCCAGCAACAGAAGCCATCTTTCTGAGCCCCTATACAGGGCTCTTTACATTCTGCATACTAGCAACTAGAGTGGAAAGAGCCACATGTACTGGTCTCACAGTAACTGGGCTACTACATTTCCATCCCCAAGGCTCCCGGCAGGCTGGGCCTGTCTCACCTAGCACTGCCAGGTGTTCCCTTGCCCTGGATCTTGGCTCAAAGCCCCAGCCAGGTCACAGAAGGGGAGGAGAGTAGGCCTGTGCTGAGGGTGGCATTTGCAGTGCAGTGGACATTCGGTAGTCAGAAACTAGAGAAAAGCCCCTGCTTTGTCTTAAGGAGTAAAGAGAACACTGTGCACCGAGTTCCTGCTCTGGACCTCACCTTGCTGCAGCTCTGAGTAGCTAATGGAGCCCGAATGGTCTCGGTCATACTGCTGGAAGAGGTTCTTCCACTGCTGGATGAATTTCCACAGGGCTGAGAAACCATAGACATCGATGCGGCCTGACTTGGTCTTGTCAAACATGTCTTGAGGAGAAGGGAAAGGAGGGAAGGAAGGCTTCAGGATTGAGGGCCAAAGGTCCTCAGGTAGCCCTTCTCTCTGGAGGCAGCACTTCTCCCCAGGCTGGATGGAGTAGGAGACTCCCCTGAACCACAGGCCCGAAGCCCAGATGCCTGTACCCAAGACATACCCTCATCAAATGCCACAGCAGCCACCACCCTGGCTACCCCTTCCAGAACTGCATTTTCTCTGCAGCCTTGGCAGGTGACCCCTTCCTGGCATCTCCTACTAGAGCATGGAGTCCCATTCTGCAGAATGGGAAATGGAATTAGCCTGTGGGTCAGCAGGGCCCAGAACTTGAGAAAAGCTCTAAGGGGAAGAGCTCTCAGTCTAGGAGATCTCACTATGAACCCAGTTTCCTGTCTGAAATACCCCCAGGCTGAAAAATTTTCCCTCAGAATGGTCATCCACCCACCTATTGTCAGATGTCAGGTGGCTCTGCCTGAGCCTGAGCCCACGGGGGAAGGGCTTTACTCACTTATCATCATGACGCACGTTTCGTCATTGAACGAGGACCAGTTGGAGTTGACCAGGGCCTGCTTCAGCTCCTTGATGGAGATGTAGCCACTGTGATCGGTGTCCACTGACTGAAACCAGGAGTAAGCCTCAGGATCCACATTGGGAGGGGCACCACCTGCGGGAAGGGGTGCAAACGAGGGGAGTCAAATGAAGGTCTCAAGGCCAATCTGAAGAAATGCTGGGAAGAGCATCTAAGTGCCTCCCTGACTAGGGGTTCTCTCTATCCGTGAAGTCTCACGGATCCACCAACCTTGTCTTCCATCAAGCCAATACCCTCACTCTGATGGAGAGGACCTTCAGTGTACACTCACGAGTATTCGGCTGATTTCTACTCTGTGAATCCATCAGGCTTTCCCTATAGTGCTCCAGTCACTTCTCTATTTGGTTTTAATTTTCTAAGGAACAAGGACTTGTACAGCCGATTAAGAATTTCTGAAAGGTGGAATTATCTCTTCCCCAGACTGGAGACCCAAAAATGTTTGCCAAGCACCTAACATGCAGAGCCCAGAGACAAGTATTTGAGAGTCCCAGCAGCAGGGAGCTCCTGGGTGGGAACCAGGTCTGATTGTCCTGGCACAATGGAGAGTTGACAGTCTATCAGTATCAGGAGCTGTCAGAAAGTGGGTGGCCACAAAGCCTCACCTCTCTTCCTTCCCTATCACCTCAGATGTGTGACGTGTGCTCCCATCTCCAAAACTCCCTGGAGACATCTCCTCATCCCACACATCCAGAGAGCTGCCCAATTCTGCCAGTTCCGCACATGGGGATCTCCCCTCTGTTCCTCCTGCACCTGCCCAGGTGCAGGTGCCTTTCACCTGCATTGCTGTAACCAACCGAAAAGCCGAACCACACCACCCTTACAGCTCCTCTCCGCTACCCTTCACCCGCTACCGAGCAATCTTTGTAAAATTCAGCCCTGTTCTCACCAATTTCCCCCACCTCAACTCAAAACTCTTCAAAGGCTCCCACTGCCTACAACATAAAGTCCAGCATCCTTAAAATGGCTTTCCAGGGGCCCCCACAATGGGGACTACTCCTGCCTACCTCTCCCACTGTCTCCACTGCCCCCCTCCCACCTCTGGCCCAGCCCAGATGGAGCATTGCGCTTGCTCTTACCCACGCCCGCACCTTCCCACCACAGGGCCTTTACTCAGGCCCTGTTCTCTCTGCCTCGTACCGCTCCTCCCTCATCTCTTTGTATCCATTTCCTTGCACCCTCAAGACCTAAATAAAATGCTACTCCCTCCATAAAGCCTTCCCATTCTTCAGTCCCCGGAAAGGCCATTGTCCCCTCTCCTTTCTACTCCTTCTCTTTTATGGCCCTGCTCACTCCACTGTGTACATGTTTTTAAACTACCTTCCTGGTTGGACTTGGAGCAACCTGTGGGGAGGGACCTAACTCATCTCTGAATCCCCAGGGGCTAGCTCAGAGCCAGGCACAGAGAGGGAAGGTGCTAGAGTTGACCTTAGTTCAAGTCTCAGCTCCTCCCCCGTTTTATAGCCCTGGTTAAGTTATTTAAATTCTCTGCGTATCAGTGTTCTTATCTATAAAATGAGGACACAACAGCACCGACATCATAAATTGAGAGGATATAATTATATGAAAACCCTAAGTCAGCGCCTGCCACCATCTAAGCACTATGTAACTGCTCATTATTAGTGTTGCTGTGTTCAAATAGCAGGAGATGCAGGAAAGGATCATTCACTTGGAAAGACATTCAGCGTGAGCTGGAGTGTAGGGAAAGGCTGACAGATGAAAGTGAACAGAAGACTGTCTTAGGAAAAAGCTGGAGTCACACAGTATTGCTAAACCTTTCGATTTAACTGGCCACAGAAACAGCTCCTTTGCACAGGGAGTATCCGAGACAGCCACAGGCCGCTGAGGAGCACAAAAACCACCACCCAGTCCCAAAGGCGAGCCCAGGAGGTTTGCCTGACTGAGGACTAGCTGGCCTCCTTGAATGGGAAACCAGGCAGCCCCACCACCCTTCCTAAAACGGCAGCTTTGCCATGGGGGAGTGAGGGCCACCCCCCAGATGGACAATCTCTGTAACATGTGGTCCCTGCAGTTTGCATAGAGGAGCTCAGACTCTGGAAGCAAAGAGCTCTGATCCTTACTAGTTTGTGTGACTTTAGACTAATTGTTTCATTTTCTGAGACCGACTTCCCAGGGTGGTTGTGATGATTAAATGAAGTAACAGCAAAAGAAAATTTTAGCAAAGGGCCTGGAACGTGTGCAGTCCCATTTCCACAGAAAAAAGGGATACTTAAACTGGGTCTGAAAGGGTGACAAAGAGCTGTGATGGAGAGAAGAAAAAGCCCATGGCAGAGGCACGGGGTGTTCAGAGTACTCGGAGGGGTCCTGGGTTGACGGAAGAGAGGAGCAGTTCAGGTGAGGAGGCTGGAAAGGCCCTTTGGGTCTGGGGTGCCATTAGGATATTTCCTGTGGGCAAGGGGACACCCTTATTGGTCAGACATGTCTTACAGAGCAGTGCTGCTCAAACCTAGATCCTGGAGTCACTGGGGCTGAGATGGGGCTTCAGGTGACCAATGCAGGTGATACATGGATGATGCTTTAAAACACTGCTCCAGGAGGCCACTAGCTGCACAGGAGAGGAGGCAAGGTGGCCAGGTGAGAAGTTGCACAGAGTGAGCAGCTAAGAGCCTGAGGCACATCTTTCCTTTCCTCTGCAGCCCCAGAGATTATCTCTGGCCTCACAGCCAGGGGCTCCTTTCCCTGCACTGACCTCATGTAGGCTCAGAGATAAGATTTTGAAAGGTTGAGGAAATCCACCATGAAGCTGCTGAGCTGAAAGCAAATGGCCAGAAGCTCTGGGCTCTGAGAAGATAAATGCCACGGCTCACAGTGTTTAGAACCCCCACGGTCTGACATCTCCCCCAGAGCCTCCTGCCTGTGTATGTATGCTAAGATGCTGCAGCTTCCCAGCAGTGCCATTCCCAAGGGCCCTTCAGGTGCACCAGACTGGTTCCAGGCTGCCTTGCTGCTGGCTTGGTCCTCTGGGAACAACATACTGTGAAGAGGCTCACTGAGTTTGGGAGGAAGCAGGGGACTGGGAACTCACCTTCCCTGACCCCGTCTGAGACCACTCAGAAATCTTCACTGAGCCCAAAGCTCTCACCTAAGATTCTCTGCCTCCCCTGCATAGCCAAGCCTCCTCCCCACCCCCATCTTGACCAATACCGCTCCTTTAGTATCTCTGCTCTTTCTCCCTCCCCTAGCTCATCGCACCATTCTACCTGCCTCGGCATCCTTCTGTGGTAAGGCCCTTCCTTGCCACATCTGCTATCATATTAAATGCTGAACACCTCTTTGCTAAGAATGCCCCAGTACAAGTCCTCTCACAGAATATTGTTTATTAAGGCCTTTCCATGTTCCCATGTTTACCTGCATATTCAGATTTTATCCTTATTAACAATCTTGTGAGAGACATTCACCCATTTTACAGATGTCAACACTGAGGCTTAAAGAGGTGAAGTAACTGGGTGAGGTCAGTAGGTGGTCTGATCTCAAAAGCCCAAGCTTTCAACAAGTACACTATCTTGCCTTTCTACATATAGTAGTCAGTCTCCCTTACACAGAAATGGGGCTTCTCCCCATGACAGATAGTGTTACTGTCTCCAGTTATTTGCTCATCTATGCCCTGCCCCCACCGCCTCCCCTGTAAGAACACTGCATATCCTCTCCACTGCCCGGGGGCTTCTAGAGCCCCTCCATGAGAGGAGTATCCATTCTTATCCTATTGGGATTAGGCTGGACCAGGGGATGTGGTTTGGCCAAGAGAATGTGAGTGGAAGAGACATTAAGTACTTGAAAGCAGAAACTTTAAGAGGCATCAAGCGTTCCTGCTAGCTGTCCTGCTCTTTTCTGTCTGCTACAAGAACAACGTATCTCAAGTAGTGGCTGTTCCTTCAGCCTGGATCCTGGAAAGAAAAGACATGTGGAGCAGAACCTCAGCAGCCAAACCCACAGCTGCCGACACATAAGCAAGAGTACATAGCGTGAGCAAGCAACAGAAATAAATGTTTGCTGTTGTAAGCCAAAGAGACTTTGAAGTTACTGTTACCACAGCGAAGCTAACTAACAGACTTCCGCTGATGCAAGCTGAAGCAAGAAGCAAATGCTAAGGTGTCAGAGACCAGGCTGCTTGCACAATCACAAGAAGGGTAAGGATGGGCCCTGGATAACTCAGAACAATAACTCAGGTCAGAGGCACCTGGAGCCCCAAATCCCTACTTACCTGGAGGAGGTCCCTGTCCATAAGGCCCGGGATGCTGGGCACCATAGGAATTGGGAGGTGGCTGACCATAGGGGCCCCCTGGGGCCGCACCACCATATGGTCCTCCTGGAGCCCCAGAGGGGAGTCCCCCAGGGCTGGGGTGTCCATAAGGCCCTCCAGGGGCAGGACCTCCTCCATAACCGCCACCAGGGGGTACCCCGCTGCCATACTGCCCTCCACCAGGATAGTAGCTACCCGGAGGGGCTCCGGGTGCTTGTCCTCCAGCTCCTGGGCAGCCCTGCAAGAAAAGCAAGACATGAGTCAGAGTGATAGGACCAGAAACTAGTCATAGTATGGCACGTGACAGTTAGAAACCACTGCCACTGTCATGCTTTCCACTGATCCTATAGGCAAGGCTGGAATTATGACCCCATTACTCAGATGGGGACCCTGAGGCTTCTACAGATACAACCTACCCGAAGTCACACCTACTCAATGACCTACAATCAAGGCTGGAATCCTACCCTCCTGGCTCTCCTTCCCTGCACACCACAAGGGCTGGAATCATGTCTTGTTTGTCACTTTACCTCCAGCCCCCAGTGCAGAATGGATGCTCAGTAAATTTTTATTATATAAATGAGTAGGCAAATGAATCAAATAGAATTCCAAATCCTCACCCTGTGGTACCCCCATCTCTATCTGCAGAATTCACAGTACAGCAGTGACCCTCTTCAGTCATAAATAATGTATCCTTCGCAAGGAGTCATCCTTAGCATGCCTTCCTTACCCTACTCTAGCTCATGATGCAAAAACATTTTCCCATCCTCACTCACGGATGGGTGAGACAGGCAGGCAAGGCCTGTTCCTAAGGCAACATAGTACAATGGTTGAAAGTCAAAAAAGATCAGTTTGAGTTCAGGTTCTGCCACTTACTAACTGGTCTAACTACCTACCCCTCTCTAAGCCTCAATATCCTACGCTCTAAAATGGGAATAATAATAGTTCCTGTCCACCTCCCAGGTTGGTATGTGAATGAAATGAGACTAGTCACATGGAGCACTTTGACACAGATCTTAGCACAGAGTAAACACTCAATACACATTAACTATTAATAATAGCACCTTTCTATGGAGCAGGAAACTGAAGTCCAGAAAAATCACACACACACACACGGTACGGAGGGGCTGGGGTCAGAATCCACGTCTCCTGGCTAAGCCCAGGCCGTTCGTACATTAGAGTATAGAGGGGAGCATTCCCTCTCTTGACCATGTCCCCACGCCTCCAGCCAGGGATCCCTGAGACTCAGAGTGTTCAGCTCCAACTCCCTAAATGGCCAGCAAAAAGCCTAGCAGAGCACAGCCCCAACACATCTGCAGACAGGCTGAGCTCAAGGGCACAGAGAGCAGCTGGGCCCAGCTCTGAGGACTGTGAGGATGGTAACTCCTAGGCATGTTCTAGGTCAACCTGCAAGGCACACCAATGGCCTAGCCACTGAGAGCCTGGACTTGCTCTTTTAATTGTTTGGCGGTTTCTGGGATAGTTATCCTCAAGGCTAAGGACAAATTCACGCTTTATCTAACGAGGCTCCGCTTGCGCAAGGAAGGGAGGCTTCTTGAGGACAGGACAGGAATCAGGCCCTTCCACCTTCCTCACTCAGCATCGTGGGAGGCTTCCTCCCTGGAAGCCTCCACAGCTAGTAGCGAGAGTCCTTCACAGACAACAAAGTCACAGGGAAATCTCAATTGGAAATTCTGCTCTTACCATGAGTTCATGACCATGGGCCAGTGCCTTAATTGCTCTGAGCCTGTTTCCTCACAAGTAAAATGTGACAATCCCTTCCTCAATGAATTGTTCTGCAGATTATAAGAAATAAATTGCAACATTCTGTTGGTTTAATTTTGAGCTGAAGAATCTTCCGATAAAATAAAATTTTAAAAACTGATAAAAAAGTTGCTTTAGCTGAAGCAAGGTGGGGGTTCCAGAGCCCCATGAGGACCCCCCTCCCTTGCTAGATTGTAAGGGAGCCCTGCAGAACCCACACTGACTCAAAACAGTCTGAAAAACATTAACATAAGAAAACAAAGTTCTTACAAGACTTTCTGGCATAAAGGAAACGGTCAATAAATCATAGCAGCACTGTTATTATTACATTATTATCATCATCATCAGAAAAGCCCTGGGCCAGGTAAATACGGGCAGGGGGACATAAAGGAGAGTGAAAAGTTCTGAAGGAGCTCACAGTTAATAGGAGAGGTACAGAAACACTCTCTGTAACACCTCACAAAACAGCATAGGGAAACAGGTGTCTAAAATGGATGCATAAGTCATGTGCCATGGATCACAAAGGAGACAGGGTGAAATCATAGAGGGTTTCCCTAAGAAAGAAGCGCTGAGCTGAAACTTAAAGAATGAAAAAGGTTCCCAAGGGAGTTGGAGAGGCATGATGGGAGAGGTGCCCAGGAGGCCGGTCACCCAACTTAACCCCTTCAGCTTACAGATGGGGAAATTAAGGCCAAGAGAGGAGAAGGGAACTGTTCAAGTCACACTATGAGTTGGAGACAGAGGCGGAACTAGATCACTCCCCACCCACACCAAAGTCCGAAGACACACTGCCCCCTGCTACATACAGCATTCTTTCCTTAAGCAATAGGGAACAGGATTCCAGTGTAGGATAGAAAAGGGGTGGGGATTCTGCAGAGTCTGGGCACACCCAAAGAACAGGCTGGACACCAAGCCAGAAGTAACTGCTCTACAATAAGCCCTATGAACAAAGCCATAAATTGCATCTGGCCTAGGGCACCCTGGGAAATGCCCCAGACCAACAAAGCCGGTGCTGCAGACAGGTCTTCTGACCTTCCCTACCACATTCTAGCCACCTGCCCTTTCCTTTCCGCTCTGCATCAAAGCCCTCATGTGTACAGTTCACCAAGCACTTTCACATACATACAAATTCTACTGGCAGAATCCTGTCAACAATCCTCTGACACAAAAAAGGAAGAAAACAGTAGGCCCATTTTCAGATGAAGAAACTGAGGTATACAACTGTTAAAAGACTTCATTCAGAAAGCAACAATATAATGCTAGGCTCTGTGCTAGGCCTGGGGGCACAAAACTAAATAGGGTCTGTCCCTGAGGAAGCCAAAGATAATTACGATAGTCTGATCAGTTCCACCAGAAAAATCTACTTAACTGCTATCAAGGAGGCATAGGCAGAGGAATTCGTTCTGTCTGTCGAATGATAAATCAGCAATAATATGAACAAATGCATGAAGTGGGTGAAGGAAGACTTCCTGGAGGAGGCAGGAGTAATACTGAAGCTGGCAGTGAAGGCTGCATAGGCCTTCTCCAAAAGGAAGGCAGAGACGGACATTCCAGACAGAAGGGAGAAGAGAGACAAAGGCAAGGCACAGACCTATGAGCAAGCATGGAGTGGCCAAGGAAGAGGCTAAAAAGCAGGGGTCAGGGGCAAGAACTCAGAAAGGCAGGCTCTTTACACACTCCTTGTCTAAGCACCTCTCCTGCTGCACTCCGGTTAGCTGGTGAGTTACTGGCAGCTTAGAGTAGGTTGTGTCTATGGTCTCCTCCACACAACAGCGAGGTCCCCCAGGGCAGACAGTGGGCCTCATTCACCATGGTACCCCACGGTCCAGCACAGTGCCTGGCACCTGCAAGCCTTCATAAATATCTGAACAAATAAATACCACTCTAAAGAGTTTGGGCTTTATGCTGGAGGAAACAGAGCACCACAGAAGGGTTTCCAGTAGGGGAGGACCATGAGCAGAGCCTTGTTGAGAGAATTAACCAGCAGCGCTGTGGAGGATGAACTAGCGGGGGAGGCAGCAGGCTGAGCGCCGGCTGCCAGCCGGCAGGGCTTGAACCAGACAGCAGACGTGGAGATGCAGAGAACAGGATGAGTGCTGAGGCTGTTTCAGAGATAGACTAGACATGACTTGGCAACTAATTAGGTTAGGGAAGAGCCGGAGGGAGGAGGGAGGAAAGGGAAATGCTTAGAATGACGCAGATTTCTAGATGCACAAGAATATGAAGGAAGTGGAGCCACCGTCTGAAGCAAAAACCAGGCTGGGAAAGACGGTTTCCAGGGTCACTGAGTTGTTAGTAAAGGTCTGAATCAGAAATGAAAACCAGAGTCCCTGACTCCAGGTTCTTTCACACTATTCCATGCTGCCAACCTTTCTGAGAGTTTTTCTAAGAGCATTCCATGCGGATAAACAAAAGATGGTGAAAAGGAGGGAAAAAAAAGACAGGAAGAGTTCAGTAACCATGGTTTCCAAAGCATCACAGAAATGTTGGGGTGGGGGAAGGGCAATTAACATTTTGAGGCTCTGCTAAATGCTTCCAGTTCAATTGGCTCTCAGTGATCCTCAGTTCTGTAAGGCATGTGCTATCATCTCCATTTTACAGATGAGAAAATTAAGGTGCAGAGAGCCTAACACTGCCTGTGACGATGCAGCTAAAACATGTGAGTTGGGATTCAAATCAGGGTCTGCGTGACTCCACTCCACTACCCGCTTCTGTGTGTTCACTCAATAAATGAGTGGGTGCCGGTGCCAGGCATTGTCCTAAATGTATGTCAAATATGATGGATTTCTACAGAAGAAGGGGGGGGGAAGGGTTAGATAAGTGCTTTCAGAGGCTTCAAGCCCAGAAATCAGGGAGATTCAGAAGAATGTTATTATTTTTGCACCCCAGCTTCTAGACCCAATTTAAGAGCCACAGTATTGTAAGAAATCCCAAAGACCCTATAGTCCAACCGCTCAGTCAATGTTGGAATCTGTTTTCCTGCAAGTGGTGGGGCATTCACCCCACCCCAAATAATCTGCTCAGAAAGTCCTATAGTTTCTTTTGGCTCTGAGAGCTCATTCTTCTACCTCCTAGGCCCTTGTGAAGCTCAGAGGGGTCAAAGGCTGGTCCACACTGAGTCCCAGTGGGGAAGAGAGTGGGCTGCACTGCCAAGGCAAGCCTGTGCTCTGGAGCTACCCTTCAAAAGAGCCTGCTGGAGGAGGAGAGAGCCTATTCTAAGGGGTTAAACAATCACAAGTCAAAGGAGTGGCTCGGACATTCACTAGTAGAGCCTCCTAAAATATTTAAAGTCCAGAAATCTGCAGCCAATAAACAGTGAGCCAAGAACTGTCCCAAGACACTGACCACATCTGTGCTGACACTCCGAATGTGCCATCTTTCTCTCCAGCTTCATTTCACCTAAGCCGCAGGCCCACGTATCCAACAACCTCCTGGGCCTTCTCTCCAAATCTGTTCCTCTCTCTGTGTTCCCATCTCAGTGAATGGGAAAACCTAGTGCCCTCCCGGGCATCTCTTTCCTCCCTTCCCACACTAAGTTTTCTCAATTCTACCTCCCAAATGCTTCTCAACCCATTTTCACCAGGTCACTGTTCTCTCTAACCTAGATTAGTTCAATAGCTTTGAAACTAGTCTCCCTGCCTCCAGTCTCTCCTGCTTCAACCCACTCCCACAGTGCCCCATGATGATACTCCAAAGTATAAATGGAGAAATGTCTTCAGCAGTTCCCTCGCTACTCTTAGGACAAAGTCCACACTCTTCAAAAAGGAATCTGATCCTTGCTTACCTTGCTCGTTTCATGTCTTACCCCTTTCCCCCTCTTCACAGCATGCGGACTGATGTCCTCAAATTCCTCCAGAATACTGGGCTCTCTCACTTGCCTCCTGGCCTTTGAGCACACTGTTCCCTCTGCTGGAATACCATACCTTTCTTTACCCAGCTAACTTCTCCTGGAGATTCAATTTGGGCTTTAATGCCATCTCCTTTAAAAAACCCTTCTCCCCCGGAGACTGAGTTAGGCATCCCTCCTGTGCTGTCCTGTACCTTACACTTACTCCCATTTAATACTTATCACACTGTCATTACAATTTATATATTATATCACTCTTTCACATGGAGTATTTACTCTATGCCAAAACACCATATCAAGCACTTTACATTGACCATCTCCTTATAACCCATTTTAAAGAAGGGGATAACCGAGTCTCAGACTTTTCTGAGAAACTTCTCAGAAAAGGAAATGGCAGAGCAGGAATTTGAAGCTAAATGTCTCCAGCCTCAGACACCAAGCTCTTAAGCATTGAAACCCATCAGGCTGGCTCCTCCACAGGATCAAAGGGTACTTGAGTTTTACTACTCCAACACCCAGCCCATGCTTGAGGACCCTGGGGCTACAGGCAGTGGAAAATTAGTTTTCACCTCTAACAATAAGCTGGCATCTTCCAGGGCTATATGGTCTAGGTGGAGGGGAGGTGGCGTTATACCTTTGGATGCTTTGAAACAACCCATTTCCTTTCTTGGGACACCATGGACCAGGGGCTGAAGAGGCGGACAAGGGTATGAGAGGGAAGCAAAAGCATTTCTTCTTCTCTTCCAGTTTCTCTCTGTACTCCTCTTCAGTATTTCACTGAGCATAAGCCCGGGCAGCATGGCATGATAACCGCAATCGCCGCAGTAAGAGCTATGGCACCATGCACTGGCATCCACTCGGTATTAGCCATGTGCCAAGCCCCCCATAAGTTTTATCGTATTTCATCCTCACCTCAGTCCTATGACATATTAGGACTCTCTTTTTACAATAGGAAACTGAGACCCTGAGCCCTTAGACAATTTGTCCAAGGGCATATAACTATTAAGTAGAATTAGGATTCTAGCCTCGTCTGTCTAACCTGGAAGTTCAGGCTTTTAATTTCTATGTCACTTCTTCTAGGATGCATACAAATTACCTCCAAAAGCTTATTAAAATGTAAGGCACTTCCTAGGTACAGAACCAGTCTATGATGGAACCCCAAAGTGTGTTTTTTTTTTTTTTAATCCTCACCTGAGGATATTTTTTCCATTGCTTTTCAGAGAGAGTGGAAGAGCAGAGAGAGAGAGAGAGAGAGAGAGAGAGAGAGAGAGAGAGAAACATTGACGTGAGAGAGACACATCGATTGGTTGCCTCCCGCTCCAGCATTGTAACAGAGGTATGAGCCCTTGGCCAGAATCAAACCCGGAACCCTTCAGTCCAAGGGCCAACCCTCTAACCACTGAGTCAAATAGGTTAGGGCCAAAGTGTGCTTTTTAAACAGGCTCCTAGGTGATTCTGATGCAGACCATCCACTGAGAAACAATGGACTATGGCAATGTTTACCCAAATCATGTTTCTCAGAAATACTAGTGTTACTAAAAAAAAAATTAAAAAATGACTACACATTAAAAAAAGGGGGGTGGGGTGGGGATCCCATGGTTAAGTAAGTTTAAGAAATACTGAGATGCCTTGTGGTGGTGAACTTGTTCAGCTCTATTTAACAGAGTATTCCGCAAACATTTAACCACAGAATCCTCTTCCATTAGCAATACCTATTAACATTTCACAAGACTCAGAGAATAGAATGGAGCTTGGGAAACACTGCTACGTTATACTTCCTCCTAATTCCGGCTCATGCTGGCCTCTCTCTTTCCTACCTCTGCTAAGTAGGCAATGAAAGGAGTTTAAGTTCTAGCCCTGGCCTCATCCTCTCGTTTGCTATGTATGACCTTGGACAAGCCCCTTAACCTCTTTGGGCTGGTTCCTCAGCTACAAATTGGGGATAGCACTCCCTGCTAGCATGTATACCAAGTCTTTATGATTGAGATAATGGAGGCCCAAATACCGTGTACAAAAACTGTACAGGGCTGCACTCGCTCAGAGGGTTCTTGTCCCATCTTTTGGCATGTTAACTATACTCAACTGTAATATCCCATATGACCTTGTTTAACAATTTTTCCTGCATGGGCTTTATCTCCTAAATTAGTGTGATCAGGAGCCCTTTCCAGGCTCAGTTTCCTCCTTTTAAAATGAAGGAACTATTTTGAGTGCCCTCCCAGCACTGACCTAGGAGTCCAGTAAAAATCAAAATATGAAAAGGTAACACCTGCTATACACTCTTAGTAGTACCAAATGGCTTACAAGCACCGCGCCATTACTCTACAGATCTATCACGTAGACCCTATTTCTTGGCCCTATTTTAGAGAGCAGGAAACTTCGGCTGGGAACTGTACTTAACCACTCAACCATTCTACCACCCAACAAAGGATTGTGGCCACAGAATCACCTTGCTGTGGTGGTCTTGGCTGGATCAAGATGGGTGGCAAGTGGAGAAGCAGCATTTGCTGACAGCTCCAGGGCGTGCTGCCTAATGGCCTGGCGACTTCAGGTAAGTTCTGTCTTTCCTGGGCTTCATTTTCCCTATATGTGAAATGGAGGTGTTGGGCCGAGCAGTCAAACAAGCTCACTTGTGGAGCCCACTACAACCAAAGATTCTGCCGATTATTCAGATGCAGAGCGTCAGGGGTGTACTTTCATCGGACGCCCCAAGCGATACCGACAGCCCAGCGCTCTAAACGTTCTGTTGGCGCCCACGACCCTGCCCGTGCACCCTGCGGGAGCCTTGGGAAAGCGTGGGGCCCAGACCAGGCCCAGCCTGAGTCTGTGGGGCCCAAGGTCCCCAAATCCTTCACTGCACGACGCCAAAGGGGGCGCGACGCGACCTCCCGGACGTGCAGTCCTGCGTGACGTGAGACGGGCGCGACCGACCATCGCTTTTCCCTTGTCATCCGCGCGAGACCTCGCTGAAGCCAATCTCGGCGGGAGAAACCCGACAGAAAGCAAAGCTGGGGTTCTGGGCCTGGACTTGGCGAGGCCCCTGCCTAGACCCGTCCGCCCCTCACATACTCACCTGCCCGTAGGGATAGCTGGCCATGTCGACTCTGACGTCACAAGTCGGCGATGGACCTCAAACCCGCCCCCGCCTGGGGCCTGGAGGGACATACCCACTTTTCATTGGGTGGCGCGCCTGTCAATCCTGAGCGCAGGGGTCGACGGAAGTGACGCTATAGGGCGGTGGTCCGGCCCCGAGAGGTGGGAGGGGCTAAGGTGGGAGGGCGGTTCCCGGAAATTTTGTTCGCTGGCTGTTGGAGCGTTACTCCTTCCTGTCCTGCGGTAAAGTAGGCTCCGGGATAGTCGGGCTCGGGTATTTAGTGAGAAGCTTAGGTTGGGTGTTGCGGCGGTGGCCATGTTTTAACCTGGCAAATAGGACACATGATAGTGGCTACTTGCTGTTGTCACTCCAAGTTTCCGCCAGAGGTGTGCCCATGCGGTTACCGTGACAACAGGCAACTGGCAGAGGCTAACTGGAGAGATAAAGGCAATGGCTGAATTACTTTGCTCTTATGTCAAGGCACCACGTGCCAATTAGTAGCTTTGGAGTGGATCTGTGGTCTTTGTGGAGAGGAAAATCCCGCAATGGGAGAGGAAATTCGATTCGTAGAGTCTCTTCTTTCATGAGTGGGGACACTGAGGTCCAAAGAGGTAGTGGACTAGGGGCAGAGTGTGGCCTAGAACTAGGGTCAGTGGGTCACTAGATGGTCTTGGCTCCAATTCAACACCAACAAGAATCCCCAATTTGGGATGCAGTGAAGAAGGAAAGTTTTAGTGCAAAACAGCTCAATTGCAATACAGCAAGGCTGTGAAAAATACGGCTGCAGAATAGCTCTGGGGCCAGGCAGCCCTGGGGCCAGGCCCTTCTCTGGCTACACAGAGCTGTTCTGCCCCTGGCTCGTCAGTTGTGCACTACACTGCTCTGCTCTTCTCTCCTCCATTAGTCTAGTTGGTGCTCTAGTTCAGCCAGGGAAACAAGTCCTGCCCAAGATGAGAAAGTGAGCTCCTACGGTGGGAGAGGAGCTGGCTTATATGGACAGAAGTCCCCGCCACTGGTCCCTGATTGGTCCATCCTCATGCAAATGAGGGCTCCAAATTCTCACAGTTGGATTGGTCCAAAAGGCACTGTCCTGCCCAGCCCTGCGTGGTTCAGCGGTTGGGCGTTGACCTAGGATTCAGGCGATCCGGGTTCAATTCCCAGTCAGGGCACATGCCCCGGCTGGATCCCCAGTTGGGGGCATGCAGGAGGCAGCCGAGCAATGACTCATCATTGATGTTTCTATCTCTCTCCCTCTCCTTTCGTCTCTCTGAGATCAATAAAGATATATTAAAAATAAAGATACATATTTTTTAAAAAGGCACTCTCCTGATTGATCAGGATAGAGCCACTCTGATTGGCCAGAGCTGCACAGGTCTGGTTAGATGGGGAAACCTTCAATCCCTTTGGTTGAAGTAGGATTCCAGGAAACCTTTATGATGGCTGGCTCATTAGGCAGAAACTGTGCAGGCAGGCAGTTCAGTGCAGGCCTCTCTGAAGTGCAGTTTGCATAAGAGGCCCCTGTATAGAAATGGCTGCTAGGCTCTGCTTTTGCATTTGAGCCAGCCCAGTTAGTCACCAGGAGCCCTTCTTAGTAGGTGTCTTTTTTTTTTTTCAGGGTTCACAAATGAATGCCCAGTTCTCAGCAGGGAAGTCTTAATTGGTCCCTAAAGTAGGTCAAACCCTGGTTACTAAGTGCCTTTATAGTTGTGTAATTACTTGCCATTTGATGGTTCAGGTTCTACACTTGTTTGCACACTTATCTGATTACTATGTTAAATTTTTCCATATGGGCACAGATTGTGTCTGGGTTTGCTTGTCATTATATCCCCAGTACCTAAGACAGTGCCTGACATTGTGTTTTTACAAAAATAAACAAGCGATTATGTTATGAGGTGTTATCCACTCCAGCCCATCTATCTAGCCAGGCACTTTCCAAAATCACAGTGCTGATCATGCTTCCTGCCCACTGGGTAGCCTATAATGGCTCCTCTTCATCTACACCAGAGGTGGGGAATGTCCAGCCTGCAGGCTGTGTATAGCTAGTGAAATCATTTGGTCTGGCCCTGCCAAGGCAACCACAGGTGGGACTCGAAATTCAATACATCTAGGAGCTTTTTTTCACAGCTAATTTTTAAGTTGATAATTTTGTATGGCCTGAGAATGATGTTATAAATATCCAAATGGCCCTTGGCAGAAAAAAAGTTTCCTCACCCCAATCTACACCAACAACATAAGCCCCAACCTCTTCATTCTGGCACTCTAAGCCCTTCACAATTTGGCCCAACCTCACCTTTCCTATTTTATGTCTTACAGCCCATGTCTTTGTTCCCCTCTTGTATTCCTATGTTCAGTTTCACCATTTAGCACCCTTGCTTGGAATGAGAATCTTGATTTTACCACTTTCTAACTGTATGACCTTGGACAAGGTATTTATACCTCTCTGAGTCTCAGTTTCCTCAGCTGCCAAAAACAAATATGTAGAGATTTGGAAAATGAGCTTATTGCACCTGCTCTTGTCCAGACTTAGGCTCAAACCATTCCTTTCACGGGACCACCATTCCTCCCATTGCCAGCAATTCAGAGCGCAGTTGCAATCCCATTGTCCACCTCACCCTCTCACATTCCTCCCAGCTCCAGCGTTGGCCACTCTCTCACCAGCCTCCCTTTGCACTTGGTACTGTCACTGTGCTATATTCCAGCCTGCTTGTGTGAGTTCTCTTTGATATTTTTCCCAAAACCCATTCCTCTCCTTCAGCTAAGAAAATCCACCAAGTCTCTCAGGCCAAAAAACCTAGGAGCATTCTTGTGTGGCCTGTTTCTTCACACACTATCCCACCTTCATTTGCTTGAGTTCAAAAACAGACTCACATCTGCCCTTTTCTGCCTGTTTGCACTATCACCCTAGTCCAAGATACCATGATCTGTGGCCTGGATCATTACAATAGCCTCCTGACCAAAGTTCCTGCTTTCACTCTTTCCTCCACACCCTATTCTTTATAGAGCAGCCTGAGTGATTGTCTTAAATGTAAAGCAGATAATGTTATTCCTAAGATTAAACTCCTCCAGAGGCTGCCCATAACTCTTATGATAAAATTTAAACACATCCTTATGACCTTCATGGCCCTCTATGACCAAGACCCTGCCTGCATCTCCAGCCTCACTTCCAGCCACTGCTGTCCTCAGTTCACTCCAGCCATGCCTGCCTGGCCTCCACCCCTGGTCTCCACCCCTGGAACCTACCGAGATCATTCCCACCTTCAGGTTCTTGGATGAGCTCTTCTCCCTGTCTGGAACGTTTTTCCCTTGGCTCTTCACTGGCTGGCTCCTGCTTGCCATCCAGGTCTCAGTTTAGACAGCACCTCCTTGGGGGGACATTCCTTGACACCACATCTAAAGTAGCATTGCCTGCCCCCCCCATTCTTGTCATCTATCATAGCATATGTGTCCCTTTTTCATAATATTTGTCACTATTTGAATTGTTCTCTTTACAGTTTACATGTATAGTGTAGTATTGTCCTTTTCTTATGCACCCCTGTATCCCCAGTGCCTAGAACAGTACCTGGCGTGAATTCAATAAATGTTAGTAGTTGTTATTCTGTATTGAATCCTTACTAGGTACTGGGTATTGTGCTAAGTACAATGCATTGTTTCATTTTCACCACAATCCTTTGAAAATATAGTTACCCATTTACAATGAGGAACTGAGGCTGAGAGAGGCTAAGTGACTTCTCTACTACCAAAAGGATGAATGGAAAAGCTGGGAATTGATCGCAGGTCCACCATATTTTAACTACTCAGTACTTAGTGTTTAGTGGGTCTTGTCTTCTTCACCTTTGTAAACCACCCTGCCTTCCCCCAATCCAAAAAATAGGTGGAATTGAATTGCAAAATCTCAGAAAGGAAGTCCTGAAGTCTGGGCTGAAGGTCAAGGGAAGAGAGAAGAGTGAAGCCTGGCCTGAAAATGGGGCTGATGAGACACACACTCATTTTATTCCACAAACATATCAACCTACAGAGTTCCCGCCACTTGCCAAGCTCTGTGTAGGTGCTGAGGATTAAACTCCTATGAGAACTTCACGCCCCAGCTTCCTCTGCCCAGCAAAGGGCTCTCAGGAAAACAGCCTGTTAAATGTCTGCTATTTGGGGGCAAAGGCATCCAATTCATTTCTTGAGCTGTCAGAAACTAGCCAAAGCCAAGCCCAGGGCTGTGACTCCGAGCTGCTGCAGCAGGCCCAGGTGTGTTTACTTTGGAGAGGGCTGGATAAAAGGGAGAACAGGACCTTCCAAAGACTGGAAAACAATCAGCTCCTTTCCAAAATCTTAGCTACCTGAAGCAGACAGAGGTGGGTGGGAGGTTCCTGCTATTGTTTCCCCTCTAGCCAAAGAAGAACACTTGGATTCCAGCCCTTTTCAGAGCACGGGGCACTTTCCTGAGTTCATGGAAGCCCTGCGGCTGACTCGTTAGAGGTGGGGCAGAGCTTGATAGTGGAAGCCCCATCCACTGGAAACTCTCTCCTCCCCCAGAGACACATTCCCACAGGCATCCCGGCTCAGCACCAAGCTCCAGGATTGCTTACTGAAAAGGAAGCCCGACCCTCACCTAATATGGAATAAACGCTCTTGGATTCCAGCGAGAGCCAATCCGAAATTTAAATTCCAAGTGGATGCTGTGGATCAGGGGGCAATTTGCAGCTTTCCACAGAACCAACAGAAAACTCAGAAAAGTGAGAACAGCGGCCGTGGCAGTTTGGCCACCCCTCCTATTGTGGAATCATATGGAGCGTGCCTTGATGCTTTCCACTCCCATAAACTATTCAGGGCAACAACAGAAAGATCTAGTCTGGTAAGAGGCTAATGGGCCAAATGTGAAGAGTCTAAATAGATTCTGAATTCTGGGAATGGGAAAATATGATGACGAAAAGGAAGATTTAAATTCCAGAAGGGCCCTGCCAGGCGTGGCTCAGCGGTTGAGCGTCGACCTGGGATCCAGGCGATCAGGGTTCAATTCCCGGTCAGGGCACATGCCTGGGTTGCGGGCTGCAGCCGATCAATGACTCTCTCATCATTGATATTTCTATCTCTCTCTCTCTCCTTTCCTTTCTCTGAAATCAATAAAGATATATTAAAAAAAAAAAATTCCAGAAGGCATCACATTTTGGGATTTTCCTCCGCAGAATAAACATGCAGCAGCCTTTCCTCCTCTTACAGAGCAGAGGGCCCGTTGATCCGTTCTTCACACGGCCGCCAGTGAACTGCACGTGGGCAAACCCGACACCCTGGCAGACCCAGGCTTCCCGCCGCCTCCCCGCTCCCGCTGCGCATTCCAGCCGCAGGCCGCGCCGCTCTCAGCGCTCCGCGCGCTGTGCTCCATCATCCCCGGACCTTGGCACGTGCGGCGCCCTCTGCCTACATCCATCTCCGTCCAGACACAGCTAGGTCCCTCGGCCCCCTGCTCCCTCGAGCCTGGTACTGCCCCACCACCCCGCTCTGCTGTAATTGCTTGTTTAACTGTCTGCTCTCCCCGTAGACGCTGCGGGGGCAGGGACCGTATCTGTCTAGTTTGCCTCCGAATCCCCAGACAGTTCCTGGCACAAAGTAGAAAGGGGAAATGGACTCATCAAGTTAGGCTTTGCCAATCTGAACGATCTGTGTGTTGCCTTAAAAGCCCGGAATACACTAAGAAACAAAGACAGAAGACTAACGGCGGGCACGCGAGAAAGCTGCCTGAAAGGACGGGACGCCTGTGCCCCTCCTTCCTTTCCCTTCAGCTTCCGCGCTTCCTGAATTTATGAGCACAATCCATGGGCTGGCTTTTTTGCTGACCACAGTAACAGAAGAGACTATAAACTCAGCTTTCCATCTGGATCTTCATGGTCCAAGGAAATACAGCAATTTCAGACTCCAGGGAGATGAGCACTCAGATCATGAAAGCTTAAACCTCATCTGTCGCAGAATCTCCTAAGAGTGGTGAGAGTTTGACTCAAGGACAAAGCGAAGAAAGCATTGCTTATTCCGCAAGGATCGCCGCCCAGTGGCTCACAAAGGGGATGAGCTTGATGTTTTCTCATGGCCACCTTCCCCTCTGGCTTTCAAAGCCAACCTGGCGGACTCAACAGCTGGTCCTTTCTTCTTTCTTTCTTTCTCCTGGCGCCAGCGAGCTCCTTGTCATCAGCACTTCACAGGATGGGCTGAGAGGGAAGCTGGCCTTCCAGTGGGAGCGCTGCAACATCTGTCCTCACTCACTGTCCAGAACTGGCTGCTGCTTCAAGGCAAAGGTGATGTGCTTGCTTTTTAATGGCTTATGTGAGAACCAGGGTTAACCTAGAATTGGTAGTGGGACATGAAATAAGAATTGACTCCTCTGATAACTAAAAACATCACGGAGACCCTTGGGCATGCTCAGGAATCAGCCTGAGTTCATTCCCCTGGCCTCGGCACTCCTCTACTCCTGGCCAGGGGCGGGGTGGGGGGATGAGGGGGACAAAGGTTTGAAAAGCCACCCATAGGCTGATCTCCTGGAATTCGGAGTCCTGCTCGAGAAAGGAATTTCCAGAACTGTGCTGGAAGTACCAGCTCTGAAGAGATTTGACAGCCAGTTTGAAGGCTTCAGGCAACTTGGATAAGCGCCTGGATCCCGGCTACATTTCTAAGCCTGCTCTGGGATCGCTTTGAAGTTTATCCAACTTGGATAAGCTGGGGCCAGTAAAAAGGCTTTCTTTGGGAGTCCCTCTGGATGTGCCCTGTTGCTTTCTCACAGGGCCGCCCGCCTAGAACGAGGGAAAGAGAGAAGCTTGAGATGGAATGTTTCTGTAATATTCAACTTGCTTTTTTTTCTTCCTAGCCTTTTTACATATGGAGGAGACAGGAGATAGATCACCAGACTCCCAGCAGACTTTGAGGACCATAAGCTTAGATCCGATTGTGGCTTGCCCATGACCCCTTTGTACTGATGCAACCTGTCTCTGAAGACCTAGGCTAAGATATATGGGGAAGGACTACATGTTAGGTTAACAAAGAATAACAAAAGAGCCATCTGCAGTCCAGGAGAGCTGGGGGCAGGGCCATGCATCTGTACAGGCAAGAGGTTCCATCTCATTTCCCAGAGAAGCATACCCTGGTTGCCTAGGCCAGGGCTGGAGCTGATCTTCCCTCCTGTTTCACAGGCTTTCTAATCACAGAATTACTGGAGCAGCAAGGAGAGACTGTGCTTGGCGGATGAACACACTTCAAAAATTGGGTGGCATTTCCCAAGGTGCAACCTGGATTAGCTTTGCGTCACACTCAAGAAATGAAAAGGGTAGGTGGGGCACCAAACACTGTTTTCTTTAGGAAAGCAACTAGGGAGGGGCCTTTATGAGCTGGAAGTGGGGTCTTCAAACCTGCTTTTGGCTCACTCGCAGGGAGAGGCTGAGCGACACCCCTTCTCTGACTCTGAGAAGGGTGCTGTGAAGGACAGGACACAGTCCGGAGGACCGAAGGACAGTTCAGAAGCAGCTGGAGAGGAAAGCTGAGCTGGGGCACCATGTACAGCAGCATCCCACAGCTCCACGGGCTGACCATAGACGATGAAGGAAATGCCCTTTTTGACCTTGGGACCAAATGACAAAGGAGGCTGACAGGGAGAGCAGCTGCAGCACCAGAGAAACCCCACCGGAAGTGGGACTACATATCGTTTTTTTTTTTATTGACTGATAAAAAAATATTAATAGCAATTAAAAAATCAAAACATTCACAACCCATCACAGAGTCTTATAAGTTTTAGCCATCTGTTCCCAATGGAGTCCTTCATCTAACGGAGATGGGGATTTCAGCCGAAAGGCCCCTTCATGTTTTTCACGGGTTGGTATTGCTGCTCCATTGGCATGGCCCCAAAGCAGTCGGAGGGGTTACAGTAGCCAGTCTTGCCCGGCTGGCCCATGGGGCCCGGGGGGCCAGGGATGCCAGGGATGCCTTGTTGGCCCATTGGTCCAGTTGCGCCCATCTTGCCATACCCTGGAGGACCTTGAGGACCTAGGGAGGGAAGAGTCAGAAAAGGGAAATCAGGAGACCCAGACTACAAGAAAAGAAGAAATAATGGTCATGGTAAAAAATACCTTGCATTTCATGAATACGTCTCAGGTTACAACATGTTTTCATGAGATCTGATCGGAGCCTTACATTAACTTAACAGTAACAACACTACTACTGGCTAGTTTTAGTGAGAGCTTCCGTGTGCCCGGCTCAAGGCTGAGTGGTTTTTATGCGTTATTCATTGACTCCTCAGCAGTTCCGTGAGAAAGGAACTATTCTCTCACCTTGTAGGTGAGGACACAGGCTCGGAGAGGCTGCCCATGTGGTAAGTGATGAAGCTGGGTCTCAGCGCCTGGCCATCAGGCTTTGGTCATTCTTTTAGGCTGTATGGTCTGTCTTAAGCGACCTTGTCAAGGTCATACAGCCAGTGAGATGCCCAGCAGGACTTAAACTCCCATTCCCTATCCCACAGCATCTGGCCAGTTTAGGTCTTGAGGCCAGGCACTGGCCCTTCCATTCCCCACACATGCCCTAGGAGAGTGTCTTGCACACAGTCGCATCGCTGTAAATGTTGGTTGATAGGCCTGTAGTTATTCGAGGTTCCACACAACTGTGTTATAGAAGGAGCATGAAGAAAGGAGATCTCAGCTGCTCTAAACATGGTCTTTTTTGGGGGGGTTTCTTTTTTTTAAAATTTATCTTTATTGTTGAAAGTATTACAAATGTCCCCTTTTCCCCCCATTAGTCCCCTCCCCCGCACCCCTCCCCCTAGGCCTTCACCACACTATTGTCTGTGTCCATGGGTTATGCATATATGCATATAAGTTTTTAGGTTATAGATTCATGGTCTTAAATGCTGGATTTTCCTACCTGGGGGGCCGGGGAGACCATTTTCTCCTGCGATGCCAACACCAGTGTCCCCCTTTTCACCTTTGGTACCGGGTAATCCTGGGACAAAAGAAACAAAATAAGAAGTCTTATTCCTGAGCAGAAAAATGACACACCCAGTTGGATTATTGGAAATACACACATACATGTGCAAATATATTCACAACAGACCTCATACAATGCTCATGTGTGACCCAAACAACTACGTGTGCACTTTGGGAACCAGAGGGCAGATCTACCTCTCATTCCTGGCAGACCCTGCCGTCCTTCTCTGCCAATCTGACCAGGAAGCCCAGGTGCTCCTGGGGAGCCTGGCCGGCCGGGAGCACCATCTTTCCCCGGGGGCCCTGGTCGTCCTGGAGCTGCCGCCACCTCCATGGGGAACTGAATCCTGGAGGTGTAGTAAGCCATCCTCTCTGTAAGAAAGGCCAGGGACAGGTCATAGGGCACCCCAGGGACTCAGAATGACTGCAGATGCTGCAGACAGGCCGTCTGCATGGAGTCCAAAGCTGCCTTTCCTCAGAGGGACATCAGAGCCAAGGGCGTTGGTTTAGGGGGTTGATCTAGGGGGTCTCCCGTGCCCTGGCCTCCACCTTGTTTTCCACGCTGCTCCTTCTGAAGCACAGACCTAACGACAGCATCTCTTTTCTCCAGCATCTTTCATTAATTCAGCACTAGCTCCAGATTAAAGTCCAGACTCCTTGCTTGGCTTTCAAGGTCTGCTCCCCAATCACAATGCCCAGCCCCTTGAGGACAGGGCCCATGTTTCCCCCAGTCCCCAGCATATCAGTGCTGGACAAGCATATGAACAGGAAACAAGCTTAAAATGAAACCACCCCAGCCATCTTAAGTTGCTGCTTGCTCCACTATTTAGAGCTTACTGCACACAGACCCGTTTGATGTAAATTTCCTTATCTGTCTCCTTGGCTCCAGTGGGGGCTTGGGGAGGGCGGGAGGGAATCATGTTATCTCTGAAGAGAGCAGGTGAAAAGGAACATCTGAAACCTTATTGAACACATGCCTATAAGTGGGGGTGGGGGTGAGTGGAGGGTAGGATATTGAGCTTTAAGGAAAAGGAGGCCAGGGCAGGGCAGAGGAGCAGCTTGGAAGGGCCAGCAGCACCCACTGCCACCTAGCAATTGCCAATTACCATCAAACATTTTAATGATCTCTTGTCTGATGAATCTCTTGATTTCATCGTAATTCACCATGTCTCCCTGAGGAAAGAGAAGAAAACCTGTCTCAGTTATGCTTCCAAGCCTGGTGCTCTCCCCCTGGGAATAGATTTTATGGAAATAAAGGATGGCGAAGGAAGCAAAGGTCCCAGGAGCCTCGCACAGGTACTTAATCCTACCCCCCTGGAAATGGTCCAAAACATTTGTGCATCAGTGCATTTTTCTGGGGAGAGGGCCCTCAACCCCCCACCCTCCCCACACAGTTAAGAGCCACTCGTATGGGAGTCATGCTGTTTCCTGCTGAATGTCAGTAGGAGGTTCTAAAATGGTCCATGCTCCACCCTGCACACCCAGACAATGTCTGTGGCTGCCAGCCTCCCCTTACCATGGAGCCAGGCACCCCGGGCAATCCAGGGTTCCCCACAGGCCCTGGAGATCCAGGATGGCCTCTCTCTCCTGCAGGACCTGGTGGTCCAACAGGCCCCATGGAGCCACTCTTGCCAGGCCCACCAGGCATGCCAGCTCTTCCCTTCTCTCCTGCCTGGCCCTTCTGGCCTGAAGGTCCTGGATCACCCTACAAGACAGGAAGTCACAGTCCAACACTGCCAAGTACTATCAAGTCTACCTCATGATGTCTTAGCATCTGCCCCTCTCCATTCTCCAACCAAGCCCCCAGGATCTCCCTTGGGACTGTGGCCACAGCATCCTGACAGGATGCCCACTTCACTGACCCCAGGCAGTCCTTCTAGAAGGCAGTTCTCATGGTGTTACTCCCTGCTTAGAACTTCTGGCAGTTCCCAGCTGCCCTCTGAATAAAGGTCTAATTCCTTGGCCAGGCATTCAGGACCATTCATGATATGGTTCTGATCCCATCTGCTCCAGCCTCATCTCCCTGCCCTTGCACGTCCCTCCAGACCTCAGGGACTTCCATTCTCTGACTTGACCACACCGCCTCAGTCCTCTTTGCCTGAATGCCCCTCCCTTCCTCTCTACCCATTGCACTCCGCCAACCCAGCCGAAATGTCCCTGTTTTTCTGTGCAGCCTCCCTGACTCCCAAGCTGAGCTGGGTGCTCTCCCCCTGATCCCACAGTGCTGTGTCTAATTTCCAGTAGAATCTGTGTAACTGGACTAAGTGAGCACCTATTGTTCAGAGGCCTCTGTTTACCCAAGGCAAGGACAGAGGCTGGGAATGGGAGCAAGATCAAGTGGATGCTTGTAGAATGAATGAACGAATCAACCAACCAATGAGTGAGTGAACTTGAAACATCCATCCCCCCAACCATAGCTCAGACCCCTGGGACAGCCCCATGCTGGAAGTGTTCAGAGATGAGGCTGCTCCAAGTTCTGCCCACTTTCCCCCTGTCCAGTGGCCTTCCTGCGTCTCCCCTCCATGGCTAAGATCATAGCTGGGAGCTAGGCTTAACCAACTCCTGAGCTTCTCCTCTCAAACCCAGCCTGTGTCCACTCACCTTGGGACCAGGCGGTCCATAGAGTCCCTGTTTTCCAGGGGGTCCCTAGAGGAAAGCAAAAGCCAGAAGTCAAGTCTGTGCAGCATCCCCAAGCCACCCAGGGAGGCACGTGCCGTGAAAGGACCACCTTCCACAGCCTTGGGCCCCTGCGCCGTGCCTGGCTGGGCTCTGTGTGAGAAACGATGACGGCCTTCCTGTTAACAGAAGGGCTGACAGATGGAAAGGAGACTAATGTCCCCTAGAGCATGGCCTTAGATGATTATGTTGGTTGGGTCCCTTGTTACAGACAAAAAGAGGTGAGAAGTCAGAATGAAGGGGACAATCTGTGGCATATTGAAGGGCCTGGCAAGAACTTGTGCCCAGGAAATGTTTGTTTGGAGTTTATTACTATTACTGTCTCTTTCTGACCAGGTACATGGTTTGAAAGACAGTGACAAACAAGTCTCACTCTCATCCCCATCTGCTAGTCCCCAACGCCTCTCCCAGAGCAACGAGGGCAGCAGTTTCCTACATATCTGTCCGGGGTGCCCTGCACAGGCAACGGTCCCTGACTGAACAGAGGGGTCAGGGTAAGGCGCCGGGCGGAAAAGGACAAGCCCAGCACAACAGTACCTCTTTGCCAGCCGCACCGTCCGCACCCGGCTCACCCTGGGAAGTAAGAGCAATAAAGATGTGATGAGCGGCCACCCAGCTTAGTGTCACATGCCTCACCTTGCCCACCGGGCATGCCCAGCCCCCATTCCACCAATGGGTCCTGCTCCTCCCCCTTCCCCTGGGACACTGTGGGCACAGCGTGGAAACTTAGACTTCCCCACACCCCTGCCTGTTCCCAAGCCCCACCCCGACAGCTCCAGGCTGTCCCCTGCCTGACGCCTCGCCCAGGGATCTCTACAGGGGGTGCTGGTGCATGGTCAGAGGCAGTGGCCTGGTGTGCAGCTGGCACAGTGCTGGCTGCTGAGCTTGTCCCTTCTTCCAAATATGTGATCCTCAGCACAAGCTCCACGCCACCGTCTTCCATGCACACAGCCTCTCCTTGCCTGGAGACCCCAGACATGCAGTGCTGCGCTCAACCAACAAAACCAACTGGCCCTTTCTTGGGGGGCTGTGCTTTAAGAGGTGCAGTCTTACCGGGGGGCCAGGGTGTCCAGGAGGGCCAGGTTGGCCTGGAAGGCCTGAAAGGCCCCTTTCTCCAGTGGCTCCCCGGTCTCCTTTCAGGCCCTAGAGGAAAGGAAAGAGTGTGGTGAGGGGGGAGGGGAGAAGGGAGAGGGAAAAGTGAACTCCGCATGGCCAGAGGCAGACGCTGTGTGCCAGGGACCCTGCCCCCAACCCCAGGAGCTGGTGCTTCCCGAACTTGAGACAAGGCCCTGGGATGGCATCCCTCTCCCAAGGCCTTTACCACATACCAGTTGGGGAGATCTCTGGAGGCAAGAGAGGATGACCGGGAAAGGAGAGGGATGGGGCAAACTGTTTCGCATCCCCCAGCTCCCTCTGAAAGGAGCCCACAGCAAGCAGGGCCAAGTTCCTGGGAGGGGGGATGAGGGGAGCCTGACACTCACCACTGCAGAAATCCCAGCTGGGCCTGGCTGGCCTGGAGGCCCCGGTGGTCCCTAAAGAGAGACAAAGGCAGTGGGTTGGAAAGAGTCTCCAGTGAGAAGGCCCCTGGGAGGTGTGGAGGGACCGACAGCAGAAACAAACCATAAACTTCATCCTAAATCTTCCTTCCTTTTGGGTCTTGTACTTGAGTTTCTGCCAGAAGATTTGTGCCTGAGCTGAGGCCTGGGGGTCCCTGAGCTCACTGGACCTTCATGCCTGCCGCACACTGAGCAGTACATCTGGGGCTGTGCTGAGGGGACGATCTGGGACCCAGAGCCAAGTGCAGACGGCAAAGGCCTGAGGGAGTTCCCTGTGCAGTCTGGGTGTCTTCTGGGCTCCCCACCTTCCTTCTGTATTGGGAACTGTGCAGCAGGGTGTGAGGGGCAGGGGCTCAGCACCAAGCCCAAGCCTCCCTGGTCTCCTGCCACTCTCCTACCGTGGGAGGACGAGACTCAGACACGAAGGAGTGCTCCTGCCTTGCCTGGGCTGGCCCTTGTCCAAATGCCCTTCCCCCATCTCCCCCCATCTTCAGCTGTGGCACTGCTCCAATGTCACCTCCCTGAACAGAGCCACACAGAGCTACCCAGGGCTCCAAGGGCCCTCAAGTCTCTCTCAGAGCACTTCCCTCCACAATCCCAGATGGAAAGTCTGGGGCACAGTCTCCGTCCTACTCATCTGCACTCTCCTGGACAGGAATGTCCAGCACTGGGACCAGCGCACAGCAGGGGGCTGGGCGGGATGGACAGAGGTGAGAAGAGGAGCCCTGTGTCCCTCTTGTCTCCAGCCCCTGAATGAGTCTCCAGGGGAGACACAATTCAGAGTGTATGACTCCTTCTTTCATCTGTAACATGAGGGGGGACTGAGCTAGACCTGCGGTCCCCAATCAGGGAGCTCTGGACCCCTTGAGCTCTATAAAAATAGTGATGAAGAACTGAGAGTTCTGTTTTTTGGTCATGAACTATTTTTAACATTTTCAAAAGCCTGTAGCTCTACAGCCAGCCACAGTAGGGCTGCAGTAAAAGGCCAGTGTGTTTATTCAATTTTCTCTAGAACCCCACCAGTGTGGCACCCTCACACTGATCAAAGGCTCCCAATGACAGTGCTCAAGGTTACTGATGAGTAAAGTAGACGGAAAATCCATTATTACTTAATAAATATTCTCTCCAAGTCGCCCTACCTCAGTAAATACACCACCCACTCGCTCAGCTACTCCACACAGGAGTCACCCTTGACCGCTATCTTTCTGCTGTTCCCTGCCTCCCACTCACGCAGGTCCTGAGCCAGTCCTCTGCCTCTAAACACAGGCCAGCTCTGTGCTCTGCTACCGGCTCCACCACCACCATCCACCCACCGCTGAAAAGCCTCCCAGTGACACTTCTGCTTCCATTTGTGCCCTACCCCTCTGCCACCCCAAGCCCATGGTCAGAGGTCCTCCACCATCTGCATCATGTCCTCTCCAAACTCAGCTTCCCCGTTCCCACTCACGCCCCTTGACCTCCACTCCAGCCATGCTGACCTTGAGCTCCCCAAATATACCAACCTCCCCCCGCCTCAGGCTCTTTCCATCACCTGCTCCTCCCACCCCCCGCCCCAGCCCTGAACTGGATGGTCTTCCCTCAGACTACTGGACAACTGGCTCCTTGTCAAAGATTCCCCTAAAGTCACCTCCCAGTCCCTCCCTGAGACATCACATGCCTTCTGAATTAATTTGTGTTTGTTGTGCCTGCATGGAAGTCAGAATCAGGGGACCATGTCTGTCTTCCTCACTACCTTAGCCCAATGCCTTGAACACTGCTTGGCATGGAGCAGGTGCTCAATAATTATTTGTTGAATAATTGAATGATTTTTGTTTGATAAGTAAATTTGAATGTACCCAGAAAATAAGAAAATGGCAAAAAGCCTGAGAACCACTGGACTGGGTGAGCCCACAGCCCCTTACAGCTCCACACGGCCAGGGCTGCTCCTGTGGTCAGTTCTTTCAGGTCATCACCAGCCTGCCTACCACCACCCAGCGCCAATAGAATCCTCACTCTATGGAGGCAGAGACAAAGTTTACTCACAGCGTGGCCAGGGGGGCCAGGCCTTCCCTGGGGTCCCATCGCACCAGGCTCACCCTGCAGGAGCCAGAAAAAAGAAGAAAAGACACAAAAACAGAATCACACACACAGGGCTGTTAGGTGGGAGAAGGCTGAGCAGAGCAGGTGGAACACCAGTGGTTTAAGAGCCCAGCTGAGCCCTGGCCTTCAGGCCTAAGCCTTCCAGGGCCCGAGGCACCAGCCCTGCCCATGAGTATTACTGGGACAAGAAAGCAGAGCCCCAGTCTGAGAAGTCCAAGTCCTGCCTTTTTAGGCTAGTGACCCAACAGCCTATAGAAAGGGGGACCAGTTACAACCTTTTAAGAGGAGGGAGAAAGTCAAGATATGCAGTGTTGGGCAAAACCTTCCCCCCAAGGCCGAGGAGGGAGGCGGCCACTTTGCCAGTGAGAAAGAGAAAGTGGCTGCATCCCGGATCAGCAGAGCCCAGGGGCTGTCTAAAGGCAGTGTGCACAGGCCCCCAGCCCTTACCTCAGCTCCAGGCCGGCCACTGCTGCCTGGGGGACCTGGATTTCCACAGTCACCCTAAAAAAGAGAGAGGCAACTGTGGCTCACCAGGCTGCCACTTGGCTCCCTGCACCCCAAGTTGATCCCACACCAGAGAGATCCAGCTACATGCCCCAGCTCTGGCCCAAGGCCCTGGCACTCTCAGGCGGGTAGATGGGAGAAGCTCTGGAGAAGCCCTGATCCAGTCGGCCAGCCACCAGTGGCCTCAGGAGGCTTGGATGCTGGGATGGCACCTCAGCCAAGGATCAGGTGGGATGTCCACTCTGACTGGGATGCCACATCTGCCTGGGGTCCTTACCTTTGGTCCTGGGAGGCCAGGATGTCCCGTTTTCCCCTTGAAACCCTGGAAAAAAAGCAGGAACTGCCACATCCCTTGCCTCAACCAGAGGCTCCCTATCCTCCTTCCTCAGGTTAAACAAATTAGACCAATCCTCGGAGGACCTGAGCTACCCCACACACCAAGGCAGAGCTGCACCTGCTCAGCTTTAGCACCTCCCAGCTCCTCCCTGCAGCTCCACTTACCGGGGGTCCCATGAGTCCGGGTGGGCCAGGGGAACCAGGGTCTCCCTAGGGAAAGAGACCAGGGGCATTGAGACTGGAGCGTTGTCCAGCTTGTACCCAACTCATTCACCAATGTTTTCTCCCTTCTCCAGACCCTTCCCCAACTGTCCAGGATGGAGGGAAGTCATATAGTTAAGAGGGAAGACTCCAAGCCAGGCTCAGTCTCTGACTGGCTGTGGCCCCTGCATGAGCCCCACCCCCTCTCTGGACCTGTTTTCCTGCTTTTGGGTTTAGAAGAGGGTTGACCTGCATGCTCTGCCCTTTGCCATGGCTCCATCCCTTTCAGACTCCCCAGCAAAATCAGACCCAAGGAACCAGGCTTGCTCAAGTCCTTCCATGTCCACAACCTGGTTCTTCCTGACACTAGCCTAATTGGGTGCCTTGGGTTAACCTATCCACTCAAAGCTGGGAACCTCGGTGCCAGCCAGTGGGAGCTGTGGACAGGGCCAGAGTCCAGGTTCCTTATGCCATTGTGACCACTTAGGCCCCGCTGTCTGTGCAGGCCCTGAGCCAGGCGCCCAGCACAAGTGGGGCCCCTAGGGGGTGCCAGTTTCCTTGGTGTCTATTTCTGGGTAGAAACTTACTTCACTGTCCTGCCTTTGGTAAGGCCTGGCTCATCCAAGCTGGCTAAGGCTACCAGGAGAACTGAGACAACCAGGGTCTCTGGGGTCATCAGGGAGGTGGGGTATGGAGAAAGGCAGACCGAGGGAAGGAGTGGGCACCCCTTGACAGAGGTGGGGGCCACTTCATTTCCTTCGGGGTTCCCTGGACTTTGGCTCTTGGAAAAGGAAGAAGGAAGGGGGTGCCCTCCCTGGCCCACCATCTCACCCTCAAGCCGGGCTTGCCGTCCTTCCCATCCAGACCATCCAGGCCGGCAGGGCCCTGGAAACAGCAGAAAGGCATTTCTACAGGCCTGAGCTGGAACCCTCCAGCCTCCCCACCCCTCACCCAACTCCCAGCCCTACCATATACACACGCACCCATACACATGCACACGCACACGCACACGCATATATAACTCACGCCTATCAGGCTAAGAGGGCATACACTCACCTGAATCCCGGGAGGTCCTGGTGGCCCAGGGGGACCAGGCATGCCTGATGGGCCTCGAATCCCTTCGCTGCCCTGGAAACAAGCCCCCCAACAGTCAGCAGGGCCTCATCCCATGCTGGAGACAAGGTCCTGGGCCACATGTTCGGTGACTACTGGAAGTCAGGGCAGCTGGCTTCTAACTCAGTTCTGTTCTCACCTAAGTAGATATATTCCACACACCGCTCCCCCAAGAGACTCTGTCTTCATCTCCAAAGCATTCCTCGCTACTCCATGAAGAAGCAACAGAGCCTATGAAGACCAGAATCTTCTCCAGGGTTGAACAGGGGCTGGCGTGGTGGGTGCTCAGTAGCATGTGCCAACTAAAGGCATTCAATTCCCATCAGTCCCCACAAGGAGCCAAGCACTATATAGCCTCTGATTCTCCCAGGTGAAAAAAGGGTCGCCCTGTCCTCAAGGAGTTCACAGTCCACTGAGGGTCACAGGCTCACAATGAGGCCAATGCAACAGTCCCTGTGCTCTGTGGGAATGAGAGGCCACGGGAGCTCAGAAGAGGCTCACTCTGGCCCGGTTAGGGAAAGTGTCACAGAAGTGTTACCAGATGCTGACTCAGGTTTGTGCAGGTGGAGAAGCAGGGAGCTTCAGAGAAGGATAGGATTTGGAAGTGGTTAGATGCCTGGCCCAGCCAAGGGTGTCCAGGGAGCCAGTGTGATGGGTGGGAGAGGAGGCTGGGGAAGTTAGAGCTTGGTTGGCTGTGGGCCCTGAACACTGTGCTTAACTTTATTGAAAGACCTGTGATTTTCAAACTGTACTTCTCAGAGTCCTGAGGGTTCCTGGAGGGCCTCTGAGCTAAGGGCACAAACTAGGGGCCCAGAGGATGGGCTCCAGGACCCCGTACCCTTGCCTTAGCCAGAGAAGCTCCACTTGTATCTGTTTTATAGACTGAGTGTCCACATGAGCTTCTGTGTGATAAAAAGACCTGAGAACTACAAAATAAAGTGAAAACCACTGCTACAGGCACTGGGGAGCCATTGAAGTTTCAAAGTAGGGGAGTGATAACAGATCTTTTGAATTAGTGTGTTTATGGGAGAAGGGGGTTAGGCAGGCAGCTCAGTGGGGAGGGCTGCTGCATTCCCCAGTGGGGAGAGGGTGGCTTCCCTAGAGCAGTGGCTATGGGGGTGGCCAAGGGGAAGGGACCCAGTTAGAAACCCCACAAAGGGGGTGGGTTAGGGGAGAGCTCTGGGTGGCTGTGCAATGCCACCAGCCACCAGGAGGGGTCAGCACAGCCCTAGAAAATGTCAGCTCCACAGGGAATGGGGAATGAGAACCCCTGGCCAGAGGTTTGGGATTGTCTGCAATGACCAGCCTAAGGTGAGCAGGCAGCCCTGGAGGATAAAGCAGGGCAGAGGGCTCTGGCAGGGGCTGCCACCAAGGTCCCTTAGAGAAAGGAAGGGAGGTGGGCCCACCACTGCCTCAACCATGGCTGGTAGGCACTGGTTCTGGGAAGCAGCCTGGGGGCTCTCCTGGGCTGGGAAGGAAGTCTCAGTTTTGCCCGTAACTGGCTATGTGACCCTGGGATGTCCTTGCCTCTCTGGGCCTCATTTCCTTACCAGAACACTGAATAGTTAGACCAAAGTAGCCCTTCTATAAGTCATTCCAGCTGTGTGGGCTTCCAAAGAAAAGAAGCTCCCCACCAGGGTACAGGCCTCCTGCCCCTCCCTCTGGGCAATGACCCCCTTGCTCCAAGCTCAGTCAATCTTGGGGACTCCTTACACCACCCAGCTGTCACATCTTAGAAGCCCAGAAATTGGGCTGAGACAGGGATGTCAACTCCCCAGACCAGGGTAGTTTAGCAAGCCAAACCCGGGGGCAGCCAGAGTGGGGCTCCCCCCTGTAACTCCCGCCTGATGAGTCACTCTCTGTACCCTTGGGGACACCTCCAGGTTAATTTCTTCCAGCTACTGTCAGACCCAGAAGGCAAATGCCCAGAGCTCTCCTTGCTGTGGGGCTTCTAGGGCTCCCAGTGTCCGCACACTTCCTCCTTCCCTCAACTCCCCACCTTCCCCCTTAGGAAATTAAGCTGGCCTAGGCCGGCCTGTCACATCCTAGTCACTCACCTCTCACTACACCCCTCTGCCTCCTCCCCATCCATCCTCTCCCATCAGGCAGGGACCTCAGCTGCAGAGGCTGGCAGGTGTCCTGGGCCCTTCCCTAGGAGCCCACTGGTTTGCCCTGAGGCCCTATTACTAGTATGGGAGTTGCTAGGGCCATTGTGGAGGTCCTTTCCCCACCCTGGATGTAACTGAAGCAGTTACTGAATTTCCAAAGGCTTGATGCTGGAGGTGAAACAAGGGTGTGGGAGCTGAATGACTCAGATTTGTGACTGTGGCCAACTTGGGGTCCTGCTTACCTTTTCCGCTTGGGGGCCGGGTGGGCCAGGTGCTCCTGCTTTGCCTGGGAATCCAGGGGGACCCTATGTCAACAAAAGAGCAGGCAGGAATGAACATGGGGCTGGAGGGGGAGCTCCCTCCTTCTTCCTATTGCGTGTGCTTCACTGCTGTTGATGCTTTCTAGAAACACCACCCAGGAGTATGAGTCCGGCTGGCCTGCTAGGCTGGGGCCCACCCAGGAGGCCCTGCTCTCCAGGTCCTGGCTGCTGGACTCAGGCCTGGCCACCCAGGTTGTTCCCCCCGAGCCTCTTCCCTCCCCTCATAGGCCCATCTAGCCAAGCCTGGCCCAGTCAGCTTGCCCCTTCCAGATGGAATCACATCAGACAGAGCTGGTTTGTGTCTTCACTTACCGGCGGGCCTGGAAAGCCTGGCTGGCCTTGAAACCCCTGCAGGAGGAAGCAAAGGCCAGTTCACTGTGCCATCCCTACTCTCCTACCTGGCCATCCAGGTAGAAGTGACAGGGTGATGTTGCTTCTAGACATGGACCTTGCCCTCCACTCTGCCCCAGATGGCCAGCAATTGAGGCTCTGGGCATGAGGTGGGAGGTTACAACTCAAGATGATGGGGGCTGGGAGGCTACAGCTGGTCACCCCTCCACCCTTGAAGGTGACCACCAAGGAGAGGACCCAGCCTCTTTCTTGCTTCCCCCCCAGCCATCCACTGTGGTCAGAACAGCTAGTTAGCCAGGTCCTAGTTGCCACTCACCTGGTCACCCTTCTCACCCGAGTTCCCTTGGGGTCCTCGCTCTCCTCGGGGACCCTGTCACCACAGAGAACAATGCAGCAGGAACTCAATCTTCCTGCCCTCAGATCCCAGGGCAGGACCAGGACCAGGACCAGGACCAGGGGTCCCCATGTCCACATCTCTCTGACCTTCCCTTACTCACCGCCGGGCCTGGGGGACCTGGGAGGCCTTCAGATCCTGGTGGGCCCTTGGTACACAAAGGAGCAAAATCAGTAACTCTGACTGGAGTGGGCAATCGGGGGATGGGGCAGGGAACGAGACATGGAGCAGAGGCAGGGGATGTAGTGGGAGACCCCTCTAAGCTGGCAGGACCCCTCCCCCTGGTCTGTTCAGGCTTCCCCTCTCATCTGAGCTAGTGGATTATACTCTTAACTAGTCTTGCCCCTTCCTGGCTCACTCCAAGCCAGCCAGCAACAGGCTTCCATCTTCTCCAACACTTGGATTATACACTCTTGCTTCACAACCTCCCATGGCTCCCCTCTGCCGAGTGAATGAGGAGCACGCTTTCCACCAATATTGGTTTTGAGGCATTCTGGGGTCTGGAACCAGCCACCCCTTCCCCTTCACTTCCCTCTCCCTTGCTTACCTCCTGCTTGCTTGGCCAGCCAGCTGTCCCTTAACCACACTGCACATTCACACCCTGGGCCTTTGCATGCTGTACCCACTACCTACAATGCCCCCTATTCCCAGGTCCCTTCCAGGTCTCTTGAATCATTAGATTATTAGATGGTCAAAGCTGTTCCTTCAGAGCCCCCAGCCATGGCCTCTCCCTCTGGGATTGCCCAGGACAGACAACCATGTGTCCCCCAGCCCAGCTCCATTCGGGGCCTCCCTGACCCTGCATGTGGCAGCACCTGCACACCGCTCCAGCCCTCACCTATTTCCTCCACCCGTCTCATCTCAGAATCTGTTTATTCATCTGCTATCGTCCCCTCCCCCTGGGATGTGAGCTCCACGAAGGCCAGGGACACGGCATCCTCAGGCCGTGGCGCCCACAAGAAATAGCTGTTATTGAACAAATGCGGTGTGGTCGGCTGCGCCCGCCGAGGCCTCACTGACATGTGTGAGCAGGAGGGGAAGACTAAGGTTTGGGAGGTTTATCAGACTGAGGTTCAAATGCAGACTTCACCCTAACTCACTAACTAGCCGCGGGACCTTGGGTGAGCCATGTCACCTCTGAGCCTCAGTGTCCTCATCTGACAACAGCCCAGCTCCTGTACTCAGCGAGGGCCTGGCTCTGCAAAGAGTGGCTCTGGGCTCGCAGGCGGGGGTGGGAGGACTGACCAGGTGGCCGAACTGGGTCTAGATCCCAGGTCTGGGCCTTTCAGGCCCACCCCTGTCAGCCTGCCTTTGCTGGGGTGGGGGTGGGAAGGGGGTCTCCTGCCAGCTGACTCCTGGCCCCCCTCCCCTTGGCAGCCCGGGCCATTGGCTCCATGAATCCTGCTGGGATTCTCCTCACTGCTCTGGCCTCCGCAGCCACCAGCCTGGCCGACTGCTTGAGATGCAGCAGGAGTGACTCAGGGGGCAGGGAAGCAGGGGTCATGCCCCACCCTCACAGGCTTCTGGGAAAATCTCTAGTGGTGGTGGAGGCCACGGGCAGGGCCGGCTCTCTTTGAAGCCCCGCTCCCACCCACACGCTGAGCTGCGACTCAGACTCACCGATTCTCCCTTCTCTCCCGAGGGCCCAGCGTAGCCACGCTCTCCCTTGATGCCCTGATGAGCAAGCAGAGAGAGAGGGTGGAATGAGGCCCGTGGCCTGCTGTCATGGTGTTAATGCGAGGGGTGGAGACCGCAGCTGGTACACAGACAGCAGGGGGAGGAGAGAGGTGGGCTGTGCCTCACCTGCCACTGCGGCCCTCAGTGGAAAGGGGGGACATGCCCACCCAGCAGGCCTCTGTGTCGGGTGACACCTCAGTGCTGTCTCTCCAACTCTCTCAACCTCCCTCCCCCTGGGAAGCAGATCTGTCTTGCTGGTCTTGGCCTCCAGGGGTACTCTAAGAGTCTGGCCCTCAATGTGCAGTGACTGCAGTGGGCCCTCCCAAGTAAAGTGGGGGGACCAAGCCATCCCACCAAGGGGGTTTCCATCAGGGGCTGTGCATGGATGGCCCAGCAGAGGCACAGGCTGAAATGCTTAGAAAGGAAGGAATCTGCTGAGGGAGGTCCATCCCTGGTCCTGTCCTGACCACCACCCCAAGGGTCCAGCACCCCCAGAGCCAGGGTCCCCTTACTCACAGGCAGTCCCGGTGGGCCCATGGAACCTGGGTAGCCAGGCTGCCCTGGAGGGCCCTGCAAAGAAAGGTAGACATGATCAGCCCCCTAACATTTCTGCTCCCCCTTCCTGGGCAAAAGGGTGGCCAAAGCCAGAATACCTGGAGCTACCACTCAGCAGGCACCCACCCCAAGGCCCTGGGAGCTGACCAGAGGAGAAGGCCCAAGGCAGGGGCTGATGAGGACCAGGGACGAGGGTAGGGGGACCTGCTGAGTGCTACAGGAAGAGGGAGGGAGAAAAGCCCCCGGGACATTGGTGGAAGCCAGGGGACAGGGGTGTTTGCCCCTTACAGGGAGTTGGGTACATGGAGATTGGCCTCCTTTGATCCTGAGGTGGTGTGAAGATCCCCATACTGAGGGAATCAGGACCGAGGGGCAGAGAGTTTCAAAAGTAGGGGTCCATCTCCCATCTTCCACACAGCAGCCACCCTGCGGCCCAAGCCATGTGCCCAGGGCTCCCCATCTATCTCCATCCCTTGCCGGCCTCCTCTTACCGGTTCCCCCTTGTCTCCTGTCAGGCCCCTGAGGCCGCGCTCTCCTTGAAGACCCTTGGAGAGAAAAATCATAAGAAATTGCAGGAAAGGACATTCCCCACCCAGCCCCTAACTCCTGCCCCCTGTCCCACAGCCCTCTGTTTCTGTTCCAGGCAAAGGTGGGGGTTGTTGGTGGCCCCCTAGGATCCCCAGCAAGGTGTCCATAGGGCGTGTGCCCTAGAAGGGTAACTGTTGGAGGTATAAACTCCCATACATGGGTGCCTCTCAGAAACATACCCCCCAAGACAGGTAGCTACAGCAATATGTCCCCTAAGTTGGTGACTCCCAGAGATTACCTCTCAGGTAACTATCATTGGTGTGCCCTATTGTGTAGTAACTTGTCTGGGGTGTACCTTTAGGAGGGTGACACATATGTGCTCCCCCTGTGGTGGCAACTGTTAGGAGAGGTGTCCCTAGAGTGATGCTCCCACCAAAATGTATCACCGGATACCCAACACTTACCTGTGCAAGTCTTTCCCCTCCCCCAGTCAAAATCACCTTCTTTTGGGGACACAGGGGAGAGATATGGGAAGGCTCCCTTCAGAGCAGTCCCTATCACTTTTCACTTTTCGGGGTGGAAAGGGATCTCAGTGTCAATCAAAGCCAGAGTCCCCACCCTACTCCCCGCTCTGCCCCTCCCACATTCACCTCACCATCCAGGGGCCGTCTGCCCCTTCTCCCTCATGCCCACAAGAGACGGCGCCCAAACCTTTCCACAACACAAGACAGATGGCTAGACGGACAGATGGCCCCTTCACCCAAGCAAGCAGAAACAGACAAGGCCCGGCCAGGATGAGGGTGTGGGGACAGATGGAACTGTGGCAAGGAGGGGCCCTGCTCCCTGGGCCTTCGTCACCAGGCCTGGGAGGAGTGGAGCCAGGCCCCAGGAGCACAAAATCTGACAAACAAGAGGTTAGTGTCCATGACCCAGGAGGGAGCAACAGTGAGGATGGAGATGATTTAAACACACTTGTGATGATGATGAAGGCAGAGCAATTAACGACACCTGGCAGAAGGAGCAGACCAAGATGTCGGGAACAGAGGGGCAGGGCCCCATGACACTCGGAAACCCCACTGGCTGGCATCACGTGCCCAGCCTCAGAGCAGACTGGGACTGGAGCCAAGAAAGAGGAAGGAAAGAGGAGGAAGCTGAGACTTTCCTCCAGGACGGTGGGAAAGGTGTAGGCATTGTCACCTTTTGGTCCCTGGGTGCCTCTGGACAGCCTTGCCAAGCAGCAGGGCAGCAAACCTGTGCCAGCCTGCAATGTGAAGCCCTAAAGCTTTGGCATCTCTGCCAGGCTCGGTGCCAGGTGCCTGGCAGGGCCCCAAGAACGACTTTCAGCAAATCTCAGTCAACACCAAAGGTGGGAGAAGCAGGAGGCAGAAATGAGAAGGGAGGAAAAGAGGCCCCTAGAGGCACCAGCTTAAAATAAGAAGGTAAAATAGCTCCAGAGGACCTATGGGGAGTGATGTGCGATTGTGGGGAGGGAAAGGGGAAGTGGAAGGGGTGCAGAGAAGGAAAGCAGGAGAAGTGGGAGAGGGGAAATGAAAAGAAGGCAGAGACTGGGAGGGTGTCCAAGCTGCTGGGACCTCAAGGAACCTGTGTCGTTAGCTACCATGCCTGCGGGCGGACAAGGACGAACACGGAGGGTGGAGGTGAGGGCACGGCAGCAAAGGAGACAAGCAAAAGCCACAGAGACCTGGCTGGGGGGGAAGGGAGGTCGAGCAGCGCTAGGTTCTTACAGGCAATCCGGGGGAGCCAACGGCACCAGGAAAACCTGGGGGGCCCTGGGGGGAGAAACAGGCAGGTCACATCTCACAAGCACAGCCTCTCTGGGGCACAGTCAGGGGCTGAGGGGTCATGGGAGAGGTCACGGGACTATTTCGAGGCAGCTGGAAAAGATGCTCATTGGAAATCTTGGCCCAGAGACATGTGTTCCTCCCCTTGGCTCCAGGAAGAATGGCTCTGCCATCAGCAGAGATGCGGACAGGCCCCCAGAGTCAAGCAGCCCTTCCCAAGTCTTCCCGAGTCTAGCTGAACCCCCTTGCTGGAGTGGAAGCTCCGCACGCCGGGGACCTGACCTCCAAAGGCCCCTCAGATAGCTCCCGCCAGCCATATGTTTTCTCCAAAGAACGCATTTTCAGTTCTTCCAGTCTTTTCTAGTCACTTCTATTCTCCTGCCATATCAACACCATAGAGAACTCCAGGGAGGAGGCCCCCGGTCTGGCCTATGTAGACTTGTCCTTGGGATGGCCCTACGGAGCGGTGGAGGGCAGCTCCATCTCAGCCTCTGGCCCCTGTAGGGACTGGTGTCACGGGGGCACAGAGAGATCTGACCAGGTCGCCACATGCTTTCCTGGCTGCCAAGACCATGAACCAGAAGACTAGGCCCGCCTGCCCAGGGCAGCCTGGATCCCTTGTGCAAAACACAGCAGGGACATGGATGGGGAAACACGGATGCACCCCCGAGGGCCTCCTCAAAGCAAGACCACAGGCACAGCAGGCCAGTTCCCAGGGGCCCGGTGGTGGGAGTCCACGGTCCCCACAGACGCTCCGGCACGAGAAAGGAGTGGGCAGTGGCAGTTTCCTCTGTCTGCCCTGCCCAGCTTCCTGGAGACAAGGCAGCAGAATGGTGTCCAAGCACTAGGACCACTCTGAGAGCTTCTCAAGCAAACCAGGAAACCGCAGATACTTACAATAGGGCCTGGAGGACCTGGGGAGCCCCTAGTGCCAGGTGGACCCTGCAAAGGAAGCCAAGGGAAATGGGTGAAGAGGCTCAGGCCCATGGAGCCTGGGGTCTCAGTGGCCCTCCTCCTGGCTCACCACAATCAGAGCATACAGGCAGCTGATGCCAAAGCAGGATGTTAAAGCTGACGCTAAACCTTTCATTCAGTTCATTCAATCATCCAACAAACATTTATTGAGCAGCTACTTTGTACCAGGCACTGGCCTAGGTGCTGGGGATGCGGCAATAAACAAAACACAAAAATCCGAGCCTCATGGTGCTTACACTCTAGGGGAGCGGTGGACAGTAATAAATAGAACAGGGTATGGCACAGGGTTGGTGTTCAGTCAATACCTATGGGATGTTCTTAAATGAAGGAAATACACAGTGTGTCAGACAGTGATGAGTGTGGTGAGACAGAAGCAGCTAGGCTGGGAGAGAGAGTGTCCCACGGACCGAGAGCAGAGAGGAGGCCAGTGTGCGAGGAGAGCAGATGAGGTCAGAGCAGAGAGAGTACCGCTGACCTAAGGCCTCAGAGGACTCCCAAGAGACAGGGAGCCACTGGAGGGCCCAAGAAGACATTTGGCAGGAATGAAAATGCCCTCCGGCACTAAGGGCCACTGTGCAGATGAGGGCCCAGCCCCATCTTACCTCTTCTCCTCTCTGGCCCGGCAGACCCGGAGGACCGGGCAGACCGGGGCTCCCAGGACAGCCCGGATCTCCCTCAATGTTGTCTCCCTGGAGTGGACAGAGATGGTGGGAGTGAGCAGGCGGGGCCGCTCCCTGTGGGGCTCAGGGTGGGGGGTGAGGAGAAGGTGACGGCCCACTCACCCGGGCCTCCTCAGCTCTGGGGCGCTCCCTCTCTGTGAAGCACTGTGGGGGACAATGAGAGTCTCTGTCAGGTGAGGCCACCCAGAGCTCTCCCTGCACCAAGGCCACCCCTGAGCCAAGCCTCCTACCCGGGCACAGTTGTCAAGGCCTGGCACGCCGGGGATGCCCTGGTCTCCCTTCTCTCCTTTCTGCAGGAGGGCCGCTGGGCGGGCCTTCTGCCCCTGGACACAGTCCCCGCAGATGCTCTGAGGAGGGAAAGAAGAGGGCAGTGGGGCATGGGCCTGGGCCAGTCAGGAGGGGCCAAATGGAAGAACACCGCCCCCCCCCCGCCCCCGGCTAAACTCAGCCAGGACACTGCCTGACAGGCAGTCCTCCACCCACACTCTCCTTCCCAGCCACATCCCTGTGGCAGCTTTGCTCCATGCTCGTGGGACCCAATCCCAACACCGACTTTGAGTTTCCTCCAGGAAGAAGCTCTGGTGGGGCCCCGCCAAAGCCACTTTCCAGACAGGCGTGTGGGAGGAGCAGAGGGGCCCACAGAGGGACCATCTGTCCCTGCTGTTCCTGCAACCTGCACCCGCTGTGAGGACATGCACGAGGATTCAGACTGAAAAGGCCGACTCCAAACAGCTTCTCCAGGAGCAAAGGGAGCAGCTGCAGGAGCAGCCAGGCCTTTTGCAGACACCCTCTGGGATGCAGGCTGCCCTCTGTCCCCCAATAGATCCCGACCGCCATAGACTCCAGGTTTGCTGGGCCTGACAGTTTTTCCGGCAAGAAGGTCCTCCTTGTACTGGGGGCTTTAACCTCTTGGGGTCACAGAGCCCTCTGAGAGTTTGATGGAAGCCACAAGTACTCTTCCCAGAAAAATAAAACCCACTAGTGAAAAGTGGGCTCCAATTTTAGAGGCCCAGGGAGCCTGGAGTCTATGCATAGCCTGGGGGGTCCGTGGACCCCTAGGCAGGGGACCCTGCTCCACCTTTACTGTTCACTGCAAAGCCCAATGATAATAGGTGTCATCTACTCAGCACCCATATGCCAGTAATCGTAATAGGCCTTTGCAGTTATCACACTCAATCCTGACAGCACGAGGCAGGTCATCTAATAAGCAATGTGGAGATAAGAAAGCTGACACTCAAAGAGACAGCGTGACTTGTCTAAGGTATAGGGGAGCCTGGACTAAACCCTGGTCTGTCTGAGGCCCGAGCTGGTTCTTGGTCCACAGCCCCAGGCTTCCTCTGCGCTATGGGTGCATGTGGTAGCGGGGCTCCTGGTCAGCACCCTCTGGGGTGCCATCTGACTTCCCTCCAGAAAACTGTTTAGGGCCCTCTGTAGAGCACCTGGTTAAGAAACCATCAGATGAAATGTTACACAGAGAAATGTTAAATCCTACATGAGCTGCACAATCACGTGCCCAGGGGCAGGACCTGGGGGAACCCCAGATGGCTGGAAGCCTAGAGGAGGAAAGCTGCGGTTTCATTGCCACAACCCCACTGTGATCCAACACATAGCTGCTGCCAGGTTAACCTGGCCTCGGGCTGCTCCTGGAGACATCTGCTGTCTAGAGCAGGGCGGGGCCAGCACTCCCCATGACCAGGACCCAGTGGGGTAGTGGGACTAGATAGTATAAGAAGGGGATGGCCAGGACAGGGGGTTCTGGTGGCCAAAGCTTGGGAGGAACCCTGAGGATATCAAGCCAGAGGAGAGAAGGGTTCAGGTCTCATCTCCAGAGGTGACTGAGCAAAGGAGGGCTGTCACCATTGGTTCTCAAGGGGAACCTCTGCCCAGTTGGAGAGGCCAGACCAAGCCACAGTCCTTGGGTGTGACCTTGACACTGTCTGCTGGCCCTGGCACAGGTCGACTCTCCTACCAGGACCCAAGTCCACTTGTATCACTAGAATTGATTCTTGAATCCCATCTCCTCCCTGGATTCTTTCTGCATTGACCAGAGGACGGCTGAAGCCTTCTTCCAGGCCCCCACCCAGTCTTATCTTAGAATGTAACCTTGGTAGGCAGGCCCAGCAATCCTACCAGTGAGCTTTTACCCTCCCTGCTCTGCTCTGGATGCTGCTGGGCTCTGCCCTGGCATGACCAGGGTGGTAGCAGGCTTTAGGGTTGGAACTGCCAACAGCATCCACCACATGGGTAACTTCTCAGTGTTCCTTCAAACAGTCATTTGGCAGGTATTGACTGAGGGTCTATTAGGAGCCAGGCACCAAGCTAGGCCTCACAGACATGCTTGGAAGACAGACATATTGCCCACAAACAACTTCATCAGCAGCGCTCTCTGCCACCCCCTCCAGTGCCTAATCCCTCCCTCTTACCCTCTTACCTGAAGGAGGTGCTGTTCAATGGGTAAGGATCCCTGCAAGAGATAGACATGAGGACTAAGGCAGGGGCAGGGAAGGAGGAATGAGACTTATGGCATTAGGTAGAGCCTTGGGAAGCCACTTGCCATCCAGGCTTCTCCCAGTTTTGGAAGAGGAGAGAAGAGGGATCCCCACTGCAGCTCAGGGAGCTGGCCTGGCAAGCTCAGCCCTGGGAGGGGCGGGGAGGCAGCTGGACAGAGGGTCCTGGCAGGTACCTACCAGTTCTGCAGTTAGCCCAGGTTGTCCTGGCAAACCATTGTGTCCAGGCACTCCCTGCAGCCAAGAAGAGATGCGAGTGAGTGGGTTCCGTTCTCTAGCGGGGGACACCCTGCTTCATTCCCTCCATACTTTCTGCTTCTTCCCCTCATCCTACAGAGCTGAGCCCATATTCTTAGTGCAAATCCCAAGACCCTTTGTAGGAAAAACTGAGGAGGCCCAGCGGGGTGACTCCCCAAACCAGTCCAACAGGGTGTTTTCTCCCCATGTTACAGGAAGTCAGAAATTAGGCAGAGGGTCTTCTATATAGTAACTATTTGTTCTTTCTGTGCTAAGCCCTTTTCCTATATTTTCTCATTGAAGCATCACAATTCTATCGGTGAGCTAGGTGTTATCTCCATCTTAAAAACAGAAAAAAAGAATCCAGAGATGGTGAGTAACTGGCCGAGGTCACAGGACAAGCAAGGCACAGAGGTGAGATTCCGAGTGAGGACCACTGACTTAACTCCTCTCTCAACCACTATTTCAGCAACATTCCTCAAAAGACACTCCCCAGAACATCCTTATACACACAAGGTGAAGGCTGGGGAATCTGACCTAGCTAGTTACAAATTCCCACTACCTGTATAACTTTTGGCAGGTTACTTGGGGGGGGGGGGAAGCTCTCTGTGCCTCAGTTTCCTTATCTGTAAAACAGAGTTAGTTTAGGGTGAGGCTTAAAGGAGACCATAGCTGTAAGGAGCTTAGTACAGAGACTGGCAAGCAGGACGCACACGTGAAATGATTGCCAGCCAAACTCTGTTCCCCTAGCAGACTCACCATGTGCATTTGCATATCAAACACTCAGTGGAGGCAGGGAGTGTGCTTCCCTTTAAATCCCGGGTGCCCAACACGGAGGAGGCATGCATTAATACATGTTGCTTGAACGCGATGTTGCTCGCCGGGCTCTCCCCGCACAGGATTTCCTTGGCCACCCTGAGAGTTGTCCTCCCTCAAGTCCCAGCTCCCGGCAACAGAACATGCCATCTTCTCCCACCAGCCCACCCTATTTCAGGGCAGGTGCCACCAGGCCTGGGTCAGACCCCATGTTCCTCCCAGACCCCTCTTGCACTGCCACACATTGTGCCCAGGTCTGTTCATTCTGTTTCCTAAATGAGTTAATAGGAGAAAGTGCTTAGAACAGCGCCTTGGGAAAGGAAAACACCTTGAATGTGTTAATTACAATTATGCCCTAAATTATTATTCAGCCCCTGCTCTACTCTCCATTGCCCATGTTTTTATTCAAGCTTGATTTTCTTTTCCTGTCCCCCCCAAACTAAAACTCCCACCTGTTGTTCTACTGTAGATGTGAACAGCTATCTACTAGCTATCTAGCCTTGGGCACATTTCCTAACCTCTGTGCCTCAGTTTCCTCTTCTGCAAAATGGATGAGGGTTACTTGACAGAATCAAGCAGTGGCCTTGGACCAGTAAGTGCCGTTTATCCCTGAGCCTGTTTCTGCACATGAGGAGGAGCCGCAGGAGATGGCCTGGCCAGGAGGACCTGCACCCTGTCTAGCACAGGGCTAGTGTCCGTTAGTGGCAGCCTCAGCTTGGTCCCCAGCACTGGCACTGGAGGACGACCCTGGTGCCTGGAACCAGGCCCAGCAGTCACTCTTTTCTGCCTCACTCCCCAGCATGTCTTGGCAGGGTTCACACTGCATCAGCGTGAGCTTGTTAACGGATCACTTTGATAACGACTTCCCCAAGCAAACTGCAAGCCCCCTGCAAGCAGATTCCTGTTTTCCGGCAGGAGTGTAGCAGGAAGCCTGGACACTTGGTAAATGTGTGACTGCCCCTGGGGGACCCAGAATTGGCTCTACTTCTGCCTCTGGAGGAGACAGAACTGTGATGCCAGTGGAGACTCCCATAAGCAGTGTGTGTGTGTGTGTGTGTGTGTGTGTGTGTGTGTGTGTGTAAAATTGCAAAATTACAAGCTTCCATGTGATCCTGCTCTGCTTCTTCAGGCAAGAATCATTCTTTCAGGAGCTGAGAGCCAGACATGCAGAAGCCACTGTCTGTGCCTCCTAGGAGCTCTGGAAAATGTGGCCTGGTGTACAAACTACTGGGGAACTGTCCTGAAAGGCAGCACCAGGAAGCTCAGTTCAGTGCCACCAACTCCTAGCCGGATGACCTTAGCCAAGATTCTTCACCTCCCAGAGCCTCAGTTTGCCCAGCTGTGACTTAGGGATAACACCACCTTTCTACTAGAGTTGATGCAAGGCTCCAATTAATGAGAGAATGGATGTGAAATAATAATAGTTGTCATCATAATGATGGCGAATGCCTTCTAAGCATCTACTACGTACCAGGCGGGGTTCTATACATTTTGCATGCATTGACTTGTTTAAAATTCACAATAGCCCCATGAGGTACATGCTGTAATTATCTCCACTTAACAGATGAAGGACTGGAGACACAGAGAGGGTAAGTAACTTGATCAGCACCACACAGCTAGCACATAGCAGAGCTGTGGTTCAAAGTCAGGCTGCCAGATCCTGGAATGAACACTAATCACAGGACGGCAGGGAGCTCAACTCCAACTACGCCCCCAGACTATCTCTGGCCTCCTCGCCAGAGGGGGCACTTTCCTACCTCTGGCCTTTGCACCTGCTGCTTTCCTGTCAGGAATGCTCTCCTTCATAGGCTCACTCCTCATTTCCTTTAAGTCTTGATTCAAATGTCACCTTCTTTTCAACTTTTCCCCCAAATCTCTTCCCTGCCCTCCTCCCATTTTCTATCTCTACTCCCTGCTTTATTTTCCTCCTTAGCATGTATCACCTTCTAACATACTGTATTTTATTTATCTCCCTCATCATCTGTCCCTTCTACTAGAATGCAAGCTCCAAGAGGACAGGGATTTTAATTTTTGTCCACTGTTTTGTCACCAGCACCTAAAAATACAGTCCCCGATTTTGGGTTCCTGACAGCTGGCCAAGGCCTGAGCCTGGCTGGCATGGGTGTCAGTAGGGTGCCTGGGCTAGCTCACAACAGGACATCCCTTGAGAAAAGGCTGGAGTGCACACAGCCTGCCCTAAGGGTCAGCAGGCCCTCCACACCACTCTGGGAGCAGGAGTACAGAGGAGTGAGAAATGACAGCTGTGTGTGCTGGGCGGGGGAGCAGGACACTTGGGCTCCAGCATGAAGCATGCGCCTTGCCTCCCCAACTTATTCACTTCCCCCTCATTTACCTGTAGCCCTGGCATTCCAGGGGGGCCTGGTGGTCCGGGAACACCTGGGGGACCCTGAGGGAGAGAAGAAATAATTAGACCCAGAAGAAAGCTCTGCCCCATTGCCGGGGGCAGTGGCGTGAAGGTGGGCAAGCCGAGGGGCGCTGGCGGACAAGAGGAGAAACAGAGGAGACAAGCGACACACACCTGCGGGCCCGGCTGCCAGGAGCTGCCCATCCAAAGTCCCGGAGCACCCTGGGTGGGAGTGGGGGTCGCAAAAGAAGGGGAGAGGTTACAGACAACGTCCACACCAAGCGCAGGGCTGCGTGGGGAGGCAGCTGGCTGGGGCGCAAAGCCCCGCGGGCCATTGCATGTTGGGCTGTGGCGGGAAGCCCGGCCTCTCCCCCTGGCTGGGGGGAAGGCTCTCAGCACCACTTACCGGCATGCCGGAGAAGACAGGGTCTCCTCGGGAGGGACAGGAGCACTCCCCGGGCTCACCCTGAAAAGACAGAAGCCTTTGTCAGAGGAAGGCAAGGAGGGAGGACCTTCTGGAAACTGGCATCTGGGAGGCTCTTGGGATGGAGGGGCCAGGGTTTAAATCTAAGATCTGCCTCTTATGATTGTGCACTGGGCAGTCTGTTCAACCACTCTGAACCTCAGTCTCTTCATCTGTGAGGTGGGGATAATAATACACAGACTGTCACGAGGATGGGCTGGATTAGTGTATGCAGAGTTCCTGCCCCATGGCAAGCACTCAGCCAATGGCTGCTGCTATTCCTGTTTTTAGCTTCGCCACTGTCTGCTAAGCACAGATTCTCACCTCCAGTACAGTCGCAGCTCCACCCAGCTGCAGCCCCACTCCCCGTGGCCCAGCCTGGCTTCCGTGCCCGTCTCTCGTAGTCCCTGACATCTCTGCCCTTTCATCATTAGTCCTTCCTGACCCAGTCCCTGGCCCTGTCCTCTGACTCAGCACCCACTGGAAAATGCAGCTGCCCCCCTCTGGGTGGGGGGGATCTTGGAGCTTTCTGGGTCTCCTGGGATACTGGTTGAGCCTTGGGTAAGCAACCAGATAAAGTGGGGAGCACTTGGGGCCTTTGCTCCCCGGGACCATGGAGCTGGAGGAAGTCAAAAAGAACAGGTCCTAGCATGTACATAGGCTCCCTTGGGTGGCAGGACTATAGGGGCTGCTAATTTCCCCAGAGTAATGGGACTTACCTTCTCTCCCTGAGATCCTTTTTCACCCTGCAGAGAAGAAACACAAGAAGATGAGTAGATAAGGGTGCGGACGCAGGGCCAGCTGTGGCCTCCTGATGCTTTGAGACACTGTACTCACTGGCATCCCTCTGGCTCCTGGAAGTCCAGTATGTCCTTGCTGCCCATCATGTCCCTGAAGGGAGAGAGCCCAGGGTTGGGGGTTAACGCTAGACAGCAGACAGCCATCTGTCTGTCTGCTACGGGACAGACAGAAGCAGCACCAGGCTCCCCTGGAGCCCGTGTCCCAGTGCCCACATGCTAGAGGACAAGACTGAGGCACAGGAGACAAGGAGAGGAGGGAGAAGGAAGCCTGGCATTCCCTGGCCACCTTGTGAGAGTCAGACACCAGGCCAAGCACTTGTTAGAGAACACAATGGAATCCTCACCCCAGCCCCAAGGATGGTACTATTCTTTTTCACAGGTGAGGAAACTGAGGCTGAAAGAAATTTTGTAACAGACCCAACAGCACAACTGCGCCCATGTCTGTGTGGCCCAGGGTCCCTGCTCTCTCTTTTTGCCCTTCAGTGTTGGACACACATTCTCTCTATCACAAAAGTTGTCTGAATTTATTTACTGAAGCTTCTATTTCATCAACAAGGAATTGGAGGCTCCAAGAGGCTGTCACTTGCATAAGGTCACTGCTAGTGAGTGCAGGCCGGGACTGGGGAACCTCCTGGATGAGATTAGGCGTCAGGGAAGGTCTGGAGAGGTCAGCCTGGCCACATGTGCACTCCAACTGCTTCCTTCCTGTGGGAGATGCCACCTTCACACATGGGACTGGAAGCTTCCCACAGATCAGGACCACCTCCACCTTTATCTCTGCTATACCCTGAGGGGCCCTGGGACAGGCAGGGAGGGACCCTAACTGTCAATTCCGCTGAGCAATACAGACTGGTGTGTGGACCTGGGAAGTCCCGACCCCGTGGGCTTCAGGGCACCCTCGAAGGAACCCATCAGTGATTCCCAAACTGGAACCAGAATGTCTCCAGGGATCCATAAATACAAAAAAGATGTGGTTCACTGGGCTTTTTTCAACATTACTAAAAGCCTAAGAAAAATTCTACCACAACCCAACAGGGCCCAGGCTTGCTGAAAGGTAACATTTCTTTGATTTAGGGTAGAATTATATCATCTCCCAAAATTCTAGTGGGTTCATGAGAAGTAGAGGCTGACTGTTACACTGGTCTTTGATGAATGAAAATGAGGAAACACATTTTATCATTACTTAATTGATGGAATGTGTTCAATGGACACATCTGTTAGGACCTGGGACTCATTGGTGGAACAATAATAAGGGGAGGTCTTGAGGGTTGGAAGTATTGCTGGTCTGGACAGATCTGTGCTGTGCAGTATGGAAGCCAATAGCCACATGTGGCTATTTCAATTAATTAAAATTAAGTGAAATTTAAAATTCTCTTCCTCAGTCACGCTAGTATATTTCAAGTGCTCAACAGCCACAAGTGGCTGGTGGCAACCACCTAGGCAGTGTGGACCAGAATGTTCCCATCCTCATAGGTAGTTATCGGGAAGCACTGGTTTAGATGACCCTAATGACTCCAAGGCTTGAAGTGGGGATGGGGGAGTTAACACATGGGCTTTGAGTCAGACAGAACTGGGTTCAAGTCCTGGCTCTGCATCCTCACTCTCTGGCCTTCAGTTTCCTTATCTATGAAATGGGGACAGAAATAGCCATTTCCTTACAGAGCTGTTGTGAGGATTAAGTGAATCGCTGTTTGTTTAGAGCTTAGCACAAGGAGTCAGCAGTGGCTCAAAAAATGGTGCTGAGCAGTATTGTCATTATTCAGGTGCTCCCCCAAACAGCGTGGTCTTCCTCCTCTGAGGCTGGGCTCAGCTGAGCCTCTCTGCTCCCGTGCCCCACGCTGCTGGATGGGCAGGGTCAGCCCTGTGCCCTCTTCCCAGCAGCAACACCTTTGGTCCCAGCAACAGCCTCAGCATGAAACATAGAGAAGACCCTTACCGGAGGCCCAGAGACACTGGCACCAGGAAGTCCCATGGGTCCAATGTCTCCTTTCACTCCTGGAGATCCCTGCGGGAGAGAGGGTACACAGGTTGCAGGGGCAATCCAGCAAGTGAGACACAGCAGGCCAGGTCTTGGGTAGCTCTCTCATGGGCATCACTCAGATCCCATGTCCCCTGTGCCTGCTGCCAGGGCATGCCAAAGCATTGCAGGCCTAGTGCCCAAGGAGGCAGAGGCTTACCTTGGTACCCTTCTCTCCAGCAGGGCCAGGTGGTCCTCGAGGTCCTGGAAACCCCTGCAAATGGAAGCACAGTTAGTCACCCCTTATCCTTGAGTGGTCCTTTCCCCTGCCAGCCTCCTCCAGGTCCAAGGCAGACATACCTGAGTGCCAGGCAAACCCTGGGCTCCAGGTTCCCCCTGCAAGTCAGAAAAGGCAGACTGGGCCACACCTGCCCAAGCCAACCTGCCCCACTGGCAAACCTGGTCTGGGGTGGGTTGTCTGCCAGCCCTCAGAAGAGCACCCCAAGGAGACTCTGAGGGTCAAAGAGGTGGGGGTCAAAGCCAAGCTCCCAGACAGAAACAAGGCTAAGACTGCTGCACAGCTCTATCCCAGAGCTGTGCCCTTGCGCATTTGGGGAAGGGCAGAGTTCTGTGGTTTTCCGGGTAGATAGGAATGGACAGCTGGCTAGTGGAAGTATTGCGGGGGGAGGGGAACAGACAGGCAAAGGTAAGGTTGAAGACTCACCTGGGGTCCCTGGACTCCCATTCCTGGAGTCCCAGGCTCTCCCTGAAGAGGCAGAAGGACATCCTTGGCTTGAGATTCTACTCACCCTTGACCTCTTCCCCAGCCCCACCTCCTTAACCTCCTCGCCTTCTCCATGCTCTGTAGCTGATCTCCATCCCCCACTCCAGATGCCCCCAGCATCTCCCCACCCCCACTTTCACCCACACATACCTGCAGCTCAGGCCCCCCATACTCAGACCTACCTGCATGCCCTTCAGTCCTGGGGGCCCTTGAACTCCTGGTAGACCAGGTTGGCCCTAAAAGACACAGTGGCCCATGGGTCCCACAGGGAAAGGGGGAGAGGAAGCCCATGCAAAAAAGGGAGATAGGGCAAGCAGCCCGAACTCACCGGTTTCCCAGGCCGTCCCACACCTTCGGGGCCAGGCTCTCCTTTGGGGCCTGGCTTCCCAGGCAGTCCCACCATGTCAGTCAATGGCCCCTGCAGGCTGGGGCAGGCAGTGCATCCATCACCCTAGTCAGAGATGGGTACAGTCAGGAGTGGGTGAGCCAGGACTGGCAGCGAGGCCAGCAGGAGGCATGAGAAAGGGGGGGTTCCTTGTGCCCCTCTGAGAGTTCTGCCCCTCTATTCCCTTGACCTCAGCCTGGGAAATAAAAACAGACACCTGACATTCCTAGCTTGTCTCCTTGCCTCAGAGAAGAGCTTAGGCGCCCCCACCCAGTGCTTCTGGTATTGGACAAGGCTCACAGCCCGACCCCAGTCTTCCCCTCATAGCTCTTGGCCTGATTTCTTTTGGCTCATGCATCAGACGACTGCCCCCTGCGTGACTGACCTTTTCTCCTTTGGGGCCCACAGGACCCCGAACCCCAGGCTCTCCTGACAGTCCCGGCTGCCCTGAGGTGCCTGGTGTTCCAGGATCTCCAGGATTCCCTGCGTCACCCTGTGAGGAGTAGGGACCAAGGAGGGCAGAGGTTACCCAGCTGGGGGCAGGGCAGGGAGTAGAGAGTGGGCATGGGACAATCAGGAAGGGATGGTGGAGAGGGCATCTGAGAAGAGATGGTGCCCACCCATGCCCACTGAGGCTTTCTCACCTTCTGCCCCTTCAGTCCACGCTCTCCAGCCTTGCCCTGAGGAGAAAGCATTTCTAGCACCCATTCATTCCTACCAGACACCCCCAAGTGGCTGTTACTGCATTATGCCCAGGAAATGCAACAATATACAGAACAGGCCCAAATCTCCACTCTCAGATACTATCTAGATTAAGAGAAAAGACTTGAGCCAGACTCTTGCCTGGGTGACCCTGGGAAAGTTACTTAACTTCTCTGTGCTCCGGTTTCCTCAATCATCAAATGGGGATGATAAAATAGCATAGGCTTCTACCCTGTAGGGTTCTTGTGAGATTAGCTGAGCTAATACATGTGAGGCAGTGCATAGCGCTTCTGTAGACTGTCAGTGTTTACTGCAGTTGGTAAGCAGTAACAATAATCATCACAGTGGTGACTCTTTCCTGAATGCCTATTATGTGCTGTGCTTCATGTATATCATTCCTAGGCTTCACACCTCTGGGCACAGGAAACAGGCACAGAGAGGAAGAGGAACTGCTCTAGTCTAAAAGCTAGTAAAAGGCAGGACTTCGAACCCAGGTCTATCTGGCCCCAGCTTGGTACCCTTTCTGCGCATCTTATCATGCTGTGTCCCAGGATAAAGGGCCGAGGCTGTCAGGACAGTGTTCTCTGGGAACAAATGCACTGACTCCTCCACACATTCCTACCTACTCCCCACTGCCCAGGGAGCCAAGAGACCCAGGTGAGGTCCCTCGCCTCTCTTGAGCCTTGTCTGCATTCTCCCTCCAGAGGCCCTGGAACTCACCTGTTTTCCTGGTAGGCCAAAGCCTGGAGACCCAGGCTCTCCCTTTTCTCCAGGAGGGCCAGGCAAGGCCACCACATAGCTGTCCCCATTCTGAGGCTTGGACAGAGCTGGACATGGCTCACAAGGCTCCCCCTGCCAAGCAAGGACACAAGGTTGGGGCCCCAGGCCAGGCCTGGAATCTGGAGGATGTAGCCAGGCCTGACATGGCACCTCTACTGGGCAAGGATATCTCAGGAGAGGTTGTGAAAGAACAGGTAAGAAACGAAGGTGGAGGCCAAGTCATCAAGGGCCTTGAACACCATGCTAAGGGGTCAGCTGTGACCCTCAGACATTGGGGAGCCTCAGAGAGTTGGAAGGAGAGCAAGATGAGTATGCGTTTGGGAAGTTCACCCAGGCTACAGGGTGGGGAACGTTTCCATACTCACCTTCTCTCCTTTGATGCCTGCGGGTCCCACTGGCCCTGGTGGCCCCTAAGTGATAAAAAGCCATGTGTGATGTTCAGCAGCATCTGCCTGGGCCATACTGAGGCACTGTCCAGGCCTGTCATCTCCCCGGCAGTGGGCTGCACCTCCCACCTTGTCCTTTCCCAAAGCTGCTGCCATCCCAAGCACACTTACCAATCTTCCAGCTGGCCCTGTCTCCCCGAAATTACCCTGAGAGCAAAGCAGAGAACATCAGATCAAGGGGAGTGCAAAGCTCTGAGAAATGACAGGTGTGGTTTGCTTGGTAGAGCCGAGCTTAAACATATATCTCAGTGTTTCTAACACTTGAACACTTGTACACCCATGGAACCCCTCATTTGAGTCATGTATTGTAAGTTCAATGCTGTGATTTGTCTCCAGTTCAACCATAAATACAAATGTTAACATAGGCACTGGAATTGAGGGACCCCGCTGAGAAGTGAAGGTTACAGACAGGAGCCAGACCTGGGCTCGAATCCCATTTCTGCACACAGACACCCATGTCACCATGGGCAATTTACTTGGCCTTTCCATGCCTCCATTTTCTCATCTGTAAAATGAGAGTAATGGGTTCTCTAGCCTACATGGTTTGGGGAGGAGGAAGAGAGTTAATACATGTACAAGCACTTGGCACAGTGTCCTGCACGTACTAAGTCTTAAAAAGTGTTTATATTATTGTATTATTATATTATTATAAGGCCATCTTAAATTTATTTTATTATTTTAATTATCAATAAATTTAAAACACATTAAGGAGTTCTCTTGGAGAACATGAGGGCTCTCAGACTCCAGTTTGCAAAACATTGATCAATTTATCAAATTTGAGCTATTGTTTATATTGTCCCTGTTCCCCACCCAGGGCCCTCTCCCCGTCTCCCTGCTAAGAAGCCCAGGTGTCCCTAACATCTAACCCAGGTCTCACCTTCTCTCCTTTCAGCCCTGTTGGCCCTGGAGCCCCAACTTTCCCCTGAAAAGCAATCAAGTTATGGTCACAGCATCTCCCCATTCCCACCCCTCCAAGACTCCATGGGTCTCAGTGTCCACCCAGAAAATAAAGTCTAGCTCAGAATTTACAAATCCCACAGCCCTGCAGGTAGCTGGACAGTTATTTCTGTTATACAGTTGGGGACTCAGGGGTTCTAAGAGGGAGTTCCGGGGGCAAGTAGCCTGGGCAGTGCAGAAATGAAGGAGGGATCAGGCCGCAGGCTTGGGAGACCTGCCTCAGCGCCTCCCTCCTGGTCTCTGCCTTGAGGTGTGGGGGCCTAAGGAGTCAGGGAGGCCACCATGTAGCAAGGACAAGCTGGGCTGGGCTGGGAGGAAGCAGTCACTCACCGGAAGGCCAGGCAAACCATAGCCAGGGGGGCCCACATCTCCTTTGGCCCCGGTAAAAGGCACAAGATGCTGGGACCCCACACCTGGGCTGCAGGACAAGCAGGACTCCCCCTGAAGAAGGAGGAGAAGGGATCACCAAGGTTCCCAATAGTCAGAGGGGGGAAGCCAGGTGACGGAGGTTCCCTCACCTTCTCTCCTTTGAGGCCTTGGATGCCAGGGTCTCCCTGCAGGAAGAAGAGGTTTATGGGCTGAGACTGGGCATGTTGGGACGCCCCAAACTTCCTAGCCACATATGAGAACAGCAATGTGATGCACCATAAGCGCTTCAAACACCCAAGGGTTCTAAGGGATCCAAGGTCAGCAGCACCCCAGAGCCAGGGCTCATAGACCCATGTAACAGATGGGGAAAATGAAGCCAGGCTCAGCCATCCTACCAGAAAGTTCCCATACATACCCGGTCACCCTTTTGTCCAATAGCTCCCAGGCCATCCTGAAAGAAAGAGGGAGTGGGTGGGAGTCCAGGCGGGGACCCTAACCAGGCCCTGCCCACTCCTTTCCACCCCCACCCCCCAGCCAATACCCAGTCCCAGGAGGAGGGCACAGCTCGCTCACTATAAGGGCTGGCTCCACACCAGCTTGCCCAAAAGGCATTTTAGCAGTTCCTCAGGAACGCTGGAAGGTTGCCATGGAGACCTGGGGCGGCCTTCTAGCCCAACCCTAAACTCTATGGTTCAGCCCCGCCCATGGAGCTAAGCGCCCAGACCCTCTCCCACCATCTCTCTATGGCCACGAGAAGTACCCAGTCTCTCTGCCCAACTCCGCTCCATGATCGTACCCCCAAGATTTTTGTGGGATCCCTCCATGGCCACCCTAGGCACTCACCCTGGCTGGTGCAGGATCACCGGGTTCCCCCTTGGGTCCTGGCTTTCCCGGGAGCCCCATGAAGTTCTGAAACCCTTCAGGCAGCGTTGGGCACACTTCGCAGGGGTCACCCTAGCGGAAAAGAGAGACCGTAAGCGGACAAGTCGGGGCTGAGACCCGGGGAAGACAAGGAGCTCTAGACATTTGGGTGGGCCAGCGCTGTACCCCAACATCAAGTAGACAGCAGGAAGACTGGAGGGGCTTTCTATTCAACTTTTTCATTCATTCAACTAATGATTCCTGGACATCGCAAAACTACATCCTCACAACCAGCCATAAGAAAGCATCATGTCCCATTTACAGATGTGGAAACTTGCCACAGTCATAAATCATGTGGCTGTGGCGGGCCTTGAACCAGCTGTGTCACTCCCCAGCCAGGCTCTGTATTTGTAATCACACACGCACACTGTAGTTACAGAGAAGGGGTGGGGGTCCCCTGAGGAAGGTCAGCACCCTCAGTCACAGGGCCCTTAATGCTTAGTGTCACCTCTAGAGAGGGGATCCCACTCTTACCCCAACCTGGGGCAGCCCAACAGGGGACTCACCTTCTCTCCTTTCAGCCCTGGCACCCCTGGCTTCCCCTGTAAGAGAAGCAGTGGGCATTAGTGCCAGGACAGAGGGACTGGTGTGCCAAGAGAGGGCCCCAGGACTTAGCCCCCACCTCTGGAAGCCTTGGTAGAGCAGGCTTGAGCATGGTGGGCGGTGGCCCCCCACCCCCACTGAATTGGGGTCACTCACAGGTTTCCCGCCAGGACCTTCCTTTCCCGGAACCCCGGAGCTGCCCTGTGGTCAGAAGAAGGGTTAAGGGGGAGGCTCCTGGCTGTGACCTCAGCCCATTCACCCCTTTCCCACACAGTCCCCTCTCTGGATGGCAGGATGATCTCCGCCAAATCTCCCATTTCCTCTTGATCTATTTGGTCAGCAAAGACTCCCTCTCGGTTGCCTGTCCTCTGTTGTCTATCTAACGCAAGTCCTCCTGCTTGCAAAGGAAGGGAGACACGAGGCTTCTGCATACCCCTTCCCCAGCGCAGTAGGTTGGAAACCGATCTGGGTGACCTCACAGGAACCACAGCACACAGACATTTCCAGGGCTTTCTGCTCATTAAGGTACAAGGGCCTAAAAGGAGTTGGGACTCTCCATTTACAGCCACTCTGGTCACTACTAGACTTAGGCCTACCCTTCCCTTTGCCCAGAACCCAGGCCAAGGCTCCCAAAGCAGCAAGCGCTGGGATGGGGACACTCTCCACTGAGGGGCCTGGCTGAGCGGAGAGCCCAGACGGATGCCTGGCCCCTCCCCACTGCACCTGCCTGTCACCCCAGCTGCCCTGAGCCCCAGTCTTCTCTTTCCTCCCTCCAAGCAGGGGGCTCTCCCCATGTGCCCATGCTCTAGCCTGTGCTTACCTTGTCTCCTTTAGGGCCTGGTGGGCCACCCGGGTCCCCCTGAGGGCAGAAACAGTGTCAGGTAGAGGCTTCCCCAGGGTTTTGGCTTCTCATTACAGAGAGATCTACTCTAGCTCCTTCCCCCCACCAGGACCCTGGGCCTTGCCTCCCCACCCCTGGCCAAGCAGGAGAAGGGTATCTGAAGAAAGGGCAGCAGGAGGGGCAAAGGTACTCACCGGGGTCCCAGGAAGTCCTATCCCAGGGGGCCCAGGTCGGCCAGGTGGCCCGGGCTCTCCTGCTAGTCCCTCAGGCCCAACAAAGCCAGGGTCTCCCTGGTCAGACATGACATGGGTGTGAGAGAGCTGCTGCCTCAGCCTAGCATCCACTCTCCACCCCACAGATACCCATAACTCACCTTCTGTCCTTTGGGTCCCATGACACAGATCTCTCCTGGCCGGCCCTGTAAGGGGGGGTAAGAACGGCCAAAGCTTGGCACCTCCCCAGGGCTTCAGCCCCTACTGGACTGGGTACAGACTTACTGCTCTCCCAACTGTCCCTCCCAAACCCAGGCTCTACCCAGTGCCCCAAGGTCATCAAATGTCACCTCAGGGCATTAGAGGTGAGGGGTTCTTAGGCTGGGAGTCAGGAGGCCCCCTCCTTGCTGTGACTCCTCAAGCACAGCCTGCCCCTCCCAGGCCTCTGTTCTTTCTGAGCGAGGGTATCAGAGTGGACTCGCACGGTTAAACTCCAGCACTCAAAGCCCCACACTGAGGGACCTGGGTTTGTGGTGGAGAGGGGTCAGAACACTCTACTTACATCTCGGCCTGGCTTTCCCATAGAGCCCTTGATGCCTCCATCTCCCTTCTCTCCTTTTTGGCCCTGGAGAAGGTAGAGACAAAGTGACTGGGGTTGTGGGAAGGGCCTGGAAGAACCAGGGCAGCTCAGTCTGGGGGAGGGACAACTCTCTTCTAGACCCTTAGTCTCTGCCTCCCTGAGATTAACGGCTTCAGTCACCACAGGAGGGTAGACAACAGGAAGGACTCCCAACCAGCCAGACCACTCACTCTGGGGTCTGTGGCATTTCCCTCCAGGTCTGGTGGGCATTTGGACATGGTGGAACGACTGGGAGTGTTGGAGGGTACTGCCACCTCTGTGTCCAATGTCACCTCCCTCCTCTATAGGGCCCACACACCTCTCTAGTACCCACCCCTTCAAATCCATTACCTTCTGGCCTGTGGAGCCTGGGAGTCCTGAGGGTCCCTGAGATGAGTTGGGGACACAAAAGAAGGGATGATAAAGGAAAGGAAGGCTGGGTGTCCAGGACCCCACTGCCCCTGCCCTATCCCTGGTCCCACACTCACCAAGGCTCCTGGCTCCCCCTTCTCTCCCTTCGGGCCTTCTGAACACTGAGCAGGGAGATAAGGTGTTGAGAGGGGCCCAGGGTCACCCCATGGGCTGCCAAAGACACAGCCCTTTCCCCAGGGCTGACCCCATATTGGCCCTAAAGCAGTCCTCACCTCGGGGTCTTACCTGAAGTGGGGCATCCGGAGAGATTCGGACACAGTCACTGCCCTGGGGGTAGGGAGCAAGGGATCAGGGGTGGGGCCTCCTAGGGGAGTCTCCCCAGACCTGTTTTGAAGAGGATAGGCCCAGGAATCCCACAGTCCTAGGTGCCCCTAGAAAATAGAGATTTCCACACACTAACCCCTAGAAAGATTCTGCCCTCATCCCTCATTTGGGCCAGGCTGCAGGTTTCCAGCTGGGATGACACGATGGTGGCCCACATCCCAGCCCACCCCCAGGGCACGTCTGGGAAGGGTCCTGCAGCAGGAAGGCTGGGCACTTACCCGGGCTCCCTTCTCTCCCTTGGGGCCTGATGGGCCAGTCGGGCCCTGCTCACCTTTTCCTCCCTGTGGATGAGACCAAAACAGGTGCTGGGACCAGGGGGGGCGCGTGGGAGCCTCCCCAATCTGGTCTCCACCCATCCACCCCACATGTGGTACATACATGAGCACAGCCCCACCCAAAACCCCACAACACACGCAGCACATGGATCCATATGCATTCAATCATATGTCCCTCCCAGGCCAAGAGGCTATATCTGGAGAATCTATAATCTCACGCAGAGGGTAGCTCTCCCCCCACACTCCTACCCAAGCACACTAGCTCACATGCAGCACACCTGGGTGCACAGACACGTGCATGAACACAAATGTGGAGCAGCAGAAACTCACGATGAGTGTCAGGCTGCCTGAGTTCAAATCCTGCTCCTACTGCTTTGGTATGTGACTCAAGTCATGTGACTTCTCTGAGCCTCAGTTTCTTCATCAATAAAATGGGGTTCATGTCAGCAACTACCTCAAGGTGTGATGCAAGGTGTGATGTTGTAGGTAGAGTGTTTAGGACAAAGCCTGGCACTCAGTCAGCACTCACACAAAGGTGACCCCAAGAACTATTACAAGCTCACGGGCACACGCACATTCGCACGCGTGCAGCCTGCCCCATCACTCACAAGCTCTGCAGTCCTGTCAGGTCCACAGGTATATAGATTCAGCCCTCAACACCACTACTGTGGGTTGCACACGTGCAAACGTGTACAGAGATGCATGTAGCCACAGGTACACACAATGACTCTGACACACCAGGTCACACACGTGAACACAGCTGAGTCTCAGTTTCCCTGCAGTGAAATGACAGTATCCACCCCACAGGATGCTTGAGGGGGGCCAGGAAGGTCATAGATGTGCACACGTGTGGCCCAGGGCCTGGTGTGCAGCGGAGTCTCCGAAAAGGGCAGTTCCTAACATCCTTATATACACACAATCCCCACTCTTTCCAACACACACATGTCTAATCACCACACACACATACAGGCTCAGGTAGCCCTGAGAGAAACACAGCCAGAGGGTGACATGCTGTAGGATGGGCTGGGGCCACCGAAGGGGGCAGAAGTGTCCTGCTCTCCATCTGGGACTCACCTTGAGGCCAGGGGGACCAGTTGTGACCTGAGGGGACAGAGGAGAGAGCATTACACCGCAGGAAGGGAGAGGAAACCAGGAAGAGCCCAGAGAGAACGATCAGTTTAGCCAGGGTCACACAGCACGGTGGCAGGACCAACAGGCTGACTCCCAGCCCCTGACCTGCCTTCCAGGCAACCAGCAGGCTGACTCTGTATCCTAAGGCTGTCAAACCTGCAGAGGAGTCCAGCCTACCCTCTCAAACCTGCCGGGCTTTGGCTAGCTCCACCCCTCAGTTGCTAGGATAACATGGCTGCTCGGTTGCCATGGTAACCCCTGCGTATCTGGGGACTATCAGCCTTACCAGATTTGGTGGGGGGCTAAATGGAAACTGGGTCAGGCAGCAGAGGGGGGACTTCCTGATGTCCCCCCAAGTCAGAGGTTTGGAGCTGAGGGGAGCAGGGGTTGTAGACTTTGTGGATCAATGTGACTTGTCACCTCAGAATGTCAGGCCTTAGGAAAGTGGTGATTCATGCTGCTCACGGAAGAGGCACAGTTGAGCACCAGCTGGGCTTGCACTGATTCCCTCTCCCTTGTCCTTCTGGACCCCAGAGGGAGGGTGGGCCAGGGCCAGCTAGAGAGGGATAGGAGGGGAGGCCTTGAGCCAGTGTGTGTTTTGGGGGCTGGTGCTGGGCTGTGTCCCCCTGAGCCCTTCCCCTTCTCTAGTCCTCCCAGATGATGTGAGAAGCCCTCAAGCAAAGCAGACCTTAGTCCCTGTGGGGATTGTAAAGCTGGGATCAGCAACCAAGGTCCTGATCCCCCTGGCTACCACCTGGTCCCCATTGCACCCTGGATCCCAATACAGGGTGTGCGGCTTCCTTCCACGTAGGCCTGGCCTGGTGAGGATGGGGGCGGGGTCAAGCCCAGCTCTGGGGGATGGGCAGAGAGGGAGTGTGAAAGTGCACAAAGACCCCTTGTCCTTAGCCAGGAAGGCTGCCAAGTAAACCTTTAAGCGACGCCCACTCTCAGCCAGTGCCCACCCCGCCCTGCACATCTTCTATTCACTCACATTGCTTTCCCGGGCACCATGGACACAGGGTGGGCACTGAAAGGGAAGAACAGGCCAGGAGGTCAGCTCTGAGGGCCCGGGACAAGCCCTCTCCACCCAGTCCTCCCCAGACACACACCAAGCACACAGAACATCACATATGTTCTGGGTAGAGTCTGAGGGAGCATGAAGATAGGAATCCCGTCCAACAAGCCTTGCTCCTAAATTCCCACCCACCAGAGCAAAGCCATTTCTCAGATGAGGAATCTGAAGGCCAGAGAGGAACAGCAGTGATCTCTGGGTCACACAGCATGTCAGAGCTAAATAAACAATCTGGGGTCCCATGGCCAAGGCCTGGGCTCTCCCCATGATGCCCATAGCCACTTGCTGCCAACTCAGCAGGAGTATCCAGGGCTAAACCCCCTCCCCCCAAGGAGAGGCAACGGGCAGAAAGGGCCCAGCGTTGAGCCCCCAAGGAATGCTGGGAGCTGTGTAGTCATCCCACACCCCCACGCCTAGGCTCCAGTGCCCCAAAGCCTTGTCTAAAGGGTTCATGCTGGCACTTCCTCAACTGAGCTCTTTTTGCCAGTCTAGACGGGAGGCTTACCTCATCAGGGGCTGTCTCCTGATGGGCCTGGGAACAGGGAGGGCATGGGGATGGGCAGGGGATGGAGGGGATGAGGCACTGCTTCTAACACCCCTGCCCAAGAACCACCAGGAGCAGGTGCCCTCAATAGTGCCAGGAACTGTATTTGTCTCACTGCCATTTATCCTTCCTTCTCAGAGCTGGCACCTCCGCTATCTTAGCTCTGCCCAAAAGCGAGGGCAGGTGGGCAAAGCGTAGGAGTGTCTTATGCAAGAGGGCATGGAGGGCAAGGAGGGCAGACTGAGGGTATCATGGGCTCCTCCCCCCACCCACTGTCTCTACCTTTGTTCCACTTTCTGCCTTCTGGCTGATTCTTCCCGTCAGCTGGGCATCCACCTAGGCAGACAGAGCAAAGGGGAACTTTTGAGGAGGGGGCAGTTCTGGGGCCCATGCTGGAAAGGGGTACAGGTAGGGGCATGGACCCCAGATAGCCCTTCAGCCTGACATCTGGCACCTCCCAGGGCATCAAGAGCCTGTTCAGGCCCCTGACACCCCACTGACCCCCCTCCTTTACCCCCAACCACGTGATGTCAGAGAAAACAAGACCATGAATCAATGAGATCCTATGTTCCTGCAGCCAAAGACTGGGCACGATGCCCAGTGGGCAGGGAGGGTGCCCAGCTACGGGGTGGGGCTAAGAGAAGAACTGGGCTTCCAGGCTATCCCTAAAGAAACTGCAAATGAGCAGGGCAGCTGCCCATGATGCTGGGTGCAAAACTAGCCTGGCATGGCCGGTGCTGGGCCGAGGAGAGCGAGCAAGCCCCATGGGAAGCTGTGTGGCCTTGCCCCTGACCCCAGGTATCCCTGTCCTGGAGACACTGCCTTTGGTTACAAGGGTCTGAGGTGGCATCAGTGAGGGTCTGGGTTGTGCCAGAGCTAGATGGGCACAACTCAGTGCCAACAGGCAGGCAGGCACAGGGTCACCCAGTGGGCTGTCTCTGCCTCCCTGAATCCTATAGGAGTGGTACCCAAATAGGCAGGGCTTCCAGTGCCCTCCCAACTGACCCTGGTGGCAGACCTCAGTCAGGCTGGGTAAAGGGTAGACTCACTTTGCCTGCCTGTGCCCATGTCTGCCTGCGCTGCACACCCACCTTGATGTTTTGAGGTTCCTCCAGGCAGAAGCAGCGGGTATAGACCTTGCCCTCCGTCTGTGGATTGATCTCGATGAGCTCATTGCTCTGGGTGTCCCGGCGGGCCTTGGAAGTCTCTGGAGGGCACTGCCCAGTGTGGGGGAAGGGCTGGGTTCAGTACAGAAGGCTGACCCCCCTTCACCCACTCATCCTAAGATCTCTAGGCATCCCCTTTCTGGTGGTCCACCTCCAACACACTGCATCCCTGGGCAGTGCCTCAACTGCCCCTCCCCCAGCTGTGCTGGGGCCAGGCCACTCACCCCTCCTGGTAAAATCTCACAGCAGCCCTCCTCTAGCACGAGCTCCGGGTCACAGTAGATGTGCGCCTGCTGAAGGTCAAACTGCAGGGACACACAAGTCAGTTTCACTTCATTTTAGCAAATAGCTCTGTGTCCTGGCCCCCAGTGAGGCAGAGAGATGGTTCTACCCTAGGATTTGACCTCAGAGAGTTTCTGGTCTGGCCTGGGAGACCATCAAAAATATCATTGTCACCAAAAGGAAAACAAATCTGCTCATGCAGGGAAAAGGGAGAGGAGGGAGAAACGTTCACCTTGGCCCAGAGAAACGGTAAGAGGAGGCCCCATTCAAGCTGCGCTTGAAGGACCAGTAGATATTCAACAGATGGGTGTGCAAGGAAAAGCAGCCCAGGCGGAGGCAACAACACAGGCAGAGGCCTGGGGGCGTGGGAGCACTAGGTGACGTGGACGATTAGGATGGAATCGGCCAGAGCACAGCCGCATGGAGAGGTAAAGCGAGATGCTGCTGCAGACATTTATAGGGACCAGATCACCAAGGGCCCTCAACGCCAGGTCAACATGCTTAGGCTGCATCTGGAGGGCAACGGAGAGCCACACAGGATTCTGAGTTAGGGAAGGACCCAGTCAGAAACAGGTTCCAGGGAGCTCACTTAGGCTCCCAGAAAGTGGGAGCAGAGGCCAGAGCCCCACCTAGCACTCACCGAGACAGGCTTGGCCTGCTCAGCATCCAAGCCCAGAAAGACATGACCCACAGGCCGAATGGGTCGCCGGGGCCCCAGAGGCTGGGAGGAGGCTGAGGTACAGTCCACATGCACAGAGGCCACGCGTTCTGCCACGCTCAGCAGCAGCTTGTGCCAATGCAGGTCAAAGAGCTGGGGCACCGAGAAGATGCAGGACACAAAGTCACCATCGTGGCCCCGGGCCCGAAGTTCCAGGCTCTGCTCTTGGCTGTTGACTTCCAGGGAAATCTGTATGGAATTGGGAAAGATGCAGGACAGAGAATCAGAGCCCCAGCGCCACAACCTAGCAAAATTAAGGGCCCTCAGGCTCATTTCACAGGAGGCCCAGAAAGGGAAGGACACTGCCTGGGGTCACAGAGCAGTATATCCTTACTGAATGAGGTAGATGCTGGTGGGGTGGGGATAGCCTTGAGGGTGGGCACTGCGGCAGAGCAGGGAGGCCCCAGCAATCCCAAGCTGGGACAGAAGCTGGGCTGGACTGGTGCTGTCTCAGCCCTAAGAGCAATGGGTGCAGGAGTGGGGCTCACCTGTGGGTACCCCTCTCCATCAGTCACTTGAAACAAATACCACGTGTTCTGGTGGGTGTGTTTCTTCAGCAATAGTGTCAGCACCAGGGTGAACTCACCGGGGAGACCCCGAGGGAATACTCGGCTGGAGATAGAGCAGGGAGGGTGCTCTGAGCCTCGGGGGAGAGACACCTACTGCCCACCCTGGGACCTCGAGACTGTTGAACCTGCGCAAGATACGTGCAGACCCGCACCTCCAAACTGACACGCACCTATAAACACCCATTCATTCTAAAGACATTTCTTGAGTGCCTACTATGTGCCAGGTGTGGGTCTGGCTGCTGGGGATGACAGTAGTGGGAACACAGAGAAGGTGCCTGCCCTCATGGAGCCCTCAAGTCTGACGGGAGGCGGGGAGCAGACTATAAACAAAAAATCCCCAGAATGACTATTTCACCACCTCATTACAATAGTGGCAAGTGCTTCCAAGGAATTCAGGATGTCCCGGGGAAAATAACTGGGTGGGGGAGGGGGGATGTTGGAAGAGAGACACTGAAAAGATGGAAAGAGTTCAATAGGACTAGTGAGAAAGAGGAACATTTGGGGAGATGAGGCTGGAGAGGTAAGCAAGGGCTAGAACATCCAGGGACTTGTGGGAGATTCTACTTCACACACAAGGGCACACATGCGTGCTCACATATACACACAGACTCTTGCCAGGTTCCCACCCCCATCCTGGGGTCCTCATGATACCCACAGGATGCAGACCTGTCCCCAACCACTAGTAGCCAGAGATAGGAGAGGGACAGAGTGTGGGCCTACCAGATACCTTCTCTTTGCCCACCCTGCAAGCCCCAGGAGTGGAGACCAGGGGGGGCGGGATAAAATAACCCATAGGTGCTGACAGGCTTAGCACCTTAACACCCAGAGTTGCTGGTGAGTGTGGCTGAGATCAGCATTGACTCCCAGCGGTCACTCTGGGGCCTTTACCGTGTGGGCTGGGTGAGTGGGGCAGCCCCCAGTCGCAAGATGAGGGGCCCGTTGGGGTTGCGGATCTTCTTGATGGCAGATATCTTCATGAAGTTGAGTCGGCGAATGAGGTTGAAGCCTTTGGGGGAGACAGCAGGTGTAGAGTCAGCTGGGCAGGCGAGGAGGACTACAGGCCACTCCAGGGAAAAGGTTGAGGGGATAGCGGGATGAGATGGGCACTCACCAGTCACATTGGTGAATAAGTCACTTCTGTGTTCCAACTTGAGCCCTTCTTGCTGCGAAGGTGGGCACTGCTCAGCTAGAAGAAAAATTGGCAGTGGGGCACTTGGTGTGTTCAGGCTGAGGAAGCTGCACAGCTGGGCTCTTGGGGATCCCAGGAAGGAGTTTACAGTCCCCACTCTGGACCTTTAGCCAGCCATGCCTTCTGACCCTGGCTACCCCGGGAGCCAGGAGGACCCCCGGTATACAGATGGGAAGACTGAGGCCCAGAAACGGGCCTGGCCCAAGGCTACAAAGTGAATTCACAGCAGAGCAGGATCAGAACCCCTAGAATTCAAATCCCACAAGATCCCAAGTCAGAGGCCAGGCCAGCAAGAGAGAAAATGAAACTCTAGGAAGCCCTAGAATTCAGCGGGGAGCTGTATATGCATGTGCTCCCTCCATGACATACACCTAAGTTAGAGGCAGAGAACTACGGAGGTAAAGAAATGTCAGGTTCATGCACACTTGTGCTATACACAGGCGCATGCCTGTCTCTGCACATGTGTGAACTGTGCGTGCTTGTGCTGCCAGGGATGCCATAAAGAGCTGGTACAAGTGTTCTCAGCAGTGGATTGGGTTCCACTTCCTACATCCAAAGCAGAAAAGCAGGCCAGACACAGGTCTGAGTCAACAGATTGACTTTTCACCTGGACCACCATCTTGTAAAACAGCAAAAAGAGACTGAGGGGCTGAGAAGACCACAAGTTCAAAGAAACCACCAGATCCTTGGGTCTCCAGACAGGGTCTGTTAAGGGGATAAAGGCTCCTAGAGAAGGGAATAGCTTAATTCCGGTCTCTAAAACCCTGAAGGGACAGGTAGGCACCATGGGCCTGCCTCCTCTCTAGGCCTGATTGGGCAGAAGTGTTGGCAGAGGTGTTACAACAGGAGAAATGGAGGCTAGAATCACAAAAGCTTTCCCATCAATATAGAAATGGTAGCTGGGACAAGACAGTGACTACAGCTCCTAGAAGCTGGGCATTGGACTCCCTGGCTGCCTGGCTGAAAGAAGACATCCTGGATTCTAGGCCCGATGACTCCACTGGAGTCTCCCTCCCCCAGGTCTGACCAGAAAGATTATCACTGTATTCAGCAGCAGCAGCAATGGGTGACTCACCCCATGGCAATGGGCCCAGATTCCTTACAGATGTTGAAATTCCCTGCCCCATCCCCCAGGGGACCCAGTGAGGCAGCAGAAAGCAAGGCACATGTGCACGCATGCAGAAACACATGTGTACACACACAACTCACAGGCAGTCAAACGCACCCAGGTGCACAGCCCTCCTGCACCAGCACCTTGGCTTTTCTGCCTCCTTCTGATGGATTTGGGTTCTAGGAGTGCTATTTCTGCTCAGTTAGAAGGCTAAGCTATTGAGCCCAGAGGGCACGCATCAGGGCAGGGCAAGTTGCCCGGTCAACTTCCTCTGGCTTTGGGCCTTGGAAAGCTGCACCCTCTGTCTCATCCAGCGTCTGGGCCTCAAGGCGGGCCCTTTATCTGAGATCCAGGGCCAGCCACGGAGGAGGAGGAGCACGTTGGCTGGAGGATGGGGTCTCCACCTTGAAAAGGATTAGAAGGGCCTGGGCCTCTTTCAGGATGCAGCTTCCTTTTGTAGGGAGAGCTCACCTCCTGCTCCTCTCTACCCCACTGGCCCTGCCAGCACTCTGTGCATGGAATAGGTTTATGTATTAGGGAAGAGGGTTGGTGTCTCACACACAGAGACACAGATGCATAGAGCGACTCTGAGATGCAAACACAGAGAGGTCCAGAAACACAAATATACAGACAGAAATACACACACACACACACACACACACACTTTAGCTCACCTCGCACACGCTCATGAAAACACTTCAGGCCACCCTGATCCCGGCCCCCAGACTCTCCTATAAATGCCCACATGGCCCAGGCACATAGTCACAGAGGTACACAGGGCCTGGCACCTCAGGGAGCCAGTCACAGGCTATGGCACCCTGATCCTCGTGTGTCATCTCACCTGTATTTGCCCCATGGCCGCAGGTGGCCCACAGACCAAGCAGCCACAGGCCAAGAACCCAAGATGCCCACATCCTGGTTCAGAGAAGTCGGCCACAGCCGCAGCACCTGAAAGTCACAGAAACCAGGAAGGTGGATTCCTGAGCTCGCACAGCACAATTCCCCATGTGGGCAAGTAGCGGCCAGACCCAAGCACTGGTCTGGGTGGCAGGAGGTCTGGCCAGGCATCAGTCCCTCTCAGAGGCCCAGCCACAGGCTTTGGGCTATGATTTGGGCCAGGGTGATATTCAAAATATTTAACCACCGGTATGGCACAGACACCAACCAGCCAGAGCAAAATGCTGGCTGGAGCACCGAGAGTCCAAGTGGCATCTGGCTGTGCCAGTGGAGAGTTGCTGGATTGAGGAGAGATCTAGAGGGCCCTAGAAGGCCAGGTCGATTGGGATAGTGAGGGGGCTTGAGGCAGAGTGTATTTACCGATACACTTGGAAGTATTTCAATATTTTATCAGCCTGTGCACTGTATTCATATATACTAGCCTGGTACCTGGCTAGCTGCACCCAGCTCACCCAGGAGGCCCTGCTAGTCACCCACAAGGTCAGGGGCTGACCACTGGGCTGAGTCTCCTGGCAGGCATCACAGGGTTGTATATGCGCCAAGGAAGCCTCCCCCATGGGTACAGTGGCGGGAGAGCAGGTCGCTGGGGCTCAGGACCTTGTTGCAAACCTCTAGTGCTGATGGATGCTCATCTTTTAGTTTTATTAAACCCTGGATGGATGGACCCAGATAAATCAATGCGGGCTCAGCAAGCAGCCAGCAGAGCCATACATCATCCAGCCTCCTCCGAGACAGGCAGCTCATACACACACATGCAGAGTCATGCATGTGTCAGCATGACACACAGATATATACAGGCACATATATGCCAGTGTATGCCTATAAGCCTACCTGCACACAGGCATGCCCACAGAAATCCATGTTCACCGACATACCCAGACACAACAGCTTGGACATACACACGTGCACACAGCTAGCCTATGAATGGCCTTCCTGGTGGGAAGTTCTTATGCAAGTCTGACCTCATTCCCTCCAGCTGTAATGGAATTGTGTTTCTCCTTCCTCAGCCCTGGATAGGCAATGAGAACAGAAAGGACCCCCTACCCTCAATATATTTGGAGATAGGACCCCAACCCCCTTCTTCCTGGGGCAGAAGTGTTCTCCTACCTTATTAATCATCCCCCATACTAGCTGTGTATGAGTCCTGTCTCTCAAACCCTATCCTGGCCTCCCCCTCCAGCCAATCAATGGAAAGGCTGCCAACTGTTTGAGACGTGTGAATGCATGTGGAGGCGTGAACACTGATGTTCTGTGTCCCCTTCCCACTCCCAATATCTGGCCTCCACCCACCTGGCCCCAGCCAAAGCAGGGGGTTACAAGGGATAGAAGGGGAGAAGCTTCCAAGGAGATGATCCCACCCCTATACAAAGGCACAGATTTGTGGGCAGGGAGTCAGAACTGGGACTGAGTTTAGAGCTCATCCTCCTATAGAGAAGGCAACTGAGATCCAGAGAGGGAAAGCCACTTGCCCCAGGTCACACAGCAAGTCAGGGCAGAAGGGGCCCTTCAGCCCAGAGCCAGGAAGCAGTCCCCTCCACCCCCTACTTACCGTGGCCGGAGATCTCCCTACCTCACTGAGTACTCCAGGCAGCCCAGTGCAGCCAGCCTGGGGAAGCAGGGCCTGGGTTCCTCAGGCCCACTGAGGAATCCTTGGTCACTTCTGGCTGTCCTCAGGTCCCCAGTTTCCCGGGTGCTGAACTCCTGGGGCTAAATGCTGCCCAGCTCAGGGGCCTGGCCTGCTGGGACTGGCGGGACTGCCGGCCACTCCGGGTGGGGGAAAAGGGGGAGGTTCCAGGGGGGCTGGGGACTAGCCAGGGCTGCTAATGGAACACAGCTGGACCCGCCCGCCAGGCAGGAGGAGGGCGGGAGGGCCAGGAGGGGGCTCGGCAGCGGCAGAGGCGCGGACACACAGCCGTTCTCGGCCTGGCCGTCCTCCCGGGCCCGCCCTCCCAGTTCCCGCCAGGTGAGCCGTCAGCCAGCCGGCAAGGCGGGACCCTGCGTGCCCGGAGCTGCCCCGCAAGGGGGCTCTGGGGGCAGGTGGGTGGGCGAGGAGGCCGGCCCTTTAAGAGCCAGGCCTGGGGCTGGAAGGGCCTCGCCTGTGCCACCCCTTCCCTGGCTGGGCCTCCAGATGGCTGGGGTATCGGGCTGGAAACCCTCCTCCCCACTTCCACAGCACCCGTGACGTGGCTGCTGCCCAAGCCTCCCCGGTCAGCTTTTGCCAGTTTCTCAGCCTAACATTTCCAGTTAGTCTGTTTCTAGGTCTTTTTGAATTGGGGGGAGGTGCTGCCCCCCCCCCCAGGAAGGGGAGTTTAAATTAACCCCTTCTGCCCTGGCCCCTTTCCCTCATTCTTTCTTACTCCAGGATTTTAGAAGGGTTCCAATCCCTGTTCTCCGCTCTGTGGCTTCAAACATACTGTTTAACTCTGACTCCATTTCTCATCTGGAACATAGAACAATGACCTATATGCCTTACAGGGCTGCTGTGAGCAGGAAACGAGTTAAAGTCTGTAAAAATGCTTACTGCTGGGTCTGGCACAAAAGAGGAGCTCAATAAATATTCACTGTTAGGATCATTATTATTGCGAACCAGGCAGGAGGTGGGGGCGGGGTGGGGCTGAGGCTGGGATTCAAGCCTTTACCCAGTGATGGAGAGGCGTTGCTTTATACTCAGGGTCCGAGGACGCAAGAATTGAGGTTGGATGAAAGACTGGACTTCTGAGGAGAAAGGAGCAGGTAATATATCCAGCTCTGTCCAGAGGCAGGGGAATTATCAAGGTGACCCTCCCAAGGGTCTCCCTCTGGAGGCAGCAAATGTCTGGGCCCCAAGGCTGAGGAGCTACAGAGAAGAAGGTTCAAGAGTCCCATGAGTGGTAGGAATGGGTGTGGGGGTGAGGGGAGGCAACTGGAGTGCTCTGGGTTTGGGGGGCTCCTGTAGAAGCAACATGGTGGGGCCTGGGCCCTATGGCCCCATCTAACCCAGGATTTCCCGCCTCCAGAACCAGAGGTGCTGAGTCAGCGGAAACCCCAACCACGGCCACGGAGGCGCCCGGGCTGTGGTCCCTGCACGGAGCCGGCCCAGATGTGGCTACGACAGTGGTGGAGCCTGGGGATCGCTGAGCTCAGCAGGCGGGAAGTGGAGGGGGTTGCTCTTTCTGGGTTCTCTGGCCTGAGGAGTGGGTATAGGGAGCCTGGCCATAGGGAGCTGCCCCAGTGGTGGGCACTTGGGAAATAACAGGCAACACAGCTAGGTCAGGCTGTGTGTTAGGAACGTCACACAGGCTAGCCCCTTTAATCCTCACACCCACCCCAGCAAGGAGACTTCTACTCTCATCCCCACTTTACAGATAGGGAAACCTGGGACATAGGAACCACAACTTGCCCAGGATCACATGGTTAGTGGGTAGTTGGGCAGGACCTATGCCCAGTTAGCCTGGACTCACAGCACAAGTTTTTAACCCATGTACCATGCTGGGCAATTCCTACCCTTCCCCCACTCATACCCCTAGACTCTCCCAGGGAGGAGGGGATGACTGAACCCAGAGCTGGAGGGACCTTCCCACAGCACCCCAAGGTACTCACCAAAACAGCCAAGCCTGGGGTGCATGCTAGACCTAGATACACTATCATATACACAGTCTGGAAATGTGCCCATGCCCCTTCCTCCCTCGGACACATGTGTACATACATCCAGAAGTATGCAGTCAGATATGCTCTCTCATGACACATGTGCGTAGACTCCATTTATACGTGTAGGCGCTTATGTTCACACACAGACACATGCATACACATAATACTACTCCACATAAGCAGACATTCAGAGACACAAAGTCAAACCCAGGTGCATAATTCTCAGAAGGCTTGCACACAGCACTGCAGGTACTTGGATATACACACATGCAGGTACACACAGACATGTACATGTACAAACAGACCCACAGAAACACACATATGTGTCCACAGGGATAATTACTCATATATGCAAGCAGAGATACCCACAGACCTACAGTACATACATAGGTGCCCACACAGACACAGGTGGCTCTCGTAGAACCCCCACTCAGACATGCACACATGTACACACATGTATGCCTGCAGTGAGGCTGACACATTACATGCATTCAGCCCCAGAAAGCCCTGCACGCCAGCAAGCAGGGTATCTGTGGTGCTGGGCTCAGTGCCTTCACTGATGGCATTGTCACAAGGTAATCAACACTGCTAATCGCCACCAGCTGCCCCAGAGCCTGCCTGCCACTGCCGGGTGGGGCTTCCAAGGCCTCCTGGGCCTGGAGTAGTATGCCCAGATGTCAGCAGTGCCCAAGGGCCAACCCACCATACTGTCCCAGCTGGCCACTGGGGAATCCCTGTCTGGCAGCAGCAGCACCTAGGGCTGGGAGACAATGAAGAGCCAAGACAGGGCCTGGTCCCAGAACAACCCCAGAAGCCCCCATCCAGCCAAGCAGAGGTGATCTGAAGCCTCATATGCACACTACACACCTGGTCCCACACATACACACACACAGAGGCACATCACACATTTAAAACAGACCTCTTTGTTATTTCCCCACAGATCTGTTTCTCTCTGTCTATCTCATTCTACAAAATGCCACCATAATTCATTTGGATGTTCAGTCTAAAAACCTAGTCATCATTGGCTCCTTCCTTTCCTCCACCCCCCTGCCATCCTATCAATTCTACCCCAAAATATAGCCCGCATCCGCCCACTTCTTCCTAAGCCATCGCCCTCTTTGCCCAGATTGTTGCAGGAGCTTCCCAGCCTCCACTTCCCACCCAGCGGCCAGCAAGACCTCTCCCAACCTGTAACTGTAGATTTCAGTCTTCTGCTTCAATCCTCCAGGTCTCATTTCACCCACAATATAAGCCAAAATCTTTCCCTTGGCCTTACCAAGTCCTTCATGGTCTGGCCTCTGCCTTCCTGTCCATACCTCACCCCAGAAGCTGCGGCCCCACTGGCTTCCTTCTCAGACCTGAATTTGCCAAACTGGTTTTCTCCACAGGGCTTTTGCACCAACTCTTCCCTCCTCCTGGAAGGATTTGTTCCTGATCTTTGCTAGGCTGGCTCTTTGACAGGTCTCACTTCATAAGTCACCTCCCCACAGTGGCCTTCCCTGACCACCAGATTGAGAGGATCCCTAAGTAGCTTCTTATCACATGACTCTGTTTTAAATCTCTGCCTAGCTCTGTCATGTGTATTGTCCTCTGCTAATAAACAAGAGGCTCCATGCGGGACCCTATCCACTGGTACTCACTGCCCTACAGCTGAGCCTGGCACCCCACAGGCACCCACTGGGGAATTTAGTGGACAAATGTACATGAGCACTGTCCACGGTCTGAGCTCAGACACAGACGTGCACCCACAGGAGATGTGACGTGCAAGCACACACATGAATATGCAGCCCTGGCTGGCATGCTCAGTGGTTAGAGTGTTGGTCTGAGCACCAAAGGGTCACGGGTTCGATTCCCAGTCAAGAGCACATAACCGGGTTGCAGGTTCAATCCCCGGCTCCGGTCAGGGGTCATGAGGTAGGCAACCAATCGATGTTCTCTCTCACATTGACGTATCTCTCTCTTTCCCCTTCCCTCCTTTCCTTCCACTCTCTCTAAAAATCAATGGAAAACATATCTTTGGGTGAGGATTAACCAAAACAAAAAACAAAAAATAGGAATGTACACGTGTGCGGAGATATAGACGCACACAGCGTCTGGGCCACAGAGAAGAGACTGAGAACAGAGACCAAGGTGTCTGCCCACCTTTGGTTTCTCTGGGTGTCTTTGGCCTGTCTCCTGACACCAGTGTCTCACCATTCCTGTCCTCTTTTCTCTGTGTCTGTGTCAGATTGCTGGTTCTCCAGCTCTCTCCTCCCTCTCTGTGATTTGGCCCCTCTCCAGCACTCTCTTGCTTTTGTCTCTCTGTTTTTAACTCCCTTTTCCCTCTGTTTTTGGATCTGTGTCTCTAACTCTGCATCTCTATCTCTCTGTGTCTCTGTGTGGTCTTTTGCTCACACTTCCCGTGTCTTTTTGTCCCGTCTCCTGTCTCTCTTTGCTTCTCTCCACCATGTCTGTCTCTGTGTCTGCCTGTGTCTGTTTCTGGCTCTGTATCTCTGACTCTCTGACTCTGTCTCGTCCTGCCTCCCTCTCTCTCGTGGCCCTAAACCAGCGCTGCCACCCTGTCTCATGGCTGTCTGCACCCCTGCGGCAGGGAGACCCATCATTCACCTCTGATGGCAACTTTATGGTCTCAGCGGGCCAGCCGGTGTGCCGCTCGCTGGTGCCCACCTTCCCTGCGGGCCATGGTGAGCTCCATACCCTTGGCCCTGGCAACATTGGCCTTGGCAACATTTTTAGATGCCCAACTGGGGCATCCCAGTTCAGTAGCCCATGGCACCAAGCAACTGCTTGGTTTGGTCACCGTGGTGCTTCTGGAGAGGTAGCTCAGACTCTTGACGGGCACTGCTGTAGATGTGGCAATGGCCAAGTAGGTATACACTGGAGGAAGAAGGGAGAACACTCTAGGCATCCTGGACCCCAGCTTGGTTGTCCCCTGGCTCTGCCCACCTGTTCTGAGGGGCCTGTGGAGAGGTGACAGGCACAAGAGTCCTGATTCCAGTCCTACCTCCACCCACTGTGTGACCCTGGGCCCAGCCTGCCCACCATCCCATGGGGTAAACTGTAGGATCCCATGTTAATCCACCTAGTGTGGTAAAGCACCTAAAAGCACCTTGCCTGATTACCTCAGGAGTTCTCAGCGGGGGCATTGCTTCCCAGAGGACATTTGGCAACATCAGGAGACATTTTTAGTTGTTAGAACTTGGGGGTGGGGCTGCTAGCATCTAGAGGGTAGAGGTCAGGGATGCTGCTGAACATCTGGCACTGCTCAGGACAGTCCCCACAATACAGAATTATCCAACCCGAAATGTCAATAGTGCTAAGGCGGAGAAACCCTGCTTCTCAGAACTCCCACACTCTCTGCCCTCCTTTAAACTCTTAATCATACTCTGACCAGGGGTGGGGGCCATTAGAAGACACCAGAGTTTGATCTCCGCTCTGCCTTTAATAACAGCAGCTAGCATCTATTGAGCCCTCTAAAGTGCTGGCCGGCACCATACATAGAGAAACTCATTTCAGTCTCACAATAACCGTAGGAGGCCCAGGCACTCTTCCGATCCCCATTCTCAGCACGAGGAAGCAGGCAGAGAGAAGAGTAATCGACTCTGGGCCACACAGCTGGCAAGGACGGAGCTGGATTTGGACTGGTCGTTTAGGGACAGACCCACAGGGCAGCATCCTCCCTGGGAAAGAGTCCACACAGAAGAGATCTGGACAAGTCCTTTTCCCTCTGGCAACCTTTATTTTTTCATCTCTTCAAACAGGATCTACTCTCTGATTTAACCCAGCAACAATTCTAGTGAGCAGGTTCTGTTATCACCCCACTTCACAAGCGAGAAAGGCAAAAACTCAAGATTTAAGCCTCAGGTCATAGGGCTGGGAAGTGGTGGGGCAGAGATTTGAACTCAGCTCTGCCTGACCCCAAGGGCTCATGACCTCAAACAGGTCACCCACAGCCCCCCAAGTACTATAAAGCAGTAGAGCATTAGTTCTTGAGCTTGGAGGACTTAAACACAGATTGTCGGGCCTCACCCCAGAGTTTCTGATTCGGTTGTTTGCTTTTTGAACAAGTTCCCGAGCAATGCTGAGAACCCCTGAGGTAGAGCATTGTGTTAGATCACCTGTACCTGGGATCAGATCCTGCCTCTGGCTCTTGCTGGCTTGAGAACTTGTGGGTATTGCTTAACCTCTTCCTCTGAAAGCAGAAATAGCAGCAATATCTATCACTTAGGGTTTGCCCACAGGATTAAAGGCAATGATAACCAAGGGAAAGCTCCTATCACGGTGCTGGCACCTAGTAAACGCTCATAAATGCTCACTGCATAGAGATCCCCAACACAGGAAACTTCTTGCACCAGACAGACTGAGAGTTCCCAGAGAACGAAGGACTAAAACTTCCCCTTCCCCTGTCTACCGGCACAGAGATGACGTCTCAGAACAAGCACAGGACGAGCAGTGGGAAGTAGCCCCCATCTGCCAAGACCTCCCAAGAGGCCTCTGTCCCTCAGGGCCTGTGGACAAAGGTGAGGGTGGAGCATAGCCTGCACTGAGGACACCCAAGCTGACATTGCCCCCAGCCTTCCTCAAGGCCCTGCCCCACCCCCAGTGATCCCCAAGGGGCAAGAGTTGGCTTCCCCAAGGCCCTGATGGGATAGTTTGTGTACCCTTACCCAAGCATCTCTTTGGCTACCAACCAACTCAAGTCAGTCCTACTGTGCTTTGGGACCTCTAGCCAATCCCTAGGCCTCTCTGGGTCTTAGTTTCTTTACCTAAAAACCAAACAAGAATTCAGCATAGTGGCTAAGGGTGGGGGCTTTCAGCCCCAGAATAACTGGGTTCGAACCCCACCTCAACCACTTGCTAGCCGTGTGACTTTTGGCAAATCGCTTCACTTCTTGCAGTGAGTTTCATTTTCCTTGTTGGTAAAACAGAATTGCCCACAGCTCACAAGGATACTGTGAGGGTTGCCTGGGATGATACATATAAAGTGCTGAGCACGGTTCCCGGAACTCACTAGATGCAGCTATTCCGTAAGTACGGTGAGAAAGTACAACCTCCCCACCACAACACCCGCAATCTGTTGGCAGGCTTCCCTCCCCGTCTGCCCCCACACCAATGTTTAGCTTTGAGACTGTCTTAACCTTCCTTCCACTGCGGGGTGAGGAAGGCAGTGGGAGCAGCCTCCCGGATGGGGTAAATCTGAACAGAAGCTTGGAAGACGGAGGGGTGCAATCAGTTATCAGCCCCTGATTCATTTGAGAGTCTTTGTGCCCTGCTAGACTGTACACCATAGAAAGAACGGCTTTTGCCACCATTTTATCCCCAGGGTCTGTGACAGAGACTAGGCACTTTATAAATATTTGCTGGATGAGTGAAAGAAGGGGCTCAGCTCCTTTAGAGGACAAACTCCTCTCCATGGAGGGCAAGCCAAGGAGTGTCCTGTGGGAGGTGTGGTGAGGAAGGGAGCATTCGGGGACTCTCAGATTATTTCCTTGCATGCAAGAGACTCAGACAGTTGGACTCGTAATTTCTTTGAATCCTGGAATCTCTGGATGGAGAGAAGCTTTTGCGGTTGCCCAACCCGTTCCTCCCAGCAGTGCCCAAGGCTGGGCTGGGGTGACCTGACAACCTAGCCCGAAAGGGAGGCTGAAGGAGAGAATGTTTGGGGTGAAACCCAACTCTTTCACCAAGGGAGAAAATAAAATCAAAGATCTGAGAGGGCCTGACTCTGGCTCTGCCACTTTCTGGTTTTATTCTCTTAGGCAAATTTCTTCACTTCTCTGAGCCCTTAGTTTCCATATATGTTAAATGGGGTGATACTGACGCCTAACCACATGGAATTTGGGGGAGGATTAAATGAGATAATATGAAACTAAGCCAAGCCCATAGTAGACACTCAAAAGCGTTCATTATTAACATTGTTATTGAGGGGGGAGAGGATAGTAATTCACCAGGGACCCTTGTCATGCACCTCACACCCCCTTCATTATTTACATAGCTGATTTCATGTAGCTTTAAGAGGTCAGTGACATTTCTGACAAATATAAGATAGGGTTTGTTTTTTCCCCGCAAAGTGACCTAAGTAGCAAATAACGCGTAAAGAAATAAAACCACCTGGAGTATTGTCAGCCTTGACCATACAGAAAAGGCCTGACTCTGGTGCAAGGATAGGTGGTTGACGATAGGAGGACAGAGCTTGGGACTGAACCGGGGTTCAAAGGCAGCGTCTGCCTTCACGCATTATTTGCCCTGAGGAGGGTCCACGTCCTTTGGCAACAAGGGAAAGCTGAACCTGGGGGCTCTTAAGCTCCTTCCATTTCCCAAGTTTGATGGTAACTGATTTGCTGAGCTGGGATTGAACCCAGGCATACTATAACTCCCAATATGTCTATGCTGTTGTTTTTTTAAAAAAATAATTTTAACCATCAGGACAATCCTAAGTATCTGTCATTATTCCCATTTTACAGGTGCATGGTTGTCATCCTCAACTTGAGCACTTTCATAAGACGACAGGCCCTGAGAAGTGTCTTGCTAATAGGCAGAGCTGGGATTTGAATCTCTGCTTTGTGATATGCCCCTTCCTCTCTTTGGTACTCAGTTTCCTCATCTGTAGAATGGGAATGTTTACTGCAGAATCTCAAAGATCCAAGTTGGGACTTTTTGCTCCTCCAAGTCCAGGTCCCCACCCAGAGAACAGCCCCTTGGGCCTGGGAGGGAGAGTAAAGGCAGGTGTAGACATGACTGTCCCGCCAAAGAAAGGGGTGGGGGTGGGGTTTGCTGTACACAGCTGCCAGACACACAAAAACAACTAAATAAATCAGGGCCAGGAACTCCTAATCCTTCCCGGCTGTGGCTGCTACTGCTCAGCTCACCGGCCTCTGGCCCCATCGCCTGGCCAGCTCCCTGACGACATGGCACAGCCAAGAGCAAAGAGTTGGGCCAAGAGCATGATGCCTGGCCGTCAAGGCGGCCTGGGCTCCAGAGAAGGGCGGAATGCCGTCCCTGCAGGGTGACTCAGGCCTCCCAGACCCCCTCCTGGGTGGGCACCGCCTGAGCCTTGGTCTATTTTTAGAGCCGGCTCCAGGCCTGAGCACTGAGGCGCAGGGAAGGGGGGCGTCGTGGGGCACAGAGCCTGACCAGCTCCTCCCGCTCCAGAGCTCAGGTCCTCCAGCTGACCGTTTAGAAAAGAAGAGAAGCACTTGGGGTGGGAGTGGGGAGTCGCAGGGCTGAGGTGCAGGCCAGATGCGTCCCTCACCCCTTTTCCCTGCCTCCCCTCATGGCCTGGCAGTTCCCGGGAGCTGGGCGCGGCCTCCCAAGAAGCGACCTCTGTAAAGCGGGGCCAGGCAGTTGGTCTGTCTGGCTATTGAACTGGGGGCCAAAGCGGGCGGGGCTCCCGGGCGACCTAAGGGGCTACGGGGTGGAAACCCAGGGAAGCTTCCAGGTTCGAGGATCCAGGCCCCGCCCCGCCGCCGGGCCCCGCCCCCATCCCCGGCCACGCCCCTGGCCCGCCTTGGGCCCCACCCAGCTCGGGGACCTCCCCTGACTCCACCCGGCCCGCCTCCTGGCTGGCTCCGCCCTGCTGGCCAACGTGGGATCTCGTCCCCAACATCTGACAGCCTGGGACCCGAGCTGGGCCTGTCTCTGGGGCTTGGGGCAGAAGTGAGATGAAGGGGCCCCCTCTCCCAGGAAGGGTGGGGAAGAAAGAGCATTTGGGGCGGGGCGGGGGGCGACAATGGCGCGGTTGATGGGGAGGCCTCTAGTCTGAAGACGAATCTGTGGGAGCCGGGCGGTCTTCCAGACCGCAGTGGCTGAGGCATCCCCGACAGGGGACACCCCTGTGTACACGGCACAGAGCGGCACCCGGAGGCACCCGGGGCAGAGGGCTCTGGACTGATGCCCCTACTACTGGACCCTAGAGGCTGAGGTGACAGTCCTGGGGTGTGGGGGCAGCTGATGGCCCCAAATACATGGGCTTGCCTGGCAAATTCGGGGACGCAGGGTCTGAGGAAGCCCAAGTGGAGGCCCATTCCACTGGGGGTGGGGGGGTGAGCGACCTGAGGATGGAAGGAGCAGCCGGTCTCCCAGCACCAGCCCTCCATCTAGTGGGAAGTTTGGGAATCTCGGGATGCAGAGGTGGGGTGTTGGGAGGGATCCACTGCACCCCCAATCCTTCCTCTCCCTGGTTGTCCCACTGGCACCTACACATCACCATCCTGCTCAGTCTGCTCCATCTCAGGGATTCACCCACATAGTCACTTGAAGATCTGCCTTCCCCTCTTCCCCCAGCCCCAAGTCCTGTCCCTTCTTCCTCTTACTTATCTATGGATAATCCCTCTCCATCACCACCACCACCGCCACGGGGCCCGATAGCTACCATCCTTTGCCTGGATTCCTGCAGCTCCTACCAGTGGCTCCCTCTTCCTCGGGTTTTACCCTCTCTCCAACTACTAGCTAACTAGTGTTTCTGGTTTAAACCAGAAACTTCTTCATTAAAATCTTTCAGTGACTTCTCATAGTCAAGATGAACTCCAAACCTTGGCTTGGGACTTAGGAGGCTCCGCCACCCAGCCCCACCTCCTTCAGTCCTAGCTATTCTCACAGGGCAACTGTCTGTTCCTCACACACCCTTGTACACTCTCACCTTGAGACCTTCACACCTGCTGTTCCCTCTTCCTGAAACACCTTTTCTTGCTATCTTCAGTGCTCAGTTTGGTAAAAACTCCCCTCCTTGGAAGGCCTTTCCTGACCCCCCAGGTGTGAGTTAGGTAGCCCCTGTCTGAGCTCCCACAAACCCCAGTGCCTCTCTGCCCCTCTGAGAGTATCATCGCCTGGGTCTCTCCTGTCTATCCACTCTGGTAGGATAATTTATTGCAATGTTAATTTTTTTCCTTTCCTCCCAGATCCAAGCTCATAGCCAAGCCCTTTGATTTCCCTAGCCTCAGGGAACTGTGTAGGGCTGAACACAAAAGCTGCTTGAAGTCTGATGGCTCATCCTGACTTGTGAAAAAGCTAACCTCTTAGAAGTGACTGTGCTAGGTGTTCCCAAGAGGTGAGGAGAAAGGGCGGCCTATGTTGGCAGAGGAAAGAGAGAGAGCAGCTAGCTGAAGAGGGAGCAGAAGTGGGGGTTCTGTGAGCAGTGGGGACCTGTGTCCAGCAGCACCTCCCCTGACAGATGACCAGAGCTGTGGGATACTGGTGGCTGTGTACCTGGGGAGCCTGGAGCCCAAGTACTGGGGTACTAGCCTCAGTGCCCCCAAGAGGCAGAGGAACAGCTGAGTTGCTGAACCTCAAGAGACCATGTGGACCAGGACAGTGGGTATCTCCGTGTGACCAATGTAGACCCAAGACAAGGCACCTCCTCCATGCTTAGACCCAGGTGGGACAGCAGGTCCTTGCACAAGCCTCTACAGGGGGCCCCAGTGATGGTTGAGATAGACTTTTTCTGCCAACTCATAGGAAAGGGCTTAGAGTGAGTCAGATTGGAGCTGATTTAACGAAAATAGAGAAATGGGGAATTTCTTGTTTGCGTGCCAAGCTTCCTACCTGCCACACCTGTCTGTTGCATTCACACTGCAGGGCTGAGATGTGTGTGCCTCATTCAGAACTGAGTCCTCAGGTCCCAGCAGGGTGCCTGGCACATAGTAAGTGCTCAAAACATATTTGTTGAATCCACTTTTCCTTGGTAACTACAGAAATCTTTCTAAAACCCAAGTCAGCTTCAGTGATTCCCCGGCAGTCCTCAAAATAAAATCCAAACCCCTATTGTGGCCCACCAGGCCCACTCTGATCAGAGCCTGCCTCCCTCACAGCCTTAGATCTGCAGCCCATCCATCCTCCCTGCATTCTCCTCTGCAGCCAAACCACACGATTTGCAATTCCCCAAACTTGCCAGATTGTTTCATGTTTCATGCCTTTGCTTACGTGGCACCCTCGCCTGGAGTGCCCTTTCCCCTTTCTCTACCTGCTGAGCTTTCAATTAGGTTTCAAAGCTCAGTGCAAATGTTTCCTTCTTTAAGCCTCCCCCTAAAGGCAGAGGAGACCCCCCCACTCATCTCTATGTCTATCTCCCTCTTTCTCCAGGCCTGTTTCCTGGACTGTGGGCTTCTCTAGTGTGGCAAGTCCCCAGTGCCCAGCACAGCACCAGGTACACATTTGGTTCTCCATAAATGCTCACTGTCCACTGAGCATTAGCCTTGACCCTCCATGGACTCATGATGTGACCTCAAGGAACCTCTCCCCTCTGTGGGCCTCAGTTTTTCTCTCTGCACAATAAGGAGAGTGAAACTCAATGGTTTCTAAGGGCCCTTCCTTCCCAGGTTGGGTTTAGAAGTGATGGCATGTAAAACATGTCACCAGTGTGCTCTGCAGGCCAGCTAAGGGCCCAGCACACTCAGACATGCAGCTACACAAGGAGCACCCATGCATAGCCACCTGGGAGCAAGGCCCTTCCTAAATGGCTGCAAATGATGCTTTCACAAAAAGTGTACATGGCACCCGGACGGTGTGGCTCAGTGGTTGAGCATCGACCCATGAACCTGGAGGTCACTGTTCAATTCCCAGTTAGGGCACATGCCTGGGGTTGTGGGCTTGATCTCTGGGGGGGTGGGCAGTGCATGAGACAGCCGGTAGATGATTCTCTCTCATCATTGATATTTCTGTCTCTCTCTCTCTCCCTTTCTTTCTCTGATTCAATAAAAACATTTTTTTTTAAAAGTATATGTGGCCTTCTGAACTTGGATGCTCCTGTCCTCCCAACCCCCATCCCCGGTCTACCATTGGCTCTGACTGAAAAATTCAGCAACAGCGGGGAGCTGCCAGTCCAGCAGCAAGTTTATATGGAAGGAATGAGCCTCCTGCATATGCATTTTCCCGAGGCCCGAATCCTATGGGGCTCTACACATGCAAGGCCCTTCCCAGGCCTACACATGCAACACCATCCCCCCTACCCACTCCGCAGGACTAGATAGCGACACAGTTAACCTGTGGCAGGCCAGAGCTTTAGCTCTGCTTCCAGGATACTCACCTTCTTGATGTCCTGTGGGAACCTTAAGCACCACATTCATTCATCATTTATTTAACAATATCTTTTAAGTTCCTAATGTACCAGGCAATGGTATATATGTCAGTGAATCTCACTCTGTTCTGCCCTCGGGCTCATAGTCTAGTAAGTGAATGTGGATGAAAACGGGCCGCATGCTAAACCTGACAAGCCCAGGGAAGGCCTGCATGGTACCTAGCAAACTCAAAGGCCTAACGTAACCACAAAGGATGGTCTGAAATGAAAACTTTTTAACTAAAAGCGGTCTATGGTAGGTAGTCTCATCCTAAGGCAATATTTTTCCTTAACAAAGATTAATTTTCACCTTAACTAAGCCGGCCCATCTGAATTTTTGCATCTTCAATAACATACCTGATTAACATGCCTTTGCAAATTGAAGTAATTTCCCCTTTTTATGGACCCCTTAAAGCACAGGCACCACAACCCCCTCATTATCATTGTTATCATGTTAATTGTTGACTGTTAACTATCCTGCACTCACCTAAGTAAAAGAAGTGTGTGTCAATCATTTACTTCATCCAATCCCAGATGTTCCCCCACCCCACCCCACCCCCACTTTGCTTCTCCCGCCTCCCTAATCTATCACCAATGGGTTTCACTTAACCTACTGAAGTCTCCTTTGATTGTCATCTATAAAGCAAGGTGCAAAACTGCCATTCTCCGGAGCATTATCTCCACCCATTGAGATTCTGCTTCTCTCAGCATGTGTCGACAGTATGGTTCAAATAAACTCACAAAAATTCTTCACAGGTGTGAATGTTTCTTACCTTAATGGGAGACAGACAGTAAAGAGGAAACTGGCCAGTGTGGCTCAGTGATTAGAGTGTAGGCCTGTGCACCGAAGGGCCACGAATTCGATTCCCAGTCAAGGGCACATATCTGGGTTGCAGGTTCAATCCCTGGCCCTGGGCAGAGTGCATGTGAGAGGCAACCAATCATTGTCTCTCTCACATTGGTGTCCCTCCCTCCCTCCCAGTTTCTCTAAACATCAATGGAAAAATACCCTCAGGTGAGGATTAACAAAAGAAAACAAAGAAGAAACACCTGGTAATTTCAGATTGGGAGAAGCAGTACTATGGAAGGATTAGAATGATGTGATAAAAAATGACTCAGAGGGGTAAGGGGTATGCAAGAAAGGCCTTTCTGAGGAGGTGGTATCAGAGCTTCAATCAAAAGATGAGGATCCAGTGAAGTAGATAATCCAGGGAAGAGCCTTTTTAAGTGGAGGGTACAACACATGCAAAGGCCCTGGGGTCAGAGAAACTATAAAACGTGTAGGAGGAGCAGAAAGGAGGCCATATGAGTAGAGCTCTATCAGTGAGAAGAGCACTGTGGAGGGGACCAAATCAGGCCCCAGCTCTTGGGCCACAGTGTAGGGCCTTAACTTTATTCTAAGAGCATTGGGAGGTTTTGGACAGAGAAAACAAAATCCATCCCTTCCCCCTGCTTCCCTCCTCCTGGGTATCCTTCCTAGAGACCATGTCTTCCTCATCTTTACCTTGTCAGTGTCCAGCTCAGAGCCTGGCGTGACTTGGAATCAGACAATGTTTACCAAATAAGTGAATGACTAAGTCAGGCTCTTCTGGTTCAAGGCTTGACTGAGTGGCTCAGAGAGGGTCAGCTGGGCCACTGAGAAGTCCTTGGGCAGCTCAGGATGGAAGTCATCTGGGCCAGATTAAGACATTTAGATGCCCTACCCATTGCAAAGAGTCTGGTGTTCCCCATACATAATTCATAATGGGAATGCTATTAATCCACGAAGAACAATACGTACACGTATGCTGAAATGCAAACAACTTCTTTTGGGGTTTTCAACTGCAAAATTCTAGATAAGGTCATCAAAGCCTAATTCCTTTTCATTTATGTGTGTGTGTACCTGTGTTGCTGCCACCTTGCCGGTGCCCCAAGCTGAACTATCTGCCCATTGGGTCGGTCACCCAGTGCTAGATGGCAGACCTGGCCCAACTGTCCCCTTGGTGATCTGGTCTTGGCTTGTGAGCTGGAAATAGTGAGGAACACCAAGGGTGCCGTGGTGGCCAGGACTGATAGTGGACAGCCCCACAATATTGTTGGCAGCTTCTCAAGGCCACACCAGATTTGGCAGCTGCTCTGTGTGAGGACCCTGAGGAACATCCCTTTGCCTCATGAAGGCTTGCCCCTGCCCAACCCTGACCCTCTGAAAACTATAAAATGACTAAGGTCCTAAGAGACTTCTCAGAAGAGGAATCAAAGGCTTAGAGAGGTTACTTAACTTGCCCAAAGTCACTCAGCATGTTGGGGATGCAGTTGCTATTTGAGCACAAGTCTGGCCCCCAAAGCAGATGCCATTCCCTTCCTGAGGGCAAATGGGCTGGGGAAGAATGCCAAGGGTCCCAGCTTACCTGCCCATATCTAGATCCACAGAACTGATAAGAACAAACGGTGGAGCTGGACACAGCCAGGCCTTGATGAGGGCCCTGCCCTTCCCCCAGCCTCTTTCACTACCCAGCTGGGCTCTAAGCCTCTAAGCTCAATGCACCCAAGATACTGTCTGGGACCTAGAGGTGGACCTTCGCCTCAAGGTCCCCATGTGGGTTCCACAGCATCACACAGGCTCAGCCCTGGCCACCCAGGAGAGGTTCCAGAAGCCTGAGCCAGCACAGCTCTTGGCTCCCACCTCTCCCCCATGGTGGTGGAATATCCCACAGGTTCGATCCTTCCCTCTATCATTCAACCCCCCACCACACCTGCTCTGTTTCCGGACCCTGCGGGGAATTAGACAGGGCCTGCCTGGGAGGAAAGTGGGCCTTCCCTCTCCACTTCACCGCACACCACTGCCGCCCCCTCCCTGTCACCTCCCTCCCAGGAGCCAAGGCTCAGGAAACTCAAACAAAGCAGATCCGTGATTCTTAGGGAGAAAGAAGCTGGGTAGCTCAGGGCAGCACTCCCACCTGCAGGCCAGTTCCCCCAAGCCAACCCCAGGCTGAGCTCTGCCTCTACTGAGTCCAGGCTCTGCCCCTGTCCCCAGTGGGTAGGAAGTGACAAATGAGCCTGAGGAAGTGGAGGGGGGTCGGTAATCGATGGCATTAACATGGTGCCCAAATTAAATATTGACTTTCTTGGTGGACTCTAGGGGCTCCTGGATTGATGGCTGGGGCTGAGCCCTGCTACCACAGGGGATGGGGACATACCAGCCTGGAGCAGGCCCGTGGGAGCTGAGGCTTTGGAGGGAGAGCTTACCTCTAAGCCTGCGGGGGGGGGGGGGGCAGAGGTGAGGGCTGCAGAGAGCCCAGGGCACCGTGTCTGTATCTCCATCTTGTGCCCGGGTGCTGCCTATGGAGCCCAGAGTGCCCTCCTCCCTCCCAGAAGGTCTGAGGTTTGGTGGAGTGTCCACCCCTATCCCCTCTGCCCCCGTTCAAGAACAGTGGCTGGCCTGCAGCCCCAAAATGAGCAGAATCAATCTCTGTGATGATTTCCATTACCAGGTCTCAGGACCCTGCCTCCCAGGATGGTAGGGCTGGATATTTTTGGTCTGTCGTTATGTAGGATTTGGGGGAGGGGTTAAGGGCCTCTCCACTCCTGGAAACATTCCATCAACCTCTGCAGCTGATTCACTTTCAGAGCCTACAGTGGGCCCTGAGCTTTATCTCCCTCTTTCCATAGCCCGACTTTGAGAATTGCTACACAGTCTTCATTTCCTCCCACTCACTGTACGGCAGGCTCCAGCCCAGATTCCTGCCACGCCAGTGATTCTAGCCCAGCCCTTCTGATTCCAGTCCTGTCTAACCACCTACTTTCCACTTGAAATTCCCCCTTGACCATCTCCAAGGAGTTTCAAGGTTAACATGCCCAAGGCCAAAGTCATGATTATCTCCGCCAAATCTGGTCCTCTTTCTGTACCCCAAATCCAGTGGCAAGGTCACCCATCCAGGTGTGTAAGACAAGCCCACAGGTCATCCTTTGCTCCTTCCCATGCCATCCACACCAGGGCTGACAATTCTACCCACTACTTACATATAGATTCCATGTCCCCTGCAAGCCCCCCGCCCTCCCCGAGTTAAGTGTCTTTCATATGAATGGACTCCTCACTGGTCTCTCCTCATCCACCCTTACTCTGCAGTAATCCCCCCCCCCCCATCCATTTCCCATCCACCCAGAGCAATCCTGTTTATATATAAATCTGATCATGCCAGTCCCCTGCTCAACACCCTTCTTGATATGCACTAGTCTGAAATCCCTTACTGGAGTCTCCCCTTGACACTTAGCATGCCTTACGACCTAAGAGGGTAGGAGTCTTCCTGGGATTGGTCACCTTGGAGGAATATAGGAGAAACAATGGGGGTACAGCCTTAAAAAGCCCCAACTGTGGACCCCATGTGCTGCCGTGGTGGGGAAGAGAAAGCCTCAAGGGGAATGAGTCCAGAGAAGGAGTTGGCAGCATCCCGCAACCAGGCTTTCCCCCAGGCCACCTAAGTTTTTTTAATTGGTGCCTAATGGAAGTAAATTAAATCCAAGTGAGTTTTAATGTGTCTGTTAAAGCGCCAGTCCCACCTGCCCCCTTCTCCCAGGGCCTGGGGCCATAGGTTGAAAGAGGGAAGAAAGGCTCTAGGGGTGCTTGTTGGTGTGGGGGCAGGGGTAGCCTCCCCCCAGCTCTGCTAAGGGAGGCCTGATACCAATCCACGGGTCTCAAGACCTTCTTTTGCTTCCCCTCCCTGCCCACCTGTATCCCCTGAATCCCTAGGTTCCAGAAACACTGGCTTAGGGTCCAGAACCTTCCCTACCTCACCTCCTTGAGCCCTCACCATGATCCAGTGATGCAAGGCAGAACTCATACCTCCTTTTCGCAGAGGACACAGCATTGACGTGCCCAAGGCCACTGCCTTTTTTCTGTCCGGAGCTGTGCTGTCTAATATCGTAGCCACTAGCCATATGTGGTTACCGAGCACTCAGAACGTGGCCAGATTGAATTGAGATGTGCCCTTACCTGTAAAACACACTGGATTTCAAAGAGTGTTCGGTGTCTCACTGGTAACTTTATTAATTATGGGTTGAAATGATGTTTTTTGATATATTAAAATGAATTCCACCTTTTTTAAAAATTATTTTTTGTTAATCCTCACCCGAGGATATTTTTTCCATTGCTTTTTAGAGTGTGAGGGAGGGAGGGGGCAGGGGGGGAAGAGAGAGGAGTGAGAGAGAAACATCAATGTGAGAGAGACACATCGACTGGTTGCCTCCCGCAAGTGCCCCGACCAGTGCGAGGGATTGAACCTGCAACGCAGGTCTGTAACCTTGACTGGGAGTGGAACCCAAGACCCTTTGGTGCATGGGTCGGCGCTCTAACCACTGAGCCACACCAGCCAGGGCTGAATTCCACCTTTTAAAAACATTTTTAAAATGACTACTAGAAAATGTAAAGTTACAGATGCAGTTTGCATTTTTTATTTTATTGAACAATCTCTGGGGTCTGGTCTTATGGAGGTTGGATTGCCTGATCACCCATGACCCTGCCACAGTCTGGAAAGGCTGCAGCCGAGCCTGAGTGAGCCTCTCAGGCAGTCTCTTTATCTCTGGGGAGGGCAGCAAGTCGCTTTCAGGACCCTGGACAGCACCCAGGACTGGCTTTCCACTTGGGGTCCTGGGATCGCCTAACCTAGGCCCAGGAAGGAATAACATCCCTTCCTGTAGATATCACCTGCAACACACTCCCCATGAGTAAGCTCATGTCACGCTCCGGACACCCAGTGAGGAGGGCCAGTTAAGGGTTATTACGATCCCCATTTTGCAGATGAGGGGACTAATATTCGGGGACATTTGCTCATTCCATCTGTTCACTCAGTAAAGACCAGCTGATGCCTGGTTCCTGTGGAGCCCTTGGCTGAGTGCACAAACCCAAACCGGGTCAACATAGATGCTAGTAATTCTGCAGTGAGATGGTGAAAGTGGGTGCCAGGCTGTGGGAGCCCAGCAAGCGCTGACTGCTGGGGCTGCGGAGTTCAGGGACAGCTTCAGAGACAGAGGGGTCACTTGGACTGGATCTCAAAGGATGAAGGGGACTTTGCCAGAATAAGTGGGAGGGCGTTTCAGGCAGCAATGGGGTGCATAGGTGTGGAGGTGAGAGGTGGAGCAGGACAGGTGGGCGAGGACCACATCATCAAGGGCCCTGCATTCTAGACTAATTCTAGGATCGTCAACAAAGGTGGTTTTATTTTACTGATTTTTTTTTGAGAGAGAGAAACATCGATTTGTTGTTACCCTTTTTTATGCATTCATTGGTTCATTCTTGTATGTGCCCTGACCAGGGATGAACCTGCAGCCTTGGCGTATGGGGACGATGCTCTAACCAACTGGGCTACCTGGCCAGGGCTTAATTCTAGGATCATCAAAAGGCTTCTGAGCAGGGCAGTGGCCTGGCCAGATCTGCATTTTGGAAAGATCACATGTGGGCCAGGTGAACAAACCACCAGATACTGGGGGCAGAAAGAATGAGGACAATGAGATGAGAAATCCAAGACCAGGAAAGAAAGGGCAGGTTGCTGGATATTAGCCCAAATGGAAGGGCTATTAGGCCTACAGATGAGGAAACTGTCAGACAGGGTACAGTGACCTCCCCAAGGCGACACGGTCAGCGCCTGGGGGGCGTGGGGACTGAGGGGCAGAGAGGAGCACCGTCCTCAATGCAGGAAAGCTCAGCTCCTGACCATGGAAGTGGAGTCTCAAAGCCCTGAGGAGCCTCTACTGCAGCTGTGGTTGCTATTTGAGCAGAATCAACATGCTAAATGCTAAACTTCCCCCTCAAACCAAGAAACTACAAGAGGAGAGAGGAATGAACTCCGCAGCTCAGTCCCAGAGAGATCCTACTTGTGGCCAGTGGAGCCCAGGGTTGGGAGGGAAGGAGATAAGAACACAGGCACCCAGAAGGTGGCAGCTGAGACAGGAACTTTGCTTGTGTGTCTATCACACTCTACTGGGAACTACAACCTCTCCTCCCCTGAGGTTCCCAAGGGGGCTGCCAATCCCAATGCCCCACCCCTGCCTGGGGCCAATCAGAGCCCTTCCTTGGGGGTTTTCTGATTGGAATTCAAGAGAAAGTTTCTTTCCTTCTGGGGCAAAGTTGAGTGCTGGGAGCTGGGAGCTGGGAGCTGGACTGAGGGGGGTGAGGAAGCTTGCCTGGAAGAATGGAGCTGACACAGAGAGCAGCTAGAAGGGATCAAACATCTGGTGGCACAGTGACCCTGGGTCCCATCATGCAAGGCCCACCACACCCTCCCACCACTGTCCTTGCTGCAGCTTGCTACCCCTGAGCAAACAAAGTTTCCTTCTGCCTTAGCTGGCTAGTAGTACTGGGATTCTGCCACCCCTGGCCACAAGTCCCAATATAGTCACTTACAAGCTATAAGCATTTTGGAAAGTCACATCCCTCTCTGATCCTTGATTTCCTTAACTATAAAATGGGGGAGTGACAATATCTACCTTGAAGACTCCAATGTGGTGCTCCCTGAGAGTGTTTTGTATGTGTAAGTGCTGCAGCTGCCCAAGGGGAGGCTCCTATAGCACTTAACCCGTCCCTCTGACATGTTGGCCACCCCCAGAGACTGTTAGCTTTCCAAGGGCCTGTGTCTGTGGCTCAGAGTCACTGTCTGGGGGCTCAGAGGCACTAAATGACCGGGCCGCAGCTGCATGTGTAGCCCCTGCTTCCATTGCTACCTAATTACAGAAGAGCCAAGGCATTTAGAGCAAGACGTTGGATATACATTGATACTACACTCCCTCTTCCTGGGTGACTGGGAACTGAGCAAAGGTCCATGCACTCAGGCACATAAAGAATACGCCCCAGCGATGAGCCTCCCACCCTTGGCCTCTGAGACCACGCCAGCCTGTCCCCTGCATCCCACAGCCTCCCTGAGCCCTGGCACCCGAGCTCCACCACAACCCAGCCTCCTGCCACTCCCCTGCAGCCATAAAGATCAAGCACCTAGAAGCAGAGCTCAAGCTTCCTGTCCTACCAGGGGTATTGACAAAGGTGAAGCCCCAGCTCTGCCTCTGGCTGTGGCCTTGAGCAAGTCACTCCTATTTCTGTCCACAAAGCAAGCAACTAAAACCTTCCAGCGAGGTGTGGTGAGGGGTCAGGGGCCGTGTGTGTGTGTGTGTGTGTGTGTGTGTGTGTGTGTGTGTGAGAGAGAGAGAGAGAGAGACATGCTCCTGACACAGAGCCCAGCGTGAGAGCAAGTGCCAGGAAATACAAGCTGATACTTACAGAGCTTATTGTGCGCCAGGCACTCACTATGCTTTACATATAGTAATTATTTTATTCTCATAACAACCCAATGAGGTAAGTGTTAGTTCCATTGCTATGTCACAGATGGGGGTAAACTGAGGTCACTAAGCTCTGCCTGGGCTCCAGCCCAGGCAGTCTGGCCTCCAGGCCTCAGTGAAAGGCAGCCATGACCATCACAGCCACTGGGGATGGCCGCTGCAAGCTGCCCCATCCCACATTCCCAATCTGCCTACCCCAGGCCCCAAAAGGGAAAGGAGTACGTCCAAGGTCACCCAGGGATTCAAGGGCAAAGGCACCCCCTCCCAGTCAGGGCTGGTCAAATCACACAATTTGACGAGACCAAGAGAAGTGAACCAAGGAGATAAACAAAGTCAGGGTCTCAGGGCTGGGCTTTCACCTGGGGGAAGCAAACAGGTCAGCAGCAAAATCCACAGAGTGAAGTTTATTCCCAACAAAGTTCTCCTCCCCCCTCCCCAGCCCAGGACAGGGACAGACAGGCTGGGGCAAAGATGGGGCTCCAGTGGCTGAGGGGCCTCTAAGAAACAGGGAAGGGCCCTGGCCCCCCAGGCCACACCGTGTCTGGCTCCCCCAGACCAGTTGAGTCCACTGCACCTCCCTGCCCAGCCCTCGGGAGAGGGGAGGGGGCGCTGGCTCCTGGGTAGTTCCAAAGTGGTGTGTGAAAATAGAGAGATATATATATTTATACGCAGAGGGCAGTCCGGCATGGCACTCACACCTCTGTCTGGAAGTCACCATCCGGTGGTTCTGTGGGCTCCCAGGCTGCTGCCCTGTGCAGGGCCAGCCGTTCTCGGGGCTTGGGGGGCAGTGAGCCCAATGTCATAGACTTGAAGGTGCTCCAACTCTGATGTCGCCGCTGTTGGGACAAGCTAGGACGCTCCCCTGGACTAGGTTTCTCCTGTGGAGAGAGCAGGAAGGGCCCGTGAAGATGGGACAATACCTTCTCACCTGTTGTACAGATGAACAAACTGAGGAGGCCCAGAGAAAGCCAGTGATGCCCAAAGTTACTAAGCAATCAGGCGCCAAAGTTGGGTTCAAATCCAGATCTGCCTGGTCCTAAACCCTGTGCTCAGAGTGGACCCTTGGGACCATGTCTACTGAGTCTGCCCACCCTACTCAAGACCCCAGTAGAGCCCCCATCAATGCTCTGCATCCCCACACAACCCCAGAACTGTTGCTTATGGCACAGGTAGGTCCTTGGTGAGGCAGGCTGAGTTTGTCCAGGCAGGGGAGGTGGACAGGGAGGGAATGAGCCCCTTGGAGCCCCCTCACCCCCACCCAGCCCAGGGAGACTTACACTGGACAGGGTCCGTTCGGTCGCCCCACCCGAAGACACACTCCAGCGCTTCTCCCTCTGTAATGGGGGCCATGGGTCAGGGTCTGACCCCCGAGGCCACTGCACCAGGCTGCGCCCTGCTTTGGGCAGGGCGGCCCCAGGAAGAACCCTCACCTTGGCCGTGGACTGGCTGCGGTAGCGGTCGAAAGTGTGGAATTTCTGGTTGAGCTCGTGGTAGAGTTCCGAGTGCCGTTTCCGGGTGTGCATCACCTTCTGGGAGCCACAGGGTGTCAGAGGAGCTGCTCCCCACTGGGCCAGCCCCGCACTCAGGGCTCAGCATCCTGGGTCCCCACACCCCTGCCTGTTGCTGGCCCCTCTAGGACGAGGCCTGGCTCTCTCTTCACCCCAGAGCTACAGGATTGGGCAGGGAGGGGATGTTGGGAGGATCCTACAGAAATCACAGGCTCATGGGGTCAGGCTCTGCAATGGGGCTTGGGCTAAATTTAAGAGTGGACCCTCTAGGGACAACCCCCACCCTCTCCATACACACAGGCACATAGCACTTACCTCAAAGTCCAGGTCTGAATACCGTAGCTTCTTTCTCTGGGAAGGGGCAGCAAGGAGGCAGTGAAGGAGAAGAAAGTTTTTAACACATGCAGGGGCTTTAGAGACCGGAAACCTGGTGCCCCAAGGTCTGCCCACTGCCTGGGGCCTAGGAGTTCAGAATCCTTAAAGGGCAGCCCTTGGGTTGTGGGAGGAGGGGCTGAGGCCTGGAGGATGGGCAGCCGAGGCACTACCCTGCCACAGGGCTGCAGCTCAGACCCCCAGGCCCACATTCACTGCCACCCCTGCAATGCGCACACGCAGGCAGGAGCTCACAGGAGGCGCACACACTGGCACACCCTCAGACACGCAGCTGCACACGGGCCCAGTGTCCCAGCACAGACTTACAGTGTGGCAGGGACTCAGATTCCCACACGGGATCACAGAGCAGACTTTCCTTCCTCTCTGTCCTGGATTCTACCCCTTTGCCTCATCTTGGCCCTTTCTCATTGCCAGCCATGGGCTTCCCTCTCCCCAGAACCCTCCACTTGTCCTGTAAACACGAGGACTCTGGTTTTTAGTCCTTCTGACCCTGCCGTGTCCCTTTTCCTGAAAAACCAGGCCCTGCCTCCCTGGCCTCCCACCCTCTCACTGGCCTCTCTTGCCCAAGATCACCTCCAAGGCCCTAAAACTACTCAGTGTTCAGTGCCACTCGAGGAGGAGGCCTTAGAGTCTTAGGATGTTGGCACGGAGCACTCATGCAACCGAGTCAACTTTCCAGGTTACGCTGGGGAAACTGAGGTCCAGGGAGGAGAAGGGACCTGTCCCAAGGCCCTCAGGGATGAAGCTAAAACCACCACCTAGATCTCCTGAGTCCCAGGCCCGCAGACATGCTCGCCACCACTGGCCTGCATGAACCATTCTCCTGGTCCTCCCCCACCTTCCCACCTGCTCTTTCCCAAGCAGCCACCTTGGCTTCCCCACTAGGTTCTGCACGCTGTGCCCTGGACCTTCCCTGCCCTTCACCATGCACCCGTGTGTCCTCCCTGTTCTCAGCTACACCTCTATTTCTGGAGGCAGCACACCTCTCCCCTCCCAATGCCCATAGCTGTCCCCAACTGAATAAATTCAGAATCCCATCCACCGCAAATCCACTCCTCCACCTCTGCCTCATTGCAGTTACCCACACCAGAATTCGGGATGTCATCCTTGACCCCTCAAGATGCTGCCACATTTACTGCCACCTCCCACACAAGGAGCCCAATGCTGGCCCCTCCTCTGTGGTCCAACCATGGGCAGGTGTCCACAGACCAAAACCATAATGCTGAGCACCCCCCCCCCCCGATGCTGGTGTCGGGTTTTGTCTTTGCTACGCCTTCCTGTTTTTGCCATCTGCAACAGGAGCAGGCACCAAATGTTCAAGAAACATTTTGGGAAAAAATCTAAACTTGCGAACCTCCTAGATGCTAACTTAATTTCCTTCATGCGGAGGATGGGGAGCAGGATTCTGAGGCCAAACGTGAGCAGCCAACAGTGTCTGAGCTATGTCTCCTGCCCCCTTCCTTATCTACATCCCCTTCATCCCTCCAGCTAGAGTTCCAGAAGGTTCTGGAGTTCTAGATCACTGCCATCTGTCTGTTTCCAGTGATTCTGCTCAGGATGCAGGTCTGAGGAGGTCAGAGGGAAAGTGGGGCATCCACAGAAACCGCCCAGGCAGGCAGAGTGAGGGGCTTACATTTTCTCAGAAAGGGGAGGGTCAGTTAGCCCAGGCCCATGGGCAGTGCTGAGGCTGATATCCGGGATAATGACAGCAGCAATCCCCATTATCTAGCACTTTCTACCTGCCTCACACAGAGATAAATGTTTTGTATCACTCTGAGTCTTCGCAACACCTCTACAAAGAAGCTGCTCTGTTCTCTCCACTTTACAAATGAGGAAACTGAGGCTCAGAGAGATTCTGCTCAAGCTCTCACTGCCGATCAGCAGCATCCTGATCTGAACTCAGATCTGTGTGACCAGGAGGCCCAGGCTCTCAGCACCTGGCCTGAGCCACAGGCCCCTTAAAGAAAGACCCATCCTAACTATTCACCCCAAAGCAGGCATTAAAAACCAAGTGTGAATGCAGTGCACAGGGCACCTTCAGAGTGTGAAGTCCAAGCCCCCTCAAGGAGTTGAGAGGAGCCAGGATTTCCCTGCATTTGCCGTGGGCTCTAACAGAGGGGGAAATGCACAGTGTATATACTCCCAGCGACTTGGAACAAAGATGCTGCTCTGGGGAGGTTGCTGGCTGTCCCTTCCCGGCCGCTGCACATGGGGGCAGGCCTCCCACGCCCACCCCATGCCCTACAGCCCCTCACCTCCAGGGAGCCCAGCTTCATGGTGGAGCCGGGCACAGTGCGGGGCATGGTTCGACTGCGCTCCCCCGGCTCCGGCACTTGGCGGGCGCTGGGCGTCGGCGGTGGTGGTGGTTGGAAGGTCATCCCATAGGGGTTCTGTAGAGACCCATAGGCAGGGCCCAGCCCCAGGCCTGAGTGGTCCACTGACAAGAAGCTGGGGTAGCCTTCGGTGTGGGCCAATGTCTTGGCAGCCCGTCGGGGGGTGCCCTCGGGCCGGGTCCTCGGGGGATCCTCACCACCTCCACCCCCACTGCCAGGCTGCAGGCTCAGAGTCCTTCGGGGCAGCACCATGTAGTCCCCCTCAGAGCCTGGGTCGCCTGGCCGTAGCCATGTGAGGTCCAGCTGCCGCAGGCTGCCCTCCCCACACATGTACACGGGGTTGGCCTCCTGGGGGGGCGGTGGCTCCCCCAGCCCTGACGAGGCTGCCATGGGCATCAGGATATTCCCAGGCAGTGTGGAGAAACTGAGGCCGCCCTCCGGGCCCACAAGGCAGGACTTGGGCTCCTCCTCCTCATCCAGGGACAGGCGGGACAGTGTGCCCGTGATGGTGGACGGGTTGCAAGTGTTGACCTCCTTGAACAGAACTGGGGGCAGGAGTGGGAGGGAGGTAAGTTCAGGGGAGGAGGAACCCCCAGATGCCCCTGCCCAGGCTGATCAGGTACCAAGCCCCTAAGCTCAGACAGAGGAGGAAACTGAGTCCTGGAGAGAGGGCTGCATGACTGGTACTCCCTCCCACACCCAAGGAGTTAGGAACACAGCTGGCCCAGAGACCCACAGCAAGGCAGGCAAGGAACAAAGCCAAGGCCCAACTCCTACGGGTCAGCTCCTCCTGCAGGTCCTGACCTCTGACCCCACGGCCCTGACGCTGTCAAAAGGGCCTTGTTCCTTCCCCGCCCTAGGCAGCTCTTCCCCAGGAGACACAACTGGAAAAGGAATCTGGTAAGAATCATGGAAATGATACAATATTGGGACAGCTACTACGTGCCAAGCACAGTGCTAGGCATTTGATGTCTCCTAATTCCTTTAAGGCTCTGAGAGGTCTGCTGTCTGCTCAAAGTCACACAGTAAGTGTGTTCACAGCTTTGAATTTACTAGGGGCTGTCTGACTCTAAAGCTAAACTCCAGTCAGACCCCTATCAGGGCCTCCCACTGGGGGCCCTCCCTTCTTGCCCTTCCCTGGGGACCATTCTCATCTCTGTGCCGGCAGACTCACCTGTCTGACAAGCCAGATCCACATCCTTTTCAAAGTCTGACTATAGGCAGAGAGGAATAGAGCAGGTGGGCAGAGAGAGGATCAATGTATCACGGTGGGGGAGGCTCAGTCCCCTCCCACCCACCCAGAGGTGCTACCCATGGCACACCACCCAACAGAGCCCACAGGGGCCCCACACATGTCTACTCCAGCCCCACCTGACAGGTGAAAAAACTGAATGAGGGGAAAGACTTGCCCAGTGACACCCAGAGGTCAGTGGCTGGGTCTGAATCGAACCTGGTCTCTGTCCCTCCCTGTCATGGATGGGGAAGGTGAGGGGACTGGGGCAGGGAAATGGGGGTGGGGCATGCTCAGAACCCACCCATGCCCTGTCTAGGCCCCCTCACTCACCAGGATCTGCAGCTGTCCATTCTTACACGAGTCAGGGGAGTCTTCGCTCTCATCGGCCCGGCACACGCCCATCTGGCACTTCACCACATCCTGGACCTGGGGGCAGCAGGTTCCTACTGGCCTGAGGCCTCCATAGGGCCCCTGGCCGCAGCTGGCTGTGCCTCCCGCCCCAGGCACCCAGGCGGGTTTGGAAGGACAGAAGCACATCCAGCCGAAGGGAAGGGAAGGCTGAGGGGAGCAAGAGCCCCAGGAGACCAGCAGGCCAGAGACAAGCGCTGCCCAGCTGGAGGCCTGGTCGGGGCCTCCACCCTCCCTGCACAGTGGGGAGAAGTGAGAGCACTGGCCTGGCGACGTGGGTGCAAAAGGACAGGAGAAGCCCAGCCCCACCTCTCGGCGCAGGAAGCAGTGCACAGCCGTGATGACAAAGCCCTGCGCAGAGTTGAAGACAGCGAAGAGGGCCTGGAAGAGGACCGAGCGGCGGTCTGTCATGGCCAGGACGGCGGACATCCAGGTGAGCGCCAGCAGGGGCAGCACCACGCAGGAGCTCCAGAGCGAGGCCCTGAGGACACAGCAGAGGGTCTGTCAGCGGGACGCTCCAGGAGACAGGGTGAGCTCAGCCCAGGCCTGCACTGAGCCTGGCGCCCTTAAGCTGCCCAAGACTGGCAGGGCCCCAAACTCCAAGACCTCAGTAATGTCCCCAAGCAGAGATGGGCTGAGGAGCTGGAGTCAGAGAAACAGAGTACAGAAAGCGAGAACTATGGGGCCAGAGCAGGGACCCAGAGAGGTGGGAGGGACAGAAACATGGACGCAATGGGACTGAGCCACAGCCAGGGGACAGGGATGGAGAAGGTGGAACAGGACGGTGGGAGAGAAAAGGAGAAGGGAGACATATGCGGATGCTGTGACTTTCAGCTCCGATTTGCACAGAATCACAGGCCTGGGCCACATCCCCAGAGATTCTGGGAGAGGAGAAGAGGGACAGTGAGAGATGACAGACACAGAGAGAATGAGACAGGCAGAGCCACGTAGACAGAAAGATTAAACAAGCAGAGCCCACAGAGGATGTCACAGAGCACAAATCTTTGGGGAGAAGATGGCCACGGCCGGTGCAGCAGAGGCTCATCTCCTTAGGTTCCCCAAGGAGGGGGCACCAAGCCCCCCAGTGGTGGCTCAGAGCCCTGGGCAAAAAGATTATAGTTGGGGCTGGGGGTAAAAGCCAGGACCAGGACCAAACCCACACATCCCTCGCCTCCTTGACAGGGGTGGGCAGAGGCAAAAAGGCAGACGGGCCCTTCATCCAGCTACCAGTGCCAACCTGCCATCACTGGCTACAGCCCACGTGGGCACAGGAGGGCAGCCTTGCCCTACTGGGCCAGGTGCCACACCCAGCCCACTCTGCCTCATGAATACATACCCCAGGTGGGAGGGTCAGGCAGGGATGGGCACGGCCCCGGCTAAGGCAGAGACGGGCAGGGGCCAAGACCTGTCCTATGAAGAACGGTTGGGAGCTGCTCAGACTGACGCAGGGCAGGCACAGTGCTCTGCACAGCCCCCAGCGGCAAAGCCAAGACTAAGAGAGGGCCTAATCACAGTCATAAGAGCTACCATTGATTAACCACCTATTCTCTGCCAGGCCCTACACTGAACACTTAACGTACATTAGTTCACATTGTGATCAAAACAACTCCAATAAAAAGGCATGGGAATTATTATCCCAATTTACAGATGAGAAACTGGAGTGTGCCCAGCTGGGCAGACAGAGACCAAGCTGGGATGCAAACCTAGTTTGGCTGCCTCCAAAGCCCAAGCTTTTAACTGCTAGTTCTGACAGACTGGGTCAGAGAGGCAGCTGGCAGCCCAAGTAACAGCTTTCTACTCCATGGAGCTGCCCAGAGATGGTGCCAACTGCCTCCAGAGGCAATGAGCTCCCTGACCCTGGAAGTGTACAAGATAAAGCTGGACCCCACTGGTCAGGGAGGCTGAGATGGATTTCTGGCTCTGGGTGGGAGGTTGGGCCTGAGGCCCTTGTGGATTTGTGCATGATTGAAATTTTAAGTTTCTCAGCTGCCAAGGACAGGGGTGTCTCAATGGTATAATTCTCTACCTCCAAGATTCTCTGTCTCCCAATTGGTTGAGATTCAATGCCTCTAAAATCTTAACTTTCAGATTCTATAACAGATGATAAGACTCTATGATTCACATTCTAACATTCTTAGCTTCTGATTGTTTTATTCTAAGATTCTATCATTCTAATTCTAAGGTTCTATGGGCTCAGAAATTCTAAGGACCTGAAATTCTGTGAGCTTCTGTAAAGTGAGGCGTAAGGAGGGGTCTAGATAAAACCTAAACTGGCAGGGAGGGCAGGGGTGGGAGCAAAGGGGTAGGCACAGGAACCCAGCATTTTCCAGGAAGCACAGACATTCACTCCTGATGCCCTCTGCCATCTGGACACCAAGCCTTTGGCAGGGCAAGCTTTCCAGGGCACTGGGCTGATACTCCCCCTCCCCCCACCAATGGCACTGCCCCCCCATTCTTTTGTCCCACCCCACCTCCCCGCCCCCCAGGGGCACAACTAACATGGCGTTCCTGGCCGAGGCTGAGCTGAGCAGGGGACTGGGGACCGCTCCACACGCTGAGCAGGGGAGGAGCAGGCTGGCCCAGGGGCACCGCTCCGACCTCAGGGGCGGCACAGACAAGGGAGAAGGGGGGAAACACATGGGAAGCAGGAGAAGAGGGGCAGCATGAGCCCCAGAGCAGGGTGGGAGGGGGAGGGCAGGTGAGAGAGAGAGAGGTGGGTTAGGGTGGGCGAGGGGCTGCAGCTGAGCACTCGGAGTGCCCACCTTGCCTGCACCCTTGATGCACCAAGGTTAGGGAGTCCCGGTCAATCGCATCCTCGAGCCCTGACTCCAAAAGTGGCCAGAGCCCTCCCTCCCTATACCATGTCCCACAAGGCCAAGTCACAGAGACCCCCCTTACCCGGCCCTCTGCTTCTTGGACTTGTCCGAGATGCCATCTCGAGCCATGAGCTTGTTGAAGACGACGATTCCAATAAGCATATTCACCTGGGGGCCCAGCAGAGTGGGGTGGGGACAGAATTACCAGGTGCCCTCCTGGCAGGGAAAGCCCCAAATGGGAGCTGGAGGGCAGGGAGTAGACTGCCACACCCCTCCCAGGACACTGAAGGGGCACATACCAGGACAATGACCGCCGCGGGGCCTACAAAGGCATACAGCAGGCCACCCTCCAGGGAGAGCCAGCAGCTGGGGGAGGAGAGGGAGCATTAGACACCTGAGCAGGCTCCTCTCCACCCTCAAACACCATCTCTCAGTGCTCCCTGGGCTGCCAGGCCCACATTAGCAATGAGGCCAAACCCCAGGCAGGGTTAGAGGGAGCCACTGGTTCTTACTGAGCCTCAGTTTCCCCCTCTAACAAAAGTGAAGACCATTAGGCCCAGCCCCATGGGAATCAAACAAGGCTGATCCCTGAGCTAAATGGTTCTTAAAGATTATCCAATCCCAGCACATCCTTTTACATTCAGGGAAACTGAGGCTCTGAGATGGGGAAGGATTTGCCCAAAGCCCCACAATAGGCGTGGACCTGAGGTGTAGCCTGAAAAGGCCAGAGGCCTAGACTAGGACCCTAAAAGGCTCCGTAACCCCCCACTGCCCACCATGGGAGGCCCACGTACTAGCTGGATGTACCATATCCTTTGGTGCGAGTAAAGCCAACAGACACAGCCACCACCAGGGCAGGCAGACCTGGGGGAGCAGAGGAGCCAGAATGAGATGGCTAGTCCTCAGGGCCCTCTCATCCTCCCAGACCCCAGCCCATGTGACCCCTGTGCCCACAAAGGGGGGACCTGTCTTGCTGCCCTTGCCCCAACATCCATTGGCAGAGTCCAGCACGGGCCCTGCTCACCCCAGCCCAGGCAGAGAAAGCGCTTGCGAACAAGGCGGGTGCGCATCCGTCCAATGACAGCCAGGTAGGACTGCCAAGCCTCAGTGAGCACCCAGCAAAAGGAGGAGAGGAAGAAAAAGTGCAGGAAGGCGGCTGTCATGGTGCACACACCCTGCGAGGAGAGAGACAAGGAGGGAGTGGCCCTGAGCAGCCGCCAGGGCAGGAGGCGCCAGGCTTCCCACGCCCGCTGCAGGGCTGCCATGGCTGCCCACCCGAGCTCCGCCCCCCACAGAGCCCTGCCAGGCACCCCCGTCTTCCTGCACCCACACACAGCACGACACAAGCCCAGTGACATGCACACAGCATTCAGCATCCGAGAGGCGGTCGGGCAGGCTGCCCACACACAGACGGGGTTGGCAGGGAGGGGGACAGACAGGAGCACCTGCCACGTCACGGTCGGGTGGGCCCCACACCTGGCGCTCACAGTGCGGGCACTACGCATAGAAGGCTGAGGGGGCATAAGGGGCAGCCAGCATAGGTCACCCACAGGCAGATGGCACAAGAGGCCTTGCTGAGACTCCTACATGTCCATAGACATGAGAAGGCCCAGGCTCCACAAATGCCATCCGCCCACACATGAGCTCGCAGGCACTCAGCTCACATAGACGTTCACAGATGTACGCAGACATTTATCACTCAAGTACACACCCCCCTCCTCTCCAATGCCTGCAGTATGCTCACACACAATCTCCCACACCCTCACCCAACACACAGCTGGAGTGTATAAAAACATCCATCACTTAGGTTCCTACACACAAACACACCATCACCTGCAAACTCTCTCCACTCTCACCCCCTGCACCCCACTCTCACTCCCTGATACCCCCATGAGCCTGCACCTGCCTTGCTCAGCACCCGCGACTGGCCCACGAGGATCAGGATGTTAGACGCCAGGATGGACAGGCAGAAATTGAGCAAGATGATGGAGCGTTCAGATTTTATAAACCTGAGGGCACAGCGGGCAGAGACAGAGGAGCTGGCTGCCCCAGCCCAACCTGGGATGACTGGTCACCTCCCGCCCTGTCTTCCCAGTGTCCCACCTACCTCCAGAAGGCAGCGTAGATGGCAAGCAGGGTGAGCAGAGCCATGCAGGACACAGCACAGCCAATCACAAGGGGGACCGAGGGGGAGCCCGCCAGCTCCAGGGTCTGGGGAAGATGAGAAGTTCAGATGGGTCACTGGGAGCCTCCCCACTCCCTGTCTGGTAGAGACTGCTCCTGCACCTTTGTCATAGCCACACACAGAAGGGGACTCACCACTGTCTTCACAGGTGCACAGAGCAGACCCAGTCACATATGGAGGCATATTTATGCTCAGTCACCCACACTCTTGCACATACAACCACACGTGTACATGTGTGCCCACTGCCACACACCCCCAGGCACATGTCATCACTGTGAGCACCATCCCAAGGACATAGACTTTCATGTGCAATCCCCAAAGTGCAGCTGCTCAGACACATGTGGGGTCACCCAGGTCCCTCCCAACACTGTCACAGACAGCCGCTGGCAGCCCAGGTGCCTCCTACTGGCCCAGCCCAGGCACCCTCCCACTCACCAGGTCCTTGGGCGGCTGGGCCAGCACGGCAAAAGTGGACAGGTGCTGGCACTGGCAGCGGGTGTGGGCTGCCTGGGTCTCCAGGGTCTGGCAGCTCTCGGTGTCCCAGTCCCCTGAGCTGGCATCTCTTGGGTGGGGGAAGAGGTAGAGTGAGCCCCAGCCCAGCTTCACAGCCCCACCCCTCAGCACTGGCCACTGCCCAAAGACAGGGGAATCCAGGGCAAGGCCACATCCAAAAGGCAGGCAATTGAGAGCCCTGGGATGTGCCCTTCATCCCTCAGGCCAAGGATGGAACCTAGGAGCCCTCTGGCCTTCCAGGAGGGAGATCCCCTCCTGAGGAGAGGTCCTAAGACTGCACTCCTCCCCACACAGAGCCCCTGTCCGACTCACGCTCTGGAATAGTCCCAGCTGGCACAGTGGGGATCTGTGGTGCCCTGGGGAGCAGAAGACATGAGTGCAGTGTGGGTTGGGGAGCTCACCATGCTGACCACCGCCCACCCTGCCACACAGACCCCAGAGGTCAGAGGGTCAGCCTGTCATTGGGCACACCACCTTCCCATCAGCCAGGCCTTCAGCCGCCCATGCTGGGTATTCCCGGGGTCCCTGTGTGGGACCCCACTCACATTAATGATGTAGGAGAGCTCCACTGTGATGAGGGGCTCGGCTGGTGGCTGTGTAGGGGGCCGCACAGTCACTGTCATCACCCGGGATGTGACGGCCAGCGGGGGCCTGGGGACAGGTTCTGAGGTCAGCTCCTGCCAGCGGGTGCCCAGACCCAGTCAGGAACCCCGAAGGTGCTTTGGATGAGGGGCAGGGGGCTACCAGAGATCAAATCCAGGGAGAGGCCTAGATCTCAGTGGGGCCCAGAACTTCAGGTAAGGTCTAGAGCTCAGTCCAACATCCCCTGGACCCCAACGAAGCCTCTGGGAGTTTCGTGGACATCTTTGAGAGAAGCACCTGTATCCAGAGCCAGGGGTCCCCAAGGCTGCAGGAGGATGCAGCTGAATCTCTGTGTGGCCAGCACAGGCTCAGTCCTACTTCTCTCATCTGGAACTCCCTGGACCCTCAGAGGCCCCATCCACCCCTCCCAGGGACTCACCTGGGGGGTGGCAGGATGAGGCCCAGGGTGCGGTAGAGCACAGCACCAATCACAAAGTAGGAAGAGGAATCCTCAGGGTCTGCTGGGAGGAGGCGCTGATGGGAGTAGCCTGGGCCAGGGGGCACTGTCCCTGGGCCCTTCCCTCTGCCAGGGCTGTTTGATGCCCCTGAGGCAGCTGGCTTCGCTGGGGAGGAAAGGCTGAGCACTTCCTTAGGCAGGAAGAGGCGGTCCTCCGAGTGCCGCACCCAGTCCTTCATGCCCCGGCGGCCCCGCATGGGGAATGTGATGTCGCTGGACACTGCAGAGACTGGCTCTCGCTGAATGCTGATCACTGTAAGGGGATGGGGGGCAGCAGAGACAGACAGTCACATAGAGGGCAGGCACAGGGAGGGAGAGATGTGGGGGAGACAGACACCAGGAAAGCAGATGCAGAGACCAAGGTTGGTACCAACCCAGAGGTGTGGGGACACATACACAGAGAAACACAACACAGAAATGGAGGAGGGGAAGAGACATGGAGAGAAAGATACAAATGAGTTAAATAAGGAAACACAGGGTCCCAGGAAAGAGAGAAAGAGAGAGAAACAGCCTTAGAAACCACCCCTCCCCCATGTGGGGCCTGGGTTCCATATCCAGCACCCCCTCCCCGCCAGCCTCCTGTACCCAAGTTGTCTGTGACGATCAAAGAGCTCTGAAAGGCCTTGAGAGCATCGCCCACCAGGTGAATGAAGTCCTCCACCACCCGGAGCAGGTGCACAGAGCCAGGGGACACCTGGGGACGAAGGTGTGTAAGGGTCCAAGTTGGAGGTGAGTCATGAGGGAGGAAACCTAGAAGCCTAGCCCCTCACCTGTTGAGCATCATCCCACTTGTCCTTGTTCTCTGCGTCCACCATGAAGCTTACCACCTGGAAGAAGCGCTGGGAAGAGAGCGGTGACTGTCAGGAAGTCCCAACTCCTGGGACGAGAGCTTCCCCATCACAGCCACACTTGCTGTTCCCAGCAGACTCTGCCATAGGGACCCAGACTTGTTCAGTCTGGAGCTTCTGCACCCTCAGTCCTCCTTCCCCCCAAGCAGAGGAGGGAGGTACCTGCACATCATCAGCTGAGGGCACATAGGTGGCCCTCTTGAAGGTGTCAGTGACGTTCCTTAGAATGTCCACAGAGAAGAGCAGGTCTCCGCTGTAGTAGGTGCGCCGGGCCAATAGCTCCTGCAGGCTGCGCACCACTTGTGACATGCCCTCTCCTGCCAGCATGCGTTGCCCCTTGGCCAGGTGCTCCCGAAGCTGCAGGTGACGAGTGGGCTGCTGTCATCAGAGTGTCAGGAGCTGGGACCAGCCCCTGGCCCATCCCACTCCAGTCCGCCCACAGCTTGCATAGGGAAGAAAAGGCAGAGATGCTCAAAGGGACTCAAGAAAGAGACCCATAGAGAGAATCTCTAAAGATCCTTTTAAAAGACTGAAATAGAAATAGCTAGAAAGGGGAGGTGCTCAGATGTACACGTAAAAGAGGATAAGCAGGGTGCAGGGGTAGGGTACCCCCATCCCAAAAGGTCATGCACACTCTGGACTGTAACTCATTCATATGCATATTTTCTCTCTCTCTTTCTCAAATGCAAGTTCCAAATGCAAACACACAACTAAACCAATTACAGTCAGACAAACAAGTACACACAGGCCACATTCGCTGACAACATTCTTACCCCATGATAGGCCCTAAGTTGGACATTGAGGACACAAAAAAATTCAACTTTGTCCCTAGGCCTTCAAGGAGCTCCCAATCTAGCAGGACACAGACATTTTGAAGAGTACTCATTACATTTAAGACTGAAAAGCTCAGGGAGCTGTAGGAACACAGAAGTAGGCACCAGGGATAAGGGAATACACTTGAGAGTTAGGCCTTGTTGTACGAGTATGAGTTTGCCAGACAAGGAGAGGCACAGCCAGGCAGAAGTGAGCACAGCATATATATGCCAAGGTACATGGGCACGAGTGAGAATTAAGCTCCCTCCACCCCCTACCAGGGTCTGGGGTAGATCGTGTGTCGCCCCAGCCCAGCAGGGAACACTCACTGACAGATATAGGTAGCGGTACTCGTGGGAGATGCAGCGGGCAAAGCTGGGCAGCCCCCAGTATGCCACACCCTGGGCACTGAGGAGGCAGCGGCGGCTGGCAGACCCTGCAGGGGACAGGACAGAGGGTTGGGTGTAGGAGCCTAGCTCTCACCCACTTCATTCTGCACCTCAGGATGGGGGATCAAAGAGGCTGGAAACCCAGGAGGGGGCAGCAAGAATGACAGGGGTAGCGGCCTGAGGGGAGAACCACCCGCCGCTCACCTGAGGCATTGGGGGGACACTTGTTGTAGATGATCTCGCCAGCAGCCGCCTTCTTCCACGTCATCAGCATCACATACTCATCCCTGCACATCTCATGGAAAGCTGTGGGTATAGTGAAGGGGCTCAGCCAGGCCCACATATTTGTCTCCCAACCCCCAGGGTCCTGCAAGCAATACCTGGACACCTCTTCTCACTGCAGGGCTTCACCTCCTCTCCGGTGCCCTCACAGGGATAGCCCTGCGCGCCCGTGGCCTGGCACATGCGGAAGCGGCGCTGCCAGCCTGTGTCACACGTCTTGGAGCACAGGCTCCACGAGTTCCATGGTCCCCACTTGCCATCTGTGGCTTTAGGAGAGGGCAGGCATGAGTGGTCCCAGGTGCCCCCAGGGCCAGGACGGCCACCTGCCGCCCTTGCAAGCACTCACCCGGGCACTCAAGGTTGCTGCACTCGCGAGTGTCAGTGAGGGCACCCATACACGTGGCCCAAGCTGGACCCGCCACACTGCACTTCCGGCTGCGCTGCTGGGTCCCGTTAGCACAGGACGTGGAGCACGGGCCCCAGGGACCCCATTCTAGCCACTGGCCTTCCACTGCATGGGGAGACACAAGCAGGGGCAGCCCTTGAGCAAGGGGTGTGGGATCTGTCAGGGGCAAAACACGGCAGGGAGATGGCAGAACCTGCTATGCATTAAGACTTGAATCAGGCCAAACCCACTGGAGAGGGGTGGATGAAGGGGGCGATGGGGGGGAGAGGGGAGGGGGCTGGAGTGAGCAGGTGGTGCCTGGGCCCAGTCCTGCCTGCTTGTCACTAGCTCCAGGAACACAAGGCACCTATCCACTCAGCACCGAGGCACACAATCTCTTGGCTAGGGAAATGGGTCACCTTCTGATTGATCTTTGTCTAACTTAAGCCCAGCTTTGTGTCCCCTCACAACCCAATTGGCCATGAGCACCAAAGTGCTATGAACAGCAAGGGCAGCCCAGGGCTTAGGGGCAGGGGCACTGGCAAGCAGTCCCCCTTAGATGGGGTCATTATGTGCCAATTCCAACTGGGTTGGGCCAGGTCACCTCCCACTCTGACAGTCTCCCCATGCTTGGTCAAAGTTCACGGGGTCCCCAGGGCCAGGGCACTGGACATGACTGCCTCCTTTGAGTCTCCCGACCCCCACCCGGCTGGCCAGCGCCCGCCTGGAAGCCCCCGGGCGCTACTGACCCGGGCAGGCAGCCATACTGCAGAGCTTAGTCTGCAGCTCAGGACCCTCGCAGGCCTTGCCGCCGTGCTGGGGGGGCACGCAGGTCCGCATCCGGCTCCGGGACCCCCGCCCGCAGCTGCGGGAGCACAGGCTCCAGGACCCCCACTCCTCCCACACGCCGTGCACTGCAAGGAAGCACGTGGCTGGTGGCTGGGCCGCACCTTGGCCCGGTCCACTGCCCATCCACCCACCAATCAGGAGCTCCAGCAGTTCTGCGACCACTCCTCATTGGCTCTGTCCTGGGCCCCACCCTTTGGGGCAGGTTGTGGACTACCAAGGGTTTATAGTTCCAGCTCACACAGGACACCCAGACAGGGAGCCTAGGATCAACCCAGAAGGGTAGCCAAGGATCCTTCTCTCCTGGGAGCACAGGAAAGCTCAGGAAAGGACTCAAGATCTATCCCCACCCTACCCTACCTTACCCCTCCCCACCCCTCTCCACCCTAAGACCAAGAGCAGGAAGCCAACACAGCAGCCCTAGAGCAAGAGACGTGCCCCTCTGACTCCAAGCGCATGGACACACAAATAGACACGAACCTCTACATGGACACTGACACAAAGCTCACTCCAGAACACAGCTTTGCCCCAGCCCCTTTGCAAGCTCCTGTCATACCCCCAGGTATCAAGACCTCTTCCCAGATAACCCTACTTTAAAACCACAGCCAGGAGCTAGCCAGGCCTAGGCACCACTGCACTCCCTCAGGGCTGAGGAGCACGGAAGCTGCCCCAGCCCTGGGACTCCCTGGCCCAGGCAAGCGCATGCACACTCTCAACTCCATGCTGAACTGAGGAACGCTTCAGGGGCTATAGGAGGCTCCATGGGGAGTGGGGTGGCAAATCAGAGGAGGGAGGGGATGGTCAGGGAAGGCTTCACTTTTTTTTAAAGTGAAATTTGTCTTAGATCTTGAAGGACAGGCTGAATTTTGATAGCCCAGGTGGGGAGGGGGCATAGGGGGAGACTAAGGAAATGCAGGGAGGTGGGAAAGTGCAAAGGGTGTTGGTGTGGTCAGAGCATAGGGAACACGGAGGGCACCGAGGGTAAGAGGGGAGTGATGTGCCCGGAACCTAGCCCACTCGTGTGGGCCTTGGTCTGATTCATCTGAGTCCCCAGTGCCCTGGGTGGGGCTGGGCACAGTGTGGAGGACAGTCACTTCGCTGAATGAAAGGAAGATTAGCCTGCCCAAGCCCCGGGGGGACCTCACCCTGCAGGCAGACGGGGTGGGGCGGATGGGCGTACCTGGGCACGTGGCTGAATTGTTGCAGGGCCGGGTCTCCCGCAGGGGCCCGCTGCACAGGGTCCCATAGGGGGAGGACACACAGGAGCGGGTCCGCACCTGCAGACCCTGCCCACACGTCAGGGAACACACGCTCCACGGGGACCACTCTTCAGCTGCTGGGTCACCTACGAGAGAGGGACAGCGTCGGCGGCAGGGGGCACCTTCCAAGCACTCAGTCTCATAGGAATCCTCCTACCTGACCCGAAGTGACAGGCCCTTCAGAAAGCAACCCAGCCCTGCCCGCAGGCCTCACATGGCAGAAAGATGTGACTGAGCTCCAGGACATAGACACAGACGGGCACATGCCAAGCACACATGCCACTAGACGCCACACAGTCGGGCCCCCGCCGCAAAGGAAGGGAGGTGGGCCCGAGTTACCTGTCTGTGCCAGGTATACCCCAGGCTCATCCGCAGACCTTGGCCACTGGGTTTTCACCTTTGGTTCCTCTTCCGGCTCCTCACCTGGAACACGGAGGTGGTGGCAGGGGCTTAGCCAAGGCCAGCTCTGTCCTGCCGGAGTGGCACAGAGAGGGCAGCCTTGCTTGCCCTCAGCCTGAGGGTCTGGAACCAACTGCAGATGATGCTGAGAGAGCATCAAGTCCTGCCCCCTGCCCCACCACCACCATTTTACAGATAAGGAAACTGAGGCGCAGAAGGCCACACAGTACTCGCCGCAGCCTCACAACTATCTTTTCCTCCTCTTGCCTCAGGCAGAACAGGGGAGACCGGAGAGGAGTGGCCACTCATACTAATGAGCTCCAGGGGACCTCTGTGCCCAAAGCTGTCCACACCAATCTCCTTTAACACTCCCCTGGGAAGTAGGGACCCCCATCTCTGTCTAATGATGAGAAAACTGAGGACTAGAGAGGGGAAGTGATTTGTCCAAGACCACACAGCTTGGCGAGCCCAAAGCCCAAGCTCTTTCCCCTCACAGGGATGACTCCTAGGGCTGACCCTCCCCCGCAAGCCTACCTTTGGGACACAGTTCATGCCAAGCCAGGGGCTGGGTCTTGGCCCCGGGTTCGGCTTCCCAAGCAGCGCTGGACTGTGACCTGGAGGCGCAGGTCAGAAGGCTGTTTCTCTGAGACCCAAGGACTTAGGGCAGGTGCCTTCATCCGGCGGACCCTCCTTCCCTTGCCCCTTTGGCAGGACAGCAGCGGGTCCTCCAGGAGGCCGATGCTGCCCCGGCCCCCGCTCACGGGGCTCTCGGCTGCCCTGATATATGTGTCTGGTCTAGGCCTTGGAAGCACCACTAGCGCTGGAGGAGGGGCTGGGAGCTCCCATTCTCCAAACCTGGCCCCTCCTGCTCAACCAGGAGCTCATCCAGGCATCCAGGTCCTGGGCGCACCCCCCCCCACCACCACCCCCAGGCTGGGCAGCAGGGACAGGGCAGAGGTGAGTGCAGAGGAGAAAGGCCCAGCCCATGTAGAGGCTGCTGGGCAAGTGGGACAGGAACAGTATCTGGGGACAAGGCTTAGCCCATGCTGTCCCCAGACAAGAAGGTACTCTTCTCCCCAAACCTCAGGCCCGCTCCTATTTCTAACAGCCACTCGTGTTTAAAGGAGCCTTAGGGCTGCACTCTTCCTGGCTCCTGCCACCCAGTCCAGGCTCTGCATCAGAGAAAAAGCTCTTCCTGAGCAGGCATAAAGAGGGAAAACTGAGAAAATCTGCTGTCCAGGGGGCCTTCGACTGCCACTCGGCCCAGCTTTTAGTCTCATCAGTTCTGGGGCCCTTACCTCCACTGGGCCACCACTCCTAAGACCTGCTCCACAGCATCCCCGGAACTTCTCCACTCATCTCTGCCATCTGGACCCGCAGGACAGCTTTGCGGTCAGGCAACCCTGGATCCCAACTGGGGTGTGGACACTGACCAGCTGTGTGACCTTGGGCAAGTGTCTTTGCCTCTCTGGCCCCATTTTTACCTCTATGACACAATATTCAAATTCTTCCTGACGGCAGGCCACCAAGCCCTTAGCACACTGCTTGGCACATGGCGAATGCTCAGGAGGCAGGAAATGCCTGGTTTATTTTTATCACCTCCCTCTCCCCTCCTAACTTCCACCCCTCTGCACCGTCACATCCCACCCTTCAGCCCCCTGGGCCTCCTCCTTTTGAACAGTATCTGAGGTGCCTCCTGGCCTCACTCTGGGCCCTGCCTCCATCAGGACCACTGAGAAGGTGTTGGTGCCACGCCTGCCAGCTCCTGAATCTGCTCACCCAGCCCTTCCACCATACCCGCTCAGCCAGTCCCCCACCCCAGAGCCTTGTGACAAGCCGCCTTCTCCACACCCACCCCCAGGCTGCTGAAGAAATCTACAGCTGTGCCAACTGGCACCGCGACAGATTCAAGGCTGCACATCCGCTGGGTGCCCAGGCTTCTCAGCAGCCCTTCTCGGCTCCCTGCCTTCCCCATTCCCCACCTCTCTGGCTGCCCCAGACCTTGACCTCTCTCAAGCCCATCTCCACCCACTCTCTGGGCGACAAGCTCCTTTACACAGAAAGCTGAAACTGATACAGGAGCCTCTCCCCACTTCTTGTCCCACCCCTCCAACTCCCAACTTTCCTGCAGCTCTTCTCACAAAGCCCAGGCCCTCGGCCTGGTCCTGCGTCCCACCCCTCCCTCTTCTCAGGAGGGCTCCGTCCATTACCCCCTCTCCCATCAGCATTTTCTCATCACAGCCCAGGAGCGTCCCCAGGCCTCCTCCATTCTGGGGGAGCCCTCCTTTGGCCCTCCTTCCTCATCCAGCTACTGCCCTCCGGCTCCTCTTCGCCATCAATGAGTGGTTCACAGCTGGCACTCCAGTTTCTCACCTGCCACTCACACCCTAGCTCAAATGTCACCTCACTTGGTAATCCACTGCAGCCTGGCTTCTGACCGCATCTTTCTACTGAAACCATTCTTGACAAAGTCCTCCACGCCTCCTTGTTAAATCCTAGGGACACTTTGCAGGCCTCATCTCACTTGACCCCTCGGCAGCATTTGTCCCTGTTGACTCTTCCTGCCTTGAAACACTCCCTTCCCTGACTCCCGCTTTCCTCCTGCCTCTGTGGCTCCTCAGGCCCACTTTCCCTACTGGTTTATCCTCCTGCTGTTTCAGGCATCCACACTTTGTCTTGTTTTCACTGCACACTCTGCACCCCTCCTCCAGACCTAATTAACCTGTCATGCCCGGCCGAGTGTGGCTCAGCAGTTGAGCGTCAACCTAGGATCCAGGCAATCAGGGTTCGATTCCCAGTCAGGGCACATGCCCAGGTTGCGGGCTCGATCAACGACTCTCTCATCATTGATGTTTCTATCTCTCTCTCTCCCTCTCCTGTCCTCTCTCTGAAATCAATAAAGATATATTAAAAAAAAAACCTGTCATTATCCCAGACCCTCCCCCTTCACTCCTGTCTAGTCTCCTACCTCCTGAACAGGTCTCCCAATGGGGAGCTCTCACATTCACTCAGCATGTCCAAAATAGGATCATCTTCTCCTCTCAGTCCTCTACCTGTTTGTTCCCCACCTTCTTTGCCTGGAAAACTCCTACTTGACCTTCAAAACCCACCTCAAATGACCTCTTCTCTGTGAAGTCTTCCTTATCCCCCACTTCCCAGGCAGAATTGACTGTCCCTTCTTGTATGTGCCGTCTCATCACAAATGATTCTATCTTCTGACTGTCTGAACTTCCTCCCACCCATGAGCCCTTTGAAGGAAGGTTGTGTGTGAGCCGTCCCTGACCACAGTGAATGCCCGCACAGAATCCGGTCCAGGGAAACATCAATGAACACACTGCTCCCAGCTTCCTCCCCCCATCTCATGGCGGGGTCGCTGGAAACAGTCATTTATAATCTTGAATATCAGCTCTGCCCAGCAGCCCTCCACCCACTTATTAATGAATCTGACACCCATTTACGAATAAACATTCTGGAGAAGCCTGTTGCGAATCTAGCCAAGAGTCCCCTTATCCAGCTCCTGTTTTGGTGCCTGGGCCATCATTGTGTCTGTGACAGATGCCCCACCAGCCTGGCATCCAGGAAGACCAGCAAACAGGAACATGTGACAGACTAGCCTGACCTGCTTGTCATGAACTCACACTGCTTCCTGTGGTCCCCAGTCCTCTGCTAACCACTCGCCAGCCGTTTTCAGGCCAGCGCCACAATATAACCAGACTGATGATGGTGGCTGCTGGAATCCACCCTAATTGAAAATCAGAACATGTCCCAGGTCCAGCTTGAGTCCCTCTCCTAGTCTCCTGGGCTGGGCCAGAGAGGGGAAGGAACACATCCAAGGCCACACAGCTGGGGCCTACACTGCCTGCCCTCCCTTCCACCCCCACCCCACCTCCCTCAGAGGAGTGCCCAGCTGTTTATTTCCCCCACATGTGAAAGCCAGTTTTCCCTGAAGGGGGAAGACGACAGATAAGGCCAGAGGTGTCATCTACTGAAACAAGCATTTATTCAGCATCTACCACGTGCAGGCCCCAGCCGGCTCCAGGCCCAGAACAAGGGGAGTCTGAGGGGAAGCTGAGCCAAGAAGAGAAGGAGAGGTCCAGGAAGGGGTGGGAATGCACCCAGAACTCCCGAGTGTCCCACCCAGTGAGCCAGAGGCCTTCCTGGAGCAGGGGCTCTGATGCTCACAGGCCTGCAATCTACCAGTTTTCCCACCTGGCTGCCTGACGGCAGACAGACCTGCTGCTGGGACAGACTTACCAGATCAGCCCCTGATGGGTTCTGCTTTGTTTTGAGTAAGGTAACACACAAGCGCTCATGCCAGTCACCATGCGCTCCACAGCACCTCGTTTCTTCCTCATGAGGACGGTTCTCCCACTCACTAGTGAGGAACGAGGCTCCAAAGTCTCACGCTCGAAAGAGGCTGGTGGGGATTCGAACCCAGGCCTGTCTGACTCTGGAGGCTGTGCTCTTTCCACTGAACTGCACTGGCTCTGATAAAATGCAAGTCAGCTTGGCCCTCCTCAGAGACACCTTTCCTAATTCCCACACAAGCCTGTCACTCCCTCACCCCACCAAAGTCCCTCGACCATGCCTCGATTATCCTGTGAAAAAGGGTAACTGTTCCTTTGCACACCTACTCCTCTCTCCCCCAAGGTGAACCTGATTTACCTCTGTAGTCTCCAAAGTGATTGTCTAGGAATCTGGCTCCAGACACACTCTGCTATTGAGGAACCTTCAGTGGTTCCCCACTGCTACAGCCACAGTGTCAACCTCTGAGCCTATCATGCTCCGGCCCCCACTGGCCTGTCCAGTCCCGTTCTCTCCTCCCCATTAGGCAGCCAAGCCACTGGGGACCCATGTGGAGAGCGGGAAGAACATAGATTTTGGAGCCAGGCAAATGTAGGTCTGATTCCCAATTCTGCCATAGTCTTGCTGTGTGCCACTAAGCAAGTCGCATCACCTCTCTGAGCTTAAAAATCTTCAACTAAAAATAAAGGTGAAATTTCCTACTGCAGGTTCATTGCGAGAATGAAAGGAAATGAGATATGGACAGCCTGGAGCATCATAACCTCTCAATGAAAAGGAGCTGGCACTTCTTGTTTTTCCTTGAATATATAAATGCCTTCCTCCCTCTATTTGCATTGGCCAATGGTGTTTCCTCCCTTCTTCCACATCAGTTTGCCAACATTTTCAACATGTCAATGCCACCTCCTCCAAGAAGCCTTCCTAGGCTGACCACATAGGGGTTTGGGTATGCCGGTCCCTTCTTCTCTGGCTTAGACCCCAGGCTGCCTCCTGCTGCAGCTGTGAGTATCCTCTCGTGGGCCCCAAGGGAGGGTCTCAATCTCCCTCACCCCTCTTGTACAGGCAACCTTGCTCTGAGCAGCCAGACACAAGACAGGCATTCAGCAAACATGGTCCAGATATCTCTGAGGGCTCCTCCACCCAACAATACAGGGACCATTCTTGTCTCACCCCTGGCACTGGCAGGCAGGGTGGGCACAGGCTCTCTGCCATTTGAGCAGAACTGCAGACCCCACTCCCCAAACTCCATAACATCCAGCCCCCTCAGCTTCTTTTGTGGGAAACTTGTTAAAAATAATGACAATTACTTCCACAGAGAGAAAGGTACGATTTTCAAAGATTCCCCAGCTCCCTGCATCCTCCCTGAGGCTTACCCCAGGCCCCGAGTTGGCCCCAGATCCCCTTGACACGTGGCTCCCCAGCCCCACCAGTGCTTCTTGTACCCCATAGTGCATCAGAATCCCAGGGGGATAGGGGCAGAAAGAGGTGGCTTTGGAAACTTCCAGGCTCTACCTCTACATTTCAGAGCAACCAGGTGTCCCCATGAGAACTAGAAACCCAGCCAGAATGCCAATCCCCCTCCAATGACTTCCTCCCCAAGCTGCTGGCCTATCTGCCCAGCCTCCCAACAGAGCTAGCTGGGTCCCTGCCACCAACCCCACGTGGCCAGGAGCTCCTAGAGAGCAGGGACCACATCTGACTCATGCTGTCTCCCCCACGACACCCAACTTCTTGCTGCCTTACTTACAGCCCTTGGCCAATAGGCTGAGGTCCCAGTGTTTGCAGATGGCAGTCAGAGCCTTGGCCCCATCTCCCACCACTGGCGGGGGTGTGTGTGTACTATAATCCAGTAACGCCAGTCCATGTATCTCCCCATACCTGGCACATTCATACCTCCACTTCCTTACCTCCTATGGGGTTTCACAAAGCCTGCAACAGGAGATGACTTGGGGTGGCTCACAAAAGTGCCACGAAATAGCACTGGATCATGGACAGAGGAACGTATCTTCTTTCCATGTCTCTTTTAATTAAGGTGGCTTTTGCCAATCTGTCTGTGATAGTTATCACTCCTGCCCTGATGCAATTAACAGTACCCACTCCCCACTTTATAACCTCAAAAAAGTCCCAGTTTAGCTGATGAATTATATGGTCATCTAACTTTTAATCCTCCCAAATGCATGGAAGATGAAGTCTCTAGGCTTTCAAGACTTTACCACCTGCCCACGTGCTGATTTCTCTGTCTAACACGCTGAGAGGAGGGACGAGTATTTCACTAGAATTTGATAATGTTGCCTTGTTTTCACTGTGGTCGTTTCTTAGGTTATCTTCTATTTCAAATGAGTGATACCCTTTTTCCATTTATGATATAAAATTTCTTTTTAATAAAATGAATTTTAAAAGCAAGTCAAGGAAAATTTCACAGGCTAGTGACTTCCTATTCACTCCTCAAAACCCAGCTCGGAATCACCATCTTTAAACTGCCTTCTCACTCCTGGTGGTTTTGTCCCTTAGTCTTCCTCCTCCCTTAACATCAGCACACACATACCACACCTATTATACTAAATTATTGACAACAGGCAGCTATTTATTAGGGACTAACCATGTGCCAGGCACTGCGCTAAGCACTTCGCCACATTCTCTTGCTTAACCCTCACTGTTATTCTGTGGAGTAGCTCTACCATCCCCATTTTCCTGGTAGGGAAATGAGGGTGAAGAAACTTGCCTGCAGTCACAGCTAATCGGTGGTGGGGTCAGGAATTGAAGCTGGAGCTGGGTGACTTCAGCCTGTGGCCTTGACCACCGCTGTACTAGTGGTCACTCTCCCCCACCAGAGGGCAGAAGGGGTGTCTGGTCCACCTCAGATCTCATTCACTCTAAGTAGCCCAAGGTCTGGCACAAACTGCACTCTGATAAAGACATGAAGATGCGTGTGATAGATGGGCTGGGGTCCGTCCCTGCTGAGATGTGTGGGGGCGTCTGTGCCCCACTCTCCATCCTGTGATAGAGCAACAAAGCTACAGCACAGGTCTGGGCTGGAAGGATCTTCCAGGAAATGCATTGCCCATGCTAGGTCTTCCTCCACCCCCTAAAGATTGGCCCTGCCTCCCTGATGTCTGAGTCCTAAACAGGCAGGTAGGGCCCCACTTGCTGCCACCGGACCAAGCTAGGCTAGCAGAGCCTGAGTGTTGACAGGAGAAAGGCCAATCTATGTAGGACTGGGCTGGGCAGGTCAGAGGCAGCTTCCTAGAGGAGACAGGCCTGAGCTGTGCTTAGAAGAATTCAGGAATTCTGGATAAACAAGGGCAAGGGCATTTCAGGTGAAGGAAACAGACCAAAAAAAGGCAGGGAGGCCAGAAAGCAGGGGACTCAGGAGAAGCCCTGGTTGAAAGGGTAGGAAAGAATGAGGGAAGGTTGAAAAGTAGGTGGCAGCTGGGTCCAGGGTGGGGCTAGAATGCCAGGCTAAGGAGTTTGGGCCACAGTGGAGAGTCACTGGGGGCTGGATCAGGGAAGTAACACAGAGAACTGGGGGTCCTGAGGCTCCAATGGGCAGCACCTTGTCCAGGTCACACAGCAGCAGCGGCAGAATGGAGATCTGAACCCACTCTTGCTTCCCCGGCCTGACACTCAGGAGACCCCAGGCTCACCTGGCAGCCATGACTCAAGAATGGAGCCTGATGATGGGGAGACAAGGGCAGGACAGGGCCCCTAGGGGGAGGCAGGGAGTGTGGCAGAGGAGGGAGGGGGATTGAAAGAGTGAAAGCTACTCTCTTCCGGGTGTCACTTTGCACAGCCATCCCCATTGGCCAATGCCTCCTCAGGACTGGAGGGTCAGTGGGCAGGAACTGCAGGTTGGTGGCCGGTCCCCAGGAGCTAGGTTCCGCAGCTGGCACCACCTCTACAACCCGCCCTCCTGCCCCTGCCTCAGCCAGCCTCGGTACCAGCCTCCACCAGGCTCCTTCCTGCCTGCCTTCCCTTTCTTCCTTTTCCCCCACTTAACAGATTGCAGCAGCAAGATGGCACAAATTTATGGCTCAACTCACCAAAAATAACAAGAGATCTATCAAAGGCAGTTTGCGTGAAATTAACAGGCGCCTGTACCCTCTTGTCAAACGCACTCAGCTCTGAGGCGAGCCCAGACACTCTGCTCCGCCACTGCCTACCGGTTCTCGGCCTCATCGCTCTTCCAATACCAACCAGCCCCACCCCACCTGGCCTTGCCATTGATCCTATTCGGGGTGTCCCAGAGGAGGTGAGCACAGCTCCCTGCCCCAGTACCTGGCAAAGGGGCTAGGAGGAGGGTCCTGGCCTTCCTGTTCACCACCATCCCCACCACTCTTGTTCTCAATCTGGCAGCTCTATGTGCCAGCCGGTTCTCCTACAGTTGGTACATGTGTCCAGCTGGCCCAGGGGGAAGGAGGTGAAGAGAAGCATGGAGATGAGGCCAAGGGCTTGGCAAAGGTTGTGCTGCCACCAGGCACAGAGTGCCCTGGGCCCTGACGATGCCACTGGCCCTCGGACACTCCCTACCACACAGAACAAACTGAGTCTTGCCCCAGAGTGGTTAGGCAAAAAGAAGGAGGCGGCAGAGAGGAAAAGTCTCTTGCTTACCAGGGGAGAGAAAGAGGCTGTGCCAGGCCAGCTGTGAGCCCTACTGTGCCGTGTGAGCCCTCTTATGATGGCTTATACTCCATCACCCCATGCACCTCCCCACAGGGCCCCCTTGCAGGCAAGCCTATGGAGCACCTGGAATCAAGCCAAGTAGGACAAGGGGCATGAACAGAGGTCAGGCTTGGGAACAGCCGGGAGCCCAGGGCTCCCTGCTCAGAAGTGATACCAGACCTCATGTCCAAGGACAATCAGCATCCCATCTCCACCCATACTCAGTCACAGAGGCTGCTGCAGAGGCTGTGATGATGGTAAGGATGATGGTGCCCTTCCTATAACCAGTCCTCTCTGATCCCCAAAGACACCCTAGCTACCAACCAGCTCCTGCTTCCGGATCCAACCAAGCCCAGCTGGCCGCTTCTGGCTCCGTGCTTCACATGGCAGCCTGCCCAGGTGGTGCCTGCCCAGGAGGGCAGAGCCTTGCTCCATCCACTACAGACCACTGGGCCGATGGACCACAGGGAAAGCCAGACAAAAGAACTCACCCTCTGCTGAGCATGATGGAGGCCCCCACAGAGTGACAGGCAGTGGCAGCCAGGCAGGAAGAGCCATAAACCTCCTGATATATGCCTGGCACTCTCCACAGATGTTCGACAAAGAGGCGAAATTCAATTTCTTCCTGCAGGCACTAAATCCCAGGCCAGCCTCCAGGGCCTGTAACCTGCCCACGGCCTACCTGTCACTGGGACAGCTTCATTGACCACTGTAAAGAGGCCAAGCTGGCCTAGGAGAGAGGCTAGAGCAAGTCCATGGGGGCACTTGCCAAGGTTGGGCATGATGTCAGAAGTCTCTTGGGGGAGGCTGAGAAGCCCTCCCCCAAAGCATTGGGAGAGGCTATTGTCATGATAAACACTCCCTTTTATTAATTCAGAGATATCTCCTCGTTGCATGGGTAAGAAACTGATGGCAAAAAAGGGGGATCCACCCAAGATAACAGCCAAAGGCAGTGCCCAACTCCAGGACTCTGGCTTCCAAAGCAGGGATGGGACAGATCATAGTCCTCCAATACTCCCAGCAGCCCTCACGTGAGACCCAGTGCCTCCCTGTAATACTCTCTGTCAGATCCAGATGCCCCTTCTGACTTACAGTCCTGCGTGACACCCTCATGATAGTCAGCCAACACCAAATGAGGAAACTGAGGCCCAGAGAGGGGAGGGAACTTTCTGTTAGTACCAGAGCTAAGAACCAAATCCCAGATCTGCCTTCCTCCCACCCAACTCCCTGCCAGTCCCTGGCCCAGCACTGTTCAGCAGGCACTCAGGATCCAGCTGAGGAGCTTGGGGCCTTGAAGCCGCAGTAAGAAAGGCTGGCAAAAGGAAGCTGGGGTGGAAGCAGAAGCAGGCAGGACTCAAGGGCTCAGGGAGCTTTTGCCCAGTCAGCAGGAAGCTCTAGCAGCTGGCGGACTCAGTCCCAGAAGACATGGGCCCAGAGCAGGGAGACAGTGGATGCTGGGAGCTGAGCCAGCCCAGCCCTCCAAGGCAGCCTCGAAGCTCGGGCCTCTTCACCCAGGCACATTCTTCTGCACCTCCCTCTGTCCTGACCCTGGGGCCACTGCCAAAAATCAGTGACCCATGTGGGCAGGAACACAGCCCTGCTCCCTGCCTACTCCAGCCTCCAGGCAAACTTGTCAACTTGCAATGCCAGGGCCTTCCACAGTCACTCCCAGCTTTGGGCCTTTGTACACACTGCTCACTTGGCCTGGAATGCCCTCACCACGCCTTTGGCTTGGCTCGCTTCCACTTGTCCTTCAGATCTCTGGCCCTGTTTCACTCCCTTCAGGTAGCCTTCCCGGACTGCCCAATTAGGCAGTCCCCTCCCTGGGTTTATCATGATGCTCTGTCTGATCTGTGCCCCCATTCATCCACCCAGACTGCAAACTCTTCAAGAGGGAGATGGATTAGGGACCCTAATCCATTTTGGTGACCCCAGCATCTAGACAAGGCTAGACACAGAGAGGACATGGGTGAACAGCTAGCTATATGAATGGCCCAGGGATCTGCTGAGATGCACCATCAGTCCCTGGACACAGGCACCCCACCCAGGCCCTGCTCAGACTCACCATATCTCATCTCCGTTGTGAACAGGTCATTGCTGCTCCCCGAGTGCAAATCAGCCTCAGCAGACGGGGGTGGGCCCCCAGGCACGAGGGCATTGGACAGGGTGTGGGCAGCCGGGGGACCTGGAGGTGTGGTGGTGGCAGGGCTGGACCCTGCCTCACCAGGGCAGCTGCAGCTGGGCTGCGCAAAGCCACAGGCCCTGCCGGCAGCACGGCCACACTCCTCGCTCCAGCGGCAGAGCACACCGCAGGTGAACTGGCTGGAGTTGTTGTTGTTGATGAGCAAGACCTCGACAAAACGGAAGGCCAGGGCCGCGGGTGCCAGAAGGCGCCGGGCCTCAGAGGGCTCGGCCGACAGGCACAGCTGCACGAAGTTCTTGTCGAAGTGCAGGAAGGTAAAGGGGCCTGAGCCACCGCACAGCTCCAACCCCGCCGCCTCCTCCTCCTCCAGCCGCCCAACCTCCGGCTCCACCTGGGCCACCGCCTCCTCCAGGCTAGGCCGCAGGCAGGTAAAGTTGACCAGGTAGTGGTCCAGGGGCAGCAGGCGGGGCGCAAAGTGGGTGCACACCTCCTCCTGGCGGTTGAAGCGCAGGTAGAGGGAGTACTTGGTGGGGTCAGGGTTCTCCAGCGTCCAGGAGCAGCCTGAGGCGATGGTAGGAAAGAGGTCCTGCAGTGAGAAGGCCCCGTAGAGCACACCGGAGGCCAGGGCAGAGCAGGCACTGGGGTCGGGGTCGAAGGCGGCGGCCAGGCGCAGGGACAGAATCACAGATAGTAAGAGGGGACAGGCTGGGGTCATCCTATGTCCCTTGCCCTGTGGAGAGAGACAGTGTCAGTGGCCCCAGGCACAGCCAGCATGGGCTCTGAATCTCCTGTGGCTAGCTACAGGTAGTGGGCCTCGGGGTTAAGACCACCTGTATGACAAGGGACTTGACATCTCTGAGCCTCGGCTTCCTTACCTGTAGAATAAGACACTTGGGAGAGTGCCTGAAATCTTGTAAGCCCTTAAGAAACATTCATTGTTGTTACTATTATCCTATAGTCCTGGGTCAGTCTCATCAACCACAAGCATCTCAGCTTGACAATCAGATCCAGCCCCATCCCCTTCCACCCAACTTGCATTCTCCAGAACTGTTGCTCTGTCGCAGTGTGTCGTGATCAGCTGTGGGGTGTGTCATGCGTAATACAGCAGTAACTGTCAAAGTAGCGATGTTTGACAACGATTTGCTTTTGTATAAATCAAAGCGATTCAAGGTTATTCCCAGAACGTCATTCTCACTCATTTGCTTTACTGAGTGGGAGACAAAGGGGAGGCGTTAGCACCAGTGTGCCAGGGACTGCGCACAACCTGAGCCATGCCCATGGGAGGGCATCACAAGTATGAACATCAAGAGTATTGCTACTGTGGATTTCGTGGTGGAAACAAGCGGGAGTGGCATCTGCGAAATGGGTACAGTAATTTCCCGAGAACCCTCCTTCCCCTCCCATCATGGGGTTATCTTCCAAGGCCTGGCTCAGGGCCTGCTACCCCCAGTGAGGGCACAATGCCATCTCCCTTCTCTTAGCTCCCACAGCCCTGGCCTGAAAGTCCACATCACCCAATCATGACCTCTGTCCCTTGCTGCTTCCCTAGGGCTGGCTCATGCGCCTCAAGAGTCTTCAGGCTCCTAAGAGTGGAGACCAGAGTTCACTGATTTCCACCTTCCCCACAAAAGTACAGCCCTATGCTGAGCTCCCAGCAGGTGTGAATGTCCTCTAGGTGTGGGAGGGCAACAGGGCGCAAGCCCAACCCTGACAGACATACCAGGCAGTCAGGCCAGGGTGGACCAGAGCAGCCAGGACACAGTCACTGCCCACAACCAGCTCAGTCCCACTTCCAGCCCTGCCCCCAAATCGATCCACACTGCCTCCTCCTCATGTCCACAGCATAGCTCACAGCACTGGATGGGCCCCAGGAGCCTGCTTGTTCCACATTAGAGGAAAAAGGATGAGGCTCTGAGGGGGGAGGCAACCTGCTCAAGATCACACAAGAGTGGCCGACCTGGGACTGGAGTTCAAGACCTGAGGCCCCAGCGTGGGTTTCTCTCTCATCCACCAATAGCCTCTTGCTCAGTCCCCTTCCTTGCTCAGGCTTCAGGCCCGATGGACAAGCCATTAGCTCTGGGAACTGAATCACGGGCATAGGAATATTCACAGGTGTGGCTAGATTTTCCTAAAACAAAGCTGCTCCTCAGGGACAGATTTCCCCTTAGCTGGTCAGGAGTCTAAATAGTGGCCAGAGGTTGTGAGGGGTAGGAATTAGAACCCCAGGATTCCAATCCCTGTGTAGCATCCACGGAGCTCCTCACTGCGCCAGATCCCACATGCTACAATTCTCAGCCAGGCCCAAGCCCTAGCCACAGTTAAGCACTTGCCCCTTCCCAGCCACAGGGGGGTGGGAGGGCAATAGGGGCAACAGCACTAGGCAGCCCCATTTACCGGGAAGGAGCCGCCACCCCCCTCCTCCAAAGACCCTCATGGAGTTTTTCAGCAGAAGCCAGAGGCTATGTCTCCACTGCCCCCCTCAGAGCAGAAAAAGGAACAAGACCCTTGGTCTTCCCCGCCCCACATCATGCCTGTCCCAAACTGTTCAGCCCGCCCAGCGTGCTGCAGCACCAGCAAAGCCAGCGGCTGATGATGAGTGACATCCAATCCCCCTGCTGCCCCCAATTATTTTTAAGCAGGCTGCAAAATTCAGGCCATGGCTGGGGCTCAGCGGAGGGGAGGTGGGAGCTCATTATAATTGGCCTCACCTCCCCCACTTAGACCAGGCAGGGAATCTCCCCACGCAGTCACCAACACACGCAGATTTGAACATCTCTGTGCCCTGTAGGCATGCACACAAAAGCGCGTATGCACAGATGCATATTTAGACAGGCAGTCACAGACACTGTGCGTGTGAGGAGATACACATGCACATAGATGAGTACAGACCACTGATTCGGGAACTCACATGCACACAGGGCTACACACATTCACGTGGACAAGGGTATAAAGAGCCAAACACTTGTTCACATAGGCAGAGATGCAAATGTACTCTCCAGTGTGAACACACACAGGTATTTGGTCCTCTGAGGCTCAGCATGACAGCTAAGTGTCAGACAGGATCTGACCTGCTGCTCCTTCCTTTGTGTTCCTGAAGCCTCTTGGGCATCCACTGCTCCCTACTCCATAGCCCCAACTCCCCCACCTCCTGGGCGTCCACTGCTCCCTGACCCACCAAGAAGCACTAGGTACACATCCTTCAGAGCCACAGCCTGGCTTCTCCAGAATTGAGCCACCTCTTAAGGCTGCCAAAACGCCTCCTGTACTCAGTCTCCTTCAGACACCCCTTCACACCAATTCTAGAATTTCACTCTTTGTATGTATGACCCTCACTGTTCTTGCTGTGACCTAAGATTTTTTAGAGGCCCCTCTTTATATCATTCCCCACCCTGCAAAATAAGGCAAAGAGCCCAATTCCAAGCTAGGTCAGAGAGAGCCTCCCCTGGTAGGGGACCTAGAAGAATCCTTGCCTCACAGGCAGCCTAAGTGGTTATTAGCCATGATTAACCTCCCTGAGCCTCAGTTTCCCACTCTGTGGAAGGATCCCTGCCCTCAGGATTGTATACACCTTCTTATTCAGCCTCACAGAGGCCAGCACAGAGAGGAGGCTCACAAGTTCCCTCCCCCTCCTGCCCTCCCTTTTCTCAGAACCTCACAAACTCTCCCCTCTTTCCTGCTGAGGTCAACTGCTGCCTCTGGGAAGGCTCTTTGGGTTGAACCACAAGAGTAGCTTTGCCACCTGTAAGCCCACAAACCCCTCCACGCACAAGCGCCAACTAAACAGGAAAGGCAAGGAGGGCAGCTCTGAGGAGGTGCTTCCTGGGTCAGGAGGTAAATGGACAGAATGATCAAAAGGCCTTGTCCCTCGGGACCTCACTGGGCTGAGACGGGTGAGTTGCTGGATGGAGTGATCTCAGTCTCAGGGACCCCTCCCCCCAGGCTACTTTCACCGCAGGTCTGCGGCCTCCCAGCAAACCTGGGAACCCACCCTCTGCCCAAGCACACTCAGGCCCCCGCGCTCCCAGGTCCCACAGGCCTGCCCGGCCTCGGGTTTCCCTTCTGCACCAAAGAGGGAATCAGAGGCTTTCGCAGCAGCTGGAAGGGCCAAGACAAGACTGGGGCGGGTGGACAGCAGAGCGGAGGGGTGGGGCACCTCAAGTCAAGAGCTGGGGTCTCCGGAGATCCCCGGGATCGACCCCTATCGGCCTGGCCGGCTAGGAGCAGGGGAGCTGGGCTGTGGGGAGCCCGGAGCCCCGGCCACGGTCGGGGGAGGGGTGGCGAATGGGGGGAGGGGGCGCGGCGGTGCGCACGTCGGTCGGATTTATCCACCTGGCAGCTGCAATTCGCCCGCCCGTCACTCACCCTCCACCTCCCAGGCGCTCACTGCGGGGCCAAACCCAGGCCCACGCGCGGGCGGACACCCACAGTCCTGGCCTCTGAGTTCCCTGCCCACGCACCTGCGGGGGTGGTGGGGGGCGGGGTCCTCAAGGACCCCTGTCCCGGAGCTCTGGCATCCTGGAGGGGGCACAGCCTCCATCCAACCCCTGGAGCTGGTGGGCAGAATCTGAGGGAGGGGGCGAACCCCCAGTCCCCCCCAGCCCAGGGCGGCCCCCTCCCTCCAGACTGGCAGAGAGTCTCTCCACCTCTCTCCCAAGGGTCTCTGTCCCGGGAGGGGGGCTCCGGGAGCCTCCCGCTCACCACAAGAAGGGGGTTGAGGGGGTTGAGGAGAGGTCCCCAGGCCCCCGGGGCGGGGCGGCGTGGGCAGCGGGGGGGGGGGGGGGGGGGGCGGTGACTCAGCCGCCCTCCGCCCGCCTCCCCGGAACTTTGCAGCAGCTGGAGCCACGGTTGCTACAGGAACCGAAAGCTTTTGTTCCCCAATGTCAGGGCTGCCATCGCAAGAGGGAGGCTGCCACTCCCAGGTGGGACCCAGGCCTGGCCGCACTGCCCATAGGACTTCCAGCCCAACAGAACCTCACAGATTCGAGCCCCCTCTCCTCTTACCCCTCCCTTCACTCACGCCAAAGCCAGGTTTCTTCAAACTCTTGGGGCCCACAGATCAGGTGGCCCCCTAACTCTGATCTGGAGCACTAACTGCCCTGGAAAGTGCCAGATGGCATCTGACCTCCTGGGGGAGTTAGAGACTTTTCTGTGCCTCGTGTGCTCCTCTGTGACTGATTTCCCATGTCCGCCCCCCCCCAACAGGCAGCCTACCTTTGGGGACCTTGGCTTGGGTTTCTTTTCTCTATACTTATCTCACCGCCAGACTCTACACCTGAACAAGGACTTCAGCGACCCTGACCGGAACTGATCCCAGAGTGGGCCAGTGGGATGCTAAAGGATGAGTGAGGAAGGGGGGAAACTAACAGTCACAGGCTCCCTGGAACCACTTTGGGGGGCTGAGGTATTTTCTGGCTTTATTATCCTGGGGGTTGTAGTGAAGTCACTAGAACCTGTTCCATTTCTCCTCTGGGATTAGGAGTGGAGTAGAGAGGGGCCTAATTTTTGGTCTTGAAGAGAAACAGCCCAACACACCTATTATTGTTGGGCATTATTAGGTGCCAGACACTCTATAAGAACAATCTAATTTCATTCTCCCAGCAACTATATGAGACAGTTATCATTGACCCATTTTATAGAGGGCCAACTGAGGCTCAGAAAGGTTATGCAGCTTGCCCAGGTCACACACCTTTTCAATCCAGGTCATCTGACCAAAAGCTGAGTTCCTAACTACTTCCTCAGCTCCATTACCTGGGTGTTGGAAGGGAGGAAAGAGGGCAGAGGCTAGCCAGGACCTCACTTTGTTACCTACCCGGACCTCTTCCTTTCTAAAAGGGGGAGGGGGGGGCACAAGAGGAGAAAAGGCAGAGAAGGGAAGAAGAGGGGAAAATGTCAATCTTGGTCCAGAGAAGACCTTCCCTTATGCTTTCACCACCACCAGGGCACACCCTGTAGAGAGTCCACACCGACCCCCACCACTGTAGCATGGGGGACACTCCCTGGGTGCCTACTGGTCCCAGGGCTATGTGGTCTCCCCCACTGCCTACTCCATGCCCAAGCAAGACGGCGCCCACCTCTGCCCCTACCTCCCACCTAGTGGGGACTGCCCTGGGGTAGACAGAGGCTCCCTGGGGACAACTGCCCAAACCCAGACAAGCCCAACCAGACCATCTCAAATCCAGGGGCCCATCCTGTCGGTCTGTGCCTGGTGGCGCAAAGGGCTCCTGAATTGCTGCTAAGATGAGCCCTCTCCTCCACCCCACCCTACCCCCAAAGTAAATGACCCGACGACCAGACCAGTTCCAGCAGGGGTAACGCCAGGGGGCACCCGGCCTCGCCCACCAACCTCCTCTCCACAGGGACTTCCCAGCGCTAGTCCCGCAGCCACCGTTGCTGCTTGGGCTGCGGAAACCTGGGACTGCCCGCGGATGGAAATGGGGGTGGCGGGTCCAGGGCGGCGGGCAGGGGGCGCCAGAGGACGCCCCGGGGCCCGGCCGGCAGCTGGCCGGGGGGGCAGGCGGGCAGTATCTCTTGGCCCCGGAGCCCCTCCCCCCGCCGGCACCAGACCCTTCGCTGGCTCTACAACCGCCGCGGCGCCGAAGACTTCGCTTGGACCCGGCCGACTGCGGGAGGGGCCGCCAACTTCACAGCCTACAACCCCTCCTCGCCCATCGTGCCAGCCCCCGGGGCTGCGGGAGAGTGCGTTTGGTCCCTGGCTCTATGCCCTGGGGGTGGGAGAAGAGGGATGGGGGTGGACAGATAGACTCCGGCCAAAGATGGACAAGGGAGCCAGAGATGCACGGCCAGCCGAGATCCTGGCTGGAGAGGAGGGGGCTCCGAGCAGACGTGGGGGACACAGCCCCAAGTCCAGACTGAGGGGGAGGGGACTTGCAGCAGAGATTGGCGAGGGATAGCGGGACACCGGACAAATATGGGGGGAGGGGGCAATCCGGACAGAAATAAGAGGGGAAGCAATGGTCAGGGTACCCACTCGGGGAAAGGCAGTAACTGTGGGCAGACATGGATGGGGACAGGAAGGGCTCCGGGCAGAGATGAAGTGGAGGAGAGGGGCAGGGTCCGGCATCCAGACAAGGAGGGGGCATTAAAGGGAGCGCACAATCGAGCTGTAGGTTGGAAAGAGGGGTTCTAATGAAGGGGGGGAGCACTGCCCGAATCCAAGCTGAGACAGCGAGAGACTGGAGACGAGGATGGGGGTAAGGTCTGGGTCAGGACTGGGCGGGGGCGGGGGGCGCTTTAGCAAAGATGTAAAGGGGAGGCGGTGGAAAAGGGACTCACCAGGGATAAAGGAAACCTCGGCCCCAGGCTTGCAAGTTCCCAAAGAGATGGGAGTGGGTAGGCGCCGAGCGAAGTCAGTTCGGGCAGGGGAGAATTCAGCAGAGATGGGCAGGGGAGCGCCCCGAGTCCCGGCTGGTGCGGAAACTCCGGACCGCGCGGGGAGGGCTCGGTGAGGGGCCGCATCAGGGTCTGGGGCCGAGCACTCACCTGGGCGCCGTCAGCAGCAGGAGCGGGGGCCGGCGCTGGCGGAGACGACCGAGGGGCGCAAGTTTGCCATCCCTAAGGCGGGGGCCTGGCCGAGCGCGGGGCAGCTCGTAGCAGCCGCGCGGAGGGCCGAGGCTCCCGATCCGCGGAGCGGCGGGTGCAGAAAAGGCGCCGCGGAGCAGCGCGGGGCGGGCGGGCGGGCGCCGGGCCAGGCGCTGGCTCCTGCCGCCGCCCCCCACCCCCGATCCCCGCTCCCCCGCTCGGATCACTGTCCGCGTCTCGCACCGCCTCCTATTCACGGGCGGTGGCCGCAGCCCCGGACTCTGGGAGCCGGCGCCGCATCCTCCTCGGTCTCCAAGAGCCGCCGCAGCTGTCGATGCCACCGCCTCCGCCGCCGCCGAACCGGGTTCCTCTGGCCGCTCCGGCCGCTGCCCGCAGCGCGCGCCAGGCCGAGTGACCGCCGAGGCGGGACGCGGCGCCTGCGCGGGCCGGGCCTGGGAGGGGGCGCGCGCCCGGCCCGGCGCTAGGAGCAGCGCGAGAAGGGGTGGGGGGCGGGGGCGACGCGCGCCGCCTCCTGTTAAAGGGGGAGCGGCGTCAACCGAGCCAAGCGCGCCCTCCCCTCCCTCCCTGGGCCCCAGGCGCCGGCGCGGGAGAAGCCCCGGGTAAGCCCCCGCCCCGCCCGCGGCCTCCGGGACCGCAGAATGAGGCGATCCGAGACGCCCCTCCAGAGATACCCTAGGCGAGAGGCATCTCAGTCAGTCTCAGGGGCATTTGCCCACGCCCACCCCCATGTGCATTGCAAATTGCATATCCCTGTGCATGCAGGTGCCACTCATGTGCGCTGAACTTTGCATATGCTTATGCATACAGGTGCCTTATGTGTGCACTGCAATGTTCACTGGCTCTATGCATGCAGCTGCTACACACATGCACAGTATGTTTACATGTGCTCAGGTCCTGAATGCATGTTGCTTATTCCTGTATGTAGGGATGCTATTTGTGTGCAAGCTTACAAGTGCCACATATGTGCTGAGTGCTGTGAGTCACTTGTGTGTAGGAGCCACATATGTACACTGCAGTGTGGTATGTTTGGTGCATACTCTGGTGTAAATTCTGCAATGTTGCATGTCCCTAGGCACGGGGATGCTACACGTGTGCAGTGTGTTACATGTTTTCCTGAGGGCCTGTCTATTCCCACAAGCACCTTTCCCTGTGCCAGGGGCGCCCCCATGTTGCATCTGTTTGTGTAGAAGCAGCAGAAATGTACAGACCCGCCCCCTCCCCATCCTGGCACTGTGCCCAGGGACAGTTGGGTTGGGCCATGGTAAAGGCGGCACCCAGGGAGATGCCTATGGCTCAGGGCCCTGGTTGGGTGGTTTGTGGCCTGGGCATGTTGCCACCAGGAAGATGGGCAGACCAGGGACACACCACTTTGGCCAAAGACAAGTAGGTTAATCAGATGGCTCTGGTCAGAGGACAAGCCAGCAGGGAGGCAGCTTTGCAGTAAGGGTGAGATGGTTTCAGGAACCCTACTTTTTGAAGGTTCTCTGGCCAGGAAAGGTCCAAATCTGGGGACAGAGAAAGTCCCCAGTCCACCCAATCCCAACCCCACTTTTCTAATGAAGGCCCTTGAGTTGTGTCTCCCTGGAGATGGGGGTTGAATGAGAAGACTCCACCTCTCCCCAAGGCAGGACCAGGAAGAGGCAGAAAGAAAAGACCCTTGTTTCCTCCCTCTGTCCCTCCCCCATCCAGCAGTCTCAGTGACATTTGTTGTGAGTGATGGTGAGAGATTATCGACTTTAATGGAAGGAGGTAATAAGGGGCGATGAAGGAATCTCACCCGTCACCTTAAGGGAATTTATGAGGCTGTATGAGGCAGGGAGGAGGGTGGGAGCCCAAGGAGGCGTGTGCCTTGGGTCTAGCACAGGCAGGCAGAGCATGTGGGTTCTTCCCGGCACCCTCAAACACACCGCAGGTCTCTGGGTTTTGAGGCTCAGCCCCTATTGTAAAAGCCAGGCAGCTTGCTTGCTATCTGCATGGTGTGTCGAAAGCCACCCCAAGGGCAGTGGGAGATCCCAGGCCTCCTCACTTGGGCATTGTGAGGGGCAATGGGGTTGGTGGGATTGGGGCCTTAAGGATGTGGGCAAAGGTGGGGAGATTGATTGGGACATGGGGTACCCACAAGGATGTAAGGATAGGCCCTCAAAAACCTCCAGGACCCTGTCCTACAGAGCTCCAGCCCCTTCCACTCCTACAGAGAACTGCCTCCCTCTTTATGAATATTCATGAATTAGCATACTAGAGACCCAGAGCCCAGAGAAACTCAGGCAGGTCTCTTGCAGATGTGATGCAGCTGGGTCCCTAAAGCCCTCCCCAACTCCCCCAGAATCCAGCTGGATGTGGGGGGTAATGGGAGGGGCTGGCTCCAGAGAGATAGTGTTTTGTCTGTTTCTCTGTTCCTTGTTAGCCCTCTGACTTCTTGACCCCTTTCTTTCAGTCATAAAAATGTATGCCCTAGGAAAGACAAGTGGTCAGACAGAGTGAAGGACTGACAAAGATAGTACCCCATACCAAGGGCTCACAGCTGAGTGAGATTAGCAAGACAGGACGGTTGTGGGAACTGGACAGAGAGAGCAAGACCTCCTAGGGGCTGTGCAGAAGCAGGCTAGATTAGGGCAAACCTCTGGAAGCCTCTCCCAGAGGTGCGTCTGTGCATAAGGGCTTACCCACCTCCTTTCCCAGGAGCTCCTGCCCTTCCAGACTCACTCTGGTGATGATGCCGCCCGCCAGGGAGGACTCAGAGTAATTACAAATCGTTTCCATATTCAAATCCAGCTGGTTGAAGAGAAATTACTTTTCCAACAGACCAGACAGGGGGTGAAAAGAGCAAGTCTCAGCCCCATGAGGGGCCTCCAGGGAGCCTGGAGCAGAGACTGGGCAAGGGAAGGGGCACCAGCCAGAGCCTGAACACAAAGGGCTTGGGCAGAGTGGAGGGACATCCCTCCACCTGCCCCTTCCCTCACAGACTGAGCAAAGGACAATGACCCCAGCCCTTTCGCCCCATTGGGGCCCTCTCTGGAACCTCGGAGGGGTGGAGTGGTCCAACCCCACAGGGCAAGCAGAAGTCAGGCTCTCTACCCTGCTCTCACACTGCCATGCTCAGTGACCTTGAGAAAGTCCCTTCAGCTCCCTGAACCTCTGTTTCCTTATCTGTGAAATGGTGTAAATAATCTCACCTGAGTGAAAATGATGGCTGCAGCAAGATAAAAGATATGGATTAACAAGAGTTGCCTCTGAAAGAGGTATTTTAAAATTATTATTATTATTATTATTTAATCCTCACCTAAGAGGGTTTTTGATTTTTAGATAGAGGGGGAGGGGGAGAGAGAGAGAGAGAAACATTGATCTGTTGCCTCCTGAATGGCCTCGACAGGAGTTGAAGATCGAACCTGCAACCTAGGTGTGTGCCCCAATCAGGAATCGAACCCACAATCCTTCGCTGTACAAGAAGACGCTCTTACTGACTGAGCCACACCAACCAGGGCTAAAACTATTTTTTATTACCAATTAATTCATAATTAATATTTTTGTTAGCAGTAACAGCCACTAGTGGCCCAGTCTTCAGAGGCAGCACAGACTTCAGTGGGGCAGCTCAGGGGCAGATAGAAGGTCGAGTAACCCCAGCCTTACCCGCCTGACCTCGGCCCTGCCTCCCACTGGGCCAGCCACGGCTATGCTTCATTGCCCTTCAAACAGATGAGAAAATGTTCGTCTTTCCTTCCCAGTGATTTATTTGGCCACAGCCTGAGGTTTCCTTCTAGCTGGTGGGACCTAGGAGGGCCCCCTCCCTCAGCCCCCACCCTCCATTGCCACTCAGCCAGGCACCCATAGCCACCAAAAGTTCTGGGTACAAATATCTCCTTTCAGTCCCCCACTCCCACCCCAGGCACCTCTCAGGAGCTCATAACATGTCCCCAAAGACACCCAAATCTGTGTGATGGTCTTTTACCAGGGTCTGCCCCAGAGCTCATATGACAAGCCCTCACTACTCTGATGTCATGGATGCTGGAGGGATATCCTGGAAAGGTGGACTGTCCTTCTCTGCCTGGGGAAGTCCTACATGTCCTACAGGTGCCAAACGGGTTAGGAGCCTGGGGCAGCCCAGGCTGGGTATTTGTCATTTTCTTGGTGATGTAGATTAGGGAGAGAAGGGAGGATTACCTGCTCCCTAGCCGAATCTTCCCAGAAGGTCAGAACGTGCATTATCTGGCCCCTGGCCCTTAGGGCAGAGGGTGGAAAAGACCTTTAAGGTCCCGGGTGATCTGAATACACATGTCTTATACTGGAGGGTAGGCACAAGAGCCTGGCACCAAAAAGGTCATTGTCATTCATTAAAAAAATATTGAGTGTTGCCCAGCCGAGCATGGCTCAGCAATTGAACATCGACCTAGGATCCAGGAGATCGCGGTTCAGGGCACGTGCCCGGGTTGCAGGCCTGATCTCCAGTGCAGGGCGTGCAGAAAGCAGCCGATCAATGACTCTCTCTCATCATTGATGTTTCTGTCTCTCTCCCTCTCTCTTCCTCTCTCTGAAATCAATAAAGACATATTAAAAAATTAAAAAAAAATTTTTTAAATATTGAGTGTTTACTATATTCTAGGCACTGGGATCCAGGCCATTAGCAAATCCTGTTGCTTCTGTCTCCCAAAGTATCCCAAATCTATTCACTCTTCACATCCCCACTGCCACCACCAGAGTCCAAGCCTGATGCCTGAACTCTCCCTTATTTAATCTCTGGGCTCCCGCTTCTTCCTCACCACCCCAATCCATTCTCCTGGAGCCCGATGAACTATCTTTTTAACATGTAAATCAGAGCACCTCTTTTTAAGCCCTCCAATGGCTCCCCACTACCCTTACCAGCCTCTCCAGAGCTATCTCCTCTACCCTACCCCAACACCACCCCACCCTACGCTTGAGTAACACAGGTTTCCTTGCTGTTCTTGGAAAATTCCACACCCTTCTTCTCCTGGCACTTCTCCTGGCTGACTCCTTCTCATCAGGAAGGTTTCAGTTCCAACATCACCTCCTCTAGGATGTCTCCTCTGATTAAACCTCTAAAGTAGCCCGCTCCATCCCATGGCCTTGTAGTTCTTCCTAGCACTCATTACTCTGAAAATAAGTAATTTATTTACACACATCATGTTTCCCCCACTGGACTACGAGTTCTGTAAAGGCAGAGACCTTGTCCATCCATTCACAGTTGGATCCTCTGGCACAAAGCACTATGTCAGGCACGTGGTAGATATTAATAAAAAGTTGTTGACTGAATGAATGGTGAAAAGGCAAGCAAAGTCCCTGCCCTCACAGAGCTTCCAGCGTGCGATCCCTGGTCAATGTTTGTCTAATAAAACAGTGTTTTATGGTTTCTTGTGTGATGATGCAGCAAGAGTTCAAGCCCTGTGATCTGGACGTCTGCCTGTGTCCCTCACTGGTTGTCTAACTTTGGACAGGTCACTTATGCTGGCAAAGCCTTGGTTTTCTCTTCTGTAAAATGGAAATGATGGTCCTAACCTAGCAGAGCTGACTGAGTCACATGAGATGACAAAGACTCAGTGCCTCTCACAGTGCCAGATCCAGGGAGGCGTCATGTGCAGGAATGTGGGCCCCTTTCAGACTTCCTCAGGGCTGCAGGCTGTTCTAGATTCTGGGGTCATAGAGATGACTCAGAATGGGTGCCTGACCTTAAGGCCTTCCCAGTCCCCCTCCCCAGTCCCTCTCCCCTCCTCCCAGGGAGAAAGGCACAGCAGCAGGAGTTATCTGTTGAGATCATTGCAGTGAAAGCAGCAGCAGGAGCCACGGAGGGACCTGGACTGTGTGTGTGTGTGTGTGTGTGTGTGTGTGTGTGTGTGTGTGTGTGATTCCTGCAGAGAAACTGAATCTGGACCCACTTCTCTGCAGCACCTCCTCTCCTGTTTGGAAGCCCTCTCTCTCCCTTTCCTGCCTTCCTTGCCTGTGTAAACACACACGCGCACTTACACAGATGCGTGTACAGACAAACCCATATCCAGACACACAGTCGCTGGCCCACAGACGTGTACACTTGACTGGGATACACAGGTATATGAATAACTGCACACACACACAACCCAGGACACATCACCCTCCATTTGTCTGGTCCAGTGAGATAGAGGCCCAGCCCCCTCATCCAGCAGTAAAGCAATTATGCTGGGTGAGGGGGCTGGGCCTCTCTCACTGCCAAGCCTGTCTGGCTTATCTATCAGTCCTGTCGCCTCCTGCTTTAGGCTGAGGTCAGACACAGCCCCTCCATGTTGACAGGAGTCAGCCCAGGCATTCCCCTTGGTAAATTCTCCCTAAGATCTAACCCCACACTCCCCTGCTACAGGCTTGAAGGTCAAGGAGCCCAGGCCACCACTCCCAACACCCAGAAATGACAGCACCATGGCTTGTATCCACACCTCTAGCTGGTGGTTGTGCAGGGGGTTGAGAAGAGCTGCTCCCAGCTTCCTATCTGGTGGAAGGGGAATAGGAATCCTTGAGAGAGGGCCTGGGACAATTGGCAGGCCTGGGGCACACTGGCAGTGGGGGGCCAGTGTGTTCCCACTATTTGGGATGCCCCAGGTTCTCTCCCCTGGGCTCTGTGCCACCTGGATCCTGCTGGACTGGGTTGTGCCAAGCAGGACACAATGAACATAGCAGGCAGGGTGGTGGTGACCTAGAAGTCTAGAGGGATCGGCTCATCCTCTTGAGCCTCTCTGTGGGCCTGACAGTGTGCCAGCTGCTTTTAACTTATTGTCACAATTAGCCCTCGGAACAACCACTTAAAGTAATATGGTCACACTCCCCCATTTCACAGATGAGAAAACTGCGCTTAGAGAGAGGCAGAGCCAGAAGGGGTGCCTCCCCTCGTTCAGTGAGGCCCTGCCTGTGTCCTGGCTCATCCTTGTCCTCCTTGCCACCCCCAGAGGACAGACCAAGTGCCAACCCTGGGAAACAAGTTATTTCAGGATTGGACTGATCCTTCCAGAGAAGACCAGCTCCTCAGGGTGAGAGGCTGGAGGAGCTCTGACTCCCAGGGCCTGGCTCCTACAAGGAGAGACTGGGGCCAGACACCTACATTTGGGGGAGGCAGCCAGAGTTGCTGAGGGTGTTTGGAAGGACCTCACACTAGGATCATGGACCCCTGGCAGGCATAACCACACTCAGCGACACCACTGAACGCTGACCCCCCCCCCCCAGAGGTCATCCCTCTCACCTGAACACACTCTGCCTCATGCTGGCAGTAAAGCAAACATGCTGGGCGAGGGGGCTGCGCCTCTATCTCACTGCCAACCCTGGCACACCTCTGACCTCTGGGGGTCCCAGGCTTAGGAGTGAGGCCTGCGGACAGGACAAGGGGTGGGAAGAGAAGGCTCCTGAATGTTGTGGTTGGAAGGGAGAGGCCCTGGGGTGCATCACCAAGCCCGTGTTCTGTGTGTCAGAGCGGGAGTGCGTAGGGCTGAGCTTGGGTACAGGTGTGGGTGGCTGTGTGCGTCAGTGTGGGGAAGAGCCTGTGTGTGTGTATGGTGTGCCTGAGCGCAGGTTCTGTGTGTGCCTAGGCCTTGTACGTCACAAGCCTGGGCCTGGCTCTGGGGATGTCTGCTCTGAGTGTGTGTGTGTGTGTCTTTGTATGCAGGGTGTGTGCCTTTTTCATGCATTAATTTTCTGGGTGTGTATATGTATGGTGTAGAATGCATACATGTGTGTGACGCTAGGCTTTGTGCACCTGCTCGGTGTCTGGGTGATTGCTGGGCAGAATTTGCCTGTTGTTGGAGTTTGTGTGCAACTAGAGTATGTGGTGTTTCTTTGTGTTCAGTGTGTGCTTGAGCCTGTATGTGATGTGTGTGTGTGTGTGTGTGTGTGTGTGTGTGTGTAGGGGAAATGTTTTCAGGCCTGTGTATGTCTGTGTCTTTAGGTGGGATGTGTGAGTCAGGGTGCATGGCATTTGCAGGCCTGTATGTGACTGTGTCTCTGTGTGTCAGTGTCCAGTATATATCTGTGCCAGCCTGTGATGTGTGTCCCTGTGTGTGCTTGGGGATGTTGGCAGCCTTCAAGTTTGGGTGTGTGTATATGTGTGTGTCTGTGAGTAGCCGTGAGCCTGGGTGTCATATAGCTCTATGTACATGCTTAGACAAGGGGTGTGATTAGTGTGCTGGGTATGTCAGCAGATCTGTACGTGTGACATTGTGATTCTTGTTTTAAGGAACTTCTTGAACTAATGTTTTCCAGGCAGCCACCCACCCCTTCCCCAGGCTGAGACCTTGGCCCTGATCTCCATTTTCAACCAGCTTGGTCAGCTTTGCATCTGCCTTGACCTGGGTGGGGCAAGAGAATACTGGCCACCCTGTCATGGCAGGAGGCACAGGGGCTCCTCCTAGTGCCCCTCATGGCTCCCATCTCACAAAAGGCCCTACCACTGAGGCTCCTATGCACCTGCATCCTGCCCAGGTCTCCCCTGAAATGTATTTTACTTTTCGCTAGGGGCTTGGAGACCATAACGAGTCCCTGGAGCCAGGAGCCAGTAGTGGCAGGGAGGCAAGGGTGCTGGGGCCCTTGGGCTGCTGGGGGTGGCTGCAGAGCTCTGGAAGGGAGTACAGATTTGAGTTTCAAAGGTAGCTGGGGCCCAAGTGCGCCTGCTTTGTGTGATTGTGTGTGTGCAGCTCTTGTGTGTCTGCTACTGTGCACCTGCATGTGTGGCGTGTGTCTGGGTGACTGTATTTTGTGACTGTGCCTCTGTGAGGCCCTTGGGTGGGCTGTGAGTGTGAGTGCCAGTGAACCGAGCATTCAGGGTGTCTGTCTCTGTGTGAACATCCACAAGAGCATTGGGCGTGTCTGTGCATGCTTGTGGGCCAGTGTTTGCATCTGCAAGTGTGTATTTTTAGTATGAGTCTGTATGAGCTTGTCTGTGTCTGGGTGCTTGTGCCTGAGAATGTCAGCGTGTTTGGGTGTTCGCTGTCCGTGTCACTGAGTGGAAGTGTGCGGGGGCGTGAGGGTGTGTCCCTATGTCTGTGCACACGTGTGCACGGCGTTTGCATCTGTGAATCTGCGTGAGCATGTATTTGTAGAAATGAGTCTGTCTTTGTGGGTCTGGTTCCCAGCCCCTGCATGGATCTGCGAGTGGGTCCACCCATTTGTGTGCTTGGGTATCTGTGCCATTGCGTTCATGGTGTGACTGTGTGAGTGTGCATCTGTCAAGATGGGTGTGAGTGAGCATGCGCCCCAGACTGCCACCCACCCTGCCCCACGCTGTGTGTCAGCGCTGCCTCTCTGGGTGCCTGCAGGGAGCTGATGGAACTGCCTCTCTTCACAGGGCCCCTGAGCTGCAGCCAGCCCTGGGCACACCCCACTCCTCCCCCAGCGTCCTGGCTGCCAACCTGCGGGCGCTCAATGGGCTCTCAGGCGATGGCCAGAGAGGACGGGCAGTTAGCCAGTGGGGTGGAGCCGAGCTGACTCACATTCCCGCTTTCCTGAGGGTGTGGGGGCAGTTCTTCAACTTGGCAATGGGTCTGCCTGGCTGTGAGATCTTTGTGGTCCTGTGGCTGCAAGGGAGGCTCAAGTTAGAGTACAGAAAGGACTGCCTGGCCCCAGGCAGCTTTGACTCCTAACAAGCACATACACACTTGAGCCCTAACTCAGACACGCCCAGGCACGTTTCTAAGTACATGTAACACACACAGGAGTGTGGGACAGGACCACTGGTGTATATCCAGGAATGCGCGCGCGCACACACACACACACACACACACACACACTAATCCAGAGATACAGGCAAGTTCATGTGCACATCTCACACTCACTGGAACAACCTCACCCTTCCCTGAGTTTTGGACCCTTTGGTGTGAAGTGGACTGAGGCTCAGAAGTCTCAGTGAAAAGGGGCAGCTTGAGTCACTTGATGTCCCTTCATGCTGTCAGAACCCAGGCTGGGCCCTGGGGTGGGAAGGGCAAGTCCCCAAACCCAGTTGTTCCCAGTCATTTCCATAATGTGCCAGAGGCAGCCAAGAGCCATCTCCTCATGAGGGCGCAGGGGTCTGGCTGGACACAGGGAGGTGATGTCAGAAAAGACAAAAAGGAGGAACTAGGGATGGAATGATGGTTTCAGGTCCTCCTTCCTTGCCAGACAGGGAGAATTTTGAGATGGGATGGGGTAAGTTTCAGCAAAGCACCCAGCACCAAGGGGCTGCTCCAAAAACACTTACAGACTGCATGGAAGAAAGACTAAGTGAGTCAGAGAACGCAGAGGACCACCTAAGGGGTGTGGGAACCCCACACAGAGGTGGAAATAGTACATCACATGCATGATTCTGTGCTCGTGTGCATGTGTGTGCGTGCGTGTGCGTGTGTGTGTGTGTGTGTATTGATATTTAGAGGAAGACGTGTGAAGCCAGAGGTTAGGCTGGAAATATATCACTGAGAGGTTTGTAAGCTAAACCAGAGGTAGATTTTATTCTGAAAGCAACAGAGATCTATAAGGGTTCTGGACAGGAAAGAATCATGGTCAAGTTTGTTTAAGGAAAGACAGACAACCGGGGCAACTAGAAGATGGATTTGAGGAGTCAGGACTGGAGAAGGGGACTGGTTAGAGGCTCATTCATTCATTCATTCATTCATTCAACAAATATTTACTGAGAGCCTACTTTCTGGAGCTCAGTGAGTGAAACAGATGCAATCCAGGACCCCAAAGAACTCTCAGAACCTGACCACATAACTGCTGTGCTTATGTGGAGTTTGCCTTCTACTGGGGGAGGGGAGGCACATGCAAATACATAAATGTATGAAATGTTACTATTAATAAGTATGAAAAGGAAAATGATAAGGGGCAGGAGCGAGAGGGGGTCAAGGGGCTATTTTAGGCAAGGGGACATCTGAGAAGGTGACATCTGAGCAGAGACCTAAAGGGGGTGAGGGATATTTAGAGGAAGCGCTGTCCAAATAGGGAAAGCTGCAAGTGCAAAGGCCCTGAGGGGGAGCGTGCCATTTACTCAGCTGAGGAAAGACTTGTGGGAAGTCAATGATTTCTATTTTGGACATGCTGCATTGAGGTGCCTTCAGGACATCCAGGGATGGTGACCAGAAAACAGGAGAGATCTGGGTAAAGATAGAGATTAGAGGGACTGGAACCCTGGGAACTGACGCAGCAGGATGGAGAGTAAGGGGTGGGGACCATGTGACTAAAATGGCATCCCCAGAATGGCCCTGGTTCTAGCTGCCCTTCCTCCCAATCCTGCCTGGGCCCACCCTGCTGCTCCTCACTTGTCGAACTACTCTGCTGCCTGAGAGAAAGAGAGCCAGGGAAACAGGCCAGGTTGTTGACTGGAGAACCCTTTCTACATGACCTCCTATGGTCCCCAGGGCTCCCTCTGCCTCCGTCCTGGTCATCAGAGTCAACCCGTCCACCTTTAGTGCTTCCTTCCTCCAGCTGGAGGCTGAATCCTCAAGCAACTCTGTGGCATCTTCCTCCATTATCAGTCCTGGGGAGTGGGGAGTCTGGACTTCTTAGGTGGCCTCTGAGCCTCAGTTTCCCCCTTATGTTGGGATTTGGAGAGACATCTAAGAAGGACCTTCCAGCCCTAACATTATCAGAATTTCTGGGGCTCTCACATCACAGTTCAGATGGTTTCAGGGTGTGTTGAGAACTGCTCGACAACTGGCTCTAGTGGGGGGGGGGGCGGTAAGTAGACTTGATTTGTGGCATTTGCCAATTTCCAGGGTGTAAATCCTCCCACGATGGCCAATTTAAACTACCAAGGTGAAATCAACTGGCTGGCGAAATTCCTAAACATTTAACAATCAGCTCTCACAAACTGGGATGAGCTGGATCTAGCACCTTTGGCAGATTCTTTCCAGAGAGACGGAGAGACAAAAAGCTTGGGGTGGGGCTTGGGGGTATCGGCCTATGGATGAGGAGGGGGGAAAGCTGGGCTTTTCAGCCCCCCCCCCTTAACACCCAAGTTATTCCCCAGGGAGAGGCTCAGAGCCTCTTGTCTGCCCCCATTGCACCTCCAACTTTAACCATTTAACACCTCCCGGGGCCCTCTACCCACTGCACTTCCTACTCAAAGGTGAGCTGGTCCCCATAGCCTCCCCCATTTTTCCTGCCTCCCCCAAAAGGGGCTCCTTTATTTGGAAACAGAGGACAGACATCCATGGGCTATGCCATCCTGACCCACAGCTAGACCTGTGACTTAGACAAGTGACTTAGACAAGTGACTTAGACAAGTGACTTAGATATCTGACCCAGCTCTGCCACCAGCTCCTAGGAGCTTCCTCCCTCTACCTGTCCTCCGTTTCCCTCTCTCGAAGATAGAAGGCAGGGCTGGCCTCTCCAAAGGCCCTTTCGGCTGCGAGAGCCTGCCATTGCTATCACACCTGTTTCGGCCCTGTGACAGCTCAGAGCCTCCTCTCTCAGACACATTTCCCCAGCTTCCTAAGACCATCCCTGCTCCAGCGGCCCCCTACCACCTCTGGCTCCCCAGGCTCCCAGATAAGGGGCCCAACTAATTACATTAGGATTTCATGTCAATTAGCAAACAATTACACGGGCAAATTGGTGCCTAATTTGGGGCAATAATGACAGCTCCTTTGGCCAAGAACAGATAGCTGCAGACGGGACTGTTCACCCGGCCTGGCCCTATCAGAGCTCCTGGAGGCTTTCACACTTACCTGGGCCAAAGCCTGCAGTTCTCCTGTAAGGATCTTTAAGCCACTGTTTATGCTGAAGACATGGCCTGCCCAGGCCTTTGCTAAGTGAAGGGTATAGAGGAAAGGGAGGGAAGGTGGGTTGAGGGGACCGAGGGGAGCTAAGGCAGACAGGGCTGGCTGAGGGTTTGGGGAGGCAGGGAGGAGGGAAGGGTTAGGGGACAAAGCTTGGATGCTGGAACTGGTCTTGTGAGCTCACAACTAATGGAGAAACCAGTTGGGCCAGAGCACAGGATGGTGGGGGAGCACAGGATGATTGGGGGGGGGGAGCACAGGTAGGTATGGCCATACTGGGAATACCATTCTAGGGAATTTAAACATTCTCCTGGAGGCACTCGAGGAGGACAGAAGAGACTGTCCTGAAACTCATCCTGGGCTCCTGAGTTTGGATCACTAGCAACCACCTATCCCACCTACTGCTGCCATGGGATCCCATCTGGTCTCCTCTCCTAAAATCACTGGAACCCACTGCCCTGTTCAGGACCACAGAGACCATAGCAATAGCTGCCAGTCCTGCCCCATCCCCTGTCCATATTTCCCCAAGTGATCACTCTAAAGAACAATCCAACTATATTCTTCCTTTGCTTAAACCCTCAATGGCTCCCCAGTACTCTCAGGATGAAGTTCGAACTCCCTGCCTCAGCATTCACTGTCTTTTACCATCTGCCCCTGAAGACCTCCCAGCTTTCCCTCTCTTCCCACTTCTACATCCACCCTGTGCCCAGGGAACTGGGCCCCACTGCCTAACTGTGCCAGGCTCTGTCTCACCTCAGCCTTTGACCACTGTTTCCTCTGCATAGATTACTCTTCCACACCCCTTCCTTTTACCAGATGCAACCCTCCAGGCCCCCTCCTCTGCCTCCCACATTCCTCCAGGAAGCACCAATTCTCCTCTCCTCTGGGCTCCCTCCGTAAACTCCCTCTCCTGTAGGGACTGTTCACCCTGATGGGAGCTGTTGGCATCAGCGTCTGCCTGTCCTGCTGGACACAGAGCTGCTCATGGGCAGGGCCTGGAGCTGATTTACTGTGTCTCCCTCATCCAGCACCAAAGTGGATAAGGAGAGAAGACAAAGGGATGGAATGAAAACATTTTCCCCTGAGGATGGTGGGGAAACTGAGGCAGGGACCCAGAGAAATATTCCTAAACCTGGTGAATGCTTCACTTAGAAAGGAAATTGGGTCTGCCTTTAGCCCTCTGCACATCGGAACACGGCCCTGCCCCCATCCCTCCAGGGATTTTTCCTGAACACCATCATGAAGCTTGGAGTACCTCACTTCAACCACTCTTACCCAGGTGTTTTCACCTCTCTTTTCAACAAATGAGATTTTTTAAAGCCCCTACTAAGCTAAGGATACCCTCAAAAGCAAAGGTAGCTCTCATGAGGACAATGAATGGCACAGTAAATTGAACTGCAACATGAAGGACTATGGGCAGGCTCAAGGAGGAGCCTCCTGACGATCAGGGCTCAGCCTCTAAAGCAATCCCTAAAGGAATGACCTATGGGGAAGGGCGGCAGGCTTGGCCTATCTGGGGAGACAAGCAGAGGCTAAGGATGGGACACACACCTTCCCAAAGGCAAGGGGATGACCTGGCTGACTTTCCTGGAAGCTTGGTTCTCACTTAGGCGGCTGCCACTCCATCTTAAGGCCCATCACTCACGTTAATTACCAAGAAAAAGCCGATTTCTCCTCATTTCCAGACTCCAAATGACAATATCATTAGGCTGGTAATGTGCAGAGAAATTGTGCGTGTCTGTCTTGGAACATGTCCTGAGCCAGAATGGGAGAGGGCACCCCAGCCAGGGTTTGTCTCCAAGACGCTTCCTGTGGCAGAGGGCCAATCTCAAGAAGAGGTGCTGTGCCACCAGGGCAAAGGCGCTCTCCCTCTCTGTTCAGCGGGTACCACTGATGGTGATTAAACCATATCAAGCAATGGTGTGGTTAACAGGCCACACATATGAGGAAACTGAGGCTCAGAGAGGTGAAGTGATTTTCAGGAGTTCACATCTCAGAGCTCAGTTTGACCCCAGGTCTGCCCAAGGTCAAAGCTCAGGCTGAAAACAGTCTTCAATTCAATCCACGCTGCACTCTGGGAACATGTCCTCTGCCTCTGCTCCTGATACAGAGAATTGGACCCAAACAGGCTCTGCCCTCCAAAGCTGAGGTCAGTGGGAGAGAGACAGGATGTAAAAATATAACTATAGCTCCGTGTGATCTGTGCATGACACAGAAGAGGAGACACAAGAGATTTATACTCACCAGTAACCAAAGACATGCAATTAAAACAATGCAATGTGGTTTTGCCTACTGAAATTAATACAGCTGTTGCTTTTAAAAGACAGCATCAGTGTTGGTGAGAACTGAAATCTGGAGCATTCTCAGACTCCAGTGATGGACAGGTAAATTAAAACAACTTTTCTGGAAGTCCATGGGGCCATGGTGTCGAGACCTTTAAAAACAGACTGACCCCTTGGTTCTGTTCATCTACTTTTAGGAGTTCAATCTAAGAAATAAGCAAAGATGTGGAAAAAGAGCCATGCGTAAGGATGTTTATTGCCATTATTTATGACTGTGGAAAATCATAGCCAACATAAATGTCCAGCAACAGAGGGTTAGTTAAATAAATTATGATATATCCATATATAAGAATATTATGCAACCATTAGAAGTCATGTTCTTGAAGAATTTTTAATAACCTTGGAAAATGCTCACCGTATAATAATAAGTAAAACAAAGCAGGAAACTATACACATAGGATGTTCTTAACTGTATAAAGGAAATACTTAATCAATTCATTTAAAGAAAGTCTAGAAGGAAATAACTGAGAGTTAATCTGAGGGAATTATGGGTGATTGTTTTTGTTTCAATTAATACTTTTCTGTTTCTTTTAAATTTTCTACAAAACATTTTGGAGAAAGTCACTAGAAATACATGGGGTGTGTGTGTGTGTGTGTGTGTGTGTGTGTGTGTGTGTGTGTGTGTTGGGGGGACCATCCTAGGATGTCTTGAGAATACAGAGCCTCCTAACCCAGCCTGGGGGCAGTCAGGGAAGGCCTCCTGGTAGAGGTAATATCTGTGCTGAGACACAGAATGAGTGAACTTTACCCAAAGGAGAATTAGCTCTAGGCTAGGAAACTGTGTGTGTAAAGGCACAGAGGAAGAAGGGATTCTGACCTCTTCTGGGAACTCTTAGTAGCTTGTGTGGCTGGATGAAAGGGCAACAAGTAAGCCCGGGTGGTGAGTGGAGGGGACTGGAGGACCAGGTTAAGGAGCGGGTGCTTTGCCCTGGGAACAAAGTTGAGCATTAATGGTGCTAAGCAGAGGATGTAACAAAATCCAAGTTATGTTTTAGAAAGATCATTCTGGCCACAGAATGGGGAGGGGAGAGGGGCACAAAATGGAACACAGAAACCAGAGGAGAGCAGTTAGGGGGCTGTTGCATCTTCTGGGTGAGAGAGGGGGTTGGCCTGTGCTGGGCAGTAGTGGCAGATGAAGGGGGGGCAGTTGGAGCAGTGATTGCCAGGAGATTTGACAGGACTTGGTGATTAATTGGAGAGGGAGGCTGGGTGAGGGAGGGAAGGCTCCACCTCTGACAGCGATATAGCATATGCATGCACACACACAGCCGAGAGATTTAGATTGCATGGTTTCAGTAGTGCCCCCCCTTCCCCCAAAGAGGTAGATTTGGGGCTTACTTGACATTGGCTGCAGACCCTGGAAGAAGTTGACCTTGACCCAGTCACCACACCTGGTTTCTGGCTCACCCTGGACACGCCAGGGAACCGGATACTCTATACTCCCAACTGCAGCTCCAGAAAGTGGGAGTGGGCAGGGTTGGGGGATAGCCCACTGGGAGCGGGGAGAAGGCAGGGGCAGGGGCAGACATAGAAAGGCCACAGCTAGGTCTTCCCTCAGGACACAGATACACACTCACACATGCACCTTGATCCACAGATAGCGAGCAAGTCACCCATGGAGATGCTGAGCGTCAAGCCACAGGCAGAGATGTACACAGAGACACAGCCTGTCAGAACAGGCCCTGTCACACACGCAGTCAGACAGCTCCAGCACAGTTAGCCCCACACAGGTCTCACACTCAGGCCATTGTGCCCAGCTGGATCCCCCAAGGTCCTCCCAGCTGCTCCACCCCCAGCCCCACACCCTGCCTCCCCAGGACAGGACAGAGGGCTGGCAGAGGGGCCAGCCTGGGGGACTGGCACAGGGACCAGCAGCCAAACGGGGCAGCCGGGAGGGAGGCCTCTGAGAAGGGGTTGCCAAGGCAACAGGCTTCTACAGAACCAACTAGGGGCTTAGATTCTCTTCTCTTATTTTTAGAAGTTGGGCCTGGGCTGGTTGCGCCTGCCAGTGGGCCAGACCCCCAGGCAGTCCCCAAGGGCATAGACGCCAGCTTCAACCGCCCCCCTGGGGGGGTTCTGGTGGGCACTGCCCATGTCCAGGCCTCTTCCACAGGCCCCAGCCTTCTTCCTGAGTCATGTCCTGGGCAGGATCTTCTACTCCCTCTGTCTTTGCACAGACCCAGGGTCCTTCTACCAGCAGCACCCTCTACCCTTCAAGCCCTAGGAATGAAGACACAGCTGCTCGCCCACTGCAGCCTGTTGCTGTCTGTGGCTTATTTGATGATGTATCGGGGGAAGAAGGGGTGGGGGGCTTTGCCAGATGTGTGTCATGGTGTGTGAGAGGCTGCTGTCTGAATGAGTATATGTGTGTGCATCTTAGGGGAGACTCTCCCCCTCATAGTTCGTGGGCCTGTAAGTGTGTGTGTTTGTGCGAATTCCCTTTCCACAAGGGTAAAACAGAGTTCTCACTCTCTCCCAGCCCCACTCACCACCCCTCCTGGGAACCTCCACCTTTGCCTGGATCTCTTAAAAGTGGGGGTGAGGGCAGAGATCTCAAGCTAGAAGGTTGGCGGAGGGCCTGGGCCTTGGTGTTTGCCCCTGTCCAGACCCTCCTCAAGTCTGAGCAGATAGCTCCTGGCGGGGGCGGAGCGGGAAGCCAGGGAAGTGGTGGTGAGGACAGAGCCGGCTAGACAGATCCCAGTGGACAGAGGCTGGATGAGGAGGATTCCAGGGAGCTCCAGCGAGCTGATTCTGGTGACTCCTCCAGCTGCTGGGGATTTCTCTGTTAATCTGGGACTGCTCTGTTTGCATCTCATTTGCCTATATTTGCATAAGAAGAGCCTGGCTGGCACCAGAGATCAAAATTCCTTGCCTGGGTAATTGTGTGAAAAAGCCTCTAGAGACCAACCAAGCAGGAATCCTGGGGGAAGAGAAACAGAGGCAGGGAGCTGGATGTGTTGACAGTCGTGGTCCCTGTTCAATCCAAGGAGCTTCCACTTGTCCCTCAACCCTGGTGCAGGAGGGGCGGGGATGTCAGTGAGAATGGGGTAGGAAGGTCACAAGACTGAGAATCAAGTCGCCCTTGAGAGCCCCTGGCACCCAGATGGAGTTGGGGACAAAGCATTGCCATGGGTGGGAATGGCCCAAAAGTGGTAAGGGCAGAGTTAGGAGTGGGGGTGGGGAAGTAAAACTCAGCAATCCCCTTGTCTAGCTAAGAGCTGACCCCCTCACAGCACCCCCTAGGCTGATGAAGAGCTGACTCCAGCCAGAGAGCCTGGGATCATATCCTGGATCTGTCACTTACTAGCTCTAATACTCTCAGACCCAGGCAACCCAAGAACCTGTCCTGGGCCCCCCACTTGAAATGGTACCACCTTGGCCTCTACTGCACGGGGTGAAGAATTTGAAGGTCCACAGGCTCACAGGCCCACCTAGAGCTCCAGCTCCCTTCTGGACCATACCCCAACCCAGGACCCTGGAATTCCCCACGCAACAGCCCTGAGCCAGCTGCCAGGGCCTGGGTGGCCTCTTTCCCACGTCTCTTCTCCTTAAGCTCTAAGAGTGGTAGGAGGGTGGCTATATGCCAGGAGTGTGAACCAAGCAGGAATCTGAGTATTGGGGCATCCAAAACAGGAGGCATACAAGGCCCCTCACGTAGCCCCCTGGAGCCTAGGGATGGAAGGGGTGGGGGAAGGGAGAGAGGGGGATAGGAGGGTTGGAGGGTTGGAGGGGTGTAGGCGGAGAGCTAGGGGCTTCTTTTGTATTCCAGCCCCAGTCTCTTGAAACATTTGGGTTGGCTCTGACAAGCTGTGACCTTGGGCAAGCTACTTAACCTCCCTGTGCCCCCAAGTAGGGTTAATAATAGTAGCTGCCTCACAGACTTGTTATGAGGATGAACTGAGTTAGCTCGCGTTAAGCACTGAGAACAGTGCCTCGCACAGAGCAAGAGGTTGCTATTATTATCTATTATTCTGGGATTTGGCTCTTTTCCCTCCTGCTGCAGAAGAAGCACCTTTCCCTGGCTTTGAGAGACTGAGGAAAAGGTAGGGAATGGGGACAAACCCTCCGCTCCCTCGCCCTCCTCCCTCCCAGCCCAGGTGCCCCTTTTCTCCTTCCCCAGTTACTGCACCCCCAGGCCAGGATGGCCCAAGGCCAGCCAGGTTGTTCAGCTGAATGTAATGATTTAATGGTCTTATTACTGGATGGATGGATGGATGGATGGATGGATGGATGGATGGATGGATGGACAACAAAGATTGAATGAGTAAAAGTCAAACAGAAGGCTGACCAGCAGATGGTTTGGCTTTGGAGCCCCTGGGATCTATTTCCCTGGACCATTTTCTGTTTGCTTTCATTAGATAGTGGGAGGCAGAGGGGGGGGTGAGGGGCCTGACCAGGCTCTACAAGGTCAACTCTGGTTTTGGTGAGTGGCTCATGCCTAGGGAGAAGGTGCCTGTGCCTGTGAGTGCTACAGGGGGAGTACCTGCCTGAATTTGGGTCCTTTAGTGTCCTGTGGAAGTCTGAGTGTGGGTGAGTGTCTCTGTCTGTGTGTCCCTGCTCAGAAGCTCCTGCCCAATAATGAGAGGCTTTGGGGCATGCCACATCAGGATCTAGGGTGAGGGGGGTATTGGTGAGCCTCATTACCTCTTTATTGACACCCCTTCCCCCCTCTGGCAGAGCCAGGCCTCAGTGCACCTGCCTGTCAGCTGGCATATTGGCTGGTGACGGAGAGCTCTCATGGGACCTGGCGACCTCTGCCATCTGGCCAGGCTAGTGTTGGGAAAGGTGGGGGGGCCTGTCCCAGGATGCCCTCTGGGCCCCAAGGCTCATCTCAAGAGTGATGGGAGTATGGGCATGTGGGAGCACAGGTGTGTGTGTGTGTTGTAGCACATGTGCAGGTGTGTGTGTGTGTGTGAGAGAGAGAGAGAGAGAGAGGGAGGGAGATTTCGTGTGTGCGGTGAGGCTGTGCATAGGTGGCTAGGTCTGGGTACAACTGTGAGTAGGATTTTATGTTTGTATCCACAACTGTCCGTGCTTGTGTGTCTACATGACTGTCTCCTGGTGGTCTGGGGTTTCTGTACATAAGAGTATATGTCCCAGACTGCGGGCTCAGTGCATGGGTCTGGGGATTTTCTGTGGAAGCTCTGAGGTGGAGGCAGGAGTGGGGAGGGGTCAGGCCCAGTGGGGACAGAGCTGTGGCCTTGAGAGGAAGGTGCCCATTCTCAGTGAATTCCTGGCTCAGCTTTCAATTGGGAGAAATTCACCTCCAGGTGCATTTCTTTAGAAACTGTTCTCATCTCTCTCCTGGGTGAGGCCCCAATAAGTACGGAGTCCCACTAGTGGAGCTGGAAGTCCCTGTGAGGGAAGCAAGGTAGCCCAATGAGTCCTAGAGGATCCTTGACTGTCCTCAAGCCCTGTCTCCTGGAGGTAGACTTTGGGTTCAGGCACCCTCAGAACTCCTGGGTCCCTGGGAAGCCCCTTGTAGACACTCCCCTCACCTGCCCCAGCACAGAGACAAGGCATATGTAAAGCCACCCTGAGGCACAGTCACACAATTACCCAGATGCGGGCACTGGCACAACATCACACATGAGCCAGAAATCCACATGGATAGTCGCAGACCTTCTGGACACAAGCACATGTGCACACACCCATGCACACACCACGACACACAAACGTTCATTCAGGGACACCGATGTACAGGCACATGCCTCTCTACACACAAGAACATGCCCATACATTGGTAAAACACGCTCTTGCAAGGACACACATGCTTAGAGCGGCATGCCTGCAGACACGCTTGAATATGTGTTCACACATTCTGTCCCTCCCACCCTCTCTGCAGTTCTCAGTCCCACATACTGTGCAGCTCTCACCCACTGTGGAGGCCCTTTGCAAGGCGGGCATCAAAGAAAGGCGGATGCCATATGCATTGGGGACTCTGTCAGTAGGTAGCTGTGTGTGTCTACATGTCCAAATTCGTGTATGTGTTTGTCACTGTGTGTCCAGTAGTCTGAGTGGCTCTAACTTTGTGTAAACCAGGGAAGTGTCTCTTTGTGACACTGGGTATTTTTCTATGCGTGTCTGTGTGCATTCCTGGCAGGACCTACATGTAGCTGTGTGTACCCATTTGTGTGAATGTGAGTGTTGGACAACAGTGGGGAGTTTATTTATCTGTGTGACTGCATCTTGTGGACTATCTGTCTGAGCTTGTCTGTATATGTATGCTTATGTACATGTTTGCATATGTGTGCATTTTTCATATGTTTATGGCTCTGTGGTCCACAGGTCATCTAGCTGGGCAGGCTCCCCTCCCGGGAAGAGGCTGTGGCCCGGGGTGGGGCCAGGTGGGACCTCGAAGCATCCCTCAGCCATTGACAGTCGTATTTACAGAGCTCCAAGTAGGATGTAATTGCTTCTATTAATCTTTCTCCGGTTGTTAATTGCTCACTTATCGGGTTGTGTATTATGCCGACTGTTGCTCTTAATTCGCCTCTATAGCTGCAGGTGCTCACTGCCTTATTAACTGTTAATCGGCGCCACTAGGGATGGAGACTTAATTGGCCCCCAGAGTGGGACACAAGCAGGCCAGCCCGGGCACTGCCAGGCTCTTAGCCTGTCCCTGGAACTCTTACCTATGGAGCATAGGTTGCTACCAGAGAAGGAGTTGACCCATCGCAATCCACTGGCAGATAGTCCAGCATACAGCAGTAACAGTGACAGCTGCAAGGTATGACCCCCTCCTCCAGGAAGCCAACCAACCAATTAGAATCCAGCTCCTACACTCCCTCTCATCATCAACCCAGAATGGGAGCCAACCTCATTATTTTAATTATCTGAACCTAACTGAGAACTAAGAGACTAACACTTCTTCTGCCTTCCCTCTGATCCAGGCAGTCAAAGCTGTTAAGATATCAGAGACACTGGGAGAAAGGAGGGCAAGGTGAAGGAGCTTCTGCCAGAGCAGGAAGGTGAAGTTAGATACAGGAAGGACTTCCCAGTTTTTGAAGAGGCCATCTGGAACAATCAGAGTCCAAATAAGAATAAAAACTTCCAGGAGGAGATCTGCTGCTCCATCCTAGCCCCCCTCGAGGGGCCCCTCTCAGCCTCTGCTTTCACAGCCCCAGCCTCCCTGTGGCACTGCTCCACAGCTGCAGCAGTGAGAGAGTCTCCCTACAGAGTGGACTTCTGCCTTCTCCGGCCCAAGTCACAGCAGAGGAGTCCCAATTGTCCACAATGGGACACTGAGGCCCAGAAAAGGCAAGGGAGTGACTCCAGGCTCCCCAATCCTCTCTGGCAAGGGCTCAGATATGTGGGTCTCCAAGCAAAGTTTCTGCCTCCAGCCTCCGCCTAGACCCTGCTCCATCCCAGACATCTCAGACCTGGAGGGGACTTTCTCGGTCACCACCTTGTTAACTCTGGTCTTTAAGCCTCTCAACCTCAGCTGCCACTGCTGCAGCTGCCTCAAGCTCCAGCGCCTTTGAGACAGCAATGCAAGGTTTCTGGAAACAGCTGGCCCCTGAGAGAGACAAGTGTGTTAAGTGGGTGCATGCGTGGTGGTGGTGGTGATGGGATGGGGGTGGGAGGGTCCATGCTTCACCAACCTGGTCTCCAGCCTCCAAGAACGACAAGCAGGCAAACAAACCAATAGTCCACGTCCTGCGCCTCAAATCCAGTCTGCCCTGACATCTGAAAGTCTGTCCTAATGTTGTTAGTTGTCATGTCTTGAGCTGCAAAGGAAGTTGATTTGCTTTGGTTGGGTCCTGAGAGGAGCTGGGCTCTATGGAGAGAGGGAGGGAGCTACCATTAAATGCCTACTGTGTGCCAGAAGCAGCAATGAGTGAATGCAAAAGTCGCATCTCACTGAACCCTCACATAACCCAGTGAGTCAGGGATTAGTATTCCTCTTACAGGGATGGAAACTTAGCCATAGAGAGGGAAACTAAACTCACCCAAGACCACACAGCCTGGAAAGGGCAGAATTGGGATTCCAACCATCACCTGGGGGTCTGGGGGTCTTTGGTCAGGGGTATCTGGATGGATTCAATCTAATGGTTCAATAAGGTGACCAGGGCCGGGAATCGGTGGTCACTATTACATTTTACCCACTCAACCCCAATCTGGGAACATTAATAAGAAAAACGCTCACGCATGCGCAGCCTTCGTGCCCATCAGGCAGGCTAAGCAGCAAAGCGAACTGTCCAGGGAGAGTTGCCCAGACAAGTTCCGGCCCGCCTCTATGTTAATGACATGCAGATATATGTAAATTTGCACGAGCAGCCGCTCAAACCTTGGGAAGCAATGGGATGACACAGAAGTTTCTATGGAAACCCAAAAGCGACCCCCCCACACACACACACACACACCTCACTGTACAAGCAGTCGCAAAGACACGTGCACAAAGACCCAGGGTTCCTCGCTGCAGAGCCCAGAGCATCACGGGGTCGCGGCGGGTGTGAACCGGAAGGCACCGCAGAGCCCGCGTCCAGCTGGCGACGCTGAGCTGGGAGAAAGGCGCGGGGAGAGCGGCGGCGCGCGGCGCCTTCCACTGAAACCCCGGGGAGCTCGGCGGCCTTCCAGTCGCGGGCGCCTCCTACGCCGGCCTAGCAACGTGAGCCCCGCCCAGCGTTGCTTAGCAACATCTCGTCGAGCCTAGCAACCGTCGGCCTCGCCCCCTAGCAACCGCTCGACTAATCCACCGTCCGGGCCTCCGCTGCCAAAAGAAAGGCAAGGGGCTTGTGGACTAGCGCCAAAAGGTGGCTGGACGTCTTGTTCACCAGCCTCCGGCCTCGAAGCAGGCTGCAGGATTTCGGGGTCCACCGATAACCCCCTCTTCACAAAGGGGAAAACTGAAAGGAAGCCCCAGCCCAGACTACAGAGCTTGCTCTTTCCTGAGTGCCCCGGGAAGGCAGCAAGGGCCCCGTCTCCCTGGGAGGAAGCCCTGCACCTGGGGAGGGAGTGCACGGCCATCTCCTGCTCCAGCTCCTCCCGCTTCAGCTGCGTTAGGAAAATGACCCAAATTGCAGACTCGGAATAGAGCCGTAGGTTGCATAGTAATTTGTGTCATTTGCATATAGCACAGAAGCTGTGGCGCTCACAAGCCGCTCAAGCCAGAAAAGTTTCCGAAGGGGCCCCGACCTTTCCGCTGGTTCACCTGTCCAGTCCCTTCTTCCAGTCCCACCCAGCACCCCACCGCTGCCCCTGCCTCCAATCCCTTAGGCTAAAAGGCCACTCCTCGCCCCACCCCCAGCTCGGCCTCTAGTCCTGCCAGCCCCGACCTCCATCCCAAGGCCTAGGGCCCCCTCTGCTGTCGTCCGCGGGTAGGGCAGCAGCAGAGTTCATGGGGCGGAGAAGAGGGATTCCCCCCAACAGCCCACACCCCATCCTTCCCAGTCCAGCATGGTCCAGGGAGAGGCTGGTACAAGGTAGACGTCAAGAAGGGGTGGGCAGGGGTACGCCCCTTAAGGTTTGGGGCGAAGTTCTCCAAGTCAGATCCTGCTTCTCCGTGTGGGTTAGGCAGTCAAAGGCAGCTAGTTTGCAGATCAGTCCCCAGACTCAGTTCTCCCAAGGTACACCCCACACTGATATGCTTTACAGTTGTAGCTGCTATTAGTAGCTCACTCCAGGCCCCAGGCAAAGCAGTACCATCCAGCCCTAACACCAGCTTGAATGTACACCTGCCATGCCCAGACCCTTGGCTTTCTCCAGTCCCAGTGTCCGGGAACTGACAAGAGATACAGAGAGGAGTCATCCTTTATGGATCTCCCGACTTCCTCACCAGACACACAAACACACACAGACACACAAACACGCACAGACATGCTCACAGGCAGATGAACACACAAAGACACTTAGGGACTATGGTGGTAGCCCCACCGCTACCCCAGCTATCCAAAGGAAAAAAATCTTGGTAACTGAAAAATTTTAAAACCATTGCAACTTGATCTCCCATTTCTCCCTAACAATCTCTAGGTGCCTATGCCCCTTCAAAAGCCTAATTCTCCTCCCACCCTAGTCCTGCCTTCTCTCCCATTACCTCTTCTTCCCCCTAGTTCGAAATACTTGCAGAATGCTTCCAGAACCCACCATGGCAACAGCTGTGACCTCGCACATAGTGATAGTTAAGGATCTCAGAAAGCAACTGGCAAGGCTGCTCCTCCATCCCAGCACTTTAGCTTTGCTACATCTGTGCTCAAAAACTCCCAGACACACCCACCCCAACCCACACCTGGCCAGGCCCTGGGTCTTCCTGCCCAGCCAAGCAGATGCATATAGCCTCAACTTTGTCAAAATCTTTATTGAACCAAAAATCAACTATAAGCAGTTTGCAAAACAGGAAACTCAAAAGGGGCAGGTGGATTGAGCTGGCCCTCCCCTTCCTCTGCCCCAGTCTCTCCCTGGAACAGGTCAGGACTCAGCACTAGTGAGGGAATCAAAGCTCCTCTTCTGGTGAGTAATGAGGGTCAGGTCTCTCTGGGGAGGGGACACTCAGAGCCAGCTCCATCTGCGGGCCCCAAACAGGAGTCAGGGGCCGGGCCAGGGGGCTCTGGAGCTGCAGGGTGCTGGCAAAAGAGGCCAAGAATTCCACAGGCTGCAGGGGACAGGGGAAGGAGCTCCTGGCCTGGGGATCTCAGGGAGGCTTGGAGCTGGTGGCTCATAATCACCAGGGATTCAAGATGCTGGAGCAGAGCTTGCTGGGGACAGGATGCCCTGTGGAGGTGCTGGCCATGGCCAGCTGGTGCTGCTGAATAGGGATGTCGGGGCTGGCACCAGCCTGGTCTTGTGGGCCACTGCCCTCGCCCAGGACTCTGCCAGGTCTCAGGCTCTTCCCACAGTCTCCCCCTGCCTCTAGAGGGCTTCTGCCAAGCACTAATTCCCCTTGGAGCCAGGCTGCCTTTGCCCTGGCTCTGCTGCAGGGTACCCCCTGAGGGAGGGGAGCCCTTCAGGGCCACATCCTGCCTCCTGTCCTTCCACTGGTAGCATCTCATCTCCACTTTTCTGTTGAAGGAGACCGTCTTGCGAACCTTCTCCAAGGGGCTGGACTCCGCTGTGTCTGGAAGCCCTGCCGTGGGGAGCAGCACAGCCAGCAGCAGGCTTGAGTGCGTGACTTCCAGGCCTGGGGAAAGAGGGCAGACCAAAGGCCTGGGAGGAGAGAATGCACAGCCCCTCACTCCCTCCTCTAACCTCCCACCCTCATCCCACACTTCAGCTGATCATTAGAAGCTGCATTCTGGCTGTGGCAGGAGGCCTGGAGGCTAGACCCCAAGAAGAGTTTTCCAGCAGTGAGATGGGGGCCCATGAGATGCTGGGGAAAGTCACTGGGAGGGTGAACACTCCCACAAATCTTGGAAGATTTGCTCTCAATGCGAGAAAGGGTTCACCTGACTGAAGGTGGGTATGGATGGTTTGACTGTACCTCAGTTTCCTCATCTGTGAAATGAAGAAACTAATAGTACCATTCTAGGGTTATTTGAGGACTAAATGAATTAGCATAAGTAAGCTTTCAGAACACTGTCTGGCATGTAGTAAGCAATATACAAATATGAGCTACCGTTGTTATTGTTATATTTTCCTGTCTCAGGAGTTCCCTTCTGGGATGTGCCTGCCTCCACAGAGAAACAGGTGACAGTGTCACCAAGTGAAGGGAGGCAGGGTCTTGTATGGGCATCAGGATACTCACCGGGGCCTCCAAGAGGGCGCAGTCTGGTAGGCAGGGGCTGGAAGGCAGGCAGGGGCAGCAGGACCATCCTTGCATGATCCACAGCTGCCAGGCCATGGCACTGCTTACTGTTGAGGTAGGAGTAGAGCAGGCGGCAGTTCTGGGTGTCCTGAGCTCCCTGTGGGCACAGTCTGACCACACAGATGTCCTGCAGTCATAGGAAGAAGTGATCATCCTTCACTCCTGCGAACACCCTGCTCTCATCTAAACCCCTGTGAGGAAGTGTGTCCCCATTTTCCAGAGAAGGAAACAGAGGGTCTTGCCCAGGGTCACACAGTGAGCCTGCAGTCACAGTGGGAACTAGACCTGAATATCTTACACCAGGCCTCTGCTCCAGAGGTAGAGAGAGGGAACACAGGGCTTGGGGTACGGTGCTAGCAGAAGAGGTGGTACCCAAGGGTGGATGGTTACCTTGGCCTTGGCTGGGCAGATGCTAGCCAGAAGGTCCCAGACGGTGTTGGGGGGGATGCAGCCTGCTGAGCGGATCACCTCGGGCAGGGCCTGGGGGCAGGTAGCATGGCCAGTCAGCCCCCCAGATTCCCACCCACTTAAGACAGGCTCGACACTAGCTACCTGAAGGCCACAATCTGTGACAAAGAAGATGAACAGCCAGCCTATCAGGGCCCCAAGTGGCTGCCCAGGAAGCCCTAATTGCCCTTGGAGGCCTATACCCTGTCCTGGCTAATCTCCTACTTCTCAGGAGCCCCTCATCCCTCCTCTAACCTCCCACCCTCTTCCCACACTTCAGCTGATCATTAGTCACGTAACAATCACTCCTAAAATCTCCTCAGGGCCAGGGAGGCACAGACCCCTCTCCTGGGTCCTTCTTGCCTTGGGTTACAGGGAGTCCTTTACCCATGTGGGTGTCTCTGCAGGAGTGGGGCTGGCATCTCATTTGTCCCCATGTCTAGCCCAGGGCCAGGCACAGAGAGGGTCTTGAGTGAGTGAGTGAGTGGATGAGGGTGGAACTGGCTGGGTGGTCAGCGTGTGAGGGGTCCCCGGTGAATAGGGCAGTGGTACCATGATGAGCTGACAGCTGCGTCCTGAGACCAGCTGGGCCTTGACCCGGAACTGCTTGATGGAGAACATGGCCACAGCCCCCTCCCAGGGCGGCTGGCTGGGCAGGGCCTTTGTGGGCCCAGCAGGCATCTGGAGCCTAGAGGGAGGAACAGAGAGAGAGGGCCAGGCAGAACAGGTCATCAGGGCTTCCCCCAGCATCGTCTTACTTTTCCAAGAAGGTCCCAGGTCCCCACTGTGGGTGCTACAACACTGGTCCAATCATGGGGTTATGCAGGTGGGAATCGGGAGGCAGGATGATTAGTTCTACCGCACAGATGGGAAAACTAAGACCCACAGAAGAGGTAAGATTTGTCCAAGGCCACCTAAGGAAAGGCCATGCTGTGTCTGCTGCCCCAGCGGGTGGCTTCCCCCACCTCCCTGCCCCCAGCCCCACACCTGTCCTGGGGCTCCGTGGGAGGTTTCTCCCCGATTTGGGGCATCTCTGGAGAGGACACAGAGTCTGGGCTTGGGGCTCTCTGGAAGACACTGCCCTCCACCCTCCCGTTGGCTTTCGAGAAGCCTGGCAGCTCACAGGAGGGCTTCCAGTCTGCGAACAGCAGAGGCAGGAGCTGAAACAGGGGCAGGCGGCTAGGCTGAAGCCAGCCCAGGGCTTGAGAGCCAGGGTTTAAAGCAGGTGATTTTGGAGGTGACCTGGGGCACAGGCACCGCCACCCTGCCACCTTCTCCCTAGGCCACACATCCGTTACTGCTGAACCTCACACTCAGCCCCAGCCTGCCCGCCCCCTGCGCCCTCTCTGTCTCCCACACCCTTGCAGATGTGGCAGCTGGGGTCTAAGAAATGCTGCTCGTGCTGCTCCATAGGGTCCTCCTGCTGCTCCGTGGGCTCCTCCTGCTGCTCCAGGGGTTCCTTTGATGTGGGAGGCAGGGCCAGTGGGCTGCAGTCTATGGACACCATGGGTCCCTGGGAGGCACAGGAGAGGGGGTGGACTGGAAAGGCAGCTGGGCAAGTCAGGAGCCCTCCATGAGCAGAAAGCCTCAGAAACGTGGTTTTACTTCTCCAAATAATATGTTCTTATATTACAAAAGTACTGTGAACTTGTTAAAGAAAATTTGGAAAATACAGAACATTTTTAAAAATCACCCCTTGTCCTATCACTCAGAGAAAACTGTGGATATTCTGGGTATTCCTTTATCATAGCTTTTTGCTACACAGGTTTTAGGGATCCTTTTATTAAAATAGCTAAGATCAAATATCCAACCTGGCCTTGGCCAGGTGGCTCAGTTAGTTGTAGCATCACCAAAGAGATGGCAGGTTCGATATCCAGTTTGATCGGCACGTACAGGAGGCAACCAATTCCTGTCTCTTTCTTTCTGTCTCTCTCTCCTTCCCAGCCTCCCTCCCTCCCTCTCTCTAAAGTCAACTTTTTAAAATACATATCCTCAGATGAGAATTAAAAATATAGGGTGGCCCCCAAAAAATGTATACACACTTTGAATGATTACAAAGTCAGTATTTATTGACATACAGTTCATTTTCAAAATTTAAAAGAATCTACAGAAAGGAATAAATTCTTTTTTGTCAACGCCTGTGTGCAAACTGATGACCATTCCGGCCCAGGCGCTGCTCATAACGCGAAGCAGTGGAATCGCGACATCAAGAATCATTTCGTTCGGTATCTGTGCGCCCTCAATTCATCAACTGTTGCTGGTTTTGTACCGTAAACTTTATCTTTTATGTATCCCCATCAAAAAATCTAGTGGATAAGTTTTCTTTGTTCAAAGCTTAGTCTGGCTTCACTCATTATTTCAAATCAGTTAAACCTGAAAAGGAGTGAAAATTAACTGAGTTATCAGCTGTTAAACAATAATTATGAAGGCAGTGTTTCTACTTCAACTGCGTTTTCAAACTTCCAGTAGCATTTTAGGATGAGTTTCCTTTGTTCAAAGCTTAGTCTGGCTGAAAAGAAAGAAACATCAATTGAGCTATTGGCTGTTAAAGTGTGTATACATGTTTTTGGGACAGTGGGTGTGTGTGTTCAACCTGTAAAGCATTCCTCAGAGACATGGCAGGTTCGGTTCCAGGCCACCACAACAAAGCGAATATAGCAGTACAGAGAGTCAGGTGAGCTTTCTGGTTCCCCGGCGCATATAAAAGTTATGTTTACACTATTCCATAGCCTATTGAGTGTTCAGTAGCCTTATGTATATAAAAACGTACCTACCTTAAAAATACTGTATTGTGGTGAACACACTACAATGTACAGATGATATATCATAGAATTGTACACTTGTAACCTATATAATTTTATTACCAATGTTACCCCAATAAAACAGGGTGTGCCTGTATTCTCGTCTTGTCCCTGAATTACAGCATGTTACATGGTCCCTGCAGGCGTTACACAGATGGGGTGCGTGGCAGCGCACATCGCCTCGGTTGCTAGACGACAGGGTCATCCCCAGGTTTTCACTATTACAAGTGGTACTGAGGACATCCTTGTGCAGAAAGTAGTTCCCTAAACTTTTTATTATTTCCTTAGGACAAGTTCTCAGAAGTCAATGACAGAATTAGGGAGAATGAACATTTTTAAGACTCTTGATGCCCATGGCCAAATCACCTTTCTTCCTCACAATAGAAACAGTTTTAAACACAAAATAATCATTGCTTTAGGAAAAGTCAAGATTTCTGACCTCTACTCTTGCCCTACAAACCACCTTCAAAGTAGTGCCAAGGCTCAGGCCCTGGAGTCAGACAGCCTGGCTTCAAGTTTCACCTGCCCCCATGCCAACTAGGTGACCCGGGCAAGTGGCTTCAGGTTCTTCTTCCAGGAAACTGGCATCTCCTACCTCGTATGTCACTGTGAGATTTGAAGGAGGCACTGTTTGTAGAAGGCACACACAGCAGGTGTTTCAACCAGGAGTAAAGATTACTGTGTGTTATTTTCCCTCCCCTACTCTGCCACCCCCTTGCTCTTCCTCTCTCTTCTCTCCAGATCTTCTCTCAAGATTCAATCTATTCAGGGGATACAGGTTGGTTTTGGTTGGGGAGCAGCCACACCCCTGTGGGCTCCTCTGCACAGGCAGCAGCTCTGGTTGTTGGCCTGGATACTGGTTGGGAGGAACAGGGACTTTTGTCCGTCATGATCACTGCCATCTCCCCAGTGAGCATGGCTCAAGGGACCTTCCCCGCACTCCCCGTCCTGGACATGCAGCTGATTAGACTGGGGTGAACATCTGACTCACAGAACCCCAACGAAAGCCACGGGGGAGGTCTGACAGCTGCAGCGGGCTGAGCAGGTGGGTGCATTGACCGGAGGGGCTGTTGAGCCACCACATCAGGCCATGTGCCAGACGGAGGAGCCAAGCAGGAGGGAGGAGCAGGACGGACATGAGGATGGGGCAGATCCCCAGCGATAAGAGGATACTCGCACTGACTGCCCTGCGATCTGGCTGGAACCCAAGTCCTTCTGCTGAGTAGAGCAGGTCCCTGTTCCTCACATGCACAGACACTGCCTTGAACAGTGGCTCACCTGCTTCCCAACCAGGTATCTAGTCAGGTCTGTGGTTGGGGGGACTGTGGGGATAGGATCACTCACATGAAGTCCTTTGGAGTTAGGTCAAAAAGAGGGGGACCAGCACCGAGGAGCTACCAGGCGGCTGTCTCACCCCATGCTCACCGGGACCCTATGCGGTAGATCAATACCCAGCTTTATAATGAAGACTGTGGGCCTCAAAATAGTCAGGTGGTTTGCCCAAGGCACACAGCTGGCGAGGTAAGGAGTGGGATCCCTGGCACAGGCCCTGCCGGGCTCCAGGTTGGGTTCCGCTTACCACCAGATCCTCCAGGGTCAACATCTGGTCAGTATCCCGCAGGATCTCAACTTCACCCTTGTGAGTCAGTTTGGATGTCGGGAGGCTACACGGCTCCTTCTGTTGCTGCTCGATAATCTCCAGGCCCTGCAGGGTGGGGCAGTCCAAGCTCGGCTAGGTTCACGGCTCTCCAGTCACCAAGAGCCCAAATGCTCACTGTCCTCCCTTGAAGCCCCACTCCTGTGGTCCTCTTTCAAGCCAGCCCTTTCCCTTCCCCCACACTTCTGCTTCTGCCTTTCCCCTCACCTGGAAAGCCCTCCCCACTCAGCCCTACCTCTCCATGTTCCACTCATTCACCCTCCAGCACAAGCCCTGCCTCCTCCAGGAAGCCTTCTTGAACTTCGCCTGTACCCGCAAGTCAATTCTGCTTCTGAGAACACCCCACCCTCTGTCCTGGGAAGAGTGCAAGCTCCGGAGTGCCAGCTGGGCCATTAATAAAAGACCTACAGGGTAGCGTGGCCTTGGGCAAGTGCTTTACCGCTCTAAGCCTCAGTTTATCTGTTCTCCAGGAATTCACTTAAGAGCATTATGTTAAACTGCATATGTAGAGTGCTTAGCCTAGAGCCTGGCTCATAGCAAAAGCTACTTGTGATTATTATTGATCAATGCCATCCTATCCAAAATGTTTCCTGAAAGCCTGTCTCCCCGTCTAACTACCCCTGGAGGTCCTCTCCTCCCTGGTGGTGCTGGCTTCATGGGCACGGGCTCTGGTGCAGCTGCACAGATTAGAAATTCCTAATAGTTGTTGAACAAAGGGCCCCACATTCTCATTCGGCACTGGCCCCACCAGTTACGCAGCTGGTCCTGCTCCCTGGTCCCCCACAGTGCCTGGACAGAAGTTCAACCTACAGTGGACAGATTCACCTAATGGATTCTAGCTATTGATTCTGATCAGTGTCTACCAGGGCAGGAGTCTTAGCACCCACCCCATCCCACTGGCCCCACTCCCTAGATCAGTCTTTTCCTCTCTTACTGGACCACAAAAGCCACTACACAAACATGCCCAGCACCAGCTCAGTGCCCACACCTTCCCGGCCCCTGAACAGTTCCCAGGGAGGGGAGACCCACGGACACAGGGTATATGTGGACGTAACTGTGAAGTGTGGGGGCAGTGGGGTCTCTCACCCAGCCTGCGGCACCAAGACGACTTCCAGCCTTTTCTGGGGCCTCGAAGGCTGGAATTGGAACAGAGGCATCCCAGGGGGGCCATTCCCCGTGGATGGTGGATGTCCATCATGGACTCCAGAGCCTGCGCCTCCATCATCCCCAGTGCCCCCTCCTCCCAAGCCCAGCTCCACAGAAAAGCAAGTGGAAGACACCCCCTTTTGGAGTCACTTCTCTGCCAAGCTCCCCAGTCCTAACCCCTTTATCTCTGCCTCTTCCTAACTGTTCTGGTGGAGTCCCGACTCTTTTCCTTTCCTCGTTTCCATGCTTCCCTCTGCCTGCGCTCCCCGAGCCCCACCACCTTCCTCCTCACTCTGCTGTCTCCCTTCCTGCTCCATCCCGTCACCCCTCCCACTTCTCCTTCCCCCACCTCCTGTCACCTATCCTGTCCTGACCCAACAGCTCACCCTTTTCTCCTCCTGGTCCCGCCAGCGGGCCAGCTCTTGGGGGGCCAGCTGGATCGAGTTCATCCGCACCAGGCCGTGGGGGGTGACATCTCCATGAACCACTTTGAGAAACAGGTCCTGCAGGGGCAGCAGCAGGGGCAGGGGCAGAGGCTGCACCACACTGCTCAGAGCCCCCACCCCAACATCCTGCTGGGGTTTTATGCCTCCGAGGGGCAGCTGGCCCAGCCCACAGTCCCGCTCACAGGGTTCCTGGGGTCACGCAGGTTGAACAGCAGGCTGCGGTACTTGGCCTTGTAACGGCAGTTGGTGGCTTGTGTCAGGTCAAAGAGGGCAGACTCGATGCCAGCAGCGATGCCTTCCACCACGTCCTCACTCAGCATCAGGTCTGGGAGCTCCCGAAGGCTGTGGGGGACAAGGGCAGGGCCACGGCACTGAAGTGGGAGGGTAACCAGGCCCTCAGCCAGGAGGGAGAGACATGGTGGGAAGCAGGGTCTGGGCCAACTCCAGTTTCTGTTCTGGGCGTTTTCCTACATGAACCCATTTATTCTCACCCCAGCTCTCTGTGGAATAAGTCTTATCATTCTCCATTTACAGAAAGGTAACTGAGGCTCAGAGAAGGAAAGTGGCTTGCCCAAGGCCACATGATCTGACCGCTGCCCTCGCTCGGGCTCTATCCCTGGCCAGTGGAACTGAGGAATGTATAAAGGGGAGAAAGCCTGGGGGAGGGTAAGGCGTAAGCCAAGGCAGAGGACAGAGCCCTAGCCTTGGCCCTGACGGTAACCTTGAATCTGCAGTTGACTTGCTGGGTGGCTTTTGCAAAGCCCTGCCCTCTCTGGGCCTTGGGCTCAACATTAGTAAATGAGAGCTCTGGGCTCAAATCTCTGAGATGCTCCCACCACAGTCTCACCGTATCTGAAAACATTTGCTGTGGGTGACATCCACGAGGACCTGAGCAGACCCTGAGAGCTGCAGGGGCTTAATGGGAAAGCATAATCTTGAAGCCAGAGAGACCAAGGGTCAAAGTTCAGCTCTCTTCTCACTCTTTGTGTGGGCAAGTGACCTCCAGGCTACAAAATGGGTTAGTCATACACTGAGAAGCCCTTAGAACGTGGCATGGCCCAGGGAGGTGGTGGCCCATCGGGATGTCAGGGGAGAGGGGAGCAAGGCCTTACCGACTCCACAGCACCTTCTGCATGACACGGACCACAGTGTCCCGAACCCCAATATCCTTTTGGAGCTGAATCTGAGCTGTGGGGAAAAAGGGTCATGGGTCCCCAGGGGATGTTCCGGGGCAAGGGGAGGGAGTGACTCCATGCTGAGGGCCTTAGGTAGGCAAAAGAGGGGTCCCACTCTCAGGGACCTAGCCTCCCCATCTGTCTGAGAGCCAGCAGCCCCTAGCTACTTGGGGAAGGACTACAAACTGATTGGGGGAGAGAGAAGACATATCCTGTCTTCCAGGGAATGCTGGGTATGAGCCCCCTTCAGTCTCCACCAGTCCCTGGAAGACAGGTGGCTGCTGAGGGCACCCTGCATGGCCCCTTACCTGAGTCCTCTTCCCAATCCTGTTCTCCGGGCTCCTCCTCGTCAGCCTCCGCTGGGCCGTACTGTGGGGGAGGGGGAGGAGCTGAGGCCAAGTCTCTGGGTCCAGCCTCCCGATCCCACAGGGACACTGCTCTCCCCAGCCACACATTCCCTCTGACCCACGTTCCAGTGAAGGAGGCTGGGTGACAGGAGCAGAAGCACTCACCCTTGGCCGCTCAGTGCGGGACTCCTGAAAAGGAAGCCCCTCCTGCAAGAGAAAGAGTATGTGGAGGAGGAGTGGGGTCCCTGGGGGTCAGGGAGCCACTCCCAGATGGTGGAAGTGGTCAGAGAGGCCACCAGAGCCCCACGCTGTCCCTCCTGAGGGAAGCAACCAGAGGGACTTGGGATGGGCAGGAACAAAGGTGGGCGCCTGCTCCCTCTCCAAATGCACTGAGGCCAGCCCCTCCCTCGCTCCAGTCACACTCATGAGTTCAGAGCACAGGAGAAAGGCACGAAGACCCCCAGGCCACCTGCCAGGCGGCGGCCTAACCCTCTGGCCACTGCATCCTGTGTGACCATGAGCAAGTCATAGCATCTCTCTGGGCTGCAATGGGCTACGAATCAGGTGTGAAGGTGTCTCTCTCACCAGGATTAAGTGACATTGCCTATGTAAAGAACCAAATAAAAAATAAAAAGGAACTTGTTCTGTACCTGGCACCAAGTGGGGCCCCAGGCCCTGGTCCTTTCCTTCCTTCTGGGTCTCTGGGCAGGTGAGGCTGAGCTGACCTCCATCATGTTCTCCAGAGCCTCCAGCTTTAGAGGCTCCCCTGCCTGGCCCTGGCTGATGGCCCCCAGGAGGTGGATCACTGCCCCGGAGTCCAGCTGCGGGGAAGAAGAGCACCTCGAAACTGAGCAATGTCAGAGTGCCCGCCTCACCCGAAATGGCTTACGCCGCTCTCCCCTCCTGCATTATAAGCTCCATGAGGACAGGGAACATGTCTTGGTCCCCACTGTATTCCCAATGCCTACTAAAGGCCTGGCACATAGTAAGGTTCAATAAATGCTGGCTGGTTGGCTGGCCTGTGTCCCAGGAAAGGAGCCTGTCTTCACTCCAGCCTCTCATTTTCCCCTCTCACTCCCAGACATATTCAGAGGTAACTGGGCCCATCTCACCCCCCCCTAACTAGAGTCCCATTTCATCAGGTGGGACCTTTCAAGGCTCGAGTGGGGTTTTGGCCTTCTAATGAGCTACAGACTCTAGCCTGCTCTCCTTTTTGCTATGGCTGCCAGGAAGTTCAGTATAAACTTTGAACCTTGCAGTTGTACCTTTCCAAGACTGGTAGAGGGGGTGGGGTTGTTGTAACAAGATTCCCCTTCCTCCTTCCCTTTTTCTTGCCTCCCTTTGGCTTTAATCCCATTTTAAGTATGTTTTGATTCGTTTACTTTGCTGCAAACTATGGGTAATTGTTTTGAAAGCAAATGGGTCGGAAAAGTAATCCTCGAATAAAGTATCATGAATGGTCAGGTTCGAGGTCTGGGGGAAACTGGAAGTCTGACATTCAGCAGCACGGCGAGTGGGGAGCACGAGGGTGCTTGGAGGGAGGCAAGCCAGGGGTCTGGGACTGCCTCTACTGGGAAGGGCCCCCCACCCACCAGGCCTGGGGAGAGGGAGCAAAGGGGGAATAAAAAGAAACCTACGTAGCACACATGCTTCACCCCACAGGGCATTTTCACTGCCTCCTTGAAGAGAGAGAGGATGCAGAGGTTAGAAGGCAGGGGACCCAGGGACCCGCTGCGGGGAGTGGATCCGACACACGCGGGTGAAAGGTGTATGTTCAGTGGTCAATGCGTTGGTATTTACAACCAAGAAAACTGAGGACAGTCTAATGTCCATCAAAGGGGAATGGTTAAGAAACAGTGGCACATCATACTATGGAGTCCATGTGACCATTAAAAAGGGTGAGTCACGCCCTGGCTGCTGTGGCTCAGTGGTTGGAGAATCAGCCTGCGCACCGAAGGGTTGCAGGATAGATTCCCTGGCCCCAGTCAAGGCACATGCGGGAGGCAAACAATCCAGGTGTCTCTTTCACATCGATGTTTCTCTCCCCCCCCTTCTACTCTCTCTAAAAAAAAATCAATGGAAAAAAGAGCCTCAGGTGAGGATTAACGAAAAAAAAAGGTGAGTCATAATAACTGCCATTCATCAGGCGTTTAGAAGGTAGCTGGCCCTGGAGGAGGCACATCACGAGTGATCTCATGAAGGTCTCAGCACAACACTACGAGGTATGTGCTGTTTCTATCCCCATTTTACAGAGGAGAAACTGAGGCTCAGAGAGGATCTGAAAGGTGCCATAGCAACTAAGTAGCAGAGCAAGGATGAGAACCTAGTTCTGTGTGACTCGAAGCCCAGGCACTAAACTGCTGAGCTGCGCAGAAGCGCCGGCTGACACAGGAAGGTGTCATGGTGTACTATCAGGAGAAAAATAATAAGAATGGCTGACAAAATAGTCTCTGTTGCATAAGCCCATTTATGTAAATACATATTTAGAGTTGCATAACAGAGGTTATCTCTGGGGAATGAAATAACAGGGGGACTTTTGCTTTCCACTTACAGGCACTTGGGTATTTATATTATTCAAAATGAGCACGTATTTCTTTTATAATCAGAAACATGTTTTTTTAAACTAAAAAACAAGTTCAGAGCAATTTGTGTTGTGTGCTACCACTTGCATTAAAAAGAATTTTTAAATTTGTATTTGCTTGAGTCTGCATAAAATTCTGAAAGTATCCACCAGAACCTAATAACCGAGGCTGCCAATAGGAAAGGGACTGGGAGCTGGGGAGGAGACTTCTCACTCTTTTTTTTAAATCAGCCTTTCAAAAAAATACATTGAGGAAGAGACGGGGAGAAGAAAACGGGACATCTGGGAAGGAAAGCAGGAAAGATTAAGAACAGCCCTTCACGATTTAAAACCTCTCGGCCGGCCGTCTCAGGGTCCGGAGGCTGCAAACAGCAGGAGCAATCAGGCCGGGGAAGACTCTAGGTACTGAACCCACCAGGCAGGAATACTGAATACATACATGCACCATGCTAATGAAAGAAAAGGGTCGAACATACGAACAAAAGGCAAAAAATAATGATTTTGTTTTAAATGATCAAGGAAGCCCTGACGGGCGTGGCTCAGCTAGGGCATCGTCCCAGACACCAAAAGGTCTTGGAGTTAATTCCTGGCCAGGGCACATACCTGGGCTGAGGGTTCGATCCCCGGTTGGGCATGTACAGATGGCAACCAATCAATGTTTCTTTGTCACATCCATGTTTCTCTCTCTCTCCCCGCCCTTCCTCTCTCTCTAAAATCAGCAAACATATCCTCAGGTGAGGGTTAAGAAAAAATGATCACGCAGATTTGGTTGGGAACCAGGCACAACTTCTGGGAATGAAAAAAATATGATAACAATAACTAAAATTAAAAACTCAATACATAGGTATAATAGCATATTAGACACAACTGACACAAGTGAACTAGAAGATAGATTTCCTAAGTTATTGAGACTGTTCACAGCACAGACCGTGAGACACAGTCAAAGAGACACAAAGGACGAGTGAAAATGACTAATTAATCTAAGGTTCCAGAGGGAGACGGAGAATGGGGCGGAGGTAATATCTGAAGATCTATGGCTAAGAATTTTCCTGAATTGATCAAAGACAACAATTCACAGATTCAAGAAGCTCAGTGAATTTCAAACAGGGTAAGTAAAAGGAAATATGCACCTAGACAAGCCATAGTGAAACTGCTCCACACCAACGGTAAGGAGATCCTAAAAGTGTTGAGAGAGAAAAATAACAGCTAGCGCTTGAACAGCACTGAAAATGTGCTACCACCGCTCTGCATGCTTTACACGTTAGTTTACTTCATCATCACCACAACCCTTTGCTAGGGGCTGGTATCAGTACTGTTCCCATTTTACAGGAGAGGAAACTGAAGCACAGAGAGGTTAATCAGTTTGCCCAGTGTCACGCACCTAGCAAACCACAGCGCTAGGCTTTAAAGCCACAGTCTTGATTCCACAGGCCACACCTTAACCACTGCTCCTAATGCCTCTCACCAGAAGACGTTTTACCAGCAAAGGAATGACAGTTAGACTAATAGCTAACTTCTCAGCGGCAATATGGAAGGCAAAACACAGCAGAATATTGTCAATGTGCTTAAAGAAAATAACTATCAATTGTGGACCCCGACAAAATCTCTTCTGAGAATGAAGATAAAACAAAAATACCATAGAGAAAACCAAGTTATTGTTTTTCTTCGTAATTTAATTTTTCTCAATAAACAAAATGTTAAAGAATGAACTTGAGGCAGAAAAAAAGGAAAAATGGTACCAGATAAAAAAGCTGAGATGCAAGGAGGAATCTTGAGCAAAGGAAATGTTAAATATGCTGTTAAATCTAAATAAACATTGATTTATGATACTATGATAACTGTGCAATTTGTGGAATTAAAAAAATAACTTAGGAACAACTCACTGAGTAACAGCAGCACATAAATTGGGAAGCTTCATGCCTGGAATTAAAGCACCCCAAGATCCTTATATCATGTCAGGGGAAAGATAAAGATGCAACAGCCTTTATACTTTGGTAAGTTAGGTATTCATGCTAAAATTTCTAAAATAGCCTCCAAAAGAATAGCAACAGGGCATAGAAAACTTCCAACCTACTAGAGAGATAAAAAGGAATTAGAAAAAATTAACCTAAAAGGAGGCGGTAAAAGGTGGGGGGAGTACAGAAAATGCAAGGTATGTGCAAAGCACAAAGCAAGACAGTAGGATGAAATTCAAATAAATCAGTCATTACAGCAAACGTAGATGGACTAATACTTCAGATAGATAAAAATAATTATCAGACCTTTAACAAAGAAAATCCAATCATAAGATATTCATAAGACCCATTTCTAAAATACAACAATGCAAAAAGGTTGAGGAAAAAATGAAATAATATGTGAATTGGCAATTATCAACCAAAATACAGGTTTGTAGCTATATTAATATCGGATAAAGCAGACTTCACGGCAAAAAATAACTAGAAGTGCCCTGGCCGGGTGGCTCCGTTGGCTGGAGTGTCATCCCACACACCAAAAGGCTGCAGTTTCAATTCCCGGTCTGAGCACATACCTAGGTTGTGGGTTCGATGCCCAGTCGGGGAGGCATGGGAAGCAACCGACTCATGTTTCTCTCTCTCCCTCTTCCTTCCTCCCTGGTGACTTGTCTCCCACTTCCCACTTGTTGAAGAAATTATAATAAAATCCCATAAATCCAAGCCCCTTAGCCAGGCCTTTGGCAGCCTGGCTCAGAGCATGGACTCTGGAGTCTTACGGGCCTGGATTCAAATCCTGGCTGCACCACTCACTTGCTGTGTGACCCTGAGCATTCACTTACCTTCTCTGAATCCCAGATTTCTTAACTGGCAAAGCTGGGATATTAACACTGACTTTTAGTGCTATGGTGAGGACTAAAGTATGAGATGATGACATATGTGACGTTCCTTATTTACAATAAGAACTCAATAAAGAGCTATTCTTAGGTTGTGCATCTGTTGGAAAGACACAGTCCTCTCTCACACCCCTCATGACACTTTGCAGCTACACACAGGACACCTGAGGCTGGGGACCTGGGTGGGGCCAGAGGAGTTCTGTGCCTCCCTGGTTGTGATGGGCAGAGCAGGGGACTCGGGCAGAGCTGCCCTCCCCACGCCCCTGCCATCCACAGAGCAGCTCCAGACCTCCCTGACCACTGTGGGGCTCAGGACAGAAAAGATAATGGCATCTCAACCCACCTCCCCCCACCCCATCAAGTGTCTCTATTTCAAGCCAGAGGACTTCAACATGACCAACCTCACACACCACATTCCCCGCAGTTCTGGAGCCCAGCTGATTCCCCCATTTTGTAGAGGACAAAAGTAAGATTTAGAGACGAGACATCTCTCATCCGTAGTAAGGATCAGAGCCTGACCTCGAACCTGTCTGTCTGCCCCTGGCACAAGCCAGGCTGCCTCCAGGAGAAGGTGCTAGAGCCCTAAAAGGGGCTTCAGACCAGCTGGACACTATGCCCATGCCCCACTCGGCCCTGTCCTCAGTCACCCGCCCGTCCCTGTCATGCCCAGCCTCAGTTCTCCTGCAGCTGGCACCAGTTGCCATGACAACAGGTTATTTGGGAAGCTGTGGGATGCCGGGCTGTGCCGCAGAGTCAAGGACAGGGCCTGGAGGCGAGAGCAGCAGCCGTGGGCTGCTTCCAGTCAAGGCAGGTGACACCTGGCTCCACCACCAAGCTCAAACTAGCCCTTCAAAACGCTGTGGCCCAGGAACCCCGATTCTGGGCACCTGGCTTAAATAACTAAAGTGAACTGGGGAGAAGCCAGGTGTGCAGCGATGTTCACCCCAGCATTACTTAGAGCAGGACAAACCTGTATGTCAACAGCAGGTAACAGTTTTGAATATTTTTCTCACACCAGGTACCCTGCTAACTGCCAAGCACACGTCACCTCATGCTCACCACTGCCGCCCTAGGAGATACTCCAGAAAGTCACTCAGATAGTGGCAATGCCAGTCTGGTGACCTCCAGGCTTCGTGCTCTGAACCACACTAAGAGGTAGGAAATGAGAAAAGGAAGCCCCAGCCCAACCTGTGGTCCTAGCAGGGCCAGTGACAAGCATGTCTGTAACTGCTATGATGCAGGATTCAGGGGTTCATCAGAACAGCAGGTACCAACTTGGAAAAATCTTCAAATACCACAGCTCATGAAAAACAAAGTGCAAGCCCCAGAACAATGAGTGTAGTAAGAGCCTATTTACAGACAAGAAGGCACAACATGTAGGCGTTCACATGTGCACAGTTCACAGTGGTTTCTGTTAGCAGTGGTTTCTCCAGAAGAAAGGCAATGGGGCCGGGAGGCGTTCAAAGGGATTTCCTCATTCTGTGCTAACAATAAATTGTGAAAAAAAGTTAAATACCAAAAAATCAAGTTATAAAAAATTTGGCACATGTGATCCCATTTCTAGGCAAAGAAAAGATATATATGCACAGGGAAAATATGGAAAAAAGGACATATTCCAAAATGTCACCAGGAGATAGCCCTGAATGTTGGCATTATGGGGATTTTTATTTCTTCTTTATTTTCTATGATAAAACAAACATTAGGGGTTTTTTTTATTAAAAATTAATGATTTTGAGTGACACAAAAACAATGTAATTGCATTCTCAGGTAATTACAGCACCAGATAGTGGTAAACCACACAAGAAGCTCACTGGTTCCTATGCCAATTCTACTAATTTGCTGTTTGGCCTTGAACTAGTAGTTTCACCTCTCTGCGTCTCAGTGTCCATATCAATAAAACGGGTTTATATCAATGGCATCTACTTCATAGGGTTGTTAGGAATATTGAAGATAAAGTGCTTAGAACAGTACTCAGCACAGGGCAGGCAGGCTAGCTGCTTTGCTGACAGTAATGGTAGTACTGTTCCCCAGTGGCAATCTTCCCCAGCGGGGAACATGCACAAGCAGGCAGTGCAGCGAGCTCTCAGGACAGACCTCTATGTTTGTATCCTGGCTCCCTCACTCACCAGATGGGAGACCTGGGGCCCGTTACCTTACCTCTTTGGGCTTCATGTGAAAATTCAATCAAAAGCACCTAGCACACAATAAATACTCAACAGGTGTGATAAAAATTTCAACTATGGGAGAGTATACACCAAAAACAGGCAGTACCATCTTCTGCCTTTGGTGTATAAGCATGTTAGCTATGATTATTAATAAAATGACAATTATTAAAAGTAAAAGAACAATACAGGGAACATGCCAGGCACTGACTCCGTCTCTGTGTGTGAGTTTGGAGAAGTCTGTGAACTTCCCTGAGCCTGTTTCCCCATCTGAAAATACAGACTAAACTGAGGCCCACCTTGTACAGCTATTGTTGACACTAAAGCAAAAGCCAATTTAACGTAAATTAAGTCATTTACCTTGTGCCACATGCTGTGCTAGGTGCATTATTTTACACCATCATCTCGTTTAATCCTCAGAGCAACTCCATTAAATTGGAATTAATTTTCTCATTCTTTTTACATATGAGGAAAGAGAGAGATTAAAAATATTCCAAGGTCACTCAGCTAAGTGGGCAGAGGCAAGATTTGAACCCAGGACTTACCAAAATGTCAGCAAGTGCAGTTTATTTTTAGTTTCCTGACTCGGTGGGCCTCAGTTTAGTCATGTATAACATGGGCATGAGGGATAACAGTCATTAAGAGTCCACCCAGCTTAGCTCTATTAAATTCCACTGCCAAACATGGTGCTGAGGCTGGCCTGGCCCTTCCTACCCCAACCGCTCAGACTCAACTTACCAGTTTGGGGAAGCCTCCTGGGCAGGATGCTGCTGGCTGGTCCTGGCTGAAGTTGTCTGAGCTTCTGTCTGTGCCCTGGTCTTCGGCAGGGGGCACTGAGACCCTCCCCAACTTAGCACACTTGGATCTTCTCTGCCCCATGAATGAGCCTGAGCAAGATGTGTTGGCTGCAGACTCTGGGGAGCCGGCAGGGGTGTCAGTGGGAGCAGAGAGTCCTTGCCCCAGCCTCCCCCTAGACATTGGCCAAGCCTTGACCTCCAGCTCCTCCTCGGTGCATGAGGCGGCAGGGCCATCATCACCGCCAGCCCCCACCATGGCCTGCTCAGCTTCCTGCTGCTCTGTGGAAACCTTTCCAGACACTCCCAGGCATAGTGCAGGGCTCTGGGGAGGATCCTGGGCAGCTGGCCTGAGGGACAGCCCTCCATTGGGCAGTGGGAACGCGACAGGGTCATAGGAGCTGCCTGGTTGGGCCCCATCCTCTGCATCGGTCAAATATCTGAACTTCTCAGTCCCTGTGGCACACCCTGCACAACTTCCATCTGAATCTCCTGGTCCAGACCCAGTGTCCTTGGGAAAAAGAGGACTGCAAAGGCCTCCCAAGGACTCCAAGTCAGCACCTTGAGGGGGATCTCCCACACGCTGGGGGTTGTCCCCACCAAGGCTCTGACCAAGCCACAAGAAGCCACCAACCCCCTCCCCACCCTCTGAGCAGGTCTTACACTTCCTGCTTTTCTTTCTTGTCTGAACGGGGGCTGAACCTAGTGAGGACAGCAGTTCCCTTTTGGGGGGCTCCTCTTCACCGAGGGTGGGGCTTCTCTTATCACACCCTGGAGAACTCCTCCCACCTTCTCCCACCCCTGTGGGCCTGGGGCAGCTCGCCCTCTCCACCCCTGCTGGCTTCTCCCTGCCAACCAAAGCTCTCTCTGGGAGACCCACAGGCATGCTACAAAGATTCCTGGCCCAATTTTCATCTAAGATGTTGTGTAGAGAAATCTGGAGCCTCTTGGAGGCCCAAGCCCTTTCCTGAGCAGGCACTGTGGGCAGCTGGACGTGGAGCTTAGGGCCAGGCACCGAATCCTGGCTTTGTCCCGCAGCTCGCAGCTCCAGGGCCACCAAGCGGGCCTTGGCCTTCAGGTTGGTCCCAGGAGTACCCCCAGCCTGGCAGCTGGCACCTCGATGGGCCTCTTCCCTGAGCAACCTCTTCCTTCTGCCAGCCGAAACTCGGGCCCTAGCGCTCGCCCCAGGCAGGTCTGGTGCCAGGCCTGACACGGAGCTAGCTTTCTCCATGTCGTCCTGGAAAAGCCCGCAGCCACGGCGGGGGCTGGGAACGGGGTCCTGTGTGCTGGAGCCCCCTGCAGCCTCTTCCTGAGACATGTCTTCCACCTACAGGGGCCAAAAGCAGAGCGTGGGCCCTGCCAGGAGACAGAGAAGAGACTTCATCATGGAGGGCCTTGCTCACTGGCCCATCAGGACGCCGGGCTGTTGGGAACGTGGGGCAGCCTCCCTCCGGGTGCCCCCGGGCCCTGCCGCTCTCGAGGCCTGGAGGCCACAGGGCCCGGAGGCAGCTCCCAGCCACGGAAACACCCCGCGGGGCCTGCGCCCCAGGCGCGGGAGAGCCACCGAGGGGGCTGAACTACAGCGGCCTCAAGGTCTTCCCATCTCTGCGGGTTTACACTTTTGCTTAAATGGGACATAATATTAAGTTACCACCTATTCATTACTCACTTTTGCGTATTATTTCATGTCACACTGGCAGCCATGAGTGAGGAAACCGAGATACAGGGACGTTTCGTGACTCGCCCAGGGGCCGCGGGCAGGACGGCGAGAGCCGGTGTCCTCTCCCGAGCTTACCGCCCAGCTCTAAACCACCCCTCACGCGGACACCAAGGGGCTCAATTCCACCCCCACCCCGCCCCAGCCCCCCTACATCGGTCCTGTTCGGCCTGACACCCCAGCCAGGCCCCCAGGCCTGACAAGGACAGCCTCCTACCGCTCAGGGAACTCCGCTCCAAACCGTCCAGAAGCTCTCACACCGAGGCCCCTGGCGCCCCCATTCCAGGGTTCCACCCCCAGCTGGGAAGGGGCTGGAATCACGTGACGCGAGGAGCCCCGGCTGAGGGGTGGGGGCGTCGTCTCTCCGAAGGTTCGCAGAGGGCGGCAGCCCACTCGCACTGGCGTCTGGCACCAGCAGAGGGCGCACTGTCCCTCCAGAGGGCTTTCCGGAGGAGGCGCCTCTCGCGCGGGTTCCGCAGCAGAGATAGGTGGGCGCCTGAAGCCCGAAGTCCCGCCTCGACGTCGGAGGGCCTCGGGAGTTTAAACTTGACCCTCGGGCGATGGGGAGTTACTGAGAGTGCCTGAGCCCCTAGGGGAATGTCAGAATCAGATCTTTTTGCCTAATTATTTATTATTTTAATATTTATCTCAAATATAAAAATATAATTCGTTTAGATAAAAATGCGCACCCAAGCCCAATGTAAAAGTTAGAAATAAAAACTTTTAAATGTCCTCGCACTTCCCAACCTAGGAGCAGCCTTACTCTTTTCTTTTTTTATTATGCTACCGTTTTCGTTTTTTATGTTATTTCCATAACTGTGAGTAATGTGCTCACACTCTGTTACGTGTTTTATTAATGTTAGCAGCATCTACTGATTCCCTGCTGTGGTGACTTCGTAAACCATCCTTTGCCCCTTTCTCCTCCCAAATTTTTTTATAGTCATATTTTTCGTTTTTCTATTGGTTACGATTATCATTTTGAATAATAGCTTTAAATATCTGTTTCTTCCTTAGATTGTATCATTTGATTTTCCTCTGTGGGAAATGAATAATTTCCCCTCCCCACTGCTGCCTTCTTCCACCAGTTCAATTTTTACTTTTGCTTTGTCAAGGTTTGTGGCATGTACATTCTATTCTGTAAAAGGTGATTCGGTTTGCCGTACTTTGCTTGTAGATTGATTCTTAACATTGAAAACCAGATGACATTTTACAACATTACTACTATGTAAGTATTTTCACTGCCGAACTCAGGATTTGATAGACCTCACTAAGAGGGAGATGGAATTCCTCGCACTAAACCTGTGCCATGTGAGACCGTGAAAAGCTTCCAGGTTAATGGAATAATACACTGCAGTTAGAATGAATAAATTAGATCTATATATCAACATGGCTGTATCGCAAAGACATAATGTTGAATTTAAAAGGCAATATAATGTTAATAACAAGGGAGCTGAATGCCAGGTATTTGGGGACTCTGTACTAATCTTCAAATTTTTTTCTGTAAATCTAAATCTTTTCTCAAAATAAGGTTTGCTACAAAAAATAAAAGGAAGCTGTTGTGTAATCCATATTGAAAACTATCATGATCTGGCTGTCAGGGTGCCAAATGAGGTAAGAGTTGAGATTTGATGTCACCAATGACATCCAACTAATGCTGTAATGAAATAATTCTTCTAAGTGAAAAGACCTCCCACTATGGAATGTCCTGGTGATACCAGACACAACGGGTCCGTTACTGCCTGTTGTCACTAAGCCAATAAGCAGAGACAAAGTTGAATCTTTCATGAGCGTTTATTAATCACATAACCAGCAATCTGAGAGAGCAGCAGGTATAGTACCTTGAAGAAAACTGCTCTGACATTTCATTTCAAACAAGCTCTTATATAGGGTTAGTGGGTGTGGGAAAATCTAAAGTTAGTGAGTTCCCAGAGTCTGCCTTCTTTCATTGTCCTTGCAAAGATTAGCCCTGGAACGCTATCTCCCTTCAGATATGTTCTGTCCTTGATCTGGGCTCTGGGCGACCTTATCTCCAGGGTCTGTTCTCCTTGTAACTCGTCCTTCAGTTTGCCAGGGTCTGTAAGAAAATCTCTTCTTTATAGTGAGTAGCTATTAAACAACTCTGATTCTATTTCTATTACGTGCCCCTCCCCTATCATTCCCCCCTGTTAGTTTTAAATCTTGTATCTATGAGATTAGTTCGTATGGAAAGTGTCTTGCTGCTGCAGGGGAAGGGGTCTAAAGTTCTCTGTGTGCCGACCAGCACAGTCCATTCCAACAAGGACCTGGAAACTGGCAAGTGGTGGCCTGGTGTGCATCATCCTGATTCTTCGTCATGCTGGTTCTACATTTAAAGGTCAGCAAACCTCCCCCGACTGGGATGACTAAAGGTCGGAGTCTGTATCTTCTAAAGTTAGTTCCTAGGATTCTTATACAAACATGCTATTTGTCTACAAACTACATATTAGTCTGAGTCAGCATTTACAGAAACCATGTCAAATGAATGGTGGGGCGGGTCACAATTACCACTATTACACTGGTCGTTATGGCAAAGACTTGACCAGGGCCCTAAGACCAAATGAACTGTTATTCTGGTCCATTTTGGATAATGGAAATCTCCCCCACCGTTGGGCAAAGAACAGGGGGCAGAGGTGCTATTGGCACCACGTGGTGTTGGGGATAAATGGGCAGTGATAGGTAACACATACAGTGCTACTTTGAGCCAGAGACTGGTCTAAGTGCTTTACCTATCTTAACCCTATATTTCCCTATTTTAATTACCTATATTAATCCTTACAGCAAGTCTATGAGGTAAGTACTATTATGATCCCTCTTTTACAGATGAGGAAATAAGCAAAGAGAGATCAAGTCACTTGTCCAAGGTTAGTAAGTGGTAGAATTGGGTTAGGAACCCAGCCAGTCTACCTCCCTGATATTCTAAAATGTCTCATTGTCATAAAAAGTAATCAAAGGTTTTGCCCAGGTTTTGGCCCAATGCCTTTTATCAGTTGTTTGTCCATTTCTCCATTGACTCATAACAGCACCTCTTTTTTACAGCCTGTACTTATTTATGACCAGGATTTACCTTCTTTGTTGTTCTTGGTTGCCTCTTGCATTAAACTCCTTCCATCGAAGTGAAACTAGAGGTAGAGAAACTGCACGGGAGGCTGCAGACATGATCCAGGTGTCTTTTGAAAAAGGATCCAAGGTTCCTTTAATAAATATTTACTGAACATTTACGGGTTAGGACTTTTGTATGTTATCTCACTGACTCTTCACATCAATACTATAAAGTGCACACCATTCAGCACTTTTTACAGAGGGGAAAAGCAGGTTTCAGGAGATGAAGTGCCTTACCTGGGATCATGCAGTCTCTAGAGAGAAGCGGAGCTGGTGGTGCAACCTCACGTCCAACTCAATCCAAAATTCCTGCTCTAAACTATATTCCCATGAGGGCAGGACCAGACTGGGTCTGCCCTGATGGCCTGTTTTTTCACAGTGCCTACTGTGGTAGCTGTCATTTGGTGAGTAAGAACACACACACGCACGGGCGAGCTCACGCACGCACACAGAGGGAGAACATAGTGGCCCAATACCATGGAAGCCAAGGGAAGAGTGTTGGGTCTTTTTTTTGGGGGGGGTGTCCTTCTAATAAATGATTCCTCTTGAAATAAATTTAGGCTCCCAGAAGAGCTGCAATTGTAATACATGGGTTCTATATACCCCTCGCCCATTTCCTTCCACTGTTAGCATCTTACATTATTGTGGTACATGTATTGGCACAACTAAGAAACCAACATTGGGACATCACTATTAATTAAACCACATTATTTGGATTTCATCAGTTTTCCCACTGATGTCTTTTTTCTGTCTCATGGTCCAGAGCAGGACTCTGAAACAGTTTGCGTTTCCTGATCATGTGGTGCCTGGTCCACATTGCATTTACTGTCATGTCTCCCCAATCTCCTCTGGTCTGTGATAGCTCCTCAGTCTTTCCTTGTTTTTTATGACCATGACAGTTTTGAGGAGTAATACTCAGCTATCCTGTGGGGCGTTCCTCAATTTGGGTTACTCTGATGTTTTTCTCCTGATTACACTGGTCTTAAGGGTTTGGGGCACGAATGCCACAGGGGGAGGTGCCTTCTCACATCGGCTCAGGGGCATGTGATAGCCACACAACATCATAGGCGATAGGAACCTTCATCGTGTGGTAAGATAGTGTTTTCTAGACTTCTCCACTGCAGAGTGACTGCTTTAAGAGTGTTAAGATGGAAAGAGGTAATGTTTTCAAAGGCTATTTAATGAGATGGACAAAGTGTCACATGATGCTAAGCAGAGGCTTAACGCTGGAGCCATCACGGACCCAGCAAGGGGGAAGCTCTCAGTCTCCCTCCCTGAGACGGACTGATTTTTGTAAATCAGCTTCTCCCGCTGATGGGAGGGGGAAAGAGAACAGAAGTTCATTTTCCTGGATGCTTTGCGCACAGTCTTCACCCTGGTTTACTAGCTGTGGAATCGGGGGGGGGGGGGGGGGGGGAGCTGATCTGGGCCACAATGAGCAGCCAGTGGACACCTGGAAAGACAACAGGAAGTCCCTGGGAACCACGCTGGGATCAGGTCAGAGGTCAGCAGGGCTGTCCACAGCGCCACCGAGGCAGGTGTGGGCCTGCCTCTGCTGCGAGTTCTCTGATTTGCGAAAGGACGTGTTCAAGGCTGTTGACTTCATGAACTGGAAAAACAGAAGCAGACCCTCGGGGCCCGAGGCAAGTGGTTTCAAAACATGCTGCACGCAACTTGGTGTCCCGCCACACCTCAGGGCCACCAGCAGCACTGCTGCTTCCAGGTGCCAGTGTCCCTGTGACCCCAGCTGCTGGGACCTCCTCTGCTGCTCCTCTTCGCTGAAGCCATGCCCGCTGCCGCTGGACAATGAGACTCTGTTACAGCTGGGCCCGGTCAAGTTCACTGGCACGGCTGGGCCTCTGACAGAGCCCTCCCGAGATGTCGCTGGCTGTGGCTGTCCCTCTGAGCCCTGGGCCGAGGCCGAGTGATTGGATTTCCGGTGCCTCTGAGCTCCGAGGGGCTGAGGAGACAGCAGGCGCTGCAGGGCTCCTGGTCCCCACCCCGCAAGGCCATGGACAGGCACAGCCAGGAGGACACGGGAGCCGTGGCTGCTCCCAGTGGATATGCTTGTGTTTATGAAAAGCAGACCTTTTCCAAGGCTGCCAGGGGCTGCTGGCACTCTGGCCAAGGCTGCTAATGGACACACGTCATATCAACCCGACTTATCACGTCAATACTGAGCTGATCGCCTGGCTGAGGGAGTGTTTGTCAGGTTTGTCCACTGAAAGGGTCACTCTGCCCCTGCCTTCCACACTGTACTCTTAGGAAGGAGCCACCATGGGCAGCCCACACGTAAGCAATGGGGAGTATGCACCACCTCCTTGAGGGCAGAGTTTCTACATAAATTATTTGGAATTTTTTGTGGGAGATCTGACTTCCCAATCATTTATATCATTTATTCAATCATTTATATCAGTATGGATAACTCATGGACATTTATTTTATACTTTGGGTTGAAATACAATGCTACTTTACTTATTTTATTGCTAAGACTCTTCCAGCTTTGGCAATAGGGAGCTCTTTTCCTTGGCTCCTGTGTCTCTGACATTTTGACATTATTGTTTGGGGGGAGGGGTTACATCGCCTGCCTTCTTGGAGACTTTTGACCCCACTGATGTCAGATGTCAATGCAGCTGTGACTCAGATTGACCCTCTCTTCATTCGCCCCTGCCGCTTGCGACTGGGCCTCTGAACCCCAAGCCTTGGCTGGGCCTCTGATCATGGGGGACCTTGGAGCTGCTGGACACACTGAACTTGAGACGTCGCCCTTCCCTCCCTCCCGCAGCCACTGCCCTGCAGGAACGGTGCCCTTTCCCCAGCTGAGTCTGCCCAGCTCTGGCCCCAGGAAAGCTCGGTAACCTTAGTAATGTAACTATATCCGCAATGCGTGTGAATAAACTTCTTTAAAGGATGAAACAAACAAACAAAAATCTGCCTCTCAATTATCTCTGAAACCTAGCTTATCTTCTCCATTCCTGGACTTCAGGTCAATGTTCTTTTGCCTGAGACTGTTTTTATTACGCACCTTCCCATCTGGCTGGGGAGCATCAAGGTCTTTGGAGTCAACCAGACTCGGATTCCAATCCTAGTGGCCTTGGGCAGTCACTTGATCTCTCAAAGCCTCCATTTCCTCACTGGTAAAAGAGGGATAATAGTAACCTCCAAACAGCTACCCCTGATTGAGCGCCTGCCATGTGTATTAAGTGATAACTTAGGAAAAGCACCTAATATGAGGCCTAACACACAGTAGGTGCTCAACAAATGGGAGCTATTATGACCTTTAGTAGTAAGAACACTGTAGTCATTTGTCTCTCTCACCTCAGTCTCTCCCTCAAATCCATTCTCTACTCCACAGCGCAGACATGACAACTTCAGTCTTCCACCCACAAGCCTTTGAGACTCTAATATCCAGAAACTCCCTGGAATTCAAGATCTTTTGGACTCTTGACCTGTTCTATGTGCCTAGCCTCATCTTCCTTCCCTCCCCAAATCCTACCAGACTATTAACTGTTCCCCGAGCAGGCCTCACTTGACACCTCCATGCCTTTGCCTGTGCTGTTCCCTCTGCCCACAGTGATCTTCCAGCCTTTCTCTATCTGGGGACTTCCAGTTCCAGGTTTCTGTTCTCAGTGACAGAAACAAACCAACCAGCTGGAGCTTGTGGCTGCTTCCTGCCCTGCATGTTGTAATTACTTGTTGATGTGTCTGCCTACTTTCCAGTTCCCAACCCCCTTGCCAACCAGGCCACCCAATGGTCAGGGTCATGTTTTATTATACTGAGTGGTAAGGAAAAAAGGGCTTGGCCCTGGAGTCCCACAGACCTGGGCGTGATCTGCATGTGCAGCTTATCAGTTGTGTGGCCTCTTATAGGAATGTTGTAAAGATTTAAGTAAATAATCCATGTGAAGCACTTCTCATAAATGCCCAGCACACAGAAAATGCTTAAGAAATGGTCACATTCTCTCTTTTATTAATATCAGGCAGCTAGGAGTTGCCTGCTCTGCCAGGTTCCAGTTATTGATGAATTTAAGGCTAAAAATAGAGCTGCACCCTTGAGGAGTGGATCCTTCCGGAGCCGAAACTGATGCCCTTGGTGCTGTGGGTAGGGAAAGAGCGTGCTTCTCCCCGCAGGGGCCTCTCGGAGAAACACAAATCTTGCCACCTCTGGCCTTTCTCCCGTTGGTGTCCAGGGTGGGCATGCAGAGGCTGGCCCAGGCCAGGCTGAGGAGCAAGCCTAGCAGAGGGCTTTGTAATCTGACAAGCTGGCTTTTCACTCCAGCCCTGCCCTTCACCTGCTCTGTGACCTTGGGCAAGCAACTTTCCCTCTCTGAGGATCATTACTCTTCTCTAGCCTGGGAAACTGACAATGGTAATAACGTAGTTTGGAATAACAAGCAGCTTACATGCACAGAGGCCTTAAGGCCAATGACAAGCTCCGGGACTCTGGATAATGACATCCCCTCTCTGAGCCTCAGTTTTCATATCTCTGAAATAGGCACAATAGCCTGATCTTGCAAGACTGTTGTGAGGACCTAGAAAGGTTGTGGACAGCGGTCGCTCATAGCAGCATCCCCTGATGGAAACTTGAGTTATCTAAAGCCCATCTCCCCATCTGAGGGTGTGGGGAGCAGAGACAATTTATTTTAGCTGTTTGTAGCTATTGACCCACCAGCCTTGGAAAATGCAAAGAAATGCATCCAACAAGAAAAATACCTCTCGCCTTGAGCTCCTGGCAGGCTAGCCCTGCCGGTGGATAGACCACTTCTGTGTGATTGACTCTCTTGCCATCAGTTCAGTGCTCTTGTAGAGTTGTCTCATCTCCCAGGACAAGATGCTGATTTAATTAAAGCAGATCCTCAATTGTGGATGGGAACCCCCATTTTCCCTTCTACAGCTAGTCTTAACCATGCTGTCAAAGGGCATAAGTCTGGCTTCCAGGAGCACTGACCCAGCCTCCTCCATGTAGACATGTGGAGCTCAGATGGTTCACAACCTCAGGGCCACACACGCTGGCTGGTTTCTCTCCTTCTCCCCTTCCTGGGACAGGTCCAGTCAGGCTCCAGTCCCGTTGCTCATTTCTAACCATGAGATGATTCAGAATTGCATGCAAGAACATTAATAAAAATATACACCCCCATCACATCGCAGGCCTCCAGGGAGAAGGAAAGTACAGCCGTTTCTGCAAGAGATCAAGAGCCTTGGGCCAGGGAACCATGTGCAAAGCTCTCTGTCCAACCGCCCGCAACCTGTGCACCTGACAAGAGGAAATCCATGTTCTTCTGCCCAGGTCGAGCTTGAAGGGAGGAAGGCTGGGTGATCATCTCAGGGTGCCAGCAAGCCCTATAGGACTGATCCCACTCGGTGGGGGTGTCCATCCAGCAGCATCTAGAATGAGAGTTTGGGCTCTGGATTCTCACTTTCCTGGGTGTGGGTCTCAGCTCAACCCTGGGAGACCTTGGGTCAGTCCCTTAACCTCTCACCCCTGAGTTTCCTCAGTGTGTATTTATTTATTTACTTGTTTGTATATTTACCAGTATTCCCGCTTGCAGACACCAGAGTCCTCTCCGGCCAGTTTAAGGAGAACAAGAATTTACAGAAGCACGTTAGACTCATTGGATGGTGGAGAAACAGCCTCTGGATGCAGCTTTCAGGAGCATCTCTAAGAAGCAGAATCGAACTGGTGGGGGAACTGCTGCTGCTGCCCCCGACTCCAGAGTCATAACACGTTGGCTGCCACCGGGCCACAGAAAGGGATGCCCATGTGCAGCCGTTACCACATGGAGCTCATCTTCTGCTCGGCATCTCAGGCGGGTGAGTGCGATTGGAGGAAACCAGGTCACACACCTGCACACCAGCCACAGGGAGGCTACCTGGTTCTGAGAAGGAGGAACTCAAGCTCCGAGGGGTAATCAAACTGTAGGCAGGGACTTTTGAAGTTGTTGGACAGCAATGAATGCCAGGCACTCCATATATCTTCTTTCTATTTCCCCCTCCCCGAATGAGATTCCGTCGGCCAGGTATTTTCAATGCCTTCTTCACCTCTGTATACCCAGCCCCTAACACGGAGCCTGTGATAAACAAACAGATCAGTCAGATATGGGTAATAAGCCTGCACTTTGAGGCAACTGGCCTACTACAGTCTCAGGGGCCTGTGGCTCCATGCCTTTGGAAAAGCTGCTCCTTTATGGAATGCATTCCTCCAAAACCCCTCACTTGACGGTGACGCTGTCTTCATCTTTCAGTTCTCGGCTTTGACTCACCTCCTCCTGGAGGCCTTCCTTGATGTATAACTATCCCTTTCCACGTCATAGTCATCACTGCAAGGGCCCTGCCCTGGGGAGCTAGTTTTGTATGGTGGTTTAAAAGGCAAGCTCTACAGTCTAACTGGCTAATTGCAAACACTGGCCTCAGCTCTTACTGGCTGTTGGAGCTTGGTTAAGTCATGTAATTATTCTAAAAACCATTCTCTTCATCTATAAAATGGGGATACTGAGGCACAGAGTTGTGAGATTTAAATGAGATAGTATACGCAGGTTCTTGGAACAGGGTCTAAGAGAGAGAGAACTGGCACAGAGGTAACTCGATCGACTGCTGCTGTTGCAAGCCTTGCTATTCTAGTGCTTATCTGGGCAATATTATGATTGTTTTCATGTCTACATCCCCAAGTTAACGGAGACCTCTGGAAATTACGCCACTAGGGTGGCCTTTATGCCCCCCATAACTCTCCATGCATCTATCATACAGATCAGGCGCTCACATGCTTTGTTGGGTAAATGATTAAATCAATCAGAGAAATCACAAATGCAAAGACTGATAGATAAAACATTTAAAGTTTGTATATTAGAAAAGTAACTAAAATTAAAATGTCACCCAGAAGTAGGGAGAACGGCAAATGGCTAATGTCTACAATATGTAAAGATTTCATGCACACCAATATAAAATGCCTGAGTTGCTAAGAGACACCCGAACAAAGGTCATGAGCAGGCAATTCAAGTGAGGAAACAGAAGTGGTAAGTAAACATGGAGGAACAAAATTCACCCATCAGCAGGAGAAATAAAAATGAGATACAAATGAAGGCAACGATAAACAGAATTCAATACCAAATTATTTATAACACTAAAAAAGATCCAGTAGCAGAAGAGTAGTTGCATAAATAATGATATATTGATTCAATGGCATGATGTTTCACCATTAAATAATTATGAAAATGTTGAAACAAGTGCTTACGCTATGGTAAGTTTACAAGCCGACTGCAAAATTAAATTTAAAGCCTGATCACAAGTGTGCAAAATGTTCATCTGGATTTGATGAAAGCTTGGCATAAAATACAAGAAAAAGCAAACGGTTGCCTTGATAAAGAAGAGAAAATTTTATGGAGTGCCCACCAACGCCAGGCACTATGCCAAGGGATTCCACATACATGATCTCACTTAATTTCCCAGTTCCCCCCAAATCCCTAAGTGGTTGGAGTTGTTCCCCTTTATAGGTGAGGAAACTAAGGCATAGAAAGGGGCAATCAGCTGCTGAGGTGGCACAGCCAGTAACTGGCAAAGAAGGATGCCAACCCTGGTGTGTTGGACTCCAAGTCCAGTCATCCTTCCAACGCATCAAATGTGTAAGATGGATGGGGTCCAGTGGTTTTTCTTTCTTTTTAAACATTGCCTTTAGTGCTGTTTAAATGTCATTTGTGCAATCAAAACACAGTTCAGAGAACAACCCAAGATGTCTCAGGAAGGCAGTTCAGCTCTTGTCCCTCCAGAGAGTCCATAGATCAGAGCCCCACCCTACCATTGACCAACACCCATGGTTTTGCCCAAACAATACCAGGAAACAACCCCGCTGAATCTTTTGTCCCTCTTCACTGGATTAAAAACCCTTGGGGAGGCACCTGACATTTCCCCCACCTTCCTCACTAAGACCCTTCTTTCACCCCAGGGTACCCCAGGGACTCTGGATGCCTCAGCAATGGGGGACCCAGGACCTTTGCACATTCCATCCCCTTGCCTAGAACACTCTCCTCTGCTCTTCACGTGTCTAGCTCCTCCTCCTCCCCTCCTCAGAGAGCCTCCCAAGTTACTCTTTATCTGTCATCATCTCTGCCTCCCTAGATTGCTCAAGGCTTTATTACCAAGTCAGGCTCCCTCCACTCTGAGGGAGGATGCTTCTTGGAGGCTCCCTAGGCCCCATGCAGATAAGCCCTGGGGTATCTATCATTACATTGGCTCATTCCTGTAGATGTTACAGCCTGGCTGCTAGTGGGCACCACCCCCTTCAGAAATACAGGAAATAAAGCCCTTGGAAAATTCCAAGTTATTCTGCACCTGGAAGCAAAAGGCTTCTTTTTGAGCACAGGTGAGAATCCCTCAGGGGCTCCCAGAAATACCTCCCTCACCTTCCTCTCTCTAAACCCCCACATCTAATCATGTTTAGCTAATACATTTCTTGAGCACCTCCCATGTGCCAGGCCTGTGCTAAGCACTGGGTATACACACCAGGGCTGGTCACTCACTGCACAAGGGCGCCCGGCTGAGGGACAAGTGGGACCCGAAATCCAGCCCACGGACCAATAGCCAAACTGTGGGCTCACAGAGCTGTGTCTGCTCGAAAGGATGCCTCTTTCTAACTTCCCTCAAAAGCACCGTATGGGCTAGAAGCCGCCCTGCACATTCATAAATTAAACCCATATGGTCCCTGCCCATGTGGAGTTACAGTCCAGTGAGAGACAGACCAATAATTAAACAACTAAATACATCATTAGAATTTACCCTTATTTTCCCGGTGAGGACACTGGGTTTCTGAGAAGCTGAGCATCTGGCCCAAGGCCACACGGCTAGTGAGTGGCAGAGTCAGGATTCAGATTCGGGCCTCCTGGCCTCCGCCGCAACCTGCCCTGCAGAATGAAAGGGGCAGTTAGCCACATGGGCATTCACACCGAGCTCCAGGCCCGTCCTCCGGCATCAGCGTCTCCCCCTTCCTGGCCCTGTGAGGATCAACTCAGGTCCCTCTGACTCCGGAGGCCCCTCCTGACCCCCCGCCCTCTGGCTCGGCTCCGCTCGCTGGGATCCACCTGCTGCCTGGCGCGGAGGCTTTTAGCAAAGTGACTCCCGCCTGTCGAGAGTGGGTTGCACCGAGCCACTCAGCCCAGGGCTGGGCTGGGGACCGCCGAGTGACTGCTCCTGTGCTCTCCCCTCTGCTCCGTTCGCACTGGCCCATCCCGCCCCCTGTATCTAGGGAGAGCCTGGCGTGGGTGACATTAGAGCACTTTCCTGAAGGACGCAGAAGGGACTGGATAAGGGGAGAGGGCACGTCCCTGGGTGGAGAGACTCGGGGCCAGAGGTGTCAGTTGTGCCCAGGGCAATAGGCAAATTGAGTGTAATTTCAATCAACATAGGGAAGGTATTTTCACAGAATCTGACAAGGCGATTCTCAAGATAAACTGGAAGGGGGAAAAAACAAAAAATACAAAAGAATATTCAAAAAAAATTTAGAATTTTTTATTATGGTAAAATATGTATAACATAAATTTACCATTCTCACTATTTTTAAGTGTACAGTGCATGGCATTAAATATATTCAAATTGTTATGCATCCATCACCAGCATCCATCTCCGGAGCTTCTTCGTTATCCCAGACTTAAACTCTGTACCCGTTAAACAACAGCTCCCCACCTTCCTCTCTCCCACAAGCAAAAAAGATTTAATGAATAAAAATGAGAAGGAACTATCAAGCCAGACATAAAAATACTCACAAAACAAGAGAAATTCTATGTACTGTGTAAGTGTCATCAGGAGTGTAGCATTTTGCATCCCTGAGGAAAATATAGACTATTTAACCAACAGCATTAGGACAAAGGGCTTCCCAGTGTGAAAGACAAAACCTTTGAACTCTGCCTCACAACAGACACACTACAAAGTACCTTTGATTTAAAGAGTGAAATGTAAGAAACACAACCCGGCCCTGGCCAGGTAGCTCAGTTGGTTAGAGCGATGTGCTGATACACCAAGGCTATGGGTTCGACCCCCAGTCAGGGCACATATAAGAATTAACCAGTGAGAGTGTAAATAAATGAAACAACAGATAGATGTCTCTCCCTCTCTCTAAAAATCAATCAATATATATGTTTTTTAATACCATAAAAGCAGTAGAAAAAGAGTAAAGAAGGTGGTTAGGTTTGACGACATAAAAACATTGACCTTCTGGCCCAACCAGTGTGGCTCAGCAGTTGAGCATTGACCTAAGATCCAAGAGATCGGGGTTCGATTCCCAGTCAGGGCACATGCCCACATTGTGGGCTCAATCCCCAGTCGGGGGAGGGCAGGAGGCAGCTGATTAATGATTCTCTCATTATTGATGTTTCTCTCTCTCTCTCCCTCTCCCTTCCTCTCTCTGAAATCAATAAAAATATATATATTTTTTAAAAACAAAACAAAAAAAACATTTAAAAAAAAAATTTAACTTCTGAATGACAGAAGACTATATGAGCAAAGTTAAAAACAAGTGACAGCCTGGGAGAGCAAATCTGCCACAGACATACAGGAATTCAACAAGAATATATCTCAAAATAAAAATTTTGCTTTTATTTTTCCCACTTCCTCACGTCAATCAGAGGCTCCATTTTACCTCCGGGAGAATTGTGCTTTTATAGCAGGAATATAAAGCGAGAGAAACAGCCAACGTTCAGATGTCGTTGTTTTTTAACTTCCCAGATAGTCTGCTGAAGCTCACATCAGAAGCCACACTTTTGAAAGGCAGAGCCTTTGATTTGCAAGAGGCTGCTTTTGCTGAGAGGAGCAAATGCTCTTGAAAATTAAGGGTAAGTCGTGAAGAAAGCTGGAGATAGAGTTTATGCCTTAATTATAGATTGAAAAGAGAACAGAGAGAGCCCAGACCATGCGCCACCTGGGAGGTAAATGGGGTCCCTGGGCTGGGAGAAAGAGGGAGTGGGATGAGGCATGACCTTGGAAGAGGTCAAAGGGGCCTGGGGTGAGGGAACTGAACCTGCAGGACCACAAGGAGGGGAAGGGAGTCAGCACCCAGAGACTAATAAACCCCTTTCATCACCACTACCAGGGAGCTTCCTGGGGATGGGGCTGTCACCAGCAGATCCTCTGGGACCTTTTGGGTGCCACAGGCCACCTCGGCTGAACAGCCACATTACTGATTCAGGTCTTCACTGTCCTGCCAAGGCCTTCATTGACAGGTGTCTGGAGCGCTCATCAGAAGTGATGCCCACCCACGTCTGAGACCTTGCTGAGGAGTCCCATCCACACTTATCCCTATTAATGCAGCTCCTTTCCAATGGCTCAGAACATTCATCAACCTCCCAAACCAAAGGGTGGGAGCTTTGACACCGAAGAGGGGGTGGTAGTATGGAAGAAAAAAACCCCTGCAACCTGTATTTGGCTAGAACTAGATAAAATCTACCCTGCCTAAATACATCCACAATATATATTTTTTTAAAACTCCTATAAATGAATAAAAATAGACCAACATTGTCCAATAGAAATATGGGCAAAGGATATGAAAAATAAAATTCACAGAAGAAATATAAACATCTAATAAGTATATGAAAAGATGTTTAATGTCAGTTCTAATTAGGAAAATGCAAATTAAAAGAATATCATACATTGGCTTAGCAAATTGGCAAAAATTAGAAAGGCAGATAAGCATCATAAAGCACTGTCATACGCCATCGGTGAAGCCTTAGTAAAAGGCGATTTGGCAATTCTACAGAAATTTTAAATGTATACCTTTAAATGCACACCTTTAAACCAGCAATTCCACTCAACCAAAATGTCCCACTAGGGAATGGTTGAGAAAATCACGTGTAAAGGAATCTGTGGAACATGTGTGCAGTAGAGTTGTTTGCAACATTGTTATAGTGAAAAATTGAGTAACAGATTGGGAGTGCATTTAGGTGGGGTGGTTGCTGCTTGCTTGGCTGAGAGAGCGACCCTTCAGTAAACCCTTAATGGTGTTGAGAATCCATGCAAACATTTGGGATAAGACCTTCCAGGCAGTGGGAACAGCCACTATGAAGACACCAAGGGCAGCATGCCTAGCATGTTCAGAAAAGTCAGAATGCCATTGTGGCTGAGGGGTCTGGAAGATGGCACACCAGGGTGCTGGGTGGGATGGAGTGGATAGGCAGATCATGTAGGGCCTTGTAGGGCATCGTAAAGGCGCTTTGGTTTTTGCTCTGAGATTGGAAATCACTGGAGGGATTTATTATTAAGATTAAAAAGTCCTGGCCAGTGTGGCTCAGTTGTTTGGAGCATCATTCCATATACCAAAAGGTGATGGGTTTGATTCCTGGTCAGGGCACATACCCAGGTTGTGGGTTTGATCCCCAGTCGGAGCACATGCAGGAGACAACGATCAGTGTTTCTCTCTCTTTCTCTCTCTCCCTTCCTCTCTCTTAAAATAAATAAATAAAGATTAAAAAGCAGAATATAAAATCAAAGTATAGGATGACCTGTTTAAAAACTCATTTAAAAAAGACTGAAAGACCCTGCCGAATGTGGCTCAGCAGTTGAGCATCGACCTAGGATCCAGGTGATCGGGGTTTGATTCCCGGTCAGGGCACATGCCCGGGTTGTGGGCTCAATCCCCAGTGGGGGGCGTGCAGGAGGCAGCCGATCAATGGCTCTCTCATCATTGATGTTTCTATCTCTCTCTCTCTCTCCCTCTTCTTTCCTCTCTCTGAAATCAATAAAGATTAAAAAAAAAAAAAAAAAAGACTGAAAGGAAATAACCAAAATTGACCGTAGCTGCTGAGTTAGAGTGAAGGAATTATTGATTTTTTTCCCCCTATCCAACTTTTAATGTCTCTTTATAGTATGTTTGTGATTTAAATCTTTTTATATGAATTTTTTTAACTGGATCCTCATGAGAAGGCAGAAAATTATTCTGAAGAAGGAGGAAGGATACAAAGAACACCGGAGTTAGAGGTGGAGGTCAGAGGCCAAGGAAGAAGCAGAAATGGGCCCACGGTAGAAAAACCAGTGCTGAGGTGGGAGGGAGACAGGCTTGGGCAGGAGAGAGGGAGAGATGGGGAAGAATGAGAACTGAGAGATGGCAACCATGACAGGGGCAGGGGCCCGATAGGGCCCAGGACAGAGACCAGGCACCTGCCTAAGCCTGTGGAGGGGCCCAGCCCCATTGTACCCCCATCAGGCCCTCAACACCTCCATCCATCCCGCAGGCCCAGGCGCCTGACCCAGGCAGCTGAGCAGCAGCCCATCCTCCAGCCCCGTTGCAGCATCTCAGGAACCCTCTCTGGCTGCTTAAATGATCTTCAGCAAGGAAGTGACAGGGCTGAACTTGAGCGTTCACAGAGCCCAGGCCTATGAGGAGGAAATGGGTTGGACCCAGCACAAACACTGAGAAGCACCTGGTACTTCTGAGAGCAAGGCAGGGCCTACAGATCGCTTTCACACCGCACACACATCGCTCCCCGTGGAGGGGCCCGCACACCTGCCACAGCCCGCACAGGGAAATCCTGGTACCTGGTGAAGGCCAGGGGCATCTGCTGGAGCCCCCAGTAGGGCAGTAGCAGCACCTGGCAGCAGGAGCTTGTTTTTGAGCCCACGTGAGAATCAGCCAAGACACTTCCAGACACGGTGGTGCTCCTCCCAGCAGCCACTTGGCCCAGTGATTGGTGGCAGCTGGGTAGCTAGTTTTATGCAGCTTGCTTCCACCCCTCTCCAAACATGCCCTCTGGCTTCCCTTGGTTCTTCTGCCCCAGGGATTTCTCTTTAGCTGCAGAAGGTCACTTAGCCCAGGAGAAGCCACAGTTTGGAAATGCAGGAAGCTGATGCCCCTGGGGCAGCCCTCAACAGTGGGGGACTGGAGTCCTGGATAAATGCGTCAGCTTTCTGGCCTGACATGGGACAATTCTGAAGCCCATCCCTCATGGTTCCTTAGAGGGGCCCCAGCAGGGTTGAGCCCAGTTGTCCTGCGTAACCAGCTCAGAGAACACCCACATAGAAGAAATCATTTGTCCTGTAGAGTGCCCCCCATTCTGGGTTCATCTGCTTGTTTCTTTGTGGTATCATCTACCTTGTTCCTCTGTCCCCTGTATTTCCTATAAATAGAAGCCAGTCCCAAGTTCCACTCTTAGCAAGTCACCGTAACAGGCGGTGTGGCGCCCTGCTAATGCTCTTGGCCAGTCCTGGAGGCCGCTTGCAGACGTGCTGGACCAATATTCTTCTGAGTCTTGCAACCTGAGGGCATTCTCTGCCCTGAGAGGAGCTGGAGAGTTAGTTCCCCTGGAGGGGCCTTGGGTCAGTGCAGGGTAGGAGTTGGTGGCTCAGCATCTCCGCTTCCTTGCCTGTGGGAGGAGGTTTCTGACATATTTTCGGAGGAACTGGCCCCAGTTACCTGAATGGTGGCCCCCACATTAACTCACTTTTTATTGGCTTTCTTCCCTGCCTCACCTCCCCACTGCCTTAAAGGTACTTCTTGGGATCATCTCCCAAATGAACTTATTTGCACCCAAATTTTTTCCTTAGGGTCTGTTTTAGGGGCAGATCCTTCATAGGAGGGGCTGTGCACATCACATATCACATCAACGGTGTGATACAAATAGTGGGGCTGGGACTGATCAGTGGGCTCAGGCAGGGCGACAGCCTGATCCCTCCGTTATAAAATTTGCCATCAACCTTTCATATAATCATTTCATCCATTGGTGATTATTGCCTGGGTCCATTATTGTACTAAGGGTTGTAAAAAAAAAAAATCATCTATTGTTTCACATTTATTAGTTGGAATTTTTTGGTAAGGAACTTTCCCTCATAAACTAGAGCTTTTAGTTTGAGATGAAATAGTGACAGGAGAAAGCCTTAATTCTTTCCCTTGCATTGCTAAATCTTGGGATGAGGAATTATGCCCTACTTACCTCCAATGGTATTTAATGATATTTGTTTAATTTGAGGCTCTCGCTCTCTCTTTCTTTCTCTCTCTGATTATCAATATGAACAAGTGAGTATTTCTACATTCAGTGTCTTTCAGTCATTACCAGTCATTATCCTTTCTGATGCTCAAATTATTCGATCTTAAACCAGCAGGCATCCTTTCTTGTTGGCTCCTAAATGTCCATTGGACGTGATCTCATTGCTCTTTGACAATGTCCTTGTTTTCTGACCCAACAAGATGCCCCAGGCTCATGTTGTCTATTTTTTGCTCCAGACGGGGAATCAGCCATTTTTCCAAAGAGTCCTGGTTCTTGGCAGTTAGGAGAACACAACCTGGACACTAGGTGTGCTTACTGATGGGAGGTTATCATTGCTTCTAAATTTTTCAGTGGAAAGAGCTGGAAAATACATACTTTTGAACAGAAAAACAAGAGGACTATGAGTTTCTGCTAATATTTCAAATTCAAATGTAAGATTTCAGGATTTTCACTTAATTTTTTGGCCTTATCGTCATATATCTTTTCACATACACTGCAGATCTTGAATTCTACCATAAGTATAATTACTTATATTATCTTGGTATTTATATAAAATAGTTTCCAAAGCAATTTGTATAAAGTAATGCCAATATTTGCACTAACAATATGACTTCCAAACACATTTTTTAAGATTTCTTTGCAGCAATTTTTGTCCAGAAAATATATATATATATATATTTTTTTTTAAAGAAAAAATAGTCCGACTAGCATGGCTCAGCGGTTGAGCATTGACCTATGATCCGGAGACAGAGGTTCAATTCCCGGTCAGGGCACATGCCCAGGTTTCGGGCTCCACCCCCAGTCAGGAGCGTGCACGAGGCAGCCGGTCAATGATGCTTCTATCTCTCTCTCCCTTCCTCTCTCTGAAATCTTTATCGATTTAAAAAAAAAGCAGCTACTATTAAAAATATATATATTGATTTAGGCATGTACAATCAATATGTTGTAAAGCCACTTGAGATGATTATCTTTACTTAGCGGTTATATCACCAACTTGATACACATTTAAGGCCCTTCATTCCCTATTGTTTTCAAATTTTAGAGATGCTTTTTCTCCTTTCTTTTTCATTTAAGGTTATTTTTGAATGTGTAAAATATTTATCTGCCTCTAAAGTCAAAACCACATAACAATATGTATTTAGAAAATTTTGCTTCCATCACTGTTCCTCCACTCTTTTCTTTCCCCCATAAATAATCATTTTTATTAGTAGCCTGTTTTTGTGGGAGGTTTTTTTTAATTTTTTTTTTTTAATCCTTACCCAGGGACATTTTTTCCATTGCTTTTCAGAGAGAGAGTGGAAGGGGTAGAGAGTGAGAGAGAAACAGAAACATTGATGCGAGAAAGGCACATCAATTGGTTGCCTCCTGCACTTGCCCCAGGGCCAGGGATCAAGCCTGCAACTGAGTACGTGCCCTTGACTGGAATTGAACCTGGGACCCTTTAGTCCACAAGCCAATGCTCTAACCACTGAGCCAAACCAGCTAGGGCTTGTGGGAGTTTTTCTGTTCATTCTTCCAGTGTTTCTTTTTGAAAATATAAACAATTTGTATACATATTTATACCACTTCCTGCCCCACTGTCTTGCAAAAGATAGCGTGCTTGTGTTTTTCACTTAACATCATATCCTGGAGATCATTCCACTGAGGCGCACCTGCCACGTCACTCTTTACAGCTGGATAGTGTTCCACTGGGTCCATGGACCACGGCTTACTCAGCCAGTCTCCTAATGATAACCATTTGGATTGTTTCCAATCTTTTCTTATCTTATGCCACAGTGAATAACCTTGTGCATAAATCATTTTAACATTTGTTCCAGTATATCGTTAGGTTAGAATCCTGGAAATGGGATTGCTGGGCCAGAGGTAAATATATAAGTAATCATGGATTTTTTTTTAAGTATTGCCAAGCTGCCCTTCCAAAGAGTTGTGCCATTTTGCATTCTCCCTAATAACCATTTTTTAATCGTTAACTTAATAAACACATATTGAAAGTGAAAAAGGAAAACACAGTCCCTACACTCAGGAACTTACAGTAAGGAAATGAGAGTGATCGCTCATGATGTATATTAAGGAGCAGTATCGGTTTTACAAGAAGCCCTGACTGATTTGGGGGGGGGGGGGGCGGGTGTCAGGAATACTTTCCTGAGGAATAATTTCTAAGCTGAAGTCTGATGAACAAGTAAAAATTAGCCAGGAAAAGGGGGTAGAGGAAAATACCTGGATAAAGAGGAAATAAAAACAGAAACTACAATAATAAATTAAGGAAAAGAGAAATCCTTTATAGCAAAACTTATGGGGTACAGTGATCTTTATTTAGAAGATAATTTATAACTTCAAATTATTTCATTTGTTTAAAAATGCTGAAAACAAATAAACTAAATATGCAACCTAAGACCTAGAAAGAGAAAAAAATAAAGCAGGAGAAAATTAATAAAAATAAAATAAAATAATGAAGTAGAAAGGAAAGAAATAAAAAGCAGTTATAGGTGTAAATTAACACTAGTACTTTGAAAATATTTTCAAAGTACAAAATCACTAGAGGGAAGGGGGAGAGGAAGGGGGAGAGGAAGAAAGGAAATATAACTATGGATACAGAAGTGGCTGAAAGAATTTAAAGATAAAATCATGACAACAGCCCTGGCCGGTGTGGCTCAGTGGTTAGAGTGTCGGCTGCAGAGTCACGGGTTCGATCCCTGGTCAAGGGCACGTACCTAGGTTGCAGGTTTGATCCCTGCCCCCAGTTGGGGCGTGTTCAGGAGGCAACCAATCAATGTGTCTCTCTCACATCGATGTTTGTCTCTCTCTCTCTCTCTCTCCCCCCATTCTCTCCCGCTGTGTCTAAAATCAATGGAAAAAACATCTTCACTTCTTGGATTAACAACAGCAACAAAAATTACCACAAAAATTACCACAACAAATGTGTAAGTTCACAGGACAATGGCAATCCATCAAAATATTAATTACCAAAATTGTCACAAGGAGAAGTAGAGAAGCTGAACAGACCAACAATCAAACAAAAGGTTTAAAAGACTATACAGAACCACCATTAAAACACAGCATAATTCCCCCCCGCCTCTCCCCCCCATCGCTCTACCTTTACTCGTATATTGGCTTCAAGCCGTCATATTACAGTCTCTGTGTGACCTCAGAGGTGTCCCCACTGACAGCCTACCCCTCATTTTCTTATAAAACATAAAGAGTCCACTGTCCTGTTAATTATAATGGTAATAATAACAACAACAACAACAATAGAAGCTCCCGAATGATCGCCCAGCTCCAGGGGCGGGCCAGGCAGTCACCCGCCTGGCCTGGCTGTGTCACGCTGCCAGCTCCAGGCCGCAGTGGCCGTGTAACAGGAACCCAGGTCTGCCGCCTGCCACCACAAAAACCAAACTCGCGAGACAGATGCTGGGGAAGAAGGAGAGAGGTTTTAGTCAAGTGCCCGTCACCCGAGGAGCTGTCACAAAGCCCATCTCCATCTCAGTGCAGGCAGAGGTTTTTCTAAGGAGGGAGCGACCACACAGAAGGAAGAAATCAAGGGGAGGGGGCTGAAAAGTTCCCTACTTGCCGGAGCCCGCCAGCAGAGTCGAACGGTCCGGAAAAGGACCTCAAAGCCGGCACCGTGATGGCCTGATGCGCGCCACCCTGGTCCTTGTCACACTGGTCCTACATCTGAAGGTCAGCAAACCTCCCAGAACTGGGACGACTAAAGGTCGGAGTCTATCCTCTGAAGCTAGTTCCCAGGATTCTTATACAAAAGTGCTGTTTATCCACAAGCTACACCTTAGTCGGCGTCAGCATTTACAGGAACAATGTCAAACGAATGGTGGGGTGCGCTACAGTCCCCACCGTTAAAGCCGGGGTGCCTGTGATTGATAGCACCTCCCAGATCGCAAGGAGTCAGAGGAAACCCCAGAGAGAGTGACGTCCTGGAGGCCGTGTCTCCAGAAAGAAAGAGAAATTAGCTGTGCCAAATGCTGCCCATGGCCAGGTGAAGATGAATGAAGGCCATTTAGGCGAGTGCTGGGACAGGAGTCCTTGGCAGGGCTTAGAAGAGGCTGGGGGGGGACGGGGGGGAATGGAGAGCAGGGACTAAACGCTGCAAAGGTGAGTTTTTAAAATGGGATGATAGCTGGCAGGGAAAACGTGGTTTAAAATGTTTATTGTGTTTTATCTTATAAAATGGGAGAAATCACAATACTTTTTTTGCTGATGGAAATAATCCAGTGAATGATTGTGAGACAGGTCACTACTGACAGTGAAATGGGGAGGAGATGTTTGGAGGTTGAGAAGAGAGCAGACTGTATGGAACAGTCACTTAAAAGCGTGTAAGAGTTCTGGTTGATGTGACTCTTGGAGCGTTGCCCTGGACACCAAAAGGTCAAAGGTTTGATTCCCCATCAGGGCACATACCTGGGTTGCGAGTTCGGTCCCAGGTTGATGCGCATACAGGAGGCAACCAATTGATGTTTCTCTCTCTCTTCCCTCCCTCTCTCTAAAATAAAAATAAAAATCAATAAACATGTCCTCTGGTGAGAATTTTAAAAATAATAATAAATAAAAGCATGTGAGGGTGAAGGATCTGCTGGTATATAGTGTGATTGCCAGGCAGCCTTCAGGGCCCAGTTGAAGTTTGTGGTCGAGAACTGTGAGAATTACATGAGTTAATATAGAACATATGAAAAACACTTAGAACAGAATCTGGCACATAGAAAATATTATATAAGTTTTAGTTACTATTATTTAAAATTAAGTATAGAAAGTTCTAAGAGAGTCAAAACCACAGCATTAGTGATCTTGTGATAAGAAATCTACTCATATTTGCTATTCTCTTGTACTTGGTCTATTAGAATGACAACCATGTAACTCCAATTTAAATGTGCAATTGAGTAATTGATTAAGACGTATGATTAAAAGTTGAAATCTTACTAAAGATTGAAACCTCTAGTTGAGTTTTAGGCTCATCATATTTATAGTTTAATTTTCTAGATTGATAAGAATTATTTTGTGCTTAGGAAGGTTTTGTTTGTTAAGTGAGAAAATTGAAATACTTTTAAAAAATCAAATATATTTAAATTTATCAGTGCAGTTTTACAATGGTGAAGGTGTTTAATTAACTGAGTTCATAAATGGGACCAAACATTATTCAAAGTCAAAGAATAATTAAAAATTATTCTTAAAATGGATTAGGCTTCTAAATAGAATAATAAGACTTGTAAACTGAACATAAAAAGCTGAAGAAGAACCAATGTTTTTGAATTTGTAATTTTAATAAACTGACTGCATTTTTAAAACCCCAAATAAACCTTCTTAATAGCCTTCTCTGCAGACAAAAATCATCCTCAAGGGCACCAAAGACCAACAACAATACATTCCCGGGATATCTGCTTCCTGTGGGAGAAGCAATCAGAGCCCAAGACAGACTACCTTGCTGGGGAGGATCGTGTTGGGGGCTGAGCCAAGAGGGGGCACAGTGTGGGAAGGAAGGGACTGAGGTGGAAGGATCGGAAGGAAAGAGATGACCACCAGCTGGGGTGGGAGCTGAGAGTGAAGGGTTGAGTTTTCAAGGCAACTGAAAGGTTTGTGAATGAAACAAATTCAGAGGGAAAGGAGGCAACTTCAGGTATGAATATTCTTCATTGAATCCCCTTTTATGTTACTCAGGACATGCCACTGAAAAGTCAATCACTTTTACTTTGGTGGCCGAACAGTCTTTGTTCTAACATAATTCCAAGCCAGGATGGACCACGTAGATTCCTGGTTTCGGAGAATCTGGGGTCTCCAGGCAGAAAGCTTGCTGCTGAGACGATCCCTGCAGCACTGGCCTGGTGAGGGATGTTGACCCCAGAAGGCACGAGGGAAGTGGGCCTTCGGAGGGCGCGTGCTGCGGGCAGGGACACTTTCTGAGGCTCTTCCTCAGCTTCAAAGAAGACACCCTGGGGACTGTCCTCCCTTGGCCTCATTCCTGGTTCACCCGGTAACCCTCTGGGTTTTGTTTTCTTCTTTTCTGGTTTTCAACTCCTGTCTATTTAGTGTTTCTTATGTGCCAGGCATTGCTATCTGCTCTGCACAATCATCTTGTTAAATTCTCATAAGAATGCTGGGGGTGGGGGACTCTGCCCAAGGTCACTGGCTGGCTAACCAGCCCTAGACCCAAACCCTTAACCACCATGCTACATGGCCTTTCTCGATGAAGTTTGCCTCCCAGAGGCCCTGATACCAGGCTTAATGTTGGCAGGTCTGAACCTCAGTCTCCTCGGGTGTAGGAAATAATGCATCCTACATATTGGGCGGTTTACATCAATTAACAGGGACAACGGGTACAGAGAAAGAAGACAATGGTCCTGGTTTTCTTTAGGAAGATTCTGTTTCCCAAACTCAAGGATGGTGCAGAAAAGGAAAAAGATAGACCAAGCTCACTCACTCATATTGATACAGAACTTCTGAATAAAATTATGACAGAATGAGAAGTGTGGTATTTCTTGTGCAACTGAGTTTACACCCTTTAAAAAATATTAACAAAAGAACCTAATAGCATATTAGGAGATAAATATACCAGGATCAAGTGGTATTTATTATAAAAATGTTAAGATAGTTCAATATTAATGAAGCTATTAATATAATTTATTCTAGAAATAGACTACAAAGAAAAATATACCACAACCAAGTGGTATTCTTTACAGGAATAAAAATCATAGATCAATACTAGAAAAGCTATTAATATAATTTATCTTATTAATAAGTACAAAAAGAAAACCATGAAATATTATTAAAAGATAATAAAAATGCATTTGATGAATTTAATATCCATAACTAAGTTTGTAAAATCTTAGTAAAAATAGAAATAAGATACTTTTTCACAACTATTTTTTTAAATGTCTGAAACCTACTTTAAGCATTATGCTTCACAATGAAACTCTAGAAATACTTCCATTAGGTAAAGAACAATGAAGGATCCCTACCACAGCTGTTGGTTAACATAGCTCTGGAAGCTCTCTTTGATTTAATTATGGAAACAAGAAAAAGAGGTATAAATACTAGAAAAAGAGGTATAAATACTAGAAAAAGAGGTATAAATACTAGAGAAAAAAAAGAGGCAAAATAATCATTATTTAAAGTTAATATGGTTATATCTCTGGAAATCCTCCCAAAATTCATTAAAAATATTAAGTGAGTCCAGGAACATGGCCAATCACAAAATAAATACACAAAAATCAATAGCATTCCCACTGAACAATAAAAAGCAGTCAGAACATGTAATGGAGAAGAATTTCACTCATCATATCAATAAAAACAGAAAATAACTAGAAATAAACTTACAGAAAGTGTGCACATTGAAAGACATGGAAGAAGACATGGAGATACATACCTGGTCTTGAACAGAAACACTCAATGCTTAAAATCCACCTATTTCCCCCGAATTAATTTAAAAATTTACATATTCCAACTCAAAATCCCCAGAGGCCTTATCTTACAATTTAACAATGCAGTTCTAAAGTTAATTCAAGAAGAAAGCTATGGGAATGTTCAGGAAAAGTCTGAAAAAATAAGAGAATGGACTTTCCCATCCATTAAAATGTTACAAAGTTTTAGAAATTAAAACAATATGATACTGGCATAGATAGTTTTAAATGTACCTAGAATATTGCTTTAATCGTGTAGGGTAAGGTGACAGACACAAAGATGAATGCTTTTGACATATTTTAGTACTTGTGGGTCCCAAGAAGAGGGGGTATGCCATCCATGCAGGGCCACATGGGGCAACACCAGGGTGGGTCAGGAAGCAGGAGTAAGGGGAAAGAGTGGGCCAGAGTCTTTATTGTAGTTTTCACAGGAAGGAATGGACAAGGCAGAGAAAGCAGCTAAGAGGGTTTAGAATTGGTGGTTCTGGGCTATAGGGGTTGTCTGGTACCTGGCCCTGGGGTGATTTAGGGCAGGAGGAATATTGGCTTGGTTTGTGAAAGTCAAATAAAAAGGAAGATTGTGGCTAAGGGCTTTGGTTCAGTTGCTTTGCATATGAAAAGCATGATTGTAGGCAAGTTGTTTACTATCTCTAGAGTTAGTTAGCCCTGAGAGGGGCAGTCTCTCCAAGATTCATAAGGCCCCAAGATGTCAATGCAGCATAAAATATAGAAAAAATTTTAAATGATTAATACAATGGAGTAGACAGATGATTAATGAAACAGAATAGGAAGATAAAACCAAAGTGCTTAAAAGAATTTGATATATGATAAAGATTGTTTTTCAAATCAATGAGAAATTGTTAGATTATTCAATAAATAGTGCTAGGACAAAAGTTAGAACCATATCTCACAAAATAAATGTGAGATGGCTTTAAAATCTAAATGAAATAATAATGTGTTAGAAACATGTACAGGTGATTTTATATATATATATATATATAACTTTGGGGTAGGAGGGAAGGCTGTCAGCTAAAATATAGGATCAGTATGTCCCATGCAATATTTGGGACATACTTATACTTAAAGAGTATTTCTTGTTGATCTAGAATTCAAACTTAACTGGGCATCCTATACTTTGATTTGCTAAATCTAACAACCCTGGGGAGGGGAAACCTTTCTAAGAACAACAAAAAAAAGCAGTCAAATGCACTGATAACCAAATAAATGAAAATAAAAATGAGAAGGCACTTTTGCCTATCAGATAGGTGAAGATTAAAAATTGACCAAATCCTGCCCAGCCGGTGTGGCTCAGCGGTTGAGCATTGCCCTAGGATCTAGAAAGACACGGTTCGATTCCCAGTCAGGGCACATGCCCGGGTTGCGGGCTCAATCTCCAGGGGGGGGGGGCAGGAGGCAGCCGATCAATGACTCTCTCATTGATGGTTCTATCTCTCCCTCTCCCTTCCTCTCTCTGAAATCAATAAAGACATATTAAAAAAAATTTTTTTTGACCAAGCAATATTGATGAGGGTGTAAGAAAACAGGCATGGCCACTCTGACCAGAACCTTTACTTTTGCTTTCTCAGTGGTGCCAACCCTACAGAGACCCGACCCTCGGCATCCGCATCCTCACCGTCATTCATTCCTCGACCCACTGGAGCCTGACTCCTGCCATCATCACACCATCAAGCTGCTCTTGCCTCCTCTCGAAACTCAAATTGCCATTTCTCAGCCTGGACCTTCTTCAGTTTCTCTGATACTGTTGACGCCTCCTCTCTGGAGCCACCCTCCTCTCACCCTCCTCTCACCCTCCTCTCACCCTTCTCTCACCCTCCTCTCACCCCCCCTCGGCCCACAGGGCCCTCCCCACCCCGTGTTTCCCGTGAGCCTTCCCAGCCTTTCCTTTGTCCAGCTCTTCAGCGCTGCACTTCCCCCGTTTCTCTACCAGGTCCCCCTCCCTTCACAGCCTCGAGGGCAGTTCCAGGGCTTCCCCACCCACATCTGTCTTCAGCCCCACAAACCCAGCTGTTTACTAGCCTTCAGTGTCCCACACAGCACCTCACACTCAAATGACCAAAAGGAAAAGCATCATCCTCACCCCCAGGCCTCCCCATCTCAGAAAATGCCGCCACCATCTAACCAACTGCTCAAGCCAGAGATCTGATGTCACTCACAACCGCCTTCTCTCCTTCATCCATAACCAGACCATCACCCAAACCACCATCCGTTCTGCCTCTTAAACTTCTCTCCCACCTCTCTACTTACCATTCCTACCGCCACCAAATCACCCAAATCAACTTCAGCTCCTTCCCCTTCCTCACCGCCTACAACCCAGTGAAAAAACAGACAAAGGGCAAGAACAGGAAAATTGCAAAAGGAATTCACATGACCAACAAACATGGGAAAGTGATCAGCCTTGTTAGTAATTGAAACATCTTATGAAAAAGTAATGAGAAAAAAGTGAGATGCTATTTTGCCTAAAAAAAAATCGAAGATAAAGAAAATGGCAATATATAATACCAATGAAGTTCTGCAGAAATGAGATATTCTCACATCGCTTGAGGTCCTTTTGGAAAGCACTTTTCAGTATCTGTCAAAATTCTGAATGAGAAGAAACTAGAAGCCAGAAATTCCTCTTCTAAGAATTTATTCTAAAGAAAATGATTCTGTGTAAATGTGGACCATGACATTCACTGCAGCACTGTCTGTAGGAACTAATACCCGCTGAGCACTTACTCTGGGCATTTTCTCATTTAATCCTCACAGCAATCAACTCTACGATGCAGGGAGTATTGACCCCATTTTACAATGAGAAAACTGAGGATAACTTTCCCCAGGATGCTTATAAGTGTCAGGGCCAAAACCACAAGCCTGAAAGCCCACACTGTGCTATCTTCTCAACATAAAGGCTTTGACCTATGGAGGGAGCAGGTTCAGGGGAAATGTCTTCTGGGTGGGCCATTTGGGAGGGGTAGTGCAGCATGTGGCAGAAGGGACATACATGGAACCACAAGAGCAGCTCCAGAGTCTATTTGGGGCCCTGGAAGCAGCAATCTGGTTGTGGGTAGGATGCCTTGGGTCTTGTTTTGATGTTGTACTTGCATAGAAAATATGTGGCTTTACTTAACTGGCTTGGGGAGCTGAGGGATGTTAGAGAGAAGTGTGTGTCTGTTAGGAACTGCTTCAAGCAGCAGGTCAGCCAGCTAACAGTGGCTTAAGTAAGGGACTTGATTTTGTCTCCAGTGCCCTGCTGGTGGCTTCTTTGATCTCCTGCTCTGCCATTCTTCTGCTCTGACATCGCAGCCACAATAAGGACGGGGGGGAGGGGGGGGAATGGACATAGGAAATGCAACAAGCAGAGTCTTCCACAGGAAAGATGAATTTCGCCAAGCCACACCTTGGCACCGCCACTGTGGAGCTTTGATTTAAAAGAAAAAGAAAAAAGTCTGAGCTTTGAAAAGCTGCTGGTGAGAGAAGCTGAAGGAGGTTTTGGAGAAACCCTGTATCTTCAAAGCCCCACTACACTTCTGTATCTACTGGATGGGTAGCCCTTCATTTCTCCCTGGGCTCCCTCAGAGGATATGATATAGCAGCCTTGGCAGGGACATCGGCCTTCTCGGGACAGGCAGTGACAGTGGGCGGGGTTCTCCAAGAGCCTTCCCAGTGGGGCCTCAGTTGGAAGAGAGCTTATTGCCACCTGGGGACAGTAGTTTACTAATTAGTTTGGGGAGCCCTGGTACCGGTAAACTGTTTTTTCTTTAATTTAAAAAACCACCCTGATTTGTAGCATTTGCTGATATCCATGGTGTAAATACTCCCACTGTGGCCAATTTCAAGTTACCACAGTATAACAACCAGCTCACAGGATTCTTAAATATTTAACAACCAGTTCTTGGGAGCCTCACATGCCAACTCTAGCACACCACTCCTGGAGCCCTCTTTTGGGGACTCTCAGGTATAACTGGGGGAGGGGGCTCTGAGGAGAGACTGAGGACCTTGTCATCACATGAATGGAGTATTAAAGTCATTATAGTTGAGTATGAAAAGGTAATCAGACAATAAACCCAACTTCATAGTAGCAAGCTGATGAGGTTAGGTACTTGGACTATAGTTGCATTAAAATTTTTTAATATGCATTCTCATTATAAAGTAGACAACTATGGCCCTGCCCGGGTGGTTCAGTTGATTGGAGTGTTGTCCCATACACTGAAAGGTTGTGGGTTCATACCTACGGCACATACCTAGGTTGCCAGTTTGGTCCCCAGTTGGGGCTGTATGTGTTAATGTGGAAAACTGTTCATGTATTTATCATTTAGTAGGGGGGAAAAGCAGATTCTATATCAGTATGTATAATATAATCTGATTTTATGCAAGTTTATAACCTGTTCAAATGCAAGTTTGTATTAGTGTATATAGATGTATGTGTAATTATATGTATAGATGCTTAGGAAAATATTTGGAATGAGATACACCAAGCCTTGTATATGGTCACTGCAGCATGAGTACATGTGTAGATTTTTTAAATGCTTATCTGTTTTTTAATTTCTTAAACAATGACCATGTGTGATGTGTGTAATAAAAATAATAATAAAGAAAAAAATTAGCCTTAGTTGGTTTTGCTCAGTGGTTAGAGCGTCGGCCCTCAGACTAAAGGGTCCCGGGTTCGATTCCAGCCAAGGGCACGTACCTCGGTTGTAGGCTCGATCCCTGGCCCCTGTTGGAGCACACACGGGAGGCAACCCATTGATGTGTCTCTCTCACATCAATGTTTCTCTCTTTCTCTCTCCCTCTCTCCCTCCCACTCTCTCTGAAAAGCAATGGAAAAAATATCCTGAGTGAAGATTAAAAAAAAAAAGATTAAAATTTGTGGTCCAGATCAAGAAAGAGCTCCAAATGAGGTAAAAATAAATAAATTAAATTAAATAATTTTTTTAAAAAGCTTTATCCAGCTTCTTTTTATTGTGATGAAATATACATGACATAAAACATACCATTTTAACCATTTTTAAGTTACAGTTCAGTGAGATTAAGTATATTCACAATGTGTGCAACCATCACCACCATCCATCTCCAGACCCAAATGTTATACCCATTAAATAATAACTCCCCACTCCTCCCTGCCCCAGCCTCTGCAGCCACCATTTTACTGTCTGTCTCTATGAATTTGACCACTCTAGGCACCTCATATAAGTAGAGTCGTACGATATTTGTTCTTTTGTGTCTGGCTTATTTCACTTGGCATAATGTCCTCAAGGTTCATCCATGTTGAAGCATGTGTCAGAATTTTCCCCTTTTCAAGGCTGAATAATATTCCATTATATGTGCCTACCACATTTCGTTTCTCGTTGATGGGCATTTGGGTTACTTCTGCCTTTTGGCTGCTGTGAATGGTGCTACTGCGGACATCAGTGTTGTATCCATCTTTTCACTAGAAGGTCACCACACATCATTCTGTGTCTGGCCTCTCCAGTTGCTGATGAGGTTGAGATTCAACTAACATTTAACAAGCAGCGCTGAGCTCCAGGAGGTGGGCTGAGTGCTTTCAATGCCCTGTTTCATATAAACCCTCGAGGCAACCCTGTAAGTGCAGTAAGCGCCCTGTCACCGTTTTACAGATGAGACGACCCGGCTCAAACAGGTCAAGTACCATGTCCAAGGCCAGTGCGTCAGAGCAGCAGGGTGAGCTGGGTTACGCTGTAATTGCAAACGACTCCACCATCTCAGAGACAATTTTCCCCCCCCAAAAAAAACATTTATTTCGCACTCGTGTTCATGTCATCGCAGGTCAGCTCGTTTCTGCTCCATATTATCTTCATTCCGGGCTGATAGCACGGCCCCTCTCGGGACACAGCTGTCCTCACGGTAGAGAAAACAGAAAGACAGCAGGTCACAGGCCAGCTCTTAGCGCATCTGCTTAGAAGCGATGTGGTCGTTTCCACCCACATTTCATTGACCAAATCACGTGCTATGGACACTCCTGTTCAACAGGGCAGAGGTATGTAACCCTGTCCCAGGCCAGCCAGCGAAGAGTTTGAGCAGAAATGTTAACCCCTGCAGTCCCGCAGCAGGGGTGCTCCTGGAGCTGAGAGCGAGGCCCTCAGCGCCGTCAGGGAAGCCGACAGGTACTCAGTCTGTCTATTTCCAGAACACTGACCCACAGTAACCAAACTCAAACAGGTCAAGATGTTTGTTTACAGTGAGCATCAGAAAGGCCGCAGGGATCAGACACGTGGGTCCTTTGGGAACACAGTGTCTCTCCAGGATAGAGGCCTCCCGAGGAGTCCTGCTGTAACCAGGAGGCCGCGTGGTGACTCTGCAGGCCCAGCAGCAGTAGGTGGGTCTTGAGGCCCGTGGGTGGTAGAACTCAGACAGGCCTGGGTACCTCTCTAATTCCCTGGAATGCTGCCATCTTTTACCTGCCATGTAGGGAAAACAAGCCAGTGTGTGCCTGGTCTGTGCTGGCAAAAATCCCCTCAGGAGCCTCCTTGGAGCCCTGTGAGTAGAGACTATTCAGCCCATTTTACAGAGGGAAAGTGGGAGGGAGACAGAGAGGGATACACACACACATACACACACATACATATTCTATATAATGCATAAATTGTATATAGAATTATATATATATTTAAATTGCATATACACAAGAATTTTGCCTGCCTATGTTTTATATGTATATTATATATGATATATGTTATACATAATATATAATATAATCATATATAGTATATGTGTCTATATATAAAATATAGGCAGCAAAGATCAAAGAAAAGTCAAGAGGGTTTTTTCTGGCGATGTAATTATGGATATTTAGATCTTTTTTAAAAAAGGAATTTCTGATCTGCATGGAGCATATATCAGTCTATAATTAGGAGACATTTATTAAAAATTAAAATAATATAAAAAAATTAGCAGGATGAGTAGTTGCAACACTTATGGGAATTAACCTTTCCTGGATCTTCTACCCAAATCCCACTACAGGAGTCTGTTGGGTACCCACTGTCTGCCCAGACAGCAAGGTGTCGCATCTACAGTGGAAGACAAGATGCAGACATGTCCTCAAAGAGCTCACAAGGTGGACAACAAAGACAATGAACAGGCAGTTTCCACAAAGTGTTTGGAGGCCCAAAAACCTGAGAGTGGTTAAGAACTTGACCCAAAATTGCCCGGTCACTAAGTGGTGAGTACTTCCAACAGAGTTTAAGAGCAATGGCTTTGGTCTCAAATTCAAAATCCTGGTTCCATCCCCTTAGCTGTAGGATTCACCTCCCATCGACAAACTACTAAACCTCTCAGCCTTGGTTTTGCAATCTGTGAAATGGGTCCTTATAAGATTAACTGAGGTAACCGTGTAAAATCCTGAGCTCAGGTGTCTAGCACACAGTGAGCGAGTCACTGAGATGTAAGAAGGCATTTGACCCAGGACTCCCAGATCCAGATGTGTTGCTCTTCCCAGCCCATCGCACTGTCTCTAACTCAGAACGAGGCCCACTTCCTCAGTCACAGTGGTGCTCCCTGCAGTGTGGTAGGGACCCAGGTCTCTCCAAAGATAATGACTGACAAACTCTCATCTCTAGAGGCGGAACTAGGAGACTGCATATCTTTCTGAACTGTTTGAAAAAAATCACTTCTTTATTCATGAATTCTTTTCAGGTTTAAAAATACGGGACTGCAATCGCTTTAATAGTTGGAATTAATTAACTGTCCCGGTACCCCTTCAGCGGAAAGCTCATTTCCCTCTGCAGAGATTGGTCTTCCTCACGGTTGAGTCCCGGGACCACCTTTATTAGAATTCCCTCCCCCTCCCCCACCGCCAGCTCCCACGAATCAGAATGTGGTGTGGGGGAGGAGGGCTAGCCTGCTAAGCCTCCCTTTAATTAGCTCCCCTGGTACTTCTTAAAGACACCAAACTTTAAGAACCAGCTCCTTAGGAATCAGCTGGCGTCTGAAGTGCTTAGAAATGTTACCTTCCCTTTCAGTGGGCCTTCACCCAGACTGTATTACAGGTCATTCCGCCTGTACCTTTGTTACTATTTACTGTGCAAACTAAAATCATTCACCCTGTCGTCCCATTGTCCTGAGAACACCAGTGGTCAGATGCGGCCTCAGTGGGCTGAATGAGTATAATGGATACTATGTAAACGTAAAAGACCGAGACTGAGCTGGGGACCAAGCGCTAAGACATGTAAAGTGAAAAAAATCAAAATGTACGACAGTGTGTTTAGCCTGCTAGCACTTGTGTAAAAAGTGTTTTACAGCCTGGCTGGGCGTGGCTCAGAGGTTGAGCATCGACCTAGGATCCAGGCGATCAGGGTTCGATTCCCGGTCAGGGCACATGCCTGGGTTGTGGGCTCGATCAATGACTCTTTCATCATTGATGTTCCTGTCTCTATCTCTCCCTCTCTCTGAAATCAATAAAGATATAAAAAAAGAATTTTTTTAAATAAATAAATAATAATTTAAAAATAAATTTTAAAATATATATAAAAAAATAAAAAAGTGTTTTACACACACAGTATATATATACAATATGTATACTTATGTATGCAAATAATCTCCAGAAGAACAGACAAGGAGAGGAACGCAGGGACTGAGGACTATGGAAGGAGACTTCACAGTACTGCATACCCACCCTAGCTCTTGAATTCTGAACCATCAGAACACATGATATTTTAGAATTCAATTACACGCCAATGTAAAAGCGTGCTGCCGGTGCCGCCGTCTTCAAGCCGCTCTGAACGCGCGAGCCTCTCTGGCAGCTCATCCCCTGGCTCCCTGTTCTTCAGCCTGTCTTTTCATCTAAGGCTCTCCTTCCGCAGTCAATAGCTGACCTTGTCCATCCACAGGCGTATTTTGATCAGACTGTTAAGCCAGACAGCTCCACCGGTACTTAACATTCCAGTCCAGAGGCAGCACACGCACATTTGCAAAAGATTCCATGATTCTACCCTCTGCCAAGAAGCAAGAGGTCAGCGTGCTTGTGAAAGCCAGCGCTGCTCCTCAAACGCGACGTGCTCGGGAAGGTAAGGGGGCCGCCCTCGGCCTCCTGCAGCGGGATTTGCACAGGGACGGAGGGGGCAGTTCAGAGGGAGTCAGGGGGAGGGGATTGAGTCCCAGTCCTGCTGAGGCACCTTAAGCAATCCTAAATTGATTGGCTTAAGCAAAAAAGAGAAATATATTATTAAGAATAAAGTAAGGGGCCTGGCCGGGCGTGGCTCAGAGGTTGAGCGTCGACCTGGGATCCAGGCGATCGGGGTTTGATTCCCGGTCAGGGCACATGCCCGGGTTGCGGGCTCGATCAATGACTCGCTCATCATTGATGTTTCTATCGGTCTCTCCCTCTCCTTTCCTCTCTCTGAAATCAATAAAGATGTATTTAAAAAAAAAAAGAATAAAGTAAGGGTAACATGTGATTAACCATTCCATGCCTAGGTATTTACTTACCCAAGAGAAAAAGAAACATCATGTCCACACAAAGACTTGTACAGGAATGTTCATAGCAGCTTTGTTTGTAATAACCCCAAACTGGAAACAACCTGAATGCCCGTGGATGGGTGAGTAGATAAACAGATCTTGGCAGATCCAACCAATGGAATACTACTGAGCAATAAAAAATAATGAACTACTGATACTTGCCAACAACATGGACGAATCTAAAAATAATTATGCCGCGTGCAAAAAAGCCAGACGAAAAAGAGTGCATACTGTGTGGTTCCATCTGTATAAATCTCTCGAAAATGTAGGCTAATCTGTAGAGACAGAAGGCCGATTAGTGGCTGCTCGGGGATAGGGGCAAAGAGGGCTGGGAGGGAGGGATTACAAAGAAGCAGGAAGAAACTTGAGGGCGTGATGGAGATGTTCGCTATCTCAATTATAGTGATGGTTTCACGGGTAGACACAAATGCCAAAACTTATCAGATTACACACTTTAGATATGTGCAGTTTATTGCACATCTACCTCAACAAAGCTGCTTTTTACAAAAGAATCATGGGGTATCTCAAGAAACAGGTTATGCTTTGGGGTTGAAGGAAATGCTCTATATCTTGATTGTGGTGGTAGTTACACAACTGTATATAGTTGTTAAGCTCATCAAACTGCATACTTAAAATCCGTGATTTTTGTTGCACGTAATATACCCCAATGAAATTGATCTTTAATGAACAGGACATATACATGGGCACGTACACACACACACACACACACAGACAACAGGTCAGCAGCTGGTGCCCACCTGCCATTGCTGAGAAGATGCTCACTCCATCTCTCTGTTCAGGTTCTCCACATGCCTATGTCTTTCCAATCTCTCTTTCTCCAGCTTGCCCACTGATTGATTCCCTGCCAGTTCTTCAGCCCAAAAGACAACACATTCAGCTGCCGATACTATCTGGGCTCTAAGGCCCAGGCATTTTTTTTTAAAACGGTGGGAGGGGACTGCTGAGTCAGGTTGCAAAATTCGTGAGGCTTCTGATCGGTCCCTCTGGAGTTGTGTGTTAGGCCTTCATTCCCTGGAATAAACATAACATTGAGCAGCACTTGCAGAAATTGTGCTGGGCCCTGGGAGCCTGTGGACAATGACACTAATGATGTCTCCATCAGTGTCCCTCCCAGTCTCACCGACAAGGCTCCAGCAAGCAAATCCACGCGCCCACTTCCCATCCTGGTAAGCGCTCCACAGAACAAACCAGAGCCTGGCGACAGAGAGCGATGGGCCATGGGATTACTTTAGATCAGGTGGCTGGGGGCGGTCTCGAAGGAGGTGACACGTGAATAGACAGAAGAATAAGGGGTTAGCTCTCTTTGGAGCTAGCAAGTAGAAAGAGCAGCAGCAAAAAGGCCCCGAGGCAGCCGTGTGAGGCCAGAGGCTGGAGCAGTGAGGGGACAAAAGATGAGGCCAGAGCAGACAGGGCCTTGGGGGGCAGAGACAGGAGTTTGCATTTTATTTCAGCATCTTGGAAAGCTCTGGAGCAGTTGACACAGGGGGCTGGCCTGATGTGATTTTTTTTAATCTCCTCTGGCTGCTATGAGAAGAATCGGTTGTAGTGGGGCAGGAATGGGGGCAGGGAACCACCAGAAGGCACCTATTGAAGGTTCAGCCAGCAGGACAGGCTGGGTGCTGGGGAAGGGACAGGGGAGGGAGAGGAAGGAAGGCCGGCGACTAGGGAAAGAAAGGAATAAAGTGGGTAAATGTGGCAGGACTGGAGTCCTGCTTACTGACGAGGCATCTCCCGCCGTGATCACATGGCCGCAGGTGGACACAGGGTGGACAAAGTGGTGCACGGCGATTCCCAAATCCCTCTCTGAGCCTCAGCAACCTGGTCTGGAAAAGGAGATGGTTGGACTAGCTTCAGTGGTGCTCAGTGCGGGCGGAAACACCCACTGACATTTCGGGGAGGGGACCAGGGATTCCAGACATCGGGAAATATGTGAGAAGTCCCACACAATGAAGAATGGTCCCCTGTCCCACTTTCAAATGCCCCAGAGCCCATTTATAAACATGAGAAAACTGTAAATTATCTGACTTGGAATTTAACTCCGCTTTACATAGAAGCATGATTTCTAATATACTTCCCAGGAATGCAACTCAAGTGAAAATCAAGGGATTTGATCTGTTTAGAAATTTGCCCAAGAATTGATTTTGGAAGAACATATCACCCAGAGTAATGCTCATAGTTTTTGAAGTGAAACACACTTGTATCTGTCAACATTTATAGCTGTGGCATCCAGTGTGATTTTATATGCGTGTGGAAACATCTGTTTCAGGCCCTTCTAGGATAATCATGTGTAGGTGTTTACAAATTTAAAATGCATTGTATTATAAATTACTTTCCTTTTATTTATTCCTTTGTTTACAGTTAAGATTGTAATCCTAAATTAATTTAATCCTCAAAACAATCCCATGAGGGAAGATACTGTCATTGGCTCCATTTTATAGATGAAGAAACTGAGGCACAGAACAGTACCCCAGTCCACATAGCTAATAAGCAGCAGAGCAGGAATTTGAATCCAGGATGTTTACTCCAAAATCCATATTGTCTAACACAATATCATATCAACTTTAGGTAGGTTTTCTATGAATTTTATTTCAGGATAGTAAGGTTGTTCATAAACATCGGTCTGATAAGGAAGAAGTCCAATGGCCTTGGTGCTCTCTAGGTCTCTCCCAGCTCTAAAATCCATCTACTCTGGCTATGTTCCTGAACAGCTCTTTTCATTAAATTTAACCTTATGCCTGGAAGCACGAGGAACTTCCTGAGGAGGAACAGTGTTATGTGAAATTATTGAAGTGTGTTTTTTAACAATACCCAAGTCTAGCGAAGACACAATACAGACTCTCTCAAACATTATTGGGAGGGCAGTGACTGACCCCTTCCCAACAAAAATTCAGCAGTATACTACATCCTTTGACTCTGACTTCACTTCAGAAAATCCTTCCTAAGAAAATACTTCTTTTTTTGTGGTAAACTACACATTACATAAAATTTAGCATTTTAAAGTGTGCAATTCAGTAGCATTTAGGACAGTCACAATATTGTGCAACCGGCACCACTATCTAGTTCCAAAACATTTCATCACCCCAAAGGAAACATCGTTTCCATTAGTCACTCCACGGTCCCCCTTCTGCCCCAGCCTCTGGCAACCACCAATCTGCCTTCTGTCTCCATGATTTTATCTATCCTGGATATTTCATATAACTGGAATCCTACAATATGAGACCTTCTGTGTCTGGCTTCTTTCATTCAGAATAATGTTTTCAAGGTTCATCCATTCTGTAGCATGTATCAGTATTTTATTTCTTTTTTTTGTTTTAATTTTTTTGTCGAGGTAAAATTCACAATAACATAAAATTAGCATTTTAAAGTATACAAGTCAGCCCTAGCCAGCCTGGCTCAGTGGTTAGAGAGCCTGTAGACTGAAGGGTCCCGGGTTCAATTCCAGCCAAGGGCATGTACTTCGACTGCAGTCTCGATCCCCGGCCCTGGGCGGGGTTCATGCGGGAGGCAACCAGTCGATGTGTGTCTCTCACATTGATGGGAGATCACCGGCTCGATTCCCAGTCACAGCACATGCCTGGGGTTTGGGGTTTGATCCCCAATCCAGGGCATGCAGGAGGCAGCCGATCAATGACGACTCTCTCATCACTGATGTTTCTCTCTCTCTCTTTCCTTCTCCCTTCCTCTCTCTCAAATCAATAAAGATATATTTAAAATAAGGAAATAAATAAAGTATACAATTCAATGTCCTTTAATCACATTCACTATATTGTGCAATTACCACTCTGTCTAGTCCCAAAACATTTTCATCTCCCCAAAATAAAACTTGTACCCATTAAGCAGTTAATTTGCATTCTCCCCTGCCCCCAGTCCCTGGAATCATCAGTTTGCTTTTTGTCTCTATGGACTTACGTATTCTGGATATTTCATATAAATGGAATCATATGTTATGTGACTGTTTTGTGTGGTCTCTTTCACTTAACATGACTTTTCAAAGTTTACCACACTGTAGTATGTATCAGTACTTCAAACCTTTTCATGATTGAGTGCTATTTTATTGTATGGACGTACCACATTTTGCTTTATCTGTTCTTTCTTTGATGGACATTTGGGTCATTTCCACCTTTTGGTTGCTGTGAATAGTGCTGCTATGGACATTCGTGTACAAATTTTTGTTTGAACACCTATTTTCAATTTTTTTTTTTTTTAGTATATACCTAAGGGTAGTGCTAGGTTATATGAAATTCTATGTGTAAGTTACAGAGAAACTACCAAACCTTTTCTCCACAGTGGGTGCACCGTTTACCATTTTACATTCCCAATAGCAATGTCCCAATTTTTCTATCTCCACACCTTCCCAACATTTGTTTGGGTTTTTTATGGCCATCCTAGTGGGTATGAAGTGGTATCTCATTGTGATTTTGATTTGCAGCCTCCTAATGACTAATGACAATGAGCGCCTTTTCACATGCTTATTGGCTATTTGTCTGTCTTTGGAGAAATGTCATTCAATCTTTAGTCCATTTTTTAAAGTGAGTTGTTCATCTTTTTGTTATTGTGTCTAAGGAAATCATTTTAAAATTTAGAAAGTATTTAAACATAAAGATATTCATTACACACTATTTATAATAGTGAAAAGATAAAAAATGACACTAACAATAGGGGATCCAAAGGCAGTCCCTGTCCTCACAGGGCACTCTGTCTTGTCAGCAAGATGCAGGAAAAACAATAAATTCAGTAAGTCCCATGTTCAGGGTGCACACAGGGCGCCAAGGAGCTCGGGAGAAGGGTGGGAAGGGTGTCAGGGAGTCTTTCCCAGACAGGTGAAGAAATGTGCGGGTGTGTGCAAGGCGGAGGGAATGGCCTTGTCTGGGGTTGTGAAAGAGAAGGGCACACTCGGGGAACTACGGTCAGTCTTTGGCTGTGGTATAAGGTTCAGTGCAGAGAAGCTGGAAGAAGATGGAGCACAAAGGGCCTTCCGCTCCAGAAGCAGGGGACACGATCTACTGTATGTTTTAAAAAGATCACTCTGACAGCCACATGGGATGAGCAACGGTGGGGCCAGACTAGGGTCGAGTCAGGAGGTGTAACAAGACAGAATGAACTAAGACAGCGGCTGTAGGGAGAGAGGAGGTAAGAAGGTCAGGGATCAGACATAATCCCTATATCATAGTTTCTGCTGTTACAAGTTGGACTGTGTTCCCCACCCTCACCAACAAAAAAACCCAGATATGTTAAAACCTAACCCCCAGTACCTTAGAATGTGACCTTATTTGGAAATAGGGTCATTAGTTAAGATAAGGTCATACTGGAGTAGGGTGGCCCCCTAATCCAATATGACTGGTGTCCTTGTAAGAAGGCAGGCATGTAAGATAGAGACACAGGGAGAGTGCCATGTGATGAAGGCAGAAACTGGAGCGATGCAGCTGCAAGGCAAGGAATGCCACAGATTGCCAGCAAACCACCCAAAGACGGGGATAGGCAAGGAAAGATCCTCCTAAAAGTTTCAGAGGGATTAAATAGTCATTATTTGAAACTTACAGTTAAATAAATTATGTTTAAAGACAAAGGTCTAAGTTCTTAAAACTCATCACTTCCTAATTATTACTATTATCTATGCTATTATTTTTTTCTAATGCTTTTTTATTTTTATTATTATTTTTTTATTGAATTTATTGGGGCGACATTGGTTAATAAAATTATATAGGTTCCAGGTGTACGATTCTATAATATATCATCTCTATTTGTGTTGTGTGTTCCGCACTCCAAGTCCAGTCTCCAGTCACCATTTATCTTCCTCCCCCCCCTCCTCCTCCCCCCACCCCCGCCTATGCTGTTATTTATTGTCTTCGTATGGGGGGAACACTGTAACGGCGTGCGACTGCACATCTCTTCCCAACTTTATGTTCAGTGATGTCAATTGATAGCTTGAGATTAGCCATGGGGGGAGTATGCATACCGTGGAAACTGGCAAATGCTACAAACCAGAGTTTGATTTATTGTTGATTGTCCACACTTGAGAAAGTAACGGATAAAATGTTAGTAATGCATCTTAAACTTAAAACTGTATCATGCCTATAGCCATTACATTGTAAACAGCACCAAAACATTACGGAAATAGTCTTCCAGGAGTCAAAAACTATTATCCAATTCTGCAAAGAAGTCGCTCATTGGTAAAGGAGTGAAGTTCTAACCTAAGTCTTCATAGTTTTACTTTCGAGTCTTTACCATAAAGGAAAACATCAACCAACATTTATGTTGGGTTTGTGAATTGCAGCCGTAAGTTGGCTAGGATATGAGAGTTTGGCAAAAATCAACGAAAGCATTCTGTGAGAATCAACTGGCTATGTAGAATTTACACAAGAGCAGCACATATTTTATTATCTTTAAATTGTATGCTACTCATCCTTTATATCAGTAAAATTCATAGTAAACTAATATATGGGTATGTATAAGTGTATAAACACACAATCAAACAGTGTTCAACTTCCTGACTACATCAGAGGCAGAGCAGTCTCACGCCCATGGAAATGGGTGACTGGGGTTAAGATGGGAAAGGCCTTCAGTGCTGAGGGTCTGGGAGACGCACTGAATTGGCCCAGGAAGAGAGGATGACTAGGGGTGGGCCTTCGAGGCCCAAGGAACTACATGCACTGAGTGATGGGGAGGGTGGCAGAGGACAGCAGCAATGAAGAGCAGTGGCTGTAACATCCTGATGATAACTGTCTCAAGCTGGTATCACCCAAGGACAGGAGAGCAATGGCCTGGCCGTGGCCATGGAGAGCTGACCCCTCACCTCCCACTGGCCTTTGTGGTATATGGGTCAAGGGACAATGAGTGCCTTCCATTTCTGAGGCCACAGAGAAAGCAGTGTCCTCAGGGGACAAGTTGGTTTCAGTTCATAATGATAGCTTCCCCTTAGTGAATAAAGGGGAGCACAGAACAGTGATATGATCAGAGTTTCTGAGTTAGACATTTCAGGTTAGAAGTCTGGATCGGCACTCACTTACTAGATATGTGATACTGGGCAAGCCACTTACCCCTTTCTGAGCTTTCCTGTCCTATCCATAAAATGAAGATAATGTCACCCACCACTCAAAAGACAGTACACTTAAAACACTAAGCACAGTACCTGGAATGTGGTAAACTTTCAATAAATTGTAAATATTGTTGTGTTGTGTAAGTGAAACAGCAAGATATATAATTTTTTTTTCTTTTTAATCCTCACCTGAGGAGATATATATATATATATATATATATATATATATATATATATATATATATTTTTTTTTTTTTTTTTTTTTTTCCCCATTGCTATTCAGAGAGAATAGAAGGGAGAGAGAGAGAAACATCAATGTGAGAGAGACACATTGATTGGTTGCCTCCTGCACATGCCCTAACCAGGGCCAGGGATCGAACCTGCAACCAAGGTACGTGCCCTTGACTGGGAATTGAACCCGGGACCCTTCAGTCCGAGGGCCAATGTTCTAACCACTGAGCCAAACCAGTTAGGACAAGATACATAATTCTATAACAGCAATTATACCCGGAGGTGAGAAGGGGAGGTGAAAGGAATACTTAATAATGTTAATAGCAGTTGTCCCTGGGTGGCAGGCCAGTGAGGGTTTTTTCTAGACTTCCTCTGTATTTCCCAAAACTTCTACAATAACCCTGTTTTTAATTTCATTCTGGAAAAAAAAAAAAAAAGTATTTTTTAAAGCAAGGAAAATCATTAAAAAAAAAAAAAAAAAGACCAGTGTCACCTCAAGGCATTAAATAATAAAAAAAATTGAAAGTCTTCTGTAGTACATATAGGCCTCTCACGTGGGTAAATTATTGCAAAAGGCAGAAAAAGCACTTGCAGAGTCTAGCATGTCCGAGCCATCCTTTTCTCCTACTAAACACATCGCGAAGTTCAAAGGCTGTCTTCTCTATTTCGTCTCATCCTCCAATTTTTAGATTTCAAGAGGATCGGTATAATGAACAAAAGTGCAATACATTAATCTAAACACCTAAAATTCAAATCTTTTATTTATGCAATTCATTAAAATTTTACCTGTTATCAATCTTAAGGTTCCAGGTGTTAATGGCAACTCTAAATGAAAGTCAAGTATAATCACTTGCATGAAAGCATTAGAAGATGATTAATTGGTATTTTCATGCAGCAATGATCTGTCTATTCTGCACTCCTAGAGCTGAAAAGCATTTTCACTAAAAACATTTATGAAATTGCAGCACATTCTCCAGTTTTTCATGTACTCAGCTACATTGATAACATTTTCATGGGGGGGGTCACATTTCCTGTTTCCTGATTTTAAAACGCATTACAGTTGGGCACCCTAGAAAATGAGGCTGATTTCCACGCCATTCTTTGAATATTTATGTATTCTGTTCTAACAGGACGGTAGAGATTAAATCTACTCATGTTAGCAAATTCCCATTTGTGTATTTTAGCATGATATAAAAAATACACTCCAATTTCAAGGGGCCTACACTTGAGTTACCCTAAAAAAATAAGTCACAGGCCTTAGGTAGAAAAGTGTTTTCAGAAGTGATTTATCTGTGCTGAATAAAAGCTTATCACCGCCAGCTCAGATCCGGTTATGGTCGCTGAAGCATGTGCAGGCAGGTTACCGAAAGCCTCTGCTGGAATTTAGGCCACACATTAATGCACTAAAGATAAAATCAATTTGAAATTTTCTTAAATCAAACACCAATCCTGGAGTAATACTCTATGTGCGGGAGAACCAGCCAACAGTAATAGGGAGCCAATTATAAACCATAAACCACTCTGCTCAAATGCCCGGGTTTGTTACTGGTGGGACCCATTACATTCAGTTTCCACGAGTTAAATCCACTGACTAGACAGAGCTGTTATACACACGCACACATACGCTCCCCCACACACACTTAACATAGAGATGCAGCTCCATTAACAGGGACCCCTACTGTGTGCAAACACCCACAGCAACATCCTGAAGGGAACACCTTTCCATTCTACTATTGCCCTCCAGCCCAGCAGGTAAGTGCCAACTGTAGAATCAGACGGGCCCAGATTCAAACACTAGCCTGCCACCTGCTTGTTATTTCACTTCTCAGTTTCCTCCTCTATAAAATGGGGTTAGCAATGAGTAGAAGCCTATGAAGATTAAACGAGATAATATTGCAATAAAATTCTGAGCACAGCCTTACTCGGCACATGTTGGCTAGTGTTAGCCCCTTATTCCTCCATCTTCCTGACAGCCCTGACCCCCAAACAGCAAAGGAGCCAGAGGCATCACATGGTCACACTTGCCACCAGTAAACTCTTCCAGGGCAGTTGGCAAGGTTGCAAGCAGTGAGATATTCTAATTGCTTTCATTTGCATTGTGTGATCTGTGGGAGGAACGGGGGAAGGGGGGGGCGGTTTTACAAATCTTTCCCCACACTGGCCAGATATCCCAGTTGGGGTAAATTAACCCCTTGATGTGTGAATGCAGATATCCTGGTCATCTTTTCATGTAATTTGGGCTCTGGTGGCTGTAAGGGAAGATAGTCGTCTAAACTATTCCTCCGTTGCTCGCTTCGTTGAGGCCCCAACACCTCTACGCTGGACTACTGCAAGCCTTCATCAATCCGCCATCCACAAATGGCCTCTCGGCGTCTGCTCTCCAATTCAATCTCATTCATTCCACTGATACTTACAGCATGCGTAGCATAAATCAGGCACTGAGTTTGCATAACAGGCATGGCATCTAACTTAAGGAGCTTCTTGAATAAACCGTGTGAACACAGATCTGACCATGTAGCTCCTATGTTTCCCCATTGCCCAAAGCACATTCCCAACTCGAGACCCTGATTCGGAATGGCCTTGGTGGTGCCTGGACATAGACATTTTGAATAAGCCAGAGTTAACTCTGATGTTTCCTCCTAATTGATATACAGTACATAAACTTTCAAATTTCTTGCTAAGATACATAATACCCTTTGCGGTATGACCCCAACCTTCCTGGCCACACCAAATCCATTTGGCCTCAGCCTAAATTTCACCTTCACTCCTACCACACTCCAGCCATACTACCCACACTGCTGTTCCCTGAGCAAGCCAAGTCATTCTTTCAAATTTACACATGCTGTTATGCATACTGATTAGAAGGGCTTCCACCACCCTCACATAGCATTTGCACGAAGTGGGCTCCTTCCTCTTCCTCAGACACCTTCCCTGGCCTTAACTCCATATACAACCACAATCACTAGCCCCCTACAGGCTTACTTTCTTCCCATCGTCTTAGCACTACTCACTATCTGAAGGTGTATTGCCTATTGCTGTAACTGTTCATTCTTTTCCACTTTTATTTGTATTTTCCACTAGAATTTAAGCCCTTCAAGAAGAGAGTTGCTTTTTCTTGCCACTATATCCTCAGTGCCTAGAACAGTATATAGTATGTGCCACGTGCTCAAATACCAAGTAAGTCATCACTCTTACAGGTACTTCAGTCACAGCACTTAACATGCTAATTGTATGATTCCTTCAAATCAAGGTTCTATTGGTTATTAAGAAAAGGACTCCAACTACTTTAAACAAGGGGCGAGGGGAGGGGCAGAGACCACTGAAAGGCCTCTAGGAGAAACCTACACCTGGGCCCCGTGGGAAAGTGGAACTCAGAATTTGGCTGGAACCAAGGTATTTCTCCCCTCCTCCCAGGCCATAGTCTCTCCATTTTGCTTGCCTAGGCTGCTGCTCCATTCCCCTCCCTCCGTCCTGTTTACTCATGTCACATGTGACTCAACACATGCACTGGCCCACTGGCCCTACTGGCCCCTCACATCCAAGAGTCGCCGAGTTGAAATTGAGAATCTGGCCACTGGTTAGCTTTGGGCCAGTTGTCTATCTCTGACCCAATTAACTGTGGCCTTGGGGGTAGGGAGGGAGGCACAAGGGAGGAGTGTCTAGTACACTGACTAGAGTCTAATGATGTCCAAACCTGCCTGGCACAAATCCATACCCTCCAGAGACCAGTCATGCCACTTCTCCCCAGTGTACCTTGCTCTTTCAACTTCCACTTGTCTTATTTTTTCTGCCTAAAGTTTACTTCCCCTACATCAACCTTGTTAAGTGTACAATTCAGTGACATTTAGCACATTCACAATTGTATAACCATCACCGCTAATACCAGGACATTTTTATCACCCCAAAAAGAAACCCCATATCCATTAACAATCACTCCCTATCCCCACCCCCACCCAGGCAACCACTAACATTTTTAATTCTCTCAGGTATACATTAGAAGTTGGATATTGGATATACTGGAATTGCTGGGTCACCTGACAATTCTACATTTAACTTTTTGAGAAACTGACAAACTGTTTTCAAAAGCAGCTCCACCACTCCACATTGCCATCAGCAATGTATAAGGATTCGTTTCCCCACACCCTTACCAAGACTTGTCACTGTCCATTTTTTTATTATAGCCATCCTTGTGGATGTGAAGTGCTACCCTGTGCATCAACCTTTCCTACCTCACACTTCAAAGCACAGCTCAAATATGATCACCATGGAACTTCCTAACTTCCTAACATGCTCCAGGATAGGTTTAATTACTCCCTCCTCCACAGTACAATCATTTATGCCTCTAGTAGAGCCCATTCATTCAATATTTACTGAGCACCTACATGTCAAGCACCATTATAAACAACTAAAAACCTGTGCCCTTGTGGAACTTATTCTGATGGGGAGAGACAATAAGAAGCCTGTGACAGAGAAAGACAAGAACCATATGACTTCACTTACATATGGAATCTAATGAACAAAATTAACAAAAAAAAATAGAAACAGACTGAGAGAACAGGTTTACAGCTGTCAGAGGGGAGGGGGTTTGGGGGGCTGGGTGAAAAAAGGAAAAAAAATTCATAGACACAGACAGCAGTATGGTGACTACCATAGAGAAAGGGGGGGGGAGTAGAAGAGGGTAGAGGGGGGATAAATGGTGATGGAAGGAGACTTGACTTGGGCGGTGAACACAAAGTATAATATACAGTGTGCTAAAAAGTTGTACACCTGAAACCTATATAACTTTTACTAACCAATGTTATTCCAATAAACTCAATAAAAAATTTTATTAAGAAGTATGAAATGGTGGTGCTATGGAGAAAACTAAAGCATAGCAGGGCAACAGAACCTGCCAGTGGTGTGGTGGTGACAATTTTAAATAAGGTGTTCATAGAAGGCCTGAAGTCAACTTTGAACTATGAGAAATCCATGAGAGATGTCAAGTAGGCATTGGATAATGGGTCCGGAGTCCAGCAAATAGAGTCCGAGTAGATAGAGCAGAAGTGGAGGAGCTAACAAGGAACCAGAAACTCAAACTGAAGCGTGGCTGCTAAACTAGGCAAAAACTCAAGTGTGGTATCTTAAAAAGCAAAAATCTGTATTAGTTTTCTATTGCTGCTGTATTAGTACACATTTTTTGTTAGTGGCTTACTATCCTACAGTTCTGTGTTAAGTCCCACTTGGGACTAAAACCAAGGTGTTGGCAGGCTGAATTCCTTTCTGGAGGCTCTAGAGAAGAGTATTTCCTTGATTTTTCCAGGTTCTAGAGGCCCCCTTCCTCTATCTTCCAAAGTCAGCAACACTGCATCTTTCCAACCATCCTTCCCTAGTCACATCTCCTGACCTTGGCAGGGCAAGAGTCTCTGCTTTTAAGGATCCATGCAATTATCTCAGGCCCACCCACATAACCCAGGATAATCTCCCCACCTCAAGGTCCTCAACACAGTGACAGCCACAAAGTCCCTTTTGCTATGTAAAACATAGTACAGGTTCCCGGGATTAAAAATGTGAACATCTGGGGGAGAGGCACGCATTCTTCTGCCAACACAGTAAATGAACAAATGAATCATCAACTGTCATATGCTTATGTGTCACACAAAAAAAGGTTAAGGACTGAGAACTGACCACTGGATTAAGTACCATGGAGGTTCTGGTGACTAGGCAATTTCAGTGGAGTCAAAATCCTAACTGGAGTGGGTTCAAAAGAGGAAAGTAGAATGAACAGGGTTAAGATAACTGAGTTTTGCTACAAAGAGCAGAGGAAGGGGATAGTACCTGGAGGGAGGGATGTGGGTCAAACATCTTTTTCAATATAGAATAATAGCATGTTTATAGGCTCATAGGAATGACCTAGTAGAGGGAAATGAACAGGACAGAAGGGAGAATAGCTAAATCTGGGCCCACTGAGTAGGTAAGGGATGGAATCTAGTAAAAGTAGAAGAGCTTGCCCTAAGTAGGACAACAGTCTCTACGAGTGCAGGAAAGGCAGAGCATACAAGCAAAGATATAGATAAGTAAGCCAATGTGATGGTAGGAGCCTGTGGAAATTCTCACTTCTACTTTTTTTTTAAAAAAGGTCATAAGCTGAGTCTGAGGATGGGAAAGGTGTTAAAGTGTAAGAGCTTTCAAGGAGAGTGAAAGAGTATGAGATAGAGAAATGTAGTAGGATTGCCAGATGGTACAAAGGTCTACGATAAACACACAGGTCATGACTTCAGAGAGACAGAGTCAGCAAGTTCAGCTGCACAAGTGCCTAAGTGTAGAGGTGGCTTACTGAACTTAACCAAAAATGGAGATGAGCCAGGCAAATCCATATAATAAAGCAAGAGATGGGGCAAGGCAATTTAACTGTGTAGCCAAGTGACTGTAACTAACCATGGGACACTGAATCTAAACTGGATAATGGACATGAAGTAGAAAATTAAAGACAGGTGAAAGGATCAATAAATTAAGTCACACAGTACTGTTATCACTCACTGTGTTTATGTCTTACATAGCTAACTCCTCTTCTAGACAGGTCCTCCAAAGTGGGATTAGTGTCTTTTCCTTCTTGGTACTTGAGCACATAAGTTTGTTGTCTGAATGGATGGGTGAATTGCTTACTGATGGTTTAAGGGAAATTCCCCACCTCCAATCCTATGATATATAGAGTTCAAATAAAAAGTTACAATGCTTCATCAAAACCTAGGGTATAAACAAGTCCTTTGGAATGAGACAAGATACTGAATTCCTAGAGTGTTGTGCCCAAGAACTGAACCAGAAGATGTAGATGTATCCCAGTAAGTTTGCCCTTACTGAACACCTCGGTGGAATGAAATCTTTGAACTTCCCAACCTCTAATTATTTCACCTCCTTCCAGTAATTAGCAGGACTCAAAAGAGGCCTCGAGAATACCAAGTTTTCTAAGGAAACAAATGAAACTCACCCTGCAGTGAACAAATGCACAAACAAAGAGCATGTAAAATATGTTTATTGTTCTTTAAAAGGGTTCAGGGTTTGGTTTTAAATCAGGCTGCACACCTTTCATCAGTCTGACATCTCTCTCATCATGTCAAACTGGCTTCAGCTAGCAATACTTCATTAAATCCAAAAGATAAAAAAACTTAATTTTGAAGAAGAAAATCCAGTTCTGAGAACAATTAACATTAGTCTACAATTTAAAACAAAATGAGGGCTAATGTTTCATGTTGCTTTACACACCCTTCTCCTCATACAGAACCAGGAATGTAATTTTCCTAACTCAGGCAGGCACTGATACTGGCGGACACTGCACACACGCACATACACACACACACACAAACACACTTGTTTCTCTGTCTCTCCCCGCAAACAACAAAAATCAGAGCATGTCAAAGGGAAAAGGTTTGTTATGATACTGATCAAAACCCTTGGAGTCAATAGACAGTCCATCTGAGCTTAGAGAACATTCTGTTTTGATCTTAAGCCTATGTTAAAAGAATCTATTGTCATGTTCTGAAATAAAGAATTTTGGATAGTACCATCATTTTCCACTTTAAAATCCACTTTAAAATCCAAAAAGCATTATTTTGTTTTGTTTTCTGGGATGGGGGAGGAGACAATCTACAGATTTTCATTTAAAGAGCAAAACAACTCTGGCATAGGAGATAGGCAATTCACACAGCCAGCGAATGTCTGAGGTATCACCAGTGACAAGGTCTCGGTCCATTCCTACTGGCCTAGCTGATCCTAACAAAACGGGAAGTTTATGGCTCTGCATAGCAAATTCCAGCAGATGACCCTAAACCTTTAATCAGATTCTTAGAAGCAGAGCACTAAGAAATGTGTAATATTTAAATGAAGAGTGCAAGAGCCCCTGATGGTGTCCTTCAACTTGCTTTGTCGATACAGCCTGGTCACAACTGCCTTCCACAAAAGAGCAGAAAAACAGTTTTCTAGATCAGCACATTGAACCCCACAAAGAATCAGCAAAAATGATACTACACCAATTTCACTAGCAACATAGTCCTTTTGCTACTGGTTGGGCTGTTCTAAGTCTCTCTCCTACCCTGTTAGGCCTGTGGACACATACTCACTAGGCATTGTTGGTTTTATCTCATAAAGAACCTAGTAAGAAAATAACAAGGCAATCAGTGGTTAAACTGAACTGTACATATAGGGAGCAGTTTGGAAAATACTCATAACAGGCATTTTCTCAAGTCCAAAATATTGTGTCTTTGCTGCTACTCCTCTGTTCCTGAAAATTCAGAGTACAAATAAGTCCTAAAATAAAAATTTTAAACTACCAGTATTCTCTGGTATCATTAGACAGAAAAGCAGAGCAATGCTACATTACAGACCACAATTCTACAAGGTGTAGAAAGTGTGTTAACTCTGTCTGAACACATCTTTAGTGATGGACTGGAGTACTCCCCTTCAGAAAACAAGTTTCTGGAATACCCACTTAGCTTCATTGGTTGGGAAAGAGAAGAATTTGACTCTCAGCTAAGTCTGAAAAAAGAGACTCCTCTTAAAATGCCATTTCCCCACTAACTTACCAAAACAAAAACCCAAACAAAAGGCTCTTGGCTACTGTGCCTAATGTATAGTTTTCAAGAAAAGAAACTAACATGAATACCCCATCATCAGTAAAGACTAAAAATCACCTGGATCATATAATATATATGCCACTGCCTTTTTTTTCTTTTTTTCTTTTTTTTGGTGTTTTTGGTGGGTTTTTTTTGTGTGTTTTTTTCCCTAAAAGTGCCCCGGTGGGCTTAAGGCTGCCAGACTGCACGCACATCTACAGCAACAAGGGCTTCTCCTATTCCATCTACAACTTGTATCGGGAGGAAGAGTGGAGTAGGAAAAAGGAGAGGAGAGAGGAAAATTGTAGCCCCCACCCCCTAATCCCAAATAAAGAAAAAAGAAATTCCACAACAGGGAGATACATCTATGTGCCAAGCATAATGGAAGAGTGCGCTCCCCAAACAGAAGGTTCTGCACAGGCTAATGTTCTGCTGGTTTTCCTTGGAGACCTATTTTGAAAAAGTTAAAAAAGACAGGAGATTCTGAAATAATTCAATCTGGCAGAAATTCAAACTCCAACACTAAGAGCAAAACCATTCTCCACTGAATTAATCCCTTTTTTCTTTCTCTTTTTCTTTTCTTAAACATTTTATTCACGTTATAGAGGGATTTGTTTGTTTGCTTTTTCCAATCATTAGGAGAGTGGTTGAGGAGTACTGAATCCATCACTACTTTGATGACACAGTCAAGATTCCAGATTCACATTTCCAGGTACCAAGAGTTCCCTCTAAATGCCACAATCAAGTCAGCCTTCGTTTATGTTTCTTTCTACTGAACACAGCAATGCCCATTGGTATCTCTGAAGCGTAATCGCATCTTAGGTCGGTATTTCTCCAGGTAAAGCAGCTGTTTGGAATTGAATGCTCCCCTTCTTTTTCTGAAAATACAAGAATGGCAAACTTTATTATATAAAAAAAGAACTAATTCACTGAAATGCATTATTTACGGCCCAAAGCCACTCTAACGCCACAAAGCCAAAAATCAACGTATTTCCCATACAACATCATTTCTTAAGTTTAAATACGAACTTTCCAAGAATAGACAAAGTTTCTTTGCTGACTCTGATTAGTCTATTGTTTAATAAAAATAAGATTTATCCAGAGACATCTGACTATACTCTAGATTAACATATTCTTCAGATTAGAACTGGTAGCGAGTATTTATATGAAGCAGCAGGCGCAGACAGCATTCCTTGAAAGATGTTACCTTCCTAGAGCTGCTACCATTCATTTCATGCCCTGTCATTAATAGCCTTTTTTTTCCTTTTCTCCTCTTTTTTAAAGAAAAGAGGGAAAGGCTAAGAAAATAAATGCCAAAGAATTCTGGACAGCAAAACAGCAAGGCCCATCACTGGAGACTGAGGCCAAGATTCTGCCTGGGAACTACCATCCTGACTTTATGCCTCAGCAGGTCACTTATGAGTCCCAGGTGATTAACTTCTTCTCTATAGATTCTGGTTTGCCTCTGGGTTATAGACAGTTGCATATTAAAGGTATTTTGGACATCCATTAAGAGAGACACAAGACCACTGAGATTCTTCTACCTAGCTATTAATTTTAAAGATTCCTAGATATTCAAGTTATATACTGGATATATTCTACAATGTCCACATTTGCTGCTTAAACTAGAAAATCTTTAAATCTGGGAACCAGTAGTCTTACAAGTCTTTTTATCACTTGCTCTTTTTGATATCTTCAAACAAACAATATTTTAAACCAAAAACAGCAAATTATGCCAGTCTATAATGGGTACTTTCCATAATTCCTCTCTCTTATATGATCTTGCTTCATGTGTTTCTGAACATAAAACTTCATACTCACTGTCTTATAAACTGAACTGCATCTTCATACTTCATTCCACATTCAATCAAAGCAAGTGCAACCAGCACAGGTGCCCTGCAAAGAGAAACTCATTTATAAATATCCACACATCTTTGGAATTGAAGGATTTTTTTAAAATCCAGATTACATGTTACCAAAAATTGTCCCCAATTTTTGTTACAAATGGATTTTAATATATTTCCTTATCAAATACTAAAAAGATGCTAGAATTCAACAATATCCTTTTCGTAAGCTAGGAGAGAGTGTCAGAGAATTGGTAATTAGGAGCAGCCTCTATATAAATATATTTTTTAATGTCTCAAAGGAAATGAAGTTTTTTAAAAAGTCCAATTCAGGGCACTGACTTTGGACTAACCTAAATTGACCCAAGTCAAATTAGTAACACTACCACCTTTGCCCCTCAAGATAATGGCTGAAACTTAGAAACTTTACTAAACTATAAAAAAGGAAAACAGCATACAAAAGGGCTAAGGAGAAGTAAGAGTCTGAGTCACCACTGCCTGCACTAATGTTTTGAGTCAAAGTACACATCATAAATTGACATTTAACCTGCTGTTGATGAGAGTGTTGTAACACCATTCCATGCAATGCTTGAAGAAAAAGGTTTTAAAAAAAAATCAAAGTTAATTTTTGTTCTCCAACATATCTCCTTTTAGGAGTTTAAAGCTCAGTCATCTGCTTTCCACCTATTAACTTCCCATATATCTCAATCCAAAATTAACCATGTACAGATTTTTAAAATTTTGTTGCCTATTTCAAAGACCTGAACCTTTGGCTACTTGAAATGGGGGGAAAAAGAAAACATACTGAATTAAGACTGTATTTTTAGCTCAAAGATAAGATAATTACATTAAGTCAGTTTCAAAACAACTGAGCCATCACCCATATATCTAGTATGGTATCAGAATCAGACAACCAATGAAACACAAAAAGCAGCTCTGAGAAATCATATACCAGCTTTTGCTCTTATTTCCTTTCCTTTCAAGCAATTTAATATTTAGTGTAACAAATGCAAATTTCTACCCAAGTGAAATATCTGATAATGAATACACAGACGAAAGGGTAAGAACTTACCTTCCCAATCCTGCAACACAATGCACTGCAACACAGCAACCTGGCTCTTCACGAAATTTGGTTTTTAGTAGGTTTAGCCAATCATCCACTATCTGATTAGGGGGTGGTGCGCCATCATCAAATGGCCAATCCTGGAAAGAAAAAAAATACTTTACATTAAATTGGTATTGTTTCCAGGATTAACATCCCAATGCAGAATAGCTGCACAGTACACAGGGCAGGCCTAATTGAACTAACTATACCATATATACCTACTCTTTTTTTAAAAAATATATCTTTATTGATTTCAGAGAGAGGAAAGGACAGGGATAGAGAGATAGAAACATCAATGATGAGAGAATCACTGATAGGCTGCCTCCTGCCCGTCCCCAACTGGGGATGGAGCCTGCAACCCAGGCATGTACTCTGACCGAGAATTGAACCCTGATCGCCTGGATCCTAGGTCGACACTCAACCACTGAGCCACGCCCAGCCGGGCTATACCTATTCTTAATAACAGGATTCTGGCCACTCCTGAAAATGATCCAAGATCGAAATTCAAGTGTGTCAAATAACTTAGCCTTCCTCAATGAAGTGTAGTCAGAGTCTAATTTTATCTTATGGAAATCTCTTATCAAAGTGATAAGAAATTGGTGTTCCTCAACTATTTTATCTAAATAGATCCGTAAACATAGAGAAAACTGTGTTTAAAGCCAAGACAAAGTAAGAGAAGATACAACACTTGTCCATATGGTTTAAAAATCTATTCCGGTGCCCTTGGCTTTTGTAGGTCAGTGGTAGGCCCATGCACCAAAGGGTCAAGGATTCAATTTCAGGTCAAGGGCACATACCTAAGTTGTGGGTTCGCTTCCTGCCCCCTCGACGGGGCATGTGGGGGAGGCAATGAGTCAATGTGCCTCTCTCACACATATGTCTCTCTCTCTCTCTCCCTCCCTCCCTCCCCCCATCTTCCCTCTCACTTTCTCTGAAAAGCAATGCAAAAAATATCCTCAGGTGAGGATTAACAAAACAAAACAAAAAGTCCACTATGGCAAAGAAGTATACCAACAACTGGTAAGATTACTGGTCTCTACAAATATTTGTGAGGATTATCTCCCAAATAGTTCTAAGATATAATGTCTTTTCTTTAGAGAAAGGCTCTCGCCCGGCCGGGCGTGGCTCAGCGGTTGAGCGTCGACCTAGGATCCAGGCGATCAGGGTTCTATTCCCGGTCAGGGCACATGCCCGGGTTGTGGGCTTGATCAATGACTCTCTTATCATTGATGTTTCTATCTCTCTCTCTCCCTCTCCTTTCCTCTCTCTGAAATCAATAAGATATATTTAAAAAAAAAAAAAAGAAGAAGAATAGAGAAAGGCTCTCTGATAAGAAACCTCCAATAGCACACCATAACACAGAAACATACTATCATCTTTGGGCTTATAAATATATTTTTAAAAAGTCAAGTAGCAAATATTTTTAAAGCTGTGCCTAAATTATGCTTATCTCATTGAACAAGCACAGTGCCACATAATAGGGTGAGCAAACGAGACCTTTCTCTCAAGTATCCCTTTCTCTCTTTATATTCATCAAATTGGGCTGTTTTTTAATTAAGACCAACCCTTGCACATAGGTTGGTCTTAATTAAAAAATAGGTAGGTGTTTATCTTCCTTGCTACTTTGCAAGAGGTCCAAAGAAACTAACACAAATCAGCTTTAAAGAAAGGGGAAAGTGGATTCACATTTTACATACCCTCTTTTCTATCTAGCTTCAAGGACAGAAATGTAAAAACACAGGGAATTGTTTTTAAACAAAAGACTATTCTGATGAAATTGGATAAGGACACTTTAAGATACTAGAGAAGGAAAAAGAAAAAAGTGACAGAGCATTAAATTGATTCTGCATTCATTATTGGCACCACTAAAGCCCTTCATGTAGCTCATCAGCCATGACAGTACATTATGTTTGATTTGTCAACTACACCCCATAATTAAAGGGCTGTCCATATCATTATTATAAATGTAACCACAGTTTAACTGTAAATAGCAGTAAAACCAGTAAGTACTTTAGTCGAGTTTACGTCTTCTAATACTCCCTAAAATGCACCTAGTTAAGAAACAATAACACAAAAATGCTTCACTTACTTATATAAGCAGTTTCTATTTAAAACAATCATTAAAGTAATAATTTAGAAGCATCTGAACATTAAATTGACATAGCTGAAACCACCATTATTAGTCTTTTTCAATGTGCCTCTGATTTGTAAGAGTACTGGTCAAAGGAATGAAGGGTCTTATTTTGGGGATATTCTCTCATACAGTGTCCCAAACCCTCTTCACCTAGCAAAAGTAAATTAACAGTCCATCTTAAAATCTGTCTGGGAAAAGGAAAGAAATTTCAAACTTAATTTTAAGTGCCCTTGTTTTTTCAAGCTTAAGTTATCATCTAATCATAGCTATTTAAAACAAAAGCCTAGATTTAAAGGCCTGGAATAAATCCCAGACCTATCGGCATTTTCTACAAACTACTTCAAGTTCTTTAGTTCATTTCTATTTCATAAAGGTGTTCATAAACATTACTGGGTCAAACAGACTACAGTCAATCCATTTTCTCACCCTGCCATCTATCAAAACAAACGTATTTTTTATCTATCTACTGGAGAACATACAGTAGCTCTCCCTTATCCACAGGGGATATGTTCCAAGACTCTCAGTGGATGCCTGAAACTGCAGATAGTGCAGAACCCTATATATACGTTTTATCCTGTACATACAAACCTATGTTAAAGTTTAATTTATAAATTAGGCACAGTAAGAGATTACCAATAACTCATAATAAAATAGAACAATTAAAACAATATACTGTAATAAAAGTTATGTAAATATGGTATCTCTCTAGCAATTTTTACATTTTTCAGTCCAAATCTATTCCTGAATCTGTGTAACCATCTCTTACTTGTTTGGTGTTACTTGTTTCAGGGGATCCCTTGCTGAAGTGTTCATATAGGCTTAATGCTTTCCAATGCAACATTTTGCCATCAATTGGAATATGTTTTCTGTTCATGTCTTCCATGCACAAATTTAATGCCATTTCCATTTTAACTAAGCACTTATCATGCACTGTGGCTGTAACTTTTGCAGTCTGAGGTGCAAAAGCAAAACCTGCACAAATTTCTTTTTCCTTCTTCACAACTTCACAGATAGAAGACTCATTCCTACTGTGACCATAACAACCTCAGCATGCTTTTTTTCTTTCCTTATTAAGTCGAGAACTTTCACATTTTCACTTAAAGGAAACACTTTCAGACTTCCCTTTGGCATATCTGAATTGCCAGTATCACTACTCTTGCACTTTGGGGCCACTTTAAGTAAAATAAGGGTTATCGGAACACAAGCACTGCAATACCATGACAGTCAGTCTGATAACTGAGGTGGCTACTAAGTGACTAACAGTAGGCAGCATATACAGCGTAAATATGCTGAAAAAGGAAGGATTCAGGTCCTGGGTGGGACAAAGTGAGATTTCATCACTCTACTCAGAACGGCACACAATTTAAAATTTATCAACTGTTTATTTCTGGAATTTTCCATTTAAGAATTTAAGACCACAGTTGACCCCTCAAGGTAATTGAAACTGTGGAAAGCAAAACCGCAGATTAAGGGGGGACCACTGTATTCACACGGAAAAAAACTTGTAATTCAGTCTAGCTTCAGAAGTTAACATTTTGTTTTGTTTAAACACAGGGCTACACCAGAAGTTAAATTTTTGGGTTTTTGTGTGTTTTTTAAACACAAGGCTACATTTTACAAATGTTTATACTTATCCCCAGTGATTTCCAGACCAAACTTAAAGTGATTTAAAAATGAGAATGCAAGCAAATTACTACCATACCATTCTATTCAAATACATTTGAATACACAGTATGGTTTAAAAACATAATGCTTGGCTATTTATTCTTCTATTTCCACCAAAATGAAAGTGAGGAAACTTTATGGGTCAGATAGAAGATGACTGCCTTACCAACAGGACATTTATTTTGTTTGCACGAACAGCCTTCCCAGCTACTGACCAATTGCAATAAAGACTACAGAACTACCTCTCAATAAAAAGTAGGAATATAACCTTGCACCAATGTCTTCTTTATTATTTTCTTCCTCACTGAGTACTTTAAAAAGTCTCCAGTTTTCATCCTACTTCACTGCCTTCCCACAATCAAATCAAATAGCTCTAAAACACCTAAGGCTACAAGGTCATTTCATGACATGCTCCTGTAATTTAGACAACTACCTAAGGAAAAAGGTATAAAATTGTACCTAATATGAGGCTCTTGTTTTCTAAAATAAAACAGCATATACAGAGGCTAGGGAGGATTTTATTTTAAAATAATACCAATCACTTTTTGTTCAAACTGAACTATGAAAATCTAATCATACAAAAGCTTCTTAGAAACCTAAAAAAGTATCAGAAACTATGATGATAACTATGGAGCAAGATGCCTTCCCCTTCTCCCTTCTTATCCTCTTCTCCCACCTGTTTGTCCCCTACAAGTTAACTACAAAATATTAAGTAACTAATTTGTACTTGCAAAGTAAGAGAGAATATTTCCATGTGACGTAAGAATGTCTAATGAAAATTACTTGCAGTTAGATTTAAACTGGTAGCCTACAAACAAAAGCCAACTATTGTATTAATTTCCTAGAAAAAATAAAGTGCAAATTTCTATTTTCCTAAAATAATTGTTTACTAAATTTTACCTTTTTAAAAAATATATATCTTTATTGATTTCAGAGAGAGGAAGGGAGAGGGAGAGAGAGAGGTAGAAACATCAATGATGAGAGTCTGATCAGCTACCTCCTGCACGCCCCTGAATGGAGACGGAGCCCACAACTCGGGCATGTGCCCTGACCAGGAATCGAACTGCAATCTCCTGGATCCTAGGTTGATGCTCAACTACTGAGCCACGCTGGCCAGGCTAAATTTTACTACTTATTGAAAATACCCTGCAAGTGTACACTTTAAGGGCACAAATGACCAAAACTGCCAATCCAAAAGAATTTAAAGGTTGCTATGAATACTGTATTCTCGTAGTGTAAGTTCAAAAAGCAAAACTACTGAGTGCCAAATTTTATAAATATCTATGTCTGAAAGGTGCAACTTGTTTGTAATAAAAAATTAAAACACTACACACTCACTAGAACGTGGATTCCTTCTTTTTCAACTGGAGCTTTATCATACGTAGCATCACAAACTCGAACCAAAGTTGTCACTCCATACTTCTTAAGTTCCTTTAAAGAAAAACAAATATAAGGGAATTTGCTTTTAGAATCTGCAACCAAAGCTTTAAAAATGTACTACTTTAAAACAATGAGACATCATTCTTCAACAAAAATCAACATCATTCTCATTATGCCAACATATAATGGGCACTCTTGCACTCTCAGTAGAAATGTCAGTAAGACTCAGCTTTATAAAGGGCAATTTAGTAGCATAACACAGAAAATTTAAAAGAACACATATACTTTGACCTAGAAGTTCTACTTCTGGGAATTTTTACTAACGAAATAATTCAAGATATACACAAAGATTTAGGTGCCAGCATGTTCAGCACTGTTTGGAAAGGTAAAAACCTGGAAACATTAATGGTCCAAATGGGATTGGTTAAAGAAAGTATGCGCCATCCATACAGAATACTGTAACAGCTATAAAAATAGTACTAAGGAGGTTGGGGGAAGATTTTTTTTTTTTAAATATGCAGTGTGATCCTATCTATATGTATATTTATAAGTATGTGTATGAAGAGAAAAAACATCTAGAGGCCAAGTATTAACAGTTAAGTATTTTTAAAGTGTCCTTTGCTTATCTGTATCTTCTGACTTTTATTTGGTAAACACATTGCTTTTTTTAATTTAAGGAAACAAAAGTTATTTTGAAATTAAGATTAAAAAGTGGTATTATATTACAAAGCCAATTAACAAATAATTATAGCCCGAAGCCTTGCTCCTTTAAAAACTTTCCTACAATAATGCCTAATCCAGTGACTACCTATCTTCAAGGCACCACCATGTTTTTATAGTTGCAAGACGACAGTGACTTCTGCCACTTTTGGAATCTATGGCCAAGGAATCCACAGGCTGAAAATAGTATCTCATAATTCAGCCAGGCTTAAAGGTGACTGAACAACCTAAGGACACACAAGCCTAAAATCAACTTGTACACTGCACACAAAGTTAAGAAGCTCAGGACTTATTAAGTATAAATAAGCAGGAACAGTAATATCCTACAAGAAATGTCCATCATTCGGTTATCTGAAGTTATTTTAATTGCTAAAGGACTTTATTTTTCACAAAAAAAGCCTTCTTATAAAACATGTTCAGGAAAGTTAAGTATTATATTAAATCAGGAATTTCAAAATACAAATAAAACCCCATTGAAATGAACTTCATCAAAAGTGGTTAGAATATTTAAGGTAGAATATTTGAGGTAGACAAGGGTTTTAGTGTCAGAGACAGTTCTATCACATCTGTGTGCCTTCAGGCAAATTATTAAATTGCTCTGACTTTCAGTTTCCTCATTTGTAAGAGGGAGATAATAAGAGTACCTATATCTCACAGTTATTACAAGGAATAAATGATATACTGAATAAAATTGCTTATTGTAATGCTGGGTACAAAGTGTTCAATAAATATTTTTATTTTTGAAAGTATGATCAAAGAACTGCTAATAATGTAGAAAGGGTATAAGAAAAACATAGTACTAGATAATCCCAAATTCCATAAATGTTCTTTTAAAAATCTGTTATAACTAATCCAACCCATTTCAAAAAAAGATAGGATGGGATGACCATTCATATGCCAATCACGAAAATAAATAGCTTTGTGATGAGTTTATATGGTGTTAATTTTTAATGGGATTTTACCTATATATCAATCCAAAAAGTACACCATGCTACAATCTTACCTCTGTGAACTTGTTGAGGGTAGCATTGGTAGGGTTGTGAGTTATCAGAAAACGCATGTTCTCATAGGAGATCTCCACAGGGGCTGGACGGTTCATTATGGCAAATAAAAAGTGTGAGCGTGCGTGTGTGAGTGTGATGGGGAAAATGAAAACAAAAAAAATCAATAAATCCTGAAATGTTTCACAGCAGAAAACATTAAAAAAGACCACTAAAATGCCTATTATCAATCAGTGTTTTCTCTATTCAACGTGTTTATTCTTTAAGAAGCTTCTCTCTTCAAGATAAGCAGAAGTATTCAGAATCCACTTGAATCCAAATTCAACTTGGGCCTCAATGTCTGTAGATGGATACCTTCGGACTCCAAAAACATCCAACTACATACAAAACTTAAGCAGCCTTTACTACATTTAGGCACTAGTGAAACAAGTTAAAAGTGTAGATCACTTTCCACTTTTATTTACTTGATGCTTAATTTTACTGGAGTCATTAAAAGAAATATGCTTGCAATAAAAAAAAAAAAAGCCAACTATTTCTGAGGCCAGTCTCGGTGTCCAGAGTCTTCAAGGCAATGTTAATTATGGCACATAGAACCCCCCAAGCTCACTTGTCAGCAAAAACGCTGTGCTGAGCCTGGCAGAAGTCTGCCCTCACGCTCAGAATCGCCATAAATGTGCAACGTATATTCCAACGAAAAACCTGAAAGAGAAAAGCATAAGTAAAATGAACTGGAGGTTGATAGCATCGTAAACACAATGCTCAAAGTCAAGAACATTCTTTATGAGCCTAAAGACATCTGAAATGTCACCAATTTTAAATTACTGCCATCTATAAAGAATAGGATAAAAGTGTATACCAAGAGTCTTAAGAACCAGGGATTCAAAAGTCAAGTATGTGTGTGTGTTTTTCAAAACAGGATCCAAGAAACAAAGTTTCTGCGCTAACAAGATTATTTTTAACTCAAGTCATATGTTTTTATTGATTTTAGAGAGAGAGGAAGGGAGAGGAAGAGAAACATCAATGGGCTGCCTCCTGCACACCACCTACTGGGGACCAAGCCACAACCTGGGCAGGTGCCCTGACTGGGAATTGAACCTATGACCGTTTGGCGTATGGGACAAGGCATAACCGAGCGACACCAGCCAGGGCCTCAAGTCATTTTTAAATGATTAAAAGATCCTTAAAGAAATTTTCCCTCCATGGACTCCTCACAAAGTTCACAATGATCTCCTTTTTCTGCTTTGATGGTTAAGTCTTTCACATACACTCTTTGCTTAAAATAAGATAAATCTATACATGGATGGAGGATATTTACCAAAATTCCACTTTGAGGATTTAATTCTTTCTATCCAAAATATATGCATTGGCCCCCAATTAGGATACTAGTCCATAAAGCACTTCTTTCAAAAAATTATCTTCTTTTCCTCACAACTCTGAGTAGTTGTTACTACCTATGAGGAATGAGGAAAGAAGATCAGAAAAGTGAAGTGACTTGTCTAAGGTGAATGAGTTAGCTGAGCCCAAATTCTAAACCAAGTTTTCTGTTAGTTCCACGTTTTTCCCAATGTAACATAATGTCAGCTGAGACAACCAATGTGTAAAACCCAACCTCTCATTTTCTAGTCCAGTTTACCTTTTTACTATTTCTCACACCACTACCTCTGAAGTACAAAAGCATTTAAAGTTCGATTCACACAGCGTTCTCCTGCCCAAATATTAATCCCTACCAAAAACAAGGCAAGAGAAGTGGTAGAATTTTAACATTATTTTAGGCCTGCTGTTTTGAAACACAGTAATCTTTATAGCTGGCTCAGTCAGTGTCAACATAATCATAATTTCCTCTGGAAACAGGGATCGAGTCAAGTTCTTTCACTTGCCTCTTTCTTAAGCCCCCAATAAATGCTTAATTAGAAGTTTCTAAAAAAGATAAATGTGATCAGACAGAAAAAGACATGAAAAGATAGGACCATTTTCAGAAGAGACTGAAATATAGATTAAAAAGAACCTGGGCTTACAAACTTTCAAGCCTATTCATCTATCCTCAAGTCTTCTTTTTATGACTCTTATGGTATTTTATTTTGTAAGTTACATATATGTGATGTTATCACCATGGACACAAGCACAAAACTACAACATTCCTAAAATATGAAAGACATAAGAAATTCAAAATGGCGTTCTAAGAACTTCAGTAACTCAGCAGAATGACTTACCCACTGCAGGGGTGGGGAACCTTTTTTCTGCCAAGGGCCATTTGGATATTTACAACATCATACACGGGCCATACAAAATTATCAACTTAAAAATTAGCTTTGAAAAAAGCTCCCAAATTTATTGACTTTCAAGTCCCACTTGCGGTTGCCTTGGCAGGGCCAGACCAAATGATTTCGCAGGCCTGATGTTCCCTACCCCTGCACTACAGTAAGAACACAAAACTTCTATACTCAAACTGAGAAAAACAAAAATACAAACCACCACTCTTCCTAACTCATAATTCTAACTGTAACTCCAAAACACAGCTACCTTAGATTGCACATTTCATAGAGTACTCCTTGCAAAGTCAAGGAATTTTTTTTTTTTAATCCTCACCCAAGGATATTTTTTCCATTGCTTTTCAGAGAGTGGAAGGAAGGGGGGGGGGGGAGGGAGGAGGAAGGGAGAAAGAGAGAAACATGGATATGAGAGAGACACATTGATTGGTTGCCTCCCACATTCTCCCTGATGGGGGCAGGAACTGAGCCTGCAAATGAGGCACGTGCTCTTGGCCAGAATCAAACCCGGGACCCTTCAGTCAGTGGGCCAAATTCTCTAATCACTGAGGCAAACCGGCTAGGGACAGTCAAGGAATTTTAAAGCTAGAAGAAACTTACGAAATCAACTACTCTGACCTTTAAAAAAAAATAAAATAAAAGATGTTTGGGATCCAGAGAAGTCAAAATGTCGGGCAGATCAAAGACAAGAGCCCAGGTCTACTAACTCCCTGTTTATTTTTCCTTCAATTTTGACTAATGAAGGTACCCACATATTTGTCATAATCTTTTTCATGTAAGTATAATTTTCAAATATTTGTTTGGATGTTCATCTGCAACTGTGACCTTATAATAAGGGGAGCAAAGATTAATAAGGTAACTACTCAAAGAACAATGGTTTGCATGCAGTGCAGAGCAAAACACAAGGAAATTCTAACCTGTTTGAATCCCTTTGGTTTAATGATGTTATCGCACCTAATTTGTGTGTCAGCTGAGTAAAGGCACTGAAAGACGTCCATTGTAGTGATGGCCAGGGTTAAAAAGTTACAGCCTAGCATTAAGTTTTCTACCTTGTCTCCAGTGTTTGTCTGCTCAGCAAACAGAGCAAGCTTTATCCCATCTTATTCCTCCCAAGCTCATTTTGGAAGGACCACTTCCAGGGTTAAGGATAATTCATTATTAGGTTTTCAATTCTTAACGCCATACTGAGATACCCAGCAAAAAAACTTCTGCCAAATGAAACAGTATGTTCTATCAATGTTAACAGATACATGATAAAAGCAAGCTTCTGCTCCTTCCCCCACACACAAGAATTCAACTACACATCAACAGTTAAATGTTCTTGCACCTGTGAATTCAGATAACTAATGTTAATTCCTGTGACATGCATAAGAATGCAAAGCAAACAGTCTGTAAAAAATCATAAACAATGTACCACAGCTGGAAAGTCTTTTAGCGTAAACTTAGCACCTGTACCCCTTACAGAAAAACCTTCTTCTAAAGTTCTCTCTCTGGCATTAACTCTGCTCTATCTACTTAAGTAAAAATTGATTCTTGCTTTAATTTACCTGGTGATGGAAGAGGCTGGTTTACTGGACAAATAATAGTGGCTAAATTCAAATATGCATCTAAATATTCTCTCCACTCTTTACTTTTATCTTTTATGGAACCTAACTTTTAAAATGTTGCATTTTGGGATATTTCCATTTTTCACAAAAGAATGTAACTTCACTGAAGGATTAGAAAGGATGGTCTGTGAGAGAAAAATCCTTTTAAATTAAGGAAAAGGGGAAGGGAGAAAGAGAAAAACAAAGAAAGGGGGCTGGAAGAACAGCAAGTAAGCAGAGGCCTACCAAGCTAAGCTAGTGCACTGCCAATAAGACTAAGTCAATAACAGAAGCCAAACCTCAGTTCTCAAATGTTTCCCATCTCAGACAAGTCTCTTCTCACCCCAACCACCCTTTCCCACTGATACCTGTATGATCAGTCACCTGTCTCCCAGGCAACAAACAAAAGAAAGAGTGTGCAAGTGTGAATCAGTTTACCACTGTGAACATCTCAGGAAATCGTGCTGTGAATATTTTCATGTTTTCTGCCTTTGTTGCTGCTTATTATTAAATTTTTATTTTTCACTGTACATTTCATTTCCTTTTATTTTTAAAGTGTTTATTTATAGACTAAACAATACATTAAAACAGGGAATCATTTGGGGGTCTAGAACAGATTAATTCAATTTACATTATTTGTAATGGGAAAAATGCTTGGGTTTTCAAACAACCTTCTAGAACGAATTAAGTTCCAGAACCAAGATTGTTAGAGTTTAAATGTCTAGTGTCACTACTCTACTAATATAGACCTAGATAAGAATCAAAAACCAGAAGGCATAAAATACAGTAAACCCTTAATTTTGCAGGCCTTGATTTAACGAACTTCAGATTTAACAGACAAAATTTTCAGTCCATATGTCATCTGTGAAAATTAATACCCTGTTAATTTTAAAATGCTTTCAACCAAGATTTGCTTATAATTAACAGGTTATTTTTTTGCTATTAATTCATTGTTTTTTAAAACAAATTTTAGTGAATAAGCTATATGTTGGAATAAACACTATAGTAATTTCGCTAACATAAATATTACAAATCTACAACTATAGTCTACATATTTAAATCCAAGACTCACTGCTTGTAAACAATGTTCAGGGAATGATTAGCACGTGATCATATGGCATCACTCGAGGTAACTGATTCTGTTGTCACTTGGTGTGACTTTCTGCAGATGTTCCAACATGTGCTAAGCCATGCATGCCCCAGCCGTGTGCATTTGTTTACTCATGGTGACTGGTAAATGCACCCCGTTTACTAGACCTATTCAGTATAAATTTTAAGTTACGGAAATACACATAGAAAACTTTTCTGTGAAATTAAAACTTTTAATACATACTTAATTTTAACTATACAAACAAGTCTATATAAGTAAAAACAGGTAAACTAACTAATTTGTCAATTTTTTAACAAGCGCATTCGGAAAACCTACTTTATTATATAACACACTTTTAGCTTTAAGGGACACCCGCTCACCCAAATTAGTCTGTTATATCGAGGTTTTATTGTAATACAATATCCATTATTTAATTATGGCACATTTGTAAAATGGAAAACTATGCAGAGGTCAAAAAGAATAAAACAGATTTATATGAACTGTTATGGAAAGATGGCTAATTATCAAGTAAAAATAATTATGCTATACGTTAAGTCCTGCACCTGAAGAATTCTTTCTTCTTGGAGTGTTTTGGGATTTGAAAATAATGGTCTACTCCCAGAACCTACTGTCTTCTCTACTGAAGAACCCAATGTAGAACTGACACTGACATTTTTATTACTGCTTTTATAAGAATCAATAGGTATCTAAATGTTAAGGCATGTATGATCTTTGATAAAGTATTTTATCTTTTCAAATTAAGTTGAATAAAAGTTTCAATATCTTGCCTTAAATTGGTTAACCAGTCTTGTCTAGGACTCAAGTACTATGGCATTTAAAAAATAAAACATTCACAATTTTGATACTTAGACTTCAGACCAAAAAGGACTGAAGCCACACTACTATAATTTATAGATTAACTTACATGCTGTTTGACTAGCTGCGCAAATATGAATGAATATGACAACTAGTCTAGCCTATAAGAACCAAATACTTTATTAAGATAGTGAGTAAAGGTATTTTTATTAATACCTTGAATATATTCAGTGGACTGGATGTGACTTCATAACTGTACTACAATTTTATTCAAATATTTCTGGAATAAGAAAGATGGCTAAGAAACACTACTAAGTGAAAAGAGCAAGGTATGTAACAGTGTGTATAGAAATATTTGTGAGTCCTATATATGCTTTCATATCCACAAACTATCTGGAAAATTATAAAGATAAGAGGTAACAGTGGTTGCCTGGGAGCTAAAAGCCAGGAGCATGATTTACCTTATCATAATATATACTTTTTGAACTGTTTCGATTTTTTTCCATGTACATATGTTATCTTTTTTTAATTCTAGGATGATAAAGAACCTATAATGAGGTACAATCTAATTACATTCTTAACAGTGCTATAACCATGGGATTACAAAGAGCCACAAGAGGGCTAGCCCCTCTGTTCCAGGCAGGCCTATACCTATATATGATTCTAGAAAGACAGTGTTTTTTGTTAAAGATACTAAATTATTAAAAAATTCAGGTACTGCTTTGGCAACTGTAATTCTAAGTTCAAATATAAATATACAGAATTCAAGGGCGTGATGGAACTTTACATATCAGCCTCACCTAAAGTAACCCAAACTTACTGGGCATCCTTTGAAAATCCTGTCAATCCACTCACATCAAGCTTTCCACTGAAAAATCACCTCTATTTTCAAATTAAAGCAAATGATACAGTAAACCCTCTAATTTGATGGGCTATGCCAAAATTAAAACAGTACATTATAATATAAATGCACAATAAAGTATTCTAGATATAAGAAAAAAAAATCTAAAAGCAAAGGTCTGACAAACAAATAAGCATACACTTACTGTTATTTTTCTTAACCAGAAATTCTACAGGAAGTCATGCAAATTTGAGTTAGCTTGGTTTCTACAAACAGGCAACATGAAAGCATAATACTGTATATAAGACTAAAACCTTGCAACAATTTTTTCCTAAAACAAATTTATTTCACTTTAACAAAGACACCTGCACTTCCCTTAAAGTATGAATAATCTGTCAACAGTAAAAAAATTCATTCTCTGAAGTTAAGACATTTTTTCCTTGCAATTTGGCTAGTTAAGAACTTATTAATTCAGCCTGGCAACTGTTGCTCACTGACTGAGCGTCAACCCATGCACCAAAAGGTCTCTGGGGTTTTATTCCCGAGCGGGTTCAATCCCCAGTAGGAGATGTGCAGGAGGCAGCTGATCGATGTTTCTCTCTCATCAATGTTTCTATCTTTCCCTTCCTCTCTGAAATCAATAAAAACAAATTTTTAAAAATAAATTAAAAATTTAAAAAGAACTTATTAATTCAGCCCTAGCTCAGCTGGTTAGAGTGCCGTCCCCATACGCCAAGGCTATGGGTTCAATCCCTGGTCAGGGCACATACAAAAATTAACTGGTGAATGCATAAATAAATGGAACAACAAATCGATGTTTATCTCTTTCTCTTGCCCTTCTTCTCTCTAAAGACAATAATTTTTTAAAAGCACTCAATAAAAATTTGCTGTTTACCCACCATTTAAAAAAATAATTTATTAATTTAAATGTCTATTGGACATTATACTATGTGTCACATACTCTTATAGTTGCAGCAAGAGCCGTAAACAAAATAAACAAAAACTGTTAGGATGGATCTTATATTTTTGTAGGCAGAAGACAAAACATGCCACTGCTATGGAGAAAAATGCAAAGCAGGGGAATCCGCAGCGCCTCCAATTCTAAATAAGGCTATCAGGAAAGGCCTCACTGAAAAAAGTGACATTTTATCCAAGACCTGGGGGTGTGAGCCAAACAGATATTTGAGGGAGCATTCTAGGCTGCTGCAAAGGTTATGAGATGGGATCATGCTTGGAGTGCCCTTATAACAGCAAGGGGGGCCAGTGCTACCAGAACAAAGAAGGCAAGGGAGTAAAAAGGGTCAGAGAAATAAAAAGAGAGCCTATAGGCCAATATTTGGCTTTTATTTTGAGAAAATGAGATTTCAAGCAAGAGTGACAACTTATGCTTAAAAGGCTCACTCTAGCTGCTATACGGAGACAGATTATATGAGTAGTAAGGGTGGAAGCACAGAGATCAGACAGGAGCCTACTGCTATAATCCAGGAAAGAGACAATGATGGCTTGGACCAAGATAGTAGAAATACAGAATATAAAAAAAGATCAATTTAAAAGTATACTTTGAGGTGGAACCCAAAAGGATTTGTCCACAGGCTGGATATGGGGTCTAAAAAAAAAAATTAAAAAAAAAAGTTAAGGCTCTAAGTAACTTAAGAACTCATAAATGCCTCACAACATTCAGAAACTATTCAGACAACAGACCATAAAATCTTCACTAGCTATCAAGAAAGAAAAGTAGGGAAATTCTTCTGTGAAGTATTACTGTATCTACTGCATTATGACGATTTGAGAGAAAAAAGTATCTTAAGACTTGTAAACTAAAGAGAACTCAACTTTGCTAATTAAACACTCATCTTCTGGGTGAACTGGTTTCAAGCTGAAATTTTGCTCATCTTTCATACCCTGCTCCCAACTCATCAGAGCCCTGTAGAATCAAGAGCTCTATTCTCTGTGCTATGTATCTTTCTTCATCCCTCTGTTGCTGCATTTATCGAACTAAAATTGAATACATGTGGGTCCTTGAACTGAGACAATTCAAATTAATGTTAGTTCTCCTGCCCTACTGACTACAGTCCTAGGGAGCTGATAAGGAAAGAGGTGTCCATTAAATTCTACACAAATTAGGATCTAAAATATCTGTAAACAAGCTAAAAATAGCAAGATGCTTCTTTACTGCTAAAAAAAAAAAAAAGTTTCATAGTTACTCCCTGGGTTATTCCTACTTTTCTACTTCCTCATTTAAGGAGGGAACTTGAGAATCAAGTTCCAGTACAGAAATCAATAATCAGTTCTATAAAAAGAAATTATGACCTTGATGGTGGGAAAATATCTTAACATTTCAGAACCACTCAGAAAGGAAAGGAAAGCAATTAACCAACAACCACACCTGCTTCTGAGAACTGTGACAGTTATTTACTGAAGTCCTGTGGGCCCTGTTCCCACTCAAATGAAAAGGGAGTGGTTTTCAAGTTTGTATGTACCCTGGTGATTAGAAGTAGTCCTTTTCTAGTAATTCCTACCTCTACAAATAAGACAAAAACTGCATTAAATATTTTCATGCTACATTTGAAAACACTTTTCAGTTTTGTACTCCACTGTTCAAGATTAGCAATTCTCCAGCCAAATCTCTTGTCCAAATTGTTGTTTTTCCTTTCATTAATAAATTTAAATGGTGGTAACAGCACAAGAGCCAATTTTTACTTTTTCTAAAAGATTATTTGAATACCAGTAATAACATTAAAAATCTCAACAGTACAATTCTAATACTGGGCATTAATCTTATTGTTCTCAGTGAATCTTTCAAAAATTAAGTTAATTAGGTCTATTGTTTATATTCATTCATACTTTCATTTCCAGGCAAAGGTATCATGGCTATCCTCTCCAGACTTTGGTTATTTCAAGACTCCCAAGTCTCTTTCCTACTAAGTTTAAGCACATTCTTTTCCTAACTGTGGTAAGCCTCCTTTATACAATAAGAACTATCTCAAACTCAGCTGCATTCCCATAAAATTAAATCCCAATGTTTGTTTTTCTTCTTTGCTTCCATCTTTCTCTCTTCAGTCTCAAAAGGCTAAGTAATTGTCCTAGAGAACAATTTAGGTCTTAATCATCTTAATTTAGTTTCTAACATCGCTATACATACGTTAACCCAAGAACCACTGATTCAATGACTTCTTTAATAATAAAAAACTGTATCTGAGGTTCTAAACTTCAATGCAAAAAAATTTTTAATGCAACTGTAATAAAGCAAATTCAGTAGGAAAAAATTCAAAAGGACACCTGGATTTACCCTGTCAACACCACTCTGAAATGTTTTCTGACCTCTATCAGGATACTTTGAATGGCTATAACAGCTGCAAGTTCCCTGAGGTTGAAAAATAGATACTTGGGAAAAGGTTATTTGAATCACCTTTCAAAATAACCTACAGCACAGGAGCAGCATGCAAAGCAGAAACTTCCAGGCTATTGTTAGCATTATTTAAAATACGTTTCAGAACTTAGCAGTTAATGGGTCAGCTTAATTCTTTCATTTCCCTATTTTGTCAAATATATTGGTCCTGTTCAAGTATTTACCACCAAAAGAGGGGAGGAAGCTCTCTATGTCAGGATATGGAATAAAAAACATTCCAAATACCGTCTTGTCAGCACAAATTCTTTTGTTTGAGCCCCAGAAATTTTTCTGCTGTTAGGGCATTTTGGTTCAAGTTCCCCCTAAAACAGGGTAAATTACACTTCACTTCCTCTCCTAAACTTACTTCTTCTAAATCACATTATACTTCATAGCCATCTCTCTGTGTACTGAGTCTAGTACAAGATAAATAGGCAAGACCCCAAATCATTCTATTTGAAGCTGCTGGTGGCCTTTTAAAATATACTGTTTATTCACGATTTGCCCAATAATAGCTTGATGTTTATCTTCATAAAACACAACATTCACAATCTTTAAAAACTATACAGTTGGCCCTAGCCGGTTTGGCTCAGTGGTTAGAGCGTCAGCCTGTAGATTGAAGGGTCTCTGGTTCAGACTCCAGCCAAGGGCAAGTACCTCAGTTGCAGGCTCAATTCCCAGCCCGGTCGGGATACGTGCGGGAGGCAACGAATCAATATCTTTCTCTCACATTTATGTTTCTCTCTCCCTCTCCCTCCCTACTACTCTCTGAAAAGCAATGGGAAAAATATCCTTGGGTGAGGATTAAAAAACAAAAAAAACAATGTCACAATAAAGGGAATTACTATAGGATAATCAAATAATGGTTTAAGAAAAACCTATACAGTTGTTTCACATTACATGTGAATGTGAAGTAAAAATGGTGAAATACTCTATAATGCCGTGTCAAGGGATAATTATCCTTTACTCACTAGCTTAGTTCAATTTCAACATGGATTCCCCTTCCTTCTCTTCCCACTTAAAGAATGCAAAATTTTTTTTTAAATGCAAAAAATAATCTTTTTTGTCCTCTACCTCCACATACTTACTGAGATGAAAGGCAACATACCACCTCTGAATGATACTAAAATGCAGCACATCCAATCTTACAAATATTTGTGGAGTTCTGTGTGCATACCATACAAACATCCAGAATCAAGATCCTAAAACAATCAATGTGGGCAAAAATATTTGATGATAGGCATTAAAATTTCATACTGATACCACATACTTTGAAGGTACAAAGTAAGTGTGAGTAGAATAAAGTAGGATTAATTAAGACTTCTGAGGAAAGGTAAAACTTTTATCACAAGACCGGTAGAGACAGCAAAGGGCCATGGTAGCATAACTTGGGAAAGGACCTAAGTCTGTGATTAGATATATCTGGTAAGGACTTGACCATGCTGAGAATTTCAGATCAATTCAAATATAATAAAAGCTCTTAGGAATTTAAAAGCAGAGTAGTAGTCAGGAAGCAACTCTTTGCTCCCTGAGAGAAAGCAAATATAGCTGACTCTTGAACAACTTGGGGATTAGGGGTGCCTAACCCCTGCCCACACACACACAGTTGAAAATCCATGTATAACTTTTGGCTCCCAAAAAACTTCAGTTGCCCCTCCGTACCCCACAGATACCAAAATCCTCGGATGACCAAGTCCCCTTTTTAACATGGTGTAAGATCAACACGTACAGTCAGCCCTCTGCATCTGCAGACTCCCAACCATGCATCAAAAACAGCAGAGGCTTTTTTTTTAATGGTTTTTATTGATTTTTAGAGAGAGAGGAAAGGAAAGAGATAGAGAGAAACATCGATGAGAGTGAAACATCATCTATCAGCTGCCTCCTGCATGCCCCCTACTGGGGAATTGAGCCCCACAACCCAGGCACATGCCCTGACTGGAATCAACCCGTGACCTTTTGGATCCTAGGTAGATGCTCAACCACTGAGCCACACCAGCTGGGCAAGGCATTCATTCATTCATTCATTTACATTTATTGTTGTTTTTTAATATTCACCCGAGGATATGTTTTTTAATTGATTTTTTAGAGAGAGAGGAAGAGGGAGAGAAACATTGATGTGAAAAAGAAACATTGACTGGCTGCCTCCCATATGTGCCCTGACCAGGGATCAAACCCACAACCTAGGTATGCACTGTGAAAGGGAATCAAACCCACAACCTCTTGGTGTATGGGAAAATGTTCCAACCAACTGAGCCACCCGGCCAGGGCAAGTCATTTATTTTTTAAAGTCCATGTATAAGTGGATTTGGGCAGTTTGAACCCATGCTGTTCAGGGGTCAACTATATTGTCATATTGGTGGGCATTTCTGATCTACTGAGCAACTCCACAATTACCAACAAGCTTCACAAAAAGTCTCTCAACTTACTAAATCCTACCTGATAAATTCTTTTTCCTTATGAACAAATGACTTTAACTAAATTCTACTTGCAGATGACCTCCAAATGAAGATTTCATCTCACTAGAAAAACAATTCAGAGTATAGTCTATGACTTAAATTTGAAGTGTTTTTTATCTAGAAAGATCTAAATTATTTGCATTTAAACCAATCACCAAAAGGAAACTTGCTTGTAACCACACATGCGGAAAGAAGAATGTCACTAGAATCTATTGTTTCTCTATCATATCCTTCCCAATTTGCTGACAAATCCTGATGATGACTCATATCCTTCTGCACTAACCAGTCACTCTGTTCCCTCATGATATGCTTTTCACCAATAATGGGAAGCAGAAAACATCAATTTATTTTGCTACTAAAAACAGTAAATATCAACATATGTATATAAATACAACTTACAAATACTGTGGTGATACAACCTAGTATTTCCTATAAAAGGGTACCCAAAAAAGTTATGCTTAAATCTCAACTAAAACTAAAGGACAACTAGAAGAAAGCAGACCTGACTGTAAATTTGAATTCTTGTCAAATGATACATTAGTACAGAGCCAACATTTTTGACCACTGCAGAAATAAAAATATAAAGTAATTTATCTGATCTGCTAAAGCAAATATATCATGTGTGTATTTTATGCCAAAAGAATTAACATTTTCTGAGAAGAATGAAATTTCAACCCAAAAATACTATGAAAGGAATTAAATACACCAATTCTCTAAAGGTAAAGACTGTTCTAATGGTCAAAATATTTTTTCAAAACAGGCTCAACTAGCATAAAAGGGGTCAAAGAAAAGCTTAATCTCAAAATTCTCTACAGTTGAAAACAGCAATGCTATGCAATGTAAATTTATATTCAAATGATGAAATTTCATTTCTAGGCCACTTACACTAGAGTGGATGCTGTGTTACAAGAACCTATGGAACAGAAATCCGTTCAGGCAAACAAAAACCATTTGTATTAAAGTCACATAAAAACTATTGGTATAATGTGTCAGCTCCTCATAGTCATTTTTCTGGGAAAGATTTTGTGCCCGTAAATCTATACTGATTGAACAGATAGTGCAGGGAAAACCACCTAAGACATGCAGGAGAAGAGTCATTTTCTCACCTGGGTCCTGGTAACCACAGAGTAACTGTGCAAAGTAGACAAAGCCTGCAGTTCGGTAAAGCTTCTTTCCTGGAGGTGCTAATAGTAGTGACAGTTTCTGGTAAAGCAAAGACCTCTACTACTCTAAGGAGCAACAGATTTACATACAATAACCACTTGAACTCTACACCAAGCAATCCAGTAAGGCTTCAAGTCCCTACAGTAGCCAGGAAGTCAAAGGAGATTGAGAACATGGTTCAGTAAATAAAACAAAGGATAAACGGAAAAAGCTAATAGACACCTCTATACATATGCTAGTTCTGAAGCTGAAAATGGATAAAAGGCTCTTCTCATATTCCAGATTAATAGACTCAAATCACCACTTCCCAAAGTAATTATAACTGGTGGCATCCACTGTTCATTTAACAAACGTAAGGTACAAAATTATCTGAACTGTAACTCTTACTTTTTAAACTTAGAGAATCATCAGTTTCTATGTAACCCAACTAGTGTATTGAGAAAAATCTCAACGCAGTAACATCCCCAAAAGAGCAAAAAATGTATGCAAGTACCTGAAATACCCTTTAAAAAAAAAAAAAAAAGGCCGACTTCCTTAACATCTACTTCACTCCTACATAGCTTCCTATAAGCTGACTAAAGTTAACTAGAAGAAAAAAGTTTAGCCAGAGATTTATGTACTTTAAGCCCCAAGGGGAAATTTATTTTATCCACTACCATTTGTTCACTGATACTTGTTAAACTGGATCAACAACTGACCTATAAATCAACTTCCTTATCGGTAAAACTGAAAGAATGCAACTTACAGGATTATTATGAATTTATAAAGGAGATAATTTGTGATTCAGCACAAAGGAAATGATCTCAAGAAGGGAATACTGAAACCTAAACATGTTGGACTTCACAAGTAGTCAGGACCTCAAGAGCTCTACCACTACCCTTCTCAATAAGTATAACTAAGTCTACCATGTTAAACTACGGATCCTGATTTCAAGTTGCTCAAAAATTTTAAAGATCCCTAACTTCTATGAGTAGTATAGCTAATGGGATAGCACTGAAAGAAATCAACCTAACTTAGGTTTCACTCTTCCAAGAGCAACAGCTAAAAATTTATGTACTGTTCCTCTGCATCTTATTTATAAATGCTTTTTCTAGAGGCTTCACTGGTTACCAATCATACCTTCCAACAAAAAAAGTACAGTCAAACCTTGTAAAATAAATCTCTACTAAATTTCAATTTTGTGCCTCAAAATCAGTGTTTTGTAACTACTGCATACAGAAATGCTACCTTTGAAAGACAGAATGAGTAAAAAATTAATTCTTAAGAAACATAAATCGTTTTTACCTTGTACACACAAATGTCTTTTAAAATAAAATATAAATATGAGGCTTTCTGACCTTCTAAGAAAATTATGTGCAAAAGCACTCAAACATTTACTCTTCCCTAATGCCACCAAAGTCCGATGATGTTGCAAATGTTTTCTGCCTATATATTTGGTTCGTTCAAATTAAATATTACTTGACTGACTCATGGAGGGAGTGGTTTGACTTTTGCTATTCTGAGTCAGAAGATACCAGATTCAGCAGTTCTAAACAATTTCTCATTTATATAGGTGTTCTAAACTGCTAGCCTTTTCCAGGTACTAAATGTAACAATTCAATTGTTGCCTTAGTAAAGAAGTCTTAATGGTAATAATACTTTGAATCTGTATTTCAATTTATAATTAACAAAATGCTTTCATATATATTTTTTCACTTCATGTTCACAGTCTCCTGAGGAAATATCCCACACAGCTGAGCAAAGACTTTCACAAAGAAGTGACAACTTCTAGTTGACTCTTAGCCCCAATAAATACACTCTTCCTCTTTCCTCCAAAATAAAAAAACAAACAAACAAAAACATAAAAGTCTGCTGAGTTTCTTTAATCAGACTTTCCTCTCCCAGACATAGCCCAGGTGCCTCATAAAAACTCTGTCTCAAAGCACACATCCTGGGGCCCCAGGAGAATTTCAAGGCAGAATCTCCACCCACATAAAGCCCTTGCTTAGGTCTGGAAGAGCCTCAAGTCAGCATCTCCTAAATGATCCCCTTGCCTCCAGCCATTTAGTCTTCTGCTTTAACTTCAACATCTCTCCCTGTACAAGCTGACAGGTCACTATATGGAGTATTTTACCCCAAAGTGAGACAGTGTGAAGATAGTAATCATGTAGTGGACAAATCAAGGACTTTGGAGTCAGAAAGACCTGGGTTTTTAATCCAACTCCAGCTACTATTATATTGTGACCTGGGACAAGCCACTTAACCTCTTTGAGTCTCTTCATCACTATAAGTCAATGAGGGCTCATCCCTAGTGCCTGGCAAATAGAAGCCACTCAATATGTGCCAAATAAATACAAATGGAGACACTTGCCACCTTTTAATAGCTGTGATAATTAAATGAGTATAAAAAGCACCTGGTGCATAGTAGGCACTTAATAGTAATTAATCCAGTTCCCCACTGAATAGTAACAATACCATTTACTATTTTCAAAAACAGAGGGCATGCCAATGGTTGAGAAAAAGAATGCTCTAAGAAAAATATAATTTCTGACACATCACTGCTTTTGCCTGTGATTCTATTATGTCTACTATCAAAAGGGCCACCCTACTCTTTGCTTATCATATTGAAAAACTCCCAACTACTAAGAAAAGTCCCATTGTTAAGGTGTAAAATCCGTATGAAGGTACTCTTTATCAAGAACCCCTACCTTCTACAATACAAGAATCTGGGAAAAGTTCATGAAGACACTTCATTTATAAAAAGTGATTAGTTTATTCACAATATAGTATGAAACAACTTTAAAAATGTCAAGTTCAGAATACTGACAAGCAACTTCTCATCATTTTCACCAACACAATGGTATATTGGCAAGTGAGTCTGAAGCCTTAATAAAGTGTCCTTCTATAGCCTTAATTTATTTTTGCACACTGAAGGAAGCATAACTTCACTCACTTCCTGTCTGGAACTACTCTGTAATATAAAGCATGGTATCGAATAACTACCACATTCTAATCCAGCAGTGGTTGTCCTTTGGTGACTCCAAACAAACAAGCATTTGCTGAATGCCTACAGTGATGCTAGAACTGCTAGACACTTTATATGTCTCTTGACAAATTCCAGAAAATAATAAACTAGCCTATGGTTAGTCTCCATCATCATTGCATCATATCATCATCATCAGCATTATTTCTTAAGAGCTTTTCTCTAGAGGATTAGGAAAGAGCCACAATCTAAAAATATGACTTCAATTTACCTAAAAATAAAATACCTTTCACCTCCCCTGAAAAGCTAGCAGTACTTTACAAGAGTCTATGCTTCTGAACACTCTAAAGGCAAAAGCCTAGGATCCTGGTCAATAGACAAGTTTTAGTTAGCTCTCACATCACCAGACTAAAATGGGATGACAACCATATCCTGGACAAATTTAGAAATTTATGTAGATGGCATGAAAGGGGGAGTTACGGGGGGGGGGGGGGGGGGACATTCTTTTAAAAATCCCAGAACCAGAAGATGACAGTGCCAAGGGAATATACTACTATACCCTTTCCTCATACTTGAACCCAAGGACAAGACGCTCCTGGAAAGAACTCCCTAACTCAGGACACCAGGATTCACTATCGCCATACACCACGATCAAGGAGAGCCTCCAGGATGCCTGCTCACACTCTGGACAGACGCCGGCACACCCTTCCACACTCCCTCCCCTGCCATTCACCACCTCCCCGACCTCTCACACCGCACTCATATTCTCCCCACACTCACTCACTCATTCCCACACGCTGCCCCCACAGTCACTCTCCTCCTACACTCGTATTCTCCCCACACCAGCCACAGATACCGTCCCCCCGCACACACTCTCCTGTACACTCACCCCACACTCCTACACACACTCCCCTCCGTACTGCCCCCAACTAGCCCCATCCACACTTTCTCACCCCACACTCTCCCTTCCCTCACCCCCGCATGCACACTCAGCGCTCTCCCCAACTCACTCTTCACCCCCTTCACACACGCACATTTTCCCCCGCCCACACTCCACAACATTCTTACACACTCGATTCCCCCTTCCTCACCCACCCTCCTCCTCCACGCTTCCCGGCCGCGCTCCCCCCTCCCTGGGCCCCGGCCCGGCCCTCCTTCCGGGGACGTGTCTCGGGCCTGCATTAATGGCTGCGGCGCCTCCCGCCCTCCCCTTCCCCGAGGCCCCGGGGGCCGGCGCGGGGGCCGCCCGGGAGCAGCGCACTCACGCTGGCGAGCTGGGGACTGGGCATTGACGTCCGGCGGCGGCGGGAGCGAGGAGGCGCCTCTCTCCTCAGTCACCTCGGCGGCGGCGGCGGCGGCGGTAGCGGTGGCGGCGGCGGCGACGACTCCCCCCCAGCCTCGGCGCGCGACACCCGGCCCGGCCTGGCGGCGGCGGCGCGTGTCCACGAGTCCGTCTTGCTGCTGCTGCTGCGGCCGCTGCTGCGTCTCCTGCTGCCGCCGCTGCCCCCGCTGCCGCCGCTGCCCTGTGGCGTCGCCCAGCGCCGTGCCCGGCCGCCGCTGCCGCTCCAGCCGCTACCGGACGGACGACGGTTACAGCCCGACGATCGCGCCTCCGCCACCACCGCTGCGCGCGCAGCCGGAACCAGCTCCCGCCGCCGCCCCTCAGGGGGCGCTGCAGGGCGCGGCGCGCGCCCGTCGGCCCGCCCACCGCACCCGCTGACTGGTTGGCCTGCGGGCTCGCGGGGCGGTTGGGCCCGCCCCCTGCCCCGCCGGGCGCTGACCCACTGCCCTCGGCGCCTCGCCCGCTCCTCCACGGCCTCTGTTCCGCGGAAGCGCGTCCATGTGACCAGGGCGGGAGTAGAAGGCGGCCTAGCGAGTCGTTCGCCCACGCCCAGGTTCTCCCATCCGCACCTGGGCTGGGGCGAGGGCCGAAGGCCGCTGTGTGACCTGCAAGGTCGAAGGGCTTTTGCCAGCATATCGGGCGGTGGGGCCTGCGGCCGGATCCTGTTGGGACGGGGCAGCGACCGAGCCCTTTGCTTGGGGATTTCCAACTCAGAAGTGAGAACCGGGACAGCTCTGTTCTTGGCTGCCCTTCCTCCGGGCCCCAAATAAATGGCGTGTGCGTCTGCAATTGCAAAGGATGTTTCTGCACCTCCCCCCACATCCTTGCCGCCACACACGCCCAGACCTATGAACCCCCCCTGACCGACCAAAATTCAAACTTCCGGGATGTAGCATCTTGGGCAAGTTATTTCCTCTCTCTGAGTATTCTCAAATATTAACGGGAAATAGTTAACAGCTACCTCATGGGGCTCTTTTCACGCATCAATGATATAACTGAAAAAAATGCCTGATGAAGAGGAGACCCTTAATTTCAAGGTTTCAAACTTAATGTCCCCTTTACCGACAGGGATTGGTTATCCTCGATATTAAACCATTCTCTCCTGCATTTGAAAGGCGGCCAGAAATTCTTTAATTCTTTGTCAGACTATGGAAAATGTGGTCACCGGTGAGTTGGGAGACTGGTCTGGGCTACTGCCAGGTGGCAGCCAGAAGAGGCACTGGAGGCTGGCTTGGGACAAAGACAGGAGGCTTACTCATAAGCCTTGGGGGGAGTGGGGGTGCCCTGACTTTCCTATCCACTCTGGGAAGTCTCCCCTGCCCAAAACTAGCACCTAGATAGAAGGGACTACTGCGCCCCTTGGGCTGCCTCTCCCCCGAACTCCTTACCACCACACACCTGTTCATCGTGCCCTGTGGGGAGGAATATGGTCAGTAGTCATCATGAGCCTTCCGCAGGAGGCAGGGGCATTGTTCCTGACCAGAAGGCATCCATTAGAGCTTAGCAGTCAAAAGAAAGGTCTTAAGACTCAGCCACATCAAGCCACACAGGGAACCCAGGATATTCACCACCAGCAGGTGGCCTAGGAGGGAGTATTCCAGGGCAAGGCTGGCTGGCAGGGCCGTGTGGGATTTGAGAGGCCTTGAAGCAAGAGGGACTGAAGATCAGATTCACCACCCTTGGGCGAGGAGCACAGGCTCAGCTGCCACTTGCACCCTACCTGCCTCCAGCAGGCAGCATTTTCCACTTCCTCCAAGCACAGACTTGAAACACAACTATCTCGTCTGCAAAACTTCTGCTGAGTCTCTTGGTTATTATTCAAGTCATTCTTCTATTCAAGTCTCAAAACACCTTATGCAATCCCCTATCATAGCATTTATCACATTATTTTATAAACACCTGTTTTCATGATTCTCCCCTAAACTGACCTACTTGGGACAGTCTAGTAGGCCATTGAACGAATGGCTGATTCTTCCCTCCACCTAGCTCTCAGCCTGGCCCTAAAATGTCAGTAAATAATATAATAACAACGTAAGGGTAACAATAATGGCTACCATTTATGAAGCATCTATTCTAAGCCCTGGGCAAGGTGTTTTAATATACATTATCAAGTTTATGCTTCAAAATAACCCTATGAAGAAGGTATTATTATCCTCATTTTAAAAGGGATTGGAGACTTAGAGAAAGACAGAAGCAGGATTCATTCTGCCTCTAAAGCCCAAATAAGCATGATGTTAGTCTCTGACTCCAGTCAATAACTGGTATCCCTCAGAATCACCTAGAATCCCTTTTGAGAAGTTGGAAATATTCCCCACTGAGAGCAAAAGGCCTAAGACCATGGCACCACCAACTCCCCACACCCTAGGACAGCAAGGAAATGCTCTAACCCCTGGCATGAATGACCTCGTCCAAATGGTTTCCAAGGAAGACTGTGCACCTCAAACAGGTCAGGAACTGGGCTGCAGGTGCCTAATTACATCGCGAACCACCCTTGGTAGTGAGTTTTACACATAGCAAGTGCCCACTGCCTTTGCTGAAGCATTCCAAGTGCCATTAGCTTATTAATCCTCCCAGTGGCCATGTGAGGCAAAGCTGGCAGTATTCCTGACTGATTTTATAGAACGAAGCCTTAGCTCCTTGAAAGCAGGAGCTGTGTGGGCCTGCCACACACAGAGGTTAGAGAAAGAAGTAATGGGGGGGGGGAGGTGACAAAGAAACTAAAATCCTGGGAGAAGTGGTTTGAGACAGAAGTGGGGACACAACCCAGGTGCTTTGTTCATACCATGGGACTCCAGACTGTTTCATCTGGCATCCTCACATTGACATTTAGTTGCTGTGTAACTTTCGGAAGTTACTTAATCCAGTTTTAATTTCCCCATCTGTAAACTGGAAAAGGTAAAAATACTCAGCTCATATGGTAGTTTTCAGCATTATAGGAGTTCGTGTATATAACTCAGGTAGCACCATACTGGACACAGAGTAAATGTTCAATAAATGTTAGCTATTAATACAATTATTAGAATGGTACTTGGCACTGTGGAATGAATAAATGGAATGAGCTTTGCTACTTACTACTGGTTCTACAGAGTTTATTTCAAAATTTTAGGGTCTACTACTTACTATTAGCTTTGTGACCTCGGACAGGGCTTAACTTCATGAATGAACCTCATCTGTGAAATAGGATTGCTCTGAAATTAAGATCTTCAAAGTGCTTTATAAACTGTCAAACACTATACAAACATTAACTGCAATTTGTACGGTGAGTCCACAGGAACCCCAGGTCTGCCCCTTAAATTCCAGACTTCTAAAGTTTTCTCATGTGTAAATGGGCATGGTGATCACATCTATCTCAGGGGGTGTTGTGAAAAAATTAAATCATTAAAGACAATATATTTAAAGTACCTAACACAGTGGGAGGTGGTCCTTATGTTACTTCCCTACCCCTAACAGGTGTTGTTTATCAGTGTCCTATCCGAAGCCACAGGGTGTGGTGGGAAATTAATGGAAGCATTAGAGCTGGGATTAGCCCTGGCTCCGCTACTCTGTGTCCTTGGGCCAGTTACCTAACATCTCTCAGCTTTCAGATTTCTTGCCTCTAACTTGAGACAAGGTATGCCTTTCTTGCAACGTTTTAGGAAGATAAGACTGACTGACCCAGCATAGGCCTTGCCTCACAGTAGGGGCTTGCTCAATAAGCGGGATCCACTCTCAAGTAAAGGACCAAAATTCCCTAACCCGAAACCGAATGGGGTCATGAGCTGCAAAATAAGCGACCCAGGCTCCACAAAGTTCAGCTGAGCTTGGGAGGGTCCTGCGAGGATCCGGCCCAGCAGCACTTGGCTTTCCTGGACCCTGCCAGTGGAGTGGTCAAGAGAAGGCCATGAGCGGACCCAACCCTCCCAACGTGATAGCGGGAGAGGAGGAGGCAGGGGGAGGAAGGAATGTACTGATTCACCGCCCCACCCATCCCCTGCCTCTAATCTCTCTTCCGGAATTTTACAGCCCTCTTTTACAGGGTGGAGGCGGAGGGGGCAGGGAGCCGGTTACCGCCGGCTGCAGGAAGGCCCCCTTGCCAATCAGCTTCTGCGGGAAGCCCCTGGGAGTCGTGCACACACCCAGGCAGTCTGCGTCCAGCTGCCTCCCTGCAAGCAGTTGTGGGGAGCCCAGCGGGGAGGGAGAGGAGCTGTGCATTCCCGGAGACGCCACGCTCGCCCCGGGGGTGGGGCCGCGGGCGGGAGCTGGAAAGCTGCGGCTGAATCTCGCTTGGGCCTGAGTGCACTCGCAAGGCCGCGACCTCTTTCGAGATGCTTCCCACGGCCAATCAGCTACAGTATTAGGATCCCACCGCCGCCTGCGTCAGGTGTAACTGGATTTCAGCCAGAAATCCTAAAAGGAAACGACCTCAGGAACTAGGAGCCAGGGAAAGGGAAAATTTAAGAAACAGGGCTCAACTTCCTGTTTTATCTCCCTAAAGATAAGGCAACTGAGGCCGGTGAGTGCGGGGATCTGCCTTGGGCTGCGCTGAGAATCAGCAGCGGACTCCACATCAGTACTTTAACCTCTGCCGCTCCGCTGCCCTGCCTTCTGAGTTCCGTTCACAGCATTGTGCGATACCTCCAGACTTAGTTTCCCCGTCTGGAAGTTGGGAAATATCAAAGAATTTATTAATAACGGAAACAAAAGCTGTTGGAAGTGAAGCAGCAAATCTCCCTACACAACGAAGGAATTAGGAGGTAATGATGTTCAAAGCTAACATTTATTGAGCATTTACTACGTGCCAAGCACTGTTCTAAGCACTTTGTACTAATTAATATAATTTTCACAACCCTAGGAGGTGGAAATTTTTATTATCCTCATTTTACATATGGGAAAACAAATGAATAACAGCGGAGCCAGTTAAGTGAACTTGACCAAGGTTACCCTGATAGAGGCAGGATTTGAACCCAGGGAGTATTTGTCCAGGGCCCCCCACATACCTTCAACCACTGTGCCCTCTGCTTCTCAAATGAGAATGTGGTTACAATCTACCTACACTCTGTTGGTTTAACAGTGTAAGCTCTTTTCATTATGGCAACCTGTTTCAGAGTGACTTAGATGATCTGTTTGTGTATAAATGTTTAATATATGCTTTCTGCCTGTGATAATGTTTCTACACACCGAGACATCAAAGGACCGGGTTAAATGGGGCAATCAAGGTCACATTGTGAAATTGAGAGCACTCCTTCCCTGGCAGGTGCACAGTTGTCTTAATTCTGTCAGGTGCTATGGCCAGAATCTTGACTTTCCCTCCACAGTGGGTCCCATTTTACCTAGTAGTAACCTCGAGTACCCATCTCCACACCAATGATTCTAACTTGACTACATAGTGCTGTTTTTCAAGGATACTGAAAAACATATCACCTACCCCATCCTCAGCTTGTGTGCATATAAACTGCACAGTTGAAGGTTCCTTTCTTGGTTTAAAGCCAAATAATATTTCATCTTTTGTTCAAATGCAAACAGCACAAGAGAAAGAAAATAAACTGAACCTCACCAGCCATTTTTAAGTAATAAGATGATCAGATACTCCCTAAAAATGAGTTTGGTAGGAGGGAGAGCAGGACTACAAACTTGCCCAAATTAATGTCTAAAAGAACTTCATAAGTCAGTTAGTGCAACCCCTCCTTTCATAGGCCCAGGTAAAGCAAAAGAGTTTTCCAGGCCAAGCAGAGCTATTGAGAAGGGGTGGGAGAATCCATTGTGGGAAAAGGAACAGAAGGCAGGCAGAGGGACAAAAGATTAGGTTAGCTTCAATATCAGAAGGCTTTCCTTCTAGTTGTGCTTTAAAAAATTTTTCCTGCTCTCCAGACTTAAAAATGATACGTGCCTTTTATATGTAAGTTATACCTTAATAAAGCTGTTAAAAAGTAAGATGAGCTTTTTTATCGATTGATTTTGGAGAGAGAAATACCGATTTGTTGTTCCACTTATTTATATATTCATTGGTTGACTCTTGTATGTGTCCTGACCGGAGATCGAACCTTCAGCCTTGGTGTATTGGGACAATGCTCTAACCAACTGAGCTACCCCCCAGGGCTAATACGATGAGCTTCTTATAATTTTTTTTAATAAAATAAAAGTCCCTTACAATAATATCCAAAGAACCACTATTAACAATTTGTATTATATTGTTCCTCCAGATTTTCCTCTGTACATTCATATTTTTTCTGTGTGTTCATATATGTGTGCATGTGTGTGTGTTTAAAAGAAACGGGTTTCTCTTAATATGTCTTAGACAGTTTTCTATGTCAGTACCTACCTATTCTCCTTTTTCTCTTAAATTTACTGATTTTTTTTTTTTTAAGAGAGAAAAGAAGGGAGAGAGAGAAACATTTGCTTTGTTGCTCCACGTACCCATGCACTCATTGGTTTCTTCCTTCATGTGCCCTGACCAGGGATCAAACCCAAAACCCTGGGAGATCAGGACGAAGCTCCAGCCAACTGAGACACCAGGCCAGGGCTACCTCGTTCTTTTAAAGGCTGCCTACATGGTATGGCTGAACTATAAGTTATTTAATAGGTTCTCTAGTGATAGATATTTGGATTGCTTCTAATATTTTGCTATTTCAAGCAGTACTACAATGGACATTTTTGCATATACATCTTGGAACCCTTTTAGGAGAACTCTGTAGGCTACGTCCCCAGGTAAGCTGCTCCTTTTAAAATAATACACTTCATAAATTACCACTTGCATCTTATTCCAAACGGCCTGACACAAAAGCCTGTTCCTGATCAAAATCGCATAAAGTGCTTGGTATACAGTACATAATAATTAAATGTTATTTTTGTGATTATTATGACAGTTATTTCACGACATCATTAGGCTGGTGGATATAAGCTCATTCCTTCAGTCAATAATTATTGCTGAGCTTCCACTATGCGATGGGGCCTAAGGATCTGACAGTGAAAAGAGGGAGACCCTGCCCTCGAGAAGTTGAGAGTCTAATTGTTGATGGGTGTGTTAACTGGCAATTACAACATTGTGAAATAAGAACTGCAGAAGTGATCACTGCAGGGGAAATGAGGGAGCACAGAAAAGGGACGTTAACCATCCTGGAGGAGGAGGGCAGGCAAGAGAGGGGCAATGAAAAAGAAGCCACAGCTTGAATTATCCAGAGAGATAAGGTAGCGAGCGCCCCAGCCACTGGAGGTATCCAAGCAGAGGCCAAGATACCAACTCCAAGAAACGCTGGTAGGAACAGTAAATCAAATCAGTGGCTCTCAGATGTTCACCCTCAGACCGGTCCTAGTGCATGGGGAAAGGACAAAAATAAGGCTACAGACGTGACTTTTCATATGCTAAATTTATTCAGTTTAAGGGGCAGTCTTTCATTCTGAGAGTATACCCTTCCTTCTTTTTTGGGTATTAAAATGTCCTTCCTTTTATGAAGCTGTGGTTGTAAATGACAGTTGTTTCTCTTTAATGTTCTCATTTGGCCAAACTAAAAGCTGGCAACCATATCTCGGTGCCCCATCCTCAGTTTTTGAAGTTTTGACTACTGATGATGCCTAAAAGTCAGAGGACCTCTGAGCCAGGTGACTTCTAGAGTTCTTTCCATCCCTGTGGCCATAAGAGTCTTTGCTCAGAAGTGATTAAGGCCTGAAGCTAAATTGAGTTTGGAGTCTGTAAGCCAAATCCTTTGCAACAGACCCTGGGTAAAAATAAATATCTATGTATGTGTGTAAGAAAAAGAAAGAAAAACAATTTGGTACCCTCTCAAATACTTTTATTTTTGGTTCCCAAACCACATAAGAGTACCTCAAGTTTCCATATAGACTTGCTCTCCGGCCCCTGGGAAATGCAGCAGTGAAGAAGAGAAACCGCAGAAATAACAGAGAGAAGTGATATGGGAAAAATCAATTTGGTGCAGTTTTCACAAACCTTTAAAATAGAGTGCGCGATTTCAGTGATGCCGGGTTTCATGGCCAGCGGCGGCGGAGCTTCTGGTGGGAACGCTGGTGTTTTTCCGGTGTTTCTCTGAGTGGGTCGGAGGGAAAGGAAGATGGTTTTCCCCCCTCCCCTTTCACTTATAAGAAAATGGAAGCAATGCAAAGCGAAGTCTCCCGTAATGTCTCATGAAGAGGAACAAATGAAATGGAGTTCCCCTGTAGCCAGAAAATGCAAGCCCTGGAACGGGCACCGGGCGGGCGGGCCTGCGGGCACCGTGCTCGCCGCCGCACCTGGCCCCGCCGTCACCATGGCGACGCCTCGCCCGCGGCATTCCCGGGCTCGGGGGCTGAGGCGGGTTCGGCGCGGTGGAGCTTTCGCGTTTCTCGCTGGCTCCTGAAACAGAGAAGGGGCGGAGAGCAGAGGATTCGCAGTCAGCTTGTCTGCCGCCCCGGCCATTTGCTTCTCCCCTTGTGTAACTAGGCCTCCCTGGGTGAGAAGGTCCTGAAGCAGGTGAGGGGGTGGAAATGGCTCTGGCAGAGCCCGAAAGACCCAGGTTCCAGTCCCAGCCCCTGATGAATCCATGTATTCATTCAAACAAGCCCTCCTCTGGGTCAGGCACTAGTGAGTGGGGACAGATGCTGAACAGCCAGAGTCGGCCCTCAGAGAGCTGGTGGGCAGAGGGAAGGCTGGGACAGCAGAGGACCACAAACCAATAGGAAAAGTGACTTCGCAGAGGCAGGTGCCGATTCTATCACTGCCTAGAGTAGAAGTAGGGGAGGGGAGAAATGATATGAAACCCACACTGCACTGAGGACAATCTTAGGACACTCTAGCAAGGGTTCCTTCCTCCTGGGCCCACTATAGTTCAGCATGAATGCATTGAATTAAGGGTGACAAGAACCGAGACTTGCACTTTGACCTCAGGCAAGTCAATTCACTTTCCTGAGCCTCAGTTTCCCCATCTATAAACCAAAGCTAATAATTACCCTTGTTGAGAGAAATTACATTAATTAATGATGCAAAGAGCAGACAGACCCATATCCAAAACCTGATTCTCCAATGCCCAACTGAGTGGATAATTCTAAACTTTAACCCTTCTGAGTCTGAGTTTCCTCACCTGTAAAAGGGTAACGATAGTCATACTAACTCTTAGGAGTGTTGCTAGAATGAGATGAGATAATACATGTAAACCACATAGCACCAGCATAGAGTAAAATGCTAGCTGCTTTTTATTACAGAATTAGAGCTGCTGATCCAGTGCCTGATGTGTCCTGAGTCAGATATTATTACTACTGTTACATAGCGCCTGGTTGGCACTCTGTAAACATTACTTTTGCGCCTTAACCTTAGCCTCTCTCCTAGGCTGAATGAAGGGGAGAGGGCCTGGGCCTGGTCCCATGGGCTCCTCTGGAGACTGAGATGGGGGAAAAGGCAATGGGAGTGCGTCAGCCCTGATGCAATCGCAGCCTCACTGCTTGGCGCACTTCCTCCTCTTTGGGTGTTTACAGGAGATTGGATTCCACAGGAACCCTTGGAAGTATACACTGACAGTGGGGGTGGGCAGCACAACAAATTGTCCCTGCTTTGGGGACAGTTTAGGGAGAAAGTGATACTGTACCTGCCTGGGCCTCACACACTCTGGGTTCAGGGACACAAGAAAGAGATACCAGGTGTTGAGTCCAGGAGGAGGGGCAGGGAAGGCAGGCTCAAGGAGGGAGGGACTAACCCCTGACTGATTGATGCCAGGGCCAGCTTCCAGACCCAGCTCTGGGAGGCCCAATGAATAGGCCCTTTATCGCTGAGGTTAGAAGCTCAGAGGAGGGAGCCATGGAAGGGGTCTCAGGTGACTAGGAGCTCAGAGGATCCTGTCCCTTCCTTCCCAGTAGAAATCCTAGCTGGAGAGAAGGTTCTTTTAAGAACCTTGTTTTCCAGCATTTGCCTGGGATCTTCATCAGTCTCACAGCCTTGCTGGGTCACCTAGAGACATCCTGAGATGAGTAGTGTTGCATAGGATAAAGAACATGGGTTTGTGCCCTGGCTAGATAGCTCAGTTGGTTAGAGCACTGCCCTATCCACCAAGGTTGTGATTCGAGCCCCCAATCAGGGCACATACAAGAATCAACCAATAAATGCATAAATAAGTGTAACAACAAATCCATGTTCTTTCCTCCTCTTTCTGAGATCGATAAATACATTTTAAAAAGAACATAGGCTTGTGGCAGTCAATTCTCAGCTCTTCCAGCTACTGGAAGTCATGTCATCGCTCTAACTCTCAACTTTCTCATGCCAAATGGGATTAGAGTTCTCAAGGTCAGAGATAAAGCCCCACAGAACAGTGCCTGACAATTATAAAAGCACTCAGTAACTGTTAGATATTGTTATTTTTATTAAGACTCAGGGGGAGGCAGAGAGGAAAAGCATCCCAGCATCAGCTCCTGGATCCAAGTACTAGAATTCTCTAGTGCTTAGAGGACCCCTCCCCTTTTTTTTCTAAAGCTGGGGCTAATTGTCCTTCTTTCAATATCTAATGACTGTTTCTCGGTTATCAAGAAAGAATCAGACTTCCCCTCCCCCAGAGCTTTGAAACCCAGTACGCAAAGGTTGCTCAAGCTCCTGAGTCATTCAGCAAAACCCGCCCAAGATAATCAGTGGATCAAGGAAACTAGATGCAGAGTGGGGGAAACCCAACCACAAAGCCTGGGCCTCCTCTTAGGGTAATTCCCTTTGCTGGCCCCTAGGATGAGCTTTCATTCCGGTTGCACAAACAAGACAGCACCTGGCAGCTGAGTCCTTCCTAGACTCCCCCCGTACACAGAACAAGACATTAGCTATACCTGGGTCTCTACTCGCAGCCAGGCCTTCCCATGGAACCTTGTTTGACATGAACTCTTTGCTCTTGGACAAACTCTCTCCGTCCCTCCACACCCCAGTCCTAGGGAAGATTGACACCGTCTCCCATCTTCCCAGCCCACTCATTTCTGAGCCCCTGTAACTTCTGCCCAACCACTCCACTCCCATCACACTCATCAGTGATCTCTTAATTGCCAAATCCAAAAGACCGTCTCCAGGCCTTTCCTTCTTGTCCTCTCTAAACACCTATTGATCACTCTCTTTAAACTCTCCTTCCTGGAGTTCTGAAGCCACAGCCCCCTGGCTGTCCTTCTCCCTCTGCGACCAGCACTTTTTGGTATTGGCTGCTCTCCATCCTTTAAATGTTGCTCCTTGATTCTGCACTTACTTCCCTTCCTTTCCTATTCTTTATGGCCCCTCCCAGGTTTAATTGATACATCCACCTCTTTGCTGGTGACTTCCCAGACCATATCTCCAGCGCAGATCTTCCCCTAAATGCCGCCTGCCTACTAAGCAGCTCTACTTGCCCGATCCCAAGCCCAACAAGCTCAACATGCCCTAAAGTGAACTCTTTCTCTTCCCCCCAAACCTGCTCTTCCTCCTATGTTTCTGATCTTGATGAATGACACCTTTTACCTTGTTGCACAAGCCAGAGGTTCAAACCTCACTGATGCCCCCTCCCTGCCCTGCCTACAAGTCACCATGCTCTTAACATCTTATAAACCTCCTTCTTTCCCCTCCATCCCCACTGTTTCTGCTTCAGTTCAGGCTTTCATCATGACCTGAAGCCTAGATTATTACACATCTTAAAAGTGGGCTCTAGGCCTGAACTTCTCCCCCTTTCTACTAGACTTGACTTGGAGTATCTGGCCAACTACAGTCCTTTTCCTGAGAACCCACTGTTACCACAAACCTTGCTGAGGAAGTGTCTCTAGATCCCGTGTTGACCTCACCAAAGCCTGCGCTGCTATCACCATTGTGTTTTGAACCAGAGGTGCACATCTGACCCAAGAGGGGCTGAATTCTATCTCCTGGAACTCTGAAACTGGGATATAGTGACTCTGACTCAAATGCTCCCAAGGGTCACATCAGTAATGAAAATGAGTGAAACAGCCCAATGACAGACAATGGGGAATGGGCAATTGTAGCAAATGGAGAATCTGTGCCTTGTCTAAAAGTAGCAGCTGCTACTCTGCTCTAGCAGATGGTTGCCATGGGAATATAGGTCCAGACTTGACAGATATTATGATTTTCCAGATTTTTGTGTGAAATTTCCCAGTTTTTGAATATTGGGCACTAATTCATTCTTTTAAATGCCACAGGCTAAGAATATCTTGTGCATCATATTTGGCCTACAGGGCTGCCAGTTTGTAATCAGCATCAGGGAGTCAGGTTTAGGCACTGGACCCAAAGCTGGGGACAGCCACTTTCGGCCATTTGTATGGAGAAGCAGAGACAGCCGTCTGTGTAGAGGGAAAAACAAAGCCTGTTCCTGCAGTCTCCTTGTCCCTCAGGTATACCACATGCCCATGTTTCCTGACCCAACACCTCCTGCCCGTCTATACAAAGGCCCAGGACTATGTAATAGTTAAAGTTATGGGCTCTAGCCCTAGTCGGTTTTCTCAGTGGTTAGAGCGTTGGCTCGTGGACCAAAGGGTCCCAGGTTCAATTCCGGCCAAGGGGACGTACCTCAGTTGCAGGCTCACCCTGTCGAGGTAGGACTGGGAGGCAACCACTCGATGTGTCTCTCTCACATTGATGTGTCTCTCTCTCTCTTTCTCTCCCTTCTACTCTCTCTGAAAAAGCAATGGAAAAAATATCCTCGGGTGAGGATTTAAAAAAAAATAAAGTTATGGGCTCTGAAGTCAGACAGACCTGGGTTCAAGTGCTGATTCTACAGCTCCCCAGCTGTGTGCTCTTGATCAAGCAAGTCACTCCACCTCTCTGAGCCTCAGTTCCTTCCTCTGTCAAATAGGGTACTTTCTTCATAGGGTTATTAGTGGGATTAAAGGACATGTTGCTCAGAAATCTCTCAGCATAGTGCCTGGCACCTAGTAAGCACTGAATGAATGTTAGCTTTTATTATTATTGCCATTAGCAGTGGTAGCAGTAGTGTTCACCAGCCCAGTCCTCTCTCTCAAAGCACCTTCTTGTTTGTATAACTCTCTGGGCACTTACCATTTGCTCTTGTTATTTATCATGATTTTATTTGCTTTGGTATATTGTAAGATCCTAGAGGGAAAGGCCATATCTTATATCTCTCTTTATATGGAGAAGGGAAGAAGGGAACTGGAGTTGGAACACAGTGTTTTGTATACAGTAGGTGCTCAAGAAACATCTGTTGGTACACTCCAGGAATGTAAGCTCCAAGAGAGCAAGGATCTTGTCTCTCTGATTCACTGTTGTATCCCCTGAGCCTAGTACAGCACTGTGCACATATAGAACCCTCAATAAATGTATATTGAATAAAAGAATGAAAGGCATCTCCTCACCCTTCCCCAGGCTTATTTAACATATGCTAGGAGGTTATCGGTGCAAATTTCAATTCACTGTTTTAAAAAACTAAAAATTTATTGATTGATTTGAGAGAGAGAGAGAAGGGGGGAGAGAGAGAAAGACAGAGAGAGAGAGAAACACAGATTTGTGGCTCTACTTATTTATGCATCCATTCCTTGCTTCTTATATGTGCCCTGACTGGAGATCCAACCGGCAACCTTGTGTATGGGGACAACGCTCTAACCAACTGAGTTACTCGGCCAGGGCTCAATTCACTGTTTTAAAATAGTAGTTTCTGAAATCTCTCGTAATAGCACCCCATTTTTCCTTTGGGGAACTGTCCATCACCCACTCCACTCAATGTGGCTGACCCATGCCAGCTTTAGAAATGGTCGTGCAACACAGGGCTGGCCGATCAGAGGAAACTATCCCCTGGCCACAGTGATTGGTTCAGAATGGGCTCATAACTCAGTCAAAACCAATCATGGCTGAAATGATTGGAAAGGAGAAATTTGCTTTCCATAGAGGAAGCTAAGTCATGAGAATATAACCCTAGAGCTACTAGTGGTCATATTACCACCATGAGGAGAAGGCCTACGTAGGAATGAAGCAAACACAGAGAAGGGTCTAACTAAGAAATGAGAGAGAGAGGTTCCTAAAGGTATTTTTTGAGCAAGTGGATCTAGCTGTGCCTGAAGCCAAGCCCTTGACTCTTCTGTCAGAGGCAATAAATTCCCTTTTTAGGTTTAAGTCATCTTGAGTTTCTGTCACTTATATCCAAAACAGTGCTGATTAACATTTGGATTTTATAGATAGGGACTCATAGTAGACGGAGACATACACTTTTGTAGGACTCTTCCCAGCCCACAATGACCCCCTTTCTCGACAAATTGCCCCTACGCACAGACTAGACTAACAGCCGTATTTGTACTTCCAAACCCTGTGCCCCAAGGCCACAACTGGTTGGACCAGAAGTGGACACGCACTGCGGCATAATCAGATCAGATTCTCTCTCCTGGGGTTTCAGGTTTAGGACTGAGAGATCCTAGTGGAGCCTGAGCTGCATGCTTAAACTTGTAAATGTAAAATGTGAAATTGGGAGCGGGGAAAAGGTCACATTCATGGAGCAGCAGAGAAGCTGATCGGCTGAAGAATGACGCTGATGCGCGGAAGCAGAGGCCGGAGGCTACGATTTCGGGGGGGGGGCAGAGAAAACAAGAGAGAAGAGAGCAACAAAGAGAGAGCTGCTTCCTCATCCCTCATGAGACTAATTACTTCTCCTCTAGGGTTGCATGAGATTTCGGTGTGTGCATGAAATTCTCTCCCCCACCGTCACCCTCCCTTTAAAAAACTAAAAAAACACACCCTAAAATAGCTTTAGTGTTTGTAGGGGGATTGTTTTGTTCTGACTTGTAACTAAAAGGTTTTTAGACAGCTGTCCTAGGAACAAGTCTACAGCCAAGATGTCCTATTCACTGGGCTGACAAAGACCCTGGCTTCCTGAATCAAGACACCCCACATCTAATTACTAGCTGTGTAACCTTCGCCAAACACCTAGATTCACTGTACTGGCTCCCGCTCTGTAAAATGGAGTAAGAATGCTTACCCTCCCAGGTTGTTGTGAAGACTGAATGAGATAAGGTGGAAAGAAGAGCTTGGCACAGCATGGGCACCAAGAAGCCATGTAATCAGTATGTGCTAAATTCTGAAGAGGGCTTGGGTCCAACCCTAGAGCCAGTCCACTATTAGGTCCCAGCCAGGGTTACAAAAGGAAGCTTAAAGAGACAACCCCTTTCCCCATCAGCACCTTTTTCATCTCATTTGTGTCAATTTTTCAAAAGCATTGAAGAAGAAAGGAATATCCTTACATTTAAAAGTGCCCATTCCAGAACTCTATTCTAATGACACATGTACTCAGACCAGAGAAAATACATATGCATAAGGATGCTCATTGCAGTATTTATATTAGAGAAAAATTGGAAATGACTTAAATATCCAACACTGCATTTTGCTTAGTAGATTATGATGCGTACATACAATAATAGTGTTATAAAGATTTGAAAGAGAAAAGACAATGTTTTAAAATAAAAATAAACATGGAGTAGAATGCAAAATGTTATGAGGTATAATACAAAATTTGTCTGAATTTTTAAGGTAATATCTCAATAATTTCAAAGAAATTTCTCCCTTTCTCTTACATTTCAGCACCACACAGTCTCACACACCACCAGCCCAGCAATGCATTCATTCATCTTCTCTGCCTTTGGGGTGACACAGGTGGAAAAATTTAAGCAGCATTTATGTATGTACAAGCCCTGAGGCCTCAAACGTTCAAGTTATCGACAAGAATAGATATCCATAACTTCCAGGTAGAAAAAAATGCAGGTTACAAAAATATTTCCAAAAAATGTGAACAGTGGTTATTTTATGCTATGGGATTTCAAGCAGTTTTTCACTTCTTTGTACTTCTATGTATTGTTTGAAGTTTTTATAGTGTGCATTATATTTATGAGAAAAAGTAAAGCTATTTTCATGGGAGGGAAGCTGCCTTGATTTTATTTTCTCCTATATTATCCTCAACATACAATCTACCAAATTTCCTCTAACACATCTTCCTTCTTCAAGAATAAAGAGATTTAGTGGAGCTGCTCCAGACAGAAACGACTTGTACTGGGAAAAGAGCCTTCCATGAGCCTGGCAGAAGTGCTAGGCAGCTTACTACTGCCCTCTCCTGGTCAGAACAGGTCAGAGCCTGATATAGCTAAACAGCGGCACCCAGTGCACCCTGACAGCCAAGGTCATCCCATAGGCTTAGCTTTCAGCTACTCCTGCAATCATCAGTGTGCTGCACACCAGCATCAGTGGCTCAGCACTCCAGCCTAAAACAGGCCATAACCTGGGATCAGGCAGGCTGAACCTAATAACTGCAAATTCAGCTGCACAGTGCTGTCTGCTCCAAGCCAGAGACTTCCAGGAGACACACAATTCCAACTGCTAGAGCAAGTGATAGACAGTTTTCCTGTCTGCTAGAGAGCTCTGATGGTCAACACTCGGGTTCCAGGAAGTAGACGGTAGGGCTGCAGAAAAATAACAGCAATCCTCCTAATCATAAAAACCCTTGTCCTTGTACAGTTCTTTTACTTTTCAGAGTATTTCCCAAAGCAGCTTGATATGTACAAATAAATTAATACAAGAATGTTTGCTGCAGAATTGTTGGCAACAGCAAAAAACTGGAAACAGTTTAAATATCCCCCAGTATGGGAGCATTTAGACAAAATGGAATAGTATGCAGCTGTTAAAAAGAATGAGGTAAATCTGTAATGTGCTGCTATAGAATGGTCTTCAAGATTCAGGGTTAAGTTTTTAAAAAGCAAGATGGTTTTTGTTTTTTAAAGTGATACATTTTTTATTTTATATATTTTTTAAATATATCTTCACTGATTTCAGAGAGAGAGGAAGGAAGAGGGAGAGAGAGAAACATCAATAATGAGAGAGTCATCATCAATCAGCTGCCTCCTACACGCCCCTGACTGGGGATCGATCCCAAAACACAGGCATGTGTCCCGACCAGGAATCGATCCACGATCTCCTAGATCCTAGGTCAATGCTCAATCACTGAGCCAAGCCCAGTTGGGCGATACATTTTTTAAAATATGTTTTTATTGGTTTCAGAGAGAGGGAGGGAGAGAGAGACAGAGAGAGAAACATCAATGATGAGAGAAAGTCTTTGATCGGCTGCCTCCTGCACACCCTGCACTGGATGTTGAGCCCACAGCCAGTGCATGTAGTACTCTGACTGGGAATCAGACCATGACCATCAGGTTCACAGGTCAACACTCAACCACTGAACCATGCCAGCCAGGCAAAACCAAGATGTTTAACAGTCAATAAGTCTGAGTATGTGTATATGTGTGTCTTAAATAAGGATCTGTATAACTGTAGACATATGTATTTAGTTATGTGTGGAACATACTGGAAGGAAACACCAGAACCTAATAATAATAATTGCCCCTGGGGATGAAAATACTAAGGGCATGGCAATAAGAAAGAAAGAGAACTACTTTCACTATATTTTTGTACTGTTAAGTTATTTACCACGTTCATGTATTATTTTTCAAGATAAAATTTGTTTAAAATTTTAAAATACTATTTTTCAAAAGACAGTTTGATAGAGTGGAATCAATAAGACTTGGGTTCAAATGTAGACTCTCAGACTTACCTTAAAATCTGAACCCCAATTTTCTAATCTAAAATGAGATTAGTAACATTAATCTCATAGCATTGTTTTGAGAACTAAAGAGAAGCATTTGGTATCAGGACAAGCCTGTTGTCTTCAGGGGGCATTATTCATATTGTCTTCTGTATGACTGGTGCTCTCTGGACATGAACACTGTGGTGGCCCTGTTGAATATAGGGCTTGGTACATAGTAGACACAGGGAAAATAACATAGTTTTCTTATACATTATCTCATTTTAATCTGTCACTTCTTCAACAGGAATGGATCAGCAGCCAAACATGGCTTGGAACAAAGGCCTCCAAATCCTACTCCAACTTGAAAGCAAAATAATAGGAAGATTAGCCCAAAGGGTATGTGTGAGAAGAATGAAAGACAGGATAAGAGCTGAGGATCATGGCATCAGTATTGGAAAGTAAGAAGTAAAACTATTTCTATTTGCAGATGACATGCTCTTATTTGTAGGATATCCTACGGAATCCACAAAAAGAAAACTAGTAGAACTAATAAATGAGTTCAACAAGGTTTCAGGATATAAGATCAATACACAAATAACAGCTGAATTTCTATACACTAGTGTTTTAGTCCATTGGAGCTGTTATAATAGAATACCATAGACTTTTAATAACAAATTTATTTCTCACAGTTCTGGAGGCTAGAAGTCTGAAATCAGAGTGTTAGCATGGTCAGGTTCTGGTGAGGGTCCTCTTCCAGGTTGCGGATAGCTGTTTTCTCTGAAATCCCTTTTATAAGGGCCCTAATCCCATTCATGAGGGCTCCACAATGATGACCTAAACACCTCCCAAAGGAACACTTCCTAATACCATCACATTCTAGGTTTGGATTCTAACATATGAATTTTGTGGGGACACAAACATTCAGTCCATAATAACTAGCAATGAACAATCTAAAAATGAAATTGGCCCGGCCAGGCAGGGCTCAGCAGTTGAGCATCAAACTATGATCCAGGAAATCAAGGTTCGATTCCCGGTCAGGGCACATGCCTGGGTTGCAAGCTAGATCCCCAGTGGGGGGATGCAGAAGGCAGCGGATCAATGATTCACATCATTGATGTTTCTCTCTCTCTCTCTCTCTTCCCCTCTCTGAAATCAATAAAGATATATTAAAAAATATATAAATGAAATAAATTGAGACATTTAAAAAAAAGTATCATAGTCCTAAATGTAACAGCTAAAACCATAAAACTCTTAGAAGAAAACATTGGAGTAAATCTTCCTGACATTGGACTAGGCAATAGTTTCTTAGATATGACAATAAAAGAACAAGCAACGATAGAAAAAGTAGATAAGTTGGACTTTGTAAATATTAAAAACATTTGCATTTCAAAGGACATTGGGGCAGTAAAATATTCTGGAATTAAAGTGTGGTGATGGCTGCACAATTATGTGAATATACTAAAAAACACTGACTTGTAGACTTAAAAGAGTGAATTTTATGGTATATGAATTATATATCAATAAAGCTGTTATTTTTTTTTAAAAAGAGTTGAGGAGTGTTAAATAAGAAACACTCATCCTCATTGTTTCCTCCATGGGAAAGGCATCTATTGGCTTCCTTCTGCCTCCAACTCACTCCTCCCCTAAAGGAGAGAAGTGACTTAAGAAGAGGTATGCCTATTTCTCTGTGCCTTAACTTCTGCAGTTTGAAACACTACCAATGAATGAGTGGTAAAATTGGTCTAATTCTGAGATCAATATTAGGAAGCACACCAATCCACAGACATAAGCCACTATCTTCAATATCAGTTTTATCAATAAAAAAACGGTATTTTGTTCTCCATATGCCTTATTCCTTTGTCTTATTTCTCAAATGATTCAGGACATTTTTAAGCAAGGAGGGTGCTATTTATTGACTAGTCCCCAAGAACCCCAGCAGCACTGGGGGCCTGGGGTGAGTACCATCAAATAGGTACTTGTATATCACAGAGATATTGAGTTTGGAGAGGTAGTGTGGAGCATTGGAATGAGTCAACAGACCTCATTTCTCCTTCTAAATTCATTCATTCATTTATTCAACAAAGAAATAAGTAAACAGCCCTAGCCGGTTTAGCTCAGTGGTTAGAGTGTCAGCCCATGGACTGAAGGGTCCCAGGTTCAATTCCGGCCAAGGGCAAGTACCTTGGTTGCAGGCTTGATCCCCAGTTGGGGTCGGGGTACGTGTGGGAGGCAACCAATCGATGTGTCTCTTTCACATCGATGTTTCTCTCTCTCTCTCTCTCTCCCTTCTACTCTCTCTCTGAAAAAGCAATGGGAAAAATATCCTCAGGTGAGGATTAAAAATAAATAAATAAGTAAGTAAACATGTATTCAACAAATATTTACTAAGCACCTAGCAAGTATCAGTCATTGTTAAATGAGCTGGAGATTCAGCAGCGAATGAAACTGACCAGAGACCTACTATAATGGAGCACACATTTTTGAGTGACGATAAACAGAATAGATATATTATCTTAGATGGAGATTAGTCCTAAAAAGAAGAAGAAAAAACATAGGGAAGGTGAATAGGAAATATCCATGGAGGATGTGAAATGTTGCCAGGGTATCCAGGAAAAGCTTCGCCAAGAAGATGGCGCTGAAGTAAAGACCTGAAAGATCTGGAAGCAAGGCATGTGGGTACTCAGGGGAAGGATTTCCAGGCAGAGTAAGCAGCATATGCAAAGTCTCTGGCGTGAGAGTGCACGGTCTGAGGAGCGTGCCACTTGCAGCTCAGAATAAGGACTTGGGCTTTTACTCATCAATTTACCCATTAAAGGGTTTTCAGCAGAGGTGTGACATATGAATCTGTCATGAATAGATTAAAGAGGGCAAAGGCAGAAGCAGGGAAACCAGTGAGGAGGGAGGCTGTCACAATAACCCAGGTGAGTGATGACAATGGCTTGGACCAAAAGGCAGCAGTAGAGCAGGTGAGAAGCGGTCATTTCAGAGGTATTTTTGAAGACAGAGTCAGCCGAGTGTGTTGATGGATTAGAGCTAGGGTGTGTGAGAAAGAAAGAAGTTAAGGATAACTCAAGGTTTTTATCCTGAGCAACTGACAGATGCAGTTGCAATGAACTGGACAGGTTGTGGGGAGTGGACACCATGAACTCAGTCTTGGGCGTGTTAATTTTCAGATGCCATCGGACATTCTAGTGAATCTGTCAAACAGGCAGCTAGAGGCGCAAACCTGAGTCCAGGAGAGAGTTCCAAGCTACTTACTAGCTTCCCATTTAGCTATCTGCTAGCCTTGTGACCTTAGACAAGTCACTAACTTCTCAGAGCCACAATATCCTCTTCTGTAAAATAGGGATAAAAAATATATAGCTATACCACAAGGTTGTTGTGAGGAATAAATTGGATGATCAGTAAAGTAACTGGTTCACAGGAGGCTCTGAGTAAACTGTCACTGTTATTAAGTTCAATTAAACATTAAGCATTAGGTTGCTGGAAACACACAAAAATGAAAGATACAGACCCTACCCTCAATCCCAAAGGAGAAAACTTGGTCAAAATTTTCAACAAAGAAGCTCTCAGGTAACAACAATCATTTGGGAGAATCATCAGGTCCTGGCACCTGACGACAAAGATGATGGACAACTACCCTCGGGATGAAAGCAGTCAAGGGGATTAAAGCACAAACTAGAGTGTGTATCTGGTCCTCATACCAGCTTGCTGGGGAGCCTTGGACTCATCAACCCTAACCTCTCACTTACCAAATAGGGTAAACCCCAAACCCCCAGAGATGTTTAAAAATGCCCAAAGCTGCTCAGGGGAAAAACACTGATTGGGTAATGCTAATCAGTCACTTCACCATGCCTATTTTCCCACTGGCCTTCCTCTGACTGACCCCTGTCCCCCCAGCAGGACTTTTCCAGTATCTTGCAGGCTCTGAGCCTGGTTCTTCTCAGTTTCTAAGTAGCAGGAGAAAGAGCTCAGAGACCTTGAGCATCCTTGAAGGACCCAGGATGGCCAACACTGGGGAGCTACTTGAACAACATTAAGAGAAAAGTCAGGGACCATAAGGTGAGAGAAGCTGCCATTGAGTTCCAACTGGACCAGGGGCTGTGCTAGGTGTTTCCAGGGCTTGTTCCAAGGATTAAATATGAATCCATGTAGAATATTTGACTGAGGGCCTGGTACATTGTAAGAGCACAATAAATATTGGCTTTATTATTTTTCTTATATCTCTTTAAATCCTCACAACAACCCTGAAAGCTAGGCTCCAAACTGTAGTACTGAGTCTTGGTTTGCTCATCTGTAAACTGGGGCAAATAATGGTACCTACTGAAGATTCATCTAAAACCCTTAGTGTAACGCCTGGCACATAGTAACTGCTCAGTAATCATTAGATATTCTTAGTACTCTTGGAGAAGACACAGAAGTTTCACAGGTCACATAGAAATTCACACAGCCAAGTAGAATAGATTCATGGTTTTGCCCTACTCAACACCCATGCTTCCTCTTTTGGTTAGAGTATCTTCACTCTCTTTTGGGAACCACCCTCCCCTGCTCTCAGGCCATTTGATATGGGTGGTGTTGACACCTCTATTTCAAGCTCCAGGGGAGAGTATGTGACCAGGTCTGGCCAATTGCTCATTCCATCCCTCCAATCACAGGGATTGGTTTGAGAGTGGACTTGTGACCCATGCCGAATCAATGAGAACCCTGGAACTTTGTTTGAATCCATTAGGAGAGAGATGAACCTGTTTGGGACTTGACATTAAGAAGATATAAGCTTGGAGCTACTTCGGATTCCCAGGTGGAAAGAGTGCCTGAGTGAAAAGCAAACAGAGCTAAAGGATAGAAAGAAACTGAAGCCTGCAAAGTTTGAGCTCTTGCCTAAATACCTGAACAGGCATGTCTGAAGTCTGTATTTCAAGTTCCAGGTATATGAGGCAATAATTTATATTCATATCCCCCCCACCTATCTATCTCTCTCCCATTCTCCACCCCCTTAAGACAACCAAAAGAATCCTTATTTGGCAAATGTATCAGTGAGGGTCCCAACTGAAAACAGATGGCACACTCACATTAGAATAATTTTTAGAAGGTTCATTTATGACGGTATAGGTGGTGTAGGAAAACCACATCACCCCTAGACCTGAAGGGACAGAGGAGTCAGTTACCTGAACCTGGAGGGAGTTTTGGAGAAGTGGCCTCCTTAAGAGCAGTGACTGTCAATCAAGGCGCTCTGCCAGCCTATGGAGGGAGCCAAGGGAAAAAATATGCCAACCTTTCTCTTCTCTTGTCTCATCCACAGACTCCCCATTGGCTGAGCCCAGCCTGAAGCCAGAAGGCAAAGGAGTCTGCTGATGTGTTGAAACAAGTCAGAGTCAGAACAGAGTGAAGTGTGGATCTGGAAGGGCAGAAAAGACATAGCTGGCTCAACAAGAAAGCAACAGAGCCTGGTCTGCTGTCTCTCCCACAGTCCCTTGATGACCTTTCCAGAAGCTCAGACCAGAGTTTTAAAACTCTCAGAGTTCCCTTTGGTCTTCCCTGTACAACGCTCTCCTTCCTTCCCTAGAGAAGAGGCCATAAGGATGATACATAGGAGACAGGGATTCTGAGCATCTGGGAAGAAGCCCTGAACCAGCCCTGCTAACTTTGCAGGGAGAAAGAAGCCTCCAGTCCAGCTGCCCACATGACCAAGGAGTCCTGAGCTGACCCTCAGGCCCTTACCCTGCCAGCTCCCTTGCTCGCACAAAAATTTGTCCACGGTCAGGTTGGGCTCCAATCTTGGGCACCACCAGACAGCAGCTCCATGACTTCCCTTTCTCTCTGTGGGAGATGTCTGTTTCCTTCTTCAGCCAAGCCAGAGAAGCTTCTGGGATTCCCCACTACTGGCAGGGGTCCAACAGTGCCCTGAGGACAGGGCTGAGCTGCATCCAAGTATCTCTTTTTGGTCACACAGACACCTGTTCACTCTTCCTTCTCAAAACATTCACCCTGATCTTTGCCAAAATAAGTTCCTTTCCATTTTTCAAATCCAGTTTAAACCTTAGGATCTCCTCAGAAAGCCTTCCTCATTAACTCACCTGACTCTACACCCTCCTGCTATGATGATGATGATCAGAAGTACCTCCAATAAAATAACTAATAATAGCAACTCATTACTGAGTGCTTTCTACGTGCCCATCGCTGAGCAAACTCCCTTACAGAAACCATCTCATTTAATCGCACAACCACCTTGTAAAGTTGGTGCTATCAATGTATAGCATATGTTGTGATTGGTAATCCTTTTATTGTGCCAGGAGACAAACTCAGGGGCAATTACTTTATCCATTTCTACAGAGGAGAAAACAGAGGCCCAATGAGGATAAATTAATAATTTAAGTTCACACAAGCAAGCAAACAGCAGCGATGAGACCTAAACCCAGATATAACCAACTGCAAAGCCCATGCTCTTAAAACTGCAGTGTTTTACTGTGTCCCAGCTATGAGTAGTTCCAGAGATCGTTAGTGGCTGGAGGAGGTCCTGTATCTTCTTTGTAACGTGGATATCCATGTACTGGAATCACAGAACCTAACTTATTATGCAGGTGAAATACATACTCTGTACACTATTAAAGAATGCTCTTTCCCAAGTTTTGCAGCAAACACCACCATCATCCCTTTGTGGTTACTGGCTACCATTCTGGCTCTTGAACTCGATGGGATGCCAAACACTTGAAAATAATTTCATTAGTGATGTCATTGTGAGATTAAGAACACACTACAGCCCCAGTCAGGTGACTCAGTTGGTTGGAGTGTCATCCTATACACCAAAAGGTTTCGGGTTTGATTCCCAGTCAGGGCACATACCTAGGTTGTGGGTTCGATTTTTGGTTGGGGCACATACAGGAGGTAACTGATCGATGTATTGAGGTTCCTCTCTTTCTCTCTCCCTTCCTCTCTCTCTCAAATCAATAAACATATCCTCCAGATATGTTTAAAAAAAAAAAAAAGAACACATTACAGATAAAATAGAGACAAGGGAACTCATTAGAAGTTACTGGTAAGACTCAGGCTGTAATTCTGCTGCATTTCCCACAACAAACTAAGCCACTGTTAGTCACTTGGAAATCTGGCCTTGTTTTCACTTCCTTTGTGAAATGTCCCATGTGGGATTTTCCCTCAGTTTAACCTTGTCTTTTTACATTAATCAACCCATTTAATTCTCACAACAACACTATAAAGTAAGTATCGTTATTATCTCCATCTTATAGATGAGGAAATTGAGGCACAGAGAGGTTAAGTAACTTTCTCAAAGTGACACAGCTGGTAGTGCTGGGATTTGACCCCTGCAGTTGGCCTCCTGAACTTGCGCTTTTAACAACTACTACTGTGTAGTTAGAAAATAAAGCTAAGTAAAAATAATTACAAAATCCATCAAAGCACTAAAAATGCAAAAAGGCTGTAGAGGAGTGCTTTTTTTGTAGGATCTATGTGCTCCAATAATATGAGGGAGAAATCTTCCACCTAGAGTGTGTGGCTGGTTGAATTGACCAGCAAAGAGAATCTAGAGAACAGACAGCTGAGGAACAGCCATCAGAATCTCCAGTGGGACAGGCAAGTAAACTTAAAAGGAATCAGGGAGCAAAGATCCATAGCTGAGAGTGAATGAGCCACCCTCACACCAGCAAGGGTAGACTTAAGGATAAATGGCTGGAACACCATCTAGCAGGGGGAAGTCAGAAGGATCCAGCAAAGTGAAGAGGAGGAGTCCTTCCGTTTTTCCTTCCTTAAACCCCTATCTGCTGAATTCCTATTGCATGCCAGGCAGTGCTGCCTTTATGGAGTTTGCAGCCTAGTGGGGGAATGTATTAGACAGCACATTCAGTAACCCCCTCAGAAAAAGAATGTTTCTTTCCCAGTTGTTCCAGTAAAAACCCTAAGATTGGCTCTGATCAACTAATACCATGCTTAATATTGACCCAGTTATGGGACTTACGGATGGAATATGCTGACTGACCAAGGCCTCAGTGATATGTGCAGCCCCTTCTGTGCAGCCCCACCCAGACCACACACATTGCGAATGGAGTGATGGTTCCCAGGGGAAATGACAGTACTAACTAAGGAGCAGGGAATGAATGCTGAGTAGGCAAAGACAACAGATGTCTGATTCAGGGATTCAGGCAATGATACTGGTAATTACAACACAGCACGGTAAGTGACATGATGGGAAGGCACTGGTGCTGGAGGAGTGCACAGGAAATACCTAACCCAGAGGAAGCGACATGTAAGGTGAGGCTTGAGAAGGAGGTCCTGCGTGCAAGGAGAGGCATGGGGTGGGGAAAGGAAACAGGTCGTGCAAATTTCTGAGATGTGTGACACTGTGGACAGGGGGCAGTGAGAATGAAGATGATGGGCCAAGTCATGAAGTAGGCCTGAGAGGAAACGAAGGAAAATGGATTGGGGCTGAAGAGGAGATGAAGGTTTCCGTTGGCATGCTGATCTTGAGGGGCATGTGGACATCTTGTTACAGATATCAAAGCCAGGTGGATATGTGGGTGTGGAGTTAGAAGCAGGAGCTCTGGACGCAGCACAAGGATGTGATCAGCACAAGGATGGACACTTAAGTGTGGGTGAAACATCTCTGGGCGAGAAGATCAAGGTTAAACAGACTCTAAAAAGGGCATCCAAATGGCCAATGAGCATATGAAATAAGCATATGAAAACAACATCATTACTTATTAGTACAAACACATAAAAACAATAAGATACCATTACACATCCACCAGAATGGCTGAAATTAAAAGGATTGATGATATCACCTGTTAGCCAGGAAGTAGAAAAACTGAAACTCCCACACATCACTGATAGGAGTAAGTGTAAACTGGCATAATCACTTTGGAAAACTGACAGTATTTACTAAAGTGAAATGTATGTATCCTTGCCCTGGTCTGTTTGGCTCAATGGTCAGAGCATCAGCCCTCGGGCTGAAGGGTCCAGGTTCAATTCCAGCCAAGGGCACGTGCCTCGGTTGCAGGCTCGATCCCCGGCCCTGGTGAGAGCACGTGCAGAAGGCAACCAGTTGATGTGCCTCTCTCACATCGATGTTTCTCTCTCTCTCCCCCCCTTCCACTCTCTCTCTCTGAAAAAGCAATGGGGAAAAATATCCTCAGGTGAGGATTAAAAAAAAAAGAAGAAAAGAAAAATGTATGTATCCTCTATGAGTTAGCAATTCTACTCACGTATATACTATATAGCCAAGAGAAATAAGTGCTTATTTCTCTTGGCTATATAAATGTGTGAAAGAACATTCCTAACCGCATTATTCAGCAGAGCCAAAAAGCTGGAGACAAACCAAATGTCTATTGTTATATGTTCATTCAATAGACACTATACTATACACACACACACACACACACACACACACACAGAACTAAGTACTGACATGGATGAATCTTACAGCTATAATGTTGAGTGAAAGAAGCCAGATCTAAAAAATACATACTGTGTAATTCCATTTATAATGATAAGAAAAATATTCTGAGATGTTCTAAATTAAATTACAGTGGCCAGCAATTGAAAAAGACAGAACTGTCAGTCTGTTAATGGCTGCAGGCCAGCTAACAAAGGACTTCTCACATTTCTATTTTGCCTGTTGGAATTTCGGATTAATTTCCAGGTGGCTATTTCTGCAGATTATTTTAGCCAGACACCATCAAACTCCAGAAGCCTCTGCTTGTTTATAGGCGAGCTTTCCAGACTTCTGCTTACAGCCACGCCACAAGAGCAAACATTTCTTTATTGGGACTCTGCAAGCTCAGAGTTGGCCCCACTTCACCTTCTCCCATCCCTTTGCCTATAGCTCATGTAAATGCTTTCTGACTACCTCTTTCTTACTCCTTCCCCTTACTCAATGTATAAAAATGCTTGTAAAACTCTGGGACAATGGATGTGCCTGGACATGCTGCTGGTAGTTTAGTCTCCACGTCCTTATACTGGTCTTTTGGCTAGCTAGCATTTTTGGCTCAATAAAACCTTACTTTAAAATTTTTTTAACTGTGGAAGTTAAAGATTTTTAAGTTTAACAGTAAAAATCTCAAAAACAACCCAGCCCACAGCTCAGTTGACTGAGTGTCATCCCATGCACCAGGAGGTCGCCAGTTTGATTCCTGGTCAGGGCACATGCCCAGGTTGGGTTTCAGGCTCCATCCCCAGTAGGGGGCATGCAGGAGGCAGCTGATTGATGTTTCTATATCTCTCTCCCTCTCCCTTCCTCTCTCTGAAATAAAAACATATTTTTTTAAAAACTCAAAAACAGTTGATGGTGATAGAGGTCAGAAATAGTGGTTTCTATTTTGGCAGGGGCTATACCTGAAAAAGGGCCAAGGGAGCCTGCTAGGTGCTGGAAATATTTTGTATCTTGATTTGATGGGATGTGGTTATAAAGGTACGTACATGTATAAAAATCCATCCAGTTGTTCATTTAAGATTTGTGGCCCTGGTTGGTATGGCTCAGTGGTTAAAGCATCACCCACACACCAAAGGGCTGTGGGTTCGATTCCTAGTCAAGGGCATGTACTTGGGTTGGGGGTTCACTCCCCGCCCCGTCAGGGCACATGTGGGAGGCAACCAGTCAATGTGTCTCTCTCACATCAATGTTTCTCTCTTCCCCCCCTCCCCCCTCCCTCCCTTCCACTGTCTGAAAAGTAATAGGGGGAAAATATCCTCAGGTGAGGATTAACAAACAAAATATATATATATACATATGTATTTGTGCATATTATTGTATCTATTTCATGCCTAAATGGGAGGAGAGCTTATCCCTTCCCCAAAAGACAAAACAACGAAAGACAGCAGGGACTATAGGGGTATTTTACAGTTTATGAAATAATATGACATTTCCCAAGGCCCAGCTTGATAGTGAAGTCCCCCAGGGCCAGAAGTCTTTTTTTTTTAATTTTTATCTCTACTGTTCCAAAGCATCTATACTGGGGTTCAGATCACAGCAGACCCACAGCATCCATGACTCAGTGCCTGCTCAGAGCAGCTTATTTGAGCTCTTGAGTGTTCAACTCAACACTCATTTCCTGTGTGTCTACTGTTGTCAGGCCCTCTGCTGAAAGCTAGGAGTATGAAAACAAATAAAACACCATTTCTGCATTTGCCCTGGCCAATATTGCTCAGTTGGTTGGGTGTCATCCCATGCACTGAACCGTTGCCAGTTCGATTCCCAGCCAGGGCACATGTCTGGGTTGTGGGCTCAATCCCCGGTAGAGGGCATGTAGGAGGCAGTCCATCAATGTTTCTCTCTCTCTCTCTCCCTTCCTCTCTCTCTAAAAAGCAATAAAAAAATAAAACACCATTTCTGCATTTAAAAGCTTCCAACCAAAAGGTGGGTGCCCAGGATGAAGGATGGGTTCTTGCAGCAGCCAACTCATCCATTGTCACATGTAAATAATAATAGTAACAACCAACCACCGTTTGTGAACTGGCAGGTGCTTTATGTATACAACAGATTTTTTTTTCTTAATTGCTATTTAAAACCACAACTGCCTGTAGGTACTTTTGTCTGTTAGGGGAGTGGCATGATTTTTCTCTGGGTAAATGGTTCTTTGTTTAGGAAAAGACTTAATAAGTTGCTTTGGCAAAAAGAATGAAGCTCTCCAGGGATAGGGCAAGACAAAGGGAACTGACTGGCTTTGCAAATTAAAGTGGGAAAAGTGTGGCAGCACTAAGGAGGGGTGGCCTAAAAACAGGAGGGGAGATATTAGGAGGTACGGTTAGGGAGATCTATGTTGTTTTTCTTTTCCTTGTCTCTTCCTTAAAGAACCACCCCTTTGCCCTCCTAATCTCACTCACTCTTCGTGTTTTACCTCTTAAAAATCACTTCCTCATACCACACACAGCCTTCAACATGGATGAGGCAAAGCTCTCTCTAGTGACATGGAAAAAATGCACTGGCTATATTGTGAAGTAAAAAAAAGTAATGGGCAAAATGGGTGCACAATATAATCCCCCTCCTTTTAAAGGAGTGCCAAATATGTGTATTTATTTACACTTGGCTATATATGGAAAATACCTGGAAAAACACAGGACACTATATTTACAGCTGTTACCACTAGGGAGGGTGGGGGGATAAGCAGAAGCTTCTATTTTCCATTTTTGCCCTTTTTACCTTTAAACATTTTACCACAGGATTTCAGCCCCTTTCAAAAGCTCTTCCTCTAAGCAGCCTTCCCTGACTTCTACTATAGATCAGGTCCCCATGCTATCCTTCCCTCCTTTGTTGTGACATCCTGCACCTTGGTAATTTTCTCCTCATTACCTCTCCCACCCCCACACCTCCTGCACCCACCATGCCCTCCTCAGCTCCAAGATAGGGACCAGGAACTCCTAGCAGAGTGCTTGGCACAGCTGTTAACCAAAGGAACGGATTCTTGCCCCTTCCAAAGAGTTTCCTCCTGCCTGGTTTTGAATCTTCCAGAGAGAGGAGGAAACGGCTCAGCTCCATGTGTGTGCTGCCCAGGCTGGCCTCACAGTGTTCCAGCTAATTCCTTGCTCAGGGCAGGATGAGATGCCCTCTTTCTTGTTCTGGAGAGAAGTGTAAAGCAGCAGCTACTGCCCTCTTCACTGCCCTGAGGGACACCAAAATGCCTGAGACCATAACAACCTGTGAGAGATAAGAGCAGGTCGGAAAATCAATTACTGGAACAGGCCAGGGCACCCTGGCTGACCTTGGAAGAAGCAGGGACAGCTTCCCTTCCATCTTCCTTTTCTTTCTAGCAGTAGGGGAGGAGGAGTTGGAGGCCTAATTGCTTTCACCTTGAGAAAAATCTGCTACTGACCATGTGCGGAGACAATCACTCAGTTATACAGCAGGGGGCTCGAAATTAGATCAGATCAGGAGGCTGACGTTTTTCCCTGAGGCCCTCTGACTAACGACCAAGGGGAAGAGAGGCACTTCGCCTAATGGCCCCCTCCTTGCTCTGGCCTACCAATCACAGTGTCAACTGAGCTCTTGCTTATTTCTGCCCAGAACCCCACAGGGAAATCTTGATGTCTGCCTCCTCTCCACCTAAGCTGCTGTCACTAAGACTGCCTTCACTTGGTCTTGCCCAGGCCACAGTTAAGGTTGCTGGGAGAGAATTAGAGCTGAGTCTCACTGCCAGGCAGATGGCCTCTATCGACCCAGCCAGCCTCTTCCTGCCAAGTCCAGTCAGGAAAAGTGATGCTGGCCACTGGGACTGCCAGGCAGAGGCACTGGCTAGCCACAAGTACCTAATTCTGTCCAAACACTTCTGACAATTAAGGCAGTGGATGAACTCTCATGCTTTCTCCATCCCTGATGAAAAACAAGTTCAAAAACCACATACTGTTCTCAATCCCCAGGGCAAAGCAAGGAATGCGCAAGAGAGAAAGCCCTGCTACTCCACAGAGCAGTCTTGAGTGATACTGATGCTACCCCGGGAGCCTGCCACCAGAAGCTTGGTATCTGAACCACTGAAAATCTCCCAGAAAACATGTGATACTGGCTTTATACAATTACTGACTTAGAAAGCTTCGGCACACTAGTCCGTCACCTAGTGGGTCCCAAGTAGAAATTTCCCTTAAGAAATTCCTGAGCCCTGACCAGTGTCGCTCAGTGGATTGGAAGGTTGCAGTATAGAAAGGCTGCAGGTTTGATTCCCAGTCAGGGCACATACCCAGGTTGTGGGTTCAGGGCACATACAGAGGCAACTGATCGATGTTATGCTTTCACATCAAAGTCTCTCTCTCTCTCCCTCCCCCTCCTTCTCTCTCTGAAATCAATGAAAAACATGTCCTCAGATGAGAATTTAAAAAAAAAAGAAAGAAGTTCTTGAGATGCAATAGAAGCCCACAGGTTTGTACATAGCTTACTTCAGTTACTTTCTAACTGTGTGACTTTAGTCATGTCTCTTAACCTCTCTAAGCTTAACCTCTCTAGCTGCAGAATAGGATTAATAATACCTACTTCAAAGGGTGCCATAAAATAAAATAAATATACATAAACTATTTAGTACAGTCTTTAGTGCCCAGGAAGTGCTCATGAAATGGTAGCTGTTGATATTATTACTATGGAGCCATCAGTGCCACTCCAGCCCAGGCACTGAGGCAAGGTGGAAAGTGGGGGGGGGGGGGTTCCTACAGGACCATGCAGACCTGGTTTGAAATCCCAGTTCCATTACTTCCATTATGTGGCCTTGGGAAAGTTAATTAACTTCTTTGAGCTTCAGTCTCCCTCTCTAAGAAGATATTGATAATACCTTTCTGGTCCACAAGATAGAGTCCAGCCACCACCTGAGCCTGAGCACATAAAAGGTGCTCAGGAAATATTAGTTGCATTGGTTCTGAATCATCCCCCTTTCCAGTATCCTTCACCTTGTTTATTTGGTAATTTTTGTTGAAAGACAAAAGCCTGCTCAAAGTGATCTCCTTTGGGGTAGCATACTGATTTTCTCTAAGTCAGTGGCCTCTTTCCTGTTGTGATTGCTCTTGCCGTCTCTATACTATCTGACCTTGGTCACCTCTGACTTTTTGAGACCTCCTCCCTCTCCCCCTTGGCTTTCTTGACTCTGATGCCCTAATCCCCCACCCATCACCCCCAGGCTCTTTTCATCCTTCACTTACTGTCTGTCCTTTGCCCCACATTCTACCTGCTCTCCCTCAGAGAAAGGCCACACACAGTCACCAAAAGCAAGTTCTGCCTCAAAGACCTAAAGCATCATCGTTCTCCTGGCCGCCCACGCATCCAATCCCAGATTCTTGTCCTTTCCCTTCTTCTTTTTCTGAATGCAAGCAATTGCCCGACATTTCTACAGTGGGTTTTTTTCTTCAGAACATTCTCACCTCCACTTCCTTCTATTCCATTTTCCCTCTCACTACTCTAGACCAGTATCAACCCAGATCTGATCTAGTTTAAATGACTAATTCCAATCCACCCTGAATATTACAGCCTTCCTGCAGATCATTTTAAGCATACGAAATATTCTCCTTCCACCACCCTCCCATCTCCATTCAAAATCCCGTTAAGGGTTTTTGCTTCCTACAGCAGATTCAAGAGCACTTCAGGCCTTCCAGATCTGATTTTCTAGATTTGACTTTCTATCAGTCCCCAATCCAGACTTTCGTCCCATTCATGCCTTATACGTGTCCATCTCCTCTTCTTTGCATCTGTAGCCTCCTCTGCTTGGGGTGTCCTCCCTCCATTTCTACTTCTATTTAAATTCAATGTCTTTTTAAAAAAAAATTGATTAGAGAGAGGAAGGGAGAGGGGGAGAGAAAGAAACATCAGTCTGTTGCCTCCTAACGCGCCCTGACCAGGCATTGAACCCCCAACCTGGGTATATGCCCTGACTGGGAATCAAACCCGCCACTTCTTGGTGTATGTGATGATACCCAACCAACTGACCCACACTGACCAGGGCCGATCCATCTTTTAAGACCTGGTTCAAAACTCAACTTCTTCCTGAAGCCTTCCCTGCCCACTCCAGTCCACAGTTATTACTTTCTCCGAGCTTCCTTCGATGATATTGGTGGTGATGGAGATCTGCCTGTCTGAGGGTTGAGAGGATGGTCAGCGCCTGCTGGCACATATGCCCATGCCTTCAACTTATAGCTGAGGGCAGAGTTGGTATCCCCTACATACTGAAACCAAGCGCCCCTATGACTTTAAATTTAGTGTGTTTATTTTAATTGATTTATTTTTTTTTACAGAGAGGGAGGAAAGGAGAAAGATAGAGACACATGGATTTGTTGTTCCACTTATTTATGTATTCATTGGTTGATTCTTGTATGTGCCCTGTCCAGGGATCAAACCCACAACCTTGGCGTATCGGGAGGACATTCTAACCAACTGAGCTACCCAGCCAGGGCCAAGTTTAAACTTAGTTTTAAATCCTAGCTTTAGAAATCATATCTCTCTCTAAGTATATACCTCTCAGAAACTTAACCTTTCTCTCAGATAATCAGCAACCTCCAAGATAGCAGAAGACAGTAGCCCAGACCTGGCTAATTGTGACAGGATCCACACCTCTGGCAGGCTAAAGATAACATCTTGACCTAAGTTATGTTTCAGCTCCTGAGCCCTAAGGTGGAACTACCCCCTGGCTATTTTCCCATGAGACTGGACAGAGGAAAAGACCTCAGTATTGTCCTCAAGACCTGAAGAAATGATTCATCACCCTTACCTCACCTCCAACCAATCAGCTACAAGAACAACCCATGGTATCTTGTGACTTTGCCCTATAAATCTGTAACCTACACACCATCAGGGAGTCAGATTTTTTAAAAATATTTTTATTGATTTTTTAGAGAGAGAAGAATGGAGAGGGAGAGAGAGAAACATCGATGTGAGAGCAGAACATCAATCAGTTGCCTCCTGCATGCCCCCTACTGGGAATCAAGCTCACAACCCAGGCATGCACCCTGACCAAGAATCAAACTGGCAACCTTTTGGTTCATGGGAAGACAACCAACTGAGCCACACTGGCCAGGGAGGGAGTCGAATTTTTAGAGCATTAACTCCCTTTCTCTGTATTGACCAATTCAATATTAAACTACTTTTTCTTTCTATACTGCAAACTCCTGCTCATGCATTTCTCTGGGCAAGTGCAGGCAGTCAGGCAGACCCAAGGAGAAAACATTGGGGTTCCAGTAACAATACTCCTGGATGACAAAGCATAGTGTCATAGTGGTTTGGAGTTGGACAGATTTGTGTTCAAATACTAATCGATCACTTTCCCACTGTTTGCAAGGCCTTAGCAAGTGACCTAACCTCTCCAAGTCTCTTTTCTCATCTAAAAAATAGGGGTTATAATGGCCTCATAGGGTTGTTGTGAAGATTAAATGAAAATGTATGCAAATGACTTTGCACAGTGCCTGGCACTCAGTCTACATTCAATGAAAGGTAGAGATTATTATAGTTCCTGGCACCCTGCAGTCTAAACATCACTTCTGCAGCCCTGCTCATTTGCATAGCCAAAGAGTAATTTACATAGACTGTGATATTTTACTATAGGTATATCTGCTTTCAAAACAGCTCTCTTTCCAACTTTCCATTTTTATAAATGGTACCACTGTTCCAAGGCTCCCAGGCTCAAACATTGGCAGCATACTCAGCTTTTCCTGCTCTTTCATGGGCCAAACCCGTTGGCACTTAACCATGGGCTGTCTCTGTTCTGAGAATGTCTTAGTTCCCCATTGGGACTGTAAATGCTTTGACAACAGGAACTCTGACTTATACTGCCTTGGTATCTGATACACTGGCATAGAACAGGGTCTCAATACATATTTGTTTTCTGACAAGATGCTATCAACAAATTAATTTACAGGGGCAGGTGTGAAGGAGGTACTACAGCAATCTGAAACAAGGATAAGATACTTTGTGATTCTCTTTGATCTTTTCTCCTTTCTCTACTCCATGATTTCCTCCTACTCACCTCTAAGGCCCAAATCAATATCTCCTCTATGAGATCCGCCATAAACATCATTTCCTTTCTTTCTTTCATTTATACTGTATATTTAATTGCATAGAGTTTTTACCAATTTTTAAAATTAAAAATTGAAAAAATTAAAATGATATAGAAAGGTATAAAGTAGTAATGAAATTTTTCTCTTAATCCCACTTCTCAAAGATAACAACTGGAAACATTTTGGTGAACATCCCTCCAGATCTTTTACTGTCGAATTGGGAATTAATATCCTATACTAAGACAGAATATGAAAATAATCTTTTTTAAATAATCGTGTTTCTCTTAGATTTTACATGCCATTTTCTGGGCCAGGGAAGGAGGGGGATTATAAATCGAAGTTGTAAAACAAATGAGCAAACTTCAAATCTGTCCCACAACACAACAACTCTATCACAGAGCACCTATCTCACTGCGCCGTTTGTGTACACCTCTGCCTCACTGCTGGCTTATACACAGGGCAGCAACTGACATTAATTTTGATATTCCCAACACCTAATTTACACATAGGAAGCACTCAGTAAATGGTTTTGTAAAGAATGACTTAACTTTCATCTCCCATCCTTCTTAATATGTTTTACAGCTTGATTTCTTTTTTAAATCAGATTTATTTAATAAACAGATTTACTTTGAGAATTTTGCATCTCACCTTTAAATGACTGACCTATGAGTCAGAGTCTCAGCAGGAAACTGAACTAAACTCAGATGACTCAAGAAACTTTAATGAAGGGACTATTCAAGAGGTTTGGGCACAGTTAAGGGAACCAAAAATGGAGATTGAGGTGGCCAGAGGCTAGCAACAGCAGGAAGTTATGACCATGCTGCACTGACAGAATCTATTGTCTTGGAAGGAATCAGTCACTGCCAGAAAATAAGAAAACACAGCCCAGAGCAGGGTAAAACCCCAAACTCAGTCTCCTCTGCACACCCATCTCTTGCTAGTGCCTACCATTGGTGGAACCCAAGTGAGCAATGAGCCCAGGTGATACAGTCCACAGAGCTTAGCTTCTGGGGGCACAGGGCAAACATGGAAAGAGAATGGAAGGGGGTGAGCAACAGGGAGGAGGCACGAAATCCATCAGTTACTGAACACATTGTAGCGAGTGGTGTCTGGAACCTAAATTGTGAAGTTAGCCACCACCATTGTTTTTCATGCCAGATAGCAGAGCATGGGGGGAGGTAGGGAAGTGGGGAGGAAGAAATAATCAATGGATGTAAGATATCCATGGTAGCTACAGATCCTGCCTCAGTAGGTGATCATGAGGCTAAGCTTGTACTCATAGCTGCCCTCTTCTACCATCTATTCTATATTTCCCTTACCTTCTGCCAGCACCTTGGCTGGAGGGGAGTCTCTGCATTGTGGGATGACCCAAACCCTCATTTCCACAGGATTCACTCCTAGGTGGTCCCATTTTTTTTATTGCTTTGCTATAGTTTTACATTGATGGTTATTGGGTACAGGAGTACTAAGAGAGACCCTGGGAAGAGACATGGTTCTCCTTCTTCCTTGTGGTAGCAGCAACCTAATTTCCATTTACTAATCAGGATCAATCACCCTGGCCAATGTTGAAAACCCTTTTTCTGCCATTGACTCAATTGCCTGAGGAGCCCAGAATGACCAGGGGGACGTAGCAGCTTCCAAGTTAAAAGGAATTAATTTAATGTCTGTAGTCCCTGGAAAGTAAGACCTCCAAACCCACTGAACCCAAAATTGCAGGGAAAAAAGCAAAAATTCTACGAGTGAATTATTAAGTATAAATACAAGAAGGATCACTCCCACTTCCTCCCTGGACCCTTGTATTCTGGCCATGGACAGGATGGGACCGTATATTAGTTTTTTTAAGGCATATGCACATCCTTTGCCATCACCCCAACTTCCCAGGTTGTCGTCTCCTAGATGGCATTCCCGGAGCCACCTGGCTGTGATTTACTAAGCTATTTCTATGCAATCCAGAATTTGTCTTAGGGTGTGATATCTGAATTGGGAGTTTTTGCTGATGGCTTTACCATCTCTCTATGAAAGGGATAGTTTGGTTATTTGAAAACACCTTGCAATGTGTTCTTCCAAAAGAAACAAAACCAAGAAAATAAAAACCACTCTTGCTCTATAATGATCTTTTTAGGTTCAGCAGGCAGACCCCACCTAAGATACTTGGCTTTTGCTATGCTATTTGATGCCTAATTATCACTCTTATCTCAGCTCTCGTTGCCTTACCCCATCTAGTGGAGAACGTGTCTACTATGCACATATCAGTCATTTTCACAGAAATGTTTTAGATCTCCTACTAAGAACCATTGCTAATGACAACCTGGTAATCCTGTGGCATTCAGAGTGTGATATGCTCTGTAACCATCAACAAAGTGTCAAGTGGGCCCTGTGTTGAAGTCAAGAAAAAAAGATAATAGCCCCTAATGCTTCCCAATTCATATTTTGATCTGATAACTTAAACATGAAGAGCATTTTGGAATGAAAAGAAGAGTATGACTAGTTCAAAACTGTAGGAGAAATGCCTCATTATAATAATAATTCTCATACATTTAAATAAATATCTATGTCATAGAACAAATCTCTACAATTATTTGCAGTCTAAGAGCTCGGGCTTTGAAATCAGACAACACTGAACTTCAAATATTAATTAACCTCTTATGTGATCTGGGAAAATTATTTAAACTCTCTGAGCCTTGGTTTCTACCTCTTTGTAAAGTGGGCATAACTATACTCTTTTCTCCTAGACTTAAAGGCTTACACAGCCTGGTATATACTAAGTCCTTAAAAATGTTAATAATTATGATTTGTAGTAGTTATTATGTACAAGACATTATAGATATTGGGCTCTAAGGTGAACAAAAGATTTCAGAAGTTTCTGTTTATAATAGTGAAATTTACCAAGAGGAAATTACTCCAACTTTAATTTCCTTTAGATTGTTTGTTTAGAACGTTAGATTATTCTCCCTCCCTCCCCACCCAAAAGAAAATAAAAAAGACTTAATAAACTTTAAGAAAGCAGCACAGTTGCTTAACATGAGCTTTATCATAGCAACCTAATATTGTAACAGTTTGAGAACAAATTTATCCCTTTAGGTCAACTTCATGGTACAAATAAATTCTGTTTTTAAGGGTTTTAAATGTTTTTTGTAGCCATTGCATTGATAACCATTGTATAATCACTGACTTTAGTGTAATGATGCCCAATTTTATAGAACTAGAGAGCAAAATTTACCAATTTATATAATTTTAAGGGTTATGGTTGTTTCTTTGTCTTTATATACCTAAATCAGTCATACTTATGGCAGAGAATTTAAAAATTTGGGTTATGCCCAGCTGGGCGTGGCTCAGCTGTTGAGCATAGACCTAAGATTCAGGAGATCGCAGTTTGATTCCTGGTCAGGGCACATGCCCGGGTTGTGGGCTTGATCCCCAGTAGGGGTCATGCAGGAGGCAGCCGATCAATGACAACTCTCTCATCATTGACATTTCTCTCTCTCTCTCTCCCTCTCCCTTCCTCTCCCTGAAATCAATATATATATATTATATATATTTTTTTTTAATAAAAATTAAAAATAAATAAATAAAAATTTGGGTTATCAAACCCAGCTGCTGTTTCTCAGTGGTTAAGTATCAACCCATGAACCTGGAGGTCACGGTTCGATTCCTGGGCAGGGCACATGCCCAGGTTGCAGGCTCGATCCCCAGTAGGAGGCATGCAGGAGGAAGCCGATCAATCACACTCTCATCATTGATGTTTCTCTCTCTCTCTCCCCCTCTCCCTTTCTCTCTTTGAAATCAATAAAAACATATTTTTTAAAATGTAGCCATCTTAAAAAATAATTGGGGGTTATCAAGTCAGACTACCTGGGTCCAAATCCCTGGTAACTTTGAGCAAGTAACTTAACCTCCCTGTGCTTTTATTTTCTCAACTATAAAATAGGAATAACAATAGCCTCACAGGACTATTGTGAAAAATAAATCAAACACGTGTTGATGTTGGCTGTTATTATTTATTGTCTCTATGGTTCCAAGTCCCTAGTAAGGAATGTATTGTGGAAAGAAGTGGGAATAGCCTACCCTATCAAAAAGAGGGATCTGAAAGCCTTCAGTGCCCTAGTAAGCTTGTCTCAGGAAACAGTCTGATTGCACAGGTAGTGAACCACTCTCCCACAACCATGGAGACCAAGTGTGCTAATAAGGAATCCATTTTACACACAGCTACCCTAGAAGTTAGGGACAAACCTAATGAGTCAGTTTATTAGAACATAGAATCAGCTGACTGGTCCCATCCTTTGATAAATGGGATTCGTCCAGGGTCCATAAAAAAGCTTAAAGCGGACCCCAAGTCTATTTTCCACACTATACTCCTGGCCGTAGCCTCACAGATGGTGGGATCTAAGTAGTGTCTGGCAGTTCCTGGGCAGGTCTTTCCTATTACTGAGAGATTAGTGATTTTTTTCCTCCTCTGTTCTTTTTCATCTAGTTGAGGGAGAACAGAGTGTTCAACCAGCACGCTCTTTTTCAATACTGAGTATAACATCAGGTTCAAAGCTACAGCTCAACAGATTATTATTAAGACTCAGTTGAGGAGATTAAGGAGAAAGGCAGTTGAAAGCCGGGCAGGCCCCTGAGCCACGTCATTCGGCTGCTGAGAAACCACTGAATGCCTTTCCTACGCAAACTCAAGAGGCTTATTAAAAAATGGAACAATAGCCCAGCCGGGCATGGCTCAGCGGTTGAGCATTGACCTAGGATCCAGGATATCAGGGTTTGATTCCCAGTCAGGGCACATGCCTGTGTTGCGGGCTGCAGCCAATCGATGACTCTCATCATTGATGTTTCTATCTCTCTCTCTCCCTCTCCCTTCCTCTCTCTGAAATCAATAAAGATTTTTTTTTTTTTTAAAAAAAGGAACAATAACAAAAACAAGACTGATTTCTTTTTTACAGGAAATATATCTCTAAGATCCAGCCATGCTGAACTACTTGTGGGTCTTCAAACTCATCAAGTTCTTGCTCCTTTCTAAGTCCTCTCGGTGCCTGGGTGTCCTTTTCCAGCCCTTCACTGGGCTAATTCCTGAGGTCCTTTAAGTTCAGCTTAAATGACACCTCCAGAAAGCAAGCTTAATCCCCCAGGCTGTACTGTCCCTCCTCTGTACTCTTGTAGCACCTTGTACTTACACGCATTCTAGCATTTACCACACTGACATGCAATTGCCAGTTTACATATCTGTATCCCCAACTGTCATCAGCAACCTGAGGACAGGAACCCACATCTTATTCACCATTATGTCCCTAACATCTAGCACAGTTCCTGGTACATGGGTGTTCAAGAAATATTTGTTGAATATTTTGCAAGTCTCCTAATTAGTCTTTGTGCTTCTGTTCTTCCCCCAGTTTCTACACAACAGCCAGAGAAAACTCCTTACTGCAGCCTGCACGGCTGCACGGGATTCTAACCCTCCCTGCCGCGACATGCCCCCACCCCACCCCCCGGAGGCACTTTACCCTCCAACCACAGGGCCTTTCTTTGTTCTTAGAATTCACTCAGCCAGTTCCAGCCCCACTCAGCAGGGCCCCTGCACTTGCTGCTCCTTTTCCCCAGAGCGCTCTTCCTAGGGCCCCTGCCACGGTTCTGCCAGGGCCACAGTTGCTCAAAAGTATTTTGGGATCTCATCTTTAAAATTTTTTTTATTATTGCTTTTAGATAGAGAGAGGAAGAGGGGAGAGAGAGGCATCAATTTGTTGTTCCACTTATTTATGCATCACTGGTTGATTCTTGTATGTGCCCTGACCAGGAATTGAACCCGAAACCTTGTATCCGGATAATGCTCTAACTAACTGAGCCTCCCAGCCAGGGCATGGGACATCATCTTTTAGAACTGACTTCAGGATCACTTTAAAAGTTATATAAGAAAATCAGATTCACTAGTCTGTAGTCACACTTAATTCTTTTTCTCCCCAACTAACTTTGGCTCTGAATTATTTGTTTTCCAAAATTAAGTTCACCCTCAAGAATAAAAAATTGTCACTTCTGATAATAGCCTGAAGAATGGACTTTAGGCTCTAAAGATAATTTGAAAACAGAAATCCAGAACCCTCTCATTTCAACGTGTAAGCTCTGGAATGCTGTGGTGATTTTAAATGATTACCTTATTTTACAGTGAAACCTTATACACTGGGATAACAGTGTTTCACCTATGAATTGGTTCCTCATTTTAGTTATTTTTGAAATACTTCTATTTTAGAGAATTCAATTTCTATTTTAAAAATCCAATGGCATCTAGATTAAAAGGCAGCTTAGGTTCTAAACAATTTGCTTCCTTCTCTTCTAAAAAATAATCATTCCAACCCAATACTTCACTATTCCTCAAACATTTATGCATCCTGCTCTTTCTTCTAATTAGAATAAGCCTTCTATGTTCCAACCCAAGCTCTAACAAAATATTATTCTTCCTTCCAGGCCCAGCTCAAATGTTTGCCTTCCAGAATTCCCATTGATATAAATCTCCTTCAGAATTAATTCCATTACCCTCTGATCTCCCAAACCACCCAGGTATAAGCTCTGCCGGGGCAGAGGACATGCACGTCTGTCTTCTTTATGACTATATCTCAGCACCTAGCACAGTATCTGGTACATGATAGGTGCTCAAAATATACTTGTTGAATGAGTAAATTGATCCTATTCTATTATCTAGCACATATTATTTGTTGTTGCAGATGTTCCTTTTAAAGACTTTATTTAGTTTGGTTAAATAAACAGAAAAAAACCTGGAAGTGTTCTGCAGCCGGTTGGGTTCTGTCTTTGGTATTCTAGTTTTGAAAAATAAAAGATGTTTGGCTATGCAAAAAAACACACCAATGCGTTAGTTATTTAAACATCTTCTTTTCCCACAAGACTGTCAATTTCCTCTACAGAAAGGACCACAGTCTTTCTTATTCATCTTTTATCTCTCTGAGATATGGAGAGGGCAAGGGTGAGCCCAGAAAAACAACATTTCTTTGCTAAAATTCCAAAGTTTCCATTCATTTACTCTCAAATCAGCCAGTATCGCAGCACATTTCCTGTTTTGTTTTTACTTCTCTTTAACCCAAACAAAGCTTCTAATGATGGAAGAGGGACCCTAGGTACTGACGCTTATTCCCCTTCCCTATCCCAAGCCTGGCCCAACTGACTAAGTCCAGATGTAGTATCTCCTGGGTCTAGGTGTCTCCAACTTGAATGTGAACTCCCTTCTCTCCCTGGGTTCCTCCAGCTGCCATTGCCCTTCCCCACCCACTCCAATCTCTTCTCCCATTCCACCACCAGAATGATCCCTCTAGAACTGAGTCACTAATACAAATGCTTCGAGAGTCAAGCTGCCTGGGGAGTTAGAGGCAGTGCCCTCTAAAGGCAGAAGCTAATTACTTGGAGGAATATGAATCCAGCGTTTCTAGAACATCTGAGGTTTCAAGAAAAAAATAGAAATCCAGAATTTTTTAAAATGTGAAATTTCCCAATGTTGAAGTACTGGCAACTATTTCCGTTTTTAAAATTAACCAGGCCAATTAAGACATATACACAGGCCAAGCCAGAGTGGCTCAGTGGTTGAGCATCAACCTATGAACCAGGAGGTCATGTTTTGATTCCAGTCAGGGCAAAAGCCCAGGTTGCGGGTTCGATCCCCAGTAGGGGACATGCAGGAAGCAGCTGATCAATGGGTTTCTCTCATCATTGACGTTTCTATTTCTATCTCTATCTCTCTCCCTTCCTCTCTGCAATCAATAAAAACATATTTTTTTTAAAAAAGAAAACATACACACAGGCCAAATATGGCCTGTGAGCCCCTGGTTTCCTTCTCTACTCTAGTGGCCATGTCACCTCAAATAATGATACGCAGAAACGAATTTAAAATTTGATATGTGTTAGAAATGAGCCATGAGAGCACATAACAGTGAGAGCTAAGCTGGCCTGCCCTGGGGATCTGGGAAGGCTTTCCTGAAGAGACATTTTCATATACTGTATCTGAAGGATGTGTAGGAATTACAGTATCTAAGGAAAAGAGGCATTGGAGCAGGCAGGGGCTGGGTTGGGGAGAGGAAGCAGTAATTGGAGTTTTGGGTAAAGGAACCAGAAAGTGTGCAGTCTGGGGGAGACAAGAGTCTGGCTTGTTTAAGGAACTGAAAAGGGCCAGGGTTGCCAAGACAGGAACTAAGGAGAATGGCATGAGATAAGGCAAGAAAGCCAGGGGACGGGGGGGGGGGGGGGGGGGGGGGGGCTAGCCATGCAGGCAAGGCTCAGTCAGACATAAGGGTTCTGGTCTTTATCCTAGGGGCAATGTGAAGTCACTGAAAAGGTTTAACAACAAGGGGTGTGTGAGTGTGTCAGAGAGACAGACATGATCAGATTTGCATTTTGAAAATATTTTGCTGACTTCTGGGTGGAAAAGAGAGAATGGGTGATGAAGCAGGAGTAGAAGCAGGGACCAGTTCAGAGGTGGCAGAAGGGGATTCGGAACTAGGACATTTGGGTTAGAGATCTAAATTCCAGAGCCCTGAACTGGAGGAGGGGTTATAGGCATGGGACCAAGCTCTGCTGAGCTCCCAACATTTAAATGCTCTGCCCCCTCCACTCTACCTGACAACTTCTCAAATATTCAACTTCCTTAATTCATGTAAGCAATTAGTCAGTCACCCCTTCCTGTGCATCCCCACAACAATTTGTACAGTGCTCTATTATAACACTTACCACACTATTACATGGTAACTCTTGGTTTACATATTTGTCTCCTTCACTAAACAGTGAGCTCCTTGAGGGCATGGAGTGGACTCTCTTATTCCATGTTGAATCTTGTGCCATTTCAGCTACCACATCGATGAAGACTAAAAAGATAGGAAGACAGTACCCAGAACTGATTGAGGAGGTGGAAGATGAGGGTAGTGCCTACCCTCCTGCTTGCGCAGCCTTTTTATGCCATTTCTAGGAACTATCCTATAGATATATTGATATTATGCACAAAAATGTTCTGTACAGTGATGCTCATTGCAGTATGGCTTGCAATACTGAAAAGCTGGAATCATCCTATAGTTCTATCAGAAGTGAACTGGTTAAGAGAGCTCAATATAATACTATGTGACCACCCTAGCTGGTATGGCTCAGTAATTAGAGTGTTGGCCCTCGGACTAAAAGGTCCCGGGTTCGATTCCAGCCAAGGGCACGTACCTCAGTTGCAGGCTCCATCCCTGGCCCTGGTGGGGAGCCTGTGGGAGGAAACCAATTGATGTGTCTCTCACATTGATGTTTCCTTCCCTCCCTCCCTCCCATCTCTCCCCTTTCCACTCTCTCTGAGAAGGGGGGGGGGAACTATCCTCAGGTGAGGATTAAAAAAAAAATACTACGTGACCATGAAAAAAAATGCAATAGACTTATACTGTCAAGGAAAGGTGACCAGGATAGTTCATTTAAAAACAAGTCAAAAACTGTTTGTATAGAATGCTACACTTTGTGTTTAAAACAAAAAGGATAGACTTGCATGTAAATTTGTTAAAATGTCTGGAAGGCTACACAAGCAACCACTGAATAGTATCTTTAAAGAACAGCAGTCCAGTGAATGGGCAAGGTTTGGGGGGGAATTTAACTTTTCACTTTATGCCTTTATTATGGTTGGATTTTTCTTAAAGCTAAAAGTATATATTTTGTAAATAAAATATCTTAAAAAAACACTTAAAAATGTTGAATCTCAGTCCCCCTGGGTCCTTCTCTATCCTCCACATATTTGGCACCAACTAGGTGTTTAAGATTGAACAGATGGCCCAGCCGGTATGGCTCAATGGTTGAGTGTCGACCCATGAACCAAGAGGTTGCTGGTTCGCCAGCCCCGCATGGCTCAGCAGTTGAGCATCAAACTATGATCCAGATCGAGTTTTGATTCCCAGTCAGAGCACATGCCCGGGGTTGTGGGCTCTATTCCCAGTAGGTGTGCAGGAGGCAGTCAATCGATGTTTCTCTCTATATATCCCTCTCCCTTCTTCTCTCTCTAAAATAAATTTAAAAATATTTTTTTTAAAAAAAGATTGAACAGATGAACTACATTCTTGAAAGTGAAACTCTCCTGCCCAGGGCTGGATCCCTTCTCCTGGGAACTGATTGCGAAGCAGGGGCTGTAGGTTGGTCAGGAAAACTTCCATTCTTTCCAGCCTGCACTGGAGTTAGAGACTCCATGAAAAGTGAAAGTCAGAAATACAGTACTCAATACACTTGTGTAGTAATAATAACAATGGCCTCTTTCGATTATCAAGCACCTACTAATTGCCAGCTTCTGTTCTGAGTGCTTTACTGTGGGGATCTCTTTTAATCCTATCAGTCCTGAGGTTAGTTGTTGTTATAAGCCCTGTTTTATGTAGGAGGAAGCAGAGGTTGAGCAAGGTTAGGTAATGGAAGAGCCAGTTTTAGCCCTAACTCCATCTGGATCACTATGCTCTCAATTACTCCTGCACCCTATGCCATAGTAACTGGATTATGGAAGAAAATGGGGTACAAAAAGCTTAGTCTTTTTGGAAACTCCCTGCTCCAAAACAAAGTCTAGCTATAGTCCATGAAAACTAGAGAGATAAGAGAGCAGGCCTTTCAGATCCACCGCCAACATTACTCTTCATTAGGCTCTATAACTTCTGCTTACAAGCCCTACTGTCAGGAGGTTTACACTGGTATTTGTTAATGTTCACAAGTAGATGTCAGTACCTCCAATTTACAGAGGAGGAAACTAAGGCTCAGACAGGTTGTGGTTTTCCCAACGACACACGGCAAGGACAAGGCATTGCTGGATTTGAATTTGTCTGCCTCACTCTAAAGTCAGTGTTTTCACAAGGCCACACTGTTAATACTTTCAGGAGAGCCTGAAACAGCAAACCATGGTCAACATAAAATGAACTCCAGAACTCTATAGGCTTTCAAGACAGGAATTACCCTTCCCTACCCCCAGGGAAGGGTTCCCCCCCCCCCCAAACTCCTCCAGCCTCCCTTCACAGTGGAAGGCTGCTGCAGCAGGTAGCAGGTAAGTACACTGCTGCCACACAACCATCACTTCTGAGATTACCTTTTGTGTGTCTCACCAAAAAGAAGGCTCAAACCTCCCCTCAACCCAACCCTCAGAAAAAGTAAGTAAAGGTTTGGCAGCCATCCTTTACTAGAAACCCAGCTCCTTCCTTCTCAGACACTTCTTTATCAAAATTTTATTAGGTTCAGCTCAGGGTACCTCCATCTGGGCATCTCATTACAGAGCAAGGACACTTCAGCCATTTGTAACACCACCATGCAAGTAGAATTTTCAAGGATAGCTGCAGAAATGAATTGTAAAGGAGCTATAAATCCTCCTTGCCCCCTTTCCCCTCCTGCATGCATTTGCTGTTTCAACCCACCTATTTCTTCACAGTCGAAACTGGATTACTCACGTTCCTTAAAGGTATCTCTGACAGTCTCATCTCTGCTCATTTATTCACATGTCCCTTTGCCTGGAACTCATTCTCCCTGTCCGAAATCTATCTTGTGCTATAAATTCCAAACTCCATTTTCACTTAATATTCGCTTATCTTTTGGCACTTGTCACATTTTTTCATTACAATTATTTCAAATATTTTTATTCTCCTACTTCATTATAAACAACCTTTGTGACCTCAAAGTAAAGTACTGCACCAGACACTGAAAATATCCCTGTATATGTATTAGATAATTTATGGACTTGTGTTTTGTTCTAATTTCTGTGGGTGGTTTCTCTCCCCTACCCACAAGAAAGTAGCCAGGCCTTAATGTTTCCTACTTGAAGGTGTCTAAGCTTCAAGATCCAAAAAATCAAGTTTCCAGGAACCCAGAAGACAATTTTCAGAAATGCTTTTGAAAGGCGTGGGCATATTTAGGAAACTGATCCAGAAGGAAAATGAATAGGAGTGCTTTGAATGGGAGAAGCAAAAGCCTGTGCGAAGAAGGTTAGAGAAGGCACCACTGCTGGTGAATTTGTACCCATAGCACCCCAAAATGAGGGGAATGATGTGAGAGGCTACTATATACCTTGGCCTCGAGAGCAGCAGTCAGGATCTCTCAGAGCAGGTTTGGAATGACCCAATGTGAAGGGCCCAAGAGAGGCAGGAGCAGCATTCTCATCAGTAGGAGTCACCCTAATGCTGCAACCATCATGGATTAAGAAACTGGCCTCTACCCCACTTTGTTGCGGAAGGATCTCTTAGTTCAAGTCTTCCAATAGCCTTCGATCTTCCCATTGCCCCGTCCCCCCGCAGTTTCTTCCTCCAAGCTTTCCTTCCCCGTCTGCACCCCTCATCCCTGCGTCAGACTCTCCCTTAGCTGTCCCTTCTTCACCCCTAGCCTCCCTGTGCCCGGTCTCTTCCCTTCCCCCAGTTCAAGCAGTCTCTCTCCCTCCAGTCTCCCTGCCCAAGCAGCCTCAATTCTCTCTTCTCCCCACCCCCACCCCGCGTCCCCCACGCCTGTTTCCTTTTATTTCCATACCTCAGTGACCCCCACCCCCAACCCATTGAGCGCTGCCCGAGTCAGCCGCCCGGCCGTTGGAGGGGGCGTGGCCCCGCGAGTAACAGGTCGCCGGCCCCACACTCCGCCGGCCCGCGCACAGACAAAGACATTCCACAGCCCCCGCCCCGCCGCGCACTGGGGGAGGAGACACGTGTCCCGCTAGCGCTGAGTCACGTGGAAAAGAAAACGAACGAAGCCCGCGGCCATCCGCGCACGCGCGCGACACTCTAACCTGGCGGGCTTGGAGAGAAGAGGAGAGCGGGGAGGCGACTGCTTTGGGATCCGCGGCGGTGCGCAGGCGCCGTGGCCCGACTGGGGACTTTGTTCTCCTCGAAGAGACCCAAGGGCGGTGCCGGTGACTAGCTGCGCACGCGCGCCGCCTCATTTCCGGTGCTCTTCTTCGCTGGGTCGCCTGGGTCGGCTTCGGTCGCCGTCGCTCCCGCTCTTCCACCCCCGCCAACCGCCGCTCGGGCCTCTGCCGCTGCCCCGTCGTTCTCTTGATTCCTCGATCTCACATCCTCCCCAATGCAGCGCCGGGACGACCCCGCCGCGCGCATGAGCCGGTCCTCCGGCCGCAGCGGCTCCATGGACCCCTCAGGTGCCCACCCCTCAGTGCGTCAGCCGCCCTCTCGGCAGCCACCGCTGCCTCACCGGTCCCGGGGAGGCGGAGGAGGGGCCCGAGGGGCAGCCCGGGCCTCGCCCGCCACGCAGCCGCCACCGCTGCTGCCTCCCTCGGCCACAGGTCCCGACGCGACAGTGGGCGGTCCGGCGCCGACCCCGCTGTTGCCCCCCTCGGCCACTGCCTCCGTCAAGATGGAGCCGGAGAACAAGTACTTGCCCGAACTCATGGCCGAGAAGGACTCGCTCGACCCGTCCTTCACTCACGCCATGCAGTTGCTGACTGCAGGTAAGCGGGCCTCCTCAGTCCTTCTGGGTCGCCTGGCCACCCGGGAGCATGGATGGCAGCGGCTTTGTTCTTGCTTCCCGCCCCCTGGGGACCAAGGCAGCAGTGAACTAGTCTTCTCTTATACTCATTTTTGGGAGCCTGGATTTCATATTCCCATCCCGCCAAGGGTGCGAAGGAGGGTGTCTAGGCTGCAGTGGAGGCCCAAAGGGGACTTGGCGACCTCTTAGCGCAAAGGTGTTGATGGATAGTGCTAGGCTCCCCGCCCCCTTGCCGACCCTTCCCCCTCTCACCTCTTGCAGCTGCCCCACGCCCCGAGTGTTTAGATTCTTCCAGAAATGAACCTTTATCTCCCCCTTTCCCAAAGGGAAAGCTTTTCTGACTGCGGGTGGCGGTAGGCGCATCAACTAAGAGTGTAGGAGGTGAAGACAGCCTGAGATGGGAGGGACCGTGGGGGGGGAGGGCCGAGGTGAGACGGGGTGAGGCTGAAGTGCCCTGTCCAGCGCGCCGTGGTCGCCGGGGCCGGGTCGGACTTTGCGGTAACTGGAGCTTAAGTTCCTACGAGGCAGGAGCAACCTGTGGGAATCGACGCTTAAGGTTTTCCGAATCACATTTCTGACTTAAGCACATAAAATAATGGTTACAGAGCCGCAAGGTTGGACACCTTTATTTTACAATGTGTGTTCGCCGTCATTCAAGACGGGGGGAAATAACCCTAGAGACCGTGAAAATGGGGTAGAGGGAGGTAAAGGTGGTTGCATGACATTCCTCAACGAGATGGACAAAAATTGAGGAAGTTGCACGATGCTTGTACCTGAAAGGCTTGGTCTTTCTTATTTTTGCTTCAGTAGTGAAATAGATTAGGAATAGTTAGTCTTTGTTCTCTGGTGTCGGTCGAGTTGCGCTCCTTTTCTGCTCTCCACTGGCCAATTACCTAGTCGCTCTGATTTCTCCCTAAAGCCGTCTGTTTTGTCCTCACTTCTGCCTGAAATGTTGTTTTAATAAGTATTTCTTATGATACCTAAATTTCATTAAGTAGAAATTCACAGCCTTCATCACTGAATGAATAGTTAGACTCTGGCAAGGTTGATATAATGGACAGATCATTATGAAAATATTTCCCTCCCTTTGTTCTCTATCTCCTATCATTGGTAAGGGGTCTTTAAAAAATGTAAACGAAGCGGGGAAGCACGCAGTGGTGAAGAATAAGATTTAAAGTGGTTACATTTTTAACTCAGTGCTCTGCTGTTCTTTAACACAGTTGGATTGATTGTTCATTGTGTCCTTCTGGCAAGCTTTTTGAGAGCAAGGAATGCATTTTATCTTTATATTTTTTTATAATGTCTTGTGTATAGCAAACACCAGGTAATTGAATTTGAAAGCAAGTACATGCAGATTTAAGGAATGTCAGACTAAGTGGTAAAGGTTGACTTGGTAGTCTGATTTGTATTTTCTCAAATCTTTAGTCCAAGCAAAATTTGTGAGACTAAAATATCAAACTTTAGGACTTTAAGCTGTTGGTTTAATTTTGACCCTTAACTAGTTACCTACTTTTGGGAAACATTCTGAACCTCAGTAACCTGAAGTGGGATGGTGAGTTGTGAGGTTTAAAAGCACTAACACAGTTTCTTTTGACCTATAATCATTAGATAATAACTTGTCACCACAGTTTTCTTCTAGTTGTAAATTCATGGTTGAATATGGTATGAAAAGACAGTGCTCTTTAATTTTTTAACCTGGGCTTTTTTATGTCTTTTTTTTTTTTTTTAACCAAACTGAAATTTAATTGGAGAAATGGGATTAAGGTAATGGTTGTTTATTGAGAAAACAGACTGCAAATTTCTTAGCATGGGTAAATCTTGGTATATGTTGAACCCAGCTTTTAAGGTATTTTTTAATGATCCAGAAAAGGGACTGTAGTGAAGGTAACCCAACTGCAAGGAAGTATGAGACTGAGAAGACAGAATAGTAGCATTTAAGCTATGATAAGGATACGTGTAACAAAAATATAGCTAATACTGTACCAGACACTGGCCTGAGCACTTAACATCACATAATTAGTCTTCACGACAATACTGTGAGGAAGTTATTCTTATTATCCTCACTTTTACAGATGAGGGAATCATGCAGAGATTAAATTGCCCAAGGTAACAAAATTAATAAACAGCATAACTAGAATTTGAAGTCAGTCTGGATCCACACACCTAGCCCTCTCCACCCCTCCACTATATTACCTGCAACAGATTGTACTTAAAAAAAATATTTTGGTCCTGGCCGGGTGGTTCAGTTGCTTGTAGGGACGTCCTTTATACCAAAAAGGTTCGGGTTCAATCCCAGGTTGGCTAGGTGCATGCTGAGGCAGCAGATGGATGTTCCTCCCTCCTTCCATCTCCCTTCCCCTCTCTCTGAAATCAATGAAAACATATCCTCAGGTGAGGATTTTAAAAATATATACATATATAGTACTACTTAGACAAAATATTTTAAAATCCATTTGAATGCATCAGAGTGCTTGCTAACAGGGCGGTGAAAATGACAAGGCCAAGATAAAGAAAAGGGAAACCCAAAGAATAGAGCCTAGCACTTGGGTCTGTGACTGAAGCACTTCTTCCCATTTCCAAAGAGCTGCCACAAGACCCAGCCACTCTTGCTTCACTGTTCACATAGCTCTCCCCCTGTCCCTTTCCCAACTTTACTTGGCACTTATCAGCATCTGATGCATTATATATTGTAGTTACATGTTTGTTGATCACCCTGTCTCCTTCACAGACAGAATGTCAGCTTCACCAGGACAGGGATCTTTTGTTTGCTTTGTTTATCGCTATATCTCCTGTTCCTTAAAGAGTGCCACACAAATATTACTAAATATTTGATGAATGGGATATTCGTCTTCATTGTGTGATGGAAAAATATCAACATAATTCTAAGGGATTTAGGTTTGGAATATAAACTTCTGTATTAGCCAAATTGATACTTAACTGTAATGACAAATGCATTTGCAGACATGCAAGGACGCAGTGTACCCATGCTTGCCTTCTGAAACAAAAAATAATTTATCTTACAATTTGTGTTAAATATTCACATAATAAACATAAAATGCTTTCAAGTATATCATTGTTCTTTTTCTACTTCCTACAATTAGGAAAATATAAATTAGTATAAATTATTTAGGAATAGGTAAACATTTGACTAGATTAACAATCCCCAGATCTTGAAAGGATACTCAGAAATCTATCCTCCAAAGGCACTCAGTGTAGAACATTTACAGAGTCTGTTGGAACTTCAAAATAGTTAATTGCTTTATTTTATTTACAATATACTGTAGAAATATATCTAGATGTTCCTGTTTTGTTCTACAGGGCTAGAAGATCTATTTAAAACAGAAAGTGGAGTTGCAAAAAAATTATAGACCAGATACAGGTATAAGTATAAATATTAGGAATGGAAGGCAGTTATGACTGTTTGCAACATCCTGATGATTCTTTACCTAGAAAAGTGGTATTGTGGCTGATTAGGAGATAAAGATGTATGGAAAAGTAGGTTTCTGACAAAATGATCTAACTTTTAGAATAGTATCAAATGCCTTGGGATAAGCGGTAAAAATCAGTTCAAAATGTATGTGGATAATCATAACAAACTAATAATATTCAACCTTTTTAGAGCATGTAACGTGCCATGAGATGTGCTATTCATAATTCAACCTTACTGGCCATTCTGTGAGGCAGAAAGAATTTTTATCTTAATGTTAGAGATGAGGAATATTGTGATCACATTGTCAACTTAAAATATTATTGAAGGTGATAAAGGAAAATCTGAATAAAAACAGAAATATGTCATTTCCTGAAGGGGGGAGTGGGGAGGAGGAACTAGTATTATAAAGATTACCGAATTTTTATTTAAAAAATTTTTTTAATTGGTATTTAGAGGGAGAAAGAGGGGAAAAAGAGAGAGAAATGTCAATTTTGTTCCATTTATTTATGCATTCATTGGTTGATTCTTTTTTTAAATTTATCTTTATTGTTGAAAGTATTACATATTTCAGATGTCCCCTTCCCCCCCCTTTGAACCCCCTACACCTGGTACCCTCCCCCGGTCTACCTCACTATTGCCTGTGTCCATGGGTTGTGTGATGCATTGGTTGATTCTTGTATGTGCCCTGACCAGGGATCAAACCCAAAACCTTGGTGTATCAGGATGATGCTCCAACCAACTAAGCTACTTGGCCAGGGCAAGATAAGAGAATTTTTTAATTAGCATATTAATTTTTTTGCGTTTTCCAAACTAGTTCTAACTGGATTTATTTTTTTTAACTTGACATGTTGAATATAAAGTAGCTTTAAAGAGTAAATGAGCCCTGGCCAGGTGGCTCAGTAGTTCGGAGCATTCTGTATGCCAAAAGGTTGCAGGTTCAATTCCCTGGTCAGGGTGAGTACAGGAGGCAACTGATGGATGTTTCTCTCTTCCTCCTTCTCTCCCTCTCCTTCCTTCCTCTCTCTAAAAATCATAAACATATCCTCAGGTGAGGATTTTAAAAAATAAGTGAAGATAAATGAGAAAATTTTTTAGAGATAGGAAAATAATGAAAACCTATATTGACAAATTAAGCCAAACAAGACTAAGGGCTTGAGAAGATGTGAATTACATTACTGGTGGAAGCTTGAATTGGTACAACCACTTTGGATGACAGCTTGGTATTTCATTTAAAAGTTGAACATTCAAATTTCTTAAAATTCAACAACACCATTCCTAAGAATATGCCCAAAGAAACTTTTACACAAGAATGCTTCATTTGTTAAATGGTGCACCTTGTTCACAAAATGGTACAACTTGTTTCACCACTGATTGGATACTATGAGATTTTAAAAATGAAGTATTTATATAGCAGTGAAAATGAAAACTACAGCTACATGCAACAACATGGAGAAATCTTGGAAATCTAATATTAGCTGAAAAAGTAAAAATTTTTTTTTAAACATTATTGATTTCAGAGAGAAGAAAGGGCGGGGGGAGAGAGAGAGAGAGAGAGAGAGAGATAGGAACATCAGTGATGAGAGAGTCATTGATCGGCTGCCTAGCCCGCACCCCGGGCATGTGCCCTGACCGGGAGTCGAACCCCTATCTCCTGGATCCTAGGTCGATGCTCAACCACTGAGCCACGCCTGGCTGGGCTGAAAAAGTAAATCTTATAGGGCTACATATAGTACAATACTATTTTTATAGAATATAATAATTAGTAAGATTAAGCAAAATATTGTTTGTGTGTGTTTGATAAAGCACTTTTTTACAAAACTAAGTATGTTTATGACTTAGCAATTGCACTCTTGGGGTATTTATCGCAGAAAAATTAAAATTTAGGTTCACATAATACCTGTACATGAATGTTCATGGCAGCTTTATTCATAAGAGGCAAAAACTGAAAAAAACCCATGTCTCCAATAGGTAAATAGTTAAACCATGGTACATTCATACCATGGAATACTGCTCAGCAGTAAAAAGAAATGACCTGTTGATGAATGCAACAATTTGTATCTCGAGAGAATTATGCTGAGTGAAAAACAATCTCAAAAGGTTACATCCTGTGTAATTCCACTAATTTAACATTCTTCCTCCTCCTCTTCTTCATAGAGGCGGGGGGGGGGGGGGGGGGAGGAGAAACATCAATTTTGTTGTTCCACTTATTTATGCATTCATTGGTTGATTTTTGTATGTGCCATGACTGAGGATCGTACCTGCAACCTTGGCTTATCAGGACGACTGTAAAGAACTGAGCTACCCTGCCAGAGCTAATTTCACATTCTTGAAAAGACAGAATAATAAAAGATGGAGAACAGATTAGCGGTTACTAATGGTGAAGGGGAGATGAAGGAAGGGCTATAAAAGTGTAGCATGGGGAATAATCCTTGTGATAGAATTGTTCTGTACTTTGACTGTGGTGGTGGTGGTTACATGAATCTGATTAAATTGCGTAGGACTAAACACACATCCAAATAAGTGCATGTAAAACTGGTGAAATGTGAATAAAGTCAATAGATAATATTAATGTTAATTTTATGGTTATGATATTGTAGATTGCAAAATGTTTTTAGAGAAAACTGGGTGAAGAGTATGAGATCTCTTATATTTTACAACTGCATATAAATCTACAATTATCTCAAGACTATATATATATATATATATATATGTTTTTTAAATATATCTTTATTCAGAGAGAGGAAAGGAGAGGGATAGAGAGATAGAAACATCAATGATGAGAGTCATTGATCAGCTGCCTCCTGCACGCCCCCAACCAGGGACCGAGCCTGCAACCCGGACATGTGTCCTGACCGGGAATCGAACCCCAATCGCCTGGATCCTGGGTCGACGCTCAACCACTGAGCCATGCCCAGCAGGGCTCAAGAAAATTTTTAAGAAAAAAAGCACTAAACTCTAAATTGTGCTCTGAGAAAGATTCGGGAGACCATGGACAATATGCCATAATTTCTTTAAAAGTAAGAAGGGAAGACTAAGAGGTTTAATGACTTACTGAAAGTAACATACCAAGCTTGTAACAGAGCTCGGAATCAAACCCATTTCTGTCGAGCTCCAAAACTCATGCTCTTTCCTTTGAGACATACATTTTTTAAATTGTTCTCATCTTCAGGAGCTACCAAAAATGGAAAGATTAAATTATAGTAAAATAGTAAAGGAAATGCCACAAGACTAGTTGAATTTGGTCTGACTAATGTAAGGAGTGACATGGGTTTAAGTACCTGCTCTGTTACTAATTAGTTTTATGATCTTGGACAAGTTACATAACTTTTCTAAGCCCAGGTTTCTCCGGTTGTTAATGGTTAAAAACAAAATGAAACAATACAAAATTCCAGACACATAGAATGCATTGGATAAGATATAATTATTGAAAGTGTCTGGCGAGGAAATAAATGGGTCATCTCTCTGTGTTGTTTACACCCTAGCTTTTCTTTCCTTGGCTCTTGGGACATCCAAGGTCTCCAGAGGCCCAGGCAAAGATCATTTAAAGGAGTTAGTTTCAAAAACGTTGTCTAGAAAGAACTTTTGCCTGAGGATAAGCCATTTTTAGGAAGCTTCTTGATTTCCTCCCCATTATATCCTACTCCTAGCTCTCCAAGAGAAGTGAGACTAAGGAGAGAAATAACAGAATTAAAAAAGAAAAAAAAGATCAGGCAACTGAACATCTGAGCATCCACAGAGCCCTTTTATTGCCTTTAGCTGCATGACAGTGTCTGAGGTTAAAAACTGTACTTCTACCCTGGCTGGTGTTGCACAGTGGTTAGAGTGTTGGCTCCACACCAAAGGGTCTCTGGTTCGGTTCCTGGTCAAGGGCACATACCTGGGTTGCAGTGCAGGTTCCATCTTGAGTGTAGGAGGCAACCAATGGGTGTCTCTCTCTCACATCCATGTTTCTCTTTCTCTTTCCCCCTCCCTCCTTCCCTTCCACTCTCTCTAAAAATCAATGGTAAAATACCCTCCAGTGAGGATTAACAAAAAACTGTACTTCCCAAAATAAGCTTTTTCTTGTTTACAGAAAGCCCTCCCACACACACACACACACCTGCCATTGTGAGAGGCAATAGTAAAAGCATAAGGTTTGAAGTTAGAAAAGGCCTGGTTTTTAATCTCTACTCTGTTACTTTATTTTTTTTAAATATGTTTTTATTGATTTCAGAGAGAGGAAGGGAGAGGGAGAGAGAGGTAGAAACATCAGTGATGAGCTGATCAGCTGTCTCCTGCACGCCCCCGCTGGGGACTGAGCCAGCAACCCTGGCCTGATTAGGAATCAAACCTTTATCATAGGTCGATGCTCAACCCCTGAGTTACGCCGGCTGGGCCCTATTCTGGTACTTTATTAGCTTTTGTGATTTATCGACTTCTCTCAGTTTGTTTCCTCAATTGTAAAATGGGGATTGTACCAGCTACTTCACTGAGCTATTTTTTAGGATAAATGAGGTAGTATTTGTACAGTATTTGATATATAGTAGGCATAGAATAACTGTTCAGTCCTTCCCTTCCAAACATGGAAGATGACTCTTCTTGTAGAATCAAGTTGCCACTTAGTCTTTTGCTTTCTAGGCTAACCTCCCCTGATTCGTGTATCTTTTCAGTTCTCAGTTTTATTTAAATCATTGTTCTCTGAATTCTCTAAAAATGCTTTAATGGTCTTTTTAAAATTGTGAGGTAAATTGGACAGGGGGATTCTAAGTTCTGACTAATTCATAATATAACAGAAGGGTCCATGTTGCAGAAAAGCCACATTACAGGCCACATTACATTGCATATAAACAAACCTTTCTCCTGGGTTCAGTTTTTTGTAGCCCTGCTTCCTGTAGGAGTACAACAGATTTTAAAGACTTTGAGTCTTCTTGCACTAACCAAGTAAAGTTTCTGGAAAGTGGTATAAAATACAGCTGAAGGGCCTAACTAGATGATAGCAATTAAGAAACACTGAGGGACATAGATAAAACTAAGTCTGTCATTTGTTTCACATTTTTAGAAACTCCTCAGTGATGTTTTCATAGCAAAAGTGTGACATTTGTTCCTTTAGAACTTTTGAGGATTGAGTACAGAGTTTTCCAGCCTGAAAACTCAAGAAAAGATGTATTCAAAGATGATGGTAGTCCCAAAACTAGTGACTACAAAAAGTTAATATTAGCAGTAGGTGGGAAGGGGTAGGGGTTACCACAGCAAACAAGTAAGATGTTGAATGAAGCATTTAGTCTGTTAATTATAAGGTCAGAGTTGTTTTCTGTTCCAACCAGTAAAACATAGGCATGTGAAGAGCACTGCCATTTACAGTTCTTCTCATAGGAATAAATGTTTAGTTAAGGACACTTAGAATATGAATAGCAGTTTTAATTGTCAGAAAGCAAGGGAGTACGTGCTCTAGGACATTAGGTCATTTAGCTCACTGTATACTATAACATCTGAAATTAGGCTTTTTAATAAACAGGAAGCCTTCTGTTTGAAATTCTGAATTCTCAAAGTCTGTGAGGGTCAAAGTTACTTTCCTTCTTCATCTTTGTACTCCATAGCTGGACTTAATCTAAACATTTTTTAAAAACTATTAAAATTTTAGATTTGTAGAATGTCTTTGAAGTAGTATATTTTCATACCAAACCAGTGGTTTTCAAAATGTGGTCCCTAGACTAGCAATATCAACATCACCTGGTAACTTGTTAGAAATGCAAACTCCCAACACAAATCCCAGACTGGGGTTTGGGCCCAGCAATCTAGTTTAATAAGCCCTCCAGATCATTCTGATGCATACTCAAGTTTGAGATCCCTTGCCTTAAAATTACAGAAGATAGAAACACTGTTGGAATGTTATATAAGGAGAACATTCTGTGTTATTTAGAATGTTTAATGGGGGGAGTGGGGGCATCAATGCTAGAGAAACATTGAATGCCTCCCGCACACACCCTGGCCAGGGACTAAACTGCAACCTGGGTACGTACCTTGACTGGGAATCAAACTAGTGACCTGGTGCACGGATGACACCCAACCAGCTGAGCCATACCAGCCAGGGTGGGAATGTAATTTTTTTTATTGTTCTCAGTGGACCGTAGAACCTTTTAATTGCTCGTTACCCATACCCACTGTCCCCATCTCTGTTAGTATTCCTATCATAGCACTTAACTATACTTCATTGCTAACTTCATTAACTGGGAACTCCAGTATATAAACATAGTGAAGATGGGGACCATATCTGACTTGTTCTATTGTGTTTCCTATACTTTTTAGGATTGGTGCCTGGCCCTCAGTAAGTCTCGCTTAGTGTTTAATAATTACACCTGTGTATCTCCTTTCATCTGCCTCTTTTTAAGAAGCACTCAAATACTTGGGAGGGAGGGAGGGAGGGAGTTTCCTGATAATAGGAAATATTTTTGGATGCTAAGGTTCTATCTGATGCAACTATCTTAACCTGAGAATTGAAAATACTTTGGTGCATTTTTTCCTTTAAGACATTGACTGAATTTGGGCTAGCTAATGTTGACAATTCTGAAGAAATGGGTTTTAGTTAGCATGTGAACATATGTTATTTTAGTCTGTTTTTATAGAAACCTTATGAAGTAGATGTTGCCTTTATTTTTTAAATGAGGAAACTAAAAAAGGTGTGTTTGAAAAACCTGATTCTTACTCTGCCACTCACTAGTTGTGTGAGCTTTGAAAGTTATTTAATTGCTCTAAATGATTTATAGACATTCAGGTGGGGTGAAAGAGCAAACTGCTCTTACTAGAAGCAGGCTTTGGGTTTCCTGGTCAAATTCATAGAGCTTTGGTGCTTTTAGTCCCTCTCTCTCTGAAATTAGCACATTCATCTGAACTATTGGTGTCTTACATGGTACTCCATGGTACTGCTTTACACAAACTTGGAAATTTACTTTTATTCACCAGAACAAAACTTTTTTCTTTTATTCAGAAATTGAGAAGATTCAGAAAGGGCTTTCAAAAAAGGATGATGAGGAGAATTACTTGGATTTATTTTCTCATAAGAACATGAAGCTGAAGGAGCGGGTACTGATACCTGTCAAGCAGTATCCCAAGGTAAGGCAAAAAGTGCCTCACTTCTCTGAGTTGTCTTTGTAGGTGTGAGTCGTGGGCTATAATAATGACTTCCAGAGATCATGGTGCATCAGAAATTTAAGCCTGTGAAGCTTCTCTTTCATACTTGTGTTCTTGTTTCTGGCATTTGAAACAAATAAGTACATAATTGATTGCATAGCTATAGCCACGAAAGAAATGTAATCTTTTTATTATCAAAAGGAGTTTCTCAAATGTTTGTTCCAGCTCCAAGTTCAAAGAAAAAAAAATGAACCCTAAAGAGTTGTTCTGTTAAAAGATGGACATGAAATCGAAATAAAGGAAATTATAATACAAATCCTTGACAAGATGAAATTAATTTTATTTCTTACTCAGTTTTACTTTTTTTTTAAATGCTTTCTCCTCCTCCTCCTCTTTTTCCTTTTTTCAGGAAAGCAATTTGTTACATTTAGTTTACCAAAAAAAGTACTAAAAAAGGATGTCCTGTATATTCTGAAGTGAATTCCTTAAAAATGTTTATGTATGTTTAAGTGCTAGGGGTTGCAGTGTGATATTATGGAAAGAGCACCAGACTACATCAGGAATCCCAAAATCAATTCTAGGAACTACTATTTTCATAACCTTAGGCTAATCACTTTATCAGTACAACCTCAGTATATCCTTCAGTAAAATGGGAATGGAACTCTACTCGTTTTATAGGGTTGTTGAAGATCAAATGAGATAGTACATGTAGAAAGGTTTTATAGGATTATGTATATTTAGAAATCTGTTTTTTTTTCTGTCAGTTCAATTTTGTGGGGAAGATCCTTGGACCACAAGGGAATACTATCAAAAGACTGCAAGAAGAGACTGGTGCAAAGATCTCTGTGTTGGGAAAGGGCTCAATGAGAGACAAAGCCAAGGTAAGCTCATATAGTGAAGCAAGAAGACACCCTAATACCTTCTTGTAGCCCAGGGTCCAGTACAGATGCCTTATGGAAGCTAGCACTTGTGTATGTACAGAATATGACTCCTTTAAATTTGTAGTAGATGTCAGAGATTATGGACCAAGTTAGTTTACTTGTTTGGTAACCCTGAAAAAGCCTAGGTGGATCCTGGTGATTGTTTTCTTTCTGACTTTTGACTGCATAGTAATGCAAACAGCAGTGGCAACTATGGCATTAGGAAGAAAACTTGGAAGGGATGCTGTACTAAAACCCAGACTAAAAACACTAAAATGTGAATAGCACATTTCCTTTCTAGTTACATGGAAAAATGAAAGCAATAGTATTGTGCATGCAAGTAAGTCTGAGGATTAGTTGTCTGTTTTATAACCAGCTGGAATGTGAGGCCATGAGTAATCCTCACAAAACCTAATACTTATTTATTTTTGTGTCATAGCCCCATATATGTTGTAGTCTTTGTAAATGCCAAGAATCTTCCCACCAAAACAGAATAGTCTTAGCCTTCTAGGGTCAGGTTTTAGATGAGACATACCTACTACAACCTTAAAACTTACTCTTTCAGGCCTCCTTTTACGCATCCTAATTGATGAACATTGTTTTCTCAGACCCTCTTCTTTTGTTCACTCCCATTTCTCACTAGAAGAATACATTTAGGGCAGAAGTATGTTATTCTAGCTAATGAGATTTTTCTTCCTCTCTATCCTAACTTTTTTCCTCCCCTAGAACTTCCCAGGCCATATAAGCATATAAAAAGAGCTGGTAATTAACAGCTCTACCTGGGATTTTTTTTTTTTTTTTTAAATATATCTTTATTGATTTCAGAGAGAGGAAAGCAGAGGGAGAGAGAGAGATAGAAACATCAATGATGAGAGAGTCATTGATTGAGCCCGCAACCTGGGCATGTGCCCTGCCAGGGAATTGAGCCCCGATCACCTGGATCCTAGGTTGACGCTCAACCCCTGAGCCACGCCCGGCCAGGCTCTACCTGGGATTTAAAAGCAAATGCTTAGCAATGAATGAATGAGTCAATCAGTGATTGCCAAACAGTTGGAGATTTCTCAAAAAATTAAAAATAGAGCTGCCATATGATACAGCAATTCAACTTCTAGGTATTTATCCAAAGAAAACAAAGACACTAATTTGGAAAGATATATGCAATCCTGTGTTCATTGCAGCATTACTTAGTAATAGCCAAGATAGGGAAACAACCTAGATGTACATCAATAGATTCATGCATAAAGGGGGGAATGTGTGCACTTGAATATTATTCAGCAGTTAAAAAAAGAATGAAAACTTGCCATTTCCAACAACATGGATGGACCTAGAGGGTATTATCCTAAGTGAAATAAGTCAGACAGAAAAAGACAAATATTGTGTGATCTCATTTTTATGTGGACTCTAAAAAAAAACACAAAATAAATGAATAAACAGAACAAAAGCACTTGTATAGAGAAGTTGGTGTTTGCCAAAGGAAGGGGTGGGGAGGGGATAAAAATAAATTAATTAAAGTTTATTTTATTGTGCTTTTTCTTTTCACTTTTATGTCTGTTTGTCAAAAAAATTACTAAACACTGGGAAATTTTCAAATGTGACCCATAACCAGGGAAGAAAATCAGTTGATAGAAAAAGACCTGGAAATAATAAGAGATTTGGGGATTTGCACACAAGACTTTAAAATAGTTATTATAAATATAATAAATTTGTTCAAGGATGTGTAGAGGAAGAATAATTAGGAGACAGATTGAATGTATAGAAAATGAAAATGTAGTAGCTGAAATGCAGATTTCACTGGATGAGCATAAGATAATGTAAGACACTAAAAGAGAAATAGGAGGGAGGTGTAAATCAGAGAACTTAAAGGCAAGACTATTCATGCCAAAGTAAGAAGATAAAAAAGACTGAAAGAAAATAAACAGTCTATAAGTTGCCTATGGAACATTACCATGCAATCTAACATTTGTGCGATTATAGTACTAGAAGAAGCACCTGGGGCAGAAAACAAAAAAAAATAAAAAATAAATGTTTGACAATGAATCCATGACTGAATGGAGACTGGAGTTAAGTTTGTCTCCTCTATAGCTTCTAATAAGAGCTCCAGTGAATACACCAAGGATTCAAGACAATAGTAAATAAACTTCTAGCAACAAGACCAATTGTAGGTTTAGCAGGTTGTATAAATTACTATTCTTCAGAGCTTGTTTTACTTCTTTCTTATGCTTTACTGTGTTCCCTAGATGTTATGGTTATTTCTTGCTGTTTCTTTGGCCTTGAGATTAAAGGTGTCATTAACTCCCTAGTGTGTGATGTGATGTTTTGTTTTGTTTTTTGTTTTTCTACAGGAGGAAGAGCTGCGCAAAGGTGGAGACCCCAAATATGCCCATTTGAATATGGATCTTCATGTCTTCATTGAAGTCTTTGGACCCCCATGTGAGGCTTATGCTCTTATGGCACATGCTATGGAGGAAGTCAAGAAGTTTCTAGTGCCAGTAAGGAAATCTATATCTTGTATCTTTTGAGCAAGAGAGAACTGGATCTTGTGCTGTTGCTAAGGCAGGGGTTCTTAATCAGGGTGTCTGCAGAACCTGAAATTGCATATCAAATTCTGCACTTATGTTTATTTTCCTGAGGTAGTCCATTAACTTGTAACAAGTTTTCAAAGCACTGTGCCCCAAGGCCACTCTTCTCATCCTTGTCTGATGTGGTTCTAGTTGTATATCAGTATCTTAGGTCCACAGCGTGTCTGGCATTCTAACATCCGGTTAACAAAGATTTAACAGTATCTTCCCTGAGCTAAGTATATTGCTACTAGTGAGGAACCAGGAGGTTATGGTGGGAAAGTGAATAAAATGGTCATACACCCCTTGCACTCAAGGGTTTATGTTCTAAACTTTAGAGGTAGAGGATAACAGCAAGAAGCTTCTAGTATCCAATCTTAATGGATTAAATTTGACCTGGATGTATTCAGGGCTTTTTCTCCTAAACGAGTTTACTCAAGTAGAGTTTGATTTGAAAAAGACATGATTATTACAGGCTTGACTGTTGATGATATTAAACAGATTGGTGTGCAACTCCTTTGAGAATGTAATTGAGGCCTAGGAAGAGTTAGGACAGCCAAGGTTACCTGCCTTGCTTATTACCACCTAGTCAGAGGGTCCATTCTTTGAATAAATAGAAAATGGTGGGATTTTTGCCTTTTAGCAAGGCTTGGTAGTTGTTGGAATTAACATACTGCTGTTGAGTATTTAATAACCAAGGTTGAATCTGGAACCTTAGAAAGCATTTGCAGTACTATTCAACTAGAAGTGAGTAAGCATCGTAGTTTCATCACAAACTAAGAGGGGGTGAACTACAATTCTTGGTTTTCTTGACTATGTAAAATGAGGGAGCTGGAGCTAAATGTGGTGTCAGAGGATGTGAGCATTGGTAGAGCAAAAATGTATAAGCATTGTGTACCTATAATGCTGAGCTCCAAAGATTCCATCAGTGTCTCAAATGTCTCAGCAGCTGCTTTGCTTCCAAGTACCTTGTCTTAATTAGAATGTTCAATATGAAACAGCCAATTTTAAGTATTCTGGAGAAAAATCCAGAGCTGGTAAATTTTTTCTTAAGGGAATTCTTTTGACTCTTTTGAGGTGTTGTATTAAAGCATCCTCTTTATCATTGGTCTCAGCATATTTCTCAAAAGGAGTAGGTTTACAAGGCTTCCGTGTAAGCAGATCTTCACAAAAGATACCTGCCAGGGAGATCTGGGTTTCCTCAGTGGTGATGTGTCAGTTGGGAGACTCTAAGCAAATTGGCTGTCTGGTCACTTGATTCTCCAGTGTGAGTCTCAAGCAGCAGTAATATGTAAGGTAGGAGGAAGAAGTGAAGAGCTATGGAGGGGCATCTCTGTGGTAACTAGAAATTTCTATCCTTGAAGCTGTATCCACCTGGAATGTATAAAAATGCATGTAGTATTAAGACTGAATGACTCTCATCAGGAAATATGTGAAAAGATTTGCAGATAACACTTGATTCAATTCTTCCCCTCTTGTGAAGAAAAAGGAGTGAGCCTATTTTTGCATCCATGATCAGAGTTTTCCATTTTCCCCTTAGAACCATTAGTTATATCAGAGAGACTTCCTGGTGCAATAGGAAGAGCACTGGACTGGGAGCTTTATGTGCATAATCTTGAACAAGTTGTTTCACTTTCCTGAGCTTTGTTCATCTCAGTCATAATGTTAAGTATCTGGTAGGTGCCTAGGGTCTCAAGTTACAAAAATGGCTCCTGGGAGTTCACAGTCTAGTGTGAAAGACAGAGCAGCAATTCTAAAATGATGTGCTAACTGCTTGGGTAGAGAATGTTAACATGGTGCTGTGGGAAAAGAGGAGGGGCTTTTCAAAAAACGGTAATGTTTTAGATTAAGTCTTGTTAGAGTAGGTTAGAGTTCCTCAGATGAACAAGAAAAAGGCATTATAGTCTAATGATTCAAAGCCTTGATTCTGAATTCACATCTAGAGTCTGCCACTTACTAGTTCTAGGTCCTTAGGCTGGTCTCTTTATATTCCCTGAATCTATTTTTCCAACTGTAAAAAAAAAAAAGGGGAAGATCTGCCTACTTACTTACTTACTTCAAGGTTATTTTGAAGACTAAACTGAAAAATCTACATAAAGCTAATTGTATAATGCCCAGTGCATACAGCTTAATCGATGGTAGTGGCTTTTATTATTCTAGGAAGAGGAAACTGTTTGCAAGAATGGATGTGTAAGAGTATGCCAGATTCTGAACTACAAGTTGTTCAGCATGGCTTGAAAGGAGGTTATACTTGGAGAGAGGATGGAAGTGATAATCTGGTGAGCTAGGCAGGATCCACATCATAAAGAGCTATGACATTTTAATGAAGATGAGGTACTTTCCTCAAAGAGGTAACAGGTAGGGTGCCATTTGACTTCAGAGAATGAATGACCTCTTAAGACTTCATCTGGGCTTTCAAATCTATTAGCATTCAAGGTTCATGTGGGTTAGATGAATTCTGAGCAAAAGGTGGAAAATGTTACATTCCTATTATCTTTCATTTGCAGGATATGATGGATGATATCTGTCAAGAGCAATTTCTAGAGCTATCCTATTTGAATGGAGTACCGGAGCCCTCTCGAGGACGTGGGGTGCCGGTGAGAGGCAGGGGAGCTGCCCCTCCTCCTCCACCTGTTCCCAGGTAAAAATAATGTAGACAACCAGAAATAGGATATAAATGTGACTGCTAGTACCATCTCTCTCTTAGTGGTGTTATCTCCAGCTTTAGAAGGGGTCTCAGGATTTGAATCCTGCATTGAGTGGAATTCTAGCTCTTGAGCCCTTTGGCCATAGTCAGGTACAATAGTCCTGCTGAAACTTTTGATCTTTTAATTTTGGACAGTTACAGCATTTTTAAATGGTCTCTAACTTTAGAATTTTACCTTTTTGTCACTGATCTCTATGGAGTGTTCAGATTCTCCAAGGCAGTTCACTGTGGGACCTGGGGAATCTTCCATTGTGGGTCTTTTACCTTCCCATACATTCCTCTGTGTTCTAATAATAATCTTTTTAAGGCATCATAAAATCTAGCTAGCTCCAGAATTTGTAAACAAATCTGGCCATGTAAGTAAACTATTTATATACTTACTATTTCTTTATATTTATTATTTATTAAAAAGTCTCCATTTAAAATAAACTTTCTCAGATAACGTGTTGTAGAATTGTACACCTAAAACCTGTATAATTTCATTAACCAGTGTTACCCCAATAAATTCAGTAACAAGGATGGGACTTTCTTTTTGCAGGGGCCGTGGTGTTGTACCACCTCGGGGAGCTCTGGTGCGTGGTACGCCAGTGAGAGGAGCAATCACCAGAGGCACCACTGTGACTCGAGGAGTGCCACCTCCACCTACTGTGAGGGGTGCTCCAGCACCAAGGGCACGGACAGCAGGCATCCAGAGAATACCTTTGCCTCCACCCCCTGCACCAGAAACATATGAAGAATATGTAAGAAGTTTGAACAATGTGCCATTTCCCACTACCTAGAAGGTTGCCAAAGGAAGTTGAATGACAGGGCCTTGGCCCTTGATGTAGGTGGCAGGGACTGCCTGTAAGATTCAGAATCTGCTCTTTTCTCTTGCAGTGAATGTTAACCTATGAGAAGATTTTTCCATTTTTGAGCATGGTTTACTACTATCTGTATGTAGATTAAACAGGAAATAAGCTGTGCCTTGATGTACAGTGTTTTACTAAGGGATTTTCCACTATTACTACTGAAGTTCAACTTTGTACCTTGTTTCCTGCCCACAATTGAAGGAGTTTTTTTGTTTGTTTTTTAGGTTTTTGTTTGTTTAGTTTCACATTTTAGAAATAAGGAAGTTTCATGTTCTGTTAATGTAGAAACCTGCCATCTTCCCATGGGATATAATTACTTTCCCTACTCTGTGTGATTCTGACTTTTTGTTTCATTTTACTTGTTCTAGGGATATGATGATACATATGCAGAGCAGAGTTACGAAGGCTACGAAGGCTATTACAGCCAGAGCCAAGGGTGAGTCAGGAAATAGAGCTGCTATTTCTTGTCCTAGGGTTGTATGAGGGAAGGGGGGAGGGACTGAGAGATTTAGGCAGCACAAATCTAAGGAGCAGTATGGCTTACCTTTTGAGGGTATCTCCTGTGCTTTGGACATCTGTAAGACACCTATTGGATCTGCAAGTTTGGATAATAGTAAATCTTAAATTACACTGTAGAATCTGAGAATAGCAGATGAAAAATTCCTGACTACATGGAAACAAAGGGAAAATGCCTTTAAATTAGTTTGATTGATTTTTTTAGAAACTCCTTTATGTATATGTATATGTGTATATGTATTTATATTTTAATTGATTTTTAGACAGAGGAAGGGAGAGGGGGAGAGAAAGAAACATCGAAAGAGAGGAACATTGATCGGCTGCCTCCTGCACACCCCCTACTGGGGATAGAGCCACAACCCAAGCATGAGCCCTGACTAGGAATCTGTCAACCTCAACCACTGCGCTTCATTGGGTTGAACCTCAACCACTGAGCCACACCAGCCAGGCAGTTTATCATTTTAAAATACCAAAGTCACATTAAAATTGTATAAAGGTTAAAAAGGAAACTATAGAATTCCACTGCAATAACTTATGTTCTCTTCTGCACTTTTTTTAAAGATTTTTTTATTGAGTTTGGGGGGAGGGAGAGAAACATCCATGTGAGATTGAAACATCAATCGGCTGCCTCCTACACACCCACTACCGGGAATCAAGCCCAAAACCCAAGCATGTGTCCTAACCAGGAATCGAATGGGCAACTGAGCCACACTGGCCTGAGCTGCACTTTTCTTTAAAAACAATTTTTGTGTATATGTATTTTATCTGTGATTGATTGAATAGATGTCTCATAATTCTACAATGGGGGACAGAACAGTTCATGTTTATTCTCTTCCAGTGAGCCCTATAAATGCATATGTATGTACACTGTGGTCACTTTTGTGTTGTGCTTTTTCACTTTAAATTGTGTAGTATCCATTTTTCTTTGCTATAGCTGTTACCTGTTTTTCTTATGAGTACGTAGTTATACATGTGTTGGTAATATTTTTTGGTTTGAAGATTGGGGAATGAACATTTTCCTTTATTACACACACAGTAAAATGACTGAAATATGGAAATATTTGGGAGAAAGGTGAAACTGAAACATAGTTGCTGTATGGCTCTCTAACACTCTGTCTTTGACTTTTAGGGATTCAGAATATTATGACTATGGACATGGGGAGGTTCAAGATTCTTATGAAGCATATGGTATGTCTTTATTTCTGTGGTGGGGCAGAATGTGCAAGTAAGTGCCTGAGAGAATGCTGGATTATTGGGGATTGGACAGTCACACACCTTAGGAGAACCCTTAAAAGGCCAAGATGTTGGTAGATATAACAGTAGGAATCCTACTCTTACTTAAATTTTGTGGTGTGTGATAGAGATAGGGGTACTATTACTTTCAGAAAGCTAAGCACATGTCCTAAACTAGGGCTCAGGTTCACCTTTGCCTGGTTGGAACAGCAGACTTTTAAGCTGATGTTGAGTTTTTTCCTACTTTGTGCCAGGAGATGGCTAGACCTAGGTTATGTTGGTGGGCCTTTGCTGCTGAGACCTAGACTGCATTGGTGAATAATGAGAATTTAATTATATCCAACTCTACTACTCTACCTCACTTTTAAAAACAGTTTTGGTTCTCATCTAAAAGGATCCCATTGTAGAGGAAATAATAGCTGAAAGAGACCTAGATTGCATGTAGCTAGCCAGAGCAGGTTGGGACAAGAATAACACCTGTTAGACTCAGATTAGAGGCTATAGGGCCTGGAGCCAATTCAGGGCAGTACTGGCACCAAGATCCTTATTGTTTTGGAGACATCTCAACTCAGTCCTTGATGCTAAGCGAGCTATAGGGGCTGGAATGGCTGATGACCAAACTGCCTTCCCTGAGTTTTGTTTGAAAATGCATTGCTCAAGAATGTCTTCAAAAGCCAATTATGGCCTCGTGTTAATGGGCCCCATAGGGAGTGCCCTGTGGCAGTGGATGCAGAGAGGGAGCAGCCTTTTAAATATGAGGTATTTTAAATATACCTAAAGGAATTCCAGAATCCTTGGCAAGAAGTTCAGCAGTTGACAGTTCTTAAGATGCTAGTTGACAATCTCCCTCTTCCCCTTGCTGAAAAAGGGGAACCTCTTAGGGCCTCCCACAGATGGACAAGCTGAAATCAACTCCTCAGCACAGTATGTAGTAGCCACTCAACTACTTGCCCAGGGAAGCAGTTTTTACTAGTTGTAGCTAAATGGCACTGGACAGTTGCCATCAGTAACTGCTCTATTCATGTGCCACTATTTAGAAGGGCAGTATGATTGCCCTAGGGTATTTCCCTCCATCGATGAGGCAGCACAGTGGGGCCTCTGTATGTGTTTACTGTATTGCATTTCTGTTTTGCTGGATAAAAGACTGGACTGAAAGAGGCAGACTGCTCCTTATGCTCCTGGTATGATGTTGCCATGGTAATCTGTTCTTATTTCTGCCTTTATAAACAGAATTCGAAAATAAACTATCATGTTGGTACCCAGAAGCAACTTGGAAAGTGATGGACATATCTATTATACGAGGCATAGAAACAGCTTAGATAGGGTTCTGTGTGACTTTAGATCCATATAAGAGATTTTAAACCTATAGTGGTGGAAGCAGATGCTTATGAATACAGGCAGCTGGAGAAATACTTCAGGAATGAACTGGCATGGGTAATATATGGCAATGAATGGGAAGAATAAGCTTATAAACACAGCTCATTTTTATGAGAGGTCAGCTCTTGAAATAAGTGATGCTGTCCCTCAGGCTTTTCCGTATCGCAGAGGGAAACCGTTTGAGAATAATCCCCCATGTTTGGCTTCTCTGGACTACTGGTATAAGAAAGAAAGAATGTATTCTCCTAGTCAGTGCTCTAAACACATTTTATTGTACTTCCCTCTGCCAGAGCAGTGGACCTCAGCTCTTGTTGGGGAGCCTCACGAAAAGTGGTCCTTGCTTGCTTCGCCCAGAGAGCCAGAGGACACTTCTACACAAGGAAACCTTTCTGTTGTATGGAAAGGGAGCTGCCTGCTTCCAGTCTGAAAGACTTCCATAAGTTCACCTTACTTGAGGCTATCTGGTTGCTTTGGGAACAGGAAAGGGCCCACTGAGATTGATTTCCTCACTGTCTTAGCAAGTGTTGGGTTTATTGAGGTTTGGGGGCTGGAGTATATAGATCATGTTGCTTGTGGAGATTATTCCAAGTCCTTTCTGAGCTGTTTCCTTCCGCCCATTGCTCAGAACTGCCCTCCAGTTGGGAAATTGCCTAAGCTGCTCAGGAAGGCCAAGTAGAGGGAGAAACAAGGACCACTGGGGAGGTAGCAAGACATTGGAAGCAAAGCCATGTTTCTTTGCCAGGTGACTTACCCCTGCTCATCTCCAAATGTCATTGACACATGGTTTATAAACTGTTCTTGCTTTCCTCATAGGCCAAGACGACTGGAATGGGACTAGGCCGTCGCTGAAGGCCCCTCCAGCTAGGCCGGTGAAGGGAGCATACAGAGAGCACCCATATGGACGTTATTAAAAACAAACATGAGGGGAAAATATCAGTTATGAGCAAAGTTGTTACTGATTTCTTGTATCTCCCAGGATTCCTGTTGCTTTACCCACAACAGACAAGTAATTGTCTAAGTGTTTTTCTTCGTGATCCCCTTCTTCTCCCCACCTTACTCCATTCTTAACTCTGCATTCTGGCTTCTGTATGTAGTATTTTAAAATGAGTTAAAATAGATTTAGGAATATTGAATTAATTTTTTAAGTGTGTAGATGCTTTTTTTCTTTGTTGTTTAAATATAAACAGAAATGTACCTTTTATAATAAAAAAAAGTTGAGTAAAAAAATAAAAAACCACAACCTGTTAGTTTCAAAAGTGACATTGCTTGCTTAAAGGTTCTGAAGTTAAGGCTTGTTAACTTTATCTTAGTTTTGATTTGAGGCATCCCGTGTAGTTGTAGTTGCAGAATCCCAAACTAGGCTACATTTCAAAATTCAGGGCTGTTTAAGATTTAAAATCACAAACGTTAACGGCAATAGGTGCCACCATGTAAAAGTGAGTTCAGACGTCTCTAAAAACGTTTCCTTTAAAAGCACATGGCGGTTGAATCTTAAGGTTAAATTTTAATATGAAAGATCCTCATGAATTAAATAGTTGATGCAATTTTTAACATTAATTGACTTAAAAAACAACAACAAGATTAGGTTTGTAAAATGACTTTTTCATTATGTGGGTTTTGAAATCTAGCCCCAGACATACAGTGTTGAGAGATACTTAATGGAGAGTAGGTTTTGAAGGGGTTGATTGGGGGAGGGGGGCTGGCCACCTGAATTGAATTTAAGGCAGAGCTTTTTAGCCACAATCTTTCAGTAATAGTACTAATAATTAAAATTTCAGTATTCAAAAAGACAAAGTATTTTGTCCATCTGAGGTTCTACACTCCATGAAAAGCTCACTTGGACACGGGCCAAAAGCTGATAATTTTCCTAAGTTGACAGTTGTCAATATTGAACTGTTCCCAAGGTGGTAGTCAAGTATGTCTCAACACTAGCATGATATAAAAAGGGACTGCAGCTGAATGAAAAAGGAATCAAAATCCACTCTGTACATAAGTTAAAGTCCTAATTGGATTTGTACCATCCTCCCATTTTGTTCTTGGAAGATTAAATGCTACATGTGTAAGTCTGCCTAAATAGGTAGCTTAAACTTATGTCAAAATGTCTGCAGCAGTTTGTCAATAAAGTTTAGTCCTTTTTTAATCAAAGTAAATGTGATGAATTGTCATTTTTGTGGGTGGACAATAAAATAGTTTTCTCTTTCAAATAAACTTAAATTAATTCTAAAGTTAATGGGCTTGTTAAAAGTTGGAGACATTCTTAAAAGTGGTGGTGGGGATTTTATTTTAAGTTTACCAAAAAAAAGTTTATCGAGTTGTTAAGTTTTAGTTTTAAAATAACCAAAGCTTTTTCACCCCCTGGAAGTTATTGAAAACAGTTTTATCTAATCCTATCACAAAATCTAATTTCTGGAGAGAAAAACCCAACTAAACCAAAACTTGGATTGGTTTCCTTACAGAGGTGTCAATATTTAAAGTGCCAGCCACCTTGTTTGCATCTTCTGTAGAGTCCCTAGGTGGTCCTAGGAGTGGCACCAAATAACCTCTCTGAGATTGGACATGAATAGCACCTGCTTTCGAGATGACAAGTCTGCAAACTCTGGGTGCCCTTAAGGGTTTCCTTTCTAATCCCAGAAACACTGTTAATAAATCAGCTGGGCTGGGGCAGGATCTGGCATGATAGGCTGGCTCTGTATTCCCTCCTGAGAGATCAAGAGGAAATGATGGAATTGGTTGGCCCTTTTTCCACTCCTTTGTTAATTTTCAGGGTTCCCGTGCCTTGTCTAAGTGAGCCACCTAAAACTGCTCGGGGGTGAAAAATCCTCTTGTATGAAGTGCCAGGCTGCCTGCAGCAGTGCATGATGGACATTTTTTTTTTCTTTTTAAAACACACCAACAAAAAAATGTATTTGTAGATTGTGATAAAGTGTAAATAACTGAATTTTCAACCATGGTTTGAAGTCAGCTTTCAGGGCATTATGTCTTGTTTTGATGAAAAGAGATCACTCTATACCCCCCTTTTTAAAGGAAAATTATCGCAAGAGAATCAGGATGTGTAAAGCTAACATGCATCGCAAAAAACCAAAGGTAACCTAAATGTCTGATTTTAATAGCACATATTTCTTTTACATAAACTGTGACAGCAACTTGCATAAACAATTCTTTAGCTGTTAATTTTAATGTTAAAACTTTGCAAAACTTGTTTAATAAAAATAGCTGTAAAAAGAAAAACCATATGCTGCCGCATAAATTAGCCATAACTCTTAATAATCCTGCCCATCACAACTGAACTGTAATGTAACCTGGGCACAAAGTCTGACATCTTAAATGACACAATGTAAAATTTCAATGACTGTAGATTAGATCTGCTCCCCAAAGTAAAGCTTTCTGCTCAGTTATTTTAAAATGTACAAGGATGAGTTCCTATAGGTCCCCATATTGATATTCACAATGAAATGTTACTTAAAATTTCCTTAAAGTTGCATGTTTCTCTCCTGTAATGTGTAAACTGCATGCAGGATCTCTACCTTTTATTTTGTATGTCTTTAAAACTTCCTCTTTGAAAGACTGATCTCTTACTTGTCCATTTCAGGTCATTGAAAACTCAAGACATTTCCTGAAGTAGAGTGGGTAGTAAAGACCCATGTCAGGTACGTTAAGGTGGCTTTCTATTAAGGATGTGGGACTTTTATCCTAAATATAAAACAATTCTGCCAAGAGGTGGCCTGGGAGGTAATCAATGGGCCGATCTTTCTTACACAGTCGTTTGTATCATATTTACAACGTGACCATGTTTGTATGTTCCTTTACAGTTCATACTGATTTTATATAATGACTAGATAGTATCAACTTATGGCTGTTGAATCCCACTCTATCCTGTCAGTAATCTAATAAGGCAGTGTTTCATTTGGAGTTCATTGGTATTCATTGGTCGTAAGCAACAAAGTAGCTCATGTAAACAGAAGGGAATGTACTAGAAGGATGTTAGGGACTGCCAGTGTAGCTCAGTTGGTTGAGCATCATCCTGTGCACTGAGAGGTCACTGGTTTAATTCCCAATTGGGCAGATGCCCAGATTGCAGGCTCGATCCCTGCAGGGGGCGTGTGAAACAGCAGTGGTAGACCACAGGAGTAGTCCTGAAGCAGCGATAGCTGCTTAGGCACTGTTGGCTGGAATAAGTAAACTCTAGCCATGTTGGCCCTCAAGATTCAAGTTTTAGGGAGGGAATATCAAACTGGATTAGCTTGAGTTACATGCCCGTGCTTTAACAGTATGCAGTAAGAAAAAGCTCATTCCACAAAAGGAAGTCAGGGTGTTATTAGAAGGGGAAGTGGATTCTGGACAGCCAAAAAACAATTGTCCAGTAATATATGTATTTTACAGAAGTAAGTGAAGTGACTTCCCAGGGTCAAGCCCAAGTTTATGTGTTGCCTGAACCTAACATCTTGACTTACACAATACTGCTTATACTTTAAGGAAAGGATCATTTCTCACACTTAGACCCCTAGTAGGGATATTATTTTATAGTAGAAAGGACATAGGACCTGACAAAAACCTAGAGTTGACTCCATGAGCTGTCTTGCTTAGTGATCTAAAGCAATTATCTATCTTACTTCCACATCTGGGAAGGAAGATAGTGATAATGGACATCTTTGAGTGGTTGGCAAACTGAAGGAGTTCTGTATAAGGCCAACCAATTCAATGCCCTATACATAGTAAATATTAGTGTTCTTCCCCTAAGAATTCAAGCATTCTCCCTGTTTGAATCGTTGGGCTCACTCTGACAACTGAATGAGCCTTCCTGTTGCTTGAAGCCATCAAGGAACTAACTGGATGATTTTTCCCTCTGCCCTTGAATAAGTTGTTAGGGTTCTGGTAACACTGAGGAGAGAAGATCTACCTAGGTAAGCCAAAGGCACATTGTAGTCTTTGGCAGAGTAATTTGCCTTTTTGGACACCATTTCTTCCAAGCCTTCCTCATAGCCAGAAGCCTCTGAGATTTGGAGATTTTAGGGAGGACCATTTGTCTTGAGCATGGTGTGAGGCACCCAGGAAGTCCTGAATATGATATTGGTAAACCCTTAACCCCTCTCATTTATCACCAAATGAAGTTGATGATAATAGCTAACATTTATCACTATGTCCATCATAATGTCCTAAGCAGTTAATAAGGATTATCTCATTTGACCCTTTCTACCTTTTTCTTTTTTAATTGAGATAAAACTCACATAATGTAATATTAACCATTTTAAAGTGTACAGTCCAATGGGTTTTTTTAGAATATTCACAATGTTGTGCAACCATCATTACTGTTTAATTCCAGAAAATTTCCATTACTCCAAAAGAAATCCCATACCTGTTAGTGGTCACTAATTCCTGACTCTTCCCAGCCTCTGGCTACCACTAATCTATTTTCTGTTTCTATGGATTTGCCTATTTTGAACATTTCATATGAATAGAATTATATACATATGCCTTTTGTGATTGGCCTCTTTGACTTCGCATGTTTTCAAGGTTCATCCATGTTATAGCATGTATCAGTACTTCATACTACTGACAGGAAACATTACTTCCAAAAGCAGCCCATTTAATTTAGGACAGCTCCAGGTATTGGAAATTTTCCCGTATGTTGAACAAATCACTCCAGTAACCTATTACTGGTTCTTCTTTGGACCCCTGAATATCCTTTCAAGTATTTGAGGATCGTTTTCACTCATGCTTCTTTCCCAGCTTCAAAGTTTTTTGTTAGACTTGCTAGATCTGATTTTCAAGGAAAACTAGAAATTTGGATTTTATATACCAGTTTAATGTTTGCTCAGATTTGTATCAGTCCTTGTAAAACATCCACTAGAAGCCAGATGATACCTTTAGCCTACCAGTTTGCAGAGTCTGGTTAGCTTCTATTAATATAAATTAAAAACATGTTAGGATTATTGAGATATAATTTGTGTACCATACTATTCACCCATTTAAAGTGTATAATTCAGTGGTTTTAGTACAGTCATAATGACATTTCAGTCAACAACAGACTGCATGTACAGTGGTGGTAATATTGTACAGCCTAGGTTTGCAGTCGGCTAGACCATCTAGGTTTATGTCAGTATACTCCATGATACTTACACAATGACAAAATCGCCTAAAGACACATTTCTCAAAATGTATCCCTGTTAAGTGGTTCATGACTATATATACAGAATTGTACAATAATCGCCACAACCATTTTAGAACAACTTTATCACCCCCAAAATGCCAAGGTAAGGATGCATCAGCAGCTGCTGGGGCTTTCTGGCCACAAAGGGTGAAACAGACTCAGACTATTTTTTGTTTCAGAAAACAGCAGCCTGAGAGTTGGGAACCAAAAGGCTTCTTGCCTATAAATATGCAGAGTGTTCTTGAACTAAGTAAACAAAGGAGATAGAGGTAGTATTGGTGGATGTTTTGCTCGGGTTTTTTAAATTTAAGTACTCCCTCCCTGGCCTCAAACCCTGAAGTTCTATGTCCCCTAAGGCTTTGCCCAAAGATTATTTCTGAGTTAGAATGCATAATGCAGCATATGGGCTCCTCCTTTCTTGATATATAGGCTTTTGCTTTGCTTGAGCCTACACAGCTGCCCTTTGCTGGCAGTGTTACTATTAAGTAGTCGTTTCAATTGTTTTCTCATTTTATTCTCAGTCTGCTCTCATTCATCGACCTTGACCCAATTTAGTTTTTTTGGTTTGTTTTTCATTAATCCTCACCCGAGGATATTTTTTCCATTGCCTTTTTTTAAAAAAGAAATTATTTTATTGATTGATTTCACAGAGAGAAAGGGAGGAGGGGAGAGAGAAACATTAATGATGAGAGTCATTGATTGGCTGCCTCCTGCACGCCCCCTGCTGGGGATGGAGTCCACAACCCGGGCATGTGCCCTGACTGGGAATCAAACTAAGATGTCCTGGATCCTAGATGGATGCTCAACCTCTGAGCCACGCCAGGCGGGCTCCATTGCTTTTTAAAGAGAGTGGAAGGGAAGGAGTGGTGGGGGAGAGAAACCCTGATGTGAGAGAGACACATCGATTGGTTGCCTTCCACAGGCACCCCAACTCGGGCCAGGGATCAAACCCACAACCCAGGTACGTGCCCTTGACTGGTAATTGAACTTGTGACCCTTTGGTGCACAGGCCAACGCTCTAACCACTGAGCAACATCAGCCAAGACCCTTTTTAATTTATTTTTTAACCTTTACCTGGGGATAAGTTTTACTGATTTTAGAGAGAGGGAGGGGGAGAGAGAGAGAACAAGAGAAATGTCAATGTAAGAGAAACATCGATTGGTTGCCTCCCGTGCTCATCCTGACTGGGGATCAAACTGGTAACCTTTCAGTGCATGGGTCGACACTCCAACCAACTGAGCCACACCAGGGCGACCCCATTTTTAAAAGAAGGAGAAAGTAACATAGGGAAAATAAGCAGCTTTGCCTGGCCAAGGGAGAAGAGAACACAATTTGAATTCCTGCTGTGTATCCCTGTTTTTGTAAATGAGGCAGATGATACCAGGAGAGATAAAGTTGTTTACCATGTTTGCATAGGAAGTTGCGGGAGGTGGTGAGTATCAACATTTTTCTGTTTGTTAACCACTGTCACCCCAGTAAATTCAAATACTTTTGTGCACCAACATCCATTTTCTGTGCTAAAAGCATGCTGCTCCTATATTTTATTGACACTGAGGCCATTTATTCTAAGATGTATTATTAAGTACTACAAAGAAAGAAAAAAGACTACCAGTTAAACCAACACAATAGTTTTTGTGTGTGTTTTTATATTGAATGTAAGATTGCATCCCGATTTCAGAGATGTTAAAACCTGAAAAAAAATATGTCTTAGCTACTATGGCATTTTGTCAATTATAACATTCTTCTCTGTGTGCCATGCACCATCTTCTCCACATGTAGAGGAGCTATTATTATCCCATGTTTACACAATGATGAAACTTAGGCTCAGAAAAATTAAATCACTTATCCAAGGTCATGCAGCTGTTAAGTAGCAAAGCTGGGATTCAAGCTCAGGTAGTCTAATTTTAGAGGCTATGATCAGTCTCAACTTCTAGATTATACTGGAACTGAGAAGTTTTACCTGTCAGCCAGAACCATCCCAGAGAGCTTGCACAGTCATCCTGTATCCTGGAAGGAGGCTTACTCTGCAGGAATGTTATTACTAATGTAGGGAACATTAGCTGAGGTCACTTAGGCTCTTGTGCTGGATCACGGGTCTACATCAGTTCATAGTCTCTGCCTTCAAGAAACTCAATCTAATGGGAGAGTAAGTCTTACATAGTTAACGGTAGTGTGAGATCATTTCTGTTGCTGAACTGTCAGGGAGCCTGCAGGAGCTGGTGAGAAAGGCATAAGAAGTGCTGGAGAAGGGGAGTGGTAGAATTTAAGTTGTCCTAAAGTATAACTTAAGAATTTACCAGGCAAACAGATAGGTTAGCATAGCACTTTACTATGGCTTTAAACAGACCAATTTCAGATTCTGCCTCCAAAGCTAGTAGCTTTGGGACCTTAGATGAGTTATCCTCTCCAAGTCTCAGTTCCATCATCTGTAAAATGGGATGATGATAGTCATTTCACAACATCGTCGTAAAGCTTGAGTGAACTAATACATGTAAAACATTCAACATGACGTAGTGAGTGCCCAATAAATTTAGCTATAAATAGAGGCTGGAAGAGTAGGTTAGTGCCAATTTTGAAACAGTAAATGTTAGGCAAGAAATTTGGACTTTATTCTGAAGTTTAAGGAGCTATTGGAGGCCTTAAGCACAAGAATACACCTGTGTTTGCCGTTGTGCTGGTGAGGTAGGAGAGTAAGGGAACCAGAAGAGGAGAGCCATCCATAAGTAGCACCACTCCTTTTTGGGAGAGTGAAGGAGATAGTCTCCTCTCACTTTGCATTCCTTCCTCTCTCCCTCTTGTTTGAATGCCTTTGGTTCTTACCTTTTTCAGAAAGAAAAATCATCTCTCAGATAGAATTTGGACTATATGAGGGTGTATGTTAAGCTTTCACCATATCTTGACAGTCTTCCCATATCTATCCCTCTCATCTGCCCTGTGAATTGGAGACCAAAACTCTGAGTCTCCACTGATACAAACTTTGCTCACACTACTCTGTCCTGAATGAATGAAGCCTCTGCCTCCATTTTAAGCTTTTAATTCTGTGCTAACTATGCTAAGAATATCACACGCAGCATCCCATTTAATTCTCAGAAACAGTCCTGTGAAACTGAAAACTGTTGCATACAGGTTAGGATGACCACAAGGTCCAAAAGCTGGAGCTTAGCCCGTTCAGGCGTGAATCCGCGGTTGAGCATCAGCCTAGGATCCAGGAGATCACAGTTCCATTCCTGGTCAGGGCATATGCCCAGGTTGTGGGCTCGATCAACGACTCTCTCATCATTGATGTTTCATCTCCCTCTCTGTTCCTCTCTCTGAAATCTATAAAGATATATTTAAAAAAAAAAAAAAAAAGCTGGAGCTTAAACCCAAGTCTTTGTACTCCCACTGAGCTGCCGCCTCTGTGTCTAGAGTGGCAACAAGATGATCAGTTTGCACTGAAAGTAGTTCCCAGCTTTGGTGTACAGGATGGGTGCCCCTGGCATGGTTTCCAGATTCCTGAACTTTAAAAAAATTGGATTCCTCTCTCCAGCCCTTATGTACCTCTTGCTCTCCAGATTAATAGTCATTGCATGTTTAAAGTTTGTGAGCATCTGATGAATATTTAATAGCCTTGAGCAGGCAGGCTGCATACAGCTGTCGAGATAGCAGCTGTTGGGGGAGGGGAGGAAGTGCACTTTACTAACTAACTACTTTTGTTCCCTGGCCTACCCCTTTGGGAACAAAGGCCTATGGTGGGTATTGTTCCCTAGTCCTACTGTGACCTGATTGGTGCCCTGGGCTCCCAAGGAGGTTACATTTAAGCAGCAGACCAAACCCCTTTTTGGGGGTTATTTGGAGCAGATTATGTTTCCTGGCATCTAGAATCAATTTTACAACCCCTGGGCAGGAGGTCCCTTATGGCCTGTTCTGACTCTGGGACAGATAATGTGTTCTTACCCAATGTTCTGCCAACTGCAGCTCTCTTTTCTAAAAGGAGGGAGACTTGTATCTGGAAGGGACTTGAATTTCATAGCTATGCCGCTGGGGTTTAGCCTCTTGAAATTCCTTGACTATAAATGCAGTAGTAGCCTCTCAGCAGTACATGTCCTACTCATTCCTAGCCTAAGCTGCGGTGATTGTCTGACTGCATCTCATGCAGGCATTAGGCAGGGGAGTTCTTAGACAGGTACACAAGCTAACCTTGTGTTTCCCTCACCTAGACCTAGGGAGCTTTTTGCTTCAAGGAGGCCTTGCTGTTTCCAAGACAAATTTGGGGGAGTTGGGACTCCTGAAAAAGGACAGCCTATTTGAGATGTTTCTAGGCAAGAGTTTGAGGCATGGCCAGGCTATTGCCCCAGATTAATCAGCTAAGTAGAGCACATTGCCAGAAATTTGGGCATTGTTTCTGTTCATACTCTGTTAAGATGCCTGAGTTAGCTGTTCCCTTATCAACCTCTAAAGCCCACCTTGGCCCACCTCAGGATAGCCAGTCTCTTCCCACTCGGCACCATGTGTGAGAACTTGAGATAAAAGTGTTTGAGTTCAGCCCTGGCTGGCTGGTATGGCTCTGTTGGAGTGTCATCCCATACACTGAAAGTTTGCACGTTCAATCCTCTGTTGGGGCACATATGTAGGTTGTGAGTTCGATCGATCCCAGGGTTGGTGAAAAAAAAGCATTTGAGTTCAGATACAGGCTAATTCTCTGGGATCTTCTAACTCCTGCAGGCTTCATGCTTCCTATTCATGGCCCAGCTTTAGCTATAAAATGGGTGCTACCACCCAGCCAAACATGGCTCAGTGGTTGAGCATTGACCCATGAACCGGAAGGTCACGGTTTGATTCCTGGTCAGGGCACATGCCCGAGTTTCTGGTTCAATCCCCAGTGGGGGCGTGCAGGAGGCAGCCGATGAATGACTCATCATTGATGTTTCTCTCTCCCTTCCTCTCTGAAATCAATAAAGACATATTTAAAAAAACAACAACAAAAGAACGGTGCTACCCATTTCTCAGGCTCTCTGGGGTTGGAATGTAGGAAATAAATTGCATCAGCCTTTGAGAAAGAGAAATACCTATGCTCTGACATAAGGCTTCATAAGCTTCTCTCCAGATATCAGACACATGGCCCCTTTTATTCATTTTTCTTAATGCATTCACGTTTATAAATTGGAGCACCTACTATGTGCTAGACACAAGAGAGCAAGATAAAATTGATCCCTGGTCTCATAGAGGTTACAGTATATTTAGGGAGCCCTGGCCGGGTAACTCAGTTGGTTAGAGCGTCATCCCATTACACTAGTTGTTGGTTCAGTCCTCAATCGGAGTACATGCAAGAAACAACCAAGGAATGCATAAATAAGTGGAACAACAAATCGATGTTTCTCTCTTTCTCTTCCTCCCTCCTTCCCTCAATAACTTTTTTCAAAAACAGTATATTTGTGGAAACAGACACTAAATGTATCAGTTGTGACCATAGTGCTATAAAAGAAAACAGAGTGCTCTGAGGGCACAAACAGGAAGCTAACCTAACTGGGGTTTTCCTTGAGGAACTGATGTTTAAGCCGACATCTGAAAAATAAAAGGAAGAGTTAGTGAGGTAGAAGGCTTGGGAAAGGGCATAGGACACATTCTAGGCAGAGGGTAAAACTATAGCAGGTTCAAGGTGAGGTAAGAATCTGGACCTTATTCTGTGGTCATCACTGAAGACCACTGAATCCAGGAGTGACGGGTGGGGAGTGACATGATTAGATTTCTGGCATGGCCAAGGCTGGGAGGTATGAGATGTGAGGAACCATATGCCTGACTGACATGGAAAAAGCTCATAGACTGTGGACTTCTATTTTCTGCTCATCTGTGCACCTATAAACCTTGTACTGAATGGAACAACTGCAGTTGTGCTGTGAGGTGGGGAGATTGTAAGGGAGGCAGCCTGGCCATATGGGAGGCAGGGAAGCCCCCTGATGTGGCAGTTTCATGTTTCTTAATTTTCTGCCTGTGTCTTTGCAGCTATCAGAGAACTCCGGAAACCAGGAGAGCTGCCTGCTGTGTCAAGGCTGGCCTGAGGGCCTTTGCTGAGCCCAGAGAAACACGAGAGATCAACAGTCTGTTCTCACCCACCTCTTTGATCTGTCTGATTTACACACAGAAAGCCAGCCAAGATCCCCTAAGAGTCTCTAGGCCCAGAATGGAGTCCTCAGGGCTGCAGGGGAAAAACTGAAGGGGACTAACAATATCCTCAGCATGGCTGCCTAAATCTGAATAAACTGGCAACTCCTACTGTGTCATTCCCAGTTTGCGTGCTTCCCCTTAGCCTCTAGCAGAACTGGCTGGGACACCCTACCAACACTCCACCACCTCCTATTTCTCTCCCTGCCACATCTGTTGTGAGTGCAGCCTGGGAGCCCTTGGACACTTCCAGAGGGCTCCTAGAGAGAAGCTGGTCACCAACTCAGGAACAGGCTGAGGAAAGCCAAGTGAGAAGGTTCATTTATTTTGGGCAAGTTATTTAACCTCTGCACCTGTTTTCTCTGCATTGTTTATTACTAAACTTATTCAAAAAGCTCTTTAAGGGTAGGGCTTTACCTCTGTGCTGTATCCCTTCCCCAGCAAATATCTGGTAATGAGGGGCTCAATAAAAGTTTGGTCAAGTGATGAATGGACCTACTCGGGTAGCTTCTATCAACTTTGGGAGAGAGCCAAAGCTTCCCTGTATAGCTTCCACTCACCTAGTTATATTAGGCTAGCTATTTGCCCTCAACATTTCTCTTGAAGGATTGGAAAGTCAGCCTTTGATACAGACTAGATTTATTCTTAGCAGGAAAGGGACATTGAAATCAGTTGATTTACTTAGGGCAAGTTATTTAACCTCTGATCACATTTTTATCTTCATTATTGATTACTGTGAATAACAGCTAATAATTTATTGAATGCTTAGTGTGCCAGGTACTGTGCCAAGCATTTGTGTGCACTGTCTCACGTAACCCTTCATTCTGTCACCCTCATTTTGCATGTGAGGAGCAGGTTCAAGGAGGGTAAATAACTGCCTACGGTTAAGGGCTACAGATTTTCATAGTCCCTGCTCTTGACCTGTTTGTACCTCTTCTAGCCTCAACTATTTTGAAGCAGCAAAGCATTATGTTTGTGTAAGAGATTTTTAAGGATGACAGACCCTCAGATTTACCCAGAACTGAGCAGGTTCCTAGGATGTGGAACTTTCAGTGCTAAAACCAGAAAAGTTCCAGGCAAACTGAGATGGGTTTGTCAGCCTGTTTGCACTGAGACTCAGTCCAGGATTGGCCACTGAGTCTGCAGTTTCCTTGGTTTCTTGGTCTCATAGACCTCACCTTGTGGCCAGAGTTCCTTTATGTAGCATCAGAGGACCTGCTTCAGTTTAGCAGGCAGGGGAGGAGTTTGAGGTAAGGAATTAGGGAATCATGACATCCTGATCATAGGTAAATGGAGCTGCAGAGCTGGTGTCAGCTGTCTGAGAAGCCAGCACTAGGTTCCTAAGCTGCTATATGCTCAACCCCAAATGCAGGATATCTGCTTGGGAGCCACGAAATTTTACAGAAAACTCAGAGAGCTAAAGCCAAACAGATCTGAGTTCAAATTCTAGCTCATCACTTGCTGTGTATTTTTCATGGCCTGTTTACTCCATAAAAGCAGGATAATAATCCCTATGCACTGAATGGGATCTGAGAAGCAAATGGAATGTGTGTGAAATACCCAGCACAGGGTCTATATGTAATACTGCTCGACACTTGAGTTTCCTTCTTCCTTTTATCCGTCTTATGTTTCTTACCCAGTCCTGTCACCTGTCACGTCTGTCACATACAGGACGACCTCCCTCATTAATATTTGCAGCCTAGAGAGCTTCCTGTGAGAGCCCCGACCTGTTGGGCTTGACCTACACACCCAGCTGCCCTGCATGTCAATCACCTCCCCTGCAAGCAGAGAAGGGATGACTTCAACCTTTTCCCCTCCCCCTATCAGAAGCCTCTGGACTGTTTTGAGCCATAAATATTTTAGCTGGGCTTTTCTCTGGCTGTTGCCAGGGTGATGGGCTCTCAGGGGACTGGGGTGGGAGTAGGAGACTTGGGCTGGCAGCCTGGGGCCTAGCAGCAGAGCTGGTCCTGGAGGAGTGAGTCTGAAGCCTGGACAAGAGCCAGTGCTTGCTGCGGCAGTTCTGAAGGCTGTTGCTCTGTTGGCCTGCCTTCCCTTTCCTGGGCCCATCAGAGCCACTCCTACTGCTTCCAGGCCCAACTCTGCCCTTGAGTGCTATTTGATCTTGGGTAAACTGCTAAATGTCTCTAGGCTTTCATTTTAACATCTGCAACACAAAAATCAGTACTTAACTCAGTGTGGGTTAGTGGAAAAGACAAAGGTTTTGTAAAAATTGTATGAACCACTAGGTTAGTAAGTAGTCTTGATTGGAGAAGCTAGACCACATAACCCCCTTTTTTTTTTTTTTTTTAATATATCTCTTGATTTCAGAGAGAGGAAAGGAGAGGGAGAGAGAAAGAGAGAAACATCAATGATGAGTCATTGATCGGCTGCCTCCTGCACTCCCCCAACTGGGGATGGAGCCCGCAACCGGGGCATGTGCCCTGACCGGTAATCGAACCCTGATCGCCTGGATCCTAGGTCGCTGCTCAGCCACTGAGCCACGCCCAGCTGGGTACATAACCCTTTCTGATAGACCTAAAGGCTGGAGTCCCAGCGCCATGCAGACACCACTCTAATGACTAATTATCAGACATGGCACTGCCTCTTTCCTTCCCACACTGCAGCCCTGCTCCTGTTCTAAGGTCTGGCTAGATTTAGACTACCTAGCCTGGCACCCAGCTCAGTGGCTTATAACCAGAGTTGGTGAAAGCCCTTTTACTTGAGATACAGAAATTCAGGCCCCCAAACTAGGTCTGGCCCCTCATCCTCTACCTCCCATCCTAGAGATCTTAACATCTGACTTGCTACCTAAGCTCTAGGTTGTAGCGGCATATCCTACCCCTGTCCTTAGGATGGGTCTAAGGAGAGGGGGCCAGAGAGAGGGCGCCTAGATCCATGTCCCACTACTACCATTGAGAATCTCTGGATTGGGTTCAGGATTCCACACCCCCTGCCCACACTTGCCTACCACAATTTTCCTGTTGAGCTGTGAGCTCTGATTCCTTTGTATTGAGCTCCCTCTGGTGGTGGTTGATATGTGCCTTGCAGGAACATATGATCTCAAAAGTGGGAAAATTTGAATTAGAGGCCATCCTGAGAGGTGGGATGGTTTGCTCTATACCAAGGAGTAGAATCTTTGTCTCCAACTCGCAAGACAGTCATTCCATTTCTCTGTAGGATATCTCACACCATCTGTTTGCTTCTCTCGTCAGTCCTCACAACAATTCAGTGAGAGTTTCCTAATTTTACAGATGAAACGGGCTTAGAGAGTTTAAAATCAACTTCAAACTCTTTAATGTATGTAACATTCAAGATCCTCAAGTGATAAAAACTTATCCTATTTTTCCGGCCTCATCTTCAATTACTCTCAAGTCAAAATGGACTTGCTCTTCTGGAACATAACCTCTGGACCTTTGCTCATGCTGTTCCTTCTATCTTCATTGCCCACCCCCCATGAAGTACATTACCTAACAAAATCCTATTTTTGAAAAACTGAAGAAATGGTTATTTTTTTAAAGCTTGCATATATTATCCTTGTAATCAAATGGAAGGCAAGTGTCTGTATGACAATGGGTGGGTGGCCCTAAGATGTGGAAGGTGGATAGAGGAAGCTAATGTATACATGAAACAAGGATGGCCCTGGAAATTAGAAGAATGTGAATTCACCTGGATTCTCTCTTGTAGTAAAAATCACATGTAAGTATTCTTTTTAAAGAATATAGTTGAGCCCGGCCGGGCGTGGCTCAGCGGTTGAGCGTCAACCTAGGATCCAGGCGATCAGGGTTCGATTCCCGGTCAGGGCACATGCTCAGGTTGCAGGCTGCAGCCGATCGATGACTCTCTCATCATTGATGTTTCCATCTCTCTCCCTCTCCCTTCCTCTCTGAAATCAATAAAGATATATTTTAAGAAAAAGAATATAGTTGAGCCCTGACCTGGTGGCTTAGTTAGTTGGAGCATCATCCTGTACACCAAAAGGTGGTGGGTTCGATCCCAGTCAGGGTGCATATGGGAGGCAATAGATCTATGTTTCTCACATTGATGTTTCTCCGTTTCTAAAATTATAACATATCCTTGGGTGAGGATTAAAAATATATATATATGGTTGATAAACTATTAGTTTCAGGTGTATAACATAGTGATTCAACATTTAAATACCTTACAAAATGATCACATTAAGTCTAGTAATCACCAGTCACCCTATGAAGTTATTACAATGTTATTTACTGTATTCCCTATGCTGTACATCACATCCCTTAGACTTATTTTATAATTGGAAGTCTGTATCTCATTGCCCTGTACCTATTTTACCCACCCCCTTGCTTCCCTCAGGCCACCATTAGTTTGTTCTCTATGAGTCTGTTTCTATTTTGTTCATTTCTTTTGCTATTTAGATTCCACATATAAGTGAAATCATACAGTATCTGTCTTTTTCTCTGACTTATTTAGTACATTACTCTTGAGGTCCATCCATGTTGCTAATGGCAAGATTTCATTCTTTTTAATGGCTGAGTAATATGCCACTGTATATGTATCACATCATCTTTATCCATTCATCTGTCAATAGGCACTTAGATTGCTTCCATATCTTGATGCATGTATCTTTTTGAATTAGTATTTTTGTTTTTGGATAAATACCCAGAGGTCGAATTGCAGGATTGTATGGTAGTTCTATTTTTAACTTTTCAAAGAGGCTCCAAAGTTTTCCATAGTGGCTGCTCTAATTTACATTTCCACTAGCAGTGCACAAGCGTTCCCTTTTCTCCATAGATGTAAGTATTCTTGCTGGCAGAAGAAAGTGAGAGCAAATCCCTCCCTGGGAAGCTGGGTCAGAGCTGCAGGTGACATTTCTTCATAGTCTTGGATCTTAAAATTACACTAGTTTTATTTGTACTTCACAATATATCCATGTTTTAACAGTAATAACTAATACTTACATAGCACTTATTATGCAGCAGGCACTGTTCTGAGTAGTTTACACAGACTAACTTAATTTTTACCATAATCTCATAAGATAGGCACTGATACTATATCCTCATAGTTTGAGGAATCAGGTACACAGAGGTTTAGTAATCTTAAGGTCATGCAGCTAGTAAGTGATGGAGCCAGGATTTGAGTTTATGTAAGTCTGGCTCGGAGAGGGTGCCCTGAATACACTTTAATATTGAAAATACTGCCTTACATTTCCATGAATAAAATTAACACTCCAGAAAGCAGTATTGTGTTTTGTTCTATGGTTTTAGCACCTCCACTGTATACCACCAGAGGTCAGTGTATTCCAGGTTGAAAACTACTGATCTTGAGGATGGACGTTGCAGCCTTGGCCCCAGAATAACATGACCAAGGAAGAGATTCCAACTTCTAACACCCAATAACATAGACTGGCCTAGAGCCAGTGGCATTTCCTCAAAAACTCAGACTCCTGGAAGAACCAACAGAGAGCAAGTTAATCAGGAAATGACACAAAGAAGCAAAGTGAGGTCTCTAAGTCAAGAAACAGCTGGAATGTGTGGCTACAGATCGGGAGGACAGAACCTAACCAGCATCCTGCCATCTTATTATTTTCCCCAGAGAGCCTGTAGGAGGCAAATGTGAAAGGGCTAAGCCCCTAGATGTTTCTGCTAGTGATAGAAGTGTGTATTTTGCATTATTTCAAATGCAGTAGTCAGACACCAAAGTGGACTTTTGTAATCGAAAAGTCCAAAAAGGCTTCAGATGTTTCTGTTTCCTTCATTGTCAGTTAAGTTTTCCCCCCAAAGTATCAAGATACCCACCAACAACTCCACTCCACGTTTATATCCTATTTACTTAGCCATCCCAAAAGTTAAAATTATTTCCCAATACTTCTAGCAAAGATCCTAGGGTTGCATCACATTTGGCCTGCAGTGGGTCACTAACACACCCCTCCCCGCAACCAGTCACTGGCGCTGGGGTGGCAGGGATGGAATGCTTTGATTCACCAGGACAGGGGCATCTACCCACACTGGAACTACAGAATAAAGCAGCCTCACCAAACCACATGACCTGAGTGGAAGGAAGGGTAGTTTCCCAAGGGAAAGTCACAGTGTTCTTACCAGAAGGAATGAATAGATACCAGGCAAGCAAAATCAATAGTTGGACAGGTACAAGGTGGGCAAGAGCTACCGGTAATGGGTCACATGCATAACAGTTCATTTGAACTCTTACCCTGCATTGTATAGATGCCCTAAAAGCAATTTGGCAAATATTTACTAAGTATTCGCCATGTACAAGGTCTAGAACTATGCACATGATAAATGCACAGCAAGACATTGCTCTGCTCCCATCCCCAGTAAAACAATTACCTGACTCAAGCTATTGCTTCCTCCCATAGGAGTATAATAGGCAAACTCCTGTCCATCTCTCAGAAACCAGCTCTGATGTCATCTCCCAGGAAGCCTTCTCTTGTCCACCACCCCTGTCAGAGTTAGTCACCTTCCATCCACCTCTGAACTTGATACCGACTGATACTATCACACTGTACCATAATTTATTGATTCTTATCTCTGTCTCCCCAATAACTCATCATTGATGTTTCTATCTCTTCCTCTTCCTCCTCCTCTCTGAAATCAATAAAGACTTTTTTTAAAAAAAATTGGAAGTTCAGCCCTGGCCAGGTAGCTCAGTTGGTTAGAGCACTGTCCAATAAGCCAAGGCTTCAGGTTAGATCCCAGGTCAGGGCACATACAAGAATCAACCAATGGATGCATAAATAAGTGGAACACAAATCTGTTTCTCCTTTCCTCTCTAAAATTAATCAATAATTAAAAAAAAAAAAAAAAAAAAAAGCAAGTGCAGGCCCTGGCCAGATACCTCAGTTGGTTAGAGTGTCGTCCCCATACACCAAGGTTGCAGTTCCATTCCGTCAGGGCACATACAACAGTCAATGAATGGGTAAATAAGTGGAACAACAAACTGATGTTTCCCTCTCTCTCACCCTTCCTCTCTCTCTCTAAAAATCAATAAAAATGGAAGTTCAAACCTCCCAACTGTTTCCCATCTCATTCAGAGTAAAGCCACACAGTCCTATATGGTCCATCCTTTCTTATATCCTAATCTCTCATCTATTCCATCCAAGCCACACTGGCTCCTGGCTGTGTCTTAAACATGCCAGGCATGCATGCCTGTACCTGAGGGCCTTTCCACTGACTTCCTCTGCCTGGACTGCCCTATCTCTCCAGATAGCTGCATACTGATTCATTTCCTTCAAGTGTTAGCTCAGAAGTCACCTCAGTGAAGCCTATTTTATATCATTGTAAACTGCCATTCCCCTTTCTTGTTTCCTCCACAGCAATCATTCCCTTCTAACGTACTACCGAATTTACTAATTTAATGTCCATATCCTCCCACTTGACTATAAGCTCTGAATATCAATTAAATATCTACTAATTCATATAATTAATTGAACATTGATGACCATTATGTGCCAAGCTCTGTGCTAAGTGATGGAGCTACCAGGCGATTAACACAGCTTGTAAGTCTTAGAGGGAAGAAACCATAACAATTATTAGTAGTAGCTCATTTGTTGAGCTCTTCCTCTGTGTTAAGTGCTTGCCATACATCACCATAATAATGATGGCTTTTTAATTTATAAAACAGACTCTGTTCTACATGCATTATCTCATTTAATCCTCACCAAGACCTATAACTTGAATATTATCAGCCTCATTGTAAAGGGCAAGAAACAGGATTTCAAGGCTGGGAACCGGCAGTCAGAATTTGAACAGGTGCTGCAGGGTAATAGGGTCAGATGTGAGAAATATTTACATCTTAGGGTCGGCAAGACTATGTAAAAGATTAGATGTGGGGCCAAGGGATAGGGGGAAATAACTCTCAGGTTTTGACTGGGGTGGACCAAAGAGCAATAAGGCCGAAGAGAAAGGTGACAGCCCAATTTGGGAAGTGTCGAGTTCGAGGAGCCTGCGGGCCACTCAGGAGCACAGTCCATCTCGGGCAGGAACTGAGACGAGCGGCGGCTTCCGGCCCCCTCCCTCGGGCCTGAAGAGATGCTGGGAGAAGTCACGACGGAAGAGCAGGACGTGGGTTTCCTGGCCTCTCGGGTTTCTTTAGCAGCAGCTGCAGGAAGGGCGTGGGGAACTGCGAGACAAAGACCGCGCAGTCCCCGCCTTGGTCCGGACGGCCCCTTTAAGAAGCGCGCCCCCAGCCTCTAGCCCGGCCTTGTATGCAAATTTAGCGCGAGGCGGGAGCTCGCGGCGGATACCCGCGGACTGGGCTGCGGCGGTTAGTCCTCTCCCGGCCGCCGTCGCCTCCGACATATTGCCCGCAGGAGCTGCGGCGGCGAAGCAGAGCGCGCCGGGGGGAGGAGATGGGTGAGCAGAGCGGGTCCGGCTCGGCCGGGGACCGGGCGGGCGCGGAGATTGGGATGGCCGAGCTGCTAATGGCTCCCACACGCGGACGGGATCCCGGCGAGGGGAGGGGGAGGGGATTCGGGCGCTGAGGGACCCCGCCCCCTCCTGTCGTTTTGAGGGGTGGGGCCTCTGTTGTGGGGGCGGGACAGCTGAGCGGTGGGCGGGACTTCTAAAATGAAGGGGTCTTGTGGAGAATTGGGCTCTGGTGAGGACGGGGCTGGGTGTGGGGGCGGGGCTTAATGGGGTGGGGCCTCAGTGCTAGGGGCGGAGCCCTTGGACTCTAGGTTCTGGAGCGGGAGCGATGTTTCTGGGTTGCAGGGGCTTTATATTGGGAGTGGTGGGGGTAGAAGGAGACCTTCTAGACTAAGAGAGCCCATTCTGGAGCGGGGCTTCTGGGGTGGTGCTTATAAGCAGGATGGTAGGCGGAGCTTTTGTTGGTTTGTGGGCGGGTTTTCTGGGCTGACAATTGTATGTAGGCGGGACTTCTGAGCTGAGGATGCCTGTGTGGGTGCAGAGCTTGTAAAGAGAGGAGAGTAGGTGTGGACAGAGCTTTTGGGCTGAGGGTGCTTGTGTGGGATTTTCTAATCTGAGTATAATAGTGTATGAACAGAGCTTCTGGGCTGGGGGCTGGTTGGGGGACAGAGTTCATAGACAAGTTCTTTGTGGAGACTTGTGGGAAAAGCTTCCAGACTGAGGAACTAGGGCAAAGGGTGTGTGTTCTGTAGGCTGCTGTGTTACCCCGAAGGGATATAAGCAAGGCTATGACCTTAACTAGAACTGGAGTGGTGTTTATAAGCAGGATGGTGCCTGGGAGCTTGGGCTAGGCTGTTAAGGCTAGAGAAATAGATTGTGGGTCCAAGTTTTGGGTCCACAACCACACCATTCTCCCAAAGCCCACATCCTTTACCCTGTGCTCAGGCCCTGGGTCCTGACTGTAGGACACCAGGATGCCCCTTGAGCTGGACCTCAGGCCGTAGAGGAAAAAGCTTCAAGAGTGCCCAGAACTGTAAGCCTATAGAAACTATGTAGTATCTGAAGGGGGCAGCGTACACCAGAGCTAGGAGCACAGGACCTAGACCCCCAAACTACCTATGGTACAGTATAAACTGTTCCCTAATCTACGGAAAGCCTACCCTGCCGGTTTCATTCACTCATCAACATATACTTATGGGCATTTACTTAATGCTGTGCACTGTGGTAGGGGAAGGGGATACAACAGAAAAAGACATAAGTGTAGTTTCCATACTAGTGGGTAAGACAGACAATAAATACGTTAATAAGTGAATAAGAAAAATTCCAAGAGTGAATTGTTGTGGGAGGAAAAAAGAATTATGGAAGCACATACTTCCAAAATGGCAATCAGGGAAGGGCTCTGCAAACAGGATACAGCAAGTACAAGAGGTAGCAACAAGCTTGGTTTGCATAAGGAGAGAGAGGCCAGGATTGCTGAAGCGTGGGGGCTTGAAGAGAATGGTAGATGAGGTTGAAGAGGTAGACATGGGCCAGATCATAGGTCTCTGATTAAATCGTAAAACAAGACACTAGGTAACTGGTAGCCAGTATCACTGCTGTTATCCTTGATATATGCCCTCTGGCTTGAGGATCTACCTTATGCTGAGCCCCACAGGAGGACGAAGAGGTCCCAACAGGACATCCTACTGTCGTAATCCGCTCTGTGAGCCAGGATCCTCCGGGGGCTCTGGTGGGAGCCACACTTCCAGCGCATCAGTCACCAGTGTCCGTTCCCGCACCAGGTAAACCACCTTTCTGTCTCTTGCCCCTCACTGTGGGTTCATAGGGGTAGTGAGGACAAAGCTGACCCTGACTGAGCTCTAGGATGTGATGCCCCAGATACCAGAGGGAGTTCAGAAGGCAGTGGGCAGCAGCAAAGACCCAGAGGGTGGTCATTTGGACAGCTGCAGTGGTACATTGGGTAGTAAGCCCCAAGGCCTGGATTCAGTTATAGTTCTGCTACTCATTTGCTGGGGGCTTGGTCAAGTTTTCTCCCCCCCCCCTTTGGCCTCCTTTTTCTCATCTGTAAAATGGATCTAATAATTTTTTCCTTCCTGGGCAATGTTGGGAAGCCTGAACAAGATTAGGGACAGAAAAAGGTTCTGTTGACTCCTTTGTCTGACAGGCGGGATAAAGACTCCATTCTTGCCATGAACTACTTTTCTGATCTTTCTGCACAATCCTGTGCCTCAGAAGCCCTTCTTGGTAGGGTTCTCAGGTCAGCTCCTGATGTTTTCCCTTCCTATCCCCAGGAGCAGTTCCGGGACAGGCCTCTCCAGTCCCCCACTGGCCACCCAGACGGTCGTGCCCCTACAGCACTGCAAGATCCCCGAGCTGCCAGTCCAAGCCAGCATTCTGTTTGAGTTGCAGCTCTTCTTCTGCCAGCTTGTGGCCCTCTTCGTTCACTACATCAACATCTACAAGACAGTGTGGTGGTATCCACCTTCCCACCCTCCCTCCCACACCTCCCTGGTAGGTGCCCAGCTAGGACCAGCTGTGTGTGTGTGTGTGTGTGTGTGTGTGTGTGTGTGTGTGTGTGTGAGAGAGAGAGAGAGAGAGAGAGAGAGAGAGAGCGAGAGAGAGAGAGATATGTTTGGTTTCAGTTTAGCATAGCTTACCTAGCACCCTGTATGCTTGGCCTCGTGCTGGGCAAGGGAAGTATAGAAGGAACAGGTAACTGGTGATTCCTGAATACTCACCCCTAATGTGCTTAGCACCACACTAAGACATTGTAAAGGTAGCAGAGATGAATCTGACAGATTTTGCCTAATGAAGCACAGTCTTAAGTCCTGTGGGGGAGATGAACCACAGGCATACATGAGTATTTCAAGGAGTGGAAAGTTCTCCTTGCAGAAAGAGAGGTTCAGGGACAGGGGCAGGGGTGATCAGAGCAAGAGGGCTCACACACCACTCTCTTATCTCCAGGGACGTTCCCACTTCCCTCCTCTGGGTCCTGTTCTACTCCTCTAGGTAATTTCCTGTCCTGACTCAGCTGGAGGCCTTTGAAGGTCAGAGAGTGGGGACAGTCCCTATGGAAAGGATTGGGCAGAGGGAGGTGGGTATGAGAATAGCTTGTATATGGGCAGGGGGCCCACATGACCCCCAGCCTCTGCCCCTGACAGAATTTCCACCTGATCGACTTCAACTTGCTGATGGTGACCACCATCGTTTTGGGCCGCCGCTTCATTGGGTCCATCGTGAAGGAGGTGATTGGTTCCTCAAGGCTGGGGACTTTGGGATTCCCTTTCCCCTGGGGGTGCCAAGGAGACATGTGGAGCCCTTCAACCCTGAAGCATTTCATTGGGGCTCCCTTTGGACTTGGTCAAAGAGCATTACTCACATCCCTTCGGCTATTGGAGTTTACTGGGTTTGAGGAGAAGAACTTCCCTTGCCAGGTTCTGCCTAGCCTGCTGCCCCATATTTGCCTGGATGGGATCATAGGCCATACTGGGAGGGATTTGGGCACAGCCCCTATGGCCTTTATCCAAGGCCCCATCCCGTCCTATCTCACCCTGACCCAGGCTTCTCAGAGGGGAAAGGTCTCCCTCTTTCGCTCCATCCTGCTGTTCCTCACCCGCTTCACCGTTCTCACGGCAACAGGCTGGAGCCTGTGCCGCTCCCTCATCCACCTCTTCAGGACCTACTCCTTCCTGAACCTCCTGTTCCTCTGCTATCCGTGAGTACCCCTCATTTCACCCCTTACTGCCTAGCACCTGGCTCCTGACCTTTGTCCTGAGTGTGGCTGGGTCACCAGGCCCCCACACCTGGAAGACTCCCAGGCAGGGCGGCAACAATGTCCCCTCACATTATCTGACAATATCCCCGAGATCAGAGTGATTAGCCTTCTTTTGCAGGAGCAGAAACTGAGATGCCATAATTTACCCAAGGTTCCACCAAGGGGGAGGTCAGAACGGGACTCAAATCTGAGTGTATATCCCAAAGGAAGTTTCCTGAGGGAGAATGCACAGGCTTTGTCTCCCTCTCTCTTCCTTTCCTCTCTCTCTGGTTCTCTCTCTTTCTGGCTGTGTATATCAGTGTTTATGTAAGCTCTTGGTGCATCCCCTAGGTCTGTATGCATGTTGGCACCTGTGTGCATGTTTCCTGTGGGTGTCTATGCATGAAGCATGTGTGTATATATCTGCACTTGCATGTGTATATGTCTGTCTTTGTGTCTGTTTTGGTCACTCACTCCTTCCATCTTGCCAGAACCCATATTGTTGAGGATGGAGAAATAGTATCTAAGAGGAGCCCAGGACTGCCCCTTTCTGGCCTAGAATTGGGGAGGGCTTTGGCAAGGTGTCTACTCTAGGCTATTCCTGGGGCAGGCTTCTGGCTGCCTGGGCATTAACAGTTATTTCCCAACCCGAGTTTCCTGGTTCATGAGCTTCTCCAGATTAGACCAGCCCTGTTCCCTGGGAAGCTTCATAGCTGGACACTTCTCCCCCTCTACCTTGCTTGACCAAAAGAGTACTGTCATGGGAGGAGCCCCATCACTGTTGCTGCAATTATATCTAGTTTATAATTAGAAGAGTGACATATGTCATATAAAAACATTAAACTTTATAGAAGCTTTAATCATAGAAAATGGAAGTCCACATAATCTCAATCCCCCAGAAAACCATTATTTACAGCATATCCTTCCATATTTTTTTTGTGCTAGAACACATGTACTTTTTTTAAAACGAAAATGGGATTATACTTTGCATGATGTACAATTGATAACATTTTTCACATAATCATATAACTTGGGTATTTTTTCATGGCAATGCATATGGATCTGCCTCACTTTTTCAAGTGGCCTCATAGTATTTCATTGTATAGATTTCTTACAGTTTGTTTTGTCTTCTATTGGTAGATTTTTGAGCTGTGCCTATCCTCTCCCTATTTAAAACAATGAGGCAGGGAACATTCTTTCACATACATCTTTGCACACTTTTCCAATACTTTTGTACAACAGATTCCCAGAAGTAGAATTATTGCAGCAAAAGTTATGTCCATTTTTTAAAAATTGATTTTAGGGAGAGAGGGGGGGAAAGAGAGAGAAACATTGATCAGTTGCCTCCCTTAGCACCCCTAACCGGGGACCGAACCTGCAACCTGGGCATTTGCCCTGACCGGAAATCCAACCGGTGACCCTTCTGTGCATGGGATGGCACCCAACCAACTGAGCCACACTGGGTAGTACACTATGTACATTTTTGATAGCTATTAGTAAATGATCCTCCAGAGTGGCTGTACTGATTTAAATTGTCAACATTTGCCTAAATTTGACCTTTCTGGTTACTCTCCGGTGAGTCCAATCTCCTTGGATACAGGCATCATCCGATGTTTGTATTTTGCTTAATTTTTTAATTTTTATGAACGTAATACATGTATCTCATAAAAAATTAAATCCAGTAGGCTTTTTCAACAGGTATAAATACTGTGCACTAACCGATTGCACTGCTGGTGCCAGTTTGATTCCCAGTCAGGGCCCATGCCCCGATTGTGGGCTCTATCCCCAGCAGGAGGCATGCAGGAGGCAGCCAGTTGCTGTTTCTCTCTCTCCCTCTCCCTTTCTCTCTAAAATCAATAAAAACATATTTAAAAATTCAACAGATATAAAAGAATGTGAGTGAAAAAGTCTCCCCTTGACTTCTGTTTTTCAGCTACCCAGTTTCCCTGCACAGAGGTAGCCACCAATATTTCTGGTTTCTTGTATATACTGGAAATAAATTTCCTTTCATATACAAGCGTACCAAGCATTCATATATACACATACGATAAGAGATAAAAGATTTAGTTTACCCTTCCATCCCTACTGTTTCCAGTGTTTAATAACTTATTTTTGTTTCCTATTAGTTACCTTTTTCAGTAATATGAGAATGCCTGTATTTTTTATTCCATCCACAATAGTCAGTATCTTAATCCCTTTTATATAAGAGGAGAATATTAGGAACCCTGCCCATCCACTCTTTCTCCCCCTTCCCTCCCCTCACTTCCTGACAACTATACTCTTATATAGTCAAGCTTGACATTCACACTCTTCTGTATAAACACATTCTTTGTCTAAGGCTAATTCTAAAAATTAAAAATAAGTAGCCTTGATGTTATGAATATGAAAATGCCACTCAGTGTAGGGCCATAGATGAATGCATAGATGACATTCCTTCTCTATAGTTACTGAGTTACAGTCTCGAGCCTCTTAAAAAAAGAATGTTGTAGTATCAAGCGCAAATGGTTTCTCTTTTCTTACATTTCATCAGTTGCTTAAAATCATGTCATAGTTTAGTTTGCTTCATATTTAGATTTTAACTTTCTTATACAGCTTTTTATTTATCTTGGAGTTTCTAATTGCCTTTCTTTTTTCTTGTTGACAAAAGAATGATGGGCCTCCAACATATCCTCAAGTTTATCCAGCCTCTCTCAGTCATGCTACCTGTTGCCTGGAGCTCATTCCCCGCCCCCTCCCCCCAAGACATCCCTCCTGGAGCTCTGCATCCTCCTGCTCCAGTCTGGAGTGGTTGCTCCCTAGGCCTGATGTACAGCTATCAGCCTGGGACTTCCCTACGCTGCCCTCTTGGGTTGGATCCACTATTTCCTGGATCCCATGTCTTCCTCTTTCTTGGTTTTCTTCCTTATTTTGCTGGACTGCACAATCAGGTAATTTTCTTAACAATGGGTACGTGGTAGCTATATACATTCTAAGTCCTTGCATGTCTAAAAATATCTTTATTCTGCCCTCATACTTGATTGGTGATTCGGCTGAATGTAGAAAATTAAATTCAAATTCATATTCTCAGAATGTTGAAGGTACTGGTTCATTGTCTCTAGCATCCCATGTTTCCAAAGAGAAGACTGATACCAGTTTGATTCCAGTTACTTTATAGATGACTTGTTTTTTCTTTCTGAAGGCTTTGAGTGATATTCTGTTTATCTTTTGATTATTTGAAATTTCACTAGGATGTGTCTAGTGTGGAACTTTCTCATTCATCTTTCAGTACTCTAGGATTTTTTGTAACCAAAAGATTTAGGTATTCAGTTCAAGGAAATGTTCTTGTATTATTTCTCTGATAATATCTTTCCTTCATGTTTTCTATTCTCTCTGGGACTTCTGTTCATCAGATGGTAGACCTCATAGATTGATCATTTGTTTTTATACTTTCTCTCATATTTTTCTCATCTCCCTTCCTTCAGTCTTTCTCTGTCTCTTCCTTTTTACTTTGCCTTAGGGAGATTCCCTCAACTTTATCTTCCAGCTTTTTTATTGAGATTTTTTTCAGCAATCATGTTTTTCCTATCTAAGGCCTCTTTCTTATTTTCTGATTATTCTTTTTTATGGCATTCTCTTGTTTTTAAAATCTCTTTATGTTCCCACAATTTTGTCTTTCGTCCTGGGTCAATTTTTCTGTTTCATGCTGCTAGTTTTCTAGGTACAGTTGGTTTCTTTGGTTGTCTTTATTTAAGAACAAAGGACCTAGTAGCTTGGAGTGCATTTTCTCTCCCCCTACCATTGTATAGAGAACAGGAGATTTGACTGGGAGTTCTGAGTATGTGGGCAGGGCACATTGACTGGCAAACTTTGCTTTAGGATGATTAAGGTACTAGTTGTCAGGCTGTGAGCCCTCATTGGCCAGAAAAAAAGGGGGGTAGGTATTACTCTCGGATGCCCAGATTGGAGACCTCAATTCTCAAATGCTTTCTTCGATTTCTTTAGAGAAAAATCCTTCAGGGTGGGTTATATGAGGTGTGTAATAGAGTAAAAGGACTGATTCGTATACATAAATACAGATCCTTTGTTTAATCTCATTTGTTCAGCCCTGCTTCTCACTTCTGTCCTCTATCAAATTTGCTCACTTCAAGCCAGAGTCTCTCTTGAGTCACTCTAGGCAGAGAAGCTCCTACCCCCAGTGCAGCCCTCTTATGGCATATCCTAGACCTGTGCCATCCAGGTTAGTAGTTTCTAGCCTTCTGTTGTTATTAAACATTTGAAATAGGCTAATTTGAATTGAGATGTGCTATAAGTGTAAAATATACGCTGGATTCTGAAGACAGTACAAAAAAAGAAAGTAAGTAAAATGTCATTCATAAGCAATGATTATATGTTGCATTGATAATATTTTGTATATGTTGCATTAAGTAAAATAGAGTATTAAAATTAATTTTATCTATTTTATAATGTGGCTATTAGAAATTTTTAAATTACATGTGTGACTCTCATTGCTGCTCTAGACAATGGCTTCCTCCCTCATCTGTTGACATGTTTCCGTCGCTTCCTAAATTTGTCAGAATCACTTGTGTACTGATACGCCTCCTCCCACTTGTTTTGCTGATATGGCTTCATTTCCTATTGTTATGTCTTGGGTGAAGAGGATGGGAGGGAATCTTCCATCTTGCATGTGAAGCTGCTTCTAATTTGTGACCTGTCAGAGCAGTCACTGCTGTTACCACATAATTTAATTGAACCTGCAGTTCTTAGAGGCAAAGCTAAGGAAATTTTAAGGACTTGCCCTTAAGTTTAACTCTGAATCCCTTATATGTTCATGTAAGTGCTCCGCCCCCTCATTCCCACAGGGTATCCTAAAGAGTGTTTTGGGAATCCCATTTCAGTCTTCTTTCTGTCCCATAGAATCACTGGCCTATTTCTTTTTTAAACAAAGTCATATTGACATACTCTGAGCCAGGCACCATGCTAGAGTTGTTGTAGAAATTGAGAGTATTTATGAAAACTCTAGCATGCCTGGTTGAGCATAGAGAATCAATACAAGCTATGTAACTTAAAGCAAGTTAAGGAAACTGAGGCTCATAGAGGTTAAATAACTTGCCCTAGATCACAGCATTAGTAAGTAGCAGAGCTGGGATATTAATCCTGGCGTATTTGACCCCAAAGGTTATGCTCTCAACCAAATTCTCTAGTTATCTTAACATTACCCCAGGGAGAATGGTAGCATCCCCATTTTATACAGAAAGCAAAAACCCAAAGAGGCAAATTGCCCAAGGACACTCATTTATCTTCTTGGAACCTCAGAAAACAAGAAAAGAGGCAATTACTGTTGATAAGAAAATGTAGCATTCTCATTGACCCTAACTTCTGGGAGCAGCCCAGGGACCCCTTCTGTGTCTGTGTCTGAGGAAATTGAGAGGCCCCAAGCTAAAAAAGAGAATGCTTGTAAAGAGCTCCTACTGTGATGTTCCATGTACTGTGCTAGACACTTACCCACTTTTTATAATTACCTACCCTTCTGAGCTATGGGTTCGTCTACTTTTCTCCTCAAATGATATCAGCTAGACTCTCAAAACACCCCTTTACTAATTAGCTCCAGCCCTAACCTAAGGGTACCACTCAGAGGAAGCGATTTGTACTGTTCAAGGGTCCATTTCTGTGCGTGGCACATAGTAGGCACACAAATATTGTTCCTGAACTGCCCTCCTCTGCACACTTAAGAGCTGCCTCTAACATATGTACTCATAACAACTTATACCTCTCTTTTGTGGTGCTGTATACATTTTAAATTAGTTACTCATAGTATTTCTTGAGTATCTGTCTTGATCTATGGTACCAGACTGTTCTGGGTTTAAATCCCAGCTCTATTACCTCCTTTACTAATTGTGTAACCCTTGGGAACCCCCTTCACCTCTCTGAGCCACAGCTTCTTCATCTGAAAAGGGCACAAAATAACAGTATCTAAAGCACAATGTTCTTAGAAAGAAAAAAAAGAAGAGAATGAACGTAAAGGACTTAGTACAGTGTCTGGAACATAGGCTGTGCCCAATTACTGTGGGCAGTTATGATTACTGTTAGTCATCAGTAGACTGTGAGGACAGGGACTCCTCTTGCTTCCTGCTCTATTCCTGATGCTTGGCACATGCTCAGCGCTAACACGTGTTGAATGACTGGACCTTTGGATGGGAGGATGGATGGGTAAATTCTTCCCTCAGAACAGCCAGGAGAGCTCAGGCCCGGGAAGGAAAGAAGGATTCCCTCAGTGCCTAAAGATTGGGATCCGGCCCATGGGCAGGCCTGCCCTCACCACTGTCTTCCCCAGCAGGTTTGGGATGTACATTCCGTTCCTGCAGCTGAACTGTGACCTCCGCAAGACAAATCTCTTCAGCCATGTGGCTTCCATGGGTCCCCGGGAGGCTGTCAGTGGCCTGGCCCGGAGCCGGGACTACCTGCTGACCCTGCGGGAGACATGGAAGCAGCACACTCGGCAGCTGTATGGCCCAGATTCAATGCCCACCCATGCCTGCTGCCTGTCGCCCAGCCTCATCCGCAGCGAGGTGGAGTTCCTCAAGATGGACTTCAACTGGCGCATGAAGGAAGTGCTGGTCAGCTCCATGCTGAGTGCTTATTATGTGGCCTTTGTGCCTGTCTGGTTCGTGAAGGTATGTAGCTCAACCCAGGGAGGTAAAGGGCCTGCCCAGGGCTTCACCCTGCTGCCTGCCCTGCAGGCGACCTCCTGCTTGCATAAATAACTCTACCGTTTTTGATGAGATTCTGTTTGTTCTCTCGAGGGCTAGAGTGGCTGCTACTTCTTTTTTAGGGTGGGACAATAAGGCTCATTGAAAGGAAGTGGCCTACAAAGGGTCACCCAGCAAATGAGGAGGACCTGGCATTATTGTTCATAATACTTGATAACAAAGAGCAGTGACTTGTATTTCTTTCTTTTTTTAAATATATCTTTATTGATTTCAGAGAGGAAAGGAGAGGGAGGGAAAGAGAGAGAGAAACATCAGTGATGAGCCTGGCTGAGCATGGCTCAGCGGTTGAGTTTGTGTGGCCTGGGAAATTACCTCTCCAGCTGACTGTAGGCTTGAAACATTTCTCCAAGGATGGACTACACTGAATAATCTGAGGTTAAGAGGACTTAAAGTCTATTGAGCACCTACAATGTGCTAGAGCTTTCATGGGTATTATAGTCCTCTGGATGCCTCTCAGAGGTGGTTGGTGATTACTCTTATCCTCACTTAACAGATGAGGAAGCTAGAGCATAGAGCAGTGAAATGACTTGCCCAAGGTAACACATTTAATAAGCAGCAGAGCCAAAATTTGAACTCATGTCTGTTGGACCCCAGAGTCTCTGCTTGGACCCCAGTGCCTGTGCTCTGGCTCAGAGTGGTCGACAGTAGGAGCAGTTTTTCTTCATAGAAAACTAAGTGGGCACAGGGTCTAAGCCCATGGTTAAGCCTTTTTTGTTATGTGTTAGGTCCTTGGTTTCAGGTTACCCTGAGTTCTCTCCAGGGTTGTCCTGATGTTCAAGGCACATAGAATCAGGGAAGGGGGAGGGAGTGAGGGCATTATGGGCATCCCAGGCCTTTCCCATCTCTTCCTGCCCCCAGAACACACATTACTATGACAAGCGCTGGTCCTGCGAGCTCTTCCTTCTGGTGTCCATCAGCACCTCAGTGATCCTCATGCAACACCTGCTGCCTGCCAGCTACTGTGACCTACTGCACAAGGCTGCTGCCCACCTGGGCTGCTGGCAGAAGGTGGACCCAGCGCTGTGCTCCAATGTGCTGCAGCACCCGTGAGTTGCCCTACCCTTCTCTGCCCAACCCCAACCCTCCTGGTCAGTGTCTGGAGTCACTCACCTCTTCGCTCATCAACACATTCATTCAGTCAGCAAATAGTTATTGAGCATGTCTTGTATGCTAGACCTTGTGGCAGAATGGGGTATGGCATGAACAAGCCGGACATGTTCCCTGTTCTTAGGTAACTTGTAGTGGACTAGAAATGGGGGGGGGACAGGTGTTAAATTCATAGACTCATTGACTTTCTCATTCACGACTTATTCACTCATTGACTGATTTGCTGATGCATTCATTTATTGCTTCACTCCCTCTATCAACTGCTTACTCATCCATTCAGTTATTAGGTCACCTACTCTCTCAGCAGACTCTTATTTCTACCTAATCCATACCAGGCCTGATGCTATGTATTGGACACAGAAGCTTGGCTTTGACCTATAGGCAAAGGAAAGCTATAAAGGGTTCTGAATAGTGGAGGGACCTTAGAAACATGTCTGGTAACAAGATATGGTGTTATGTTAGCTGATGGTGAACCCTGGACAGGGAAGAAAAGACAGGGAGGAAATGACTGAGATGAGATCCTTGAGGAGTTCACAGTCTGGTGGGGATGATAGCTGTGTATACAAATAGGATGAGGGGCATGAAAGAAGCCCAGCTGCAGGATATCGTTGCTCCCAGAGTAGAGGCAGAAGTCCCCAGCTTGGAACACCGAGGGGCTAGGCTGTCTTCCCCTCAGCCTGGCTAATTCTTCATGGAGGCCTAGCATTTCTACAGCCCTTCACCACAGTGCTATTCACCCAGGTTACACTAATTTTTCTGCCTGTATTGCCCCATTGGACTGGAAGCTTCTCAAGGTGGGGCCACTTCTGTATCACATCTGAGTCTTGGGCCCAGCACCAGGCCTCGCAGAGAAGAGGCCGCTAGGATAGTTTGTAGAGGTACGCCCACCTAGAAGCAGAGATGCAAAGGGAGGCCACAGAGGCCAACCCTCCTGGTGTTGGCCCTCTGTGCCATTCAGGGCCCTCTCAGCCTCTGTCCGGGTGGTCCAGGAAAGGGGATGGGCATTGCCAAAATGGGTCTCTGCTTAGCCTTGGGCTCTGAAGGGAGGGAAGAGTAGAAAGATAGAACATAGCTGAATATGAGGATAAACGTGTCTGTAGCTCACCACGGTCCGCAGATAAGATCCAGGCTCTTTCACACAGTTTCCCAGCTGATGAACTGGGTCCTGCCAGCCTTTTCTACCTCATCTCTTACCATGCCCCAGCTCATACTCTACTCTAGCAGGAGCATGAGATTGAGCTTCTTGCAGACAGTGATTCTCAGTCCTCTAGCCTGGCACCCTTGGGGTTCCTGAGAGATCTTGCAGAATACTGGAAGAAAGCTCACTGGTTCCACCACCTCATTCACATGCTCACTGGGGCCTCTATGTGCCAGGCCTTGTGACATGCTTCAGGAACACAAAGATGAATTGGACACCGTCCTTTCCCTTAAGGGCTCCTAGTCTAGTGTGGGATACAAAGAAATAAATAAGTGACAAAATATTGGGGAAAATAGACCAGTAGTAGGGGATTCAGGGAGAGTTAAAGGATACTGAACTCTGTGAGGAATTGGAGGAAGGCTTTCTGAAGGATTCGGAGTTTTAAAAGGTGACAGAGAGCCTTGGCCAGTGTGACTCAGTTGGTTGGAGCACCATCCCATACACCAGAAGGTGGTGGTTCAATTCTAGTCAGGGTACATACCCAAGTTGCGGGTTTGATCCCCATTTGGGGCACATGCAGGAGGCAACTGATGAATATTTCTCTTTCACATCAATGTTTCTCCCTCTCTCTTTCTCCCTCCCTTCCTCTCTCTGAGATCAGTTGGAAAAAAGAAAAAAAAAAGATGACAAAGACCTTGCCAGAACGATAAGGCATCAGGAAGGGCACTCTAATTGGAGGGAGCAACTTGTGCAGAGACATGAAGCAGTAAGGTATACTGGAGGGACTAGAAACTGAGCTATATGGTGGGAGTCAAGGAAGGCCATGCAGGGCCTCAGAGGGGTACTTGACCCCCAAGAGCACTGGATAGTCTTCAGGGGTCTTTGAGCAGAAAACAGTCAGGCTCAGTTTGGTATTTTACAAAGATCACTTAGGCAACTGTGTGATGGACCAATTGGAGGCTACAGGTGAGACCAGATGAAGAAAATTCACCTAGAGAGAAAAAAGGATTTTCTTGACAGTCCTTCAGACATTAATGTCAGCCCTAGACCTTGTTACTGCCAGTACAGTGAATTTCTCATGGTTCTTACCCCGTTTTGTTTTTTCTTAAATATATTTTTATTGATTTCAAAGAGGAAGGGAGAGAGAGAAAGAGATAGAAACATCAATGATGAGAGAGTCATCGATCGGCTGCCTCCTGCCCACTCCCTACTGGGGATAGAGCCTGCAACCTGGGCATGTGCCCTGACTGGGATTTGAACCATGATCTCCTGGATCCTAGGTCGATGCTCAACCACTGAGCCATGCTGGCCAGGCCTTACCCCATTTTATAGAAAAGGAAAGTTACTGTGTCTAAGTCATAGAAATGGGAGTAGAGGCTTGGTGGTCTCTCCTCATGCTCAATCTTCTGTTACCCCCTTTTGTGGGTGAGCTGGGATCTAAAGGCATTGTTGGGCTTTGCCTCCAGGTGGACTGAAGAGTGCATGTGGCCGCAGGGCGTGCTGGTGAAGCACAGCAAGAATGTCTACAAAGCAGTGGGTCACTACAACGTGGCCATCCCCTCTGATGTCTCCCACTTCCGGTTCCACGTGAGTCTGCTCCCCTGGGAAGGAGGGCTAGGGCCTTATCTAGATGGCAGGAGGGGCAGGAAGGTGATGTCATAATAAGAGAGCTATTTTTAGTATTTCCCAAATCCAAAGGAAGACAGTGCACACATGCAGAACAAGGACGGCCATGCCAATGACCACTTCATAACTGCAGCTCCCTTGGTAGCAGATCTTTGGAAACACTGGGTGGAGGCGGGAAAGATGATACAATAAGGGGAGGGGTTCTCAGTGGTGAAAATAACAACTATCGTCATTTGTACTGTGTGCTTATTGTGGTAAGCACTTCCCATGCACCCTTCCATCGCGCTTTACCAGAACCTTGTGTGTATGGGAGAAATGCCAGGGCTCTCCCCATTTTCAGATACTAAAATCAGCTTAGAGAGTTTAACTTGTTCAAGGGTGCCTTCCTGAGAAATTTGGAAACTGGTAGTGGTAATGACACTGGAAAAGGGCTGCTCAAAATCATCTAGGCTAGTGGTCTCCATTTTATTTATTTATTTTGCTATCAAAATCCTTTGTCCAATATAGTCATAGAGTAAATCCAATATATAGGACCTCATGGCACTGCTCTATTTGAAAGGGTTGGAACTTCTTTCACTTCCCACTCACCACTGATACAGTCCCTAAAATAACCTCCTCAGAACCCGGTGATATAAGGAACACAACTTGAGAAATCATTGATCTGGGTGATCTCTTCATTTCACAGTAGAGAAACCTAAGGCCCAGACAGGGAAGGGACTTGCCCAGGGTCCCAGAAGCCTGCCAGGTGCAGAGCTGAGCCTGGCATACTGGTTTCTTGGACTCCCATTTCCTGCTACTTCTCCCATCCTGTAAGCAGCTCTTGAGATTTAGGTACCCTGGCTCGTGCAGAACCTTGACTTCTGCAGAATCTAGATCCCTAGACTTTGATCACTCTTGAGTCCCTATACTCTGCCTTGCCCAGTAAACACCAGGTAAGAGTGAGGCGTCACCGTGTCCCCTGGAAACTTCCGGCCTAGCTGGCTATGCTACACATGAAGTAGTGGTGACTCAGGCTGTAGAATCTATAATATGGCATAAGATTCTAATTTGCTCAGGTCTTACAGTACCAGGAGGATCACATATAAAAAGGTGTTGAGTTTAGACCAGAAAAAGTTTGAAAGAGCAAGCAAGACCTCTCAAGAAAAGCTTCCTGGAGGAGGTAGAAGGTGAATAGGATCTTAAACAACGTATGTGGGAAGCAATAGTATTGATAGAAGGAACACCACAAGCAAAGGCAGAAAGGCAGCAAAGTCCATGCCCAACCCTCCAAAGTCGTCCTCCCAACCCACTCTGCATGGGGCCCCCCAAGAACTCATCCCCTTCATTGGCCCACCCAGCCCATGCAAGAGGCAGGTTTCCAGAGCATACTTCCCAGTCCATGCCTACGCTTTCCTGGGCAGTTCTTTTTCAGCAAACCTCTGCGGATCCTTAACATTCTGCTGCTGCTGGAAGGTGCTGTCATTGTCTACCAGCTGTACTCCTTAATGTCTTCTGAAAAGTGGCACCAGACCATCTCACTGGCACTCATCCTCTTCAGCAACTACTACGCCTTCTTCAAGCTGCTGCGGGACCGCCTGGTATTAGGCAAGGCCTACTCATACTCGGCCAACCCCCAAAGGGACCTGGACCACCGGTTCTCCTGAGCCCCAGGGTGACCCCAGGGACAGCATCCAGGCTTCAGCCAGGGGATCCCTGGGAAGGGGCTGTTGGGGAGGGATGGGTGAGGGGCAAAAATCCCAAAAACTGACAAAAAAAATCCACCAGAGCTTTGTATTTTTGTTACATACTGTTTCTTCCTTTGATAATTGATATGATTATGAGGAAAAAAAAGTCCTATTTTTATACTCCTAATGAGCTTGTGTCCTGTATTTCTTTCCCTTCTTGCCTGTCAGGGAGAGTGCAGAGGTGTGGGATTCTGGGCCAGGAAGCTCCACATGTGTCTTCTAGGGCCTGTGGGCTCTGCGTTCTCCAGTGGAGGGGAGACAAGGCACCAGAGTTATGGTAGCAGTGAAAACTGCCTCTAGCTGAATGCTCACCATGTACCAGTCAGATGCTGCTTTATGTATATTACAGGCCTAATCCAACTTCTACGACAACCCTAGGAGGTGGGTGCTGTCACTCCTAGTCTGTAGATGAAGAAAGAGCTCAGAGAGCTATAGTGACTTGCCCAGCTAGGTAACACAGCTAGGATAGAGTGGTGCCAAAAACCCTCCAAAGGATGATACTACTATCCTAGCCAAATGTGATGTCCTGATTCAGCATGCAGTCACTATGACCCTGCTCTGTGCCAGGCATTGTGGTAGATGGTGAGGAAACAAGTCATACTACACTGGGATGGCTATAACAGTTACAAGGTACACAGTAGCACAGAGGAAAGAATGTTTAATGTTCGCTACACTTCTTGGAGGAGGGGATAGCTACTTCCTAGGTGGACAAGAGGGGAAAGTGCATTTCAAGCAGAGAAAAGGGTTTGTACAATAGCACAGCGATTTGGAACATCCTGGTGTATTTGGGGAGGGTAAGCAGGATATGGTTCCTAGAGCAGGCAGGATAAAGAAAGTGGGGCAACAGTGGGGTGGAGCTGGAAAGGTATGTAAGGCCTGGATCAGAGAGGACCAATGGCTCTAGGGGGTTTATGAGCAAGGCCAAGTGCTAGAGTGAAGACATAAAGGTGCTTGGAGGGCCACCTGGTTCCTATGGGGCATAACTCAGAGGCTGGGAGGAGAGGAGACAGTCATAGCTGCTCATCTAGTTTGCCTGTATTCCCTGAGCCCTTTTTGGCCACAAGATATGCAGATGAGTCTGCAGAGGTGTATGGTAGACAGACACTGCAACAAATGTTTTTGGTGCCTGTTGAGGCAGCTATTGTGCTAGGCACTGAGACAAATACAAAGATGAGAAAGATACAATGTAAGAATGTCCAAACCTGTAGAGAATTTTGTTTTTTATTTTGTTTTTAATCCTCATTGGAGGATATTTTTCCATTGCTTTTCAGAGAGAGTGGGGGTGGAGGGAGAGAAAAGGTTAAAGACAGAGAGAATCGTAAAAGCAGCAAGAGAAAAGCAGTTAGTTACCTACAAGGGAACTCCCATAGGACTTTCAGCTGATTTCTCAAAAGAAACTTTGTAGGCCAGAAGGGATTGGGAAGAAATATTCAAAGTGAGGACAAGCAAAGACCTACAACCAAGATTAATCTACTCTGCAAAGTTATCATTTAGAATTGAAGGATATATAAAGAGCTTCCCAGACAAGAAAAAACTGCCCTGGCCAGTGTGGCTAAGTTGGTTGGGCATCCTCCCATGTACAGAACAGTTGCCAGTTTGATTCTCAGTCTGGGCACATGCCCAGGTTGTGGGTTCAACCCCTGGTAGGGGGTGTGCAGGAGGCAACCGATTGGTTTTGCTCTCACATCAATGTTTCTCTCTCTCTCACTTCATCTCTGTAAAAATCAATTTAAAAATCTTTAAAAAAAACAAAAAACTAATGGAGTTCATCACCACAAGACCAGTATTATGCGAAATGTTAAAGGGTCTTCTTTAAGAAGAAGATAGAAAATATGAACAATAAAATGACAATAAATACATATCAACAATCGAATCTCCAACAAAATGAAAAAGCAGAACAGAAACAGATGCATAGATATGGGGAAGTTTTTGTTGGTTGCCAGATGGAAAGGGAGTTGGGGAGATGGTGAAAAAGGTGAAGGGATTAAGAAGTACAAATTGGTTGTTACAGAATAGTCGTGGGAGTGTAAAGTACAGCACAGGGAATATAGTCAATAATATTGTAATAACTATGTATTAGGTTTATGGGGATGATCACTTACTAAGTTATATAATGTCTAAAAACAGGTGTACACCTGAAACTAATATAATATTGTATGTCAACTTGTAATTGAAAAATTTAAATGATTTAAATTTTTAAAAACATTAATTTTAAAAAAAGGTTTATTTAAACCCAAACTGATGACTACTGGGAAACAAGCTCTCAAATGCTAGAGAATGGAAGTTCTGCAGTTTCTTTTATGTGCTTGGTATTAAGGAGGGAATGTAAAGATTACATGAAGGTAAGAGAAAGCAAAGTACAGGATAGTTAAGATCATGTGGTCCCTTGAGGGTGGTTATGCCTCTGAGGGGTTTTAAAAAGAGAATTACTCTGGCATTTCAAAGATGTGTTAACCTAGATGCATAAGAATAATATAGCCAATAGGCAAAAATAAACCTTTTCCTAAAAAAGTTGTATGGAGCATGACTACTCACCTTGACCTGCCTGCACAATTAGGAATTTATAATCAGATCACCCTCTGTGGTTACTTTTGTTAGATTTATTACAGTGCCCCCTTTTCATCTACAATACTGTCCCTTCCATAGACAACTTTGAGAGAGACACAACTTGTGAACAAATTAGGGTGCTAAGTGCTGAGGAAAATGTGCGTCCAACACTCGGGAGCAGAGAGGACAGATATCCTTGACTGTCAGAAAAGACAGGCTTTTTCAAGGAGATGAAAGTTGAATTGGGTCTTGAAAGTGAGTAGATCACCCCAGGGTCAAGAGGAAAGAGAAGGCATTGCATTCCAAGCAGAGGGAACAGTATATACAAAAGCACAAAAGGTAGCATATATGGAGAAAAGTGGTTTCCCAGTGAATGGAGCCTGGTTTGCCTGGTGGGGAGTAACCCAACAAGCCAGTGAGGACCAGCCTGTGTGTCAGATTGAAATTTTAGGGTATTACCTAAGGACAGACAATGAGAAGTTGTTAAGCGCAGATATAATATGATACAGTATCTGCTTTTAAGGAGATGGTAGGTGCAAGTGGGAAGCCTGGAAACCAGTGAGGAGGCAGGCAAAATAGACCAGGAGATAATGAAGAGGTCTGACCTTGAACAGCGGCAGTAGAAAGAGAAAGATAGTACTCCCTTTCCTGACCCTGAGTTTTAAAGTTAGCTTTTTGGGTGGTTTCCCTTAACTGGTGAGGCACACAACTAAAACTGGCAATTTGTTGTGATACGACCTTGAAGCCCAGGTCCCTCATTCTGCTTCCAAAAGACAGCTTCCTTTTGGAACCAGCGACTTGAAGTCATAGCTTTTCCTCTGTGTCGAGGTGAGGAAGAGGACTGGCCTGTCATGCAAAAAGAGAGGCCAGATGTGTACCAGCCATAAATTCCATGATTCAAAAGGCACATGAACACTCAGAGCTTCAATGTTCTCATCTCTAAAAAGGAAGATCATTCCCCATGCTTTGTGTACCTCACAGACCTGTTCATTTGTTTATTCATTCAACAATTATTTATGGAGCACATACCGTATGCCAGATACTGTACTAGGTGTTGGAGATAGTGATGAAGAATACAGAACCGACCGCTGTCCTCAGAGAGCTTGCTGTGAGAATCAATGAAACAGCTCGGCCAACTATAAAGCATTGCCTTGGACTTTTTCCTACTTTTTATCTCCCAGTAAGACTGTACTCCTGTTTACTCTCCTTCATTTCCTTATCTCTCCATCCTTGAGCAAGTCACTTCCCCTCTTCAGGTGAGTCCTCATTCATATCCAGTTCAGGGTCTGTAATTGGCTTTAACTGTGAAAGGATTACTTTCTCGGAGAAAAAGATTGTAGTGGAGGAGATCTCTTTATAAAGAGGAAATAAGAGGCAATAAAGCTGAGAACTCCTAGGCACGCTTTCTTTAGTAGGTATCCCTCCCAATTTCTCTCCACCCATCCTTTTCATATCCTATCCCTACACCCCGCCTTTAGTAGCTGCGGTCTCTTTAAATGCGCTCCTCGGAGTAATCTAGGCTGTAGGGCTGAGAGCACACTTCTTCCCCGGGTTGAATGTTAAGTTGTTTGTCCGTTTGGGGCCGCCGTCCTGCAGACCCGCCATATTGTCTGCTGAAGCTGCCGCCGCTGCCGCCGCGGAGCAGGAGCGAGCGGAGCCGCGATGGGTGAGTAAGGAAACCAGGCAACTGAGGACTCCAGCCGAGGCAGTCTTAGGGCTTGGGGTCGGGCGACAGCCTGTCTCCAATCTGTAGAGGATGTCTGAGGCTCCTCCAAATAGGTTTTGGGGAGAAGCCAGGCCGGGAGTGCCGCTCTGGCCAGTTTGGGGCCGGGCTAGGGCCCATGCCGGGAGCAGTCTTGGGGGCTGGTTCCGGGAACGTTGCCACGCCTGTAGCCCCCACGTGGTGTCTCTGGGCCGGAGCCCAAGCATTCCTGGGGACTAGAAAGGGGCTGACCCTCCGGCCTGCGCCGCGGAGACTGGGGCTGGGGGACGGGCTCCCCGCCGCAGGCCCGGCCGGCGCCACGGGAGCCTCCTCCAGGCGTGTGTTTGACCGACGCGCATCTTGACTGTATTCAATGGCTCCTCTGAACTCAGGGAAATCCTACCTGCGTCGCGAGTAGAGTCCTCTGGTGAGGGGACGCCAGGCGGGCCAGCTCCAGGCCCGTAACCAAGGGCAGCCGTGCCGAAGACAGCTTGGACGGCTAAGGCCGGGATAACTTCCCGAGCCCAGGCGGAAATGGGGAGGTTCGGTGGGGCTCAGTGACAGAGTGCTTCGTTGTGGTAGAAAACCAAAGACCAAGACCTTGTGGCCATGTGTAAGTCGGGGATTTCAGATTCCCGGGCCCGGCCCTGGTTAGAAAAGGAGCGACCTGTTGCTCTTTCTTAAGGGACTCCAGCTGGCAAGGCTTGTGTTCAGGGAGAATAGAATGGCAAAGCCTTTGGACTTACGGACAGAATCATCAGTGGTATTTACTTTCCGGGGGGGGGGGGAGAAATCACTTCCTATGTGCAGGTATTGTTCTGAGTGTTTTACATGTCACGTTTTACTTAATATGCACAACCTAATGAGATAGGTACCACTGTTATACCTATTTTACTGATAAGGAGACTGAGGCTTAGAGAGGTAAGTTAACTTACCCAAGGTCACACAGTGCCTAAAACAGATTACTCCACAGCCCTAGTTTTTATAGCCAGGCCCCCTAGTGGTTGGGCTGGAAAAGGCTGAAATAAAGCTTTTAATCAGGCAAAGCATAAAGGTGGGTTTTTTTGTTAGTGGGCCCACTTTGAAATCTTTAGTCTGAACGAAACTGAAAAACTGCAAATTGAATTGCTAACCCCAAATATTGTGTGTTGAGGGAAGCTAAATGAGACTCTAGGATTGAGTTTTGTAAGATCCCTGATGCTGAGGAAACATAATTTACTCCCTTGAGTCTGCAGGGCAATGACTGTAGAATCAAATCTGGTATTATAATCCTGCCTGTCTCTTCCTAGCTCTCATCCAGAGAAGTCACTTAGGTGTCGAATGCAATAATACCTATAGAAAGCATCTAGCGTAGCCTTAATAAATGTTATTTTTCTTTTTGAGCCTTCATTTCCTCATCTCTAGAAAGAGGGGAGGGGGCAGTGTTATCAAGGTGTTTGAGAACGAAAGATAGGACGGTGTTGGAAGCCTAGTAAATATCAGAACAGATTATTTTCCATCTTTTAATTCCTTTCTGTTAAGTACTCTGGTTTCCAAAATCCTCCATTAAGACTGAGATGCCTGTCTTTGTAACTGCAGCTTTAGGTATCAATGAAAAATTTTAGGGGCTTTAATATTTATAGATTTTGTATTGGCCTTCAATAAATTTGATGGCGATTTACTATTTTTACGTATTGAGAAACTACCTCAGAGAAGATAACACAGTAAGCAGCAAAGCCAGAAGTGAGATTCTTACCCAGTTTGCTGCACGTAAACCTCTTGGAAGACTGAACGTCTGAAGTAAATAGTCCTTTTATGGTAGACTTTGAAAGTTCTTCAGTGAAACAACAAAACCTGACCAAGGTCCTGAAGGGGATTTTTAGTTTAGAGCCAGGCTGCCTCCCCCCTTTTCTTTCCAACTCCATTTCAGGTACCTCTCTCCCTCTCCCACCCTATCTTCCTGACTATCCAGCTATGGTGGGTTCTTTGTTGTTTTTATTTTGGCTGATCCTTATACCATGGGAGTGAAATAGTGTAAGGATACATTTAATCCTAACATTGAATCTGAGTTAGTTTGGATTTTCCTCATTTATAAATATGAATAAACAGGCTTTGAGGTTAGGTGATAGTCCAAGGCTGGTGGCCTGCACCACACCTACATGAATCTAGAACCTGCTGTATTTCTATTTTTTTAACCTTGTAAAAATGAGGCCTCAAGAAATTGAGTGAAAACTTATAATTGTTCCTCTCCATAGTTTTTAGTAAAAGGCAAAAGATTTATGTGATCTGAAGAGAAACCAGAGTATCGAACCTGCTGTATATCGCCAGTTCTCAGGTATACTCTCCTTGAGCTCTGGCCCATATCCTCTGCTATTTTTCGTGTGCCAAACTTCATTAGCCTTAACAGACCTTTGTAGTGATTTCACCACCATTAGGAGCCCTGTGGGGGGGATACTTGCAATTCTGGAAGTTGCTTATTCTAACCTTCTCTAGCAGAGACCACAACCTCTCAAGACATTTGGCAGACACTGGTGATTTTATCACCATTCCATCTTGCTAACCAAGAATCTGACAGCCCCTCCCCAGCCCCAGGGATAGGTCTTGATTAATATAAACTCTCATTCAATCACTATAATTCTAGCTCCCTAGGCAGTGATTGATTTAGGCATGGGCATGTGGTGCAGTTCAGGCTAATTAGATATGAAGGGAAGTCTGGGTGACTTCTGGAAAAGCCTTCCTTATTTAAAAGAGATTTGCTTCTGTTTATTTTATTATTATTTTTTGCCAGCTTATATTTTAACCCAGCTATCACAAAGAACTTCAAAAGAAGAGAGCTGAAAAAGCTATAATAATAGCTAAAAATTATATAAACTTCCCATGTGCTGGACACTAAGTACAATAATATTATTTTGAGGTTTAAATGTCTAACATCTAAGTGTCTAAGTACTGTAATATTGACTCATTTAATTCTCAGACTCTCATGTTCTAGTTGAGGAAATTGAAGCACAGAGAGGTTCAGTGACTTGTGAAAGGTCAGAGATAGCAAATAGAGGAACCACTTATTCAGGTAGTATGGTTCTAACCAAAATATGTTCTGCCTCTGGAAAGGAAAGAGCCCTTTCTGACTCTGAAATTGCCATTAGCAATGCTGGGATCATGAGGCAGAATTTACAAGTGCAAGTGGTTCTAAGGGTGAGGGTAGAGAAGATGGAAAGAATCTGATCTCTTCATTGTTTTTGAGCCACTGAATTAGCCAACTTTGGGACTGTCCTATCTTTGCCTTTAAATAGTTTACTGAAGACCACTTCTATTTTGCTTTGGGGTCCAAGTAACAAAGCCTTTTTAACTGATAATCCTCCTGGGTCAGGAAGTGATTTAGCCCATTTCTTTTTGCTTCCTCCAACCTTTCCCACCCACCCCACAGTTCATAACTGCTACTTGCAGAGAAAGCACTAAACCATCAGTCACTACCTAAGTATCTCACAAGCACCAAACTCACCCCTCCTTCTTAGCCTGCTTTTCTTGCATTTTTGTTAATGGTGGGACCATTGGGCATAAGATAGAAACCATATCTGTCTTTTATTTCTTATTTCTTTTATTCCTTTTCTATACTGGCAGTTGTTGAATCCTATGTGATCATGTTACAGAGGTCTTCCTTAAATTGCTTTGTGTGGGTTTTTCTCACAACATAGTCCCATGAAGAGTATTCTGTAGGATTCAACCTTTCTGAGTCTCAGGCTCCTCAAAGTGAAAATATGAATGATACTATTTATTGATGTTAAGTGAAGATTCAGTGAATTACCAAATGTCAAAAAATATTGTAAACTGTAAAGGTGTTATAACTTAAGCTCTCCAAATCTTTCTCTTTTTTTAATCCTTACACGAGAACATGCTTTTATTGATTTTAGAGAGAGAGGAAAGAAGAGGGAGAGAGAGAGAAACATGATGTGTGAGGCAAACATTGATTGGTTGCCTCCCATACGCACCCCCACTGAGGATCAAACCCGCAACCCCGGGTATGTGCCGTGGACGGGAATTGAACCCACGACCTTTCAATGTACGAGATGACACTCCAACCAGCTGAGCCACACTGGCCAGGGTTCTCCAAATCTCTTCTGTAGCCTCCCTGTCACTACCAGTTCTGCTGCAGCAGCATTGCTGAAATACCCATCCCATCTTGTCACTCTCCTCCTTAGTTTAGGAACCTTCACTGGCCTTCTATTATCTATAGGATAAAAATCATAATAGGGTATGGTATTCAAGGCGCATGGTATTCCTATTGACTTTACTAATCTTATTCCACTTAACATTTATCTGCATATCCTGCATGCCACTCAGATTACCTCCTTTGTACTTTTCCTATGGAAATCTTACCTGGTTTTCAAGATCTAGTTTAAATGTTACCTCCTTCGTGAACCTTTTTCAAATATTTTATGCCTTTCAGACTGGAAGTAAACTCTCCTGAATTCTGTAGCACTTTGTTCTTACCTTTCATATAGCCCTTTTCGTACTCATTTTTTTAAAAATATGTTTTTTATTGATTTCAGAGCAAGGAAGAGAGAGAGAGAACAATGATGAGAGAGAGTCATTGATTTGCTGCCTCCTGCACCCCCCCCCCCCCCCTGACTGGGGATCCAGCCCGAAACCCAGGCATGTGCCCTGACTGGGAATCAAACGATGTCCTCCTGGTTCATAGGTTGATGCTCAACTGCTGACCATGAGGGCTGAGCCATACTCATTCTTGTGTTATAGTTATTTCATTCTGCAACATAGTTAGGTCTTCAGCCAGTTACTTAATCTCTAGAGCCTCATTTTCTTCATCTCTAAAATCAAGATAATATCATCTGCCTCATTGGGGTTTAGGGGGACTAAGTGAGCTAATGCTTATAAAGCATTTTAGCATGTTATTTAACACCATAATTACTTGATAAGTAATAACTAATTGCTGTTAGTCACTTAGTGAACAAATAAAGTGCTTGCTATGTGTCAGGCCCTATGCTAAATTTAAAGGTTAATCAATTTGTCTTTGAGGAAAAGGCAGAAACATGAATACTTGTCAGAAACTCATACTCTTAGGGGCCAGGCAAGCATCATTTATTAGTTTCAGCAAATGTTTACTGAATGCCTACCATGTGCCAGGGACTGTTCTAAGGCCATGGAAATACAGCAGTGAACAAAATGGACCAAAACCTATCTTTCTGTTGAAATCCCCAGAGTTTATAGTGGGTAATTGAGTGAAATCAACCAAATGGAGATTGGCAGGCCAACGAGAGAGCCCGATGTAACCTACTGAGTTCCCTCCAATTGTTGCCATGGGGGAATGTAAGTCTAGTGGTGCCTTATTGCATAATTTCCCATTCCTTTTCACAATTTGTATCCCCCTTGAAGTTGGAAATCTGAATTTTCATATGATATTAATGAATTAAACATTTGTAAACATTACATGTTAACTTTTAAATTTTAAAAACATTAAGCTAACCAAAGATAAGGCTATTTGAGGCCAAATATTGCCCAAGAACTGCCTGTCTTATAAATTTTTCCTGAATTAATATTCTGTGTTTTATAAAATATTTCTGCCTGGCAGGTGTGGCTCAGTGGTTGAGTCAATCCATGAACCAGGAGATCACAGCATACAGACTTCAATGTAACATAGTATGTTAAATCTGAATGAGCCAATGTCCTCACCTGCTAGGTATAACTCTCCAACTTCCTTCAGGAAAACTTAGCCATCTCACCAAAATTGCCAGTATTAATAGGCATTTTATATATATATATGTGATAGGTGTACATATTCCTATTAATATTGGCAATTATATATATACACATACCTATAATAAATGTAAGCTTTAGCATCATGCACTTGATCAGTGGCTTTTACAAAACATTTCAATGACACGGAAGCAAATTGGAGTGGGATAAGAAATGAGAGAGGAGAGGCAAACTTTCAAGAAATTTGGAGTAGCCTTAGCCAGTTTGGCTCAGTGGTTAGAGCGTTGGCCCTTGGACTGAAGGATTCCAGCTTCGATTCCAGCAAAGGACACCTACCTCAGTTGCAAGTTTGATCCCCAGCTGCAATGGGCGGGGCGGGGAGGCAATCAGCTGATGTGTCTCTGCATTGATGTTTCCCACCCTCCCCCCCCCTCTGTGGAAAGCAATGGAAAAAATATCCTTGGGTGAAGGTTAAAAAACAACAACTAAGAGTAAAGAGAGAAGGAACAGGTTAAGAGGCTCTTATAAAGTCTAGGCAAGAGATCATGAAGACCTGAATTAGGGCAATGATAGTAGGAACAGAGCCTGGCCGGGCGTGGCTCAGCGGTTGAGCATCAACCTAGGATCCCGGCGATCGAGGTTCGATTCCTGGTCAGGGCACATGCCCAGGTTGAGAGCTCGATCCCCAGTTGGGGGGGGGGTGGGAGGCAGCTGATCAGTGACTCTCTCATTGTTGATGTTTCTATCTCTCTTTCTCTCCCTCTCCTTTCCTCTCTGAAATCAATAAAGATACATTAAAAAAGGGTGTAGTACTGACATAAAAATCAATAAATAGACCAATGGAACCAAATAGATCCATACTTTAAAAAAAAAAAAGGATAGGAACAGAGAAAGAGAATCCAGAAATAATTAGGAAATAAAGCCGGCCATACTTAGAGATTGGATGTGAAGATAAGGGAAGAGGAGTTATCAAGGGTGACTCCCAAGTTTCTGGCTTGAAAAGCTAAGAAGATACTGGACAGATTCCTAATTCCTTATACCAGAGTTTCTCAACCTTTTCTTTCATTATCACCCTCCTAAGGAGCCTTTCTGGACAGTTTTTTCCCCTAATGCATCCCTCCCATGAAATTTTAATGCATAGATACACTTTATGTTTTTATGTATAATAAATGTATCTTTATATATAAAGCGAGTAAGCATAAAGCTTGCTTTTTATTCAGTGCAGGATTAAGAATGACTGAACAATATTTTATGTTAAAAGTTAAATTGAGCCCAGCCAGTGTGGCTCAGTGGTTGAAAGTCGACCCATGAACCAAGAGGTTTGATTCCTGGGTCAGGGCACATGCTCAGGTTGCAGGCTCGATCCCCAGTGGAGGGCATGCAGGAGGTGGCCGGTCGATGTCTCTGTCTCATTGATGTTTCTATCTGTGCTCTCCCTTCCTCTCTAAAATCAATAAAAACATTTTTTTAAAAAAGCTAAATTGAAAAGCTATTCACATTTACCTAAGTTTTATAGCCGTATTTGCTGAATAACTTTTACTTGATGTGAGAAAATAACTTAGAACTTAACTAGCTGCTAGATGTTCATTCAGATCCTGATGGCATTTTTCTTTGCAGCACTTGACATAATTAATCATGACAAATTTTAATTTGTAGAATTAAACAATAAAATATAAGCTTTTAGTTTAATTACCAAAGCCAGTGTCACACATTGAGGATCAAGTATAAATAACATTCACAGGACATAAAAGACACGCACAGACCACCTCTTGTTATATGACTTCAAGATCCAACAATAACGAGTAAGTCCCGCAGTCATGACCATCTATTCGCCATAGGTTTGCAGTACAGATCTTGCATTTTTTTGTCTGCCTTCCATGAAGTCAGTGTCAATGCTACTCATGTAATACTTGAGAAAACCCAATGAGAGAAATGAAATACTAAGGAATAAGACTTTATTGATAAGGTTGAGCTTTGGAGGACCACACATCATTGTAATATCTAAGTACCCCTCTCCCTCATGAACCAATATTGCCCTTTTGGGTGTAGTATTGTCCCCATTGAGAATGAATGCTTTCTAATAAACCATTTATGCCAGGTATTTCAAAATTCTGATTGTTTAGGTTTTAGAAAGGCATTATAGTACATGTAACTTAGATAACACCTCCAGCAGGGTTTGAGATTAAGTCCTATATAATCAAATATTAATATTTTGTAGCAAACCATTTGCATATTAATTGAGATAAATAGGGACTATAAATAGTACAAAGTTTTGTTCAGGTTTTGCAGCTAAATATGTTGTTTTGAGGCTATATTTATTTTTTTTAAATCTTCCTATTTTCAGAACACCTTTTATTTCAGAATTCCAAATAAGGAATTCTGGACCATGAATTAAGAATTAAGAAAAATGGCCCAGCTGGGCACGGCTCAGCGGTTGAGCTTCCACCTAGGATACAGGCGATCAGGGTTCGATTCCCAGTCGGGGCACATGCCCAGGTTGCGAGCTCGATCCCCAGTCGGGGGTGTGCAGGAGGCAGCCGATCAATGACTCTCTCGTTATTGATGTTTCTATCTCTCTCTCCCTTCCTCTCTCTGAAATCAATAAAGATATATTTTTAAAAAAAAAAGAATTAAGAAAAATGCATAAGGAGCAGGTTTATGGAGATGATGACTAAAAATTTTTTTAAAAGAACATTTGAGATGCTTACAAGACATGGTTGAAGGAACCCCATGGGTATTATTTGTGGACTGCAGGTAGAGATTTGGAAGTCATCAGCATTTGCTTTCCAAAGAGGCAATGATTGTCTAATGAGACATGATTAGAACTGCTCATCTTAGGCTGAGGTAAATGGTAAAGAGCAGGTTCTTTTTTAAAATTCTGGCTTGTTGGTTCTTATAGCCTAGCTTTAGAGGGAGTGAAGATGGAATAGAAGGATAAAGATTAAAAGAAAGGAGCTGAAGTGTTAGGAGGAAGGAAAAACTACCTGTTACTAGAGAGCAAGAAAATATAGTTATCCTCTTTGACCCAACTTCCTAGATATTGCCTTCATGGGCAATTGAGGCCTTTCAGAGTAGGAGCTGAGAAGAAAAGGGAAATAACCATTGATTTAGCATTTATGCCCTAGACACATTCACATTACTTCACAAAACCTCCAGGGCTATAAAGTTTATCCTTATTTTATAGTTAATAGAAGTAGTAACTCAAAGTTACAGATATACACACATATTCCAAATTATTATCTCCAAACTAGTTATCTCCAATATATGTCTATTCCAAGTGGTTATCTCATATATATTTTTTTTCCCCCTTTTGAGTCCTTTGAACTGTGTGAGTACATAGGAGATACTTGGTGAATGTTTTGTGGTTGTCTTAAATGGAAATTGAGCTCTTTGCTTTCCCTAGTTTAATTCATTTTAGTTCCTTGTAACACCTAGTGGTAGTGGCAATGAGGTGTTCCTAGGAAGTTCTGCAGTCTATAAGAGATGGTTGGAAATTTTCTTTTGGAGAAATTGTTTGGACTGTAGCTATCCTTAGTCCTCTCCTATGTCTCTTACCACCCCATACTTCCCATCCCTAGGTCTGAGTATTGCATTTACATATAAACTCAAGGGCTAAATTGACTAGAAAATCCTAGGAGGGAACTAGGATTAGAGAACTGGGACTATCAACTAACTATCTAGCTGATTTATACCTCAGTGTGCCATACAAAGCTTAGACCCCGAGCTTTGAATGTACAGTTGTATGTGCAGAAGATAGTTTTTCCCACATTGTCTTTTAGCCAAACCACCTAGTTTATAGATTCAGGTTTGTTTCCTAGAGTAATCGTTGTTTATGATCCTGTGAGGATCTGCTAGAATATGAGCAACCTTGTTATGGCCCCATTGTGGACTAACCCAGTTGTCCATAGGAGAGTCTCATTGTCTTGATGAGTGGCAGTTCTGACAGGCTTGCAGATAATACCATGAGAGCTGTATGCAGTCAGACCTGTTTCATACTGTTTTCTTGTTTGCATTATTTCCTTGTCATGACGCTCTGAGAGAAATTCCAGAAGTTTGAAAAGTTACTGCCAAACTTAAATCCTACCTTATCAGCACAGCATTTAACTATTTACCAAGTACTTTCATGTATATTCTCATTTGATCTTCACTGTAACTCTAAGATAGACAGGTAGGAAATTTGAGATACAGATAAGTGACACCCAAAGTGATATACATTTATTAAGTAGCAAGACCAGAAATCACATTGTCTGGCTTTGTAACTTCTTTCACCAATACCACACTGTTTCCAGTGTGCCTGTTCATGGTCCTTCCGGGACAGCTGCCTTCTCTCAGCCTAGATATTTCTTTATAATACAAACCCTTGAAAATATTCTGCCCATTCACATAATGTTGAGGTTTAAAAAAGATTTTCAAACCCTACACCAGACTTAAATGACATTTATCTCAGCTCATCCTGTTTTTCTCAACTTTATTTCCCTTAACGCAGCTGCCACCACCACCCATCACTTCCTACTCAGCACGTACCCATGGTTGGGGGTGCCGCAAAAAGAACAGGGAGATTTAACTCTAGTGATTTTTGTTTTTCCTTTGAAGTGTCAGGCAACCCTCAAGTGACTACCTAACTACCTGCCAGTCCCTACAGTTTTCTACTTCTCTTCATATCAGTGTTGGTATCATCTGATATTTTTATTCCCTGTTGTTGGCTGGAACTACACCATACCTTATTGAGGGATTGGTCAGAAAATGCTTAAGGTGGCAGAATCCAAAAAGAAACATTCACACTCTTTCCAGGAAGTAACAAGGGAGTCCCCTTGGAGCTGTGCTGTTAAGTAAAGTATATATAATGGAGAGAATGTTGGCTTAGTCAGAAAGACCTGGATTTAGACTCCCACTTATTAGCAGGGTCCTTCTGCAAGTTATGTTTCAGTTTCTCCAACCTCTAATATGGGGGTTCTAGCCCACCTGGGCGTGACTCAGCGGTTGAGCATTGACCTAGGATCTAGGAGATCCCTGTTTGATTCCTGGTCAGGTCACAATCCTGGGTTGCGGGCTCGATCCCCAGTCAGGGGTGTGCAGGAGGCAGCCAATCAATGACAACTCTTTCATCATTGATGTTTCTTTCTCTCTCCCCCCCCCTTCCTCTCTGAAATCAATGAAGATATATTTAATAAAATAAAATGGGGATTCGGTATGAGCTTAGACTTAAAAGCTAAACGAATCATTACTAATTTTCCCTGGGAACATCCCCCTAATAGCAGTCAGATTGATTTGGGGGTATTTGAAAGGTCTTTCAAAGGGGTATCTTAGTTCTTAGTCTGGATTTAGTAGATGCAGTTGTGTGCCACTTAACAAAGATATTTTCTGAAAAATGCATTGTTAGGTAATTTCATTGTTACCGTAACGTAGAGCATACTGCATGAACCTAGATGGCATAGCCTACTACTGTAATCGTATGTGCTATACTTTTTATGACTGGCAGAACAGTGGGTTTCTTTACAGTAGCATCACCACATGTCATGAGGGCTAGAACATCACTAGGTGATAGGAATTTTTCAGCTCCATTATAATCTTATGGGACCACCATTGTGTATGCAGTCTATCGTTGACCAAAAAGTTATGTGGCATGTGACTATAATACCTTTTCACCATAGCCAGAGACTTTGGAAAGCATTCTGGACTGACCTTGAGAAGAATGCTTTCCATCTAGCAGTGAGGACATAAGATGTGCAATTTTCTTGGGAGGAGTATCATGATCCTTTTCTACCTTGGTACCTGGCACAAGTTTCCTAGCAGAACATGGAAATAGTAACTTGACACAGGAAAGGAACTTGTATATACTGCAGTAGTTTGTTGGTTTAATCATAAAAATCATTAACTTTGAAGGTATCTCAATTTAAGATAAGTTCATTAAGAAAGGACTTACATGGATTACTGGTTTATTTTGATTATCTTAATGTGCTAATTGATATATAACTGCCTTAAAAGAATAGGTATCCATGTGGAAAAGAATGAAGTTGGACCTCTGTCTTACATCACACACAAAAATTAACTCAGTGGATCAATGACTTAAATGTCAAGATCTAAAATTCTAAAACTCTTTTAAGAAAACCTAGGAGTAAATCTTTATGACCTTGGATTTAGATAGCAGATATGACAGCAGAAGCACAAGCAACCAAAAAAAAAAGGTAAATTGGACTTCATCTAAATATAAAACTCTTGTGCTTCAAAGGACAGCATCATGGATAATGAGAATTATGTAAGTGCTCACTTACGTTGCTTTATTTTGGCTGTCAGGTAGACATGTAAAAATGCAACTCAGATTTAATAATTAAGTGATTCTTTGGGTCTCGTTTATCTGCATTCATCTTTCCCTATTTTCTGAACAAGTTTGCATATTCCTATTCCAAATTTTTGTTTTTGTATGTTTATTTTGTTGAATTTCTTTTAAACTACTTCAGATCCTCTGGGAAACTGAAGTTTAAAATGTTGAATGGAACATTTGAGAGCATATTTGTGTCTTGCATTGTGCTTTAGATACAGATTCTTGCTCTCAAAGATTTAGTGGTCTGAAAGTTGGTTGTGAACTAAAACAGTATCATTAGAGGTTGTCAGTAGGGACCACTTGGGGGTAACAAGTGTCAAAGATAAACAAAGGTGGACACCAGTTAAAGTGATATGGATAGATTTTAATCAGTGATATATTATTGCAGTAGGTAAAAGTGTGGACTGAACTCAGCTTCAGTTTGTACAAAGGTAACTGGGCATTTTAAAGGGATATGAGGGAACAGAGGCAGAGGGTGCAAGGGTAAGAGGGAGCTCAGTAAAGTCAGAAGTGAAAAATTACAAAATATGAGTAAGGGGTTGGTCCATGTGAAACCCATCTGGGTTTGCTAACTGGCACTTACCTCCCACAGAGGCTGGAAGATGGGCACACTATTTTCAGATGTTCACTGGAACAAAGTAAATTCTTTTAGCAGCCTTGAGATTTTCTCAGGTAGGCATTTGGGCGTGTGTGGCTAGATTCATTCTAGTGATGTGACCTTAAACTATTAGAAACTATGTTAGCGTTTTGTTCAAGTCTTTATAGGCCAAAGTTGAGGCCTAGTTGGGAAAGGGCTCAGAAGAGCCTGAATAGAAATTGGCCAAGGAGAGAATCTCGGGTGCAGGTAAAAATCAGTTTACCAACCTGATGTCTTTGGGGAGGAGGATGTTTATGGCGGACTCTTAAGACCATGTGAATGGTAACGGCATTAACTCCAGACTAGTGAAAATAGGAGAAGAAACTGGTTTAAGGAGAAAGTGAAGTGGAGATAGCCAGTGGGCATTTGTAAATGCATTTTTAGGCAGGAGGTTGTGACCGTAGGGATTTGGTACTTGGTGTAAAAGTGGAGGTTGAAGGCAAGGGAGGCCTCTTGGGGAGGGGAGCTACTCCTGCTAAGAGGACCAAAGGTAGAATTTTGATACACACTGATATTGAGAGATTTGCATTGGAAGAGGAACACAGTATGAAACCTGAGGAGTGGTTGGGAAGGTAAGAGAAGAACTGGGAGAGGGTGGTACTGTCAGAATCATGGGTAGAGTTTCAAGAAGGTAAACGTAATCAGTGACAAATTAGAAAGTCAAATAGAATGAATTCTGACAAGGTCATTGGGTTTAACAATCTAAAGTGTCTTTTTCTGAGCCGTCTGAGTCTAGTTATGTTACAACGAAGTTTTTATTCAGTTTTCGTATCAATTCTGGAGGAAACCCCATGGTTTCTGGGTTTCTAGTAGGAAACCCTTCTACAATCTGCATTTGGAAGTACTGCACTGCTCCACTCCAGTCAAAAGGAAGTTTTCTTTGCTGTATGCTTTTTCACTTACCATACACATACTGGCGAACATTTATTAAGCAACTATTATAGCTAGGCCTTGTATGGGGGACAGTGCAGATGTTCATTAAGTAGTGAGTAAATATTTCAACAGTGATTCGTCCAACAAATATTTGTAAATCTGTGATATTATAGATGCTGAAGATACAACAAAGGTCCCTGTAGAACTTACACATCCAATGGAGAATAGACACATTGTAAATTGTGTAATGAAGGAAATAAAACAGGTGTTCTGAGGAAAGTAAAGTAGCTTTCTTTGGGTTAGGAGGGAAGGATTTAGCAATTCTAGGAGCTACAGAAAGAAAACAAGTGTGAAGACTGCAGCGAGAAAGGGCTTGATGGGTTCCAGATACTGAGGGCCTCTGTGCTAGGAGTATATGATGAATGAGAGTAAAGAGCTGAATGAGATATAGGCAGGACCTTGAACTGTGAAGATTTTATTATGTGGGAGGAGTAGTGTGCTCTGGTTTTATTGTGTGTTGATGGATTAGAGGGAAAAGGGGAGACAAGAGATGATAGTGACTTGGATGGGGTGGGGGTCAGGAATTGAGAGAGTTGTAAATACATTCAAGTTGTATTTTGGAGCTAAAACTAGGACAGAATTTGGCACTAAATTAGATGAAAGAGATGGGGGTGGGGAGAGCTCTCAGGCAAACATATTCCATAACATTTTTCAATTGCTCCCTGTTCATATGCATCATATGCACTAATTAGAGACTTGATTGCCAGTAATTCTCAAGTTAAACACCTTGCTGACCAAAGTAGCTGGCCACAGGGGCGAGTTCTGGCTCAAAATAGCCAATCAGCAAGGTGTTGAAATGACCAAGTAAAACGATTAAGACAGTCTAAGGGCAGTAGCCAAACTGAATAGAATTTTATATGTATTGTGAGGTTGGAAAGAAGTAGTTCTCAGAGGTTGGATGAAAAGAGGAGGCCTTTGGAATTAGAGGGTCTAGAATAAAGTCCAGCTTCAAAATTTGTGCAAGTCATGGCACCTCTGAACCTAGTTTCTTAGCTATTAACTGAATATGCTACTAATTGGCTAATCTTTCTTGTTGGTTGTTATAGGGATCAATTAGGTCCTGTGTTTGAAAACAGAAGCATGATGCTAGGGTTTATTTCATTACTTAACAAAGCCCCTGTAACATTTTGTTAGTCTGGCGCAATGTAAAAATTGAGCATGAATGCAATCCCTGCTTTATTATTGTAACTGTCCTATTAAAAATCATTGACCTCACCTGGCTGGACGTGGCTCAGCTGTTGAGCGTCGACCTAGGATCCAGGCAATTAGGGTTCGATTCCCGGTCAGGACACATGCCCGGGTTGCGGGCTCGATCCCCCGTCGGGGGTGTGTGGGAGGCGGCCGATCAATGACTCTCATCACTGATGTTTCTCTCTCCCTCCCTCTCCTTTCCTCTCTCTGAAATCAATAAAGATATATTTTTTTAAAAAAATCATTGACCTCTTAACCTTTTAAAGCATTTGAGTTTGTGGTTAACTGAAATTCTAGAATGTAAGCATATTTGTTTCTTTATTGGTGATGGAGCAGTCCCCAACCCAGAGTTCTGATGGATTTGCTATTACCAGTCACTTCCCTTTTCAGGAAATGAAAATAACCTGGAGTTTGGGACCAAACAGGTCAGAGTTGACTTTTTAGCATTGTCACTTGTTATTTAACCTCTGAGTCTCAATTTTCTCATCTGTAAAATGTATTCTCAGGAATGTTGTGAAGGTTAGAAATTATATCTTCAAAGAGCTTGGCACATTATCAAACCTTACTAGCTCACTTATGGATTCTGTACCCCAGTTACTCTCTATAACTCCTTTCTTTTTAATTAACTGGCATGTGATCATAGTGTTTTAACCCAAGAATTTTATGTTGATGCATATTTGCTAGAGAATTCCTAGTGAAGAGTCAGAGAGGCCAGCTGAAGAAAACAAATCCAGCCTGGAAACAGTCAGGTTTCTTACATTCTTGAAGGAAGAGGCCTTAAACTAGGAGGTAACAGTCCATCTTTTTTATCTCTCTTCCTGGTGCCATTAAGTAACTTTCAATGCATTGTGATAAATAGACTTCCTAACTGTAGCATATGTCCCGTAGTTGGTCTGTCCGATTTAAAGCCTAGTTCATGCTTTTCGTGTGCAGCTACAATAACATTTTATTAGAAAGCCTCCCTCTTCGAAGAGGAGGACCCACTCAATTTAGCACCAGGACAAGGGAAGTAATTTGAAAAGACTTGCAGCTTCATAGTTCCAGGGTCCGTTTTCTTTGAAGATTGTCATATCGTTACCTAGAAAATAAGGCTAGTTCCCTTATCTCCTAAATATTGCTCTTTTGGGTTCTTCTAGGCAGATGCCTTCAAGTGATTGCTTTGTAACATTTTGAAGTACAGACCATGAACATAAGACTTTTATTTGGAAAGTTCTATAGCCAGCAGCTGTCTAGGATGTGAGCTTGAAGGTGTAGTACTATCATTCTCATCCCATATACAGGACAGCTAGCTATATGTTGTATGCCTTTTTCTAAGGAAATGTGCATGATTTTTTAATTAATTAATTAATTTTTCCATATTGAATAATTTATTTATATATTTATCCTTGCCCAAGGATATTTTTTCCATTGCTTTTCAGAGAGAGTGGAAGAGAGAGAGAGAAAAACATTGATTGGTTGCCTCCTGCACATGCCCCAACCACAGCCAGGGATCGAGCCTGCAACTGAGGCACATGCCCTTGGCCAGAATTGAACGCAGGACCCTTTAGTCCACAGGGCAACGCTCCAACCACTGAGCCAAACCGGCCAGGGCTGAATAATTTATTTTAAAAGTTAAAATTCTGTGAGGTACACTTGAAAATGATATTAAACATAATTTATTATCTGGGAGTTCAGAAGTCTCTTTAAGATTTTGAAGGCCCAGCTGGCATGATTCAGCAGTTGAGCAGTGACCAATGATCCAGGAGATCATGGTTCGATTCCCAGTCCTGGCACATGCCAGGGTTGTGAGCTCTATCACCAGTAGGGGGCATGCAGGAGGCAGCCTATCAGTGACTCTCTCATCATTGATATTTCTATCCCTCTCTCTCCCTCTCCTTTCCTTTCTCTGAAATCAATAAAGACACATTTAAAAAAAAAAAAGATTTTGAGGGTTTCTTATTGTTGTGATAAATATGGACATCATAAAGATGTACAGAGTGTTAGGAGAGAATTGGAATTAGTGCAGCTTTTACCTAATGACAATATTCTCTAGCTGTGTTATATAAAAATGTGCATGATTTTAAAATATGACGAATCTCAGAATTTTAAACATACCAGTGATTAAATGGAGTATTACAGTAATCTTGCTACTCACCTAGTGTGTGACCTGAGACTCAAGGTCTTCATCTATCAATTAAGGCCTGTATTAATTTGCTAGGGCTACCATAACAAAGTACCGCAGACCAGGTGGCTTAAATAACAGAAATTTGTATTCTGTTCCAGAGGCTAGAAGTCTAAAATCAAGGTGTCAACAGGGTTTGCTTTTGAGACTTCTCTTCTTGCCTTATAGAAGGCTATCTTTGTATTCACATAATGTACTCCCTCTATGTGCATCTGTATCTTTTTTTTTTAACTTTTTTTTTATTGTTGACACACTGTGCATCTTTATCTTAATTTTCACATTGGATTAGGACCTTACCCCAGTATTAAGACCGTCTTCAAATATAGTCACCTTTTGAGGTACTGGAGGTTAGGACTTCAACATATGAAGGGGGGGCATAATTCAGGCCATAGCAGGTCCATACCTAATTTATATTATTATTGCTAGCCCCTTGGTTCTAAAAGCTTAGGAAATGCATGTCAATATTAGACATTTATTTCCTAGAAATGGGCGGTATAACTTCAGAGACCTATTCACTTTGAGAGAGTTCCTTGACTAAGAAAACCCAAGACAGTCAGATGCCAGAAAAGGTATACTTGTGTTGTGGATTTTGTGATCCAGCCCTAGCAAGTAAGGGAGTACATGATGAAAAAAGCCCCTTTGCCTGCTGGTCCCCAAACAAGAGTTCAGCCTTCCTTTGGTTGCTAAGTCCAGATGTGCTTCTGCAGATGTTCCTCCTTCCAATCTAATCTTTTCTGCCTGGCTTCTCTAGTGAAGTCATAAGCAGATATTTGTGATAGTTTCTTGTCACCGTGGTGACTGAAGAAGCACAACCTGGTTCTCCTTCTAGCTTCACTGTCAGCTCTGCTGGAAGGAGAGGATAGCCCTCTGGGAGGGCCCAGGCTCAGAGTCATGAATAACCATCTGTCAGGTAATGGGGGGCAGTAGTCCACAGTGCCAACTTAAGGAACCTGTGCTGTGCCTGTTAGTCTTCAGGCACAAGGGTAATTAGGGACCCCAAAGGGAGGCTACTGCAGTCCCCTAGAACTTTGTTCGTTTTAACAGTAAATCCACTTGGGCTTTGCCAAGTGGGTATAGAGACTTGCATATTCTAAGACCCAGCTGCTGCTGTTGATTTGCCAAGCTACTTTCCAGGATGACCAGAGGCACCATCTCTGAAGTTTCGTTTCCCCAGTAGGTTTAGCTCCAGAATTCAGCTCTCTCCTCAGCTTCCATTTTGTTTCTCTTTCACTCATATTCTTTTTTTTTAATCACCTGAGGATATTTTCCATTGCTTTTCAGAGAGAGTGGACGAGAGAGAGAGAGAGAAACATTGATGTGAGAGAGACACATTAATTGGTTGCCTCCCGCACACTCCCCGACCGGGGGCCGGAGATTGAGCTGGCAACCGAGGTACCTGCCCTTAGCCAGAATCAAACCTGGGACCCTTCAGTATGCAGGCCTACACTCTAACCACTGGCTGTGCTGGCCAGGCACATCGATGTTTCTATCTCTATCCCTCTCCCTTCCTCCCTCTCTCTTAAAAACAAAAAATTCATGGTATTCCACTGCATTGGATATACTATAATTATTTCACCTGGCTAGGTTAAATATCTTAGAGTTTATTAGGCAAATCATATAACTTTTCTCGTCATAGAGGTGATCATAGCTTGTGAGCTTTTACCATATGCCAAGCATTTTTCTAAGAAGTACTTCACATGTATTAACCTATTTAATTTTTCTTTCTTTCTTTTTTGATTTGAGAGAGGAAGGGAGAGAGAGAAAAGAAGAGAAAGAAGCATCAAGTTGTTCCATTTATTTATGCATTCATTGTTTGGTTCTTGTATGTGCCCTGATTGGGGATCAAACCCACAACCTTGGCATGTTGGGACGAGCTGCCTGGCCAGGACATCTATGAAATTTTTCTAACAACTCTATGAAGTAGGAACTGTTATGTCCCTGTTTTAAAGATGAGATTCTGAGGCATAGAGGTTAAAGCAACCAGTGAAGGTTTGCACAGTTAAGAAGCAAAAGAGCCAGAATTTGAACCCACACAATCTGGCTCCAGAGCCTACAGATTTAACTACTATGTTTATATCAGTTGCTATAATTACACTTAATTTAACCAGCTTATTATGATTAAAGGAAACTGTATTGGCAGTATTAGAGATGGCAAGTGTGGTTAATGAGATTACTAGACTTCCTTGAGAATCTGGTCTCCCTGAGTAGGAGAGGGTGGGTAGGGACGGAAGCCCAGTGAAAAGGAAATGCTGTGTTTGTATCTTCTTTTCTAGAGACCATGGCAATGTGTTTGTATCTTCTTTTCTAGAGACCATGGCAAGCCCAGGGAAAGACAATTATCGAATGAAGAGCTATAAGAACAATGCCCTAAACCCTGAGGAAATGAGGCGAAGAAGAGAGGAAGAGGGCATTCAGCTTCGGAAGCAGAAGCGGGAGCAACAAGTGGGTTAACCTGAGTATTCTTTTTCCCCCCTAAATGTATTGATTGATTGATTGATTGATTTTAAAGTTGAGAAAGAAACATCTATTTTTTGTTCCACTTATTTATGCATTCATTGGATGATTCTTATGTGTGCCCTGACGGGATCAAACCCACAACCTTGGCATATTGGGATAATGCTCTAACCATCTGAGCTACCTGAGCAGGGCCCAGAGTATTCTTAAACATACTGTTCAGGGAAAGGGTCCAGCTTCCATGATTGGCCTCCAACTTGCACTCTCACCCTCCCTTTAGGAAAGTAGCTAAGCTGCCATGTTCAATAGTTTCCTTTGTTGTAAAGAAATGTTCAGAGCTTTGAGAAGGAGAAAATCAATCCCTTATTCTTTTTCTATAATTTAGAACAAGTTAGACATCATTTATGTCTTCAATAAATGATATAGCATTCTGGTTCTAGCTCCTTATTGCTTTCTCTCTTCTTTACCCTAAAGTCAGTGTTAGGCCTGGCCTTCAAGGCCCAGCTCCAAGCCTGGCCCTTTAAGAGGCTTATCAGCTATTCTGGGCTGCCTTATTTCTATTTGTAAGTCTCCCTAGGACTGAGAGTATATTAATACCTTATCATTTATGCTCTACCACACACCCACTAAATTGGGTGCCTTGCCTAGATGTGCATGCAGTCACTTAACCTGCTCTTGCCTACCCTCTTGCTTTACCATTATTCCTTTCCTTCAAAGCCTTTTATACAGAGAGCATTAGAATTTTTACAGGGTTTTTTTTTTTTGCTTATAAAAATGAAAACAGATAAAATAGAAAGTAAAGCTCTTGCATATCTTTCCATTTCAGTATGTTAAACTTGGCATTTTCTCAACTACGCTAGCATTTCCTTGACATGCCATAGTTTAACACTGGGTCATTCTTTGTTGTTGTTTCAGTGAATAGTCTTACCACCATCTCTTCTCTTCACTTGCAGCTTTTTAAAAGGAGAAATGTGGAGATGATTAATGAAGAAGCTGCCATGTTCGATAGTCTCCTCATGGACTCCTATGTGAGCTCTACCACTGGGGTAAGGCCCTTGCTTCAGACAGGTCTGGGAAGTATCTGCTTCTGCAGAACAGAAATTGGGCAGTTCACATCATCTAGTAGTTTTACTGACAACCATGCTAAGCTCTTTCTTTCATGGTCCATTTTGTAGTTGCTCAGCTGTAAAAGTCAACAAGGATTCATCTCTGGTGAAGACACCTGAGGAAACATATTAAACACATTTTCCTGAGACTGACTGTTATGCTATCCTATTGCCCATAACTCTTTGCAAAGCAGGATGCCACACAGGATTTGTACTCACATCTGGCTCTGGTGTTGGTTTGCAAAACCTTGAACCTGTTTTATGTTCTAGGAGAGTGTGATCACAAGAGAGATGGTAGAGATGCTCTTTTCTGATGACTCTGACCTGCAGTTAGCAACCACACAAAAATTCCGGAAACTGCTTTCCAAAGGTACAAAGCCCAGTCCTCCCCAAAGAAACTACTTACATGATTTAGTGTCTTGTTTCTCCTCACTGACTTCATCAGCCTACTTCCCTTCACTCATTCTGCTCTAGTCCTACTGGCTTTAGTGTTTAGATAAGCTAGGCACATTTTTACCTTTGCACTGGCTGTTCCCTCTGCCTGATATCCTAAGAAGTCCCTCACTTCTATGATCAGATCCTATCTTCTCAATGGAGCCTACCCTGACACCTTATTTAAAATTTCAGGCCATCCCCACCCTTGGCATTTTCATCTTTTTACCCTGCCCTACCTATTTTTTTTCTCATTATACTTATTATCTTCTATCATAATAGAATGTCTCTCACTAGGATGTAAGTTCTGTGAGAGCAGAGACTTTTGGTTTTGTTCACTACTGTATCCTCAGTACCTAGAACTGTGTCTGGCACATTATTCATGCTCAGTAAAAAGTTGATAGTAAAAATACTTCTTGCCTCAGTATATTAAGCAGTCCTCCCAAGAAAAGAATGCTTCAGAAGGAAAATGTTTAGACTTGGGTTGCTCATCCCTTGGGCTTTCTTCTCTCCTGTACTTCCTTACTTGCTTAGGTTCAGGAAGCCAAAGGTGAGCATACTTAAATTAGAATGGGCTTTACTCTTTAGCATCCCAGCTTTATCATACAATTGAGAGATGACCAACTGTTGTTAAAACCACCTCATCCAAAAGGGAATGTTTATGAGGATGGTCAGGAGTATCTAGAAAGGGTGGTGGGTTGACCCCAGTGAGTGCATTAGCCAAATCCTATCCTGACTTTTCCTCTTCTTCCTTACTCCCTCTTCCAGAGCCTAGCCCTCCAATAGATGAAGTTATCAACACTCCAGGAGTGGTGGATCGGTTTGTGGAGTTTCTGAAGAGGAATGAGAATTGTACGTTACAGGTGAGACCTGGGGTCTTGGAGAGGTACCAGATGAAAGCCCTCCTTCAAAGAGATTGCAGTGGGTTGTTTCTATAGACACATCTCTCAGGATATAGACAAGTAATATGAGGAAACATTTAAGAGAAGCTATCAGTTTGTTGCCTTAGAAGTCTTGGACTCAAACAAGAGAACCCAGATCTCTTCCCTAAAATAATCTCAAAGGAGAGATACCAGAATATGATAGAACCTGAAGCAAATCATTTAGCCTCTCTGGGTTTCTCTTCTCAGAAATGGGTGGTGAGTCAGTCTGTTGGAACTTACTAGAAACTTGGCCGAAAGGGACTTTGAGAGATCCAGCTCACTCTAACCCTGTTTTCAGTAATGAAGAAAGTGAAGGTAGGGAAATAAATTGACTTGCTAAAGGACTAGTGGGTGCTGTGGAAGTGCAAGACTAGACCTGGACCGTTGGAGCGCAATTCTGGCTTCCCATTCTGTTATGTCACTGTCGATACCTCTTCCTACCATTTAAAGCGGGAGAGGGAAAGGTTTGTGATTCTATTTTTTTTTAGTCAGGAACAAGAGGCTTACTACTCTGAGCCAGCTGGTGGTAGGAATGGCTGCCCTGTCTGGAATGACCTCTCAATCATGGTTTAATCTCACTTTCAGTTTGAAGCTGCCTGGGCTCTAACAAACATTGCCTCTGGAACCTCTCAGCAGACCAAAATTGTCATTGAAGCAGGGGCTGTCCCCATTTTTATAGAGCTGCTTAACTCGGACTTTGAGGATGTACAGGAACAGGTAATACTCAAATTTGGCTTAATATATATATTTTTTTGGGGTAAAGATTTTTAAAAATTGATTTTTGAGAGAGAGAGAGAGAAACAAACTTAGATGAGAGAGAAACGTCTTACCGGCTGCCTCCTACACTCCCCCTACTAGAGATCGAGCCCACAACCTGGGTTATGTGCCCTGACCAAGGAATGGAATCAGCAACCTTTTGGTGCATGGGATGACTCCCAACGAACTGAGCCATGCCTGCCAGGGCTAGCTTAATTCTTGATGGTATCTGTGGTATAATAAAAAATTTATTTGGTCTTTGTCTCCAGTTCTGGCAAAGAGCTCCTAAAATTCTTAGAATTTTCTGAATGATAGTAGTGGCTTTTGTTATTTATAATGAACCCCTTTGGAACACACCTGAGTCTGCTAATGAGATTACTCAGGGTGGAGATTCTGAATAATCTCAGGATTTGGGGGGGTTCATCAGAAAGACCAAATTTAGGATTAGAGGGTCGGAACTATCAGCCCCCAAACCTTCTCCACTGCTCTACCCCAACCTCCCCAGGAAGGTTAGGAAAGCTGAAGATTGGGTTTTAAAAGCTTTTCAACAGTGGATATTTAGAGAGCTCCCAGGTCAGTGAACACATCAATGTGCTGGGAAGGTGGCAAGCCTGGCGAGGGCATGGAAGCTCTGTGACATCCCCACTCCTCACCCCATACCTTGCCTTATATACCCCTTTCATTTATATACCCCTTTCATTTAGCTCTTCCTGAGTTGTAGCCATTATACTATACTGGTAAATGTAAGTAAAGTGTTTTCCTGAGTTCTCTGAACCTGTAGTGAATTATTAAGCCTGAGGAGGGGATTGTGGGAACTCCCGAATTTGTAGCCTGTGGGTCAGAAGTACAGGTGGCACCTAGGAATTGCAGCTGGTGTCTAAAGTGGGGGCAGTGTTGTGGGACTGAGCTTTAACCTGTGGGGTCTGTGCTAACGCCAAGAGTTAGTGTCAGAATTTAATTGAATTGTTGGGCAGTTGATGTCAGATAATTTGTTGCTATGGAAAGAACTTCACATATCTGGCATCAGAGGTGGTAGTGGAAAAAAGATACCACAGTGCTCATTTCTCAGTACCTACAGATCATAGATATAAAGATACATCTTCCATTTCTTCCACTGGATTTTTGCTGGTTAGATAGAAGTGGAGAGTGCTACTGGATTTTTTTTCTCCATTACTGTAAGGTAGACCCTATGAGGCTACAGGAATGCAACTTTTCAATCACTTTCTCCTTTTCTGGGGGGTGGGGATAGAGAGGTCTTAGTTTGGCAGAGGTCAGCCTGTCTTTGCCACTGAACCAGAAACACTCAGAATAAAGATCCTCACAGAGCAAATGCTCATTAAAGATGTCAACAGGACCCTGGCTTGTTTGGTTGGAGCGTCGTCCCATATACCAAAGTTTGCGGCTTTGATTCCTGATCAGGGCACATACCTGGGTTGTGGGTTCGATCCCCGGTCAGGGTGTGTACAGGAGGCAACCAGTTGATGTTTCTCGCATCGATGTTTCTTCCTCTTTCTCTAAAAAAAAAAAAAAAAAAATCAATAAAAACATATCCTTGGGTGAGGATTAAAAAACCAAACAGAACATATTTTTTTTAAAATGTCAACAGAGATGATACCTGAGCTCATTTAGTGTGTCTTGGGCCTTGATATGGTTTCCATCTTGTAAGTATAAAGTACTCAAAGAAGTCACCTAGGCTCTATCGGTGACAGTTTCGTCATCCCTTTTTCAGGCAGTCTGGGCACTGGGAAACATAGCTGGGGACAGCTCCGTTTGCCGAGATTACGTCTTGAACTGTTCCATCCTTAATCCTTTGTTAACGTGAGTAATTAGTGATCATCTGCACCTGGGTTCATTGGCAACAACCTTATGCCAAGAACATCATTGCTCAAGATCTGGTTTTTCTTTTTCTTTCAGGCTCCTGACAAAGTCCACACGGCTGACAATGACACGGAATGCAGTCTGGGCCCTGTCAAACCTCTGCCGAGGGAAGAACCCACCTCCAGAGTTTGCAAAGGTGAGAGAGCTTCTTACCTGTTCCTGAAGGATAGTAGGTTCATTCATATGGACAAGTTTTTATATGGGAATTTTCAGGTCTTTGGGAAACCCCTTAGAGTTTCTCAATCCATGGGAGACTGAAAGAGGCAGTTGTCAATGAAGTAAGTGATCTTGTGTGCATTGATGGTAAAGTGAAAAGTTAGGCCTGATGGTTTAATGTAGTAGGGATGTCCAGGGCTTAGAATTACTTGTAGAGGAGGGGACGGCAGTGTTAGTAGTAGTAGTAATAGTAGTAGTAGTAGTAGTAGTAGTAGTAGTAGTAGTAGCAGTAGAGCTGACGTAGCTGTTCCCCTATGAGCCCCTCTCACTCTGTTTCCAACAGGTCTCCCCTTGTTTGCCTGTGCTGTCTCGCCTACTCTTCAGCAGTGACTCAGACTTGCTGGCAGATGCGTGCTGGGCCCTTTCTTATTTGTCCGATGGCCCCAATGAGAAGATCCAGGCGGTCATAGACTCTGGAGTCTGCAGGAGATTGGTAGAGCTTCTAATGTGAGTGGTCTCAGAAGGGGTATAGATTACCTAATCTCCAAGCTCAGACTAAAGACCTGTTGCCCTATTCCAAGATATGAAGCCATGAGAATGCTTTCTAGCCTTGGTTGTCAGCAGGGCTGAGCACTGTGTACTGGCCTCTACTCACCAGCTTCCCCTCTTCTGCAGGCATAATGATTACAAAGTCGCTTCTCCTGCCCTGAGAGCTGTGGGTAACATCGTCACTGGGGATGACATCCAGACTCAGGTAAGGAAGAGGAGAGCTGCCTGTGGACAAAATCCTTCCCTTCTAAGGACTTTGTTGCTGATGGGAGGCAGCATAGTCTAGGAAAGAAAGCATGAGTTTGGGTGAAAAATTCCAACTCTGCCACTTTCTATATGATCATGGGCAACTTGATTGCCTTCATTTTTTGTATAAATGGAAGCAAATCATCATCTATTCTGTGCTTTTGAAGGAATGCTAAATTAACCTGACTTAGTACTTGGGACATTGTATGGTAATTGTTAACAGTTTTTAAGTCCTGGTCCCTTTGAGGTACTAAAAGTTTTAGAACCTTACCCTACCTCCCAGACCTTTAGGATCCCACGGACACTACCTCATGTTAATCTGGGCAGGGAGGGCACAGTAAACAGGGCTCTCTTCTGTTCAGAGACTAGAGATTTGGGTATTCTTTGGGTCTTGAATAGTTAGCATAATTCTGTGGGAGTCTTCACAGTTTCTTACAGGTGAGCAAACCCACACTCATTTTCTAGGTCATTATGTGTGTGTGCATGAGCAGATAATCATAACATAAAATTTACTGTTTTAACCGTTTTCAAGTGTACATTTCAGTGGCATTAAATACATTCACATTGTTATTCAACCATCATCACCATCCATTTCCACAATTTTTTCATCATTTCAAACTGAAACTCTGTGCCTATTAAATAATAACTCCCCATTTCCTCCTCTCCCCAGCCCCAGGTAACTGTGATACTACTGTCTTTGTGAATCTGATTGCTCTAGGTACTTCATATAAGTGAAACCATATATATTTGTTCTTTTGTGTCAGCTTATTACACTTAGCATAATGTCTTTGATGAGGTTCATTCATATTGCAGCATGTGTTGGACCTTCATTCTTTTTTATGTCTAAATAATATTCCATTGTATGCATACACCACATTTTGTTTATGCATTCATCTATTGATAGACACTTGGGTTGTTTTTACCTTTTGGCTGTTGTGAATACTACTGCATTAGACATTGGCGTTCAAGTTATCTGTTTGAGACTCTGCTTTCAGTTCTTTTGGATAGGTACCCAGAAATGGAATTCCTGTATCATGATAATTTTATGTTTAATATTTTAAGGAACAATATAGGGTTTTGCACAGTGGCCGCACCAGTTTACATTCTCACCCTAAAAGTACCAGGTTCCAGTTTTTTCCATATCCTTATCAATACTTATATTTTCTGGGTTTTTTTATAGTTGTCATTCTAGTAAGTGTGGTTTTGATTTGCAGTTCCTAATGATTAGTGATGTTTGGCATCTTCTCATTTGCTTTTTGGTCATATGTACATCTTGTTCGAGAAATGTCTATTCAAATCCTTTGCCCACTTTTTAAATTGAGTTGTTTGGTTTTTTTATTGTTGAGTTGTAGAAATTATTATTTTTAATACATCTATTGATTTCAGAGAGAGGAAGAGAGAGAGAGAGAGAGAGAGAGAGAGAGAGAGAGAAACATCAATGATGAGTCATTGATTGGCTGCCTCCTACTCGCCCCCCACTGGGGATCAAGCCCACAACCTGGGCATGTGCACTGACTAGGAATTGAACCATGATCTCCTGGATCATAGGTCGATGCTCAACTGCTGAGCCATGCCCGACCGGGGTGAGTTGTAGAAATTCTTTATATATTCTGGATATTAATCCTTCAGGTATATGTTTTGCATATATTTTCTCCCATTTTGTGGTTTACTTATTCACTCTGTTGATGGTATCTTCTAATGCACAAAAGTTTTTAATTTTGATTAAGTCCATTTATCTCATTTTTGTTGCCTGTGCTTTTGGTGTTCTAGGTCATTCTCAATTGTTCAGCGCTCCCTTGCCTCCTCCACTTGCTGAGCAGCCCCAAGGAGTCAATCCGGAAAGAAGCTTGCTGGACCATTTCAAATATCACTGCTGGCAACAGGGCTCAAATACAGGTAGAACAAGCAGGAGGAAAGTCGGAGAGGGGATGTCAGTTGGGAAGGCATGGGGACATGAGAGGTGGTAGAGTATTTGCTTCTAGAATTTTGTTTCCCTTTAGAAATTGGGGTCAGTGTGTGCTATTGGTCAAAGAATCTGTGTAGCGGAAGCCAGGTTCCCCTGTAACCTTTAATCTATACAATAGCAAAGGAAGATGCCTAGGAAGGGAAGATGTCTGAATCTTAGCTGATTTGTGGGCTGGATTTTATTTCTCCTCTTCTTCTTTTTTTCTTTTTTTTTTTTTTTAAATATGTCTTTATTGATTTTTAGAGAGAGAGGAAGGGAGAGGGATAGAGAGATAGAAACATCGATGAGAGAGAAATGTCATCGATCGACTGCCTCCTGCATGCACCCTACTGGGGATTGAGCCTGCAACCTGGGCATGTGCTCTGACTGGGAATGGAATCGATGACCTCTTGGTTCATGGATCAGTGCTCAAACCACTGAACCACACCGGCTGGGCTGATTTTTCTTCTTGAAGTAACTGACTTACTCCTCCCCACTCCTTACCCCAATCCTCTCTCAGGCTGTCATAGATACAAACATCTTCCCTGTGCTGATTGAAATTCTTCAGAAAGCCGAGTTCCGTACAAGGAAAGAGGCAGCCTGGGCCATCACCAATGCCACATCTGGAGGAACCCCTGAGCAGATCAGGTATCACATTTTCCCCCCATTGTCTTGAGTGATATGTGTACTCTGTCTTTTTGCTCATGGTTTACTTGTGGCCTCCAAACTGCTTTTTCTGAGATAGCCTGCAGTAGGTTTTAACTAGGAAACTGATAGAGTGGCACTGGAGCCTGGAATAGTTAGTTACCTGTAGACCACGTACCTCTTTTCCCTTCTGGAGAATAGGAACCTACAACAAAGACATCTGTCTCTGCTCTGCCTCGTCCTCCCCACCAGAGACTGTATGTAACTGTCAGTTTTCCACACAGATGAAGGAGAACCATTCTATGGTTCATTCAAAGCAGCTTCTTTGGGGAATCATTTTTGGGGGAGGTACTTGTGAGAAGGAAATAGAAAGCTATTGTGTGTGTGTGCTTTTTTTTATTTTAGTTTCCATTAACATGAGTAGGAATGGTAGGAATTAGGCAAGGGGAGTATATTCAGTAGTCATGCACCACTTAATGACAAGAATATTTTCTGAGATTAAGCAATTTTGTCATTGTGTGGACATCACAGAGTTCACTTACACAAACCTAGATGGTCTAGCCTACTGCATACCTAGCTATATGGTATAGCCTACTGTTTCTAGGCTACAAACTTGTACAGCATGTTACTATACAAACAACATGAGACTAAATCAAGCACAAGAGAAAATGATGCAATCAAGAGACACAGTAAACGCAAGATGTATGAGGCTGCTGCTGGTGTATTTTATAACTAGAAGGAGTATACTTTAAATAACGATAAGAAGTATAGTATAGTAAATACATAAAGCAGCAACATAGTCGTCTGTTATCATCAAGTAGTATGTACTGTACATGATTGTGTGTTTTACTTTTATACAACTGACAGTGCAATAGGTTTGTTTACATCAGCATCACCACGAACAAGTGAGTAATGTGTTGTGCTGTGATGTTATGACAGCTTCCATGTCACTGGATGATAGAAATTTTTCAGCTCCATTATAATTTATGGGACCATCATCATATATGAAGTCTGTTGACCAAAATTTTGTTACGCGGCGCATGACTGTAGATATAAAGCTTTAGGAGAAAGGGGGATAGCCATTAAGTTAATCTTTGAAGGATAAATCCAGGGTTGTAAAAGTCCTCTAGGATTGAAAAAGCATAAGTAAAGGTACAAGAACCGGAAACTTGGAGACCTTTACATGTTTGACTGGAATGTAGTATCCTTAGAAGGGAAGGATGGGAAGTGAAGCTAGAAGAAGTGGGTAGGAGCCAGATTGTAGAGGGTCTGTATTGTGCCTGTAAAACTTAGACTCTGCACACTTTTAAGCAGGGAAATGTGTTCAGAATGGTAACATTGCAGCAAGGAGACATTAGAGACGAGGAGGAGGAATCTATGGCAGCCTTTTAGATGGAAATGAACTAGACCATTGATTTTCCACTGGTGTGCCGCAAGAATTTTTGAAATATGCTGTACCTATTTAGTCAAGGGCACTAATCTCTCTTCCCTTAGATTGACAAATAAAAAAATGACAATAGCCAACACAACAATAGCCATCCAGTGTGGATGAATCAAAACTATAGCTAATTTTTTGTCAGATCAGCAAAATATTTTGGTGTGCCACAGAATTTTAGTAATTAGTTTATGTGTGCCAGGAGATTAAAAAGGTTGAAATTGCTGAACCTAGACCATTAGCATTGGGAAGGTAGAGAGATTGAAATACAGATGGGTGGTTATGAAGGCTCTGTAAGAGTAGATTGTTCAGTGTGTTAACATGTATGAGGGAGACCCACAGGCATCATAGCACCTCCCTTGCCCTGCATTAATTTAGAATTTGCCTGGTCTCTGGTCCCCAGGTACCTGGTATCACTGGGCTGCATCAAACCCCTGTGTGACTTGCTGACTGTGATGGATTCAAAGATTGTGCAAGTGGCCCTCAATGGACTAGAGAACATCCTTCGGCTTGGAGAGCAAGAGAGCAAGCGCAGTGGCTCAGGGGTCAATCCCTACTGTGGCCTCATTGAAGAAGCCTATGGTATGTGTCCTCTCCCCAGTGTCATCTCTGCCTTAAGTAGAGAGGTTCTAGGTCAGAGTCTCAGGACTATAGGCCTCCAAAGTAGTATCCATATGTGAGGGTGTATGTTTTTTACAGTCATCATTGAATGCAAGGTTCTATCCCACCAGTTCTCCCTGTGAGGGGCTGTAGATCATCAGTTCTCTTTCTGATGGCTCTAGCCAGCAAGTAGGTATGATACAGATACAAAAAGAAAGCTCCTGAATTGATAATAGAATCAGACACTGGATGACATTTTTAGCTGAGTTTCTAGCAAGTTCTAGTAAGAGTGCAGGATGGACTCATCTCTGAGAGATTGAGAGAGGCTAATGATTTGCCCAGGTCACACAGGTAGTTAAAAGCAGAATCATGACTAGAACCTCTGATTTATAACTGACATTTTGTTTTGTTTTTCCTTTGGGGTTATATAGTTTGGGGGGACATCTTGGCTTTCCTTTTTCAGGTCAAAAAGAGATCTGATCATTTCACTTGTATTTATAAACAGCAACATACCTCAGGGAAAGAAGAATAGATGTGTTTCATGGAGCCATAGAAAAGCACTTTAAAAAGCTGACTCTCGTTTCTTCCTTGTTACCATCATAGGCTTGGATAAAATTGAGTTTCTCCAGAGCCATGAGAACCAGGAGATATACCAGAAGGCCTTTGACCTCATTGAGCACTACTTTGGTGTAGAAGATGATGATAGCAGCCTGGCTCCCCAAGTGGATGAAACGCAACAGCAGTTCATCTTCCAGCAGCCTGAGGCCCCCATGGAGGGCTTCCAGCTATAATGTCTGCCTCCGGGGAGGGGATGGGATGGGAAGCACCACCAACCAGCGGAAAAGCAGCCCTCTGGTGAGCGGGAAACCAGCCCCCCACCATCAGCCACCACACACCTCTGCTGCCCTGGAAACTGTGCTCTTGACCTACTCCACCCCCTTCCCTGGAGGGAGCACCCTCTGGACAGACAGAACCATCTGAGGCTCATATTTGGGTTTTGTGACAAGAAGGGGACGTGTTGGGTTTTTCTTCCTTACACTATATTTTGGCTGCACATATGTCTTTAACCCAGGAGCCCAGGAGTAGACAAAGGAGGACTGAGGTAATCAATTTTGCACCTTTTTTATTTTTATTTTTTCTTTAGTAGTGACTTCCTTCCCTTTTATCTTCCTTCATCCTTCCCAGTTCTCTGCCCTGATCTGTGTAACTCTTATCTCGGGTACTTGAGCAGATGGAATATTCCAGGAGTGGGGGGTGGGAGGGGAGGGGAGAAATCCAAAAAAAGTGTTCTTGCTCTGACAGAATATTAATCTTTTATGCTTGGATTGAGTTATTTAATTTTTTTCTTTTGCACATTTTTCTTGTATTAAGGTTGCTCTTTCCAAGAACCATGAGTTCCTGGTTTTAGGAATCCCAGCTGCCAGCATTGTCTGGGACTAGAGGATAAGGGGGAGGTCACTATGAGAAAAAGACCCTTTCCTTTCTCCCTCTAACCCCTGCCCAGACCTCTTTAGTTTGGGAGATCCCCCTCACTTTCCTGGGGCAAGTACACCAGTGGGAGTGGAGGGGAGGAGCACAGGCCTTTCAGACGGGGCTTCCTATGTGTCGCTACTGATCCCATGTTTCCTACCCACCTTCCAATGGTGCGACCCAACTTCATTTGTTTACTTGAAAATTCCCCTCGGAGTTGAATGAACCTCTGAGGTAGCTGTATTTTCTCCTAAGCGTGAGACGGGGCTGTGATCCTTCCTTTCTCCTGAGGAGAAAGTCCTTGCTCTGGTGACCCATAAGTTGCAGAGGAGGTTGGAGTGAGAGTGTCATGTATTGGGATAGCCAGGGATCTCTACCTTTGGCCTTTCTTCCTCTTCCATAGTTGGATCATGTATATTTTACTTCCAAAGGAGAGAATGTCAAAAAGTTCTGTATTTTTTTATATTCTATATATTAGGTAGGTCGATCTTAATTGGTCTTGAGAGGAAGAACTGTCTGTAATTTCTGTAAGTAGGGTACTGTGAGGAAGACCAAACAGAAATGTGGGAGCTCCCTCACTCAGGAGGCCTGAGCTTGGTCCTTTTCTTCTCTGCTTGGGTTCTGGGCCACCACCTGGGACCAACCTTAGCTCTGGAACCTTTTTGTAGCATGTCAGCCCGGTCTGATTGTCCCAGTACCTGAAGGAAGCAAGGATGACCCCAGGGTGTGCTGAAGTCTACCGTTCTAATCTTTACTGCTGAGCATCCTGCTTGTGTCAGGAAACCCAGAAAGCAGTCTGCCTCCTCAGATTTGGTCTCAAAGCCCTTGTTCATGTAAATTATCACACATGGCTGCCTCTCCTATTTTCACAGAAACTTAGCAGCCTCGGGACTTTTTTAAGAGTTACTGATATCTTCCCTGTTTGGGATCCTTGTACCTGGTTTGGGTTTTTCCCTTCCCTGTGACAATTATAATCCTAATGTCTTTTTTTTCTTTTCTCTTTGAGTAAAGCTAATGCAGTGCCACAATGGCTTGCCTATGCTTTGGTGGATTACATATGAGAGTAAAGCCCAGTTGTTGGGGAGGGGGTTGGAGGAAGTTATCAGATAAGTAAGTATAGACCAATTGTGAGAAGGCACAGTCTGCCCTGCCCCTGTTTTCCTGCTATGGTTAGTCAGTCAGAGGCGCCCTGCTCCAAGCTGTATTTTCCCTTCCCTAGAAACAGTGCCATTCTTGCTCCCATTCCTATGCATCTCCTCTGGCTCAGGTGAAGTCCATGCCTCTCTGCTTACAGATCTAAAGTTCAGGTGCTCACTGTCAGCCATTGGCCTTGAATTTGCCCTCCTTCTAGTGGGAGATCCTACTCCACAGCCATTTTCTGAGAAAGGTGGTTTGGGGCTAGAGCTTATCACTGAAAAGTCACACCATTGTTGTACCACCCTAGTGAGTCAGATGCTACTCTTCAGCTTGGGAATGATGGCTCCACCCCCAATCTCCCAGGTAGGCACGAGGCAGGGCTTGTTCACTGGGACCGCTGACTCCATTACCAAACTATAGTTCAAAGAAAAACTCCACCCTCGCCCCCACCCCCATCCTTGTCCAAAGGGGAAAGCACTTTAGTAGGATCTACTTTGTACATCTTAAGCAATAGTTAAATCCCTGAGTTTGGGGCCAAATCCTTACTGTGAGACATACACATCCTGCTGTCCCAACAATTCCTCCAAAATCTACTTTTCCTTCAAATCTGGGCCCTGTGCCAGATGGAAGACTTTTGATCCTCTGGCTGCTGCTTAAAGCCAGTTTTCTCCAAAGACTTCAAAGGCTGAAGTCTCCCAGGGCACAACATGAGGACAGATTTCTCATCAGATAAAAGTGGCCTCTAGGAGCTTTCCCTTGGTAGTGTCTTCCTCAGACCGTTTTCCCATTATCTTTCTCTAACCCCCTTTCAGTCAACAGGTGAAGTTCTCCAGCCACAGAGGCAGTGGCATCATCATTTGTGTTTCTCCTCTCCTTTGGCTATCTTGGGAAGCAAAATAATATTTCTTTCACCCAGGCTTGACAGCCACTCTTCATAGGCAGCTCCCAGCTGGACTCCAGACCCAGCCTAAGTGAGGTCAAAGACTTTCTGGTAGATTTCTGAATGGATGTTGCAGGGGTGGAGGGGCTGCCAGCCTGCTGTAGGGAATAGCCTGATAAGACGTTTTTGGAATCTTCGTATGTTAGCTTATGGCTGAAATATCCACTTTTAAGATCTCTGGTGGGGGTTGGGGTATCTGGGGGTGGATTAAGGCGGGGAGCCTTTTTCTTAGATAAAGTATTCAAATACTGTTTTGAACAGTGCCAGCTATTCTTTATTGCCAGCCACTCTGGGCATCCCATCCCCAGTTCATCTAGTACCAACAGGGTCTCTGGTCCTAGAAGCCTGCCTTCTGTCCTGAGCTATCCCCAGTGACTACCTAGCCTTGGTGTTGGCTGTACCTTCTGATAGAACCATGTGGGTTCCACCTCAGCTGGCCAGCCTGGTTTCTTGGGTCATTGAGTACAAATGACCCTTCCAAGGAGCAGGTATTGAGGACTTCAGCTTTCAGGGGCCCTTGGTGTTCCCCATTACCTAAGACCCTTAGATCTACTTCTACTCTCCTTGCCTTGGAAGCTACTTCCCAGGAGCCCAATTTTTTGAAGCTGAACTGCACAGATTATAGCTGCTACTATACTTAGTCAAGGAAGAGCAAAAGAAGGCTCTTGGGCACAGACTTTCTATTTCTGTCAGGCCAAACCACCTAAAAGGAAAAACGGTCTTCAGAATGAAATGGGTTTCCATTTTCTCATGTCTGCCTGCCTTCCCCCTACATCCTGGAGTTACTCCTGTTTCTAGCAAACTAGAAGGGAAGATGAATGCCTGGCAATGCTTCCTTCCTCATTCCACATACCCCTTTTTGAATGCCTCGGCTCATATGTTCAGGCCACATCTCTTCTCCCGAGATTCACTCAGTTTGGTGTCCATCATCCTGGGTATTCCTCTGTAGATTCGTCTTGTGGACTCAGATTCTCAGTTGAAGGCAGGAAGCCAGATTCTCCAGGGACCTATAGGAAAACAGGCTGGCTGGGGGCCTCTGGAATGTGTGCTACTGTCTGCCTCCCTGGCAGGCTGGGGAAGGGTGCAAGGCTTAGTGCATTGAACCACAGGAAAATGCTCATAACCAGTAGCAACATCTTCCAGATAGGACTATCTTAGAAGTGAGTGTGAGAATGAGAAATTGCTCAGAGTAGGTTACTTCCTTAGCCTTTTTAGGATTCTAGACCAATCCTGTTCAGTATTTCTTCAGTGTATTAACTTTGGGATTCTTTTGTTAAACTAACAGATTTTGGCCCTTTGGGGATCCATGTTGTAGGCACTAGCTGCTCTTTGGCTAAGGCCTTCAGAAATGATTCAGTCATCCTTTTGTCTATCTCCCAGCCCCAGTCCCATTTTGAGACCATAGCAAGGGAAGAATTTGAGGTCATTACCAACCAAGTCTGAATTAAAGCTGTTATTTTTCCTCTGAGGGCATTTTGCCTCAGGCCTGGGCTATTTGCAGAACCAAAACTGGGTATGAGAGTTAGAAGAGGCAGCATTAAAGTTTGGGCCTAGAACACCCCAGAAAAAAGGTTTGCATAGTAGTATAAAGGTTTGTGTAGTGTGTAGTTTGGGCCTACCTCAGTATTTCTGGGCCAGCCTGACTGCTGACGTCCATGTTAGAATATACCTGAACCCCTCTGCTAAATGCTAGCCCTGCTCCCCTGTGTAGGTCAGATTTTCAGCCCCTGTGTTTGAGGACAGAAAATCTTGACATGCCCTGGGGACAATGAAGGAAGTCAAAGCTCAGATCTTGAGACTGGCTGGGAACCTCTGACTCAGAGGATGGCCTTAAAGAGTCCTCCTCTATGAGAAGCCTCAGGCCCTATAGTTGGGTATTGGCTCTTTTAACCAACTTTTGTGGGAACTGCCTTTGAACCACTAAAGAAGTGAAAGGGGTGTGAGGTCCCAGCCAACCAAGACAAACTGGATGTCTCTCAAAAGTAGCTTGGGTTCCCAGCTACAGACCCTGCAAAGGTGAATCAAACCCTTTTTCTCACTGGTTTTTCTTTCCAAATTCATTTGCTTTTAGTTTTCCAAGACTGTGTTCTCAGGGCCCCTGGGTAGACAACAAAGCTTGATTTCAGAGCATACATAGGCCAAGAAACCATGGCATTGAGTGTGCTGAGTCCAGACAAATGATATTTATATACACATCCAAATTTGAAGAGAAAATGTATTTCTTTAGGTTTCAAACACTGTAATAGAATATAAAGCAAAAATAAAAACCTGTTGCAAAGTTCTAAATTGTCTTCTTTGGAATTCTTTCTAGACTGGATTTTTTTGAAGTGAATGAGAAGAGGGTGTTTAAACTTGTGGCCTAACAGTGAATTAAGAATTACAACAGCCTACTCCTGGTATAAAGATGTTTTTAAAAATCAGCTTTATTGAAACATAATTGACATACAGTAAATGGCATGTATTTAAATGTACAAGTTTGATAGGTTTTGGCATATGTAATCATGAAACCATCACCTCAGTCAAGATAGTGAAATATCCATCACCTCTAGAAGTTTCTGCATGCCCCTTAGGAATCCCTCTCATCCAGCCCCCAGAAACCACTGATATGCATTTTGTTACTATAACTTAGTGAGCCCATTAACGTCATGTAGTTCACAGACTACTCACTTTGGCCTAGATCAATTCCTAAAGCAGAGATTACAGACAAGCAGCCACAAAGTTGATTCAGCCCAAAAAGAGGATTCTGGTTAACTGATAGTGTGTTTAAGTTTTAATGTGTTGCCAACATTTAAAAAAAAAACACTTGAAAAAATATCTAGCACAAGCTTTCTGCTTGAAAACAATCTGCAAGAGCTCTATTTGACCACAATCACCACCATTCCCAATGGTCTCCCTGACTCAGTGGCAGATTTTTTTTTTTAATATGGGGTTTTTGTTTTTTTTATTGATTTCAGAGAGAGGAAGGGAGAGGGAGAGAGAGAAACATCAGTGATGAGAGTCATTGATCAGCTGCCTCCTGCACGCCCCCTACTGGAGATCAAGCCTGCAACCCAGGCATGTGCCCTGGCAGGGACTCCAACAGCAATCTCCTGGATTATAGGTTCAATGGCTGATTCTAATATTGCTATTTCTTTGATAGCAAAGGAGAAAGTAACTTCCTTAACCCACGTGATCAAATTTTGTTACTCCTTGTTTTAATCCTCACCTGAGGGTATTTTTTCCATTGATTTTTAGAATGGAAGGGAAGGGGAAGAGAGAGAAACATCAATGTAGGGGAGAGACATGGACTGGTTGCCTCCCAAATGTATCCAGACGGGCCAGAGATCGAACCTACAACCCCAGGTAATGTGCCCTTGACCAGGAATCAAGCCCGCAACCCTTTGGTTCACCCGCCGATGCTCCAGCCACTGAGCCACGCTGGACAGGGCTGTTATTCCTTTTTTTTAAATAATTTTTTACTGATTGATTTTAGAGAGAAAGAGGACCATCGATTTGTTGTTCCACTTTTTCCTGCATTCATTGGTTGGTTCTTGTATGCGCCTTGACCTGGGACCAAACCTGCAACCTTGGCATATTGAAACAATGCTCTAACCAACTGAGCTAGCTGGTTAAGGCCAAATTTTGTTATTCCTTGCCTGCTCATTACCCAGCTGGCCTCAGTAGGCCACTATTGATCCTTCTTGTTACACTGTTCCACCCTTCACTTTGTCTTATTATGTTCTTTATCTGCCTAGAACACCTTCCTCTGGAAATTCATCAAGCCCTGATTTATCTATTACCCCTCCTCAATAAATTTCCAAACATGCTTCTCTGGAAATAATCAGGCCTTGGTTTCCTGAAACCTGGATTCCAAACCTTTGTGAGCTTGAATTTCACCATTATATTATTATACCACATTACCTCTCAGTGTTAACTGGTAAACGTGAACTCGTGCTGCCTAAAGGAAGGGGAAGACCACTGCCCGGGAGTCTTTTAACCGGGAAAAGTACTTCACATCTTAAGAGCCCTAAAACAATGTTGATTTGTACAATTAAAACATCCTCTGCCCCCAGAAATCCTAGGCTTTAGGACTACAGGATTTAGCCAACAGTTCTTTTAATGTTCATTGATTTGTAAGCAAATGATTTCAACACCTAACGCTGTAATAGAATTCAGTCCAGACATTGGGAGCTAGGACAGACTGCATACAGAACACCAGAAGGCTCTGAAGTAACCTTTGAGCTGGGCCTCAAAAAAATGTTGTTTTTGCCAGAAGAGCATTTTGGAAGCTATAATAGCACCTGCAAAAACCTGGGAAGTGCTGGAAGTGTAGGCAGCAGGAACAGCACCAGATGCTAGACCGGTGGGGTCAGACTGGACCTGGGTTCAGCAACCTTGGTACTTGAGTTCTGGCTAGGAAAGAATTCAAAGCCAAGACCCAAACTATAAGAGAACATTTATTTGGTAAATCACAGAGGTAGGAAAAGTAATTCCTAGAAGAAATGGGCTTAGGCAACAAGTCATAGAGGTAAAGGAAGGGCCCTTGGAGCTTGGGAGTGAGGAAGGTAATAGTAACACGCCAGGAGGAGGGAGGAGGAGGAAGGGAAAGGCAGGGTCATGCTCCCAGGAGGGCGAGCACACTGGGTCCTCCATTTTAAGAGTGGAATTTTAGGGGTGGTCCCAGGGGAAGCTCTCAATAGAATATTCAGCAGCTTTCCATGTGTGTCCTTTCAGGGTCTAGGTCTCCACTGATTGATTGGTCAGCCCCAGAGCAGGGGGTCATTACCCAATGCAGCTGGTCCTGACGTCAGCTTTGGGGTCGCTGCTCTGGTTTTGTTGCTTTTGTGGGCCTGGAGCTGAAATGCCACTGAGATCTAAATGATATTTCTAGAAACAAAAGGTCAGGGGGTCCAAACTGCATGACCAGTGATATGCTAGGGGAGGAAAAGTCACCCTGGGGGGTGAGGTCCCACCCTACAATTGTCCTTTGCTGGGCACCCAGGGCTTTCCTCCCTGGTGACCTTCTGTACCTGGCCCATCGTCCTTGCTCTGCTCATGTCTGTAACTGCCTACCACAGAAGTAGTAAAAGTAGAGTTGGAGCAAAAAAAGGGCAGAAGGGGTGGGCAGGAATGGCTGGAAACCAAAGCCAACCATGTAGGCATTAAATTCCAGGTGTGTATGTTGTTGGTTTTAGTTTGTTTTTTCTATCCCAAATACTGCCACTGGTTGCAATTTTTTTTTTAATTTATCTTCGTTGTTCAAAGTATTACGGATATCCCCTTTTTTACCTCATTGGCCCCCTCCACCCTACTCCTGCCCCCTCCGCAGGCCTTCACCACGCTATTGTCTGTCATCGGTTATGCATATGAGTTGTTGGGGTTTTTTTGTTCGTTTGTTTGTTTTTAAATTATTTTTTTTTTTTAATATATCTTTATTGATTTCAGACAGAGGAAAGGAGAGGGGGATAGAGAGGTAGAAACATCAATGATGAGAGAGTCATTGATCGAGCCCACAACCTGGGCATGTGCCCTGACCGGGAATCGAACCCTGATCACCTGGATCCCAGGTCGAGGCTCAACCGCTGAGCCACGCCCGGCCGGGCCAGTTGTTGGGTTTTACTCCATTATCCATAGGCAACTGGATGAAGAATTGTGATCTCAAATTTGGAGGAAAGTTTGGCTCTTTTCACCTTTATCCTCAGTGCAATAGAGACTTTCTGGAGGGTGGGCCAGTCAGAGAAAAGGCTCAGGAATCTGCTGAGGCTAAACTTCTTGCAGGGTCCCCTCAGACCCTTCCAAAGAGGGACTCATGCTTGTAATTGGAAGGGGGGGAAATACAACCTGCTTTCACAAGTTTTCACCTTAACTCCTCAGGTAAAGTGGGCCATGGTTATTTCTTCGGGGTGAGAGGAAGCGCAGTCCAGTAAAGATGGGTGCTGGTGCTGGACTTCCTGCTCTAAGCACTCAGTAGCCATGCGAACTTGGGCAAATTATCTAACTTTGCCTCACCGTCCTCAGCTATAAAATGATAACAATAAATAGTACTTATATTGATGAATAGTTACGAGAATTAAGCTAGTAGATAACGAGAAAACACACTGTAAACGCTTAGAGAACTACTTTTTTTACTGAAAGTTTCCATCTGAATACGGAAATTGAGTCCCTGAGAGAGAAAATGCCCAGTCACGCAGCAAGTTAATGAAGTTCGGACTGCAATACAAGTCTCCTGGCTCCCAGCCCAGTATTCTGTCCCTTGTCCTCAGTTCCCAGGCGGTCACACATGTTCACAGCAGGAGAGAAAGGGTTGGTGGAGGCGTGCAAGAAAAAAGAGCCAGGCGTAAGGCTTTTGGAGCTTAATCATAGCTTCTGAGGGAGAGAAGCGAGGTTCACGTGGGACCTAGAGCAGAATAAGCAGCTCCTCTCGGACATCCTGCGTATCTGGCTCCTGGAACTAAAGCCCTTTTACTGCATCCTGGGAGTTGAGGGTCATTCCCGGTGCATGGAGGGACGTGTAGTCCTTTCCCTCCCCCACCTCCCAACTCACCCGCCTCTGAGGCCGCCTCTCCTCATCTTTCCCAGCAAGCCCCGCGCGAGAGCCGGCTAGTGATTGGGTGCGGGGAGCGGGCGGCTTTGCCTGCAGCGGTTACCCGGGGTTTCCGGTACGAGGCCAAGGCGGGCGAAGCCGTCAGGGCGTCGGCTGTGGGGTCCATACCGCGGCTGCTAGAGGGACGAGGCGATCAAAAGGTCTGTAGACCTGACCGCTTTCGGCCAGTGCGAAGAATCACGCAGATTCCGCGGGAGGTTTCGGGCCGTGGGGCAGGGCTGAGGCCTCTGCGCATGCGCGGGCGGCTCGCGCCTTGGGAGGGCGCGCGGGGCGTGGGTGGCTGTGTGCGCGCGCGTGCGCGGGTAGGGGCCCACGTGGGCCCCGGGAGGCGGGGGAGAGACCGGGAATCGAGCGTCCCGCCACGTCAGTCACCGGCCCGGAACCTATCCCGGGCTTGGCGGATCCTGAGGGGGCCTCATTGTGCCGGGAAGAGGCCTGAGGAGAAAGAAGGCCTCTCTTCCCCCGCTCCTGGAGCAGCGCCCCGAAAACCTGCCCGGGCACACCGGGCTCCCCTGACCCGCCAAACACGGAGAGAACCGTTGGTTACCTCCGGGGAACGCCGGCCAGTTTGTTTTTGGAAGCTTTGTGCATCCGGTATTGGGATTTCTGATCCAGGCTGAGAATTTCGGCCTGGAGAATAGCAAATGTGCTTGTTTCTATAGGACCTGCTCCTCACCTAGCATTGCAAACCGCAATGAAGAACCAAGACAAAAAGAATGGGGCTGCCAAGCAATCAAGCAACACTCCCCACTCAAAAAGCAACGCGGGGCAAGCGGAAGCTGGACCAGGGGGAGCCCAGGGGCTGCCCAGCCAGTCGGCCTCTGCGACAGAAGCTGAAGGTTCCACCAGCCAGACTCCAGGGAACACTGAGGGTGTGTGCCAACTCTGCTTTTCCATCGGACAAGGGGAGGAGTTTGCGGTGTGCCAGCCTAGCTCCTGGAGTTAGAGGCCCCTGTTTACCCAGAAAGAAGGAACTGTAGAATGAGAGGGAGGCCAGTGCTCTGCCTGTGCGATCCCCACCATGTCCTAGGGAGTTGGTAGAGCCTTGGACTCTTAAGAACAGGAACAAAATTGAGAGAAGGCTTTGACAGGATTAAATCAGGTGGCAGTCAAATGAGACACCCAACCTGCAAGTTCAGGTTAGAAACACCTTATGCACCAGTGGGTAACTGCTTTTTATACTTGAGGCATTTTGGAACTTTTTTAACATCAAGAAATGATTTCAAAGGGAGGAAGAGGGGGTGGAGTAGACATTGAGCTCCTGCTACATGCCATCCCTATGCACTGAATGCTTTACTTACTTGATTTCTTTTATAGTCACAACAAACATGGTTGGGAGGTAGTGAGAAATACTCATGTCATTTTATAGGTAAATGAGCTGAGACTTAAAGAAGTTAGGCAACATTTAACCCAAACCAGTAAGTTTGGGCCTGAAAAATCCCAACCAGTGGTATAACCATCTTATTTCTCACTCTGCCCCTCATTCTCTCCTGTAGGAGCACAAGCCAAAAACTCTCAGTCTGGGGCCCTCCGTGATGTCTCTGAGGAGCTGAGCCGCCAGTTGGAAGACATCCTGAGTACATACTGTGTGGACAACAATCAGGGGGGCCCAGGTGAGAATGGTGCACAGGGTGAGCCTGCTGAACCTGAAGATGCAGAGAAGTCCCGGACCTATGCCTCAAGGAATGGAGAGCCTGAACCAGAAACCCCAGTAGTCAATGGTGAGAAGACCTCCAAGGGAGAGCCAGGCACAGACGAGATCCGAGCAAGTGATGAGGTGGTAGACCGAAACCACCGAAGGCCACAGGAAAAGAAGAAAGCCAAGGGTTTAGGTGAGCAGAGGGCAACTACTTGTGAGCATCTTGAGGGGAGGGAGTTTGGACTTGACATTCCTTGGGCTATCCTGCTCTTCTAGGATTTAGAGGAATCCCTACTGCCCAGAGCAGTGTATCACACTAGTTTAATCATAGCCAGGGCTATGGGGCTGTAGCATAGAGGCACGCAGGTTATTCACTGCACAGGGGCTTCTGGCTTTGGGAGCGAGTGAGAACCGACATCCAACCTGCTCTCTGAGAAAATGGAGAGGAGAAGGCCTGGGTGGACTCCTATGCCAGCCATCACCATTTCTAACCTGTGCGACCTTGGGCAAGGCCTTTCTTTCTGGCCCTTAGTTGTCACTTCTCTACAGTAAGAATTGTACTAGACCAGGATTGAAAACTCAAAGAAGCCAAGAGCATGCCTGCTTTATTCAAAGGTTACTCACTTGGTCCCAGCAAGTTGATAGCATGTGAAACTACAGGCTAAGTTTAGACAGCCTTCCTTGTTTTTTTTTAAAAAAAGTGAGAGTTATGTGCAATCTAGATTTAACAGTTGGCAACTGATATGCTAGGCCCCAAACAAAACCCATCTGTGGGTTGGATTTGGCCGGTGTGATTTGCAATCTCCACACTGATCTCTCGGAGCTTCCCAGGGTTGCCACTCCAGAAGCCTGGTGCTGTGCTGTGCTGTGCTGTGTACGGCGGCCTTCCAGGGAAACTGAGGGAAGAATCTGACTCAGGCACAGGCAGTGGAAGAAAAGTCATTTGGGTGAGGGTGGGAGTAGGGGGCTAGTAGGGGTTTCTTAAAGAACCAGTCAGGCGGTATTGTACCCACCCCCTAACTGTCATCCTAATTTAAAGAAAATTTTTTTGTTTGTTTATAATCCTAGGATCAAATATTGGAAAGTATATTCATTTTTAAGTTCCTTGTATGGCTACCTCTGTTTGTAAGAGTTTAGTAGTTCTCAGGGAGACCTTTTTTTGTGGGTTTTTTAAGTTTTATTATTTTTTTTGTTTTTGTTAACCCTCATCCCAGGATATTTTTCTATTGATTTTTAAAGAGAAAGGGAGGGAAGGAGGGAGAGGGAGAAACAGACAGACATCAGTGTGAGATACATCAATTGGTTGCCTCCGGTAAGCGCCTGATCAAACCCACAACCCTTCAGTGCGCTGGCCGGATACTCCAGCCACTGAGCCACATGGTTAGGGCAGAGACCTGTTCCTTTTTTTGTCCTTCCTCTTTCAGGAGGGAGGGTGTTCCTTGCATTGAAACAGTAGTACTGGATTCACAGATGAGACCTTTTTTTATATATATATAAATATGTATATATGTATCTATTGATTTTTAGAGAGAGAAGAAGGGAGAGGGAGAGAGAAACACCAATGTGAGAGCAGACCATCGATGAGCTGCCTCCTGCACGACCGCCATGGGGGATTGAGCCCACAACTGGGAATGTGCCCTGACTGGGAATGGAACTGGAAGCCTTTTGGTGCACAGGATGATGCCCAACCAACCGAGTCACAGCAGCCAGGGCAGGGACACCTTTCTTAAACCTGTTGGTAGAGCAAGTGTTGTTTTTGTCCCATTCCTGGTGCTCACCAAGGAGATTCCACAGAGATTCAGTCATTCATTTAATAAGTATTTGTGGAGCATGTCCTCTGTGATGGGCACTAGGGACAGCACTGGGCTACATTCATAGGCAGAACTGAGTCGGTCCCGGCCCTCATGAAGCACACAGACTAGCAGGGAAGGCAGCCAGTTCAATAAACAGAAATATAAAGTATGATAGGGGAGGTTTGTCTCAAGGCAGAAGAGTATGAACTCAGGCCCAGAGGGTACTCCCAGAGAATTGGGTACATGCCTTTGTTCCCTGTACTTTGCAGGAAAGGAGATTACATTATTGATGCAGACATTGAACACGCTGAGTACCCCAGAGGAGAAGCTGGCAGCTCTGTGCAAGAAGTATGCTGAACTGGTCAGTTCTCCCCCTTCTCCTTGCACCCTCTCTGCCTCGGAATGTCAGCAGGCCACTCAGCATGGGGTTGAGGGTACAAGGGCAGGTGGGTGGCTTAATTTCTGTTCAACCTCTCTGAACCTTTTCCTCATCTAACTAGGGGGTCAAGTCCCAGCCAACTCCATCCAGTCTGACAGTAAGAGGAGAAATTGCACATTCCAGTGCAATAAAATTAATTACTTGATATTTTCTTTATCCGCAGGCCATAGTCAAATTTCCCCAGTTGTTTAAAGATGTCACTTTGATCAAATCAGAGTCCAGAGGAGGTCCATTTATTACATTAGGTTGTTAGGACATTTTTTTCCGCTTTACTCCAAAGCAGTTTTCATCTTACTGCTGTGCCCTTTTTCCTATAACAATGACTTATTGCAGATCAATTGTCCTGTAGAGTGCCCCACTTTCTAGTTTTGTGGTGGCATTTAACTTGTTCCTTTACCTCCTTAGTTCCTATAAATAAAGTGGAAGTTAGCTCTAGGAGCTTGATCCAATTCAAGTTCAACTATTTTGACAAGAATTCTTCATAGGTGAATCACAGGGGAAACAAAGTGTAGTCACCTTACTTTTAGAGATGAAAGATTGTTCAGGGTCCTTCCTTTTGTCAGGTTCCCCATCAAAATTTAAACAGATTCATCCACTGAAGGTTATTGCCTAATTTAAATTACTTCATCCCATTCACATTTATTAGCTGGAATTCTCCTATAAGGAACTTTTCACCTATAGAATGGGGGAAATTATACTTGCCTAATGGGATTATTATAATGATTAAATAAAGGAAAGGATACGAAAAAGATACCACGCTTTCAGAATGATCCAGCCATGGAAAGATTGATGATGGCAGGAGAGGAGGAAGTGAGTTGCTAGAATGATGTTCTCGAGTAGGTGAGAGGAGATGAGGTCCATTGCACCAGGAGAGGGGTCTGCCGTGGTGAAAAGCAAGGCCAGGTCCTTGTCACGAGGAGAGGACAGATGTAGGTGGACTGGCGGATCTGGAGCGTGTGCCGCTGCTCCTCCGGTTGCGTTTGTGTTCTCAGGGACACGGAAGTGACCATTTCAGCTGGGGCGGGAGGTTTGAAGAGGGGGATGAAGTAGTGACCTAGAAGAATGAATAACGTGGAAACGTAGGAATGCTGGATAGACGGGCAGTGTGGCCTTGAAGTTAAAGTGGAATCTTTTAAGCAGAGGCTGCTTCGGTGCCAGTGCAGGGTAAGCAGGAAGCCGATATACTAGGGTTGGGATTTTTCTGGGAAGAGGGCAAGAGTTGAGGGCATAAGGAATCTAAACTGGGTAAGAAGGAAAGTGTAAGGATGATTGGGTCAAAGGATTGAAGGTCCAGTAGGGTAGTAGACCTTCTAGGACCGCAGGTATTGATTGAGGGGGATGAGCTTGGCAGGTAGGTGGTGGTGTGTGGTGCTGACTTGGGGTGAGATCATGGAGGTTGGTGCAGTTCTGAGTGGTGACAAAGCGGCCAACTGAAGTGTGACTAGTCTGAATCTGGATGTGCTATAAGTGTAAGATACACAGTGTGTTTAACAGACCTAAGAAAAAGGAAGGCTGTAAAATATCTCAAATTTTTTACATTGATTCTAGGTTGAAATTATAATATTCAGATATTAAAGTTGGTTTCACCTATTTTATTTTTATTTTTACTTTTTTAATGTGGCCACTAGAAAATTTTAATTGCATAATTGAATCATGTTCTGTCTACTATTCAGCATGAAAAGGCTCATGGGAGGAGCTAAGCTGAGAAAGGACAGGGTCCAAGGAGGAGGTTAAGGACTATGAGGCCAGGGAGTCAGAAGAATTGTGAGTAATGAATGAAAAGGCCAAGATGATAATAGGAATCATGTTGAAGAAAGAAATGGTGCATCGGTGCCAGAAGTCTTGGAGCAGAGAGTGATGGGGTCTGTTGAATACAAAGAGGGATAAGTAGCAGGTGGTCTCATCTGAAGGCATGAGTGTCCCCAGAGTTGGGGGAATATAATGGTCTGAGAGTCTTGAGAACTTTGACTCTGGAATCAGAGCTGGGAAAGAAACTGGGATCTGCTGGCTGTGTACCTCTGCTTGTCCTGTCTGAGCGACCATTTCTGTATCCATGAAGTACAGGGGCCTTTAGGGTTATCGTGAGGAGCAAATGAAGCACCTGCACACTGTCCGACTTGAGCTATTATTATGGCTGGAGTCTAGGGAGAGAATTAGGGTCAGTTCAGCTCAGGAGACACTGGATCCTCATGGAGAGAGCCTCGCAGGGCACTTACCTGACCTCCTGTCCCCAGCTGGAGGAGCACCGGAACTCCCAGAAGCAGATGAAGCTCCTACAAAAGAAGCAGAGCCAGCTAGTGCAGGAAAAGGACCACCTGCGCGGTGAGCACAGCAAGGCCATCCTGGCCCGCAGCAAACTCGAGAGCCTGTGCCGTGAGTTGCAGCGCCACAACCGTTCCCTCAAGGTACGCTGGCTGGGCCCCCTGAGAGGGACAACTGGTTACCTTAACTTCCACTAATCTTTGGTGGCTTTCCCCTTAAAGACTAGCACAGGCTTTCAGTATAGAAATAGATTTTTGCAGTAATGCCCTGCCTTAGGGAGAACTACTTGTAACCATTGGACGTGTCCTTGTGTTAGGTAAGGTGAAGGCTTAGGAGCAGAGAGAACCCACAGTATAGGCCTTCCAAGAGTTCTCAGTTCCATTGCAGTCCCCAGGTAAGCTGCGGTCTGGCGCCGACCAGCAGCTCTTACCCCCGAGTTGGTCAGTCAGGAATGTGGGTCCTTTCTCCTTGTTCTGCCTCTCCTAGGGTGGGGTCACTCTGGGTAAAGCGTGGTCATGGCTGTGACCTCCAGGTCATTTTTGTATGTATATCCTTTATATATATCCTAAAATTTGGATTAGCAAATATGTAGTATTTTGCCACTTGCTTTGCTCATTTTTGTCTTTTAAAACATTACAAATTTAATGTAAATTTGATGTAAGGGATTCAAAGGTGACAAAAGTGTAACAAATCAAAGGTAATAGTTGCCCACTGTCCTCAACCCCAGTGCCCAGCAGAAACCTCTGGAAAATAAACCTAATAATATGTAAGTTTAAGTACAACCTTTTAACTTTCCTGTCTACATATAAAATCTTACAGATTTTTAAATGAAAGTATTGCACGTGTATTGTGTCATATCCTAGTCCATTTTCTTGCTTTACACAGTGCCTTATCTTTCCCTGCCAGTGTACATAGAACTGTCTCATTCTTTTTTTTTTTTTTTTTCATTCTTTTTAACAATATCGTCATATGGATATTTTGTATTTTATTTATGTCCTCATTAAGGTATTTTGGGGTTGGTTTTAATTTTTCACTATTACATATGGAGAGTTACAGTGAGAATTCTTGCTACATATATCCCTGGCTAATTACATAGAACTTATCTGTAGGATAAATCTCAGAAGTGATATGTCTGGGTCAAAGAGTATGCAAATTTTAGTAGATTTTGCCAGATTTCCTTCCCACTAACATTGTCTGATTGCCTAATTCTTGCCAACCCTGGGTATTACTGAATCTTAACTACTTGGTGGGGGGTTGGGTGGGGGAGTGTCAAAGATGAAAGCGCATTGAAATGAGACTACTTAAGGCCCTGGCTGGGTAGCTCAGTTGTTTAGAGCATTGTCCCAATACACCAAGGTTGTAGGTTCAATCTCTGGTCAGGGCACAAACAAGAAGCAACTGATGAATGCATAAATAAGTGGAACAAGTCGATGGTTCTCGCTCTCTCCCTCTCCTCCTCCCTCGCCCTCCCTCTTTCCCTTCCTCTCTAAAAAGTCAATTTTTTAAAAAACAAGACTATTTATAGGTCTGGAAAAATAGGCTTCAGGAGATCCAAAGCTTGTTAGAATGGCACTTAACATGTATACCTGCATTTTTCTAGGGAGAGACTCTCTCCCTCGGTGCCACCGAAATACAGAAGTGTCTATTAGGAGCCCCCGTTGCATGACATCCTGGAGCCTGGCTACTCCTCACTTTGAGAACAGGGAGGACTATTGATAGAGACCATTCTGGCCTAGTTGGGGGAGCCTTTTGAGGCTGGCTGGGGAGCAACAGATGATGGAGCTGGGGCTGACTTCTCTGCCCAGGAAGAAGGCGTGCAGCGGGCCCGGGAGGAGGAGGAAAAACGCAAGGAGGTGACCTCGCACTTCCAGGTGACACTGAATGACATTCAGCTACAAATGGAGCAGCACAATGAGCGCAATTCCAAGCTGCGCCAGGAGAACATGGAGCTGGCTGAAAGGCTCAAGAAGCTGATTGAGCAGTATGAGCTGCGAGAGGAGGTGAGGTGTTATGGACAAGTCACCATGGCCCAGGAATTGGGAGGTTCTGGGTGTGTGGCAGGCTCTTAGACAGCACTTTGCAGGCTTCATTCCATTCTCCTTCTTTGGGAGGGGAACAATGTTGTGCATCCTCATGTAGACGAGGAATTGAGGTAAGGAAAAGAGAATAGCCCATAGCCACATGACCACAGGTCCACAGTATCTGTCCTAAATGGTAGAGCCAGGTATCTTGTAGAATTAGAACTGTCCAAGTGTTAGAATGGAGATATGTTTGTGTATTGTGTATTACGTAGCACCCCTGGCAGGGCCTTGCTTGTAGCAGCACCCCTGAATCAGACACGTTAATATTTATGCAGTTAAACTTCTGAGTATATACATACCTAGATTATAATTAGCTATACAAAAGTAGAGGTCAAGTTTGTCTGCCAACTTCTGACAATTTCAGTTTTCAGAATTTTTTAGAATTTGAAATTGCAGGGGAGGAGCTGGACCTATAGTCAGTGATCGACTCCAAAGGCTATGTCCTCTGATTCCTTGCTGCTCTGCTATCCCTGCCACCAGAAAGGGCTGGATGCCACAGCCCTGGCTGGCATTGGCTGCTTCCCAGGGCACTTGAGTCCCTCTCTTTGGGTGTCCACATGCTAATCACTGGGCTGTTCTGGGCCTCTGTTTCCTTGTCATGAAAAGAGAGACTGGCAGCTACTTTACAGTCCTGGACCAGGCCCCTTACTAGGCCCTAGGGGTGTGGTGATAGGTGAGATAGGCAAGACCCTGCTGCCTTTTGCTCACAGTCCAGTGTGGCAGTCTTATGCAGGGCCTAGGGGGCCCTCCCCTGACCCACCTTGTCTTTTCCTGTACTTTGTCCTCTGGGAACAAGGCTGCTTGTGATGCATTTGGTTTGAGAGGAGTCTGGTTGGTTCCTGTTCCTCAGCACTGAAAGACATGGAGGCTTCCTGAGCCACCAGAGTAGGGCACCTACTTCAGGAACCTGAGGACTCTCCCCCCCCTGCCCCGTTTCACCCCAAGGCAGAATAAGACTTGGTACTGCCTGTGGAGGTAGAGTTGTGGGGTCCTAGGCCCTATGCTCCTCATTTACACCTCACCCCAGTCAGGATCAGGCTCTGCAATCCTGGCTCCTCTGAGCCTCTAGACTTCAGTTCCCAGGTGACTGAAATTTATCATGTCCCAAACTGGACACATCCCCAAGGCACCTTCCCTTCCTCATTCAAAAAATACATAGAATGCCCTACATCCCTTTTTTCAGTTGCTTTTACCTTCGAGGTAGCACTTGATAGCATCTTCGCTCTATCCCTGCTCTCTCACCCATCCCAGTTCCCAGGGCTCCTCCTGCAGGCGGGACAGCCATTCCTTGGGATATCAAATCTTCCCTGTAGATTGAACAGAGCTCTGCCAGTAGAACTAAGTTGTTGTATTGACAGAAGTGTTGTTTTTGCCCTTCCCACTTAAAAGGAGCTGGGCTGCAATAGTGAGAGTTGTCAGTCCAGTGGGTTGCTCTCTCTTGGGGTGGAGATTTGCGTATTTATTAATTGGTGTCCTGGGAGCTGATTTCATCCACAAACCCCTGTGCTCACCCAGGACTGACTCAATGGGAGAGAAATAAGGTATGGTTGGGAAGTAGACTTTCCCGGAACTTGGGGCCCACATCCTATGGTACACATGGGAGTCCAGCATGTCAGATTGAGGTAGGCTGGGCAGGGGGCCCTGGGGTCTGTAGCTACTGGGCCTCCCTGAGAAAAGGAGCTCAGGTGGACCCTTCTCACCATGCTTTCCTGCAGCATATCGACAAAGTCTTCAAACACAAGGACCTGCAGCAGCAGCTGGTGGACGCCAAGCTCCAGCAGGCCCAGGAGATGCTGAAGGAGGCAGAGGAGAGGCACCAGCGGGAGAAGGATTTTGTGAGGCTCAGGCTCTGGGGTTGGGGGGTACTGGAAGTGGTGGGTTGGGTTCTGGCTTAGTTCATAGTCAAGTTTGTATGGGAAAGGTTGCTGTCTGGCCAAACCAGGCACTGCCTCCTCGGACACCAGTCAGAGAGCAGAAAGCCTCAGTGGGTTCTGCTGTATATGGCAGAAAACACACACACCCCTCGGGGCTTCTGATGGGGTGTGCTGTTCTATCTTGGGAATAGCTCCTCAAAGAGGCAGTGGAGTCCCAGAGGATGTGCGAGCTGATGAAGCAGCAGGAGACCCACCTGAAGCAGCAGGTGAGACACTATGCATCCTGATCCTGTGCCTCCAAGGTCTCCTCACTGGGCCCTGTCCTGCGGGGAGGGAAATGGGACCCTCATTGTAGGACTCCCTTGACTGCTGTATGACCTTGCTGAGTCTTTGTTCTCTCTGGACCCGCCCAGCACCTGTGTGGTGGTGACCAGGTGGCTAGGTGAGCTCAAAGAACTTCATTCCTAGTCACAAGCATTGTGCTGCTTTTAAGGAGGTAGGGGACAAATGGTTGTTTTTAATTCTATAAATTATACTTAATTTCGGAAGAAACAGTTGAAAACTAACTAAGGCAAAATATATCACCCCAAATCCTACTTTCTGGGCTTACATAAAGGAAAATGGTATCTTGGTGGAATTGTTGGGTCAGAGGGTCAAGGATGGGTCTGAGTGTGTTGACCAGAAATGCCCTCCAGAGAAGTTCGGTCTTACCTGTGGGCTTCTTTCTCACCCAGCTTGCGCTGTACACGGAGAAGTTTGAGGAGTTCCAGAATACTCTTTCCAAAAGCAGTGAGGTGTTCACCACATTTAAACAAGAGATGGAAAAGGTAACACTGGTCTGGGCTGGGTATGGCTGCAGGGGCACAAGCTGTTTCATTCAGAATGTGGTGCCTCCCTGGGAGCTGTTTACAGTAACAGTGTGATTGAGACCAAGGGGTGGAACTGTAGGGAGGGATCACAGCCTTTCTTCCCTTTTGAGGAAGTGTCAGTGGTGTACACACCTTCCCAGTTGCCCTGAAGAAGGGACTATCTTGCTGTTTCCTGTTACTGGCAGTGGGCATTTAACTTGAGAGTGGCATAGAAGGCACTGACTGTCCTGTAATGCCTTGCCTACCCCCATGGGACTGTTCCCCACCTTGGGGACACAGATGCAGACTGCCTTGTACCCTGACCATTTCCTCTGCCTGTCATATAACCCAGATGACTAAGAAGATCAAGAAGCTGGAGAAAGAAACCACCATGTACCGGTCCCGGTGGGAGAGCAGCAACAAGGCCCTGCTGGAGATGGCTGAGGAGGTGGGCTGAGTGTGCTCTGTGGCCAGGGGTGGGGTGTGCAATTACTGAGCAAGCCATTTCCTGTAGTTCTAGCAGTGAGTGGTGAAGCTAGCAGGAGGTGGAGCTGGGCATTTCTGTCGAAGTCCAAGACGCTGCCAGCTCTCCCAGGGAAGGTGATGAGCCCAGTCATAGGCCTACAGTGGAAGCAAAAAGAAAAAATGGAAGAAAGGAGTAGGGAAAATAAGGGGTGCCAACAATGCATGTAGTTTGTATGTGGAGTGGCCCTGATCATTTGATTTTGTGGTCTGAGCTGTAAGAGAGGAAAGTAACTCAGTGCTAGAGCAGCTACTGTAGCCAGACTTGCTGAATGGCTTTGCTATTCCAGTTCATTGAACCTTCCCTCAAGATCTGTGAGGTGGATGTTATTAGACGAGTTTAAGATAAGATACGCTGAAAAGTCAAGTACTTTGCCAAGGTCTTCTGGTGTATAAATGGAGGAATACATTGTCTCTAAGTCAGACCTCTCCTCTACACCACATTGCCCTCAACTGACAGCCAGGTCTTGACATAAGCCAGCACTGTTTATTTGAAAGGGGCCAGCTTTGGACTCCAGTCTGCTTCCAGCATTGTTAAAGCGTGAATATTTTCTACCAAGTGACAGTGTGGGGTGGAGGATCGATGGCATGACACTGAAAGGCCCACTTTTTCTCCCTAGAAAACACTCCGGGACAAAGAGATGGAGGGCATGCAGGTGAAAATCCAGCGGCTGGAGAAGCTGTGCCGGGCACTGCAGACAGAACGCAATGACCTGAACAAGAGGGTACAGGACCTGAGTGCTGGTGACCGGGGTCCCCTCACTGACAGCGGGCCTGAGCAAAGGCCAGAGGAGCAGGGTTGCGAGGGGCCTGGAGCCCAAGCACCTGGCTCTCCAGGAGCCACAGAAGCTCCTTGCTGCCCTGGAGCACCAAGCACAGAAGAATCAGGCCAAACAGGGCCCCAGGAGCCCACCTCCACCACCGCCTAGGGAGCCTGGCCCTGGGGGCATGCTGGGAAGGGAGCAAGCAGCCCAGCGAGGCCTGGTCCGTGCAAGGCTCCCACTGCTAAGCAGTCCAGTGCTGAGGCCCAGGGTGCTCTGACCTGGCAGGCATCTGGCACTTTGCAGTTTGAATTTCTTGGGTCAGCTTTACGTACATATGACATGTGCTAGGCCTCATGCATTTATATGTTAAGTGTAAAACAGGCTTGCTTTGGATGGAGATGGTGTGTGTACAGATGAAGTCAGTGGCTCTTCTGTGAGCTGAAGAGTCTTAAAGAGAAGCCATCATCTGTAGCTGCCTTCACAGTGACCTGGCAGGACAAGGGACTTGAACATTTCCCTGCCTGATTTGAGGCTCAGACCCCTCCCCTCCCTGCCCTTCAGGGATCATGACAAGTGACACACCCAGGCTTTGACTGTGTTTCTCTTGTTAGCAGCATTTGGGCAGCTCTGGCTCTCCTAGCTCCCCTGGAAGCTCCTTTGCTTTTCTTAACATGGAAAAGGGTCCCCAGGCAGAGCCTTGGCAGGGCACTCAGAGCTGGTGATCAAACCATTTTCCTGCCTCGGACAAGGAATCTGGAGAATGTTTCTGTGTGGGATGATGTGCTGGTAGGGAGCCCCTTGGGCACTGCTTCCCCTGCCCTGTGGTTGTGCCAGGACCAGGCCAATGACGCTTCTCAGTAGCCTTATCATTCACAGGTGCCTCTCTAGCCTGCACAAATGATTGATGAGATCACCCAAAGGATTCTTTCTGAAGGTTCTTCTGTTTTCATTGCACATGACAGTGTTTGTAGTAAGGATCTTCTGAGGAGGGAGAAGGAGGAGTGCTCTAGCAGTGGTGCCTGGGTTCCTGGCCTCCAGTGCCCCACCACCCTCCCCACCCACCTGGCACTTTTGTCATGTTGGTGCTTAGGTTTCCTGTTTGATGAAATCAAATTGTAGTAAGAGAAAGGAAAGGGCTTCTGATGGCCTTACCAGAAGCTTACCTATGGGTTTTAATCCCGAAAGGCCACCGCCAATTCCCACCACCGTCCTCATGCAGCAGTTTCTGGGCCCCAGGAGCAACTGTCCCCGGTGGCTTTGTGAGTCTGTTTCTGCTTCCTGCCCTGTGCAGTCCTTGAGATTTGCTCTGGTTCCATTGTCCAGGGAATAAGAGCTGAGGTATGTCCTTGACATCCCACTTCTTCCTGTGTGGGAGCCCCAACTCTTGCCTGACAGCTGATGGATAAAAATGAGAACTAAATCCCAGAAATCCACAAAATGGCTGCAGATATGTGTCTGTCCCCATCCCATACCCCATATCCCCCCTCCCCTTAAATGTTACTCTGTGCTCTGAAAGTTCTGCTGGTTGCAAATTTGCCTAGGGTATTAGCCTGTCTTTATACAGGGTATTAGCCTGTCTTTATACAGAGCAATTTTCTGGAACAACAAAATGAGTCTTGGATCAGGAAGCAGGGCTCTGCTGGGCTTGGGGTATTGTAACCCTCCAGCTGGGCCTTGGCTTCAGCATAGCTGAGGGAGCCACAAACCAAGGTGGATAGGATGATTGAGCTGCTTCTCACTGTATTTTCCTGAAGCTAATTCATTATACAGGTCCTTTCATCTGTACAACTAGTCCATTCTTTCAGCCCTTAAATCCCCCGTGTAAAATAGGTTCGTGAAGAGTATTATGTACTCCTGAACCATGTTCTTACTGACCAGAGATGGCAAGTGAAAGGTACACCATTTCTCCTCTGCCCCCACAGTAGGTACCACTAATCTGCTTCAGAGTATTTCCTGCTCATCCTGGTATTTCCTCATTTCTCAAGGTTCCCTCAGCAGCCAGTATAAGTGCTGAGACCTGTTTACCATCTCTGGCTGAGATACTGCTCTCCTGTGGAGAAGTGTTTCCCAAGGTCTTTTCTTCCCCCCCCCTGAAATGCTTGTGTCTAGAATGGTCCCTGAACATGCCTCTTCCAGTTCCAGTAAGGCTCCCTCCTGGCCCCTGTGCCAGGCTGAGGTACACAAGAGCTGTCAACCCCATACAGGGTTTGCTGGGCTATGGAAGCACAGAAGAGGCAGAAGCTTCTGCCCGCCCCTTTAAGATCAGGTGGCCCACGATTGCCTGCCTCACTTTAGCTACCTCTTAAAGCCGATGGTGTTAGGGAGAAGGGGGCTGTTGGAGCCCAGTGTGGTGGGGTGGGAACTCAGCACAGCAGCCCTTTGAACCAAGTCTAGCTACTGTGGAGCTATAGTGAGCAAGGTGGCCCCAGCTGGGCTTCCCAGGTCAGAATTAATAGGCCCTGGGCATCCAGGCCAGGCTATAGGTAGGGTTCCCATTCCTCTAACTCCATTGACCAAATCTTAATCACTACAGCTGCTCTGCTTGCTCTGCTTTCCAAAGCCAGCCCAGGTACTTGAGTGCTGCCCACACCAGCCAGGCACCTGGGCCAGATGCAGGGGATGTGGCCTATCTGAAGGCCGGTGCCTTCCTCACTAGGGCAGGTCCCATGCACATGACCTCCATTCTAGGACCAAGAGCTGTGTTGGTTTCTTAGATTGCTAGCTTTTCCTCCAAGGGACCACAGCAGGTGAAGCTCACAGCACAGAGCCCTTGGCTCTGCTGACAGTTGTTTGTGTTCAGGACCTTGTCCAGCTGAGAGCTTCATGTACACCAGATTCTGAGAGGTGTCAGCAGCACTTTTTTTGTTTGCTTTCCATGAGGTTTTTGGACCATGGGCTGAGCTCAGGCACTTTTCTGTAAGAGAATGTTATGTCTGTAAAGATGGTTATTTTCCCTCCTCCACTCCATTGTGGTGGCCCTGCAGAGGGCTGACCAAGAGGCCATGGAGCTGCCCTGGTGTCTGTGGGGGAGGGCCAAGGCCTGCTGAGTTGATGCTCCAGCTGCTGCTCCAGCCTTCCTACCTTGCACAGCACAGAGGGTCACCCCAGGGACAGCCAGGCACCTGCCTGGGGGAGGGGTGCAGCCATCTGTCACTGTAACTGCTTCCCTTATGGCCTAACTTGGCCTCCCAGATTTGTTTGAAGCTGTGCTGACAGCTTTTTTTGGTCTCGTTTTGGTATTCACAACAGCCAAGGACTTGATTTTGATGTATTTTAAACCACATTAAATAAAGAGTCTGTTGCCTTATTGCTTTTTTCCTGACCTTTGTGGTCATTTGGGCTTCTGGATCCATCTAGCCATCAATGATTTGTCTGGATCTGCTGCCAAGTCTTGGGCTATGTCCTGACACCCTGCATCTTCTAAAGTGCCCTCCTTCCTTCCAGCTCAGGACACGCAGATTCACTGGAGCTGCCTGAGTGGAGCCCTTGGCAAAGTTGGCATGATGCTCATGTATATGGGAGCACCAGAGATGATTTTCACTCAGTCAAAAATTGTCCCTACCTTCTGAGGGCTCGCAGGCTGGTGAGGGGAAAAGGAATGTTTAGATATAGAGAGGGTGGTGATGCTATGGGATCAAAGAGGAGAGAGGCCCTGCCCTTCAGACAGGGAATGTGAGTGGATACCTGGAAGGGCCTATGACCCACAGGGCAGATAGAACGACAACTTCATTTAGTAACTGGTTCAGCCAGCAATGTGGGTGACTCAAGGGTAGTGGAGGAGATGAGACGGGCCAAATCACCAAGAGCCTGTGTACCAGGTGAAGGGATGTGGGCTATATCCAAAGGGCAGGGGGACCCACTGAAGGTGTTTAGGTAGGAGATAGGGTCCATGTGGAAGGCAAAAAGCAAGGACAGCAGAAATCTAGGCACATGCCAACTAAGGTCCAAATTAAGATGAGTGGCATCACTATTGGGCTGTCTGCCATGGGCAGCATCTCTTGGCACAGGTCCTCCAGGTTCCTTTCCTTTTATATATATATATCTTTTATTGATTTCAGAGAAAGGAAGGGAAAGAGAAACATCAATGATCAAAGAGAGTCATCACTGATCAGCTGCCTACTGCACGCAGGCATGTGCCCTGACCGCGAATCAACCGTGATCTGGATCCTAGGCCAACGCTCAGCCGCTGAGCCACGCCCGGCAGGTGGTCCCTTTCCTCTGATTCTGTGCATTCCTTGAATGTGGATTCTGCCTGCAGTTCTTAAGAATTAACTGGTTTCGCCCTGGCTGGGTGGCTCCATTGGTTGGAGCATCGTCCCCAAAAGATTTCGGGTTCGATTCCCAGTCCATCAGGGCACATACCCAGGTTGCAGGTTTGATCCCCAGTCAGGGTCAGGGCAAGTACGCAAGGCAACCAATAGATGTTTCTCTCTCACATTGATGCTTCTCTCACATTGATGTTCTTCTCTCTCAAAATCAGTGAAAATGTATCCCACCCCCACTCCCCCACCCCCCACTCCCCCAGCCCAAGCTCCTGTACAAGACACCCTGGATCCTCACTCGGCACCCTGTTCTCTCGGGCCCGGGCTGGGCTGGCACACAGAAATGGCCAACAAATGAGAGACAAAGTGCCCTTCTGTCCAGGCCTCCACAGGTAGATGTGTCCACACTGGCTGTAACAGTCCTCGCAGAGCCTCTGCCCCTTCCAGTCAGGGTTCTAATGGACTGATATTTTCTGTGCTGGCCATGTAGGTTCCAAAGACCCCTTGGAGGTGGTCATGGGAGGCCACCACAACTCTTGGAGCTCTAAGCAAAGCAGCTTGGAGAATAACTTCACCCTAGAGGTGCTCCTGGGCCCTCTTCCACTTTCTTAGAGGGCCCTAGTGCCACTCCAGCAGTTCTGGCAGAGGAGGAGAGGGATTTCCAGTTGTCCTCTTTGCCTATGCAGACCCCTCCCTCAGATCTCTGCTTATTGAAAAAGGCCTGAATTAATGTCTCCTTTTCGGGAGCAGTCTGGGCGGACGTTGAAAGCTCCTGGGAAAGAGCCCTGCTCTGGAGCCTGCAGAAACAGTGCCTGATCCCTCCGTAACTCTGCCCGAGACCCTGGCCTAGGGAAGCTGCCCCTGCCCAGCGGGAGGGGAAGGTGGGTGGGGCAGCTGTGCGTATTGCCCTGGGGCAGTTATGTGAGCCCGCAGGGCAGCCTGGCCAAAGAAAAGCCTGTCTCGGGTTGCAGCAGATGTTTCTCTGCGGACCTGAGCTGGGAGCCTCTGCCAGGTCTTTAAATAGCTGCTCCATTGATCCTCCTGTCCCCCATCCCCCCACCTGGGGCAGCACCCGATGCACGGGTCAGCCTCCAACAACAGCTCAGGTTTCCCTCGGGACTGCACTCAAGCGCGGTAGTTTCCATTCACCTGATGCTCCCCACCTGGGTCCCCTAGGTCTGGGGGTGGGGAAGGGGTGGGCTTGGTCCCAACTGAGTACAGCCTCCAACACTTACCAGCTCGGAGTGACTGGGTGTTATGGAAGAAGTGGTATTGCCCTCAAAAAACTATTGTTGACTGTCAGTAAAACCAGACGATGACAGTATCTTCTGTCAGGGTTGTTATGAGGATTAAATGACCATAAAGTGCTTAACAGGGGGCCTGGACCCACTTGAAAGATGGTTGTTTTCTCTTGCAGTTCCTTCCCGCTGCTGCTGCTGCTGCTGGTGCTTCTTATATGCTTTTATATATATCCATTCATATTCCCTCTCTCTGTCTTCTCCCCCTCTCCATTCTTTCTGACAAAGCCACCACCATTTTGTGAGGCTGTAGTTTCTCTCCAACACTGATGGGAACAGTGAAGGGGTTTTTAGATTGTCATCACATAACCATCGTAGTCACCTTGTTCAGGTTGGGAGGTAAAGTCATGAGAGGGACAGCATAATAAACGGGGGGGATGCTCTTCCGTCTTACCCCACCACCAGCAATAAAGGTCACTTTCTCTTTAAATGCAAATTACCTCCTGCCAGTACAGCTTCCACCCATTCGGTTCCCGGTTCCCGGGTAGGAGAGTGTTGAGGGCGGAGGAACAGACACGGAAGCATCACTCTAAACCCCAAACCTCCAGGTCAGTTTGCCCCCCTGGGGGGATGACACAGGTCTGACACTCCATTTGGGATCCCAGCTCCTGAGCTGAGCAATCCACTTGGCACAAGGGTTTGGGGGTTGACCGTGGGAAATAGATCCCAGCCCCCCCCCCCCCCCCGCAGTTCCTGGGGAACAGAGGCTCCCGCTCCAATTCTTCTATCAAGTCCCTAATTGGACCAAGCTGCAGCAGGTCTCCCCTCCACCACACCCCCTAATTGCCAGCCAGCATTGTGCCAATTTAAATGCTTGTGCCCCCAGCAGCGCCGCCATCCCAGAGTGCAGAATCAGGCTTGGTGGCGGCAGCCTGGAAGTAGCGCTGGCGGAAAGCCCCCAGAAAGGGCCCTCAGACCTCCCCGGGGAGTACCTCAACAGATCTGGGCTTACGAGCAGAGCTAGACTGGAGGCTGAACAGTGCCAGCCATAGGCCAGCCATTGTTGGAGCCAAGGCAGCCAGCTGCTGCCCACCACCCACCCCAGCTGAAGCCAAGCAGGGACTTTCTGAGTGGGGAGGGTGAAGCAGCTGGAAGCACGTCCCAGGGAACTTCTGGGAGTTTCCTGCTGTTTGAGGTTGTGGGGAGTGGGGCGGGGTGGAGGAGGAGGGGTGCCAGCATGTAAATAGGGAAAACCCCACACTGAGCCCTGCCCTGCAGGCCATGCATGCCAAGGCCTCTCCTGCTGTTACCCATCCTCTAGGGGCTAGTGCATGGTGCACCCACATCTTGATCACCTCCCATGTAGACACTCCCAGGTTTGTCAGCATCTGCCTAGGCAGTTGATAAACAGAACTCAGTTAATAAATAGAACTCAGCTTGGCTAAGACACTCCTAATCCTTTGAGCTCCTGCCAGATCATATCCACCGTCTCTCCCTCCCTCCACTTTTCCTCTGCCAGCTCCGCCCCCTCAGCTATGGGGACAGGAAACTCCAGCAGCCTCAGGAGAATCGTATCTGGTGCAGCACTTTCAGGAAGGGCTGGAGGACAGGGTGGGTCTCAGAAGATCCTTCAAATATAGATCCATGATCCTAGCAGTAGGCGGTGGCATTGGGCCCTGCCCATTCTGGACACAAGAGGAGACAGAGGCCCTGACAGATGTGAGGGGATAGTTGGAAAGTCCAGGGCCCTTCCTTTGCAGCTCTCAGGGGTTGGCGGGTAAAGGGATGACTTTGTCCCTCACAGCTCAGTGTGACTGCCTCCCACCCAGGGCCTGAGGCCCAGCCAGCATCAATGGAGGACAAGAAAAAGAAAAGGAGTCCCAAGCCCTGCCTAACCCAGCCTGCTGCAGCCCCAGGAACACTCCGCAGGGTCCCTGTGCCCACCAGCCACAGTGGCTCCTTGGCCCTGGGCCTCCCTCATCTGCCGTCCCCTAAACAGAGGGCCAAGTTCAAGAGGTGGGTACTGAAGGAAAGCAGGGCAAGGAGGGAGGGACCCTAACTCTGGGCTGAGCCCTATGGGCAGGAAGGTAAAGGGGGCCTTATCTTTAATTGATGCTTTCCCTGGGGTTGCTGCTGAGAATCCAAATGTTCAGACCTAGTCCCTACCCTCAAGTGGGTGGGGAAGAGGCCAGGTAGGTCACAGTGTGATGATGCACCTCAGTGCAGGGAGTGAGCAGCACTGCCTGCCAGGAAGTGAATCAAAGAAAACTGGTGGGTACACTGGACAGGGAAAATGTTCTAAGGGGCTTGCCTAGCATAAGTATGAAGAAAAATACTTCCTGGAAGGTTCTGGGTACCACAGGTAGTTTGGTGGCCCTGGAGTGTCATGGGGGAGGAAATGGTGTACAATTTGAATTATTTGCTTAATTTTTAAAATTAAATTTATTGGGGTGACATTGTTTAATAAGATCATGTAGGTTTCAAGTGTACATTTCTATGATACATGATCTGTATATTGCATTGTGTGCCCACCGCCCAAAGTCAAATCATCTTCCATCACCATATATTTGGCCCCTTTTACCCTCTCCTACCTACACCCCACCCCCTTTCCTCTGGTAACCACCCTACTGTTGTCTGTGTCTATGAGTTTCAGTTTTATATCCCACATATGAGTGAAATCATATGGTTCTTAGTTTTTTCTGGCTGACTTATTTCACTTAATATAATATTCTCAAGGTTCATCCATGGCTTATTTTTTTTTTATTGGGAATCTGCATCCTACCCTATAACATGTCCATGTGTGTTCTCCAACTGCTGTGTTTCCCTATGGCTTTGATACCCTTTGCCTCAGGGGCATGTTTAGGGACAGGCACAGTGGGTGTAGCTGAAGTTCAGGACTGGGGCAGGAATAGGAAGAAATGCAATTGGAGAATGGGTTTGGGGGTGGGGGCAGGGCTGGGAAGGTCTGTAAGTGTCATCCTGAAGGCAATGGAAAATTCAGTTTTTAAAGGTCCTGGCCAGGTAGCTCAGTTGGTTAGAGTGTTGTCCTGATACACCAAGGTTGCAGTTGGATCCCCGGTCAGGGCACATACAAGTATCAACCAATGATGCATAAATAGGTGGAACAACAAATCAATGTTTCTCTCCTTTCCTCCCTCTCTCTAAAAATAAATAAATAACTTTTTTTAAAAGTTTTTAAATAGAAGAAGGGCAGAAAGATATTTTGGGGAAAGGTAAGATGGCTCTCATGGCAATAAAGGAGTAACTGTCCCCAAATTCACTGAGGACCAGTGAGGACAAGTGATTCACTCAAGGTCACAGGAGGAATGAATGGGGGCTCAGACAAGAACCCAGGAGCCTCCTTTAAGGCATAGCTCTGGCTGTATCATTGGCAGAAAAATATTTACTTTGACTTCTTACCCTCACCCCTCCTCACCCGTTCCCTTCCCTTTACCAATCCTGGTGCCCAGCTCAGGGTCAGAAGAACAAACATCCATTTATGTTGGTAAGTGGATAGGAAGATTAATTAGTACATAGACAGATGGCACAAAAGACCTGGGGTATCTGGCTGCCCCCACCCTGTGACCTTGGTCATGTCCACCTAGGGTAGGCAAGGAGAAATGCCGCCCGGTGCTGGCTGGAGGTGGGAGTGGCTCTGCAAGCACCCCCCTGCAGCACTCGTTCCTGACTGAGGTGACTGATGTTTATGAGATGGAGGGGGGACTGCTAAACTTGCTCAATGATTTCCACTCAGGCCGGCTGCAGGCCTTCGGTGAGTCCTGGGAGCTGGGCTTAGAGGGTATGTGGGTGGGGCTGGAGGGCCTGGTCTCTGGTGGGGCTGGAGGGCCTGGTCTCTGGTGGGGCTGGAGTCCCAAAGTCGCTCCCAGGGCTCAGACTGGGGCTGTCCAGGGAAGGAATGCTCCTTCGAGCAGTTGGAGCATGTGCGGGAGATGCAGGAGAAGCTGGCCCGGCTGCACTTCAGCCTGGACGTGTGTGGGGAGGAGGAGGAGGAAGAGGAGGAGGAGGAGGAAGACGGGGTCGCTGAGGGGCTGCCTGAGGAGCAGAAGAAGACCACAGCTGACCGCAACCTGGACCAGCTGCTTAGCAATGTGAGTCAGGGCTGGGTGCTTTGATTCCTGGGGGCATGAGGGCGTGGGGGAGGTACATGTTCCAAGGCCATTACTGGCCCCTGGGTGAAAAGCTGGGAGTGCATGAAGCTAAGAGCTCTGGGCTCCTCAATCCCCACTAAAAGATGGCACCCAGAATATCTGGGGTTTGGCTTGGTGCCTCTTCTAACAGGAACTTCTCTTTCTCTCTTGACAGCTGGAAGATCTTAGTAATTCTATGTATCCTTTCCAGGGCGGACCTGTGTATGTGTGTATGAGCCTCCCAGAGATATCAGTTTCCTCTTCCCTACCACCGTCCAGGACTATTTACAGATAGCCAACATCCCCACACTCTGATGTCCCACTAAGTCAGAATTAGGCGCGTACTGACCCCACCCAGGAAAAGGAGTACAGGAAGAATTTCCCAAATATTAAGAGGAAGGTGGTTGCAGGGAATATATTTTACTTACTTCTCAAAATCTTTCCAAGTACTTTAGCTGACACCAATCCATGGCAAAGCTTGTCTAATGTCTTCCTACCCTTTCAGCACTCAACAGTTATTTTCACTGATTTAGATGATCTCCCCACCTTGTCCTGGTCCGAAATAGTGCCGGCGCACACACCTGTATGATCTAGATTAAAAAGAATGGAGTGAGCCACCTAGCGAGAAGGGCAGGTGAGGACTGCAACCCCAGAGTCCCTTGTGTAGCTCCTTTCGCAGTTGGGGAAACAGCCTTTCCACGATGGGAAGAAAGGGCTGGAAAGAATGGAGTCCAAAGTATCCAGTCCTTGACTGACACAGACAGAAGTTGCACCTGGCCGAGAATGCGGAGCCTGAGGAGCAGGCAGCTGTATAGGTGTAGGACCCAGACTGCCCGCCCTCGTTTCCTTCAAACTGTGACTTTTTACGGACTCGATTGCTTATTCTGCGGCCCCCCAGGTGCTATGGGGAGGGGGGCATTACATGGAATTAAACCAGAAAGAAAGAAAGCGGCTCCGTGTCCTCCCTCCCCTCACTGCGTCTTTACTCTGCTAGGGCGCCGGCCCCGGTCCCGGCAGACACACCCCTGCACAACACACTTCTGGTTTGGAAGGTCCAGCCGGTGGAGCCTCAAATCCCCCAAGCGGCTAGGGGGTGAAGGCCCACGCCAGGGGCCTCCAGCTCCGGGTGGTGCGCACGGTTGCCGTGGAGACGGTGGGGCGGGGCCGGCGCTCGCCAGGGGCGGGGCGGGCTAGTGACGCACTAGGTAGGCGCCGCGGCAGCCGGCGGGCAGTTGACGCGGGATGGAGCGGGAGCAGCTGCTTCGGAAGGTGGCGGTGCTGCAGGTACCGGGCGGGCGGGCGCACATGATTACCCCCATGGGATCTCGAACTGGGACCGTGGGCCCGGATAAGGCTTTCACGTTTAGTTACCTACTCGCGTGCCCACCTCTTGAGATACCGACCCACTCCCACCACCCTGAAGGCTGGAACTCACGGATCCCTACGCACTCCCACCACATGCTCATGCAGGATCATGGAGATGGTAGGAAGGGGTCCTTAAATCGAAGAGAGGGATCCAGTCCAACGTACTCCCTTGAAGCCCGGAAGTCCCAGCGCACAACGTCACCTATCCTTTCCCGGTGGCCGGGTCCCCTCTGGCAGCCACTGGGATGACCTCCCCAGGAGAATCCCTAAAGATGCCTCCACTTTTGCAGTGATGAGGGTTTCCTTTCCGCTCCTTTTCCACATCAGGCCTGCGTCCGAGGTTTCCTGGTCCGACGCCACTTCCAGAGTCTACGGGCTGAGTATGAGGCTGTTGTACGAGAGATCGAGGGTGATCTGGGCACACTACAGTGGAATGAGGGCTGGATTCCCAGGCCCCAGTTTCTCCCACAGGTAGTACACACCCCAGGGGGAGAAGGGACCTGGGTAGGGGATTCAAAAAAATGGTAGACCACCCTTCCTGCTGACAAGCTTTTCTCCATGGAAGAGGCAGCAGACTTACCTCCTCACACCCCAATCCTGAATCCCCACCAACTTGTGAGCTAAATCATGGCACCCAGATACTTAAAGGGTTTAGCCCTGGGGCACTCATACCTCTGACTGATTTCTCAGAAGGCAAAAACTCATCGGACCTGGAAAGCCGGAGAGAGGGTACCAAAGCCAGAGCAGGAACTATGGAGCTGCTTCCCATGTAAGGAGCCTGAGAAAGAGGCCATCCGGGAGAAGATGATGCTGAAGTCAGGAGAGAGCTCAGCAAACTCAGAAAGTCTTCACTGCAGAGATGACAGCCCCTGGCTTCAGGATGAGCAGAGCAGGAAAACCAGGAAACCCAGCCAAGAGGAGACCAGAGATATGTCAAGGATGGAGAACCCAGGTACCTTGCTGCCTAGATCAGGGCAAGCCCCTGACCCTCTCTGGACCTCCGCTTTCCCCCCTTAAAAGTGAAAGGCTTTTCCTAGATATGCTGCATCCCTATCTTCCTTCCTTCTGCCTGGTTGAGGGAAACTCATGGGTGGGCAGGGGAAGGGTGCCAGGGTCTAATGCTAGGCCATTGCCCAGTGTTTACCCCTCAAGGCTTTCTCCCTTCTTCCCCCGTCTTCACAGAAGCTGCAGGTCCAGGACTGCCCCACGGCCCGACTGAGCTCCAGGAGCTCCAGTACCGCCGCAGCCACTTGGCCATGGAACTGCTGTGGATACAGCAGGCCATCAATAGCCGTAAGGAGGTAGGCACTAACTTGGAGCCCTTTGTGCACATTTAGAGCCAAGGGTGGCAGTTAGGGGAAAGCCTCCTGCCATACCCATGCAGGCCTGCCTAGTACAGTGTCTTTTCTCTTCCCCAACAGTACCTAATTCTCAAACAAACAACACTGAGATCCCCAGAGGCGAGCCTAGACCACAGGGGACAGGCCTGTGAGAGAGCTGGGTCACAGCCAGGTCCACCACTGGAAGTCCAGTGCTACAGAGATCAGACAACTGGAGAGCAAGACCATGAGGATGACTCTTACTGGAGGCTCAAATCACCACCTCACATTTCCCCAGAAAGACTGGCCACTACAGATAAAACCACTGCTGGGGCCAAGTACAGAGACCCATGCTGCAAGAAAGTTGGACCACAGCTGCCCATACCATCAGATAACCAGGCCATAGAGAACAGGCTCACCAAAGAGCCACACCATGGGGAACAGACCTTTGGAGGGACCTGCCTGCAGCTGACAAAAATGGAGGACCAGACTCCCAAAGGCCTTAAACCTAAAGGACACTGTTCTGCAAAGGCCAGAATACAGCTGCCCACACTCTGTGCGGACCCAAATATTGAAGATAAGTCTCCCAAAAGGACAGACCACAAAGAGCCTGATTGCCAAAGAGGTAGGCCACAAGAATTGGGCCTCTCAGAGAACCGTATCATCTGGGATGGGCCTTTGGCAGAACATAGTAGTCTGGATCTCTGGAAGACTAAACCACCCAAGGGCCAGACTCCCAGTAATAAAAGCTCCAGAGATAGAGCTTCCAATGAGCCTAGCTCTGAAGGATGGAAAAACCAGAGGACTGGACCATGGAGATCAAAGCCACCTGAGAAACTGTCTTTTACAGGGTCAGACAGCATAGGAGAGAACCACTGGAGGGGCAGGCTGTGGAAAACAGGGCCACCAGGCTAGACCCTGGGGAACCAGGGGGGGCTCAAGTTCCAAGGGATGGTATGAAAGGGCAAGGAGACAGGTCCTCATCCTAGCTCCCAGGTATGAGCTCTACCTCCTGCCCCTGGCCATTGGTGGCCAGTGTGGCCAAGAGAAGCTGGAGCAGAGAGTTGGCACCAGTACAGGGAGAGGGAGGATACTTTTTCATCCTCTGCCTGTGGCTCAATTCAAGTTTCAGGACAGGGGAGTTACCTGAATAAGTAAAGTGGGAGACCTGATGGAAAATAAAGGTTTTTCTTTGATATTGAGCCCGGTTGCATTTATTTTCTGCCTGTAGTTAGGACACTTGGCCTTCCTGTCACTGCCTACTGGCCTGGGGCGTGTGCCCCAGAGCTGGCTGGGAACAGACCAGCCATCATTGGGAAACAGCCTCCAAAGCTGATCCTCCTTTGAGCTCAGCCCTTGGGCTGAGAGTGGCAAGGAGGTTCTGAGAAGTCCTCCCTCTACCCAGTATTGGACCATCTGTATTTCAGTGTGATCTCTGCCACTGCCTCTCTCACTCAGCCCCAGCATCTTCCTTCACATACAGTGTTCACACCCTCTGTACTCTTTTGAGGCCCCACCAAGGGCAGATTGAACAAGATCCTGAATGGAGATAGATGTTCCTGCTGAGGCTCTCCCTGCATTCCTGAGTGAGAGGACAGGCCTCCACTTCTGATTGGCACTGCTCCCAGGCCTGCCTTAGTTGCCTGGCAACAGCTCTGCGTCTCTAGCTGAGAATACACTATGGCAGCCAAGAGGGTAGTGGTGTACCGGAATGGGGACCCTTTCTGCCCAGGCCGCCAGCTGGTGGTCACTCAACGCCGCTTCCCTACCATGGAGACCTTCCTTAGTGAGGTAACATCAGCTGTGCAGGCCTCAGTAGCTGTTCGTGCCCTGTACACGCCTTGTCATGGCCACCCTGTCACTGCCCTGGCCGACCTGCAGAACGGAGGGCAGTATGTGGCTGCTGGCTTCGAACGATTCTGCAAGCTGCCGTGAGTAGGCTGGGGCTAGTCAAAGAGCCTGGGGAGGAAGGTAACAGCAATAGCAATAGCACATGTTCAGTACTTACTATGTATGTGCAGACAATTGATATGGTATAAATGCAGCAACCTTATGAAGGGGGTGGTCTTGTCGCCATTCTTTAAAAGGATAAATTTAGACCGTAAAGTTAGGTAACAAGTAACAAATAGTGGAGCTACAGTTTGAGTTGAAGTCTGACACGTTTATGCCCATCACAGCCAGGACCAGCCTGAGAAGGAAAACAATTCTGCAGGCTAAGACCCTTTTACCAAAGGCTCTTCCTGACTGGATCCTCTCCCACCACCAAACACTAAATTCATCCATCACTCCACCCTGCTGTGTGAGGCATCCCGTGCTCTGCATTAGGCTGGGGTCATCCCCCTTGGCAGGGTGGAGTGGTGCCTTCCAAGATGAGAGAAGAATTTGAGTATCAACTTCCAACTAAGATCTGGCTTCCAGGTCCTATTCCGCTCCCAGCTGAAGTTACTTGCTGTAATTTAAGGAGCAAGGGATTGGGCACTAGAGAGAATCAGAATCAGGGCTTTGTCACTTCTTTGTTACTTTAGGTGAGTCACTTAACTTTGAGTTTCATACAGAATGAGAGAAAACCACCTACATCATGAATGAGAAATTTTCTGAGATACAGTAGAATGCTTAATGAGCTAGTTTCTCTCGACCTTTAATCTTATGGTTTGTGTCAGCCTGACTCAGGACACTAAGACAGCTTCCAGGTGCCAACATCTGTTTCTGGACTGAGATGATTGAGACTGTTCCAATGGGACGGGATGGCTGGTGAGCTGCTCCAGCCCTGAACTTGAACTCTGGCAGCTACCCTGTATGACTGTGTGACCTATGTCCTTTCAGCTATTTGCCCCCAGGAAGGAAGGATCTAGGTGAGAAAGGCAACAGATTACCGGTAAGTCTTCACCCCTCTTGGGATTGCCCCCAATTTTGTCTGGGAAACCAGGGACCCTGGAAAGGGGAGGACCTGCCAGTCCCATAGGGAGAGTCTCCACACCTGGAACAGCTGCTATGCTTCCTGGGTGTAAGATTTCAAGGCACTATCCCTTGCTCCTTTCCCAGCCTTTCACTCGATCTCCAGGCTGTGATCCCTAAAGGAAAGAGGAAGCTGTGAAACACATGGGGTAGGGGGTGGTTAGAATGTGATTTAGGGAGTTAGAAGCACCCTTTGATGAGGGTATGACCCCCTCTCCTGCCCCAGTCTGGTTCCTTTCCCTCACCCTACCCACCTTGGACTGACCCACCCCTAACCAAAGACCTCAACTCTCATCTGACTTGGGTTTCAGTGTTGTCCCGTGACTCAGCACCCAGGTAATGGGGCCCTTGGATGGAGGCTACCTACAAGTTCCTCCTGCTATATCCAGTAAGTGCTGGTGTTGGGAGCAGGGGCATAGATTTTTGTTTCAGTGAAACCAAGAAAATGTGTGTGGGTTTGTTTCAGGAGCCCCTGGGCCCTGGTGGGGATATAAAAAGTCCAACATGCTTAATGGGTGAAAATGGACCAATGCGCTGGTTGGTTCTTAGACCATCTTCTGACTCCTGTGCAGCCTTCTTTCTTTAACACATAGGAAGTTCTGGGGACCCTTCCCCATACCAGGCTGCTCTTTGTCCCAGTGTGTTCAGGAATGGGGACCTGTTAAGTCCCCCATTTGGCCTGAAGCTGTCCCAGGCTGCCAGTGAGGACTGGGAAACAGTGTTGAGGCTCCTGACCGAGAAGGCCGAATTACAGAGTGGAGCTGTGTGCAAGTGAGTATGGGGACTGGGGAAGCCCAAAAGTCTGCTAAGGGAGTGTCCTTCCTGGTTTTGGCCGTCCTTGAGGATGAAAAAGCAAAAGGAAAGCACATTTCCCCAAATGGGATTTCCTTCTGTACCACAGGGAGAGGCCCCTCTAGCCCAGCTCTTGGAGCCAGGGCAGAGCCTAGGTGACTGGCCCTGGTGCCTGGAGGACCAGTGGCCAAAGAGTACCTTGGAATAGCTGTACCCACCCCCTCACAGTCTGCCGAAGAGGCATACGAAGAGGCATCTTTTCCAGTGGCCCTTATCCGCTCACCTCTCCCTCCTAGACTCTGCACCCTGGAGGGGCTCCAGCTGTCAGCAAGAGCAGCTCTGGTGAGTGGCCGCTACTATGTGGCTGTTGGAGAAGATGAGTTCAAGGCCCTCCCCTACCTGGAGCTGCTGGTGCCCAGCCCCTCACTGCCCAGGGGCTGCTGGTATGTATGTGTGCAGTGGGGGGTAGCTGGTTAGAGCAGATTAAACCACCCTGACCTCATGCTTCCTCTGCTTACTACAAGTCTTCTTTTTCGTTGCAGGCATCCTCCAGACCCAAAGTCTAGGCCCCACAAGCAGGCGGTAGGTGATGTGTGAGGCCAAAGGAGCTTGGGGGAAGGAAGGAGAGTGACTGGCTGACTCCTCCTCCAGCTCAGGCTCTGCCCTTATCTCACTGCATCCTCTCAGTAATCTTGTGAAAGAGTGGTTATTATTCCCATTTCAGGAGAGATTGAAGTTGAAAGGAGTGAAGTAATTTGTTCAGGGTGACACAGTTATTGAGGTGTAAGGGCCAGAGCAGAACCTGGTCTGAAAGTCAGCTCATCCAGGCTCTCTGAAGATCTTCAGGACTCTGACTTCCTGGACCTAATGCCTTCTCACCAGCTTCAATGCTGAGAGAGAGAAGTTGCATATCTGGTACAGCAAGATCCAGAGGAGCTTATTTCCCATGAGATGAGCCAGTGAGCATCAGATGGGGTGTAGGGAGGCATGGCCTGGTTTCCATGGGCTTCTTGAGTGCCAGGCACAGGCTGCTCTGTCCCCAAAAAGGCAGCCTGATGGGAAGAGGGAGCAGGGGAGGAGAATGCAGGCTATGAAGATGGACAGCATCTCCTCTCCAAGCTCCCACAGGCACCAAGGGCATTCAAGCCTGGACTGGGAGCAGAGAAAGTAAGAACAGCCAGTGCCTGTGACCCATGCTCAGTGTCCCCTCTACAGGCCCATGGCCACAGGGCACAGGAAACCCAGTCGTCTCCAAAGGAACCAAGCCAAATTGAGCGATCTGCTTTCTATGCCAGACCCCAGCAGGCTACTCAGCCAAGAAGCATGCTCCCCACTCTCTCATTCCCATCAGGTGAGGGGCCCCAGGACCCAGGCCCTTCTCAGCCACCTTCTCACTGGGACATGGCATGGTCCCTGTTTTTGTGGGGATGGTCCATGGAGCAGAATGCTAGCCCTGACCTCAGCAGAACTTTCTCCCATGTGCATATTCAGTCCCTCATCTCTCTCTCTCTCTCTTTTAATCCTCACCCGATATGTTTTTTATTGACTTTAGGGAGAGAGAGAAAAAAACATTGATGTGAGAAACATCAATGGGTTGCCTCCTGTATGGGCCCTGATTGGGGATCAAACCCATAACTTAGATATGTGCCCTGACTGTGAATTGAACCCGCAGCCTTTTGGTGTACGGACAACACTCCAACCAACCGAGCCCCCCGGCTAGGGCCAGTCCCTTGTTTCTTTACAGGGACTTGGCATATGGAAAGAAGCCCATGGAAACTCAAAGAAATGAGTGGGATTCGGAAGGGATGGGGTTGGGGGTCAAAGGCTGCTTCTGAACTACCCTGCCATTCTCTGAGGTAATGAGGAGCAAGGCTCAGGGGAGGGGAAGGAGCTGGTAGAGAAGGTCAAGGGAAAGAATGCTGAGGGCTCCTCAGCCTGGGTATCAGCCGATGTTATCCCCCTCATCAGGAGTCAAGGGAGTATATGGGGCTCCCCACCCAAGGAAGGAGACAGAAGGGGCCCAGGAAGTAGCAGATGATGAAGACACCTGGACAGAGGAACCCTTGGATCAGGTGGGCTGGGGCTGGAAGCAGTATGTTGGGACAGGTGGAATTCTGAGGTGAACAGAAACTGTCAGCCCTGGGTCCCAGGAACAGTTCTTCCCCGTGTCTGTGAGCAGATCTAACATCTCAGAGCCCCACTTCCTACCTTGTTAAATGAGAGGGCAGATCCTAATTCCTAAAAGTCTCTTCCTTTCCTGGGATTGGGAAACTCAGCTGAGGGCTGGATGCTGGACATGGGATGCTAGTGGCTCCGCTCTCTATGGCCTTCCTCCTCCTCCAGATGACAGCTCAGATAGTGGAAGAGGCCGTGTCCCTGGAAAACCAGCCTGGGGCTGGGGCAGTAATCTCAACCTCAGCCCCTGCTCTACTATCTTGAGAGCAGCAGCCCCAGCCAGGAACTGGGGACCACCACTCTGCAGCCCCCAGCAGCCTGTTCCAGAGGAACCAGTGACTCCCCGGGGCTCACAGGGTATGCTTCAGCCCCCTCAGACACTCCCCATTCTTCTGATCTAAACCCACAGCCCAGTCTTCCTTTGCTCTCTGAGCAGAGCAATCCTAGCCACAGAGGCCATTTCCTATGGGGTTCTCTGGCCAGAGAAACGAGTAGCCAACTGAGCTTGGGAGAGATCACAAACTGGGGAGTGGGTCTGTCACAATAAAAGAATACTTACTAATGTCCGTCTGTTTACTATATATTTATTACAGGCTACTACTCACCAGGCATTGCACCAAATGCTGGAGTTAGGCAGTGCTGGGGCTCACAAGTGTCTGTTTCAGACGGGCGGTACAGTTGAGGATTTCCACCCACCTCATGGGTAGGACATGCAAGGCTAACAGCTCATCTCCCCTACATCTGCCATTCTGAGGCACCTTCCTCCCCTCAGTTCGCCCCCACTGCCAGCCAAGGCTTTCTGACAATCCTGGAGGCCTCCTGTTTGCATTTCTGGCTTGAAGATGAGCTGGCCCTCTCTGTGCAACTGAGGTTCTGCAGTCCATCCACCCTGCTGCTGTGATAGTCCAGATCAGGCCATAGTGATAGTGTCTGGGCAGGGGGCCTAATGTGACAGCAGGAAGAGAGCTGCTGGGGCCGAAAGGTTGCTGAGGTTGAGTGTGAAGTCTCCTGTGCTAAATCCTAGCTGTTGAACAGCTCTTGAAAGTTACAAAACGCTTTCACTCTTATTCTCTTATTGTGATCCACAAGGTAGTGATTATCCCCATAGATGAGGAGGAAGCTGAGTGGGGAAGTGCTAGGTCCACCTGCTCACTACCTGCACCTCATGGCCCAAGGGGCTTCCTGGAGAGAGCAGAGCTGGAGGGTGGCGTTGGCTCACTCAAAGGGTAGACAGTTGTCCCTGGGTCTTGTTCACTGAGCTTGTGATGCAGAGTGTAATTCCTGCTATGGTGAGCACCATGCCTGCAAGTGTTCCTGGGATAATGGGTAGAAATTGAGGGGCCCTGAGCCCAGCCATACCAGTAAGAGCTGGTGCAGGGATGGGGGAAGGTCCTCTCCTCACCCGCCCATGGGAGATGGCTCTGGGAAGGAACTAACCCAGGGGTGTTCAGGTCCAAGTAGCTGCTTCTCACACCTACAGTGGCCTGACTTACGTTTTCCACCAATGTCTTCTCCAAGGAACTTCCCGACAATCAGTGTGAAGACAATGGACAGAGAGTTACTGATGGGCACAGCTAGGGTTAGATCTGAGTGATAAGATTGAAAAGAATCACTGAGATGCAAAAAAATGTCTTTCTAAGCACATAACACTTTCATTTCATCATCAAGACAGCCTTTTTTTAAAAAATTGATTTTTAGAGACAGAGGAAGGGAGAGAGTAAAACATCGATGTGAGAGCGAAACATCGATTGGCTCTCCCTTGCACACACACCCTACAAGAATGGAGCCCACAACCTGGGCATGTGCCCTGACCGGGAATCGTACCCACAACCCTTTGGTGCACAGGACGGGATGACGCCTAACCAACTGAGCCACACTGTCCAGGGCTAGACAGCCTTTTTAAAAAATAAATAAAAAAGGTATCTCATTACCCCATTTCCCAGATGAAGTCACAGTAAAGCTCAGGATTCAAATCCAGTTCTGACTCCAAATTCAGTGCTCCCTCAGGATTCCAGCATGAAGACCTGAACTACAAAGTCTGGGACCACCCTGGTTTGCTGATAAGTATAAGATCTTTGCATTCAAAGAGAGCTCCTGAGATCTCAAGGACATCTGGACGGACAGGCACCCAAAGCCCAAAGGATACAGCAGAATGACTGCAATACCAAACACAGCCACCATTTATTAAGCATATATTATGTGCTAGGTGCTTTGAATACATATCTCATTTAATCTCCACAACAACACTGCTTTGCATAGATAAAGGAAACAAAGGGTCAAAGTCACATAAATTGAGGCAAATTGAGGATTTAAACCAAGACCTGCCTGACTCCAAAGCTGTACCCTTACCGAACTAATGGATATGAACAACCCAAAACAGCAGGTCAAACACATTGTTTCTGTTTAAGCTCAGGCCTTGTGGAGTTAAAGAAGAGAAAAAAATATCAAAGGTAGGAGGCCAGGTACCTGCTCAGGACAGGCCTCACAGGGCTGGGCCTTAGGTGGAGGTCACCATAGCCCAGGATCTATTCCTTAGTTTTGAATTTCCAAAGAACTGACTCCCAATAAACAAACTTGAAAAAGACTAACGGAGTTAACAACACAGTTAACTTAAAAGGTATTACACTTAAGTTTTGTACACTTGCTAAGAGGGTAGATTTCATGTTAAGTGTTCTTACCACACACATACCAAAATAAAACAAAACACTAAGCTGAGTTACTTGTTTACAACAAAACTCACAACAGCCAGGCAGACTGGGATGCTCATGTGGGTTCCTCAGTACATTCTTTCCCAGCACTCCCAGGCCTCACCTGCTTCAGTTAGAGGAAAGGAGTATCTCGCTCCTCATCCCCTCCCAGGCCCCACCATAGCTGGCATTACCCATCCAAGAAACTGACACAACTCCTACTACTCAGAGCTACTTCCTTAAGTTTACATATCTCCCACTGAATGCCACTGCTGCTGAGGACTGGTCTGCAACAGTAGATGAGAGAGGGAAGCAACCGGTTAATGGAAGAGCAAGGGCACTGGAGTGAGGCAGACATCGGTTTCCCTATGGAATCTTGGTTAAGTCATTCAGACACTCTGAGCCTGTTCCCCATGTGTAAAACAGTGATAGCAAGATAACATCTCCTTACAATAGGGTTGTTGTAAAATGAAATATGATAATGCATGTAGAGACCCTGGCTGAAGAAGATGCTTAATAGTGACCACTGTTCTGAGGATTAGATGGGTGGGTGTTAAAGGATAGAGGTAGAGTAGGTGGTGAGAACAGGATCCTAAAGCTGCAATTTGCTCAAAACTTGGTAAACGGGGGAGGGGGGGGGGGCAGGCCAGGCGTGCCTCAGTGGTTGAGCACCAACCTGGGATCCAGGAGATCGCATTCGATTCTGGGTCAGGGCACATGCCCAGGTTGCGGGCTCGATCCCCAGTGGGGATGTGCAGGAGGCAGCCAGTCAATGACTCTCTCTCATCATTGATACTTCTGTCTCTCTCTCTGAGCTCCCTCTCTGAAATCAATAAAGATATATCTTTAAAAAAAACAAAAAAGCTTGGTAAATGGCTAAGTACTGTCAGCTGGCGAGAGGGTTCAGCATTCTTGGGACACAGGGAGTGCCATAGGCTTTCAAACTTTCTTTTAAAGGAAGCATTATGAGAAGCCCAAAATGTAAAACAGATGAAAGTAGAGTGACTCTAGCTGAAGCCAAGGTGGCAGGTCTGGAGGTTGCCTAACCCTCACCCTCCCATGGTTTCTGAGGGGTTCCCCAAAACTATTTGGGGCCCAAACTCCCCTCAAGTCCCTGGTGGACCTGGGTAAACCTCCAGGAGAGGTGAAGCTACAGCAGAGGGACGTCTCATAGCAAAGTTTAAAAGCATAAACTTTAGGTAACATACAGCTTCAAATCCTTCTACACTGACATGCTATGTAGGATTTAAAATGAAACAAGTTGCAAAATGAACCTTCCTTTTTCCTCTGCTGCTGCACAAAACTGCCAGCTTCAAACCGACCCTAGTACCTGGCACTGTACTGACAACCAGCCTGCTGTGCCCTACAGCTCAGAGAAGAGGGTGAGAAGACAGAACCAGAGACAGTGGGCTCTCCTTCACTCGTGGAAACAAGGTGTTGCAGGCACCCTCCTCAAAGTGACTCATGAGTGGCTTCCACCACTAAGCACAGCAGTTCTAAGGCAGAGACCCACCTGTTGATGCCAAGGTGAAGTAGTAGAGAAGGGAGCCACACTGGTTGAGGAAAAAGGGCACCAGGTACTGGAAACAGAAGAAATCCAGTCAGTGTGATTGCTTGACTGAGCAGCACTGCCTTCTTTGAGCTTCTAGCTATGCCTTTCCTTGGAGGGAGGAATAGCTATAAGGACCCAGGGACCACTAAGCCCTCTGAAAAGGACTCTTCCAGGGCAGAGGGAAAGCTACTGACTAAACTTTATGCCTTTGCCCTGAATGCCCTCTCCCTCAGCCCTGCTAGTTCCCATCCTCCCCATCCTGCAAGGCCCTGAATGCCAATGTCACTCCCTCCAAGCCCTTCCCAGTCCCCTCACTCCAGCCTCCTTCCTCTGAACTCACACAGCACTTTATCTGTACCTCTCTTAGCCCTTAGCCCTGAGAGGTGGTTGTGTCTGTTTTATCTTTCACAAACCTAGACTAGCAGTGCTGGGGTCGGAGGTAATTCCCCATAGCCTTCTTTATCCTTCCTCCTCCCTCTGGAAATGTCTGTTAAATCACCATAATAAAGTATCAAATAGCAGCCATAGATCGAGCACTAATTATGTACTAGGCCCACCTCACTTAATCTTCACAGCTGCCCTATAAGGTGGTTCCATTATTACTCCCATCTTACAAATGATGAAACTGAGGCTCAAAGGAAGACAAGTGATTTATCCAAGAGGTTCTAGTTGGTCAGCGGAGAGGCGTAGATTCTGACCCAGACCTATTTGACTCCAGAGACCAAATTCTTTTTTTGTGTGTGGTGTTTTGTGTGTGTTCTTTCCTTTGGGAAACCAAATTCTTAGCGGCTACCCTCGAGAGGTCATTCACAGACGCACCTCAATATTCAGGAAGAGAGTCTTCATTTCCTGCAGCAACTGCCGGACCCAGGTCCGCTCATGAACGTGCTGCAGGCGGGAGGAGGCCCGCTTCAGCAGCGGCTGTGTGCCACCCCACAGAGCGGCCACGAGCACCAGAGCCAGCACCTGCCCTGGAAGACAATGCGAGTGACCCTCTCCCCGCCACCAAACCGCCGCTCGCCGGCCCCAGCCACCTCCAGTCTCCCATTCCTAGCTAACCGCCCCCACGCCCTGGGTGCCACTGGCGGGTAGGGCAGACCCCGGAAGGCTGGGGAGATGGATCCAGGAGCCCAGGACTTGGAGTCGTAGCAAGGGTCTGAGTTAGGTGATGAAAGTGGAGAGTAGGACATGAACCCTGGGGTAAGGGACTTGGGGAGTGGGAGGGGGTGGGTGCGAGAAGCCCACGAAGGAGATGGGGCGCCTACACACCGAGAGACGCCGCCATGGCAACGCCGCTCCTTCCACTTCCGGGAACGAAAGGGCGGAGACCCATAATCCGGAAGTGGTGCAAAGCCTGTTCCGGTCCTCCTCACGTTGCTTCTTTCCCGGCGTCACCGCAGGGATGGTGAGTTCCACTGAGTTGGAGGTTTTGCCGTGGGGGGCCCGGGCCCGGGCAAGGGCCGATTCTGGGCGCTGACACTCCCGTCCTGTCCCCACAGAAGCCGATCCTGCTGCAGGGCCATGAGCGGTCCATTACGCAAATTAAGTACAACCGCGAGGGAGACCTCCTCTTCACCGTGGCCAAGGACCCTGTGAGCGTCGTCCGGAGGCCGGGCGGGCGGGACTCTTCAGAGGGGGCCCGGGAGGGGGCGAGTTCCTTTTGCCTCGGTGATGGGTGGACAAGCCAGTTTTGCCGCGAGCGGAGAACCAAAGAGCTCCCCATTCTAAGAAGTGGGGAATGACCAATCAGGGGGTGGTGGGCGAGAGCATTCTACTGGGAAAGGTGGGATAGAACTCTGTTGGTAGAAGAAGGGAGTAGCTGGGAAGAAGAAAAGCAAGAGACCATTGTGGAAGTGGGGCGGGACGAGAGTCAGTTCGTCAGGGAACGGGAGAGGCGGGGGGGGGGGGGGGGGGGGGACGACGACACGACATCATTCTGGAGAATAGAACTATTCTACCAGGATAGGGAAACAGACCATTTCTAGAGGGGAAAGCTGATCCTTGGGCAGCAAGGGGCACAGAGAACTTAATGAAGGTGTCCCTGGTCTTATTTAAGGCAGTCCTCCTGGGCCCCAAACTGCCACTCGCTGAATGCAAACAGTCCCTCACACTACTGCCTTTTGAGGTACTGTTACTGACAGGGGCCTGCCAGCAGCAGGTCTGCCTCAGGCCCGCCTGTAGTGTGTGGTTGCTTGATTTCTTGTAGGAAAGATTTCGCAACAGGAGTCCAGATGGGTTTGAGAGTATATTTATTAAAGCTGGGGACAGTGAAACAAAGGAAGAAGTTAGGGTGGAAGAAACAACAGGGGAGAGCCTAGGCAGTGCTCTGCTTTGGCTCCCTAGAAACCTTATTAGAGAAAAGTGAGCCAAGGCAGGGCTGCTGTCAGCTCACTGGGAAGTGAAGGTCTCAGTGTTAGAAGTGAGCCTAGACGTGAGCCCAGTCAGCTCACTGGTAAGTCAGAGAAAAAGGGGGCCTTGGGGACAGGATCAGGAGGTAAGCCTGTGTCGAGCTGCCACTGCTCACTGCTCCCCTGGCTGCAAGTCACCTGGGGACCCTTAGAAATAAAAAGTTCATGGCCAGGCTGGCCGGTGTTGCTCAGTGGTTGAGCATTTACGGTAAACCAGATCAGGGTTTGATTCCTGGTCAGGACACATGCCGGGGTTTCAGGCTCGATCCCCAGCAGAGGGTGTGCAGGAGGCAGCTGACTGATGATTCTCTCTCATCATTGATGTTTCTATCACTCTCTCCCTCTTCCTTCCTCTCTCTGAAATCAGTAAAAACATAATAAAAAACAATTTTTTTTTAAGTTCATGCCTGCGTAGGGGCATGGGCATGCTCTAGAGTGAGCCCCCATTGAGTCTGTCCTGAGGGCTTTTTATCTTTTTTCATCTTCAGGCAAGAATCTTAGGGAAGGTTTTAGTAGAATATTCATCAGCTTTCCCAGTACATTTTTAATATGCTGATGCATTAAAATGAGTATATAGGGGAGTTTGGGATTATTCTTTGGCCTATTTTACTTTTATCTTAGGTCTGTCTGGCTTTAATGGGTTTTAGTTATTTGTTCCCCAACTTCATCTGCCCTTGGGTTTGGCTGACACAAACGTCATTAATTGGGTCTCTGTTCTCTGTCTCCCAGACCAGGATGATTTAAGCTATGTATTTTCTGGTTGGGGAGGAGAGGTATAAACCATTTGCTCTCGTGTCCTTGGTTAGGGAAGATAAGGTCTTGCTCTTCACTAGCTGGCTGTAAGTTTGTTCAAAATGTTTAGCCTTGTTTAATTTTCTTGTCTCAGTTTCCCCATTCCACTTGCCCAGGAATTTTTCTAGCTTCTTACTATCCTGCCACAGTACCTCCATATGGAGAAAGTAAACTCTGGTGGCTAATAGTGGGGCCTCTGAAGCCAAACAGACTTGATTTCAATCCTAACTCCTGCATCCACCAGCAATGTGATTCTGAGCATGTTATTTAACCTTTCTAAACTTTGAGTTTCCCTTTTTATAAAATATGGGTACTAATAGTATCTCCCTCGTGGAGTTGTCTTTAGGATTAAAGGAGATCATTCAAGTAAAGGCCATAGCACAGAACCTGGTGCCTGTGAGTGCCTATTTAATGTTAGTCACTTTTATTTTAAATTCCTTAGACATTTTATTGCAATAGCCTCACAACTATCCTTTGAAGAAGGCATTATTGTCATGGCCATTTTATAGATGGGAAAATTAAAGTTCAGAGAGGAGAAGCACTGTATTTGAGATAATACAGTGAGATACTGGCAGAGCAGGGATTGAAACTCAGGCTTCACTACTACCAACAGCTCCCACTTAGACAGAAAAAAAGCCCATTTTTCTAGACTTGCACTCAACTTGACCTTTGCTTCTTCTGAGGATTTAGGAGTCTGGGGGAAGGCTGGGAGCCTCCTCACTCCCCTGCCACTTACCTATAGGAAGAAGGAGAACCCAGGAGTTGATCTTTTTGCCAGCAATCTGCTGTTTCCCAAGAGATGAACAGGAGAGGACAGAATCTGACCTGGCTAGAGGCTCTGAGGGGTCCTGGGCAGAATATGAAGCCATCTCTCTGCCTGGTTGTGACCATCCTGTCACATTGTCTTTGACTCCTCCAGATTGTCAATGTGTGGTACTCTGTGAATGGTGAGAGGCTGGGCACCTACATGGGCCATACTGGAGCCGTGTGGTGTGTAGATGCTGACTGTATCCTTGTCTTTGTTCAGAGTTTATGTTCCCAGGGTCTGCCAGCAACAGAGAGGCTATTGACTTGGAGCTGGGAATTTGGGGTGCAATTGCACATCTAGAGAATGATACCTACTTCCTACTCCCAGTCTGTTCACTGGTTAGGGGAACATTTAGGACAAGTTCCGTTTCTGGTTGAGGAGATTAGAATGCCCTGAGGTAAGGGAGGAAGGAGGGCTCTCTGGGGCTGAACAGGGAGGTGATTCAGTTGGGCTCAGGTGAACTTGGTCATGTTTCTTAACACCCTCTTCAGGGGACACCAAACATGTCCTCACCGGCTCAGCTGACAACAGCTGTCGTCTCTGGGACTGTGAAACAGGTAAGCCTGGGTCGCTCACTTTTTTAGCAAATAGTGAGGACCTATAGTGTACTGTTTAAGCAAACAGGTTCTGAGGAAATAGAGATAAATCCAGAGATGGTTCCTAGTCTAGGGAATAAGAAACAGATGAGAAAATAAGGAACATGGACTAGAAAGGAGGCACTACAGTAAGATACAAGTATGTTAGAGGAGGCATAGAGCACTGTGGGAGGCCAAAGGGGGGCAACTGACTGCCTGGAATGGGATAGAAGCATAGCTTAGGGAGATTTCCCAAGGTCAGTGTCATGTGAGCAGAGCTTAAAGGATGAGAAAGAGGTCATCACTGACACATGCAGGAGTAAAAGCATGGCAAGTGTCGGTCCAAGTCATCTGGTCCAGCCGAGTTCCTGCTTCTTGGCGAATGAGACGGTAGAGCAGGTGAGGCAGGCTGGGGCCAGAACAGGCTTGAATGCCAAACTCAGGAGCTAGGCTTTGTTCTGTAAGGCTTGGCATGCTGTGCAGGGCCTTGAGCAGGGAAGAGTGGTCTGTGTTAAGTTTGTCAAGCTCAGGTGGCAGTGGGGAGCATTAGAAGAACCGAGACTAAAGACGGGATCCTGTTAAGCGCTCAGTTTAGTAAAGATTTACTGGGTATCCACTTCTGTACCAAGTCTATGCTGAACACTGGGGACATGCAGAGAAGTTAGAGCAGGCCTTTGGTATGGAGGAGCGCATTTCTGAGGAGACACACGTCTTGCACTCCATTACGAGCAGTGCCACAGCAGGATGTCTGAGAAGAAACTGGGAGAAGTTCAGAGACTTGAGCCAAAGCATGGCAGTGAGGAAGCGGAGGGTAGTGGGCTGGAGTCACTAGAGCAGGAGAAACAGTGAGACATGATGATAGGCAGGGTTAGTTTCCTCCCTGTTATGGCCGGGGGGAAGGAGTAGCCCAGACTCTATTGACCCCAGGGAAGCAGCTGGCCCTACTCAAGACCAATTCAGCTGTCCGGACCTGTGGCTTTGACTTTGGGGGCAATATCATCATGTTCTCCACGGACAAGCAGATGGGCTACCAGTGCTTTGTGAGCTTCTTTGACCTGCGGGATCCCAGCCAAATCGGTAAGGTCTGGGCCTAGGGCTGGGGTTGAGGTGAAGGGTGCAACTCCGAAGCCCAGGGCCTGATATCTGCTGACCCACACAGACAACAATGAGCCCTACATGAAGATCCCTTGCAATGACTCCAAGATCACCAGTGCCGTTTGGGGACCCCTAGGGGAGTGTATCATCGCGGGCCATGAGAGTGGAGAGCTCAACCAGTATAGTGCCAAGGTAAGGGGCTGGGTGGGGCCCGAGCCCACCATCCTATAAGAGGCAGGATTGCACAGTGGTTAAGAGCAAGAGCTGGACTGAAATACAGATTTTACCACTTTTGAGCTGTGTGATCTTGGGCAAGTTACATAACTTCCCTGAGCCTGTTTATAAAATGTTTCAAGGATCTAATACTATTAGGTGTTTGAAAAACTTTTCACAGAGTTCTCAGATCTGTTAATAATGATCACAGTTAAGTATTTGTCCAGTATCACTGAGTTCGAGGGCCCTGCCCCAGGGGGAGACAGACTAGCAAACAGCACGAGTCAGATTGTGAGCTGTGTTACCATAGAGGTCTCAGTCAAGTGCAGAAAGTGCCCTCTGTCACAGAGGAGGTGGCACATACATTAAGCTATGGAGAATAAATGGAGGAGCCCACACGGAGGCACAGAGTTAAAGGAGTGTATTGGTTCTTCAGAAAATAGAATCCGGTATCACTGGAATGTAGTATTGGGGACGGTGGGCAGGGACTAGATTTTTTATGTCCGGAGTTAAGGAGTGATTTTTCTTTAGGGTGTGGGGAATCTTTAAATGGTTATTGATGATCAGATTTCCTCTTCAGAAAGCTTTTGCAGGCTACAGCTTAGAGAATGGACCTGAACTAAGCAATAGCCATTGGGATATGGGGTACCTAATGGTCAAGAGGTATTTAAGGGTGACTGATGAGGACTCAGTGGTTGCAGGGAAGAAAGGATAAAGTCCAGGCTGTCTGAGATTTTTCTGATTTGGGTACTTGCATTCCTGGGGAATGCTGGACTGTAATACCAAAAAGGTTAGTCAGTCACTCAGCAAGCACAACTCTGCTCTTTGTACTACACAGTCTAGCAGGTTGTAGGAAGGGAAAACAGATGAAATGGCCCCTTGGAAAAACCTAAGAACAGGTAGACATGCAGTAGTCCTCATGGAGTGTGACCCAGACCCTGGCAGGGAAGAGGGATAAGCTTGGGCTCTCTACCTCTTAGTGTTTGTGTGATCTCCAAGTCACAGCACCTCTCTGAACCTTAGTGTCTTCCTTTTAAAGTACCCACTTGATAGAATTGTTGTAAGGATTAAATGAAGTAAGGTGTTGTTAAGTTCTTAGCATAATGCTTGGCAGTTAATAGCTGTACAATAAATATTTGTTGAAAAAAAGGAATAAATGGTAACTGCTCTACCATTGTAATGTAATGATTAATTAATAGGTTCATAGATTTGTCACAATAAGCATGTGTTTTCCTAGATGGACTAGCAGTGTTTGTGCAACTTGTACACATGGGCCAGGTTAGGATGTGGGTTTGGGAGAGGGAGTAAAGGTTGACTCAGGGATACTTAGGCAGTCCCAGCCCAGACCTCTCAGCCCCTTGATGGGACAGGAAGAAGTGTAGAATCCTGGCTGAGTAATGGGGCTATTGGGATTGGGGCTGGTCCCAGTCTCACTCTTCTTCCTTCCCAGTCTGGAGAGGTGTTGGTGAATGTTAAGGAGCACTCCCGGCAAATCAATGACATCCAGTTATCCAGGGACATGACCATGTTTGTCACTGCATCCAAAGACAACACAGCCAAGGTGAGCCTGGGCAAGGGATCTGGCAGGGCTGCTCCCATCCTCCTGCACAGCTCTCAACTTGCCCAACTTCCCCCAAGAAGTTTCCTTTTATAGATTTCCCCTCATGCCTTCTCTCTCCAGCTCTTTGACTCCACAACCCTTGAACATCAGAAGACTTTCCGGACAGAACGTCCCGTCAACTCAGCTGCCCTCTCTCCTAACTATGACCATGTAAGGGAACCCCACCTAGGCCTCCTGCTAAAGCCTCTGAATGCTTCCAGGATCTAGATATTTGTCCAGCAGTTAAGATAGAACTTGGGAGGGAATAATGTCAGGCAGAGAGGAGATTCCCAGAGCATCAACAAGGCCGAACAATTGAGAAGTCCAGAAGATGGGGTGGGGGTGGCCAAAGTATCACTTTGTCCCTGCCCTTATATCCTCCCGGTCTGATGTGGGAGATATTAAAAGTTTATGGAGTGGGGAGGAAAACAGAAAATGGGCTTGCCTCTCCTTTGGGACTGTCTCATTTCTTCTTCCCTTCAGGTGGTGCTGGGCGGTGGTCAGGAAGCCATGGATGTAACCACCACCTCCACCAGGATTGGCAAGTTTGAGGCCAGGTAAAGGGAGAGTGAGCTCTTCCGCATTGAAACCTTATGGAGTATCTTTCATAATGGACACAAACCATGTAACTCTGTGCGCAGGCAGACATTTGGGCCTGGTCTTCCCCTAACTCAATGTTCACATTTGTTTCCTCTTGTCAGTTTCTCCGCTTTATAGTTTGTGCTGGGGAGTGGTACCTCCAGAGCATTTTGGAAGGGGATAGAGAGAGAATAGACTGCCCCTTCTCACCATCCTTTTTCCTCCAGATTCTTCCATTTGGCTTTCGAAGAAGAGTTTGGAAGAGTCAAGGGTCACTTTGGACCTATCAACAGTGTTGCCTTCCATCCTGATGGCAAGAGGTAGGGCCCAGTGAAGGGAGCTGAGCTCTGCCCAGGTCTGGTCCCTGCCCCACAGGCCCGCTCCGTGCCATTTTCCCATGCCCTGCCTCCCAGGCCTGCCTTCCCCAGAGCAGGCATGTGACTGTCCCTGTTTATCTCTTTTCAGCTATAGCAGTGGTGGAGAAGATGGTTATGTACGTATCCACTACTTCGACCCACAGTACTTTGAATTTGAGTTTGAGGCTTAAAAAGCTGCATCTCCAGTGGAAAAGTTTCCGGGCCAGGACTCACAGAAAGTTTGGACTCTGAGAAATATTAAATTCCTTTGGAAATAAATGGTTTCTGGTCAGATGTTTCGTGGGGTCTGTTTAATCATTTTCCCTTCTCAGTGTGATACCCTAGTGAGCTGATAACCAGTCATGGATACCTTTATTACGTGAACCTCCCTACACTTTGGACAATTCAAACCTGGCACTTCAGTATTCTGAGCTGTGCTGGCTGCAGCACCCTCGTCCAAGGTCCCAAGGTGCTGAGGGGCCTGGAGGAGTCTCAGGAACATCTCGGCCACTCTACGAGATGCCAGCCCTTAGGGCTGGGACTCAGAGGCTGAAACCATTAGCTGAGAGTCTTAGGTATTCTCCTTATCTGTCACTATTTGCCACACCTCTTCCCATGCTACCTCTGAATGCTCAGGTGGGCGGGTCCAGTGCAGAAACAGGCCTGAGGAAGAGGAGGACAAGTAAAGTTGAGCAGAGGATAACTCCCTAGGGGAGAAGGGGGGTCACCTTGCCATAGTCTTAGGCTATGGGGCTCCATAGAAGGCCAGGTGGATTGAGGACATAGAGCGGGTTCTGGAGTTTTCGTTGCTCTTTTGGCTGGTTGAGCCCAGACCACAGGGAGTGTGTTCAAGTTCTTACTTCACACAGGTATCTGCAGGGAGTGAGTTTCCAGACTCAGCTATGTGCTCTGGGATTCTTAGTAGGGTGACAGCCACCCTGGGGCAGTGGTAACCTCTACTTTTTCCTGCAAATGTTATTGCCCGTCAGATCCTGTACTGGGCACTAGAGTAAAATGGAACAAGACAAATTCCTGTTCTTAAGGAGTTCTTAGCTTTGTCTGCAAGTGCCAGGGCAGACTAATTAGGTATATGCCATTTGAGCTGGGTCTATCAGCAGAAGTCCACCAGGTGTGCAAAAATGGAAATCGGACGGGGAACTGCATGGGCAAAAGTGAGACAGTGGAAAAGTCCCCAGTGTGAGTGTTGATAGGTCAGGACTGGTGAGTTTGTGTGTGTTTCTTTAACTGATGTATGATGAAAGTAGAGATAGAGCAGTGTGGAGACTGTTTCAATGGTCCACATGGAAAGGAAAGAGAATTTGGATTCGGGTTGGTAGAAGGAGCCTCTGACAGGAAAGGACTAAGTAAGAAATTTTTAGGACAAAGGCTAAATATGAAGGATGGGAAGGAGGTAAACAGGTAACAGTTTCTAACTTGGATGATCCGTGAATAGAGTAGTAAAAACAAGGGGGTGGGGTGGGGGCTAGGCAACAAAAGATAATAGGATCTCCACCTTCCTGGAGGGGAGTGAACTCTCCCCACATTTCAGTCTGATGAAAGAAACATGGCTTTTGGGGGCATATTGGGAGCATATGCAACACGCCAGCCGAATAAAAATAACCCACTTGTGTGCACACTACATGTCAGGCACTGTGCTAAGCACTTTCCATGCTTTAACTCTGCTAATTCTCACACACACATACCCCCCAATAGATATGGCTGTGATTATGATCCTCTCTTTGCTACTAATGAGCAGAGACTCAAGTTTGCTTATGATTACTCAGCAGGTGAGTGGTGGAGCTGGCGTCTAAGCCCAAACAATTGGACTTAGCTCTCAACCTCTATTGCTTCAGTACAATCAACCAGCAATGCAAGCCCCAGAAATGGTTTCTTTTTGCAGCAACTTCCCCTTTCAGTCCTTGTTTTTAAGCAAGGGGTGCAATTGCTCTTGACTATGGGCAGCGTGGGTAGGTCCAACGGACTGGCCTTGGACCTATCCACCTCTGGATTTTCAGAAATTAGGGGAAAGTGTGAGATTTGGAGGTAGGAAAGGAGAGAACACTCAGAGTTTTCCTAAGAGAGAAACTCAATTGAAACAGAAAGATGTCTTCTAAGGAAGTAAGGTGCTGATGCAGCAGGTATCTGACCCTGTCCTGTGCCTACCCTCTTACCCGCCTTTACACCCCCTTAGCTCACCTCTCCTTTTCACTGTTGCAAAGGAAGGTGCCAAAAGGGGAGGCATAGGCATGCTCAAACAGTGCCAACAGCAGCCCCTCCCCAAACTCCTGTGGCAGTGAGAACTGGTGGCTCAGCTGCCATGCAGCCCAGGAAGAGGAGAAAAGTGGGTGCTTCATGCTTGGGGCGGGCGTGGGAGAAGGCTGAGCGGGCACAGCGCAGCTAGAAGGGGTGGCCAACCTGAGGAGGGGCAGAGCCATGGGCACAAGGAAGCGGGGTTTCTGTATACAGGGGTAGGGCTGGGGCTGGGTGACTACTTACTAGGATCCATTCCTGCTCCACCAGTTTCTGGAATCCAGCCATGGTCTGGCTCAGGGGGTCCAGGATGAGTTGGGCCAGTGATGTCACCAGCAGGGTATTGTCCCTGCCTTCAGCCCCATGTACCAGAATGCAGGCCCCTTCCCTGTGGGCCCAGGGCTTATCATCAGGGCCAGTCCTTTCCTGTCTGGGGTGGACAGGCCAGGAATAGAGTGGGCCCAGTTCTAGGCTGTATTTGCTTACTGAGGTATGGTTTTGTGCCTAAGGATTGAGAGCCCTGCCCATTCTGCCCTCTTCTCTGTCTCACATGGTAGGGGTCTTACCTCTCCACGGCCTGGGCTGCTAGGCAGGCGGTGCTATGCCTCCTTCACATGTGCCAGCCAGCAGCAGCCCTCTAGTTGACTAAGCCAGTGGTTAGTGCTCTGCTCCAGGTCCCCACAGGGCTCCATCAGGTGCACAAAGCTTTCCTATAGGGGCTGCCCCCTACACAGTGGGAGTCTGGTCATCCCTCCCCCAGCCCAAGCTCTGGTGAGCATATCCTGGGAACAAATGCTCCAGACCAAAGAGGGAGACATAGAACCCTCAGAGGAGCCCATCTGACAAGAGGGACCCAGGACCCTTTGGGAAGCCCACCTAATCTGATGGAAATGATTCAGTATCCTTGAGGATTTCCTAATCTGATGAAGGAGATTCAATACCCTTTGAGGAGACCTACTCTTTTGGTGGGGGGCACAGCACTCTGGGGAAACACAGAATGCCCTGGGAAACCCCCAATTTGATGGAAATATCCAGTATCCTTGAAGTACCCCAGTCTAATGGGAGCAAAACAGTACTCTCTGAGGAAACACAACACTCTTGGGACTCTGGTATCTGCTCCTACTTCCCAGAAACTGCTGAAAATTACCAGTGACTCCTCTTAGAAAATCTTTTATTATTATTATTGTTATTATTATTTATTTTTTAATTAAGTTGACATACAATATTATATTAGTTTTAGGTGTATAATGTAGTGATTAGACGTTTATATAACTTACAAAGTGATCACCCCATTAAGTCCGGTACCCATCTGACACTATACATAATTATTACAATATTATTGACTATATTCCCCATACTGTATTTTATATCTCGTTTATAAAAACCTTCAGGAGCTGCTCACTGCCTTTTAGGATAAAGTCTAAGCTCATAATCATGGCATTTAAGATCTTAGCTCTGGGCCCTGTCACCTCTTTAGCCCCACCTCTCTCTACCTCCACTTCACACACTACACTCCCACCATACTGAAGTGCTTGCAGTTCCCCAAACAAGACAAACGACCAGGCTCTCTGCTCCTCTACACCTGCAGTGCCTTCCACACGGAATGTCATTCTTTCACCCTCTGACTAACTCTTCCTCTCTCGGGTCTCAGCTAGAGCATCCTACTCTCGGGTGAACTTTCTTTGGACTACCTACACTAAGAGAGGGGCAGCTCCTCTGTGCTGCAACTTAATCACTGAGCTCTAACTGCAGGTTTACCGCTGATTTCTCAGCCATGTCTGGGCTAGCCACCATTTCAGCCTCTGTGCTCAATGTTGGTTGAATAAATGAATAAACAGAACTTTGTATTCTGGTTAAGGGAGCAGTGCACCCTCCTCGAAGCACAAAAACTCCCTTGGGACCTCCTCTTGGTACTACTATCTTCTGGAGACAGGGAATAGATATAGCTGGGCAGGCACAGTCCTCAGGGCAGGAGGCTGGGACCAATATGGAGGGGCATGTGTGTGGGGGGGGGGGGTGAGGTTATTCCTGGAAGACAATTTTCAGTTTAATGTAAAGAAGTGCTTTTTCTTTCCATCCGAGTGGGAGCACGCAGGGAGTCATGAGCTGTCTGTCAGTGGGGGTGTGCCAGTGGGGATGCCTACCTGGCTGGATGGCTACCAGGAAAGGCTTAACGGTCCTCAAGGTTTCTGTAAGATACCTCCCCACACCCCCATGAAAAGTCTTGCAGGAGAACCTGGGAGAGGATGGGAAGCCCCCTTACCTCTCCGGGGGACGATGCAGCCGTTTCCAGCCAGGGTAGGCAGCCTTGGATTCTGCGCCGCTGCGGGTCCCGGGGAACTGTTTGGCAGCGCGGGCTGAGCGCGTGTCCAAGATGCTGCCCCGGGCCGCAGGGCAAGCCCCCGCCAGCGCGGGTCGCAGCTGCTCCTCATCCTCGGCAGCGCCGCTTCTGGGGCTTGGCCAGGGGCTGGCTGGACCGCAGCAGCACCCGCAGACGGGGACTCGGCTCCTGGTTCAGGAACTTCGCTCAGAGCCCCCGGGCCGGGTCTACACACGAACGGGTCAGAGCTGGCAGGAGCGGACCGGGGCGCAGGAGCCTTACAAGCGAAACTCGAAAGCCTCAGAGCCGGGTCTGGGTTGCTTGTGGCGGGACCGGGAGGAACCCCACGAGTCGATTGGGGGCGGGTCCTGGTTTGACAAAGAAGGGTCTGAGCTTCCCAGGCCCCGACAGGCCAGGGGGCGGGGCCACCGAGCTCTGACTCCGAAACCCGGGAGGGGGGCTGGGCAGGAGCGCGGGAAAGCAGGCTGAAGCGGATTTGGAGGCACCCCCCCCCCCCGCACGGCCAGAAAAGGCAGGAGCTAGGGCGGCAACCGCGGCACCTGTGGGACGGCGAACTGGCCTGGCCGATGCAGAAAAGCCCAGCGCGGACGTGGTTACTCCTAACCGCAGGGTTGGGGAGGGGCGGGGCTCACGGCTCCGCTGGGAGCTGGGTGGCCGCGGAACCCCGGGAAGCGGGCTCCCTGGCGGAAGCGGGCGCCCAGCGCCAGGGTATCACCGTCCACCGCACGAGGCACCATCACCGCGCGGGGTAACTGGGGCACAGGCGGAAGTCCTCGTTCACCTCGCTCGGCCGCCACGCGTTGGTCTGCGGCGTAGGAAGGGACGAAGGCCAGGCCTACAGCACCCAGTGAGCGCCACGTGCCCGCTCCCCTGCCAGGCCCCCACGACCGCACCCACCATGCGAGCTATTCCCTTGCGGTAGCTATTCGGGCCGGTGGAAGTGCCAGGCGTCGCCCAATCTCAAGCCCTTGGGACGGCAGAAGAACGGATAGGAGGTGATGATCGATTCCAGGGAGGACAGCGCCTGGGGAAGGAAGTCAGGGGGTCTGGGAAAGGTGGAATCATCTCGCCCACACCCTCCCAGCCCCCGCCTCTCCAAGCACTGCTCCACGCCACCCTGCGTCCCCTGGCCATTATCTGTACCCCGGGGTAACACTGGCTGCTGAATACTCTTGCTCAGTAGCCCTGTTTTCTCCCCTCGTGACGGGATAGGGGTGGTTTATGGGCCTCGGGTGCACCCGTGGCGTACCTCGATGGAGGGGGCTATGTCCAGCGTCGCTTCCACGCCCTCTGCGTCCAGCTGTAACACTCGCGGGTCCTTACAGCGCAGCGTGATGGTCACCCGCGCCCCTGGGGATGGACGGGTTTAGGCTTATGTACTCAGCCCCCCATCGGGGAGGCGGGGGGGGGGCGAAACCAGTTTTAGAGGATTGGACGTAATGCGTCAGCTCCAACTGCGCTTGCCCTTTCCCTTCATCCCGCAGAACCCCGAGGTCCCCAACTCCTGGGTCGCCCCCGCGAAGCTCACCGCTTCTCCATGGAGTCGACGCTACGCAGCAGCAGCAGCCAGGAGTCGGGAGTCGCCTGGTGTCCTGGAGACAGCAGCAGGTGGTGGCCCGTGACGCTTAGCGTGCTTCTCAGGGGGGAGCCTCTGGGCCCCGCAAGAGCTCGGTTTGGGCCCCGCCGGTACCGATCAACTCAGAACTCCATTCCTCCTGTGGTGGGCCAGCAAAAAGACGGACTCCAGGAGCGTTAGGCGGCGCAAGCGCAGGCTCCAGAAGGGCCTGGAGCTCGCTGGGCAGCTGGCTCCGCCGGCAGGGCAGCTGTTAAGGAGTCCCCTTGAAGAAGGGACCACACAGTTTCAAAGGAATGTCCGCCTCTTCTTGTCAGCACCTCTTAGCAAGGACTCCAGCCAGAACTTGTTAAGGAAACCTCAATTTTGCCATCTGTGAAATGGGGAGAATAATCTTGCTTAAACTTTTAACCTGGTGCCTGATTCTCAGGAGGCACTCAATATTTTTGGCTTTTTAGACTGTAGTACTGGCACTCCTGCTGACTTAAAAAAGAAAGAAAAACACCACCTCTTCTTCTGGACCATGGTGGAAGGGGTGGAAAGCGTGGGTGTGAAAATGGGAACTGCTTACTTCCTCCCTTACAGCTGAGGTGAGGTGGGGTGGGGTGGGGTGGGGAAAATCCTTTGGTCTACCTTAAATGCAAGCAGCTGTGTAGCTGGCGCCCCTCCCCCACCACAGCTGGAGCTCCCTGCCTAAGGGCGCCCTCTAGGGTGGCCACTTCTGGTTTAGAACTGCCCTCTGGAGCCCCATCCCCTATCACTCCATCCTTTGACCAAATAGGAATTGCCCATACACTGAACTGGGCTCTATATTTAGTGCTGGAACTAAAGGATGACTGAGTTCTGTTCATGGGGTTTTCAATCTGGCAAGAGGCACACTTAAACTGGTAATTTACACGAGGCTACTGGAGGCCTCATCAACCCATCCATCCAATTATTATTTTCTTTCTTAAACATTGATGCCTACACTCTGTTGAGTGCTGATTGCTAAGAAGAATAAGATGGACTCCTGCCTTCAAGGGCCTTCTGGTGCACTGGGTTCCAGGCTTGTGTGTATGTGTGTTGAACCCTTCTTTCAAATAAAAAACAACAAAATTATAGGTGGACCCCCATAATATAAACATAAAATTGAAACTACTCTATGAAAGGAACCAGACATAAAAGTACAAATTGCAAACTTGCAGACCAGCAGCATCTGCTGGGATAGGAATTTGTTAGAAATGCAAATCACGACACCTCCCCCCCCTTACTAAATCAGAAACTGGGAGTGGGGCCCAGAAGTTTTTTTTTTTTAACAAATTTTCCAAGTGATTATGACACATGCTGAAGTTTTACAACCACTAGAAAGTATTTTAAAAGGGCTAAATTAATCTGTGCTGTCAGAAATTAAGGTAGTATTACCCGTTAGAGATTAGTCACAGGCCAGGAGCACAAAGAATATACCAGCCTGAACAGTGGAATACAGCACATTGTTGCTTGGTCTGGGTGCTGGTTACATAAATGTGTTCAGTTTGGGAGAATTCATTAAGCTGTGTATTTATGACATGTGAATTTTTCTATGTGTGTTATATTTCAATAAAAAGTTTTCAAAAGAGAACTGCTCTGGCTGAAGCCCTGGGAGGGGTCTGGAGAAGCAGGCCTAGGAGCCCATCCACAGCTGTGCCCTAATCCTGCATGCAGTCTCTGAGAGATTTCCAAGGGAACCTAAAGTTCCTTAGAGTATAGCTTGAAATCAACGATCTGTCCCAATAGAGAGTTAGTGACTTGTCCAAGGCCCCTAAGAGCCAGCGCCAGAACCCAGATTTTCTGACTACCAGGCCAGGGCTCTGGACACTTCCTTTGCTGAAGGGCCAGTGCCATGAGTGAGGACAGAGGGCAGCTTGTCAGCCTCCTATCCCCTCCCCACTCCCCTGCTTGGGTCTTGGGAAGAGGGCCAAGAAGCTGGTGTTGGTGATGCTTTCCTCATCCTGGAACAATTTCCTTTCTGGGAAACTGGGTGTCTCCTTCTGGGCAAAGACAATAAAATTCATCCAAGGGGGCCAAGGAGCAGGGCTTCTTCTGTCACCAAGCGGATGGGTATCACGTGGCTCCAGGGTTAGCGGTCCAGGAAAATCCCAGCCCTTGCACGCTCTGCCTCCCACACCCATCTACTCACTCACTCTGACACACTCAGCCTCCCCTGCCCACCTCAGACATTCACCATCAGGCACTCCCTGGCACACTTCTTTCACCCTCAGCTCTGCCACCTCTCCCTGGGCAACATTGTCAGCCTTTCCCTAATCCCAGAGCCTCAGTCTTAATCTGTCACTCACCCCAAACCCACCATGTCCCTGGGGCCACTGAAATTCCAAGCAGTGGGTGAAGAAGATGAGGAAGATGAGGAGGAAGAGAGCCTGGACTCTGTGAAGGCACTGACGGCAAAGCTGCAGCTGCAAACACGGCGGCCTTCATACCTGGAGTGGACAGCCCAGGTCCAGAGCCAGGCCTGGCGCAGGGCCGGAGCTGGACCTGGGCAGGGAGAACCTGGGGCCATCTGCGGCTTCGACTCCATGGACTCTGCCCTTGAGTGGCTCCGACAGGAGCTGGTGAGTCTGGTGGGGTGGGCAGCCTTGCAGAGGGCCTTGGGGACAGTCCTCCAAGACCACAGGTATGGGGCGGGAATGGGAATGGGCCCCACCTCCAGCAATTGCCCATTCCTGTGGCTGTGTCCAGGGGCTGAGGAGCCAGGAAGGGATTTGTTCAGCATTTTATTCAGGAAGACTTGCTGAAGGATTCCATTCAATCTGCTGAACTTGTGCTTCTGTGGCTGAAGGGGTAGAGCCTGCTCCTTAGGCCACCAGTTACAGATGGGGAGGGCATGGCCTCCCCTACTCTGGGAATTGCTATACCTGAAGACACTGTGAAGTACATAATGAGGCACTGACCATGCTGGAGGCGAATCTGAGGAGCTGAATGTTGAATAGGTGGCTCTTAACCCAACATGTGCAAATATAAAGAGGTCCAGGATCCCAATTGAAGATTCCACTTAGTTATCTGTGATGGGGCCCCAGGCACCTGTATTTGTTTAATGATGGCTTCTTAGCTCGGTTTTAGAACCACCCGTGTGGAGCAAGGGCAGTGAGATGGGGAGGGATTAAGCTGGGATGAGAAGGGATGTGGAGGACACAGCCAGTGCAAAGACTCAGTGTGTTGACAGGAAGGGAAGAACAGGGCGAGCGCGGCTGAGGGCCAGTGCAGCCAGCTGATGCCCCTCTCGGCCGCAGCGGGAGATGCAGGCTCAGGACCAGCTGCTGGCGGGGCAGCTGCTTCGCCTGCGGGCCCAGCTGCACCGGCTGAAGGTGGACCAGGTCTGTCATCTGCACCAAGAGCTGCTGGACGAGGCCGAACTGGAGCTGGAACTGGAGCCGGGGGCCGGCCTGGCCCTGGCCCCCCCGCTGAGGCACCTCGGCCTCACACGCATGAACATCAGCGCCCGACGTTTTACCCTCTGCTGAGGTGAACCTGTATGCCTACTGAGCCACCCGCTACCCATTTTCCCCAGCCCACCTGGAATGGGGGAAGTGATTGTGCCTCAGAGGCACCAGCACCTGGCAAGAGTGGGGGTTGGTGGGTACAGTCCGCTCTAGGAGCATAAAGCCCCAGCATCCTGTTCCTGCTGCTGGCCCAGCTGTGTGGGAGGGGGGGTGGGGAGGAGCTCACAGACCCCCAGGCTCTTCAATAAATGCCCTCTCTGCTTCCCATCCAGGTCTCTGCAGTCATTTATTCAGGCCAAGGTCGCAGAATGTCTTCTGTTGCTGGGACCAGGGATTCATTTCAGGAGAGAAGGCCTGGGTTGGGGGTGCACATGAATTAATGGATACCGATCACCCCACAGCTCTAGCTCTATCTTATCAAGATCAGAACTGGGAAATAACTTAAAATCCTAAATGACCCCCATGGAAGGTGACTTGGGTAAATGGGCAGCTGAAGAATGCAGATCTGACAGACTTGGATTCAAAGTCAGTTCCACCATTTATTTTTATCAGACCTTGAGGAGGTCCCTTAATTTTTAAATCTGTTCCTTTATTCCTAAAATGCAAGTGCTAATTCTCATGACACAAGTAGTTGGACATGTCTTAAGTGTGATAATGCACAGTAGCACTCAATAAATGTGAGCTATCAATCGCTTATCATTACTATCTCCAGTGCTATTACTATCAGGCTGAGGCCCAGAGACAGGCTGTGAAGGGGCGCTGAGGCCTGCAGCCCAGACTCTGAGCTATGTGTCACCGTAGGGTTTTTTTGGTGTGTTTTTTAAACTTAGTCTCTCTCAGCCTTTGTTTCTGTGTTACCCTCTTTGTCTGAATTTCCAACTAAGGCTTCCTCTCCCCCCACCCATTTCCTGTCTCCTCTTCCCTCGGCAGCTGAGGCTCACACAGAACAGCTTCCACCTCACAAACCCCAACAATGCTCTGTGGGTTCCCCTCCCCCAATCTGCTCACTCAGTAGCTTAGGCAGTGGCTGGTGACGCATTTATACTTTCCTCTGGGAGGGGTCAAGGCTCTTGGGCCTGATAAAGGCAGCCTAGAGTTTCTTAGAACACTGATGACCTGGCCCTGAGCCTATGACTGTGCCACCTTCAGCGTGGCCCCAGGTTAAAGGGAGATTCTTGGCCTGCTTGTTGCCTGAGACAAGGTTCCTGCCTCCTGCCTATAACAGAAAGCACTGCCAGTCTGCTGCCTGCACCTGGGTGCCCAGGAAAGGGGTGTTTGTTCTGTCTTCAGGAGATGGTGCCAGGCCCGCACCTTTAACAGGGTCTGTGGCCTTGCCTCTACCTGAATTAGAAGTGGTCCCCTACTTTCCAACCATGAGTGTTGTACCGCCTGCTTCCTTAAACAGCTTGTTGTCCGGCATCTGTCTGTAAGAGGAGTGTTAGCCTACCCTTTGACTGTAATAAGCTATTGCCCTGTGCCCTGAAGTGATATGGCTGTTATTCTGACTGCAGTGGCCATGTTAGCCTGACATCTGACTGTAACATGGGGGTTCTGCTCTCCAACTACTTAACAGGGATGTTGGACTCTCCTCTGACTCGGAAGTGATGTTACCTCTGCCTCAGACTATAATGAAAGGGTCCTTCAGCTCTCAGACTGTGAGAGCAGTGCTTCTTGCCTTTCACTGACAAGCGAGTGTGTGTCTGCTTGCCCCTGCTCAGTGGGGTTTAAAGGCTGCCCTCTTGTCCAGGTGCATCCTGGAGGGCAGGAGGGAGATTCCATCAAATATCCTCCCTTCTCCTCCAAGTGCCACCCTCAAGGTGAGTCGGGCTAAGCCTGGAGGTGTACAGGACCCTCAGGGACTGAGGCGCAGGGGGCTATGGTGGCAGGAAGCTTGGGGTGCTGGAGGCTTGTGGTTGGGCTACTGGGGCCCGGTTGGCTGAGGAGCCCTCAGGAGGAGGCAGGAAGTCAGGGTGGGACGTGGGCGCGAGGAGTCAGGTGGTAGCTACAACGACGGCGAGGGGAGCTGAAACTGTCTGGGCAGTGAGGCTAGGCCAGGAGGATCATGTGAATGGGGCCAGAGGGCTCCTGGGCTGGACAGGTAAGGAGTCTTGGGAATAAGGGTGGAGGGGCTGTTTTGAGGGGCCTGATAGCAGGGGGCTGAAACTAGACACGGGGCCAGGCTGCCTGGGTATGCAGCAGCCCTGTAGGCTGGGGGACAGACGAACGTTGCTGGAGGTCATGTAGGAGGCATGCAGTGCAGCCAGATCACCTCTTTCCTGCGTAGTTGTTGGCTCTTGGTTCCGCGACACTGCCCACCGTCAGCCTCCACCTCACTGGGAGATCTGGGACATGGGCGGTCAGGTATTAAAAAGGCCTCCAGAAATCCCCAAGCCCAGTGCTCGCTTCAGTAGCACGTATACAAAAAAAAAAGAAAGAAACAGAAATCCCCAAGTCCAGTTCCTCATCCTGTGATGGATGAATCTCCTGACACCCAGAGAGGGCCAAGCACCCCCTCCCTGCAGGCCCTCAGTGAGAGGCACTGGCAGAGCCAGGTCTTGGGAAAGAGTGACAGTCTGGGCTGTGATCTCCCATGGAGTAGGGTAATGGACAGGCTTGAGTCAAGGGACCCTGGAATCCTTTTGGTTGTTGGAGCAGACCCCAGTGACAAGAATCTCCTGAGAGAGATCAGAGTCACCCAGAGCATTTGGGTGGATGTGAGTGAAGTGACCTTAGCCTCAGTGACCAGCATTGCTCGAGAGAGGGAGGAGTCTCACGCTGGGAGTGGTGGATATGTGAGGGCATATTTATCGTCTGGGCTGGGGCCTTCATCTGACCGGACGCTGGGAAGTTGGAGAGGAGAAAATGAGGAGAAAGGGGGAGAGGAAGGGCTATTTTTATTCCAGACAGGGGTACAATTGGCCCTGAGAGACTAACGTCTGAACTTCCATCTGGAAAGTTGCCATTCCTTCCTCTGCCAAATGTCACAGGACGTCCTCTTCTCTCCCTTCACCTGCTAGCTCCCGCTGTACCCCCCACCTCCCTCCCACACACAGAGACTGCATATGTAGGGCCAATTGGTCCTGTAGATTTCTGCTTCAAACCCTGGCAAGGTGGAGGCCCAGGAAGGCATAGTCAGCTAACTGTAACTGCCCACCCCCTCACCCACCATCTAACTCTCAGCCTTCAGTTTGTGGGGAGAGTCCCCACCTGCACCAGGCCTTCCAGGTTTCCCCTGCCATTGGAGTTTATCTTGACACACAATTTCCACCTAGTCAGCATGTCCCAACATTTCTCCTGTCCCCAGCTCTAAGGCCTGCAGACTTTTTTGGGGGCTCAGGAACAGGCTGGCTGTCCCTGCACTTCAGAGGAGCTCATCCACCCTGGACAGGCTTAAGCACTCCCCCAAGCCACCAATCCAGCCTGTGCTGAGAAATAACTCAGGGCTCAGGGTCAGAGGTTCTTCTCAAAGGGAAAAAGGGCCAAGTGATGGGGCAAAGGACAGGCTGAGGGTTCAGAGGATGGGCGAAGACATCCTTTAGGTGACCCGGAGGGCTTCCTGGAAGAGTTAAGACAGTTCTGAGGACAAAGGCCCATTTTGGAGAGTACCTAAAACATGAGGCCAAGGCCACTGTCCCTGGGATCTGTTCCTTGGGTACCATGAGAGCAAAGACCTCAGAGCAAAACCAAATGCAAGAAAGCTGATGCAAATGACATTCAGACGGAGGCAGACCCCAGGCACAATTCCAGTTCTTCCATTTTCTTGAACAAGTGGCTTCACCTCTCCAAACTCCAGTTTACTTACTTAAAAAGGCAATAATGAATCTCTACCTTATAGAGTGCTTGTGGGTAATCAAAGAGAAAATAATGACTATGATGTGCCATGGGTAGTCCTTGACACATAGTAGGTGCTTAACAGAGGTCCTCCTGCAAAGGGAGGGCTTTCCACACCCAGAATTACTCCCACTTAGCTCTTTGGCAAACCAGTGAACCACCTATTCCCTCACACTTGTGGTGTGGCTTTGCAAATGAGCTTGTTTCCTGTGTATAGTGGGTGTGAGAATTACAGGCTAAGCTACAGGTCTACTTTAGAGGAGGGTCCCCCACAGCTACACACACACACACACACACACACACACACACACACACACACCCTCCCTCCCTATCCCAAACACCATACATATCATTGAAAAATATATGTATGCATGTATGTTTAGAGGCAGAGGCAGGGACTACACATACAACATACGCTAAACCCTACAAGTCCATACGCACACCCACAAACTGATGGCTTAATTCGGTGAAAGTAATGCTGAGAGGAGCTGGTGTGTGGGTGGCATGGGGACGTGCAGGACCAAGATACAATCCAGGGGTGTGGCCTCCTCTAACAACCAACTTTAGTGTTGGTTTTAAAGTATCTGGAGCTCACCTTGGCCAGTTTGGCTCAGTGGTTTTAGAATCTCGGCCTGTGGACTGAAGGGTCCCCGATTTGACTCTGGCCAAGGGCACATACCTCAGCTGCAGGCACGATCCCCACAGGGCAACTGTGAGAGGCAACCAGTCGATGTGTCTCTCTCACATCGATGTTTCTCTCTCTCTCTTCCTCTCTCTCCCCCTTCCACTCTCTCTGAAAAGCAATGGAAAAAATATCCTCTGGTGAGGATTAAAAATAAATAAATAAATAAATAAACAAATAAATAAATAAATAAAGTATCTGGAGCTGCATTTCCATCGCTTGTTCTAAAGAACACTAGTTCCGGCCCGGGTGTGGCTCAGCGATTGTCAACCTAGGATCCAGGCGATCGAGGTTCGATTCCCGGTCAGGGCACATGCCCGGGTTGCGGGCTAGCCGATCAGTGACTCTCGTCATTGATGTTTCTATCTCTGTCTCTCCCTCTCCTTTCCTCTCTCTGAAATCAATAAAGATATATTTAAAAAAAAGAAAAAAAAAAGAACACTAGTTCCGTGAGGCAACTGCAAAGAAAAGGGTTCTGGGGCCAAAGCAACATGGCCTCAGCTACAAACTGTCCCGTATTAACTTCATGGTCAACGTGAGCTTATTAAAGCTCTGAAGTCCCTCCAGAGAGGGAGCCAGATTGATTTTGTCTAATCCAGTGTTTCCCAAACTTCCTTTTTTTCCAGTATCACCTCTTCCATGCCTGTACCTTTTGAGACAAGGAGAGGAATGGAAGGGCGGGCTGTAGAGCTGATCCTTCTCAAATGATCATGTCTCTTAGCAGAGTGTCTGCGTTGATGGTGGTTTTGTTGTTTTTTGTTTTTCAAGTACAAAATTAGCACAGTATAGAGGCATATTAAGAAGTACAAGAAATGTAGCTCCCTAGAATTCCTGGGGTGTGCTCACTGTGGACAATCTGGTGTGCACTCTTCCAGAATTTCCTTTGTACGGCTACTGAAAAGCCTTGTGGTTAGGAGCCTAGTCTCTGGAGGCAGGTAGACCCAGGCTTGAATCACCACTCCACCACTTATTTGTTTGTTATGAGGCTTCAGACAAATCGATTTACCCCATTTGGGCCTCAATTTTTGCATCTGTAAGATGGGGATAATAATAGCACTTACTTCGCTGGATAATTATGAGAATTACATGAAATCATGCAAATAAAAGCTTAGCACAGAGCCCCGCTTAAAAGAATCCCCTAAATATATACACATATTTAATGCAAATAGGTTTATACTCTACATTCTGTTCTGTAACTTCTTACCATGTTATATCTGGGACATCTTTCCATGTCCATACGTGGAGATCTACCCCACGTTTTTAAGTTTTAGCTAACCGTCGTTAACTTGGTAAGTGAGTAATGGTGGCGATTTTGAAATGCTATTTCCTGGCAAGTACTGCTGTTTTGGTTTGTCAGTGTTGTTGGGAGTCACTGACATTACCGATCAGTGAGCTGAAGACAGGGTTTTTGGCTTCCTGTGAAAATGGGGTAACCTGCCAGAGGGCCATGCACCTCAGTCACAGAGGGCAGGGCCAGGTGGATGGGAACCTCTCTGTTTGCTCACCTCATGTCCCTAGAGCTAGATCAGAGCTTGGCACATAAAAAATGCCAGTTAAATTTTTGTCAATAGGCTGGCAAATTAAGAAAATTGTGCCTGCCCGGGTTGGTGTGGCTCAGTTGGTTGAGTGCTGTCCCGTGCACCAAAAGGTTGCTGGTTAGATTCTCAGTAAGGGTGCATGCCCAGGTTTTGGATTCAGTTCTGGTCAGGGTGTGTACGGGAGGCAACTGACCAATGTTTCTCTCTCTCTTTATCCCTTCCCTTCTCTCTAAAACCAATAAAGCCATATTTTTTAAAAAAGGTAAAAGAAAAGAAAATTGTGACCCTAGCCAGTTTGGCTCAGTGGTTAGAGTGTCAGCCCATGGACTGAAGGGTCCCAGGTTTGATTCTGACCAAGGGCATGTACCTCAGTTGCAGGCTCGATCCCGGCCCTGGTTTGGGGCACGTGCAGGAGGAAACAAATCAATGTGTCTCTCTCACATTGATGTTTCTCTCTCTCTCTCTTTTCCACTCTCTGCAATGGGAAAAATATCCTCGGGTGAAGATTAAAAAAAAGAAAAGAAAATTGTGCCTCTTCTAACTCACTGACAGAAGCCTAAGCTCAAAATTGTCTCACAATACAGCATTTCCAAAAATATCGCCTGTGCACCATTGATGTAGGTGAATGATTTTAGGGGTAACGAATGGAGGTTTACAAATGTGAATTTATGTATTATATTATATGTTTGTTTTCATGTATGCTGATTTCTATTTATGGCTGGTGATGCTGATTTTCCATTTATGGTAGTAAAGTTTCATCTTAGATAAATATATTAAAGGAGGAAAGGTGGTCCATGAAAGCACCAAAAATGTCAAAGAAAAATTAAAATGATTCATAATTTTAGCCTGAACAATGTTTAGTGCTGTTGTGAAAAAATGCTCATGCTAGCCTCAAATAACCATTATTCTAATTTATTTAGTCCTTACCATGTGCCAAGCACCACACTAAGCACTTTATTATGTGGGATCATTTATATATCATATGTAATGCTCACAATATCCCTATAAGCAGGTCCTATTTTTATTCTCATTTTATAGATGAAGTCACTGAGGGAAGCTGGGAAAGATTTAGTAACCTGCCCAAAGACAATCTGCCAGTGAATGACTGGGAGGCCTTGGGATTAAACTTAGGTCACTATGACATGGACAAGGTGACCTAAGCCTCCATGACCTGTGGACTCCCAGAAAGTTTACTAAAGCAGCATGGGTTGTCAAGCTGTAAGTAAGGCTCCGTCCTGATAAAACCCCATAGCTCAAAATGCACACAGAGGTACACAAGGGAGGGGACTCACTACAAGGGATTACTAGGTACATATAAGCTACTAGTTGGAGGGCCTATAACAAAAATACCAGTGTTAGAATAATTGCTCAATAATTGCTCTATTGTTGCTCGTTTATGGCAACAATTAACTAGGAGAATCAGTTCATTCAAAAGTGGTATTATATCAAAAAGGAACACATGAGAAAAGAGGCAACTCAGGACACATCCCTGTTTTACCCAGTAGAATTTATTTACTATGCCTGCCAACCCTGATTCTTGAGTACTGTCATGAGGGTTCTGTGTGGGCAGCCAGAGCTAAAGCTCTTCATTGAACATTTGCAACTTTGCCAATAACCAAGTCTTGGCCAAAGAAAAAGGCCAAGAAAATGTTTGAAATTATTCTTGACAGATTTTGCCACAAGGCAGTCCAGAGTACAACAGTGGTTTGCAGTGAAATAGCCTGCCTGCTCTTTACATAAAGGATTAGCCCCAGAAACCTAGGCAAGAAGCTGGCACACATTTTGGACAGAACGTTTAGTAAATGAATAGGTTTACAGTTTAGGGGAGGAAAATTGTTGACTTTTTTTTTTTTAAAGAGGGCAAAACACATTCTAGGGCGAGCCAGGCCAGATAATATCTATGATCATGTCTACAGAGTTAATAAAAGTAAACGAGTTAGCAAGAATCAGAACTCATCATGATATGATTGCTAAACAAGCTTGGGATCAGAAAATCTAGTCCAGGACTTCCTGGGATATTTTATCAGCTCGACACAGTGTGAGTAGGGCCACTGTGTGTGTTGGGCCCTTCGCTGAGAGGGAAGAAGGGGTGAGGACTGAAATCCAGCCCTCACTCCACTCTTCAAATTTGTCTGTTTGTTTTTATTGGAGAGAGAGAAAGAAACATCATTGTGAGAGAAAAACATTGATCGGTTGCCTCTTGTACATGCACTGATTGGGGATCAAACTCACAACCTGGGTATGTGCCCTGACCGGAAATCGAACCCACCACCTTCTGGTGTACAAGTTGACACTCCAACCCACTGAACCACATCAGCAAGGCTCGATGTTTAAATTTTTTAACCCCAGGGAGGGGTGACCCTTCTAAGTGGCACCATGTGTTCTGTGGACCATGGACAGCCGTGAGTTTGACTGAGAACACCCTAGTCAGAGGAGGTCTAGAATCTACAAAATTCCTACTATTGACCTTGAAATCCTGAGTTGGGACAAGAGAGTGACCTGTTTCATTCACCCCAGAATCTGCCCTCATTGCTGGTTCTGAAAGCCCTGGGGATTTCTTGGAATTTATTTTTCTTTTTTTTTTCAGACAATGAGAAATTTATATTAAGCTTTAATTTTGATTTTCTTTTTACTGACCTCATTTATTAACCTGGTTATATCATTTTCATTTTGGTTACTCAGCAATCTCTGTCAAACAAAGACCAGAAGAATGGGACACACATTTTATATAAATAGATATATGTGTGTAAGAAAGACCTCACAATTACACAGGGACAGGCACAAGCCATACATACCCCTATTTTGTATACAGCCATCTGCATACACTGACTCATACACACCCATGGCTATGCACACATTAGCACAATGCTCACTGAATTATATGCCCCCATATGCACAGACTTGCATTCACCAGTCAGGTAAGTGTACACTCAGAAACATGCATTCTAGGTAGAGGGAGAAGTGTCTTAGAGAGAAAGGACTTTGTTAACAGCACAATTATTACATTTTTGATGCAGAGGAGATCCAATCCTGTCAGACCTGCCTCCCTGCCCATTTTTTCTGTGACCTTTCAGGATCGCCCACCCTCTTTAGACTTCTCAAGGAATGAGGGTAGAGGAGAGTACCTTGATAAAGGAGACCAGGGCCTGATTTGAGTTTCATCTCTGCCAAGAGTCCCCATGTGCTATTGGGAAAATTACTTAACTTCTCTGATCCCCTAGCTTCTCCATCTTTAAAATGAGGCTGGTGATTTATATTAGTGCTTCTAAACTCTTCCCTTCCAAGGACTGACTCCTTTGCCTTTCCCCTATTGTACCTTTTACCCTCCACCACCACCACCAACACTACACACCCATGGATCTCATGATTTGAAGTTTTTGCCGTTAAACTACCTCATTTAGGTACTAATTTTCTTGTTTTCTAGTTCAAATTTTAATCACACACTTAACTAAGTCTGCACTAAAGAAACAATAATACAATTTGTCAAACTAAGAAATAAATTCTAATACAATTTCCCTTCAGATTTTTTAAATACTAAAATAATCTACAGGCTTCCAACATTATCCTGGTACCTCCTAGGAGCATGTCGCTCCCAGTGGCTCTACGCTGGGAGCCACTCACCAAAATAATCTCTGACATTGACAGGTCCTAGAGTCTTCTGATCACTGCCAGGCCCTACACTCCAAAGCTCACCTTTGGTAGAGAGCAGGGTCTGCTATCTGTGGCTGGAGGGCTTCAGGAGCACAAAACAAGCCACAGAGGAAACACTAGGGGTCAGATACTGGCAGAGTTGCAGAGTTCCTTTTGGCTTAATTTAACACAACTTGACTTTTCCCACTCATGGCCCCGGTCTTTAGGGATGTCAGGTCCTCTCTGGTAGGCCCAGATTCAGTCCAGGATCAGGTCCTACCTGCGTGATCTCCTGAACCCAAGCCCAAGGCCTTGTAGCTCCTTTTCCCTCCCCAGGTGGCCTCAGCCTGGACCAGGTACCCACTTCCGGCTCTATGATCTCCAGCTAAATTCCTTTTGCCCTTCTACTGGCCTCTCCTCACTGCCTCACCCTAGTTCATCCCTTCTTTTCAAACCCAAATTTTTCTCATCTTTCTCTTACCCTTTCCCAAAGCCTCCAAGAATGTCAGGCCTGGAAGGGACCTTACCGATCTCAGTCCACACGCCATCTGATGTTGGCGTTCTCACTACAATATAAGCAACCTGTGGTTTTCCAAGACCTTTTTGAGTATCACAAACAACAGGATGCTCACAACCCTCCTAGATAGCTCAGCTCATCTTAGGCTGGCTTCAGGTTGTCATAGTCCTTTTCTGGAGGCTTTTGCTACTAATCAGTTCCTGGCCATAATAAAAGTAGCAGTCAAAAAGCCATTTGCAACCACAGATGGGTAAACTGTGGCTGAGCAGGATTTTTCAAATGTCTATCCCCCGCCCTCCAGGACTCCTAACAGTAGGGGGAAGAGTTAATGGCTTGATTTGGCTTAAAATTCCATATATATTTTGCATTTTTCTCTATAATAGATCTGGGTTTATTTAACTATATGAAGAAGGTCAAGGAAGATGCTCTGGAAAGATGCACGCAGGTGACTCTGGTACCTATGAGAACTTAAGAGTATATCAGTTTAAGAAACAGAGACTTGAAGTAAAGAGGATTCCTTACCAATATTGTCATCCCATCCGCCAAAGCAGGTATTGGTGAGGCAGAATGGGCACTGGTGGAAGTCTTTCTAAGCTCTAAACTAAGCTAACATTCATGTAAGCTTATGAGAAAACTTATGATCCTCATTTAACAGAAAAGGTAAAGGGAGGCTTAGGAAGAATGATTTCGGCAAATCACACAGTAAATGTCAGAACCAGGATTTGAACTTAGGTGTCTCTGACTGTAGGCCTGTCCTTGAGTCTTTTTATTTATTTATTTTTAATTGCAGTATAGCCCTGGCTGGTGTGGCTCACTTGATAGGAGCATCCTCCTGTACACCAAAAGGTGGCAGGTTCGATTTCTGGTCAGGACACATAACCAGGTTGTGGGTTTGGCCCCTGGTCTGGGCTCGTTTGGGAGCCGATCCATGTTTCTCCTTCACATCAATGTTTCTCCCTCTCTCTCCCTCTCTCTCTCCCTCCCTCCCTCTCCTAAATCAATTTTAAAAAAATCAAGGTATAGCTTGGCCGGCATGGCTCAGTGGTTGAGCATCAACCTGGGATCCAGGAGATGCAGTTCAATTCCCGGTCAGGGCACATGCTGAGTGAGGTTGCAGGCCTGATCCCCAGCAGAGGGTGTGCAGGAGGCAGCCGATCAATGACTCTCTCATCATTGATGTTTCTGTCTCTCTCCCTCTCCCTTCCTCTCTCTGAAATCAATAAAGATATATATTTTTTAAAGTTGAGGTATAATTGACATATGTCCTTAACTCTTTTTAAAATTTTTTAAAAATCCTTACCCAAGGATGTATTTTTTTCATTGCTTTTGAGAGAGAGTGAAAGGTAGATAGGTAGATGATAGATAGATGATGATAGATGATAGATGATTGACAGATAGATAGATGATAGATAGATAGATAGATGATAGATAGATAGATAGATAGATAGATAGATAGATAGATAGATAGATGATAGGTAGGTAGATAGATAGATAGATAGATAGATAGATAGATAGATAGATAGATAGATAGATGAGAGACACATCGATTGGTTGCCTCCCGCATGCCCCCGACCGGGACCGGGGATCGATCGTGCAACCGAGGTATGTGTCCTTGGCTAGAATCAAACCCAGGCCGAAGCTCTAACCACTGAACCATACTGGCTAGGGCTGTTCTTAAGTCTTGCTAACTCAAACCTCCACTGCTCCCATTTCCATTGGGGCCCAGCATGGATTAGCAACTCTGGCTTTGTTCTAATAAGTTGTGTGAGTTTAAGTAGGCCTCTCTAGGCATTGGTTTAGTCACCTAACATCAGAAATTAGACTTGGTGGTTGCTAATACCTTTGGAGATGGGGAATCTGCGCATTAATTTTTTTTAAAATTTTTTAATTTTTCAATCACAGTTGACATTCAATATTTTATTAGTTCCAGGTGTACAACATAGTGGTTAGACATTTATATAACTTACAAAGTGATCCCCCTAATAAGTATAGTACCCACCTGGCACCATACATAGTTGTTACAATATTATTGCCTACATTCCCTATGCTATACTTTACAACCCAGTAGCTATTTTATAACTGCCAATCTGAACTTCTTAATCCCTTCACCTTTTTTACCCAGCCCCTCGACTGCCCTTCCACTCGGCAACCATCAGTTCTCGGTATCTATGAGTTAGTTTCTGTTTTATTTATTTATTCTGTTCTGTAGATTCCACATATAAGTGAAATCATATGGTATTTGTCTTTCTCTGTCTAACTTACTTCACTTAGCATAATATTCTCCAGGTCTATCCATATTGTTACAAATGCTAAGAGTTCATTATTTTTTATGGCAGAGTAATATTTTGTTGTATATACATATATACCACATCTTCTTTATCCAATTGTCTATTGATGGACACTTAGGTTGCTTCCAAATTGTGGCTTTTATATATGAAATGACCTTCTTTGTCTCTTGTTATAGCTTTAGTTTTAAAGCCTATTTTGTCTGATATAAATATTGCTCCCCCGGCTTTTTTTTTTTTTTAATTTCCATTTGCATGAAATATCTTTTTCTATCCCTTTACTTTCAGTCTGCGTGTGTCTTTCCATCTAAAGTGGGTGTCTTGTTGGCAGCATATGTATGGGTCTTGTTTTCTTATCCATTCAGCAACCCTATGTCATTTGATTAGATTTAATTCATTTACATTTAAAGTAATTGTTGATAGGTATGTAGGTATTGCCATTTTATTATTCATATTTTTAATCTTTTTAAATCTTCTTCTTAAAGAAGTCCCTTTAATGTTTTTTATATTACTGGTTTGGTGGTGATGAAGTGTTTAGCTTTTTCTCATCTGGGAGGGAATCTGTGCATTAACCCTCCACATACCAATCAACATTTTTTTAAAATTAATTAATTAATTAATTTATTTATTTATTTTAGAGAAAGAGGAAGAGGGCCGGGAGGGGAGGGGGTTGTTCCACTTATTTATGCATTCATTAGTTGACTCTTGTATGTGCCCTGACCAGGGATCAAACTCACAATCTTGGTGTATTGAGACAATGTTTTAACCAACTGAGCTACCTGGCCTGGGTAGTTTATTAATGACAACTAGTTCTGGATGCTGGGGCATTCAACAAATAAAGAACAGGTTCTGTTCTTAAGGAATTTTCCCCATCTTATCAAGAGGATGGAAGAGGCAGTGGGATTGACACATAAATCAGTCTAGGGATGGCACTTAATGCCTAAGTTGATGATTGTGGTCTGAGTAGACTTGTAGAAGCAAAGAGCGTTGGGAAGGCTTCACAGAGCAGGTGATATTTGAGCGGAGCCTTGAAGGCTGAGCTCAATAGATGAACAAAAAGAGAGCATTCCAAGGCAGGAGAATAACATGGACAAAGACATGGAGGAAGAAAATAGTGTGGGGTGTTTGGGAGAGACAAGTGTAGTTTGAAACACAGGCTGTGTGAGTGCATAGGTGGGGATGCTTGTGTATGTGTGTTTGTAACAGAATAGACTGAGGAGGTGAATTTGATCTTGATATTAAAGGGTCTCGAATGCCTGGTAAATTAAACTTTATCTGAGGACTAGTGCTTTCCAAGCAGTTCTGAGGAGCAGCCCAGGGAAGGAGGTGTCTCAGGGACTCCCACGGGCTTCAGAGAGAGGCCCCACTCCACTTCAGGCAGAACAGATCCTTTTTTACCTGCTTTATCTATGGGGTTCTGCTTGATTTCATCTGACAAAAAGTTTCCACTGCTAAAGCAAGCAAACAAATAAAAAAGTTACAGCCAATAGGGTCACTGAAGGATTTTCTGCTGGGGAGGAGAAGAAAGAACCCTCTAAAGGAGACTTTGTGTATGGGAGGGGTGAGGGGGCAGAGACCTGATGGCTGGCTTTGGGAGCAGGAGTCTTTTATTCAGCTACCTGGGCGGATCAAAACCTAGGTCTCCCCCAGGGTTTGGAAGAAGTGTGTGATCTCTAGCAGGTAGTCCCCCAACGTGGGGGATGGGCAGAGAGAGTGTGGGTGGGGGAGAAGCAGGAAGCGGGCAACTAGACTAACAAAGGTGCCTGTGTCAGTTTGCCCATCCCAGGTGGGAGGGTGGGGCCTAGGGCTCAGCGAGGGGCCTGAGTAACTTTACTTGTGGCATGGGGGCTCAGAGGGAGCATCAGTCAGTAGCTAGGGCCCCATTTCAGCTTTTCTATGGCTGGTGAATGAGTGCCTGGGGAGGAGGGCTGACAACTCAGGTACTTCTGGAAGTTTTCAGGGCTAAGCCCCAGCATGCCTGATGTCAGGTGAGTAGATCTTGGGGGAGCCCCTTAAGCTCCTCTCCATTTCCCCAGGGACCATGGGCTGTGGCTGCAGCTCAAACCCTGAAGATGACTGGATGGAAAACATCGATGTATGTGAGAACTGCCATTACCCCATAGTCCCACTGGATGGCAAGGCTCTGGTAAGAGGCAAGGTATGAGGCTTGGTGAGGGAGCTGGGTGGAGTACACAACTCAGAAAACAAAATGGACCACTACTATAGGTCCTTGAAATAACAGAGCGGCCCTTTCCCCTGAAATACAAAAAAGAAAAGAGGCCCAGAGAAGGGAAGGGACTCTTCTAAGGTCACACAGCAAGTAGTTGGCAAATTCAGGATTAAGAAGACCCAGCTAGGCTGGAGAAGTGAAGGAGAGCAGAGCGGTGGGGAGCGGAGCCAGGGTCTGACCCAGCCTCCTGCTGTCTGACCTCACTCTCATCCCCTACCCTACAGCTGCCCATCCGGAATGGCTCTGAGGTGCGGGATCCACTGGTCACCTACCAGGACACCAACCCCCCAGCTTCCCCACTGCAAGGTGACCTCAACCAGCAGGCTTGTGGATCCTTGGCTGTTGTTCTCCATCTCCTTCCCATCTGCCGTCTACTCTGTCCTGCCTCTCTCGCCCCCAGGCTTGTGCTCTGCCCTGTAACTCCAGAGCTCCATGCTCCCAGTCTGTTTCAGGCTGGTTCTCCCTGACACCCCCTTGTCTTTACAGACAACCTGGTTATCGCCCTGCACAGCTATGAGCCCTCTCACGATGGAGACCTGGGCTTCGAGAAGGGTGAACAGCTCCGTATCCTGGAGCAGTGAGTGCCCCCTCTATGCCACCCATCCTTGCTCTGTGGGAGTGAGGGGGTGAGGGAGCGGGGATCCCCAGTACCGCAGCCCTCCTGCAGGCCCTGACTGGCTTGCAGTAGGCACCCTTGGGACAAAATGAAAGGCTGGAGAGTGCGGAGCTGGAGGGCGGTGTGGCCTGTATAACTGGGGCTCTGGAGGGAGGGTTTCCAAGGCTGAGCAGGCCCCGCTGACCACGGCTGTTGCTCAGGAACGGCGAGTGGTGGAAGGCGCAGTCCCTGACCACAGGCCAGGAAGGTTTCATTCCCTTCAACTTCGTGGCCAAAGCAAACAGCCTGGAGCCCGAACCGTGAGTGGGGACTCGTCGTGGGGATGGGTGGGAGCAAGCAGATCTAGGGACCCCGGAGCAGAGGAGCGCTGCTAGGGGGTGATGGTGAATGCTCGAGGGTGATGGAGGAAGCACCTTCCAGCAGACGACGGCTTTCGCTTCTGCCTTGCGCAGCTGGTTCTTCAAAAACCTGAGCCGCAAGGATGCTGAACGGCAGCTGCTGGCCCCCGGGAACACGCACGGCTCCTTCCTGATCCGGGAGAGCGAGAGCACCGCGGGTGAGGGGCCTCGGGGGCGGGGCCGCGGGTGAGGGGCCGCGGGGGCGGGGCCGCGGGTGAGGGGCCTCGGGGGCGGGGTCTCGGGGGCGGGGCCGCGGGTGAGGGGCCGCGGGTGAGGGGCCTCGGGTGAGGGGCCTCGGGGGCGGGGCCGCGGGTGAGGGGCCGCGGGGGCGGGGCCGCGGGTGAGGGGCCTCGGGTGAGGGGCCTCGGGGGCGGGGCCGCGGGTGAGGGGCCGCGGGGGCGGGGCCGCGGGGGCAGCCCGGGCGCCGAGGTGCGGGCCAGGTGCGCCCCTGGGGAGCGGCGCGGCGGAGGCGGTGCCACTGGCAGTAGGCCACCCCTCTCCCTCTTTCGCGTCCGTTTACCCATTCTTTTATTCAGGATCGTTTTCCCTGTCCGTGCGGGACTTCGACCAGAACCAGGGAGAGGTGGTGAAACATTACAAGATCCGTAACCTGGACAAAGGAGGCTTCTACATCTCCCCCCGCATCACGTTCCCCGGCCTGCACGAGCTGGTCCGCCATTACACCAGTGAGCGCAGCGGTCGCCCCTCAGGCGTGGGCCTGAGGCTCCTTCCCCTGTGCCCCATCGGCCTGCCCCCCCCAAGTCCCTCTGGGGGTACCCTCTGCCCAGCACTAAGTAGGCGCCTTCATCCCCGCCAGGGGGTGAGGTGCTGGACCCTATAGCCGCAGGTGTCCCACACCTCCCCTGCCAGTCCAGTTCCCGAGACGGGACCTGGTGAAGAGGGGCCTGGGCGGGTACTCGAGTCCCGCCGTGTTCACCGCTCTGCTCCCTCCCTTGTCCTCGCAGATGCTCAGGACGGGCTGTGCACGCGGCTGAGCCGCCCCTGCCAGACCCAGAAGCCCCAGAAACCGTGGTGGGAGGACGAGTGGGAGGTTCCCCGGGAGACGCTGAAGCTCGTGGAGCGGCTGGGGGCTGGCCAGTTCGGGGAGGTGTGGATGGGTGAGTGCGACCCTCCAGGGCTACCGTGGGGAGGGAGGGGGGAAGTTTGCTGAGGTGGGGGGAGGGGAGACGTCTGCTGAGGTGGGGAGGGTCCCGCGACAGCCTGGGTGCCGCCAGGCTCCGAGCGACTTCCTCCATCCCCTCCCCACTCCAGGGTACTACAACGGGCACACAAAGGTGGCAGTGAAGAGCCTGAAGCAGGGCAGCATGTCCCCCGACGCCTTCCTGGCCGAGGCCAACCTCATGAAGCAGTTGCAACACCAGCGGCTGGTCCGGCTCTACGCGGTGGTCACTCAGGAGCCCATCTACATCATCACCGAATACATGGAGAACGGTGGGCGCCGCCGCCGCGCGCGGCCGCTGGGGGGCGCTGCCGTCCCCCCGCTCCTGCTAGAGGGCGGAGGAGACTTGCTTTTTTTCCTGGCTCGGCGCTGAAAGTTGCTAGAGTTTTCCTGGGCACCTAAAGACTCACCTCCTCGGGCAAGAAGAGAGTGTGTCCTCCGAGCCCATCTGCGAGCCCAGCCTAAGGTGGCAGGCTCTGGAAGAGCCTTCAGCCCCGATCTTCCCTGACCTGCAGTTCCATTTGCCTTCTTCAAAGCCCTACCTTGATCTAAAGATGCTTGTTCTCAGGAAATCAGTGGGTCCCTAGTCCCATTTCTTTCCCTTGTGCCCGAGTCTTGGGAGGCCAGATCTGCCCCAAAGCCCTTGTTTTTAGTTCTGGGCGAGCTCTTCCCCCTCTCTTGGTCTGCTTTTGGACAGAGTAAGAGTCCCAGAAGGTAAATACGAATTTCCAGGCCCAGTTTTGCCACTGATTTGCTCTGACACAGGCCAAGTTCCTGATCTGCATCTGCTGCTCAGTTTCCTTAAGAATAACCACAAAAATCTAATCGGTTCACCCAGAAATAATATAGAGAAGTTATTAAGGTCTCTAGAGTCTGACTGCTTGAGTTAGAATTCTGGCTTCACTGGGACTGAAGGGTCGCAGATTTGATTCCAGCCCTGGTCTCAGCGCTTGCAACCAATCAATGTCTCTGTCATCTGTTTCTCTCTCTCTCTCCCCCTCCAGTCTCTCTGAAAAGCAATAGACAAAATATCCTCTGGCGAGGATTTAAAAAAAAAAAATTCTGGCTTCACAATTGTGTGGCCTTGAGCTCATCACTTCCCTTCTCTCTGCCATGGTGTCCTCATCTGTAAAATGGCAGTTATAACGCAATAGTACCTTTCTCGTAGGTTTTTATGGAGATGAAAGAGTTAATGCATACAGAGCAGTTAGAACAGTGCCTGCCCTGTATTAATTGCTCAGTAAGTTTGTTATCTGGCTCTTACTCTTTGGGAATACGAGATCTCTCCCTCTTTCAGGAAGGGAAAAGAGCTGTGCATTGGCTAATAGATTATGGAAATGGCAAATAGGTTTTATCATATGAACCAACTTTAATTGGTAGTTGCTTGGAGTTCTGTGTTGAGGATTCTGAGGCTTATTGAAAGTGAGTGCTAGGATTGATTAGCGGCATCTGCCATGGACTCGGAGGAATGGCAGTATATGTCACATATTTGCTGCATCTACGTGAGGCCTTTATCTTTGGTGACTAAACACTCACCGTGGGGACACTCAGGTTGCTGTCATTGCACAGGGTTTTAATCTCTTGAGAAGAGACCGCAGTCACTTTTTAATGCATTCAGCACACATTTATTGCTGCTTACTTTGGACTGGACACTGGAAACGGGTGAACAAAACAAGGTGCCTGCTATCAGGAAAATCTCATTTTAGTTATGCACACTAGGAAAACCAGTTTATGACACACAGAAGTTCTCGCATCCCACAGGGAATGTAGATGATGATGTAATTTATTATGTCTAGTAGGATCTAGAAAAGCTTCCTAGAGGAATAGTCTAGCTGGGCCATGAAAGAAAAGTAGAATTTTTATCAAGCAGAGATGGGACAAAGAGACTTTGGGGTAAGAGCTCAGTGTTCTATGTGAAAAATGTTGAAATTGTCTAGGACTGGTGGAATAAAAAGCAGGAGTAGGGGGAAGAGAAGAAACTACAAAGTGGACAATGCAGGGCTTTGGATATCTGGCTGAGTAGTTTGGCCTCTACCACATTGGTGACAAAAAGCTTACAGATCCTTTTAAGAATGCCCCATTCTAATCCCCGGGGAAAAACCTTCACATATCCCAGGTATCCTCACTCTGAACACACACTCCTCCATTTTCGGCCCTAACTCTTCCTTTAGGATCCCCACTACACACAATTAGGGGAGAAGGATCCGGGAGCTCCCCCCTGGGACAACTTGGATGAGAAACTCTTGCTTCTGCCCACAGGGAGCCTGGTGGATTTTCTCAAGACCTCTGCAGGCATCAAGCTGACCATCAACAAACTCTTGGATATGGCAGCCCAAGTAAGGAGACATGGGAGGATTGGGCACGGGCACAGGGTAAGGATGTCTGGCCCATGACTGCTGACCTATACCTGACCTGCAGATTGCAGAGGGCATGGCGTTTATTGAAGAGCGAAATTATATCCACCGTGACCTGAGGGCTGCCAACATCCTGGTGTCTGACACCCTGAGCTGCAAGATCGCAGACTTTGGCCTCGCACGCCTCATTGAGGACAACGAGTACACAGCCAGGGAGGGTAGGTGTGGGATATAAGAGAAGTCTTGGGCCTATAGGGTCTGGCCAAGCAGACCCAGGTGACCTCACTTTTCCTCCCGCCCAGGGGCCAAGTTTCCCATTAAGTGGACAGCACCAGAAGCCATTAACTATGGGACCTTCACCATCAAGTCGGACGTGTGGTCTTTCGGGATCCTGCTAACGGAGATTGTTACCCATGGCCGCATCCCTTACCCAGGTCAGGGTCCAAAGCGGGAACTAAAAAGGGTGATGGGGAAGGGCAGCAAAATCCGTCTTTCTGCTCACTTCTTCCCAGACTCAGAATCTGAAAACTTTCTAGCTGCTTTCCCTCCATTTTCTGAGATGTGACTCCAATATCCCCAGTGAGGTACCACATCAACCATGGCTGGCTCCCATCTCTGTCTCTGGATCTATCTCTCTCCCGTTAATAATCCTAGTTCTTCTCTTTAGTTCTGACACAGGCAGCCTAGTATGGGTGAAAAGGATCTGGCCTGAGAGACAAGAGGCCTGCCTTTCATTACCAGATCTGCCATGATACATACTAACTTTCTGTTTGATCAGATCATTCCTTCTTTTCCCATCTGTAAAATGTAAGGTTAGAATATTACCTGGCTCATATTAAGCACTCAAGAGTGTTAGGTTTTGTTATTAATCAAGTGACTTTGGACAGATGACTTCACCTCTCTGAGCCTGTTTCCTGATATGAAAAACAGGACTATTTGTGCAAGAGCTTGACTTATAATAGGTGTTCACTAAACACTGACTTCCCTTCCCTCTGAAGCATTCTGTCTAAAGAGTAAGAGACACATGTAAGTAACTAATTCCCACCCTCTCCCACCCCTCTTACCTCCTGGACAAAGTCCTTTACCCCTGAATTCAGCCAAGACAGGGATGGAATTTTTTGAAAGGAACTTGCTAGGAAACTGGGGAAAGGAAGTGGAACACAAAGACAGGGCACGGAGGTCATGGAGCACAGTCACCGGGTTTGTAGAAGCTTCTCACATCCCGAGAGCAGTGTGCACAGAACTTTGCTCTTAGGAAGGCAAAGGCACCTTAGAATCAGGTGAGAGCCTGAAGGATTTCCCTGCCCTGGACTTGCCCCATCACAGAATCCAGGGAGAGTGCTGGGGCTAGAAGTCTACTCTAGTCATCCTGCCAAGGACCCTCACTGCTCCTCCACTGTGCCCACAGAAGTGAATCCATAGAGAATATCTCTGTTAGAAGAAAAAAAGCATTGAAAACATGATGATAAATGGCAGCTGACATGTGGCTTCAGGGTCAGGGAGACAATGGGGACCTGGGTGAACTTGCATCTGCCCCAGCAGATGGTTGCCCTTAAGATACCAGGGCCAAAAAAAACAGATTTTGTGGTGGTGTTTTTTTCCCAAGAGAAGCCAAAACTTGCAGCTTTAGAAAAATTTGCCCATTTCCAAAATTTGGCAATTGAGTCAAATTGTTTAAAAACACTATAGAAGCCAAACCAAAGTATGTCTATAGACTATATTTAGGCTGGATTTAGCCTATGGGTTCAAAGCCTTGGCTCTAGCCTTGGGTGTTAGTTCCATGGCCTATGTCCTCCAATGTGCTAATTTTGAAATGTGAGGGATCCATAGCCGGAGGCCTCCCAGGGACAAGGCCTGAGCAAGAGCGTGTCTATTGAGCAGGGTTCATTCCCAAGCTTTGCAAGAGCAAAACTTCTATTTTGCCAGGACCCTGTAAGGGTTTAGTATTTGGGAACTGCCTGTCACAGTCTCCTCTCAGAAGACTGAAGGAGAAATAGAGGCCACATGGGAAATTTAGAAACAGGCATCTGTCTTTGTCATGATCATGCAGTTCTCCAGATCAGGTCCTCTAGAGCTCCACATGCTAGGAGCCTGCCAGATGGGCCAGGACCAGCACAAAGGGAGGGAACTGGCCCCAAAATGATTTCATGATTTCATCTGGGTCATAGAAGGACCTGGTAGATTTCTGCCCCATGCAGAGTCTGCTTTGCTGGGGCCCAGAGTCCATCTGGCTTCCTGATGTAGCATCTCTTGTGCCTGGTCCCAAAGCTAGAGAGGCCTCACCGTTGAGGTGGCTGTGGGCTCCCATCCTGCCCTGGGCCCTGACCGCCATGTGCTTCCCCATCAGATAACAATAATCACAAGTGTTATTTATGCAGTTTCTCCTCCCCAGGCTCTTTATATGCATTATCTCATTCAGTCCTCATAAGAACTCTGTGAGGTAGGAGCTACTATTTGTTCTGTTTTCCAAATGAGAAAGCTGAGGCTCAAAACATTGAGGTGGCTTCCAAGGTCTCACAGCCAACAGGTGTGTGGTGTTGTCTAAACCATAGCAGATACTCCAAGGGGCACAACTGACACTTAGCAGGTGCCTATACTGTTGATGAAGACCAAGATCCTTTTGGATTGGTGCTCACACCGTAACAGTTAAACATTCTGAACATTGCCCCTGCCTGTGGGTTTCCAAAACCTGGAGCCTTGATGTTTTTTCTCCCATCAACCTCCAGGGATGACCAATCCTGAGGTGATTCAGAACCTGGAGCGAGGCTACCGCATGGTGCGACCTGACAATTGTCCAGAGGAGCTGTACCACCTCATGATGCTGTGCTGGAAGGAGCGCCCAGAGGACCGACCTACCTTTGACTACCTGCGCAGCGTGCTGGAGGACTTCTTCACAGCCACGGAGGGCCAGTACCAGCCCCAGCCCTGAGAGCCCCAGCTGGGCCTGGAGCCCTGCCCTCATCTAGCCAACCTGGCTGGGGAGAAGCAGTTTTTGTGCCATACCCATGTGGCCTATGCACATATGGACACTGCATGTGGATCTTACCCACATGTGACACATATGCCTCTTATGTTTTATACACCAGTTCTTTAGTTGTGTGGGTTCTGCATGTGTCTCATACATGTACAGCCTGTGCATATATGTCTTGGACACCTGTCCAAGCTATCCCTTTCTGGGCCCTCCCACTTCCTGAGACCACTTGAGAAAGGAGAGAGGCCTGCGATCGACACCAACTTCTGCCTGCCCCCTTTTCCTTTCCCCCGATCAACAAGAAGCTCCTTGAGGAGGGGACCTTATCTAATACCTCTGTGTGCTCCTCTTTGGTGCCTGGCACACATCAGGAGCTCAATAAATGTTTGTTTGTTGATGATGAAGATTGAGCATTTCTCTGCTCTGCACTCCCATTTCTTCTTCCCTGTGAGGGGAGAGTGGGGGTTCAGAAGATGATAACCATGAATTGGGGTGAAAGATGGAATGAGAGGATGTCTGAACTTTTTCCAGCTCTGCTGATGCTGAGGGCCAGGAGGAGGTCCCTATGCTTTCCTGTCTGGGCTCTTTGAATCCTTTTAGACCCCTGCCCCAAAGGATTCAGGGGCAACCCCTATTCAGAACCTCTTAGGGAGTAGATGTGTCCCAGGACCCTCCCCCTCCCATTATATAAGGGCAATAGCGTTTTTTACAGCCATTAATTCAAGGACTATATTTGGTCTCAGATATGTTTTGGTTCACCTTCAAGATGTTTTAAAATATTGAGCTAATTCACTCATTTAACCAATATTTTTTGAACATCTATTGTGTGTGTCAGGCACAGTTCTGGGTTCATAGGATATACAGTAGATAAAACAAAGTCTGCCCTTGTGGAGCTTACATTCTAGTAAGGGAAGACACAATGAACATCACAAAGAAGTAAATGATATGGTATGCTACAGGGCAATGAGTGCTAAGGGGAAAATAGAGCAGGACAAGGGGATTTAGGAATGTCATGCTTGGGGAGCTTGGCATTTGAGGGTGGTTTGGGAAGGCTTCATTGAGAAGGTGACTGAGCAAAGATTTGAAGGAGGTAAGTGGGTGAGTCACTTGTGGGGGAGGAGTTGGTTGGATATCAGGAACAGCCTGAGGCAGAAGCTTGCCTGGCCAGCTTGGAGACATAATGGCTGCTTGAGGGCGGGGAATAGGTCCTCTGGGGCCCTGGGGCATTTGCAGGAGCCATTTTGAGGAAACTTTACAAGAATTTCTGCAGGGCCATGACGTGATCTTACATTTTTAAAGGATGGCTCTTATTGCCCTCTTGATAATAGACCGAGTTAGCAGTCAATTTATAAAACTGAGGAGATTTGCCCTGGCCAGGTGGCCCAGTTGGTTAGAGCAACGTCCTGATAAGCCAAGGTTGCAGGTTCAATCCTCAGTCAGGGCACATACGAGAAGCGACTAATGAATGCATAAATAAGGGGAACAACAAATTGATGTTTCTCTCTCCTTTCCTCTCTCTCTCTAAAATAAATACATAAATAAAGCTGAGGAGAGTTTGCATAAAACTCTAGATATCTGCTTCTCTTTTTTATTTTTAAAAAGGAAGATTTGGTTCCCTTGGTTTTATCTATCCTCATGGAGCTGAGTAGGGGCCACCCTCTTCAGGTGGGGCATCAGTCCTCCCTTTGCCAGAGTCCCCTCCACTCCCTACTTCTCCCAGACAATGAAACGGTCTGTAGCTTTTTGTCATCATATTTGAGCTGTTGTTCTTATAATAAAGAGAAAAATGAAATGGTTTTTTTGTACCCACATTTCCGTTAAAAAGTGAGAAAATTAAAGACACCTAAAGATGGCAGTGTGTTTGAAGAAAGATGGGGGAATTCTTTAAGAAAGTGAAAAAATTCAATTTTTAAAATATGCAAACAAAGTGCTTGAATCAAACTTATATATATATATATGCATATATTATATATATATCCACTCATTTACATCACCTGCCTGACCCCTGTTGGCCTCTGAGTTTGTGAATTCTGTTCTGCATTTTATAAGATGCTGCCACACCCATGGCCTCGTTTGGACACTGTGCAGCTATAGTCAGTGAACTTTGTAGTCTCACTCTTTCCATTTAATGAAGAGGGAAATGGAGGCTGAGAAAGATTCCTAGATAGGGAGCAGCAACGCAGAAATGGTAATAGGGTCTATTCCCTGGCCCTTTGCTGTTTCTATGATAGAACTGCCCTGTCTTAGATGTGTTACCTTTATTCATAATTAATGGTCCAAATGGTTCCCAAGTGAGGAACACAAGTGCATAAGCCCCCTTTAAACTGTAAAGAGGCGTAAAAATGTATCTTAATCACTATAGGACCATGAGTGAGTAACTTACTTGGCACACAGTAAGCATCCACTAAATATTAATATTGTTATTTTCATAGCCCATCACAGTGTTTTACAGTCTTTCAGCTTTCAATGACCATTTGATCTAGTGCAGCAGTTCTCAAAGGGCAGGGTGCTGGGCAATTTACACTCCCTCCCATCTCTTCCCCCCTTGCCCTGGAGACATGTAATGTCTGGAGACAATTTTGGTTGTCACAATGGAGGGGGAATAGAGGCCAAGAATGCTGCTAAACATCCTACAGTGCACAGGACAGCTTCCCACAATAAAGAATTATCCAGCCCAGCCTTGGCTGGTGTGGATCTGTTGGTTGAGCATTGTCACATGCACTGAAAGGTCAAGGGTTTGATCCCAGGTCAGGGCACATGCCCAAGTTCCTATCAGCATTTCTCCCTCACGTTTATGTTTCTCTCTCTCACCCTCTCTAAAACGAATAAAAATATACCCTCCTCTCTGGCTGGTGTAGTTAGAGCGTCGGCCCTTGCACCAAAGAGTAGAGGGTTCAATTCCTGGTCAAGGGCATGTACCTGGGTTGCAGATTTGATCCCTGTTGGGGGAGGGGGCAATCAACCCATGTGTCTCTCTCACATTGATGTTTTTCTTCTCTCTCTCTCTCTCTCTCTCTCTCTCTCTTTCTCTCTCTCTCTCTCTCTTTCCCCTGCCCCCCTTCCTTTTCACTCTCTCTAAAATCAATGGAAAAATATCCTCAGGTGAGGATTAACGACAACAAAATACATATCTTCTAATGAGGATTTAAAAAAAAAACAACCCAGCTCAAAATGTCAATAGCTTTAATAGCATGAGAAACCTTGTGCCAGTGTAAGGGCAATCAGTTTCCTCCTGCCTAAAGGCACTCCTTAGTCCCCGTGGGTAACTGCATTAGGGAGGTAGGCTTTGGAGTAAGAAAGACTGGGTTCCACCACTTTGCTACAGTGTCTCTGGTGCATAGTAGGCATTCAAAATATGTGTACAAATGAAAACTGAATTTAATTACTAATTGTATGACTCTGGGCAAGACACAAAGGTCTCGTCTTCAATATGTTTATCTGTAAAATGGGATAAAAATCCTCCTCCAAAACTGTTGTGAGGAATAATTAGAATAACTGAGATAACCTTGGTAAAGCTGTTGCACAGTACTTGACCTACAGCACTTTTATTTCCTTTGTCAGTTAATTTCTCCCTCCTCCAAACCCGAGTTCTAATCCAGTTGAGTGACCTTGTGCAAGTCACACATCCCCCGCTCGCAGGCCTCGGTGGATTCTCTGTAAAATTACAAAGTTGGCCTCTGATCTCCAAGCACGCATCCACCATCGAAATGGGACTGTGAAGTTTATAGACTGGCTTTCTTCCCCCGAGACTAATGGTACGGTCTCTAAGCAGCTCCCCCACCCCCCTGTCGCGGACCTTGGTACAGGCCCAGGGGGCCCTGGGCTGCCTCTCCAGGCTGCCCTTGCCCCCTGCCGAGTTCCGGGCCCGTCCCTGCGCAAGCTGATTGGCTGGAGCAGTGCCCGGGCTGCGCGGCTATAGGTGAGCCTGGGAGGGGCGGGCGGAGCGGGCTAGAGGCCCGCCCCCTCCCCCCTGGGTCGGACGCTGAGCTGAGCCGCGGGCGGGAGGCCTGACGGACCGACCGACGGACCAGAGGGACGGGAGGCGAGCAAGATGGCGCAGACTCAGGGCACCAGGAGGAAAGTCTGTTACTACTACGACGGTGAGCACGGTCCTCGCGGCGGGGGCGGGGCCTGGCCGGGCCGAATCCGGGAGCGGGAGGCTGCGGAGACCTGCGAGGGGAGGCTGGGAGAGGCGAGGCGTTGGGGAAAGGCTGAGAGAGGAGGCTGAGGGGAAAGGAGGTCGGGGCTGAGGGAGGAGGCTGAGAGAAGGAGGTCGAGACCGAGGGAGAAGCTCAGAGGAGGGAAGTCTGAGCTGAGGGAGGAGGCTGAGAGGAATGAGGTCGGGCTGGGGAAGGAGGTCGAGACTGAGGGAAGAGGCTCAAGAGGAAAAGACCGAGGCTGAGGGAGGAGGCTGAGAGAAGGAGCTCGGGCCTGCGGTAGAAGCCTCAGAGGAATGGAAAGGAGGTCGAGACTGAGGGAAGAGTCTGAGGCCGAGGGGGCCGCTTGGGGAAGCCTGAAGTGATCTTGGTGGGGAGTTCTGAAGTCTGATGGGAGAGTTTGAGTGGGACTCCTAGAGGGGAGGCTGAGTCCAGGGGGGGGAGGCAGAATATGATGGGGAAGGTCGAAACGGTATGTTTTCCTCCTGAGAATACCAAGATCTTTCACTGCACCTTTCCTTCTCATCCTTTTTGGGGAGAGCCCTTCAGGAATCACCAACTAGTGGTCACCACTGTTCCCCACCCCCACCTCCAGTCTCTGAGCGGGGCCTGCAGTTGCTACTGGGAAATGGAGCCCTTGGGGTTGGAAGGAGAAGGATGCTACTTTTTCATTTTTAACAAAAATCTGTCCAGCTTACTCTGAATTAGGTAGCATGCAGGTGCTGGGACCAGGGGAATGAACAAGTCACTTATCATCTTCAGCTCAGTTTGGAGGGGGAGATAGTGACAGAGAATTGCTCTCCAGTGTCTTCCTAGGATAAAGGAACTCTCAGAGTGTTATAGGGGCACCAAGAAGAGGCACCCAGCCCAGCCTCAGGAGTTAAGGAAGGAGGTGCCATCTCAGTTAGGACCTGAAGAACAGAAGTTATTAGCCTGGCACAGGGAAGGCAAAAATAACCAGTTTAGAGATGAGAGAGGACAACACCTTTGAAAAACAGCAGGTATCTATCTACACAGTATGCCTGAGGCATAGATTTGAGTGCAGAGTGTATGTAGAAGTAGGGAGCAGGGATAAGGGAAAGGTTGCAAGTGATGAGTCTGAAGTAAATGGGAACCTGAACAGGAAGGGCTAGGCATACTATCCTAAGGAAGTTGTACTTTATTCTGAGGGCGCTTGTGAATCATTGAAGTTTTGTGAAGATTAGTGACATTGCCCAGGTGGGTGTGGCTCAGTGGTTGGGCATCCACCTAGGATCCAGGAGATCTGGGTTTGATTCCCTGTCAGGGCACATACCTAGGTTGCAGGCTCCATCCCCAGTTGGGGGGCGTGCAGGAGGCAGCAGATCAGTGACTCTCTCATCATCCATGTTCCTCCCTCCCTCCCTCCCTCCTTCTCCCTTCCTCTTTCTGAAATCAATAAAGATGTATTTTAAAAATGGATTAATTTTAAAAAAAGGTTAGTGACATCATCAGATTTATACCTTAGAACTATCTGGGATAGAAATTAAATTCATGAATGTTGGGGCAAGGAAGAAAGCGAGGAGTCGAAGTTTATGGTTTGGGCAGTTTGATGCTAAATATTTGGAGGAGAACATGTCAGTTGATAACTTTGATTTTGTTTTGTTTGTTGTTGTGTTTTGCTTTTTTCAGAAATACTTGTGGAGATGTCTGGGGGATATCCAAGTAGAGGTGTCCAGTAGGCAGTTGACCATTCTGGTCTATAATTTAAAGACAGAAATGAAAAGATAGAGATTTTTGGTAGTTGTAAGCATACAGATGGGAATTTTATTGTAGAAGAGGATGCAGTCAGTCACCCAAGAAGTTGTATAAGGTAAAAAGAGAAGAGGATCCCGGATGGGATTCTAAGGAAATGGACAGAGAGTAAATGCCTAAGGGAAAGGGAACATGTCTTGGCTACCTCTGAATGCTCAACCCTCAAAACAGTGCTAGCTCCTAGTAGGCTCTCAGTAAAGATACAGAGGGAATCGCCTGAGATGTAAGTGAACCAGAAAGTGTTGGGTTACAGTAGCCAAGAGAGGGAGGGAGTGGCCAAGTATTGGCAAGAACTGTTTCCTGTGCAGGGTTTGGAACTGAAGTGGGTGAAGAGGAGACATCAGGTTTACCCTTTTTTTTTTTTTTAAATATGTCTTTATTGATTTCAGGGAGAGGGGGAGAGAGAGATAGAAACATCAGTGATGAGAGAGTCGTCGATCGGCTGCTTCCTGCACTCCCCTTACTGGGAATCAAACTGTGATCTGGATCATAGGTCAGTGCTCAACCATTGAGCCATGCTGGCCAGGCAGGTTGAGTCCTTTTTAACAAAGCTTGTCCAGGGCAAAGAAAGGGGGTTTTTAATAAAAGGGAGATATAGTGGTTGAGAGTTGAGCATATTTAAATTCTTATTGAAAATAGCCAGAGAGAAGGAAAATAGCCAGAGAGAAGGAAAGATTGAAGATATAGGATAGAGGGGCTAGTAATGATAGAAGTTCCTGAGGAGACCAGTTGAGATGGACTCCAGAGCACAGGTAGGGACACTAGCTTTCAAGAGGAAGTTCCTTCTTGATGAGTGGGTAAGTGGCAAGAAAAAGTTCAAATGTAGGTAAGTTTGATGGGGAGAGTTGGAGTTTTCAAGATGAAGTAGAATATTTCTTTTCCTGTGAATTGGGGAGAGCAGTTGGTAGAGTAGGAATCTTAAAGAGAGATAACTGTTAAATAGCTGCTGTGTAATAGGGAGCTAGGAAAATAAATTTGGGAGGATTGCTGGACAGTGGTGAGGGCACATTTGAGGCTGTATCCTATGACTTTATAGCCCTATCAGTTTGCACAGTTTTGTGATCTCCACACTCTTAATTTAAAAAGACAAAAGGGGGAAAGACCCAACCTTTAGACAAGAGAAACTTCTTACTTTTTAAGAAACTGAGTTTTGCAGTCAGGTCACTACCTTGGGACTCAGATTGGCTCTGCTGCTCAGAAGTTAAGTGTCTCAGCAACCTAATTAAAAACTGTTAAGAGGATGATGTCTCTGGGCCCCACCCTCAGGTACTCTTAACCTTCTAGATAAGGTATCTTAGTTCCTGAAGTCTAAGCCCTGGCTGGATCTTGGCTTGATAGGCAAGGGACTTGCTAGGGATCAAGGCCCATGCCAGAGAAATGGGTAGGCAGGAATCCAGTTATATATCACAATAATGACCATGTGACTCCCGACTACCCACAGATTGGATCTGCCTCTGGATGACTCAGCCAATGCCTTGAGAACCTATTCTGCTCAATCCCATGGCTGATACCCTTGTCTGAGGGGCCCTGGGAATAACTTTTCTGCCTGACGTCCTTGCTACTGTGTCTATGTGGGACAAGGCTCCCTTATTTTACTAATGTAAAATGTTAATAATAGGGGAAACAGTGTGGGTATCTGAGAACTCTACTGTCTTTGCAATTTTCTGTAATTCTGCAATTGTTCTAAAAAGTAAAGTCTGTTTAAAAAGAGAGAAGAAGATGAGATCCTAACCATCCAGTGTCACATCATCCCAGGCCATGTCTATGACAAAGAGATTTGGAGTATGGCTTGGATGCTGTTGGTGGCATTCCCCACAGTCCATTGCTTCCTGGAATGAAACCTGTTTCTGGCATCACCAAACCACAATGGATAAGAGATTGGGAACTTTTTTTCATTGGTGCTGAAAAATCTGCCTCATCCTGATGGACTCCTAAGGAGATCTCTTTGGATGTGCAGTTCACTAGATTTTGGAATATTGTTACAGAAACTGTCTACCAAGTAGACTTACAGAGCCCTCTAAATTGAGTTCAAACCGAAGTAGGTACCTGGGAAACCCAGTGTAGTTTTAACATACTGGATGTGCGATCTTGAGCAAGCACTTCTCTGAGTCTTAGTTCAGTTCTTTGAATCTTTATTTGAGCCTCTGAAGAATATGTTTGGAGTTTGAGTTGGGCTTTGTAGTATGAGGATCATCAGGGAAGGACTTGCCAGGTCAAAGGAACAGTATGAACTAAGAATATTTGGTGAAGGCAAATGGCATGTTCAGGATGCTGATAATCATCTGGTGTGTTTAGAGCAGATATTGGCAAACTTTCTGTAAAGGGCCAGATAGTAAATATTTTAGGCTTTTGTGACATATGAGTGAGTTTCTGGCAATTATTTAGCTACTCAACTCTGCTATTATAATGTGAAAGCACCCATAGACAAAAATAAACTCATGGGCATGGCTGTGTGGCAATAAAATTTTATTTACAAAAAATAGGCCACCAATTGTGTTTGCCCCACGGGCTATAGTAGTTTGCCTACTCCCAGCTAGAGGAGAGAGGGAGAGGGAGAGAGTTGTGGAGGAGGGTGGTGATGGTAGGTAACAGGAGGTGAAGCTGGAAAGGCCTATTAAGAAAGTCCTGCCCTAGCGGGCTTGGCTCAGTGGCTAGAGCATTGGCCCGAGGACTGAAGGGTCCTGGGTTCAATTTCGGCCAACCACATGCATCTCAGTTGCAGGCTCGATCCCCAGTCCCAGTCCAGGGGCATGCAGGAGGCAACAAATCAGTGTGTCTCTCACACATTGATGTTTCTCTCTCTGTCCCCCACTCTGTGAAAAGCAATGGAAAAGATATCCTCAGGTGAGGATAGAAAAAAAAAAAGTCCTTGAGTGCCAGGTTACTGAAGTAGTTTATTCTTCATCCAGTAGGGGATGGGGAGCCATTAAGGATTTTTGAGCAGGGGGTGATGTTATCAAAGCTGTGTATTAGGGGAATAACTGGTGACATTGTGGCAGGTACTTTGAATTGAAGGCAGAGGGACCAATTAGAAGGCTATTGCTGTAGATGAAGCTAGAGATAAGAGTTTAGTTTACTTTTCTATAAAATGGGAATAAAACTCTGTCTTAACTATTTGACAGGGTTATTGTGAAGATCCAGTAAAAAAATGAATGTGAATATGCTTTGACACCATAAAGTGCCACAATGTGCAAGAGGTGAACTGTGGCTTATAATAATTCTGAGTATTGATGATAATTTTTCTGTCGTGGGAGTGGATTCCTTGGAGCTATAGTGTCACCTCCCTCGTTGCTAATCCCAAGTAGCTTTGGAATGAACCCCTCACACTCTCAAGTACTAGACGTGACATCCCTAAGTGTTGACCTCTCCAGGCTTCCCTGCTTTGTTTTTCGTTTTTCATTTGGAGTTATCCTTCCTTAAGGTAGGTGAGAATCTTAGAGACTAGAATGAATCAGAAAGAGAGTTTGCCTAGGAGTTTATTGGAAAAATTCCTGGGTTCTCCTGGGAGTGTGTGTCTGTGTTGCTGAAACTGTCATCTTTCTTCTTCAGGGGATGTTGGAAATTACTATTATGGACAAGGCCACCCAATGAAGCCTCACCGAATTCGCATGACTCACAATTTGCTACTTAACTATGGTCTCTACCGAAAAATGGAAATATATGTGAGTTACTGGGAACTCCACCCTCCCTAATCTCATCAGCTCCCCATACGTCATTTATTATCTTATTTTCTTGAACACCCATTCATCAGATGTGTTGAGTGGCTGTTATGTGGCAGGCACCACTGTAAATGATAGAAATTCGGTTTTTAAGGAGTCCATTCTAGTGCTGGAGACTAACATGAACACAAATAAATTGTACTACAGTGTGTAAGTGCAACAATTAAAAGTACAAAGTTCAGAGATAAAGAGGAATGAAGGAGGAAGGGCGCCTTGGGATGTTTCTTAGAGATGATATCTGAGCATAGTTTTAAAGATTGAATAGAATTTATCCTGGAGTTCAGAAGGGGACTGGCATTCTAGGCCAGGGGAAGAACATATACAAAAAGGCAGAGAGGTAAGAACAATAGGGTATGTTTGGGGAAAATATAAGTAGTTCAGTGTGCAGGCATTGCTGTAGTGTAAAGTTCACAGATGTCAGTGAGGGGAGCTAGAGCTGAAGAGGTCAGCAAGAATTGGATGTGCTGTACTAAGCAGCTCTTGTGGGCCAGGGTAAAAAAATCCAATGCCTAAAAAAAAGAGTGATTGGGATTGTTGAACTAGCACCAAGTCTCTAGTTACTAAAGAGTATAGATTGTCTAACCTCTTGACTCAGCTTCTGCTGAGTTCCATCTTTTAGGTTTTTTGTTGTTCTTTTTTAAAATGTCTTTATTGATTTCAGAGAGAGGAAGGGAGAGGGGGGGAGAGAGATAGAAACATCAGTGATGAGAGAGTCATTGATCTGCTGCCTCTTGCATGCCCCCTGCTGGGGTTCAAGCCCACAACCTGGGCATGTGCCCTGACTGGGAATCGAACCTCGATCTCCTGAGTCCTAGGTTGCTCAACCGCTGAGCCACTCTAGCTGGGCCCATCTTTCAGTTTTTAAAGAGAAGTTAGAAATTCATACTAAATATGTAAAATCTCCCAACAAAAATATCCAGCAAAAACTTGTTGGCCCAAGTTTTTGTTTTTTTTAAACATGTACAAACATAAACACATCAGTACATCTGTGGACCAAGTTTGAACCTCTTCTGGAGGAAGTGAAGAACAAGTGAAGGATTTTAAATGAAAGAGAGAGGGGTATAGGCATGTATTTTAGAAGCATGGAGGCCAGTTAGGAGGCTGTTGCAAAGGTCCAAATGAGAAAATAAAGAGGATCTGGGGGCCCATGCTGCCTTATGGTTAGAGCATAAGAGTCTGTTGTAAAAGTGTGCTGGCAGCTTAAGTAACCTAGCAACAGCAGTATCCTTCCTCACCATTCCAGAGAATGAAAGGGGATGAGTTTCCCTTCCCAGATGGCTGTGTTATGTCTCTAAGAGCCCATAGAGGCAGCTGGGGAAGCCAGAGGGAAGGGAAATAGGAGCAGGTCAGACCTTGCAATCAGAGAGATTTTTCAGGTGTGAAAGGCAGCTGGGAATGAAAAACATAAAAGGTAGCAAGGTTTTCAGGGACTTTAGAGAGCAGACTACCATTTAGATAAAGAGGATGCCTGAATGTGGAATAGTAAGTACTAAGATCTTCCAGAACTGCCTGTTGCCCATCTACACCATGCTAATCTGGCCCCAACTTGCCTTCTTTCCTGACTCTTCCTTCTTTGCCCTCCAAGTCAGCCAAATCAGAATCTGTGTCTTTCCATACCATCCTGACTGGGAGGATTATTTACTGTGCCCAGTCATATCTTACTTATCTTCAAGAGTCACCTCAAGCCCTCTTTCATTCAACATATTTTTGTTGAGTACTGTCATACCCCAGAGACTATATTAACCTCCATGAAAAGTGTTGAGAAATTAAAAAATGGATTCTGTCTTTAAGTGAGAGGGAAAATAAACTAAAATTTATTGACAATTGCTAGGTGCCTGCCAGGGCTACCTGTTATTTCATGTAATCCTTATAGCAACCCCAACTTATTGATCAGAAAACAAGCTCAGAGAGGATAATTAACGTGCCCAAAGTCACATAGCTGTTAATAGATGAGCTAAGACTCCAACCCATCTCTCTCTGATTCCAGTGACTCTATCTGTCCATTTGTCCTTTTTTCCTTCCTAAAGAACCTTTTAACAAGAAGTCTAGAGGTAGATGGTCTCAAGATTTTTTTTGGCTATGTCATCAGAGATCCAGGCTTATTCTCTCCTCAGCCATCCTTAGCTTATGTGATTTCATCATGTTTTTTGCTTTGAAGTCACATGATGGCTATCCCCAAGGATCATGTCTTCATATAACAGTCCAAAGAGGAAGGGAACAGGGTTAAATGGATCACTGTCTGCTATGCCCACCCTGTACTCTCCTTTTTATTAAAGAGGAAAACCCTTTCCAGAAATTTCCCAACAGATTTCCCCTTAAATCTCATTAGGTCATTTGCCATCCTTAGACCATTCACCAGCAATTGGCTTAGACTAATCACATTTGACCCCTGGGGCTGGGTACATTAACACCCAACCAAATTGAGATATGTTACCAAGAAAGAAGAGAGAGAATGGCTCTTTGGGAAGCAGCCAACTGTGGCTGTCATAGAAAATAGTAATACCTTATTGGAAATTATATCATATGTGTGGTATTCTTATTATAAACTTCTAAAGCAAAACCTCAGTGTTATCTCTCCTTTCAAAATCTCTGGATCTTGTTCTCTTTAATGTGATCTTTTTCTTTCTCTGATCCTCCCTTTCCATTGAGAGTGCATCTTTGGTCCTATTCCCCCAACATTGTTTCTCTGCATTCATCTCTTCTGTCCTCTCCTTTCTCTGGGCTCTGATCCTAGCATTCCTTTCCCAAAGCACAGATAGCCATTTTAGTATCTGTCCTGAAATTGATGGCTTTTGAGAGTCAGTCCTGAAAGATGCTCCTTAGAACTTCTCATGGGAGTAGTTATATTACTTCTGTATTTCTGTCTCTACACCTGAAGGAGATATGTTAAGAACTTTTTCACACAATTTTACCTTTTTGGGCCCCTTCCCCAATTCTGTCTCCACACATCTAATTAATCGCTCCCAGAATCTATATCCCCACTTTTCATCCAGGCACCTTCCTATTTACATCATCAAAAATACTGCTCTCTTCCTTACTTTGGATGCTAATTTTATGTATTCCCAGGCTTCTTACTCATCGCCTTCTGTTCTTTTGTCCTTTTTGAAAAAAATGTTTTTATAAAATAATGTAGATATGAAATAATTTTTATAAAATATATGTAAGGTATAAATCACATTGCAATTAATACCACCTAGTTTAAGAAAATGAACATTTTCATGACTACTAAAGCCCCCCCCCCCCCGTATGCCCTTCCCTGACCCTGTCTTCTTCCCATAGTTAATTTCTGCTCTGAATTTGGGGGCTTATTATTTCCTTACTTTTCTGTATAGTTTTACCAGTGTGTGTTCTTAAACAGTACGTGTTTTAGTGTTACATGTTTGAATGTTATGTAAATGGAGCCATACAGTATTTATTGTGTGGCTTTCTCTTCTTGCTCAACATGTTCCTGAGAGTCATACATGTTGATGCATGTAGTTGTGTTTATTTTCACTGTATTTCATTGAAAGAATATACTACAATGTGTCTGTTTTATTATTGGTGGGCACTTGGGTTGTTTCTAGTGTTGGGCTATTATTAAGACTGCTGCTATGAACATTCTTTTTGTATTTTATTTTTTTATATTGTTTTTTTAATTGATTTTAGAGAAAGAGGAAGGGTGAGGGTTAGAGAGATAGAAACATCAATGAGAGATACATCAATCCAGCTGCCTCCTGCATGCCCCCTACTGGGGATCCAGCCCGCAGCCCAGGCATGTGCCCTGACCAGAAAGTGAACCAACAGTCTCTCCATGCATGGGACAATACTCAACCAACTGAGCCATACCAGCCAGGGCAGTGGCCAAACTTTGACAAAATAAAATTTAATCCAAAAGACTGGTAGTTGGGCCCAAATTCCTATATGGCAGTAATTAGCTAGGCTGGCCCTCAGCTCACCAGATTTTTGTTTAAGTACCAGATACGTTAAACTGACTGGCCCTTTTAAGTGCTTTGAATTTCGTGTTCCCTGGGTTAGATTATAAAATATTTAGAGGAATTCTAAAAAGGTGAGCAGGGACCAGATTATTTTGGTTTCCCAAGTAATGAAGACTCTGAAGGGTTTTTAGACGGGTGTAACATGATTCAGTTTGAATTTGAGACAGATTACTCTGGCTGTGAGGCTGGTAGGGTTGAGAACAGATTCACAATTCCTAAGGTTAAGGCTAGGATACCAGTTAGGAGATTGTTGCCATAATCCAAGCCAAAAATGTGGTTTGGGCTGGAAGTAGACAGATTTGACAGATACATTTGGCATTAGTTTCTAGAGAACTTGAATGTAGGAGTTGAGGAAAGAGGAATCAAAGGTAATACTCAGGCTTGAGCTTCTGGGTGGATGGTGGTTAGACTAGGAAACCTGGAAGTGAGGAGCATGGGAGAGAAATAAGGTGGTAGATTCAGTCAAGATAATGGAGGGATGATGAAAGGGATTGGCCATGGATTGAAGTGGAAGGCAAGAAAGGATGGAGTTAAAGTTGGCACTTAGGTTTTCAGCCTATGTAGGTGTTGGCATCATTCACAAAAATAGTAAAAGAGAAGTTCTGAAAATTAAGTTGAATTTGAAGTGCCTCTAGGATTCATAGGCGGAGCTGGCTATGAAGGTGTTGGGATTGTGAATCTGGCTGGGGCTAGAACAGAGATTAAGATGGAGAGTTTGGGTAGTCATCTATTTAGAAGGGATAGTCAAAGTGGAGTTGTGTTTTTGTTTTATAAGATTTTTTTATTGGTTTTCAGAGAGAGACGAAGGGAGGAGAGAAACATCCATGTGAGTAACATATCGGTTGCCTCGCGTACATGCCCTGGCTGGGAACCAAACATGAAGCTTAGGCATGTGCCCTGACCGGGTATCAAGCCTGAAATCTTTTGGTGTTTGGGACGATGCTTCAACCAACTGAGCCACCTGGCCAGGATCAAATTGGAGCTTTGACAGCATTGCGAAGAGAATAAAGGGCTTAATGTAGTTTTTTTAGTTGTTGGTTTTTTGTGGGTTTTTTTAGATTTTTAAATTTTTTAAATTGATTTTTAGAGAGAGGGCAGGGACAGAAGAGAGAAACTTTGATGTGAGAGTGGAACATTGATGGCTGCCTCTTGCAAGCCCACTACCAGAGATCGAGCCTGCAACCCGGGCATGTGCCCTGACCAGGAATGTAACCAGCAACCTTTAGTTGCACCGGACAACACCAGCCAACTGAGCCACACCGGCTAGGGCAAGGGCTTAATATAGTTTTGAAAAAGCAACACAGCCCAGCTGGGCATGGCTCAGCAGTTGGGTGTCGACCTAGGATCCAGGAGATCAAGGTTTGATTCCAGGTCAGGGCATATGCCTGGGTTGCGGGCTCTATCCAGGGGCGTGCAGGAGGGAGCCAATCAATGACTCTCATCATTGATGTTTCTATCTCCCTTCCTCTATCTGAAATCAATAAAGATATATTTTAAAAAAAAGAAAAGGCAACACAAAACACCTAAGTATTTGGAGCAAAGCCTTACTTCTTTCACTATGGGTGTTCTTTAATAAAACAGTATCTGTCTTTCAGTCTTATATTTCTCATTATATTTAATTGAGAATTAAATGAGAGTCAAATTGTACCTGGAGCCAGACCTCTGGGTTTCCTAATCCAGCTTATGACTGTGTAACCTTGGGTAAATTACTTAACCTCTGTGCTGTAGTTTCCTTACTGCAAAGTGAGGATGATAATAGTATAAACTTTAAAAGGTTGTAAGAGTCATATGAGATAGTATATAAAGTGTCTGAAACAGTGACTGGCACAAAAGAAATAATGTTAGCTGTATATTGAAAATGCTTTATAAATGATAGAAGTATTGGTAATTAGAAAAGAAGAGGGTCATCTTTGAAGAAGACCTACCTTGAAGGGGTGAGAGGAAGAGAATTTTTTAAAAGAGGAGAGGAGGAATCCGATGTTGGGATAACCAGGAAATTACCCTGCCAAGTTTTAATGGGGAGGATGTCAACAGAATTGTTGGTGTGATGATGATTTATAAAAGATGTCCCATCTCTTTCAATTATTAGTCACCCCTTCTTGAACTTTTGGAGCCATTTGGCCCATAGTTATATATTGTTATATTTAATATTAAAAATAATAATTTGTAAAGTGCTTCACAATTTATAAAGATTTAATAATCTTATTCAATTCTCACAACTTCCCTGTAAGGTAGATGTTATTCCTAAATAGTAAATGAGGAAATTGAGGCTCAAGAGGTAGACTTGCCAAAGCAACAGAAGTTGAGTTGCAGTCTGGGTCTTCTGATACCAAATCTCCTTTGATAATCTTATTTGCCTAATTAGATTATAAGTTTCTTGAGGCCTGAATCTATTCAGTAATTTCTTTTTATCCTTCAAAGCAGCTAGCTTAATGCTGGGCAGATATAAGCGTTCAAACTATACTGAGTGAAGACTGGCATGTAGTTAAGAATAACATGCCCTTTCTCCTCTCTGCCCTCTAGCGCCCTCACAAAGCCAATGCTGAGGAGATGACCAAGTATCACAGCGATGACTACATAAAATTCTTGCGCTCCATCCGCCCAGATAACATGTCTGAGTACAGCAAGCAGATGCAGAGATGTAAGTCCATTCTGTTTGCTCCCTGCTTTCAAGTCCACAGTTGGATCTCCCTATCAGTTGGAGGGGCCCACCCTGCTTTCCTTTGTTCCTCCCAGTCAGCTGACATCTGATTTCCCTTGCCTCCCAAGGGTGCCAGAGCACTTCTTTTTTCTCTTTTGGTTTTCCTTTGGTTTCTGATTGTAAGGAATGGAGATTGAACCTCATCCAGTTAGGTTCACAACATTTTGCCAAGAAAACTGTAGTTGTAATGGAAAAAGCACTGACTTGGGAGGGGGATAGGAGATTTAGGTCCCAGCTCTGACTCTGACTCTTAACTGACTGGGTAAGTCACTTCCCCTCAGATTTTTCTTTTGTAAAGTGGACTGGATGTCATCGCATACAACTAACTGCTCCCACTCTGTGAGTATTAATTGAGAATTTAGCAGCCAATTAGGACATACTCTGGATGATGTAATCTTTGAGTTGAGGTGATTCTACCCCTGCCTCTTGGGACTCGAAACTCAGAACAGGTTCCATTTCAGAAGCAGCACTCAATTTGTAGAAATTATGGGGATAATTTTAGCTGTGGGGGGGAAATACGTTCAAATTTGGGAGGAACTATCATATGTGACTTGGCCCTTATGTAATTTTAGAAATTCTCTCTTAGCACCTAAGATCTCTGTAAAACAATGTAACAGCATTGCCTAGAAGAGATTGTGATAGTTTATGACAGCTTATTTTGAAATATCAGGAAACCTGTAGCACTTATTTGTTGCTACTGCCACAAGGTAGTCTGAGTCCCAAGGCAGAAAGTTATTTATTCGTTGCAATAATTGTGCAGGTAATGATTACAGAACCACAGAGAACCTCTTTGAAGCATTAGGTTTCACAATTCCAGGAGCTGCTGCCCCTTCTAAGTGAAGTATTTGCTCTCTGAATTAGCAGGGTCTTATTTCCTTTCAAGGTGAGACAAATTCATTCCTTTGCTCTAGATGGCTTTAGGGGTTTCCATTACCTATTTAGACTAGTAATCAGGCTCCACTGTCAGCAAAGAGGGCTCTCATTAGAGAAGCAGTTTGGTGTTGAGGCAAGAAAATGAGCTTTGATGTCTTGGTTTGAATCCCTTAGCTCTGCCACTTAGATATGTGTTCTTGAGTAAGTCTCCTAGCCTCTCTGAGCCTGTTTTCCTTTCCCTTTAAAAAGAAGACAGTAATGCCTGTCTTATAGTAGAAGTTGGGGGTGGTGAGTGAGAGAACATATTCAAAGCACCAACTATCACTGAATAGTAGCTTTTGCTAGTATGACTTAATGACTTTTGTTATTTTCAAATCTGTCAAGGCAGACAAAATATTAGGCCCTCAGGAGTACACAGGTTTGGCTCTGGCTCCCAATTTGCTCTAATTTTCCTGAAACCAGCACTCTAAACTTGTGCATTCAAAAATTAGGCCTGGGATTTTCTCTCATTGAAGGTGAGCAATAGGAAAGATGAGGCTCTCTAAGGACTTCAAGAAACCTTATTGACTTGATTCATAGGATTATAGAGAGATGTCACTTAGTACAGTGCTTTATAACCAGTGGTGTCTACAGAGATATCAGGGATGTAAGAACGGAGCTCCTTTTTTTTTTTTAATTTAAATATATCTTTATTGATTTCAGAGAGAGGAAGGGCGAGGGAAAGAGCTAGGAACATCAATGATGAGAGAGTCATTGATCGGCTGCCTCCTGCACACCCCCTACTGGGGATTGCGCCCTCAACCCGGGAATCGAACCTTGATCTCCTGATCTTAGGTGGTTGCTCAACTGTTGAGCCATGCTCAGCCGGGCGTGAACTGAGCTCTTTTTAAATGTTTACCAATACCTAACGTAGGAAATTATACCTGTAATAAGACCAACTAAGTCTGGTTTCCTTGCTCTTGGCTAGAATGTAATAAATGCCTTGTGGTCACTTTGAGTCTTTGAGAACTTCGATCAGAAGTTAAAATGGGAACATGAATAAATGCAGGTTTTTTGGCAGATAGTCTGTCAGAACATGAGACTCATGGTGGAAACACGATAAAAGGGACTTATGGTGGTAAAACTTGGAGCCGTTCTTGTCCATTTTATAGATGTACAGACTGAGACCCAGGAAGGTAAAATGCCTTTTCAAGTCACACAGCAAGAATGGAAAATGGAATTCTCCAGTGGTAGTATGGAGAATGGAATTCTAGTCTCTTGATTCTGGGGTGTTTTTAAATATGTTGCATATAAAATATTTCAGACACACAAAAGAAATATAAAAATAATATATTGGACATCCATGTACCCACTGCCAGCCTACAAAAGAAAATATTACCAGTACAGTTGAAGCCTCCCTGAACACCTCAAGTTAGTGTTTAATACCATGCATCTTGTTGAGCTGGGAACATTTTAGCCACATATTGGTTTGAGGCCTGAAATAAAATATTATTTTCTTGTGTCTAAAACACCCATTTCCTCCCATGGAGGCTCTACATCCCAAATGAGAATGCGAGCAAAATGTTGGAAACCCAGGCAGGCCAAACCCACTGCAGGAGGAAGCAGCCAGAGCTGGGAATTGGTTGCCAATGGATAAGTAGCCTGGCCCCAGGGACCAAAGTTCTTATTGACACAGCCTCCCAGTGTTTACCAGGGAAGCTAGGGAGAGAGCCACCCACTGCGTACCCCCTTATGCAGATCACACTTTCTCTGAGCATTTGTCTTGGTAGGGCATCAGATCAGGGCACCCTTCAAGTTTAGGGCAATGCCAGAGTTGGTAACTCTTGTGGTTATTGCAAACCTTGAGCTTCAGCTGTATCTCAAGAAGTTACCACAGTCCTAGCTGGGCTCTGCTGCCCTCCTCATCCTAGGGGTCCTCTTCCTTGGTCTAATTTGGGAACACAACTGTTGTTACCTGGATGTGTAATGGGAAGTCTAGGGCAAGAGAATAAGACTGTAGCCCCACCCCTACCCCTAAAGTCCTGATGTATCAGCAGCATCCTTTTCTGTAAGAGGAGACTTGGAGCCATAGGGTTCCTCTTTGGCTCTGTGAGTCTATAACCTTCAGATATGCTTCCCTTCCTGTCTTTTTCACTTCATTTGCATTATGGTTTGCATGTGTTTCATCACTATGTTTTAGTTTGTACTTTTACCCCTTCAGGCCTGAAATAACTTTACTCCAGTTGTCACTTGTGGGTATAGTAGAAAGAGCACTGGACCGTGGGATTCAAGACACCTGGACTCTGATTCTGGTTCTTGCCACTGCCTGGTTGTATAACCTTGGGCAAGTCACTTAACTTCCCCGTATCTCTTTGTTCCTCTTCAGTGGGGCTAATATTTGTCTTGTCCAGCTCATGGGGTTGTTATGAGGATCAGATGAGATTGTGTATGTGAAATTACAGAGAAAAAGCCAGAGTATGTTTTCATAGGCTTTTAGGATAGACAGACCAATACTTGAATACTGCCTCTGCCATTTACTAGCAGTTCACCTCTCTGAGCCTGTTTCCCCATTTATAAAATAGGACCAAATTTTACCTCATAAGGTTGTGTGAGGATAAATCATGTCAGGTATTGAAAGCATTTAGCACAGTGTCTGGCATGTTGTTAAATGTTCAGTGAATTTCCTTGTTGGTCAGCCAGAGTGAGCTCTAGGAACAAACCCAGACTGGAAGAAGAGGTTAAATTTTTCTCCCTCAAAGAATGAATCAACATTTTTCCAAGTACTTACTTGCTAAATGCTCCCTCATGTAAGATTTCTATTCATCTTCTTAACAATGGGGTGAGGTGGGGATCATTATCACTTGTTATAGATAATGAGCCAAAGCTCAAAGAAGTTAAATGATGTGACCCACTTATACAGACGGCCATTAGGTAGTAGAGCTTGGACTAGAACCCAAGCCTTCTGAATCCAAATTTTTATTTTTCCATCAGCTCATAAATAGATAAACAAAAACTAAAGGAAATTGTGGAAACTAACCTTTTGCTTATGTCTTTCAAGTCAACGTCGGTGAAGACTGTCCAGTATTTGATGGCCTGTTTGAGTTCTGTCAGTTATCTACTGGTGGCTCTGTGGGTAAGGAACATACCTTCCTCCTGGAGGGCTGTGCTGGGTTGTAATAGTGAGGTCTATCTTTTAGGTCACTGTCCCAGTAGGGCTGATCTGTGACCATATGAAATGGTCCTATGGGTTTTTGGGTATTGTTGTTTTTTGTAAATCCTCACCTGAGGACACCTTTTCCATTGATTTTTAGAGAGAGTGGAAGGGCAGGAAGGGGGTCAGAGAGAGACACACATCGATTGGTTGCCTCCCACAGGTGCCTGGACCGGGGCCAGGAATCAAACTTGCAACCCAAGTATGTGCCCTTGACTTGGAATTGAACTCTCAACCCTTCAGTCTGTGGGCCGACACTTCAACCACCCTGAGCCACACCAGCCAGGGCAGTCCTATGGGGTTTTACCTTAGGTCTTTCAAATGTACTTCTGGTTCAGTACCAGCCCAGGCTCAGTCTCTTATGTGGTACTGACAGGTGTCCTTGACTGTTCTCTCCTACCAAGAGATCTTATATACAAGAATTCTCTGCTGACCTTATGGGGTTGTTAAGATGCTATACATAAAAGCAATTTGTGAACTGCATAGTGCTATAAAAATCGGAAATGTCATCATTTGTGTCTTATAGAAGAGCATGGTAATTATCTCTGAGGTCAGAAATATGCCCTAAATATTGCCCACTTCCATTAGTAACTTCTAGATTACCTCTAGAATTACTCTAAACCCTTTTTCTTAACAAATATTTATTTTCTTATGCTTGTTTTCTCTCCTTCCCCCTCCCTTCCACTACCCAGTGTAATCTCAGAAAAAAAAAGTTGCCCACAATCACACTGTCAATGGATAACCACTGTTACCATTTTAGAGTTTATTCAGCCATTCTTTTTCCTGTGTGGATATATCTGGACATAACATATATACATCTATATTTTACAAAAATGTGTTGTGCATATACACACACTCACACACATTTTTGTATCTCTATTTTTTAACTTAGTAAATCTTTGAAGTTTTTCTATCTGCAGTAGATATAGCATGATTTTTAGTGGCTACATGGTTATTCCATATTATGGACCTACTTCTGTTGATATAATTGGTCCCTTCTTATTGGATCATTTGGATTGTTTCATGTTTTTATTGCTGTTAAAATTACACTTTAACAAATGCCACAAATGCACTTGAACACTTGAGTGGGTATTTCCCCTATTTGTACTTTGAGCCTCTACCACCTTTGGTATCCTCAAAATTTTTTACTGTGAACCATGGTAAGAAATACATTTATATTTGCAATCCAGGTTGTGTGTACACACACGCGCTTGTGCACACTTTCTCATTTAAAAACCCTATCTCACCCTGAAGCCAGTTCTACAGAAGAACAGTTACCTTTACTGTTATTCTGATATTTTTTTCCTACTCTGTTTCGTTTAAAAATATATATACTGGTCATGACCCACTAAACCAATTTTAAGGCATACTAAAGGGTTACCACCTTCAGTTTAGAAAACAGCTTTTTAAGAGTAATATATTTACTGCCTGTGGGAATGAGATGGGAGGGGAAAGACTGGTTTGTAAATTGTACAATACAGCTGTTGAATAGGCAGGTTCTACCTCTCACTGGGCTTCTTGAGGGGAGGGGGATAATGGCTTGGTAATAGGCTTATGTTCTCTCTTCCCACGCCCAGCAAGTGCTGTGAAACTTAATAAGCAGCAGACGGACATCGCTGTGAATTGGGCTGGGGGCCTGCACCACGCAAAGAAGTCCGAGGCATCTGGCTTCTGTTACGTCAATGATATCGTCTTGGCCATCCTGGAACTGCTAAAGTATGCCTGCCTGGCCTTGTCTTTTGGAGGAGCACCTTAGGCCAGGTTCCCACTTACCTTTCCCCTGGGCTTGCCTCCCTAGTTGCTTTTCCTAGCAGTGTGCTGGCTAGGATATGTTCGGTGAGTGTCTCTGGCCACTCTCTCCTTGACGGGGTCTTGATTTGATCTGAGCCCACGGCAAGATCAGGGGCAGGTGCTGCTCAGATCCTGCCTCCAGAGTGTCCCTGTGTGGCTGGAGTTGACCCTGGCTATAGAGTAGGAAGATCGGACTTGGTCGGCTTGGTCAGGCCTCTGGAGACACCCTGCCGCTCTTCCACCTTCCTTCAGCCAGTTTCCACGTCTCTGGTGCTTAGAGATACCTGAGGGAGGCAGCCAGCTCGGTAAGCTGGGACCTGGCGCCCTTGGCGCGTCCCACTCGGAAAGAGCCACCAGACCCCTGACCCCCTTTTGATCCTAGGTATCACCAGAGAGTGCTGTATATTGACATTGATATTCACCATGGCGATGGCGTGGAAGAGGCCTTCTATACCACAGACCGGGTCATGACTGTGTCCTTCCATAAATATGGAGAGTACTTCCCAGGAACTGGGGACCTACGGGTGAGAACTCCCTTTAGGGCCAACCAGCTCACCCTCAACTGCCAGCTCTAACTCTCCTATCTCATGTCACCAAAAACCATTTCCTGGCTTTTCTGCTGTTCAGAACACCATACTCCAGCCTGGGACACCTAACCATAGTCTCCTTTCCTCCCTTATTCTGGAGGAAGGGAATGATGGGACATAGAGGATTGGGAGGGATGGGGTTGCCTGACTTGTACACTTCCCTCCTGGCCACAGCTGAATTGCATTACACTGTTCAGATGTCCCATATGGCTTGAATTTTAGGCTAGAAACATTAGGTTCTTTCCCATTGGCTAGGAATTGGGACCCTTATGAACCATCTCAGGGGTTCTTAACATTTTTAGGTCACTTCCCCTTTGACCATTGACTGAAAGCTATAGATCCTCCCCCCAGAAAAGTACATGAAATTTTACATCTGATATTGAATAGTTAATAGACACCTCCCCTTACTGAAGTCCATCCATGGACCTTTAAGAATCCTTGGAAGCTAATTCATTGAACTGTTCTGTTATTAGTATGAATATAGTGAAACCAGCCACTTTGTCATGCCAATAGCCCTTGGGTGAAAAAGTGGCACTAACTCAGTTGTTTGGTATGGTTAGCATTAGAGTAACTGAGCATTTACGATTTTGAAGAACTCTTTCCTTTGCTTCCCCTCCATACCGCCCTAGAGAGGGGAGGGTAGAGGAGTGAACAGTAAAGATCTCTGGAGAGGAAAGTGTTGGTTTGGTAGGTATTCTGTGACCCAGTCACCAGCCAGTTCTAACCCAATCCAAAGATAGAGGTCTTTGTGCTGTGGGATAGCATATTTAATGTCTGGCCTCACAGACAATTCTCAGTTTGGGTACAGACTCGGTGTGTAAAGAGCTGTGAGCTAGACTTGCCACTGAGGGGAATAGTACTAACCGAGGTGTCCCTGCTCTATCCCTGGTTCACCTCATGGGCCCTGCTTGTCTCTTAGAACCACTGCCTCTTTTTTTTTAGCCTTCCAGCCCCCATCTTTAAACTTTCTCCTAGCTTCATTTTTCAGTTTTACTTTAATTTCCCCTTGATTAGGATATTGGGGCTGGCAAAGGCAAGTATTATGCTGTTAACTACCCGCTTCGAGATGGGATTGATGACGAGTCCTATGAGGCTATTTTCAAACCGGTAAGTGGTTTATCCACCACCTGGGCTACAAACAGGATTGGTCTAAGGGAGGGGTAGCAAAGACACCCCCCCACCCCCACCCCATATCTCAGGAATCTTTGCTCACTGAGAGGCTGGTTGGGAGATGTGTTTCAACCCTGGATTGCATGCTGTGTGCTCAGTTCCGGAAACAAAATTCATCCAAATATTTGTTGATACCTTCTGTGAGTCAGGGCCTCTCAGATATGAGGATACCTAAGACATGATCGATGGCCTTGAAGACCTCACAGTTTAGGGTGTTGGAGGTAGGCATATACCAAACAGTGTGTAGTTAGTACTGTTTTTGAGGGATGAACCAGAGGATTGAGATTCAGGCTCCTGCCTGGGCTGGGGAGAGGATAGTCAGATGGTTTCACAGAGGTGGTGACATTTTGAGCTAGACTTTGAAAAATGAGGAGTTACCCATGTGGAGAAGGAGCTGGGGCTGGATGGGAGGGGTGGCATTCAGCAGAGGGAACAGTGGTATCAATATGTAGCTGTATGAAGGGCAGTGTGATGTGTGGGAAGAGTGTTGAAGGATGTAGGAAATGTATGTTGGGGGTCAGTATTTCAGAGGGAGCCTTGAATGTCACTCTGAGGAGTTAAATCTTCACTTGTTAGCAGCAGGGAACCATTAATACAGTAACAGAATAGTCAGCAAACACCAAATGCCTAACTTGTGCCTTGTAGTAAGGGCAGGTGACAGAAGCCCAAGTTATGGTTTCTGTCCTCAGTAGCGTTAGATTCTAGTTGTGAGAATGAGATATAAAAAAGTGAAATGGTTCCTTACAATACCAGGCTCAAAGTCTATAGGACCAGGTGAGTAGAGCAGATGCAGCTAAGGGTAAGAATGACTTCCTAGAGGAAGTGGCACTGGAGCTTGGGCAGTGAAAGTAGGGACTCGGAGTTGACACGGAGGCCATTCTAGGTTCAGTGTTAGTAGCGCTAGGAGGCCCTTGGAGATCCCTTTAGATTGGAAAACTGAAATCCAAAGTGGGGAAACCAATACCCCAGACTGATACTTCCTTTTATCTGCCACCCACAATGTGGGTGAATGGAAAGGTACAGAAGAAAGTGCTGCACCCACTCTTTTTAGCCCAGAACATCACATAGCTTTTCTTGAGGCTGGTGGTGACCAGGATGTGTCCTTTAGGTCATATCCAAAGTAATGGAGATGTTTCAGCCCAGTGCAGTCGTCTTACAGTGTGGCTCGGACTCCCTGTCTGGGGATCGGTTAGGTTGCTTCAATCTGACCATCAAAGGTGAGACCAGGTAGCATAGGGCTGGGTGGGAAGGGTCCTGCTGGGTGCTCCTATAACCCAGCACCACCTTCTTCCACCAAAGGGCATGCCAAGTGTGTGGAATTTGTGAAGAGCTTTAACCTGCCTATGCTGATGCTGGGAGGAGGTGGCTATACCATTCGTAATGTTGCTCGATGCTGGACATACGAAACAGCTGTGGCGCTAGACACAGAGATTCCTAATGGTAATAGCTCAAGGGCAAGGTTGGGCTGGGTGGGGCTGGAGCTCATGTCTTTAAGTTCACAACTCCTTTCCTATTGGCTGAATGACCTCTCTTCCAATACTAGTCATTGATTCTCTTGCCTATTCTCTTGTGATTGTCAGGCTACAGCCATCAATTTTTCCTGAGTCCTTTTTGACCCTGTCCCCTCTCCCTCCTTTGGTCTGAACAAAATTATCAGTGGTTACTTATAGCTTTGGAATTTCTCCTCTGTAGGGTAACTGGGGTAGTGAGTAAGGGAGTGCTGCCAGTAAGCATTACCTAAGTTTTTCTACTATAGACACCCTTCTCACCCTATCTTGGAGGCATTCTTCTCTTTGATAGTTGGGCTGACAGGTCCAGATAAACCTACAAATGTTTTTCTCAGGGTCCCATGGTTTGGCTAGGTCTCATGACTCTTATCTGCTACCCCCCAATTAGAGCTTCCATACAACGACTACTTTGAATACTTTGGACCAGATTTCAAACTTCACATCAGTCCTTCCAATATGACTAACCAGAACACAAATGAGTACCTGGAGAAGATCAAGTGAGTATATCCTCAGACACCCCTGGATGGAACATTGCAGGCTGTAGTTTGTCCCTTACTAGAACCCAGCCACCCTCTCTACCATTGGCCATAGACAGCGACTGTTTGAGAACCTGAGAATGCTGCCCCACGCACCGGGGGTCCAGATGCAGGCGATTCCCGAGGATGCCATTCCAGAGGAGAGTGGCGATGAGGATGAAGAAGACCCTGACAAGCGCATCTCGAGTAAGACCCAGACCCAGGGTCCTGTGCTTCCCACTGAGCGGGAAGCTCTGACTTCCCTCCACTTTTCCTGGGTCCACGTTTCCCCCAGGCTACCCATCTGTTGAGAAACCCAAGTTGTAGTGCCTGTAGGAACAATTAGGGAACCTGAGTTCCCTCTCCCTTTCTCTTTGTCTTCTTCCTTTGGTGTCTCTTGAGGACACTCCTGGGGAAGCACTGGGCACTCCTGCTCCCTCAATATTTTCCTCTCTCAATATTTTCCATTGCTTCCCAGTCTGTTCCTCTGACAAACGAATTGCTTGTGAGGAAGAGTTCTCCGACTCTGATGAGGAGGGGGAAGGCGGTCGCAAGAATTCCTCCAACTTCAAAAAAGCCAAGAGAGTCAAAACAGAGGATGAAAAAGAGAAAGACCCAGAAGAGAAGAAAGGTGGGTTTGGGTTGGACCAGGACTTGGGTCTTGAGCCCCAGGTCCTGGAGGAGGATGAATGTATGTAGGGCGCTGGGAGGAGGGAGCTGACTTGGGCCCTGCCAGCTCCTGTGGGGCTCTTCCTCAGCTCCTTGGGCCTTTCAGTGGCTCCCAGAAGTGGCAGGGCTTACAAAAGAATGAAACTCGATTCATCATCTCCCCTGGCTTATTGAGCCCTGCCAGGCTCCAAAGCCAGGGACATGCCTGGGCTCCCTGTGGTCAGGAGCGTGGCCCTCACATACCACCCAAGCCCTTTTCCTGGCACTTCACCCCAGTTTCCCAGGGGGCTGCCTCCTCCCACCAGGTTCAGGCTCCAGCAAGTTGGGAAACCGGTCAGACCTGTTTGTTCTCTACAGGGCTCACTGGGTGGACCTGGGATGGGCTTTTCTCTTTTTTTATGTCCTTTGAGCTGTAGTGTGGGGAAGGGGTTTCTGGGTAAGCAAAGGTCCCATGGGTCTTTACGGAGGGGCTGTGTTTGGCCATCCCTGCACTTTTATGTTCCAGAAGTCACAGAAGAGGAGAAAACCAAGGAGGACAAGCAAGAAGCCAAAGGGTGAGGAAGGAGCTGTCTGTTAGCCATCTCCCTGGCATTGGTGCACCAGCCCCTTTGTCCCATTACACTGGGGGAAGGCACAGGGACAGCTGGTCTAGCTTACAAAAGCCTCTTTCAGGGACCAGTCTGTCTCTGCAGTCCTAGGCAGAGGTAGGAAGCCCCAGCCCGCAGCAGTCACCTGGGCAGCTGGGGTCCTGTGAAAATAAATCATTGTACCTGCACTTCAAGGCCTCGGGTAGGTTATCTCATGCCAGTCTCTGCTCTCTCCACAGGGTCAAAGAGGAGGTCAAGTTGGCCTGAGCAGACCTCTCCAGTTCTGGCTTCTTGCAAAGTGCCCCACCTTTCTCCTGCAACCCCTCAGATTTTATATTTTCTATTTCTGTGTATTTATATAAAAATATATTAAATATAAATATCCCCAGGGACTAGACAGGAACCAGGGCCCCAAGCCCAGGGCACACGTGCTGGGTGAACTCTTCGAATAGCTGCCCTGCCATCCCGCCCCAGTTCTTAATTTTGAACCATAAAGGGTGCCAGTTCTGGGTGGAAGGGATTCTATTCTCTTAAATATCCATAGGACAAAATTTTGAAATGCCAAATTCCTGCTTAGTAGCTTTGGAAAGCTTCCCTTATTAAGCATTCTAGGAGTGGCTGGGTCTTTAGGGACTTCCCCTGTTCTTTACAGACTCCTTAAGGTAGCATCAGCCATATTTAGATTGGTTCTATTATACCTTCCCACTGGCCCCAAGTGAGTTAAGAAACTCATACTACCTGACTTCTGTTCCCCCTCCCTCCCCCATTCTGCCGGTAGAGATTGGTAGTTTCCTTTTTGAGATACTATTTTCGTTTTTTTTTGTGTGTGTGAGAATCTTTGTAATAAAATGGTACATTTCTATACCCTCCTCTCATCTCACAGTATCCCTGGGTTGATTTTGACCCCCACTTCCCTGCCTTTCTGGGGTCCATGAGGATCTGGGCAACTCCCCAACATTAAAAGAACCCCACAAACTTACCTGTCTTCATCTCTCCCTCAAGGTTTGAGGTTAACCAGTCTTTTTTTTTAATTAACTTTTTAGAGAGAAGAAGGGAGAGAAACATTGATTGGTTGCCTTCGGCATGCACCCCAACCAGGGATCAAACCTGCAACCTTTTGGTGTAATAGACTATGCACCAACCAACTGAGCCACACTGGCCATGGCTGAGGTTAACCAATCTTCTCACCCTTCCCCCAGAGACCACTCATTAAAAAGCACCACTAAAGGGACAACATTTATTCCTTTTCCAAATGTTACAGTAAAACCAAGTGGAAGAGAATGGTTTTAAAAGTTAGAAAAAAAAAAGTACAAATCTGGGGTTTGGCCATTAAAAGTTATTTACAACAATGGGAGGGGGAAAAAGACAAAGTTGTTTCACATTACAGACCTCCCCCACCCCACCCCAAAGCCTAATACTTGATTACCAAGTCAAAAAAGAGACACAGTTGATTCACAAGCTGGAGGTTTGAACTTGAGTAAGACATTTATAAAAACCTAGACAGGGGCAGTGTCCTCCCCTAGCCCAGGTGCCACTAGGCACAGCACAAGAAACTAAAAACTCAACAGAGGGAAGGCTGGACACTCAGGGTTTGGGAGTGTAGGCACCCCACATCTGGCTCAGGGATTTGGGGAGTAAACAAAACCTACTTGGAAAAGAATTGGGGGAGAAAACCAGCAATTGCCTTCTGTAGGGATGGGGACAGGGAAAGAGGTAGGGACAGGGCAGGATCATTTCACATCACTAACCTAACTTGGGAAACTGTAAGGGACCATCTTCAACTGGCCTTAAGAGGAAGACCAGGTGGATGATGGGAGAATCCACAGGAGGGAAAGGAGGAAAGGGACCGTGGCTGGGAGGGGGCAGCAACCCCTTCCTTTCTGGGCACAGGAAGGCAGGGCACCAGGTCCAGGCAGTGACCTCACAAGGACAGCACAGTTTTTGCAGCTTAGAGATCACCCACCTGCCCCAACCCAGCTACTCATTCTGCTCGCTGGCAGGTGTAGGGCCACTCTCTGGCCCTGAGGGAGTGGACAGCTCTGCATCCTGGGGCCCTGCCTCTTCTTCTGTGTCTCCTCCCTTGGAGGCAGCACTAGCCTCTGCCCCCTTGGCTTGGGACTCCTGGCTTTCAGGGGTGGCAACAGCCTTCCCTTCCTGGGCAGTGCCTTCCTCGCTGCAGGCACCGATCTCCCCCTGCTCCTGCTCCTCCTCTGTGGGTGAGGAGGCAGATGATTCACCCCCACCCTCCTTCCGATTTCTCTTGAAGGACAGGCCACTCAACTTGAAAGGCTTCTTGAAAGAGAATTTCTTCTTCTTCTTGGGGGTGTCCTTGGGGGGTGCATCCCCCTTGGCCTCAGCTCCCTGGCTAGGGGGTGCTGGCTCAATGGCATCACCAGTGGCCCCAGCTGCCTCCTCTGTTCCGTTCACAGGGGGCGACTCCCCTTCACCCTTGGGGGATAAGTCTCCATTGCTTTTCACGTGGCCATTCTCCTGCGGGGCAGAGGAGACAGCAGTAAGGGTCAGGACTTACGCCCCGCTCCAGCCCGCCTCTGACCCCTTCCAGACAACGGGGGCCCGACTCATTCTGCAACCCGAGAGTCTGATTATAGCTTCACCCCACACCCGGGATCCCGTCAAACATCTCCCTCCAGTCCTTCCAGGCCCTCTGGGACCGAAAGCTGAGGTCCCGGCCAGCAGGAGGCGCTGGGATCCCGTGGCCCCCCACCCACGTCCCCCGGGGCGCGCTCTCCATTCCTCGCAGACCCGCAGGCGACCGCGGAACCGGGGTGGCAGGCGAGCTGTGCCAGCCGAGATTGGGCGGGAAGCCGCCCTGGGGCGCTGTTCTCCGCACCTGGACAGCCTGTTTCCCCGGCGTCCTGCTTTGTGTAAACGGCCCCCCACCCACCGCAGGCTCTCCCCTCATTTCGACTACTCCCTGAAAAAAGGCGGTGGGCCACGGAGGTTGGGGCTGCGGGTGGAGTGCTCGGAGGGGAGGGTACCCGCCCCGCGGCCCCTGGGCGCCCCCTTGGCGCGGCCCTTTGTTCCCCGCGCTGCACTCGGGGCGGCCTGGGGGCAGCGCCGGGGGCCCGGGCGGCGAACAAAGAAGGCGACGGGGCCCGGCCGGCGCCCCCTCCCCGCCCCTCCCCTCGCTTCGCCCGCGGGGGCTGCGGCGCCGAGAACAAAGGGACCAGGCGGGGGAGGGGGTTGCCGCGTGTCCCGGGCCGGACAAAGCGCGCGGCCCCGGCCCAGGGCCCTAGAGGGGGCGAGGTTCGAGAGGAGGGGGCCAGGGCGGGCCGTGCCCAGCGCACTCACCTGTCCGTTGGCCTTAGCGGGGGAAGCTCCTGCTGCCTCCTCGGTGGTCACGTCGCCCCGGGGAGCCTTGGAGCTCTGGCTGCCCATGATGGGGGGGTCTGCTGGGGGGGCGCCCGGAGCCGCCCCGGGCTCGCGCCGCAGGGGATAATTCGGTGGGGTCGGCCTGGCCGGCAAAGGGGTGGGGCTCGTGCCTGAAGGGGAGGGGTATCAGGGGGAAACCGAGCTGCACCCCCGCTCCGCCCGACCCGATAGCTACACCGCCGCCACTCAGCTCCGCGCCAGAATGCCGCCCGCCGCCCGCGGAGCCGCATATATATATGCGCCCCGAGCTTGGGGCGGGGCCGGTCATTTAAATAAGCGCCCAATCGAGGGGCGGAGGCGGGCTCAGGTCGCGCGCCCCACTTGTGCAGTGGGCGACGCTGGCATTCCGGTCCCCCTAGTCCACACGGCTGCTGGGGTCCGGTGTGGGAAGGAGAGAGGCGGGTTCTTTGGCAAACTGGGCAGAGGGGCGCTCCAAGAGGAAAGGGGAGAGAGCAATCATTTCCTCCTCTCACGGACCACCTCTCAGCGAGACTCCCCAGCACCTGCAGTGGCCCCCATTGCCTTGGTACTGCACTGGCAGTCCCTGGCAGTCTCCCCTAGAACTCTCGAAGGGCTCACATGCCCAGACGCATCCCACGGCTGGTCCTGAATTATGCTCCAGAGAATGTGGTCATCGAAGCTGCAGAGCCCCTCACTAAGATCTGCACCCCCTCAGGCCCAGAGGCCGGTCAGAGGTCCCACCCACTTCTCTGCGGGCCTGCCCCAGCCTGGGGGTTTCTGACCCCGCTCGTACTGAGCCCCCACAGACAAGCTCACCCTTGGTCCCTCATGCCCTCAACCTGGACCCCACCTAAGGAGGTCCTGTGACCTTGAAGGGCATCTTCATCTCCATTTGAAAGCTGAGGAGCCTGGGGCTCCAGATGTTGTCATAATCTGTCTGACTTGTCTGGTGCTCTCCCCCTACCCTACACACACACCTCCTCCCCCACATCAGGAGTCCCCACCAAGCAGGCAGAGGAATCCCAGGAGGGGGATCAACAAACCTTAAAACACTCCAGTTCCCGAAGAGGAGGGGTAGGACATCACCAAGGCTCCCTCCAAGCCTGGACAGGCCATAGGAACCCAAGCGTGGTGGCTGACTCCAGATGTGTGTGTGTCCAGCCGCCTGGGAGGAAGGGGTTGTGTGTGTGTCTGGCTGTACAGCAGGAAGGGGGCGGGGGCTGGAGGAAGCAAAGTGTTGCAAAAGCAAGGCTGTGTCCTGGACAGCTAGTTCAGCATGGTATCCATCTTCTCTCCAATCTACAATGGGTAAGGCCTCCTGGAAGGACTGAGGCTGTCAGGGGAAGGACTCAGCACCACCTGAGAAATCAGGAACTCCCCACAGACCAAACCGGAGAAGATGTGGGGGGGGAGGGGGGCAGGCTGAGGTGGCTTCTACGTTCAGCACTCACTCCTGTATCCTCCATCCCCACCCCCACTAGGAGACTACAGAACATTCTCAGCTTCATTAGTACCCTCCCACTTTATAGACTGGTACACTGAGGTTCAAAAAAGGAAAGTGACATGTCCATGGACACATAGCACATACCAGTAGGTGAGGGTGAGGAACAGCCAAGAGGCCTGCTACAATGGGCTGAGGGCTGTAAGGAAAACCCTGGAAGAATTCTGTTGCGATCTGAGGCTTGGTCAGAGTGGGAGGCAAGAAGAGCTAGCTTTGGGATGGAGGGGCACCATGCCCCCCTGCAGCTCTGGTATGACAGTGACTTCACCACCCACTGCCGCTAAGGGATGGACGTAGTGACCTGCATCTCTGTGTTGGCCACAATAGGGAACCCACAATGCTGCCAGGAACTGCCCCCCCCCACCTGGGATGGTAGGGCTTAAATGGAGGGTGTGTGTGAGTCCCAGAGAGGCTGAGGTCAGAGGTTAAGAACAGATCCCAGGGCTCCTGATTTCCAGGCACTGTCCTTCAGGGATGGGAAGCAAATTGCTTCGATAATCCCAGGAGGAGGGAGGAGCATCGGGCTAAAGGATCCTAAATCCTCAGAGCCTCAGAAGGAGCCTGGTCCATAGGGGAGCCCCTGCATTACCCACCAGACATTGCAGGAGGCTGGTGGTGGGGGTGCCTGGGAGCCCAATCCCTCAGCAAATCCAGGTCCCAGAAGAATCTGGCTTCTGGAAAAGGGAAGAGGTTTAGAGGATGCTGCACGGGTGGAGGGGGGGTGGGCACAGCAGCCCCCATTGCCTCCTCTGTCCACACTGCCGCTCCTTCCTCCCCAGCTGCTGAGAGCCCAAACAATATGCCCATTGTTCTGCGTCTCCAGGGGCCTGTGTGCAACTGTGTGTGTCTGTTTCTCTCTGTGTGTGACTGTGTATTGCTCTGTATCAGTCTGTGTGTGGGTGACTTTGTCTCTGCATGTGTGTGTGTGACCAGGTGTGTACAGTTGTGGTTGTATGAGTCTGCATCTTTGTTTGACTGTGTATTTAGGGTGACTCTTGGTGACTCTGAGACTTTGTGGGTGTGTGCTTGTCTGTCCTTGAGATTGTGTGTTGCTGACTATTGTCTGACTGTGATTGGGTGTATACCTGTGAGTGTGTGTGGCTGTGTGAAAGAATGTCTATGAGTGTGTGGACGAAAGAGTGAATACTTTGTGTTTGTATGTGTGCTCATGGATGGCTGTGTGTGCCTCAGTGGCTCATTGAGGTGGTCAGAGTCTTTGAGGTGTGAGCTTTGGTCAGGAAGAGTGGCAGGGAAAAGAGGAATGGGAAAGACAGGGTGACTCTGGGAGGGACGGGGAAGGGAAGCTGCAGAGACTAGAAGCCCCATGTTTTCATACATCCCCCATCTATTCCCAGCTTTCCGGTAAGGCTCAGACCTCAGCCCTGATCTGAGATGCTTCTAGTTCCCATGGACAGAAAGGAATGAATTTCCTTGGCAGGAAGCCTGGGACCTCAGAGAGACACTGGGTGAGGCTGAAGGTGGAGGATGGCAGCAGAGAACATTGTCCCACAAAGGAGACTGGGGGGCATTTTGGGATCTCTGATGGGATGGGCCCTGTGATGGGGATCAGATCAGATGCCAGCCGAGAAGTGAGTGGGCACTATCTAGTCAGAGGTGGAGGATGGGCCTTCCTAGTGTCAGGAAATGCCTGGAGATGGGAAAAGACATCAGCAAATAGCTAGGTCCCAATGGGGGCCTCAGGAATGGTGACTTTGCACCACCCAGTTCCCAGTCCCAGGGTCCCTATCCATCTCCTTCCCGGAGCATCACCTGGACCCAGAGCCCCAGGTCTGCCACTTCCTGCTCTGCAACTGAGCTAGTCCCCTCTCTTCTCGGGCCTCAGTTTGCTCATCTGTACAGTGAGAGGTTGGGCTCTGATTCAAACTCACAAAGACTGGAGTTCCTCCTGCTCTGGCCGAAGCCGAGCGTCAGCTGTGAGTCACACAGGGCCCCGTTTGCAGGGGTTTCCCATTGAGGGAGAGACAGGTAGTGCCTTAAGGGGAGAAGAAAGGCCAGACCAGGATCATGGGCTGCATGGAGAGGGGCATGTGGGTGGGCCAGGGGATGGAGGAAGAGCTCCGAGCAGGACAAAGTGGGAACAGCAAATGGTTTGTGTGAGGATGTGGATGGAGGGAGAGGCCTAGTCCGGGGCAAAGTTTAGGAGACAGGCTCCTCAGGATTCAGTGACTGGCTGGGCAAAGGGGCTGAGGGGGGAGAAGGGAGTGATGAAGTTGTTGCCCACATTTCTGTTTGAGGCGACAGCTGGCAAAGTGAATCCATTGACTGAGACAAGGCATCGGAGGGAAAAAAGAATTGGGAGGGATTTGCTGAATCTAGACATGTTGAGTTTGAGGTGCCCAGGGGACTTTTGGGGAGATGACCAGGAGGCAGCCTGAAGTTTATACCCTTCAGCACATAGACATGGGATCACCAAGGCCAGGGCCCAGCCTGACCAGTGACTGTACAGGGATAACAGACAGAATGTTGTTTTTAACTCTCACCCAAGGATATTTTTTTCCATTGCTTTTAAGAGAGTAGAAGGGGGAGAGAGAGAAACATTGATGTGAGAGAGACACATCGATTGGTTGCCTCCTGCATGTGCCCAGGGCTGAACCAAGGCATGTGCCCTTGGCCAGAATCAAACCCGGGACCCTTCAATCCATGGGCTGATGCTCTAACCACTGAACCAAACCAGCCAGGGCTGGACAGAGGTTTTAAGTTAGAATTGACCCCACGAAATCTGGGCCTCTGGTCACTGCTTGTAACTGGAGCCACACAGTACATGAGATCACCCAGGAAGTACCAGGGCAGCGGGCAGCAATGCGATTAGAGGGGCAGGCAGCAGGGAGGACCTCAGGAAGGAGCCTGGAAGGGAGCCAGCAGAGAGGGGGAGGAAAAATCCCAGAGTACAGGATCCTGGAGACCTTGGACCACTGCAGAGGTTTTAACAAGGCAGGAATGACCAACAGTAATAATAATCACAGCTGCTAGCCCTGATTACACGCTGCTTCCCACACATTATCTCCAGCCATCTCTGTTCCCATTTACAGAGGAGGAAACTGAAGCCCTGAGGCAGAGCTTATGTGAACAGAAGAGGAGGAGGCCAGGACTAGCAGAAGGTGGTCTTCAGGAGCTCTGCGGGGCCTGGCAGTGCTAGGTTGGGTTGCGGGCATCCACAAAGGGTTCTGATACTTTGGGTTTGGGAGGAGCAGTTAGGGATGTTGGCAGGGAGAGGCAAGGCAGTCACAGGGCTGGGGGCCCCAGCGTCTTGACTCTCCCGCACCCTGGTATGCTGGGGACTGACATGACAGCCAGGAGGACCCAGGCCTGGAGCCTCCCTGCCAATCACCTGGCCTAGAACCTGAGTCTGGATGCTGAGGCACTTCAGGGCACTTCATTGGGACCCACCATTCAATCAGTCACCAAATCACAGGGACAGGGATTCTTTTTTTAAAAAATTAAATTTATTGGGGTGACATTGGTTAATAGGACCATATAGGTTTCAAGTATACATTTCTATGATACAAAATCTGTATATTGCACTATGTGCCCACCACCCAAAGTCAAACCATTTTCCATCACCATTATTAGGCCCCCTCCAACCCCCACCACCCTACCACCCTCTTCCTTCTGGTAACCACCACACTTGGACAGGGATTCTGAAAGTTTCCTTTCAGAATTTTAGGCTGCTTAGAGCTTTTTTTTTTTTGTAATCATTTTTTTACTTTCAATTATAATTGACATACATTATTATATTAGTTTCAGGTGTACACCGCAGGGATTAGACATTACGTATCTTACTAAGTGATCATCCCAATACTCCTTTCCCCTCTCTCCTCCCCTGGTCTCTGTGTGTGTGCAGTGGGGTGGTGGCTGTGTAAACTGGGCAGAGCCCAGCCACTACCCAATAGAGCTGGTTTTTTGACTCAGTTTCCCCAATAGCTAAGAGACATGTAATCCCAGCTCACCTACATATCTCCCCTAGGCTTGATGAAGTCACCAGAAATTCAATCCAGTTTTTCAGGGTTGCCCTGAGCCTCTCCCTTCCACCTTCTTTCTTCTTTTCCCAACTTTCAGTTTCTTTTCAGATCCTGGGTGTCTTTGGGGAAGCGGCAGAATGTGGATTGCTTACAACTTTCCAGCTAAAATCCCCCACTTAGGGCAAGTCCCTTTAAAAGGGAAACTGAAATTCTCTCCTAGTCCAGTCCCCAGTCCCACCCCTTCCTTTCCACACTGCTCTCCCATTCAGCCTCTTCCCCCAAATGACCTGGACCCAAACTACTGTTACCTTCCAGCTTTGTGACCCCCACAAGACCCTTCCCCTCACTGAGCCTCACTATGCCACTCTGTAAAATGAGGACACTGGGTGCCACTTCAGGTTTCGGCAACAGTTCAGCGGGTTACTGTGTTGAGGCAGTTGGCTCCATCATGTCCTAACTGTGTGGCTTTAGGTTCTCTTTGAGTCTCAGTGTTCTCATCTGCAAAATGGGAATGAAAACAGTGCCCACTTCTTACGGTTATTGTGAGATAAATGAACCAGTGCCAGCCAGTAAAACCTGTAAAACTGAGCACCTGAGGCATGGAGCACCCAAGACATTCAACAATGTTCCTTGATGCGATTACATGACATGCCCGGGAAAGGCCTGACACAAAGTTAGCACACAACAGTGTGCCCATTCCCTTCCCTTCTCTTTCCTCCCTGCCCCGGGGAGAGGAGGTGGGAGTCTAGGACCACCCTGAGATAACGGTGCAGGCCCTCCAGCTACATTCTTCTGGGGCAGGTGGCAGAGGGACTGACCAGGCTGATCCAACTGACCAGATGCTGTATTGTTCGGAGGGAAGTTTATTTGGCTCAATCAATTCCTTAAATGGTAGAGGAATCTGCCTCTCTCCAGAACCCTGAGGATTCTCTCCCTCTCGTCTTGCACCCCAGAAGTGTCCCTTGGGACTTCCTTTCAGTGGCTTTTCCAAGAAAGACATCCTCTGGAGCCCCCTTCCAATACACACTTCACCTGTTTGTCCCCTTCCAGTCGATCCACAAATTCTCCTTCCTCTCACCTGCACAAGGGCTCTGACATCCGGAGGCCCTCCCCCAGTGCTCCAGGTTATGCATCCAAGAGACTGAGCTCCCGGCTCATTTCCTCCTTTCCTCTCAGTCCACTGAACTTCAAATTTACTGGCTTCTTTAGTTCCTCAGAGTGCTGAGCTTCTCCCACCTCAGGGCCTTTGAACATGCTGTTCCCTCCACCTAGAATGCCCCTCTCCACTTCTCTAGTTGCTGAATTTCTACTTTCTTCTTACAACCCATATCAAACCACTCCTGAGGACTTTCCAGACTCCCCAGGAGGGAGGATTGGCTCTCCCCACCTATTCCATACCCCTGGGCATAGGGCTCCCACTCAGCACTTCTCACACTGTATCTACTCAGTGCTGGGGAGTATGAGGGCAGCCGCAGAGTTAAAGTTTGAGATGCCTATTCGAGTTGCAGTGGAGACATCAGGCTGGAAGTTAATGGAACAATAAGCCTGGACTTCAGAGAGAAGGGATGGCCCATGAAGACAGTGCCGGGGGCTCACCAACATTTCAACTCTGGAAGGGGAGCCAGTGGCGTGGTTCAGCTGATGGCCGGTAAGAGGGGAAAGATCAGGAGCAGGGGTGTACTGAAGGCTGAGGGAAGAAATGGGTTCCAGAAGGAATGAGTGATCCTCCATGTTAAATGCTGCGGAAGGGTGGGGGAAGATAGAGGGAGAGAGGTATGAGAGGTGTTTGGGGGCAGGAGTCACAGGACTTAGGAAAGGACTAAGGCTGCTGGGAGTGAGGTGGAAGGACTGAGGCTGGTGCCCAAGGGTCTGGTTTGGGCAAGCGGGTGGAAGGAGGTGCCAGGCTGCACACAGGAAGCCTAAAGCAGGAGCAATGGGGTGCACATGGAAATGGAGAGGTCAGTTTTGGACAGGTTGGATGGAAGTGTCTTTGGAATGACATTCAGATCACATGATGTCAGTAGGATCAAATGCTGTCTATGGGTGTGGGGAAAAAATCTGTGATGGAGAAAAAGAGAAAAAAAATATCTCTCCCTCTCTCTCTCCCTCTCCCCCTTCCCTATGTGTATCTATGAGAGAATCTATATGTGTAAACTCTGAAATCACTATCTCCAGCCCAGATCCCTCACAGGGACCTACAAGACACAGAAAAACAGGCCCAAGTGGACACAGATTAGAGGGGACAGAGTTGGAGGCAAGAAAACCGGAGAAGAGTCAATCAGACTGGTCCAGACAAGGCAATAGTGGGCTGAACTAGGTGAGGCCTAAGGGCCGAAGAAGAGAAAGTCAAGTCCAGAGACATTCAGAGAGGAGAGAGCACAAGAGATGGGGACTGGGTTTGTTGTGGAGGGAGAGGGAGTTGGAGGAGGAAGGGAGACAGCTCCAGGGGTCCACTGGGTGTGGGAAGCTGGGGTGGGGCTGCCCCGCAATTCCCTGTTCATGTGACAGAGGACACACAAAGGGCTGGGGATGGGTCATCCATGGGCCTTATGGGATTAGGAAGGGGGTTGCTGTTGACCACCAAATGGATGAGTCCGGGTAGCCATCCATAAACTCCCTCCTTAGCTGTCATACCCCCTGCCCTGTCTTTGTAGGGAGGCTTGGGCAGGATCCACTCCTTGCCTCCGTCCTGAGCAGGACCTGGGAGAGTGTGTAAGGGAGAGCAGAGGGACAGGTGCTGGAGGCATTGGACTAGTTGAGGGCTGGAGACTACTCATTGTCCACCAGAGTGGATCTGAGATTCCAGGAGGGCTGGAGGCCTGGAGATACCATGGTGGGATCATGGGCCCCCCTGCTTTAAACCTGTCCATGTCGCTAATTCCTCCTGGTGAATGTCGAACTCCCTAGTTTGACCTTCAAATTCCAAGCCCAGCGAGCCTCATTTTAGACCGAGCCCACCTGGCTGCCAGTCTCACCATTCCAGCAGCGGGATGACCACTTCAGCCTGCCAATCACCGAACCTTCCTCCATGCTGCCAATTCTGCCTGCACTGCTGTGTCACGTGTATGCCTTCCTGGTTTCTGCTCACCCATCAAAATTCAGCTCAAGGGACCCCTCCTGACCCACCTCATGGAAACTAATGTCACTCCCCTGTGGCATTTTACTGAGCTGCAGTGTATCTCTGCCTTTTTCTTTCTATGTCACTGTGAGAGTCTGGAGAGCAGGAGCCAGGTCTGGTTCATCCAGTCTATCCTACTGGGGGGCTTGTGGGTGGGAATGGGTGCAGTGGGGGGTGCAGTGGGAGGTGCGGGGGTAGCAGCAGATGCCCCATAGACTTTGGGTTCGGTCTAACTCCGTGTGTGGGAATGGGAAGAACTGAGAGAGTCAGAGAGAGGTGAAAGCAGCTTTATTTGAGCAATGAAGGGCAGAGAGCCAGGAGAGAAGTCAGGGTTAGGTAATCTTCACCCTCAGAGAGTGGACATGGGGTTGCACAGTGCTCCCAGGCCATCTTTCTGCTCATCCTGGTTTGGCATGAGTCAGCCTCGGGACCATCATGTGATGAACCTGAAGTCTGTCTTCCCAAATCTCTGGAAAACAGACATCTGTGACACTCCTCTGGAACCCCAGGGCACAGGGTGTGTAGCTGAGCATGCCAGACTGCCTGGTCTCACATGCTGCTCTGCCATGAACTAGCTGGTGGCCTTGGGCAAGTCATTTAATGGCTCTGAGTCTCAGTCTCCTCACCTGAGGATAATGGGAACAAGGGTGGTACCCACCTCACAGGGTTGTGATGAGGCTTAAGAAAGATAACTGAATGCAAAGTTTAAGCATGGTACCCGGCAGAGAGGCAATGTGAAATAAATATTATTTGTTATGATTATTACTACTTTACCAAGAGACCTGGGATCTGGTCCCAGTTCTGCCATGTTTTCCTCTGGGCCTGCCTGAGTTTCCATCTGTAAAATGGGGTTTTGAAGGGTTAAATGAGATAATGGACATGGCAGAGGCTTCTAAGGTAGATAATTACCTCTGCCCCTCTGAGGTTCATCTCCCTGGGTCTGCAGAGGTGTTGTCACCTCCACTCTGTCAGGTTTTTACTGGGCTCTCAGTCCAGGCAGTACCTGCTACCACAGGGCCAGCCCCGCTCCTCCCCTCTGCCCACAAGGCAGAATGAGAGGAAAGGGCTGGCCAGCAGGGATTGTGATGAGACAGGACGAAGGACTTCCTTTCAGGCTGCAGGATACTACACTGGAAAGGAGCCAGAGGTCTTGGGACTGAGGCTGTTGGGGGGAGGGGTTGCTTTCAGGGAAATGGCCAGGCCATGCTGGTCAGGCCAGAATGGGCCAGTGGAATGAATCAGTTCTTCAGTGACCTCACTTCCAGACACCCTTGAGGGGCCCTGTTTAAACCTGCCCCATGGCTCCCAAGATCATAAAAACAATAGACAGGAACAGAGACACAGAAATAGGGATACCTGAGGACAGACAGCCGGAGGTAAGAGGCCACCCACTAGACATGTGCTGTTTCCTCTGTCCAGAACACTCTTCCCAGGGTCTGGAGTAGCTGACCCCCTCACCCTTCAGGCTTGTTTGAGAGTTAACCTCCTCAGTCAGGACTTCCTGACCAACAAATGCATTCATTCAACAGTGACTGAGCCCCAATCATAAGTCAGTCACTCTTCTATATCTGTGAACAAGACCAAGCCCTGACCACCACATATAAAGTAGCACCTGAATCCACCTTGTTCTCAAACACAGAACATTTTATCTCTGACCTCTTCTTATTGTCTGTCTCCGCAACCAAAATTTAAGCTCCATGAGGGCAGAGACTTCAACTGGTTGTTTCACTAATATGAACCCTGTGACTCAGTGTATAAACCTGGCACAAACCACTAAAATGGGCCCTTGGTAAATAGTTGTTGAATAAATAAATGGACAGAGACCAGAGATAGATACACAGAAATAGAGCCATGGTGAAAGGTGGATGCAGACATTCAGAAAAGTGTAAGCATGCACAGATGCATGCAGGATGATCACCATGTCAGTGCCTGTCAGGTTGACCCTGAGCCTGTCTTCCTTCCCTTAGGTTGTTCATCTTGGTCACCAGGCCCCGGGCTGGAGTCACTCCTGCCCTGGAGCTGACCTAGTTGGTGCCCAAAGTCAAAACTTACCCAGGTCCCAGCACTCCCCATGCAGGCACAAAGTTGGCATTAGTTGAGGGGCCCTATTTGGAGCTCTTATTTTACGTTTTTAGGTGTCTTCTGGTGAACAGAAATTTTAATATAGTTAGTTATGGTGGTCTATATTAACTATATAATTAATATAGTTAAATATAGTTATATCAGTGGTGGTCCCAGAAGGGCAGGGATAAATAACTCCGCAGAGACCCGGGCCCAGCCCCTGGGGCCCCTCCCACTTCCTCTAACCCCTCCGGGTCCTGAAGCCTGCGAGGCTGCAGCTGCAGCGCACCGACCTGGCGCGCAGGCTTTGCCTTCCCCCAACCCTCCCCTAGGCCCCGCCCAGAGACCCGCCCTCGGTGGTAGCCCCCTGGCCCCGCCCCTTACCGGTTCTCACGGGCGCAAAGGAACTAGATGTCTCTTCCTCTTGCCCAGGAATTGGTAGTTAATATTCTGCCACCGGTGCTTCCACCTGGAGGGAGGGAAAATTTGGCCGACACGCTGGGAGCCAGGCTCGCCTACTCCCTCCGGGTCTGCGCCCGCTCCGCCTAGCCCCGCCCCTTACATCCCTCAGGCACCGCCCTCCCCAGTTCCGCCCCCTCCTCCCGCTCCCAGGCACCGTCAAGCGCGGCCCATCCAACCCCGGACTGGCCCTTGGCTCTGGGGATCCGCCCCTTCTCATAGACCCCGCCCTTGGCAACAGGCCCCGCCCCTTCCCTGAGCGTCTCTCCCCCCCCTCCCGCGCTCACGTGAGGCGCGGGCGCGCGGCGTAGCAGCTGGGCCATCGCGCGGAAGGGACGTCGGCCGGGCCGGTGGCCCCCGGCAGCAGCAGCAGGTTGCGCGCCGGCCAGCGGCAGGCGGCGCCTGAGGGGAGGCGGCGCTGCGGGCTCAGCCAGAAGTCGCCCAGGCTGCGGCGGGCGGCGGGCGCGGGCAAGGCCGGGCCCCGGCAGCCCCAGAAACACAACTCCTGGTCCTGGCGGTGCGGTGGCGTGGCCCGCGGCCGCCTGCGGGGACATGGGGCAGCAGTCACCCTAGGAGGGCGCTACGAGCGGGGAGGACGGGCCGCCTGGAATCTGATGTGGCGACGCGAAGGAAGGCCGGGATCACTCCTGGTCACTCCTGGTCGATTTAGCGGGACTGGGAGGGGGATTGGACGCCCCGTCGGGGTCTTCCCAAGGACCCGGGTGCCTGCTTCGCCCCCGCCAGACCCGGGCCTTTGATGCTGCTGGCGCCCTCCCCCAGTCCTCACCGGGACAGAAGGAAATTCACCACAAAGTGGGCGGTCTCGGTGAATAGCATGGTGTCCAGGCCGCCTGGCTCAGCTTCGGCCCCTTTAATACCTGCCCGCGCGTGGAGCGGGGGCCTGAAAGCCCATAGTCCCCCCGAGCCCGGCTGTTTTTAGCCGGAGGCCTCAGCTGGCCGCGGGGGTGGGGCAGCGCCAGCCCCTCTGGCGGGGTCTAGTCTGTTGTCTGACTTCACCAGCCGCTTTGGTGGGAGGGAGCTGGTCACCAGATCTTAATCATCCCCTGGGACACTTCCCCCCAGGACCTAGGACAGAAGGACGAGGACAGGCAGAAGCAGCAAGAGGGGCTGAGGGCAGGAAGGTCAGCGGCCGGTTGAATAAATCCTTCCTTATTCCACCTAGGGGCCTCCAGCCTCCACTCACACACCCTGATGGGGTGCTCAGGTAGAACCCACACCTCAAAAGGCCTCCCTCGGCCCTTTAAGAGCCTTTTTCTCTTGCTCCAGGCCACTCAAATGTCAGAGGAGAAGGCTTCTCAGCCAGCTCTAGTTCAGGAATTCTTATCTGGAGGCCAGGAATGAGTTTCTGGGAGCTCCAGGACCCCCTAAACTGTCTGCAAAGTTCCAAACACAATTATATCCCTGGAAAGAATCTAGAAAGGGTCCCTGACACCTACCTCCCCCCCCCCCCCAAAAAAAGTCCTTGATCTGGTCTAATTCACTCTTTCCAGAAAGGGAAACAGGTTCAGAGAGGGGCAGAGAAAAGCCAAAATTAAAACCCAGGCTTCCTACTACTCCGCTTGTCCCCCACAAAGGGTGAAACAATTCTGTGCCCTTGTCCTGCTCAGAGCATGGGGTTCAGGGCTCAGCGCCCAGGTTGGGCCCTGCTACTGGACCCCTAGGGATCCAGAGGAACATGCTGGCCCAGCTCTTTTTCCCACACTGCCAGTTTGGGCTATTTCCTCCCCAGTGACTCATACTGGCTGCTGGGGAGAGTGGGCAGCTGTTTCAAGCCCCCAGAGTCCAGTACAGGTCCTGACTTGCCCCCCCAATTGTGCAGCCATATTTGGGGATTTACTCTCCTCTTTACCTTCCTTGGGGAATCTCCCTCCTCTCATTCCTTCCCCTTTTCTTTCTCTCCAACCGCTCCCTCCCTGACAGCTCCTTCCCAGAAGCAAACAAACAGGCTCTAGTCTTTCCTATCTTTGAAAAAGAATAAAGCCCTCCTTCAACCCCGTGTCCTTCTCTAGATCCCCTTCACAGCCAACATTCTTGAAAGACTTATGTGCACACGCTGTTTCTACTTCCTCACTCGACCCCTGCAATGGGACTTCCTCCCCCACGGCTCCACAGGAACAGCTCATCAAGGTCACCACTGACTTGCTGGTTGCTAAATCCAAAGGATGCTCTCAAGGCTTTATCTGACTTGACCCCTTAGCAGTGGTGACTTTGGCACAGTCAAATATTCCCTCCTGTTTGAAGTACTTTCATGTCCTTGTTTTTCTGGGTACTGTGCACCTCTTGATTTTCTTACCACATGGCAAATTTCTCATCCTTTGCTCACTGCCTAAACATAGTTGTTCTTGGGCCCTCTGCAGTCGGTCCCAAGGGAATCTCATCGGTTCCCATGCCTTTGGTGTCCACCTGTGTCAGAAACTCACTTCTCTCAGCCCTGCTCCACACCTGTCTCTTGAACCCCTCTCCCTGGATGTCCCACCTCACAGGAAACATGCCCCACACCTGCCCTTCCTCAGCCTGGCCCTTTTTTCTGTTGCCTGAACTAGAAATCTGGACTTGGTTCTAGACTCTTCCCTTTCTCTCTCTTTTCATATTCAAGCAGCTACAAAATCCTGTCCTCTCTGGGATATATCTAAATCCCATTGCTTCTCAATTTCTACTGCTAACACCTGGTCCAAGTCCCCATCGCCTTTCACCTGGGAGGCTGCAGTAGCCTCCTGAGTTGTCTCCTTGCTGCCACTCTCAATCTCTTAGGGGGTCTGTTCCCACAAAGCAATAAAGGTTGTCTTTCCACAACATGAGTATATCCTTCTGCAGTGTCCTTAATCAAAAGTTCACCCATGGCACACACCAATCCCAGTGCTGGAACATCTCCCACTCCCAGGTCTTTGCCTAGGTAACTGCTTCTCATCTCAGTTCCAGTGTCAGTTCCTTAGAGAAGCCATTCTGGACCCCCCAGCTGGCTCTGCTTTTCCTTCTCACAGCACTGGCCTCTCCTCTGTGGACTTATCAAGCAGTCATTCACTAACTAGTCTAATCTGCAGACATTCTACAAAATCCTGAACCCTCCCATTTTAGGGCCTGGAGATGTCAGGATGAATATAACATAGCCCCCTGCCCCCAGTGAATCCATATCATAATGAGGCAAACAGTCATTCAACAGGGATCAAGGAATATAGGTAAGTACACAGTGGGATAAGAAGGTGCTATGGGAGGGCAAAAACAGGTGACCAGAGGAGCCTTCTTTGAGAAGTGACAATTGGTGGAGATCTGAAGGGTCAGCGGGATAGGGAAGGAAACTATTCTAGGCAGAAGGACCAGTGTACTTAAAGGCGGGAGGAATGATTTGTGAAGAGCTGAGGGGTATCCAGTGTGGCTGGACAAGTGATGTAAAGAAGCCGTTGAGATTCAAACAGGAGAACGGCATGGCTGGGTTTGTGGTCTTAAAACAAGTCTGGCCCCAGCCAGTTTGGCTCAGTGGGTAGAGTGTCAGCCCTTGAACTGAAGGGTCCCAGGTTCAGTTTCGGTCAAGGGCATGTACCATGGTTGCAGGCTGGATCCCCTGCCCCAGTAAGGGCATGTGCAGGAGGCAACCATTCGATATGTCTCTCTCATATTGATGATCCCCTCTCTCTCTCCCCCCCTTCCACTCTCTCTGAAAAGCAATGGAGAAATATCCTCGGGGGAGGATTAAAAAAATTAATAAAATAAAAATTTAAAACAAGTCTGGACTGGAGGAATCAAGTGAGGAAGGAATCAGGGGAACCAGTTAGGGGACTGCTGGAGTAATCCAGATGAGTAGCAATGCGGGCCTGATTCAGGGGGTTGGCAGTGGAATTGGAGCAGAATGGACTGTGCTCATCTGGACTGGGGGTTGGGAAAGGGAGATGGAATGAAAACGATTCTGGTGCCCTTACCCAAGGGTGGGTGGGGAGAGGCCATGGGAGCTGAGACACCCATATCCCTGGTGGTGTCCAACTCACTTATCTACCTGGTGTTGGGTTTTCTGATATCTTCTCAGGGGCCCTCATCCATCATTTTTCCTAGAGGAGCAGATGGAGGCCCAAGAGGCAGAAGGCTGCAAAGAAGACCCAGGATGAGGCAAAGGGGAAGAGAGAAGGGAAGTTGGGTCAGAGTCCGGATGTGACAGGGTTTCAGGTAAAGTGACATCTGGGGTTTCCTCAGAGTCTGGAAGTTCCACTGTTTCAGGCTCCACCCTAAGAGCCCCAAATTCTGAGATGCTCAATCTCTAGGACCCAGTCCTTGGAAGTCTAGGGAGTATTCTAGGGTCTGTGAGTCTATACCTGAAGGACCACCATCCCAACAGGTCCCCAGGACTCTGGACAGTCCCTGACGTCAGTGCACACTTGCCACAAGTTGGCTACATGCCCACTGCCTGCATGACACCCCCACCCCGATCCTAACACTAACCCTGGAGGCCCCAAGCTTATGTACCCGCAGTGTATGTAGGAGACTTCCAGGGGTTAAGGAACTTGCTCATATTTACACAGCTAAGACAAGGCAGGAGGAGGACTGGAACCAAGGTTTGACTGGCATCAGAGTCTGCTTTTAACTCCTGAACTATACTAAGCCTGTAGACCCCTGGTTAATTGACTCAGTGAGGGGAGGAGGCTTTGTGGGGAATTTGCTTGTGGTTGGGGTGGCTGCCCCCTTTCATATTAATCGATGGGAAAGGGTAGTGCTGACGTCAGTTGTTGTCATGACAATATAGCAACCCTTTCCCCGCTGTCTCCATGGCAACCTGGAGGGTCCATCCCTACTTCAACCCCTCCTTCTAAAAGGGCGTGGCTTAAGGAAGGGACTGGCTAATAAAGTGTCTGAGAGAGAAGTCAGGGAAGGCAGTGAGTTAAGCATCCCCTTTTCTTTGGGTCCCTCCCTATTCCTCAGGCAATAAGGCTGGGATCTGGGGTCCTGATTTGGAGTCTGGGGACAGCTTTACCCTCTAGAGTGAGGGAGGCAACTCTGCTTTTACCACTTGGGGATTCCCCTGGAAATGCCCCCCTACCAAGTTTCTAGGCTTCTGAGCAGAACTGCTGGGAAGTTGGCAGAGAGAGGCAAGAGGGATTCCCCAAGCCCCTCCCTGGTTGGGCATCACCCAGTCCCTGGGGACATGGCTGGCCGGCTCTCTGCTGCCCCTTGAAGCCAAATGTGGGAGCAGCAGCAGCCTCTCTTGTTCATCAAGCACTAGCTGTGCCAGAGATTCCTGCCTGGTGCTGCACTTGAATGACTTCACTGAAACCTTCCACCAGGTATCATTAGTCTCATTTTACAGATTTGGAAATGGAAACTCAGAGAGGCTAAGTAACTAGCCCAAAGTTGCACAGCTCATAAATGGCAATCAGGAAACAAACCCAGGACTAAAATTTAGGCCAGTGACTTTTCCAGTGGGAAGAAAGAAACAACAGAGAACAGAATGGAAAGATGAGAAATAGGAGATAGAAGCGATCCAGATGGAAGCAGGTCATGCTCCCTGTCACCTACAGAGCAAAGTTCAGACTCAGTGTCTCCTTCCAGCTTCTCTTCTGTGAACTGGTCCCTGGATCCCCTGAATTCTGAGCTCTGCAAGGGCAAGTGATCAGGCCTGGGCTTTCAGCACCTGGTATGGCCCAGGTAGGTATTGGTGAAAGTTGGTTGAACTGAATTCCTTGAACTCGCCTTCCACTTTTCTGCCTCCAGCCTTTGCCCACAGCGTTCCTTCCACCTGGAATGCCCTTTTTCCCTTACTCATGAACTTTCTAGACCTAACTAGCCCCAGGGTCTAGCCCATTGACAAGGTATGGGAGGAGGCAAGTATTTTGTTTGTTTTTGTTTTGTTTTTCCAAAGAAAGGAGGGTTGAGAAGATGGGACAAAGGAAGTAAGAGAGATAGGAGAAAGGAAGATGGGAAGGATTCAGCATTTTGGGCTAGCAATGTCCAAAGAGATCAGCTAGTGCCTTTTTTTTTTTTTTTAAATCAGTGAGGAGAGAGGCCCTGAGGGAAGGGACTTGCCTGAGTGAGACCTCCCAGTAGTTCACTGGTAGGCCATGTGAGTTCTGTGAGGGCCAAGGCCCATGTGGGTCAAGTTCACCACTGAATCCCAGTGCCTTGCACAGGCTTGGTGTACCTGTATTGTCTGTGCCAGGGACAAAGCCTGAACTAGAACCCAGAGGCCTGACACCTGGTCACACTGTCCAAGGCTCCTAATTGCCATGGAACAGAAGAATTGTCACCCTGGCCACTGCCACTCTCTACCCCTTCTTTTCAGCTTTTTCTCCCAGGTATACCCAATCTTCCAATCTGTTCATCAGCTGTAGTCTGCTCCTGGACTTTTTTTTTTTCTTCCATCTTTACCCATTATTTTCTGGTGATGCTGCCAATCACCTGACTGTGCTTACACCTCAAGGGAAGGCTTACCTGTGGACCAGCCTGGTCAGTTAGAATAGTCTCCCATCTCCTTGACAATGGTAATTGGCCCAAGGAGTGTACACGCAATTTAAGAAGGGCCAATTGCTGCCCTTCTACGGGTGGGCATATGGAGACTGAGAGAAAACACCTCTCCAGTCTTGGGATTTCTAAACTGCTTGCAGCCATGTTGCCTGCCGAGGAGATAATCAGGGATGAGAGAGGAGCAATGGGGTGGTCCTGGTGGGATTGAATCCTTGGTTACAGCCAGATAGATGCCCTGATTCCTACAGTTCTTCCTTTAATCACTAGTTTATATCCTTCCCAGCCACTTGAAATCAATGCCTTTTCTGCTTAAGCTAACTTCAGTTGCTCTCAATGGTGAGACCCTATCATTACAGAGCTGATAATTTTTCTCCCTTAAAATGGCAATGTCTTCCTAAGGAGGGTGAGTACTGTTTACAGGGAATGAGGATCTTTTTCTGCAGAGCAGCAGCATGGGTTGTTAGGCTGACTCGGGCCTACATTAAGTTTGGAGGAGATGGAAACAGCTGGATTATTCCACCTAATAGAACTGAGGGTCCTGAGAGGTTCTCCAGGGGGTAAGTGTGGAGGAGGAGAGGAGGAAAGGAGGAAAGAGAAGCCAGCACGACTGCCTGAAGCCAGGGATTATTCTGGTAAAGGGGAAAGATAGAGTGTGTGGGGGCTTTCAAGGGCCAGGATGCTTTAAAGGACCAGGAGCTGAATGGTTATCTAAAGTCCTCACTTTGAAGTAGACCTTTTGGCCAACATCCCCTCCTTCAGTAAGCTTCCTACATTTGGCACTGCCTGGGAGAGCGTTTTGTGTAGAAGTCAAGAAGTCACCTTATAGGTGATTATGGGATTCTGAAGTGCTCTAGGGACAGTCTGGCCTTCTACCCTATGTGAGTTAGGGGAGGAAAATTGAGTCAATTGTACTTAGATCTCAGGGGGCAGGAGACTAAATCTGGTCTTTGGCTTACACATATTTTTTCCAATATTAAAACATACAAGTTCATTAAAGCAAAATTGGAAAGTGGAAAATACTTGTTCAGCTTAAATACACTTCCAGGCAACTTTGTGTCATGGGCCCTTCCTGTGGGTGGCTTTTGGGCATTAAGTCTGAGGACACAGGAGTCTGCTAGCATTACCTATCAACTGGGGGACCGTGGCAATAAGGCTCGCAAGGCTCAGTTCCCTCACTTGTAAAACAGGAATAAGAAATCAGTTTTTCAAACTACTTCTTCCCCAATCTTTTTCTGGTTTCACTGGTTCTAGGAGAAACCAAGGGTCAAGGTGGAAGGGGCAGCCTCCAAATTCTTCCAATAAAACCAGAGGTGCCCAGGGCCACAAAACAGCAGGTAGCAAAACCTAATTCCATCTTGGGAGAAATAAATGAGCCTGGTGTGGGTGGTCATTTTCTTTATTCTAAGTTGTCTGCCGATCCCCTACCATCCCGAGCTTATCTAGGCCCCAAGAATCCAGCACAGTAAGGTGATTTTCACTGGAGACTAAGGAGGATGATGGGGGAGAGAATAGGCTGAGGGGAAAGGGTCCGAGAGGAAAGGCTGCCAGAGAAGCGGTCATGCATGACTAGCGAGAAAAGGGGGAGGGGTGAGCACCTGGCCAGAAGAAAGTGGACCCAGAGGGGCAATCCCCTGGGGCTGGGAGGATCCAAGGGAGGAGGCAGCCAATGGGATGAGGTGGAGCAGTCAGCGGGCCAGATTCGACGGGACAGACTTACACGGCCAGCCCGGAGTGGAAAGAACAGTTTATGCTGTGCTTTATTAAAATGTGCATCATTCTTTATTTTAAAATGTGCATCATTGTCTCATGCTCGGCGCGCGCGACGTGCTCTGGAGCACTCAGGTGGCGCGGGCCCGGGGACTCCCGCCCATAGCCAGGTAGACGTCGATGGGCACGTGCAGCAGCGTCAGGCAGTGGCAGCCCGGGCAGCGTCGAAGCGGCCTGCGGAAAGCAGTGCGACAGGAGGCGCTGTTGGGGACTCATCCGCGTAGTGCACTTGGGGTCTCCGAGGTTCGGGCGTGGATGTGGGGCCCTTACCTGGGGGGGGGGCGTCTAGGGATGGAAAGTGGGACGGGGGACCACTTGGGAGAGCAGGAGGGGCCGCGGGGGAGGCGCCGGCTCACCTGACCGGGTTGTGCTCTGTAGCTACCGGCTCTGGGCTGTCCTGGGACTCGGGGGTGGCGGCAAGACCAGGGGAGTCTCCGGCCTCAATGGGGAATCTCCGACCCTGAGGGGGCTCCTGGGCACTCATGTCCAGGCCCCGGGTCACTCTGCGCGGGGAGGGGCGGTCAGGCCGTTCCGGGACCGCCGGGCGCTCCCTCCCCGCGCCCGCCCCCTGGGCCGTTCTCACCTGCTGGAGGCCGTGGCCAGTCCCAGGCTGGAAGCAGCTGCCTGAGCCCTGGCCGCGGGAGGACGCGCCGGTCCAGGCGGAGCCGGGCAGGTGTCTGCGGCGCGTGCGGACACCGGCGTCGAGTGGGAGGGCTGCATTGTGACCCGGGCCTCGGCGTGCTGACCTCACAGAACCCGTTCTTCCCGCCAGCGAACCCTCCCACCGCCCAACACCCAACACCCTCCGTGCACAGGAAGCCGGTGGGCTCCTGCCATGGCGCCTTGAGACTGGGTGGCGCAGACCCCCAGCAGCCCAATGGGGGCGCAGGCGGCTACAGCAACCAGTAGGGAGGTGGCATCCACGGAAAGGAGCCTGGCATTCTGGGCAGCGCGGGCAGCCCGGAGAGCCCCTCCACACAGGCTGGGCAGCAACTCACAGCCCAGCTCGGGGGTGGGGGCGCAGCAATGCTTAACTGGTGCTGGGTTTGGTGGGGGTGCTGGTGAGGGGCAGATGGGGGCACTATCCATTTTGGCCAAGGGTCATACAACATTTACATCACAATTGGGCTGGAGTTTAAAAATGTCTGGCCCTCTCCCTCCCCACCACCTGCGGCTGAATGTTCTAGTGCTGGGGGCTGCTGTGGATGAAGTCCTTGGGGAGAAAAGGACCGGGCCAAGGGCTATGGTGGAGTAGAGCTGCCTCACAGAGGCAGCATGAGCTGAGAGGGTGATAGGAAGGAGAAGCTAGACAGCATGGAGGATTTTCTGCTCTCCAATGGGTACCAGCTCGGCAAGACCATTGGGGAAGGGACCTACTCAAAAGTCAAAGAAGCATTTTCCAAAAAACACCAAAGAAAGGTGGCAATTAAAATTATAGACAAGATGGGAGGGCCAGAAGGTGAGCTGGGGCCCCTTTGGAGGAAGGGAGGGGTGAGGTCGTTGGGGGCTTCCTCCAGTCAGAAGGATCATTCCTGCTCTCCTTTAGTCTGAAACCAAGGAAAGCGAGAGAGATTGTGGCTCTGGATTAGGTCAGTGGGGAATAAAGGGATTCTGGGAGTCCAGGAACATCACACCCTCCAAAAGCCAAGATTAAAGTGGCAGGAGGTGAAGGGTGGTCAGAGGTAGAACCCAAGCCTATCAGGGGAACAGAGATTGGCAGAGAGGCTGTGATCAGGACTACAGAAGGAGCTGGTTTAGAGGGAAGGTAGAGATGGGGAAAAGACTAGGCTCATGGAAAGAACTGTGGGTCAGGAGACAAGGGTGAGAGGAGCTGGTTCATCTACAGCTGCTATGTAGGCAAATCAGGCCTCATAATATTGATTCAATGGCTTTGTCTAACAGTCCCTCAAGCACTTGGATATTCATGGTCTCACAGGCTGCTTACAGCAGTCCTTGAGGTTGGCAAGTAGTAGTTCCTTTGAAAAATATATTAACTACAAAAATAAGATGAATATTCTTTGCACTGTCCAAGCATCTAGAGATTTAAGAGTGTTAAAGGGAACTTTACATTATTAGAAGCCATGAGCCCCAGACATGGTGGGCAGGCAGAGGGGTTGGAAAGGAGACTGGAGGGAGGAGTTAGGCCCTTCCGGATTAATACCGTCTCTCTTTTCCCCTTGTTTCCTCAGAATTTATCCAGAGATTCCTGCCTCGGGAGCTCCAGATCGTTCGTACCCTGGACCACAAGAACATCATCCAGGTGTATGAGATGCTGGAGTCTGCCGATGGTAAAATCTACCTGGTGATGGAGCTGGCTGAGGGAGGGGATGTCTTTGACTGCGTGCTGAATGGGGGGCCACTGCCCGAGAGCCGAGCGAAGGCCCTCTTCCGTCAGATGGTTGAGGCCATCCGCTACTGCCATGGCTGTGGCGTGGCCCACCGGGATCTCAAGTGTGAGAACGCCTTGTTGCAGGGCTGCAACCTGAAGCTGACTGACTTTGGCTTCGCCAAGGTGTTGCCCAAGTCACGCCGGGAGCTGAGCCAGACCTTCTGCGGCAGCACAGCCTATGCCGCCCCCGAAGTGCTGCAGGGTATTCCCCACGACAGCAAGAAGGGTGACGTCTGGAGCATGGGCGTCGTCCTCTACGTCATGCTCTGTGCCAGCCTACCTTTTGATGACACAGACATTCCCAAGATGCTGTGGCAGCAGCAGAAAGGTGTGTCCTTCCCCACTCACCTGGGCATCTCGGCTGAATGCCAGGACTTGCTCAAGCAGCTCCTGGAACCGGACATGACCCTCCGGCCTTCAATCGAAGAAGTTAGTTGGCATCCATGGCTAGCAAGCACTTCATAAAAGCAATGGCAAGTCCTCCCCAATAAAGCAGGGGAGAAAGCAAACCCAAAAACCTGCTTCTAAAATGGTGATATGTATTTTACATTTTAAGTTTACTTATCCTAAAACAACTACACCCTCCCCAGCCCTACTTCTTTCCCTTTAAAGATCTTCATGGAACCAGAGGGCCTCATTCAGACTTCCCTTTTATTATGACTGACAAGTGATTTTCATATGGGTTATTCAACTAAAGTTAATTAAATTAGACCCCAGAATCATACACATACAGGGGGAGGAGAGAACAATGACCAAGAGCAACTGGAGCCACTGTTGCAACTTCCTTTCCAAATAAAAGCAGAAGCACTAGGAAAGCAGAATCAGCCTCCTGACTTCTAGTCTTGGTGAAAGCTTGTTGGGGGCCCTGTCCCTTCCTCATCCCAAAGGTCAAGCTGAGTCTGGGACGAGGAAAAGGGACTTCCCCCTTCCCCCAAACTCCCAGGTTCCAAGCAGGAAGTCACTCTGCACATTGGATGTGTCCTGCCCAGCTGCCATGGGGGACAAGAATAGACCCCCAGACACCTTCCAGCTTCTGTCCAATCTCTTTAATGCTGTTAACGGCAAGTCTGGAAAAGGTTCAGGGCAAAGTTCTTTTTTCTTCTTTTTTAATTACAAAACTAACAGCTGTTAGAATCTTTTTTTTCTTCCTGTTTTTCTTTTCCCAGCTACAAAATACTCTGGGGAGATGCATTATAATTTAAAATATATAATATTGCACAAACAACCAAAAGATTAAACTAAAGAAATAATTACAAAGAGAAAAACCCCATCCCATCAAAAAGATTCAGCATTCTCTCCATCCCACCCCCTCATTGAAATCTGAAGTGGAAGTGACCACCTCTCCTGGCATCCCTGTCACAATCCCAATAAATCATTGGTGAACACGCCAGACTATGTACTAGAATGCCAGAGCAGCATGGTGAAGCACCAGGGTCTCCAGGGATTCCTACAGCCCCTCATTCCCCCAAGAGAGGTGCAGCTTTAGCAGAGTGGAGGGTAAGAGCCACAAAGACTGGGTCTGCCTTCAGGAAGGGCTTTTTCAGACGCTTGATGAGAGTCTCAAGAATTCACCCCAGCATATCCCTTCAAGGAGCAGAAGGGTTGAGGCAGAGAAATTGGGCTTATCGGAGTTTTAAGTAGTCAGCTTTGATCACTGCTCTGTACCGCTTGTGAGCTGGCTTGTGTCCTAAGATCCAGGTGAACTGAGGTGGGTAGCTGGCTGGACAAGGTACCCTGCCAGGCAACGCACAGAAGGGCCTGAAGGGGCCCCTCCCTTCTTGGGGAGGATAAGAAAAGCAAGAGCAGAGTCTTGCAGGTGGCACAGCTGGGCTAAGGACTTGGGTGCATCTGACATGAAGAAGCCCCGGGAAAGGCATTGGGGACATACCAGCCTGGGCTGGATGAAAGGAGGTGGGAAATTAGAGTTTGGTCTCTAGATTCTGAACGACAAGGAACCTTTCCAGGAAAGGGAAATGCCTGGAAGGGGAGATTCCCAAGAGAGGCTTATTTCCCAGAGTCAAATGTCTCTTACCCACTGGAATAGGAACCAAAATGTGTTTGACACCCTTGTCTACCCAAGGGCAGGTGGCATGGTGTTCCTTGCCTGCTTATGGGTGGACAGTGTGTTCACTTGGTTTCTTCCAAGACTGGTGGTTTAGCTTCTGTCCACATAGGCAGAAGGGATGGAGCTATCCCTTGGGACTTCCAGCGAGAGTCCCCAGGAACAGTGGGTATTCAGCATTGAAATGTAGGCTCTTCCGGTGGGTGAGGGGGTAGTTTTCCTCCCCCTTAGGTCATCCTATGGTTGGCACAAGTCAGGGTTCTTGGTTTGGATTTTGTGAGCCCCTTTCCAGATATGAGCAGAGGCCCACAGGGCCAGCAAGGAGCAACTCAGAATCTGTGCCTAGAGCTCTGGTTGACAGAGGCCATTTGGGGGCCATTCTTGGTCAGTGTCTTCCAGGGCTGGGCTGAGACGATCGAGGGAAATGGGAGGTGCTGTGGGAGGAGGAGCTGCTTGTTCTGGCTCCCCTCATTCCCAGTCCTCCCACTCTACATCTTCCAGCTGCAAAAGGGAGGGGATAATGGAGAGCACAAACACCAATTTATTCCTCTAAGTCAACTGAGCCCAGACAGACCCAAGCTCCCCTTGCTGCCTCCATTTCCAGATACACCTCCCGCCCCGGTCATACACTGCCCATAGAGTGAACTACTAGTCTTAAGGAATGTGTCTGGGGAGCAGAGCTGCCCTCTGCCTAAGGGGTGAGTCTGCTGCTCTGATCATTCCAGGCGCAAAGGAAATGCTTCCACCAACCAACACAGGACTCCACAAGGGGGATGCCCTGCCCACAGGAACCATGTCAGCCAATTCCTTAAGGGAAAGTTGTTTCCTGCTGAGCAGCTAAGAAGATGGCTCAGAGAGGAAGAGAGCTTGAGAGTGGCACTATAATTACAAGCAAGCATGGCCCTGGACTAAAGGTGCTCACAGGGTCTTCACTAGGGGCTCCAGCACTGTAGTCCTCGGCTGAAGTCTTCCCTGCTGCCTGCGGGATCCCTGCTATGACGGGTTACAGAATAACTCTGCTCAGGGAGACTGTATGTCAGGTTTTAAAAGAGGGCTGCAAAAACACAAGAGCCATGAAGGCTCCATAGCATGATAGGGCACCAGGGCCTTCTCTGCCTTGGGTATAATGAGGTCATAGGTGCAAAATGCTTTCGTATAGGTCAGTGCCTCCTCTCAGGCTTCAGTTTCCCGATATGAAAGACAAAGCCCTCTCTGTGCCTCTAATCTGTTCACCTCTTTAGCAGGTGCATAAGCCACATGATGGGCAGCAGAAGTAACACTGACTTGAAGCATCTGCCTGGGCTGGAGCCTCAGTCCCATCACTTACTAGCTATGAGAGCTTTTTTCCCAACCTCTCATTCAAAATGACCCATTTTTATTTTAAGTAGTGAAGAGGACCAGGCCTCTGAGCTTATAGCTGTACTGTATCTTGTGGTTTCAGTACCATCTCCTAGTGCTCCATGTCCCAGGCACTATGCCTTATGTGTTGAAATGCATTGTCTACCACAGCTTAGAAGTTTCTAATGATCAATTTCATGTTTTAGGTTAAGTGATTAGTCCTAGATCACACTGCCTTTTGTCTCCAAAACTAGATTTATAAATCTGCTCAGGTCCCACACCAGGGGACCATGAGTCAGGAAATCTGGAGCAGGGTTTGACATCTGTATTTTTTAATAGTTCCTTGGTGATTTTGATACAGAGCTAATGTCAAGAATTCTGCCATTCATCCATCCCGGAACTGGGGAAGCAGAGCCTGCCGATGACAACTGCTCAGGGCCTGAGTGGGAGGTCTTAGCTCTCTTTCCTGAAGCCTGCCACCTCAGATAGGCACAGGGATCCACTCTGAGGGGATAGTTGGGCTTGGTGGGGAGAGGTCTCAGACCCTGGGATCACTGGGTTTGCTTCCCTGTGGCCAACCAGGTCCACTCACCTCACCCGAGGCATCTACTTTGGAAAGAGCCATCTGCACTTCTTCTTCAGTCATGTCCAAGTCAAAGTCCTTCTCCCAATCCTCGCTGATGTCCGTGCTTGAGCCTAGAACCATAATCCAGTGTGAAAGTCAGGAAGGGGTATGTGAAGAGGTCATAGCTGGGGATAACGGCACTCTTTAAAAGGACCTGACAAATACACACCAAAGGTCTTTGCCTTCTGCTCTCACTCTAGCTCACTTCCCACTTCTAGGAATCTAAAAAATCCTAGATTCAGTAAAAAATTTAGCCAAAAGAATGTTCACTGTACTGCTGCTATAGTGATGAAAACTTAAAAAAGGTCTGAAAACCCAATGATAAAGGAATTACAAACATAAATGGTGTAGTGATGTAATGGAACATTATGTGGCTTTTAAAGGTTAGGCTGTAGAACATTTATATACATGACAAATAGTATTAAACTATATTATTATGTGAGGAAAAGCAAGTTACTGAATAGCAGAGAAGCACTTTGGTTCACAGGTTCCCTGGAAGCCACAAAATATCTTTCAGAACAAATAAACAATGAACCTCTTCCTCTTTCTTCTACCTACACTGAAACACACCAGGCACAGTTCCACCTTAGGGTCTTTGCATGGGCTGTTCCCTGTACCTGGAACTCTCAGATATCCACAGGCCAACCTCCTCACTTCCTGTACACCTTTGTTGAAATCTCTCCATCTAAATATGGTCTACCCTAACCATCCTTTTAAACTGCAACCTATCCCCCCTCACTCTGCTCCAGTTGTTCTTTTTCTCCATTGTTTTATCATTTTCTAGCATATATCATCAGGTTTAATGTTTACTGTCTAATAATACAGGAGTTAGAATGAAAGCTCCCCAAGTGCAGGCAGGAGATTTGTTTTATTTTCTTATATACTCCAAGTGACTTCAGTCTATTTAAAAAATAAGGATAAAACCACCCTCTTTGCAAAGACCCACACTGGAGTAGCTTATTAGAATATATACTCCTGCCTCCCCACCCTCCTCATTCAGACTCAGCAGATCCAGGTGATGGGCCAGAATTCTGCAGGACCTGGATGATTCTGTGTAGACCAGAGCCTGCAGTTTGATACACAACAGTATTAACATTAGAGATGCCAATGTAAAGTGCCTGTAACATATGTATATAGTGGATATTTAACAAATGGAGTCCTTAAAGGACTGTTCTCAAAGTTAAGTAATGTTGCATGTGGTCCCACAGCTAGTCAGGGGCTGATCTGCAACCAAGACCCAATACTTCTGACTCCGTATCTAAGTCTCCCTGTGCTTTCAGGACACTGGTGGCACGCACCTGGCTATCTGACAGTGAGGGCTTCCTGTGGGGTAGAAGCCAGACTCCTGGCCGGTTTGTCACTTAAGATCTGTGGCTGTGGCCACAAGAGGTTTCCCTAACCTCAGGTTGCCCTCTAGGGATTTGAAACTCTCTTCTTAAGGATTAAATGTTAGGGTAAACCCTTCTGGGGGTAGAACACAGAATATCAGCTAAACTTTTTGGTGCACTTCACACCCACCCTCTAGGGTAGGTATTTACAGTCCTGATTTACACATGAGAAAATAGAGGCTTTGAGTGGCAGAGATGTTACCCTGGGCTCTGCCATATGCCTTGTCCCACCATCTGGTCCTGTCACCCAAGAAGAGTACTAAGATCTCCATTACATTGTGCATGAGGCAGGAAGCTCATCTTTGCAACAATTATTTTAGACTTCGTGACAGAGTTTTTCTGTTTTTTGATTACTAACCTCAGGTGGGAAGCAGCTCTGCAATGATGGGGATTGCCTTGGGACCTGGTAGACTCTGTGGCTAGACCCCAAGAGAGACTGCTGCACCCAGAGACCAAGCTTCCCTCATGTCATCTTAGGAAGTGAACATAAGAGGGAAAGGAGTCACTCTGCCTCTAAGTCTCCATACTTCCTTTTAAGGTTTACTCCCTCTATTCTGTTCCCACTGTCCTACCCTAGTACAAGAACCTGGCTTCCCCTCACTGACTACAACTAGTTCTGGTGGGTCTTCTGCATCAAATCCCCAGCCCCTCCTTTCCTGAATCCCCGAGTACTTCAGAGACAGTAGAAAGAGCGGTTAAGAGCTTTTGCTGCATTTTCCCCATAATTTCATTTTGTCCAGCCTCTTCCACCCACCACTCATTTTTTCTGATCAAGCTCTCTATTCTGATTCCAAATGGAACCTATAATTCTTTAACCCTCCAATTGTTTCACTGCTATTCCCTCTCTTGTCCAGCTCAGATTCTGAGAGCCATCACTCTGCTCACTGCTTGCATGTACTTGGACTCTCTTCTTTTCCTCCACTGATTTCACCTGGCTAAACTTAAACCCTGGTTAAATCCAATCTCCATCTGCTCTGTGTCTGCACCTGAGCAACTGAATGCGGCTGGAAAAAAGTGCAAAAGTGCTGACCAGTGTCTCAAAATTCATGACCACTACCTCAAATGGGCCCTTAGTACCATGCACCCAGCAACCACATACTGCCTGTTGGGTCCATCACCTACTCATCCACTCTCCTAAAGGAATAGTTCATACTTTTCTAAAAACTTATCAGGTAAGTGATTGATCTGTTTCCTACTAGTGAAAAACGGGGAGAACTGCACAGATCTCACAGGGCTTTTGTGAAGATTGCGTGATTATGCATATTGTGCTTAGCACAGAGCTATATAAACATATAGAAAGTGCTCAGAGAACAGCACCTCTTATTATCATCAGCATTTCTCCAAAGCAGGGCTCTACTCAAATTTCTCCCGGTTGAGCACCTATCATGGAACAATTACCCCCGGTTTATATAGGAGTAAACCCAGGCTTAGAGATCAGTAACTTTTCTGAAGTCACATGGCTTATGAGCAAATTGGGATTTGAACCCAGAGCCTCCACATGTAAGGCTCTTAGTATAGGTTGGGCATATAAGCAGCATGCCCTGCTGCTTTGTGGCACTAAGTCCAACCTTCTAAATTCAGCTTAAGTTCTTAAGTTCTATTTCTGAGCCAATCCATTCACCCTTCTTGTTCCTCCCTCTCCTAGGAGACAATACAGAAAAGTGGGCTTTGGTCACCACCCCTTCAATGTGCCCCATGCCCTCTGCTACATGGACTTTGTAAGCCCATTCAGCCTGGACTATTTCCCCGCACCTGCCCCAAACTCTCCAACTCTCCTATACAACGCCTGTCTCCTCAGTGAAACACTCGCGGACGCCGAGAAGTTCCTTCTTTCTTTGACCTTCTCCAATACAAGTTTGTCCCACATTGCTTCATGTTTCATCATAAAGACTGCAGCTTCTGCCCCTCCCTCCTCAGTGTCTCATAAAGAATAGGTAGGAGCTCAATGGATGACCTCACTGAAGCAGTCAGAAGGAAAGCACTGTGTTGGAAACTAGAAACCCTGTAGTTTCCATTAAGGAGCAGGGTAGGGTGTGGTGGGGGCCATTTCCCACCCGCTGCAGCAAACCAGTCCCTCACTGTGCCAGCAGGCCAGCACCCACCAGATGGGCAAGCTTTGTGGCTAACTGGTACCAGATGCTGGCAAACACAGGATACATGTGTGTGAGGAGTTGAGGGAAGGTCTTGCTGACAACTAGCTACCTCTAAGGAGGTATTTTGAATGTGGCAAAAAAATTGACAACAGAGCTACAATTGTCCTTTAATCTCGGAGTTCGGGAGGTTCCTCCTTGACATAAAGTCAAAGAGTCTCCAAACTAAAATTCCGTTACACAGATAAGAAACTAAAGCTTATTACTTAAGCTGGCTCAAAGAAAGTTCATGAGTGTTAACTTTATTCTTTTTTAAATGTACATGTAAATTTTGTTTCTATATTTCATAATAATTAATGAAGGCTTAGGGAAGCTAAATGACTTTTCTAAGGTCACCCAGGAAAGAAGACCCCTGACATCAGTGTCACAGGAATACCCACCCCAGAATAAGGTTAAATTGTCAAAAAGGATAGAAATCGGTACAGTGTGGTAGGTAGGTAAGGGCATGGGCTTCACGTCAGACAGACCTGGGTCTAAATCTGGGCTTGCCGCTTCCGGCCATGCAAATTTAACATGCAAGCTAAACACTGCAAGTTACTTAACATTTCTGAACTCACTTTCCTCATCAGTATTACCTTACTGGGTTGTAAGATGTGAGAAATTAAAGGCAATGTTACAAACCTAGCACAGGACATGACATAAATCTTATTTTGTTGACTCTAAGACTCTAACAATTGTAAGATGCATCCTTATTTTTGAGAATCAGTGTATCTTAGAATTGATGGAATAGGGTAATTAATACATAGCAGCTGTCATCATCATTAGTATCACAAATAAAGGACATCTGTTCCTAGGATCCTCACAAGGGGCATGGAGACAAACCTTCCTTGTGAGGTGTCGACTCTCACCTGCCCCGCCCCACACACTCCCTGGGCTCTGGCCTTGACTTACCTTTTTTTCCATTGTTGGAGGGTGTAGACTTCCCACTGTCCGAGTTCAGCTCAAACACCCGTAAGTCTGTGAGCACCTCCTCCCTGAGAGTCTCTACTCTGGCTGGAGGCCTGGGCTCTGGGCCACTGGAGCGGCCAGCAAAGGTGTGGGGCTTGGACTGAGGTGGGGGCGGGGGTCCAGTCTCGCCCACATCCACAGCCAGGTTCTGTTCCTCCAAAGATGCCTCTAGAAGCTTTTGGGACAGGTCCTTGGGCAGCACTGGTGCCTCAGGTGTGGTGGCAGGTTTGGCAATCTGTGTCACGGGGGAGATGCTCTCACTGCTCTCTGACGGGGTCACCTCTGTTGGAGGCTCTACTGGGATTACCAGGTTCTCTTCACAGGGGCTCCGGGGGCCAGGTTCTCCAAGAGATGTGCAAATTTTGGTCACAGGAACCTTTGCCTCTTTTGGAGATGTGGATGAAATGCCAACAAGCTCCTCTGTAGAGAGAGAAAAGCAGGGAAAGTGGGCTATGTGCCCTGGTCAGCTGCGGGACAACCTTGGAGCTCTGTGAAGCCAGGCCTCAGGTTCCCTCTACAGTTTCCTCTCAAGACTAAAGGGTGCCAGTTCCCTCACTCCTCTCCACCAAGCTTTTTTGCAGACTCTCCCTGTCAAAGTCTCTCCTACCCTTGAGGCTGAGCACATATCTGATGGGCCCTAGACATCCAGAAATGCAGCCCAAGAAGGTATACATTAGAAAACCAAGACTTAATAAGTTTTCTTTTTCTTTTATCTTTTCTGTCAGTCGGTTTTGAGATCAGGTCAAGCTCTGCTACATTCTACATGTGTGATCTTGGGCAAGGCGCTTAGCTTTTCTTTAACTTACCTGCCTCATTCGTAAAAGAGGGATAATGGAGTCGTAGTAATGACCACACATATAAAACTCTTAGTACAGGTTGGGCATATAATATAAGCACTTGATAAAAGTGTTTATATCATGCAGGTGGCTCCAACACGCTGTCCTAAGCTGAGCTGCCATAGAGGATGCTTAGCTCCCTTCCTAAGCCAGTGGTTCCCAAGTCTGGCTGGGCATTAACATTACCAGGGGAGCTTGTTACATACAAGTTTGGCACTGGCCAGTGTGCCTCAGTTTGTTGGAGCATCATCCTGTATACCAAAAGGTTGTGGGTTTGATTCCCAGTCAGGGTGTGTGCAGGAGGCAGCTGATAGATGTTTCTCTCTCTCCCTCTCCCTCTCTCCCTCCCTCTTCCTCCAAAAATCAATTCACACACACACACACACACACACACACACACACACACACACACACACACACACACACACACACAGCCACAGAATCTTCAGGGGGGGATAAGGGGCTCTGGGATTTCAACAAGCATCCCAGGTGACTCTGTAGCTGGTCCATGGCTGGCAGGGGAATCTGCTGCAACTGACACGTGCTTTCCGTATCTAAACCTAGGATCCCACCAGTCTTGGGAAACATCTTGTCGGCTCAGCCTATCCTCAGCACGCATACACACTGTACTCATTCCTTACTCTTCCCTGGGGTGCCACGCCTCTCCAGGCTTCGGAGAGAATGGCCCATACAGTCCCCCACAGGCAGGACCTGTTACCTGCCCATCACCTCTCAATACTTCTTACCTTCTTCCTCCTCCCATCCAGGCTCCTCAGAGATGCTTTGTTCTGCCCGCTGCTTCAGGGCATCCCTCCGGGCCTGTTCCTAAATATGAGGGAGCAAATAGCCAGGAGCAGTCAGAGCACCCTCTTCCCAGACCCTGGTCCTGACCCCAGAACTCTTGGCACCCCTTCTTCCCTCAACAAAACCCAACCCACTTCCCCCATGGCTGAGTGGAGTACTCCCCCAGGCTAGGCCAGCATACCTGCTCTAGTTGATGAACTTTATAAAAATACCGATGCCAGAATTCTGAATGGGAAACAGCTGCTGGTACCTGGAGGGAGGGGACAGCAGGGATGAGACTTCTGGAGTGGTTGTGTGGGATCTGCATCCCCAGCCTTATCAACCAGTTCTAACCACTCTGGATTTCAAACACAGTAAGAGGCTGAGCAGTGATTATCAGAGCACTTCCACCCCACATCCTACTCCTGCTACCTTCCTGGCCTAGCTTGGCCCAGGAGGGAGAAAAGAAATTCCACAAGGCTTTGCCAGCCCTTCCATTTCTCACCAAGATGGCCAGAAACCTGGCAAATCAATTTTCCCTGTGCAGGTTCTTGGCTCAGGAACTAGCTGGTTTGGCTCTACAGGGTCTCCCACTGCTCTCTAAGCCAGATGACTCTGAGATGATGCAGGACATGTCCCTCCCACCTCCCAACACCTTGAGCTGGGAGCTGGCCGAGGTCCTGCTGGCTGGGCCCTCACCATCTTGGTGTAGAGGGCCCGGATGGAGGGGCTGCCTACAAGGAGCTCGGAGATCTCCCCCTTCTTCTCCTCCAAGCAGAACTGGGAAAGCCAGGCATCAAATAATTCCGGAGGCCCTGTAGAGGAACAGACACTGATGGTCAGTTCCCTGGGTCTGGGGAAAAGAACACTGGGCCTACAGGAAACACACCTAAGACTGGACATGGACAATGAAGAAAGCATCAAGTTTTTTTCAAAGTCATTTGGCCCAAGGTGGGGGGTAAGGCAGGGTGAAGGGGTGGGTGAACCTCACTGATATCACGGTGCAGCACCTAAGTGACCTCCAGGAGGGGTTGCAGACTCCATTCCCTGCCATGCCTGCTCACTTTTTAGCCTGCTGCACTTGGGCACTGAATCTTCTCTCTGAAATAGCTATTCTCAGGTCACCAGGGACTCATGTTGCCAGGTTCAATGGCTACTTCTGTCCTCCCTCATGTAGCCAATCCAGTTTCTGACCCTGGGAGCACCTGCTCTCTTCTTGAAGCCCTCCAGATCCAGGAGTCCAAGTATCCCTTGGACACGTCCACTTGCACAGGTGCTGCAAACCCAACTCATTTTCTTTCCTGCCCAACCTGACCCACCCAGTGATCCAATGGAGACCTGGGGACCCTCCTAGACATGCACACTTTCCTCTTCATTCCTCCTGCCACCTCCTAGGTTCTGGCCCTACCTGTAACGTGAGGAATGCTAACAAGCCTCCTAACTGGTCTTCCCATCTTCTGTCTCTCCCTCTATTTCATCCTTCACTACACTGCCCAGGGCCCTTTTATAAAATGTAAAATCTGACTACTTCAGGCCTCAAAACCCTTCAATAGGTCTCTACTGGAAGGCTTTTAAAGCTAGGGTCCAAAGATGGGCTTCAAAGGGTCAAAGAATTCCCATTTTGCATATTAAATCTTGTGGAGAGAGGGCTTGTCATTTTCAGCAGATTTTTAAAGACCTTTCTGATTTTAAAAAAAATGTTAAGAAGCACTACTGAGCATTTTAGGACAAAATTCAAACTGCTTAGTCTGACACCCAAAGCATTCCAATCTGGCTCCTACCGAAGCTCTCACTGCTTTCACTCCCTCACAGGCACCCTTTAACCCAGCCTTCCCAAATGCCTAGGTACGCCCTCTTCTTTCTGGACTTTCTGCTTAAACACCCACCCCCCACTCTAAAGGTAAAATTAGTTTACTGCTAATTCATCCTTAAAACCTCAATTCAAGTGTCACATCCTCTGCTCCCAGGCTGTGTTGGGCACTATCCCCCTCTGGGTTCCCACTGCCACTGTAAAAGCAGTCACTCCAAATCTATTATCTTTGCTTTATTCACCATTTCCTGTTTCCCTCTAGCAGCCGGTTCCTGGAGGTCTGGACCAGGTTGAGGGTCTGACTCATTTCTGACCTCCAGTTCCCAGCCTGGGGCTTGCTGTACCACAGGGGGTTAGCAAATAGGAAGGGCAGCAAGGCTGGGAAGGAGCCAGAGCTGAGGATGAAGGAGAGGGAGAAGGAGAGGGTCAAGCCTTTGCAGACAGGGATGAAGACAGCCCAGGTTCAGGTAGGAAAAGGGACCATCAACCCATGCCACCAAATCTAAGGTACACACTAGCCCCACTCTGGTCCCTCTATACAGGGGGTGCTTGGCGACTGCTACCAGAGACAAACAGGGAACACAACCCAGATGCCCTTGGTCTCCCTGCCCTGCAAACCCGCCCCTCACAGCTACCCCCTCACCATCTGGTTCATTGCAGTAGGTTGCCGGATCTGACTGCAGGCTATAGAGACGAGCCTATAAGAAACAGAAAAGACTTTTCAATGAGATGACTTTTCTCAGAGATGCAGATCTCTGTGAAGACTCTGACTGGCAAGACTTTCACCCTCGAGACTAAACCCAGTGATACCACTGAGAACGTCAAAGCTAAAATCCAAGACGAGGAGGGCATCCCACATGAACAACAGTGTCTGATTTTTTTGGGCAAACTTCTGGAGGATGGCTGCACTCTCTCAGACTACAACATTCAGAAAGAGTCCACCCTGCACTTGGTACTTCATCTGCAGGGTGGCATCATTCAGCCCTCCCTCCGCCAGCTCTCCCAGAAGTACAACTGCGACAAGATGATCTGTCACAAGTGTTATACCCACCTACACCCCCACACTGTCAACTGCCACAAGAAGTGCGCCCACAACCTGCACCCCAAGAAGAAAGTTAAATAAGGCCCCTACACCACCTCCTCGAGCCCACAGGGCTGCCTTCTGCCTGAACCCCATGGTCCTGAGGCCTCAATAAAATTTCCCTTTTGTTGACTGGAACAGTAAAAAAGCCCACAAAAAACAGAAAAGAGCCCTAGCAGGTTTTGCTCAGTGGTTAGAGCATCAACCCATGGACTGTAGAGTCCCGAGTTTGATTCTGGCCAAGGGGACATACCTCGGTTGCAGGCTCAATCTCTAGCCCTGGTTGGGGCACGTGTGGGAGGCAAACAATCAATGTGTCTCTCTCATATCAATGTTTCTCTCTCTCTCTCCCCCTTCCCTCCCTCCCTCCCTCCTTTTCAAAGCAATGGAAAAAATATCCTTGGGTGAGGATTAAAAAAAAAAAAACCACATAGAAAAGAGAACACAAATTCTGGGATGCTGGCAAAGAAAGCACCCCCTCTCTGCCAGAGTACCCATTCAACCACAGCCCAGCTTCTTCTCTGTTGGATACCATACCCACAGGGCACCTGTCAATTAATACTAAGGCTAGGGAATGGAGTGCTGAGACGAGTCCAAAACTGGGGCTCTGAGAAAATGATCTTTTACCCAGTATTCCATCCCCAGGAACTAAGAAAATACAGTGTAAACAGGCTAGAAAATTATATGTATAAAATCCTTTTGAATTATGTGAAATTTGAAAAATGCTAATGCAAAAATATTAATAAAGTCCAAATTTACGGGTAGGTTTTGAAATAATATAACTTCCCTAAATTAAAACCATTCATCAAGAATCTCTTAATTTCACAGCCGTCTGCCAAGTGAACTGTAAGCTGTGCTCCAATTAGGGACACAGAGGTGGCAAACTTTAGCTAGTTAACAGAAAGCCCCACCTTCCTTCCTCAGCACTACGTGAAGCATAGGCTACCTGGCTGTATCAGAATTTCAGCAAGTGGTTTCGGTAATTCACTGCTATAATTTAAAATCCAGTAATTTAAAATTTTTCACAATTCCACTTAAATTCCACTAAGTGGTGGTGCGAATTCTAGTGTTAAAAACACGCTTGAAAAATCAGTATGTTTGGAATGGAAATTCAGTGTGGTAAAATGCTACAAAGGAGGCCAAACTGCTATGACACCACGTGAATTTAGGAGAAAATACTCCATGAAATCCAAGAAGTAATGATGAGAAAATAAAATGCAGCAGAAACATAGACATCCTCCTCCCGTACATGTATTCCTGTTGGAAATTAGTCTTAAATAACCCCAAAGTGGAGAAGATCATGCCTGTAAAGGTGCTCCCTACAGCATTCCTTATTATGGTTGAAAGCTGAAAGGAGTCCAAATGTGCAACACAGGGAAATGACTAAATAAATCATGCTATATTCACTTGCAAGAATTTAAAGACATTAAAAATGATGGTGATGCGCAGCCGGGCGTGGCTCAGCGGTTGAGCACTGACCTAGGATTCAGGCGATCGGGGTTCGATTCCCTGTCAGGGCACATGCCCGGGTTGCCGGCTCGATTCCCAGTCGGGGGTATGCAGGAGGCAGCTGATCAATGACTCTCTCATCACTGATGTTTCTATCTCTCTCCCTCTCCTGATTAGGAAAGGTGCTAAGTTTACTGTAAATTTTTCAAAAGCAGGTAACAAAATTGCACGTATAAAGTGCTTTTTTTGTTAAAAAGAAAAACCCTTGAACTATCTTTACCCATGTTTGTAAACAACAAGAAACTGGCAGGGTTGCTCAGTTGGTTAGGGCATCGTCCTGGTATACCAAAGTTGTGGGTCCTATCCCTGGTGAGGCACATACAAGAATCAATCAATGAATACATAAATAAGCTGAACAAACCAATGCATCTGTCTTTCTCTCTCTCTCTCAAATCAATTAAAAAAACAACAACAAATAGGTTGGAAGGGACCCCTCTGCACTCTCTTTGTAGCTCTCTCTTCTTTAAAAAACAAAAACCAAAAGAAAGAAATGGCAGGCTATACACTGACCATAAATCAGGGGTTCTTTTTTGAGTGATGGGATTGTGGGTTTAGAAATAATTATCTTCTTGCTTATCAGTATTTTCCAATTTAGTTATATACGTATGTTTATTTTTTAGCCTGAACACGTATTGCTTCTATGAGTCCATATGGGAAGTAGAGCCCAGTGCTGTTAGGCAACTACAGAGGAAGCCACTAGTGAGTACCTTGGTGCCATCATAGGGCTCAGCTGTGCCAGAGGGCGTGCCCATCAGGGTGATGACATCACAGTCGATGGTTTTGTCTGGTGAGGGAGCAAAGGTGTCGGAGATCACCCCAAGGAAGTCAGACAAACCCTTCTTCATTTTCTCCGTTGCCCCTGAGGAGCCTTCAGTCTGGAAAGAAAAGCCAGCAGAGGAAGCAAGTGGCCCAGGAGCAGGCTAAAACTGGGGTATGGGGTATGGAGGGGTGAAGTACCAGGGGCAAAGGTGTACTGTGTATGTGGGGACCAGGGAAGTGCTCATGACCTCTCATCCCATCTCTGGGGCTGGAGGAGAGACAGGAAGCCAGGGTTCCCACCCCCCAGATAGGGGTGCAGAATAGGGTTGCAGTAGGCCTCTGTTGAGCTCCTTGATTGGCTGTTTCATCAAAATTTCAAGGCCAGCCAGACTGAGTAAAAATTGACAGGAGAGGAGCCATGCCATAGACATTCAGTGGGGAAGACATATGTGATAAGAAAGGTACTAGCTGTGGAGCCAAACTTGAATTTGAATCCCAGCTCTACTACTTGTTGATTATGAAACCTAAACTCTCCTTGAGTCTCTGCTTCCTTATCTGTAAAATGCAGATAAATATATTTCCTTCAGAGGACTTCTGTGAAATTAAAAGATAAGGCATACAAGTTTCGGCACCAAAAAAAAAAAAAAGATAGAGAGAAGGCATGTACAATGCCCGGCACATTGCAAACATTTCATAAATAGCAATATTGTAATATCAAAATTTCATCATCATGATTGCTCAGGAAATAGAATATTTTCTATGAAGGCTGAGGAAATATGGGCCAGATTAGAACAGAATGTCTTGCGTCGAGGCAAGCCTAGGATGACCTGACGGCCAATGTATGGGCTTCACAGAAAGGACAAGTGGGACACCAAACTTGAGCCACACTGGTCAGAAAGTCCAAGCAAGCAGGCTCTAAAGATCTCATGGAAAACTATAATATTTATTCCTAACTAGGCTGCCTAGGCATTTTAAACCTAGAACTTATCACAGTGCCTGGTACATGTTAGCACAGGTATGCAATCATATTTGTTGAATGAAAAAAGGAATAAACAAATGGAAGAAACGAGTGCTCTCCCTGACACTGGCTGGACTTATCACAGTTCAGCAGGATTACCACTTGTCTTTCATGCTCATCAGTAGCTGTGGTTGGCAGGCAGACAGTATTTTACAACATTCAACAAAACAAGCTTGGCTAAAAAACTCCAAAACATGTTTTTCATAACATGGCCTCTAGTCACGAGGCAATTGATTCAGCTGGTGATCAAATGAAGAAACTGCAATCTGTCCCAACACTAAAGGAAAAATTGTAATATAAAACCAGTAGACTGTACTTCATCAGAAACTTGAGACTTGCAGGGATATCTCTGACTATACACAATTTTCACTTACACACTGACTTCAGAACCAAACTCTTTTCTCACAAGAGGGTTCCATTACACATCTCTGATTAATAAAAACAGGGACAGTAAAAATATAAGTTGACACACCTTTCTAGAGGGTAGTTTTGCGATATTAAAAGGACTTTCTTTTTCACTTATCTGTATTTTCTAAATTATCTACAATGAATGACTTTGATAATCGGAAAACATCTGCTAAAATAATATAGAAGTGGAAAAGCTTATTAATACTTAATACATATATGTAGCTTGTTTGCTTGACAGACACAATTCTTTCAAAATGGGGGCTTATGGGGAAAAACAATCACATAAAAGAAAAATGGGAGAAAGGTTGGGAGCCCCCACCATGGTCCCAGAGCAGGTCAGGCTGTGAGGGACAGTCACTTGGAGGATATAGGTTGTACTCACAGACAGCTTCTCCTTGACCACGCTGGCCGTGGCTGCAATAGTGCAGGCTGTGTCATGCTGCACCACCTGGGTGAATTCTGTTAGGTCCCGCTTCATGAACTCCAAGGCTTCGGAGGACTATGGGAAAACAGAGAGGGATGATAGAGCCAGCTGGCTTCACCACCCTTTGTTGTTCCTGTTCCCTATGCTTCTTGGGTACCAGACAGACACATGGAAAACTCAAGTGACCCGGGAAACCTAGGCTCAGAAACAATGCTCACTTGTCCCAATTCCACGACTTGGTATTTGACAACAGAGAGCAAAGAACTTCCTGCTGCTCTGAAAACAGGAACTGAGTGTCAGCCCAGACACTTACAAGCTATGTAGTCAGAGTAACTCTCATCTAGTCTCAGTTGTCTCCTATGAAATGAAGGAGACAGATGAGATCAGTGGTTCTCAAGAGCAGACTGTGGAAGGGGACACATATAGCTAAAAACAAAACAGACTTTGTTGCATTGCTTTGACATGCTTTAAGACATGACATTTGTGTCAAATAACATGAAGAAAAGGTATGTGATTTTTTTTATCAAAGGAAAGTGTTTCTATTTTTACTTTTTTTTTTTATAGGGAAATTCAGTTGAAATGAGGCAGCATGTGAAATTATCTGTCTGAAAGGTTTAATAAACATGTTGCATTAATAACAATAATAGTTTAGAAAGCTTTTATGAGTGATTCTTGACAATTTAATACCAGTAAAAGGTGTGTGATTTTTACATTCAACAAAGGGGGTGTTAACAGAAATACTTGACTGGTTTCTCTTTGAGGTTTTCTTGGCCCCAAACATTTGTTAATAGAGCTCCTTTGGGCAGAATTGATATTTGCTTCTGTTAGACCAATCTGCTTTCCTACCTTGCACCCAGAACCAGCTCGAGACAGCAGGCTCTCAACTTTTTTTTTTTTTTTTTTTTTTAATATATCTTTATTGATTTCAGAGAGAAGGGAGAGGGAAAGAGAGAGAGATAGAAACGTCAATGATGAGATAGTCATTGGTCGGCTGCCTCCTGCATGCCCCCAACTGGCCAGGCATCAACTCTTAAGTCTTGCCTTGTCTTGCTTCACCCTCCTCCACTCAAGGATGCCTTCCTGGGCTACCTCTGTACTTGTTTGCAAGCTCTCTGATTTTACACGAGGATAGCCACCTGCAATATTTTGGCATGTTTTTGAGTATTCTGGTAGTGTTTTCTTTGGGGAAGGGCCTGCTTAGTTTTCATCAGCCTAGGAAGTCTTTAAGTGGGACAGTGTAATCTATCAGCCAGGGGCTTCTCTGGGGGTGGGCATTATGCCTCCATATCAGACTCAGGACTATTTAATTGGAGTTATTTATTAACTCTCTCCATCCACACTGCCACCACCTTAGACCAGGCCAATCCGGACTCCTCCAAGGTTGCATCAGATACTTTTATTATATTCTCTTCCCGACACCAGTGGGAGCTTTGTAAGTCAGAGCAGACCATGTACATTCTTTGATGGTTACACAGTATCCTATGAGAAAGTATAAAATCTTTACCCTCACTTGCAAGGCCCTATAATCTTGCCTCTGGCAGATTCTTCCCCTTCTGCCGTGCCCCTCAATGAGCTCCAGCTGGCCTTCCTCAATGTTCTCAAATCCTCTAGCACCTTCCCTACCTCAGGGTGTCTGAGCACATTATTCCTCTCCTTGACACATAGTTCTAACTCTTCAAAGCAAAGAGAGCACACACAATGAGTGAGCCCTCTCACCTGGCCAACTCCTATTCCTCCTTCAGATCTATGCTTAAACGTCACTTCCTTAGAGAAGCTTCCCTGATGCCACCTCAGACTAGTTTGGCTCCCCTGCTTTGTGTTCTAAGGGAACCGTACATTAACATTCTCATACTTTATGATTACCCATTCAATATCCATCTTCCTGCATAAACTATGATTTCCATGTACACAGAGCCCATGTTTTTTGCTCACTGATGCTTCCCCAGTGTGGAGTAGGTACTCTAAATATGTTTGTTTGTTAAATTTACATGTACCGGGGCAGTTTTCATTATATAATCATCTGTATGATTATTTGATGACTGGTTGTCTCCCTCACTAAACTGTGGGCTCTGAGGGGACAAATATGAATAAACATGGTGCTTGCCCTTAAGAAAGTCACAGCCTACTGGGGAAAATGATCACATAACAGTGCTGATAAGCAAGGAAAGACCAGTGACCAGTGTATTATGGGAAGCTTGGAAAGACCTGGTGAAGGGCAGCATCTACTGCACCCTAAAGAATGAGCAGGAGTCCGCTAAGGAGGCCGGGGCATGGTGGAACATGGGGTTTACTGAGGCCTACAAGCATTTTAGTCCTAATGAACATAAAAGGTAAAGCAGAAGTGGTGAGAGATAAAGCTGGAGAGGTTGAGAAGGGCAACCATGGAGCGCCTGGTCAGCCTTGTGGGTGACAGAGAGCCACCAGAGATTTGAAAGAAGTGGGACATGATGAAATATGCATTTTTAATAGGTCATTTCAGGAGCTGATAAGTCCAAGGATGATGAGATTAGAATAGGGAAGACGACCAGTTAGGAGGATGTTGCAACAGTCTAGGAAACAAAATAGAAAAATAGGAGCCCGACTAGGTGTGGCTCAGTGGTTGAGCATCACCTAGGATCCAGGAGATCACGGTTTGATTCCTGGTCAGGGCACATGCCCCCGCTGCGGACCTGATCCCCACTCAGGGGTGTGCACAAGGCAGCCGATCAATGACGACTCCCTCATCATTGATGTTTCTCTCTCTCTCCTTCTCCCTTCCTCTTTCTGAAATCAATAAAGACATATTTAAAAAAAAAAAAGAATATAAATAAGGACAGTGCTGGTAAGGATGGAGAGGATGGGAGTGGTTCAAGAATTATCAGGCAGCCCTGGCCAGTGTGGCTCACTTGGTTGAGCAGCACCGCATGCACCAAGAGGTCACCAGTTCCATTCCCAGTCAGGGCACATGCCCAGGTTGCAGGCTCGACCCCCAGTAGGGGGCATGCAGGAGACAGCCTGTTGATGTTTCTCTCTCTCTCCCTTTCCCTTCCTTTCTCTCTAAAATCAGTAAAAACATATTTTAAAAAAAGAAATGTCATGCCCAGCCGGGTGTGGCTCAGCGGTTGAGCGTCGACCTAGGATCCTGGCGATTGGGGTTCGATTCCTGGTCAGGCACATGCCTGATTGCGGGCTTGATCAATGACTCTCTCATCATTGATGTTTCTATCTCTCTCTCCCTCTCCTTTCCTCTCTCTGAAATCAATAAAGATATATTTAAAAAAAGGAAAGAAAAAAAAAAGTCAGGCAAAAAGGGTGGATTTGGTGATTAAATAGATGCATTGACTGAGAACAAGATAGAATCAAGAAGAGCCACTGGCTGCTAAACTAGGTGACTAGGGTAGATGCAGTGCTGCCAACAAAGAGGAAAATGCTGAAGGGGGGCAGGTTTATAGAGAGGATGATGACAATGACTCTGGTCATGTAGAATCAGCAGTGACTGTGGAACACCTGGAATAGTTGTCCAGAAGGAGCTATTCTCAAACACTAAGACTCAGAGCAAAAGACTGAGTCACCCTAACATGGAGTTGACCCAGGAAGAGTTTATAAACAAAGTAGTGAGCTGAGGACAAGGCCCCTCAAACACCACACCTTTAAGAGGCAAGTAGAGGAAGAGGAACTCCTGAAAACAGTCAGGAAAGGAAAGATGGGGAAACATGTGGAGAACGGAGAGAGAATCATGTCACAAAAGCCAAGGGAGTAGAGTTTCAAGAAAAAGGGAGTGATCACTAGTGTCAAATGCAGCAGAAAGGTGCAGGAAGATAAGGGCTGAAAACACCTACTGGATTTGGCAAGTGGTAAGTAAAGCTGAGTGTGTGTATAGATAAGTTTATATGTCGTGGCTTTAGGGGTGTAGAGGGAGTTAGAGAGATCATGCTGTTGACCTCAAATTTTAAAAAGCAGGAGCTAAGGTTGTCTCCTTGAAGTAAAAGAGGAAGCGGTTGAACAGGGAACTTGAGGGAAGTTAGGTTAGGGGAAAGTTTCTGCAGACAAGGGGAGAAGCAAATTAGAGACTGAAATAGCTTGCTGGGGGGTGTTTAGGCCCAGATGAGGCTGGGGAATCTGTGGTAGGGCCAAAGCGCAATGTGATTTTCTCTACCAGTGTCTTGTGGGCAAGCTCTCTTGCTCGCTCGCTCTCTCTCTCTCTCTCTCTCTCTCACACACACTCACACACACACACACACACTATAGAAAGAAGAAAGAAGCAGAGGAAGGCAGATTATAGCATTATCTCAGAGCTCTAGTCGTTGGGGCAATGTGTGCTATGGGGTACAAGAGAATTGAAGGTGCTGGAAACTGAGTGGTCCAACTAGAGACAGGATAGAAAAGAAGGAAGGCCAGGAAAGCACTGAACGACCAAGAAAAAAATGGAAGGAAAAATGGACTGGTGGTATTTAAGAGGCTTCCCCATCACTCTCAGCACTTAATAAAAATAGCCAACACTTATTTCATACTCACTGTGTGCTAAGTATTATTCTTAGTCCTTTATATATCATGTAATCCTGACAAGAATCCTATCAGGTAAGTATTAGTATTCCTATTTTAAAGATGAGGAGCTGTTGCCCGGCCAGGTGTGGCTCAGCGGTTGAGCGTCGACCTAGGATCCAGGTGATCAGGGTTCGATTCCCGGTCAGGGCGCATTCCCGGATAGCGGGCTCGATCCCCAGTTGAGGGTGTGCAGGAGGCAGCTGATCAATGACTCTCTCATCATTGATGTTTCTATCTCTCTCTCCCTCTCCTTTCCTCTCTCTGAAATCAATAAAGATATATTTTTTAAAAATTAAAAAAAGATGAGGAGCTGAGACCTAGACAGGTTAAATAACTTGCCCAGGTTTATATGAGTAAGTAGCTAAGAGAGGGAAATTAAGTCTTCTCTTTAGGAATGGGGAATTGTAAAGACAGAAAACTACACTCTCCACTACCCCACTTTCAAATGAGAGTTCTCTAAGAACAAAGATGGAAAGCTAATCAACTACCTGTTTTTCATGAGTTATGGCATACCAACCTTGAGGGAAACACACAGAAGGCCCTCAAACACATTTGCTAAACTAATGTCAGATCTCAGTAAATTGAACCAAGTTACTTGGAGGTCTCTTCTACTAAACCTCAGTGTGAAATTCTTTCTTGGTCCTCACCAAAACACAAACAGCTCAGGGCATCCTCAGATTTGCTGGACTGGAGCTGAGAGGAGTATACAGGCTAGGGGAGGAAAAAAATGCCCCTAGAGGACTGATTTAACTGAGGCCAGAAGCCTCCTGGAGTTCTGCTCTGAAGCAGGACTCATCCCAATTGCTTGAGATAAATAGTGGTTAGCTTTTTCCAGAATTCATTTAAGTTGGTTTTGACAGACCAGCATGGAATGAAACAGACACACAATGGCATTTTTTGCTGGCAGAGCCAAGTCTCAGGCTCACTCATTGCACAGGGACTGCTGTTTCCCCACTAGAGCGTGAGCTTTGTGGGGCCCAGGACTGCATCTGTTTGGCTAACATGGGTATCCTCAGGACCTGGCCCTGCCGTATTGGCTGTGGCATAGATGCTAATATTTAAATGACTACAGGATTAAGTTTCTATTGCTAGAATCCTTATCTTCAAGACCTACGTTAAATGTTCTCTCTTCTACGAAGCTGTGAATTTCCAGAGCTGGAATAAATTGCTCCTTCCTATGGATTCCTACGAAAGGGTCGCTCCAGCCTTTAAAACAGTCTTTATTTCACTATGACTAGTGTCACACTGGTCTGAGTCGAGGTCTGTCCTTACGTAGATCGAAAGGAGCTAAAAGTAGGGACACAGTCGTTCTCATCCCCGAGGCCTGGCACCCACAAAAGTCGGGTGGGGCCGCTCGGACCAAGTTGCAATGAGGCGGCGCGGGGCCCTGGGAGAGGAAGAGCCCCGGGCCGGCTTACCTTTTCCTTGACTGCCTGGTAGCTCTGCTGCAGCCAGCTCCTCCACCATCCCACGTCCTCCCTGTGGAATACAGACACATCTGGCAGCCCCTCAGTGCGACTCTTGCCCGCTCAACGATCGGGTCTCAGTTTCCCCCTCAGACGTGGCCCCGCGGGCTGAGGCTACGCAGGCCGCTTCCCCACCCCCTCACATTGCGACTCCACCCCGCCTTCTCAGCTGCGTCCACCACCGCGCTGGCCTGCTGTTCCCCCCAGAGACCCTGGCCCAGCACCCCAACCCTGGAAGAATTCAGGGCCCAACTCCCGAGAGCTGGATGACGGGCTCACCCTTCCGCCATCTTGCCAGCATGACATCACCACTATTTACTGACCTTTGACTTCCGACACGACACCGCCCCCCTTAAGCACCGCCCCGGAGCACTCGGCCCAATCCTCGAGCGGACACCTCCCTCAGCCCAATCTCCGCCCCGCTTTATAATTAGGCTCCGCCTCCTTGAGCTCGGCTCATTCTCTGTCCAGAGTTCTCCCTTAAACTCCGCCCCTGAGTGCTTGGTCCAATCCTCAGTTTTGTCTTAAGGCCCACCCCAAGCGTTAGCCCCTCCCCCACCAACCTTGAATCTTCGTGGGTATCGGCCATCGTCCCCTACGGTGGCCGCACGGGCGTTGGTCGGCCTGTGGGTGGGAGGTGGAGGGGAGGGAGAGCGGGATCTCCGCGGGAGCGAGCGGGGCCTGAGCTCGAACCTAGGATCCTGGGGCGCGGGACTAGGACCGCCCCCCTTTATGAAACCAGCCGCGTAGTAGCTGTTAGGGGTCTCTTCGGACTAATTCAGCAAACGCAGACTGCGGGGCTCTGGGCCAGGGTTTGGAAGTGTGTGGAGAAAAGTTCCGAGGTGACTGAAATCCAGCCCCTAAAGGGGCTCTAAAGATACCGGAAGACATACATTCAGTTACCTCAACTTTTGGCGGCCCAACTCTAAACAACTCGACGTGGTTAGGAAAACGCAGAGACTGCCGGGAGAAAGGAGATTGAAGGTGTTGGGGGGGGGGGAGCGGGGAGGGAAGGAGGGAGGTGGGGGAGGGGAGAGAATGGGGGCGGGGGGACTGCAGCAGTTGCACCAAATCCCATCCCTCTGGTCTGTTTAAGCGCATAGCTTTAGTACTTCCCCGCCACCGCCGGTCCCTTTTCCCTCGTTACAGGATTATTCCCGTCATCATACACGCTGTTGTTTCTACCATTTTAAAAGCAAGCGAACAAACAAAAACCGACCCTCTCTGGACCCTACACCATTTCCCTACACTCCTTTACAGCGAATCTCCTGAAAGACTTCCCTATACTCACTGTCTCCAGTTCCCCTCACTTCCCGTTCTCTCCTGAACTCACTTCAGTCAGGGTTTTGCCTCCCCACAGCCCTTTGAAATAACTTTTGACAGGGTGCCAAGAGCAATGGCCAATTGTCAATTCTCGTCTTACTTGAACAATCATCACCTTATTTAACACAGTTGATCACTTTCCTTCTTCACTTTCTTCACTCCTCTACCAGGACACCATGCCCGCCTGCCTTTCCTCTTATCTCACTGGCATCTCCTTCTCAGTGTTCTTTGCTGTTTTCTTTTCTCATCAACCTCTATGGCTGGAAAGTCCCAGGTCTCAGTCTTTGGCCCTCCTCTTTTCGATGTCTATAATAATTATTCAGATGATTTCATCAAGTCTTATGATTTTCAATGTCATCAATACACTGGTGACTCTCAGCTTTTCTCTCCACCACACACATCTCTCAACCTCAGGATCTTGATCTCTATTTGGATGTATAATAGACATATTAAACTTAACATGCCCCCAAACTCCTGATGTATCCACCTCAGCTTACTGCGAACTTCCCCAAAGCTGTAAATGGCAGCTTCATCCCTCCAATTGCTCAAGCCCAAAACCTGGGAGACATTTCTTTCATACTCAAAAGCTAATTCCTTGGCAAATCTAGTTGGGTCTATCAATACAAAACCAGAATCCAGTCACTTCTCACCACCTCCACTGCTACTATGTAGGTCCAAGCCACTAACATCTCTCATTTGGATAAAGGCAAGAGCCTCTTAACTGGTATCTCTGTGTCCACTCTTGCCATCCTATAGTTTAGTCTTAATTCATTCTGAAAGGAAGCTTTTAAAAAACTTAAGACAGTGGAAATGTAAAATGATACAGCTGCTGTGGGAAATAGTACGGTAATGATTCTGAAAAACAATTACTGTGTGATCTAGCAATTCTACTTCTAGGTATATACTCAAAAGAATTGAAAGCAGGAACTCAAACAGATATTTGTACACCCATGTTCATAGCTGCATGATTTACAGTAGCCAAGGGGTAGAAGCTACCCATGTATCCATTGACAGTGAATGTAAAAACAAAATATGGTGTACAATACAATGGAATATTATATAGTCTTAAAAAGGAAGGAAATTCTGACATGTTACAACATGGATGACCCTTGAAGACATTATGCCAAGTGAAATAAGCCAGTCACAAAAGAACAACTATTACATGAGTCCATTTATATGAGGCACCTAAAGTAGTCAAATTCAGAGAGAGAAAGTAAAATGGTTACCAGGGGCTAGGGGGTTGAGAAAATGAATACAGAATTTAAGTTTGGGTAGATGAAAAAGTTCTAGAGATGGAGGGTGCTTATTGTTGCACAACAATGTGAATGTATTTAATGCTACTGAGCTGTACACTTGAAAATAGTTAAAACTAAATTTTATGTATATTTTACCAAAAAAAAAAAAAAATAGCCCAACCGGCTTAGCTCAGCAGTTGAGTATCAACCTATGAGGTCACAGTTCGATTCCCTGTCAGGGCACATGCCCCCGTTTCCGTCTTGATCCCCAGTAGGGGGCATGTAGGAGGCAGCTGATCAATGACTCTCATCATTGATGTTTCTCTCTCTCTCTCCCTCTCCCTTCCTCTCTCTGAAATCAATAAAGATATATTTTAAAAAATAAAATAAATATATGTAAGTAAGATCACAACCCTTCTCTGCTCAAAATTTTCTAATGTTTTACTTCACTTGGGGAAAAGGCAGTAAGTACTCACAATCTCCTTTAAGGACCTACATAGTTGATATGACTGTGAACTATTGGCTCCCTTAGTTTCTCTGCTCCAGCCATACTGGTCATTTTGATGTTCTTTGAAAATTCCCAGCACTCTCCTCACTCAGGGAACTTGCTGTTCCCTCTGCTTAGATTGCACCTACCCCAGATATCTATGTGCTTCAAACCTTCACCTCCTTCAAATCTTGACTCAAATATCATCTTACCCACCCTGACGACATTATTTAAAACTGCAAGTTGTACCCCCAGCATTCCCATTCCTCTCCCCTGCTTATTTTTCCTCCACACAACTTATCACCATCTGACATACCATACGTTTTTTAAAAATTGTCTGTCTCCCTTTGACTTGAAATGTGACCTCCGTGAAGTCATGAATTTTTGTTTGTGTTGTTTACCTGTCTACCACTAGTACCTAGAACAGTGCCCGGAACATAATAGATGCTTAATATTTATTGAGCAAATACAAAAACAAATGTAAGGAGAGTAAGGACAAAAACAAGACTAATTTGGAGCAAGTTGGAGTGATTAAAATGAAAAGAAAAAAGAGCCTGGCAGGGCTTGGCTCAGCGGTTGAGCATTGACCCAGGATCCAGATCACCTTTCAATTCCTGGTCAGGGCACATGCCTGGGTTGCAGGCTCGATCCCCAGTTGGGGGCATGCAGGAGGCAGCCGATCAATGACGACTCTCTCATCACTGATGTCTCTCTCTCTCTCCCTTCCTCTCTCTGAAATCAATGAAGATATATTTTTAAGAAAAGAGAAGATGGAGGCGAGGCTGTAAGGCTATTACCATCTATATTCCTGAGAGCCTTGGATGCAGGACTAAATATTCAAACCTAATTCATGGACAGAGAGTCACTAAAGATATTTTGAGTAAAGAAATGACTTGTGCTATGAAGGTGACGTGACCAAGGGACCATGCACTCCTATTAATAGATCTACTGGGGCCACATTAAATAGGTGAGCATTTTACACAATGTACTTTGTGTGATCTTCCCAATAGCCCTATGAGGTAGGAGCAAATTTTAATCTCCATCTTAGAGTTGAAGAAGCAGAGATTCAGAGAGATGGAGTGACTTTCCCAAGGTCACACAGCTAAGAAATGGCAGAGCTTTGATTTGAACTCAATACTGTAATAAAATCAAGTTTCTGCACATCCTACAGGTTTTAGCTTCATCCAGCCTCATGTCCTGCCTCCCCACCCAGATGATAAGTTGCAGACTGGCAAGGACTGCATCCTGCCATTTAATATATTCGCCTTAGTCATTCTCCCACCCCCAGGCCAAGTGCAGTGCTTGCCCAGGAGGTCCTCAGTGTGTGTGGACTGAGTGGGACCTCCTGCTTGGATCTGTGGTCCTCCCCACCCCTTGACCTTTGTCTCTGGTCATTGACATCAAGCACATCTGGATTCAAATCCTAACTCAGCCACTTCCGAGCAATGTGACCTTGGGCAAGTTAGCTTCCCCTGGCTTTAGTGTCTTCATCATTAAAATGGGAATAGGCCCTAGCCGGTTCAGCTCAGTAGTTAAAGCAATGATCTTCGGATTGAAAGGTCATGGGAGTTTTGTGTGTGTTTCCTAGGATATTTTTCCATTGCTTTTCAGAGAGAGTGGAAGGGAGAGAGAGAGAGAGAAAGAGAAGTGGGGGGGAAGGAAAGAGAAGAGACATCAATGTGAGAGAGACACATCTATTGGTTGCCTCCTGCACACACCCCGACCGGGGCAGGGGATCGAGCCTGCAACCGAGGTATGTGCCCTTGAGCAGAATCGGACCTGAGACCCTTCATTCGGTGGGCCAACGCTCTAACCACTGAGCCAAACCAGCTAGGGCAAGGGTCACAGGTTTGATTCCAGTCTGGATGAATGACGGAGGCAACCAATCAATGTCTCTCCTCCCTCCCTCTCTCTCTAAAAAACCAATGGGAAAAATATCCTTGGGTGAGGAGTAACAAAAACAAAACCAAACCAAAAAAATCAAAAAAAGGGAATAGGACCCCTGGTTGTTATGAGGGTTAAGTAAAATAAGTAAAACACCCGACATATTCATTACATGACAAAGTCCCCAATGAAGTAATTATTATGGTCTTAGCCCCTTACCCCTGCCTGCAGAGCCTAGCACAATGCTGGGACTGGTAGAGCATGAATAAGCATCTTTGGAATTAGCTGGTAGGTTGAAAGAATACTGGACTGGGAGTCAGCAGATGTAGATTTTCATCCTGGCTGTGGGCATTGGTCACTTTTTCTCTCTGGAACTGTTTCTCACTGCCCTCGGAACCGCTAAGCTCTCTTTGAGCTCTTAGGCGAAATATGAATGCATAAATTCGCCCCATCCCTGACCCTCAGGCCCTCCTTTGACCCACATCCCCCCCTCCTGTACTACTGGCCCCTCTTGGCTGATGATTCCTGTCCCAGGGTCCTCCTGGCTTTGACTCCCAGGAAGCCCTGACGCCCGGTTGCCACCAGGTGGTGCTGTGGACTCACTCAAGTGAAGCGGGCTCCCTGTCTCCAGGAAGGGCTTTACAGGAGGGGCCCTAGGATGCATGTGCAGAGGCTAGGCTGGGCCGGGGATGATCCCCGAAGGTGACGGTCCCAAAGACCGCCCTATTGCTGCTGTGGAGATTCCAGGATAGACTTGGCAGCAGGACCAGCTAGATAATTTGTAGGACCCATTGCAAAATGAAAATGCCTAAGTTGCTGGTAGAGACAGCACAGGGCATGCCTAAAAGTCAGCAGAAAAGTTCTAGTTCAACCTTCTAGAGCTGTTAAAATTTCAAGAATTTTAAAGGCTGACGCTTTAGCACAGCCATTATGTTTTAAAGTGATATAAACTTACAATTCGATAAGTTACTTAAAAATAAAGGTAATAAATATCCCAAACTCACACTATATAATTATTTTTATACATTTCCCTATCACCTGTGCTTTTGAAGTGACAACTCTAGTGTATGTATATGGTGGAAATACTATATAATACTGTACATCTTTTCCTAACTCTGCATTCAGTGAAGTCACATTAATAATTTAAAATCCATGAAGGTGGGAGTGCTTACATCATCAAAATCTACAAACACTACGCGTCATGCCCCCCTTCCAAGATAGTTACATTTTTACCAGTACTCCCCTGATCCTGTTGTATTCCTAACATGCTATGCTGTATGATCTTTCAATTTTTAAAATTTTTATTTATTGATTTGAGAGTGAGAAAGGAGAGATAGAGAAAGAGAGAAAATCAATTTGTTATTCCACTTATTTATGCATTCACTGGTTGATTCTTTTTTTTAAAGATTTTTTTTCTTTATTGATTTTTACTTTTTATTTTATTATTATTTTTTAAACTAACAGGCTTTTTTTTTTTTTTTTTTTTTAAAGAGAGAGGAAGGGAGAGGGAGAGAGAGAAACATTTATATGAGAGAGAAACAACTACTGGTTGCCTCCCACACACATGCTGTCCAGCGATCAAATCCACAACCTGTGATGTGCCCTGACTGGGAATCGAATCGGTGACCTTTCGGTGCATGGGGCGATGCTCAACCAACTCAACTGAGCCACACTGGCCAGGGCTCTTAATTGATTTTTAGACAGAGAGAAAGGGGGAGGGGGAGAGAGAGAAACATTGATACTGTCTCCTGCATGTCCCCTACCAGGGACAGAGCCCACAACCCATGCATGTGCCCTGACCAGGAATTGAACTGGCAGCCTTTTAGTGCACAGATGACACCCAACCAACTGAACCACACTGGCCAGGACCTTTGGTTGATTCTTGCATGTGCCCTGTCTCCACAACCTTGGCATTATCAGGAGGACACTCTGACCAGCTGAGCCACTGGGCCGTGGCCTATGCTGTGTGATCTTGAGCAAAGTCCTATTCTTTCCAGCCTCCTGAACATATTCTTTTATAATTTACAAAGGCGGAGCATCCTTTGTGTGCTGGCCACTGTTGTCTCATATAACTCTTAGAACCACCCAGGAGGTGGATTATTGTGGTCCAAAGAGCAAAGGATGTTGCCAAGGAAGAGCTCCCCCAAGGTGGCTGTCACCAAGGCTCCCAGAGGTGGCACTGTGGAATGGTTCAGGGAAGCAGGCCACATTACCCTTCAGAGCCTGGTTCTCTGCATTGATTTCCAACCCTTGTGCCACAAGAATTGTTGAAACATTCACTACCTGACTATTTAGTCAGGAGCACTTATCCCTTTTCCCTTAGATTGTCAAATTTAAAAAATGACAACAGCCAATACAATAATAATCGACCCGTGTGAATGAATAAAAGTTATACTTTTTTGGGGGGTAAGATTGGCAAAAAAATAATATATTTTTTGGTGTGCTACAGAATTTTAGTCATTAGTTTATGTGTGCCATGAGATGAAAAAGATTGAAAATTACTGGGTTAGATAATAATAATAATAATAATAGTCTTACCAACGCCTCCAGCATTATTCTTGGGACTTATGCATCATAAGCCTGCTCCTTGGCTGTACCTGAGAGTGGGTAGAGGAAAGATCTAGCTCCCTCTGCTTCTGTAGAAGGACACAGCAGTGAGAGCTGAGAACTGGCATTTCCTTCTTACTGTGACAACCGACAGTGAGGGTTTTTCCCAAAAGGGAGACTGAGGTTGGATGCTTTAGGAGTTCAGGAAATACCAGCCCAAAATATGCCACTTTGGTATATTATTTTTAGCCTAAGACACTTGAAAAACAGCACATTCAGGGAGAGGATCTTGACTGTCACAATTCCCCTCCCTTCAACTTTCATCAACCAGAGAAGACTGACTCATCACAGGAGAGGAGACTAGATACCACACCCAGACAAACTTTGACACAAACTATCATGTCTCCCATATAGTCTTCTAAGGGCCCTTTCATCTTTCCTAAAAATCATTTACTCTCTCCCCTAAGTGGACTATCTTTCCCCACTCCTTTCCTTATTCAGATGTTATATAAACTTTTAAATCCCAGTACTTCCCCACCCCTCTGATGTCCCCATGCACATAATATTAAAAATGAGTAAATTTGCCAGGTTGGGTAGCTCAGTTGGCTACAGTGTCATCCGGAAATGCCATGGTTGCAGGTTGGGTTGAATCCAGGGTCAGGGTACATACAAGAAGCAACCAATAAATGCATAAATAAGTGGAATAACAAACCAATGTCTCTCTCTCCCCCTAAAATCAATCAATTTTTTAAAATGAATGAGTTTGTATACCTTTTCTTCTATTAATCTGCCTGTCTTTGGTTTATTTCATAGACTCTATTGAACCTGGAAGGGTAGTGCTAGAAAGTTTTCCGTTCCTTACAATGTGGGTGGCCCAAACATTAATTGTCCTGTATCCCACTTGCTGCCAAACACATATACCTTGTGTCCCAACTTAGACTTGCTTCCCACTTAGAAGCAACAACAACCTTATTTCCCTAAGAAGGCACCTCAAGGCCCTGATGATCCTCCTCTAGCTTTCTTGCAATCCTTTCTCAAAAATCTGCACTTTATGACTAAATGGTGGAGTTAATCTCTTTAGACAACCACCTAGAGGCAATAGGGGAAAGGAAGATGAAAGAGAAGGAAAAGTATTTAAAATATGTAAATATATATTTTGAGGAAGGAAGTTCAAACAGAGACTGTCATCCTTACCTCTGCAACCCATTCTAAGGCTGATCTTGTATTTATGACTTTTGTTCTTAACTATCTTTTCCAGGTTCCTTCTGCCTTCAGTCAGCAAAAGATGGTCAAGTTCTTGGCCCACGGAAGAGACCCAACCCTTCATTTCTGAGAGATCTGTGCCCTGGGAGGGTCTCTCATATAGAACTGTAGTAGTTTTGCAGTAACTTTGATCACAGGATGTGTAGTAGGAACAGGATCCTTAGGGATACAGTTGAGTCTATCACTAAGTCTCCCTCCCCCTAAGCTATGGTAACAATTTATTTCCCCTTGATAGCCAGAGTTTTTAACCCCAGATGATACCTTGATTTCTTTTTTCACTTTCTGTTCAGTGGCATGAAGTATTCAAAATGGTTGAGTGGTAGTTTCAAAGTTCAGTTTAATGGAAAAAATGTGTCATTTGGTGGAGGTATTCCTCCCTTAGACACTAAAAACATTTAGCATTCCTCCCCTCCCTACAGTCATGGGGGCCAAGAAGCAAATAATTTTTGAGTGAGTCAAAAAGTTATTGTGAGAGGAGCCACTCTCCTACATCTAACCCCTTGGTTCTTAAACTATGTAGCACCCAGTTAAAGGAGAAACTGCACCCTGGTTCAGAGCATTAGTGCATCCTGTAGATGGCTCTCTATATCACCAAGTGTTGAACACAGGGTACCTCGTTTGGGCCTTCTATAGGCCTTTCCACCATTTTAAAAGGCTGGCTAATAGAACACATGGTAAGACCAGTGAGTCCTGTGGGTGTCAGCTTAGTGTCTCACTTCTTCATTGCAAAGTGACTTCCATGATCAAAAACAATATTGCCTGGGATACCAAGGCAATATTAAGTCCACACGCGGAGGTTCTGGCGGAGGCATGAGAGGCAAGTAAAGCAAATCCAAATCCAGAGTAAGTGCCTCTTCTGGTGAGTCAAATTCCTGCCTCCATCAAGAGGGATACGGTCCTATGCAATTAATCTGCCACCAAATAGTTGGCTGGTCCCCTCAAGGTCTGATACCCAGTCAAGGGTTCAGGGCTGGTTGCTGCTGAGGACACACTGGGTGTCAGGAGTGGTGGTTCCCAGCTTGGCTTTGGTGAGGGAATGTCCTTGTTCTTCACCCCCATCATCATGGTCCTTTGTTCATGAACCCGTTGAACAAGTGGGGGCCCATGGCGAGCATTCATATGGCATACCTGCTGCCTCATGATCTAGGACCATTGTAGGGAATCCATCTTTTGAAAACCTCTTCATCGTGAACTTCTAATCTTTAACTCTGAGTTGCTCAAATCATTAGTCACTGTCTGGGAACTGGTATAGATCTTGACCTCAGGCCATCTTTCCTTCTAGGCAAAGTGGCCAATGAGATGTACTGCTTAGCTTACAATTCTGCCTGCAGATGTAATTAGCTAAGATGGCTTTTGTACTGGAGTGAACCCCTAACCCAATATGACTAATGTCCTTATAAAAAGGGGGAAATCTGAACACAGAGGTATATACAGGGAAAAAGCCATGCGGACATGAGGATGGCCACCTACACGCCAAGGAGAGAGGCCTGGAACAGATCCTTCCCTCATAGGAACAAACACTGCCAACACCTTGATTTTGGACTTTTAGCCGCCAGGATTGTGTTAAGCTAGTTTGTGATACTTTGCTACAGCAGCCCTAACAGATGAATACACTTCCCATTAGAACTAAGTTCCCCGAGAGCAGTAACCTGGTTTGTCTTGGTTTGTCCCCTTCACAGCCACCCCAGAACGTGTCTGTGCCATTACTTAGCACCTTGTACCACTATTTAAGTGCTTCACTTGTATATATGAACCGTAAGGCCTTTCAAGGGAAAAAAGTGTTGCTAGGATTCAGTCAAAACCTGTTGAGTAGATTAAACCATTTTACTTATTTCCAGATTTGCTGCGGAGGCTGCACGGATAAGTCACAGCCCTTCCTTTCCGGGATGCCTTAGTATGCATGACGCGCCTTCAGCTCTCCGGACAAAGAGATCGATACTTCGCAGGTCCCACAGCTGGGGCTCAGGAGATCGAACGCAGCTCCAGCCTTTTACAAGCCCCGGTTCTTGCCCCTTTTGGCATCTCGGTACTTGTAGTTTTGTCCACTGTATCCTTCGCCGAAAAACCAACGCTGAGACCACAACTCCCATCAGCCCACGGGAACTGGAGCCTTCAGAGCGCATCCTCCGGAGGGGGCGCCGGCGCCGTACACCAGCCCTCAGGCCGAAGGCCCGCCTTCCTGAGCCCAGGCCACCCATGATTGGTCGGCTGCCCCGTCTCTCAGCGGAGGACGACAGGTGAATGAAAGGGGGGCGTGTCGGTGCGCGTAGCTCGGTGGCGGCGCTGCTGGAACCCACTGGAAGGTGAGAGCCGAGAAGCGGGTTCACGCTGCCGCTTTCATTGGCTTGGGCAGGATCCGGGGCACCCCGAAGGTCGGCCCTGGCCGGGGGTCAGCGGGCAGGGAAGCCCCATCTCGGTCGGTCTTCCTCCGACCGCCTGGCCCTGGCGACTCCCGGGATCTCCGCCGCGCAAACCCGCGCTGGTTATCGACCCACAACCAACCTCCCCCTCAGCGTGGGGAGGGGCGCCGCGGGGCAGTTGCCCCCCCTTCCTGGGCATTGGGCTGTCCCCCCGCGTGGTCCACCCGGGTGGTCGGGGCGTGGGCTCCTCCGGATGTTGCGGGGGCGCGAGGCAGTGCCCAGCGCAGCGATGGTCACTTTGTCCGCGGAGGCCACGGGAGGGGCAAGGCCTTCGGAGCCAGAGCCAGAGTCCAGTAACTAGTTCCGGTCGTCTGGCTCCGGATAGGGAGGATCCCCTTGTCCTGTGAACAGTTTAGCAGGTGAACCGAGGATGCAATTGACCCTGAAATTCTTTCTGTGGAAATGGAAACTTCTTCCCTGTGGTTTCCCTTCCACTCCATGCGTTGGAGAAAGGAGCGACGTCCCCAACCCTTCTCATTGTGTCCAGGAAGGTTTGGGGAGTCAGGCTGGCAGAGTGGTTCAGGATATCAACTCTGAAATCAAACAGATCTCAGCTCCAAGCCTAGCTTTGGTCGTGTTATCTGTAAATCTGAAAGAGAAATGTTCTCTTCTGAAAAAGAGAATGGAATGATGTCCTTACTGCTTTGGGTTATTGTGAGGTTAAAATTAATTAATGTTTGTAAAGAACTTGTACATTGCTTCATGAGAAGTAGTGCTCAGTGAATACTAACAATTGATGAGCAGGTTCTCATGATCAGGTCAGTGAACCTGGAGGAGTCAGTGGTTGGAATTCAAGGCTGCTTTTGGTGCCTGAAGGAAGACAGTTCTGTGACCTGGCGAGGTGGGATCCCCTCAGGGGAATGTGGGAGTTTACTGCGGGTGATAATGTTGGCATCTGCCCTTTCCTGAAAGACAGGCATTATATAGGAGTACTACGTTTATTTTTCTATTTTTGGCATCTTCCTAGTATCAGGCATTGTCTGTAGCTAGTAACTGTTGAATTGAAATCGGAATAGTGGGAAGTTTGGGAAGGTCCTTGCCAGAGAGTGGATAAATGTACTTCTGAGAGCATTATGCCCTACGAGCTGCTTTTCTGGGAGAAGTGGTGATCCTCAGTATGTCGCAGGGATGCAGAGCACCAAAGGCAAGTAAGATTAATATGAATAAATATTTTCACGTTATATGCCAAATGCAGGATTGAGGAAAGGTTTGAAGAAAGAATGTGGATAGACTTGCAAAGTCAGGGAGTATTTGCAAGAGCCAGTAGAATTTAGAATATTTGCAGAGAGAAAGCCAAAGGAAATGGATTTGGGATACTGTTGTTGAAAAGGAGCATCTTCCAGTGAAAAAATAGAAGTACCCTGGGAGGAGCCCCTGTAAATAAGACCATTCTACAAGTTCAGAAGATTGTGCCTACTTTTATTTGGGAATAGTAGAATTTTTCAGATATCTGACAGTTCTCTTCCTTTCTGAACCAAAATGTTAATTTTAAATACTTTGGATGAAAATTTCCAAAATTATGACATAACTTCCTTGAGTTTAAAATAATGTAAAAAGATAGGAATCTTCTTGATTTCTTAGGCCCAACCATTATAGCTCTGGGCTATAATTTAGTGATGTCCTTAGGCCATTTTGAATAGGTAGGAGCCTGTAATACCCTTAGCTAAATGGCCTCAGGCTGATATTTTAAAAATTCCTGGGTCTAGTTTTTAGAACTGTTTTACCTTTTCCCATCTGTCAGTTCTCACTTTTAAGTTTGTCAGTTTACTTGCTTATAGAGGCTCCTCTCCACTTCTCTCCCTAATTGACTCTCTAGTTTCCAAACTTAATGCATCACTTATACATATGTATAAAGTAGGTGTAAATTGCCCTTTAATAAGGTTGATGTGGGTCTTTTATGAGTAACGTCTGTGCAGTTAGTGTGTTAGGCCTTGGGGAATCTATTTTTGCTAGTGGAGGGACCCTTTTTCGGAGGGGAGAGTGCCTGACTTCTGGTTGGGTGAGGCATTGTTATGCTCCATTTGTAGAAAGGAAGAGTGCTAGAATTGTTACCTACTGGTTGGCAGCTCTAACTAGGCCTTTTGCAATTTCAGTAAAGGGAGATGATGTACTAGGTTGTAAAAACTTCTTTGAGATCAATGGGTCAGTAAGTAAAAGGGGTACTGATGGATGGCTCTGTGGTTTGTGTGATGGGAAAAGATAGAGGAGAGAGGTTGGGGAAGAAGGTAACTCTTGCTTATATAACCTTCCAGAAAAAAATGTCATGTATATACCAACAAAGGCATGTACACAGATGGGATTTTAGCAGAAGGATTTTGAACTTGATTTAAATCTGTTCTACTTAGCAGTTAAGAAGAGTATTCCATTGTATTTAGCAAACCTCCCTGTCCACAGCATTTTGCCAGGTGCTGTGGGGGATATCAAATGAAATAAGACATGGATCATGCCTTCAAAGGACTTGCAGTCCACGGACAGACAAGGGCCAGGACATAGAAATACAGAGGAGTGAACCAAGGGTAGTATAGAGTCAGTCAGTTAGGAGTCAGTTGCAAGAGATGGGAAACCCAACTCAGACCAGCTTAGCAAAAAGGGACATAATTGGCTTCTGGCACAGCAGAAGTTGGGGCTCAGATGGTGTCCCCCGGTCCATCTGTTGCTTCTGCCTGAGCTGGGCTATGTTAAGCTGGTTCCTCTATTGATGTGGCAGCAGCATCCCTCACATCCCTTCTGCCCACAGAGCTGAGAGTACTCTTTTGGAACGCCAGGTAAACATTTCATTGCTTTTCATTGGCTCTGACTAAGCCATGTGGCCATCTCTGAGCCAGTCACTGTGGTAAGAGAGTGGAGCCTGGTGTTGGCACCAGCTAGATGCAAAGCACATTGGCCAAGAATGGGGGAAGGGTGGTTCCAACCAAAGCAGAAAAGGACACTAAAGCCATAAGAAGGGTGAGTACATGCTGGCAAGCCCAAGAATCCACCAGTGTTTCCGCAAGTGATGATAACAGATGTGAGCTGAGACTTGCCAGGCTCTAAGCTCTGTATCAGGAAGCTGTAGACTGAACTGTAGTTGTTAGATTTGGGTATTATCTATATTTTGAGCCTTGAAGAAAGTCAAATGTAGTGCATCAGAGCATGAATTCTGCAGGTTCACAGATGTGGTTTTGAGTCCTGGCTCTGTTACAGCTGGGTCATCTCCTATCTTCTTCGAGTCTCACTATTATTGGGAAAATGGGGACAATATTGATGTTTTATCAAAGGGTTTTTATAAAAATTCACTGAAAGAATCAAACACTGTGTACTGGGCCACATGCATTTAGCTCTAGTTATTTTTGTTGTTTTTCATAAATTAACCCAGTTGGACAATCTCTGATTTTTGTTAGATCCCAAACAGCCCACATCATAACCCTCCCTCTACTGAACCAGTGTTTGGGAAGAATTTATAAATATATATTAAAAATGAACATCTTATTTGTAAGGTTGGGATTTGTGAATTAACTTTAAAAAAAATCTTGGCAGAGATACAGGCTACTCCAGAGCAGCAGCAGCTGGTGAAGAAATGGAGGTGCAATCCTATTATGCCAAGCTCTTGGGGGAGTTGAATGAACAGCGAAAGAGGGACTTTTTCTGTGACTGTAGCATCATTGTGGAAGGGCGGATCTTCAAGGCCCATAGGAATATTTTGTTTGCCAACAGCGGCTACTTCCGAGCACTACTCATTCACTATATCCAGGACAGCGGGCGGCACAGCACCGCCTCCTTGGACATTGTCACCTCCGATGCCTTTTCCATCATCTTAGATTTCCTGTATTCTGGGAAGTTGGATTTGTGTGGGGAGAACGTGATTGAAGTTATGTCGGCCGCCAGCTACCTGCAGATGAACGACGTGGTGAACTTCTGCAAGACGTACATCAGGTCATCCCTTGATATCTGCCGAAAGATGGAGAAGGAAGCTGCTGTTGCTGCAGCTGTAGCAGCGGCAGCTGCAGCTGCAGCTGCAGCAGCAGCTCATCAGGTTGATAGTGGAAGCCCCAGTTCAGGCAGGGAAGGGGCCTCCTGTGATACTAAGAGCTTGGTCTCCTCTCCAGCTGAGGAAGAAGAGAGTGTGGACTGTCCAAGAGAGTCCCCTTGCGGTGACTGCAGAGGCTGCCACCCTCCGGAACTGGTGGTGAAAGACAGCCAGGGCAGTGGCTCAGCTGACAGTGACCTCTCCACTCTGCCCAAACAGATAGAGCCTAAGGTGGAGTTTGATGCCGACGAAGTGGAAGTGGAGGTTGGTGAGCAGCTACAGCAGTGTGCTGCCCCACTGAGCCTGCCCCACATTGAGGAGGGTTTGCCCAGTGGCCAGCCTGTGGACTTGGCTTACAGTAACTACCACGTGAAGCAATTCTTGGAGGCCCTCCTGCGCAACAGTGCTGTCCAGAGCAAAGATGATACGGATCATCACTTTTCTCGGAGTTTGGAAGGAAGACCAGATGGTGTAGGAGGAGCCATGAGTGCCATGAGTTCCATGATGGATGTCCAGAATGACTGGTATGGTGAGGACTCAGGTGAGCTCCATTTGCATTCATTGTTTCTGCTGGTCATTTAGCACCCGCATCTGTGCCTTATAGTCTCCCATCATCATTACCACCATCATTATCATCATTATCATTGCCACCACCATCACTATCACCACATTATTGCTGCCACCACCACAACCATTAGGTATTAATTGAGTAGGGCATTGTTTCTTTGTATATGTTAGTATTTTACCTCTCCAACTGGAGTATAAGCATGTTGAGGGCAGTTTGAAGACATAGAAAGAACCTACTGTCTTCCACTAACCAGCAATGGGACTTTAGTTAAATCATTAAATCTCTCTGAACCTGTTTTGTTCAGGAGATATTCATCCCTGTCTTTCCTTTTTCACAGGGTTGAGGATCAAATGAGAAGGTTTTCATATTTTTTTCTCACATATGATAATATGTTCTACACAGGTAGGAAATTTATTCTTTGTGTCAACCATGGTACCTGACACATAATAGACATTTGTTAATATGTCACAGTTGATGGTGTGATCTACTTGAGAATATTGTAGAGTTGGTGCTTGTCTTCATGTGAGTAAATTTCTATTTTTGACTGGCACCTGTATTCTTTTTTTTTTATTAAATAGTTTATTGATCTTTAGAGGGAGAGGGAGAAGAAAACATGGATGTGAGAGAGCAGCATTGATTGGCTGCTTCCTGCACGCCTCCTACCGGGCATCTAGCCTATCTAGCCTGCCACCCAGGCATGTGCCCTTGGCTGGGAATTGAACCTGCAACCTCCTGGTGCACGGATGATGCCCAACAAACTGAGCCACACCGGCCAGGGCTGGCACATGTATTCTTTATTAAATCTTACTAGTATTCTTTAAGGGACAAACACAGATGAGTAGGCTACAGTGAAGAAATCTTATCTTTTTATAAGAGAGTTAAGAAGCCACTAAGATACTTCCAGGTATTATCTTCAGTGATGCTTCTTATCTTTATTCTGGGAATCCAGATAATATTAAGCCCCTACAGCTACTGCAAATGCAGCAAACCCCCATTTGAATCTTTTAATAATGCACCAACAGAGGAAACATTGTTTGCAAAGCCACCCATCTATCTCCAAGCTTCATTGCAGCTCCACGGATCCCTTGGCCCTCATACAGCCAGCTTTTCCTGTAAAGTTTCTAATGGTGTCCCTCCTGTCTTCCATTGTTTATAATCTGGAAGTTCCATTTTACTATGACCATGTTCCTGTCCATGGGCCATGTCTAATAGCAGTCTGATCTCTCAGGACATTCAATACTCAACCCTCCATGTGAGTAAATTTCTTATATGCTTTGGTAGACTTTTTTGTTTTCAGAGAACTTGTTTATATCCCTGAACAATTCTGAAAGATGAGTTAACTCTTCTTAACAGTGAGCTAATTGTGTTGTAAAGTGTCTTGTAGGAGATAGAAATAGACTTGGCTGTCACCTTCCTGATGAAAGTACACTATAGCTTCTAGAACCTAAAGCCAAGAAATTAATGAATCAAAATTCTTATACATCCTTCAATATGGAACAGTGAAAGTATTTTAAATAAGGGAGATCAGCTGCTTTTATTTATTACTAAAGGGCTGTCTTTAGATTTTTTAAATTTCATTTTTTTGAAGCAAGAACACTGTGTATGTGTGATTAATATTAGACTTGAAAAATTTGAAAATGCTGTTTCTGGTCCTCAGAGACACTGTCTTAACCAGCATTTGGAAGGTAGCAGCTGTTTTTAGTGATCATACTATGGGAACTTGTTGAAATCTCATTTCTATGTATATAATAGCACTTCACAGACTGCGATCACTCTTTCACATGATGAGAACCCTCATCATGCCCGTGAATTTGGCAGAGGAAGTGTAGAGAAACAGACTCAGAAGGGTTTAGTGAGTTTCCTGAGAATGCAGAGCTGGTAAGTGGCACAGCTAAAACTAGAAACCTGAGCTGGCTTCACTTCGCTCATTCAACGAACCGAAGGCAGGACAAGTGGATAGAGGATTTCAGTGCAATGATTTTATCTTTCAGCACCCCCTGCCTGTATGCACAAGTATCAAGAAGTCAGCTGTATGCCATCTTCATTCAAGTCCTGCCTATCTGTCTGTAAAGTCAGGTTTCTAACCACAGGGTGTCGTGGCAAGGCAGCCGCCCTGGCCCGTGGCCATGCCTGGTTTCCACCAGGTTTTGGCTCCATTTACACAGCTCCAGGCTGAACTTATTCCACGTGCCAAGGCACAGAGTAGGATTGATTCGTTTGGTTATTCATTTATTTGCTCAAATATTTGAGCACCTTCTTGGTGGAACTACAAGCATAAGTCGGATGTGGATCCAGTGCTCCAGGAACTTCGAGGACATAAGATGTGTGTCATTGGCATCACATGGTTGAAAGGTACTAGGGCTGTAAGACAGATGGAGGTGTGAGTTTCACGTGTGTCCAAAAGCAGAACTGGCTTCCTACTGGGAGATGAGGGAGGCTTCATGAACGTGGCATCTAAGGCTAAGAAACAGAAACATAGGAAGAAATTGACTAGAGTCCGATCGTGGGAAAATGTCAAATGCTGAAAGATGAGGCTTTTATCTGTAGGCACAGGGGAGATTTGGGGTAGTTTCTGAGCTTGGGAGTAGACAGGATCTGTGCTTCAGGGAGCCTAATTTGGCCTCAGCACAAGATGTTGTGCAACTGGGAGACCAGGGCTGGGAGATGGTCAGGAGGCTGTTGCAGTAGTTCTGTATCCATGTTGCTCATCCCAACGTTTGCAGACACTGTCAAAGCATAAGGTCCTGCTATAATCTCTCCTCCTCCGACCTCCTAACCCTAGCTCCAGCATCTCCCATCACTTCTTGGAAAGTTCATCTACATTGGCTACCTCTACTGCTTTACTTCCCACTCTTTTTCTCAGCCCACTGAAGCTTGGCTTCTGCCCTTACACACCACTGAAACCTCTGTCATGAGGTCAGCTATGTGCATTTCTAGAGACAACGTAATGAGTGATTTTCAGGTGTTCTCTTACTTGACCTCTCTTGGCAGTGGACTCTGACCTTTCTCTCCTTGAAATTCTTTCTTCCCCTGGCTTCCAACACCATGAGTACTCATTGCTGTTACCTCTGCCCATTCCTTTTCAGCCTCATCATGGGTCATTTAATGTCACTGTGTCCAGCATTCCATCATTGGCTTGCTTCGTCAACACCTTATCTTTTCTGTTTGTTCTTTCATTCATTCAACAAATATTTATTGAGTACTTACTACATGCCAAGCACTGTTCATCACTGAGAACAAATGATAGTCCTTGTCCTCATGAAGCTGACACTCTAGTGTAGGAGACAGACAGGAAACAAGTAAGTTAATATGTAATATGAAGAACTAGAACAGGGGAAAGGTTGATAGAAGGTGTAGGGGATGGTATTTTATTTAGTGTTGACAAGGAAGCCCTTTCTAAGAAGTTGTTTTTGAGCAGACATCCCATAGTGGCAAAAGAGCAGACTGTCCAGATATCAGGGAGAAGGACTTTTCAGGCAGAGGGAAGAGCAAGGCACACAGGCCCAGGTGCAGGATCCCGTTTGGTGAGTGAACCAAAGGAACAGCTAGGATGCTGGTGTGGCTGGAGTAAAGTAAGCAAGGCAGAGAGTTTTAGAGGATGAGGTCAGAGAGTTCATGTGAGGGTAGACCAGGTAGAGTCTTGAAGGCCTTGAGAAGGCCTTAAGATATTACTCTGAGAAGGAAAGCCACGAGAGTGATTTGAAATGACATATATTAAAAGGATCCCCTTAGGTACTATGTGTAGTAACCTCCTAAGTGGTCCTCTTGCTTCCACCCTTGCTCTCTACCTATAGACTATAGGGCAGTAAGGGTGAAAGCAGGAGGATGACTTAGGAGGAGGTTACTGCAGTTACCCCAGGTGATCCTTAACTCAGTGTGGTAGCAGTAGAGAGGTAAGATGTGATTCGATTAGGACTATACTGTCTCTCAAAGGTAGAGCCAACTAGATTTTCCAGTGGTGTGCATGAGTGATGTGAGAAAAAGAGGAGTTAAGGATGACCCTAAGGTTTTTATCTTGAGCAATTGATTTAAACATGTTATGTTTATGATACCTATTGGATATCCAACTGGAGATGTTCAGTAAGCAATTGCATATGTACGTTTGGAGTTCTGGGGAGAAGTCAGAGCTGAGATGTAAATTTGGCTGTCATTAATGGCTCCATGGAATTTAAAACCTATCTATCCCATGAACTTACAGACCTAGAAGAAGATAAGAGATCTAAGGACTGACCCCTGGGGAGCTGCAACATTTTGAGGTCAGGACAATAGGGAGAAACCAGTAAAGGAGACTGAGAAGGGGCAGGCAGTGAGGTGGGAAGAGAATCGAGAAAGACTGATGGATGCCAAGAAGAGAAAGTCCTTCAGGAAATAGGAGAGCCCTGGCTGGGTGGCTTATTGGTTGAGCGTTGTCCCATGCACCAAAGGGTTGCCGGTTTGATTCCCAGCCAGGGCACATGCCCAGGTTGCAGGCCCAATCCGCGTGGGAGGCTGCCCATTGATGTTTCTCTCTCACATTGATGTTTCTCTCTCACACTGATGTTTGAAAGAAGAAAGAAAAAGAAAGAAATCCATTCTACCCTATGCTGTGTATAGGCAGATGGAGAACTGATCTTTGGGTTTAGCAATGGAGTCATTAGTGAGCTTGACAGAGGGCAGTGTCAGTGAAGTGGTGGGGCAAAAAACCTAAAGGAGTAGCCCTAAAAGAGAAGTACAGAAGTAACATGTGACAATAGTGAATATAGATGCTTATTTCAAGGAGTTTTACTGTGAAGGGAACAAAGAAATGCATCAGTCGCTGAAGGGGAATATGAAGTCAGCGTTTTTATTAAGGTGGAGGACCTAAAAGAATGTTTATTTACTGATAGGAATAATCCAGGAGCGAGAAGAATTGGTGATGGACAGAGGGAGGGGAGATGGGGTCCTCTGTACTAGTGGAAAGGATTGTCTGGCTTTGAACGGGAGGAAGGACAATTCGTTCACAGTAACAGGAGTGAAAGCAGATCACTTGTGTTCATATGGGAGGCTGGTGGGTGACTGGGAGCATGTAGAGGTTCTCTTCTGCATGTTCCTTCTTTCCAATTAAATAAGAAGCACGGACAGAGGCTGAAAGTGAGGAGGCAGTAGAAGGTGTATTGTAGATTTGAGCAGAGGGAAGGTATAAAAAGTCACTGAGAGGAGTGGGCGAGTGAATGAACCAGGGGAATTCTTAGGATGCCTGGGCAGAACCGAGAGCTCTTTTGATATTAGTGGTTGGATGGTGATGGTTAGATGGATTCGAAGTGAGACCAGAACACAAAGCTGTGTATTTTTTCGTCAGTGACATTAATTTGCCTTGTTTCAGGTATGGAATAGGCAGAGAGTTGTATGTAACCAGAGTCTAGGTTTAACCAAGTGAACACAGTAGAGGGAGAGAGAGGACCAAGGCCACTGAAGGTGTAGGGAAGGAGTGAGTTCATTGATGGATTATTGGCACTAAACTGGGCAGAGAGAGGAGTGAGGACTGAAGGAGGTGAAAGGCAGTAAGATGGCAGTAGAGTTCATGGCTTAGAAGTCCCAGCAGATAAAGGAACCCAGGGGGTGAACTGAAAAGATATGAGATAGTGATTGGGAAATGGGGTATTTGAACTGTACGTTATGGGGCAAACACAGTAGTGGCACTATCTAGGTATGGGGCTGTGAGTCTCATTGCTGACTGTACATTAGAATGGGAAGGGTGCTTTTAAAATATCCTTGGGATGGGGATTGGACATGTTTTTGTTTGTTTGTTTTGTTTTGTTTTTTAAGTTTCGCAGGGGATTCTGATATGTAGGCAGAGTTGAGAGCTCTTGGTCTAGAACTGGGTGGCTGACGTAGGGGGGAGGACAAGGTCTTTGGAGGAAAGGAGGTCAAGGAACAAAGAGACCAGAGTTTTGGCAGGATCATTTTTGGTATTCACACGAATTATGCCAGGAGTTCTGTTTGAAGGCAATGTGATCAAATCTCTAAGGAATGAGGAGATGACCTAGAGGATCCTGGATGACTATAATAAGGAACAGTTGCAGTGGTATTGTCTGACGGTATGAGCTTCAAAAGATCTTAGGGTTTTTGAGGATGGAAGAGGGACAGTGGTCTGGAGATGGCGGTGAAGCACAAAAGAGACCCTACCCACCTCCAACCCAGGGGTGTCAGGGATATGGGTTAAGGGAAGTAGAGTGCTCGAGAGAGAGGCAGGGCTCAGGTAAAGCAACCATTCCAATCTGCTGAGGACTCTCAAAACTGTGTTCTTCCCTTCTTTCCTAAGCTCCAGGTTTATCTCTCTAATCTCAAAGGGCATGCATAGAAGAAACAAACCTCAGAATGCTACAATAAGGGTAACTCATGTAATTTGAAAGGAACAGTTTCTATACCTGTGTCACCGTAATGTTTATATGAGCAAGGTAAACAAACAAACAAACAAACAAACAAAAAGAGTTGGAAAGAGCCCGGCTGGTGTTGCTTGGTGGTTGAGAATCGACCTATGATGATCCAGGAGATCAAGATTTGCTTCCGGTCATGGCACTTGCCCAGTTGTGGGCTCAATCCCCAGCAGGGGGTCTGCAAGAGGCAGCCGATCAATGACTCTCTCATTATTGATGTTTCTCTCTCTCTCTCCTGCTCCCTTTCTCTCTCTGAAATCAATAAAAAATATATTTTAAAAAAAGAATTGGAAAGAGATTTAAGTGGACTCCTGGATATTTGATGACTTCAGATATATAGAGTTAATGTGAATTCCAAACAATTTAAGGTCTGCATCATAGAAAACCTCTTCTGTACATGTCTGGAAGCTCTTCTGAGGAGCTACTGTCAAATCTTGAATTCTAGTCCAGAGGTCTCAGTCATCATCGCTATCTGTGCTGGTGGAATTCCCTAGCCCCAGATCCCATCCATTGGAGGGTTGGCCAGTGTTGTTGCTGCTTATAGTACAGCTAAATCGATCCATTTGGTTTCCTAGGTGATGTGCTGGTGGTCCCCATCAAGCTCCACAGGTGTCCTTTCTGCCCTTACACTGCCAAACAGAAGGGCATCCTTAAGCGACACATCCGCTCACACACAGGTGAGCGGCCCTACCCCTGTGAGACCTGTGGCAAGAGGTTCACTCGACAGGAGCACCTGCGGAGCCACGCCCTGAGCGTAAGTGAGCTGGCAGTTCTCGTGTGTGTGGGGTGGCTGCTGACATTTGTCCAACGAAGCAATTTTTAACTGGTGTGCTGCAAGAATTTTTAAAACATGCAATACCTGACTATTTAGTCAGGTGCACTGAATTCTTTCCCCTTAGGTTGTCAAATTAAAAAATGACAACAGCCAACACAACAATAGCTGTCCTGTGGGAATGAATTAAAATTATAGCTATATTTTTGTCATATCAGCAAATCAAAGCCATAATGAGATGCCACTTCATGCCCACTAGGATGACTGTCATCAAGAAATGGATAATAGCAAAGTGTTGGCCAGGAAGTGGAGAAATTGGGACCCTTATACATTGCTGGTGGGACTGTAAAGTGGTGCAGCCGCTATAGAAAACAGTTTGGTGATTCCTCAAAAAGTTAAGCATAAAGTTACTATAGGACTCAACAGTTCTATTTGTAAGTATATAACCAAGAGAACTGAAAACATTCACAGAAAAACTTGCACACAAATTTTTATAGCAGTATTATTCATAATAGTAAACAAGTGGAAACAACACAAATGTCCATGAACTGATGAAGGAACAAACAAAAGGTATATCTAGACAATGGAATGTCACGCAGCCATAAAGTGGAATGCAGTTCTGATACACATTACAGCATGGATGAACCTTGAAAACATGCTAAGTGAAAGATGCCAGTCACCAAGGACCACATATTGTTTGATTCCATTTCTATGCAGTGTACCAAATGGGCAGACCTATGGACATAGAGAGTAGATTAGGGGTTACCAGGGGCTGGGGGGATGTGGGAATGGGAGAGGAATGACAGTGGGCACAGGGTTCCTTTATAGGGTGTTGAAAATGTGGAATTAGATGGTGGTGATGATAGTTGCACAACCTTGTGAATATACTAAAAACCACTGAATTGTACACTTTAAAAGGATAAATTTTATGGTATGAATTACAGTTCTGAAAGAATCAGATTTAAGATAAGTACAAGGTTACTGCCTCTGCTCTCAGTGCTGGCCCCAGCACACTTTTCTGAGAATGGCCTCCTCTCAAGGACTTAAATTTTTGTTTGTCTCCCCCCACCCCAATTTATAGCTAAAGTGTCTCTTGGCAGCAATAGGTCCCTGGGTACTTCTAAGATGTTTTATTGGTTGGAATTCTCCTTTTCTCTCTTTTTCCACATTATTCAAGCCCTGTCAGGTTGAGGGGTCATAAGATACATAGTCAGGTTGGCTCAAGTGTTGGGGTTTGGTGTAGGAAGCCCAGGAAATCTCACGGGAAGCAGGGACATTGGTCAGAATGTAATGGCAGCTCCAGCAACCTAGGTATCATGTTGGCCTTTCTTCTTCTGCATCAACCTCTCTCTGTCTCTGCTGCTTGTATGTACCCTGTACCCAGAGCTCTTTAAAAGAGAGTCTCCATTTGGCTCACTGAGCCCCCATTGGCTGGAGTTCCTGAAGAGTGCACACATCTGAAAGATAGTTCTTCACACAGGGGCCCCCTGGGGCTGTGTGGGGTAGGAGGTCAAAAAAGGCAAGTCTGCCAGCATGACTGGGGAATACACTGCCTAGCAAATCTGCCTCCCTAATAACTAAACAATCCAAGGTACATAAGAAGCCATGCCTAACATCCTAACCTGTTCACTGAGTGCCCTTTATATGCCTGGCACTAGGGATATAATGACAAGTGTGACAGAGGACAGAGGACATGAATGAGGACAGCCCCTGCCCTCCTGGAGCTTACAGTTTAGTGAATTTTACCAACGATTTGTTAAAAATACAGTAGTCTCCCCTTATCGGCAGTTTATCTTTCCACAGTTTCAGTTACCCGTGGTCAACTGTGGTCCGAAAATATTAAAATGGAAAGTTCTATAAATAAACAATTTGTAAGTTTTAAATTGCATGCTGTTCTGAGTAGCGTGATAAAATCTCGTGCATCCTGCTCCATGCAGCCTAGGATGTGAATCATCCCTTTGGCGGTGTCTCCACGCTGTCTGTGCTTCCTGCCCATTAGTCACTTAGCAGCCGTCTTGTTATCAGGTTGGCGGTTGTGGTGTCACAGCGCTTGTATTCATGGTACCCTATTTTACTTAATAATGGCCCCAGAACACAAGAGTAGTGATTCCTCTCTTTGGATATGCCCAAAAAAAGCCATAAAGAGCTCCCTTTAGCCTCAGCTGGTTTTGCTCCGTGGTTAGAGCATCGGAAGGGTCAGGCTCGATTCTGGCCAAGGGCACAGACCTTGGTTGCGGGCTCTATCCCCGGCCCCGGTTGGGGGCGCGCGGGAGGCAACCAATTGATGTGTCTCTCTCACATCGATGTTTCTCTGTCTCTCTTTCCCCCTCCCTTCCACTCTTTCTGAAAAGCAATGGGAAAAAATATCCTGCGTGAGGATTTAAAAAAAAAAGACCTTCCTTTAAGTGAAAAAGTATGTATCCACAGGAAAAAACATAGTATATATAGGGTTCAGTACTATGTGCGGTTTCAGACATCCACTGGGGGCCTTGGAACATATTCCCCGCGGATAATGGGAGATGACTGTACAGTCAAGGAAGAAGTATAGGCGAGAATATACAGCGGGGAGACCTGACCTGGCCTGGAGCATCGGAGAAGACGTCCTTGAAAGGCATTAGGAAGGGGGGGTTGGCCGTGGGGAAGGGGGCACAGTCCATGATGTCCAGTGGCCCTGGGGTGGAGAGGACTGTGGCTGGCGGAACAAGGGGAGAGTGGTGAAAATGAGGCTGGAGCATCAACCCAGGCCACATCACATGGGGCCTTGAAGGCCATGGCTCAACCCCACTTCTGTGACACTTACTCTGTGTACTTGGGATTTTAGGTGCACAGATCCAACCGTCCAATCATCTGCAAGGGCTGCAGGAGAACCTTCACAAGCCACCTGTCGCAGGGGCTGAGGCGCTTCGGGCTGTGCGACAGCTGCACCTGCGTTTCAGACACACACGACGACGAGTACGATCTGATGCCCATCAACCTTAGCTTGGTGGAGGCTTCCTCCGAAAGCCAAGAGAAGAGTGACACAGACAATGACTGGCCGATCTATGTGGAGTCTGGTGAGGAAAACGACCCTGCTGGAGACGACTCTGACGACAGACCACAAATTCAGCCCAGCCTCATGGATCGAGAGACACTCATGTAGCAGTAAATTGGTGGGAAGAGATTTTAGAATTTGTTATTGCTCATTCTGTGGTTGAAAGACACCGTTTGTCCAATTTTGTGGAACCCTGAGAGGAACGTTTTTTTTCACTGTTAATATATTTGCATTTTTGTTAGATCACCTTGTAGGGGTTGGGTTTTGTGACTCAAAGAACTAATGACTTTTCAGTTTGGTGCCCTTGGTTTCTGAGAGCTTTGCTGACCTTCCCTTCATTCCGAGTGGATCCAGGCTGGCCCTCAGGGTTCCCAGTTTTCCTGTTGTGCACCCAAACTCTGATTAGAAGGATAAGAAAACCCCCATGCTCGTTTTCATAGTGTCTTTCTCTGCATTCCTTTGTGGCCATCCTCTTTTCTCTGAAAAGGTAGGCAAGAATATATTAAGTTTTGAGATTAATCTTACCTCTGCCAAGCCTCTCCTAATGAATCCCATATTCTAATTTTCTGAAATATTTAAGAGAAAGCTTTACTGATACAAGGTAGGCAGGGCTGCCTTATACGTGATTGTAAACGGTACTTTCGAAATCTAAGACTGCAATTTTAAGAGCTGGGGTGTTTATGTGCAGACAGACATGGAAATGAGCTCAGAGCCTTCTCATGGCACTTGGACTCGCCCAGTTGAATTAAATTTTAAGTTAGCCCTGGGAAGGGACCCTGTGATCCCAGGTCAGGATGGTTTCCCTGCTTAATTTGGTATTTGATGATTCTATACACACAGTCTGTTTTGTGATCATAAAACAAGTCATTTGGGCAAAACTAAAAATTCTCCCCTGCTTTTTCAAGCCATTTCCAAAGACCACACTGCTGTGTAACTTGGAAATGTAGCTACCACTGACATTCCTTTACTTAGTTTATGAATGGAACTTTAACTGGAAGGAAAATGTAAGCCTATATAAACAAGTTCTATTTCTAAATTGCTTACCTTTTGAAAGATTCCCCTGGAAGGAAAGAAGTTTTGTAGAAAAACAGGTTTTTACAACCAGTCTGCTTTTCACCCACTTAGCAGCCATACAGTTATTCTAACAAAAGGCTGTACTTATTTCAAGGGCTAAAGAGCAGGAAATATTAGGGATTTAAAATATTTAAGGCACTTTTATAATTTTGTCTTATGTTAAGGTATCCAAAATGGATTTTAAAAGAATAAAACAAAGTATGCAGACAAAACACAGTTTCCTTTGAAATTTGAAAAAAAAATTAAAAATCCCTTTTTCTTGACACCTTTAATTTTAGTATAGTTCTGTTTCAAAAGGTGGTAAAATCACTTTTTTTCTGCCTCTTGAACAAAAAAGATCATCAAAACATCGTAAATGCTAGTCATTGAGGAATTCAAAGGTATTTAAACTTATGTACTCAGTAGAAGTTAAATTCTAGCTAGTGCTGCTCAAACTGTGGCCCACACATAGGTGCTGGTCTATGAGTTGTTTGATACCAGCCCACACAGTAGGACCACATACTGGTCTGTGGTAGATTGGAAATTTAAAAGCTGGTCTTTTACCACAGATAGTTTGAAAATTATTGTTCTAGATCAAGAGTTACAAATGGCAACTTATTAAGAACCAGAAACATTTTTCTTAACCTGAAATGAAAATATTAGCTGTTGTTTTATAAGAGGGATCTCAGCAAAAGGCAAACCTAAATGGATGTGTAGAAGCTCTACTTTGCAAGGAGTTATGTTTGATGTTTTTTGCTCTCTCTGTTTAAAGTATTTTTGATATTTTAATATGACTTTTCTACCTCACAGTATAACTTCTCTACCTACTTTTCTCTGGTAGAGCAAGGAGCCTCTTCAGTGACCCCATGACCTATTCATATCACTGGGTGTAAGGTAAAAAATTTCACATTAGAGATTTCATTGTAAGACAGTCATTCTCACCTGGGGGTGATTTTACCTCTCCAGGGAAGATTTAGCAATGTATGGAGACATTCTTAATTGTTACAACGGGGTCAGGGTGCTGCTAGCATCTAGTGGATAGAGGAAAGGATGCTGTTAACATCCTACAATTCATAGGATGGTCTCTTACAGTAAAGAATTATCTAGTCCAAAATGTTAGGAGTTCAAGGTTGTGAAACCCTGCTAAAAAGTAAGATTTTTAAAAAATGACTTTGAATGAGTGAACTTAATTTTGTGTTATATTTTAGGCTACCTTTTACCTTCTTATATTAATAGACACTGGCCTGGCCCATGTGGTTCAGTTGATTGGAGCGTCATCCTGTACACCAAAAGGTCACCTTTTCAATTGCCCATTAGGGCACATACCCAGGTTGCATGTTCGATCCCCTGTTGGGGTGCGTATGAGAGGCAACCAATTTATGTCACATCAAGGTTTTTCTCTCCCTTTCTCTCTCTAAAATCAAAAAATGAATCCTCAGGTAAGGATTACAAAAGGATAATAAAAAAAATTAATAGGCCCTTATGCTCCCACAAGTTTTGGAAAATAGTGGGTCAGTAAAATGGGGAGTGGAGGCCAAATTATTCACAACTTGCCCAAGATCTGATTGGGTCTTAGAAACTTAGAAATTCTGACTCTGATTCATACCCCCAGAACCACTTTAGGCTTTGATCATTTTATTAAATGTTAAAGTAGAGAATCATTGGGAGGAAAATGGAGCATGAAGCTTAATATTTAAATAATTCTCTTTTTTCCGTAATGTTTCAGATTGTTGCATTCCTGGTTGGCTGTTTAGAGTTTGTGTGTTGGCATTCGTAATAACTGAATCGCTGAATTCTATCACTTTTAAAGGATATCTTTGTCTGGACTCTCAGATCATAAACTGTTCTGTTTTAAATTTATGTTTGCATTTGGTGGTCAGTATTTATAATCTGCACAGTGTCTCTGAGGTTTAATTTGTGGAGTTGGTGATATTTTTATAATAAGTAAATTCACACTTGGGTCCAACATAGACCATTCGTGATTTAGGTTATATTCTGGCAACTTTCTGGCACATTCTGCCCAAGTTCACAAAGGGATACTTTTATCTTATATTAGATATATTGCATGAATGGGAACAGAATTTTTACTTATAATGGAATTTAAAAATGGCATCCTTGGGAAGTTGTTTCTCTTGGGGGAAGGGTACAGGCTTTCATAGCATGGGTTGGGGAGGAATGTAAATAAGGCCTGTAATTGTAATAAGTTAAGAAATGACATAGAGCATCATGACTTCTGGTCATTTGGCAGAAAGATGCCATTCTGGTGTAAATATTTTGGTGACCATTAGACTTTGAATATTCCTTAAGAAAATGACTGACCTAGTGGTCTGCACAATGCTGTGGAATTGAGTATTCTGATGGTTCAGAATACTGTGATGGTTTTTTGTTATTGTTGTTGTTAATTGCTGTTGCAACAAACCCCATAGAAAGGCAACAGGGTAGGGTTACATGTACTGATTCTGAGGGCAGTGGGGGAGACTGGAGTGGCCTTTGGTCAACTGAATTCAGACTTTCACTTGGACTTCTAGGTTTTTTATTGTGTGTCTCTTGTGCATTGACAGTAGAATTATCTCTGTGAGGTCTAGTGTAACGGCATAGAGTGGGGCAAAGGGTTGGGTGGGTGTGAAATTACTATTACACTCTGTTTTGAGCATTACCGCTGTACTTCCTGTTGGTGGTGGTCTCTTATAGCTTGCCTTATGCTTTCAAGTGATCACACTATCTTCTAAAAACCCAAAAAAGGGAGCACTTTATCCAGTTGCTTCTGGTGGGCAGTGTTTTCATTCAGTATTTCCACAACATCCCCTATTACTATGTTCCTCCAATCTGCCATTATAGTGCTGAAAATTTGAGTTCTAGTACTGGAATAATGCTTCTGTAGAGATAAATGAAAAGTTTTTTGTTTGGCAAGAATGGTTTGGTTGGTTTCTAACATGTCCTAGTTTTAAAAGGTGACACTAACTCACACCATTGTGATCAGATGATATAGAACCTAACTTAAGGAGGACGTTTAGCACCTGCTTTGACCCTCCTGGTAGATTATTTTACTACTGCCAATTCTTCATTGACAACTGTGATTTTCAAGAGCAGTTTTTATATCCATCATTTGAGTTTTGGACAAGGAGACGAACCACATCAGGCAAGTATGGGAGCTCTCCTGGCTAAAAAGCCTCTTATCCCACGGGAGCAAGTATCTTTTATAACAATTCCACAGACATAGCTTCTAGGGCCCCACAAGAGACATGTCTGTTCCAAGAGTCACTGTACTTAGGGAAGCCCAGGGCTGGGCTTCCTATCAGGTATTTATAGTTCTCCCAGTTCAGATGCAGTTTACCAGTTAGGGGTCATTTCTGTCACAGGTAAAGCTGCCTAGCAACATAGTTGACATACTACTCTTTAGTAGGTTGTCAGGGGAACAGAGCTAGAAAGTTAACCAGAGGTCAAATTCTCATACTGAAGGGGGAAAGGTTTCTGTTAATCCTTTACCCAACCATTATGCTAAGCAATTGCACAACAGACAGTCCACCTAGTTCCTATAAAATATAACCAGGGGAATTTCCTATTAAAATAAAGCCAACACCAACTAACTTTCCCTCTCTTGAAGAGGGTTCATTCTTTGTGCTTAGTTGCTTGTGATTAATATACAGTTTGCAAATTTTGCTGAGATATGTGTAAGAGTTGAATAAATAGTCAAAATGATCCTGTCAAACTGTCATGTATCCTTTGGTGCTACTCCTAGTAGGCAGGTATATAGTATGACATATTACAGGGACATTGAATGGAAATTTCTGGGGATCCCATCAGTCACACTTGAGGGGAACCTATGTCCACCTAGCAACCACCAAACACTAGGCTCTTGGTAATGATGCCTCTTATTGCTACGTCATGTAGCGCTACTCTTGCCTGCTTCTGTTGCTAGTAGGTTATTTATTCAGCAGTTATCCAACAATTATTTATATAGTCCTTATTATGTATCAGGCACTAGGACACGTCAATGTAAAGCAGAATCTCTGCCCCTAAGGGACTTGCAGTGCATAATCAGGGAGACTAGCGATTAAGCAACATAGTTTTGGGCAAGACAATAGGGGCAAGGACAGGGTGCTCTGGAAGTGCTTGGGTAGAACACCTGGCCCAGTTTTAGAGCCTTGGAGAAGGCTTTCTTGTCTAAGCTACTGCTATTGTGATCTTTCCTATCCTATAAACTTCTAGCTTTGGGGTACAATTTATATACAATTTAAACAGTCTCTGGCATTTCCTGCCTTTTCCAAACATGGTGGTTTTGGACATTAACAGTATTTAAATTACTTGTTTTATTTAGGTATGTAAATTTACTATAAACATTTTAGAATATCCCAGTCTTCAGAAAATATGCATCAGATGCTATGGTTTTCTTATTAAAAACAAACAAATAACTTCCCATTATCTTGTCCAGTGTGATAAGATAGAACAAAGGTATTGTTATTGTGACAGATGTGGAGGAGCCCCACTGCATCTCGATTGGTCTTGGCTAGCCATGTAAACTAGTTAATATCCCAGAAACCGGGATAGATATGGGACCAGGACCATTAAATCAAGGACTGAGAAATAGAAGGGATGTTAGAGATAGTGTGGTCCAACTCCATTTTACAGAGAGATGAAATGATTAGTTCCTAGTTCCCACACCTCTAGCTGGGATCAGATAACAGGTCCTGCCAGGCCAATGCTGATAACAAACATGTCTGGGCAAGCAGCAAAGAGCACCTGTCCATAGCATTTGTTTCCTTTGGGTACCCATCAGACTGAAGCCACAGAAAAGGAAAATGCTGTTTTAGCCTCATGTAGCTTTGTGTGATCATGGCCTGCATTCTTGTAATGCTTAGACAGGGAGGGGAGAAATCACATGTTGAGCATAGGGAGTTTATTTAATTTCTTTGCCAATAATATCCACACATACCTGAAACAACATAAACCACCATCAACACATACACACACACGGCAAATCAAAATCTTTATTGTCCACTTATTTAATATGCATCGTGTATTTGATTTTAAGATATTCATTGTGTTTGTAAAAACTTCCAAAATAAAAAAAAATACAACATTATCTTGAAATTACTTTTGCCAACCTATATAACTGATTTTTGAAATATAACTTGGGCATGATTCAGGGAAGTTGACACGGACGTTTTTATAGGAAACAAAAAACCACACATATTTAAGATAGTAACCCATATAATATTATGGTATTGAGTTTAAATACATTTTAGGTATTTCTTGATTCAGTAAATTTTAATAAATCTGCAAAAGGTAATTTAAAGATCTGTGATAATATATAACAGTTATTAGTAAAACAGATAAGTCACTTTATGATCTAAACATACCTAGAAAGAGTTTTTCTGGTTGTTAATGAAATATCAAGTTTGGGATTAAAATGAATGCAGATCATCTCTAATTCGGTTAAATCAGCTTTGAGGATAGACAGGAAATAGTCTCAAACTAAATTTTTGTTTGGGTTTATACAACTCAGATTGACACACCCTAGTAACAAATTTAGAATAGGAACAGCAGCCAGGTTTAAGAAAAAGTGTTCTGTTCCTTTATCGCTTATTTTGTCTTGAAAAACAAATGTAATTTAACTATTTTCTGTACCTTCCAGAATTTTAAAATTGACCTAAATTAGATAACTGCAAATTTTAGAATGGCTAAGGTCAAAATGGTTGAAACGGTTTGGAATGAATGAAACAAATTGAGGTTTGATCCCCTCATATAGATAATTCTTCATAATTTAAATTTAGTTAACTGTTTTTCTCAGTGTAATTATTTTACATGAACTTCTAATGAGGAATTTTACAAATAAGATTTTAGTTAAGGGGGGAAAAAAGACAAGCTATTAAATAGAGCTCCAAACAAAAGAAGCTTCCATCAAACGTCTTTTCCTACCTCTCTGTCCAATGGTGTTAGGACCAATTACTTCCTTATGTGAGATGGTTTCTGGGCAGAGTATCCCAAGCCAGACTGTTTTAGATTCTATTCAAGAAGGCTGACCACTGCTTGATAAATGGGTAATCATTCATGGGATGCAATATAAGCAAAAACTAATGGCAGACAACACAAAAACCAGAAAAGATACAACATGCTAAGCTCTGAGTTCTAGTCATACACTTTCCAATGACTCTTAGAAGAAAATTAGTAACTGACTATCTTTGGCTGCCAAGTTTCCAAGTGGATAAGTTCTTCTCACTTTGTCAAAACTGCTATCAAAAAAAGAGAAGATAAAGTTGGAAGTGATCCTGAGACCATTAAAACAATAGCAACTGATACCTTTTTTAAGGAGTGGGAAACTTTCTGCTTTTTAGAACTGAGTTGGTCTTTATGTTACAGTTACTATGTACCAAGTCTGTTTATATGGTTCAGTGTTATCCAGGTTGTATGTTGTTTTGCTATTTTTACTTTTTATATATAAAGAACTAAAAATAAGAGAATAAAGTAATAAATTAGTGGGTATAATCTATATAATCTAGATCTGACTTCTCATTTCTGTTGTCTTATTCCATTTTTAATATAAATCTTTAAGATATACATGCTTATTTTTATTTTTATTTTTTAGAATAGTTTATTGATTTTTAGAGAGAGAGGAAGGGAGAAGAGAGAAACATTGATGTGAGAACATAACATTGATCAGCTGCCTCCTGCATGCCCCCTACGGGGGACTGAGCTGCAACCTAGGCATGTGCCCTGACCAGGAATCGAACCAGCAACCTTTTGGTGCACGAGATGAAGCCCAACCAGCTGAGCCACACTGGCCAGGGCAACATGTGCATGCATATTTTTGTTTCAAATTTTTTTCTGCTTTAGCAGCAGTTTCAAATATTGATCTTTTTTTCTTAAGAGAGATGGGAAGGAACAGAGAGAAACATCGATGTGAGAGAGAAACATCAATCATCAACTGGTCAATCTGTAGCCTCCTGCAGGTTCCCTGACCGGAGATTGAACCCACAACCTGGGCACGTGCCCTGACCAGGGATCGAACCCACCGCCTTCCTATGTACAGATTGATGGTCCAACCCAGGGCTCAAATGTTTTTCTTTTGAAGACAGGAAGTTGGTTCAGGTTTAGCAATATATTGATATAATTTTACATTTTAAAAAAATGTTGAGGTTGGGTTCATTTAAGATGGCCTGGGCTCACTTCCAGCTCTTGAGAAAAGCATTTATAGCCTACAGATTTTTTAAAGATTTGCTATAACCATATAGAACTGCTAACATAAACACTAAATACACTTTCCATCTGTTTGAAGACTCATTAACTTCACTTAGTAAGAGGGGGGGAAAAGTGCTATCTAAAACAGGTTGAGCCAAATCCTGCTTGCTGCCTGTTTTTTGCAAGTAAAGTTTTATTGGAACACAGATACACCCATTCCTTTCCATAGTGTACATGCCAGCTTTTGCACTACAATGGGAAGGTTGAGTGGTTGCCACAGAAACCTTTCATCTGCAAAGCCCAAAATAGTTACTATTTGGTGCTTTACAGAGTTTGCCCACCAGTGATCTAGAATGTTGCTGGGGACAAGAAATCTGTTATTCCTTATGTAGGGATGCATTCTGGTGAGCATCACTAGGATTTAAACCAATCTAGTATGTATGGACCAATCTGTGAACGTCACTAACATTTAAACTACATACCCTCTTGTATGTATGAGGATGTATGAGGGTCAGTGGAGGAGCAAAGCTGACCTGTACCACATTTTTAGGAGGAAGTTGGCAGATGTTTCTGACCAAGAGAAAAGATGGTCACTTGGCTCAGTTCCAAAGAAGTGTGCCTGAGCCTTCACTGTGAGAACTACAGACAAAGGAGCATGACCCAGAACCTTGGTGAGATGCTTGGAGCTCAGTGTGCATCACTGCTTTGAACACCTGTCAAAAGCATGAAGCAAAGTGGGAGGGCAGGAGCACTGGCTGTCCTGCACTTCAACTCTGCACATCCTTTGTGTATTCCTAGCATGGCTGTGGCTCACAGGCGCTCAAGAGAGGTGAAATCCAGCTGGATGGGCTCTAATAGTGAATACTGGAGGCAGCTAGGATTTCAGCTTTTCCAGGCACCTATGAATTCAGCAGCCAAGCAAGCACCAGTCTTGGTCAGAGCACTTTTGTCATCAAGGAACAGACAACAAGCTTAAGCATCATCCCCAGGGAGGGAGGGATTCGGATGCAAATTAAGTTTGAGAGCAGTTTTAAAAGGATTTGCTTCAAGATTAAAACGGGTGATTTTAGAGCATCCTAGGAGAGGAAAAAAGCAGATCACCTGAAATTAGAAGGTAAGGACTGAGACTGTCCCAGTCTCTCATGGTCTTTGTCCATGCCCCTTGTCCCCTTCTCTCTGCCTGTGTGAAGTTCTCCAGCTACTCTCAGGAGACTGGTTTGCTTCTGCCCATTCATGAGCTGTAAATGGCTGCCCCAGGCCTGACATGACCACTGCCCTGTCCTTTGGTTAAAAACCTCCAAGGAAAATACCTCAGTTTTCACCCAGCAAAAACTGAGTTGAATCACATGGCACCTTGGGTCAGGGAGCAAGGGACCTGGGTGGTAGGGGCGGGGGCGTATGCCATTTGGAAGTTGGGGCTGGGTGGTGGGAAGGGGAACAGATCCCCTCAGAAGGGGCCTTGGAGAGGGCAGGAATATTGACCTACATGTCTCCTATCTCAAGAAAATCAAGGCAGACAGGAAATTTTTCAAGTGTTCCCAGAATCAGTGAGGGGGAAACTGCAGGGTTTTCCATTAGCAGGGGAGCAAAAGTCTTTTTAGTTACATACCCAAAAGAGTTGAATATGAAAAGAAATGTTCAAGTAAAAACTTGTCTGCAAACCTTCATAGCAGCACTATTCACAGCAGCCAAAAGGGGGAAACACCGGCATGTCCGTCAACTGATGAATGGATAAACAAAATGTGGTCTATGCCTACAGCGCAGCAGCGTTCACTCAGGAAGGGGCATGAGGTGTGGAAGCCCGGTGGGCAGCTGTGCTGGTTGGAGCTCTGCGTGGGCTCCAAGGCTGCAGGCTGGATCCCAGGCGCCGCAGGTAGAGGAAACCACCCCTGAGTGCACAAATAGGTGGAACAACAAACCCCTTTCTTCCCTTCTCTCCCTCTGAAATCAATCAATCAATCAATCAATCAATCTATTTATTTATTTAAATAGATCTTTATTGATTTCAGAGAGAGGAAAGGAGGGGCAGAGAGAGAGAGACAGAAACATCACTGATGAGAGAGTCATTGATCGAGCCCGCAACCCGGGCATGTGCCCTGACCGGGAATCGAACCCCAATCGCCTCGATCCTAGGTCCACGCTCAACCGCGGAGCCACGCCCGGCCGGGCTCAATCAATCAATTTGAAAACATTTTTCAAAACAGGCATGAAGTTCTGATATATGCTGTCGGATGAACTTTTAAAACACGACGCCAGGTGAGAGAAGCCAGTCACGGAGGCCTTCAGGCTGTATAACGCCCTTTGCCTACGCTGTGGGCCACGGGCAGAGCCTCGGCCACAGAAAGCCGAGAACCGGTTGCCGGGCCGGGTGGGGAGGCAGGCGGGGCTGCTAAGGGGCGCAGGTTTCCCTTCCAGGGGATGGGAAAGTTCCAGAACTGGATAGAGGTGATGGTTGCACAAGACAGTGAAGGTATTTCATACCACCGAGTTGTCCTTTAAAAGGATACATTTTGTTATAGGAATCTTAACACAATTTTTTTTAACAACCAACACAAATTTCAGTCAGTATTAAGTGTTTCTGGGCTTCCCGTGTGCATGCACCAGAGGACGGGGAAGCAAGGGCGCGGTGCCCCAGGCGTCCCGGGCCGCGAGCAGCGGGAGGCGCAGAGGCGGGCGGGCGCCATTTGCAGCCACGGGCGCAGCGGCGGCGGCGGGCGGCTGCGAGGGCCTGGAGCCGGCCACAGAGGCGGCGCGGGCAGCCGGCGGCGGCGGCGGGGAGAGGCGGGCGGCGCCGGGGCGCAGCGGCTCCCGGGGCCCGCGGCCGCCCGGCCCCGGCGCCCGTTCCCGCCAGCCGGCCAGCCCATCCTGCGCGCCCGGGAGGGGCTGCGGGACAATGGCCGCGCCGTCGCCGCCTGCGCCCGAGCCCGCGCCCGCCTCCGCCTCCGCCTCCCGGCCCGCGGCGGCGCGGGGAAAGGCGGAAAGAGGCGCGGAGCCTCCTGGCGGCGGCGGGGAGGCGGCGCGGGCCGGCGCCGGGCGTGTCTGGAGCGGGCGGGCGCCGCGGGCTCCGGGCGGGCGGCCGGGCTCGGGCTGCGCGGCGGCGAGTGCCGGGCGGCCTCCCGGGGGCAGCGGGGTCGGGCCAGGCGATTTGCGGACTCTTCCTCCGCTTGGCTTTGCGTTTCTAATCTCGGTGGGACTCAGGGTCTGCATTTCAGGCAGGACTGTCACCGCCTCCTCTCCGTGCCTCGGGTCGCGCGGCAGTTTCCGCGGGTCAGTTTGTCTCAGTGCTGATTGTAGTCACTTTAACCCTGATAAAGGTGCTGTCTGCCACGCTCTCCACTGCAAAGGTACAGCTTTTCCTTTTGTAATGATAACGTGTTATATATGGAGGCACTTTGAAACTACACAAATCAACTATTTCTCCTCAAACCTTTTACAATTTTATTCATTTTTTATATCTTATGGACTCATATGCATTGGGCTATTGTTGCTATTATTTATTTTAAAGTTGAAATCGTCCCATTTTGGCCTGTGGAAGCTCATTTAAGCCAGCTTTTGTGTCCATTTGACATGTCCCTATCGTCACTGTCACCTCAACACGGCCTTTCTTGCACAAGATGTGCCAGGCTCACTTGGTACTTTATCCCTGCGCCAGCCCTGGAATCAGATAATTCTCCAACGAGTATTCGTTCTTTTTATTTATTTTATTTTTTAAATCCAGACCTGAGGGTATGTTTATTAATTTTGAGAGAGAGAGAGAAACATGCGAGAAACATTGATCTGTTGCCTCCCACAGGGCGCCCCAACCAGGGATGGAACTCCCAACCAAGGTATTTGCCCTGACGGGAAATGGAACCACAGCCTTTTGGTGTAGGGGACAGGGCTCCAAACAACTGAGCCACCCGGCCAGAGCGAACCTTGGTTCTTTTTAGTGGAGAGCAGTTACTTAGAAACCAAAATCCGATGTTAGGTGTGCTCATTGCTTTTGAAGTGCTGCTTTCATGCCCTCTCAGTGTACATTTTCCATAGCTAGCTAGCCAGAGTGACAGATTTATACCTAGAGACATACAGAAATAACTCCAATACCACAGGAGTCATTCTAATTTTCTCCTTCATGATTTTTGGTAAATGTGAACACTACTACATTTATTCTTTCAAAAACTTTTACTTCCACCCTGGCGGGTGTTGCTCAGTGGTTAGAGTGTCGGCTGGCTCACCAAAGGGTCTTAGGTTTGAGTCTCAGTCAAGAGCATGAACCTGGGTTGCAGGTTTGATCCCTGGCCCCTTCCACGTGTGGGAGGCAACCAATGGATGTGTCTCTGACACATGGATGTCTCTATGGAAAATATATCCTCTAGTGAGGATTAACAACAAAAAGAAATTTATTTCCATCATTAAAGTAAAATATTACCATCAATAACATTGGAAACTACCAAAAAGTAAAGGGAATAAAATCAATGATCATCTCAGCATAACAATACAACTACATTTTTTTAAATATATTTACTTCCAGCCTTTTGTTTATGTGTAGATCTCCTTTTCTGAGTTGCAGAAGATCATGCTGTAAACATAATTCAGTACCCTGTTTTCTCAATTTTGCAGGGGTAGGCAAATTATAACCCACTGGCCAAACCTGGCCCACTGCTAGTTTTTGTCCATGAACTAAAACTGGTTTTTAAACTTTAAATGGTTAAACAAAATCAAAAGAGGAATAATTTTTGGTGACGTGAAAATTATATGAACTTCAAATTTAAGTGTCCATAAATTAAATTTCATTGGAACATAGTCATGCATATTTATTTATATATTTGTCTATGGCTGCTTTTTGCTAAAACAGCAGAGTTGAATAGTTGTAAAATAAACTGTATTGCCCACAAAGCATAAATACTATTTGGTTCTTTAAAGAAAAAGTCTGTCAACCTCTGAAATATTATATCTGAATCATGTATGGTTGAGCGTTGACCTATGATCCAGGAGATTGTGGTTTGATTCCCAGTCAGGGCACATGCCTGGGTTGTGGGCTCGATCCCCAGCAGGGGGAGTGCAGGAGGCAGCCAATCAATGACTTTCTCATCATTGACGTTTCTCTCTCTCTCTCCCTCTCCCTTCCTCTCTGAAGTCAATAAAAATATATTTTAAAAAAAAATCATGCTATTAAATTGACTGCTAAATCTGTCCTTTGAAACGTTTTGGAAGTGACAACAATAATACTTAGCACATTTCAGGTGCTTAATAAAGGAATTTCTTCCAAATAATTCAGGAAGGGAATGGACTAGGAGGAAAAAGAGGAAGAGGGATAATGATTTTTAGACATGTCTCTTTTCAGACATCTACTGAACTTGTTACTCCCAACCAGTGCAAAAGATGTCTTCTCACTAGTCATTAAGAAGAAAGATGTCTTTCATCAATCTTTCATGGCTAAAATAATAGCTTCTTAAATGTCCTTTAAAAAGTTATTTGGGGCCAAAATAATCTTGTCACTACCAAATTAGTAATACATCTAATTTTAGCTTAGCTTTGCAGAAGCTTTGGTGAATTTTTTAAATCGCTCTGTAACAAACATGAGAAGATAGTGGGGAGCTGAAGAGGCTTCTCCTACCTTTGTCCCTCTCCCAACCCCCAGCCCTGTGGACTAAGCAGGAATAAATCCTGAGACACCTTCTATTTAGATCTCTTTTGCCAAAGAACAGTCATGAGTTTATTATTTTTATGATTTATGTCTGTAGTTTCTGAAAGTAGCAGTAAATTATTTTGATAATTCTGTTGAGAGGTGGGGTTGTTTCAATCTGGGTGGGCTTGTGCTAAGCCCTGTAGAGTACTGTGGAAGTGATGTGTGATTTCTGGGGCTAAGAAAGGCCATACATCTTCCACCTAGCTTTCTTGAAATTCCAGCTCTTGGGACACTCCCTCCGGGTTTGCTCCCCAATGGAACTCAGCCACCTTGTGGTGAAGAGACAAGCCACATGGAGAGGACAGTTCCAGTTGAGCCCAGCCTTCAGCCTTTCCAGCCCAGGCTCAGCCATGTGAGTAAGAAGGCACCTTAGAGCGACTCCTGCATCCCCAGGTGTTCTAGCTCCTAGCTGTTAGTCACCAGCTGATGCTCAGGACAAGGTGGACAGAGACGAGCATCCCCCACTGTGCGCTTTCAGAATTCCTGATCCACAGAATCAATAATAAATCATATCATAAAAATGAAACAGTAATAAAAATAAAAAATCAATCATAAGCATAATAAAATGGTTGTTTTATCACTTAAGTTTGGGATGGATATACAGTAATAATAACTGGAACAATACCATCTCAATAAAGGACTTCATGTAAGATGATTAAATAAGTATAAACAATAAAAAAGCCATGAAGAGCAGAGGGATTATTAAAGCTACAAGTAGTTCATGTATCTCAATATTAAATACAGTTCTGCTCTGGCCAGTGTAGTTCAGTTGGTTGGAGCACTGTCCCATACACCAAAAGGTGGTGGGTTTGATTCTGGGTCAGGGTGTGTGCAAGAAGCAACCAATTGATGTTTTTCTGTCACATCAAGATTTCTCTCTTTCTCTCCCTCCTTTTCACTCAAGATCAATTTAAAATATATATACTAAATCATAAACTCAGATTGTCTAAGTGTAGCTTTAAAAAAAATATATGTATGTATTTTATTGATTTCAGAGAGGAGGGGAGAGGAAGATAGAAACATCAATGATGAGTCATTGATCAGCTGCCTCCTGCACGCCCCCTGCTGGGGATTGACCCGGAAACCTTTTGGTGCATGGGACAACGCTCAACCAACTGAGCCACACCAGCCAGGGCCCAATAAAATTTTTATAATTCTCCTTTAAACCCTCACTTGAAGCTTCCTCAAAGGCCACCAGGACTCTATTTTTTGAAAGGCTCAAGCTGTCACTAATGCCTACCTCAAAGTCCTTTCAGCCTCTGCCCACTGCCCAGTTCCAAAGTCACATGTTTAGGTTTTTGTTATGGTAGCACTTTTAGGTACCACAATCTGTATAAGTTATCTATCTCTGCATAACAAATTACCCTACAACATAATGGGTTAAAACAAAAAAACATTCATTACTTCACAAGATTTCTGAGGGTCAGGAATTTGGGTGCATCTTAGCTGGTTGGTTCTGGCTTGGGGCTCCTCATGAGATCTGTCAAGCTGATAGCTGGGGCTACAGTCAGCTGAAGGCTTGTCGGGGGCTGAAATATACATTCCAAGATGGCTCACTCACATGGCTTTTGGCAGAAAGCCTCAGTTCATCTCCACAGGGCTGTCTGAGTATCTCCCAGAACAACTGACCCAACACAGAGAAAAACAAGCAGGAAGCTGCTTTGCCTTTTATCACCAAGACTCTGAAATCACACATTATCATTCCTGCTTTATTCTTTAAAAGCAAGTCACTAAGTCCAACTCACATTCATTAGGATCAACCCCTAGAAGGGAGCTGGGTCAAAAAATATGTAGGCATTCAAACACTACCCCCTTCCCCAACACACACACACACAATTACCCATGGTCTTCTCTTTGCCCTCCAGTTTCAGTGGGGACAATGAAGTTATCACTTTTCCTACCCAAGGGCTGTTGCTCTATTTGAGATTTTGATCTCCTCCCTGAATTTATAGAAATTCAGCCATTATTAATTATTCCTCCTTTATAGTCAATGTCTCCTCATCTTTATGCTTTCCCTCAGCATTTAAGCATTTTTGCTGTAGTAGCTTTACAACGTGACCCAAAATTCTCTGATAGTCTTCCCATTAAGAGATAGCAGCTATGTGCCCTTTTGCTTGACTCTTGGTAGGCTTGTGATTACTTTACACAATGGAAGTGAGGCAGTACAACTTCTGTAGGTGGGTATAAAAGCAGCTTCTTCCTAGTTCTCTTGAAATACCGCCTCTTGGGGAACCCTCCCTTCGTAGAACCCAGCCATCATGCTGCCAGAAAGCCCAAGCCACATGGAGAGGCCATGTGTAGGTGCTCCAGGTGACACTCACAGCTGAGCCCATTTTTCAAGTGACCCCACCAGATCCGCAAGTGAAGAAGCCTCCAGATGATCCCAGGTCCTAGCATTTCAAGTCATCCGCCAGCAATCTGAGTCTCCCCAGCTGAGACTCCAGGCATTGTGAAACAGACCAGATGCCCTGCTACGACTTGTCAAATTTTTTTTTTTTTTTTAATATATCTTTATTGATTTCAGAGAGAGGAAAGGAGAGGGAGAGAGAGAGATAGAAACATCAATGATGAGAGAGTCATTGATTGGCTGCAGCCCACAACCCGGGCATGTGCCCTGACCGGGAATCGAACCCTGATCGCCTGGATCCTAGGTTGATGCTTAACCACTGAGCCACGCCCGGCCGGGCGACTTGTCAAATTCTTGACCCTTGGGATCCATAATAAAATAGTTTTTGTTTTATGCCACTAAGATTGGGTTGGTTTGTTACACAGAAACAGTAACTGAAACATCCCCTTTACAACCAAATCTCTCAGAAGAGTTTATTCTTATCTCTATTTCTTTATCCCCCGCTTATTTAATCTGAATTTTGCTCCCTTCTTTGAGGCTTAATAATGGTCTCTGAAGTAAATGATCTCCAAGTTTCTAAACCTAATAGACATTTTTCTCTTGGACTGCTAAGAGACTTATTTAACACTATCGTCCAATTCTTCCTTCTTGAATACTCTCTTCTAGTTTCTGTAACACCACACTATCCCAGGTCTCTTTCTTTGTCTCTAGTCACTTCTCAGTCTTATTTCCAATTACACCTTCCTCTTTCCAGCCACTAGATGATGAAGTTGCTCAAGCTTGGTTCTAAGCCTGCTTTTCTTTTTGCTTTATATTCTCTCTATCCATATCCCATGTATACGACATTGATGACAACATTTTATCTCAAACAGTTTTATTAAGCTACAGGTCATAAGTTCAAGTGCCTTCTTTTTATTTTTCTTTCTTTTTTTAAAAATATTTTTTTATTGATTTTAGAGAGAGGAAAGGAGAGGGAGAAGAGAGAGAAACATCAATGATGAGAGTCACTGATCAGCCTCCTCCTGCATGCCCCTGACTGGGGATCAAGCCCACAACCCAGGCGTGTACCCTGACCAGAAATCGAACCCCAATCGTCTGGATCCTAGGTCAACGCTCAACTGCTGAGCCACGCCCGGCGGGGCTGTTTAGGTGCCTTCTTAACATTTTGTACCATTCAGGATTAGCTGAACAGAGACTGGCCTTGGCTGATTTAAGCAGAAATGAATTATTAAAATTTCACAGATCACAGGAAGAGCAGAGCACAGGGGTTAGAGCCTATGCTAAACAGGCAGAAACAATAGCCATGTCATACCACAGAACTGGCCTGGTGAGGATACCAACACTGCTCTCAGCAAACAGACACGGCAGCTGGCACCACTGACAGCACTAGCACTTGACAGTGAATGCTGTCACCACCAGCAGCACTGCCACTATGACACCTAAAGATACTATCTTGCTGCAACTGTAACCACTGCCAGAAAAAGACTCTTTGAGGTTCCTGCTTCTTGGTGTCATAGCTCCCTCTTCAAGGTCCCTGTTGGGTACATCTGATTATCAAATGTAGACCTTGACCATGGTCCTAACTGCAAGAGATTCTGGGGAAGCAAGTCACTGGCATTTCCAAGTTCTTTGCAGAAGGCAGATTCTACCTCCTACTCCAAATGTATAAATGAGTTTCAGAAGCTAGGACAGGAAAGGTGAGGAAAAAAATCTTCCATTATTTCCTCCTTGCAATAAAGAGTTTATCACTGATCTGATGTGCTCTCCAGGAACAAGTTTGTAGAACTTTTTCGTATTTTAAGTAACAAAGGCTAAAACAAAAGCTTTTGCCATAACAATGGCCAGGTCTTTCTGGGAGAATTCTCAATGCTGATGCTAGCAGAGTAACTTGAGGACATCCAACACTCCTGATACCTAGTGGTTTTCAAACATGTTGCCATTTACGTTTCTGGTTTTCTTTTTTTAATGTTTTTCTTTTCTTTGGTCGTTCCCCCCTCCCCCATTTTACCTTTCTGAATGTGAGGAAATTCAACTACATAGCAAAATACCCCTAGAGTAATACAGAAGTGATATTGAGATAGCTGTGAATATTTTATATCCTCATAGAGCAGTATGATTCTTAAAATACATAACTAATTTTTGATGAAACCAAAGGAATAAACTTTGACAGGACTATGTATGACACAGGACAGGAATCTATTAAAAAAAACCTACATGTTTAAAAATTTTCAGTCTTTTTTTCACTTTTACTACATCACAGTACTTTTCAGTACCTGACCCCAGCATAAGGAACTAGAAACTAATTTAGTTTATAGAATTAATATTTCTGTAATAACAGCGAAAGTTCAGTGATTTAATATTTTAGCAAATATATAACCTGTTTGTACTCTAAATATTAGGGAAATAAATACGTCAGAAGAAAAGCTTGATGTGCAATGAATTTTGTATTTGCAAACACAAAACCGACTATTTTTACAAGTTTTCTATTTTTTCTGAACTTAACCAAGAATTATTTTCTCTTATCTCAGAATGTCTGGGTTTTCCTCTTTGAATAAAATGCCTGCGATCTGTAGAGGTTTAGAAAAGGTTTTCTCCAACTAAAAGAAGGGCTTCAATAAGAGAAAAAATTCTGTGGAAATCGCTTACGGTTGACATTGCTAAACTTAAGTACAACAATGTCACATGTACTTATACAGTAATTGTGGACACGCCTAAGTCCCTCCCTCTTTCCTAAACCAAATTCCCCAGATCCTAGAAATCCAGCCCTTCTGCCCTCCGGAGGCGCCTTTCCCAACGTAAAATACAATTTTAAATTTCAGCTCCCGACTAAATATTGATTCCGTAGTCAACTGCTAGGGAATCTGGGCACCCCAGCGCCTCCGGAGGGTGCAGCGGGGTGTAGGCGAGGGCAGGGGGAGTGGGCGAAGCTGCTGGTTGGTGCCTGAAATCTGTGCGTTGCCCCTTTAATTGTGTCCTTAGCCCTCGGGCGTTTCTGTCCAACGCCCACGTCAGCAAATACCTTTTGTTTCTCTCACGTTGGGGCTACTTGTTTTAGGGCGCAAAGGAACGGCTTCGAAAGGGGGCATTTCCCTTGCGGAGGACCGCGAAGCTTCCTCCAGCCTGCGCGCGCGGCCCGCGGTAAGAGGCTGCGGGCGGGCGGCGGGCGGCGGGCGGGGCGTCGGGGCTGCCGCGACCCGCTCGCGAGCCTCGCTCCGGGCGGCCGCGCGGGCGGCGGCGGCGGGGTGCGGCCCGGGGCGCGGTGCCCCAGACTTCCGCGGCCGGGCGGGCGGCGGGCGGCGCAGAGGCGAGCGGGCGCCATTTGCAGCCCGGGGCGCAGCGGCCGCGGCGCGCCGGCTCCGAGGGACTGGAGACGGTCACAAAGGCGGCGCGGGCGGCGGGCGGCGGGCGGCGGGCGGCGGAGGACGCGGCCTCGGGGCGGTGGCCCGCGCGAGAGGCGGGCGGCGCCGGGGCGCACCGGCTCCTGGAACCCGCGCCCGCCCGCCCGGCCTCGCCGCCCCGCCTCGCCAGCCCATCCTGCGCGCCCGGGAGGGGCTGCGGGACAAAGGCCGCGCCGTCGCCCCCCGCGCCCGCCTCGCGCCCTCGCGGAGCGCCGCGTTCGCCTCCCTTCTCCGCCCGGCAGCGGCGCGGGTGAAGGCGGGAAGGCGCGCGGAGCCTCCTGGCGGCGGCGGGAAGGCGGCGCGGGGACGGTGCCGGGCGTGTCTGGAGCCGTCGGGCGCCGCGGACTCCCGGAGGTTCCGGGGCTCGCGCGCTCCGGCTGGTCGCTGAGTGACGGGCGGCCCTCCTCATGGGGCGCTGGGGGACCGGGGCTCCCCCGAGGCCCCGGGCACTTGCTACCCGGGAAGGTGGCATGCTGGGCAGTAGTCCGAGTTTTTTCCTACATCCTCCGTCCTTTGGTTGTTATGCCATGCGACAGATTCAGGCTTGGAAGCGAAGGCACCTAACAAATACTGAGCTAGGATTATTGTTTCATGACGGAACCACGCGTATGTGGATGCTGCTTTTGAAAGTGAGCGGTTTAGGCCCTTCCCTTTAAAAGGCGCTTATATATCGTTGATTGTGCCACTAGCCAGACTCCACATCTTTCAAAAAGTGGAGTTTTTAAAAAATGAGATAATTGACATACGGCATTGTAATAGTTGAAATTTATATAACAGGTGGTGTTTGGAAGCGGTAGATTGTTACTTCTATTCTTAAGAGACGTTTATATTTGCTGAACTTTATTTAGTAAGTTGAGTGCTTTCACCTATATGAGTTATTTCACTTTCACACAAAACCACCACCCAGTCAGGCCGATGGTTACTCCACTTTCCAGATAAGAAAATGAGTTACACGCGGAGTTTCACCTCTACGGCGGGAGGTGAACGATGGCAATCTCCCAGCGCCCTTGCCTCCTGTTCTTGTCTAGTTCCTTCTAAAGTCACCTCCACAGTCTTGGGAAAGCGAGTCAGTCACGTCACTCTCCAGTTCTAAAAACTGTAACCGATCCTTATCAGAAAAAAGTTCAAAATCCTCAGCGGAAGAATCAGGTGCCACATTTTCTCTTCTCTCTGTCTAATCTCGGAGCCTCAGGTATGGGTGGGTTTGTGGGACCCCAGGAGCGAGAGCCCTTCACTGATAACCAGGGATCTCATGCCTTTATTCCTGGGAAGCTACCTGGCCTCCCCAGCGGCAAATGGGAAGTGAGAGTCTAGCCTGCCACCCCTGGCCAGATGGGCGCTGGTGGGTTAGGGTGTGCCAGTAGGAGGCATCATGAGCACCTGGGCTCCTTTCTTGCTTCAGGCGCCAAGAAAGAGGGCACCCTGTCAGATCTTATCTCCTGGACTTGAAATCACCAGCCCTTCTGTTGATAATGACTTGGGGCCAGAAAAATACTTTGTTAGATAGGGTAACAATTCATTTTATATCATTTAAATTGTATTTTCCAGATATAGAATTTCCCTCTAATAGGCTTAACCCTTTCAGCGACATAATGATATGTGTATAATAAAAGATTTGATGTAAGTTTATTTGATTCCACGTGAGGGAAGTTTTTGTCACCTTTTTGCTCAGAATTGGTCAGTGGCTCCTCATTTTACTCAGATTAAAAGCCAAAGCCCCACCCTGATCAGTGTGGCTCAGTTGGTTGAGTGTCCTCTTGTGCACTGAAAGGTTGAGGGTTGGATTCTGGCTCAGGGCACATGCCCAGGTTTGGGGTTTGATCCCCAGTCAGGGTGTGTGCAGAGGCAACGGATCAGTGTTTCTTTCTCACATCATCGATGTCTCTCTCTGTCTCTTCCGCTCCTCCTCCCTCTCCCTTCTTCTCTCTCAAAAATCAATAAAAACAAAGAAAGAAAAAGTCAAAGCCTCCTAAATAGTCTACAAGGTTCTCCAAGAACTCCTACATGCCTCGCAATCTGCCCTTCCTTTTTCTAACTCCATTTCTCATTGCTCTCCCCAGGCCTCCTTGCCTGTTCTACCTCAGAGCCTTTGCACATGCTGTTCCATCTGCCTGGAACACTTTCCCCCAGATACCTACATGACTCTAACTTCTTTTGGACTTTACTTAAATGCCATTTTCTCAGTGAGACTTTCCCAACTATGGTTTTTAGTTTCTTAAATGTTTTTATACTTCTATATTCTTCCACGGTTAAAAGATGTTTATCCACCAGAGAATAAAATTACCATGTCAGTTAGCTTAGCGTCCTTATGACCCTGAGATTTTTGCTAAGGAGGCTAATGAGATTTGTTTTGGTGACTGATGGGATGCATTAAATTCTAGATTAATGACTATATATCGTAAAAGAGATGGTCTTCTAGCCCACAACCTTAATTCAAGTTACACTTATTACCTAAATTTTCAGATTACTCATAGAAATACATATATTTTCCTTCTATTCCAAAGACCTTTGAACTTGGTGGGAATCTTGAATTCTTTAATATTCTTAGGATTATTATAGATACTTAATTCTCACAGATATTTAAAATGTTTCCAGTTGAATTTTGGATGTCCCACATGAATTAGTATAACTTGCTGTTTTAACTTTTATTGTCGATCTACTGAAGTAAGAAAGTTTATATTACTGATTTTTCTGATTTAATCATACATTTTGAAAATAAACCTTTCTTGGTGACTTAAGACTACTATTATGGCTCTGATCTGTGTGGCTGAGTTGGTTGGAGTATTGCCCAGGGCCCTGAAGGGTTATGGGTTCAATTTCCTGTCAGGGCACTTACCCAGATTCATCCCCTGATGGGGTGTGTAAGGGAGGCAGCCAGTTGATATTTCTCTCTCATGTCTATGTTTCTTTCTCTTCCTCTCTCCCTCTCCCTTTCTCTCTCTCTAAATTCAATTTAAAAATATTCAAACAAACAAAAACATATCCTCGGGTGAGGATTGGGGAAAGGAAAAAAAAAGTACTATTATGAGTGCTAGTTATATTAATGCCTATAGATGTAAATGTTGTCAAGTTATAACTGACCCCAATTTATAGGACAATCCCTATTTTCTTTTTTAAAAAAAATTATTATTATTATTTTAATCCTCACCAGAGGATATTTTAACTGGAAGGTAAAATGTATTTGTTCATTCATTACATACTTCTTGAGCACCCACTCTGTGCTAGGCTATCCCAGGCCCTGGGAATACAAAGAGATGATGATATGTCAAAGGTCAGTTGTCTGTCACACTTCAATTACTATCAGTAAAAGAGTCAGAGACAGAGAGGAAGCGAGAGAGATGCTTTTAAACAAAGTTACAATACAGTGAAGAAAATACTCCTAGTAGCAGAGAACTATAAAACCAAGGAAGCAGCCCAGCCGGGTGTGGCTCAGCGGTTGAGCGTCAACCTAGGATCCAGGAGATCGGGGTTCAGTTCCCGGTCAGGGCACATGCCTGGGTTGCGGGCTCGATCAATGACTGTCTCATCATTGATGTTTCTATCTATCCCTCCCTCTTCTTTCCTCTCTCTGAAATCAATAAAGATATATTAAAATAATAATAATAGTAAAAAAAAGTAAAACCAAGGAAGCAAATGACTGTGTGCCTGGGAGTGTCCAGAAAAGTTTCCAAAAGGCAGTCAACAGTTGAGTTGGGTCTTAAAGGATGAGTAGAAGTTCATACATGAAAATGATGACCAAGGGCATCCTGGACAGAGAGCACCAAGGCCAAAGGCACAGACAGCTGTTAAACAACGTCACCTCTTAAAGCATGGTAAAAAGTTTGATATGGCTAGAGACTTAGGGCCTGTGAAAGAATAGCAGAAGCTAAAAAGAGAAAAATATGTAGGCGCCAGATCCTGACGTCCCTCTACTTTGTAGGTTTGGGGCACTTCTGAAGGATTTTAAGAAGAGCGATATGATTATAAGTCTACCAATGACTACCTTTGTGACTTAGTCAATTTTACTTGACTCTAAGCATGAGTTTCCTTTTTGTAAAATGAGGATCTTGACTATGAAGAGGCTCTGAGGAAGTCTATTAAGAGGATTAAATATGATAATAGCTCACATAAATAAGATTAATAGCAATAAGAATAAATGAAGACAAATAGCAATAACCACATGAAGATATGTTTAGCATCGTTAGGGAAATGCAAATCAAACACACAATAAGATACCACTTCATATCCACTAGGCTAGCTACAGTGAACACACACGTACACGCACACACACACACACGAAAGTAGCAAGTGGCCATGATATGGAGAAATCGGAACCTTCATATAGTGCTGGTGGGCATGTAAAACAGTGCAGCTGTTTTGGAAAACAGTCTGACAGTTCCTCAAATGAATAAACATAGAGCCACCACATGACCCCACAATTCCATTCCTAGGTATGTATCCAAGTGAAATGGAAATGTCCCTACAGAAACCTGTATACAGATGTTCATAGCAGCATTATTCATAATCGTTACAAGGTAGAAACAACCCAAATGTCCATCAAAGTGAGAATGACTAAACAAATGTGGTGTATTCGGACACCAGAACATTATTCAGCCATAAAAGGAATGAAGTACTGATACGTGCTAAAATGGCGATGAACCGTGAAAATACTATGCTAAGTGAAAGAAGCTAATCACAAAAGACCACTTACTGTATGATCCAAATCATATGAAAGTCCAGAATCGGAAAATCTGTAGAGACAGAGAGTAGATAAGTGATTGTCAAGGGTTGGGGAGAAAGGTGTGGGATGAGGACCATGATAGCTAAAGGGTACAGGATTTCCTTTTGAGGTGAGAAAATGTTCTAAAATTGACTGTGGTGACAGTTGTACTTATCTGTGAATATACTGAAAACCACCGAGTCATACACTTTAAATAGGTGAATTGTACGGTGTGCAAATTATATTTTAATAAAGCTGTTAAAAAAAAATTATGTGAGTCCACTCCTAGATATATAACTAAGATAACTGAAAATATACATCTACATAAAAACTTGTACATGAATATTCTTAAAGGTGTTATTCATAATAGCCAAAAAATAGTAGCAACCCAAATCTCCACCAACTAGTGAATGGATAAGCAAAATGTGGTATATCCATACAATAGAATATTATTAAGCCATTAAAAAGGAATCAAGTACTGATACATGCTGTAACATAAACCCTAAAAAGATGAAGCTAAGTGAAAGAAGTTAGTCACAAAAGACCGTATATTTTATTATTTCATTTATAAGAGATGTCCAGAATGGGCAAATTATACAGTCAGAGAGTAGATTAGTGGTTGTCAGGGGCTAGGGAGATGTGGAAATGAGAGGTGACTATTAATGGCATAGAGGAGGGGTCTACCCCATGACCAGCAACATGCCAGGCGAGGAGAGGTCAGGGGAGGGTCCAGATTGCATGACGAGCAATATGAAAGGTCAGGGGTATTAAACCACATGACCAAAAAATAGTTGGTGGGTAGCAGAGCCAGAATTTGCCCCTAGGCAGTCTGATTCCAGAGCCTATACCCCCAATACTGCTGCTCCCAGACAGACTGCTCATCCTTCTGCTTAAATTTTGAGGCAAATGATGTACTAATATGTCATCTGGGCCCAGTTTCAGAAAAACCACTCTAGTGTTTTAATTTGTTTACTAAAGGGAATTGAGTGCTTACAAAATCATTGGAAGGGCTGGAAGGAGTGGGCTCGAGGCTGGGCCTTCAGAAATTATTCCCAGATCCAGACTGCCAAACAGGCCTTCCAGGGGAGGGAACCACCACTGGCGCTGCAGAGTTCCAGATGGCATTGCTTGCTGCAATTCGAGTGTCAAGAAATTGCTATCCCGAAACTGCCTCTCAGCGTCCACCAACTAGTGACTGCTGTCTCCACCAAACTTGTCTCTTGACAGCCATGAAGCTCTGGACACTGGCGTGCTGATGCCCAGGAACCCAGTGTTTCCACAAATGTCTTTGCCAGCATTAACAGCCAAAATAGCAGAAAGATAGTTCCCCCCATTTCTGCCTTCCAAATCTCAGAGCAGAGCCTCTGAGAGATGGACCCTATTTCACATGGGGAAACTTAACTTAAAGAGGTTTGGGAATTGTATTTTTTAATTTTCCAGAAAGGAGTTAGGAAGGATACTGAGGGTTAACGCACAAATCTATTCTAATATCTGCTAGGGTAGAACTTGGTGGTTGTCCCTAAAAATGACATTTTGTTAGAGGGTAAAAACTGTTTAGGGTATAAACTAAGTTCAGAAATCAGTTCTCCTTAAAAGCCACAGAATTAACTTTTGCTTGTCATTACAAAGACCCAGTGCACTGGGCAGTTTCTACTAGTTAGTGTGCTCTTAAGTAGCACTGTAGAAATAGTGAAGCTAAAGTGATCAGAGTATGTACCCTTTGCTTAGTGCTGCCCTGGCTCAGTGGGGCTAGGAGATAGATGAGTTTTTTTGTTTTTTTTAAAAACATATCCTTATTGATTTCAGAGAGAGGAAAGGAGAGGGGGAGAGAGAGATAGAAACATCAATGATGAGAGAGTCATTGATCAGCTGCAGCCCGCAACCTGGGCATGTGCCCTGACCAGGAATCGAACCCTGATCGCCTGGATCCTAGGTCGATGCTTAACCGCTGAGCCACACCCGGCCGGGCTAGATGAGTTTTTAGTTTACCAGCACTAAGTGAGTAGACCAACAAGGAGTTGTTCTGAAAACTTATTAATTTGTTCCCCCAACTACAAAATCCTAGTTTATACCTCAGTTTGATCCTGCCATTTTAATGATGGGTGTTTCTTAAAATCCTTTTCATAGCCAATTCTCTTCCTTACTATACTTTAAATGTGCCACTTAAAAAGTGTCGATAACCCACTGTCAGAGGTGTGCTGTTTCCCACCTCTATCCCCTTTTCTGTCAGCTTACTTTTGTCCCTTTATTTAGATTTCTTTTGATTTCTCCCATTCTTTCCAGCTATAGAGACTGTGGGACTTTAAAAAAAAATAACCTTTGCCAGTCATAAAAAGGAGTCACATTGCATTTTATGGAATACTCAGATCATCTTGTTTATTTTCTCTATTGGTTGGTGCTCAAAAATTTTTTTAAATTTTTATTGAATTTATTTGGGTGACATTGGTTAATAAAGTTATATAGGTTTCAGGTGTACAGTGCTATAATACATCATCTGTGCATTGTATTGTGTGTTCACCACCCCAAGTCAAGTCTCCTTCCATCACCATTTATCCCCCCTTTACCCTCTTCTACCTCCCCCGCCCCCTTTCCCTCTGGTAATCACCATACTGCTGTCTGTGTCTGAGAGGCTTTTTTTCTTTGCTTAATCCCCTTACCTTTGTTACCTAGCCCCCTAAACCCCCTCCCCTCTGACAGCTGTCAGTCTGTATCTATGACTCTGTTTCTCTTTTGTTTGTTAGTTTATTTTGTTCATTGGATTCCACATAAGTGAAATTGTATGGTACTTGTCTTTCTTGGACGGGCTTATTTCACTTAGCCTAATACTCTCCAGGTCCATCCATGCTGTCGCAAAAGGTAAGATATCCTTTTTTATGGCTGAGTAGTATTCCTTTGTGTAAATGTACCACAGTTTTTTAATCTGCTTATCTACTGATGGGCACTGGGGCTGCTTCCAAATCTTGGCTATTGTAAATAACATTGCAGTGAACATAGGGGTGCATGTATTCTTTCGAATCAGTGTTTCGTATTTCTTCAGGTATATTCCCAGAAGTGGAATTGCTGGGTCATAAGGCAGTTCCATTTTTAATTTTTTGAGGTAATTCCATACTGTTTTTCATAGTAACCACACCGGCCTGCAGTCCCACCAGCAGTGCAGAAGGCTCTCTTTTCTCCATACCCTCGTCAGCACTTGTTGTTTGTTGATTTATTGATGATAACCATTCTGAAAGGTTGATATCTCATTGTGGTTTTAATTTGTATTTCTCTGGTAATTAGTCACATTGAGCATTTTTTCATATGTCTGTTGGCCATCTGTATGTCCTCTTTGGAGAAGTGTCTCTTCAGGTCCTTTTCCCATTTTTTAATTGAATTGTTTTTTTGGTGTTGAGTTTCATAAGTTTTTTATAAATTTTGGATATTAACCCCTTATCAGATGTATTATTGGCAAATATGTTTTCTCATTCAGGGGTTGTCTTTTCATTTTGTTGATGGTTTCCTTTGCTGGGCAAAAACTTTTTAGTTTGTATCAAACATTTTTTTTATAAATCTCTAGGTCAGCAGTGTTTTGAATGGTTTAAGTTGCCAGAATTCAGACCTCCTCATAAGTGGGTACCTGATACATATGTTTTCTTCTTTATACTTGCTTACATATTCTAAATGTTCTTTAAGTATATTATACTTTTATAATCACAAAAAATACATGTTATTTAAACAATGATTCTATTAATTTAGTCATAATTATTTTGGTGGGAATTCTTAGCTTGATTGGTTTAAAAAGCATCAAATTCATTTTCCCACTGCCTATGGACATAAAGCCTTAACACTCTTTACATTAACAAAATTCATGGTCAATGAAGAAAATAGTGGGATAGATTTTGTTGGTGGTGGTGGTGGTAATTTAAAAGGTTTGGAATATAGTAGAAACTGAAACTTTTTTATAGCAAGAGTTGTTGCAGCTGCTGTTACAAATTGTGGTATACTCTGGTACAACCCAGCAAATCAGATAAGAGTTATAAAAGATCTGGGTGACTGCAGTGGGGCTTTCTGAATATAGGTAGTAGTATTCTTTCCCCTATTTCTCTCTTAATACAGTTTTTAAGTAATGCTGACTTTTTCAAGTTGAATCTTGAATGCTATTCTTGCAAATCCTGTGGATGCCACTTGCAGAAAAAGGGTAATAGGACATATATTGCCGTCTTGGTATCTCATCTGCTGGCCTGCCTTAGACTAGCTATTGTCTTAAGAAGTTTATTTTATTGTCAAAGTTAAAAAGTATGTTTTCTTCAATTTGCCATAATACATTTTAATATTGGAGATCTCTTCTTGCAGATTTCAATATTAAGGTTCAGGAAATAATAAATAGATAGATAGATAGATAGATAGATAGATAGATAGATAGATAGATGATAGATAAATTTTCACTCAATAATCTGTGCCAGATTACCTGTTTTTACATGCTAAAAAATGATATCTGGTAAATGCTTCCGTATCACTTATTTAAATAAATATTATGTACCTTAGCTGATGTTTATGTCTCGTATTACAAAAATACATTATAAATAATTATTTTCTCTCTACAGGACAATCCTTCATACCCACTGTGTTTGCCTTGGAATCTTCCCTTTTTGTATTGCATTCAGTTGACTTAGCCAGGTTTCAAGAGCAGCATTTATAAATTTCCAGGTATGAAAAATTTAAATTCTTGATATTATATTTAAATACATAGGTAAAAAGTATAACTTTGCAGTTGTAGATTTTACCCATCAGAGAATGGATTTGTTGCTTGAAAATTCACTGTATAAAACATTCAACATTCGGATCTTCTTGACCAGGTCTCCCTGTTTGTCTTTTGCTAAATTTTTAATTCATTGCCTCTGTTGTGTCTTCCATTCCACCTTAATCAAAGACTCATATTACTTAGAACTGGAAATTATCTAGACCAATCCCCTCAGTTTGCAGAGAAAGAAATTAAGCCTAGAAAGGTAAAGTTACTTATCCATGGACATATAGCTAATCCAGTAATACAACTACTGTCAGCTCTCTGATCGCCCAGCACCCCCTTCCCACCTCCCCCACCTCAGTGGCGAAGGAGTATAGCTCAGTAGTTACAGGCTGTAGCTTTGGAGTCACTGTCTAAGTTAATACCCTTTTCTGTAAAATGCGGATAATAATACCACCCACCCAAGAAGTTGTGTGTGGGGATTAAAGGACACAGTGCATATTGCTGCTATTATTATTGCCTGTGGCCCTCTCATTTCTCACCGTATTGATCCCTTCATTGCTTCTTGAAGCTCCCCACCCTTGGCCAACATGTTACAGTGTTCTCCTGATTCTCCCTGCAGTGCTATCTATAACAGTGACTCTCTTCCCCATCCTGCTCCACAGTCACAGGCAATCCTCCAGGTTCTCATCTCAGCTGGTGTTTCCTCTGAGCCCCTTCATCTCTATTTGCAAGTATCTCCCGACATCTGTGTCTTCAGGTCTCACTTACCCACCCGCTGAACTTCAGATCAGCATTTTCAGTGGCCCTCTGGCCATCTTTACCTGATTTCCCATTCTCAAACACAGTGTACTTAAAACCAAGGTCATTGCTGCTAAACCAGTTTTTCCTCCTGACTTTATAATTTCTGTTACTGATATTACTAAACACTTAGGCTCTAGAAATCACTGTATCTCTCTAGCCTTCCACAGCCAGTCACCCGTTAAGACCCATGGATTTATTTCCCATTCAAGTCTTTTGCATCTTCTCCTTCCTTTCCATTCCCGCCACCATCACCAGGTTCAGACCATGAACCAGACTGACAGTTGCAATAGAGTAGCTGTTTTGTAACCTGGAGGTAGCTTGGTTGGTATTTTCTTTCTCTGTCTCTCTTTCCCAAGAAATCCAACCTCTTGACTTTTTTTTTTTTTGAGAATTTTTATGAGTTTATTTGAACCAAACAGATGATATATGCTAGGGAGCAAGATCTCGGATACTCCCTAACCTCTTGACTTTTCACAGTGGAATGTCAATTTGTCACTTGTTTGTGTAGCACATGAATAGATTTAACTAAAGACAGAGTATCATCATATCTTAATCTTCAGTTACAGCCTAGATCTGACTAAATGTGAGACTGATAATATTTTGCCCACTTGTTTTACAAACTTTAGAAAAATTTTACTTTTGAATATATTAAAATGATTCAAAACTGAAAAAATACTTAAAAGTATACAGTGTAAAGTTCGTCACCCATTCTTGTCTCCTGTCTCCCAGATGCCACCTCACCTCCAATTGGCAACCACTTTTTTGTTATCCTTCCAGAGTTTCTGTTTATTTCTTTGTTTATGGATATATATATATCCATTCTTACCTTTTTAAAAACATAACTATATATCATAGTCATCTTTCCATATAATTATCTCCTATGGATGGACATTTTTCTAATATTTTGCTGTCACAAACAGAGCCACAGTAACTAGTCATGTACATGTATCATTTGATCATGTACCAGTGTGTCTGCAGAGTAAATTCCCAGAAGTGACATGGGTTGGTTATAGAATATATGCATTCATAATGTTGAGAGCTATTTCCAAATTGCCCTCCATGCAGTCATACCAATTTATATTCTCACCACCAATGACTGAGAGTGCTTGCTTTCTCAGTTTTACCAATATTATCAAATTTTTGGATTTTTGCTAACTTGAGAGGGGGAAAATGATACTTCAGTGTGGCTTTAATTTGCATTTATATTTTTATGGCCCAGGTTGAACATCCTTTTGTATGATAAGGGACATTTGAATTTTTTTTTTCTTTGTGCTCTCCTTTGTCCTATTTTGTCTTAGGTTATTGTTCTTTTTCTTGCCAATTTCTTAGAAGGTTGGTGTTTTAATGGAGATTATTTCTTTGATAGAAGTTTTTGCCATTTTGTCATTTTTTGGCCTTTGCTTGTGCGTTGTTTTTTTTTTCCCATACAGAATTTTGTTTTATTGTTATATAATGAAATGTATTAATCTTTTATTTTATGGCTTCTTTTGTATTTTGAGTCATGGTTATAAAGGCCTTTTCCACTCTGAAAGTCTTCCTTATTTTCTCTTAGAACTTGTGTAGCTTTAATGTGCTCTCCCTCCCGGGAGCATGTCTGTGTCTTTCTTCCCTCTCAGGGATGCATCTCCTATGCTCTAAGGGTCCCCAGCAGACTTGCAACCAGGGGAGCAATGGGCAGCAGCAGCTCGTCCCTGGCTGACCCCCTGAACCTGTCTCCAAGGCCCCTTTTCTCTGACTATGCAGTGAGCTGATAGCAGACCTGCCTTGGTTAACTTCTGTCACTGTGACTTTTATTTCTCAGTGAGCCAAAGCAGCCCCGCCTAGGCTCATTTCTTTCCTCTAACATTTCTAGAGAGCCAAAGCAGCCCCGCCTAGTCTCTCTCCTGTTGTTTCTTCTCTCCTAAGCCCTTCCTCATTTCACTCTCCCCAACTTTAATAAACATAGTCTTTGATCCATATGGAATTTATCCTGGTATAAGGTGGGAGGTATAAATCCAGCTTTTTCTGGAAGGCTAAAAATTGTCACAATGCCATTTATTCTATTAAATTCTGGAAGGCTAAAAAAATTGTCACAATGCCTTTATTCTATTAAGTTGTTTTTCTTTTCACCACAAGTTCATCAAAGATTAAATTTGCACATTTATTGGCGTATATTTCTGGATTTTCTCATATATTCCACTGGTCTGTCTTTTTATCATGAGCAATATAGTTTTAATTATTGGTGAAGTATAATATAATCAAATATTTGTTGGTGCTTTTCTCTTGGTTCTTTTTCAGAATTTAAGTAACTCTTCTTGTTTATTTTTTCATAAAACTTTAGCAACTTGTGTTGATCTTAAAATGACTTGCTGGTATTTTTATTATGATCTGGTTATTGCCACCCCTATGGGTCAGGGACCACAAAATAAGGTCCTTTTGCCAAGTGTCACTCACACCAACAAAACAAAGCTATCTTCAGTAAAGCAAAGCAGAAAGTTTATTCCTTGACCAAGGAATGGAGATGCTTTAAAGATATCTTCTCCCCAATTTGAGGAAATTAGGAGAGTCTTAAAGGACTGGTGGGGGTAGGTGGCTTCAAGGGTGAGGATCCCCAAGGGAAGGATGGAGAGTTCTCTGAATTGTGGGGAGCATGCAGTTTCTAAATATGCATGGAACATGCCTGGCCATATATCGCATGTCTCATTTTAATGTTAAGTCTCCATCCCCAGTCTTAATTTTTAGTGAAGGAAAGTTTCTCAAAAGGTCTCTTGGGAAGGGGTTTGGGGTACCATCTTGGATCCTTCTTGTGCAAACCTGTTTCTTAGCTGTGATCCTTGGGTCTCTTATCTTCTCTCCTTGCTGGGAGGCTTAGTTTGCTCTGGAATTTCTGCCCTTTCCCGATGAGTTCGGCCTATTTTGTTACGGGGAATGCATTTGGAGTATGAGAGAATACAAGAAAGTCAATAGAAGTTTAAGGATTAACTAATAATGTGGTGGCACAATCCAGTGACAATGTTATATTATAAAATAACTTAGGAAGAGCCGACACCTTGATATGTTGAATCTTCCTTTTCAAAGGGTTTGGCTTTCTATAGTCTTCTTTTGTGTCCCTTACTTTTCTTCATATGAGTCATGTGCTTTTCTTCTTAAATGTATTCCAAGGTGTTTTATATTTTGATGTTACTGTAAATGGGAGTCATTTATTCCGTATTATCTCTTACCAAGTGTGTGGGGGAATTTTTTGTTTACATGCAAGTTATTGATTTCTAATATTAATTTTATAACCTCCTTCCCCCTGTAAATACTCTACTTGTTTCTGGAAATTTTGCAGTTGATTCTCTTGCATTTCCAGGTATACAATCATATTATCTGCAAATAATAATTTTACCTCCCACTTTCCAGTGGTCTTTTCTCTAATTCCTTTCTCAAGTCTAACTGCAGTAGCCAGTGCCTCCAGAACAGTGTAAATAATAGTGGTAGTAGTGGGAATCCTTGCTCTTTTGCTGACTTTACTGGAATGCTTCCATTAAGATGCAGATTTGGGACTTAAGTAGATATATTTTATCACCAATAAGCTTTTATTAAGAACAGATTATAGACCAGACTCTGTACCATACAATGGAGATTAAAAAAGAAAATGACTATGATTCTACCTGCCTTCAAAGAACTTAGGGGAAAAGACAAATAACAAAAATTATAGGTGTCACTGTAAGTTAAGTACAGGATACAATGGAGACAAAAATAAAACAGGTGAGAGCTTGTCAGCCTAAGCCTCGTGTCAAGATAAATTTCCAAAGAACAATGTACTCAAAGCATATTAGCTTAGTTTGCCATTGACATGTTTTCATTGAATTAATTATAGGATGACCTTGACTTTAGAGGCAATATATAGGGAAAGTCATTTAAAGAACCTTTGTTAGTTCAGTAAGGACACTGGTGAAGATACTTGTTGAATGCCACCAACATACCAAACATTAAACGAAGGCTGGGCGTACACATAGGCATGGTCTCTACTCATACAGGTACTACAGTGTAACAGAGAAATATGCATTAAAATAGGTAAATAAAATGCAATCAGCGATTGCCTGAACTACATGTATAAGGTACAACTGCTCATGGAAGAAATAGCAATTAATGTCGGCCCAAGGAAGTCAAGGAAAGTTTCTCAAGGGAGGCCCTGTTTGAGCTGACTCAGAAAGAGAAATAAGAGTTTCTCAGGTTGAAAAGGGTGGTTTTATTGTAGCACGGGAATAATATGTACAAAATCTTGGTGACATGAAGGGTATGAAGTGCCCAGGAACTGGCTGATAGCTTAAGAATGGCAGGGGAGGTAGGTGCTAGGAGATGAGCATGCAGAAATTGGCAGAAATTTGGTCCCAAAGGGTATTAAATCCATTCATAGAAAAATGGACTTTATCTGGTAGGCAGGAATGAGCTATTAAAGAATTTTTAACAGAACGATAACGTATTTCAGGGTAGATTGAAGGGAGAAAGACAAAAGGCAAGGAGACCAATTAGGAAGTTTATTGTATTAGTCCAGATATTCTCTCTGATGACATTTAATGTCCTCATATAAGAATTCTCATGACAAATTCCCCCTAGAAATTAGTGCCAGCAAAATGCTCTTTTCTACTGGGGAAATGATGTGAGCACTTTATAAATCGTTTGTTTTTCTCTTTGGTTTTTATTTTGTTTTGTGTTTTTGCCTTGAATTCTGGGACAAATAGTGCTCAAAGTAAATGTATAGAAACTATCTCATCTCCATTTAAAATTTCTAGATTGCATACATATTTTATTTAAAACTACTTTAACTCACTTTGAAAAAGATATATAATCATTTTGGAAAATATAAACAAATAGAAAGAAAAAATATATAAATTCCTGAAATTGTGCCACCCAGAGGTAACCACTGGTAACATTTTGGTATACGTCTTTCCAGTAGTTGTTTTCTCTCTCTCTCAAAATAAATAAGTCACTTATCTCTGTTTCATTAATGTTGGTTTCTGGAGATTTATCTTGTTTTTTGTTTGGAACATTTCCCCTTGTTTCTTCATTTTCCTTGTCTCTCTATGTTGGTTTTTGCACATTAGAGAAAACAGCCACCTCTCCCAGACTTGACAGACTGGCCTGGTGTAGATGAACCTTGTCAGTCAGCCTGGCCTGAACTCATGGCTGCTTCTCAAACCTTTGTGTTTGTCCAAGCTGTCACCTTTGTCCTTATGGCTCCCAGGAGATTAGGGTGTGCCATGACCCATCTGTGTCCCAAAGATGTGGGAAATGCCCACACAACGGTTCAGGCTCCTGGAAGACTACTATCTGCCCCTTCAGCTCCCCATGCAGGCTAATTGGAAGCCTGACCCTTCAGGCAGCAGCTGGGAAAGTCAGGACATTAATAGACTAGCCCCTATCAGGGAGAAACTGGGAGATGGGGGCTCTCGCGTGCTCCCTCTGCACTGAGCTGGGGGTTGGGAATGACCATGGGAAGTGCTTGTGTACCTGTTTAAAAACTGCTTTATTTACTGTGGTTCAGTGGGACGCATGAATGCTGAACCTGTTGGCTGTCAGAGCTAGGTGATTTGGGGGCCCACCCCTCAGGTATCAGCCTTAAAAGTTGGGGTGATATATATGTGTTCCAAACCCTTCATTTCTTAGGGAGAAACTGGAAATTAGGGGTTCTCTCTCCATTGTCAGGTGCTGTGCCAGGGGTGGGGCTATGGTAAAACTGCCCCAGCCTTGCTTACACATTTGGTTTGTGGGTGTTTTCTCAGTTGCCCAACTGGTAGGAGTCATTCAACTATTTCTGGATTTCTCTCAGGGGAAATTGATCCCTGTGTAGCTGTATATTTGATGTGTCCATGGGAGGAAAGTAAATAAGGAGCTTCCTATCCTGCCATCTTGGTGACATCCTCTGTGACTTATTTAGCTTAGGGTTGTAAAGAACTTTATTGTGTGTTCTTTGTTTGTTTTAAAATATGTCTTTATTGATTTTAGAGAGAGGAAGGGAGAGGGAGAGATAGAAACATCGATGATGTCAATTGAGTCATTAATTTGAGTTATTGATTGGCTGCCTTCTGCATGCCCCATACTGGGGATCCAGCTCGCAACCCAGGCATGTGCCCTGACTGGGAATTGAACCTCGATCTCCTGGATCATAGGTCCATGCTCAACCGCTGAACCACGCGAGTCGGGCGATAAAGTGCATTTCTTGTAGACCATATATTTGATTTTTTTCATCTAGCCTGATAATCATTTTAAATGGAGTTCAGACTTTTTGCATTTAATAAAATTAAATATATTTGGATTTAAGTATACCATCTTGCTATTTGTTTTCTATTTATGCCATCTGTTTTTTGTTCCTTCTCATTTCCTGACTTTTCTTTATCCTGTCTCAATAAAAAAGAATATTAATTTTTAGTATTCTATCTCATCTCCACTATTGGCTTATTAGTTTAATCTCTTTGTTTTGTATTTAGTGGTTGCTCTAGGGGGTTTTACAATATGCATTCTCCCTCATCGCAATATACATTTCACTTATTTCTCACATATATTATACCACTTCATATATAGCAGGGGTTGGCAAACTACAGCTTTCAGGCCAAATCTGGGTCATCACCTGCTTTGGTAAATAAAGTTTCATTGGGACACAACCATTGCTATTCATTTACATATTGTTTATGGCATATTTTGTGCTACAATGGCAGAGTTGAGTAGTTGCAACAGAGACCACTAGCCCACAACACCTAAAATATTAGCTATCTGGCGTTTTACAGAAAAAGTTTGCCAACCTTGATGTATAATGTAAGGACCTTCAAACAATATGCTTCTGTTTCACTTATTTTCTTCAAATAATTTTTCTGTCCTCTCCTTTCTGGAACTTCAGTTACAAACATATTAGGCCATGTTATATTGTTCCACATGTCACTAAGGCTCTGCTCATTTTGCTATATCTTCACATTCATGGATTATTCTTCTGCAGTTTATAATCAGTTATTAAGCTTATCTAAAAATTTTAAATTTCAGATACTGTATTTTTGCTTCTAGAAATTTTATTTGATTATTTTTTATATCTTCTATTTCTCAGTATGTTCATATATTTTTAAAATCTTTGAATATATATATGTATATATATATTCCCCCCAAAATGTATACATACACTTTGAATAATTATAAAGGCAGTGTTTATTAAAATACATTTCATTTTCATTTAATAGCTATAAAACGTTAAAGTTTGTTTATATTTTTTTGGGATACCCTCTATATATATAAAATAACTGTTTTTACATCCTTGTTTGCTAAGTCCAGCATCTCTTTCATTTTTGGGTTTGTTTCTATTGACTAATTTTTCTTCTGATTTTAGGGTGATTTTTCTCCTTTTTCACGTGTCTAGTAATTTTTGATGAAATGATGGACATTATAAATATATGTTTTTCAGTGTCTGAATTTTGTTGTCTTTTTTTTGAAGATTTGAATTTTGGTTTACTTGTTGGTTAAGTTGCTAGTGGATCAGTTTGATGATTTCGAGACTTGTTTTTGAGCTTTGGGGCAGTTCTAGAGTGATCATTACTGTTGAGTTAGATTAGTTTAATTACAAGTGCTCAAGGATTTATGTGCAAATGTACTCATTGAAGGATTATTTATAGTAGCAAAAATTGTAAAGTCATGGCCTACTACCATCTTTCAAATAAGGAGTTATTAGGTTTTAACTGGACATTACAGTAAGGGACTGAGTATTGATTTGGTGCTTCCGTAGCGATATTCCCAGGTGTCTTGTTTTGGCAGTTGTATGACATAACCATGAGTATATTCTGTCTGTGTTAACATAGTATCCCTAGTTTGTCTGTACTCTGGAGACATGGTCATATAAGGACTTAGCAAAATCTGGGCATTTGGCCACATAACGAGAATGTGAAGACCACAATCTCTAGCCAAGTGATACAGTCTTTTTTATACAATAATTTTTAAGAGGTTTGGGATGTTGAAGCCCAGTATTAGCTAGAGCCTGGATCACATTAAACATGGAAGAAATTTCATTATAGACATAACTCCTTATCACAGTTGTACAAGTGTTAAGGTTAAATTCACTATATGAGTACTAAACAGAAATATTACTTTGGATGTTAAAATGGATATTTTACAGTGGCTTGAGCCAGGGAAACACCTTCAAAAAACGAATCAGCTGTTAATTAGAGACTGATGGTAGACTTCTAACATCATGAAAGGTATTATAAAAGTTATTGTAGCCTGAGAAGAAATGACTCACAACTATAGGAGTGAACAAAGTTGAAAGAAATTTTGCCTGGAGGCATGCCAAAACTTTAGAGATTATGAAGGGAAAAAACTACAATATAACAACATTAAAAACTGTGTTTTAATGATATGATGGCTTTAATTACACTGATTCCATTAATATTCCTATTTATAAAAATGTGTTCTCTCTGCTAAATAGAGTGGGCTCTAGTTACAGCCTTGGAAAGTGTCATGAATTAGTCATAAATGATTCTTGGTCACTTACATTTAAGCAGAAAAAGAAATTTATTGGCTCACATAACTAAAAATCCAGAGGTAGTATTGGCTTTAGGCACAGCTGGATCTGGGAATTAAAATAATCTCATTAGGACTCTCTTTAAAACAGTTTTGTCTGGCTTTCTTTTGTGTTAGCATCATTCCTAGGTGGGCTTTCTCACTTGTTGAAGATACCTTTTTTTTTTTTTTTTTTTTAAATATATCTTTATTGATTTCAGAGAGAGGAAGGGAGAGGGAGAAAGAGAGATGGAAACATCAGTGATGAGAGAGTCATTGATTGGCTGCCTCCTGCACGCCCCTGACTGGGTATCGAGCCTGCAACCGGGCATGTGCCCTGACCGGGAATTGAACCCCGATCGTCTGGATCCTAGGTCGACGCTCAGCCGCTGAGCCACACCTGGCCGAGCGAAGATACCTTTTTATAGTTCTAGGCTTATAAGATGCTTAAGGCCTATGCTCTCATGTAGTGAGGCCATCATTCGTAGCTTCCATGACACACCCCAACATGAGACACACACTGACCAGTTTGGGTCGTGTGCCCATGGGGTTGAGGAGGCATCACCAATTTGTGGATAAACAGCATCACCAATTTGTAGAAGGCAATTCCCAAAAGAAAAAGAGGAATCCTAAACTGAAGAAGAGCAATAGATGCTGTGCAGGCAAAAGACAACAGAGGCCCAGCTATAATAATGGAAATGGAAGGAGGCTCATGTAAAAAGTACACTTGAAATATTATGGGTAAAATGACATGAGGCCTGTGATTTTATTTTTAAATATTCTGGGGGGAAACACGAACACAGATTGAAGACACAAAAATGGCAGAATTGATCAGTGTTCAAGTTGGGTAGTAAGTACATGAACATTCTTTGTATTATCTACTCTGCTTTGATGAGTGTTTAAATTTTTGCTTAAAAAATTAATGACAGAAACAAAGTACCAACAATAACAGCAGCAAAAAAAATGCAGTTTCTAATTGACTAAGGTTATTTACAAGAAGTAAAAGGTAAGAGAGATGCTGAGAGGGAAGATTATATGTCATTTATCCAGAATGTCAAGTCCCAGGATGATAGATCCTTTTCTTAAACAGCTGATTTATCTCTTCTTGGTGCTAGAAATGGTATCAGTCAGGGTCTACTCAGAAAAACAGAAGTCACTTGGTATTTCAAAGAGAGGGAATTTAATGTATGAAATTGGTTCCAAATGTTTTGGAAGGAATGGAACAGAAAAAGGGAAAAGAGGGGCCTGAGGGAGCCAGAAGAAGGATTCTAATCATAGATCAGAAGCTTCTGTGCCCCTGAGCTGGAGCCCACAAGTCTGTACAGGCTGCTGTGCAGTAGAAATTGCTGTCCCAGTTGTTGTGGATTTGCCAAGGAAGTGCCACTTCTATCAGAGATGGAAAGTCCAAAGGGTGGAAAGACTACTGCAGTCCAGACACACCAGCCCTGCTGCTGCTCCACCAACAGCCAGCAATTGCTGCATTTCCACTGCCCAAAGCAGGAAATTTCTTTTCCTTTTTCTGATCTCCTGTCAGTTCCTTCTATTGATAGAATCTAACAGGAAGCCAGCTGCAAGGAAGGAAGCCTGGGAAATAGCATTCGCAAAGTCATATCAGTAGCAAGTAGAATAGAGCATGGAGGGTGTTGAGCTGAGAGACAACAGGCAAATGACCAGCATAGTCCAACATTTTGGCTACTTGGCATCTACACACACCGCTCTTCCCATATTTAAAATGCTAAACAACAAGTTTATGAGTTTGAGTTATAATATGCAGCTTTTTTCATACAAAGACACCCTCACGCTCTCCCCAAAATGGGTGATGGTAATTCTTCTTTTAGGTCAGTGACAATCTAATTTAATGGAACTATGCAATGTTTACCTGGTGTAAGCATTACTGTCTTGGGAGCTAAGATCGCTGCAGGGACAGAAAGCAAAAATTAGAGGTAAAAGTGAAAGGAGGCACTACCACTTTCTTTTTTCTAGAAGTGAGTATTCTATGGAAAAAAATAGCATCATGTTATGGTGGTAGTTAAAAGCATATACCACATCCCTTTGGATAACACTCCAATCTCTCAGGGTACCGTCTGTCAGAATGGGGCCAGAATGGAATATTCAGTTGGCCATTCCGCCATTTTATCAGGCAACTGCTTGTGGGTGATAGAGTACGTGGCAAGCTTCATGGTTCTAGAGAAAGAGGTCAGCCGACAAACACAGAACAGGTCATCTTTTTTTTTTTTTTTAAATATATCTTTATTGATTTCAGAGAGAGGAAAGGAGAGTGAGAGAGAGAGAGAGAAACATCAATGATGAGAGAGTCACTGATCCCGCAACCCGGGCATGTGCCCTGACCGGGAATCGAACCCCGATCACCTGGATCCTAGGTCGATGCTCAACCACTGAGCCACGCCCGGCCGGGCAGAACAGGTCATCTTGCCCACCTGATTTCTGAGAGCCTCCTCAGCAGCTAATACCCTTTATTAAGCATTCACACAAGACACTAAAACCTCTTACCCTGTGCGCATTCCAAGAGGTATATCCATCCCCCTACCTTTTCTTCATATGCCCTTCGGTTACCAACGCTTCTCTCTTGTTCTTTCTAAACCCTTGAGCATTTGACCAACTTGTTAGCCACTGTCGGTGAATCAGGGTAAAATCCGTACTGCTGTGTCTGTCTCTTTTGGCCATGCCAAGTGGACAACCAGATGCCCAGTGGGGGTATTTCCCTCCCTATTGCCTTTCAGGGACACTCCTGATTGGAGCTGTGATGTTTCAGCCATCCAGTTCCAGCCGATACCAGCACATTGTGCAGAACCATCTCTACATGAGGCCTTAACTTTTTCTTCCTCAGGCAGCTAGCTGTAGGGAACTCACCATGAGGCCATATGTGTTTGCTGAGGAAGGCAGCAATGTACTAGGAGTAAGTGCTGTGGGAACTGTGCCACCCGCTCGTAAACTTATTGGTGGATTCAGGACCTGTCCAGTCTAATCTTGTATATAGCACTTCCTCTTGACGGTGGAGTGCTGCTGCACATGCCCAAATGTATACTTTGGTGGCTTAGTAACACTCATGATAGGCAACCCAGGCATGGCCACTTGGTGTCCCGTGGTCAGCATCAAGCTCTGAGAGAGCCTGGTAGCTCCAAAAGCTCTTCTTCAAAAGGAGAATAGCTGGAGGGGTGAGGTGAGGAATTTTTTGTGACAACTCAACTGGTCTGCAGTGTACAGGAGCTGGAATTCCAAATCAAGCTACCTGGCTCTAGTGTCTATGCTTATAACTATAAGCTGGTCTGTATCAACTTTTATCTCTGACCATTTTTAACATACAGTGTATTCTGAAACCTGTTATCCTTTGTGTCTTGGAGACTACCTTCTCTAAGAAGAAAGTGGTTTTCATGGAAAAAAGATAGAGATTTCTGATTGTAATTTTAGTTGACTCATCTTAGAAAAACAATGTGATTTTGTGCTTGGTAACCACGTGTCTTCTCTTTAGAATGGAGATCTCCTCTCATCAGTCTCAACTCTTGCAACAACTGAATGAGCAGCGCCGGCAAGACGTGTTTTGTGACTGCAGTATTCTAGTTGAAGGGAAGGTCTTCAAAGCACATCGAAATGTGTTATTTGCTAGTAGTGGCTACTTTAAAATGCTGCTTTCTCAGAATTCAAAGGAGACTAGCCAGCCGACCACAGCTACGTTTCAGGCTTTCTCCCCTGACACTTTTACAGTCATCCTGGACTTCGTCTATTCCGGCAAACTCTCTCTTACTGGTCAGAATGTCATAGAAGTGATGTCAGCTGCCAGCTTCCTTCAGATGACTGATGTCATTAGCGTATGTAAGACCTTTATTAAATCTTCATTAGACATTAGTGAGAAAGAAAAAGATCGCTATTTCAGTCTCTCCGATAAAGATGCCAATTCTAATGGTACAGAACGTTCCTCTTTTTATAGCGCTGGCTGGCAAGAAGGCAGCGGTTCTCCACATTCTCACCTGAGCCCAGATCAAGGAACAGGTGTAATAAGCGGGAAATCTTGGAATAAGTATAATTACCATTCAGTTTCCCAAAGGAATATTCAGCAACCCATGGCCAAGCATGAACAAAGGAAAGATTCCATTAAAAAGTCCAAACATCCGAGGTTGTCACAGCTTTCCGAAATTGCTCATTGTAAGTCAAGCAAGCGAGAGGCACGAACATCTGATTCTTCCAGCCACGTTTCCCAGTCTGAAGAGCAAGTACAGATTGATGCTGAAATGGACTCTACTCCTCTTGGCTGTCAGTACGGTCAAGGCTCTGATGTCACATCAAGAAGTTTTCCAGGTACCCTAAAAGAGATTCTGTCCCCTCGCTCAAGTTCCAGTCCTCCTGTATAAATCAAGCCCATCTCAACAGGCCCTTACTTTTAGGTGTTGTGGGCAGTTGAACCAAGTGGTTTTTTTAAAGTTATACTTCTCTAATAAAATTTATTTCATAAAATATAAATTTAAAAATTTTGATTAAAGTGATATTGAAGAAATTTAATGACAGTCAAAACCATAGAATTCTGAGGGACAAAATCCATGCTTTTCCAAACCTGTATCTGTGGGTGATTAGATTACTGGTAAATGTTGAAAGCTCTTTTCTAAATGGTTCAATCCCTAAGATAAATGCTTTCACTTTAATTTTTTTTAAAGTTTTTTTTTTAATCCTACCCAAGGATATTTTTTCCATTGCTTTTCAGAGAGAGTGGAAGTGGGGGGGCGGAGAGAGAGAAACATCAATGTGAGAGAGAGACATCAATTGGTTCCCTCCCACACTCGCCCCAACCAGGCCGGGATTGAGCCTGCATCCGAGGTACATGCTTTTGGCCGGAATCGAACCCGGGACCTTTCAGTCCTTGGGCTGACTCTCTACCATTGTAGAGGGTTGTAGAGGATGGGTGAGCCAAACCGGCCAGGGAGACAATCAAGTTTTAATAAGATTTCTTCTCCGTTTCTTCTACCTTTTCAAGATTGGACTCACCAACTTCTTCTGCATTCCTTTTGTTACTAGAATTGTTATTATGAACTTTCCAGTGATTTAATCAAACTGTCTCCTGACAGATGATCTGCCCAGGATGAGATTCAAGTGCCCATACTGCACACATGTGGTGAAGCGGAAAGCAGACCTAAAGCGCCACCTTCGTTGTCATACCGGAGAACGGCCCTATCCATGTCAAGCCTGCGGAAAAAGATTTAGCCGGCTAGACCACCTAAGTAGCCATTTTCGAACAGTATGTATTTGATTTTTCATCATTTTACTTCTTAAATACATACACTTATCTGCTTTAGGATGATCTAATTTATGATGGAAATATTTTCTCACAACTCTACCATATTAAAAGTTTTTCCAACTTAATGTATTTACTTTGCACATAATGCATAATTCAATATATATGTATTTTTTTATTCTTTGAAACCTTGAAGTCAGAGACATTCTTTTGAGTATCCATTTTAGTGTATTTAAAATGTAACAGGTTTTTATATACCGATCTTTTTGGAGCCAAAGACAATATAAACTAAAAATGTTTTAAATGTCTGGGTCAGAATCATTGCTTCAGATACTCAGCATCTACTGGTGACTCTTGGATCCTTATCTGGTAGAATCTCTAGTTTCAGCTGCCAGACCTCTCCGTATGACACCCCCTTTCTAGTGTCGCTCTAGTTTCTCTATAGTCTCCTCAGGGAAGGCAGCAAGGTGGGTAGCAGAGCCATTTCCAGTCAGGCACTGGACTGTCAGCAGTCAGAAAAATCTCAGGGAATTTGCTGGTCAATGCCCTAGTGGTTTACTAATGTAGTAATATTGGAATATTATTCTGCAACAAGAAGATCATAAATGTGCTCTTACCTGTGAAAGAGCAATATTCCTGTGAATATTCATCTTGCAACAAGAAGTTTTTCCAAAATCTGTTCTATTACGTGTACTACAATTCCATTGATAAGAGATCTTTTTACTTTTAAAGGACACTCGGTCCCTTAAAGTAATTTCTTCATGCATTGCTTTATAGTTATTTACTCAAGAAATATAACTGAGTACGTACTATGTGCCAGACCCTTTTCTAAGTGCTAGTTATATAGCAGTGAGCAAAACAAAATGTTTGCCTTTATTAGTATCGTGAAGATAACCCCCGAATTAAGATATGTAATATCACTAGAATAGTACATGGCATATATTAAGTGTTTGCAATTGTTATTATTCTGAAAAGGTGTCTTGTATTACCTCACATTATCAAAATACTATTGGATTAAGGGATATGTGAAATTGTAAGTATGTAATGTTAATCCTAAAAACATAGTACTAGCTGGTTTGGCTCAGTGGTTAGAGCGTCAGCCTGTAGACCGAAGCATCCCAGTTCAATTCCGGCAAAGGACACGTACCTCGGTTTCCGGCTTGCCCCGGTCAGGGTCTGTGCGGGAGGCAGCCAGTAGATGTGTTTTTCTCACATTGATGTTTCTCTCTCTCTCTTCCACTCTCTGAAAAAACAAAGGAAAAAAAATCCTCAGGTGGGGATTAAAAACAAAAAAACAACAAAAAACATTATAGCCATTATTTAGAGAAAACCGATGTGTAATATTTCTGTGACATCAATTTATCACCAAAACCTGTATCTTTTTCTAATAACTAGATGTTAATTTAATATTAATGCTTAGCTTTGAACATCTTAAGTTTATGAACTGCTACCTAGAATAACAAATTGTCCTGCTTTTTAAAAATCCTGTTTTATCGCTATTTCAATCTCCACACAGATTCACCAGGCATGCAAACTGATCTGCAGAAAATGCAAACGCCACGTGACTGATCTAACAGGTCAAGTGGTCCAGGAAGGAACCCGGCGCTACAGACTCTGTAACGAGTGCCTTGCTGAAGTTGGCATAGACAGCCTCCCCATGGACCTGGAAGCTGAACAGCGTCTTATGTCCCCATCAGATGGAGATAAGGATCCCAGATGGCACTTGGGTGAAGATGAGAATAGATCGTATGTGGAGATTGTTGAGGATGGGTCTGCTGATCTGGTCATACAACAGGTTGACGACAGTGAAGAAGAAGAAGAAAAGGAAGTGAAGCCCAGCATCAGGTAGCTGAACGCGAACCAACAGAGCCCGCGTGTCTGCAGCTGGCACTGACTTCCTGTGTCTGTCTCTCTCTTTTCCATGGTCAGAGGCTGGTTAACGAATTGTCAGACTGACTTGAAGGAAATGACCTGGTACAACTTGCATGCTTTCTGAACAGGCCCTTGTATCCATTCTGAACTTTGTTGCCCTAAAATATGTTGCTGCACTGGAAAGAAAGACCTAGCTTGAGTTGGCAGGATAGGTGAACGATTAATCCTCTTACTTTCATTACAGAGATGCCTTTTTTCTTTTAATATTGGAAGATCTACTTAGCAAACCCTTTTCAAAGAAAATATTTTAAATAAATTTACCACAACCAAACTTTATGTAACATAATTTCAAGGTGTTTCAAAATCACATAAACTATCAATATTGAATTTTCACAGGGAACTAGGTAAGAGCACATTTAGGAGTCAGGTACCCAACCTGTCTGAATTAATGTCATTCTAGTAACTTAAGGTCCACACCAACCTATCATTCCGGTATCCTAAATGTTTTAGGATTATGGCAGAAGACAAATCTAAAATGTTTGAAATCATTCATATTTGAACTTTTTGTCATTAAGTTAAAAAATTACTCATATAGTTAGTAGTGTAAGAAAAGCAAAAACAGTACATGAAGTAGAGGCTGACCAGAGATTAATATACAGGTACCATTTTCTTGAAGCGGGAAACTAATACTGCCTAAAAGTCAAGGTAGTTTGTGACGAACTGTCACTATAGTACTCCTCTCTAAAGAAAAAAAACACTGAAGGAAACTGGAGGTTCTTACTAGTTCTTAAGAGCAGTTTCTAACATTTACTGCTTGTCTGTTACTTATAAAGCGCTCTCCCACACCCTTTCTCACCTAATTAGAAAGATAAATATTATTGTCTCTGATTTACAAATGAGGAAGGGACTAGTGATTGTACAGGTTTTGATTTTTTGTTAATATATCTTTATTGATTTCAGGGAGAGGAAAGGAGAGGGAGAGAAACATCAATGATGAGAGTCATTGATCGGCTGCCTCCTGCATGCCCCTGACTGGGGATCGAGCCCGCAACCTGGGCATGTGTCCTGACCGGGAATCGAACCCCGATTGCTTGGATCCTAGGTCAGTGCTCAACCGCTGAGCCATGCCCAGCCTGGCCAGGTTTTGATTTTAAACAGTCCTCTTTCAACCTTGACTCCTCCTCATGTCCCCTGAAATGGTGAAGAATTGAAGCTGTACTTCACCAGTCTGCAGTAATTATAAAAGAAGCCTATCAGAATTAGAAAGTATGAAAAAAAGAGGAATTTAATCATCTTCAACAACATGTAATATTTTGAACTAGTTATTCAAAATAGTGCTAAGTAATATCCCTACAGTGTCTATTGACATGTTTTTATGTCATTATTTATATGTAAATTTTATATATAAAACTATCTGAACAAGTTATCTTAAAAACTTTAAGCATTTTTGCTTATCTTCTATATGTAATTTTTCAGAACAAACTTTTCCTCTTGGGATACAGTTAAGTTTAAACTCTTCTGCTGTATGAGTTATGGAATATTCCAAAATTACAGTGAAATTGAAGAAGCATTATTTTCGTTCTAAAGATAAAATCTATATACCAGAAGTAAAGAACTGACCTCCATCAAAGTCTCTGCAGGTTATCACAGTAAAGCTTGATATAATTCAATTTTGATAGAGGCACCATGTATTATACTGTATCTTTATTTTTTAAAAATCCTTATCCAAGGACATGCTTAGAGAGAAGGGGGAGAGAGAGAGAGAAAGAGAAAGATTGATGTGAGAGAAACATCAATCGCCTTTCATACTTGGCCTGACTGGGGAAGGAACCTGAAACCCAGATACGTGCCCTGACCAGGAACTGAACTGGCCAACCTTTCGGTGCACAGGACAATACTCAACCAACCAAGCCACTCCAGCCGAACTATTATACTATATTTTTTAAATACAGCCTGACATACCTCAAGATACTTTTTATGTTATTATTGTCTTATTTGATTGTCCTTGATACCAATTTGTGGACTAAAATCGTTAATTTCTAAAAAAAATTTATACGTAGATGAATAACCAGTTTGTTTTTATGGTACTTAATTCTGGGACTTTTTCAAGATTCCTCTGATGGTAAATTTCCAGTTGCTTCAAGACTGGATAGTGTGCACTGAGTTCATTGCTTTTCCACCGTGACTGTTCCTGAATCAGGAGTCTTAACAATTAAGTTGTATCCCAATGAGGATGGGAACAGTTGTCACTCTCTAGTCTAGATGATGGTAACATCTTTGAAAATTATAATCTGACTTTTAGTGGTTGGAGCCAAAAGGAAAAATTTCTGATTTGAGCTTTATTTGTAGAAATGAAGTAGTGCTTGCATGTGTGTACTCTGACACACTTTTTATAATCTAAATGTCCTTTTATTCTATTGTCTTCTGCATGCAAACTTTCCATATAGCAGCATGAATGTCAGCAAAGGCCACTGAACAGTGCCACCAGCACTTGAAGAGCCTTATCAGAAATAGCGCTTTCTCACAATTGTTTATAACAAGCATCAAGCAGTCTCCACAGAACAGCTACCAAGCTCACCAAGTTCAGGACGTGTTTGCAAGTTGTAAATAATACTCGTCATATCATGTGTTTCTGAGACCAGTTCTTTTCTAGAGTGAAACTATTAATGGTTTCTGAGAAAACAAAATTGACTTTTAAATGTGGGAACATGTTACATAGGGGTATAATTTGTTAATACAAGCTTTATTTATGTCAAGGATTTTTTTTTTAAACATTTGGAAAATGGAATTGGTTAGACCAGTTTGCTCTTGCAGGAGTGCTGTTTATCAGCTTCTGAACATCCTTCCAACTCTATGGTCCTGAAGAGTGTCTTGTTGATGGGATGAAGTTTTGCAAAAATAAAGCACTCCTGCAGTTGTGCCTAGTGTCTGGAGGAAGTGAAATAGAGTAGGTCAGTGGTTTAAAAGATTCTTTTTAACCCAAGAAAACCCTTTTTTTCCAATGAATTGTTTCATAGAGAAGCCCAACATTTAAGGAAGAAACTAAAATCACAGTGCTCTGGTTAAAGCCCCCTACAAGCCTTTCCCGACACCTTGGCAGAGCTCAGGAGTATAGCATTGAAAACCTCAGAACTAAACTTTTTGACTTCTCTTTAAGCATTAGTCTCACTTTATTACTCCTGTTACTCGCTGCACTTATAAGCCGGTAACCATGCGGTCTCTTAGAGCAGCAAATCATCCTTATTATACTGTGTTCCTTCTGTATTTATATCTTAAGATTATAACAACACATTTTTCAATGTTATGTTTTTGAGTAATAAAATCAAAACATAGTTATTTCTTTTGGGGGGGCCAAGTTACTGCTTAATTGATTTAAAAAGTTTCTTTATTCAATTACTTATGAGCTCAGAACTCAATTCATTAAAGTTATTTCACCAAGTCGTGCTAAGATATATTGAAATTTCCACTCATTGTTTATATATATTTTTTTGAGTGCTAAAATTAATACTATGGAAAAATCACTAAAAGCAGTACAGCATAAGATGTGTTTAGTTGGGATGGGTGATAATAATAGGTACTGAAGGACCAAAACTTAGATTTTAAATGCAAAGTTCTACATTATTTTATATTAGCGTGAATCAGTATTACTATTTATCATTTATATAGCATTTTATATTTGCAAAGTATTTAAAAATTTTTGTTATTCTTTACATATCTATGAAATAGGACAGTTATCCCACATGAAAGGTAAAGAAATCGAGGGACAGACCTAAGACAACCCAGTGAAACACAGGCAAAAATAGGAATTAGAAAGATCCAATATTTTGAATCCTGGAATATCAGCTTAATTCACTGAGGTGTGTTGTGTATTACTCTATTTTATAAGATGTCTTTATACAAGTAATAGTCAATTGTTTTAAAGCTGACATTGTATGTGGATAAATCCTATACAGAATAAATATTATGTAAAGTATGTGAGTTTTTAAAAAATGTTTATTTCTTGATTTTTGGGGGAAGAGAAATATCTATTTGTTGTTCCACTTTTTAATGCATTAATTGGTTGATTCTTGTATGTGCCGATTGGGGATCAAATCCCCAACTGTGGTATATCAGGATGACGCTCCAACCAACTGAGCCAAGACAGTTACAAGAATTTTAATGATAAAATTCAGGTTATCATAGAAATAGCACTGTTTAGCCAGCTTCTTTATGTCTTGTGAAGTATAATTAATATTTTATTTTGATACTGAAGTTTCTTAACTATTCATACTAGTGGAGCCACAAATATATTAAGAAAAATGGAATCCACAAAGGATCTGTAAACTTCATTTTCTAATATGTCAGTTTTCTCCCTACAGAACTTGTAATTAATGCCAAGAAGTCAAATATATTAATAAGCAATAAACCACACATAAAAGAAACAAAGGAATTCTTAACTTTTAAAGGCAAAATATTTTGAAAGGTGCTTATTTAAATAGTATGATAAACACTTTTCCCTATCCCTTTTTGTTTTCCCACATCAGCAAAATCATTGGATATTTTATCGCCTTTTAAATTTTATTTGTTCTATCCCCTTTAGAAAGGAAACCAGAGACCAGGGTAATGCTAGTCACCTCTTTACCTCTGGGATTGATTAGATCACTTGAAAACATTATTACATTGAATACAGCTTGTAAAATACATCTAAGAATTTATTAAACTTTGCTTTGTTCTTTCAGATTTCTAGATACAGAAATCCATTATATAGTTTTAGGTAATTTTTATAAGAACTTACTTGAGCCAAAACTGATGACATATGTCAGGGAGCAAGATCTCAGATGCTCCCCTATTTGATATTATCTATAACTACTTAATTCCTTTATTAAAGAGTAACTTTTTTTTTTTTTTTTTTAAGAGTATTGGTTTTAGAGAGGAAGGGGGGAGAGAGAGAGACATCAATCTGTTGCCTCCTGTAAATCCTCAATGGTGACCACACTGGCCAGGGCCAAATAATTTTTTTAAATATGTTTTTATTGATTTCATAGGGAGGGAGGGAGAGAGAAAAATATCAATGATGAGAGAGTCATTGATCGGCTGCTTCCTGCAAACCCCTTACTGGGGATCAAGCCTGCAACCCAGGCACATGCATTTATGACGACTTTGGGAACTTCTATCGCATACAAGGCAGAGGAATGAAATGACATCCTGTAGGAACTTTACATTCCAGGTACAGAATTACATGTGGCCAATAATGATGTGAGGTAGAAACTGTTAGGTGCCAGAGGTACATCCACTTATTTTTTAACAAATATATTAGTATCTACTATTTGCAACCTCTTCCAACTACCCAGCGAGAGTATCATATTTATTTAGTTTTTCCATAAAAACAAAAATGCTCCTTAATACCAACATGCTGACACATATATTTTTAAACTAACACATTTTTAAAGTTGTAATAAGTTATATATTTATTATATAAAGAAACATAATTTGTATTGCATAATTACATCTGACTTTTTTTACTGAACCCCATTATATAGCACTGGTGGCAAGAGAAATGGCTGTGCTTTTTCTTCCAGTCAAGTTTGCACCCTGCTTGGCTTTATGCATCCCAAGAAGTCTTGCTTTAGGTGTGGCCCTCATGGTATCCCCTTGTTCATTTTCACAATCAACCTCCCAAGTGGCCCATGATGTGCAAAGGGGTCCATGAAAAAAAGAGCCCCATCTCAGTCCAGAAATTCATCATAACAAAAGTAGACTCCAGACATTTTTTTGCTTGGAGGGCCATAATCCAAATTTGCAAAATGTGCCTAAGATTAAAGAAGTTTAAGCAGCACTACCCCAATGATCCTACTAGATATTAATTTGAAGAGCTTCAGGATCTTTGTCTAGCCTTTCTTGGCCCTACTCTGTTAATACCCAGGGAAAATAATGCAGTTCTCAGAGAGAACTTGGACAGCTCACAATCTCTTCCTCTTAGGTCAAGTTCAGCCTCCTATTATGATATCTGGCACCACCCAGTGGCAATCTTTTCTAATGTCCATGTGAATAAATAGCAACTTTGCAAAACTCTGGTATCATGGGAATGAATATTAATGAAGAAAATAGAATAATGTTGCATATCAAACCAACACAGTTTCATTTTTTAGAAGTTATCTACTTTGAAAAGTTAAGATCATTTTAAAGTTGTTTTACTGGCTTACTGTCTTCTTAGAAATGAAGAGCTTAGATAGTTTTTAAAAACCAAAGAAACTTTTAAAAAAATTCTCCCATTCTCTAACTGTATAAATATACTGGTTTTAATATAAAATTATATGATAGAAGGGCCCATTTGTAAGGGCATTACATTTTTCTTATGGGAAAACAAGAAAGTGTCAATATATCAGTGCTTTAAAAAAAGTGAGAAAATCAGGGCTCTTTCTAGAGAAGTCCTCCTGTTGTTCAATTATAATTATTTCTTCTAGGACAACTAACTGGAATACAGGATGGCTCTGTCCCACAGCAATCTAAAATACAACCTCTCTTAATATACACATAGAAAATATATGTCTTAACCAATCTGGAGGGAAAGCAAAATCCTGATAGTAAGATTTCTCAAATTATCATTTTCTCCCCCAAACTGGATTCGATAACAGCGTGGCAGCCTCAGAGTCTCTCAGGCTGCTGCTTACATCAATGATCCCTTTTGGGACCAGGCTGGAGGGCTGGCATTGGAAGGGTGTGAGGCACCTGCTGCCACAGCAGGAAATTAATAAACAAGGAACCATACTTGCTACATGAAGAATTCTTTAACGTTTGAGTATCTGGTTAATACAGATCAAGACTATGCCTTGATTTTCCATTCTTGAAAGTCACACTTAAAGTAAAAAATTTCTGTCCTGCAAATCATCATGTATCATCGGATACTGTAGAATTTATATCATGGTATCTTCTCAAAAGGAAGAGAAAAACAGTTCTTCATAGGAGCATTTTTTTTTTATCTTAAATGTCAATGATCACAAAAACTTCTGGCTTCTCTTCAGTATAGACCTGCATTGCTGAGTATGTTATCGCCTTGACTTCAGTTCCCTAAAATTGGGATTAGAGAAAAAACAAATAGGAAACAAAGGACATAGAAATCAGAATCATCAACTCCAGCAACAATTAGCAGAAAGAAAAAATTTTATTATTCTGAAAAACTAAAAACTTACATAAAACAATCAGTTATCAAATTGGTATATTATACATTGATCCAATAAAAACAAGCACACAGTAGATAGAACACTGAAGTGGAGCTAGGAGGTGGAACTCTAATCCTGGCTTTGTTTCCACCTGGATATGGAAGCTGTCGGACCTTTCCGGGTATCAGCTTTTTCATTTATCAAATGGATTGAATCAACACTAAGCTTTCCTACTGTTTGCTCAGGGCTCCCTCTCAAGTCTAACCTGGGCCCTAGGAACTCAGCCTATTCTCATCTCCTCAGCTGCCAATGCTCACTTTACCTCGTAGGGTTCTTCTCTCTCCACATGCTTCTGATACATGACAACACCCCACCCAAGTTTAGAGGCACAGGATTTGATGTTCTCTTACTTCCTTCTACAATAAATCTTTTTTAAAAATGTGGATTTTTTTGTTGTTAATCCTCACCTGAGGATATTTTTTCCATTGCTTTTCAGAGAGAGAGGAAGGAGAGAGAGAGAGGGTGAGAGAGAGAAACATTGATGTGAGAGAGACACATCAATTGGTTGACTCCGGCAGGCACTGGGCTGGGATCAAGTCTGCAACCTGGGTACATATCCTTGACCAGGAATCAAATCCATGACCCTTCAGTGCACAGACCAACACTCTAACCACTGGGCTAATGTGGAATATTTTTAAAATATATATTTAAAATATTATTACTGATTGATTTTAGAGAGAGAGAAACGTCAATTTGTTGTTCCACTCATTTATGCATTCATTGGTTGATTCTTTTATGTGCCCTGACCAGGAACCTGCAACCTTGGCTTATCAGGACAAAGCTCTAACCAACTGAGTTCCTGGCCAGGGTCTTCTACCATAAATCTGTGCACCACAAAATGTATCAGGGAATAGGTGACTGGCATTTGCTAGCTTTATGGAACCAAAGAAATTTGAAGATTTCAGATGGGTTTGAATGGCACCCACGCCTCTGCTTTTCCACCCTCTGCCATAAACCCCTGGGGAAACAACAACCTCAATCAAACTCAACATTCTGCCTGTGGCAGCACACACCATGCTACCTGGCATCACCTTAAAAGTCTGTCCACAGTTCTCAAGAGGGTACTCAGACTGACCAGTAATCCTCCATTTACCATTAAATTCACTTTCTTACTCTGAGGCAACTGAAATTTCACATCTTCACGTATAGCCTCCCCACTTCATTCTCATTCTCTCTCAATTGTGCTTTCTAGAAAAAACAAGAGCAATCAATAAGAACTGACTCATCTTCCTGCCATCGAACCTACTATTCTACTGTATCTGTGCTCCCATCAGCCTTTCCTCCTGTTACAATAGCCAGTCCCTGCTCCTATCAGAAGGCTAACTTCACTTCAACACCCTATCCCACACTCCCCTACTCCCTGCCCTTACCAACTTAAGGTCTTTGCTCTGAAATCATTCTGTCCCTCTCCAGTATGATCAATTTTCCCCAATATACTAGGTCATTTTCACTTAGCACACAATGGTGCTACAAAACCTCCTAGTTAATACAAGGCAAGGCACAGAGCTTTCTTACTAGCTACACCCCCGTCTAGCTATTACTGTTCAATCCTTGTTCCCCTTTTCTGCAATCTCTTCAAAAGAACTTTCTCAATATACTGCCTCCCACTTTCCCACCTCTCATTCCTTCTTTGACTCACCCCAAATACTTACACACATTATTCCACTGATTAGTTAATTCATGGTCAATTCAGAATCCTTACTTTACTCAACCTGTGAGCAGCCTCAAGAGCATTAGCTATCTGGTTTCCAGGGCAGCCCTCTTTTCTTGTTCCCTCTCACTAGGCTCTCCTTCTTTTCTGCTCTTCCAAACTTAGTACCATGGGGCTCAGTCCTCTCTCCTACTCTCTCCCTTAGCTACCCTTCCTCCTGGGTAATTTTATCTAGTCCTATGGTTATAAATACCATCTTTTCAGTGATGACTTCTAAATCTGTATTTCCAGACACACCTATCTCCTGAAAAAGCCATTCTATAAACAAAGCCTATTATCTGGTATCTCCATTTGGATGTCTAATAAACATCTCAATTATAACATATTCCAAAAAAATCCACTGTGTCACTATGTTTGTATTATAAATATGTTGTTTTCAATTTGCACATCCCTTCTACTAGTTTCTCTGTTTTATGCTTCTCTCTCCTGAGGATCCTGCACCGGGCTTCATTTCATTATATAATGGTTGAATTAATGATACTAGGATTTCCCAGTCACCTCCAACTAATTTAGGTCTCCTTGACCTAACGACAAGGGTCAGCAAACAACAAACCGCAGGCCAAATGCAGCCTGCCACCTGTTTTTGTACAGACAGTCCCATGAACTAAGAATGGTTTTTACATTTCTAACTATTGAAAAAACAAAACAAAAGCAATATTTCATGACATTTGAAAATATGAAATTCACATTTCAATGACCATGAAGTTTTACTGGAACACAGCCATATTCATTCACTTATGTTTTGTTCATGCTGCTGCAATGTTACAACAGAAGAGGAGTGGTTCTTCCGCTGCTCTCCGCCCACAAAGCTCAAAACATTATCTGGCCCTTTACAGGAAAACTTTGCCTATCTCTATTCCAATAGATCTGACTAACACAGAGTGAAGCCACACAGGTTGGCAAGTACAGAATCTAGAGAAGCACAGAAGGTAGAAAGTCCGTTAGAGAACATCTAATCCAAAACCTCAATTACAGGGGAAGAAGTGAAAGCTCGAAAGGCAAAGGGACTTACTTTTAAGTCCCACAATATTCAGTAACAAACCTGACCTTAGAACCCAAGTGCTGACTCTTAATCCACCAGATCAGATGTGTGTAAATCAGTGTTTTAATGTAATATTTACAGACAAGTCAAAGATGGCTGAGAAAAACTTACTACTTTATACCAATTTATTAGATTCACTGAAGTTTACTGTTACATATGCCAAACCTTATGGTAAGAGTGTACAAAATGTTTTTAATGGCTGGATTGAAAACATACCTGAGGATGCTTGGACAAAGAGAATTCTTCTCCCCACCTTGAAAAGGAAAATAAAATATGATTAAGATTTCCAAAATTTAATATTTGTTCTCTCTTTACATATTTTAAAATAAGCCTTACAAATGTAGTTAAGATACTAGAAAGCCAAGAGATGGAAGGGGTATAAATTTCACTTTGACTGCCAGCAGATAAGCTACTGAGGGACTTAGGTGCAACAGTCATTTCAACAAAGTTGATAGTTAAGCTAAAAAAAAAGTGCCCTAGTATAGTGTACATAGGTAGACTTTAAATAAACACTCTTGCCCAGCTGGGCATGGCTCAGAGGTTGAGCATCAACCTAGGATCCAGGCAATCGGGGTTTGATTCCCGGTCAGGGCACATGCCCGGGTTGTGGGCTCGATCCCCAGTTGGCATGAAGGAGGCAGCTGATAAATGATTCTCTCATCATTGATGTTTCTACCTCTCTCCCTCTCCTTTCCTCTCTCTGAAATAAAAAAAGATATATTTAAAAAATAAACACTCTTTAATATTATTTCACAACAGAGTAGCATGTCCAAAATTTTCATGGTACTCAAGGCTATAGAACAAATGAAATATCACCTCCCACTTGGGAAAACAAAATAAGGGAAAATAACAGATTCTATAATACAGTCTGAACTTGGATTGAATTTTATAACTTTCAAAAAATGTTATATATGGTTTGTATATAGAAGGCACTACAAAGGTACTCTCCCAGAACCTGGCTAGAACTAAGTATCCTCTCTCCCTTCCATACTAATGTGGCTGAAGATCACAGTAATAGAAGCAGTAATAATAGTAAAAAGAGTTAAGTTTTAAAACTCTGTTCAACCATTTATTAGCTAAGTACCCTGGACAAGCTGATTTCCTCACCCTAAAAAAAGAGGAGTTAATAAAAGACCTCACTTTACAAAAAGAAATGTAAAATTCAACATCAAATGGAAAAAATAGGTTTCATATAAAAATAACACAAAAGATATTAAGTGACTAACGAAAGTTGTGAAACACCAAGTGCAATCAAAGTGACCTAATCAAGTGTTTGCAAACTCTGGAGGAAAAGAATAATTTAATAGAAGAAACTGGTTTGAATGGAGTCTAAGTGTGAAGATCTATGAGAAAAGATGAATCAGTGTTTCCTATCACTAAGCTAGGTTTTATGCAAATATCTGTGCCAACTAGCAATTACATATTTTTTGTGCTAAAAAATCAACAAATTGGGCCCAGCCAATGTGGCTCGGTTGGTTGGGCGTTGTTCTGTGCACTGGAAGGTTGCCAGTTGATTCCCAGTCTGGGCATATACCTGAGTTGGGGGTTTGATCCCTGGTCGGGATCAAGCATATGGAAGGCAACCGATGGATGTTTCTCTCTCACATTGATGTTTCTCTTTCTCTCCCTCTCTTTAAGCATGTCAGGTGAGGATTAAAAAAAAAAAAAAATCAACAAATTGGGAATCAGGTTTAACAACTCAAATCAAGTCTGTTCTGACAACTTTCTGGTCCTCCAAAGCTGAAGTAAGCTCTCCCTCCTAGGTCTCTAACAAAGCTTTAACTACTTAACCAATTGAAAAGCCCTACCTACTGGGATGCAATTGATCCTCTGACTTTTCTGTCTCCCTGCCTGCTAAGTGCAGTGAAGAATATAACTTAACATCTTTCATGACTTGCTAGTTAAAAGATTTTCAAAACTTACCCAATGGACCGTAATTTGAAATTTATTTGATCAATACTAAGTACTTTCACTTCCTAAAGAGGAAAAAAAATTATTTTAATTTTACAAAAATGTTCATTACGGACCATCTACTAAACACATGTCTAGGTTATCACCTTTTCTAGGTAACAGCATATAACTTCTATGATACAAAGAAAATTAAAATATTGACTAATATAGAATTATAAACAACATATATTTCAAGGAAATAATACTTTATTCTTACATATTCAAGGGAGGTATTCTTAAAAATGTATAATCTAAAAACTTGAGTCAAAAGAATTTTTCTGTAAGATAGAGAATGACAAAAGATTTCAATCACTCTCAGTCTATTTTTTTCAATTTTATTGAGGTATAACTGACAGAACTCTCAGCCTATTTTTATGTAATATTGTAGGCACTTCAACTCTAAGATGAATGACCCAGTTGGAAGGGCACATGTAGTGGACCTGGTAAGGCAGAGAATGAAGGAATTATGGAAGCAAGGAGGGGCCATGTATGCTAGATAACAGTGAAGCTGGAGAGGTGTTCTCTTCTAGAGGTTGATGGCAACAAGCAATCTCCATCTGTCTTTTCTTTTTTCACATTAAGGAAAACTAAAAGCACCAACTTTTTAACTTAGGTCAACATGGCAGAACTCCTAAATTTCAAATGGGGCAAAAGGAACATATAAATGGACATAAGTATAGCTCCAACTTGGGAGACATAAAAAGTGTCAATAAAGGCAGTAGGTGTAGCCCTGGCTGGTGTGGCTCACTTGGCTGAACATCATCCATGTTCAATCAAAAGTTTGCCAGTTTGATTCCCGGACAGGGTACATGCCCTGGTAATGGGCTCGAGCCCCAGCAAGGGCTGTGCAGGAGGCAACAGATTAATGACTCTCTCTCATCATTGATATTTCTATCTCTCCCTTCTCCTGTCCTCTCTCTGAAATCAATAAAAAAAATATATAAATATATATATTAAAAAAAAAAGACAGGTACATTCTTATCACACAATCCTGATTAGTGACACATATAATAAGAGATCCAAATACAAATGGCATATACATAGATAAGCTCAGGTTAACCAAGAAAAGCCTATGTTCATTATAATCTCTGCAAATAGGTATCACCATTACATATCTGTATGGCTTGATTTTGCATCACATGTTCTACTTTACATCACTTGTTCTATTTTAAAAATATGAACTAAGACCCCATTTGCTCAGTAAAAATAAAAAATCCTTACTTACCCGGGGTATGAAGAATTCATCAGCACTGAACTTATAAAGCCACTCATCCAAAAAGTGAAACAGAAGAGACTGTAAGTCATCTCCTACACAGAATCAAAAAGAAACAACAGTATGTTTAATAATTCTCATCTCTAAAAACTTGTTTGAATTTAAAAGTGCAACAAATTTCTTAGGCAAGTTGAAAGAGGAAGAACAGGCTCATAATCAATTTTGTTGTTCTTAGTGTGAAAATATTCTGAAATTATGTAGAATACTACACACTTGTATAACAATCTCTTCCTTGTAAATAAATTGGTTACCTTGTGTTTCTACTTCTATTGTTTGGAGGGGCTCCACTGTCCCAGTATCTGTCATGTAACCAAACATGGCCATTGCACACTGCTCAAATGCTTCCTCCAGAGTATCTCCCCATGCATGTAACCTAAAGAAACATATTCATGCCCTGTGTCATTGCAAGAGAGAAAACCTGACAACAAAGTCAAAATAAAATCAATATGAAAAATATAAAACCAAAGGCCTCAAATCAGTTTAATGGCACTGAAACTGGGTGCTTTTAAAGCATCATTTTCATATTCTAAAGGAACCAAAACAGGAGAAAAATTAAAACTGGGGACATTAAGATTAAAACATCAGCCTTCTTATTTAAGCACATGGTTTCAAAGGCATAAACTCCAGCTATACTCACTGGACATCTGCTGTATGATCCAAATCTGCGGGGGAGAGTGAAAAACACTTATTAAGTAACTAAACTTGCTAATCACAAGAAAAGAACTCTAGTTCATTATTAAGAACATCAACCTTGAAGAGAGAGAAAACGTGGGCAGATCACACCTTTTGCTATTCATTTACACAAAAGTTAATTTCTTTATTAAGGGTTATTTTTAATTTTTAAAATTTCTTCTAAACATTTTCAGTTCTTATTGTGTTAATGTGAATTAAATAAATGGCTAAAGAACTAACAGTAACATAATATTAGCATATTAATGCTAAAGGGTTATTTTTGAATAATCCCAAAATTTACATATAAAAGAATGACAATTTCTGGAAGGCAGCAGGGCCTTGATCTCCTAGGTGACCTAAAAAGTGTCTAATATATTATAGTTTTTCAACAAACAAGTGTCACTTCCTGACATTAGTTACTTTTCCTCAGAAATCAGTATCTTTTCTAAATATCTACTGTGTGAATGATCGAAATTCTAGAAACTGTATCATCATCAAAGATACAAAATTTAAGATTTCCCTGTCTCACATTTTCATGAACAGCTAGTCAAATCCCAGATAAAATAGTTTTTGGGTTTTTTAAACAAGAGCCAAGTTTTTAATTTGTTGATTTCTTGCATTTGAAGTACTCCTCGATGATATCCTTGGCAGATACAAAGTAGTTTTAGAAAGTAAACTCTCCGATATATATTATGAGTTTTTTCCTGATATTCTCACAGGAATACCAGTAAGTAACAACTGCCACTACAGCAAGCTCCCGCTGGACCTGTTATCTCAACATGTCAGTCTGTTCTTCACTGGTATTAATGACTTCCATCAACTCTTCCCACTTAGGTCATAGAATACTCAGGGCGGAAGGAAGTCTTGAAGATCATTTAACATATAAGTCCTTCACTTACAAAAAGAAACCTGAAATCCAAAGATTGTGTGAGTTGTTCAGGACTACACTGTTGATTAGAGGCAGAGCTGGGACTAGAATTGAGATTTCCTGACTCCCAATTTAGTGCTCTTTACACCATAACATATGATCTCCTGATGGCACTCAAGGTTCAAACACATCTCTAAATCACTCAGATGTATTATTGAGGACTTCATATGTTTCAGGCACTAAGGAGCTCATAACCAGCAGAGATAACAAGTTAAAAGAAAATGACTAGCATTAACCCTAGAGAAATGAAAGCATGTATCCACAAAATGACATATGAGAATATTCACAGCAATTTTATTCCCCCAAATTAAAAATCCAGTGTCTGTCAAGAAAACAGGTAAAACTGAGGAATACAATGCAATACTACTCAGCACTGTATTAACATGAATCTCAGAAACGTTAAAAGCATCATTTTCAGATCTGTCAGCACCTTGTAACTTCATTCAAAACCCCTCTGCGCTGAGACCTGGCCAAACTTGAGCATGGCTTCCAGCAGCATCAAGTCACCCACCTTCCTAGGATTACACACCTCGTCCCTACTCCCTTTTACAATGTCTGCCTGAGAAAGTGCAACACAGCCAGAAGAATTTACTGTTTGTTCTAGACAGCACCTGGCCATAGGCCCTTGACATCAGTTCCTTAGAACATTTACTGAAAAGGGCTTACATAGTGAATATTTACCTCTTACAGCTCAGAAGTGTTCTTCTCAAGGACTCCAGAGCCATTCCTTCGAAATGTAATCATGAGGAAGGACCCTGTCTCAGTGGGGGGATAGAATCCTAACTTTGATAACTGCCAACTAGCAAATACTGCTGGCCTAATCGAATTTACACTGACCCAACTTTTCATAAATTTTCACTTCTGAGTCTCTACTGAGCTCCCCCCTCTTCCTCCATCCCTCATTATCCCTTTAAAAGGCCCAATCAGCTCTGCTCAAATCAGAATGGAGCTATTTCCCCTACTGTCAGTAGTTAATAAATAACATCCATTCATCACTTGAATGTCAGTCTGTGTTTAACTTTTTTTTTTTAATGTGTTTTTATTGATTTCAGAGAGGAAGGGAAAGGGAGAGCTAGAAACATCACTGATGAGAGTCATTGATCAGCTGCCTCCTGCACGCCCCCTACCATGAATCGAGCCCGAAACCTGGGCATGTGCCCTGACGGTGAATTGAACCATGACCTCCTGGGTTCAGGGGTGGGCACTCAACCACTGAGCCACGCCAGCCTGGCTTTAATATTGAGTGAATAAGCCAGACATGAAAGAATCTATACTGTGATTCTACTCATATGTGACTATTGTTTTGTTTTGTTTTGTTAATTCTCACCCAAGGATATTTTTTCCATTGATTTTTTAGAGAGAGTGGAAGGGAGGGAGAGAGCAGGAGAGACAAAGAGAGAGAAATATCGATATGAGAGACACACAGATTGGTTGCCTCCCAGACACCTGACCAGTGCTAGGGATCAAACCTGCAACCCAGGTACGTGCCCTAGACCAGGAATCAAAACCTTTGGTGCTCAGGCCAACACTAACCACTGAATAACAATGGTACATCTTTCAGTCATTCTTTTGAGAAAAAATGGTGTTCTGTGAAAAAAACAGTTCACAACTCAATTACACAAGTGCTCTGCCTCAAGATAATCAATACTTTTGACACAGCAGAAACACTTTATGAATATTTCCCATTTTGTTACACAGAATGTTAAAAAGGTCTGTACTCAATGGCCAAGATTTAATAAAATAGTTCTTACTGATTCATCAAGAACATTTGTAATTTTAAGTACACAATAATAAAGAATACAATGGCTACCAGCAGTTTGGTGCCGTGCTTCAATTTGTGCTAAGGGGCCAGGAGTATTATCTACCATTGTTTTTGCACCACCAGTGTAAATATCATGGTGAAAAGAGCAAATGACATCTCAGTATTATTACAAATGTGTTTTCACATCACAGATCCTCTGGAAGAATCTGGGGAACCCCAGGGGTCTACTGACCACACTTTTAAAAACATCTATGATGAGAGAGCACAGAGATAACAGTAACCTAGACTAAGGGGTTCAAGTAAGAATTCCCAAAGAAAACAAGACTTAACACTTTAAATGGCAAAAAACTAAGGGTGATCTATACCAGCTTGCTCATTTTTTAAAATAGATTTTTATTGATTTCATAGAGAGGAAAGGAGAAAGAGAAATATCAATGATGAATGAGAGTCACTGATCAGCTGCATCCTGCATGCCCCCTGCTGGGGATCAAGCCGGAAACCGGGGCATGTGCACTGACCAGGAATCGAACAGGAATCTCCTGGATCCTAGGTCAATGCTCAATCACTGAGCCACACCAGCTGGGCTGCTCATTCTTTTATTCCCAATTTCTTTTTCTTCTTTTTTTAAAATATATCTTTATTGATTTCAGAGAGAAGATGGGAGAGGGAGAGACAGAAACATCAATGATGAGAGAGTCATTGATCGGCTGCCTCCTGCACACCCCCCACTAGGAAGTGAACCCCCAATCCAGGCATGTGCCCTGACCGGGAATGAAACCATGATCTTCTGGATCATAGGTTGATGCTCAACCGCTTGCTGAGCCACGCCCAACCGGGCTTATTCCCAATTTCTGCTCAGTGCTTGATACACAACTGGTTCTCAAAAATATTGCTGAATGAATTAGATGACAACTGAACTGAGTTAAAGAGGAAAAACAGACCTACAGAGTATTAAAAAAATAATAAGAAACGAGAAACAGGCCCAAGGTGAAGTTGACTCCAGGACAGCAAAGCAAGACTAATATCAGCCCCACCCAGAAATGTGACCTTAAACCAGCCTGGAATTTCCTGTTCATGCCAGTGAGGTAATCTAATCTCCCTGACAAGCCCCTGCCACCTTTCCCACAAAGAAAAAAAGTGCCCTGGCCTGAAACAATTTCTTTTCTTTTGCTAATAACTTTCTTGTCATTCCAGTTTCTGCCTATAAAAATCTTCTATTTTGTACAGCTTCTCAGAGCTTCCTTCTATTTGCTAGTTGGGATGCTGCCTGAGGCATGAATCATTTAATAAAGCCAAGATCTTCAAATTTACTCAGTTGAATGTTTTTAATTGATTTTGAGAGGAAGAGAGAGAGAAACACTGATGTGAGAGAGAAACATGGATCAGCTGCCTCTGGCAAGCACCCCGACCAGTAACAAACCTGCAACCTGGATATGTGCCCTGACTGAGAATTGAACCCACCATCATCTGGTATATGGGACAATGCTTTAATCAACTGAGCCACACCAGCCAGGGCTGAATTTTGTTTGTTTTGCTATTATTGTTGTTAATCCTCATGGGAGGATATTTGAGAAAGAGTGGAAGGGAGAGAGGAGGGGGAAGTGGGGGGGGGGAGACAGAGAGAAAGAGACATTCATATGAGACAGACACATCCATGGTTGCCTTCTGCACTTGCCACAAAAGGGCTGAGGGAGCAAACCCACAACCAAGGTACGTGCCCTTGGCCAGGAATCAAACCTGCGACCCTTTGGTGCGTGGGCCAACACTCTGACAGCTGAGCCACACCAGCCAGGGCAGAATTTTGTTTTTTTAACAAGGGAAAGATTGGGGTAGACCTGGGGGTGGTCAGTGGCAAGAAATGAAGCTTTGGAAGGAAATACAGACTAAAATTATATCATACAAGGATTCTGTATAAAATGTTGACAAGTAGGATACAGTATGACCAAGTAGGATTTATTCTTGGAATGCAAAGATTCAATTATTTGAAAACAGAGTGTATAAACAGGCACAATCCCAATGGAGAACAATTTGGCAATAACTTTGAAGTTAAAAATGTACACATCCTTTGACAAAGCAATGCAACTTTTAGAAACGTATCCTACATATATGCAAAACAATGGATGTACAAGTATATTCACTGCTTCATTGTCTAAAAACAAAATAGTGAAAATTTCATAAATGTGCATCAATTGGAAATTGGTTAAAGTAAATGCTAAAACGTTTTTCATACACACAGATTGAATCTAGTGAGGAAGACTAGGTGGCTTGACATCAGAGCTGAAAGACTTCAATGCGTATTTGTTGTACTTTTTGAATTTTGAGTCGTATATACGACCTACGAAAAGTGATTTTTAAAAATTGTTTTTAAATGAGAAAGAAAATGAGCTAGGTAAGTATACAGGGTCCAGATAGTATAGAACCTAGTATGCTATGGTAAATAGTTGGACTCCATACAGAAGGCAACGGTAAGTTAATGAAGATTTTAAGGAGGGCTCTGGCCACGTAGCTTAGTTTATTAGAGCGTCTTCCAGATATGCCAAGGTTGCAGGTTCCATCCCGAGTCCGGGCACATACAAGAATCAACCAATGATTGCATCAGTAAGTGGAACAACAAACTGAAGTTTCTCTCCCTTCCTCTCTCTCAAATCAATAAAAAAGAAAGATTTTAAGCAGGTAAATAAGTCAGATTTGTGCTCCCCAAATCACAGGCACTTTTAGGGATGATAGCTTAACGTTTATATTTAAAAAAACAACTTTGGAGATCTGCACTATACTTTCTTACTTATAATCTCATGTCCTGAGCCTGGGGAGCGTCAGTCTGGAGAGGGGACAGCAGCCTAATTGCTAAGTGAGGCAGAGGAGTGTGCGGGGGTGCCCCGGCCCCGGCGTGGGCAGCGCTGAGGCACTCTGTATTTATTCTCTAGTTAAGAAGCGAGGCCAGCGGCCGGGCAGCATCTACGAGAAGTTCAACAAGATGCAGGTAAAAACCAAGTTAGAAGGCCCCTACTTAGCTTTCCGAGTCCTCTAACCTCGCCACACTCTATCTCATTGTTGGAAATACAAGGGGGCGACAACCACACGAATGCCTGAAAATACGCTTATCTTTAGAATGAATACACTAGAACTCCAAGATAAATGTGATTAGGCGTATCTAAAAAAGTTCAAGAGATTGTAAAAGTGGGAGCCCAGGTTTCTCGACTCTCAGACCAAGTGGCTTTTTCCTTCAGCACTCCCGGAACAAATACAAACGAGACTACAACACAGGGCGAAATGGGATCGCGCCTCAAGCACCTTAAGCGCAAAAGTGGCAAGCGATGCCGGAAGCCCCGGGCAGGGAGAGCAGATGAGAGAAGCCAGCCACCTACTCACACTCGTACTTCCGATTGACGGGAGGATACTTGGCCTTGGTCGCCTTCTGCTCCTCAGTTAAATTGTAGTCCCTAATATCTTCCTCTTCCTGCGCCATGGTTGCAGCTTTGGACACCGTACTTCCGTCCTTCATCGGTAGGACTTCGGTCCTGATTTACAACTTCCGCTCTAGGCTCCACCCCTTGGCGTGGACCCTTAAAGCAGCGGGACTTCTAAGGGATTTACTTCATTCCCCTAAGACTTTCGCCCTAGGCTTCCTTGCTTGGAGCACATCTTTTAAAAGTGGAGGCCCCATTTTCTGGGCTTCTTTCATCAATGGTTCTTTCTAAGGACTAAAGAAACAAATAAATTGGAGCACCTGGGAGTAAGGGAGCCTTGAATTAGACCTTCTAGGTCAGAGTGATAGAGGCCTTTTCTTGGTGCCTCAGTTGATAACTGCTAGACCGGAAAGCACCCGAGGTTTCTCGCCTGAGTACTTTGAAAGGGTCGTTAGCTTAACAGCCCTTAAGAAAATGGCTGCCCCCAGGAGAGTGCGGACTACACGGCTCACGTGACCCCCGGCGGGGGATGCACTCCCACCAACCCCGCGCGCGCGCAATGGAAGGAAGTCGACTGCGGGCAGTAGCGGGCGGGGGGGGGGCGGGCAGGAGCGGAGCGCGCGCCTTGGCTTCGCGGAGAGCGACTCCACGCGTCCGGATAGGCTGCGAAAGCAGATTGCCCGCCCACCTCGCCGTTCTGTGCGCTCCGATTGGCCGGTGTTGGCGCGAAGGTACGCGAAGCAACCCTAACGCAGGGGCAGCAGGAAACAATAGAGGCCGCGCGAGGAGAGAGAGCGCCCGTAGCCTCCCCGCCCCTCCTGCAAAACGGTAGACCTCGGGATCCCCCTGGCTTGCCTGCACGCCATGGCCGACAAGGAAGGTGAGGGTGCCGGAGCTGCCTCAGGAGGACAAGTGGTGCCGGGCTTGTGCCGTGGCGTCCACACGGCCTAACAGTGAGGGCAGGCCCGACTCTGCTGAGTGCCGTCCACACCATCGAAGGCGTGAGGCGAAATCGCCCCGCGAGGCGACCTAACGGCGCGCCATCTCCTCTGGAGAGGAGGCCCGCCGCTGCGGCGTGAAACTGGCAGTGGGGCCCCGGCGGGTGTTTGGTCCCTCCTTGCGCTGCTCCCTCTCCGGGTCTGCCCTGCACAGCTACCTATACCCAAGGGTCGGTTCTCGGGCCTCTTCGCAGGACCCGTAGACTTACCGCTATGGGGAGCCAGTTTCTGAGGCCCGGCGCCGTCACCCGAACGGCTAACGGAGTGTGTGGCTGGATGACCGGGGAGTAGTTCCAACCCGCGAAGGTGGAGGGGTGTTGGTGCCTCCGCATAGGGGAAATTTAGACAAACCTGCTTCATATCAGGACTCGGGTAGCTTTGGAAGTGTTGGCTCGGTTTCTATTGTGTTCGCTAACTTAAATTTGTTTTTGATTTTTTAGCAGCCTTTGATGACGCAGTAGAAGAACGTGTGATCAACGAGGAGTACAAAATATGGAAAAAGAACACCCCTTTTCTTTACGATTTGGTGATGACCCATGCTCTGGAGTGGCCCAGCTTAACTGCACAGTGGCTTCCAGATGTAACCAGGTGATATGAATCTCTCGAACCTTACTGTGGTGTGTCCTCAATGTAGATTTCTCACATTGATTTTCCCTATTTTTCTCTCTAGTCATCTTTAGGGGGCACGTGATCAAAACCTATTGGTGACATCTTTTTCTAGGCCAAAAAGTGGGCAAAATGTAAAATTACTTATTATTCCTGATAAAAGAAAACATGCTGTTCTTTTTCTGATACTGGATTGAATAGCCATAGTATAACTATAGTGGACCAAGCAATAATGGAAAACTTGTCATCTTTCAAAAGTGTTGTATGTCCAGTTCTTTTAATCTCACAGTCATTGGTTAATACAAAGATGAATATGACATGGTACCTGCCTGCAAGGAGCACAGTCTATTTGAAGAAGCAGGTACAACTAGTAAATATACTTGCATGTTTTCAGAGCAGTTTTAGAAAGATACTTAGGATGCTTAGAACTAACACCTGAAGGTGGGATGGTTTCCCTGTGAGGGAATTATGCATGGTGAGAGATTAGTCACATGTCTAGCTTACCTCTAATAGAGGAGATAAAATATTTAATTTGGCTTACATTTATTGAGGGTCTAGGTGCCACTTATTAAGGCATACAAATTTAGGTAAGATTCTTCTTGCCTTGACTTCATATGTTTAACCTATAATATTAAAAAAAATTTCTTGAGAGTGGCAAAGAAAATGATGAGAGGAAGGAAAAATTACCTCAGCTTGGTATGACGAAAGGCTCAAGTTTTAGCAAAACCAGTGTGCCTGTTGGAATAATGGGTTTCCTACTATAAAACTTTTGGTTTCAGAATAACTTAAAAATTATATTTTATGTATATTGAAAAATAAATTCCTTCAATCTTTGGTCTTTAGAAGTCTGCTTCAACTCAACAAGTAATAGAAACTTTGATATAAATTTTATTAATAAGTTAAGTTCAGTAGCATTTAAAAGATGGTTCTGTCCTACGGTTGTTAAACAAAACCATAATAAATACCTAGAAATTTAGACTTGGAAGCTTCCTTATTACCAGGAATTCCCATATTCAACTGATCATCACAATCAGACATAAAAAAGAATGAAATCTTGCCATCTGCAACATGGATGAACTTAGAAGGTATTATACTGAGTGAAAGAAGTCAGAGAAAGACAAGTACCATATGATTTCACTTACGTGTAATCAAAACAAGCAGAACAGAAACAGACTCATAGATAGAACATTTTGACATTTGCCAGATGGGAGGGGGCCTGGCTGGGTGGAAAAGGTGAAGGAATTAAGAAGTACTAATTGGTAGTTACAGAGTAGTCAAGGGGATGTGAAGTACAGCACAGGGAATATAGACAGTAATATTGTAACAACTATGTATGGTGTCAGGATACTAGATACTAGATTTATGGGAGTAATCACTTCATAAGTTATATAATGTCTAATCATTGAGTTGTACACCTGAAACTAATATAATATTGTATGTCAACTGTAATTGAAAAATTTTAAAAAATTACTCAAATGTAAAAACAATTACTTGAGTTCAAAAGTGGAGTTATTTCTGTCAGGAGTTCTCAATGGTAGTTCAAACCATTTAGGAACTTGTGGCAGAGTACTTGATGAGAAATAGTTGGTGATTCTAGATTTACCAGTCACATGCTAAATTATATTGAACCAGTGGGTCCCAAATATTGGTCACCCCATACCTACTAAATTATTCTGAAACCCAAAAGCTTCCCACTTAATGTAGTGATTGGCTAGGTTTGCTAAGCAATGAATTAAAATACTGTAAGGGCTAAAATCATCTTAGTGGCTTTCTACTCTAGCAAATGTAGGTAAATAAATCTTTTTATAATATTTGACATTGATCCAAATACCCTGCCTTTTTCCTTACCTTTTTAAAAAATGTTTTTATTGATTTCAGAAAGAGGGAGAGAGAGAAATATCAGTGATGAGAGAGAATCATTGATCGGCTGCCTCCTGCACCCCACCCCCATCCTCGGGATCGAGCCTGCAACCTGGGCATGTGCCCTGACTGGGAATCCTGATTTCCTTGTTCATGGGTCAGCGCATAACCACTGAGCCACTTCAGCCGGGCTCCTTCCCCTTTTTTGTGTATTCTACTCATATAACAATGTGTTTTTTTGTTGTTTTTTTAAGGATGAGGATTACTTATAAACAAGCATCTCTAATGCCAAGTGCTTTTTTGTGTATATGTTTTGTTTTTGATGTTTATTTACATCCTTTAAAAAAATAATTGTAGTTCGATAGTATTCTTTCTTTCTCACTTCCTCTGGTTCCAAACACAAGGATTCCCAATTTTCTGTTGACAGCCCTCTTTCCTCTACTTTTTCTATTTAATATGTAGCTGTCCATCACCTTTGTGCAGATGAATTCCTACTGGTTATCTCTTAGGCCCAACTTCTGGGCTCTTTCTGAATTTTCAGCTGCCTATTGGTATTTTCTGTGGATTATCTTACTGGCTTCTGAAACATGACATATTCCAAACTGAATATATTTTTTACTTGGAGGTCCCACCCCAACTTTCTCCTGGAGTCTGAGTTTAATCTGTTTTTTAGCCTTCTCTCCCACTGTGCTTTCCTGTACGGAGAGTCAGATTTGAACTTGTCCTACTTCTGTTACTTAGTACTTGTATGGTCTAAGGCAAGTTGTTTAATCTTCTTAGTGTTACGGTATATAAATGAGACAAGGTATGTGAAGTCCCTAATGTATCTGGCACTCATGGTGTCTGGCACTTTGTAGACTTTCTCCTTTGCCAGTTCCTTTTTCTTGGAATACCTGCTTGTCTTCCAAAGCTTGTGTCCCACTCTTCCAGGTTTTATCTCATTTTGTGACCTGCTCAGGTATCACCTCTTCCATGAACACTTCCTTCGTTACAGAAGTAATCTTTTTTATCTAAACTCCTGTATTCTTGTGTACTTTTCATGTAGTGTATATTGACTTGTATTTTAATCATTTGTGTACATGACTGCCTAATTGCCCCTGGTTTTTTGAGGACGGGAATTGTGTTTTTGGTCATGGTTGTTAATCCTCACCTGAGGATATTTTTTACTTTGATTTTTTAGAGAGAGTGGAAGGGAGGGGAAGAGAGAGAAAGAAACATCGGTGTGAGAGACATAGGTTGGTTGCTTCCCACACCCACCACCACCAGGGCCACGGATCAAGCCTGCAACCAAGGTATGTGTCCTTGACTGGAATTGAACCTGCAGCCCTTCAGTCCTTGAGTTGATGCTCTAACCACTGAGCCAAACTGGCTAGGGCAGGAATCACATCTTAAATCATCATCATACTTCCAGTGTGTACATTGATTAGGCAGTTAGGAAATATTTGGACAATTAGTTTACCTAATTATTTCCTTTCCCTTTTGATGAGGGTAACCTAAAGAAGTAACCTAAAGAAGTGTTAATGTACCCAACAATTTTATATATATATATAAAATCTCCAACCAATTGTAAAGGATGAGTAGTTAATTCACATTTTATTTCATTAGACCTTTCCCCAAAGTAATTGTAAATTTTTGATCAAGTTAAGAAATACAGCAGGTCCTTGAATGACATTTTTTTCATTATAAAGTTGATGAGATACCATAGGAACTTAACTCTTATTTATATCAGTTAGCATGTGGTAAAATTGGCTTCATTGTATGTCATTTTGCTTAAAGTCACAGAAACTAGTGATGTTAAGTGAGTATTTACTGCACTTACAAAATTAACTGCTATGTAGTCTTCCTTATACATGGCTTTATGGAAGTTACATTAAACAGAAAATGGCCCTTGCTGGTATGGATCAGTTGGTTGAGCATCGTCCCATGTACATGCCTGGGTCGCAGGTTTGATACCCAGTCAGGGTATGTGCAGGAGGCAACCAATCAATGTTTCTCTCTTAAATTAATGTTTCTCTCCCTCTCTCTCCCTCACTCACTCTCCTTTCTTTCCTCTCTACCCCTCCCTTCCTCTCAAATCAATAAAAACATATTTTGGGGGGCGTAGAAAATGGCCCTGGCTGGTATGACTCAGTTAGTTGTCATCCTGTGCACAGGAAGGTCACTGGTTCGATTCCCGGTCAGGGCACATGCCCGGATTTTGGATTCAATCCCTAGTAGGGGGTATGCAGGAGACAGCCGATCAACGTTTCTCTCCTCCCTTTCTCTCTCAAATCAATAAAAACATGTTGTTTTTTAAAGTAGAAAATGACTTCTTCCAAGACCTGGTTGTAATAGTGCCTTTTGCATAGATGTAAATGTTGTTAATTTGAATAGTGACCATATATTGCTATTACAGACCAGAAGGGAAAGATTTCAGCATTCATCGACTTGTCCTGGGGACACACACATCGGATGAACAAAACCATCTTGTGATAGCCAGTGTGCAACTCCCAAATGATGATGCTCAGTTTGATGCTTCACACTACGACAGTGAGAAAGGAGGTAGGAATCTTAAAGGTGAAGGAAGGAATCTGTGGGTTACATTTTTCATATCTTTGAATTGTCATAAAAAGGATGTATAGTATGGTAAAGGAGCCTCAAGATAGAAACAAGATTTTAAGCTTTGGAAAACCTGAGTTTGCAGTAGAGATTATTAGCTGTCAGAGACATACTTAAGTCATAGTTGGTTCTGTGCCTTTTCTGTAAACCTTCCTCTACCAAATTTGGTGCTGGGGGGATTTCTAGAATTGAAAGAAGCAAAAATCCAACATATATTATTGCTGTGCATGCATGAATTCTCAACATGGGATATATTGCCCCAGGGATGTGAAAATTGGTTTTTGGGGAAAAGGTGTGTTTGAAAACAATCTTATTCTTTGAATGTATAAAGCACAGATATACATAGGACATATAAATAGATATACAGGATATCAGGTATTAAAATTTTATCTTGGGGAGGAAAGTGTCTTAGGATTTCTTAAAGGGGCAATAATGGAAAAAAGCTTTGAGAAACACTGGCTTAAGTTACCCTTTCCAGGTTTGAAGTGGTAGAAATGACTTAACCATGACACTTACTACATACATAAAAATTAAATGAGCCATTTAATTATATCCTATTGTTAGGAGATAACCTCAGGGCTTAACTTTTCATTGAAATACTCTACCCTTTCAGAAGAAGTAAAATGAGTTTCCTTTATTGTTGTCCTTGAACTCAGATTATTACTGAGAATTAGAAGATAGGCTCTTAAGATTTGTGCTCTGCCCAGTCAGCATGGCTCAGTGGTTGAGCATCACCTATGATTCAGGAGATCAAGGTTTAATTCCTGGTGAAGGCATGTGCCCGGGTTGCAGGCTCAGTCCCCAGTAGGGGCTGTGTAGGAGGCAGCCCATCAATGACTCATCATTGATGTTTCTATCTCTCCCTCTCCCTTCTTCTCTCTGAAATCAATTAAAAAAAAAAAAAAGATTTGTGCTCTAATAAACAGATGTTTAATGTTTATTATCTTAGATTTCTTCTGATTAGTGGAATCCATTCTTTTATCTAAGTTATTTTGGGCTCCGGTTATTTTCCAGGATTGTAATGTGCTGTTGATCTTTTGATCATTCCATATTTAGCTTAGAGTGATGCAGAATGCAAAATAAGTTCTCAGGATAAAGGTCAGCAAATATTTTGTGTTACTGGCCCAAGTGTGTAACTATAGGATATGATTACTGGAAAGTTATTTTCTGGGTAGGCATTAGTGATGGCGGGGATAAAATACCCTGAACTTAGACTTGGGCTTAAGACCTGGATGTGCCACTAGCTATGGTTTTAGGTAACTCTTAGTCTTTATATTTGATGAAGATAAATTTTTTATAAGTAGGGTTTTTGGTTATTTAGGCACAAAACAAATATCTGGTAATGTAATAAATTATTTTTAAATATCAAAGCAAATATGAAACATATTTGCTTTGATATTTAAACCTATAAACCTATTCCCTATAGAACACTGTTAAATTGATAGTTTTCTGAATGACTTATCTATCCCACTTATTGAATTATTCAAAAGACATGTTAAGTACTTATTGTAGGCCAGATATGTTTCTTGGTACTGGGAATACAGCATTGAATATTCTTTTCTGGAATAATATATCTTGAACAAATTTCTGTGTAAGCATATGAAGGCTTATCTCTTTTTGATGGCTGTATACTTTGCCATAACTAACCATCCTTGTTTATGGACATTTAAGTGGTTTCCGATCTTTTGGCTTCAAAAACAATTCTTATACATGCAACTTATGTAGTTTTGCTGTAGAATACTTTTTTGAGTAATGTTGATCATAGAGCAAGGACATTTTCAAGTATAATTGATGCTGCTATACATTGCCCACCAATAGCAGAAGTATTGGTGTTTTTCTATGCCCTTGCCAACATTGAACTTAATACTACAATCTTATTTTACTTTGCTTTTTAAGTTATTCATGATATCGAATATATTTAAAAATACTTGTCTTTTGTCTATCTTTATCTGCCTATTTATGTTGCTCTTTTTTTTTTCCTTTTGGGTTACCTGTGCATAAGATAGGCTATCCCCAATAAATAGGTCATAGATCATTTTTTCAAGTTTATTTCATAATCTTTTTTTTTTAATTTTATTTTTGTTTAAAATATTACAGCTGTCCCTTTTTCTCCCCAATGACCCATTCCACTCCGTCCCATCCCCCTTCCCCATCTCTCTCCCCACCATTGTCCGTGTCCTTGGGTTGTGCATATATGTATTTCATAATCTTAAATCCTACTAGAAGCTATGTGTTTTTAATTATCTAATTTTCCTCTGATACCCTTTAGATTTTGAAAGGCCTTCATCATTCCAAGATTTTTAAATAATGAGCTGTTGTTTTCTGGTACTTTTATGTTTTGACTATTAAAACTTAAATCTTTGTCTGGCCAGCATGGCTCAGGGGTTGAGCATTGACCTGTGATACAGGAGATCTAGGTTTGATTCCAGGTCAGGGCACATGCCAGGGTTTCGGACTTGATCCCCAGTAGGGGGCGTGCAGGAGGCAGCTGGTCAATGACTCACATCATTAATGTTTCTGTCTCTCCTTTCCTCTCTGAAATCAATAAAGACATTTAAAAAAAAAATCTTTCTGGTTTTCGGTATGGAATTAGGGATTGGAGCGTTTTTCTAAGTGGTTAGCAATTTTTTAAATACCATTTGCTGACTACTACATTTTCTCTGTTAGTTTTTGAAATGGCATCTTTTAACATATATACTCAAGTCTTTTTTGGGTAACCAAGTTATTGAGTGGCATCAAACCAATTCACTTTTATGTTCCAATGATATCTTTATCTCTCTTAATAATGCTTAATAGTAAAAGAACAATGAAAAATACCAGTAATATGTATGATATATTTGTATGACTATACAGTAAAATCACTTTAATTAATCCTCAAGGAAACTGATATTTATGTTTTGTAACTTGCCCTAAGATTACACAACATATCATCTCCCATTCCTTCCTCTTTTTACTTTTCTCCCCCCCTGCCCCCCGCCCTGCCCCCCAAATCTTCAGATCACTAGAGAGGCTTGGTGCCTTTCTCCAGTGGTCTCAACAGTGGGGGAAATAGATATATCCTAATGTCTCTTAAAGTTTCTTGGTTGGTTGTTAGGTAGATAGCTTTCTAGTGTCTCTCCTTGGCCAGATAGAATGTCCTTGATTTTCAGATTGAACTATTGTAATTAATTATCATATATATGACACTATTTTATTTGAGTTAATTGATGGCAGATAACTTCAAAAGACTGTTGAACTTTCAAAGTGAAAGAACTAAAAATTGGCTTAGGCCTGTTTTGGCATTAGAAAGAATTTGTGTGTTTATATTAGATTTAGTCTGGCTATTGTCACATTTTAAGCCCTGAAAAATAGATTAGATGTAAAATTTTACTTCAGGTCGGTTACCAAGATCTTCAGATATCAACAAGTTTAATTTTGGCAACTTATTTGGGGAATTGGCTTTGGTTTTTTTCTAAAAAGTTATCTTTAGTCTTTTGTCTCAATTTTATGTAATAAACTATTAAGTCATGATGAAATAAATATTTGACTCAGGATGTTAGAATTTATTCTTCTTAGTTTCAAAATGTTTATGGGCTCAAAAAGTGACTTGGGCCCTAGCCAGTTTGGCTCAGTGGTTAGAGCGTTGACCCGTGGACTGAAGGGTCCCGGGTTTGGTTTCAGCCAAGGGCATATAACTCGGTTGCAGGCTCGATCCCCAGCCCCAAGGTTGGGCGAGTGGGGTGGCAACCAATCGATGTGTGTGTCTCTCTCCCTTCCACTCTCTGAAAAGAAATGGAAAAAATATCCTCAGATGAGGAATTAAAAATAAGTGACTTGGTGTAGTAGAAATCAGAATTCTGGTTACCTAAGTTTGTGGAGGTAGGAGTATTGGGTGGGAAGGACACAATAGTGCCTTCTGAGGGGCTATGTGCTCTATATTTGATGGGTGGTAGTTCCCACAGTGTGGTATATTTTATGTAAAAATTTGTCAAGCAAAACATTTTTACTGGATTATTATACCTCAAAATTTTAAAATAATGTTTTATAGAGAGAGAAGCAAACAAAATAGGACTACAGTCAAACCTTGATAGTCATTCAGTTTACTGCACAGTTATGTACCACATAATGGCATTTCGGTCCATGACAAACCACACATATGACAGTGGTCCCGTAAGATTATAATGGAGCTGAATTTCCTGGAAGAAATGGAAGAATATATGGTTTAGGAGGAATTTTTTTCTCTTTAACAGGAACAGTATCTGTGGGGCTTGGCAGTTGATACCCTCTCATAGCACCTCAATTTTGATTGTACAGATTACATCCCAATCAGTCAGCCACTGACCTTTTCAGCACAGAAGAGCCAGTCCCTCCAGTGCTATATATTCAGAGGGCTTTTACATCCCTTCCAGTTCTAACTTGAATGACCTTCAGAGTACATTACTGTACATTGTTTGTTGAGGACCTGAGATCCTGTACAAGGACGCAGGTTCACAGGATCTACTTTAACAAGTATTAAGTGTCACTGCCACATCAGTAAAGGCTTTCTGTGGTAGCGTGGAGCCATCCTGTCCCTGTACTTTGGAAATATTTTCAGGCTGTAATGATGTAAAGCATAGATAAGTTTTATTTCTTCCATCAGTTCAGTGCCAGAGAGAGCCCTTTTTGCCATTTAAGTTTAATGAAACCAAAAACAAATTTCCAAAGTCAAAATATTGAGCCCTGGCCAGGTGGGTCAGTTGCTTGGAATATTGTCCTGAACACCAAAAATGGTTGCAGTTTGATCCCTCTTCCCAGTCAGGGCATGAATGGGCGTCAACTGATCAGTGTTTCTCTCTCATATCAATGTTTCGTCCCCCACTTCCTTTCCCTCTCCCTCTTTCTAAAAATCAATAAAAACATATCCTCGGGTGAAGATTAATAAAAATTGAGTTCTGCCCTAGCCGGTTTGGTTCAGTGGTTAGAGCATCAGCCTGCAGAGTGAAGAGTCTTGGGTTCAATTCCTGCCAAGGGCACGTACCTCGGTTGCAGGCTCAACCCCCAGCCCTGGTCCAGGTACGTGCGGGAGGCAACCAATCGATGTTTCTCTATCTCACTCTCTGAAAAGCAATGGAAAAAATATCCTCAGGACAGGATTTTTTATTTTTTATTTTTTTTTATTGCTTTCAAAGAGAGGGAGATAGAAACATCAATGATGAGAGAGCCATTGATCAGCCGCCTCCTGCACGCCCCTGGCTGGGGATTGAGCCCACAACCCGGGCGTGCACCCGTACCGGGAATCGAACCACCAATCTCCTGGATCACAGGTTGATGCTCAGCCTCCGAGCCATGCCAGCTGGTCCTTAGAAGAGGATTAAAAAAAAAAAAAAAAAGTCCTTAGTTCTACACACTTTCCATATTAATTAAACATTTTTTTATTATTATTTTTTAATTCTCACCCAATGATATCTTTTTCCATTGCTTTTCAAAGAGAGTGAGAGGGAGAGAGGAGAGAGAGATCAATTGGTTGCCTCCTACATGCCTCAGGGTTGGGGATCGAGCCTGCAACCAAGGTACATGCCCTTGTTGAGAATCAAACCTGGGACACGTGAGTCCAAGGGCCGACGCTACAAGCACTGAGCAAAACCAGCTAAGCTAAACACACATTTTAATGAATGTCACAAAGTTCCTTAACCTGACCACTGTTTCAACATGCAATAGCCAAAACCACATTGCCCTGACAATTCCCTGTGTTCCTTTATCTCTCCATCTTGATTTCTTATTCCTACTGATCCTCAGGCCACCTTTCACTCTCTCCTGGCAGTCACTTAATGGTGATCTACACTTTACCTGGCCAGTTTCTCCTCTGTATTTCCAATTCAGCCCACATCCCTGTTCATGAAGCAGCTTCGATGTTCTATTTCTGACCCTGTCAGAAGAAAGCAGGGGGAGATCTCTGGGACCTTGTTTATAAAGTCTTCAATAGTGTATAGTAATGTCCTAGGCCATTCACTCATCTCTCACTTACTCACACAGAGCAACTTCCAGTTCTGCAAGTTCCATTTATGATAAATGCCTCATACAGGTGTACAATTTTTTATCCTTTATACTATATTTTTACTGTGCCTTTTCTATGTTTAAGTACACAAGTACTTACCATTGTGTTATATCTGCCTGCAGTGTTCAATACAGTGACATGCTCTACATACAGGTTTGTAACCTAGGAACAGTAGTCTATACCATATAGCTAGCCTAGGTGTATAGTAGGATAGATCATCTAGGTTTGTGAAGTGCACTCTATGATATTCACACAATGATGAAGTTACCTAACACATTTATTAGAACATTTCCCAGTCGTTAAGCCACCCATGACTACATTAATGCCACAGTCTGTCTTTCCTGCTTCAAATTTGGCCTTTGACGTATCAGCTTCAACTTGGGGAACTTCTAATTATTTTTTAATAGATAAGTCTTCTTCTTTATAAAACCTCAATTATAAATCCTCTATGCTGATTTCTTATTGATGGACTTTACAGTTAGGGAGGCGCCCTCTGTTTAGTATATACCAGTACTGAAATAACCCATATTTTGTAATGATTACTTGCTCTCTGGGCTCCATGCCAGCTATTGCACTTCATTTGTTATTGGTATCTCTTTTCTGGCAGTTACGCTTTTTTGTCATAGTCATCTGTAGTTGTGTGCTTATCTCCCCATGTTTGGACTAAAAGTTCCTTGAAATCGTGTATTATATGCCTTTTTTTTTAAATACATCTTTGTTGATTTCAGAGAGAGGAAGGGAGAGAGAGAGACAGACAGACAGGCATCAATGATGAGTCATTGATTGGCTGCCTCCTGCACACCCCCTACCAGGGATCGAGCCCACAACCTGAGCATGTGCCCTGACCGCGAATCGAACCTCGATCTCCTGGATCATAGGTCGATGCTCATCCACTGAGCCACGTCAGCCAGGCAATGCCTTCATATTTTACATTGTAGGTGCTCCGTGGTCTAGAGGTCTTGGGAAAAAATTGTTTAATGTGGCTTTTTTAGAGTCTATTTTGAACTTTTGTTTTTAGGTTTTTAACCTCTTTGAAACATTTGGTTTTCACCTTGTAAAAGTTATTTTGAAGTTGAAAGTTATCTAACCTGCTAGCCATATTACCCACCTGTGTCCTTGCTTTTTGAAAAGATTTTTGTCCTCCAAAGTATACTTGTATAACAATACTATTGATAGCATTTTCATTTACTCCCAGAACTTGCTTTATGGATAAGGTATTTGGAGCTCAGAAAAATTGAAGGTCTTCCCCAGAACACCAAGCTCTAGTAAGGGGCAGAGTCATTTAGTCTAAGGTTTGATTCTTACTAGGTACCTTATCATGCTGCCTTGTATAATTCCTTGACTAATCATTAACTACCTTTGTTTATATATTGTTTGCCAAGATTTACATAACCACAAATTATACTGTGTTATACATTTTATAATGGTACTTGGGAGAACTCTAAGGGCATGCAATAGTCAAATATGAATTTAAAAAATGTTTTTGTCTAGTCCTTGACTACCTGGTTTATTTCAACCAAGGACTATGGTTGGCAAGTATAAGTGGGGGTTAGGAAAATGGAACTAGCTCTTGTGGCTCTGTTTTTCCTCAAGAGACTAAGAGAAACAATGTAGGGAGAAGGTACAGTGGGATGATGATATTTCAGAAAGGTTATCCCAAACTGGAGCTTCAAATAGGTAGGATAAGAGGGACTTTTTAGTACCTAGCACATTTTGTGTATTTAGTTAAAATAGTAACTTAGGTTTTATTTATTCAGCACACTTTTTGGCACTTTAAATGAGATTTGAAAACTTCTTGTTAAGAACCTACTTTTGAAGTGGAGTCCATAGTGTTCCTTAATTTTAGATAGTAACATAATACTCTTATTAGGTATATAACTAGCTAGAGTTATTGTAGGGATAGCTGAAAGAGTACTAGGCTAAGAATCAGAAAAATAGGAATTCACTTTAGGTTCTGCCATAGTCATGTCACTGTGAACAATTGTAGGTACTCTACTTCCATTTTACTGTATAAAATTTTTGGAGATAACTCTTCCCAGTGATGTAGGGTTGTGGTAATCAAATAAAATAAGGAGTGTGAAAGCCCTTTATGGTGCTAACAAATGTCTAGATTGCTTCTAGTATTAGCCAGTTCGCTGATAAAAAGCCTTGCCTGTGTAATACTTTGAATGATTTATAGAGAAAGTAGCTCTTGCTTTGTCTTCATTTGCAATTGATTTTTATTTACAGAATTTGGAGGTTTTGGCTCTGTTAGTGGAAAAATTGAAATAGAAATCAAGATCAACCATGAAGGAGAAGTAAACAGGGCACGGTATATGCCACAGAACCCTTGCATCATTGCAACAAAGACTCCATCCAGTGATGTTCTTGTTTTTGACTATACAAAACATCCTTCTAAACCAGGTACTGCCCACTTCAATTCAGATGCAAATAGAGTCATTGTGGGAATACATTGCTCCACTCAGTCTTTTAGTTGCTTGTTATTCCTTGTATAATGCAATATCTTGTGATTTATATTGATATGTGTCGATCATCTTCATCTTTAGGTGAAAAAAAAATGCTGCTTTACATAGAACAGAACAATGGTGCAGCTTAAGCATTATATATTTGGTCATAATGGGTCTGTATTGTTTATAAATATTAAGAGCTTTAGACCTGTTGATAAAAATTTCATTATGCTCAGTAGACCCAAAGAGGCAGTGAAATGGATAGTCTTGATGTATCTGTTATTTTTCAGATCCTTCTGGAGAGTGCAACCCAGACTTGCGTCTTCGTGGACATCAGAAGGAAGGCTATGGGCTTTCTTGGAACCCAAATCTCAGTGGGCATTTACTTAGTGCTTCAGATGACCATGTGTGTATCCTTCCTGTTTTCAAGCAAATCTGGGCTTGTTATCAGTTTGTTTCTTCTCTGGGGTATGTGGGGAAGTGAGAATCTTCCTTTTCTATAATAGTTAATTTTGCATTTAAGACCATCTGCCTATGGGACATCAGTGCTGTTCCAAAGGAAGGAAAAGTTGTGGATGCGAAGACCATCTTTACAGGGCATACAGCAGTCGTAGAAGATGTTTCCTGGCATCTGCTCCATGAGTCTCTGTTTGGGTCCGTTGCTGATGATCAGAAACTTATGATGTGAGTAGAATCCATTTTAAAAAAAATTTTTCATAAATTATGTAAGTTTTATATTTAGTTACCCATTTCAAGCTTTTTTCCTGTTTTACCTTTTTGTACTAAAGCTGGGATACTCGTTCAAACAATACTTCGAAACCAAGCCACTCAGTTGATGCTCACACTGCTGAAGTGAACTGCCTTTCTTTCAATCCTTATAGTGAATTCATTCTTGCCACAGGATCAGCTGATAAGGTTAGTTTGATTTATTTTAAAAGAAAACGGTGACTTTCTCTGGCGGCTTTTGAATGCGCAGAGATCTTTTACTCACGGGTTTTCTTTTTCTTCTCATGAAAAATATTGATTACTCTTTCTTTCCTTTCTGTACTTAGACTGTTGCTTTGTGGGATCTGAGAAATCTGAAACTTAAGTTACATTCCTTTGAATCACATAAGGATGAAATATTCCAGGTAAGAGAAACTAAGGCTATAATTGTTTTAAAAGGAAGACCTTGATGTGTGACTGGGCATGCTTTATTCCATTGCTGTATTAATAGAGGTGTTCTATGCGCCTGTGCTAAATCTCTGTAGGAATTGGGGTTTTTTCTATACTGGCTCCATATTTTCTGCCTCATCACCTTAAGCTCCATTCTTCCTTCCCTCCTTCCTTCTTCCTTCCTTCCTTTCCTCCCTTTTTTAAAATATATTTTTATTGATTTTAGAAAGAGAGGGAGAAAGAAACATCAATAGGTTGCCTCCCATGACCGGGAATCAGACAGGTGACCTTTTGGTACACGGGATGTCACTCAACCAACTGAGCCACACTGGCCAGGGCTAAGGTCCTTTCTTAACATGCAAAGCTCTCTAGCTGAATTCAGGAAGTAATTTTGTATTCAAAGCTTATTGCAAGGGTACTGTGAGAAATATGTTATAGTCTTTGCTGTTAAAGAACTTAAAGTGTTATAGTGAGGGAAGGCCCATTTAGTATATCACTATGATAAAACATTATTTTGGCTCTGGCCAATGTGACTCAGTTGAGTAAAGTCCCATGAACCAGAAGGTGTCGGTTTAGATTCCCAGTCAGGGCACATGCCCAGGTTTCAGGCTTGATCCCTAGTATGGGGCATGCAGGAGGCAGCGGATTGATGTTTCTTAAATGGCTGTTTCTCTATCTCTCCCTCTCCCTGCCTCTCTAAAATCAATATAAAAAAGCATTGTTTTGTTGAATGTTAAGACCCTAAGGGTCGTCAGAATTAATTTTGGTCTGTCAGTGTGACATCTAAATTTGGCTCTATGTGAGCCATATTCTTATGCACTTAGTTTCAACCTATCTCTTTGTCCTTGCTTATAATGGTGGTGTTGCCTGGAGGGTATCCAAATTTTTCCCTAAATACTGGTTGCTAATGCCCTGTTATCTTTACCATGAAGCAGGGCTTTTCTTACCAGTTTTAACAATTATGTGATTATTGCCTGTGTAGTAGCTAACTTTAATAAAATTGTTATAATAAGTCATTTTTAATCAATCTTTTGTAAAATGCTGAATTCATAACAAGTACTTGGGAAATTGTGTGTATGATCTGTACTATAGTTCTTAGGTCAGAATTTGATTATATTTGACTAGAGGTCACAATTAGACAAGAATAAATAAAATGAGGTCTTCAGCCCTGGCCCATTTGGCTCAGTGGTTAGAACATCATCCCGGGGACTGAAAGGTCCTAGGTATGATTCCAGCCAAGGGCATGTATGTTGGTTGCAGGCTCAATTCCTGGCTCGGTTGGGGCGCGTGTGGGAGACATCCAATTGATGTGTCTCTCTCACATCGATGTTTTTCCCCTCTCTCCTCGTCCCCTCTCTCCCTCCCACTCTCTCTAAAAACCAATGGAAAAAATATCCTCGGGTGAGGATTAAAAAAAATAAAATGAGGTCTTCAAAAATATTAGATCAAGCAGAATAAAAGCTGATATCCTAGGTCTAATAATGGGTTATTTTCGTACCAAAAGTGATCTTATCTGTCAGTTTTAACTTTAGTGTCTAAAATACTTTGAGGCCCTGGCCAGGTAGCTCAGTTGGTTAGAACGTCATCCCAGTATGCCAAGGTTACAGGTTCGATTTCCAGTCAAGGAATGTACGAGAAGCAACCAGTGAATGCATAATTAAGCAGAACAACAAATCAATTCTCTCTTCCCCTCTCCCCCTTTCTGTAAAAATCAGTTTTAAGAAATACTTTGAATTCTTCCTTTTTATTTACAAAAATTTGAATTGTTAAATATAATGTTAGGTACTTTTCATTCAGTTTTGTAATTGAAAACTTTTCTCTTTCCCTCATTCTTCTGTGTAGGTTCAGTGGTCGCCTCACAATGAGACTATTTTGGCTTCCAGTGGTACTGATCGCAGACTGAATGTCTGGGACTTAAGGTAAGTCTTGTATTAGTTACTTTTTTGTGGAATTATTTTCTTTACTTGGACTTTCCAAAATTACTCACTCAGGATAAATCTGTTTTAACCTTTAAAAATCTTTTTGTGCTAGTAAAATTGGAGAGGAACAATCCCCAGAAGATGCAGAAGATGGGCCACCGGAGTTGTTGGTATGTTACAAACATTGAGCAGTTGAAATCATCTGTAATTTAGTATCCTCTATCTGCTCTTTATATCTTGTTTTCCTCCCTTCTTCAGTTTATTCATGGTGGTCATACTGCCAAGATATCTGATTTCTCCTGGAATCCCAATGAACCTTGGGTGATCTGTTCTGTGTCAGAAGACAATATCATGCAAGTGTGGCAAATGGTAAGTATTTAGTCATTTTGTAGATGTTAAATAAAGGAGGTGTAGTATCACCTCATATTTATATACTTCATGAATACAACTGCCATCTCTCTTCAGTGTGCTCCTTAGTGTGACTTTAGTGCTTGTCCGTACATTATCATATTTTCAACTACCTGCTCTTTACCTTTATCTAGTTATCCCACTGGTATCTCAGACTCAACCGAACTTTGCTCCTTTCCCCCTTTTCTCCTGACATTGCTGTTTTTTTATATGGCTCTGGTGTTTCCCTGTCTTGCCACACTTGAAAATTCAAGAGTTCTCCTCCACTATCTATCCACCTCTAGGTCTAGTTCACTTGTCAGACTTTATGTTGTCTGTCTCTGTGATGTTTCTCCAATCTGTATTTATCTTACAAATACAAACATACATGCCTAACTTTCTTGTCTTTTCCACACTCTAGTGTTTTGCTCAGGTTCTCAGTACCACTTGCTGGACTGTTGTATCCTCCTACTTATTGGCTTGCCTCCTGTTTCTCTGTCTTTGCTAGCAGTTAATTATCTAAGAATAGTCATTCCCTTGAAATGGTCTGTGGACATGCCTAGCATAATTCCTACCACAATGTCTCAGCATCACATACTACCATTTCTCCATGAAACTACTAGATTTCAGAAACATTCTTTGCCTTTATTCTCCAATTGGATATTACTGCCTTTCTTTGAATTTTTAGAGTGATTGAAATTTAACAGAGATAACTATAATCTCTAATATAAAGCAGTATAAGAAAACAGTTGTATTCTGGAGATGGATAGTGGTGGTAGTCATATACAAGGTGAATGGACTTAATGCCACTGTTTTATATACTTAAAAATAGTTAATACAGTAAATTTTATGTTTGTGTTTTACCACAACTTAAAAAACAAAACAAAACAATTCCATGATTTTTCAGTGATGGTACCCTGATAAATGAAAAGAATTCCAAAAAAAACTTCTGGTGTCTCAGGATAGATCTGGAGCCAGGAATAAACTTCAGGAGAAAGTTTTTGGCTCAATAGGAGGAAAAATGTTTTAAAACTTTTCTACAGAAGAGCACTATTAATGAGAGTATTTGTGGCCTATGAGATTAATAAGTGATATACTACATCTGTACTTTGGAATAGTATGTATTAAAGAAGTATGCTTAGTTTTGTAAAATATTCATGACATATTATTAAGTAGAGAAAAAGCAGGTTGCAGAACAGCATGGTGGAATCCCTCGTATATAAATTATGTGTATCTGGTCTTATGTTTAAATACTTGTAGGTATTTGTTTAGAAGTCTGTTTGCCAAAATATAGTTGGTACATTTTGGGAGTTCCTGATTTCTTTGTATTCTTCAAGGATGTGTTACATGTGTAAACAAAATCCACCTCATCCATAGAAAATTAATATAAAAAGTTGAGAGTTCTAATAGGAAGGTGATGAAAAGAGCTGCCTTCGATAATCTCTCAGTTAAAGGTATTTTAGTAACTGCCATGGGAACTCCATCACCTTCAAGGCCATCAATTCCAGGCCAAGTTGTTACTTAGTTGTGTTTTGTTTTTTTAATAATTGTGGTATAAGAAATAAATATTTGGTCTCTGTTCTGGTTTGTGTCAGAGTGCCTGAAACCCTTAGGATTTCCTGAGTGCTAGGAGTCTCTTGCTATTTTTAGAAAATAATTTAAAAATTTTTTCAACTACAATTGATATGTAATACTGTATTAGTTTTGGGTGTACAACATACTAATTAGACATTTATATAACTTAAGACAGTGATTTTCAACCAGTGTGCCACAAGAATTTTTAAAATACGCAATACCTGACTGTTTAGTCAGGGGTATTGACCTCTTTTCCCCTTAGATTGTCAAAAAGAAAGAAAGAAAATTGCAACAGCCAACACAATAGCTGTCCAGTGTGAATGAGTCAAAAACTTTTTGTCAGATTGGCAAAAAATATAATGTGTTTCTTGGTGTGCCACAGAATTTTAGCAATTAGTTTATGTGTATCATGAGATGAAAAAGGTTGAAAATTGCTGACTTAAGAAATGATCCCCTGGTAAGTCTAGTACCTATCTGACACCATACATAGTTATTACAAAGGAGTCTCTTGCTATTTATAAGGAGTCCCTTTGGGGCACACCTGAATTTATGTAAGGAGGTGACTTAAGGAGCCCCTAGATACAGCCTCAGATGGGGATGGTCTCCAGAAAGACCAAACACTTGATTAGAGAGTTGGAACTTGATTAGAGAGTTGGTTTAGTTCCACTAACCCGTAGATGGGGGATTGAGCTCTATAAAAATTCTTGGAAAAGCCATTAGCCATTGCTCCCCATTTTCCTCCAGTCCACCCAGCACTAAGCAACCACCAATTTGTTTTCTCTCTGGATTTGCCTGTTGTGGGCATTTAATATAAATAAAATCATACAATATGTGACTGGCTTTTTTTCTTGCCAAATATTTCATTGTATGGTTATGTCATTTTATCCATCAGTCTATGGACATTTGTGTTCTTTTTTACTTTTTTTTAAATTGATTTTAGAAAGGAAGGGGGAGGGAAAGAGAAACATTGATCAGCTCCTTCCTGCCTGCTCCTTACGGGGATCGAGCAGGGAATCAAACCTGCAACCTCTCAGTGTACGGGAAGACACTTAACCAGTTGAGCCACACTCGCCAGGGCTATTTTTAACTTTTGACTATTATGAATAATGTCTGGCTGAGGGGCTCAAAAAGGTTATCAAGATATTCAGTAACCATACTTCAGCTTTGTGGGAATATACTAATCCAGGGTGTTGCCCTTGTGCCATTTGTCTGTTTTTGTTGGAATGTAGACATACCCATTCATTTACAGATTGTCTAGGCTTCTTTGGTCCAAGAACTGCAGAGTTGAATAGTTGCAGTAGAGACTATATGGCCCATAACCTTTGACTTGGTCTATTCTGTTTTTGAAACCTTAATTTCAAGAACTTGTCTTCATGTTTACTAAATACCCTTTTCTCTTTTTCTTGTTTTGGCAGGCAGAGAACATTTATAATGATGAAGACCCTGAAGGAAGTGTGGATCCAGAAGGACAGGGCTCTTAGATATGTCTGCACTTGCTGTAATTTTAGACTGCCCTTTTTTTCCTCTCAACCCCGATATTGATTAACACTGGTTTTGAGACACAGACTTTGTTCAGCTATCCCTCTATAATAGATACCATCAACAGTGCTATTAGCCCAAACCAAGGGTATTTTCTAAATATTAACTGAGGGGCTTGATTCAGCAAAGCCACAGACTTATATTTAAATTTTCTTCAGGAATTTTCTAGTAACAAAGACCTAAAGTAGCCACCTAAAGGGGAATATTGTGTGTGGTTATTTTATTTTTCTTCGTATGCTATATCCCCGAGTTTTTCAGGCTCATTTAAGCAAAAGCTAGAAGTAAGGAATAGAGCCAAATGAGGTAGGTGTGTGAGCCATGAAGTGTATGTACTGCAAGATGTTTTCAGGAATTAGGGGAGATTCAAGTCATATAAATTCCTACTCTAAAATCTTCACACCTGACTTTCCAGGATGCACATTTCCTATGTAGACCAATCTCCTCTCAGTTTCTTGAGTTAAGTCAAAACTATGTGTTCCTCTTTTCCATATATTTTTGCTTGTTAGTGTATTTCTTGAGCTGTTTTCATATTATTTCTTTCCTTTCTGTGAAATGGTTTTTTAAAAAAGACTTGGGACCACCAAGTTGTAAAGATGTATGTTTTTACCTGACAGTTATACCACAGGTAGACTGTCCAGTTGAGAAGAGTGAATCAATAGCTTGTATTTGTTTTTAAAATTAAATTAATCCTGGATAAGAGTTGCTTTTTTTTTTTTTAGGAGTTAGTCCTTGACCACTAGTTTGGTACCATCTCTGTTTTGAGTGACCTGTTTCACCAGCAGGCCTGTTACTCTCCATGACTAACTGTGTAAGTGCTTATAATGGAATAAATTGCCTTTCTACATAACCCCATGCTGATGGGCTTTATTTAGTATATAATATCTGTCAAACACCAGTCTCTGGCTTCTAGAAGAATTCTTCAGATGACAGTTATTTTCTATGGTCTTTGACTATCAAGAGCAGAATACATTATAATAGACCCAGTGCTATAGAAAGAGCTTTACTCCTCAGGGAAAGTGAAAGACATAAAACACTGAATTCTAGGTGCACAGATTAGTCTTTGATTAAATAATATCTTTTTTAAGTCTATCTGCAGAGAACTACATGGACTTGGAAGAATGTCAAAGGCAGTGTGGCAGAAAGATTTTAAGGCAAAATTTAAATTTGGAAAAGGCATATGAACCTTTTCTCACAGGTTGAATCTCCCCAGTATGTTCTTCACTGGGGCCTGTACTTAGAGGTTCTGGAAAGCCTTTATAGCCAAGTGCCATAACCAGATAAAATGGCTGATTCTTTGCAATCACTCAGTTTAACTGAGTAGTAGATCACTCTGACCAAAAATCATTTTCACAAGGTATGATCTTTAAGGAAATCTGAATATCCTTAACCTTTAGGTTCAAATCTGGATTAGAACCTGATTTTTTCCAAGTCAGTAGTTTTTTTAGAGTATAGTGAAAGTTATCTTGGTACCATTAAGAGTAAGCAGGAGTCAGCATAGACTTAAAAGTAAACTTTGTAAAAGGATTCATTTAAAGTCCAACATTCATGGCACAAAAGAATACAAATTATAAACCCATGTAATGAAAATTGCTCCAAAAAAATGTTTTTGGTTTAAGTGAACACAAGGCAAGATACATTCTGCACAGAACTGCAGGGATGCATACATTCATCCTTTACTCAGTGTGCATGTTGCTGGAGGACAAGAGGCTTTTTTTTTTTTTTTTTTTTCTCCCCAGTTCCTCCGTGCATTGAAATCAGTACCAGCAGCCTATGAAATAAAATCCAACTAAGAACTGACTGATGTGTTTTGCCTCCAGCCAGCCCTAGAATCTTTAAACAGGTCAGCCAGTATTTGTAACTTTCCCAGGGTGAATTGCTTGCCAAGTCCCTGGCACTCTCTTCTGTTTGGAAAAAAGTATGTCCAAAGGGTACTTAGCAATCCTTTGCTAAGAAGTTTTTTTGGTTGTCTCTGGGTTACAGATTCGGCCATACATTTCTAAACAGCCCCTGTAAGGTTGGGAAAAAAAAGAATAAGTTTATATTTTCTGCAACTTGAAATAATACAGTATAAAGTTTATAACTGAACTTCTGAAATTTATTGCAGGCTGTGTTGGGGAGAGATTGCTAGACTATGACTCACAGATGATCAGGGATGACTTCCCCCTAGGAAATATTTGAGTGCCTCTTATTTGCAAAACAGTGAATGGTAATCTATGTGATGGTGATGGGAGGGGCTAGCTAAAAATTTTCTCTGTCCAGGTTAAGTTTACACAGGTATTACAGTGCCTGAAATTCTGTAGTTTTGTTTCTTTGAATTAATCATCACCTTTTCCCTATTGTACTTTTAATCTGATCCACACAAAGGTGTTTAGCAGATCATTTTCCTCAATTACAAGGTTCCAGTAATCTCCCAAACAATACGCGTAATCAGTTATGCCTGGATAAAACACAGTAAAAGAAGATCCTAGTAAGTTAGGGAAAGCGTCAGTTACAATAGTCATTAGTGAGTTTGTATCCAAGCTGTAAGATTAACTAGGAAATAGAGAATAAACTTTATGGGCATCTAATCAGTATACACGTGACAGAGACCTTTTTTATCCTTAGTTTCTTTACCCAAGAGAATCTAAAACTTGAAGAATGAGAACATACTGGTATATAGAGAAATTAATGGATAGGTGTATTATTTCACGTACTAAGCAATAATCCTGTCCCTCAGCCTGTAAACAACATCCTCTTCAGCTTTTTTATACAGATTAATTTAGCTGCCTTGGCCTCTTTTGCCATAGTCTGAATTTAGGTAGCATAACTGCCTTCTCTGCTATTCTAAGGAAACTATTTATGAATAGCAGATGGGGTAAAGTGGGAGGAAAGTAAGAATGCACAGAGATTAGATGTTTTATCCTGTTACAGAATTCCTGGTGATAATTAGAGCATATTTTGAGTCATACCAGAAACAAACATTCCAAATGAATCCTGAAGGTTTGAACCAGGCAATTTGGAGATATATGTTATCCCTAAATGATTTGTCATTAGACACACACTTAAGTTGTTTTAAGGCATTAGTATTGTTAAGAAGGCAACAATGCAAACACCACTCTTGTACCCACAAGGATCACCTTGAGACTGTGTCTCGGTTCCACCTGCCTGAGAAGTGGGGGCATTAGCTTGTTCCGGGCCCTTGGGTAGCATAGCCCTTTAAAAAAAAAAGAGCCATTTTCCATCTGTTCATGGATGAAATCATTTCCCAAATAATTTTTTCCCCACTGCTGAATGAAATTTCCCTCAAGCATCATCTGCCCTCCCAACCATCCCTTCAGCCAGTGTTAGTTGAGATTTGAGTAGCAGCAAACACTGACTTGTAAGTTGAGAGCTCTTCAGCAAGGCTGATCCTTAGTTGCTCCATCTCCTTGTTCTTCTGTTGCTGGAGTTGAACCCCACTTCTTAACTCTCTTTGTCGTTCTTCCATTTTCTCCAGCTCTTCCTGCATGAGAGGGCCAAGAACATATCTGATTAGCCAAACAATAAAAATCTTACATTTACAGAGTACTTTCTTGTATATCATTTAATCTTCATAGAAGTATTGAGGTTGAAACAAATTCAAGAGGTTGTGTTTTGAGAAAGTGCATCTCCATTTGAAGATGGTGACCTGAAAGGAGTCTTATCTGTTAACCACAGCTTGCTTCTTAATAGAATCCTGCAAGGGATACACAGGTGCTCAGAGGGTCTTTAGTTTCACAGTTTTAGGAAGTGATGGGGAGGATTTTGATCCTCTCCTTGGTGAGCTGAGTAGTTTTTAGACCTCTTGCTGTATTGTGCAAGTTTGTTTCCATTAATATCGATAAGCTGGTAAAAGATGCTATGCCCCGAGGGCCTTCGGGAGCTTTCAGATAACTATTTCTCATTTTGCCAACACAGAAACAATTCTGAAAATTGTCTGCTGCGGGTTAATGCCTGAGGAATGAGGTAAGGAAGATGTCAGCAAGTCAGTCTGGTGTTGGTTGCTAGCTGGCATGAATTCTTAGGAAGCGTGAGGGAGTTGGGAAAGAGTTGAAGTTGGAAGGCATATCTTAAAGGGGCAATGACTTCTCAAATTTGGAAGAAAAGTAAGATAGGAATCCAGTTTGGGTACATGCTATTATTAGAAGGATCTAAATAATTTGTTCTCTGAGTCATCCTTGGTATATCTGTGGCACATCAGTCTGCAATGGTTGATACTCTAGCTGAATCTCAAACATCAAAAGACCTTTTGTAGTGCATGGCCATGCTTTGCACCGCACAGAGATGCAGCCATACCGTCTAAGTGTGTTATCTGGAGGGAAGCATCTGCGTACTTCTGAGCCCCAATTTCCCAAACCCCACTAGCAAACCTGCTATTTTGGCGAGGCACAAAAGTACATGCTTGAGAAGGCAGTCTGCACCGTCCATTCTCAAGGAACGATGTCAGAGTGAAGGATGTATTGCTACAGTGACTGGCATTAAGAACAATCTCCAGTCTTAATCCTACGTAGCACCACCAGATTAACTTTCTAAAAACTGCTTTATATCAGTCTTTCAAAGGCTTCCCATGTTCTTTGGTCTGGTCTTCAGATGCCCTCCAGTTTGACCCCTACTTCTAATTAGAATCTCCATTACTCTTTCATGTGAACATTTTCCCCTCACTTGCACTATCCAGTATGGAAGTCACTAGCCATGTGTGGCTATTGAGTACTTGAAGTATGGCTCCTCTAAATTGAGATGTTTCTATAAGTATAAGGTAGCAGATTTCCAAGACTTGGCACAAAAATAAAATAACTCAAATTTTGATATGGATTACATGTTAAAATTATAATATTTTTATATGATGAGTTACATACATCTGTCTTGCATGAGACTTGTATTAGACAGTGCTGCTCTAGCCTGACCAACTCAGATCTCTGTGCCTTTGCTTCTGCCACTTCTTTCACCTAGACAGCATCTGCTGTTATATTGCTATTTATCTTTTAACTCCCAATCAGGTTGTAAGTTCCTTGTTCTTGCACCCTACACACAGTGTTTGTTGATGAGAAACTTGCAGATAGTAAGCATTATTCCATGAGTACATACCTATGTGCCAGGCACCACTGCAAGCACTTTACAAGTATTAACTAGTTCATTCCTTGCAAAAGCCCTATGATGTGTGTTACATGTTAGGGAACAGAGCCACATGGATTAAGTAATTTGTCCAAAGTTTCCCAGTTCGGAAGTGGTGGAACCAGGACTTGCCATTGGCTTAGAGCTGATATTTTTAATGCTTTTTTAAAAAAAGTTTGCTTTTTAGAGAGATAGGAAGGGAGGGATAGAGAGAGAAACAGTGATGAAAGAGAAACATCATCAGTTGGCTGCCTCCTGTACACCCTCTACTAGGGATTAAGCCCTCAGCCTGAGCGGGAATCGAACCTATGACCTCTTGGTTCCTGGATTGATGCTCAATCGCTGAGCCACACCGGCCGAGCTATATAGGTTCTTTAGTGGTCTTCAAACTATTTCCTGTGAGGCCCCAAGAGGTAGCCAAAATGGAGTGCCCTTGCCACTCTAATTAGAAAGTAGCTCCACTTTTGCCTGTTTTAATATATTGGCATTCCATATAAAATTCTATTTCGTGGAAAAGGCCTGTGGCTTTGGAGAAAACCTCTTTGAAAACTACTTGCCAAAGACTACATAAAGCCCTTTACATTCCAATCCCCATCTACCTTGCCGGCCTCATTGCTCTACTCACATATGATCCAGCCACCCTCACACTTCCTATAACATGTCTTTTTGAGTTCTCATGCTTTTGTATAAGTTGTTCCCTCTGCTTGGAATGCCTTTCTCTTATCTACCCCATGAATTCATTTATACAAACACCTTGTAGTGGTTGACTATGGGCTTCAGCTAGGTTGCACAGGGTTATGTCCTTCCATCATGTCCTAGCTATATAATTCTGGACAAGTAACTTCTCTGTCTCACCCATTTTCTCATTTTTCAAATGATGACAGTAGTTCATACCTATCTCAGAGAGGTAAGGATTAAGTGAATTACTACTACATGTAAAGAATTTCAAGTATATGCCATCTATTAATCCTCATAAAATTTCCAGCTAGGGGTAATTATACTTGCTTCATCGGTACAATGCCTAATTCCTATACAGTGTTTCACATTGAGGTCTATTATTTCATTGATTCTAATGCTTTGACATTTTAACAGGTCAGAATGCATCTTAAAATCATTTTATCTGATATCCTTCCTGTACTGTAAACTGTTCAAGGGCAAGAACTCCTTCCCTTCCCCATTTCTCATTTCTTTTGTCAGCACATAGCTCACTGCCTGGCACATAGTAAGAAGGCACTTAGACAATATCTGTTGAATGAAAAGATGAAAGAGGCAGTGTTTACAATTGTAAGAGTGAAGTATACCTTTGAAAAGTAATCAGGTGCTATAAGTGACCTTTGGCAAACAGTTTAGGAAGCCATTTCAGAAAGAATTAGCTCCTTCAGACTTCGATTCCTACTTTAAATTATGGTAAAGCGATAGGAGATGCTCATCAAGAGTGTTTTTCATAGAATGATCTTTGGAAAGTTGCACAATCAACAAATCTAAATAAATCCAGTACAGTGATGAAAATCACTGGGGAGAAAAGTTCTACAACTCTAGTACTGTGTTAGAAAACAAGTCCAGAGAATTCCGTTTATGGCCACCACCATCCTAGTTAGCCTTGCCTGAAATCTCAGCATCCTCTTTGATTCCTCACCTCTCTGCCCCATTCATTCAGTGGCCAAGTTTATTCCACATTTGTTCTTGCATCCATCCTCTCTTATTTCCACTATCATTTCCTCTTACCTACAGTAGCTTCCTAATTAATCTCCCTTGCCTCTGGGTCTCTAACCCATTTTACACACTGCAACCAGTACTTTTTCTCAAATACTTTTATGGTTTTTGGCTTTCATTTTTTTAATTAAATTTATTGAGATAACACTGGTTAATTTAAATACTTTTAATGATGCAACTGACTACTGAATAAAGTTCAAACTCCCTGGTTTGGATTTCAAAGTCCAATGTGATCTGCCCCAACCTACCTTTACAGTTTACTTTACCTTTCAGTTTTCACCTTTCACATGCAGTCAAGTTACTAATTATATTTTCGATATATTGGGCTAAATAAAATATATTAAAATTACCTTCACCTATTTCTCCTTACTTTTGTAATGTGGTGTTTAGAAAATTTTAAATTATATATGTGGCTTGCATTATATTTCTTTTGGGCAGCACTGGTCTAGATCTTGCCTACGCTTCAATACCTAGCTCAAATAACACCTCTTCCATGAAGGGTTCTCTGATTTAACCCATGGCTAAAAATAACCTCATTTTCCCATGTTACTTTCTACCCTGGGTTACAGTGAATGTAATATCTTTCTGAGTATAAGCTATTAAAATAAGTTCCCTTTCACTAGATTGTGAACCAATAAAAAAAAAAAATGGGGGAGGGGGGAGGATACTACACATATGCATAGTTTGAAAACATTCAATACTACCACCAAAAACCCCTATTCTTTTCATGATACAAGCTACAGAAAGCTTGACAAAATCTTGAGTGAAGTGAATGCAACCAATTTTAACGGAGGACATGTTTCCTTAAACATGTATCAGAATCTCTGGGAGGGCATAAGTTTATTCAAAGGAACGTGTTTCAAGACAAAAATACTGCTCTGAAAGGCACCACACTGTATAGTCTTCTCATAGTGCCCAGCAGCACTTAAGTCAGCATTTAACTGACGTGTACTCTGAGCCCTAGTGGCAGAGGTAAGTAAAACACTCCCTACCTTACAAAAGCTCACAGCCTGTGGGAGAGACATTGTTTATTCACTAATATCTATATCCCGCTGTTCCATAAAGGGATTAGAACTGGCTCAGACTTAACCAGAAATAACTTGAATACAAGTGAAATGGTGACAAATGGACAAAAAAGGAAAAAGAGAAATAGATATTTATAGATTTCGTACCAGTTTTAAGACTAGAAAACTTCAAGGTAGAGATCAGATAAGTGGGACTTGAGGTTGCATATGGGGGAAGGAGAAAGAATTCCAACTTGCCTCTTGCTCTCTGTAAGCCTAGGTGTGATTCATTTAGAATTGGGAAATTGTGCCGTGGAAAGAAAGCTGACATATTTGGGGTTGGTCAGACCAGGGTTCAAATTACTCTGGCTCACTGAGCCTCAGTTTCCTCTGTAAAAGCATAGTAAAAATGGACTTGGGGGATTAATGAGAGGATCAAGTGAGATAATTGGTGTAAAAGTGTAAACTAAGAATGCAGGTCATTTTCAGCCCCTAGCACAGGCCTGAATGAATGAAATGAATGCAGTAAAGACATGAATGAATGGCTGCAAAGAATAAGTTCTTCCTACATACGGCAGTGTCCTTCAGCCCAAGAGACCTTTGCCTCCCATCACCTTGTCCTTCCCCAGGCTAAAAGACTGCAATTCCTTCCGTGCCCAATGGGCCTACCCTGTACTGTTGCACCTCCTCGTCGCGTTTTTGCCTCACAAGTATGATCTGATCCTCCAGGTTCCTGTTCAGCAGGTGGAGCTGCTGGGCCTCTGCTTGCAGGGGTCTCAGAGCCTCCTTCATCTCCTGGATCTCTGCCTGGGTTTTCTGCAGGGCTTTGGCAGCAGCTTCTTTCCTCTCGAGGAGCCGTAGCAGCTGAGGCTCATACTCCTCCTCCAGGCCCTGGCGGCTCTCTGCCATGAGGTTCTCAAACTCGGCAGAGAGCCGTCGGCTCTCCTGCAGGAAGTGCCCGTCCCCCTGGCTTGGAGGCGCTTCTAGTTGTTGCCGTAACTGCTCCTTCTGCTTCTGATAGGCATCCCGGAGCTGGGCCAGTTCCTCCGAGAGCTGGGCTGCCCGTGCAGTCAGCACTTCCCGGAAATCGGCAAACTGGGCCACATCCTGCTGGCGGCACTCCAGCTGGTATTGGTAGGCCACGCATTCCTTCGTCACCTTGAACAGCTTCTGCTTGACCAGCTGGATCTCCTCCCTTAGCCCATCCCTCTCCAGCTCTGCTTGAGCTTGCAGTTTGTAGGCAGCCAGGATGTCCTGATGGACTTGCTGCACCTCCTGGAGAGCTGGTTCCCGGAGCAACACAAGCTCATGGATGAGCTGATCCCTCTCCTCTTCCAGCTGGGCCACAGCTTGGACACATTCCTGGAAACGCCCCTCAAGCAATTCAAGGTCCTCTATGCTCAAGCTCTCCTCTGTGCTGGGACTAGGCCCAGCTCTGGGGCTCTCCTCGGGGTTAGGTTTTTCCTCATTTGTGACCGTCTCTCCCCCATAAGCCATCTGTTCTGGGCTTGTCTTTTCTGGCTTCACAGGCTCCTCCACACCTAGAATCTCCTCCAGCCCCACAGGTTCCTCCACACACAGTCTCTCCTCTGGCCTCACAGGCTCCTCCACACACACTGTCTCCTCCGGCCTTTCAGGCTCCACACACAGTGTCTCCTCCGGCCTCACAGGCTCCTCCACACACACTGTCTCCTCCGGCCTCTCAGGCTCCTCCACACACAGTGTCTCCTCCGGCCTCACAGGCTCCTCCACACACACTGTCTCCTCCGGCCTCTTAGGCTCCTCCACACACAGTGTCTCCTCCGGCCTCACAGGCTCCTCCACACACAGTGTCTCCTCTGGCTTCACAGGCTCCACACAAAGGGCCTCATTTGGCTGCCTGTTATCTTCAATAGACAGTGTCTCCCCAGACTTCTCAATCTCTTCCACATACAGTATGTCATCAAAGTCACCTGTGTCCCCCAGGTAGAGAATGTCCTCTAAATTCAAGGTCCCCTCCAAAGGTAGAGTATCATCCAGGGATTCAGAGTGCTGCTGCTCTTGAAAAGAAAATTTGGCCTCTGCTCTTTTTTCCCTGCAAGAGAAATGACTTAAAGTGAGAGGGCAGCCACAGTCCCTGGATGGTTCGTGACTGGAGCCATTAGGCCACAGACCTAGATCACATCAGGTTCTCACATATTGGCACTTGTCTGCTCCCTTCCCTCCACTGATCTATCCCCATTCAGCCCTGGCTTAGATCCCCTGAAAATATACCCACAATGTCAATGTCTAATCTCTGCTTACATACCTTCAATGACAGGAAACTCACACCTGAGCCACCACTATTTGTTTCACTATCATAAAATTCTAATGTTGAGGTAAAGCCTTCCCTGCAGTTTTTACCTGGACTTGATTCTTCTTTCTAGAATCAGAGAAATCTAACTTCTTTTCCATATAAGTTCTCCAAACACTTAAAGAGAACCAACTTATCTTTCAATTATTCCATGCATGCCAAGGTTTCCTGTGTCCTCATTTGGGTCATTCTTTCTGATCAGGCTCCAAACTGTCACTGTCCCTTGGGGATGGATATCAGAGCCATACCCAGGTGTGCTCTGAGCAGTCAATCTCTGGACACTAAACTGATATAGCCAAGATTCCCTTAGCATATAGGGCAGCTCCATATTCTTGACAAATGCTGAGTTTAACTAAAATCCTTAAGGCTTTTTCACAGCCAGTGCTTTTAAACCACATCTCTTGTTCCTTAAAATGTCAATCATCTTGTTTGAATTGGCCCATCCTTCTACAGGCTCTTAAATACAGATTCTGTGATTCTAACAAATGAGCCCCATAACCCAGCTGCACATTGCCTGCTAGCTGGATCAGGTCCTGTCAAGGAATGCTCGCTCCCCTGCTTCTTTGCCCTTCAAGTGGCCTTGGTCTTTTCTGTTTCAAATGCATCTTACCTACCTTGGATCTCTAAGCAATTATTTGAAAATATAAAATACCATGGAAACAATTATTATACCTATAGAGGTCTTATGTCTTACATGTGTCAGGCCCTGTTCTAAATGCATTATGTATGTCAACTCAATCCTCACAACAATTCTATGAGGTAGTTAAATTTATCCCCATTTTATAGCTCAGGAAACAAGTTAAAGCAGATTAAGTAATTTTCTCAAGGAAACTCAGATATTCAATATACACCAGTTATAAAGCAGATTAAATTTGACTGTAGCTTTCAAGAAACATTTTTTAGACATAAAGTATAAATAAAAAGTCCCACAGCCCAGCCGGCATGGCTCGGCAGTTGAGCATCAGCCTATGATCCAGGAGATCGAGGTTTGATGCCCGGGTTGTGGGCTCAATCCCCAGTGGGGGGTGCACAGGAAGCAGTTGATCAATGACTCTCTCATTGATGTTTCTATCTCTCCCCCTCTCCCTTCCTCTCTCTGAAATCAATAAGATAAAAGTTTAAAAAGTCCCACATATCAAAGAATTTGATTGATCTATCTTGAAAAGGCCTACTTATGTCTAGGTTTTAAGCTCTATATCTTAACTCCAAGTTACCAATAAAGATTATTTTTACTCTAAATCATACTGTCCTCTGTCCTCTCTAGCACCCCAGGAATCCCTGGCTTCCCTTTGTTTTCTCATGTTGGCCCTCTGAAAACTACAAAAGTATGGCTTCATCAGGCCCCAGACATCACTGGCCTCCTTCAACCCAGCTCCCACACCAAAACCTAAAGTTCGCGGGACAACCTCAACAGTCACTTAGTCCACTCAGACCACTTTACCAGAGAGAAAGAGTTTCTTAGCTATCTTTACCAGATGTTACTTTGCACCTCGAACTCAGCTGCCCTAAATTATCATTCTCCCTGAGTGTGCTGCACCTGCATTCTCCAGCTCAGAGAAATATCACCATACACCAGGTCAATGCGGCAAGAAACTTTTAAACAGCTCTTTCCCTCGCCTATACAGCCAACTTACAGAGAACTGACCCTTCTGTCTCCAAAAGTTTCCAGTCCCATCCCCCCCTCCATCCACTGCCAGGGCGTTAGTCCAAGTCATCTCCCACCCACACATTTGCACCAGCCTTCCAACAGGCCTTCCTTCTCATCTTAGTCTGTGCTCTACAATGCCACAGCTTCCTATAACAAAGCAAATCATGTCACCCCACTTCACCCATAGATAGCCAACTGCCTAGCAGAGATTCAAGGCCCTTAGAGATGTGGCTCCAACATACCTTTTCAGCCTCATCTCACGTTACTCCCCCGCAGCCCACCCAATGCTTGACAATCTGGAAAATGGATTAACTTTTTATACCTCCTACTCCTAGCCCACAGTGTCTAAAGGATCCAGCTGAGAAAATACAGCTCTCTGTACACCACCCGACTAGAGAACAGTCCTGGAAAGGTAGAGCTCCTAGTGCCAGGAAGGACGCACCTGCTCAGCCAGCCAGAACCCACCTTGACCCTCAACAGACAGCCGACAGCTCTCACATCACCCTCCTGCTGCATCCTCTACCCTGGAATGACATAACTGTGTTCAAAGCAGTATTTTAGGAGTTTTACATGAATATTCCTTTATATGATGCTCATCTATTATCCCCATTTTATAGATGAGGAAACCAAGGCATAAACAGAGTAAAGAACTCACTCGAGGTTCCACTCCAGAGCCAGAGCTCCTTTTGACCACTTTCCTCTTAGAATAGGCATGAGGTCTAAAAGAGGTAAAGCAATGAGGGCAGGTACTCTAGAGCTTGGCACATAGCATTCAAAATGTATTTGTACTCCCAGCAGTGTGGCTCAGCGGTTGAGCATCGACCTATGATCCAGGAGATCACAGTTTGAGCCCCAGTCCGAGCACATCTGGGTTGCGGGCCTGATCCCCAGCAGGGGAAGTGCAGGAGGCAGCTGATCAATGACTCTCTCTCATCATTGATGTTTCTGTCTCTCTCTCCCTCTTCCTTCCTCTCTCTGAAATCAATAAAAAAAAATTTTTAATGTCTTTGTATCTATTTGTCTAACAAATTTCAACTCCTCATTTACACCCTGCTAAAGTCCATCTCCTCTGTGAAGTATTTCCCAGACCACCCCCATTCTGGCATTCTCAAGGCATTTTGGATGCAGCTCATCTTTGCACTTAGTGCTTTGTACTATAGAAGTGCATGTGTCTGTCTCCCAAGATAGTCAATTTCCTAAGGACAAGTATAGTTCTATTTCTCTCTCTATCCCAGGGTGGGGCTCTGTAGAAGGATGGCAGGCAGAAACCGACTGAGATCCAAGGAGGAAACTTGCCCAAGGTCGAGTGGCAAAGCTGGAAGTAGAACTCGGGCCTCCTGACGTCCAGGTGGTGCCGTTACCAAACACCACATTGCCTCAGTTACCCCATCCACAGTGCCAGGCCTCTGCTAGAGGCTGCCCTCACACAGCTGCCTCTCTCTAAGGGGGGAAAGTAGATTATGGGAGGCCCAGGGGTAAGGGATCCAGCTCATCTGGAGCCCCTGACCTCAGGCTTCCTTGAGCCCCAAACAGCCTGCCTCTGCCACTCCTTCCCTGTCCCTGGAGGACTCCAGCAGCTCCCATCCAACTCTGTCCATCAGGGCTGTGGCTGGAAGTGTTTGTGACACTGTGCAGGCATGAGTTGGCATGTGTCTGACTCTGTGTACCTGTATGTGTGTACGGCAGTACAGGTGAGTGTATGTGTAAGACTATGTTCAGCTTTGTGCCATGTGTGACAGTGAAGGAGTGTTGGGTGTGTGTATTTGCACCTCCACCTCTTGCTACATTGGGAAGTCCAAGGCTATGGTCCGACCTGGGGCAGAAATACTCCCTGCTTGCCCCCCATCCCTCAGCCACAGGTCCCTTCCCCCTAACCTGAGGTAAGCTGACAGTGTGGATGGATGCAGAAGGGCCCCCACTGCAGGGCCCTCCTGCTGGTCTGGGGTAGTAGACCCTGCCCCCCCCCCCTTTCCAGGCTCCAGACAGCAGAGAAAAAGCTGCCTGAACAGACTTAACTCCAAGCTGGCAGAGGCCCAACCTTGCACCAAGTGTCTTCCACAGCGAATTCAGCAACCGGAGGCCTCCATCTCCAGTTGTATTTGGGGTGAGAATCGAGAGAAACAAAGTTCTTTGGCCACTACGGGCCAAATGGCATCTGACGACTGAAAGGGTTAATTCGCAAGCGGCCCGTGGGAAGGTAGGGGGTATTATAAAAAGCCACAGACAAACGGAGGGGCCAGGACCCCGGGCAGGGCTCCCCTATCTCCCTTCCCTGGGTGGCCCCGCCCGGGGCCGCACCCCGCTGGCCCACCACCCCTCGCTGGGCGCAAGGTGCTGGGGGGTGGGGGAAGGGAACCCGTCCAGCCTCCCCTCCCCACAGGGGCGGCCGCGCGGGCCCTGGACCGTCCTACCTCGCGGCCTGGGCGGCGCCGTCCCCGCCGCGCCCGGGCTCCGAGCTGGCCATGGCTGCGCGACCCCGGGCCGGGCCGCCGCGTTATTAATAGGCGGCCCCGGCGGCCGCCAGCCCCGCGCGCGCCGCACTGACAGCTGCAGCCGACACCAGATGCCGCCGGGGGCGCGCCCACTTGGCCCGCGCTCCTGCCCGGGGAGGAGGGAGCGGGGCTGCGCGGGCGCGGCGGGGAGAGGCCGCCCCTCCCGAGACCAGCCTAGGGTGGGAGTCGGGGCGGCGGTTGGGGGTGGTTATCGGCGTGTCCGGGACCAGCCAGCCTCAAGACCTTCCCGAACCTTCTTTCTCTCCACCCTTCCCCTCCAAGGATCCCAGTTACGGGGAATCAGGAGGGGAGGGTGGCTCTGCAGCCCCAGGAGAGCACTTTTCCTGCCTGGCCTGTGGGGAAGACGGGGTTAGGGTTTGGGGTGCGGGACTAAGAGGGACCCAGCACCCCTGTCCATTTGGGAATGTCCGCCGCCCTTGGCCGCTTCGTGGTCCCCACCCGCGAAGGGGGGAGGAGCGCGGCCCCGCAGCTGTCCTGAAGGGCCAGACGAGGAAGGCTAACAAGCCACAACGCTTGGGTTTGGGGACAGTGGGGAGCCAGGGTGCCTGTGGCCCGGGTTAGGAAAGGACTGTGTAGGAGGGATTTAAACCTATAAGGTTGAGTCCATATTTAACACAGCTTTCGGCCCCACGCTGCCAGGTTTCCTGAGGTCTCTGGGCTTGTGCCACCCGTCACCCCCACCAACCCCTGCTTCTGTCCACTCCGAGGCAGGCCCCCCCCACAGGTCCTTAGCCCACCAGTGGCAGGGTCAAACTTCCAACACGAAGCCTTTCTCATCAGGAGAGAAGCTGCCCTGTCCCTTCCCAGACCTGGGCCTCAGGCATTCTTCCTTCTGACGCCTTTTTTCCACTTAGCCCCTCTGTGTGGGGAGGCCTTTGACTCAATCGCAGAAGAATGCTGTGCACTGTAACAAGCCGAGGCTCTGGGTGGGTGTTTCATCAAGAGGCCTTGAGTGGGGTGTGGAGGTGGGATAACAGTGTGAATGTGTTGAATGTATGTGGATTGTGTGTTGTCTCAATGTGCCCACTGCTCACTGTATGAACACCACCTGGTCGTGTATGTGGTGTGCAGAGCAGGAGATTGTGGGATTGTATAACCATGTGTGACTGTGATGGCTGTGGGGTACATGTCTGTGTTGGGTGTGCTGGTGCGTGATTGTATAATCCTGGGGGAAGTGATTATGTGTGTGGTGATCATGCTGGTTGTGGAGTACCTATGTGTACAGTCCACTGTTGTAACTGTGTTTGTGGGTGTGTGTATATATAGTCCTGTGTGTGACTGTGTGCCTGAGTGACTGGGGGCTGATGCTTGTGAGTGTGGATGGGTGCTCACAAGCAGATGTGAGGAGTGTCCTCTGGGTGTGAGCAAGGCCTGCGTCTGTGTTCATTAATTCACATATCTGAGTGTGCTGCCTGTGGCTGTATATTTATATCTCTGTCTAATGCAAGGGGGTGGGAGATTAACACCCAGGGCAGCCAAATACACCCTTGTAAGGTATGCACAAGGAAAAGTTGGGTTTTGGAGGCTGCTGGTCATTTTCTGACTTACCCCTGAAATATTCCAGGGGAGGAGGTTGGCAAAGCCTCAGCTGCTGGTCATTTGACAGCTGCTGCCAGTCAGAAGGGAGCCCAGGGAGCGAGGGTAAGGCCTGCCAGCAGCACTGTTTGCTGTCAGTGCCAGGCAACAGGCACCAAGGGTGGCATTAAAAAGGTCATCTCTTCCCTTCCAAACCCCTAGCCCAGAGCTACCCCTGAGCAGTCCCCAAGACTGAATTCCTTAACCTCTCCTAGTCTCCCCTCCCAAGCCCTTCTTCAGGCTGAAACGCTGAATCCCCAGTGTCCCAGAAACTCCTCCACCTCCAGGCCTTTGTTCTCCCTCTTCCCTCTACTTAGAATACCCTTTCTAGCTCTTCACATCCCAGTTTCTACTCTTCTTCAGGTCTCAGCTTACATGTCATCTCCTCAGAAATGCCTTCCCTAATAGGTCCCCTCCCCCTGCTCGAAAGTCCACCCACCTACTATTTATCCCATCGCCTTGTTTATTTTCTGTACAGCACTACAATCTGCAATTATGTTTCTTTTCAGTTCCTTTTCTGCTTCCCCCACTAGAATGAAAGCCCCATGACTTTGTGTGTCTTGTCTAATGCTATGTCCCCACAGCCCAGCACAGGGCTTCGCATATAGTAGGAGCTCAAAAAAAAAAAAAAGTTGAATGAATGAAGGAAAGGATGGTCCTACCTAGGCCAGTTCAGGCAACATTTGCTGCTTGCTATGTGCCAGGCCTGGGCCACTCACCACCAAGGAGTCCCAGTGTGCTCAGGGAAACAGACATATGCATGTGCCCAGATTGTGTATATCAAGGCAGAATGAGGTGGTGAGGCTGTAGGATTCAGTTCACTTGGCAAACACTGGCACTCAGTCTGTGCCAGAGCAAATGGCTTTATTTGGCCCAGACCCCTGCCTGCAAAGAGCTCACAGAGTAGAGGATGCTAGAACTGTCTCCTGGGGAAGCAACCCCTCCCTGCCGCCCCCCCATGCAGAGAATAATGCCAAATCACTGGGCTGAGTGATGTGAGGCACTGAGAACCAGGGAAGCCAGGGATGGGAGAACTCCAGGACTGGGGACAGCCTCGTGGACAAAGTAAACTGGGCCTGGAAAGATGAGGATGTGCGTTCTGTGGCAGGCACAGGCTGCTTCGAAAGATAAGCGGAGCCACTGTCTCTCAGACCCTCCATAAGGCGGAGTCCAGGAAGAGCAGAGAAGCTCTGGGCTAGCTACTCTGCCTGACCTCCATTCTCCAAGCTTTTCTGCCCTGCTGTTTGTCCTGGGGCTGACTCCTGCTCACAGTCTCACCTGTGCCCCCTTGCCTCATGGTTTCAGGTGGAGTTTGGCCAGAGAAGACACTGGCAGGAAATCAGAGGGAAGGAGGAGAGTGAGATCAGGATATTTCTAATACCCTCTTCCCCTGTGATTTTGGCACCTCCCCCCACAGTTCCTTGTGGATGGCCTGCACCCACAGATACATCTCTCTCCGGGTTCATTAAGAAGGCTGCCTCCCTTTGCCACTTCAGGCCTATGGGGAGTGACTCCATCCACTGTTGTGAGCCACAGGGTGCTTCACCATCCTTGCCCACACCTCTGTGAATAGTGCCTTCATTAAACCCTCTTCTGGCAAATACTTTGAGCGTTCTGTTTCCTGCTGAGACCCCTAAGGTAAGAACTCCACCCAGGGAAAATGAGCCATTGGCAGAGAATTCCGGAGAGACCCTCTTTCTAAATCACCACCAAAAACTAGAATCAGAAATGTTGTAAACAGATCAAAATCCCATCCTAGGTGACCTGTGGCCTCCTGGCTACCACTCCAGGCAGGGCCCCGAGAGGTCCCTCTTAGTTCACCTTACTCAGGCTTAGGCCTATAGTTACCCTGGCCAGGCAAACTGGGCAGGGAGAGGGCTATGAGAGTGGGGAGGGGTGGGGGGATGACTGGCAGAGGGTGCGCTTGGAAGGAGAGAGGCTCCAGAGGGCAGCAGTTTCCACCATACCCCAGGGCCTACATGACCTTTCGAAGTCAACCTTCCTGAACCTCAATTCATGGTCTGTGAAATGGGCAATTAATACTCTCTTCACAGAACTGTTGTGAAACAGTCAAATGTGAGGCTCTGCACATCAGCAAGTGGAAGTTGCTCCAAAAGCTGAGAGGAGCACATTCCCCATTATTACTGGTGCAGGTGGAGGCCACTCTGCTGAATTCCTGTGTGCCAGGAGCTCCAGCCAACCATCCAGAGGTGGGAAGAGGGTAGTGAAAGAGGCCCCAGCAGGGCCCTCCAGCCCACTGCTTCAAGCAAATCCAAGCTTTGGAGGCTGCAGGCCTAAGCCTAAAACCTGCCTCTGCATTTAGTCACTGTGTGACCTTAGGAAAGTCACTCTATCTCACAGAGATTTTTTTCTCTAAAATCGGGTAACACTTTACCTTACGGGTTTGCTGTGAGCATGAACTGAGAATACAAAAAACATTTAGTTCAGTACTGATGCATTGTGAGTGCCCCCAAAATATTAGCTATTATTTCTTAAAACTCCCTCTTCTCCCTCTTACTCTCCCTGAAACTGTAGCCAGGGAGTGGCTTACTACAGTACATCTGTCCATTTATTCATTCATTTCAACATTTATTAAGCCAACAATGTGCTAGATCCTAGGAACACAGAGACTAGCAAATCATTAAAGCAAGAACAATATCTGTATTTCTTTGTTGCTGTATCCCTAGCTCCTAGGTTTTCAATAAATAGTGGCTGAATGAGTAAATTATATTGGCTGTTTTCTTGAGCACCTACTACATGCTAGGTGCTAAGCTAAGGATTTAAAAAAATTTTTTTTTAGTGTATCTTTATTGATTTCAGAGAGAGGAAAGGAGAGGGAGAGAGAGAGATAGAAACATCAGTGATGAGAGAGTCATTGATCGGCTGCTTCCTGCACACCCCCGACTGGGGATCGAGCCTGCAACCCGAGCATGTGTCCTGACCGGGAATCGAACCCTGATCGCGTGGATCCTACGTCAACGCTCAACCGCTGAGCCACACCCGGCTGGGCAAAGCAAAACATTTTATCTGCATTACTGAAATGAATCCTCAGGAGAGCTATAACTCTATAACATAAGACCTTAAGAAAGCTCACTTACTGACCTGGTTGGGTTGGTTGGAGTATATCCCATGCACCAAAATGTGGTGGGTTCAATTCCCGGTCAGGGCACATACCCAAGTTTCGGGTTCCATCCCCAGTAGGGGTGCATGCAGGAAGCAACTGATTGATTTTCACATTGATGCTTCTTTCTCGCTCTCTCTCTCTCCCTCCCTTCCTCTCTCTGAAATCAAATTTTTTTTAAAATTTTTTAAAAAAGAAATCTCACCTACTGACAGTAAAACTGAGACTCAGAGAGGTTAAGCATCTTAGTTGACTAAAGACTCACATGCAGGAAATGGTGACACCCAAATTCAGTACACTGCCTCCACTAGTGACTTAATTGTTTTTTAATCATCATGACTGTTATTATGCCTGACCTCCAGAGGCTTATAGTCTAGCAAGGGTCCCGCGGCCGTCTCCTCTTTGGATTTAGCTGGGAGGGGTCCTGGGCATGGTCGCATACTTTAGCAGAACTGGGTTCAAATCCAGGTGTGCATCTCTGGCTAAGTTATTTAACCTCTGTGAACCTCAGCTTCCACTTCTAGGAAACGAGGCTGGGTGGGCCTTAAATGAGAAAATGTGTGGGAAATTTCCAGCACCTGACCAGTATACAAGAGCCGTTTGGTAAGTGTTACTCCCTTTATTTTTCCCCCTCCTCCCCGCCAGCTGCGTCCCTTGTCCAGGGACCTATGCAGGTGCTGACCACGCGCGCGAAGGCGCCGCCCTCCGCCTTGGGCTCTCCCGGCAGTGCCGAGAGCGGCCTCTAGGGGCGCCACCACACCGCCCCCGCCCGGGGCTGCTGTTCCCGCCGCGGCCGCGCGGGGCCGCCTGGGCCCGGAGCTCTACGCTGGAGGCAGGGAGGTCCGAGCCCGAGCTGAATCAAGGATTTCTTCAGACCACCGTGGTAATTAACAATAAACAACAACAGTAACAGCACCAGGTCCGTCGGTAACCAATTTAAAAGGGGCATTCGCGTGCTGGGAGGGTGGGAGACTCAAGGGAAGGAGCCAAGTTGAATCTCAGACCGGCTTCCAATCCGGACCTCTCACTCTCACGCCTACTCTGCAACCTGGGGCCCTCCCCCTCCCCGCCCCATTGCTTTTCAGAGAGAGTGGAAGAAACATGAATGTGAGACACATCAATTGGTTGTCTCCTGCACGCACCCCGACCAGAGCCGGGGCAGCCGAGGTCCGTGCCCAGAAGCAGATCCAGGATCCTCAGTCCGCAGGCCGAAGCTCTAACCACTGAGCCAAACCCGCTAGGGCAACCTCGGGCCTTTCGGAACCTGCTTCCTCAGCTTAAAAATGGGAAACATAATAATACAGCTCTTGAGAGGAAAAAATGAACTAGAGGGCTCATTGGAAAGCAACTTGGGAAAGTGCATGTAATGTAATTCTCACCTCTACCCTGTGAGGGAGCTAGTATTCAATTCCCTTTACAGCTGAGGAGCCATCTAGGCTCCCTGACTTCCCTTGGTCTCTGTCTCCTAGCACAGCCAGAGGCCAGTCCAGGAGCTCAGCCTCTAAATGCCACCAGCCAGCAGCGTCACTTCTCTGGAGTTGCTCTTTCACCTTCAGAGCCTCTGGCTCTTCTGGACACTGTCCTTCCATCCCCAGGTACAGGTTCAGGTGAGCAAACTCTGGCTATTTCCACTACACCCCTCCCCCACAAAACAAACAAAAAACCTGAAGCTCTGCCCCCTCTTCTTGACAATTTACCTCTTCCAAAGCCCCATCCAGTCAGCTCCTCCAGAAAATCTTTCCTGGGCTCTCTCTCCCCAGGTCACAACCTTTGCATATGCTGTTCCCTCTACCTGGAACACCCTTTCCCCCAGCTCTAAAGCCTATTACTTAGGGTGCAGTTTAAGTATCACCTCTTCCAGGACATCTCCCTCCCCTGTGTTCCTCAACCCTTGTTTAGTGCTTCATCTACCTCCATTACATAGTGATGCCCCTGAGAGCAGGAACCACACCTATTGATGGGCTTGTAGAGCTCAGCGACTGGCACAAAGAGAACACGTGTTCGATGAATGAGTGATTCAACCCAGCTGGGTTCATTCACTGAGCTTTTGCAATAGCCCTCAGCTCAGAGGCCCATGCACAGTCACAGAAACAGAGGCACAGTCAGAGCACAGTCACACACGGTCATATACTTGCTCAGAGTCATAAACAGTTATATGCAAGAGGCACACACGCAGAGCCAAATTCATCTGTGCTTGTTTCTGCTTCTCTGTGTCTGGGTGCCTGCGTGTCTGAGGTATGTGTTCACTCTCTTCTTTTGTGACTTGGTGTCACAGAGAACAAGTGTTGTGCCTCATTTACCAGCCTGGTAGGACATAGGAGAGGATGAACTGCCCCATCAGATTGGGAATCCCAGGGGCAGTGTTATGTCTCCCCAACTTGTTTAGGAGGCTGGGCCAGGAAGTGTCTTCCCCACCAGCCTGGGAGCTCTTAGATTGGTCTGGTTCCCATCAGACTTGGAGGCCTTGGGGCAGAGCCACAACTCCCTCACTAACTAGTCTTGGGGCCCCCAATAATTAGAATGGGTCTGATTAAGCTGGATACTCCAGGAGTGGAGTGGAGCTGGATCTCTCCCCTTAGACTAGTCATTCTCACAGGCATGGCTGTGTCTTCCTGACCCCTCTCCACCACTGCCACTTGCCCACCAGGTAGGCCCTCCTCCCACCAAGGTACAGAGATTAGGGTTGGACTGGGCTGCCAGGGCTTTGGAAGCAGCAACAAGCCTAACAGCAAACCACACTACGAGAGGCTGGTCCTGAAGGATCCCCTAGGAGGGTATGACCTGGTCCAACTCAGTATGTCCAGGCGACTCATCCGTATGTCTTCAATCCCTTCACCAAAGCTGTCTGGAGTCCCTAGGCATGGCCCTGCAGCACTCTACCTCTGTATGTTGTTTCATTCTCTCACCAATCCAATCTTGGGCCGTGTGATCATCGCCCCATTTATAGATGAGGCAACTGAGGTTTGGAGGAAAGCAGTGACTTGCCCTAAGTCATGTAGCTGGGAAGTAGCAGAGCTGGGCTGCCCACTGCACAGGCTGCCTCCCACCCAGGTTTGAGAAACACTGGGAGAAAGATTTGACAGGTTGCAGTGAGTGGTCATGGGTATGGGTATAGGTGTGTGTGTGTGTCTCACATGCCCAGGTTCCTGGCTCGGGCCCTATGGTGCTGGCTGTGGAGACAAGGACTGCCAGAGGGTGGGAGTGCCTGTTAGGAAGATCGGGAACAGTGAAAACGAGCAGGTTCAACAGGCAGCCAGCCAGGGCAGGCAGAAGGTGAGCCTGAAACCCAGTCTTCCCCATTCACAGCACAAGCACCCTCCTCCCCCCGCTCCTGGAACTAGAGTCCTGGGTTCAAGTTCCACTCACCATCTAACCCCTCTTTGAGCCTCACTTTCCCTGTCGGAGAAACAAGAGCAGAGACCAGGTGAGGTCAGCGCTTGGGATTCCTGCTCCTTTAAGCCTTTCCCAGTAGAGGGTGAGGCCAGGCGGCAGGTGAGTGAGTTGCCACATCAGCAGGGCGATCCCGCCCCATCCCCTCCCCCAGCTCCGGAGGGAGGTCCCAGAGGCCCCAGAGGATGGTGGGAAGTGGGTGGGGAGAAAGAGTTGAGCCTACTTGACTGGAGAGCTGGGGATGCCTGCAGGGCTGGATGAGGGAGGCTGTGAGTGTATCTCACCGAACGCGGTGAATGTTCAGAGTATACAGGGGTGTGTGCAAAATAAGTGCATGCCTTTGACAGTGAGGATGTACTCAAGTGTGCAAGCTTGTGTGCAAGAATGTGTGAATGTGTCTGAGCCCGGCTTTGTATGCCTCTGCCTTTGCGGATATCCTGGGTGTGCAGGAGTGAGTATGGTTGTGTTCCTGTTGGTGTCTGTGTGAATATACTTGAGTGTACAAGTGTGTGTCTTTGTGTGTGCCCTTTTGCCTGTGAGGATGTTGTGTACAAGAGTGTGAGTGAATGTGTACCTTTGTGTGACTATACTTGGGTGCAAAACTGCTTGTGGATGAGTTTGTGAATGCCTCTGAGTGTGTCTTTGTGTGTGTGTGACTGTGTGAATGTTCCTGAGTGTAAGGAGTATGAGAATGTGTGTGTCCAGAGTGACTTTGTGTGACCACATGGACAAGTGTGTGTGCGAGACTCTGTGTGTCTCTGGCAGAGTCCTCTCAGAATAGGTCTGAGCCTTTGCAAGCCTTCGTCCATTGAGCAGCTCCTCCACCTGCCCCCTGACTGATGGAGGTATAAAGTCTGCCCCATCCTTCAGAAAAGCCCAGCACTGTGCCCCCTCTCCTAGTGACTCATCTCCTTCCATCCCCCCTCCTCCAGCCTCCTACCTTAACGGGCAGCCCTCTCTTGCCCAGTTTGCCCTCTTCCCACCCAAAGGGAGTCTCAGTCCCTTACTCCAGGCAGCCTTCTATGACCAGAGAAGGAGGACCTAACATTAGCTAAGCCCCTCCTTGTACCCTCACTTGATAAATGAAAACAGGTCAGACGGTGGACATGCGTGTTTGATCCCATGACTCCTAAAGCTCAGGACAGGACCTCTGGCCTCCTCCAGCCCCTTTAATGGCCCTAGGCCAGGGCTCTGGACCTGGGAAAGAGAAAGGAAGCTGACATTGAAGGAACCCCCAGCCACTTGTTTGTCCCTTCTCTTGTCATTTCATTCACTCCAGTCTTGCTCAGAGAGGTGAGGCAGCTTGTCCAGTGTTGCACAGTCAGAAAGTAGGCAAGTCAGGATTTGAACACAGATCTCATGCTACTAGGGGCAGGGGTGGGGGTGGGGTCAGCCCAGAGCTGAGTGGCCACTAGTCCTCAAGAGAGAAGTGGAAAGATGATGAGACATGTGTAGAAATGAGAAAAGGTGACTTGTGACAGTTCTCGTGCAACATCACATCCAGAGACGAGGTGACACAGTCTCATGTGAGGCCCAACATCCTGACAGGACTTCCTGTTCTAATGGGAGCCTGGCTCCCTGCCCTGGGGCCCCCTCCCTTGTGCCGAGGCTAGGATGAGGGCCAGTGTGACTAAGTGGGCCCAGGCTTGAGCAAACTCTTCACTGACTGGTCACAAGTATTTGAAATTCCACTATCCACTGTCCCCTCGAGGCTCTTCTTTTAGAACAGAACCCAGGCTCCCGGGGAGGTGTCTAAAGCCCCCAACTCAGCCTGAGGGAGTCTGGTTAGAGCAAGTGCCCCAGAATAATGGAAGTTCTGGGTGCTCTTTGGGAATAGGTATGGAAGCAATGAAAATGGGACCAGAGGCCAGAGGGAGTGTGAAGGGTGGGCCCCTGGGTGAGGCTGTTCATTCCATTCTCCCAACAGCTTCTGGGGCAACAGGCTTTCCTCCCCAATTTGTGATAAAGAAACTGAGGCTCTGAGAGGCAGATACATGGCAAAAGCAGGATTTAAATCTCATTTTTGGATTTAAATCTCATCTTAAAGCAGGATTTAAATCTCATCTTTGGCTCCCTCTAGATCCCACAGTGGGCTTCTGCAGGGAGGAGGCCAGACAGGCAGGGATGTGAGAGGCAGGGTTTGTTTGGTTATTTTGGGTGACAAGGACCAAAGAAATGCTCACCCGAGTGCTTCAGGAGACAGGACTTGTCATGAGGCTCTGTGGGGAGGTAAGGAAGACAGGGAGGGTGCCCCTTACCTCCAGAACCCATGGCATCTCCAAGGATGTTCAGGAAGAACAGCTCCACTGATGTGGATGTCCCATCTTTGCCACAGCTGCGGGTGCCCGGTGCTTCCAAATCTGATGTTTAGTGGTCACAGAGGCCCGGCCATTCTGGGCTTCACTCTGTTCTTCCTGCATGACCTGCCTGCCTAGCGTCCTTGCACTTGGCTCCTGGGGCCTCTTGCTCCTACTCACAGCTTTCTCTGGGTTGCTCCCTTACTCCCCAAGAGAGGATCTAGTTGGTTTAGTGAATCTGATTCCTGGAGGGCAGCTTCCAGCCGGACTGCTTTATGGCCTCTGGCCAACTGAGTAAGGGCCAGGCCCCCACCTCTGATCCAGTTAGTGGCAGAGCAATTTGGTCACTTGGGTTACTTGGTTCAGAGTATGGTGACTTAAGAAAACAATAGTAAGGACTGTAGGCAAGGCAGGCACTTAAATATAAATAGCTCCCTGGAACCCAGACCCTAATTTCAGCTGCTTCCATGAAGCTGGGGACAGTGTCTTTTCTTCTCTTTGCCCCTGTGCCCAACACAGGGCTGGCAGAATTGAACTGCAATGACTGTGTTGAGGGACGAGTGAGTGAAGTCAGCCAAAGAGCCTTGGGGCTCTGATGAAGGCTATGGCTGTGCAATAGGCCTGTGGTTCCTATGTCCTTGTCCAAGGCACTCCAGGTCACCATTACCTGGAACCTCCCTACTTCTATGACTGTGGGCTTGGGTCTCCCTCACATGGGTCTGCTTCTCTATGGAGATGCCTGGGACACCTGGTGGCCACCCCTGTCACTCCAGATTCAGAGGTATGAGCACATAGCTTCTCTCTGCCTGCAGGTCTGACTGTATATCCCTGACCCTGGAATTCACAGCCTCTCTCCCTTGCTCCCTTGCTGCCTGGGTGTCCTGTTTCCGGCCTCCATGGGTGGCCCTGCCTGACCCTGTCCTGGCCTGAGGGGTGGGGTGGGGGATGGGAGGGGTGTGCACAGTGCAGCTCTTGTTCAGGGGATCAGGGTGGGACCAATGCCTGCTCTTGTGTTTCAGCCCCTGGCTTGAATCTTGGCAGGACAGAGGGGGAGCTGCTTCTCTGCCCGCGGCATCATCTCAGCATCCGTCCCGCTGGCAGAGCAGGCCCAGCGCCACCATGGAAGCTGACCAAGAAGGCCCTTAGCTGGGCTCTCCTTCCAGGCTATTATTGACCCCTTTGCCACTGTCTCCTCCATCTCACAACCTGTGCCCTGGGCCTTGCTGAAGACAAGGCTGTGGCTGGTATGGCTATGGCCAGAAACTGGGTGGGCACAACACTGGTCTCAGGGGCTCAGTGAGGGGATGGAGCTCAGTAAGGAGAATGGAGATTCTGTAAAGGGATGGGGGGCTTCGTGAGGGGGTGGGAGCCAGTAAGAAGGAGGTCTGGACTGGGGCCATGCAGGGCTAGGGAGCCTTTCCCAGGTTTTCTTACTTCCTAGGAGTTTCCTCCCACCTCTGCGGTCCTATAGGCTGGAGGTAGCTTCTAGAAAGGCATTTGGAATCCTAGGATGGCCCTATCCAAGGATCCTGGGGATGCCCTGTTTGTTCCTTCTCAAGCCTCCAGGACTGGGACGGAGAGAAAGGAATGGGCAGTGGGACCACAAGCCAGAGTCTTGAGGCTTCTCCCTCTCAGTGAACATGCTCCCTCCTGCCTCCTCACCAGTACCCTCCTCATCACTGTGTCCCCATCTCTTTTACAGAGGACCTCCCCCTTGATTGAGCCCATCCCCATCCCTAGAGAGTCCCCAGTGCACTCTGAGTCTCTGTCCCCTTACTCAGTCCAGGTGCCTCTCACAGAGCCCTCAGGCCACTTTCTTATTTGCAGGGAGGGCTGTCTTGACCCTTGACCCATCCACCCAGGCTAGGACAAGCCCCTATAGCCCGAAGAACTGCAGGAGCTGCTACTGAGAGAGGAAGTGTTGATTTGCATTCATTTGCATGGGAGCATTTAATATTCAAATGTCCTAGCTTGGGCTGGTAAGAAATGGCTGCTAGTATGCATGATTTTTAGTGAGGAAATCACTCAAACCCTCTCCTCTCCCCAGCTCCCCTGTTTGGAGCCTGAATAGAGGAGAGTCTGAGTTGGGATCTGCAGAGAAAGAACAACAATGCAGAATGTTAAATAGGAGCTACTTTGGGTACTAGACCCCAGAAGCATGCTGAGGACAGGCCTGCGGTGGGAGAAGAGGCAGGGATTCTCCCTGGCTCCTGGAGGAAGCCAGGATCCGGAACAGGGAGCGGAATGAGAAGGGGGGATGTTTCTTTGCGTGCTAAAAACTGGAGTGGTTCTTAGGGATTTCTTAGGCTCTACACAGTGGCTACACTGGATACAAATCCTACCCCTGTCTGTATCCATGGCAGACATGATTAATTGATCATGGCACTCTGAGCAAGCCTGGAGCTACTTCATCTGAGGCAGCACTTGGCATGTAAAATTAAATCTATTTGTCTTCCCTGATTAGTTCAACCCTTTCCTTTCCAGGCAGGGAAGTGAGGTTCCGAGAGGATGCAGAACATGCAGATGTATCCACCCCCAACCCTACCTGCCCTGCCTGGAAGCACATGGGTCATTCCCCTGGAAGGTGAGGGTGGGCAGTTCTGTTCTGTATAAGGACATCATTACTAAAAGTTTCTTCTGCGTGGAATTACAGGTTATTTTATTTATGACTCTGTGCTTTACTGTATTTCCTGTACTCTCTTTGAGCATGAATTTATTTTGTAATCAGAAACCCCTCAATAATAATACTAGCTCACCCCCCAAACACTATGTGGTACCTGCTTTAGGTATTATCTAAATCAACCCTGACAAACACTCGGGGAGGGGGTGTTATTATTGTCATTCCTACTTTTAAGGAGAAAAAACCAAGACTTAGGGAAGCCTAAAAATTTGCCCCAAGGTCACACAGCAAGTGGTACAGTTGTGACTCTAGCCATTTATTCACTTAAATATAATTAAGTGAATCAAAAGTTAATATCAGGGATGGTCTGGGCCTGTAGAAGAATGCTGATTTGGATGCTCTTCTGTATAATACATATGGGAAGCTCCATTTGGGGGAGGGGTGGCTTGCCCACTGTCACATTGGTTGTTGTGTGAGAAAATAACTTGGGTATCAGAGAAGGCTGCTGAGCAGCCTGGGGAGGGAGGAGAGGCCTGGCATGATCCCTGCCCCCCACAGCCTCTCCCCAGGACCTGGACACCTCCCTCTGCTCAGGACAATGGGAACACTGTGCCCTAGCAGCATGCATGATGGCAGGCCACCTCCTGCCAAGGCCCCTGCATGGAGGGGAGAGGCAAGGATGAAAGATGCTGAGGCAGGCACTAGGGGCAGCTCATAGCTGAGCCAACAACAGCAGGGGCCGAGCAGGGAGTGGGGAAGGAGAGTCCCTGCTCCCCTGGTACTTTGGGAAGGGACTATTATGGCAGCAGGATGGGCCAAGTGCTCCCCACCACCCCTGCCCGGTTTTTCAGTCATCACCCACTGGTATGCCTAAGCCCCTCAGTTCCTTTGTCCACTGTCTCCAGACATCACCCCCTCCTGTGTGCCCAAAGCATGGAATGGGGACAGGAATGGACCAGCTCCCAAATCTGTGTGACCTTGCCCAAGCCGCTTCGTCTCTCTAAGTTTCCACACCTGTGAAATGAAGGTGACAAACCGTACTTTTCAGGGCTGTTCTGAGCATTAAAGGCAAGCACAGAAACAAAGGATCCCAGCTGGAGTGGGTGAAGCAGCCCAGCAAAATCTGGTTGTTCCCATGACGGGGACTCTCCTCTCCCAGCTCGTCTCACACAGCTGATAACGTGAGGACTGGTCAGGAGAGCCTGTGGGGGAGGAGCCCTCTTCCTTCCTGCCCCTTCCAGCTGGGTATCAAGATCTGAGACCAGATGTGTGGCCGAGTGACTCAGCCCTTTCCTGCCTGGAAACTCCTCCCTGCCTGCTTTCACCAGGCTGGGCCAGGGAGGGTGAGACAGCAGATTGGGGGTGGGGGTGGCTGGTCCTGAACGACCTCTGGGGAATGGTAGGGGCTGGGTGGGGAAGGGAAGGGAAAAGAGGAACGAGGGTAGCTGGGTTGGCTTGCAAGATGGGGATGGGACAGAAGAGACTGAGGGTGTCCTTGACAAGTTGTAGTCACTGACTCAATCTAAAATGCTCAACTCCTCACCCCTCCTCCTCTTACCTGCTTGCATCCCTTCCCCAGTATTTCCAGGTTCGCCCAAACCCATTTGCCCCGCCTTCCTAGGCCCCCTTACCCATACCCACGGCTGCTCCCTTCCTTCCCTGTTTCTCCTCCTCCCAGCCAACCACCCCCAAGTCCTCCCCTCCCACTCTTAGCTGCCAAATCCCTCACCCAACCCAGCTTGATCTCTCAGGGACAATGGGCACTGCTGCTGCCCAGGCTCATCCTAGAGCTCTTTGGCTTTAAACACCACCCTGCTGGTTCCCCTTTTATGTCTTGGGTAATTAGTTCCCCCTCTAAGCTCAGCTTTCTCTCTCCCCCTTAAAGGTATGTGTTCTATAAACTCAGTCCTAGTCTACTGTATGGGGGAGGGATTACAAAAATGGACTTTGGCATCATATGGACCTGGGTTTAAATTCTGACTCTGCTGTTTCATAGCTATGTAACTTTGGATAACTTAATTTACTTCTCCAAGCCTCAACTTCCTCTTCCACCAAATGGGTTGATATTATGTACCTCCTTGTGATCAGATGGGAAAATGTACATAAAGCATTTAGCACTGACACATGGTAAGTTGCTATTAATATCCTTTCTTCCTGGTCAGTTTTCCTCCCCACTCCTCCCCCTGCTCCTACCTACTGGGCATGCCCAGCTGGATGTCCTAGTGGTACCTCAGACTCCAAATAGCCAAAAGCAAAATCCCATCCCTTCTCTTTCCTCTCAAACACTAGGTTTTTTTTTCTTTTTTTCTTTTTTAATATGTCTTTATTGATTTCAGAGAGAGGAAGGGAGAGGGAGAGAGAGATGGAAACATCAATGATGAGAGGGAGTCATTGATCGGCTGCCTCCTGCACACCCCCTACTGGGAATTGAGCCTGCAATCCGGGCACCTGCCCTGACCGGGAATCGAACCTCAGTCTCCTGGATAGGTCGAAGCTCAACCGCTGAGCCACACTGGCCGGGCTAGTTTCTCTTCTTGATGCCCCTATTTCTGTTCAAGTACTTACTGAGAATGCAAAGCTATGTACAGGGAAGACAGAGTTGAAAATCATTGTCTTTGCCCTTAAGAGGAGCTCACAGTCTTGTGAGGGAAACAAACACATAACTATAATAAGATAATTGCTTTATTAGAGGTTTGTATGGGGAAAGCCAACCCAGGAAGCCTTCCTAGAGGAGGTAGCATTTGAATTGGCATTTGCAGGCCAAGTAGGATCTTGAAAGGGGAATGAATCAGGGAAGCTGAGGAATCAGCCATGGGCAAAGGTGCAGCAGCGTGAGGTATGGGAAGGCAGAGACTGGCCTGGGCTTTAGAACTAGAAGCTCACATTTGTGTTTTAGAGAGCTCCCTCGGGGCAACATGGAGGACTGCTGGGAGGGGGAGAAAGTGAGGCAGTGGGGGAGACCCAGGGGGATGATTAGGGTCCAAGAGTTCATGCCTGTTTTGCTGTGCACGGGCTGTGCAACCTTAGGAAAGTCACTTGACCTCCCTGGGCTTCCATCTCTCATCTGTCAAATGGAGATAATAATAGGCACCGAGGGGATGGGGGGGGGGGGGCTGAATGAGCTAATGGAAGGGAAAGTGCTGGACAAGTGCAAGCTGTTGTTATTGTAGACAATTGGCCAGGGCTGCTGTACTCTAGCCACAGCCCCACCTCAAAAATGGCCTCCTTGCTTCTCCTCTGAGCCCAGCCCACATCCTCCCCCGCTGGGGGGTGGGGTGCAGGATGCAGGGGAAGGATGCCTGACTCTGGATCCTGGCTCACTGGCTATGTGTTCTGGGACCAGTGTGTTCCCCACTCTTAGCCTCACTTCTCCAGCTGTAAAAATAGGGCTGAGAATCCAACCTATAGGGCTACCAGGAGGATTATGTGATACCTAGTAGGTGATCATTAACTATAAACAGTTTCCTGTCCTGCTCTCTGGTCTCCTCCTCCAGGGCCTGCCACTAAGCTGAGCAGAGTGGGAAACAGTAAATATTTAATAACAGATTGGCTGAGAGCTCCTGACTGAAGGGACATGTGAAGGAGCCAGAGGACACCTGTTCCGCCTACAGGGTCTGCTCCAGGGGTGCCACAGCCAGATCCTGAGGGAACTTTTCCCTTTAGTGACTTCCTGGGGAAACCCAGCTGGCAGGGGCTCTCCCAGGGTACCGCAGCCTCCCAACATGTCTCTCCTATCCTCTCTTGCTCTGTCACTCATGGGTACAGCAAATGGATGGGTATCCCGTTCAACAACCATTCACTGAACCTCTCCCCACTGTGCCAAGCCTGTGCCAGAGAGTCAGAGAGTCAGCACCAGAGAGTCAGAGCCGAAGGAGGCCAGTTCCTGCTCTCAGGAATGGAAACCTGTGGCTAAGAACTGATCTGTGAGAAAACCAAACCTTGAGGAAGGGACTTAACTTGTCTGGGCCTCCATTTAACCGCCTGTGAAATAGGGACAATACTCAGGCTATTGTAAGGATTAAGGGAGGTGATTTGTAATGTCCCTAGGGCAGGACCTGGAAGATGGTCAGTCTATTCAGTGAAGATGCCAAGAGGGTGATAAAGGTTAGAAGGTGTGTGGTGGGTGTCTCCTGGACACACTGTGGGGGGCGGGTGGTGGGGAGTGGGAGCGGGCAGGGATTCTGTGGGGGAAGTCAGGGAATGCTGAACAAGAGGAGCACGTGGGCTGGTTATACGGGACACACGCTTTGCCAAATGGAAAAATGGGGAGAGACAGGTCAGGTCAGAGAGTGAAGGGCCCTATGTGTCCAGGAAGGGATTTAAGCCCTGCAAGGACAAGGTCCCCATTTAGCCTTGAAAGGGTCCCTCTGGGGTGTGTAGAGAAGGGATTGACTGGGGAAGAAGATGAGGAAACTGGGGAAAGCTGATATGATACAGTCCCAGGGGTTGGAGCTATGAGTGTGTGTGTGTCACTTAGTCACTTGCCAGGTGCTTACCTTAGGTCAATGATTCAAAGGTTCCACTCCCAGGAATACACCTGCCCCTTAACAGGAATTTACAGGGACACCGCCTTTAGCCAGAGGAGCCACCCAAGGGACCCAGAGCGATCAGGCAGAGAGCCTGTTGGGCCTCCCTTCCTCTCCAGCCCAGAGGTGCGGCCCCTCCCCCTGCCCCTGGGCCTCCGTTTGTGAATTTGTGTCTGTGGTTGTCTGTGGGCCGAGGCAGCAGAAAGGGCAGTTTGGAGGGAGCCAAGGCTAAATCCAAACCCTGATTCTGCTGCTAACTAGCTGCATGATGACCTTGGTGAAATCTCTTAACTTCTCTGAGTTGGTTTTGTGGAAAATGTTCGAAATTGTAGTATCTTTAAATGTTTGAGTGCAAATGCACAGAGAAAGTACACACTGCCCGTTAATAATAGTGGTTGGGGTGAGATGGGGAATGTGTGTAAAGAGGCACTTTCACATTTTACCCAATTTACTTCTGCATTGTTTGGGCCTTTTATAGGCACGTGTGTTCTACATTATCACAGTGGGAAAAAGCAGGGCTAATCCTACCACCTTCACAGACTGTTGGAAGGATTTTTAAAAGATCCTACAGATAACAGTCCTTTCATGATGCCTGTGAGGACTGACCCTCACCAAGTATTAGTTCCCTTCTCTTCTCTTCCCCTTTCCTGGATCTGTGTTGGGTATTTGTGTATCTGCGTATCTGCTTGTAACTCTTGGTCTCTTTATATCTGTGTAACAAGGCCGTCTGTATCTCTCTCTGGTTCATGGGCCAGTGAGTATCTGTGCGTTTCTGTATCAATCAGTGGATGTCTGTGTGTGAGGGTGTGTGCATCTGGGAATGTGTGCATTTGTGTATCTGTGTGTGTCTATGTATCAGCCTGTGTATAACTGTGTGTGGGGGGGTTGCATCTGTGCATGAGTTTGTGTTTCAGTATGTTTCTGTATCTATGTGTTTATGTGTTTAGATGTCAGTCTGTCTTAGTGTACCTGAGTGTTTGCAGTTATCTAGATGTGTCAGTGTGCATCTGGGTTTGTTTTGCTGTATCTGCATCTGGGTGTGCCAGTGTGAACCAGCGTGCACATGGGTGTGCCAACATGTTTGTGCCTCAGTGGGTTTGTGTGGGACCCTGCGTGGATCGGGGGTTTGTCTCTGAGAGTCCACATCCAGCTGTTTCTTTGACCATGGGCAGGGAGGTCTGCCCACACATCTTCCCTCCTCCAGCTTCCAGAAGGTGTTTCCCTCCTAGCCCTGCCCTTGAGCACAGGGCCAGGCTTGCTGCCCCGGACTGCTGCTGGAGTAGGTGCCTGTGAACACCTAGAGGGCCCCACCCAGCAACCCCCTACATAAAGCCTTATCAACTTGCAGGCCAGACTGGTCATCTGCCTATTCCAGGGGTGAGAACTGAGCACCGAACCCCTCTCCTTAGAGAGCAGTGAGCCCTGTGGATCTTGGGGTCAGGAAATCCCTGCTCACTCTGCCAAGGTCACTGTCCATCTGGCTTGGCTTTTTTGTGCTTGTCAGATGCAGCCAGACAGTTGGGAAACAAAGCAGGTCTCCATGGCAACCCACCTCTGCCTTAGAACTTGGACAGTTCAGTGGTTTTGTGGCCCCTTCAGGCACAGGGCTGGGATGGGGGTGGATGGTGAGGATGAGTAATGAAGCTTCTGGCGCCCTACCCCCACCACCGCATTGCACGCATGCTTTTCCTAGGTGAAATCATCGGAGGTTCAGACGGGGAAATTGGTGTCCAGGGAGGGCAAGTGTCTTGGCCAAGGACACCAGCAAGTTAGTGGCAGGACTGAGGTGAGAACCAGCTCAGGCTAACTTATGATGAGCCATGAAGCTGGGCTGGCTGGATAACTCACTTTGGTGCAGACTTCAGAATAAAGCTTCTCCTGACATTTCTACCAAGTTGTTAAAACCTCTGCTATTTGCCCCTGCTTGTTGATGAGGCTCAGTGTTTTCTAATTACCAACTAAAACAAACTGCCACAGAAATACACTGAATGCTGGCTCTCAGTTAAAACCATAACCTTCACCTATAACTCAGGGTTTCAAATTTTTAGTCCATCAAAATGTCATCATTGTTCCTGCTCATTTACTCTGTGGTAAGTAAAGGTGATAAGTTTTGAGTTATAAAGTAAATTTGTACCTATTAAAGCATTTTAAAATCCATTTTATCTCAGATAAAATTCGGGTAGCTTTTGTTTGAGGGGAAACATAAAAGTTCCTATGCTAAAAGGAAAACTTTGAAAACCACTTTTTTATACTGTGTAGAGCTAGGAGAGTGAAAATGTGATCCCAGAAGCTGGTCAATCCTGAAGCCTGCAGGACAGAGCTGGTCTCAGGAGTCTGGGCAGTGGCGACAGCTACTTTTCCTTTCTCTCTAGTCTCCCCTGCTCTCACCTCTTTCCACTCCTCTCTCATACCTTCCCCTCTTTGGCCTCCTAGGAGCTGGCATCAACTCAGGGCTGGGAGCCCACAGCACTCACTCCATTGAGTCCAGCCACACACCACTAACGCCTTGGGCGTATTTCACCTCTCAACCCAGCAAGGAAAATGGGTGGAATTAGGCTTGGGCCTGATTCTAAGAGATGCTGGGAGGATCAAAGACGACCTCAGCAGGGAGGCTGTTCGAAATTTTAACATGCTGCCACAGACGCCAGGACACAGGAATGCCCACTGTCGAGATGGGACCTGCAGGGTTCTCACTCACCCTTGGGCTAAGGAGGGGAGGGAAAAGTTGCACCTGATGCAAGGGGCCCTCTTCTATCTTCTCCCACTAGACAGGATGAGCTGAGAGCCCTGGCTGGTGTGGCTCAGTTGGTTGAGTGTCATCCTGTGCACCGAAGGGTTGATTCCAGGTCAGGGCACACACCCAGGTCCCCGACCCCAGTCGGGCACCTGTATGGGGCAGTTGGTCAGTGTTTCTCTCTCCCTCAGCCTTCTCCCTCTCTAAAATCAATAGAAACACATACACACACACATATATATATTTTAATCCTCACCTGAGGATATTTTTCCATTGCTTTTCAGATAGAGTGGAAGGGAGAGAGAGAGAGAGAGGGAGGGAGAGAGAGAGAGAGAGAGAGAGAGGGAGAAACATTGATGTGAGAGAGACACATTGATTGGTTGCCTCCCGTACGTGTCCAGACTGGGGCCAGGGATGAGCCTGCAATCGAGGTACATGCCCTTGGCTGGAATCGAACCAGGGACCCTTCAGTCCGCAGGCTGACACTCTATCCACTGAGACAAATTGGCTAGGGCAATAAAAACATATCTTAAAAAATATTTTTAAAAGGATCAAGTGGTAGATTCTTAAATTTCATTCTGAAACAGGACCCCTTTGAAAAGCTGGTTAAAGCTGCGGATCCTTTCCCCAGATAAACACATGAAGGTGCAATTCAAAGTGAATCAGAACATTTCTGGAGGTTTCTGGAAGCCCAGCTGTGGCCCCAGGATAAAATACTCCCCTTTTCCAGGGTCTTAACTGCCAACTCCTGAAAGCAGTTTGCATGGGGTGAGAGAGGGTGCCTGGCACAAAGCAGGTGCTCAACCACACATACACACAAACACACATGAACACAAATCAGTTTTAAATTCCACCTCCGTTCAGAGGTGGCTGTGTGACTGCTGGCAAATCATTCCACCTCTCCTTAGGTTTTCTTGTCCATGGACTAGGAATACTATTCATCTCTCAACGTCTTCAACTTTGCAGAACTGTCCTGCCCTCCACTACAATTCTGGCCCCTCCAATTGGTCTTAGCACTGAGGGACGCCACAGGTGCTCCCATCCCTGGCTGTGTCATAATATGCAGGCTCTTTCCCTTCTTGATGTCCCTATAAAATGAGGGTGGCTCAGCCACACCTTGGTCTGGCTGCCCAGGCTGGAGTCTGTGGGGAGGAGGTCAGGGCCCAGCAAGGGACAAAACTAGAGCCTTAGTCCCTTTGTGGGGAGGCAGGTCTCCCAAGGTGGAGGGTGATCGAGGGTTGGATGATTGTGAGGGCAATATCTGGGTGGTCCTGGGTTTTCCAAAAAGAGGGGGCAAAGCTAGAAGGTGGGGTGGGGGTTGCTTCCTCCACCTGTTGTTGCTGGTTCCACCCTGGGGACAGGCTGGTACTTCCTTCCTGGTCAGCTGACAGCCTGGCTCCAGGATGGACTTTGGGCCCTGCCCATGGGGATGCTGGGAAGTCAGTTTCTTCAGCTGCCTGTAGGGCCAGCAAAGAAATGTAGCTGAGCTGAGCAATCATGAATCCAGAGAGCAGGGTTGCAGGCTAGCCCTCCCCAGGCTAGCCCTCTCTGGGGGTCTTAGAAGCATGTCTGTCCATTAGGTCAGGGGACAAGAGGGAAAGCTGGGAGATGTGGCAGGAAGTTGGTCCATTTTGGAGATGGGAGGTGAGAGTGTCTGGGTGGGAATATAACCCAGACCTCTTTCCACTCCCCACCTTCCTCTCCTAACCTCCAAATCAGGGGACCCAATCTATGGGTTAATTCCTCGACATTCTGGTTTGAGGGAAGTCTTCAGTGAAAAAGTACATGAGGCCTGGCTGGGCTTGGCTCAGCGGTTAAGCGTCAACCTAGGATCCAGGCGATCAGGGTTCGACTCCCGGTCAGGGCACATGCCCAGGTTGCGGGTTAGATCCCCAGTCGGGGGCGTGCAGGAGGCAGCCGATCAATGACTCTCTCATCATTGATGTTTCTGTTTCTCTCTCTCTCCCTTCCTCTCTCTCAAATTAATAAAAACATATTTAAAAAAAAAAAAAGTACATGAGCCACTGGCAAGGCCAACTTCATGGGTGTAGTCACACATTGTCCTTTTTATGGAATGGCTCATGTTTGGTTGAATGCTTGGCTGTTGCCCTCTTGAAATTTTTTGAATGAAAGGCCCTGCATTTTCATTTTGTACTGGGCTCTGCAAACTATGTAGGTGTCCTGACCACTGGGAAGAAGAGGGTGCTAAAAGGGTTGGTGGGGGACAAGACTAACCGATATTCTCCTGATCACCCCTCCCAAAAGCCTTCTTCTCTCCTCCCTAGTCAATGCATCCAGACTGTCCAACAGGCCAAGGCCTGTACACTACTCCCTTTCCAAGTCTCAGCCCCGCCTATAGCACTTTGCCTTTGATACTCACCAACTGAGGGAGAAGTGGGGTGCTTAGGGCTAGTGTTGGGTTGGGCAGAGAGCACGAGGACAGGGCCTAGTGTGATTCCTGTGCATGACAGTGCTTGAGCCAGAATGGGTACTCTGGGATTGTGGGCCGGACCAGAATGAATGGCTAATAGATGGGAAACTGAGGCCCAGCGAAGACAGTCATCTGCCCCAGGCCCCCCAGGTAGGGAGAGTGACAGTGATGGCCCAGGTTTGCCATAGCTGAGCCCCTGGGGACACTCAGGGGGCTAAGGCAGGTTAAGGAGGTCACACTCTAATCATGCTACAATATTACAGTGAGTGCTGTCTACCTTATGCCAGGACTGACTGGGCTGGGTGCCCCACACAAATGGGTCTTTGCCCTCCTGGAGGAGACCAGGACCAGGAGAAAGCTACCTGACCAGGGTCAGGTTGGGTGACTAAGACAAACTCTTTAGGTGGTGGAATGATGAGAACACCCTTGTGGGGACCCAGGGAGGGAGTCTAGGACCTCTGAACCCACAGCTGGACGCTAGAGCAATTTCTAGCCCCTGGGGAACAGGCACAGACAAGACAGAGATTGCTGGTCTTGGCTCCTCTGCTGTCCACCACTTCTGTGCTCTTAGGGGATCACTGTCTCCTCCTGGCCTCAGTTTCCTTCTGTACTATGGGGGTAACACTCCCTGCCCTGCTTCCCTCCTCGCTTCTTGTGGGATTAAATGATATAAAAGAGTTTGGTCAGCTATAATAGAGAGCCAGGGGCACAGCCTTTTCATTATTTTAAAAGGCTTTCTTCCCTATCAGTTTCCTCAGTCACTTCTCACCTACAAAGGATCTCAAAGCACTTTATACCTTGTGAGTTTATGAAGCCCCAGATCAGTTGAGCAGCTCAGTGGGAAACCCAGAACCAGGCAAAGGTGTCTTGAGGGTCTCACAGCCTAGCCCAAGGGTAAACTGAGGCACTGTTCTCATCCCCCTCACCCAGGAGACTTGGATCCCAGCTTCACACCCTGGGTTGTAGGAAGCTGGGGGAAGATGCGGTGAGGGAGGGGAAAGGAGCAAAGGGGCGAGTCCTAATCGCCACATGGGAATGTCCACTGTCCATTACAGGCCTCATGGGCTTCTGAATTCCCAGTCTCTGGAGCAAAACTTCCAATACTGTCCGGGTCCTGGAAAGAATCCTGATTCCCTTATTCCAGGTAAAAAATTCCAGAATCCCCCATCTATTTCCAGACCAAACTCAGGACACCAAGCTCTCTTGGGGTCCAGTCCCAGCGTTTCTCTCCCGCTTCCCTGAGCACCCCCCATCCTCCAACCACTGCCAGCGCCTCCCTCTAGCGAACCCAACGCGCGTTAGTGGCCCCGCCGGGAGGAACCTGAGTACCGACCGCTCCCGACCGGACCCGCGACCCCGCCCTTTCGGTCCCGGGCAGTCGGCGCGACTCCGGGGGCTCTGGGCACCAGACCTCACCCTCCTCCAGCCCGAAGCGCCCGAGCCCGGGCGGCGGGGAGGGGCAGCGGGCAGCGCCGCTCCCGCCCCGCGGCCGCTCCCTCCCCGGGCTCCTTCCCTCCGGGCGGTCCCCGCGCCCCGCCCGCCGCCCGGCCGGCCCCTCCCGCCGCCCGCTCGCTCCTCGCCTGCTCGGCCTCGGACGCCCAAACTTTTCTCCGGGCGCGTCTCCCGCGGCAGCCGCCCGGCCGCCCGCCCCCCGCATGGGCGCCCGGCCGCAGGGGGCCTGACCCCGCCGCCAGGTCCGCCCGCCGCGCCATGGCCGCCCGCGCGCCCCCCGCCGCACCTGCGGCCGACGAGCCGGGGGGCCCCGGCGGCCCCCCGCGCAGGAAGAAGTCCCGCTCGGGCGCGTCCGGCCTCCGCCGCGCCTTCAACTGGCTGCGGGGCAAGCGGCGCAAGAAGAAGGCGGCGGGGGCCGAGGGCGCCGAACCGGCCGCCCCCCGGGCCAAGAAAGCGGACGACAAGGCCAGGAGGGCCAAGGGCAAAGGCCGAGGTAAGGCGCCGGGCACCTGGGCTGGGCGCCCCACGGCGCCCAGGTTGCGGCCAGGGTGTCTCCGCTGGGGGTCCGCGGCTGTTGGAGGCGGGTGAGCCCGTGGGCGCTGGTGCTGAGGCAGAGAAGGGCCCAGGGCTCAGCCCAGGCAGCCCTATTCTGCGCCGCCCCGCAGCATTTCCTAGACTCAGCCTTGCCCCACTCTAAAGGGGGGCGGGGCGGGGGGCTGGAGGACCCTCGGCCGGGGCAAGGATCCTTGGCTTAATCACCAAGTTCTGGCAGTGTGGCTCTTGGTTCGCTGAGGCAATCCCCCATCCCCCAGGCTCACCCGGGTTCTGCCCTCTGCTGAGTCAGGGGGTCAGAGATTGATTCTGGCCTGGGGCCAATAGGAGAGGCTAGTGGCCCTGTGGCTTTGGTGGGGTTCCCTCTGGGTCTGGAAGGTCAACTGCACTCAAAAAATGTTTCAGCTGGCTAGGTGGGTTTCCAGCTCCACAAAGGACCCATCATGGAGCATATGCTTTAGGTTCTTAAAAGCTAACAGTGTTAGCTGTTCCCACCTGATCCCTCTTACCACTCACCTGGGTCAAGCCACAAACATCTACCTTTGGGGGGGGGGTGCGCTCATGGATGTGCACCAATCACCCCTCCCCTTCACTCCTCCCAGCCCTGCTAGAAACATGCCTGTGTTGGATGTGTGCTTACAGATGGGGGAAACCGAGGCCCAAGTTAATTGAGAGGCTATACCTGGGCTGGGGTGGGTACTTAAAATACAACAGCTAATTTCTGCCTCTGGACTCCCTGTGGCTTGATGGATGGCAGCCCGGTGGGGGGCTGACCTGGCCCATCCCAGCTGGGGTCACTTTTCTTTTGGCCACTTGCATGGTTCTTCCCTCATTTCCTCCTATGTTTTTGTCCGTCATTTGAGGGAGAGGGCATGAGTCTCTGTAAGAGGGTGGGGCTCCCCTGGGGCTTGCCATGCTCCGAAGTCTACCTTTACCTCCATTCTGCTGCTGCGCTGGAGGTGAGGAAATGGCGGTGTGTGTGGCCCATCCCATTTTGCCTGTTTTTACCCTCCCAGTGTCCTTTAACCATCTCCTCCGGAGGAGAATTAAAGGAACACTTTAGGGATCAGGAAGAGGGTGAAAAGCCTCTTGTGTGATTGCATCCGGCCTGATCTTCCTTTTGGATGTGGGCCCTGCTCCCCTGGAGCCCAGCCACAAATAGAAGTCAGGGTGCTGGGCCTAGGATGGCTGGGATAGGTTCTGAGTAAGGGTTTCGTGAGGAATGTTTCCAAATGCTCTGCAGCGCCAACAGGACCTGGGGTTTGTTTCAGGGCTGCCCCACTGAGATTCAGTCTGAAGTCATCCCTGTCTAATTCAAGTGGGCATGAATCAGAGTTGCAACAGGATGGATTGTGGTCAAACTATCAGGATTGGAGATAGGGTAGTGGTGAATCCCATGGCAATGGGCCCTTTTCAGGGAGACCAGCCTGGAGGCAGAGGCTGGAAAAGCTGACCTGTAGGTCCCTGCTCCAAAAGCCTGGGTTAGAGGTCATTGGGTTAGTGGCCAGGCCTCCCCCTGACTTGTGTTTTGGTATCAGGTAGCACTGGGTTTTCCAGGCAGCAGGTCAGTCTGATTTGAAACCACGTGCAGGAAACACCTCCCCTGCCCCCTGGCTGTTGTTTCCACAGGTCTGGGGGTGGCCCCAGGTACAACTGGAAGAAGTCCTGCTCCTTTTTGCTCCAACCTCCTATTATTCCAATTGTTTCCTTGTTACTTGCCTGGCTCTATTTCTTTTCTGTTTATTAAGAGAGATAAATCTGATCTCACTAATCTCCACTGGCACCACTGGTTCGGAAGGGGAAACACAAAGAAGGCTTAACTCTTTCTGGAGAAAATATTCAAATAGAGATTGGAGGAGAGGGGGAGGAGGGATACACAGAAAATTCCTGGGAGGTTGGCTTTTGCTGGGAAGACCATTATCTCCCCTATGGCATTCTCTGAAGCAAGGAGCCAGAGATGCAGGTCTTGGCTCCCCTAATCTGAGTCCCCTACAATAAAATGGGAAGACTGAGTTTGGAATAGAATTTTGATCACCTGTCTTCCAGAATCTCCTTGCTCCCCTCACTGGCCTGCACAGACTTATGAAGAAAAGAGAGGAAATCTGACATTTATTGATTATTCTGAATGTGCCAGGACGCCTATATCTATTATCTATTTTGAGCCCATTTGCAGATGAAAAAATTGAGGCTCAGGGACAGTGAGTGTGAGTGATTTGCCTTAACCAGTGATTTTCAATTGGTATGCTGCAAGAGTTTTTAAAACATGCAATACCTGACTATTTAGTCAGGGGCACTGACCTCTTTTCCCTTAGATTGTCAAATAAAAAAATGACGACAGCCCTGGCTGGTGTGGCTCTGCTGGTTGGGTGTTGTCCTGTCCTGTGCACTGAGGGGTTGCCATTTCTATTCCTGGTAGTTGCGGGGCTTGATCTCTGGTGGGGGGCATGGCTCTCACAGTGATGTTCCCCCCCCCTTTCCTTTCTCTATCTAAAAATCAATAGAAATATTTTAAAAAGACAAAAAAACAAAAACAAAAACAAGGACAGCCAACACAACAATGGCCGTCCCATGTGAATGAATCAGAACTATACCTATTGTTTTTTGTCAGATAGGCAAAACATATTTTTTGGTGTGCTGCAGAATTTTAGTAATTAGTTTATGTGTGCCATGAGATAAAACAAGTTGAAAATCACTGGCCTGAATTGGGATTTGAACTCAAATCATCTGCCTCCCAAACTGGTACTGTTTTCATAACACTCCCAAGGACATGGGCCAGTGGGTAAGGCTTAAAGATCTCAATCAACCCATTCTACAGATGGCAAAAGGCCCAGAGAGAAATGAGGGAACTTGATAGAGCTGGAAGAGTATCAGAGTCAGGCGAGTGAGAGTTCTAATTCTGGTTCAGCTGCTAGCAAGCCCCATGACAAGCAACTTCTCTATGGCCTCACTGATTTCATTACTGTCTCAGGAAGGAGGGGACATTGCCTTGATGGGTCTGTGACCTTTCTATCTCTCCAAGATTCTCACAAGAGAGGATGTGAAGATTATGTGAAAGTGAAGTCACCATAGAAATGCAAGAGATTGCTATTATTGTGTTTATAAGTTTAATCACCTGTGATCTAACGACCCAGTCTGGAAGGAATGGGCTCTGAGGCCCAGTGGACAACTCTGCTACCTTCGTCTGCTCCCCTCAGGCCATGAGATGTGAGACACTGCAGGTTATCAACCCCTCCAAGGCTCAGTTTCCTTATCTGTAAAATAGAGATAATAAATCCTGGCTTTACAAGGGCTGTTTCAAGGATCAAATTAGATAACAGACATGCAAGTGCTTTGTGAACTGTGGAGCATGGTCCAGACAGTAGCAGGTTTCTGTGGTCATGATGCTGAGGACTTGTTTATTAGCTAAGTTCATCCTGATCCATGTTTGGAAAACAACTCACTTGCAAAACAAGTGTGGTAATGATGATTATTGAGGGGAGGATCCACAGAAGGTGGTCTTACCTTTGTCCAACAGGAGGATGCAGGCATAAGAAAAGGTAAACAGGAATCCATATTTTCCAGAAATACCATCTGGTCTCTAGACAAGTGTGGGGAGGAAGTATTTCTGGGCCGGATGCCAGGACTGGAGCTCAGTAATCAGGGGAGGCTTTCTGGAGGAGGTGAGCAGGGTGTAGAAGACGGGCAGGGTGCTGGCGAATTTGAAGAAGAGAGGTAACATGAAGGTTTTATGTGCCGGATCCTGGCCAGGCATTTTCATGAATGTTTCCCCTGTCCTCAAAACAACCTGGGAGCCTGGCCCGCGTGGCTCAGAGGTTGAGCATCAACCTATAATCCAAGAGATCGCGGTTTGATTCCTGGTCAGGGCACGTGCCTGTGTTGCGGGCTCGATCCCTGGCAGCATGCAGGAGGCAGCCGATCAGTGGCTCTCATCATTAATGTTTCTATCTCTCTCTCCCTTCCTCTTTTTGAAATCAATAAATAAAATATTAAAACAACCACCACCTGGAAGATAGGCATTTATTACCACTTATAGGTGAGGGAGGAAAAGTAAGTTGATCAAGGAGGGAAGTAAGTTGATCAAGGTCACTTGGCTTCATTCATTTGAAAATACATATTCTTTACTATATAGTGTTAAGCACTGTTCAGAGTAATGTGAATACCTGGGCCAAGTCAGGCCAAGACACCTACATGGAAGTGATGTTCACAGCACGGCAGTGACAGAAGCACTCAGTCTGCTACCAGATGCCACACTCTCCTAACAAAGCGATATGACGTTGGATGTGTTTCTGACTCTGCAGAGGAGTAACCATCGTAGCATCTTAGATAGGACCAGCTTTGGGGAGAGGAGTTTGTATCCCTCCTGAAGGTTTCTCTTGGGGAGTGGGCAGTGGCTGGGGGTGGGAGTGTGAATGACCCCTATATTAATAGTGAGAATTCAGGAGCCATCCTGCCAGGCCCAGCACATTTAACCTGAGGAACTCTGGCCACTCAGGGAAAACTGTCCGTGGCATGGGGTTGTGGGAAGACTCCTGAGCTTGAGTTCTGCTCTATTGTATGACCTGGAGCAAGTCCTGCCCCTCTGAGCCAGACATGCCCTGTCTTGACCAAGATAGGGTTTTATGGCCTCTGAGATCCTATCTAGTTCTAGAATTCTCTGGGTTTGAGAATGGGCTGAAGGAGCAAGCTGGTAGCATCTGGGGGTATGGAGGTGGGAACTATGTCCAGGAAAAGAGCCTACCTTTGGCTCTCTTCATGGACAAGTCATGGCACCTCGTGGCCTGGATGTCATAGGGAGGTGGATGAGGAGAGTGCAGTGTAATAATGCCACATCTCCCTGTTGAGGAAGAGGCCTGTGTATCATCCAGTGGGGGAGTGACTTCCATATAGGAGTCTGGGTTCGTCTCCTCCAGGCCCCTGTGAAGGGATAGGCATTGTCAGCCTTGGGTCCAGATGGGAGAGGGAGCCTCACTAGTGTATTTCACAAATACTTATTAAGTATTTAATATTAGGTATAAGTACCTACTATGTGCCACTGTCTTGGGGATGAATGAGAGAAAAGGTCCCAGTCCTCATGAACCTGTTTGAGGGGAGCAGGAATCAGGGTCAAAGAGGCAACTAAGGATAAAAAATGTGACAAAAGAGGGAGTACAGTGATCCCAGAGGGAGGTCAGGGATGGCTTCCCTGAGGAGGTGACTTGTGAACTAAAATGGAAGGATGAAGAGAAGCTGAGGTTGAGGAATTTGCAGTGCTGGAATCAGCAAGGCACCTGCTGGGGCCTGGGACTTGTGAGGTATATAAATCATACCTTACTGTTCTGAACACCCTGAGGGCAGCAGCTGGGTTGACTGTCATTTCCCTCTATCCAGCACAGGGCCTGGCACTAAGTGGCTTTGGGTAATAGGTAGGTGATCTGATACGGGCTCCTAGTGCATGGGCACCTCCAGATCTTAGACGCTCAGAATTGATGGCCAAAGATGTCACAGGGAGCCCTCATGGCATATACAGGTGGGCAGCTGAGGCCCAGAGGAGGAAGTGATTTGCTCAAGGTCATAGAGACAGCCAGCATTAGAGGCTGAACAGGAGCCCACACCTGCTAGGTTTGCCTCAGCTTTGCTACTCCTGTATTGAGACTTCAAATGGAAAATCCCATCCCAGAGAGGCGCCTCTAGCAGGGGTGGGATGAGATGAGCAGGAAGCTGAGGCCAAGAAAGCCGCCATTCCCTCCCCTACCTCTGACACCTTCAGGGGCCGGGGTGGTTCCAGCTGCCTCTCCCTCTTTGTGGAGGCCCTGAATCTGCATCTGTGGCACACATCCCAGCATTCTCCTGGAAATCCCCTCAGGCTGGGGGCCCCTCCACCCACTATTCTCTGACTTTCTTGCCCCTGAAGCAGGGTTGCCAGCAAGGTTTGCTGAACAGGGGTGGCTAAATCCTGTGGCCAGAAAAATCTACACTCTGTTTTCATCAGAGGGCCAAGAGGGAGCCTCCCTTCACCACCTGCCCCTTGGAAATCCCCTTCTCCCCAAACCCTGAAAGCTGTCTCAGCTGCTCCTGGCCTGTCACATGCTGCTGAAAACTAATGAGAAGAGGCATTGTCTATTATGTGGGCCAGAGTGAACGGGGTGGGTGGGGAGGGCAGGTATATACACTTCTGCCTTCCATCTGGAGACCCCATGGCCTCCTCTAGCCCTTTGGCTGACTTGGGGAAGGAAGCAGGTAGGAACATTCCTTGGGCAGGAGGGGAAAATCTCTGTCCACTTCCCCAATTATTACATTCCACTGTACTTTATGTTCTTGTGCCCACTGTCCTCAGAGGTCGGTTCATCAAAGTCTATCAGCTTCACTTACAGGGTGCCTGGCTCTGTGCTTGGCATAATGTGCTGTAGAATTTTAGTAATTAGTTTATGTGTACCATGAGATGAAAAAGATTGAAAATCATTTGCAAAGGGTTTAAACCTCAAATCTTCTGACAAAGTGCATGATTCCCAGGAGCCTACTGGTAGGGTCTGCTCCAAGTAGGGCCTCCAGTCTGCTTAGGACACCCTCTCCTCTAAGCCTTTAGCTAGGCTAGGCCTTCACCACCATTCTCTAAGAGGTCATGAGGCACCCACGCTCAGTGTTGTGTTTCCAGGAGTTCTGGTGCATACACCTTCCATGCTACTTACTTCTTCCCACCAGTCCTACCCCAAGCTCTCCCAAGCTCATGGCTATGGGCAGTACTCTTCCTCTAGGACCCTAGAGCAAGCTCAGCCTTAGTAGTGAAAGTATGTAAGACTGGGAGAGTTCCCTGGACTCTCCTCCCCACGCCTCTTCACCTCCACCAGTACTTAAGTGCCATCATCACCACCTCCATTAGTATGCAAGCCCCACCATCTGCACCTCCCCCAGTTTCTGTTCAACATGTATGGCACGCCTCCTGTGTGCCAGACACTATGCTGAGCCTAGGGATACTAAGAGAAGTGAGCCCATCACTGCCCTTGAGGAATTTGTTTTCTGGCTGAGACAACTGCTGGGGAGTATTGAGCTATGATCAGGTCTGTATCAGCAGGCAGCACTAATGCCTGTGGGAGCACGGAGAACTGAACTGGGGGAGGAGGGCATGCAAGGAAAACTTCATGGAGGAGTAGACTGTGGAGCAGGCCTTGAGGATAACAAGGAATCTTCCAGACAAAGGTGGAAGAGGAAGGAGCATGTTTGAAGGTCTGGAGGTGTGTACTGGGGAGTGGCAAGCAATTTTGTGTAGTTGGAGTTCTGAGACCCAGAGGGGTGTGGCTGGAGGTGCAGTTGAACTGGTGGGTGGGGGCAGCTCCTGTATGGCCTCCTGTGAAAGCCAAGGCACCTGCTACACAGACGTCCTTCAGTGCTCTTTGCATATCTGTCCTCACTCAATTCATGTTGAGGGATTTGTATTTTACCCTTAAGTGTTTTCTCTGCTCCCCCCACACCACCACCTTTCCCCTTATGGGCCTCAGTTTCCCCATCTGTAAGTTAAGAGAATTGGGCTCACAGATCTCTGAGGCTTCTTCCAACTTTGACACTAGGACCCTCTTCTCTGTACAAAGCAAGAAGCCTTGTGCACACAGCTTGGTATACAGTGTGTGCTCAGTGCATATTTTCTGGATGGATGAATAAAATACAGCCCCACAGAGATTGCACTGTTGTCAGCCTCAGACTCTTAGCAAGAGATGGGCAGCAGGGAGGGTGGGGGAGAACAGCTTTGACTCTCTCATTTTGCAGAGATGGGGTGTTCTGGACCCACTGGGCATAAGAGGCAGCATGGTGTAGTGGAGGGATTTGCCCAGGTGGCAGAAAGGATGAGCCATGTGGGGATAAGAACTGAGGGCTCTGGACTCCCGGCCCAGCATTCTCTGCTACACCATGCTGCCCCTCGTTGGAGAGACAGGGCAGAGTGATGGTAAAGGAGAATTATTTTCTAGGCTGTGGAGCTCTGGGAAGGTCCTTGGGTGCTTGTGAGGACACAGAGTCAAGCGCAGCCAGGCAGCCTGGAAGGCTTTCAGAAGAGGTGAAGTTTGGCCTGGGGTTGAAAAACAAAGACTTGTATAAGGGGAGATGCACGAGGGCACACAGCTCCAGTACACAGACATGGGTAGTTTCACGTGTCTACCTACTATACTCTCCCTCACTTAAACTTACACACACAAATGTAGATATGGGCATACACTCAATGGTACAGTCATACCGATACACAAAAGCACAGGCAATTACACAATGTATAGATAAACGTATTTACACTTACATGCGCACAGGCAGTTTGTTACCCACTCAGATACATAAAACCAATGATATCCAGCCACCTTGAGAGAGACAGTCACAATTACATAGGCAGATACGCAAAAATACACATCCAGACATTTGAAGACAGACTCTGTGATGGGGATATGGGCACACAGTCACACACACTTGATTACATAGAGAGGAAACCATATATTCAGAGTCACATATATACACAGGTACACAACTAGATAACCACATTCAAGCACACAGCTACAAATGCCCAATTACATGCCCTTCGGGGTCATACGGGGCATAGATAAACTGGAGGAGTGGTAGCACTGAGCAGTGTGCATTGGAGTTAGTCTGGGTTTGAGTCCTAGCTCTGTAGCATAATGCTGTTTGACTTTGGACTAGTCAGTTGACTTCATGGAACCTCAATTTCTCCATCTGTAAAATGGGGATGACAAAAATACCTACCTTACATAATTATTTTGTGGATGAATGAAGTAATGCATGAAAGTGGTTATGTAGTGCCTGGCACATTGTACACACTATATAAAAGGGTACTACTATTATTTTGAACACCATTACTACAGAAATACAGCCATATCGATATATTTGTACACACAGGCACAGAGACAGGAGTACACACACAGACACGTGACACGGTGTAGTGTTTAATGGGCCTCAACAGCAGGAGGGCTCCAGAACCCGCCTGTCTGGAGCCTGGTTCCTAGTTATCTCCATTCCACTGCAGTCCTCAGATTGGCGGCCCCTGGGCTGGGAGAGCAAGCTACCTGCCCGCCTCACCTGGACAGGCCCTGCGTTTCCCGGAGCTCTCAGGGCGGGGCGGCTCAGCTGGTCTCCCAGGTCCTGGGGGGCGGAGCCTATGGGACGCGCGCCAGGCCCCACCCCTCCGCCTGCCCGCCCCTGGCCCGGCCATTGGCCACAGAGCCTGGGGGCGTGGCCGAGCTGGGGCTGGGGGCGCCTGCGGTGGCCGCCTGCTCGTCTCTCTGCCTGTCTCCCGGGGCTGCGGGCCCGCGGCCCGGCTGGTTGAGCTGCGCTTGGGTTCCCGCGCTGGCTCCTGCGCCCGCCATGGGCAACTCACACCACAAGAGGAAGGCCCCCAGCGGCCCGCGGGCCCGCAGCTTCTGGCGGTTCGGGCGGTCGGCGAAGCGTCCGGCAGGTAGGGGCCAGGGGGTGGGGGCGGGGCAGGCGGGGAGGAGGGTCTCCTTGCTGCAGCAGCCGCCAGGGCTGCTGCCCCCTCCCGGGGCTTAGCGGGTGTGAGTGTGGGTGGGGGGCCGAGTATTCCCCGCATAGACCCGACTCCTCACATGCACATAGAGACACATGTACACATGAATACCTATGGGCAGGCATATGTACATATTCACAATTTGTAGTCACACACAACACCCACTCAGATGTATGGACATACAGACACAAAATCACATACACATTTACACCCACACCATCGCTGTAGGACGCACAGATCCTGAGATACAGGCACATATACCTATGCACACGATTTACACAGCCACACGAACTGTATCACATCACAGATTCAGACACAGTCGTACACACATTAGTCATGTAGGTACAGTTCAACGTATTAGGCACACAGATGTACTCACAGGTTCAGAACTGCACAACCAACCAGACTCACTCAGGATTAAAGACAGATCCTAAGGCACATACACAAACACACACACACACACACACACACACACACACCACTTTGTTTCTCAGGCTTCAGCCCCCAACAGGCTGAAAGTTTGCAGGAGGGAGGGGAGACAAAGGTGAAGGGGAGAAGCAGGAAACCAGGGGCTGGAGGCTCAGGGCCACCTCCATCTGGCGTGATCGGGAGTCAGACTGGTTCTCTGGGCTCCCTCTCCACCCCCACTCGTGCCTCTGCAGCCTTTCTGTAACACCCACTCCCCCCCCCTGCGGTCCCCATCGTCGCTGCCGCATCTCCCCCCTTTCAGTGCAGCCACCGAGCTGGAACACAGCCTTTCCCAGTGTGCTGCCGGATCCATCCATGGGTCACATTCCAGCCTGCAAGGGGCGGGGGGAATGGGGAAGGCCTCCCATCCCAGAGCTGGGAGACGAGGTTCCTGGTTTCCCCCAGGGGGGGAAGCAGTTCAGGGTAGCTCTCAGAATCCCAAGAGGTGCTGGAGGAGGGACTGTCCAGGGTGCCTAGTTCCCCTACCTGGTGAATCCAGAGATGGGGCAGTGGATTCAAACCTCTTCTGCCCCCCCCCCCCCCCCCCCGAGAAGATAAGAGGTCTCTAACAGTCACCTGTCAGCTGCTCTTTGGGAGTAAGAGAATCCTGGAGAGGGTGGGGGGGCCTCCCTCTGCTGTGGTGGGAGAATCCACCCATAGCTTCCCAGGATGGCCCACATTCCTAGAAAATTCTGAACTGAGCCTGATGATCTCATCCCTCTGTGCAGGGGGCCCTGAAAAGAGCCTGGGCTGAGAATTTGGGTGTATGGGTTCTCAATGTGGCTCTGGTATGGGCTCTGGTGACCTTGAGCAGATTGCTTTCACTTCTCTGGACCTACCTAACTCCTATGGTGGGGGATGTCTATCTTTGAAATTAAGGGGGCTTAGCTTAGGTGATTTCTTGGGACCCTTACAGTGTGGCAAGCCATTTCATGGATGAAGAGACTGAAGTCTAGAGAGGGTGGGCTTGTCCAAGGTCATTTGCCTGTTGTGGTTTGAAGACTAATCATGATAATCAAAATAACAGTAGGAAAAGGGTTAAATTCTGGTAGGCTCTCTGAGGACTTCTCAGAAGGTGGGTTGATGAGAGACTCCAGGATTTTCTAGTAGACTCCCTGTCCCAGCAATCCTGAAATCCAGGCTCTGCCCACCTGTCTCTTCTTTGAGATCTGCACTGAGGGGGTGGGTCTGGGTCTGGGTCTGGGTCTGGGTCTGGGGCTCTTCATCTGCCTTCCCATGGCCACTTTAAACTGATGGTTTCCTGAGAACCAACTGTGGGTCCAGACTTGTGACCATTTGTGGTGGGGAGAGAGAGATTAAGAGGGCTGTGTTTACAGTCTCCTGCCCGCTGGCCCTGAAGGAAGAGGCCAGAGGGTTCTAGCAGCCCTTGTGCTCTTTGAGTTCCTGCTGTAGCTCAAAAGTCAACCAGGCTTCAGGGTGTTCCTACAAAACCAATGCAATGTCAAGGCAACACAGAAGTAAGTATGGGGGCTGGGGAATATTCTAGGTCATATATCAAAATGCTTTTGGGTTGGGGTCAGTTTTAGAAAACTAGGGAGATGGTCTTAATTTGGTCTTTGGGGTAAATGCAGGGTTGGAATTAGTACTGAATTGTTGATTAAATAAGAGATACATTTTATCTCTGGGATACCGTTGTGAGCAAAGGCATGGAGTTGAGACTGAGCATGGAAGTTGGAGAGAAAAAATAGTTGAGGCTCTTTGTGCCTGGGAGAAGTTCCATTGTGAATGCAAACTTCAGTCCCTTTGGTTTTACTTGTGCTGAGGATTCTAAGGCCTCCCTGGCCTCAGCCTCTACGATCACAGGTCCAGGTTTGGGACTGGGATTTGAGTACGTATCTATTTGATCAGTCTGTGAGAGGATGAGGGAAAGAAGGCAAGGCAAGCAGAAAAGGCTGGAGTCTAAAGGCCACAGGGAGCCAATGAAGGTGTTTGAGCAAGGGAGGAGCCTATGAAAGTGGTGTGTTAGGAAGATGGCTCTGGGTGCGGGCAAGTGCAAGGCAGAACAGGTTGTCGGGTGGGGTGGTGAGAGTGGAACCTCAGAGTGTAGTCAGGAGGCTGTTGCAGTAATCCAGGGAAGAGGTGATGAGGTGAGGGTTAGGGACAGGGTGGGGGCTGTGGGAGTAGAGAGGAGTGGCAGTTGCAGAGATACTGCGGAGGAGGTGACAGAAGTGCTAGGACCTGGGATTAATCAGGTGTTGGGAGTAAGGGCTAGAGAGGGCTGAGAAGGCTGTGTGCTTGAGGCTGCTTGGCTGAGGGATAGTAGCAGAGATAAAAATGAGGTCCTATGCTAAATCCTTAACGTCAGTTCATCTGTCTTCCAACAGTCTTACAAGCTGGAAGCTATTATTCTCCCCATTTTACAGATGAGGAAGCTGGAGCTCAGAGAAGTGAAGTCATTTGCCCAAGGCCACTCAGCAAGGACATGGCTGAAACATGATTCAAACCCAAGCCTGTCAGAGTCCAAAACCTGTGCTTTTAATCTGGTTAGAGATAGATGGGTTTCCTCTTATGATTGAGGGGCCTGCTAGTCATCTGGCAAAAGAAAGCCTGAGGCCCTAGGACTCTGCAGAACACAAGTGGAAGGAGCTCTGTGAGGGAAAGGATGGGATTAAGGACTAAGCATGGAAGCCCCTAAGGCTCAGAGAGGGAGCAAGTGCAAAGTGTGAGGGAAAACGAGATTCCAGAAAGGGCTCCTCCCATGGATCAAAGGACCTTGGACCTTGGAGAAGAGTGAGAGTGAGGGTAGAGGGGAGATGCCTCCTCACTGGTGTAAAGACGCTGTAACCTGCTGGGACCCAACCCACCCCTTGTTTCCCCAGGCCACTGGGTACTTGGTCCTGGACAGTTTATGGGATTGGTGGGGGAATGGAATTGAGAGCCCAGGGAGCTCCCCCTTTCCCACTGCCCTCCCTTGCCCATGCATTGTCCTGCCAGGTTTCCACATGGCTCTTCTCTTGGTAGGGTTGATCATTCCTATCTTGCAGATGAGGAGATTGAAGGAATGACCAAGTCTTTGGTGGAGTCAGACCACCTGTAATTCTTTTCTTCCCTGCCCCTGCCTCTGGACCAGGAGCACCAGGGGTCTTTGGTAGGTCCCACAGACCCCCCTCTGCCCAGCTTCTCCCTGTTGTGACCCAGGGAGAAGTATGTCTGAACTTGCATATGGGAGCCCTGGGCTTCCTTCTTTGTTCTGAGGGGTCTGAGATAAGCTGAATCCCCTTGCTGCCCCAGGCGCTGACTCAAAGTGAGGGACCACTGTCTTCCTTCTAGGAGCAGAGTCATACATACTACCCTCCCACTGCACAGATGGAGAAACCAAGGCCCAGGAAAGCGCAGTGCCTAGCTCAGGATCATGCTGCAATTATGGGGCAGTGAGAGTTCAGACCTAGGACTCCTGACTCCCAGAGCAGGGGGATATCTGGTCTGAGCTCAAATTCCCTTCCTTCCCAAACTAGGGGGTCAGGTCTGCCAGATAGAGCTAAGTTACTGAGATCCTGATAGGGAGCTTATGTTAAGTGTCCCTTATCAGACCTTATCTTAATGGTCCTTAACTCCACTTGAGATTTGAAGAGAGCTCTGGAGGTGGGTGGAAGAGGCAGTATGAGAACCTGATTTGTCAGCCAGTCAGAGGGCTCACATCCTGATTCGGCCTTTACTGGCTTTGTGACCTTGTACAAGTCACTGATCCTCGGGGAATACCTCTGTATGAGGAGGGGGATTGAGTGAGACCATGTGGGTCTCAATTAATTGGCACTCTATAACTGCTAGTTTTAAGTGGAGAGGTATAGGGGCCTGAGAGGGCCCTTTACCCCACACTCTGAGAGGCAGAGCTTCCCTTGAATGAAATTTTGTGTTTACACTTGGTTGCATGGCTTTAACTTTCCCAGGCACTATGCTAAGTGGGTTAGTCCCACTTTACAGACGAGGAGACTGAGGTCCAGGGAGACTGGTTCATTTGTCTAAGGCCTGGAATGCATACCTGACTCCCAGCCTTTTCCTCTCCTGATTTCATATATAGACCTCTCCAGCATTTATATGGGGATAATCATGCCTTGAAGGAACAAAGGAAAGGGCTTTGGAAAGTCAGAATTGCTCCTGGCCCAAAGAGATTATTATATCATTGTTGGGAGCAGATACCGACCCGGAAACTCATTATGACATTTATTAATATTATTGTAGCTAATTCTTCCCTGCACTACTGCCATTCCCCTAGGCGCCTGTGGGATGGGATCTTCCCCTCCCTGTTGGGGCACTCCCTGCCCCCCAATATTTACCTTAGAACCGGCCTGTCAGCTCTGCCCCTGCTGGGTGGGGCTTCCCACTGAGGGAAGGAAGGAGGGGGATTCCCCTTCTGCAGAGGTAGAGTGCAGAGCTCCCCCTCTTTGGGCAGGGACCCAGGCTGCAGCCCCCGACGTCTTAACTCCTTCAGACTTAGGACTGCTAATGCCTTTGGAGGGAGACCTAGATTCGAATGTGGGCTGGGCCACTTCCTGGTTGGGTGACCTTGAGCAAGTCACTTTCCCTGGTGCCTCCTCTTGCTCATTTGTAAAAAAGGAATGTCACAGGTACTTTTCAGGTTTCTTGTTGGGCGTTGTACAAAACTGTAGAAGAGAAAGTGTTTTGGGAATTGTAGAAGTGCCTCCGCCTGAAAGGTTTTGTTAATGTCGTTTCTTTTGTCTTGCCTCTAAGAGAATAAACTTTACATACGCTCTGGGTTCTGTTCCCATGGGAAGGCCTGGCCCTGTGGGCCTTGGTTTGACTGTTGGTACAGCCAGGGGTTGAGACGTAGAGCCTCTGAACACCCTTGAATCCTGGCTCCTGGGCTGGCCAGCGGCACAGTCAGAATGTGGAGGGGGTGAGTGGAGGGGGGACAAGGTCAGGCCTGGAGGGTTCCAGCTCCTGAGCAAGGCCACCTGGGCAGCTGTGCCCGCCCCCCTCATTCCTCTCCCCTGAGTCAGGCCTGCCTGGCTGTGGGCGTGCCACCACCCCCGCCCCTTGCTCTGGAATGGGGCAGGTTGAGGCCTCACCCCAAAGAGGATGTTGCCAGGACAGTGAGAACACATGCACACAATGTGGGTGTGGCCTTGAGGGCTGGGGCTCCCCTCCTCCCCCTCATTCTTCCCTGTTTCCAGGTTCAGGAAAGCCCCAGAGTAGTGGGTAAATGCATCTACCTTCATGTACACACAACCCCCTGGCAGGGCCCTGTGTGAGTCTGTAGTCCAGCTCCTTTATGAAGAGGACTTGGACTAGGGTGGCTTGTGTGTGCTTTGTGGATGTGGTCCTGAGAGCACCCACCTATGGATTGGTCCAGTGGACATTTTGGAGGTGTATGCCCGTGCACCTCTGCTGGCAGACCAGATCTAAGCTCAGGAACTTGCATGTGTACTTCCTGGTGTGCCCTGTGTGTTGGGGGGGGCTTGGTGGGGAGCAAGGTATCCTCTCAGATCCAGGAAGCCTCCCTCCTTCAAGCAGGTGGAGGAGGAGGGGAGGCTTAGGTTCTACCTCTGGACTCCTAGAGCAGAAGATCCTGGGACATGGACTCTTAAGTGTGCCCTTGGCAAAGGTCCTTCCACTCTCTGGGCCTGGATTTCTTGGTGAGGTACCTGCTCCCCACCTGAGATTTGGGGTGCTAAGCTCCGCCCCTAATAAGCCATAGGTGTGTAGACCTGTGTCTGGGATAGCTCAGAGAGGCCTCAGGCTCTGGCCAAGCTGTGGGAGGGTGAAGGGAGAGGTGTTGCTGGGGCAACCAGGCATTATCAAGAGTGAGAGCCTTGGATCTGGCTGGGGAATTTGCAGCTGTGGCCCTGACTCTCAGGTCTGGGCCTGGGACCTTGATGAACTGATGTGCCCCCATCCCTGACTTAGTAGGAGCTCAGCCTTTGATTTCCTTGGTTAGGGGGAAGCTGAGGATCACTGTGTCCTACATGGTTAAAGGCTCCAGTTTTGGAGCCAGCCAGAGCTTGGGAAGTTACCTAGCTTTCTGAGCCTCACAGGTTCATGATCAGTTAGCAGGAGAGTATCTTCGAGTACCTGCCTTGAAGGGCTGTTGTAAGATCCATGAGGGCAGAGACTGTTTTCCTTCCACCAGCACCTGGCATGGTGCCTGGCATGAATTAATCACCCTGCAAGTGTTGGTCTACTGCTCTTTTCTGGTCGAGTAGGACTAGTAAGAGGTGTGGAAGGGTCTGGCCTAAGAGAGGGAAGAGGGAAGTATATGGTCAAGAAACCTCGAATTTATGGGGATGGAGTCCCTTAGTTTTTCTGCAGAGGGGAGATCAAGTTTGTAGCTGACACAGAGGACAGAGCATTGGCTTTTGGATTCAAGTTGTTCTTGGTGCAAAAGCTACCTTTCCATGTACCAGCTTTATAATACTTGCCCTCTCTGGTCTCCATTTCTGCATTAAAAATGGGGATTAAAGTGCCAACTTCTTAGGATTGTTTAGATTTCAATGATTTGTGGATATAAACTATACAGCTCCAGTTTGTTTTCCAGAGAGCAAGGACTCAGCCATCTGCTTGAGTGGTTTCTGAGAGGTGGGGCAGCAAAGGGAGAAGGGGCTACAGAGGGGTCTTGCAGCATGGGAGCCACTGTGAATTCTTAGATCCCTAGGGACTCAGTGAGAGGGGTGCTATGCGAGAGGGATGTCCTCAGGCAATTTAGGGGGGGGTGCATCACTTTATAGTTCACAGACTTTCTCTTCTACGGTCTTAACTACACCTTTTGGAGTTGCTAGGGGGATTGATCTTTTTAATTTTTTTAAATATGTTTTTATTGACTTCAGAGAGAGAGGAAGGGAGAGGAGGGATAGAGAGATAGAAACATCGATGAGAGAGAAACATTGGTCAGCTACCTCCTGCACACCTTCCGGGGATCGAGCCCACAACGTGGGCTTGTACCCTCACCAGGAATCGAACCTGGGACTTCTTGGTTCATGGGTTGATGCTCAACCTGTGAGCCACAGCAGCCTGGCAAGGGATGGATCTCTTTTAACACAGTCATTACCCAACTTAACCTTCATTTTTACTATCCAACCTTCATTTTTACTGACCAGCCTCTTGGGGCTCTGGATAAAATTCAGGCTCTGCCAAGACCTGTGGGGCACTACCAGTTCTGGCTCCCGCCTCCTCTCACTTCTCACCTCCTGCCATTCTCTCCCTGGCTCACCATGTTCCAGCCACACTGGCTTGTGTTCTGGGAAACCCACCACTCCTGCCTCAGGGCCTTTATACTTGCTGATGCCCCTGTCTAGAAGGCTCTGTACTTTTGCTGCCTGGCTCCTTGTTGTTTTTGTTTTTTCATTATTTATTTATTTTTTTAGCAAAGTTGAATCTTGATCTTAGTTTATATAAATGGATTGACAGGACACTACACGCTTAGAAGAAGGAGTTCAGCCATAGTTGGGAAGTTTTCTTCACTAGTCACAATTTCTAGGCTTTGATCTTTTTCTCCAACACAGTTGAATATCTACAATGCAGGTTTAGGATTTGGTGCCCACTCCCATCCTTCTCATTCTTTAGGTCTCAGTTCGATGACCTTTCCTTGGGAAGGCTTTTCTTGATGCCCCCTAAGGTCACCCCTTCCTGTCACAGCTCCTCAGTCTTCACTTTCCAAAATTATATTGTTAGTTTACCCCATTCATGTATTCATCAAATATTTACTGAGCTCACGGTATGTACCAGGTGCGGATTTAGGCACTGGTAAACAAGGTGTTTTCCATCAGGAATAGCCCCCAGTACTAGCTTAATAAATATTTGCTGATTGAATGGATATAATAACTTTATAAAGAGGAGTTATTGGCCTTGTTTCTATATGAGGTCATAGCTTGTGTGTGATGGAGCTGGATTTGAACCTGGACCTGACTTCCCTCCAACTACCGCATCCCTTACTACCCTCACCTATGAGTTGTTTCTTGGCCAATTCTGTTCTCCCTGCCTGGTGATTCAGCAGAGTCACTGAGTCACAGAGTGAGGCCAATGGGAAGAATCTTGGGCTGGAGGAGCAGGAGTTCTGCACTGAAGGCCTGCCTCTGCTGTGTGATCTTAGAGAGTTCACAGTGCTGCTCTGGGCTGCTGCTGTCACATTACCAAATGGGAAGAAAGTCCTTTGGAAAGTATGCAGCTGCACATACACATGAGGGTTACCACCAACCAATGTGATGCCACTCTGGGCATCTCCCGGCTTCCTAGTGTCCTGGGCCTGTTCCCACTTCTGCAGGGGCCTTCATCAGTGGCCTTGCCAACCCCTCAGGCGCCATCCCCATAGCAGTTCTGGTCTGCCTGGCTGCTCCATGCTCTGAACTCCTTCCCCAGGGAATTACCATCACTGGCCAGGAGGGCCTGGTGTGGGCGCCATGCCAAGTCTAGTGGCTCTTCTGCCTACCATCTGGCAGCTGGCAGCCCTGCCTTAGCTTTGGCCCCTGTCTGTTTAGAAAAGGACTTGGGAACAGGGTTAGTGGTCTGCCCCTGCAGTTGAGTCTCTTCAGCCCCCCTAGCCATACTGTTCGCCAGAGCCGAGCACCCACAAGCTCAGGCCATCAGGTTCCCTGCGAGTCTGAGAGGGTTCCGTCCCCCGTACTCCCCTTGAGGGGCGGGGTCGGCTGAGGGGTGGAGCCGGCGCAGGTGGGAGGAGGACCTGGAGCCCAGCCCCTCCCCCGCCTGGCTCCGCGCTCTGCAGCTGGGCGGGCTGGCGGACCCGCATCCCTCAGTGCTGGGCTGTGGTGCCGGCGTGGCCTGGCGGTCCGGAGCGGTCGGGATCGGGGTGGTCTGAGTGGCGCCCGCAGTCATGGTGGTGTTCCTGGGCCGCCACCTCCCGGCGCTCCTCGGGCTCTTTAAGAAGAAGGGTGAGTGGGTGTGGCTGGGGGGGGGGGGAGAGGAGTGCTCCCCGACACCTCCATTTGCCAGACCCTGATGTAGAATGGGGGGATCAAGGCTGGGGAAGGGGAATGGATGGGGCATGGGGGCCAGTAATGAGGCCAGACTCTCCTGCCCGCGGCCGTGCCTTTGTCGGGCCTCTTTGCTGCTGCCTTTGTCTGGGCTCTGCCTGTGTTTGGGAGGGTGGATCCAGGTGTCTGACCTTGAAGCCTGCAGCCCGAGGGCGGGACTGCCTCCCTGCAGGGGTACCCATGATTTACTGGGGACATCCCAATACCTCAGTTCCTGACGGAAGGGCACCCCCTCCCGGGTCAGTGTGTCTGGGAGGAAGGAATGTGGGGAGCAGAGGGGAAAACAGTACCACTGGAAGTTGGGGAGCATGATCAATGAAATTCTGTTTAGAAGCTTGGGGGTGAAGTTTCGGAAGGAGCGACCTATGCCCACTTACTTGTCATAGGAACTGGGCTTTTAGGCCTGGATTAAGACATGGAGACCAGAGTTTATTGGATTTTGGGGGGCTAGAGGATCCCCAGTTTGAGTGTGACCCAGGAATCCCCTCTGGGGACCAGGAATTTATTCCTGGAGTTTAGTCTGACTCTGATTTGTTGGGTGACCTTAAACAAGACCTATCCTCTTTGACCCTGTTTCCCGATTTTATACATTGGAGATTGGGATTAGGTGAAAAGATCACTGAGAGACCCGGCTCTGACCTTGTGGGATTCCTGGAGATTCCCTAAGGCAGGAGCTGGCTGTTGAAGAACGGGCTGGGGGAGGAAAGTGCAGGTGTCTGAACTAAAGACCCTGAACCTTGGGTGTGGCCCTTTAAAGGGCTGTTTTGTTCCTGCTGCTCTACAGGGTGCTGCCAGGGTCACATGACCTTTCCAGCGCTTTTGCTTATGTTGTGGGTCCATTTAAAGGGGGGCTGGGGCTGCAAAGTGCTGACACAGCCCCCCCATTCCCAGGATTAGGTGACCAACTTCCCAGTGGGCGGGGCCTGTAACAAGATCTTTTGTAATGGATCTCTGGCTTCTCTGTAGGGGGGGCCTCCAGGAGAGGGGGATACCTGGGACTGTTCTTTCAAGAGAGGCTGGAACTTCCTTTTCTAGGGGTATAGGGGCCTGGGTCTCTCTTCTCCCATACCCTGCGTATTCTTCCACTAAAGGACAACCACATGGGTGAGTAGGGGACCCAAGAGGCCATATGCCTGGTTTGTCCCTTCCTGCTAAGAGTTCTTGGTAATCTAGTTATAAATCCTGCTGGCCCCCACCTCTTCCTAGTGTCCCATGGTCTCTCCTTCCTGGACCTGGGCCAGGGTGTGTATGAAAAGGGTGTTTTGTTGTTTTTTGTTTTTCCTATAAAGTAGAGCTTGAGGTCTGGAGATCAGAGAAATGTATTTGCTATAGGCTGTATGTATGCTCGGTGTCTTGCATAGGGCCCTGAGTGACATGTGGATATGCACTTGTGTGTGTGTTTGGATATTGTTTGTATATGTGTAGAATGGGGACTGTGGGTGTTGTGTGTATACGTGGGGACTGGATGTGCTCTGTGGGGGCCCCTGTGTATAATGTGTGTACACAGATGTATTTATATTTTGGTGCTTTGTTTATATACACACTGAAGCCTGTGGGTGTTATGTGGGAACACAATGGGCCTGTGTGCCCTGGCTGTGGTGCCCTGCGGGGCCCTTTCTGTGGTGTGGGTACTCAGATCTATGTACACTTGGGTGTAGTTTCTGTATGCACATGGGGCTGTGTGTGTATTGAGTACATACCCCAGAATTGTGGGTTGTGTCTACAGATTTGCAGAAGTGGGTGCTGCATGTATGTGCAGGGCCCTTGTGCAGTCTGGGCACTGTGAGTGCCCTTGTGGTGGTGCCTGTGCACCCTGAGGGCCCAGATGCCTTCAGACCTCACTTCTCTTCCTCTTCCATCCCACCAGGCTCAGCCAAGGCTGAGAGTGACAAACGTCTAAGTGTAGGGCCCGGCCAGGGGCCCGGGTCTGTAGTGGATGAGCACCAGGACAATGTCTTCTTCCCCAGTGGGCGACCGCCTCACTTGGAAGAGCTGCACACGCAGGCCCAGGAGGGGCTCCGTTCCCTACAGCACCAAGGTAACCTTCCCCTCCCCTCCAGTGCTACTCTTGGCTCCCAGGATGAGAGGCCTAGCCCAACACACCTTTATGGTATCTTCCAGAAAAACAGAAACTGAACAAGGGTGGCTGGGACCATGGAGACACCCAGAGCCTCCAGGTGAGCCCTGCCCCCAGCTCAGCCTGACTCTACTTTTCCCTTCTTGCTCTACCTCTGGCAGTTATATCTCTGAACCCTTCTGGATCTCAGTTTCCTTCCTGTATCATGAAGGGCTAGACTAGATGACCCCTGAAGGCTTATCCAGCTGCTGTCTGCTCAGTGCTAGGTATGCTGAGGGCAAACTGGATCAGAAGTTCCTAGGGGGAGCTCTAACGAGGCAACAGTAAACCCCACCCAGGCCTCTGGGTTGGTCTTGGGCCTGATCTCCTTTTTCCCTCAACAGTCCTCCAGGACAGGGCCAGATGAAGACAGCATCTCCTTCTGCAGCCAGACCACATCCTACACGGTTGAGAGCTCCACAGCAGAGGATGCTCTCTCCATTCGCACGGAGATGATCCAGCGCAAAGGTGTCTGCTCACCAGCAGGATTCTTGGACAGGGAGGTGGGGTGGGTGGGTACCATCTGGGTCCCAGCACCTGCAGCTTCCCCCTTTCCTCCTAATCTAGTGTTTCTCAAGGCTCTGATTCAGTGAATTCAGGAAACACTACCCTGTGTGCTCTTGGAGAGTCATGATGCACATTAATTGCAAAGCAGGACAGTTAAGAGTCAAGAACCCTGGGTTTGAGCCTGATATTGCTACTTACCAGCTGTGTGACCTTGGGCCAACCCTTAACCTCTGTTAGAGCTTCTGATGTTCTATAAAAATGAAGACAAGAGCCCTAGCAGGTTTGGCTCAGTCATTAGAGCGTCGGCCCTCAGACTGAAGGGTCCCGGGTTCAATTCTGTCCAAGGGCAATGGTAGGCAACCAATTGATGTGTCTCTCTCACATTGATGTTCCTCTCTCTCTCTTCCCTCCCTCCCCACCCTTTCCACTCTGTCTGAAAAGCAATGGGAAAAATATCCTTGAGTGAGGATTAAAAAAAAAAAAGAAGAGTACTTACATTATTGGAATGAATGCCAAGTATTTAGCATGCTAACACATAATAAGTGTTCACTAAATGGAAATTGCCGTTACTGACCTAGTAAACGGTAAAGCCTTCTAGAAAAGAAGCATCTAGCATTTAGCTTTGCCCATGTTTATTTGACTCTGGAAATCTGTTTTTGCAGAGTTCTTACTGATATTCTACAAACGTACTGCTCTGCAGAATATCCTGAGACCTGCTCTAATGGTTTCTCTCCCCTGTACTGGCCCCCAGGCTCCACCTTCCGGCCCCATGACTCATTTCCCAAATCATCCGGGAAGTCAGGGCGGCGGCGGCGGGAACGGCGGAGCACAGTGCTGGGACTGCCACAACACGTGCAGAAGGAACTCGGTGAGCCCTGGATTAGGGGGGCAGTGGTGGTAGGTGGGGAGCCCTGGCCAATCCCTTTGCTGACTCCCAAGTCCTTCCTGTCCATTCCAGGCTTGCGGAATGAGCATGAGGCACCAGGTACTCCTCGGCCTCCTGGTCCACGGGATGCTGTACGAATCCCCACAGTGGATGGCCGCCCGGCGAGTCTGGCCTCAGGAGCTGGAGTCCGGGTGTCCCTGCAGGCGCTGGAGGCAGAGGCAGAGGCTGGGGCCAAGGCAGAGGCCATGCTGCAGCGCCACATCGACCGCATCTACCGAGATGACACCTTCATTGGCCGGTCCACAGGAGCTCAACCCCCGCCCATTCCCCGGCCTATGTCCCTAGCAGTGCCCGGACTGACAGGAGGGGCAGGGCCTCCAGAGCCTCTGAGCCCGGCCATGTCCATCTCGCCCCAGGCCACCTACTTGTCAAAACTGATCCCACATGCTGTGCTGCCACCCACAGTGGATGTGGTGGCCCTGGGCCGCTGCAGCCTGCGCACACTGAGCCGCTGCAGCCTGCTTTCGGCCAGCCCGGCCTCTGTCCGCTCACTGGGCCGCTTCTCCTCGGCCTCCAGCCCACAGCCCCGCAGCCGCCACCCTTCCTCCTCCAGTGACACCTGGAGCCACTCTCAGTCCTCTGAGACCATTGTGTCTGATGGCTCCACCCTATCCTCTAAGGGTGGCTCTGAGGGCCGTCCAGAGGGCTCTGTAGCTAGCAATAGTGTGGCACCCCCTCCCCAGGGGGGCAGCGGGAGGGGCTCTCCCAGTGGGGGCAGCACTGCTGAGGCCTCGGACACTGTCAGTATTCGGAGCAGTGGGCAGTTGTCCAGCCGGAGTGTGTCCCTACGTAAGCTGAAGCGTCCCCCCCCACCTCCCCGGCGGACCTACTCGCTTCGTCAGCGGGGCTCAGCAGCCCCTGATGGGCCCTTGGGGTTGCCTCCCAAGCCAGAGCGGAAGCAGCAGCCACAGCTGCCTCGGCCGCCCACTACTGGTGGGTCAGAAGGGACAGGGACAGCACCCTGTCCGTCCAACTCAGCAGGCAGCTGGGTGCCTGGCTTGTCTCCAGGTGGCTCCCGGCGCCCCCCACGCTCCCCAGAACGGACGCTCTCACCCTCCAGTGGGTACTCGAGCCAAAGTGGTACCCCTACCCTCCCTCCAAAGGGTCTAGCAGGCGCCCCTGCTTCCCCAGGCAAGGTCCAACCCCCTAAACCAGAGCGTGTCACTTCCCTCCGATCTCCTGGGGCCTCTGTCTCCTCCTCCCTCACATCTCTGTGTTCCTCCTTCTCTGACCCAGCCCCCTCAGACCGCTCTGGTCCACAGATATCGACCCCCCTTGGTGACAGGTTTGTTATACCTCCTCACCCCAAGGTGCTTGCCCCCTTCTCGCCACCTCCCTCTAAGCCCAAGACTCCTAACCAAGCTGCCCCTGCTCTGGCTGCCCCCGCCCTGGTCCCTGGGCCTGCCTCTACCACTGGTGTCAGTCCTGAGTCTCCTCCCACCCCTCAGACATCCCTGACTCCACCACAGGAATCTCCCATTGCCTCCAAAGGCCAGTCACCCCCACCATCCCCACCCCCATCTTATCATCCACCCCCACCACCCACTAAGAAGCTGGGGGTGGTTGAGGAGGCCCCACCTGCCCCAGAGACTGCTGAGGAGCCCCTCCAGGATCCCAGCTGGCCCCCACCGCCACCCCCTGCACCTGAGGAGCAGGACCTGTCCATGGCTGACTTCCCCCCACCAGAGGAGGCCTTTTTCTCTGTAGCTGGCCCTGAGCCTGCAGGCCCTTCAGACCCTCCAGCCCCTGTCAACTCCCTGGCTGCTTCACCCTCAGCTACTGTCTCGTCTCAGAGCCAGCCCCATGGCACCCCAGATCCTCCAGCTCCACCAGCCCCCCCTGCTGGTTCTGTCACAGGGCTGGCCAAGCTCCCTCGGAAGGAACCAGTGGGCTGCAGCAAGGGCAATGGGGCTCCCAGGGAGGATGCCAGTGCACCCCTGGTCACACCCTCACTCCTGCAGATGGTTCGACTACGTTCTGTGGGTGCTGCCACAGTGGCTCCAACTCCAGCATTGGGGCCATCAGCCCCCCAGAAGCCACTACGAAGGGCCCTGTCAGGGCGGGCCAGCCCAGCACCTGCCGCCTCCCCAGGGCTCCATGCTGCCGTCCGACTCAAGGCCTCCAGTCTGGCTGCCAGTGAGGGTCCTGTGAATGCCCAGCCCAATGGGCCACCTGAGGCAGAGCCACGGTCTCCCCAGTCCCCTGCCTCTACGGCCAGCTTTATCTTCTCCAAGGGCACTAAGAAGTTGCAGTTGGAGCGGCCTGTGTCCCCTGAGAACCAGGCTGACCTCCAGCGGAATCTGGTGGCTGAACTTCGGAGCATCTCAGAGCAGCGGCCACCCCAGGCCTCAAAGAAGCCACCTAAGGCTCCTCCACCTGTGGCCCGCAAGCCCTCTGTGGGAGTGCCCTCACCCACATCCCCCAGCTTCCCTCGGGCTGAGCCCCTTACTGCTCCTCCAACCAATGGGCTCCCTCATGCCGAGGGCAGGACTAAGGGGGAGCCGGCCGAGAATGGAGGCATCGTTCAGCTGGTGGGCCCAGAGGAGAAGCTGGGTTCACCTGGCTCAGGTACAGTGAGCAGCGGTGGTATGTGGGTCCTGTTGCTGGTGATAGGACTAGATATCTAAGTCTCACCATTTGGGATTGCTCCTGGATCTTCAACACTAGGTCTCAGGATGCCTGGAAAGGGTGAATTCACCCTTGAGCTACAGTAGTGTGTGGGGCTTTGGAGTCAGAACTACTGGGTTTGAATTCCAACTTTGCCACTTTATCTACCCATCCTGGCCTCAAGCTCTTCACTGACAAGTGTGGCCAATGGTGTCAGAGATAGTGTTTGTAAAATGTTTAGTGCAGTGCTGCTAGCGTGCTCAGTAAATCGAAGGGGGAGAGGGAGGTAAGAATGTGCCTTGGGCTTTGTCTAGAGCCAACTGCAGAGGACCTTATTGAGTCTCCCTTTTTTCCCACAGACCCACAGAAAGAGCTGATCTGACCACCAGGCACCTCACTGGCACTGCTGACCCATCCCAGGAATACAATCTCAGGGACCTGAGCAGCTCCAAGGATGAGAGGATACGGCAGACACTTAACCTAATAGAGAGGATGCCTGCAGCCTTAACCTCCACGGCCTTCAATGTTTATGCAAGCCTGGTGTTGACCCTGTCCTCCAAGTCATCCAGCTCTCATGCCTTTTCCCGAATGGAGTCACCTCTGGCGGCTGCCACTTCTGTCTTGGCCTTAGCCTCATCTTGAAGGAGGTAGCTGGTGGGAGTGGGTGGCTGTGTCCCATGCTGGCCCTGAGGCCAAAGTTGGGAGAACACCTCACTTGTTTGTCTCATTTTTTTTCATGTCCAAATCATAAAATTACTGTAGTCCAGAATCAAAGCACTTTTGAAAAGAGACTGCATGTCCATCCTCCAGGGCCCATGAAGCCACATTCCAAGGGCCTGTTTACATGGCAGCAGCATCGGTTCCCAGTAGCTGGCCCATAAATGGGACCATCCCTTCCCTCCCATCCAGTTTGCTCCTTTCTTAGTTCTTGGAGGTGGGCAAGTCATTGTATTCCCCCAGGCTGGAGGCAGGAGCAAGGCTGTGGGGTTCCAAAGCACAAAAGGTGCAGAAGGGTTAGCCTTCCTGTGCCTCAACTTACCACCAACCACCCTCCTGCCTTCCAGTTACGCTAGGTGCTCCATGCAGGGAACAAGAAGTGGGAGACTGCCAGGGCCCAAATGGGTGGGGAAAGAAAGAGCCAGAGAGGAGGTCCACAGGCTTTGTCGTCAGAGAGCAGAACAGAATAGGGAGTCATCTTGGGGGGCACTTGGCAATGCCAAGCATCTGTTCCTTGTTTCACCTGATCAGGTTGGAGTGGGCAGGCACAGCACTTCAAAGACTGGCAAAGCTGGGGGATTTGGCAGGGGGAAACCTTATTTGGGCAGTGGGCCCAGCCCCCGCTCTACAGATTTCATCCTTGACCTTTCTTTCCTCGCCTTGGTTCACGTCCTCTGTGCAGCTGCTTTCGGCACAGGTGGTTCCACTGGGGGGGAGCTCACACTGAGTGACAAGGATGGGAAGCCAAAGGTGCATTCTATTCCAGACTCTTCCATAGTCAATGGAGGGGGCCACTCAGTGCTCCAAGGGAGCAGGCTAGGGGTTACCCCAATATCAGTCTCTGCTACTGATCTCTCCTCCAGGAATTTTAATGACCTTTGTTTTCGGCCTGTGCCACCTAGATAGGTAAGCTCGCCTCCCCACTGGCCTCTATGGCTCCACAGTGATCCAGGCTTGAGTCTGGCAAGGAACCGTGCCATTAGCTATTTCTCTTCCACTAGAACAAGAGGGCAACGGGATGTGGTACGAGAGAGCCCAGGTTTCTCTGGCCCTCTCTCACAGCTTCCTCCCTGTAGCTGTAAACCAATGCTCTTCCCTAGCCATTTCGGTAATGAAGAGCTGCTGCTGGGTATGTGTTGTGCCTGCCCAGGGAGTTGGGGAAAGATGGTCAGTAAGCATTGCTCTGCTTAGAGCTCAAAACCCCCAGGAATCAGGACCAGGCCAAAGCCTCCATGAAACCAGGTCCTGGCAGTACCCTTGGAGCTGCTGGAGGTGGGAGGGAGCCCAAATTCTGTCTCTTTCCCTCTCCTCTCCTCTCAATGTTACTCAAGCTCCTTTTCCTGTTAGAATCTTCTGAGTTTATTTCCCCACTGGGTGGGACAGAGCACGGAGAAGGATCTAGAAGCAACCCTTTTTTGTCCTCTGGGGTAAATGAGCTTTATCTAGTGCAAGTGGAGAGACCAAAAGCCTCTGATTTTTAATTTCCATAAGAATGTTAGAGAAGTATATATATATATTTCTTTAAATTTTTGAGTCTTTGATATGTCTGTACAATCCATTCCCTCTGCCCTGAAGCCTGAATGAAACACATGAAAAAGCTGTGTTTCAAAGGTGTTAATTAAATGATTAAAACTTGGCTGTGGCTGCTGCTTGTTAATGGGGGAGGGGCAGGGTGGTGGTTGGGGCCCACATTTAGGATGGAAAATGTTCTCCACACTGGACCCCCAAAGTGGGCCTCTTGTGCTTAGCACTGCCAGAGGGAGTCAGGTGTCCACCCTCCACCCTCCACCCCTCCCTCACCCCATCCATTAAGGGTCAAAAGTACAAGATAAAAGCAGCCCCACGCTAGGCGAGGGGCTCAGCAGCTGCTACACACTTGTGTTTCTCTCTCCTGAGATAGTCCAGTTCACAGACAGGCCTCATCCAGACACCCTTTTTCAAACCTTTTATTTGAATTCACAACAGGGATGGTTAGTGATACTGATTGAGGAGCACCCCACCCTCTGTGAAGAAAGAACTAGGCTTTACCATCCTTCTGATGTTAACAACACAGCTGGTTTAGGGATTGTCCCAAACTAGCAGATCAAGGGAAATGCCAGGAGCGCAGGGCAGGCCCTGCATCCAATGCCAAGCCTTAGGGCTGGCAGGCATTGGCCAATGCTGCTAACCACGTGGCAGACCACTAGGTTCTCTTGTTTTCCCTTCCCTTTTCAAATCCCACAATTTCCTGTTGGAGAGAAGCTGTAATTAACCCAGTTCAGGCACCAGATCCTAGGCAGCGGCACAGCTGCTGGGATAACTCTAGGAAAACCTGGAAACCAGTGTTTTTCCAATTAGAAGGATTGTGGCATAAACATTTTCTGTGAGTTATATTAAAACCAGATTTCTCAAGTCAGCTGCCAAGGGAAGAAGGTAGAGCTAGATTCCCTGCTGCTGCCCAGCCCTCGTTACTACCTGGGAGGTCGGCCTCCCACTGTAGCTAGACTGGAACAATCCTGGATTCTGGGGTGGTGGAGCTGCCTCTCAGCAAGTTCTGCACCTAATAAAGCCCCAAACTTCTTGCTTCAGTGTCCTGGGAGATGGGTAAATGGATGATAGATGGAGCAAACTGAGGAGACAGATGACTCAGGATGAAGGGAGAGGGTGGAAGACGCTGGGTTAGCTAGCTGATGTTCCCCCCTTTCAGCGATTTACAGGAGACATGCCCCAGCTTGGTCATGAAGTCAGTTTGCTTCCACTGTGCGATGCACTCCTCAGAAATTTTAAAGTCAGCCTGGACAAGAAACAAAAAAAGGGATTATAGTGATGGTGATGGGACTGCAAGAAAACAAAGACTCTGATGCCACCAGCATGTAAACAGACTCTACTTCTCTAAGAGAGCAGTCTGTCAAAAGCTCCCATGTTCACATCTTTTGACTCAGGTAAGCCTGAAACATTGCTGGAGGCAAAAATAACAAAACTGAAGCTGTCCTACTTTGGGCACATCATGGGGAGGCAGGGTTCCTTGGAAAAGACAATAATGCTGGGGAAAATAGAAGGCAAGAAGAGGAAGCCCAAATACGAGAGGGGTTGACTCCATAAAAGAAGCCACAGGCGTGAATCTATAGGAGCTGAGCAGGGCTGCTGTGAACAGGACACTGGACATCACTCACTCACAGGGTCACCAGGAGTCGGAGCCAACCCAATGGCACAAAGTTCATTTCAGGGACTTAGTTTAAGAAAATAATCACAGTAAGATCCCTCCTCAGTATTTAATAGGGAAGTTTTTCAGGCATAAAGTTAAAAAACAACAACATATGGGATGACTCAAACTGTAAATATCTATGTACGGAAAAAGCCCAGAAGGAAATAATGACATTTTTTAGTATCTAGGTAGTAGGACTATGGGTATTTTGTTTTCTTCATTTTCTCCTATATTTTATACATAAAAAAATTTCCTTTATGGCCAGAAAAAAACTAAGTGATTCCTAACACCATCCTGGAAAACCGGGAAAGGAGGGAGGGACGAAGCCATTTGGCATATACAGCAGGACAGAGCGGAGAAACCATTCAAAATGTCCCCTAGAAGACCTTCATCTAACTGAGGAAACGAGTTATGTTAGTGCATGTGCTGCTGAAGTGGGCGTGAGGAAACAAGTTATGAACCAGGAAAGGTCACACGTATCGTGCTAGTTCCACAAGGAGTGAGTTTTCCAAGCGCCCAGAACGATGCCTGACACAGAGAGGAGGAGCGCCCAAGATGAAGGTGGGTGCAGTGACCCAGAGGGTGCTGATCCTGGCTCCACCACTCATGGTGACCCTGTGTCGCCTTGGCAGGTGTCCTGCCAGGTAAAATGGGGGTTATCTGTCACAGACAAGATCAAAGGAGGAACCCTCTCAAGTCCCCCACGCAGTGCCTCAAGTGTCCTGTCAGTGCTCAGCACATGCAAGGGCCCCCACGCCCCTTAGGCACCTCATTTAGAAAGGTCTGGAATGAAGAAGGAAGAGGGCACGTTTGGATTCAGTAACAGAGCAGCCAGGGGACACACACAATCCAGGCAGCCCAGGTACGAGGGGAACAACTGCAGCTGTTTACCTGCAGCTTCTCAAAGACTTTCTTCTTGGGCTTCAGCTCCTCATCTGGCTGGCCCTTCTCGTAGCCCTTCACAAACACTCGCTCACCAGGAGCAGAGCCTGCGGGAGGGTCCAGAGGCTCCACCTTGCGGCTGACCCCTTCTCTGGGAAGACACACAAGATAAGGAGAAAGTGAGGCCACGACTGCTTCCAGCTTCGTGGAGGCCAAAGCCTTAGAGCCTCCAAATGGAGGCCCAACAGGGATTTTGGTCACCCTCACAACTGTACCACATGTCTGGACATCATCGGGGTTGGGTTAACCAGGGCTAAACTGAAGCCCTATGTCAGGACTTAGGGGAGGAAGTACAGCATATCAGAGAGAGCAAGGCCTTAACAGTCCATCAGAACTGGGTTTGAATCCTGGCTCCACCTCTTACGAGTGGCAAGAGGTGGGCCATGTACATACACACTGCTTCGAACCCTCCATTTCTGTTTTAATAAAGTTAACTGTAGGTAAAGCGTTTCATTCACAGGACTTGTACAATAAAGAATTCCTCCACGCACCATCTTTGGGCCAGTGTTCTTAGGGCTTCCACCTGGCATGTGGAGGGGCATCATGTGGGCCTGTCGGTCCCCACCTTGTGGGCCCCCCCGGTCCCGTGCCCCACCCCAAATCCTCACTCACGTAGAAGCACACAGAAGCATGCCTTGAGACTCGATTCCTCGCATCTTCTGGGGTTTCAGGTTGCACAGCACCACCACCAGCCTACCCTGCAGTTCCTCCTTGGGCACAAATTGCACCAGGCCGCTCACTATAGTCCGTGGCTCCGATTCCCCTACATCAATCTTCTCCACATACAGGCTGTCTGCATCTGGGTGCTGCCAGCAAGAGAGGTCCGTCCCAGAGTGTCACAATGGAATAGATCATGGGGTGTGGTGAACCCTCTGGCTCCAGAAAGGGGCATCTACCTAGAGAAGCCCCTGAGGGAACCTCTAGAACTCTCTTTCCAGGTCCCAGACAGCAGACAGGAGACCAAGCCTTGAAGGTACATTCTACTCTCAACCAAGAGGTGGGATTTGAGTAAAATGAGCCTAATTACTTGTGTAAGGGGTGGTAGGAATCTCTGAGAGGGATGAAATGGCCTGGATTATTGGGGTGGCTACCATTATGGCCACGGTTGCACCAGATCAGTCCCAGGTGCATTGGAAGATGGAGGAAGAAAACTGCTGGTGTCCCCAACTGAAAGCACCAGCGGCTCTCAAAGTAATTTTGTGGTTGGGTCTATATAGTGAAAACCCCATCAAGCTGGGAGGAGAAAAAGCCCACAAAAATGGTCCCAGCCACTAGTTGCATAACCTTCTGTCTCTGGGAAAAAGGAAGTCCTTATCCCTACACCATTTTCTGTGTGTGTGTGTGTGTGTGTCTGTGTGTGTGTGTGTCTGTGTGTGTGTGTGTGGGGGGGGAAGGAAGTCCTTATCCCTACACCATTTTCTGTGTGTGTGTGTGTGTGTTGGGGGTGAGGTTGGGGTTGGTTTGGGAGGCAAAGTGGCTGATCCCAGTGAAGGCCTGAAGCTAGCCCCGAGCTGGTAGAGGCCAGGTGAGTCCATCAGACCGGATTTAATGCCCTCTGACTAACATCCACTCCCACTCTGAGCTCCTGGCTGTGCTGGGCTGTGTAAGGTCCAGAGGCAGCAAAGGGAAAAGCCTGAGGCCTGGAATTGGAAACCTGGGTTCTGACTTGCAATATGACCTCAGGGATGTTACTTCCCATCCCAGGCCAGGTTTCCTCCAGATGGAAACTGACAAACCTAACCTCTATTTGCCTCTGGAATGCAGTGAAAACTAGTACCTTGTCCACACTAATGACTTTCCCCACGCGGATATCCAGCCGGGATGGGATGACCTCCTCTGGTTCCGAATTCTTGGCAGGGCCTTTGGCAACTGGCTCTGGGAATGAGAACTCCAAGAGTCAGAACTGTCCTCCTTCCCCATGAGAGGTCAACTGCTGATTCCACCAAATGAGAACACTAGCAGGCTTTCGTGCAGAACTGTCAGAATCTACCCACAGGTTATACCTTCATCTATCTACCCACCCACCCACCCACCTATCATCTATCTAATCAATCATCATCTAATCCTTCCTCATTTAACTTTCTGGAAAGATTTACAGAATTATGTATTAGTCGTGTAGGATTTCATGAAGTAGCAAACTGAGGACCTGAACAGGAAACACCATTATTATTTTTATAGAAGGCAGGAGTCCTGGCCTCTATTTTACAGTGGTCCAGACTTTTCTTGATCCATTAAACTTTACCTTTCCATGAATGCTACTTCTGAGTTATATCTTCTTTAAAACAGGGTTGGCAACCATAGAGAAGCGACACACTAGACTTCCATCTATTCTTACTCAGGCTGGAGGGGAGGGGAGGGAACAGTCATAGCTTTGCCACCTTTAGGTGATTCCATTCATGCATTCCATATATATTTACTGTCTTTCCTGGGAGGGGTAGGTTGGCCAACTCAGAGCCAGTCAAATGCACATACAAGGGAAGTGAGTGAATCTGAAGATGAGCTTCCCTGAGAAGCTGTGCAGGCTCTGCCTGGGCAGTTGTGTCGCCCTCCTGGCCTAACCCAACCGGCCTCCTTAACTGAAGAGGATTTAGTTAAAGGATCCAAGTACATGTCTTACATCAGCATCTCCCAGCAGTGTACTCAAGTTCCATTCCAGGAGTCAAGAGAGTATGACAGTCTTGTACTCCAGACCCCCTGGCTTCTTGAGCCCTCAGTTTAGGACAGACCTTTTTCTGAGGTCCACTGACAGGCTATCTATCCCAATGATGTCATCCCCCTTTCCTGTCTCTCCCACTCCCCCACTGGCCTTACTCTGCTTCGCGAGATCTGGGTAGGCGGCGCTGGACAGTTTCTTCAGTGCAGGGGTATTGAACTTCTCCCGGATGGGATCCAGCAACTTGTTCAGGGCGACTTCAACAGAATTCTTTAGGTCTCCGGGGTGTACAACCTGCAAAAGTATGGGGCCTGGTGAGGTAAGGCACTGGAACAGGACACCCAAGACTACTAATGTGTGTACAGAATACAGGGTGTTCTCCCAGCACAGAGAAGAACCACCTGGTGAAGCTGGTAGAGCAGAGAAGGGGTAATAGGTTCAGAGAGGTGGTGAAACTTGTCCGGGACCCAGGTCTTTTGACTCTGAATTTGATACTAACTTGAAGATTTTACAGAGGCTAAATGTTTTCATTAGTCAAAATCTTCTAGTCCCTCTATTTATGCTGAGGGTGGTGGCATAAACCAGGTGTCCTTTACAGAGAAACACTCACACAGGTAATGGTAGGGCTAAACGCCGAGGGGGAGCTGAGCGAGCAAGAACAAGGGCCCCAGAGTTAGCCAGCCGGGTAGAGTCCCGCTAGCTGTACGAGCCCGAACCAGCACACCCTAAGTTTTGGATTCTTCGCTTAAAAAGTGAAAATGATAATACCTTTATCTCACAGCATCAAAATGAGGATTAAGTCATACTATGGGTGAAAATGGTGAGTAGTGCTAGTACATGGGAGGAGTTCAATAACTCAATTTCAATTAATTGGGATATAATTCACTTTTATATCCCAAATCTGATCTGAAAGGATCTGCTAGATATTCTGAGGGGCTATCCCTTAGGTATGAATACCTGTAATACAACAATGCCTACATTTTTGTTTCCGATGCTATTTCCTTTGTTTCCTTGGCAATGTTTAATTTTTAACGATACAAAAACTTTTAGACCTGTACTGTAAAACATGGTAGCTACTAGTCTCATGTAGATATTTAAATGTAAATTAAGATTCAGAGCCCTGGCAGGGTAGCTCAGTTGGTTAGTGTCATCCTGATATGCCAAGATTGCGGGTTCGATCCCTAGTCAGGGCACACACGCGCAACGGCCAATGAATGCATAAATAAGTGGAACAACTGTGCTTCTGTGACACAGTTTTGAGTCTGGTCCCTAACGTGGCATCCTTCCTCTCCCCACTAACACACCCCAGATTGTCAAATAAACTTCATAAAACTGAAGTCCGGGGCTCCATGCACAACCCCAAATGTACTCAGAACAATGGAGAACTGAATGGACTATTAACCCCCTGGTTCCAGAATCTCCATTTCTGGTAACTTAGGCCAAGACTTCATTAATATTTCTGACAGCCCTATCACATTGCAGACTCAGCTCAAATCCAGAATCAAAGCTCCCCATTTCATTCCCTATATACACTATTACTATGCCTTCCCTTTATGACCTGGCTCTGCCTACATATCCACAGTGTTCCACCCTACCTTTTAGACTCGAGTCAGACCAAATGACTTGCGATTCCTTATACACTGTGCTGTTTCACCTTACCATTTCTTTGTACAATTTATTCCCTCACAGATATCCTCAGGAACCCCTACTCCTCAACTGAAACAGTGGATGCTACCCCCTCTACAAAGCTTCCCCCACAGCCAGTTAATCACTTCCTCCCATTTTATTTCTAGACTGTGTATATATCTTCATTGTGCAGTAAGACAGGGAATATCTGTTTATACATCTGCTTCTACTGGATGATGAACTTCATGAGGATTTAGTCCTTTGCACTGCCAGCCCCCAACACGGTGCCTAACACATGGCCACCGAGTGAGTCTTGTTTCAGTTTGTTGAAATGAATAGCATCCTCTATTCTGTCCTTTCATATTTGTCTCTTGTTTGAACCTTGATTTTGCACCTGTCCTTGAAATGCTTCCTTTTGGGTTGGGTTTGTTCTTTCATTCCAGGTTAAGGTCTTTGGAGAGTGATTAGGACAATTCATCAGCTTTGTGCTATTTGTCTATCTAAACTGGGAACCATCTGGACCCTCATCTACATTAAGGAAATATGTAGCCGTGAAAGCATCAAGGCAGAGCCCCGTGGTGCCTAACCAGAAACCCGGCTAGGACAAGACGGGGAGGTTTGTCAGAATGAGGTCAGTGGAGCCCTAGCCAGGTGGCTCAGTTGGTTGGAGCACTGTCCTGTACACCAAAAGGTTGTGAGTCCGATTCCCAGTCAGGGCACATACCTAGGTTGCGGGTTTAGTCCCCAGTTGGGGCATGTATGGGAGGCAACAGATTGGTTTCTCTCTCACGTCGATGTTTCCCCCCCCACCCCCTCAACTTCCTCTCTCTAAAACATATCCTCAGCTGAGGATTAAAAAAAAAAAGAAGAATGAGTTCAGTGGGGATTATGCCTCCTCTGGTATTACCTCATCAGCAAAGTCCTTTTCCAGGTCCGAGTAAGCTGTGTAGGTTTTGTTTCCACCCCACTTTTCATCTCGGAGGATCACAAACTCTGTAAGAAAAGGATCCACACCAACAAACTCACTGTTAATGGCAGAATCAGCATTCCTAGCCCAAATATACAGGTATCTGTTGTTTCTGCCATATATGTATTCTGAACTTTATTATATGGTATTTTGGTTTTTTTAATTCGATGTGTGGCTACGTTGCCTACCCAGCTGGCATCCAAACTTGAGGGGAAGGACGTGTCTTGCATTTCTTTTCATTCCTCTAGTTCATGCCTGCCACCCTGACGTCCCACTTACAACCTAACCGGGAACAACACATGGACAACTAAGTGGTATTTCAACTCCAATCATTACTCAGAGCAGGGAATCGGGGAAGCCATCCCTTGAGGATGACTGTGACAAATCACAAGTATGATACAGTGTATGACCACGAGTATTATCACTGCTAGTTCCTATTTCAGCGTGGCCCCTGAGAAGAAAGCAGGGAGTGTCTTACCAGCCTTGAGGGGGAACAGGACATGCTTAATGAAGGCGAGCACCCCGTTGTTTTCCACGTTCCCTGGCTCACAGAAGGCCCTTTTCAGTTTCTTCTTCACATCCTCCCTCCCATCAAGGAGATCGATCTTGGACTCCTAGAAGCCACGAAGGGGAAGAGGACCTCTTGTGGTTGAAATGAGAATGTGCTCAACTAATCTGTACAGCGGACCCCTGAACACAGGTTTGAACTGGGCAGGTCCACTTATACACAACTTTTCTCAATACGTACAGTGCTGTAAATGCACCTCCTCTTCTCTGTCCCCCCGAGAGCACCCCTCCCCCTCTTCCTTACCATTTTCTTAATAACACTTTTCTTTCTCTAGCTTATTTTATTGTAAATACAGTATATAATACATATAATATACAAAATATGTGTTGATCAACTGTTTATGTTATCGTTAAGGATCCCAATAAATGGTAGCTATTAGTAGTTAAGTTTTGGGGGAGTCAAAAGTTATATTTAGATTTTCAACCATGTGTGAGGGGGGAGGGTCGGTGCCCCTAACCTCCGCATGCTCAAGGGTCAACTGTATTTTAATTTTTAAAAACAAAGACTTAAATATTAAACAACTTTAACAGGAGTAAAATTAATCAGAGTGAAGTACCAATCACAGTATTTTCACCCAATAGATAAAACTATTTTAATTTTTCTGTGTTCTTCCAAGGCCTGGTCTACGGCATATGGAATCATTACAAATTTGTGGTTAGAGAATGGATGTCCTGTGTTTTTTCACTTGAGGCTATGCCATAAGTATTTCTGAGTGGCTACTTAGTCTTCACGTATAACTTTTCTGGTGTATTATATTCCCAATTATTAGTGACAACATAATTTATATAACAATTTCTAAACTTTCAGATTATGTTCTAATTGTTCCAAATTATATATCATGTTACAAAGAACATCCTAGCAGAAGTTTTTTGCCTTCTCTAGGATTATTTCCTTAAACCACCAAAAAACTGCCAGGCCCCAAACTATTTTCTAAAAGGGGTATACAAATTGACATTGCCATCAGCAACATGTGAGGATACCTGTTTCACAGCAACCACCACCACCAGGTATTATGTATTATCTAGAGCCATTTTTCCTTTTCAGGGTAACAGAAATTGTTTCTTATTTGGAGTTAGTGAGCTCATGCTTATTTGAATTCAGTGGTTACCAAATTCTGGTCCACATATGACTGTATATGAATCACCTGGGGATGCTTTTAAAAAAATACAAATTACTGGGCTCCACCCAAACCTCATGAATCAAAATCTCCTGGGGTTAGGCCAGGTATTGTATTTTTAAAAACTTCTCCAAGTAATTCTGATACATTCATGTTTGGGAAGTGCTGTTAGCACTGATTTCCAGGATTAAAATATGGTGGATGTCACCAAATAGGATGAGTAATATGATACTTAGAGAAATAATTGAGACATGGAGCATTACAACTTGAGAGAAAAAGGAATAAGTATATTGTTTTAAACATAATAACAGCTTCCATGCATATATTTATTAATCTCTGATCAAAGATCAAGAAGTCAGACTTAAAGAACTAGATGAGTGCCCAAACCTGACTTTAATCAGAATCACCTAGTAGTATTTGAAAGAAAATACAGATTCCTGAGTTGTTTCCCAGAACCACTTTATCAGAACCTAGGGACAGGGTCTAATCAACTTTTTTTTTTTTTTTTTTTAATTCCCTAGCTAATTCTGAAAATCAGCCATGTTTGGAAACACTACTCAACCTTTCACATCTTTGGGTTCCACTAAGTCCTCTATTCTGTACCCAAGTGAACAAAATGAAAGTGTACATTCCTTAAACAGGACTTTTAAATGTTAAAAGATAGCATACATATCATATTAGTCATATCAAATATCACCCTAAGAATCAAGATGCTAGTTAGTGAAATGCAACCACAGCCTTCTCATTAATAAGGCTGAATTTTATCACAGTTCTATGAATAAAGAAATTACTTTTCCTTGTGCTTTTTATCTGTAGCAGTAAAACAAAATCATCAGGACTGGTTCAGGGTCCTTCAATATTCAAGAACCACTGGAATTAACTGAATGATGTAAGGTTATTTATAACTCAAGTACTTGAGAATAATAGTTAGCTAAATTACTCTTCTTTTCAGTCCTTAATCTCTTCATTTCTTGCTGCAGATTTTTAAACTCAAGCCAGAGTTAGCAACCTACCTCTTCTGAAGAACTCATTTTGCTACCAGTTAATCCTGGAACCATAGGATTCATCAGATGGACCCGTTTTGAGTAGCCAAGTGCAGGGAGATACTGAGGGGTTAGAAAGAAACACACAAAGCAGATATTAGGATAAGTTCCTTCTCAGTAGCCCTGTCTCATCTAACTTGGTCAGCAGCTGAATAGTTTCATATATTCCTTTCAATCTTTTTTCCCCTGACTGAATATATAATTTTCAATGGTGATCATAACGAAAACAAAGTTTTTTCCCCTTAAGCTTTTCTAAATAGTATTATATTGTGAGGCTACTCGATTTACCCTCCCACCATAAACAACTATAAAATCTGGCAATACATAAAATAACGATTTGTAGGCATTGACAGAAACAGGTGTATAGCTACAAATCTTGAGAGAAAGGAAAGCTAAGGTGACCACACATTTACCCTGGCTTTCCCCTTAAGGGCATTTTTTTTCAAACCAGGTGCTGAGAAAGAGAGATGAAGTAGAGAGCAGCAGTCTGACTAAGCAGAGACCGAAATTGAGGGGTCAGGAGGCTAGCATTTGGGAAGGATTCTAGAGAGAAGGGATTTCCCCCCTCTAAAAATCTAAGTCAAAATTCCCCATTGACTTAACAACTGACTCATATCTGTGCATGCACACAAAGAGACTCCAGGACGCCCAGCAGAGAACTTAGAGATTTCAGTGCTGGGGAGGCAGACGTTGAAATTTAGGTCCAATCAAAGTAGAGAGGGTTTTGTGAACACCCTGAAGTTTCAGAATGAGACTCCAGAAACGCCACAGTCTAGAATAAAACCCCAGCATGGGAATAAGGGCAAAACTTAATAGACCTGTTCTAACAAAGTTTAAAACCAGCTGACAGGATCAAGGGGGAAAGTCAGTAATTTAAGTCTACAGAAAACACAGCACTCTATAAACATAATCCAGAGTCTCTATAACGTATCAGTGATGACTCTGATACACTAAAAAGGTACTAGAAAGGGAAAGCAGAAAAAAGTGACAGAGTTAAAACCATGAACAAAAGCTGAGCCAGAAACCATCCAGCTTTGGAATAAGTGGATCACGGTGTCTAAATAATGACAACTGGTGTGGAAAAGGGGACAGAGGAAAAGACAGATAAAAGACGGAGGACTGCAAAGGAGAGTCAGAATCTATAAAGAAGAATCACATGGGAGTTCTAAAATGGCACAGCACAGTACAGAATGGATTTAACAGAAGACGGGATTAAAAACTTGAAGAAAAGTCAACAGAAAATATCCAAAACTAAAGCACAGACGGCACAAAGCAAGGAAAACAACGGAATATAAGAGGCCTAACCTACATGTAGTTAGGGTCCCAGGAGAAGAGAGAGAATAGGACAGAAGCACTATTTAAGGAAATAATAGGGGATAATTTTCCAAATTTGATAAAAACATCAACCCACAGATTCAAGAAGCTCAGCAAAATCCAAGCAGGACAAATACAAAGGAAACTACAGCAAAAGAACATCATAGTCAAATTATTAAAAATCAGAGCCAGAGATAATTGTAGGTTTTTACATTATTGGGAAGTGGTAAAAATATCTAACTTTAATTGTAATAAATTACAAAAATACATGACATCTCTAGGGCAGGGATGGGTAAAAGTTTTCTGTAAAAGGCAAGATAATAAATATTTTAGGATTCATGGGCCACACATTTGGTCTCTCTTGCATTCTTTTCATTTTTTTATAACCCTTAAAAAATATAAAAACCCAGGCCAGTGTGCCTCAGTTGGTTAGATTATTGTCCTGCACATCAAAGGGTTGCAGGTTTGATTCCTGGTCAGGGCACATACTTAGGTTGCAGGTTTGATCCCCAGTCAGGGCACGTACTGGAGACAACTGATCGATGTTTCTCTCTCACACTGATGTTTCTTTCTCTCTCTCTTTCTCTAATAATCAATAAAAAATATATATACATATATATCATTCTATATCTCTCTCTCTATATATCACTAAATGTATCCAAAAATCATTTAAAAATATTATATAATATTCCATTGTGAGGCTTTATCATAATGTATTTAACCAATCCCTTGTCATTTGATACAAGTTTATAGATTTTTGCTTTAAATTGATAACATAATTCAAGTTGTACTTTTATTTTTATTTTAAAAAAATATATCTTTATTGATTTCAGAGAGAGGAAGGGAGAGGGAGAGAGCAAGATGGAAACATCAATGATGAGAAAGTCATTGATCAGTTGCCTCCTGCATGCCCAGCCTCGGGATCGGGCCTGCAACCCAAACATGTGCCCTGATTGGGAATCAAATCTCGATCTCTTGGATAGTAGGTTGATGCTCAACCGCTAAGCCATGCTGGCTGGGCTCAAGTTGCACTTTTAAAATTATTTCCTTGGGACAAATCTGTATCATGATTAGGGAAAAGGGCAGAAACCTTTTAGTGCTGTCAAACCACCCTCCAGCAATTTCCACTAGCAGTGTTTTCTCTCCATCCTTGCCAATGTAAGGTTTTGAGACACTTTCAAAATTACCAACCACTTCTCAAAAGCCCTTTTCAACTTACTCAAGTTCTTTCCCAGAAAAAAACTAGTATGGGCTTGTGCTAATTTCCTCCTTTAAACCCTGTTAAACCTCATCTTAGAGACGAGTGATTTATGTAAGATCCAGAGCAAACAGACCAAAGGCTCTGGGTAAGAACAGCAGTGCCTTCCCCTGGAAACTGAGCTATTAGGAAAGAAGCAAATCAAACAGGTCTAGAGGCAGCTTTCTGGTGGAAGCAAAAGCACGAGCTTTTGAGTCAGACAGATCTGGGTGCTAATTCCTGCTTGGTTATTAACTGAGGTACTGGACAACTTTCTTAGTCTTTCTACCCTCAGTTTCCTCATCTGCAAAACAAAGGAAAATAATACTTACCATATACAATACGGTTATGAGTGGTGGGACTGGCATTTTCAGTAACCTTTCACTGCATACCTCTGAGGCTCAAAAGAAAAAAAGATGGGAAAGAGGACACTGACCTTCTCTGCAAAGGTGAAAATCTTTCTCTGATCAACACCTCCAAATTGGGCATCTACTTTCAAATACTCTTCATCCAAGGCCTGTGGAGAGAAACATATGAGCATAAACTCCTGTATTTCTTCTATATGCATCTGAGTAATCAGAAAGTTTTGAAAATCACTACATTTTTCAGAAGGTAGAGCTAGGAAGCAAAAAAGCAGCATTCGGTCTCCATGTTGGCCTCAAGAGCTGCACAAACATTTGCTGAGTGCCTGCAGTGAACAGTACTCCACGTGGATGTCATGGTAAAAAATAATGGTCTCTGCCCTCAGGAAGGTCACGGTTCAGTGGGAAAGAGAGAGAAGAAGACAACGAACCACAGTCATGTCAAAGGTACCCACTGAATAATGCAGCCTATGAAAATGCAGCCCCAGTGCCAGCCCTGTGGATGCAGAGATGAGTCAAAACCAGGCTCGGCCTTCAAGGAACCAATTACCCAGTTGAGGAGAGAGACATGTAAACAGATAATTTCAATACAGCGTGCTGAGGGTTAACCTAGGCATTCATTTAAAGAACAGTGCTAACACAAAGAAAGAAATTATTATCTTGAAACAGAATATGAGAAGGCAGAGAGGTATGAAGTGTTAAGGGAAACTGTGAGTGACTCAGTCTGCAAAAACGCAACTCCATGGGATGTGGCAAGTGGTTAGATGATGACGTTAGATAAGTAGATAAAGACACTGAATGTCATGCTGGTGCCGAGCGTCATCCCAACTAATGAATAGTTTTAAGGAGGGAAGAAACATGACCAAAGCTGCAGAAAGACCACATCAGTAAGAGGGCAGAGCATGGAGTGGAGGCCTGTGAGATGGAGACAAAGAAAATATCCGGAAGGCTGTTGCGAGAGTCCAGGTGAGAAATAATGATGTAGCAAGTCAGGGAGGATGTAGAGCAAGACTGAATTTAAGAGATTTTTAGGAAATAGAATTGATAAAATTTAGCGTGTGATTTGATGGGGGAGAGAGGAAGGAGAGGTAAGAGAAGGATGAGCCAGCAGGAAGATCTAGAACAGCACTGTCCAATGGAACTTAATGTGATGATAAATATGCTTTATATCAGTGCTATTCAACCTGATAGCCAGCACTAGCCACAGGTAGCTCCTGAGCAACTGACATATAGCTGATGTGACTGAGACCTATTATTATTATTGCTTTTTATCCTCACCCGAGGATATGTTCTTTTATTGATTTTTAGAAAGAGAGGAAGGGAGAGAAAGAGAAAGACTGATGTGAGAGAGAAACATTGCTCGGTTGCCTCCCATAGGGGCCCCAACCGGGGATCGAACCTGCAGCCTAGGTATGTGCCCTGACCAGGAATCAAACCCGCAACTTTTTGGTGTATGGGATGATGCTTCAACCGACTGAGCACTTGGCCAGGGCTAATTTTAATTACTTTTAATAGCCACATATGGCTATAACTAGAGGCTACCATAGTGAATAGTGCAGATCTAGAATGTCTATGGGATTAACCTTTGGAAAGAACACTTGGAGGTGACAAGGGAAGAATAATTTTCTTACATCAAACATTATAGAAATATACAACAAAAAAGTCGTCTATCTGCACTTTCATCCTGCCTTCCTAAAGTAACCAGTATTAACAGCTTGATTTGTATTTTTCCATTTTTCTCCTTGCTCATACAAGTATGAACACACATCAAATAGGATGTGCTTGTTTTGTTTAATGGAAAATAGGATCATGCCTAAAATTTCTTTTCACACATTGCTCTGAAATTAATTTGCAATGAAGAGACTGTGATCAACTTAAAGAAGGTTTGCGAGATGAGCAGTGTTTTAAAGGGGGACTTACAACTGAAAAGGTCAGAGGGCTCTAGGAAATGGAGGTGGGGGGAAAGGAGGGAAACAGAAAGGAAGGCCTGAAGGTGAAGGAACAGCAAGTGCATCAGGTTAACTGGGCTGAGAGAGAGGTTTCGACCAGTGGTTAGAAGCAAACAGAAAAGGTCACTGGGTAACCCCATCCCTCGCGAGTACCTGTAGTCCAGGGTAGAGCAGACCGCTCAGCAAAGGGTGCTCCACCTGCTTGACCACCTCGGCTCCAGCTTTCTTGGCATCGTGCTGTGTGACCACGGAGGAGAGTCTGTATACATCTAGTGTGTACTCTCTGAAGAGGAAAGGAAGAGGGGACAGCTAAGACTGGGCCCAGGCCTCAGTCTAACCCTAAAGCACATTAATTCACCCTCCTAATTCGAGAGAACACTGCTTAGTGGCTTCTAAAATGTAAGTGGCCCACCCTCTCGTTCAAAATATTACTTCATTTTTATGTTTTTCCTTTTTTAAGATGGCTTTAATTGCCCGGCCAGGCGTGGCTCAGCAGTTGAGCGTAGACCTGGGATCCAGGCGATCGGGGTTCGATTCCCTGTCGGGGCACATGCCTGGGTTGCGGGCTCGATCAATTACTCTCTCATCATTGATGTTTCTATCTCTCTCTCTCCCTCTCCTTTCCTCTCTCTGGAATCAATAAAGATATATTAAAAAAAAAAAAAAAGATGGCTTTAATTAATCCTTTCCTTCACTTATCTCTTGAAATGCTGCTTCTCTTCAATTCCCCTCCATTCTCTTCTTCTGGAATGCCTATTAAACAAGCATCAGAATTTCTCAATCTATCTTCTATTATCTTAAGAATAGTGGACCCATAACTCAGCTTAATAGGATCTAGTTACTTCTGAAGCCCCTGTGCACCACAATCCTATCCCACTTCCTCCTCCTCCACAGTAACCACCATGCTCAACCTTTTTGTCTTTTTCCAGATTTATACTGTTTGTATCTCTAAACAATGTGTTGCAAATATTCTTATATGTGTACATGTGCAAGTTCCTTTGCATATGCCTAGGAGTAGAATTTCTGGATCACAGGGGATTTGCATCTTGAACTTTGGTGGGTAATGCCAAACTATTTTTCCAAAGTGGCTTTTATCAATTTTAGTACTTCATATTCTCATTATTTTAAATTTTGCCAATTTGGTAAGCATGAGTGGCTTCTCACTGTAGTTTTAATCTACATTCCTTTGAATAACAACCAAGGAGGTTAAGCATCTTTCCATATACAAAATGGTCATTTGGTTTCTCTTTTCTTCTGGAATGACTCATTTTTTGACAGTTGACTCTGCAGTTTTTGACATATAATACTGGATATTAATCCTTTGCCAGTTACATGTGTTACAAATATTTTCTCCCAGTTAGTGATGTCTTAATTCATCACTCTTTTCCTGTGATTTATGCTTTTGGTGTGTTTTGTTTAATTTTCCCTGCTCTGAGATCACAAGATAGTCCTATAAACTGTCTTTTAAAAAATACATAGTCCGGCCGGGCGTGGCTCAGCGGTTGAGCATCGATCAACCTAGGATCCAAGAGACGGTTTGATTCCCGGTCAGGGCACATGCCCAGGTTTCAGGCTCGATCCCCAGTCAGGGGTGTGCAGGAGGCAGCCAATCAATGATGACTCTCTCATCATTGATGTTTCTGTCTCTCTCTCCCTTCCTCTCTCTGAAATCAATTAAAAAATATATATATGTGTATATATATAAATTATTTTTTATCAAATTGGCAAAATTTAAAATAATGACAATATGAAGTACTGAAATTGATAAAAGCCACTTTGGAAAAACATATATTTTATATATATATATATATATATATATATATATACATTTGTTATTGATTTCAGAGAGAGGAAGGGAGAGGGAGAGAGGTAGAAACATCAATGATGAGAGTCATTGATCGGTTGCCTCCTGCATGTCCCCTGTCAGGGAATCAAACCACTATCTCCTGGATCCTAGGTCGATGCTCAACTGCTGAGCCATGCTGGCCGGGCTAACTTCCTTTAAATGTTTTGTAGTTTGGCCTTTACAATTAAATCTTTAACCCACTTGGAATGGAGGGATCATTTTTCCCCCATATGTATAACCAATTATCTCTGCACCATTTTTCTTAAAAAGTTTATTCTTTCTTTGTTGATATGCAATGCCAACTCTGTCATATATCTATTTTTCATATTTGTGAGGATCCATTTCTGAACTTTCTATTCTGTTCCAGTGGTTAATTCTCAATCCCCATACTATACAAATGACAAAGATTTGGTATCCAAAACACATAAAGAACTCCTAAAAAAAGTAAAAATGGGCCAAAACACTTGCACGGACACTTGACAAAAGAGGAAACACAAATGACCAATAAAAACATGAAAATAAATTCTACAGATATTTTATCCCTACACTTGAATGGTAGTTTGGGTGGGTATAAACTCTGAGGTTGGAAATTCTTTTCCTTCAGAATTGTAAAGGCTTTGCTCCATCGCCTTTTGCTTTTCAGTGTTCCTTTTGAGAAATGTAAAACCCTTTTGATTCCTGACATTTTATAGGTGACCCCTTTTGATTATTCCAATATTGGACCTCCTGCCCTACTACTCTTGTTTTCGAATCTCTTCCTTTTTCCTCTCAATGTGGTCTACGAGGCCAGGAAAGCCAAAGTTCAAGTACAGGATTCAATGAACTCTCTCAAGATGCAAGTAATCTTCAATATACTATTTACCATAACATATAGATCCTAAAATGCATATTTTAAAATATTTAATGTCTCTGAAATCTAGGTCTTTTAAACAATGGCATACTATAGATTAATTAGTATTATTTTTAAGACGCCTTAGATTAAATGTAATACCTCTTATATTAATTAAATATAATGTCTATTTCTACTTCCACTTGGTTCCTGGCCACTGAGTAAATAGTCTTGACTAATTTGTTAATTGACTAATTTGAAGGATTTAGGAAGTCTAAAAATATTTTATGCAGCATTTTTAGTTGTTTTCAGCTAGAAGTTGTTTTCAGGTTGGTCAGAGTACCTAGTTTGTCAGATTGCTGGAAACAACAGTCCTTATCAACATCTCAAACACTCTTACAGTTTTTTGTTCATTTCTCTGCACTGCATTATGGGTGAATTTCTTAGAATTATCATTCAAATTTCTAATTTTTTCTTCAACTGTGTTCAGTCTAGAGTCGATCCCATCTATTGGAGGTTCATTTGTGGGTCTTTCATTTCATTGTTTTTACTTTAATGACTTTTATATTTCCAAGATTTCAAAATTATTTTTATTTTTAGTCATGTTTCATCTGTCTCTGGTTTTATAATTTCCTTTTTTTAAAAAATCCTTACCCGAGGATATTTTTTCTGTTGCTTAGAGAGTGGAAGAGAGAGAGAGGAACACTGATATGAGAGACACATCGATTGGTTGCCTCTTGCACATGCCTGACCAGGGGCTAGGGATTGAGCCTGCAACAGAGGTATGTGCCCTTGGCCAGACCCTTCAGTCCTCAAGTAGATGCTCTAACCACTGGGAAAAACCAGCTAGGGCTAATTCCTTTTTTAAATGGATGTGATTCCTTGGTATTTGAGAACTTACGTCTTTTTGGTAATATCAGGGATATAACACTCATAAGTGGTGGACAGCTTGGTTCAATTCTTGATAAAAGTCCCTACTGACCCAGGCAGGTGGCCAATAGTGCCCCATACCCCAGCTCTACTTTATTTGAGGGGTAGGGGCGAGAATGGAAAAAGGGGAAAAGCCCTACATCATCGTCTGGCTTTAAGCAGTAAGCCTGGTCTGTCCCCAGTGCCCCTCACTCCAGACTGGATCCCAGCAGACCTGTAACTTCAGCCCAATTCACCAACTTGCATTTCAATTGTTTCTCTTACCACAGAGATGTTTAGCTTGTTTTTGAACCTGGCTATGTAGTTTGGTTTTTTATTTTTATCTATCGTTGCTGTGTTTGGAATGGAGGGAGTGCATCAAAGCACGCACTTACAAAGCCATTTTCCTTTGAAGTCACTTTTAAATATAGAAAAAGATCAAGTGACTGAAGCAAGATAGTTTTATGTATCCCACCTTTATTCTAAGAGAATAAAAACCTTGCCCGGCTTATTGTAGGTAACAGTATCTGGCATATACTAAGAACTCAAAATATTTGCATGATTCGTTCTCTTACCTTCATCACGTCTCTGTCTAGTATCATCATACCACAGAGGTCTTCTCTAACCACTCTATTTAAACAGAAACCCCCCACTTCCTGAGAACTGTCCTCCCATCTGCCTTCTTTGTAGCACCTATCACCAAACAGTAAGTGCTCCCTAAATATTTGTAAAATAAATGTAAAAATGAATGAAATCTCAGGTACTCTACTAAGACTATATTCAAACATTTGTTTATATGCTTTATTTAAAACTCTAAAAGTCCAATAATGGGGAATGGTAAAAAAAAATTATATTAGATGAAGTAAAAGGGGAAATTAACTTGTAAGCAAGAGATCTGGGCTCACATCCTGGCTCTTCTACTTTACTAGCTGTATGAACTTAAGTCGGAATCTATTTCCTTATCTGCGAAATAGGATAAAACAACACTTACCTTAAAAAGTTCTCAGGGAAAGTGATACATGACTTATTTGAGGTTTTAAAAATCAAAAACGTGGAGACTATGAGGCAGCCGGGGGGAAATACTTAGAATAAAATGGACAAAGATAAGAAGCAATAAAGTTGTTGAGGAGGTGAAAAACAAGTGAAATATTTTTCTTTCACATTTCTTTTATCAGTATTTGCTGAGACTGGAAGGAAAAAGGGAGGCTGAATTGGTCACCTTTACTCTCCCATATACTATGCTCTATAAGGCCTAGAATTTGGTTATGTTTATATTTATATCTCCAGCAAATAGAGGAGTACTAGGCATTTAGTAGTCAGTACCTTTTTAATAGATGAATTAAAAGGACAAAGGGTATAATTTTTTTTAAATCTTCACCCGAGGGTATTTTTTCCACTGATGTTTAGAGTGGAAAGATGAAGGGAGAGTGGGGGGAGAGAGGGAGAGAGAGAAACATCGATGTGAGAGAGACACATCACTTGGTTGCCTCCCGCTTGTGCCCTGCAACCCAGGTATGTGCCCTTGACCAGGAATCGAACCCACTACCCTTCAGTGTGTGGGCAGACACTCTAATCACTGAGCCACATCAGCCAGGGCAGGTATATATTTTTTAATGGTTAATAGGTAGAGCCAAACAGCTTCTAATCCAAATTTCAGAGTGCCTAGATTCCACAGACCTGTAATTAGCCAGGAGCCCAGAGCCACAAGGAGGGTGGATGACCAAGCACTTACTTGCTGAGCTGGTAATCAGTGCCTTTGATGAACTTGAGCTTCTCCAAGGGCACACCAATACTCTCCAGCATTGCCTTGATCACATTCTCATAGTAGCTGGTTCGGAGTTCTAGAAGTTCCCATGGGGCTTTCATGTTATCCAGGTATGCATGAAGGTCCGCAAACAGAATGGTTACCTGGACATAAGAGATAAGGAACCACCAAAATGTGAACTTGTCCAAGTGTCTCCAAACCCCCCTCCCTGCCCTGCTCTTGTTAAGTCTCTCTTTTGGCCATTCCCCAAGGGCAACTGCTTAGTTTAGTAAAACATTACTTCTTACCTCACATCCTGCTTTCAGGAAGTCTGCGATCTTAGACATAGGCACGAAGTAAGCCACATGTGGCTTGCCTGTGGTTGCTGTTCCCCAGTAAACTTTAAGTTCCCGCTCCTTCAGTATCTCCTTCAGCTTCTCTTCCCCCAGAACCTCCTGTTGTGGAAGCAGAAGAGCTGGTTTAATGCCGGTGCCCCACCTTGTCATCCTTTACCCTGTGACAAGGAAAACAAAGGCATGTGTCACTGGGGGTCCAGGCTCAGAGCCAGCAGGGGCGTCCAGCCATGCCCTCAGTGCGGAGTGAGAGCCAATCTAAGTTGGCGTTGAAATGACACATATTAGGGGAATGAGGCACGTCCCTAATTGCATCTTTCTGCCCAACTACCTCTAATTCATGCGCTTTCCTTTCAAAGCCAACTTCTTCTGGTCTCCGTTTCTTACCTTCCATTTGAGTTTGAATTCCATACAACATCATACCATTGAAAATGCTCTTGCTAAGATCACAGATGGTCTCCACGTTGCTAAAGTCAACGAATACTTTTAAATTCTCATTCCCTTCCTGAAACACTGTCCTCTTTCGGTCTCCTCTATTTCATTCTCTTAGTTTTCTTCCTACTTTGGCTGCTGGGTCTCAGACTTTTTTTGCATCTGTCTTCTCCCTAATCATTAAATATTAGCAATTCTTGCAGCCCTACCTCTTCTCACTCTACATTCTCCTCCATCCCCTTGAGTGGCTTCAATGACTACTTATGCTCTAGTAACTCCCAAGTCTCCGCTCATACCCATGTGTAGAACCATGTACTTGTTATCAATCCAGTTGATTCAAACTCAACGTGTTCAAAATTAAAAACTCATGTTCTCACCTTTCTATCTTACTCCCCAACCGTTTTTTTTTCCACTTATGGTTTCATCCCTAGTTCAGTAAATTGTACTATCATTCACCAAGTTGCCTAAGTTACTCAGAAACAGCTCTTAAACCCTTCTACTTCTCTCTGCCTCTATACCACCACCCTAGTCCAGGCAACCATCAAATTACACCAAGACTATTACTACAGCAGCCTCCTAACAGGTCTGCCATATCTACTCTTGCTTTCTCCAATCTGTGCTCCAAAAGGCAGCCAGAGAGATCTTTAAAACCCAAAATTTGATGAACTCATTTATCTGTTTAAATATTTTAATAATTTCCTTTTGCTCTAAGACATACTGGAAAAATCTTAACAGGCCGGTATGCTGCAGATAAAAAGAGATTTTAGTGTTTCTTCAAGTGATGGTTGGGGAGGCTGTTGGAAGCCATAGTGACAAAAATTGTTTTGCTGGTTTGAATGATCTATTAGCAGGACTTGTTAAAACCCTGTGTTCCAAGCTGGTTGGAGGTTGATCCTGCATCCTCCAAGGTCCTGACTATTTGGACACTTTGAGGGTTCTCACCACCCAAAGAAAGGTAATATCACTTACCCTTTAAAACCTGAATGAGTCAATGCCATTAGCTTTGTATATTCTTTGTTTCCAACCAGCACTGTTTTATGGAGAGAGGCTAGGAAACAAAGGATCTGGCTAAGGGGATGGGAAGCATGCAGAAATCTTATTAATGGAAATAACCCAAGTTCCATTAACTTGTTAACGTAAGAAACATTCAAACCTGTGAAGAATTTTTGTGAGTTTATTTGAGCCAAACTGTCCTGTTGACAAATGCAGAGAAGCAGAATCTCAACATTGAGATAATACTCAGGAGAATGGCAGTTTTGCACCTTGTTTTATGCATTACAATCAAAGAAGAGTAAGTGGGTTACATGAAATCCATTGGTGATAGATTGGGGAGGTGGGAGAAAGTAAAGAGGGGGGAACCTCTGGCATTGGATAAAAAGTAAAATGACAGACACATCTTTTACAAAGGTAGGTAGAGGATAGTTAACAGTCACAACATAACAATAAGATTTATGGCCTCTGCCTCGTGGGTTGATTGTGCCCTCAGGGGTCTGGAAAAAGGGGAGGAACTCTTTGGAATGTCATCGCAGATGCAAAGGATAACAGACTGGCTTAATTAAGGTAAATATTGACCTTTGTCAGGGAAGATACCAGCCTAGGAAATGACTACCCACTATAAACTGTTTTTAGTTAAAAAGTTTTAATTTTAGATCATCCTTTGTGGTTACTTTAGGTTTCTGAGTTTGCAAGGCCGCCATTCAGGCCTCCCCTGAGCTAGTCAGGTTAGCACGTGGCCCCTTTTCATCCACAAACTGATGACTAGATACATAAAAGATGGTTTATCCACGTAATGGAGTATTATTCAGCCATAAACAAGGAATGAGGTTCTGACGAGGTTCAACAACATGGATGAACCTTGAAAACATTATGCTAAATGGAAGACATCAGACACAAAGGCTATATTTTGTATGATTTCATTTATTTGTCCAGAATAGGCAAATACATAGAGACAATGACCATGTTCTGGAATTAGATAATGGTGATATTCACACAACCTTGTAACTATTGTACAATAAAACCCACTGAATTTTACACTTTAAAAGGGTGAAATTTATGGTATGTGAATTGTATTTCAAAAAAAGAGGAAAAAAGCTGTGGCCTAATCACTGCTCTCGGAATAAAACCCCAATTTTAAACAGCCTACAATTCAAGGCCCTTAAGACCTGGTCTAAACAAACAAGTAAAATGCATAGTATGTCAGATGGTGATAAATTCTATGAAGAAACAACAAAAAGGGGGATGAGACAATTCCGGTGGCAGAGGATTTGTTATGTAAAATAAAGTGGTTCAGGAAAGGCCTTCTAATAAAGATGACAATAGTCAGGCCAGAGGGAAGCAAGGGAATGAGCAATACAAACAAATATTTATTAAGGGTTTGGTCGGCACTTTGCTCACTCTACTTCAGACAAATTAGCCTTCACTATGAACCACAGTGTTCTTGCTCTCCTCTGGGTCTTGATCTGTGTTCCTTCTACCTGAAATGACCCACCCCTCATTCTTCCTCTGCTTAACTTCCACTCCCCCTGTTCCGGGAAACCGCAGGAATATAGGGAAAGAGGTGATCTGCAGCCTTCAGGGCGCGGTTTAGAGGTCACTTCCTCAACCTTCCCTGACACGCCAGCCCTCTCCCCTAATTTATTTTCAAAGTTCCACGTATAGTAACTTCCAGTACTTTCTTCAACTGTCATTAAGTGTTTTGATTACAGGTCATTTTTAACGTCTGATTCCCGGCAGACAAGCTCTGGGTGGGCAGGGCCTTGACGTATTCCCAGCGCCTAGAGCTGCGCCTGGCACATAATAGGGTGGATGGGGTGGGAGTCCTGAATTCAAAGTCTAGTTCAACACAGGTAACTGCACACAGGAGGTAAGCCCAATGTTATTTCTGCGGCACCCAGATAATTAACTGACTGACTGACGGACCAGCAGTGAGGACTGCTGGCTCTCTCACAGCTGCCTCGGCGCGGAGCCCTGGGCCCCATACACTTCGGATCCCGTAGTGGGGTTAAGGATCTCTAAGCCTCGGGTCCCCAGTCCCCAACAACGCGTTTCCAATTCCAAGGACCGACCTGAAGGTTCCGGGTGATGAGATGCAGCTTCTCTTCTGGGCTCGGAGCATCCCCCATGGCTCGGTCGCCCTAGTCTCCCGGGCTCAATCCGGCACCTGCGTCCTCTTCTCGGTCGCCCCCGCCTCCGCGTGCAGGGAAATGCACTGCGGGCCGGTCAGGTTGCGTCAGCTGAGCTCGTCGTTCGGCTTGCTCGGCCTGGACTCTTCGCCTGAAAGTGGTGGGAAGTCAGGAGCAGAAGAAAGTGGAGCGGGTCGATGAGACGAGACGGGGTGGAGCCAGTAGTCAGGGTAGGCGGTGCGGAGGGCGGAGTTGCGGCGCCGGCGTGGGGCTCCACCCCCTGAGAGGCGGGGCGTTCTCCTGCCAATCATTGCCTGTTTGCCCGCCCCCCTGGCGCTGCCCCGGCTGCCGTGGGGTGGGGGAGGTCGGGGAGAGGGGCGATAAAATGGCGCAGGGGGCGGAGTGAGGCGAGGTCTTTTGCCCAGGCTTTGGTCCGGCTTCCGGAGGTGAAGAGCGGGAGGGGCGAGGGGGTTGGCTGTTGCTTCTTCAGGGGACCGCGTCCGCCGTCCGCCCCGTTGAGGGGTTGGGAGGCCCTCGCCCAGCTGGGAGAAGGGCTCGTTTTCGTTCCTGAGGTGATGGCGGCGGGAGGGGGGGGAGAGTCCCAGCCCCCATCTCCACGTCGGCGGGCTATAGGTGCTCCTCGCCCTGCTGAGGAAAAGGGAGGCTGTTTCGCGACCTGAGAGGCGGGAAGCAACGTCGGTTCTGCCAGCGGGGTAGCGGTGGGGAGGGATGGAAGTGTAGGCGGGTGGGCGATGCCGCTGTGCGGCTGCCCCGTAGCCCACTGGGGGAGGTGTAGCTAGGGAGGAGATCGTGGTCTTTCTGCCGCGCCTGACGGGTGGGGGGACGAGAGGACGACCTGCCCCTGGGGAGAGCCGGGGCCGTGGTCCCGCTGCGGTGTGGTGCGGGTAGCCATCCTCGGGAGCAGCGCTGCCGGCGCCGGCCCGCCGCGGGCAGGGTTTGCCCCTGCTGGGGGAGGGGCGGGGATCAAGCCGGCGCTACTCCCGCCTTCCGCGGGGTGGCGGGAATTCTTGGTCTTTTCCGAGGAGGGAGGAGGGAAGTGCGAAGGCCTTGCCTCGGGGCCACGCTGTGCTGGCTGCGGTGGCATTCCTACGGGAGTGCAGGGAGAGGTCAAGCGGCAACCTCCGAAGGGTGGATTTGGGCCACCCTTTATCCTGGCTCTCGAGAACTGGAGGCTCCACCAGTTCCTTCCTGGGGCAGGAGGGAAGGTAGCTGACATGCAGGGTCGGCCCTGGAGCGGGCCCAGAAAGTGATTGAATTGCCCGCCGGCAGCCCCCACCTTGTTAGGTGGGCTCTGATGGCTTTCTCGATTTAAGCCGCGGGTTGTGAAAGAATTCACCGAGAAGTGTAACTGAGCAAAAAGGTTTATTCACTTTCCAAGGGAGGAAAGGGGCCGAGAGCTATAGAGAGCTAAGGGCCCTCCCGGAGAGCCTGAGGTTTTTAAGGGCTGTTTAAAGGTTAAGGCGTGGGCTCCGGGAAGGAGCCGGCAGCTGCCTCTGGCTCACCTTATAAAGTTAGGTTAAGGTGGGGGGTCCGGGGCGGAGCTGGCATCAGCGGCATCCAGATGTACTACACGCTCTGTTCCTCCGGCAGGATGCGGCCATATCTAGAATAGACTTAGATTTGGGTAGGGTGGACGGTGGAAATTTACTGTGGGTTAAGTAAAAGGTGTGTGGTCTTAGATGGGTCAGGGTCTATCACACCTGACCTCCAGTTTCTTGTGGATGTATCAGAGGCTCCAGCCTTTAGTAAACCTGTCTGAATTATTGTTTTTTAAATTTTCTTTTTAAAAAAGAAACCTGTTGCTGCAGCTTAGACATTTGGTCTCCCATGCCTATGTGGGAGGAGAATCCTGGGGCTCTTATCTGGTGAAATGTTACTTCAAGCAGAGATTTCCAGCTTTGGGTGGTTTTTCTGTCCTCCAGCTTTTTCAGTTACCTCAAAGGGAATTGCACAATTCTTACAGATAATTTCAGTTCACTTTGATTTTGTTTGAACATTATGTCCCTTTTATGGAGTGGTAAAACCTACTGAATGCCTTTTGTGTAGTGTGCTTCACACGGATTGCATTTGGGGAAGGTTGGAAATCAAAGGTCAGTGGGGAAGTCCTGTCATGTCCCTTGAAAATAATCCTTGCCCTTGGCCTATCAGTCAGATTCAGCTTGATAATGCTCTGGTTTTAGAGCCTTGAAAGAGGGATATGGGATTGTGTCTGGTGTTGCAGTTTTAGTGGCCTGCATAAAATAAAGCTTAGTGCTCTAAGGCAATAGGTTTCTTAGGTATGATAAAAATAGAAGAGAAACCAGTTTCTGAGGTTGCAACCAGGAGGTTAGAGAACAGTGAGGGCGGGCGTGGTAAACTGAAGTGTGAAGAAGGGGGTGGACAGGTGAGAGACATAGAAGGACAGAATAGGGTCACAGGAGGGATGGGGCACAGAGGAATTAAGAGAGACTTGGGAGATGGGGAAAATATTCTTCCCTTAAAAATAAAGAGATCCTCATATTTTTGGTGGAGGTTACAAAGTAAATGCCAAGAAAGGCAGGTGATGGTAGAATGGCAGAGGAGTACTAAGGCTGTCTTGTGGAAATTCATTTTAGAGCTTCGGTTTTATCTGAGATTCTACCCCCCCCTGTGCAAAGTCATTAAATATCAGCTTTCATTAGTATAGGTCTTTTAGAGTGTTTTCATAAACTTGCCTTCATTTGATCCTCTTGATAATCCGTGTTTGAAGTTAACAAGGAATAATTCCCATTTTTCAAATGAGCGTTCTCATCTGTTTTGAGGTTAAGACTTCAAGTGAATTGCTAAAGTTTCTGGATTTTAGTTCATTTCCTCTATACAAGATAACTTCATTATTAATTTACAGAATTTGCCTGATAGTTCAGATGTCCATACAGACTGGTCTCTAATTTAGTGGCAAAATGGTTGAATACTGGGTTAAACCAGAAGAGATTAGAGCATATTGGATAATTTCTTAACAAGCAAGGACTAGGGGAAGTTCCTTACCAGTTTAGCACTCTTTTTTCCTACTATTCCTATGCTTCTCAAAACTCTTAAGGGTTCAGGGAGGTGATAAGGTTTGGGTGAAATAATATGTATAGCCACTACTTATTTAGCTTTTATGCTGTACCTGTAGTATGCTAAGTGCTTTATATTCATGATCTTATTTAATTCTTCCAACAACCCCATGAGGTAGGTATTATGATGGTCCCTATTTTATGGGAGATGACAGTTGAAACTTCAGAATGTAATCATTGGATCACCACTGACTTCTAATTTTAAAATGTTTTTATTATTAAAAATTTTAAGCATATAAGAAGTACAGGAATGAATACCAACAGGAATGAATACCATTATACCTACCATTCAGCTTTATCTTAATGTTGCCATATTTGTTTTAGGCCTTTTTTTTTTTTTTTTTTTTAAGAAATAAAACAGATAGAATCAAAGCTCTTATGGCCCCTTGCCATTCCTCTTCCCTCCCCACAACCAGAGGTAACCACTATCCTGAATTTGGTGTTCCTTATCCCTATGCATGTTTTTGTAATTTAATGATATATGTATCTATGCATACACAATTTATGGTATTGTAAGTTGCAACAAAAAAAGGGGGATGCTGTAGATGAAAATACAAGACATATCAGTCAATTGCAATGTATGGACCTTATTTGGATACTGATTTTTAAAAATCTTAAAAATACGACATTTATAAAATTATTGGAAATCTGAACCAGATATTGTATTATAAGGAATTCTGGTTATTTACAGATGAAATGATGTGATGCCTGGAATTTGCTTCAAAATATTCTGGTAAAGGCGGGAGGTGGATAGGGTAAGATTAGCTATGGGTTGGTTGATGGTAGTTGTTGGGCCTGGGTGATGGGTATATGGGGTTGATTATGCTATTATGCTATTTTTGTGTATGTTTTAAAATGAGAAAATTATGAAGAGAGTGGTTTGTGCAAGTTAAAAATTATATGTATATGGTATTGTTTTGCATGCTTTTGCTCCCAGCCCCTTGGAACATTCTTTGAGAGAAGCTCAGAAGAGCCAGCTCTGTGACTCTGGATGTCTTATGGCATAGGAATTTATGTTTTCAGTGGTTATGAAAGATATTGGTCCTTTGTGTTGCTTTTCCATTCTGCCTGGGAAGTCAAGGGAAACCTGTGCATAATAAGGTGGCTTAAATTATTTTTACCAAGGCACCAAAAACCCTCATTGTTGTCCATATCTTTCATGTATATTAGAGGGTGAAGTGAATTTAGAGGGCTCTGCCATTTGCTGACCAACCCTGGGCAAGTCTATCATAAAGGTGGTAGAAAAAATACAAGAAAAAGCATTGCCTTTGCAATCAGACCTTAGTTTGGATCCTTGTTCTAGCATTCTTAGTTCTATGTTGAGTTACTTGGTTGAGTTACTTTATGCCTTTGAACTTTAGTTTCCCAAGAGTGAAAATCTGTTGAACTCTTTATTTGGTCAAGCAGGTACTTGGACTAGACTTTTTGGAAGGAGGTGGAGTGAGAATGGGGGTAGGGGCTCAGAAAGGGCTTCTTAGAAATGTAGCTGCTTAACTCCAGTGCCTGTAATACTTGTGCTTAACAACCACAAACTTTAAGTAAAAAAGAAATTTTCAAAAGTCAACTTCTGCCTAAAGAAATAAAAAACTCAGTCACTGGGCAGAGAAATTAGGTTTCTGTTCATAGAGGTACCTCTTCAGTGCCTGAACTCTCACAATTGCTGGTAAAATAAGAGAAAAGGTCTTAGAAGCTCTAAGTTTAAATACATACAACAGAAACCTCAGTTTCTTTGATAAGACCTATGTTACAGTTAAGTTGAAGGAGTTAAATTAGAGTTCTAAATGTCTCCCAGTGCTTGATTTATAATAGGTACGTAATATTTCTTTCCTTTCTGTCCCACCTAATTTCTAAGATTAGTAAGTTTAACTAGGTTCCTTCTTTCTTTTATTTATTACCCACCCAGTTTTATTGAGATATAATTGACATAATATTGTATTAGCTTAAGGTGTTCAACAGAATGATTGGATATATGTATATATGGTCATATAATTGCCACAATAAGTTTAGTTAACATACATCACCTCACATAGTTAAAATTTTTTTTCTTGTGATGAGAACTTTTAGGATCTATTCTCTTAGCAAATTCAAAGTATAAAATATAGTGTTGTTTACTATAATCGCCATGCTGTGCATTACATAGGTCCCTTTTAATTCTAAAATTCTGTAATTCCTTCCTTTCCTTCTAACTCTCTCTCTAATACTTTATTGTTCATATCATTTTACATTTTCTCATAGTGGTGTGTAATTTTAAATGTTGCCTCCCTGGCAAGATTATACATTCTTTGAGGGTGGAAATAGTATCTTTATTTCTTAGAAATTATTTAGAGTCACATTATCTAGCTCAGTGCTGTGTGATGATAGTAGCTCGGAAAATGTTTTCTGTAAGAATGCATGAACTAAAGCTAAAATTCCAGGTGTGGCTGGGTCAGTGTGGCTTAGCAGTTGAGCATCGACCTATGATCCAGAAGATCGAGGTTCAATTCCCAGTCAGGGCACATAACCTGGTTGTGAGCTTGATAGGAGCATGCAGGAGGCAGCTGATCAATGACTCTCATCATTGATGTTTCTCTCTCTCTCTCCCTCTCTCTTCCTCTCTCTCTGAAATAAAAAATATATATTAAAAAAAAAATTTCCAGGTGTGGTATGGAGGGAAGTGGGATAGGCAAAATTCACAGTTAAAAGGCTATCATGAATTTCCCAGATTATTCGGTTTAGTGTTTAATTATTTCTTAGAGCTTTTCAGATGTTGACATGTAATATGTAAAATATTAGCTTTCTATAATTTTTCCCATCTAGAAAATATTTATAGATCAAATTCATCAGTGGCTGTTAAAAACTAGGTTTTAATTAAATGAGTAATACGTAAATATTCAAGTGGAAAAGTAAGATGATACTAAAATCCCCCCTTGACCTCTCTCAGTCCCTTCACAGGTTATAGCAGTCATCAATTTTGTGTTTGTATTTTTTCCATTTTTGCATCTATATATCTGTTGAAAATGAGACTTTTGTATGTGTGGTCATGATTAACTTTTAGATCTTGGTGGATTCTTAGACATTGCCTGGTCCCCCTTCCCCATTTTATAAATGAGGAAACAAGTTCAAATGGTTAAGTGTCTTGCCCGAATTATAGCTGGTTAGTGACAGAACTAGGACTATAACCCAGGTCTTTCGACTCCTAAGCCAGTATTCATACTAAAGCAAATGATATCCTTAAAGTACAAATCGTTGGAACAAAACTAGTTCTTTAGTTGCATAATTTTTCCTCTAAAGGTTTTTCTTTGATGTTCTTGACTCAAAATTTAACTCTCTGGTATTTAGAAAAAAAAAAATCAAGATGAAAATTAATAGATGGAGCACCTTAAAAGCATAATACAGTTGACTTTGTAATTAGTAGAGTTGAAAGTGATGAGAAGATCCTCTAATTTTCTTTGTACCTTCAGGAAGGTGGGAGTCAATCACTTTGACAAGTCTCCAGAAAGGAACAGCTAGCAGGAGCTGAAACCTTTTTCCATTTGGTCTCGTGGCAAAGGCAGAGATCACGCCAGCAGCTCCACACAGTATGGAAAACAATTCTTATATTCTTAATTTTTTTTTTTTAATTTTAAAAGTAATACGTTTGTTTTTTTTAAAGTGTAAACTATGAAAACCCAAACATTTTACATAATATATATTTGTTTTGTTTGTATGTTGTGGATATTATTGCATGGTAGTATATACAGATCTCGTTTTTTTAAATACAGTAGTCTCCACTTGTCTGCAGGGAATATGTTCCAAGGCCTCCAGTGGATGCCTGAAACTACAGGTAGTATTGAACCCTATATATACTATGTTTTTTCCTATATATACATACCTTTTCACTTAATGGGAAGCACACTACAGCTTCTCTTTGGCATATATGAATTGCCAGCATTACTACTATTGTGCTTTGGGGCCATTATTAAATAAAATAAGGGTTATTTGAACATAGGCACTTTAATACCACAACAGTCTTTCCGATACACGAGGTGGCTACTAAGTGACTAATGAACAGGTAGCATATATAGTGTGGATATGCTGGACAAAGGGATAATTCATGTCCTGGACAGGACAGTGTGGGTACGCATGAGGTTTCATCGCACTACTCAGAATGGTATGTGATGTAAAACTTAAGAATTATTTCTGAAATTTCCCATTTAATATTTTTGAATGTTGATTGACCTCAGATAACTGAAATTTCAGGTAACTTCAATTGGAAAGCAAAACTGCAGATATGGGGGAACTACTGTAGTTTAAAATATTCCATAACATGAATGTACCATGGTTTTACTTAATTGTTATCCTGGTGATGGACATGTAGATTGTCTCCGATATTTGGTTATTTTGAAAAATGCTGCTTTGGACAACCTTGTAAATGTATCCATGTGCATTTGTATAGGTATTTCAATAGGGTAAACTTCCAGAAGTGAAATATCTGGGTTAAATGGTATTGCCAAATTACTATCCACAAAACTGACAGAGTATGAGGGTGCTTTTTTGCACATTCTCACCAACCTGGATTATTATGTCATCTTACTTTTTACCATTTTGATAGGGGGAAAGTGTCTCATTGTTCTTAATGTGTATTTCCATGATTCTGATAAAGTTAAATATCTTAAGATTGTTTTTCATGTTACAAGTCACAGTGTAAAGAATTTGAAATGTTAGGATGCCACCACTCTATAGGGCAGATTGGAATTGATATAAAGAGCATTTCCTGTTCCTTAGTGAAACTGCCTCTTATCTATCCAGATATGATGTGCCCACTAGTGCCCTCTAGGGGTTCCGTGGATGAGGATGTGTTGGATGACTCCCTGCTGGACCTGAGTGAAGGAGAGGAAGATGATGGCCGTTTCAGCTTCACAGAGGAGGAGATAGAGAACTACTTGAAGGATGATAATCTATCTGATGAGGACGAGGAAGATTCATTGGACAGCACTGGATCAGTAGCTGAGACTCCTGAGCTCTTCAAATTACCTCAAAGTACTCCGGTTGGTCAGGGACCAACTCCTACAAAACCATTAAACAGACCCTTTGCAATAGAAAAGAATCTTGTAAAATTAACAGTTGTTGCACCATTTAATCCAACAGTTTGTGATTCTGTGCTTGATAAGGACAAGACTGATACACCCAAAGCTATTGAAAAACCCTCCTCCCTTGGACAAGACATAAGAGAAGATGGTCTTAGCCCAAAAAAGAGCAAACTTTGCACTAATTCTGAAGGGATCGTCCCCAATAATTCTGCCTGGGATGGGCCCCCACTCCCTTCTCCTTCAAATAATAATTTTCAACAAACTGTCCGTGATAAAAGTATGCCTGATAGTAAGAAATCTACACCTGTAGTGTCTCAGATCTTGGACCATTCAGAGACTCCTCATATAGGGTCATCCTGGAGAAATGGATCACATAAAACAAGTTGTGAAATGAAGTTTCCAGTTGTTTCCAGTTCGTCAAACAAAGTAAGTATATTTTTTCAAGGTACAGAGAAAAAAATTATTTTCATTCAGAAGCTATATAGCAGAGCTTTGTATTCAGACATACTGGGGTTTGAATCCTGTCTAGCACTGTGACCCTGGACAGATTATGTAGCCTCTCTGTTCCCTCACATTTCTTACTTATAAATTGGAGTAAATAATATTTTGTGGTATAGTAAAGATTAATAAAATTGTGTATTTACAGTAACATGCATGATATTAAATTACCATTTATTGAATAATTACTAAGTTGATGATTTTATTAGTATTTTTCCTTTCTTTGGGCTTTAGCCTAAGTCTCAATCTTTGGTTATATTGCTATATTAGATACAGCACCAGCTCTGAGTCAGCCTCAGAAGAGCTAAAAAGTCTTGGGCAGTTTAGTTAACCTCTTTGAGCCTGATTCCTTTCTTGCAAATGGGTTTAATAATCCCTGCTGCTTAGGGTTCTCCCCCCCCCCCCCCCCCAAGATCGCAGTCACTATCTCATTTAAAGCAGCTGTCATAGTGCCTGGTACACAGTGGGGTCAAGGATATGCCTCAGAGGCCTTTAGTTCAAGAATATTTCCATAAATAGTGTACTCAGTTATTCTCTTATAACTAATAACCATGTTTCCTTTTGCATTTCTTCTGCTCTGAAAAAAAGGATGCTCTTGACAAGGATTCTGGAAAGCTGAAAGTTCCTGAGAGAATAGGCAAAGTCATTCCTGTTCTGCAAGCCAAAACAAGGTAACAGTGTAATGAAATATTCTGGTTTCTTCCTCAGTTTCTCTCCTCAGTTTCCCCATAGTGTGGGAAAAAACTCTGCGCCAGGAGTAAGCATACTTAACATTCTGGGACCACCTATTGTTGTGACCTTGGGCAAATCAAATAATCTCTGACCTCAGTAAAATGAGGCTAATGGTGCCTTCTCTGCTGCCTCACAGGATTGTTTTGAAGAGTAAAAAAAGACATATTAGTGAAAGCACTGTATAAATGTAAGATTTCCTTTCCTGTGTATGGGTAAGCCTGGTCACAGATACAGTAGAAAGTTGGAATAATTTTTAACAAAAATGTTAAAATGTAAGTATGTAGAAAATCATTTAGGCATCTCTCCCAACTTGCATACAGCTGTCTTGGGGGAAAATTCTTACAGAGGTTGCAGATTTGGGTCACCTTTTCAATCTATGCTTTTGTTGCCAGGAGATGGCAGTGTCTCCACATGGGCTTTTTTTAATTAGGAAAGCTGTTTTTTTTAGGTTGAGTGACATTGGCTTCCTTACATTGATTAGTTTTAAAATTTTGTTTTGATTACACAGATATTTATTTATTTTTTATTTTTTTAAATATGTCTTTATTGATTTCATAGAGAGGAAAGGAGAGGAATAGATAGAAACATCAATGATGAGAGAGTCATTGACCAGCTGCCTCCTGCACGCCCCCGACTGGGGATCAAGCCCGCCACCCCGGAATCGAACCCTGATTGCCTGGATCCTGGGTCGACGCTCAACCGCTGAGCCACGCCCTGCCGGGCTGATTACGCAGATATTTATTCTGCTTTTGAAATTTTAAAATATTTTTTAAAAGGCTAAAGTCCCTTTTCTGTTTTTTGTTTTGTTTTGTTTGCATAGTTGTGAGAGAAACTTTGTGAATTGCTTACAATGAAAATTATACCAGAGAACATAAGTCAGGCTACTTGGAACAGTAATAAATTGACTCAATATTCTCATCCATAGTCTCCTCAGTATAGTGCAATTAGTATGAGCAAGGGCCAGATGTTCTTGCCACGGTCACCAATGTTCTAATTGCCAGGTGCACCGGATTCTTTTCTGTCTTTATCTCATTCGGTTTTTCTGTGGCTCTGTGAAGTTAGCTGTTTCCTGACTAATCTTGAATTACTCAACAAATGCTTTTTTTGTCTAGAGACTAGGTAGTCTTCACTTTCCTATGCCTTGTTAACAGGAGGTTTTAATTATTTCTTCTCTCCTTTTTTCTCTCAACTCCATTCTTGATTTCAGCGTAGTGCTGTATGGCTAACACTATCTTCTGTCACTGAATCTTAGAGAGTATTTTGCCTCTGAAAGTTAGTTGACTTCTAATTGATCAGCAGTATATGACTTCTGTCAATAAAACATTATACTCATGGTTCTAATGAACTATTTTTCCTCTTGGTTTGCTTTGTTCCAGGACTAATGTTCCGACATTTTCACAATCAGATCTAGAACGGAAGAAGCAAACTTATGTCAGGAGTGTTTTTGCTCATATAAAAGACTCGGTGGACTCTAACCAAGGTAATATGGTAACCAAAAATGGCATGTAAAGATGTGATGGGACTTTTTTCCAATGTAATATAGCTTAAACTGGGAGAATGTTTTGAATTTTCTTTTTATTTATTTATTTATTTATTTATTTATTTATTTATTTATTTTTAAATATATCTTTATTGATTTCAGAGAGAGGAAAGGAGAGGGAGAAAGAGAGATAGAAACATCAATGATGAGAGAGTCATTGATCGGCTGCAGCCCGCAACCCGGGCATGTGCCCTGACCGGGAATCGAACCCTGATCGCCTGGATCCTAGGTCGACGCTTAACCGCTGAGCCACGCCCGGCCGGGCTTGAATTTTCTTAAATTGATGAGAAAGATAACTTTTTACCCAGAAATTTACACTCAAAGTGGCTGAGCTAACCAGTATTAGAGAGGGGTCCAAAGAGACTCATACCATACATGAAAAGTACCTTTCCCATGGTTGAGGGCTATAACCAGACCTGTACTTTTTGCCAGGGATTTTTTTGTCTGAAAAACAGTAGAAGTGGTTGTCCAGGCACTGTTCAATAATCCTTGGTTTTTATTTGGAATTACTTATTTTCCCTATTGCCTTTCACATTTAAATGTAAAAAAGCAAGCATTTCAAATTATATCCTGCATCTTGCCATCTGAGTAAAAACTACTAAAAGGCTTTGACTCCCTTCTCGATCCTTCAAGCTGAGTCATCCCTAGTTCATTAAAACCTATTGCAAACCAAAATGGCTAGACTCTTTCTCTAGCCCTCAAGAGACTATATAGTTCATGTTATCATTCATCCTGAACTACTGGCTTATGGGAAACTCCTAAAGGGAAACTTGTGGGCTGTACTGAAGGTGCAGAGATTAGAGCGATACTGACAAAAGAATTCCTTCTCATAAAGGTCACTCCATATTCTGTCATCCTTTGTGTCATTGTCTATTCAGCAAACCTTTCTCGAGTACTTTCAGTGGTGCTAATTTTGAAGATTAGGGATTGTAAATGTAGAGAAGTGAGGTAGAGACTTGGCCCTCTGGGAATTGATAGCCCAGAGAGGGAAAAGATAATTACACTGCAATACTGATTAGTGTTCTAATAGAATTGTGTTTAAAGTGCAGTAGGAGCAGGGAAAGAGCCCTTTTTGTGTTTGGGGAGAGTGAAAGATGGGGAAGGAGGATGCCCTAGGTAGGCTCTACAGAGAAGATAATTAGTTCAGTTACTCTAAGATCACTAAAGAGGGTTTTACAAGAATTTTTGGCCAAAGATCAGACGATTCTCCCCTTTGACAAATCTTGAATTAGTGGGTTTTTCCTTTTTTGTTTTATACAGCTATGAATGAAAGGCTTAGAACTCTTGAGGCATCAGTCAGGAGAATTTTTTATTCCAGGTCCTTTTATTTTACTTTATTTTATATTTTATTTTATTATTATTTTTTTATTTCTGTTAATCCTCACCAGAGGATATTTTTTCCATTGATTTTTAAAGAGAGTGGAAGGGAGGGAGGGAGAGAGAGAGAGAAAAACATCTGTGTGAGAGAAACACATTGATTGGTTGCCTCCCACATGCACCCTGACTGGGGCTGGGGATCAAACCTGTGGCCATCCTTTGGTGCTGAGGCAATGCTCTTACCACGTGGCAACATTGGCCAGGACGGGTCCTTTTATTTTTCACTCAAAGATTTCATTAAACAATCAAATGTAATACTGATTGCTCAGCCCTTTGGTTTGTGAGATCCCTTTACTTGAACTATTTTAAAGGTTAGTGGAACTAGGGACACACACACCCCCAAAGTCACTGGAGGGACAGATTAAAAGAAGTTTGTCTATATTCAGCCTTTGTGGAAGAGGCTTGATTATTGCTTTTCCCTCCATCAGGTGACTTACTTTATTTTATATCCTAGGCAGTTGACACTGATATATCCAGTTATACATTTTTCTTTCTCAATTGGGACATTTAGAAAAGAAAATTTCACAAAAAAAGCAATGAGCAGCTGCTCATTTTATAGCATCTTTTCCAGTCTCTTCCCCCATTCAGCCGTCCCTCTCCCATTTTATTACAACAATGTATATCCCATAAGGAACAGCTAGAATAACTGGTATAGAGAAAAGGCAGCATATTTTAGTGGTTGGGAGAGTAAAGTCGTAGTCTCAAGTTAACTTCTGGGTTCACATCTAGCACCATTGCTTACTGGCTGTGTGACCTTGAACCAATAAAAACTCAGCTTTCTCATTTGTAAAATGGGGATAATGATGAGGCTTAGCTTATGTGAAAATTATACATGTAAGTACAAGCATAATGCATAGAGTAGTACCTTGCTATAGCAACTAACAACATTTATTGAATACTTGGTATTAACAAGGAAGTGTATTTTTTTAAAAGAGATTATTAGCCATAATCTCTTTTTTAAATAAATAGTTCTTAAATTTTATTATTTATTTATTTTAGGGATAGGGAGAGAGGGAGGGAGGGAGGGAAATAAATCAATGTGTGAGAGAAACATCTGCCAGTTGCCTTTTGTATGCGCCCAGACCGGGAATCAAACCCGCCACCTTTCAGTGTATGGGACAACACTCCAACCAATTGAGCCACACCGGCCAGAGCAGAAAGTATATTTTTTCATTCTGAAGTTTTTATAGGTAAAATAGTACGATCTCAGGTGTTTGTTTTTAAATCTTTAAATAAATAACACCTGGAAATTTAGAGAAAGTAGTTTTAACAAAATGTTGATAAATGAAGCTCAGTGATGGGTATGTGGGATTCATTATACTTTTGTGTGTATTTGAAAATTTCTGTAATAAAAATTGTTTTTTTAAAAGTGCCTCTTTTAGGAAATTCCTTCTTGACAACTAAGAATATTTAACATTACCATTTATTCTAAAAATTTCACAGGCCTCCAACACTTGCTTCTGCCTTCCAGGAGCCCCACGTGATACTAAGTTCTTGTGTCACTTCCCACTGCCCAGTACTCATACATTCAAAATTTAAAGGTTTTATATACCATATTGTAGGGGGGACAGGGGCATAGTCTGCATTTCTTCTCTGTTTATATGTGAATTACAGAGCAGCCAGAAGCAAAAAGAGAGAGGACAGTGCTTCCTGTCTTTTTTTTCTTTTTTTTGAGATGTTTTAGTGCTGTTTCACTTTGGAAAAATATGTCTCCAGGTTCTTTAGTAGACACATAGAAATTAGTAGGGCAGAGTCCAATGTAGTTCCTGCCAATTCAGTTTGAACTCTCCACTGGGTTAACCATTTTCTTTCATGTTATCAATAACGTGTATATTATTGATACAGAATATAATATAAGTCATCCTTCAATTCCATTATCCTAGCATAGGTCTAATCTCTTTTTAGTTTAATGCTACCTGGTTCTTTAATAGCATTTACAAAGAAATGCCGACTACTTTATGAAATCCTAGCTAATGGAAAACTTTACATGAAATTTTAAGTCCTTAGAGTAGAAAAGGACCATTAAGATCTTCTCTTTAATCTTCTAACACATAAATCTGTTCTGTGTATCTTTGCCAAGTGGCCATTCAGCCTTTGCTTAGAGTTTTAATAATGCAAAACTCTCATTACCTCATGAAGCAGGCCTTTCATTGCTTAGAAAATTCTAATTGTTAGAAAGTTATTCCTTACATTGAGCCAAACTCTGCCTTCCTGTAATTTTCAGTGGTAGTTCCTAGTCCTGCTCTCTGGGATTACAAAAAAATAACTGCTCTTGTCCATTTACGTAATGTATTTTAAGGACCTCTTCATGTAAAATATCTCAAATTAAGATTTTTTTAGTGATTACAAAGTATAATTTATTCTATCTTGGATAATTAGGTTGTGTCTATTTTCATTAGTAATGCTGCAGTGAACATTTGGTCAATAAATGTTTATATACAACTCTTATTTCTATAGGACGAACGCCTGAAAGTGGAATTGTTGAGTAAAGTGCATAAACATTCTAAAACTTTTATACGTTACCAGATTGTCCTGACCCCCCCCCCAATTGTATTAATTTTTATTGTCACCAATTTGATAGGTAAATTTTAACATTTTTTTGTTGTTAATCATCACCTGAGGATATTTTTTCTATTGATTTTTAGGGGCGGGGGGAGAGAGGAGAGAGATAGAGAAATATCAGTGTGAGAGAGAGACATCGATTGGTTGTGTCCTGCACATGCCCTGACTAGGGCTAGGGATTGAACCTCCAACTGAGGTATGTGCCCTTGGCTGAATCGAACCTGAGACCTTTCAGTCCAAGGGCCACTGCTGTAACCACTGAGCAAACTGTCTAGGGCAAGGTCTAACATTTTGTTTTAACAATTAGTGAGCTTAAACACTTACGCTTATTGGCAATTTGTATTCAATCATAATTTTTAAAAATCATAATATTCACACTGTATTCCAATTTCCCTAGTTTTTCCAGAAATGTCTCTTGTAAATTATTAAAACAGGATCTAATCAAGGTTTAACTGTTGTCCAGAACCATGTGCACTGCAATATGCTGGGCCAGCTTGCCGGTTGCCTTGCCCAGCTTCTAGGTGATCTCAGAGAGGAACCCTCTGGCACCAAGACGTAGGGCACGTTGGTGTTCACCATGAACATTGGTGAGGACTGGGACACAGGAACCAACGTCTCATGCCTCTCTCCTTAGTCTCTCTTAATCCAGGTCACTTGTTTTGTAGATTGTCCCACATTTTGAATTGTGTTTGTTTCCCCTTTTTTTTGGTGTCATTTAACATGTTCCTCCTGTATTTACTGTAAACTGGAAGTTGGGTCTAGAAGCAGCACTGGATTCAGATTAAGCATTTTTGGCTGGAGTAATTCACAGGTACTGTTGTGTATTTCTCCTGAATCAAATTAGGGGGTACCACCTAATGACAGGTTGTTCCACTAATAGTGATGCTAAGTTTGATCACTTTTGTTAGAGCGTTAATTTCCACATTTCTCCATTGTAAGGTACATTATTCCCTTTGTAATTAGTAAATCATTTGTGGACTGGTGCTTTGGTACCATTCAAATATACTGTTTCACAATTGTTCACCTAATGGTTTGAGCATTCATTGATGATCCTGCCAGTATTGAATCAGCTACTACACAGAGAGTTGGAGAGAAGATGTTCATTTTCTAAATATATTACTTTTTCTATAATTACTAGCTAGCATTCTGTATAGATTTTTTTTTTTAAATATATCTTTATTGATTTCAGAGAGAGGAAAGGAGAGGGAGAGAGAGAGATAGAAACATCAATGATGAGAGAGTTACTGATGGAGCCTGCAACCTGGGCATGTGCCCTGACTGGGAATCGAACCCCGATCGCCTGGATCCCAGGTCGATGCTCAACCGCTGAGCCACGCCCGGCCGGGCATAGATTTTTTTTAGTATCACTTTTACCTCATGGATTTTCTTTTCCCCCCTGAAAAGGTTTTATTACTCACAGAACGGATGGCTGTTGCCTTCCTCATAGCTATAAGGACATTGCTGAGCTCTTCTCTCTTCCTCTTGGCATGGTTGTATGTCCCTACCCTTTTCTTGATGAACTTCAGGGTCTGCTTGTCCTTGGAGAACTTGAGCAGCTTTATGGTGGGTTGTTAGTAAGGGGCAAAGCCACACAGCTCTCAGATCATATCCCGCATGAACTTGGTGTGCTTTGCAAGGTGCCCATGGTGGCAGCTGTGCCTCAGCTTGTTCACGTTCTTGGTTACCTTGTGGTATTGTTGGAATTCGGGCTTTGTCACTAGATGTGTAACCTTGGACAAATTGCTTCTCTGTGCCTTAGTTTCTTCATCTGTAAAATAGGGAAAATACCACATATAATTGTTATAAGGAATAAATGAGTTAATATATATAAAACAAGTAAGAGAGTGCCTGATACATGGTAAGTGCTATATGTAAGTTGCTGCTGCTAGATTATGATGCCTGGCATTTGAATACTTGAAGCCTCCTTGGGCCGCATTGAACAGTCTTTCCTCTTTTAGTTTAAAGTGAACAGGTTTCTTGGTAGGAGGTTTATATTATATTTTTAGTTTCCATCATCAAGGCAATTTTATAGAATCTAGGTGGTAAGAGATGAGTTGAAGGACATAGTCTATAGATAGTCTTGCTTCATTTTGAGGTTGGACACCAAAATTGCATATTTCACCAGCCCTCCTTTGGTGATGCTTTGGCAGGAAAATTGTAGTTTGAAATTCTTACAAAGCTGATTTCCCCCGCACTATAATATCCTTTTGTGGGGGCTAGCGGGAATGGGATGCTAGTGATGTGAAAGTAGGTTATAGGAAAGGGGCAATTTGAATCAAGACCTTAGATTTTTAGCCGAACAAATCTAGTAGGCAAGGGATTTTCTAATTAAAAGTTATCTTAAAGGGGAAATTCATTCCTGATTTATATTTTCTTATCAAGAAGTGAGATTAATGTTTTCTTTCTAGATTAGTGAGACTGAACATTTTTTCATTATGTTTATTGATCACTTATATTTTGTGAATTGCCTATTCATGTTCTTCACCTATTTTGTTTTATGAGGAGATTTATCTTTGTAGAAAAAGGACATTAAGCCTTTGCCAAATGTATTTCAGATATATTTTCATTTTGTCAATTGCCTTCTTTTACCCTTGGTTGTGCTTTTTTATTTTAACTGCACAGGAACTTAATGTAATGAATCTATAAATTTTTCCTGAAAAGTATTATCTTGTTATGATTAGAGAGAGCATTTCTGCTGAGTGTTGCTGAGTGTCATAGTTTATATGTAGACTGACCCATTTAATAAGCCCTTTTCTTACAAATAGGTGATTGACTGTCATAGGATTTGAAGATTGATTGCAAACTAACATAGGCCTGAGGCTGTACCACCATAATAATAGCTACTACTTACTGCACACGGGCTGTGTGCCAGGCAGTGTGCTAGGTCTTTTATGTACTATGTTACTAATACAACTTCAAGCTAAATATTATTGTCCACAGTTCCTTGATGAGTAAAATGGGGCTAGAATAAATGAAGTTATTTGCCCAGGGTCAAAGAGCTAGTTAGTGACTGAATTGGAATTTTCTTTTTTTTTTTTTAAATATATCTTTATTGATTTCAGAGAGAGGAAGGGAGAGGGAGAGAGAGAGATAGAAACATCAATGATGAAAGAGTCATTGATCGGCTGCCTCCTACACGCCCCTGACTGGGAATCGAGCCCTCAACCCGGGCATGTGCCCTGACCGGGAATTGAACCCCGATCGCCTGGATCTTAGGATGACGTTCAACCGCTAAGCCACACCCGGCCGGGCTGGAATTTTCTTAAAAAAAAGTTAAGTAAATATTTTTACCAGAACTTGAAAAGATGGTCTGTAGCCTGCTTAGAGTGCTCTTGGTTCCTGAAAACACAGTAGATAAGATAATGAGAAGTGTGTAAACTAACTGAAAGAAAGATCTCCACTGTTTAGGGCAGTGGTGGGTTTTTTCCCCCCAACCAAACTTTTCTTTTTAAAAAAAAAGTTTTTTATTTTGTTATTGATTTTAGGGAGAGGAAGGGAGAGGGATAGAGAGATAGAAGCATCAATAAGAGATGAGTTCATGAGTCGATACTCAACCATTGAGCCCCACTGGCTGGGCTAGGGTAGTGGCTTTCAAAGTGTGATTCCCAGACCAGCAGCAGCATCACTTGGGCATTTGTGAGAAATGCAAAATCTCAGGTCCCACTCAGACCTACAGAATCAGAAACTGGGGTTGGGGCCCAGCAATCTGTTTTATAATACCTCTAGCTGATCATGATGCATGTTAAAATTTGAGAGCCACTGGTCTAGGGAAATTATTTTGTTCTCTCTAACCATAATTTCTGCTTTTGTGAGCTTCAGCCTAAGTCTCAACCCTTAAGTGCAAAATTTGCGTCATCGGGTAGTGGCAAAAGCTGGACTCAAAGCAGGTAGTTTTGAATCCAGTTTAAAAGCATTTAAGGCAAGTCTACCTCCCTGAGCCATAGTTTTCCATCTGTAAAGTGATGTTAATAACACCTGTCTCCATGTAAGATATTTTTTAGAATTAAGGTAATGTGTAAAGTGCTTACTAGCACCTTGCCAGACACCCAAGTGTTTGAGAAAGTGCTTCCAGCAATTTTTCTTGTTAAGCAAAAGGCTCCCACCTGCCTTCTATTCTCAATTTCTCTTGTTTATTGAATGTATTTTATTGTCTTGTGTCTCTAGGCCTTTGTATTAGTAATTTCTCTTGGACACCCCCACCTCCCACCCCTCTTTATCTCTCACCAACTTCTTACATCTTTAGATTCCTGCTTATAGTTTATTTCCCTTGGAGGGGGCCTTCTCTAACCCCCAGTCCACAGTCTCTGTGTGTCACTACACATATCACACATTTTGGAATCAGGGCAAGTACAGTGTCTTATAAACCACTATATTCTAGGGGACAGTAAAGTTCCTCACACATTGTAGGAGCTAATAAATGTTGAATGAATGAATGGTAGCTGTCTTACTATTTCTTCATCACCATCATCCAAGAGTAAGCTCCCCTCTCTGCCTTGTAGTTTTTGTGCTGACTGCTTGTGATGATCGTAAATAGATAGTATTAGGACCAGTGCCTGTTTTCCATCTCTGAAAGCTTTGACATAGGCTGACATGGTAGTTCACTGAGCCGCTTCCTAACCACTGATCTCTCTATTGCAGGTGCCTTGGTGGAACTGTGTTCTTTGGTGGATCAAGTTCATCATATGCATAACCATTCACATCCTTCAGACCTCACCATTCGGTGAGTGGGTGATTAAAAGGAGGAGGAAGAGGGTAGAATTTGGCTATAAGAGGAATGTGGTGGGGAGTTGAGATTATAATTGTTGTTTAAAACCAGAGGTGCAAAAAGAAGGAATGCAGGATAATGGAATAAGAACTAGACTGACATTCAGGAAACCTGGGTTCTGAATGAATGAATGGTAGCTGTCTTATTGTTTCTAAAGCTGTCTTGCAGTTTTTCATTAGCTATATGATTTTCATCTAATCACTTTACTCCTCTGGTCCTTGCATCAGTAAAATTAAGATGTTAGACTAATTGATGTCAAAGGGCCTTTTTTAAAAAAGTTTTTATTGATTTTAGAGAGAGAGGAAGGCAGAGAGAGAAACATTAATCAGCTGCCTCCTGCATGCCCCCTACTGGGGACTGAGTCCGCAACCCCGGCAGGTACTCTGACCGGAAATCGAACTGGTGACCTTTTGGTGCATGGGATGACGCTCAACCAATTGAGCCACACTGACCAGGGTTCAAAGGGCCTTTCTAATTCTGAAATCTCCTGGATTCTTGATACAGTATGATTTTATAGATTTATTCAGTTACTTTGATCCAGTTACCCAGAAACCTTGGAGTCATCTTTGACTCCTTTCTCTCTTACCATATATTCAGTCCATTAGCAAATTCTATAAGCTCTACATATAAAATATATTCAAAACCTGATCATTTTGCATCATTTTCACCTGGATTATTGCAAATCTAAATGCTTCTGCCCTTGCCTGTCTACTGTTCTCAGCTCAGCAGCCAAAGAGATTCTTTCAAAGCATTAGTCATAAGTGAGATTCTCTTCTTTGCTCAGAATTTTCCAGTGGCTTTTCATCTCACATTTCCCCATCTTCACCATCCCCTACATCTATAAAAATTGTGGCCTAGACTGCCATAGTTAGCTCACCAACCTCATCTCCTACTACTCTGTGCTTTGTTCACTCTGTTCTAGTCACACTGACTTCCTTGCTATTTTTCAAGTATGTCAGACACTCTCTTACCTCAGCCTTTACACTCATTGTTTCCTCTGTAGTTATCAGAAAGATAGTATAGTGTAATGGTTATTAGGTAAATTTTGAGTCAGGTGTCAATTCAAATCCAAGCTCTTCTATTTACTGTATGTCCTTGAGCAAGTTAGTTAACCTGAGGATCCGTTTCCTTACATGTACAAGTTGTTAAGGAGAGTGCTTTTCTCATAGGATTGTCATTAGCATAAAATGAGATGAGGTGTTTAAAGAATTCAGCAAGTGCTTGCATATACGACTAGGTAATGTCAGGTAACATTACAATTATTTTAACCTGGCTGTTCCTCGTAATCACCTGTGGAGATGTCTAAAAATACAGATGTCCAGGCTCTTACTACAGGGATTCTAAATCATTAAGTCTAGGGGTGAGGGAGAGGCCAAGAATCTATATCTTTAAAAAGTTTCCCAGGTGAGTTACTAGGAACAGCTGGAGCTGAGAATGGGCTCAAATTATTTCAGTGGGTCCTGTTCAGATCCCCAGCCTAGGACATGATTAAAGGAAACTCTCAAGAAACTCTTTAAGTCTGTGCTATTAATTGTTCAGCCTCTAAACTTGCAGTGTGATACTCACATGATGACTTACCTTCTCTGGGAATTTTATTCTAATTTTAACTGCTGTGTCCTGAGCAACCTTGAGCTGTGTCAGACAATGAGATCCTGTTGGAAGTACAGCTCTAATGCAAGCAATGAAATGTAGATCTTGTTCTAAATGTTTCTAGAGGGAGGAAATATTTTTTCCTACTTTAAGCATTAGTATACATTGTACATTAGGTTTTCTTGGGACATTTGTTATCACCATAATACCTGCCTGGGAATCAGGTGGTTTTGGAATTTGGAAGGAAATAGCAACTATAATGTGACTTTCATATAAATTTCTAAAATCGCGAGAATGGAAATGTAAATTTAATATTTGATTTCTTAAAATAGTTGTATACAAATACCAGCTGAAACCTTCATCTTTTCTGTTTTCACTTTCCCTCTCTCCTAATAGAAACTATGCCCGGTTCCGACAGAAACCTTTGGAAAGATACAGTCTGACTCAGTGGGTTGACAGGAACAAGCGAAGCCACCAACGGTTCCAGAGTCTCTAAGATACCGAGTACAGTTCATGAGTCTCATCCCATTAGCAGTGAAGGTCCCTGTCCAGGGTCCTGTCCAGAGCAGCACCTCATCTGCTGTTTTGTCCTTGGCAGATTTTGAATTTTATTTTTCACAAGATTTTTATTTAAAGAAGTTTTCACCTTTTGGAAATGCCCATTGCTGACTTGAAATTTTTTTGTATAAAATCCTTCGTGGGGGTGTGTGTGTGTGTATGTGTGTTTAAGCAGTGTTAACTTGGTATAGTTTTTATTTGTTTCTTTAAATTGAAGGCAGCCGCCTCCTGAAAGCCAATATTAAGCCAAAACACCCAGGCTCAAGCAAAACACCCACCTTTATGCAGAAGTGAAGTCTACTGGTGCCCAAAAGAAATAAGCTTTTAATCTCCTGTAAGGAAAAGATTCTTTTATCAGGCTGCACGCCAGTATTAATTATTGCTCTTGACTTATAAATGCATGCAAGTCACTTTTAATAACCCCTCTTTTTTATTTGAATCTCTAAGTACCTGTCAAAATTTTAAAGTTGGTAATCCAAGATATTTGAAATAGGATAGATGTCCTGTTGAAAGGACAAATTAATAGTGTAAATCTTCTCTCCTTTTTGTACCTACTATCTGCCTTTGTTTTTTTTTGGCTTTTATTTCATTCTTTATCAAATTTACTTTGCACAGTAGTGTTTGCAAATCTTATACATCTTAACTTTGACAGAAGACTGCTGACTAACCCATGTTAATTTGTGGTCTTGTAACTGTCTTCTCTGCCTTCAAGGATTTGCCTTTTTCCCCCTCAGTGACCACTGTGCTCTCTAGGGTTCGGCCAGTATATTCCTATGAACAGTCTCCCTACTCTCTTTATTGAAGAGCTCCTTGCCTAGGGTCTTGACTCCAGGACAAGCCAGAAAGTCAGTGCTATTGAGGTGTCAGTCTTCGGTTTCATCTGCTGAACCCCAGCTTTAAGGATGAGGTCATGTGTTAGTGAGCCTCCATCCTATGGGAGAGACTTTGGAGAGGCACTCTTGTCTCCATTAGTCAATAAGAGGTGCCTTTAGACCCTGGATGTTATCATCTCATTTGGTCAAACCTGTGATGCACAGTTTTACAAAACTGCTAACTTGGGTCTGATATAGTTGTGATTAAGCCTGTGCACAAAAACATTACCTGATCTTAAGGTTTGGTATTCTAAGCCAAGTTAACAGATTGTGCATCCATCTTAATGGATGTCTTAGGAGTTTGCTATTCTTTCTTTACAGACAGCTCTAGACATCTTTTGGGAGACTCTGCATTCCAGCATTCGTGCTGTTGTTCACTCTGTGAAGGTTGTACATAGTTGCTGTAGCATAGCCTGTGAAACTGGGCTAGCTGCCTCTCTGGTTTTGTTGTTTCATCAGCCCTGTCTTTGTATGTGAGTAACCCATCTTAAACATCCTTCCCTGCTTTAGAAACTGACTTGGGAAAAGCTTGGTCATTCAAGCCACCAATAAATTTAGATGGATGTCCCTAAGTATTGTTTTTATTCAGTTAAGGGTTCTCTTTTCCTTGGACATTTGGTTTAATTCTGAGACCAAAATGCTAAAAAGTTATGTTCAAAGACAGTAGTCAAATCTGTTTATTCAGTTGTCACTTAGTACATCAGTCACTTCTCCAGGTTTCCCTAAATTAGCTTGATAGAGTGAGACAAACATCTGTCTTTGGAACCACAGCATAGCTAAAATTAATCGTAGCTGGAATAACCAGCACTGCAGCTGTCTAGTTTCCCATAGATAACCCAAGTTGTAAAGGGACAGTGTTTTGCTTAGGCAAAAACCTAGGATTCATGTTCCTGCCTTCCTGGTGCAAAAGGGTTTAAGTCTGAATGTATAATGGGTGCATCACCTTTGCCAAATCATATGAGTGACAGGTTAACTATAAAATGTGACAATCACATTTCCTCTTTGCTCAAATCTGTTTTTCCAAAGCTTTAGCAGCTTAATTAAATCTGTTGGACTGGAGGAGGAGAGAACTGTTCTCTAGCGGTTAACATGATATTCTTTAAGGAGAAAAAAAACAAAGCCAAAGAAGACTCGTTATCAGGCATGCCCACCTTAAAGATGGTAGTGGGTAAAATCTGGAGTTTCAGTATGTTTTTAAAGATGCATATCTCATATTTGGTGTTGGTCTCTAAGTCCAGTATTTTATGTGGAATTCTTACTGTATTTTATGTTACGTACATTTAACTGCCTACCTAGCTTTCTTCATCCATGATGACATTCTCATCACAGGGGTATTGATAAAGCAGAGTAAAAATGTGCTGTTTATATAGTTTACTTATAAGAGCCGGAAATAACCTGTAGTTTTGCATCTAACGCAGGTCCTGCTTTACTTGAGTTTTTGTCAGGATCAGTTATGAAACAAGTTTGGTGCCTCCTCTTTATCATGTTTTTTCCCTTGTAGCAGTTGTGTTTAATGTCATTAAAAAGAAATAAAAGTTCTTGTCAGTGGCATATGTACTGTGATCGTCTGTTTTACAGGCTTTGAAGGAGGGTTCCTTCCTCCTTTGCGTAGGTAGGTTAGTGGGGTATGGGAGGTGGTGGCAGTTAGTAGAATGTGGTACTGGGGAGGCGAGGGTGCATGCTCCCTATTCTTTTGAGGGTAAATTACAGTGTTGAAAAAGGCGTTCCAGCAGTTAAGAAATGTTGAAATTGATTGGGATTTGCAGCTACATATAGTGCATGTCAGGAGACTGACACAGGGAGAGCCTGAAATATCACTGCGCTGCTGTTTTTGCAGAGGGGGAAGATGGCTCAGCCTGGTCAGACAGGCATTGCCTTGCACTCCTTCCCATTTGTGTGGTTGACCTCTGTGTCTGCCTCTCCAGAGTTAGCCCTGAGTAAGGTAGAAGGTGAGCCATCCTGGGACATTCTCCCTTTGAAAGGGATGTGAAATCAGAATTGATAGTACAAAATTGATGCTTGCTCTTCTCCAGAAATTGACTTCTCCTAGAATCTGGGGTGATGTTTGGATAAGTCTGGGTAGATGTGGGAGACAGTGTTCCTCAGGTCCCTTCTGTGAACCTAAGCTTCTTAGACTTCCCCCCAGGACCAAGGATGAAAGGGAAGGCAGTAATAGCTCGGCCCCTGTGTTAGCCAGTGCTTTTTAAAACTCAGCTCCTGCTGAGAAAATAAGTGGCAGCACGTTTGGACAGGCTTTCTGTGCTGCTGTTCTATAAAGTTTGTCTAGTATATATTTTACAGTCCAAGCAAAAGGTTCGGTGTACATTTGCTAAATATGCAGCTATTTGATATTCTTGTCTGAATCCGAGGTGCGTCCGACCTGTACATACCTGTTTTGCTCCTGTCAGGTGGATGATCCTTTGTCCAGTAATTGCTCATTTTCTTTTCAGCAATGTGTGACTATAAGCAAAGGTTCCAGAAGCCAGGCTGAATTCTCTGGAATGGTGGTGTCCCTTCCCCTTAGTTTGTTTCATGTTATGGAAAAGTGAGGAGATTTCTGTAATCATTCTTTAAAACATTCTCCTGTTTTGAGCTTTTACAAGGAAGAAAAAACCTCGGGCACCTAAAACTAGAAAGCTGAGTTCCTTGCTCTTCTGAGTGTTGTCCTGCTTTTCTGAGAGAAAACAATTGCTCCTAGGCTGATTCTAAGGTGCACCCTCTTTGTATGCCAAAGCACCTGTCCGGAAAAAATTCCCACTTGTCACAGGAAGTATCAGCTGGTCAGTGGTGGAATTCCTTAATGAACAAGCTCCTGCCTTGTCAATCCTCCCCACCTGTCCTCCCCCTATGACAACTGGAACAAGCCGTAGACAGAAAATCTGACCCTCCCTAGTGCCCATTAAGAAGGGGGTGGAATGTGATCATTTGGACAATCTTCAAAGCAGTCCATGTGATAGTCCTGAAATGTACCATTAAGGACCTATTTGTATACAAAGATCTTCAATTTAGCTTCAAGTAACATTCCACGGTTTAGAAATAGTGAACTGATGGAGCTTGCTGGGGTTGGAGTGAGGGCAGGGGGTGGTATCCCATTTCTGTAAACAATTTGTTCTTGGAGGCTACTTCTTAAAAGCAAAATCTAAAAACTGACAAATAGGTTTAAAGAAGGTGAGAAATAAAGTAGAGATCTGAAATATCACGTGATGGTTGGTGAGATGTTACATGTTTCTGTAAAGGGTTGAATTAGAGATCTTAAAAGTGGATTCTGGAGGAGGCTTATACTGAAAAGCTAGTGGTTGAGGGGACAGGGAGAAAAGGGCTCCTGCTCCCATGGAAACACTCCACAGCCCTTCCCCAAACCTTGAGGTTTCCCTCTTGTTCCTGTGAGGAAGCCCCTTGGCTCTCAGTCTAGGTGGTAGGTGGGGTCTGGGAATCCTCTGTTCTTACCCCTTTGTTTTTGACAGATGAGGAAACCAAGGCCCCCCCTTCCCCACCCTACACCCAAGTAACTGGCCTGAGGTAGGGTCTCCTGCCTCTCAGTCCTGCATTCCTCCCACAGGCTTACTGTGCTCTGCCAGTCACGTCTCAGTCTCAAGAACTTGCCTGGGCCCCTCCCAAGCTGTGAGGAATCCAAGGATCCAAGTGAGCAGTGAAGAAAAGACCACCTTGCAGGTCCTAGCTGCAAGGCTCTGTGCAACTACAGTGGATTCTGGAAAAGCTCAGTCATTAAAGAACTTGGGGGTGTAGGGAGGTAATTAAAGGCAATGGAGTTTAAGGCAGGAGTGTTGTTTCCTCTTCTCTTCATTCTCTCAGCTGATGTACTATAGACTCAGATAAGGAAGGGACAGGAAACTGCCATTAGCAGTACTTTTTGAATCCCACTGACAACCAGCTATACCTGATGCTGACTTGGGGGCTTCTCCATCATTTGGCACTGTGTGAGCACAGGGGACCTGGGAAGTGCCTCTCTGAGGTTTGGCTTTGAGTTCTGTGTGCTACTTGATTTCCCACTTTCCCACTCAACCTCTTAAGACCTGCTTTCCTTCTCAGAACCTTCCAGAACAGCCTTCTCTAAGCCCTGCTCTCCAAGCTCTTGCTGGTTCTGACCGAGATGTTCAAGGTGCCCCATTTACTGGTTTGCTCATTGGCTAATGGCCCCATTACTCTACCTTTCATCCTGCCGTTGGGATCATAATGATGTTCCTTTAGCAGCCCAGAACAGCATGCTGTGAATACTGAGCCGCAGCATGGCAGCTTGTGCAGTTCCTCTACACTTCCTCCTCACCCCTGGGAGAAACAGAACTGCATTCCTTTGGCCAGGGAAAGCACCCAACCCCATCCGAGGGGAAAACCCTTTGTTTTAAAAACTGAGCACCAGCCTGCATACCTATGTGGTGAGGCAGCCCAAGCTTGGTTTGGGGTGCGGGGGTGGGGCTCAGTAATAGGATGATGGAGCAGCTATTTTCTCCTCCTACACGTGCACCCCCATCTGTTCGCGATTTCCCTTCCAACTCCAGCTTGGCTGGCAGGCATGTCCCTAGGAAGCTGCAGGCCAAAATGGAGAGAGAACTGACTGGCTGCCAACTGCCAGAAAAAGAGGGCAACATTTGGGCATTTACCAGAAGACAAGGATGTGCCTTTTCATTTGTCTTTTTATTTTACATTTAAAAAGTGGTTATTGCTCTAACTGGATCAGAGGTAAGGACCTCTCTCCCCTAAGGAGCCTTGGCCTTGCAGCCCCATTCAGCAGGGATGGAAGTCACAAGACAATGAGTGAAGCCTCATGCCTTCCCATGAGGAAGCCCTTAGTATTGCTGACATCTGCCTTTTACCTGTCTCTCCTCCCTCCATGTTCCACACTCAGGCAAAGCAGAGTGGTGGCTGACCCAGCCATGAGAGCTCTTGTAGACCGGAAGGAAGGGGTGGTCACGGGGTGATGGCTTTCAGCTCTCTGGCTTGGGGCTATTGCTCTTATTCAGTTCCACATGTATTCACTGAGCATCTACTATATGCCAGGCTTGTGCTAGGTGCAGTCCTCCACGCTCCTGTCCTTAGCCACCACTGGAAAACGCAGAAGCCCATCTCTTCCGTGCAGGCATTCATCAGCCACAACTTGTCAGTCCTAGGGAAGGATCTTCCTTCCCTTATCAAGCACCATTTTTTTTTTTTTTTTTTTTTTTTACCAGAAGGGCAGTGGAGAGAGAGACCTGTCACCTCACACCACACAGGCTCTAGGGAAGGACATGAGGACCCTTGGTAACTTTCACAGAACCCTGGATGAGATGGCAATAATATATGGAGACCCCAGTGGCCAGGACCGCTCTGGCTGAATGGCTCAGGCCTGCCTTCCAGCAGCTTCCACTACAGCGTGGTGATTTAGCAGCCCCTCAGGATGTCCCATGGGAACGTACCTTTCAGTTGTCCAAGACAATACTGTTACAGCTCCAAGAGACTTTTCCTAAAGAAATAGGGCCAGTACCTTCCAGGTGTCCTTTCTAATTTTCTTAAAACCCCAGACTGATGGTCTTACAGTCAAAATAAGGTCCAAAGAGAGGATGCAGGCAACCAGCTCAGGGAATCCCTCTGCCCTCTGGAGTGAAGCCCTTCCATTGTGTTTTCCAAGAGACAAAACAGATAACATCTCACACACACACAAAGTTGTACATCACACCACAAACAAGTCCTTGATGGCTGGATCCAGAAAAGGCTCCATGGCAGCCATGCCCCTGCCCCACAGGCTGCCCCATGGCTTCCCTGATGGTTCTTGTTCTGAAAGAGCTTAAGTCAGTCTAAGTGCTTATCTCCCAGAAGCTTTGTGCATTTTCTCAGAGAGGACGCCTGTCCAGGAGGCAGAAAGAAGGCCGTGTCTCATGCAGCTTTGCCTTTTCCAGAATGGGGCCAGGCCTCAAGTTTTGTGGCTTGTTTATTTTTTGCAGAATTTGGGTTTGTAGTTCAGCTTCCTTCACCAGACTAGGACATCGGGGAGAGAGAGAACTGTGCAGCTAGCCGTGCCTCCCCCTCCACCGCAGTCCTCCCTCTCCCTGTGTCTGTGGACCTGGGGACCAGCAGAGAAAAATGAAATCCTTCTCGCTGCAGACAGGTAGTCACGCTTCGATGATGTTCACCGAGAGCTTGTTTGGAAACTGGGAGGAAAAAATGAGAGAAGCGGCCAGGGCTAATCGAATAGACTTCTTGCAAAGTTGAAAACAGAGGACACAAGAAGGAAGGGAGCAGCAGGGCTGCAGCCTAAAAGCCAGACTCTTGTCCTGTGTGGAAGGAAAGGAGTAGCCCTGCCTGAATGTCTTGTCTCTGCCTTCTCAAACGCAGCCTTCAGCCTCACTCAGCTGAACGGTCAGTCTGGGCCTGGACCCACCACTCGTGGTACCCAGTCCACCCCCAGCACAGCCATCCTGCTGGCTGGTTCTCACATCCTGCAGATCTGCCTCTCAGCGCAGCCTCAGCCACTGACATTGTTGAGGTGCCTCTGGAGATGGGGATTAATAGGCTTCAGGAAAATGCGCCGGAAAGAGTGAAGCCAAGAGAGAGGACAGTAAGCCAGAGGGTGTAAGAAGATGGAGGGAGGAGGAAATGTAGAGAGGGCCAGATGTTTGTTGGATAATCATCGTCAGAACCATGAGATCCTCTCACATTCTCCACTGTCTGTCTTCTGAGCTGCTCAGAGCCAGCACTGAAAAGGTCTCATATCTGTTTTACACAAGAGGAAACGAAGGTACGAGGTGAAGCCCCTGCCCCGCGCCACACAGCACAGCGGGAGCAGAAATGAGCTCAGAAGCCCCTTTCTCGTCCCACACCAACCAAGAGCTCTGCCCTCTCCATTCGCTGTCCCCCCCTTTTTTAACCCCCACTGGCCCCTGGCACCCTGCAAACGGAGAGAATCCAAAATCAATTTGCAATGTCCCCTGGGTCACACAGGCAGCAGCCAAGCTTGGCTCTGCCCAGCTGTAGCTATGCCAGACCCTGAGCTGACCCCTTCTGCAGTCCAGGGACTCCCAGTGCACAAGCCACGGGGCCACCCACCCAAGTCCAGGTCCAGCCCTCACCTTGCTGCGGAGAAGACCTCCGCCTTGGTGCTCTGGTGTGCTGGTTTCTGACGCACTCTTGGTTTTTTCCTTGTTGTTATTGGGTTCATTGTCCTTGATAATGTCATACTGGCGGCAGAAGAGGACAATGACGCCTGAGGGGACAAGGGAGAACAGTCAGAGTCCTTGCCGGCCTGCTTCCTTCCCATGAGCACTTGCTGGGCTCCTGTTAGGTTCTGAGCTCCAGATGGTCTCTCACCTGCACTACTGCAACAGCCTGCCTCTGGCCTCTGGCTCCCGTGTCCACCTGCCCCCTGACCAACCATCCCCTTCACTGCTGCTGGGCTGGTCTTCCTACAACATGGGGACCTTTGATCATGTCCCCTCCCTTCCCTTTTTTTAAACATCTGAATCCTCCCCTTTGCCTTTAGGGGAAAATAGAAACAAAAGTGTTTGTTGAGCATGTGCGCACCTCTGCGCTGTGCACTGATATTCTAGTTCACTTACTCCTCACGGCACTGTGAGGGTCCCTAGTATCATCCCCAGGTTAGGATCAAGGACACTGATGCAGAACTTAGATAACTCATCCAAGGTCGCTCAGGAGTGAGCTGGGATGTGCACCCCAGGGCCTGCACTCTGCTATTACTGTTATCAAACTAATAATATATGAGCATAATAAGCTTTTTTGAAAGTTGAATAGTATTAAGGCAGCCAACTCCAATTCTTATGTTTTCCCCATTTTTTCTTCTATATTTGATTTATAGTGTTTATTTCTTGACCTGTGTGTTTTAGGTATCATCTGTTGACTCCCCACCATGGTAGTGTCAGCAGTGGTCAGGGTGGCCTCTGGCCAGAGACAGTACTTTGCGTCCTCAGTTCTTGTCTTCTTGTAGGAACGAATTCAAACAAGTGACAACAAATAGCAGCAAAAGCAGGCAAGAATTTATTTGCAGAAAAGGAATACACTCAGGTATAGTCTGAGTGGGCAACTCAGCCAGCTGAAACGAAACCCATTGGGGCTTGGGGTATTTATACCCTTAAGCCAGAGTGCCCCTCAGTAAGTCTCCCCCTCCCTTATTTCTCAAAAAAATATCTTTAAGCCATAAGGCTCCCAGTCAGACCACATCCCAGAGGGGCTCTAAATCTTCTCTCCTCACATAGGGGTCTGTTGCCTTCATTGTCTAATTTTGGTTTCTCCTGTCTCCAAGCCCTAACTGCCTTTCTCAGCTCTTATCTTTCTAGCTGCCTACTCTAACAGTTGATAAAGCCTAACAACTCCTCCTACTTCCTTCCCCATCATCCTAACAGAATTACATGACAATTTCAGGTTCATTCACTAGGTTTATATTGTTATGATTATGTAAATACTATCTGTGCCAAGTCTAATAAGGCACCGTAAGCAAACCTCCTCTTTTGTATAATCCTTTGTTTTTCCTGCTTTTTTTCCCAAGTGCCTGTTTTTCTATGTGCCTACAGAACATTTTTTCCCTAATTCTTCTGAGGGCCTGCCCCTCACCCACCATACTAATACAGCTTTGGCATGTTCACGTCCCTCAATCCAGACTCCAGTCCACTTTACAGCCTCACCATCCTCTACCCCTCCACTTTCTGCCTTCTTTCTTGGGTCACAGCTGCACTGAGATGGACTGAGCTTAATCTGTTCCTTGAACACACTGCCCCGAACACCCTTCCTTCCTTTTTTTGGCTTCCTGGTGAATTCCTATTCACCCTTCAAAGCTCAAATGTTACCGCTCTGTGTTTTTCCTGTTTTCTACTCCTAGCCCCAGAATTAATTCCCTCTCCTCTGCTCCCATACATAGTACTATTATAGCACTCATGTCATTGAATTAGAGTTAAGTAAAGGCCTGGCCTCTCCCAGGCTGAGCTGCTTGCAAGCACAAGGATCTTCTTAGTCATAGCTGTAGCACTACCTGGAATGCACTATCTGGAATGTAGCACTATATGGAATGAAGTGGCTGTTCAGAAAATGCAGATTGAGTATGAAAATGAAATTTTATCTTTATCCTCAGGGAGGATAAGTGGGAAAAGAGAGAGATATAAGCCCAATTAACTTATCTAAGAAGGGCTGAAGAGAGGGGCAAACTGTGCTGTGGAGGCGTGGAGGCAGGAGTGACGTTCTAGTGAAGGGGCTGCGGAGGTTTTATGGAGGCGGCCTCAGAGCCGGGCCAGAAGGACGAGCAGGTGAAGAGCATGTCCCAAGCCTGAGCCACCCAGGCCTACAGCACCTGGCAGCACAGGAACCCAAAGAGGGGGGAGAGCCTGCTGTGCCATGGCCAGAAGGCAAAGAGGCTGTGATATGTCAACACCGGCACTCTGAGGGAGGGGAAGAGAAAATACTCCCATAGCCCCACAAGGCAGCTCTCTGTATGCTATTTTTTTGGTGAGGGCTGAGTTAGAGAAGGGATCGGATCTGGTCCCGAGAGCTGTACCAGGCAGGACTTAGAAACTTCTGACCTCTTAGCGATCTCTAAGCCCCTCACCCTTCGTTTCTGGGAGAGAAGGGGTCTGGTCAGGGTCCCCCGCTTCCCAGAGGTTAAATGAAGGGCTAGGACGCCAGACTCACCGGCCCACATGAACAGGACCACGACGATGATCAGCACCTCGCCTGTCTGCAGCTGCTGGTTTCGCCCCATCTCCTTCATGGTCACCTCGTCTGTGGTCGGAGGGGAGAGAGGCACTAGGTCTGGGCTCCTTTCCTCCCCCAGCTGCTCCTCTGCAGCCAAGTCCAAGATAGTAAGTGTTTGTTTCTATGGGTTTCCACACATCTAACAAAAAGAGGTTCTAGAACGTGCTGATGGCTACTTGGGGTGGCAGCAATAAAGGAATCCAAAATTTAGTGTTTACATACGCGTTGTATTGACCTCTCAGGTACTGCTTTACTAGGCGGTGGGGGGGAAGGAGGGGGAGTTAGTGCTTTCCTCAACCTCCTGCTGCTCTGGCGCTGACCAGCCCTCACCCCACCCCGTCCCTTCCTCACAGTGACCAGGCCTTGCCTTTGTTCTTGGAGCCCATCTTCTCGGCCTCTCTCGGTGTCTTGAAGAGCACCGGCTCGCTCGCAGGACTCTGGCCCTGAATGGAGATGGCCTGCACGTGCACGATGTATTCCGTGTCTTCCTCCAGGTCCCAGAGGGCGCAGGAGCGGGTGGTGGTGTTTACCTCCTGGATGAAGCGCAGCATCCGCACGTCCTTCTTCTGCCAAGGCAAGAGCCAGCCCGCGTTTCCAGGGCCCGGTCACCACCCCGCTCCGCCACCTCTCCAGGGGTGATAATGGGCTCACCTGGTTACCACCTAAGCCCTTTGCACATATAATCTTACTTATGCATCCCACCATCTCTGCAGATATCACTATCTCCATTTTACAGATGAGGAGACAGGGCAGAGGGGTTAGGGAAGTCGCCCAGAGCCATACACTTCATGAGAACTGGAGCCAGGTCCAAATCTCAGGTCTGTTTAAGATCAAAACCACACTCATAATTCCCAGGTCCCAAACAAAGGCTCCAGAGCCCTCCCTCACTGACCAGTCCCCTCAGGGACCCCCTTTCAAGCCATATGTGCAACTTTCTGCCTGTCTGTCTTGCTCCTCAGTCCTCTCCCCCCCTTCCCCCCAACCACTACTACCTTTAAGTGCTCTTCCCTCCCGCAGGGTTACCTGCTGAGAGATGGCGAATCCGATGACCACCTCATCCTCCAGGACATCCCAGCTCACCACCGCGGAGTTGGCCTTGAGGTGCCTGACAGTGACATTCACTGGGGCGGAGGGGCTGTCTGGGGGTGGGGAGGCACCAGAGCCTGAGCACCCCCTGCTGTGAGGCCCAGGTCCACTGTCTCATGAGTGGAAACCTGGGAAAGGCCATGAGGTGGGGGAAGGAAGAAACCAGGGCCTCCATGGAGCTGGCATACATGGAGCTCAGTTCCTTAGTAGGTTGCAGGGCCAGACAGAGAGTCCCCAGGCTCCTTGTGTCCAGGGTGGGAGCCCCAGATGGCCACACCAGGGGTGCAAACTAAAACTGAGCCAAGGCCAGATCTAATGTAGGGGTGTTAAAAGGTGAGGGGACAGGCATGGGGGAGACATAGGTGGCCAGGGTTCAGAAGCTGAAGGTTAGTCTGATAAAAAGTAGTCAAAAGGAATCCCAGTCCAACGCTCTTTCTACAGTACTGCACTGTCAAGTGAGTGACCTTGAGGGAAGGGGAAAGCCCTAGAGGTAGAGAAGAGCCACGCTGGGGTGGGCCCCGGGATGCGAGTCAGGACCAAGGGAGGAACCCTCAGCATTGGGGTGACCAGGCAGAAAGAAACCTGAGGAAGGGCCTCTGTGAGCTCTAAGGGGCAAGGGGGGAGGTGGGAGGGGAAGACGGGGTGGCTCAGAGCAGGCCCCTCAGCTGGGAACCAAGGGTACACAGTAGGGCCTCCTGGATGTGGGAAGAGAGTAGGAGGAAGTGATGGGGGCAGTGGGAGTCAGGGAAGGAAGAAGCTCTAGGAGAGGGGCAGTGGAGTCACACAGCCTCTGTATCTCACAAGGGGCAAGTGCCAACAGGGGGAGACCTGGGCCTGAGCCACACCCCTCACCCCACAGATGAGTGGACCGGAAGCCCAAGGGGAGACAAAGCCAGACATGGACCCGGAAAGAGACAGAGGGACACAGACAGGTGGTGGCAGACACGGATCCAGAAAACAGATAAATGGGGTATCAGAGGCAGACACAGAGATGGGGGCAGTGAGAGAGACAGTAGTGAGCCATGGAGAGACGGGTAGAAGGAGAGATGAAGGAAGGCAACAGCAGCCAAAGGGGAGGCTGGGCGAGGATGAGGCCAGGCCCCACGGGACAGGCCAGGCACTGACTGCACCAGACTCAGGGGCCACCTTCGCCCACCCGGTGCCGTGGGTGCCAGTCCCTAACCTCACACACGCTCACGCGCACCGGGACCCCATCCTGCTCTGACCTGCAGAGTTGGCCTGCAGGGCTTTTGGGGACAGGGAGGGAGGCCCAAGGTGGGGACTGGTGTCTTCAGCTGCTCCCCCGGCCAGAGAAGGGAGCTAAGGTACCTGAGGCAAAGGCCTGGGCTCAGGGCAATGGTACGAGGGGCTTGGGGATCACAAGACCCTAGACCCCTGGGCTGGGGTGGCCAGAAGGGATTTGGGGGCTGGAGGAAGGAGCTGGAGGTCAAGAAGGCAGGGAAGAGGCTGGGGCTGGCCAGAGACGGGCTCCCAGGGAGACAGGGAGGGAACTGAGGGCCCCCGCCCCCCGGCCCGCCCGGGCCCCCTTACCCGCCTGCACCAGCGCGAGGCAGACGCAGCCCAGCCACAGGCGGAGCGCGGCGCGGGGCGGCCCGGGGCGCATGGCGGCGGCTCCGGCCGGCCGGCCCGGGGCGGCGCAGGGGGACGCGGCTCCGGCGCCCGGCCGCTGCTGGCGCTCGCAATCCGGCCCGCGGCCCGCCCGGCCCGGCCGCCCCGCGCCGCCCCGCGCCGCCTGCATGTCGGTTCCGCGGACAGCGACTCCCGCGCGGCGGTGGCGGCGGCGGCGGCGGCGGCGGCGGCGGCCGCGTCCGCGTCGGGCGCCCGGGGGGCGGGGCGCCCCCGCTGCGGGGAGAGGCGCGGGGCGGGGTGAGGGCCGCGGGCGCCCCCCCGTCCCGGCTCCCCACTCGGCCCGCCACCAGGTCCGCCGGGCTCGCTAGCTGGCCGCCCCCACCCTCTCGCCGGCGCAGGAGCGCAAAAGGGGTTCTCTGCGCCCCACCGTGCTCGGCCCCAGCCTCGCTGCCCCTCTCCGCGCGCACACAGCCCGGGCCGGACCCCATCTCTGCCCTTTCCCAAGGGAGAAGGAGGACACGTGCTGTGGACATGCTCCTCTGGGCCTCTCCCGCCCTTTGGCCTTGGGGATCCCCACCCCTCATTCCACCCCAGACCCGAGGCCTTGCTGGCTGGGGCAGCGAACTGAGGGAGTAATCACAGTAGGGATGGGGTGACTGTAGAGTGCGGGGGCAAGTGCTGGGTGCAAACAGCAGGGGCTCAGTGTTTACATGGGGTCGGGAAGAGGGGCTCTGACTCACTGGAGGGCCTAGCTGTGACCCCCCCTTCTTTGGGCCTCCATTTTTACTTCCGTAAGGAGAGTAACAAGGAGAATCTACTAGGTGCCAGATACTGTGCGAAGGGCTTTACTTGCATTAGGTCACTTCGCACCTATAAGGCCCTGCTCTACTGTTCGAATTTTGCACAGGAGGAGACTGCAGCTTGGAGAGGTTACTTGACTTACCCAAAAACCCACAGCTGAGTCAGGATTTGAACACAGGCTGATCTGATTCCCAAACCTGTGCTTGACATGACTGTCTCCCCACCTAAAGTGAACTCAGTCACCCTGGGATCCCTGAGATCCTAGAATTTGCCTGTGCCAGCTCCTTCCTACCCAGAGAACAATCTGGAGCAATCTCTTCCCAAGAGCAGGGTGAGGGAGGAGTGGCTCCAGTTCCACTCCCCCACCCTCTTCATCCTGGCAGACTGAATGCTGTGAGCAGTGAAGGAGCTAATAACTCGAAAGGCAGGGGCTTTGGAGCCAGTTAATAAAAGGGCTTGGACGACCCTCCCTCATTACCTTGGGACATCCATATGCCTACCACTGTCCCTACCTCAGTTCCACACACTATTTTATCCAATCCACTTCTTTCCTGATCTTGGAGCGCGAGAGAAATGCCTTCAACCTGCACCCACCATCCTCCCCCAAATGAGGTTTCTGAACACCAGACAGCTAGGGAAACTCCCCACCCCCACTCTGTGACACTCCGCACCCTGAGTCCCTGAGAAACGAGTTAAGGAGAGAGGCATAGACCAGGGCCCTAGGGCCCCTGACACGGAGGGGCTGCCCATCTCTCCAAATGAGCCCCTCTCCCCACTGTCTGAAATTAAAGGCCTCCTGGTCTTCCAGAGGCCCCTGGAAGGGCTAATCCTTTGCAAGGGGACACCTTGCAAAGTTACCCCACAGGACCATCTTCAAGATGTCCCCCTCCCCCTTTCAGATGAAGAAAACTGAGGTGCAGAGATGGAAAGAGCTTGGTGCAAATTGACACCGTGAGTCAAGAGCAGCAATAGAGCCCTCATCTAATGCTCATCCCAGGGGCTCCTTTCGCTGCCTCCCAAGTTCCTGGCTGGTCTCCTTGGAAGGGCTGAGCTGATGGCGGGCTCAGGGGTTCTCGCTGAGCAGCGGAATTCAACTGGCCGCCCTCAGTACCCCAGGCCTGCTCTGCTCGGCAGGCTGACACGCCCCAGCCCCATCTGTTTCCTCAGCCACTTACCTGGTCCTCAGGTAAGACTCAGCTGGGACCCTGGTCCAGAGGGCAGTCCCCTGGTCAACCTGTTTGGGATAGGAGCCTGGGAGCCAGAGCACCTCTCTCTGTCCTTTACCTCTTCTCTCTCTTTTCCATTTTTTCTCTCTCTCCTTCTTCCTTTCTCTCCCTCGGGCAGCTGCGTCCCGCCCCGCCCCGCCCCGCCGCCCCCGGCCCCGCCCCACCAGCTGCAGCTGGGCCCCTAGGGACCCCCTCACCCACCGGGCAGGAAAAGACAACCCGGGGCCTGCGGGAGCAACTGGAGTCTCCCTGGGTCTCTTCTCTGGAGCCAGCAGGAAGGAGGGGGTCACCTAGAGGTCACAGAGCCCACTCCGGTCCCTGCGGGGAAGAAAGGGAGGAAGGGACGGGGTCCTAGCGGGGTCTGGAGTTCCGTCCGGCGCTGGGCTTTGAAAAGGGAGTGTTAGCGCCACCTGCTGGTCTCTCCGGGCATAACCCCAGGTAGATGTAGGGCATTGGGAGGGGGCAGATGTCTGAGAGCCTGAGAGGGACGGGAAGGATTGCTGGAGTTGGGACATAAAAGACGGGGAGGATTTGGAGAGTGGTGGATGTGGGGGTGCAACCGTCCCAGACCCCGTGATGCATTACCTGGATTCTGGGAAAAGTCCCGATGCTTGGAGCCTGGCAACCAGTGGAAGCTGGGTTGGGAGTAAGAAGAACTAGGATGATTTAGGAGCACCCTGGGTGGCCCTGGGAGGGGGTTGTTAAGGCCATTGACTTTATGTATATCGCTTAGCACAGAGCCAAGAACAGTAGGCACTCATAAGTGTTTGTTGAATGTATGGAACAGTCTTGCTCTCCAGACACATTTATTGCACACTATTCTGGAAATACAGCAGAGAAGGAATGAATAAAAATGCACGGGTGACGACCTCCTGAGGTGGAGGGTGGGCCTCTGTCTTCCCAAGCTGCGCTGATCTCAGTTGGAAGACTCCACAGACATCTCCTAGGGGGCCGACTGGCCACTTACACATTGTCACCTGGTGAGGGCATGAGTGTCTAGAGCTTCCCAGCGTCCCAGCACCTAACCCAGGCTGCAGGCACCTAAGCCAGACCTCAGGTAACCTGGGAAGGCTCCTCTTTGCCACCTTGGTCATGATACACACACCTGGAACCACAGGAAGAATCAGGAGGAGGCAGGACATTGTTTGGGGCTGTAATAATCAAGCTCCCACTAAGAACTTGGCTGTTTGTTCACGTCATTTTGAGTCTTAGGCTATAAGTGCTGTTAGCTCTCATTCCAGGTCAGGAAGCCAAGGCTCACAGATGTGTGGGGACTTGCCCTGGGTGAATTATAGAGCCACGTCTCAAATTTGGTTATGTGGCTCCAAGTTTAAGGACTGTTCCAGTCTGCCTGCCTTCTTCCTTCACCTCCGAGGGCTTCTGAGGGCAGAGAGCCAGGGCCAGGGCTCACGAGAAGACATACATTTTCTTCCCCTGGAGGGCCTGAGGGGGCTTGCCGCTCAGAGGCAGCTGCGAAGCCCAGGGCCCAGACCACACCTGGGAAGGGACTCATCACTCCCTCACCCTTGTCCACGTGCCAGCACATCACATACACGAGAGAAGCTCCTTTAGAAACCTCGAAACCCTGAGGAGTTGGGATTGTTGTATCCATTTTACAGATGAAGAAAACAGAACTCAAAGAGAGCAGGTGGCTTGCATGGGCCATACGGCTGGAAGACACTGGTCTGGCCTGTCTAATCCCAAAGGTCCCATCACAGCAGTGATGAGACCAGCCCAGCTCAGTGTTTCCCAAGTACCTGTGCCAGGCCAGCCTAGGGATGAGTGCTGAGGACACAGTGATGAGCCAGATGGGTCCTAGCCTTGAGGAGCTCCCATTGTAGAGAGGGAGAGACACACTCTTAAAATAGAGAGGAGACTGCCCTCTGAACCAGGAGGCACCAAGGATCTACAGGGGCCAGAAGTAAGCATTAACTTGAAAGGAAAGCATGGAGGGCTTCTGGGAGGAAGTGATGCCTGAGCTAAATTACTACTGACAGCCACATGAAAATTAGTCAAATGAGGGCAAAAGGGCAGAGAGAAAAAGAGTAGTTCACCCTGAGGCCTGAGAGAGCAGTATTTATGTGAAAAGGAAGCAGGGGAAACAGAGTAGGGTGGCATGGTGGGTAGGAGGGGTTGCTACAGGCTCTGGGCTATGACAATGGGAGTGAGAAAAATAGGACTGATTTGAAAGATGTTCCAAACTTGCAAAAGAAGTCAAGGCTAAGGAGGGCTTTATTCATTCAACAAATACTTACTGAGCACCTGTTAATTATCAGGTGCTATGCTAGGTCCTGGAGACATAGCTGTAAACCAAGGCCCTCACTCCCATGGATTTCACCTTCCAGTGGGAGAAACTTACACGAGCTATGAAAAAATGGGGTAATGTGGTTGAGAATGACTGGGGTAATGTTAGGTAGTGTGGTCTGAGGGGGTACAACTGAGCCAAGACTGGAAGAAAGAAAAGGCAGCAGGCATAACACACATCAGAGGAAAGGTGCTCCAGCCACAGGAACCACAAGTGCAAAGGCCCTGGGGCAGGAGCAAGCTTGGTATGTTCAGGAAATTTGAAACCAGTGAGACTGGGCTTCATGAGCAAGGAGGAAACACAGGTGGCTGGGTAGATAGCACAGGGCTTGGGGTGGGGAGGGTTGTGAAAGAGAATTTAGGTTAATTCCACTTGCAATGAGGAGTTTCAAAGAGAAATGTGATGTGGTCTGATTTACATAAAATAAAAAGCTCACTTTGCCTACTCCAGTGTGTAGACTGGACTGTAGAAAACAAGGTCAGATGACCTGTGAGGAGATGAGGGGCCTGCTACAGTCGCCTGGCCAGAAATGATGGGTCTTGTCCTGGGTGGGTAGCTCAGTTGGTCAGAGCTTCATCCCATACACCAAGGTTGTGGGTTTGACCCCTTGTCAGGGCACATAGAAGAATCAACCAATGAATGCAGAAATAAGTGGAACAACAAAATCTCTCTCTCTCTCTCTCTCTCTCTCTCTCTCTCTCTCTCTCTTTCTCTCTCTCTCTCAAAAATCATTAAAATACAATAAAATAAAGAAATGATGGGCTTGGCCTGGGTGGTGGCAAAGGATAGGAAAGAAGTCGATAAAGGCTTTGGGACACTTTTTGTAGGAGGAAATGATGGATGAGATGCAGTGAGTGAGAAGAGAGAAGATGAGGGGACAGGGCAGGGGTAGGCTCTCCAAAATCCGCATTCTAAGCCAGAAGTGCCTAGCTGGGTGCCACTGGGCCAGTTACTGTACCTGCCTGAGCCTCAAATGACTCCTCTTGAAGAGGAAGGGATAATAATATCCATACCACAGAGTGGTGGGGGTTGCCGAGGCTGGAAGGAGGAGACGAAGAAAGGGAGTGGGGAGGGGAGGGAATCGAGAGGAAGAGGAAGGAGTCTGAGTAAATGCCTTCTAATTGGCGGAGACCTTCAAATCTCTCCAGTTCTTCAGAGTATACAAAGGAACTGGCTCCCATCTGATAGTGCTCAGAAAGGTTGAGAATCTTTCCTAACGCCACACAGCCAGTCAGTGGCAGCTCCATGTCTCAAACTGCCTCAAGCCCTAGACCCCAGCTTTGCTTTGGAGACAGACTCTCAGCTACAAACCCGTCTTCAAGATCCCTCGAGAGCAATGGGACCATAGGTCCTGTTTGAGATGTGGAGGGGTATGTGGCAGAAAGTGAAAGCAGCTGGAGTAAAATCTCTTCCCCACCTGGGAGGGGTGGAAGGCCAAGAGCCTGGAAATTAGCCATTAGGCTCAAACCTCAGCTCAGCTCAGCTCCTGAGTGGCTGGGTGACCTCAGGTACCACCATCTGAAGTCAGGGTCGGAGGCTCAAAGGCCCTCCCACCTCCGACATCCCAGGGACAGGAGGATCCCCTTCGCTCCGAGGGAACATGGCCCTGCAGAGCCAGGACATGGCCAGCAGAGGGCGCCCGCCTCGGGCATAGTGAAACCAGTGTTGCCCAGAACAGGAAAGACTCCAGGGACAGAGCGCCAGCAGGGAGAGGGGGCCCTGCCTCTGCTTTGTTCCCTTGGCCTGGTCCCAGGTGGGCAGACCACAGACCGCAGCCAGGCAGAGCCTGGGTCTTGCTGCTGCTGCACTGTGCACAAGTCACGGAACCTCCCAGAGCCTCAGTATTCTCATCTGTAAATAGGCCTAACAATAGTGTTTACTCACAGCCGCAAGTCCAGGAACCCAGGAATCGAGTTGGGAGGCCTCAACTCTGGGCCCACCTGCGCCAGGCGTCCCCATCTGTGTTTGTGGGTCCCAGGTGAATACTCATGGGTCTGGCATTGAGAGGTCTGGTGGAGAGGGCAGGAGCCAAATAGTCCTGGGCTCAAATCTTGCCTTGGCCATGCCGACTGTGTGACCTCAGACAAATCACTCTACCTCTCTGAACATGTTTCCTCACTGGGCACACATCATAAAGTGACATTGTGTTATATGTGAAAAGGAAAATGCTGGGCACATAGTAAGTAGCTATAAATGTAGCAGTGGGTGTTATTATAAAGCTAAAGCGAAGTCCCCCATTTCCCCAAGACCTTTCCTGCATCTGAGCAAGCCAGGGTGGCTGTGGGAGTGGGTCATGTCAGGCAGGATGATGTCCTGACCCACTTCTCGGTTAGTAGGCTTATGGTGTACGTGCCTGCGTGTGCGAGAGTGTGTGCGTGTTCACAAGGAGGCTTGGGTGTGCACACACACATGCATTGGGCGTGCACGCCTGTGCAGAGGTGTGTGTCTGTGTGTGTGTGTGTGCATGCATGCATGTACCCAAGGCTGCCCATCCAGGGATTCCCTGGGCCCATATGTGCTTGCAGGTCCCGGTGCAGTATTTCTGTGCGAATTCAGGAGGCCCCTCTGTTCACTGTTACTATGGAAACAAAGAGGCAATCCCCAGCCTCAGGGAGAACCTAAGGTGCTGGAAATGAGAAGCTGACCCAGTCTTCCCAGCAAGAGAGACAGATGGGAGCATGAGGCCCCTGGGATAGGGCAACCTAGGCCTCCAGGGGTTGGGTTCTGGGACTCTGGGTCCCTCTGAAGCCTCTGGGAAGCCCTTGCTTCTTCAAGGCACCCTAGCCCACTCGAAAGGGCTAGAGAAACAGAGCTGGGTCCTACTTCGACCTGGCTCTAACCCCACCCAGTCTTCAGTAGGAAACTTGATCTCTCTGTGCCTCATTTTCCCCTTCTATAAAATGGGGATAATAGGTGCCAGCAGAAACCTTGAGCTAGGATGTTACCTTTCCTCTCACTGGGGGCACCTGCCCTCAAGGCTGTATAAGTGTCACCCCTGAGCCCTGAAGGGCCACAGAGCAGCCTCCTTCATGTGCACCACCCTCCTTAGTGTCTTCCAGGACTCCTCACAGCAACCCTGGGAAGGAGGCATTTCACAGAAGAACTGAAGCTCCGGGAGGGCACAGCTGGCCAGTGGTGCAGCTTTCAGCCTGGACAACCAACACCCCCCCTCCCCCAAGGCAGAGCTAGGCTGCCAGAAGGCTTCTGGGAGGCAGATCCCAGTTTAGGAAGAACTTTATAAAGTCTTGACTCAGGTCTCAAATGGCCTGTATGCAGGCTGTAACACATCAGACAGAATTGTGTATAAAGTTACAAGTGACCTCATCCTCCCGGTCTTTGTTCCACTTCCATTTGCTGTGAACCTAGGAATGATTTTCAAACAGTCAGCGACAGAGCAGGAAGAGTGACAGCAGCGAACTCCCTGCAATGGGACTGTGAAAGAAAGGAAAGATCCAAATGCTTATGTAAGAAGAGCTGGGTGGGTGGGGGCGTCGGGTCACTTCTGATTTGGGGGAGGCCAAAAGGGTGAGCCTGGCTGGGCGACTTCAGGGAAGTCACTACCCCTCTCTGGCTGAGCCCAAGGCCCTTCCAGCTGAGTTGCTTTCAGCCTCAGAGGGAAGAGGGATCATTGTTGCAGGCAAGGAATGCCTGCTGCCTGCATCTCTCACTACCCACTCCAGTTAAAAACCCATATGCAGTGATAATGGGGGTCAGGGAGCCCCCTTTCCCCGGCCTTGCCTCCAGATCCCCCTTTTCAGTGTAGAGGAGATCCTGGCCATCTGGTCAAGGAGGTGCTGGACCGGTGGGGAGAGTAAGGGAAGGTGGAGGGTAAGACTGAGGTGGGAGGGTAGGGTTGGGGCACATCATGGAGAACCTCGACTGTCCACTTATTCTGGTAGGCAACGGGGAGCCATGGAAGGTTATTAAGCAGAGAAGAAGGGGACTTGATTTAGAGAAACTGAAGGTGGGGAGAGCTGTGAGGGGGCCAGAGTGATAATGCAGAGCCATCTGACAAGGCATAGGGGCAGGGGAGGTGATGGGGAGAGGACAGGGCAGGCCTGAGAGACATCCTCTAGTGAAAAGGGCTGACTGGGGAAAGAAGCAGGTGTGGGGCTGAATCAAGTGTGGGACCAGATGGGGTGGAGCCTCGGGCTTGTTTGATGGATGGACCGGGACCCAAGCACAGGGCAGGCCGGGATGGGAGGTGATGAGTTGGATATTGGCTGGCTTTAGTCCAAGGTGTCTGTGGGTTTCTGGGAGCAAGTCCAGGAAGCAGCTGGAAATGCGGGCTTTATTGAGAAGGAGCCAGAGGGTCAGAGGGTTTTTTTTTTTTGCCAGCGTTTGCAAAGCTAGGAAGGGGCCACCCCAGGATCTTAACCTGAGTTTGTCGTCCTATGAAGTCTGTACTCTCATATTGAGGAACAAGCAAAGATGCAGCCCCTTCTCTCTTCTGGATTCTTAGCTTGGCCGAGAGCAGCTGCCTTCTTGGGGATCAGTGCTCTTCCTGGGGGGCCTTGCAGCCATCCCTCTGCTGCACAGCTCGGCAGCCCCTGGGGCTCTGCTGCAGAATCTTCAAGCCCAAACTTCTGCTCTGTAGAGGGACCACCTCCAATCATCTTCTTGATCCCCCAACAGCAGGGATTCCCTGTTATCGGCTTGGAACCCACATTTATTGGGTGGAGACTGCAGGCCCAGTGCCCCAACTTCACAGATTTTCTCTCACTTAATCCTCAATAACCCTGGGAGGGGGGCTATTATTATCCTTCCCATTTTGCAGATGAAGGAACCAACTGAAGCTTCCAGGGCCTTGTCCCTCTCCACTGTGGAGGTCAGGTGTGGGACAGGGATTGCCTGGCTTGGTGGGAGCTACAAGGCTGCTGTGTGACCTGGGCCAGCATGGCAGCTCTCTAAGTCCCATCTATAAAGCAAGATTCACTTAAGGGACCCCAGCTCCACCACAACGCCCCTCTCACCCCTGACTTCAGGTCTGCAGTCCCAGCTTCCAGGACTTTCCCAACACCCCCTCTCCACCCCATTCTGTTCCTCCTGGCCCAGCTTCCTCGGGAACAGCCAGGACCAGGCTGTGCTCCTGGCAGCTCTGCCACCCTGGGCTCTGGTCCGGGGGTGGTCCCCGGCGGTGAGGGGGGCAGGCAGAGCTGGGATCAGTTGGGCTAAGATGCGGGGCATGAGGAGACCCCCAGGCCCCCACCTCAGGGTCCACTGTGCTCCAGGCTGGGGTAGGCAGGGCCCTTTGGAAAAGGGTGGCTTGAGGTTTTAATCACTTTATCAATGTTTGTTTTTGTAATTCAGCCCCAAGATGCTTTTCCCTCCATCTGTCCCCACCATCTGCTCCCATCAGGATTTTCCAAACCACTTGGGACCAAAGAGGGAGGGTGGGGCTAGGACTCTGAGGGGGATGGGGAGGGGCTACCTCCACCTACTTCACTGAGAGGCTTCTGGTGGGGGGGTTGGGCTTCTGAGTCAGACAGAACTGGGTTCAAATGCTGACATGGTCACTTTCTTGCTATATTACCTCAGGCAGGTAACTTCACTTCTCTGAAGCCTGTCTCCACATCTGTAAAATGGCAATAATACTCCTAAGGATTAGTGCCAATCAAATGAGGTGACACACGTGAAGCACTCTGCAAACAGTAGGTCCTCAGAGCTGTGTGGTCCCCTCTCCACTCATCCCCACTGCTTCTCTCTCCAGCATCCTGGGAGCTGGTCTGTTCCTCTTCTAGTCCTAAGGAAGGGTTGCTACCTGTCACCTCACTTGTCAGATGCTGGGAAATCCCCTCCCATGGACCATGCCCACTGCTCAGTTCTTTTCACAGCCACCCTCTACATCTACCCGAAGACGTGCCTCTCCTCTCTCCTAGATGCCTCAGTCTGGGGTGGAAGAGGCTGAGTGTCATCGGCAAGGATTCCTCCATACCCCCCCCCCCCCCCGCAAAAGGCCTTCAGAGAAGGCACACTGGCAGGGCTCCAGGGCCACCGGGGCCTCAGCTGTGTATGCTCATGTCCAGAATTTCAGGCCTGAGGGCCAGTGAGGAAGCAAATGAGGTCTTTCTTGTCAGTACTGTGATCTTGGGGAATGTCAGGCACCCAGATCCCCTGTCTAAACTTTCTGCTCAGAAAGGAGAACAGACTTGCTCCAAGTCATCTAGAAGTCCAGGCCTCTGACGACTGCCCCTCTGCCTCCCTTCCTGGCTATATTTCAGGGCACGAGTCTTGGGCCAAGGGCCTTAGTGTGCAGTGGGGGAGAACCCCAAGCCTTTCTCTTTTGCTCACAGGAGTCTCCCAGAGCTTCTTAGGCCCCTGGGAGGGGAGAGGTGGCTGATGGGAAGTAACCAGCAGAACCTACCAGGTCCCAAACCCTACCTCCAGATCCACCTACTCACTGGAGGTGCAGGGAAAGTCAAAGGCAGGTGGGGTATGCAGGGCGAGGGAAAGCCACAGTCCTGCCTTCAGAAACTCCATTTGGGGAGACAGGATGCACACTGGGATTCCTGAGGGCAGGGACCCACACAGAGAAGAAAAACAGTGGGGCCAGGAGAAGCAGGCTCCTGAGGAGCTACGCTGAGGAGTCAGCCTGGAGGCAGTGAAGCTGGGGCAGGGAAGTGGGAGGAAGCAGAGAGAGTGGCTGAGCAGCCCACGTAAGGGTAAACTGAGACCCACAGGATGGGGAAGAGGAGGGGAGGGGAGGGCCTGAGGCAGTGACTACAGGGCAGGCCCCTCTCCTTGCCCCGGCACAGTAGGCCCTCCCGGTCTTAGTGGGGAGGCGGGGGAGAGCTTGTCACTCAAAGGGCCCCAGGTGGAGGCTGAGCAGCCAGTCTCTCCCCACCTCCAGGCCCTCATGCAGGAGGCAGCTGGGAACCACCCACGCTTGTCTGGCGTCTCTCACGCCTCCACAGGGGTCCCAACACCAGCGCCAAGGCACACAGAGGAACTGGTGTTCTGGAGGGCCCAGCTGCCTCCCAGACTTCCCCAGCCTGGCTCCCCAGCCCCTCCAGTTGAGACCCCCTCTCCCTGCTTGCCTTAAGCAGCAGGGACTTAAGGGGAGACTGACCACCTGAGCACCTTGGTCTGAGCCCTGGGAAGCCACGACGGTCCCAGCCACTACCACAGAATCGGAAGGGGCTGTCCAGTCAGAAGACAAATGCAGTCGGCCCACCTTCAAAGCACCTCTGAAAACCAGACCCATCTTTGCCACCCTGGCCATCTCTCACCCTGGGCTGGTCCCTTGCTCCCACCCTGATCCCCAATCCTTAAATCTGTTCTTGACAGAATGCCTGAGTAAGCTGGACCAGGAGTCAGACCCTCTCACTCTGCTCGAAGCCTCAAGAGCTTCCCATCTCACCTGGAATAAAACCTAAAGTCCACGGCACGGGCCAAAGCACTGCCACCATCCCAACCTCTGCACACCGATCTCTACTTTTCCCCATTTTCTAATAATACACTTATTATACATTGTTTGCTGTCCACTCCTGTAACCCCACTGCCTGGAACAGCGCTAGGCACAGAACTAGTGCTTGATAAATATGCGCAATGGTTGAGGGCACATGGATTCAAGTCCAAGCTTTCCACTCACCAGCTGACAGACACTGGAAAAATCATTCAATCCCTCTAAACCTCAGTTTCCTCATCTGTGAAGTGGGGGCGCTAAGGACCACTTCCTAGAGACGGAGAAAGGACGGAGCTCAGGATATAGGGAGTGTAGCTGAGGTTGGGCCCGTGCACCTCAGAACCCCCCAGGCTGGAGGTAGATGCTCCCCAGCCCTTGCAGGCAGAGGCTGGGAGGGAGGCAGGGGGTTCTCTTGCCGGGGGAGGTGAGGGTGTGGGAGGAGCACTTTCGATCGATGTTGGGAGGTGGGATTCGTTCTGGGAGGCGTCCCGGGGAGAGCGGGAGCGGCGGGCAGGCGGTGGGGTGCGCTCTGCTCTCCAAGGCGGAGGCGGGGTGGAGGGCGTGCCTGGCCCCGGAAGACCTCGGGGACTGGAGGAGTGGGCGCGGCGCCCTGCGCCAGGAGCCCCCCGCTCAGTTCCGGAGCCGAGGTGCGGAGGCAGCGGGGCAATTAGCGCACCACCAGGATCCGGATTCGACGTGCGGCTCCGCGCCCAGGTAGGGGCGGGGGAAGGCGGCGAAGGGGCGGGGGGCTGGGGGGTTGCCTCGGCTTAGGAAAGACCTGTCTGGGCACGGACCTCCTGCCACCCTCTCGGGCTACCTGAGTCGAGATGCTAAAGAGATGGGGACCGTGGTCCTCCTCCCCCGGCCGGTGCTCGCTCGTGAGGGGGCGGGGAAGTGAGGGGGTCCCCTTCCCGCTCCCGGGCAGGGGCGGGGGCGGAGTCTAGTCCAACGCTACCCCCACCCCCAGGGCTGGGGGGGGAGGAGGAACTGGGACCCCCACCCCAGGGGAGGGACTCCGGGAGAACGCTGCGGGGCGTCTCCCTCGCAGTCCCTCCCCCCGCCCCCCGCCCGCCCCTCCGGCCGCCTCTGTCGCCTCGCGCCGCAGCAGCGCCGCCTTCCCTGCGCAGTCGGTGTCTCCGCGTCGCTGGGTGAGTGGGGGCCGCTCTGGCCGGGGCTGGGGGACGCGGGGGGGGGGCATGCCGGAGGGAGGGGGCCACGTCCAGGGCTCCCCAACCCCGCCGCGCCCGCGCCTCCCGGGAATCCTCCCTCCAGGCGCGCAGGGGGTGGGGGCGCCCCGGGGGGACGCGCGGAGCTCTCCAGGGTCCTGACCCCCGAGTGGCCGGCCCCGAGGAGTCTCGCTTCGGCCGCCTCCGAGCGCCCCCTCCAGGAGGGGCCGCTCGCCCGCCGCTCCGAGTGCCGGAAGGATTGAGGTGGGGGCTCAGGGCGAGAGCTGGGGAGAGGTTCGGGGAGGGTCCCCCAGGCAGGTTTCTCAGGTCCTTCCCATTCTGGTGACTGGGGGTCTTTGCGAGACGACAGACTCTTCTACCACCCGCATTTCCAAGTCTCCCAACCGGGAGGGGCAACTCTGAGGGTGGCAGGGAAGAAGGGGCACCGGAAGATCTCTCCTGCCCAGTGCATCTCTCTGCCCCCGCCCCGATGACCCAGTTCCTTGGACCTTGAGGAAGGAACTAAGGGACACACTCTGCCACCCCAGCCCTACGCATTTCCTCAGTCCCCTCCCACACACTTGTTCTGTGGGTCCTCAGCTTGGGGCAGAAGAGGCTGATTTAGAAAGGAGAGTGACCAACTTACAGAAACATGCATATGAGACACTGCTGAGGACACACACAGGTCCCCCAAATGGCCACACAGGCACATCCCCCTCACACTGTGATGGGTGCATACCTAGTCACATGCACAGATATGCACATGCACAGATATGGATTGAAACACATGGGGAGACAAATGCAATGCAGAAACCGGGAGCACACATGCATACACGAGCATATGCACTCACACACATGCTTACCCACATGTGCGCGGAGTTTTGTGCAAATGCACACACAAGGAACCCCTTTGCCCTGTCTCACAGCCCCAAGCTGGGGGAGAGTCACCTGCACACACTCCCACATCCTTGCCCAGAACTGCCTGGCTGTCACCTCTCCATTGCCATCCCCTTAGCCCGCCACACTCTAAGCTCCTGCACTGAGGGGACCTTTCTGGACTAGGGAAAGGTAAGTGTTTGGGGAGGGTTGGCTGGCTGCAGGTCTCCCTGGAATAGGGACCCCTCGTAGATCTGAGAAGGGCTGCAGCTCCCTTTCCTAGGACCTGGCAGCACCCCTGAGAAGAGAAAGATGGTAAGGGTGCCTGAGGGTCCCACTTGCAGCTGGCCATGTGAGAGGTGTCAGCATGGGAGCTGGCTTGTGATGGCATGTGTGAGACATGTGGGGTCGTGGGCTGGTATGTCTTGATACACAGGGTATGGGAGTTGTGCATGCATGGTGCCCTGTGTCAGTCCATGTGAGTTGTAGAGCAGCGGGAATGTTGTCCTGTGTGGATGGTGACCCATGGGTGGATGTGGGTTGGTACGTGAATGGCATGGGACCCAGTGTGTGGATTTGGTGAGCTGCGTAGCGTATGTATCAGTATGTATTCATTTGTGTGTTGTGCGTGAGTCTTGTGGCATCTAGTACATGTAAGTCATTGTTAGTTAACACTTACATAGCACTTATATGTGCAGGCATCGTTCTAAATGTGTCACGTGTATTAACTAATTTAATTCCACAACAGTAAGGAGGTAGATACTGTTATCTTCATTTTACAGATTAGGCAGAAAGAGTTTAAGGAAATTGCCCGATGTCGCATAGCTGGTAAGAGGCAGAGCTGGGATTTAAACCAGGGTGGTCTGGCTCCGGAGCCCAGGTCTACACCTACCGTATCCACCCCTTGTCAGGCACAGGTGTGTGGGAGAACAGGCCAGTGAATGGGCTGCAGGTGTGTTTCATTGTAATCAGGCTTATGTGAGGCAACGAGGGCCAGCTGCCTTTCTGCACCTCCCTGGGCAACTCTGGGACTCAGTCCTGTCCGTCTATGGCTGTGTACCTCGAACCAGGTCACCTCACTTCCTGGATCCAGTCTTCTCATCTGTAAAATGGGACTAACCCCCAGGCTTCACTGTGGGAGGGTGAAATGGTGTATATCTGTGACAGCCCAGTGGCTGGCCCTGAGAAGGGCCTTAGTAAATGTAAGCCCCCTTCCCTTCCTCTGTCTCCAGGCCTGTTCCCGGGGATGATCTGGGGAAATGGTGTGGAGCCTGTCACAGAGGCAGGATGCCTGGGTGCAGGCTGCGTGACCTTGGGCCAGCTCCTCTCTCTGGGTCAAGAGAGAGGCTGGGGTGTCTGGTGTCTGGGGGAACCTCCTGGAATGGTGTCAAGGGACCAGGGGGGCCTGACCTCTCCTCTCCATTCTGTGACCCCCTCGGGGACCCAGGTAGGACTCAGCTCGGTGGCCATGGGCAAGCAGAACAGCAAGCTGCGGCCCGAGATGCTGCAGGACCTGCGGGAGAACACGGAGTTCTCGGAGCTGGAGCTGCAGGAGTGGTACAAGGGCTTCCTCAAGGACTGCCCCACGGGCATCCTCAACGTGGACGAGTTCAAGAAGATCTACGCCAACTTCTTCCCCTACGGCGACGCCTCCAAGTTCGCCGAGCACGTCTTCCGCACCTTCGACACCAACAGCGACGGCACCATCGACTTCCGGGAGTTCATCATCGCGCTGAGCGTGACCTCGCGCGGCCGCCTGGAGCAGAAGCTCATGTGGGCCTTCAGCATGTACGACCTGGACGGCAACGGCTACATCAGCCGCGAGGAGATGCTGGAGATCGTGCAGGTGGGCCCGGCCCCTGGGCGCCAGGCGCAGGCCCGCAGGTGCACCCGCCCTCCCTGGTGGGGGGCAGTGCAGGTGCTGTTCTCACACCCCCTTCCAGAGCTCTTTATTAGGAAACACTCCCTCATGTAAAGAGGAACTGAGTCAACTCCCGTAGGCTCTTCCTCCAGATTCACCAGTTAACACTGACCACCTGTGCTTTAGCATCATGTGCTGCGCATGCGTGTGATGTCCTGTTGTCCAAACAGCACCCTTTACCCCTGAATACAACAGGATATATTTCCTAAGACCAGGGACGTTCTCTTACATAACCCATACTATGATCATCAAAGTCAGAACATTTAGCATAGAAACAATGCTATTATCTTACAGACCAAATGTCTTCATAATGTTCTTTTTCACCCTGACCTAGCATCACGCGTTGCATTTCATTTTCATGTCCCTTTAGTCCCCTTTAGTCTGTAACAGTTCCTCAGCCTTTCTTTGTCTTTCGAGATTTGACATTTCTGCAGAGTGCATGCCAGTTATGTTTTACCGATCCTCGTTTACTCCAGAGAGCAGATGCTCAGAGAGGTAAAGACATTTGCTTGAAGCCACACAGCCTGCGAGTGGGCCACCTGGATTCACAGTCACATTCCATCTGGATACCCAGCCACATTCCAACTAATTAATTGAGGGCCCACTGATAGCCTCATGCTGAGTGAGATTCTTATAGCCATGAGCTCAGTGCATCTTTACAACAACTTCATGAGGCTCAGAGAGGGGAAGTGACTTGTCCCAGGTCCCACAGCATATATGTGGGGTCAAGCTCAAGCTGGCCACCACTCAGCTGCCTCTTGAAAGGGGTCTGGCTTCCAATTCTGAAGTTGGCCTCCATTCTTAGACAGCTCACCTAAAAAATAGGGATGGTGATTCTGATCTTACAGGGAGATTTAGGGGCCTGATATGAATGCCATTTTCATACGAATTTAAGTGTGACATGTTAGCTTTATCTCAAAAAGCTTCTAGAGTGTCCATCCTCTCAGTCTAGCATTAAAGACCATAAAGGCTCTGCTTTGGTTTTTACCTGTCCAGTTCCTTGTTCACTATTTCCCCCTAGCTTCTGTCTCTTCACCCATAGAGTAGGATGTTAACCCTCAAGGCTACTGAAGGTATAAAGTGGGATAGGGACTCTGGCAGAAGGCCCAGCACAGTTGGTACTTGGTAAACCTTGTCAGTCTTTCCTCTGTACATTCTCTGCTTGAGCCCGAATGGCCTTTTCGACATCCTTGGAATGTGCCCTGAGTAATCCTGCTGCACAGCTTTGCACGGCTCTTGCCCCCTTCCCTTCTGCCTGTCTGAATCCCTTCTCTTTTCGTCCCTCAGCTCTGCCGACTGCCCACTTCCAATGCACCTAGCCCCTACTGGACTCTTTGGCTTCTTTGTCACTAAGGGTCTGGGTCTGCTCTCTCCAGCTAGAGTAGAATGGGCTGCCTTGGGACATGGTGCCCTCCCTATGCCTGTCTAGGGGAAAGCCTTTACGTTAGTCAATGACTCCCACTGGCCAGACATTAAATCTCTAGTTGATGGATAGTGGGGAGTTCTGGGGGTCCTGGTGGAAGGGTTGGGGTAGCCAGGGTGGTGGAGCATTATTCAGGGATTGGGCAGCAGCTGGATACCAATCAGTGTGGAGGGGTGCTCATGTTTTACCACTTAGTGTGGTTACCCTGGTATATGCTGGTAAATCTCAGCCCTGCTGGAGACGCCAGCCAGTCCCATTCCTTGAGCTCCTCCGGACCCCCTGGCTGGCCTTTGCTGTCTGGGCCCTGGTTTCCCTCACCACAGCCCATCAGTCAGCCCCAGACGGCCAGTGCAGACAGAGCTCTGCAAACCCCAGTGACTGATTAATTACAAGTCGGCTCCAGTGAAACAATGAGTGAGCAGCAATTCTAGACAATTAATTAGGAGGCCCAGGAGTAGTCGTCACAGGCAAGTGTTCACTAAGTCACTCGCTCAGTCCTTCTCAGGACCCTGCCCTGTGGTAAGGAGGTGAGCACACTAGAAGGGAAGAAACTGCATCTTGGCTGCTTGGGGCTCCCACTCTGGTGGGCAGGCCACACTGACCAGCTTGGTGGCAGGGGTGTAAATGTGACATCTGGGAGTTCAGGGGACTGAAGGTCAGGGAAGAACTGAGGGTGTGGTGGATGAGTAACAACTATTATACAAGCTGCTGTTTACTGACTATTTACTCTAGCCAGTCACTGTTCTACACTCATGATCTCATTTAATCTGCTAGACAATCCTCATAGGGGAGATATAATTACCCCCATTTTACAGATGAGGAGATTGAGGCTATAGAGGTTAAGTTCTTGTCCAAGGCTACACAGCAAGTGATTATGGAACCAGGAGGCCACACCAGGTCCACCTTACTTCAAAGCCCCTGCTAGTCATCAGCACCCACAAGCATCTATCCAGCAACTAAGAGGGAGCGGGTTCTAATCTGATCTGTCATCAGTTCCTTTTCTGAGCCTCTATTTCTCATCTGGAAAATGGGGATTGTGATACCTACATTTCAGGGCTGTTGTGAAGTTTAGAAGTAATGCATGTTAAGTACCTGACACATAGTAGGTGCCTGATAAATGGTGGCTAGTATTATTGTTCCAGGCAAAGGCTGTAAATGCTGGAAATCTGAAAGATGCAGGGGTGTTTAGTTGTGGCAGAATCACCTACCAGGGGAGGCCTGGTAGTGGAGGGGTTAGAGGGACTAGAGTATGAAAACTTTGAATGCCAACGTGCCAATGGCTTTTAAAAGGGAAGTCCCTGCCAGATGCCAGGCACTGTGCTAAGTTCTGGGGATACCGGCATTAGCTAGATTTCCATGGTGCTTATTTGTACATTGGGGACTAAGAACAATCCAACAAAGGCGGAATTACTTCCAGAGATGTGTCCCCAAAGGAAAAGCCCAGGAGGCTCTGTGCCAGCATATGGGCCCCGACCCAGCTTGGATTAGAGAAGGACTCCCTAAGAAGGAGCCATGCAAGCTGAGCCACAGGGAGGAGTGGGAGGCAGCAGCAGAAGCGTGGGGAAGCATCCAGAAGGAGCTGAGTGCATGGCAGGTCTGGAAGGAGGCCTGTGTATGACTGGAAAGAGGGGGCGGCCTGCTGGGCTGGGGACGTGGTGGTAGAGATCTGTGTTTAGAAAGAGCTTTCAGAGGCGGCGTGGGGCACAGACCCAAGGAAATGAGGCTGGAAGAGACCAGTGTGCAGGCTAAAGCCGGATCTGAGGCTGGGTAAATTTATGGTATGGGAGAAGCAAAGCCGGTTTCTTGGAGGTGGTTTCAGTAGCAAAAAGCTGGAAGACTGAGACCATCGGTCCGTGAGCTCCAGGACCCAGCCTATCCCATTGGCCAAGCCCCAAAAGCTCTGTGTACATTTAGCGCAAAAACCCTCCTTCGTGTCGCCTCCGGAGCTCCTGCACGTGGGACTGCAGCCTCCGGCCTAGCGAAGTCCAGGTTGTCCCCGCCTCCGACCGATGCTTATTTGCGTTTATTTGCATAATGTTCCCCGCCCCCTCTGGGCCCAGCCGCCTCCGGCCTTCCGGCCCCAGTACGGCCCAGCGCCCCCTGCCGGCCACAGCGGCACCGCAGCCTAGTGCCGCCCGCCTCAGCCCAGTTCCCCGTCGGTCACCAAACGCGGGCCACCGGAGTTTCTGAGAAGCAGCGTCAGTCCCGTGCTTACCTCGGAACCTTCGGCCCCGATGTCTTCCAACATCTCTACTCACCCCCTCCACGCAGCCACCCCACTCAGAGCCTCCCTATGCGGGGTCTTTGTATACGGGGAGCCCCCTGTCAGCAATTCCTTCCCCCCTAGCGCTCCCGGAGAACGTGGTCGGGGCGCACTCCAGTAGCCCCCTCTTCTGGGAGCCCTTCTCAGACACTCGTTCCCGGTTCCCTGACGCCGCCGTGACCCCCTCTCCACCCCACCCTGGCGGGAGCGACTGTCCTCAGCGTACCTGGGGCGTTTTTGAAGGTTGGGGTTAGGGGCTCCTACAGCCTCCTCTCACTCCCTGCCTTCCCCTCCCGACCCCCAGGCCATTTACAAGATGGTTTCGTCGGTGATGAAGATGCCAGAGGACGAGTCCACCCCGGAAAAGAGGACTGAGAAAATCTTCCGCCAGATGGACACGAACAATGACGGTGAGGGGCACCGGGGGCGGGCCGCACTCCCCTCCCCTCCCCTCCCCTCCCGCCGCCTCGCGCCGCCTCCCCGCGCCGCGCTGCCGCCAGTCCCCCATCACTGTTCCCCTCGCCCCGCAGGCAAGCTGTCCCTGGAGGAGTTCATCCGCGGGGCCAAAAGCGACCCGTCCATCGTGCGTCTGCTGCAGTGCGACCCCAGCAGCGCCTCCCAGTTCTGAGGGAGCAGCCAGGTCTCCCTCCTCCCCGCCTCACTGGCCCTCTCCCGGCTCTCAGCTTCCTCTCCCTCGTGTCTATCCAGGCTGGGGGGCAGACTGGGCCTGCCCCTGCCCCCCGGGGTCTGCACTCCGGGGGCGCAGCCTATGGGAAAGGGAACCCTGCCGCCCCCCCCCCAAGGCGCAAGCAAGCGGTTAGCACCCCCCTATCCAAAAGGCAGTATCTCCCTTCAGCAGTGATGGGGAGACCCAGGATCTGGCTTTGTCTTCCCCTCAAGCCTCCCCACCCAGATATCGGAATTCCCACTACCCTCCCTCCCCGCACAGCCACGAGCCAGACTTCCCTCCCCAACCAAGCACCGGGCAAGCTTCCCTCCCCCGCCCTTACAGATCTCAGCCTGGGGGAGGGGGGTGGAAACCCAGGTGAGGAGCCAAGCCCAGGTGTGGAGCCAGTCTTTTTATTTAGAGGGGAGATAAGGATTGGGGGCGGGGGTTAAGGAAGAAGCTTCCTCGAGCCATCAATCGTTCCCTGCAGGAGGGCCTCAACCCTTCCTGCTCCAGCTCTGCCGCAGAAGGAAAACCTCTCAATTCCAGCACCCAGTTGTGAGTCCCATGAACTCCTGCCTGCCTTTCAGTACTTGGATGAACTCAGACCCACAGACCCCTCTGTGTATTTTACCTCCCTCAGACACACACACACACAAACACACACACACACACACAGGCCCACAGATAGATGGGCAGATATGCCCAGATCACCCCTCCCCCACTGCATCCTGCGTGGGAAAGCACAGGCCCCCTGGCCGAGCCCCTCCCCCGCTGCATGCATCCCTGTGGAGCATCTCTGTTCTTTTTAATAACTGCAGAATAAAGTCTCGTTTCAGTGCAGTGGGCTGGGTGGCCGGGAGAGGGGTTTAAAATCCTCACCCAGGTCCCAGAATGGACAACTGAGCCCTCATGGGCAGTCTCCAGGAATCCTGGCCTGGTCACAGCACAGACTTGGTTGCAGGGCCACAGTGGCCATGAGGTCTGGGTGCAGCATCAGCTGTCAGAGGGTCAGCGGCAGAGAGCTGGGGCAGCTCACCAGGTCATGGCCTTCCACAGGCTCTGGGCTCTCCTGCATCTGTGGAGACACAAGAGGCTGCCAGGCTTTGGGATCTGTGTCTGGGTCTCCTCCAGTACACCCAGGGAAATGGGAGGATCTCTGAAGCAAAGGGGCATCACTGCATTGCCCACCAAGCAAGAGCCAAACCATACCCTTGGAGTGCCCCCAATTCAAGCCGAGATGACCTTCTCCCTCCCTCAGATCCTGGGCCTTGGGTGAACCAGGCGCCAGCTGTGTGACTTAGCTGGGAGATCTGACCTCTCTGAGCCTTCAAGCCTTTCCCTTTGGTCCTGGGGAGAAGACTACTGCGCCAGTTCTCAAGTGGGAGCCCCATGCAGAAGGATGGGGGCTGCCCAGCAGGGGACCCCAGAAAATTTGGGGAATCAAGGCTGTGGAGGGGGTGGCAGGCCTTACCATGTGGTGGCTGCTTTTCCCCCACCAGGGCCTCAGTTCCAGCAGCTGGTGGGCGAGCTGGGCCCCTCGCACAGCAAACACGCTCTCTGCCACACAGAACACGAGTGAGATACCCCAGAGGCACAGGCTGGAGCTCTGCAGGACACAGGGGGCAGAGATGACCACAGGCGTTGGGGGTGGAGGGCAAGACTCCAAGAACCCTTCCCACCTCTGATGAGTACCTGGATGACCCCCGCCCCGTCCCAGGCCTAAGCACTCACATAAATGCGTGTGGGGTCGAAGGGACAGTCGGGTGCCAGCGCCAGTAGTTCAGGGCTCCCAAAAGTGCAGGCAGCCAGCAGTGCCCGGCCCTGGGTGGCAAAGGTCACGGCTATCGAGGCCAAGAGGCCGAGAGCACAGGTCAGAGAGAGAAGGGCACAGGCCATGCTTGAGCTAAACACTGCCCAGCGCTGGATAGGAAAGATCACTGGTCAGTGGACATCAGGCTCAACCCCATGGGCAGTTCTGGCCCCCATGGGGTCAGCTCACCCCCCCAAGCAGGCCAGGCCCTTCCTACCCCTCAGCCCCATCCCAGGAGGTGCCACATACCAAGGGGATGCTGGGGAGGTAGCGTGACAACACGATGGCTGCAATGCCTGAAGTGATGACCTGTGGGGAGGCTCAAGTCAGCCCTGACCCTCCTGCTGGAGGAGAGTGGGCAGTGGGGGTCAGGGCCACGCTGGGATAAGGAGTCCACCAATGCCAACTGAGCCCTCCAAATTACCTCCTCCTCTGCTTAGCCTTGGCCTCATTACCTTGATCTGCATGGAGGCACTGCCCCCTCATGGTCCAGCTCTGAAGTGATGTTTCTAAAACACAATCACTTCCTGCCTACAACTTTCCATGACTCCCCACTGCCTACAGCTCTGTATCTCAAACAGGGACCTGTGTATCCCAGGGCCACAGGGGCATGTGCCAGGACATACGTGACCTGTCTCCCTGGAGTGCAAGCGATTTTGAAAGAAACTAACTCAACCGGCAAGGAACTAAAAACAAAATAAACAAATTAGGAAACTTTATGGAGTAGAATTCAAAATCTTAGGAGTAAATTATCTCAGGCTCTCAGTGACCCGGCTTCAGTCCCATCAGCTTCTCAACCCCACCCCGGCCAGTCTCTTCCTCGCTGCCCTGGATATGGGCACCTACACACGGCCTGCCCATGATGCTGCCCACATAGCACCCTCTCAGGAACACCCTTCCTGCTCCTCCTCACCTGCTTGGGTTCTTCCTCCTGCAGGACCCCTTAACCACCCTCAGCCCCAGGAGGTGAGTGTCTAATCTACCAGCTGCCCCCTGGATCTTTTGGGAGCTCCATTCAGCCAGGCTTCCTCCCTGAGCCCTCACTGTATGGGTCATGGGCTGCACCCAAGGGCGCAGATGGTGTGATAGGAACCCAGCAATGTCTTTAATTCACTGTGTAGCCATAAGCAGGCGCCTCAACCTCTCTGGGCTAAGTCCCGCTCTCCAGGGTGAGCTTATGGGAAAGACACTGGCTTTGGTGTCAGACACAAGCCTTTCAAATCCAGCTTGGCTTCTTCATATCAGTAGGAGGCGGGGTGAGTCCCCGAGTCTCGGTTTACCCGTCGGGATAATAATGGCCGCATGTTGCTGTGAACAGTGAGAATTAAATGAGGAAATGAGGGTAAAGTGGAAGTGGTCCAGCCTGGAGCCCATAACCCGAGCTCACTGCCTTCCCTGCCTTCTATGGTGAGAGGAACAAACAACAGTAATAGTAACTCCAAGGGACACCGCACACATCTGCAGGGCCCGGCCCTGTCCCACTGAGGCTCTGCTACTCGCTGGGGCCTGAGATCCTTCACCCAAGCCTTGGGGCCCAGCAGGCTGGATGAGCTTCACTATGCAGGGGAGGGAACAGGTTTAGAGAGAGAAATAAATCCCTTAGCCAGGAGGTAGCAGGAAAGGAACTCAGATACTGATGTGGGGATGTTGCCCAAAGGCTGCGGCCACCTCTCTTACTAGGTGGGAAGGAACTTTATGAATTCGAGAATATGGGGCCCTTTCATTCATGTATTCATCAAATAGGTACTGACATCCAGCCATAATCACGGCTATCATTTATTCAATACTTACTGTATACCAAGGCCTAATGCCAAGCTTCTGATAAATTGTTTTTTTTTCAGTGTCTCCAGAATAGATCTTAGCCATTCCCACCTCCATACCTTTGCACCTGCCATTCTCTGTACTTGGAATGCTTTCCAAGCCTCTTCTACTACCTGTTGGCCCCAGCGTGCCACATACCTGGGTTATGGTGATTGCAGCCTATCTGTGAATTCCTACTCATCCATCAATATCCAGCACAGGGGACTCTACCTCTGTGAACCCTCCTGAACCCTCCCAAGGCTCCTTCTGTCCAACGGAGCCTTGCCTATTTCTCTATTATTATTATAACTTGTCTTCTCTGAGCCTCAATTTCCTTCCCAGTTCACAGTAGTGAGCACTGAGCATGTGCCAGACACTGTGCCGAGCACTTTATGTGGATGATCTCATTCAATACTCATCAGGACCCTCTGAGCTGGACGCTGTTATGATCCCACTTTACATCTGAGGAAGCTGAGGCAGAGGTTGAGTGGCTCATGCAGTTGGTAAGTGGTGGAGCAGGGGCTAGTGCTCGGACTCTCTACTTGCCCATCCCAGGCTCTGGGTGGAGACTCATTGAAGACCTCTCAAGCCCCCTCCAGCCCAGTCATACCACGATGGCAGAAGTGACAGAGAGGATGTTGGCCACGCAGTACTGCAGAGCCACAGCATCGTGGGGGGCAGTCACATAGCGCAGCACAGTGCCATGGAGTAGAGCTGCTATGATGAAGCTCACGTGACCCAGCACCACCAACACTAGCCCCGTCTTCATCAGCACCTTCCGGAAGTCACCCACACTCAGGCCACCTGTGGGGGACAGCAGTGTCAGGACCATGGGCAGAGGAAAAATACATGCCATGGTAGGAGTGATGGAAATTGGGTTCTAAATATTTCTGGAGAAGTTGGGGCCATTAACTTGTCTTCTCTGAGCCTCAATTTCCTCATCCAGAAAAGGGGTTCACAATGCCTTCATGAGAGTCCTTGGAATTCTAAGGTCGGAGAAGCACACAGGTGATACTTAATAAAGGGTGGTAGTCCTTGTCAGTGTTCTAAGTCATGAGCAGCAGGGCTAGGATTTGAAGCTAGGTCTCTAGCTCTGGACCCATGATCCTTCCCTTCAACTCCCATTCATTGATTCATTTATTTGTGTGTTCATTACACAGATGTTCACTGAGCACCTGCTCTGTGCCAGGCCCTGAGGTACCACCATGAGCTTGACAGTCACTATCCAGGCCTCAAGGAGTTCCTAGGTCATCGGGCAGGGCTTAGGTCCTGCTCAGGATTCATTCTGGGATAGGGCCTAGCACACAGTAGATACTCAGCTCACAACTGCTGAACTGCAGTGCCTAGAAGTGGGTGACTCAGGGAAAGAAGCTCAAGCCTCTGAGTCTCCTGGTCTCCCAGTGGGAAAGGAGGGGCACACCTTGGGGAGATGGAGAGGAAAGTTGCGGCATACCCTGGGGGTGCTGGGAAAACAAGTTCTTGGTCCAGGGGCACTGGGCAGGGACTGAGCAAGTGGTGGTGGTGGGGGAGGGGGGGATGTCAAAAGAAAGTCAGGGACCAAGTAAATTCCCCATGGCCAAGTGGCTGTCCAGCCCCTATCTGCATACCCCTAGGAGCAGGGAAACCTGCTCAGGCAGCCTCGACTGTTCCAGATCTGCTGTCTGGAATTTCCCCCATGGGTCCTGGCTCTACCCTTAGACACACACATCATGCTGGTCCTGTGGCCCTGGTGGCCCCTTACTCTAGCCAGCTCTGTGACATTGGAAGGCCAGGTACCCAGAACTAAACAGCCCCTTTTCTTTTGTTGCACCTGGTGGGACCTGACTAAGTCCCTTCCTAGACCTCAGTCTCCTCAGTCTGTGGATCATATTTCATATATGGGAGCTTTGCAGCTAAAAAATAAATAAAATCACTAGATTGGATGTTTTGGGGGACCCTGTGCCAAGAGGCAGTCCCCAGGAATCAGGGAGGGATGGGGCCATCCAGTCACAGACACTCTATGTGACATTGTACCAGCGCCTTTCCTAAGGCCCGGAATTCTCCTATGCAAAATGGGTGGGGTTTGGTGTGGCTGTCTGAGAACCCAGAGCTTGCAGGACCCTCTGGAGCTGGAGCTGGAGCTGGACCAGATAGAGGAGAATCAGAGAGCAGGTGACAGGCTGGACAGGCATGTGGAACTGGAATTTCATTGTGAAGATTAACTGCTAGCCAAACAGGAAGGGGCACAGCAGCTTTGTCCCAGGGACCTGACCCACCTCACCCCACCCACCCACCCACCTACCTGGCAACCCAGACACCACCCTGCTCAGCGCCGGCTGGCCGGCCAGCAGGGTTTATAAACAAACGGCTGCATCCCAAGTCCAAGACTTTGGTCAAACTGGAGGCACGGTGCCAGGGTGGGGCTGTGCCTGGAGCAGTCTGAGGGCAGTCTCTGGCTTCTTTGTTTCAAAGTCACCATTCTTGGAGCACTTAGCAGTGTGGTTGGCACCGTGGTAAGCACTTTATTCTTAGAGCTAACGTTATCCTCACTGTAGTCCTATGGGGGAGGGTCTACTATCTCCATTTTACAGAGGAGGAAACTGAGGCTCACAAGGTCTCTTGCACTCCCCAGGTGTGTCTGATGCCCAAGAGCGGCATCACCGAGCCCGGGGAGCGAGGGGAGGGGACACATCCGTCCCACTCCTCTGTCTGGACCCCGTTTGCCAGCGGTCCTTCCCTCCCGGCCTGGCTGGGGGAGTGGAGGAAATGGAAGGGGGAGCCCTTTGCAGGCTGAGGAAGCGGAAGACAGACGGCCTCCGGCTCGGAGCTCCCTGAGCCCTGCGCGCCCTCCCCCGCTCGCCCTCCTGGGCCGGGGGGCTGCTCTCCGCAGCGTTCCTCCCCCGGCCTGGGGGTCCCGCCTCCGCGAGAAGGAAAGTGGGGAAGAGGGACGGAGGGGCGTGGGGAAGGCGCCAGCATCCCTCCTCCCGCCCGGTCGCTGCTGGCAAAACAGGCCAGGGCGGGAGGTGCCCTGCAGAGAAGGCGCCGGACCCCGGTCCCGGGCCCCCTCCACCGCGCTCCGCCCGCGCCGGCGGAGTAGGGGCGGGATCGGGGCTCCCGGGGTGTACCCCGCGGCTCACCAAGGCGCAGACACATCGCGGCTCCCGCGCGGCGGATCCGCGGCCGGCTCAGCGGGGCTCCTGAGGCTGCGGGCGGCGCGGGGGCTCCGCTCCCATCCTGGTCCGCGGCCGCCGCGAGCCCGCAGCCGCGCCGCACCCACTTCCCGCCGCAGCCCGGGCGCCCGGCGCTGGGCCGGCCTCCCTTCCCGTCAGCCCCCGGGCGGCCCTGCCCCCGAGGGCCCCGCGGCGCCTGGCGTCCCGGGCCGGTCGGACCGGCTGGGCAGCCCTTCCCGCCCCGCCCGCTGAGGCACGGCGCTGGCCCCCTCCCGCGTCGGCCTCGGTCCCGGCTGGCACCAGCCCCGCCACCCACCCACACTCCTAGCCCACCTCCACTCAGTGGTGCCCATTGTACAGATGGAAGTGAAGCTCAGAGAGCTAGGGAGCGGGGAGGGGTGGGGCCGTACGCATATTAGCTGCGTTATTGCGGCCGGTGGGCACCGGGACGGAATCCACTCCCTTCTGGACGACGGGGAGAGGCGTGGGTGGTGGAAGAGCACTGCCTGGGGACCAGGGTCTGCCCTTAACCTGCTGTGCGCCCTCAGCCAAATTGCTTTCTCTCCTGTTCCTGGCCTGAGCTTGACAAACTCTGTCTTGGGGGTCTCTGTTCCCTAGTTGGAAAATCAGGGTAATAATTTCTGCCCCCTAATTTGGTGGTTAGATAAAATAAGAACGTGCTTTGAAAACTCTCTAGAGTATCTTCGCAAAGTGTAGACCTGGGGAGCACATAGTAGGAGTTTTACTAATCCTGGCTATTGGTTACTGAGCCCTTCTAGTGTGCCAGGACGGACTCGTGCCCTCCCTTGTTCTATCTTCAGCATTCAGAGGTGGACTTGCCCGAGAGTGCCCAGCTAGAAGTGGTGGGGATTCCCACCCAGACCTCTGTGCCCGTGTTCTTCAGTGTGGGCACCCTTCACTCCACTGGTTAGTGCCCCCTGGAGGTCAGGGGCTGGTTTGATGGTATCTGGGTGCTGAGTTGGAGCCTGGCACACCGGATATCCGCCGAATGTGTGCCTTTCTGCACAACTGTACCCATGCCTACTGTGTATCACATGTGTTGGGCACCTGGGTTGGCACACACAGAGCCTCTGGAGTATTAATGGAGCACATGAATTCCACAGAAGGGAGTGGAGCCATCTGGAATGGGTCTAGAAGCCCCTGTGACGTAGGCAGACCACCACAGTCAGGCAGACCAGTCTAGTAACCCCTGGGCAGACATGCTTTCCTATCATGTGCTGTCTGAAGGGGACAATGCATGACAGGTGCAGGGTGGGAAGAAAAACTTGTAAGGTAAAAGGCAGGGAGTGGGCCTGCTTTGGGGGCCTCTGAGGAGAGAGAACTGCCCATCTGTTTCTCCTCAGACACAGTTTTCTGACCAGGGCCCAGCTTTAGCAGCCTGAAGTTATTGCTGTTTCTTTTCCTTATTGCCCATTGGTCAAAGTCCATTAGTCTGAGCCAGCAGTGTCCCTTGCCTTTGCCGCACCCCTCTGCACACTGGCCTTAAGTTCCAGTAAGAACCTCAGGCCAGAGCTCTAGTCACTTGTCCTCCACCAACTCACTGTGACACGTGGCAGCTCGCTGTCATTCCCTGGGCCTCAGTTTCCCCATCTGTCAAATAGGGATAATGATTGCCTTTCCTGCTTCCCAGACTTCTGAGGCATAATCGGCTTGAGGGATATGAGAGCAGGATGAAACCTAGCCAGAGAGCTACAAGTAGTAATTCTCTCTTCCCGGGACATTTAACAACCAGGTGTGGCACTAAATGGAGGGCTGGGTCTTCCCAGGGCTAATCAGTTGGGAGTGGCGGTTCAGGCTTCTGTCCCTGTGCAACCCTTCCTCACCTTAGAAAAGCCCCCCTCTCATTGCAAGAATAGTTCCTCCATGTAAATAAAACAATCACACACAAACCCTACCATATTCTAATTAGGTATATGTATACATGTGCACAAAGCTGCAAGCCAACTGATCATGCTTGTCTGAGAAGAAGAGCAGGCAGGTAAAGGGGACTTTTTTGTGTTTACAATTACAAGTTTACAATGACAAGGTGTGAATGGGGCATTTGTTATTCTTTGTATTTTTTTTCTATCTTTTACATTTCTAAGAAACAAAAGTTCATCATAGAAAACTTGAAGGGCAAACAGTAAAGTATAAAGAAGAAATCTGAACTACCCACAGTCCTCTCTGCCCTTACAGAAAACCACCATTCACATTTGGAAGGTTTTTTATGTGCATTTATCACTTTATCTTTCTTGAGACTCCTGCCACCTGGCTCTCCTCTGCCACCCTTTCTCATCACCTTATGTCTCCTTCCCTGTCACACACCTCTATCCATCAAAGACTTGGGTTTCCAGATTTCCATCAGGCCACCTGTGCTCAGGCCCTGCTTATCCATGTGAACAACCCTCCAATACTCTTCCTTGACCTCCTCAATGACCTTCATCATGATCCCAGCCATGCTCTCTGGCGCCACACCTTGAACAACCCCCTCTGACGCCCCAACTTCAAGCATCCCTAAAGGCATAGCATGCCCACCTCCTGACTCCCACTGCCTCACCCCCTGACTTCACAGAGGCCACTGGCCTGTTCTATTTTCAGTTGTCCAGTTAGCCCCCTGCTGGCCTCTTCACCACCGAACCTACACCACAAGGCTGACCTGCAGGCCAGTTCAGTTGTTCAGGCAAGAGATGAGAAGTGTAGGGGACTTGGACTTGGACTGGGATAGTGGTTATGGAGGCGGAGAGCAGAGGGGAGATTTGAGATAAGTGATTCTAAAGCACGTTAAAATTTGAAAATTCTATGTAAACCCACTCAGCTCCTTACTTCTCCCAGCCGCTCCTCCAGCCCCACATGGACACTACTCCATCCGCATCTTTCCATTTCTGCTAAGTCCTTCCCATCAGCCCATAGACATGCCAAAGTCTCTTCATCCTACAAAAGCAGACCGTCCCTCGGCTCCCTTTACATTTTTAGCTGCTCCCTTTCCACTCCCTTCCCAGGCCCCTCCACACTTCCAGAGTGGACGACCTTTACAGGCTGTCTCCATCTCCTCAGCTCCCACCTCCTCCTCAGTCCACAGCAACGTGGGTCAGCCCTCCGCCGGAAGAGCCCTTGTCTCGGTCACCAGGACGTCTAACTCCATTGAATCCAATGGAAGCTCCTCTTTCCTGGTTTTTCTCCTGCCTCTCTGGTTGTCCCTTCTCAATCTCCTCTGTGGCCTTTTGTCCGCAGCTCAACCTTTAAATGGGCATTTCTTTGCATCCTTTCTGCTTCCTTTATTGTTCCCATGGGCTGGTTCATGCATTGTCATGGTTTCCCCTTTTATATGATGATTCTCAAATCACTGTCCCCAGACTAGACAGCTCCCCTGAGCCTCAGACTCACGTATCCAATTACCTTATCTCTCCACCTGCGTGTTCCACAGTCACCTCAAGCTCAGCATGTACCATTGATGGCTTCATCTTTTTTCCCAAACTGCTTGTCATGTATTTTCTGTCTCGGTGGCTTCATGATGTGCTCAAGCCAAAACCTGGAGCCCATTCTTTACTCTTCCCTCTTTCTACATAAAGTCAATTATCAAGTCCTGCTGATTTACATCATAAATATTTCTATGACAAGTACCTTCCTCTTTGTCCCTGCTGTTATTGCCCTTGTTCCTGCACCATCTCTTGGCCCCCAACTGTTTTTCTACACTACTAAGTAACCTTCCTAAAGTATAATTCAGATCACATTACTCTTCTGCTTCACATCAAAAGTAACAAAAGACATTAAAGAAGACAAATAAATGAAAAGGTACCCTGGGTTCATGGATTATAAAATTTAATATTGTTAGGATGACAATTCTTCCCAAATTGGTCTACAAATTCAATGCAAACCCTATCAAATTCCAAGGTGCACCTCCCTCCCTTTTTTTTTTTTTTTTAACAGAAATTGACAAGCCGATCCTAAAATTCATAGGAAATGCAAAAGATCCGGAATAGCCAAAGCAACCTTAAAAAGAAACAATCACACTTCCCAATTTCAAAATTTACTACAGGTCTACAGTAATCAAGATAATGCGGTACTGTCATAAGAACAGGCATATAGATCAATGGAACAGAACTGAGAATCCAAAAGTAAAGAAACCAGATATAAACCAGAAATAAAAATACACACATGGTTAACTGATTTTTGACAGGGTATCGAGATGATTCAAGGGAGAAAAATAGTCTTTTCGACAAATGTAGCTGGAACAACTGGGTATTCACATGCAAAAGAATGAGATTGCACCCCTACCTCATACCATGTACAAAAATTAACTCAAAATGGACGGAAGACCTAAACGTAAGAACTAAAACTATAAAACTCTTAGAAGAGCCTGGCCAGGCGTGGCTCAGAGGTTGAGCATTGACCTAGGATCCAGGAGATTGAGGTTCGATTCCTGGTCAGGGCACAGGCCCGGGTTGTGGGCTCGATCCCCAGCAGGAGGCGTGCAGGACGCAGCTGATCAATGACTCTCTCATCATTGATGTTTCTATCTCTCTCTCTCCTTCTCCTTTCCTCTCTCTGAAATCAATAAAGATATATATTTAAAAATATATATATTTAAAACTCTTTGAAGAAAACATGGGCATAAATCCCTGTGACCTTGGATTAGGCAATGGTTTCTCAGGTATGACACCAAAAGCACAAGCAACCACAGATAAATTTGACTTCATCCAAATGAAAAATTTTTGTGCTTCAAAGCACTTAGCAAGAACATTAAGAATAGAGGCCCTGAGTACCTCAAATATAGCTCACCCCTCAATATTCAGCACCTGGAACAGTCACATGATAGGCGTTAACTGATGAATAAAGCATTAAATTGGTGGTTCTCAAAATGTGGTCTGGGAACCTCTGAGGGCCCTCAAGACCTTTTCAGAGGATCTGTGAAGTCAAAACTATTTTCATAATCATACTTAGATGCTATTTTGCTTTTTGGATGGTAGAAAAGCAATGGGGGGTAAAACAGCTGGCCCCTTAGTGCAAAGTAAGGCAGTGGCTCCAGGCTCTGCTTGTAGTCATTGTATTGTCACTGCCAATAAATATGCCAATTTCAGTTAAGAATAACTTGATGAAACAGTAAAAATTATTAACTCTATTAAATTTCTACCCTTGAGTATACTTTTAAATATTTTGACAGAACAGGAAGCATTCTGCTGGGTGCCTAAGTACCATGGTTGTCTCCAGGAAAAGCACTTGTGCCATTGTTTGAGTTGCAAGCTGAACTAGCTGCTTCTTTTCATGAACACCATTTCTACTGATTGAAAGACAGACTAGGGTTATGCAAATGTGGGTTTTTGCAGACATTTTCTCTAAAATGAAAGAAGTGAGCCTGTCAATTCAATGGGGAAAATTGAAAATATTTGCTGCCAATGATAAAATTTGAGCTTTTGAGTGAAAATAGACTTTTGGAAAATTCAACATTTGGAAGATCTGCACAACTCAGGGAACCACTATTTTCCAAGCGAATAATACACAATGTTCCGAAATCATGAATGAATAATGGATTCATTCGAAGCGCGAGACAGACCAATGTATTTTAATTCAATGAAAAGTTGATTGATACGGTTTCAGGTTCCATACTGAAATTAAATTTGACAAAGCTATCATTTGTCAAGTTTTGGTATAGTATCAGAGAGGAATTTCCACAATTATCTGCAAAGGCTTTTAAAATACCCCTCACTTTTCCAATTACATATTTGTGTGAGGCTAAATTTTCTTCATATACTTCAACCAAAACAACATATCTCAACAGATTAAACACAGAAGAAGATGGGAATCTAGATGACTTTTATAAAGTCAGACATGAAAGTGATTTGCAAAAAATCTCAAACAATGTCATTCCTCTCACTATTTTGATTTGGAAAATGTAGTTATTTTCCATGAAAAAGGTGTTATTTATGTTAACATTAATGGGCTTATGAATTTAAAATAGATATTAAAAGATTTTAATTTTAATTTCCAATATTGGTGTAAGAGATGCTGCCATGTGTATCCTGACCAACAGACTCTGCATCAGCTTGGATTGCGGGCTACAGGTAGGCTCTCTTAGCAAAGCTGTAGGGCCAGGCTGCTTGATTCAAGTCATAGTTCTACCCGTCTAGCTTCATGACCTTGGGCAAATTATTCTGCGCCGCAGTTCAAGTGTAAACTGGGGAACAACAACAGCACCCACTTCTTTGTGTCATTGTGAATATTAATGAATTAACGTGTGTAAAGACTTGGAGCCTGGCACACAATCAGTGCCTCAGAAACATTAGCTTTTACTATTCCTTATTCTCTCTGTAAAATTTATCTCTTTACTGAATTCTTGGGAAAATAGCCAGCACAACCACCTGACATATTTTTACCAATTCCCTGGGTTCCCACCTATGTTAAGTACACGATCTGAGCTTCAGGAGACCCTGGCTGTGCAGCCACATCACGGGGAACACTGACCTCCTGGCCCGGACCGGGAACCCCTCACCCTTCTGTATGGCCTTCAACTCAGCCAGCTGCACGTGTTAGAGACATCACTAGCAACACCCCATATGACTCAGAACTTCAGTTACACGGGACAGAATCCTAACACTCATGGGCTTTGGGTGGGGGGGGGCTGTTATTTGTTGGATTTAGGGAAAGTTCAGGCGCTTCAGGCACAGTTAGCCCCCAGCATTAAAACAATGGTGTGTTCAAACGGTGTCTCTTGTCCTCTCTCCACTTCTCAGCTCTGCCCTCCTCTGTCTTGGTTTCAATATCAGGCAGTCTATGTCCACATAGTGGAAGATCCATGCTTTCATCTTCCCAGCTTAGGAACTTTAGGAGAAGGCAGCCTCTACTCCCCTGGAATTCCAGAAAAGCTTGGGATTGCCTTTAATTTTTCTAGCTCTAGCTTTATTCTTTAGTCTTGTGACATCCCAGAGTGGTGTCACATGTGGCCTCAGAGGACTGCAACTACACAGCCAGGGAGGGGAGGGACGGATTGGTATTTACAAACCATCTGTTCTCTAGTAGGCATTTTATATCCTCTCATGGTGAAGATTATCCCCTTTTGGGAAGGACACTAAATCTCATGGTCCTCTCTACCTCCTTCCAAGCCTAGAGGGAGGGGCCCCTTCTTGTGTCCACTGCCATCCCCTCTGCTGTGCCCTTGATCCCATTCCTCTATGTTCTTAGAGAAATAGCACCATCAAGTCCCTTCCTTTCTTTTATATTGTCACTCTCCCCTCCTCTACTCTATTTCCCCTGAGCCTCCAAGCAGGCTCAAGTCTCTCCTACTAAAGAAACAAGTCTCCTCCCCTTCCTAGGAGAGTTGACTACTATCTCTACCTCCTCACCTTTCACTCATATCTCAATTAAACGAAATGTTTTCTGTGGTGGAAGTTGCTCCCTCCAAAGTTACCAATTACTTCCCGCGTGACCAATCCAGCCCTCAGCCAGCCTGACCGGTCTCACGTGCCAACTAATCATGCTCTCCTTCCTGAATTCTCACCCCACTTGGCTCCCACTTTCTGTTTATTCCTGGTTCTCCTGCTCCCTTTTCTGGTTGCTCCTTTCCCTGCACACTCACTGCTTAAAGGTTTATGAGAAGAGAAAGCCAGTTCTCCTTTCATTCATATCTACGGTTTCAAGTGCCATTTTTCCATTGGTGATTCCTCATCTCCATGGCCCGGGTCTGTCTCCGGGTGTCAGTTTCTGTGCCCCAGCAGAGCCTGAAGAGAGCAGCTGTCTATATATAGAGCAATGGATGAATTTCCTCAAAGGCAAGTGCCTAAGGAATGACAAAGCAGTATCCAGATCTGGAACTATATTCCAAGCCACCTACAAAGGCAGATCACAAAGGTCAAGTTAAGCAGCATCTCCAGTGCAGGTCAAGAGGAGGGACAGTGACCCTGCCCTTGCTGGATCTTTCTGACAACAACTCAGGCCTCAGAATTCAAGCAAGCAGTGCCAGCAGTCTTCTCTCATTGTCAACTTCCAGGCATGAAGCCCTCCTCCCTCGCATATCTGCATGTGAGACAGCCATGTCAGAGTGGAGGGCGCATGATATCTGGAGTTTCAGGTCTGGGTTTGTGGCCTGCTTCTTTTTTTTCTTTTTTTTAAAAATTTATCTTTATCGTTTAAAGTATTACAGATGTCCCCTTTGTTCCCCATTGACCCCTTCTACCCTGCACTCACCCCCCAGGCCCCAGGCCTTCACCACACTATTGTCTGTGTCCATGGGTTGTGCATATATGCATATAAATTCTTTGGTTAATCTCTCCCCCTCCACCCACCCCTGCCTTTCCTCTGAGATTTATCAGTCTGTTCCATGCTTCTATGTCACTGAATATATTTTGTTCATTGCTTTGTTATGTTCCTTAGATTCCACATATAAGTGAGCTCATGTGATATTTGTCTTCCTCTGCCAGGCTTATTTTGCTTAGCATAATATTCTCCAGGTCCATCCATACTGTCCCAAAGGGTAAGGGATCCTTCTTCTTTATAGCTGCATAGTATTCCACAGTATAAATGTCCCACAGCTTTTTCATCCACTCATCTACTGATGGGCACTTGGGCTGTTTCCAGATCTTAGCTATTGTAAATTGTGCTATGAACATAGGGGTACATATATTCTTTCTGATTGGTGTTTCAGGATTCTTAGGATATATTCCTAGAAGTGGGATCACTGGGTCAAAAGGTAGTTCCATTTTTAATTTTCTGAGGAACCTCCTACTGTTTTCCATAGTGGCTGCACCAGTCTGCATTCCCACCAGCAGTGTACTAGGGTTCCCCTTTCTCCACACCCTCGCCAGCACGTATCATTTGTTGATTTGTTGATGGTAGCCAGTGATACCTCATTGTGGTTTTAATTTGCATCTCTCTGATGATTAGAGGTGTTGAGCAGTTTTTCATATGTCTATTGGCCATCTGGGCCTGCTTCTTTTTTGATCTGGCTGTGATCTACAAGAAATTGGTGGCCATGTTTGAGTAAGCGCATGAACTTCTTAGATATGCAAGAAAGAGCCATGTTCAGATGACTTTTGGTAATGGGGATTATGGTAGGGGCACAGAGGAAGTGAGGTTATCAGGGGAAGCCACTGAAGCAGCCTCAAGCAGGTCCCTGGAGAACAGGAACAATGATCTAGCAATGCCTGGCAACCTGCCCTGGCTGTGCCCCCAGCACTTACGTCTCCCATACCAGACAGTCTTAACAGGCGGTTGGCCTCCATCACATCTAGGTTGTTCATGGCAGCATTTGGTTTGGGCCCACATTTTGTGTCAATCAGCTGCAGTGAGGTCGGCAGGGCTGGCCTCGCTGGATTTACATGACCTAGATCACAGTGATTTCATGAAGATCAGTTCAGGTCTGCTGGCCTCAGGAGGAGGCTGAGAGAATTGCAGGCACTCAGCTTCATGATTTTTGTGCGTGTGTCTTCCTAGCTGTATCTCAATTTCCTTTCTTCATTTCACAAAAGAAGGAGTTGGACCAGTTGGTCTTCAAAGGTGCTTCCAAATCTGACTTTCCAGGAATTTATTATTATTTTAGTTTGGCTGCATATCAGCTCTAGCAAAAGGACATGTCATATCCTGGCCCAAAGGTGTCAAGTTATGCTATTTCTCAGTCAGAGATCAGTTGTAGGGAACAGAAACCACTCTATTTTAAGCAGAAAAGGGTTTAATACAAGGAATCAGGTGTTTAAAAAAAAGTAGTTGGAAGGGCTGGAGGAGTGACCTTTAGGATGAGCCTCCAAGAATGATACTCAGAACAAGACCACAGAATAGTCACTAACTCTGACGCCATCATGAGTTAGGAGGCCACTGCTGGAATTCTGGCATTGAGGAACACACCAAGTAAAGAGATAACCAACAGAATGGGAGAAAGTATTTGCAAATCAAATATCTATTAAGGGACTTGTAACCAGAATATATAAAGAAGACTTATAATTCAACAATAAAAAGACAAATAATCTAATTTAAAAATGACCAAAGGATTTGGATATTTCTTCAAAGAAGATATACAAATAGCCAAGGAATACATGAAAAGATGCTCAACATCATTAGTCATTAGGGTAATGCAAATCAAAACCACAATGAAACACTGCTTCACGACCACTAGGATGGCTATAATGATAAAGACAGACAATAACAAGTGTTGGCAAAGATGTGGAGAAAGTGGAACCCTTGTGTATTGCTGAAGGGTAAAATGGTATAATCTCTGTAGAAACAGGATGGCGGTTCCTCAAAAAATTAAACATAGAATTTCCATATGATCCAGCAATTCTATTTTGGGGTATAAACACAAAAGAATTGAAAGCAGGGACTTGAACAGATATTTGTATACCAATATTCATAGCTGCATGATTCACAGTAGCCAAAAAGTAGAAATAACCTGAATGTCTCTCAATTAATGAATGGATAAACAAAATGTGGTATATCCATACAATATACAATGGAATATTATTCAGCCATACAACGGAATGAAGTATTGTTACATACTACAATAAGGATGAAACTTAGAAACCTTATGCTAAGTGAAAGAAGTCAGACACAAAAGGCTACATATTATATGATTCCACTTCTATAAAATGCCCAGAATAGGCAAATTCATAGGGACAGAAATTAGATTTGTGGTTGTCAGGGCTTGTGGGAGGAGGGGGGCGGATTGGGATGGACTGCTAATAGGTCTCTTTGGATGTGATGGAAATGTTGTGGAATTCGATAGTGGTGATAGTTGCACAACTTTGTGAATATGTTTTAAATCTATTGAGTTGTACAATTTAAAATGATGATTTTTATGTGAGTTATATCTCAATTAAAAAAATAGGATAGTTAAAAAATACACACAGCATTGTAGCTGCAGTCTAAGGACCAGAAAGCCACTTCCGCTGCTGTCACCGCTGCTTTTCAACTGCACGAAGCTAGTGATTGGACACTGGAATGGTGCCGGAGATGACCTTGGTCTCACTTTCTCCTCCCAACTCTTATATAAATGGAAGCAATTTATAGACACTAATTTGTATGCAGAGTATTAACTGCAAGGATTCTGGGAAATGTAGTGTTTAACTTTGCAGCCTTGCAGTATGAGAAAGAGATTAGAATGGATGCTGACAGCCAACTCACCATATCTACGCCAATTCTTCCTTTGGCTTTTTAGGGATCGAAACCCCCTCCCTAAAAGGAGAGATTAAAAATCCTATCAGCCATGTGTCCATCTATTGGCAACATCCATTCTAGTTCAGTCACAATTCTACCTCAACAACCTGTAACCTAAGGACTACATTATCAAGTTACCAACAGTAACACACCTCATAATACTAGAGGAAATGTGGGAGGTGAAGGAGAAACGGGTTGATAGCTATAAAACATCCACATAGTACAGCAAGGAAAAAATGAAATGCTAATGTAGTCCTCATTTCTCAAGTTCTCATGAGTTATTTATATTCATAACTTTCTTTCTCTACTACCCATTCTAAGTTCCTTTTCTTCCAGCCAGTACCTCAGCTGGATGAGGTTCTTTATATGGTGTGGTGACCCAAATCTTTATTCCTAAAGGAATTGAGCCCTTAGTGGTCTAGCCTTTTAGAACCTTTACTCCTAAATAGGGTAGTACTAGAAGAGCCCCAGAGGGTCCTTTAGGTTCCAGGTATACCTCTTCCCATTCCCCACTGAGCTATAGCAACCTATTTCCCTTGGGAATCAGGATTAATCACTCCACCTGACAAAATTGATCTCTTTTCGACTATTGGTTTAGTGAATCAAGGAGCCCAAATTGGCCAGAAAACTTCTAGTTGATAGATTCCTTTTGTGCCCTGGTGGGAGTATTTCCTTTGTGGGTGTTGAGGACTGTAAGTCATCTGCAAGCCATTTGACTATTCTGTAAGGGCGGCTGCTCTGGGACGATTCCGTGGGTCTGAGCCTGTTGCCTCCCTGGATGAGAGGCAGTGTTATATGGAACACCACAGGGTGAATAAGGCATCTGGGAGGTTTACAGACAATAATGATGATGATCATGATAATAATAAAGGAAAATGATACTAGCTAATACATACAGCACTTACTAAAAGTAAGGCACTATTATATGCGTTTATTTAATCCTTACAGTCCCAAATGAAGAAACTGAAATAGAGAGGTTAAATAATTTGCCCAAGGTCATAAGATACTTAAATGGTGGAGTTAGAATTCCTACTCAGGCATTCTGGCTCTGGAGTCTATCCCCTTAGCCACTATGCCTCTCAATGTGAACATATAACCAACTTTAGAATAACAGGGGATGGGGGAAATGTCTGGTTCTATAATAATTGGGATTTTTCTCAGTTTAAAATGTCTTTGTGAATATTTTAGGCTTGGCATGCATGGAAACAATCCACATATTGGATGAATGTCTTTCCCAGTGAGGACAAATTGCTGCTTTCTTTATGATGGAAGGGATCTGATATAATCTAACTGCTATTAAGTGCCCAGCTGGTCCCCCTCGAGCATGGAGCAGGGCTCAGTGGTAAGAAAATAGCTATTGCCAAAAATAGCATGGCTTCACTCCAAAATCATAAGGCCCTATGCTGTGATTCTCTTATGGAAGTTTGCCATGGTGTGTATTCTGTATCCTCATTTGCCAAGGGACTTTGCACACCACTGGATCTGCTAGGTCATAAAACCAAACTGCTGACATTGCAGTCTGTACCTACTGCTGACCATTTTCTTTTCTGGGGCCCATCAAAGCTGGTAGGTAGCCTTATGGGTTACTCAGTGAACAGGTCAGTGCAGCATAACCAAATGTGGTACATTACCTCTAAAATCAAAAGCAATTCATCAGCTCGGCTGGTGTAGCTTAGTGGTTGAGCATTGACCCATGAACCAAGAGGTCACTGGTTTGATTCTTGGTCAGGGCACATGCCCGGGTTTTGGGCTCGATCCCCAGTGGGGGGCGTGCAGGAGGCAGCCAATTGCTACTTCTATATCTCTATCCCTCTCCCTTCCTCTCTCTCTCTAAAATAAACAAAAACATATTAAAAAATGTTAACAAAAAAAAGCTATCAATCAAATGCTCAGATTTTTTCTTAGTGGTGGGGGGTGTACAGTGCAACAGCTCATTTTTCATTTTCGATTACCTGCTATACTTCAGACTACTCTGGATCCCCAAAAACTTCATGGAGGTGAAAGTGCCCTTAATTTCTACAGGACTGTGGCCTATCCTCTAAAAAAGCACACTTTTTTTACCAAGGGATTTTACATACCTGCTTATTAGGTCCAAAACCATGATGTCCACATGTTGAGTGATGTTCTGCTGGGAAATGTGAGATGATTAAAGTACTTGCAGATGAGATTTCAACAGAGCTGGAGAGCTGATATAACCCAGGTGTACGACAGCAAGCTGTACTGTTGACCCTGACAGGTGAAAGTAATCTGCTTTTCATATTTTCTGCTCTTTGGGCTAGAGTGGGGGAAAAGCATATCCCAGGTCAATAGTTGCATGGCTGCAGGTGCCAGGGGCAGGTATTGATTTGCTTTATAAAGTGATATCTGAAATAGCTACAAGCCAAGTCCTGTACAGGGCAAATGATTTAAATGTGAACAGATAGGGGTCACCACTCCTGAATTTGTCTTTGATGATGGTGGTAATATCTACCATTCCCTCAGGGATGCGCTGTTGCTTTTGGCTTATGTTTCTGCGGGGGGGAAGAACAGTTCTGGGGACTTTCCTTTGTTCTTCTTACATAGTTTTCATGCTATGTGTCAATGTGAAGGTTCTGCCAGTTGCCAAGTATGTCTGTTACAACTGTTAGCTACAGAAACAGGGAAATAATCACAAGTTGGATACGTGGGATAGACCCAGGCCAAAATTCCTTTTAAATTACTTGACCCTATGTTTTAGTTTGCTAGGTATGCCATAACAAAGCACCACAAATTGGGTGGCTTAAACACTACTTTATTGTCTCACAGTCCTGGAGGTTAGAAGTCCGAGATCAAGGTGTCTGCAGGGTTGGTTCCTTCTGAGAGCTATACAGGAGGATCTGTTCCATGCCTGTCTCCTAGCTTCTGGATGTTTCACTGGCAATCTTTGGCATGCCTTGGCTTCTGCTATATCATCCCAATCTCTGCCTTCATCTTTATGTTGTGTTCTTCCTGTGAGTGTTTCTGTGTCCAAATTTCCCCTTTTTATATGGCACCAATTATATTGATTAGGGGCCCATCCTACTCCAGTATGACCTCATCTTAACATCTGCAACAGCTGTTTCCAAGTAAGGTGACATTCTGAGGTACTGGGGGTTAGGATTCCAACATATGAATTTTGGGGGACACAATTCACCCCATAACACCAAGTAAGCCTCTATTCTAACTAGTAGACCACAGAGACATTTTAGGTCCCAGAAAGTACATTAGAAAAATAGGTTGGAATAATAAGTACCTATTTACCATTAGTTTCTTTCCATTGGCCCAAGTAGGACTTGTGACCAGAGATGCCCTTCCTGTTTTAGCCCCTTTGAAAGTTGACTACAATCACCCATCTATCTGGCTTGGAAGATTCTCTCTTCCTGGCCTGAGAGGAACCTTGTCTTCAGAGCTGTTTTGCTAATCTACACAATCTCGTTTCCAGCCACCTCTTCAGCCTAATCTACTACTCTCCTCCTCGGTCTACTTTGTTCCAGCCACACAGGCCTCTATGCTGTGTGTGTCTGTACGTGTTTAAATAGACTAAGGATGCTCTACCAAAGGGCCTTTGTACTTTATTCCCCATGCCTGGTATCCCATGGTTCTCACTCCACTCAGACTCGAATAAAATGTTACTTGTTGAAGAGGCCTATACTATCCATCTGCAACTCTCTTCACTTCCCTTTTCCTTTAGCACATTTACCCTCATCCAGGTTATGTACCTGATCATCTTTCCCCACAATGATGTTAGTTCCACAGGGACAGACTTTTGTTTTCCTTATTAACGCATCCTATACCTGAAACATAGTAGGTATTTCAGAATGAATGAAAGCTCTGCCAAGAGGAACTTAAATGTTCCCCATATTCTAAACTGACCAATTTTTAGGCCCTGGATGGATAGCTCAATTGGTTAGAGCATCATCCCGATATGCCAAGGTTGCGGATTCAATCCCTGGTCAGGGCAACAACAAACCAATGTTTGTCTCTCCCTAAAATCCATAAAAATAAATAAATAAATAAATAAATAAATAAATAAATAAATAAATAAATAAAAAATAAATAAATAAATAAATAAATAAATAAACTGACCAACTTTTTGATGCGTTACTCATGATCTCCAGGTGGTGATGAAGGGCATCTGTTAATGTCTAGGAGATACAAGGGTAGTGTTGCAAAGGATTAGAATAAGTTTAGTTTTTCATTGAGTTCTGGGCTTTTCTTAGATGACACTCTTTCCTTATGTCTTATTCATGCAGGATAAAACATGGGCTTTTACCAAAAGCATATTCAGTATATTATTTCAATCTTTACAACCCCACAATTAGAATTATTATCCTCATTTCGGCTAAGTGAAAACAGACTCAGGGTAAATTGCATAAGTCTCACAGCAGTAAGAAGTAGAACCTAGGTTTAGCTGCAAACTCCTGCCCCTCCAACAGACTTCCTTGATTTTATCCAAGTTAACCGCTTTCTTGAGACTTCGAGAGAGTTAATTTGCATTTCAGAGATTTCCAGATTGACGGCCTCTTTTCCACATGTGGACACCCTCTAGGGTGCCTTTTCCCAAAGACCCAAAGTCCACTAACAGCATTTCCTGTCCCAGGTGCAGGGAAATGTGCTAAGTATGGCTGCAGTGCTCAAGAGATAAGAATCTTCCAGGTTGGCTGTTGTCCAGACTCATCATCCTCATTGTAGAAAACCACAGGCCAGGAAGACAAAGAGCAGCTGCATCTGTGAAAGGAAACAGAAAGCTATCTGGTCCTCAGGGAACGGATGTTTTCAATTCTTCCTCTGGGCCCAGGGCTAAGGTGATAGAGAAGTTTGGCATTGGAAACTTCTTAAATACTGTCTGAGTTGGAGAACTTAAGGGCAGGAGAGTTAACTAACTCACACAATCACAAAATAAGTTAATGGCAGTTTTGGAATCTTACATCATGTCTTATGAATCTTTTACTTTTTCTGCTATACTGCGTATGAGCATTCATTTCTTAGACCATTATTCTAGACAGAGCCAAAATCCCAAGTAGTACTCATTTAGCTCAATTCTGACAAATTTATAAGATCAGATAAAATTAAGTATGTTGAGATTTTGGCATTTCTTCTCTCTCATGTCACTAAACATTTTAGTCAGATTCCTTAGTCCCCTTAAACTAAATTGGCAAAACTGAGAAAGCGTTTTGGAACAGGGAATGTGTACCTGACAGCATAACAAACACCCAGGTTATTGCTTGGCGATTAGATTATGCAGAATCAGTACGTTGCTTCCTCCGGTAAGATTACTATTCCCCAATTTTGTAATCCTGCAACATTCACTGGGATCACTCTAAAGAGCCACTGAATTGCCACCCCTTCTCTCCCTCCTCTGGAAACACATTTCTAGTAGTGAATACAATACAGAAAAGGGTAAATAAAGCTTTAACAGGAAAACTACACAGCTGCCTCTAGAGGGCAAGCGAGGTTCATTTTAATCTACAGTTTCTCTATTTGGCTGACTCAGCTAATTCTTCAGTCTTGACTACACAGTCTAAAACAAGCGTGGCTTTGCTTCCTGTTATGCTAGGAATCCTTGGTTTATAGGCGACTCCACTACAGCCTGATTAGAATACAATCCTTCATCCCTGAGATTAGGAACACTCAGATCTAGAGACTGTTAAAGACGCAGTAGTCTGTTTCAAACCCTTGGCTCTGTATGACTACCCAAGCCAAGGAAAATGAGATGAATTGAATTACAACAGAAATCTTTATTAAAATGTGTCCTTCAGTAATGTTAGCATACATACAATATACACACATACATCTGTACACTCTTTGACACACCTCATGGATTGCCACCATTAGTTTAACCAATAAATTAAAACTTAAAAAAAGGGGGATAGTAGGATGTGGGACTAAGGGCAAAATTTCCCATGTTTTATCTGTAAGAAACTGTAAATTTCTCAGAATTTCCCTGGGGAAAACCTGTTACCAGAGAATCTTTGAAATAAAATACATAAATCTCCACCCCCACCCCCCAAAAGAAAGATTCCAAAAGATGCAGTTACAAGTGTGCTTCTCAGAACAGGAGCATTCATTCCACTTCATACTCTGGCTTCTGCACCTTCTGGCTTCAAGACAGTCTTCCCCTCAGCTGGGGCAGAGAGGTTCATATGGGCACTTGGGCTTGGCGCACCTTGGGCTCTGGGAGTTGAGGGGCAGGCTGCAGTATGGGAGCGAGGGGAGCCACACTCATCTGAAGTGATATCTGGCACATCATCTGACTGCGTATCGGAGCTCTCCAGGTCACTGCGGATGCTCTCGGGCTGGGCCAGGCTAATGTCCCAAGGTTTGCTGGCCAGACAGTCTTTCTGTTCACAGCTTTGGTGTTTGCAGGGGAGATCCTCTTCGTTACTGCCACTGCCACTGCCACCACCACCACCTTCTTCTTCATTCTCTGCCATCTGAGCATGAACATGGAGCGAGTCCTCTGTGCTGCTTCCACTCACCAGCTGGTAGTGGCTTGGTTTGGCTTCAATGTCCACTTGGATTTCCATATTGTTGCATTCTCTGTGGAGACAAAACCCACTATGCTGAATCATGCATGGGTCATGCTATACCTGTTGGTAAAAGCAGTTTGTGGGTTCAGGATTAGGACGTCCAAAAACATAGGTAAATAGACTAGAGCTCACTTTTAGTGAAACTGAAAATTTAACTTAACACTCAAATGAGATGGAGAAGAACAATTAGATACTTTTTGTTGATTTAACACACACACACACACACCCCTCTACCAATTGCATTAAAAAACATTTTTTTTGGTCATCATCTAGTTTTCTTTTTTTATTGATTTCAGAGAGGGAGGAAGGGAGAGAGACTGAGAGAGAGGAACATTGATGTGAGAGAGATACATCGATTGGTTGCCTCCTGCACATGCCCCGACCGGGGATTGGACCCACTACCTAGGTATGTGTCCTGACCGGAAATCAAACCCGTGACCTTCCAGTGCATGAGACAATGCTCCAACCACTGAACCACACCAGCCAGGGCTCTCCCAATTTCTTTAAACTAAAAAAGAGCTTCCAAAATTCAACTAAGTATCAGAGCCTCACACTATCTTACCCAAATATGAAAGAAGATTCATAGCTTTTTACTGCCATGCCACAATTAGAAGAACCCAGAAACTCTCCAGAAGGGGGTGCTGCAATCACACCATACTAGCTACACTAGCTTCTCAAAAATAAAGAGAAATAGGCTACAGGAGCCACATCAAGCAAAGGGCAACATGAGGGCAGAAACCCATAGACCCACAGACATCAATGAACACCAATCTAGCTCTTAAAGTTCCACGTGAATAATTACAGTCGCAAAAGCCAAGAGAAGGAGGAAAAGGAAAAAAGAAAAGGAAACAACCCTCTAAAACTCAAGTGCTAACACACAGGATCAATCAAGAGCTGCCAAGAACTTGTTCAGTGAAGTCACCGGGTACACACACTATATATCCCACTAGACGGTACACAGAGCTCTAACATAAGGCATTGGGCTTCTGAAGGCTAGTACCTGACCCAAAAATGCAACCTCTCCTAGTCATCTGACTGGTCACATACCTGTCCTGTGGGTTGTAGGAACTGATTATGGAACCGGCCATAGCACGAGTACTTGCGTTGTCACTAATTGCACCAAGACTGGCTGTGTCTTTGGGGAAAATTTCCTTTTGGACATCGGCTTGGACTTCTAACCTGTGTAAAGAGGGGACGTTCAAGTTAATATGAGACCTGGGTATTCTGAGGCAGTCTGCTTCCTGGCACACATCTCTTCCATTATTCTCTTGTAAACTGAGTTGCTAGGATCTTCCCCAATTGTCAAACGGCTCAAGGTGGATGCCCACACATTTTCTCTCTTAAATATCTATTGATATCGTCCCCTCCTTTCTATCCCCATTGCTACTGCTTAACTTCAGGCCCTCAATATCTCCTGCCTGGATAATGCAATTGGGCTCCCTCTGCAGTAGCCCTAAGTCCAAGTTAAAGTACTTCCAGATCAGTGCCAATGGGGACAAAAGTCTGATCACTCGAACAATCCTCTCTTGGCTCCCTATTGACAATAGGCATTTAAGGTCTTCCTCATCTGCCTCCAAGCTCTCTCTCTAGTTCCTCTCTCATCACAGACCCTAAATCATAATCACTCTGATTTTTTTTCTTTCCTTACACACCTATACACATTTTATACCTCCATGACTTTGCACATGCTATTCCCACTCTCTGGAAGTTTCATTTCTCTAGATGACAAACTCGTATCAGTCCTTAACAAAGAAAGTACTTCTCCTCACTCCCCCAGCAAACCTGTCACTTCCTGCTAGGAGTGCTCCTACAGCACCTACCTATTTATTAACCAATTTACACATCTCTTTCCCAGTCATCTGAGAGCTCCAAAAAACGAAAGGCCACATCTCATTCACTTTACCCTCCTCGTTTTACACATACAAGGAACTCAAACATTTAGCAATCAAATACCCTCCCCAAGCTATGAGATTGAAGGACATACAGGAGCCAACCTCCTACAAGAGCAGCAGACTTTTCCAGTGGTGTCTCAGAGCTAAGAACCCATAACTATTTCCTTTCTTGGTTCCAACACCATTTTTTTGTACACTTAAGTATTTCCTCATAATAGGTTTCACAGTCAAACTCATCTGATTCACTCACTTCCTATAGAAAGCTTTCACAGAACTGGAACAGCTGGACTGGCTAAACTGCAGTTTCAGCAAGTCAGTCTACAATTATCTCTGCTTATTTATAGGGGTGTTGGTTTTAAGATAGCAACAGTGAATTCTCCAGAATGTGGGGGCAGGATCCCCTAACAAAGAACCACCACAGTCATGAGATGCGGACGGGTCAGCAACAGCCTGCAGCTGCACATTCAAACAACCTCCAGCCTGCTGCCTGTGCCTTTGCTGTGCTGCTCCAGCCTCAGATGCCCTTCACCATGCACCACCGCCCAGGAAAAGGAGGCAGTACAATGGAAAAGCTTCGGCTCTGCCTCAGGCTCACTCTCAATTGCCTCAGGCTCACTCTCAATCGGAAGAGGCCTTTCACAAAGACCATCTACTTAAGTGGTTCCCAGGTGCTATTCCGTGCAATGACTATGATAGAATCACCTGGGGAGCCTTTTCAAAATACAGATCCCTAAATCCCACTCCAGGAAATTCTAATTTACTAATACTGGGGCAGGGCCTTGAAATCTATTTTTAAGAGGCTCCCAGGTGACTGACAAGCACTCAGGTATGGCTATCCAGTCCATCTGCCATCTGTTGCTTGACTCTTAATGGCTAAACGGCTATCTGGACTCACTTTAAACACTTTCAAGGATAGGTAGCTGAGTATTTACTAAGGTAATCCATTTTTTCTTTGGACTTTTACATAGGTTTTCCCTATATTCTCCGTACTGAAATGAAATTGGTTTCCCTCTAGCCAAGTCATCTTAATCTACCTCTTGACATGAGTGAGAAGTTTAATTCTTTTTTCCAGTTCAAGACCCTTCAGATACCTGAAGGCAACCATCTCCCCTACCTCCCTAACTTGTTTTGCCCCACCCCCACCCCTCCCAGGTCTCTGTTTCCAGTGCATTCAACTAATTGCTTCTCATGTAACAGCTGTTAAGTTTCTCTAAATATGTTCTCATTTGTCTAACTGGTGAAATAACCAAGCAAGTCACAACCTTTTTAGTTATAAAGCTTTACAAATTCTCAACACAAGTTCACAGAAGTGATTTTATCTACCAAACGGGAATAGTAAGATAATGAAGATGACAGCCAATAAGCTAACAAGATACAGCATAAATGCTCTTCAGCTGAAGGCCACTGACAAGCCTAATGGAGAGCATGACCTTGGAAATTCTGTAAAAATGTATGCTTTCCCTTTTTGAAGCAAGTGTCCTAATATAGTAGAGAGAGGATCTAAATATTATTCTTCATATGGAATAGCAGAAAGAACACTTAACTTTGTGTAAGTCACCTAACCTTTCTGAGCCTGTTTTCTAATTGTAAAAGTAAAAAACAAAACAAACCCCCACTGATGATTAAATCAAAATAAGATGATACATGGGACATGCCTGGTACAGAGAAACGGCTCATACAGGTATGCTGTGTGCTATAATTCCAACTGATTCTGTCAGAAATGATCTATTTGCTTACCTGCTGTATTTTCCCTTGCCAGTGGAAAGAATGCCACCACTAAGTGTGCCCCCTGAGAGGGCTGCAAAGCTGGCTGTTTCGCTGTATGGGCCCTGCATTACACTGAGTCCATCTGTAGGGCTTCCACTGGTGCTCAAGACACTGGTCAGACCTTCAATGCTACTTTCTCCAATGCTGGGATTCTTAAGGGCTCGCCAGGCATCTGCCACTGGAAATGGAAACCAACATCTCAATTCAAGACAGCACAGCATCAAAACAGTCTGGCACTTTCCTGCGGTGACTCTTCAGAGAGGAAAATATTCATGTAGAAAAATACTCATTTATTCAGTTAATGAACTGCTACTATACGCAGCCACCACACATCAAGAGTTTTACCATATATTCGTATATAATCTCTCCAATAACTAGGCACAGATAGCTCTAATTTTCAATGAGGAAACAAAAGCTTAGAACTAAATGACTTGTCCAAGTCATGGCTAGTCACACAAAACAAAAATTCTGATTCCAAGTCCACTGTTCTTTCCAATATATCATAGATGCCATCTAATCAAACATGAATATTTCAAAATACAATTTAGGTCATGTGGCTGATTCTAGTAGGAAGCTTGAAAAACCTTTGGAGAGCTCTGTGCCGCCGATGAGTTAATATGATAAAGTGGAAACAACATTAAAGTAGAAGTCAGAAGGCTTGCTCTGATCCCAGCTCTGCAGAAGCTCTTAAACCCATTTAACAGATGTTGAGACAAAAGCTTAAAGAAGTTCCCATTAAATGGGGCATAATAAGAGCCCCCACCCTTTCTCTTTAGAGAGCTGTTGTAAAAAAAACACCAAGTAAGATAATAACTGTGTAAAGTCCTCTGAAAATTATAAAGTACTGTGCAGATTTAAGACTTTATTATAATCACTACTATTACCAGCATACTTGGAATCCTACAAGTTTGTACCTGCCACACAGAAGCAAGTACCAGAGGAATTAACCTAATAACTCTGGAACAAAGAAATGAAAAGCTAAAAATACTTTACCCCCACGAAGCTCATTATCTGAAGCAATCCAATGGCAATCTCTCTGTAAAATGTGCTAAATTTTACTGACTTTTATCTGATGTTCCATAAATTACAAAGGAAATGAAAATCCTCCTTTACCTGTGATTGGGCCATCTTCTTCATCAAACTCAATTTTCACTCCCTTTCCATTGGCTGTGCTAACTCCACAGCCGCCTCCACGACAGAGAGAAATGGGCACAACCCCATAGACATAAGCCAGCATAATGGGGACACCAATACCTGGAGGAAGAGAAGGAAACATGTCAGCAGGCCATCAGGTTGCAACTGTCCTGAATTCTCCTTCCCAGCCTGAGCATAGACAAACTACTTTAGAAAGGGCCAAGGAAAGGCAAAAGATGGCTATTCCAAAGATGAAGATTGGTCCAAAGAGGTAGAATGACAACTGGCTTTACAATCAGGCTTGGATTAAAATTTTGGCTCCAACTTACTAATCATATGACCTTGGAAATAGCTTCCCAGGACTGTCAATGATCAAAAGGGAATGTATATACAGTGCCAAGCACAGTAAGTGTATGTTGCTTTAATTTTCCCCCTGCTGAAGTGCTAATCCAAAATCAAATCAATAACCAAACATTAAATAAGTGACTCTTGGGGTTAGGATCCCCAGAGTGTTAATTCCAAAATCTGACTGTTTTGTGAGGCAGAATGGCTCAGTTGTTAGAAGCATAGGCTCTGAATTCAGAGTGCCTTGATTCATGTCCCAGCTAAGTGCCTTGGGCAAATTACTGGATCTTTCTGTTGCAATTATTCTGCTGTGGGAATTAAATGAATTAATACATAAGAAACACTCAGAACTGCTTCTGGCACATGGAGAACCTCAATAAATGTTAGTTATATTACTATTATTCTGAAATAAACCTTCATGCTTCCCCCGAATAATGTGAGGCGCTAAGCAAATCAAAATAAAAGTAACTTTGTTTTGTGGGTTCCATTGCAAGTAGAGAAAAAAAGAAGATAAAAGGTAAAAAACTAGGCCTTAAAGTAATACTTTAATTCAACTTTCTTTGAAAGATTCCCTAACTCTGATAATTTAGTGTGGTTGATAATCATAATAATAGTACCTAATAAAATTAACTCCTAAGGTGAATTTGGTAAAAAATATAGGGGCTTCCAGGATGAAACATCTGGCCAGCTGGCTAAACTGTGATAGTCAGAAAGCTGATGGGGGTGTGGAGAGGAAAGAGTGGAGTCATGGTCGTGGCCAGCTTCTTACCAACACTAACTGCAGCAATAACTGGGGATGCAATGACCGACAAAGTCACTCCTCCTGTGATAGCCAAATTCCTCTTATGTTTGGAGGTTTTCCTTCCCTCATACCTGCTATGAATCTAAGAATAAGAAAAAAAAATCCAGGTAAACAGGTTAGGACATCAACCTTTTTGCCAAGGTAGTAAAAGAAGTGAATATCCCCATATAAGTTATCTATAGTAAAACAAATCCTCCACCCCAATCCTCCACCTCTGATTTAACCTAATCAGACCAGGAAGATATAAACAGATACAGAGAAAGTTAAACCAAGAAGAGACAAAATAACTCAGGAGGGTGAAGTAAGCATTTCACCTTCAAGTCACAGACTGAGACAAACCAGGCCCAGGATGTTAATAAGAACTTTCAGATCTCTTGGGGGTTTATGAAAATCCATTTAAGAAATTAAGGTTATTTTTATCTAAGAACCAGCTGGGTTTCAGGCAGCCCTGAAACATAAGCTCCTCCCCATTTCCTTCAAACCTTTACCAACAAACCTGAAAATGGAACATGCACAGAACTCAATGTCTTACCTTCCTGCCAACATAAACAGGAATGCCGATGACCATGGCAGGAATGGCAATGCCAGCAATGAGGGAAATCCCCACTGGAGCACCAATCAATGTGCCCAGTTGCCAAAGAATTTTCTTCTTACGGCTCCATGGCTTCTTGCCCCAGAATGTGCAGCCAGAGGGGCTGCAGAGGAAACATGCTGAAGTTAATGTCAATATTACAAATAAATGCAGCTGTTATCACCAGAGAGCTTAATAAAAGCAAGAACCTTCTTTTCAATAGGAGTAGTTAAAAGTTACAAGAAGTGCCCAGCCGGGCGTGGCTCAGTAGTGGAGCATCAATCTAGGATCCAGGAGATCACGGTTCAATTCCTGGTCAGGGCACATGACGAGTTTCGGGCTCGATCCCCAGGTGGGGGCATGCAGGAGGCAGCTGATCAATGATGACTCTCTCATCATTGATGTTTCTATCTCTCTCTCTCTCTCTCCCTTCCTCTCTCTGAAATCAATAAAGATACATTAAAAAAAAAAAGTTACAAGAAGTGACAGGAAATGAATATATTACATGAGGGAGCAAAGGACAAGACCAGACTATTGGAGCTCTGGGCTCTTTACTTTTTTTTGTAAAGGCAAACCTCCAGATTTGAAACCTCTTTTCTATTTTTTTCTGCTGAACTTTGTCCTCCCTAACCTACCAATCTGATTCAGCTTCCTTGACTGACACTACTTGGGATCCTGCATAGCCTCCACACTTGACACCTTATCCAAACTGCACTGTGCCTTGCAGCTATTGAACACTCTGATTTGCCAAGTTTTCTTGGCATATGTCCTACCACATCTGATAAGTACTGAGAACCATGTTCCTGGGAAAGGACATAGAAAGACTTTGTCACAGCCTTTATGTCACTTTCATACTCTGAGTTTGGCTATGTTTACACTCAGCCCTTTTCAGTCCATCCATTTTTGCTTACTCCCTTTGTCCTGTCTTCTCTACCAGATGGGATAAGCAATTTTGAAAGTAGGAATCATATCTTATACACTCCTGTGTCCCCATTAATTGGTAGACTAGAAGTACTCAAATGTTTGCTAAACTGGAAATCAAAGTGTTTCATCCACACAAGAATTAAATTTGTAAATATTAACTCCGCCATGACAATATTTTAATATTCACTCAATGAATTCTTTGGAAACTCTCTACATGCAAGGAACTGGAAAAAGGTAATTCTAGCTTTAAGAAACTTAAATAGTTTAGCAAAATTAGACATGTACATGAAGTAAAAGTAATGATGACATTCATAAAGAAACATTTAAGGCCGGGCCAGGCGTGGCTCAGCGGTTGAGTGTCGGCCTAGGATCCCTGAGATTGTGGTTCGATTCCTGGTTAGGGCACATGCCTGGGTTGTAGGCTCGATCGATCCCCAGTAGGGGGGGTGCAGGAGGCAGCCGATCAATGACCTTTCTCATCACTGATGTTTCTCTCTCTCTCTCCCTCTCCCTTCCTCTCTCTGAAATCAATAAAGATATATTAAAAAAAATAAAAAGTAAAAAAATAAAGATATATTTTTTAAAAAAAAGAAAGAAACATTTAAGGACTGTCAATTAAGAAGAGTGAGGCAGAAAAGGCTGGGGAAGGCATCACAGATGAAACAGCATTTAAGTGGCCCTTGAAGGGTAGATAAGAACTGAACAGGTTGAGATAAAATAGGGTTGCTAGTGCCCTAGGCAGTGTGGCTCAGTTGGCTGAGTGTCATCCTGTATACCGAAGGGTCACAGGCTCGATTCCCGATCAGGGCACACGCCCAGGTTGTGGGTTCGATCCCTGATAGCGGTGTGTGCAGGAGGCAACTGATCGATGTCTCTTTCCCTCTCTCTCTCTAAAAATAAAATGAAATAAAATAAAAACATATTTTTAAAAAATAGGGTTGCTGGGAGAGGCGATTAGAAATCAATCCAGGCAAAGTAAAGAACTTGTGAACAAGTATGGAGGGGTAAGATAGCACAGGAGACACACAGGGAACAGCAAGCCTAGATTATGTATCTGGAATATAGCATGTATGAAAGCAAAATGGAAAAAGCTAGAAAAGTAGACTAGGGCCAGACTGGAAAACCTTAAAAACCAAGCTAGGAAAATTGAACTCTATCTGGAAGGTAATGGAAACAGTTCCTGGAAGTTTGCTGAGCTGGAAAAAACACTTTCAGAGGATACTTTGGAGGAACTTTTTTACAGTTTCCTTATGCTGTAATGACAGGACAGACAACAATGTCTCTTTGACAGCATTTTCTCTCAATCAATATGAGAACAAGACTATAAAGGCAACAGACACATTTTCCAACTCACCTGAGGTAATGCAAGTCTGAGATCTCTTTCATACAAAGCCAACAGAATTCACAGCCACATACTGCACAGGTCATATGATTACAGCTTCCATCATTCATCTTAATAATGTAAGCACTACATCGTGGGCATGGCTTGATGTCATCTGCTAAGGGGGGGAAGGAGGAATAGGCAGAAAAGTAACTCCAGTTAAACCTTGTTAGACTTTATTAATCCTATGAGTATATATAAAAAATGGGGAGGCAATAAAGAACTCTTGACTAAGAATTCCAAATTATGCAACCCACTTCACTGGAAGGCTGGCTATGTCTAGACCTCAGGAAATTTCATAAAATGGATCCTGTCTTATAGCAAGCTGCCTATCCCAAAAACTGGCATCTTACACACCACGTGAGCCACACTCTGAGCAAGGAGACTTCCCTAGAGAAAGATGGTTTCAAGAAAAATGGAATTTCACCAGCCAAAAGGCTGGCAATATTAAAAGCACAGTCCAGCAGGAAAAATAGTCTGCAGACTGGAATTGGCTTTAAGTTTCGAAAAACTTTAGTTCAGGAAATTAATTTCTCAGACTCAGCAATAATCATTGTAACTTGCTCTTACTGTAACCCACAATTCCTTCCCAATATTCTTTCAAATTAAAAACCTAAAAACAGTTGGGTATGCTGCGTAGCATACACCTGGTAATCTTCACAGCAAGGCAGAAGCTATCCTATTAAAATGACAATTTGAGATTATGCTGTTCCAGGAAAAAGTGAATGATAAAATCTTTCCTACTAGCCTCTCCCGAATGACGTCAGTGAAATAAGGACATTTATAAAAGGCAATAAACTCACTGACATTTTAAAATGTTTTCTCTGACTTGTAAAAGGTGGAACTGAATGTGTGATATTCCTACGTTTAAGGTTAATCATTAATCCATACTAATACTTCCTGTCCTTCCATATGTACCCTATTTCCAAAAGTGTAATGCACTTAAAGCTAGTAGGAAAGCAGTACACATTGTAACACTAATTAAATGTTTTTCTGCTCACAATTAAAGTTTTGAAAAAGCCCCTAGCAAAAGGACCTAATTGCTCTCCAACCGGATACCTATTACTAAGAAGGCAGAAACTAGGGAATTCAATTTTATTGTATTCCGATTTTACCCGAGTTGGATAACCTACTATGGTAGAGAGGGAAGCTACACATCAATTATAATACTGAAAGTAAAGTACTGCCAAATATCTTCTGATATCTGATCCCAGGAAATACTTCGTTATATAGTTTAAGGTAATCTCTCCCAGCTTTGGGCTCACATTATGAAGTATAAAATAAAGACACAAATGAGACAAGGCCAATTTATACCTGGTCCCGATTCTTGCCCATAACTGAGACCTGAAGTGTGCTTTGTCCGTACTCGCAAAGTCTGCGCCCTCTGCTGACGGGCCATATCGCATGTCTGATTTGGGTGCCATATTTGTTTGCAGTGGTAGCAGAACTCAGTCTGGCAGCCTTCCCTCTCACAGGTCAGCTTTGGGCAGCTGGCACAGCCATAGGCAATAACAGCATAGCTGGGTAAGGAAATAGGAAGAGATATCAGTAAGGTAAGAATGATCTAACGAAGACAGACAGACATTCATCAGTTCAGTGGGGTAACACTGTTTGGCACTCCCCACCACCACATATGATTTAAGAACACACATAACACACATGCACAAATGTGTTTAACAAACTGTAAAACATTTTCTGTGTGAGAAAGTAAATTTCTTGAGATTCTAAAAACACAAATCATTTATTTCCTGAAAAAAATAAGGAGAAATATCATATTTAGCCTGAATTTCTAGCATGTATTCAGTCATAGTTTAAGCTGTTTTAGGAGCAGTTTGCCACAGTAAGTTTCATAAATAACAAGGTACAAAACAATTTCCTTCCGATGGTTTGCTGTATTTAGAGAGATTAGAATTTGTTTACATAAGGGACAGGACACTTGTAAAATGAAGAGCTATACCACAAACTATAGCAAGTATACTTTTTCATTTTTACATTCCACAGTGAAGCTGGTCTGACCACAGCCTCGGAGACAATAGTCATAGATGGATTCATGATCAACTTCTCCTACTGAAAGCTCATAATTATCTTTCCATACCTTTTTTTCTCCTTCTTTCCTCCCTCTCCTTTTCTCTCTTTCTCTCACCTTTCTCCCTCTCTCTTAAGCGGGAAAGGTACTGGATGATCTCAGAAAAATATTAAGTCAACTTCTGGTGATACAATTTAGACAGACTGCCAGTCAGGAAGCCTTGAATATTTCATGATCCATTCTTACCTTACATGGCGGGAGTAAATATTTATTAACAGGTTCCCCCAACCCCTCTTCTTGAAAAATAAGAACATTTGGTAGGACTGACAATGTCAATTTTGGGCGTGGAATTTGGTTCCAAGAAAGTAAAATAAACCCAAATACTCATGAGCTCAAAGCAATCTATTACCATGACACAGAATTACTCAGGGCACGAGATTTGGCATTCCTGTTTTTGGGTGCCTGGTCTGAGCTCCTTGCTCCTGACTCATGCTGTGCCAATTAAAATCTCCAAATGGTAGCTTCTATCCCCAAAATAGAGGTGTAGGTGCTTGCCACCTTCAAGTGTTACTAAACATGTTCTGAAACTACATTTGAGATCTTGCCATGACAGGAACGGCATAAAATCACAGCACTTTTTTTTTTGGTCTTACTTCCTGGCCTTTATATACACTATTCCGTCTGCCTAGAAATGACCTTACCTTACTTCTTATCCATGTAAGAGCCAGCTCAAATGTCATCATCTCTGTAAAATCTACTTAACCTCTCCAGGCAGCTGATTGTTTACTTCATGCCTATGCACAATTACTCCCCTTCCCGCCCCCCGCCCGCCCCACTGTGCAACTCCCTTCAGTGCTCACAGCCCACAGGTAAGGAGGCTGGGCAATAGTTTAAGGCTGCAATTTACTCTGGCATGGGTACACTATAAGAAGCCCACAGAGAAACACAATTACTTTATAATACTTATCACATTATATTGTAATCATCTGTTTATATGCATACTTCCCCGACAAGACTGCACTCAAGGAAAAGTATCATCCATTTTTTAAAATATGTTTTTATTGATTTTTTAGACAGGAAGGGAGTAGGATAGAGATAGGAACACTGATGACAGAGAAACATCAATGGGTGTCCTCCTGCACGCCCCCGACTGAGGATCAAGCCTGCAACCAGGTTATGTGCCCTGATCACGAGCTGAACCACTGACCTCTCGGTTCATGGATCGATGCTCAACCACTGAGCCACACCAGCCAGGTTCATCCATTTTTTAAAATCTCTAGGATCTAGCACACTAATTTAGGTTTAAAATACCTATGTTGAATGAATGATAGAAACCTTCTCCTGCTTAGGTTTTTTCCTTTTCCCCACGGCATTTTAGCTCTTCTCCTAGACTATTACTTTGCCCTAAAGCAATCTTTTAAACTTATCCATGTATGTATTGGCTTACAATACATGTCAGGTACTATAACTTAATCCTAAAATTTTGTATAAAACCACTTTAGGGGTAAAGTTCTAAGTTCTAAATAGGGCAATCTTCTTCCCCAGGTAGTTGGAAAAAGTCTTCATCTTTGAGAGACCAAATCTGCCTTGATCATCTTGTTTCTTTTCTTCCATGTCTCACACTAGACCCTCTCCCCTACCCTGCTCTCTTAGCTTAGCCAAGCATTCAAGTTTGCTTAATTAGAAGCTAAATAGAAGATACAGGAAATTACATGTTGCTAAGAATACAGATGCACACTTTTTCCCCTTAAGTGCATACACCTTTTACTAATTTTGTTCATTTCCTAAGTCTTCAGAAACATCATAATGTGTGACAGGCTAGACACAGTATTGCCTAACCTCAGCCTGGGAGGTGGGGGTAGAATCCCATTAGTATGAATTTGATTATGTTCAAAGAGACTCTGGTAGTTAAAGAAATGTTTTCTTATATTATGTCTATACTTCCAAGCTCCAGGCCAGGTAACTTCATTTACAAATCAACCCTGAGCACATGTTAAGGGAGGGAGACATGGGCCAAGTTGTCACAATGAACTGTACTCTTACTATCTTTCTTTTTCCTGCCCTAGTTCAAACTCATGTTACGTCTTCGTCAGACAACTGCAAGAGACTACTATCTGGTCTCTTTATTCCCCACTCCAATACAAATTCCAATTCTAAAAGGTTATCAATCATGTTACTCTTTTGCTTAAAATCCTTCAACAAAAAAGAAGAAAGTCCTTCAGGCCTAAAAAATCTTTGCATGGCATAAGATTGGCCCAGTCAATCTTGAACCCAGTCAACCTTTTCAGATTGATCTCTAGTCAGTTTCCAGATCATGCTCCCCATATTGTGCATTCAGAAGCTAACCAAACTAGACTGAAGACTTAGTCTTGTATTTTTATACCTCCATACCGTTGCTCATAACATTCTATTTAAGATGCTTTTTTTCTCTACCCACTTCTTTGTTTGTCTGATATGAATTCCTACTCGTATTTTTCAAGGCCCAGATCAAATATTATCTCCTCTGTGAAGTCTTTCTTGACACCATCATGCAAAACCTTTCATCTATCCTGTAAGAGGATTTGTATTTTCCTTAGTATTTGTTACATTGCAGTTACAATTATCTATCTATCTATCTATCTATCTATCTATCTATCTATCTATCTATCTATCATCTCCCTCCCTCCCTCTCTCTCTCTCTACCAAGTCAAACTCCCTGTCAAGAGGACCACATTTAAGTCCTTTTTGTAATATCCAGTACTCACCTAAGGTTCAAACACTACATAATTCTCCAAAGTGTCTGTTGAATGATCATCTGTCTTCTTCTCATCCACCCTCCTGTTATGTTTCTCCTCCAAAAACCGTGCTGTTTGTATTCTTTATCTTTCTTATCAAAATTCAACTACATCTATTCCTCTGGGAGCTAACTGAGAGATTCTGTTCACAGGTTGGAATATAGATATCCTACTCTAGAGAAGCTCTTTATCTATTCAGAGATCAAGATTCATTGTTAAATAAGGACACTAACAGAAGGCAGGCCAAAATAACTGCTAAAGTTTACAAAACTTTAGTCAGGGAAAGTTTCACTTACGCCTTAAAGACGCCATTGAAAAAACAAAAACATGTTTTCTGGTAATCTAAATTTGGAAAAATTATACCAGATTGAAGATTTACACTGCATTATTAGTATTAACAAGATTTACAGTGTATATTAGCATGTTTAAAGGGTCTAAGAAGCTCAGAATGTTCAGAAATAAATTTGCTTTATTTTGTTCAAACCAGTATTTCCCAGGCTTATCTGGTCACAAAACATTTCTTTTTCCAGTAATGCCTATAATATACCTTGGGAAATATTTATATATGTGAAAAATAGAAAATAAGATCAAAAGATGGTTGGATACTATAAAGGTGCTTAAATTATAAGGGTAGATAATATAAATAAGTTATTAAAGATATAAGGAGTCATCTTTTAGGTCAGATATGAACAATTTTAGGCAGGGGAACAATATAAACTGTTCCACTACAGAACGAGTACTTCGGCAAATATGAGAGAGCTGTATCGGACTGGGGGAGGATGCAGATGATGGGGAGAGAGGGAGGTAGAGAGAAGGGCTGTGAGATAGACGGTACGGAGTGAATTAAGAAAAGAGGTCCAGGAAGGCTTCAGGGAGGAAAACTCCTTCACTGGCTGAGAAATCTCTCTTGCTCAGGGAGCTTGCTCTTCCCTCATAAATATGCTAGAGACAAATAGAAGCTTCCTGTTCATGGGATGGTCCAGTCCAGTTATCTAGGAATGCCAATAGCTGATACTACCTGCTGTGGTCAGGTGGGGGGGGGGGGGCGGCACGCAGACAGGACTACTCTGCAGGGGAACTCTGCAATGAGAGGCTGGAGTGGTGGACCTGCACAAAGAATTTAGGTCAAGACAGCATTTTCTCCTACTCAGTTGGAGGGAGGATCTGCCCTGTTGCCGCCCTTGCTCACCCCTTAGTCTTCTAGAGATTCTGCAAGGGTTTAAAGGTTGACAACAGGGCACTTGAGAGGAAATCATTAAAAATTTACAGAATTTGTGGGTTTCTGAAAACACCTCATATTTAGGCAGAGACTCTAAGGGGTAACAGATCAACTGTACCATTTATTAGCTATGAGACACTGGGTTCCATACAAACTTCTCTACACTGGTTTCTCCCTTATAAAATGAATTTACCACCATCTACCTGTATGAAACTAAAATGAAATTATTTCTGAATAATTAGAAAGAACTAGAGTCTAAAGATTAGAAATAACTATAAAAATGTCACTGATTTGTATTTTGAATTAATTTTATCTCATTTAAAAGTATGTTTTAAAGATAATAATTGGTGGTATTGTACTTAATAATATTAAATAACGATGTGAATGTTTTCCCACTAAAATTGGTTCCCTTATTTACAACTAAAATAAAATTGTTTCAAGTATGGGAAAAGAAAAACTCGAAACTCTTTGCCCTGTTCTACAAATATTTTGTAAACAAATAATGAATCTTTTAATGTATAGTGTTCTCATTATCATGAGTAATCACAGTGAAACTAGTGATCAGAACTCTGTAGGATCACTTATATGCTCCCCTCACCCTGCCAAACACATACACACTGACACACAGAGAGCAAAGGGAGGACTTGATAAATTTGGCTGGTAAGAAATTGATCTGTGGACAGTAAAGATGGTCAGGTATGAAAAGAAGAGATAACTGGGGCTTAGGCTTCTGTTGTAGTGCTCATCCATGATTTTTACCAGACCCAGAAGAGTAGACTAGTTTGATTAAAACAAAACAAAACAAAACAAAAACAAGCTATTTTTCTCCTGGCATAAAAAAGAGGCAAAACCACTGGCCACATCCCCAGGGAACCCAAACACCTGTTTGGGGAGTAACAGAATTTTAAAGTTACTCCGTGTTTAATCTAACACCTTCTACTGAAAACATTGTGCAAACAATAATTAAGCCTCTCAAGTCAGGAAAGGATTAGGCTTATTTCAGATAAGAAAAATAAAGCTGGTAAGAGAGACTGTTGACAATAAGAATCAGTAAAGAAAATCGATTCTAGTATCCTTGGCTCTCTCAATGTTGTCCTTAGGCCACACTTGTTGAAATGACCCAAACAGTAGCATCCCCAATAATGCTGACAAGCCCATGCTTTTTAAAATAGAGGCTGAGAGGAAAGATTATTGAACCCAGTTGGAGTTAAGACCAGTGTTTACACTTAGTTACATGACCCTAAACAAGTCACTCAATTTATTTAAACTTCGGTTTCCTCACCTGTAAAACTAGATCAAATTTATCTTATCATGTTGCAAGGATCAAATTAAATTATGTATGCCTGGCACATGGATACTCAGATGCCAGCTTGCTTTCTTTCTCCAAATTTTACCTTCTTTAAACCCATAAACACATTTAAAAAAAATTATATATATAATTATTACAATTCCTTTAACCAATTAAAAAAATAAACTCTGGATTATAACTGATGCAATACTTGGCTAAAATAGAAAATACCTAATTTTTTAATAACTTCCAAATCAGTAATGGTTTGGAGTTGTAATCAAGATTGTGAATTAATTCCTGTCCATTTTTATTGATGTGAGCAAAGTCAAGAGTTTGGCTTCAGAGGAATAAAAACAAAAAGAGCTTTTCCAGAAAGATAATCAGCGGTGCTACATTTTTCAGTTTAAATTCAAAGAAACTTACATCTCAAAAAAGGAGTTAATACACTATTCCAAAAAGAACAGTGTTCACTTAAATTCCTTTGGTTCAGAAAATAGATCAGTGGTGTCTGTGAAATGTGAATACCATATAAATTAACCTCTTACGGCTAGGGGGATCACCAGATACAAGCAAAAACTTCCAAGAGTCTACATGGCTCCTTCTGATACTTATTAACTGAAAGCGAAAGTGATCTACCATAGATAAACACAGTACCTTTGACAACAACACTTCAAAGTAATTTAGAAACCCCATCTAAGTGAGGTTAAATAACACACCCATCTCTAAACAAGTCTGGCAGAATAGATAAACAGAAGAAGCTAACTCTTTTTACTCCCCTAGACAGTCTGTGTCGGCTTCTTTTGAAGGAGACAAACAGCAGCAGCATGGAAGTCTTAAGTCAGCCTTGATATATAGGCTACAATTAAAAGTCCTTAACTCCTTTGAAGCAAAGATCATGAAGCTTTTTACTAGCATTACATTTACTCACTGCAAGGAGTCCCTAGTATCTTTCTGTCCCCAAAACATGACACGAAAGAATAAAATGGTCTGCCCAAGGTCAAAGAACAGGTAATGGCACAGTCTGACTCCCAACCACCTAGAGGAGCCCCTCTTTGCTTCATGGGATGTACTGACAGTAACACAAACAGATTTTTTTAATGGGAGGAGGGGAGTCTCCACTGAATGCTCTGGATAGCTAAATCTGTTGGTATTATGTCTCTGCAGTTATGGCATATTTTCTCACTGACCTTAAAAACTCAATATGCATGGTGCATTAAAAAGACGGTCACCAAGAACTCAAGATCGGAGGGGCTCGGAGACACATTTTCTCCTACCATATCAACCTCTCCGCATGCTTCCTCTGAGTGCCCCATTGCTTTCTGGACAAAGAAAGGGTCCACTCCTCACCCTGCCCCACGCACCAGTGTAAGAACCACGGGGGGGCCTCCCAATAGCTTGGCACAGAAGATACACAATGCTCAGGGAGCCCCCAGAGCTCTCCTAGAGAGCTGTCCTTTCCCCCAGTGCCATTCTCGTCACCTCCATCCCAACTTTCAGCAGGGATGGTCAGGAAGAACACACCTTCTCCTGCAATGCTGTTAAGTCGGTATCTAGCCAAAGGGACACACCCCTCCGAAGCGTTGCCCCCTCAGAATATTCTCCTTCCGTCGTCTGCCATATATCCCTTCATTAAGAGACACCCCTTACCTCTGGACAGAGAGGGCCATTTACCCAACAAAAAACTGCCCTGCCTCCTGACTTGATGGATAGCTCCCTCCCTCACTGACTGTTCAGCCTCCACCTCAAGCTCTATGGCAGCCGCTTCTCTCTCCCGTGGGTCATGCCTCACCTCTCCCTCCACGCTTGGACGGACACACACGCGCGCACACACACACACACACGCACGCTATGTCCAGGGCCGCCTCCAGGGGCGGGCGACCCACGGGTCCGGTCCCCAGGCACCGGTCCGGGTCTCAGCGGCCGCAGCCCGCCACCCCCGGCGGCCACGCCCCCGCGCTCACCCGCAGTCCGGGGCCGGGCACCAGCGGCAGTCGGGGTCCGAGGCCAGGTAGCGGCGCAGCATGAACTCCTCGTACTTGTGCATGAGCGGCGGGTCGGCGAGCAGCAGGCGGATGTCGTGCGGGTTGAGTCGCTCGCTGCACTCGGGGCAGCTGATGGGCACCCGGCTCTCGCTGATCTCCAGGCGCAGGTAGTGGCGGAGGCAGTCCCGGCACGAGCGGTGCGGACAGCTGAGCAGGCGCGGGGCCCGCTCGGGCGGCAGCCGCACCAGGCACAGCGGGCACTCCACCTCCTCCGGGCCCGAGCCGCCGCCCTCCGCCGCCTCCTCATCGTCGAACCCGGGCCCCAGCACTGCCTCGGCCTCCTCCTCAGCTTCGGCGGCCGGAACGGCGGGCAGCGCCTCAGGCAGCTGGGCCTGGGCTGCGGCCGGGACCGGGGCCGGGGCCGGGGCCGGGGCCGGGGCCGGGGTGGGCGGCGGCGGCGGCGCGGCCGGGGGCGGCGGCTCGGCCTGCGGCTTGGCACGGGCACGGCGACCGCGGGCCGAGGCGGAGAAGACGCTGTGGAAGGTGAGGCGCCGGCGCCGGCCGCCGCTGCGGCACTTGGGGTCCGGCGCAGCCGCGTGTAGAGATGTAGAGCGTGGCGACTCGGAGTCCTTCTCGGAGCCCATGGCCCCCAGAGGCCGAGGGGCGAGCGGCGCCCAGCGCCGCCACAGCTCCCGCCTCAGCACCCCCTCAGCCGCCGCCCTCCCCGAGATAGAAACTGTGTAGCGTCAACGAAGTGGTTATAAAGCCTCCGCCCCTCGTGCCGCTGCCCACTGCGCAGGCGCTTTGCTGAGACACCTCACAACCCGCACCGCTGGGGGGGGAGGGGGCGCTGGGCGGGGCCTGGCGAGCGGGGCGGGGCCGGGATGCTGGGCGGAGCTTCGCCGCTTCCGCGTCAGGCGGTCCAGGGCAGCCATCTTAAGGAGATCGCCAAGCCGATGGCTCTGCTTGACCTCCTCCGAGTCCAGCGCCCCTACCCCATCATCTCCAAGATGGAGTTCCCGGTTTGCCTTGCCTCGTGGGTCGTCTGAATGCTACTTCCAGCAACTGATGCTTCAGTTACTTCATGTGTAAAAACAGACAAGGGTAGATCAAACAGTGATTCCCAAATGGCCCGCCTTCCAACATTTCTTTTGTTGTTGCTTATTAAGCAAACACCATTACTTAATAAAGAATATAGTCATTCGCTGAGCACCTACAAAGCAGAGGCATTGCTGGGTAAGACAGACAGGTCCCCCTATCTGCAAGGGACTTACAGAGTAAAGTACAAATGCCTTCGTCTAGCATTCAATGCCCTCTGTCAGCTAATAAACTTCATTCCCGGGTCCACCTCCCATTCTATCCTTCCGGTAGCTTGGTTACTTACAATTTATGGAAGGAGGCCCAGCATTTATTTTATTTTATTTATTTAGGCCTAGAAGTGCATTTCTTGTGCTGGTTCCCCACTCCTATGACTGGAGGAGGATCTGGACTCCGGCTTCCAAGTGGGAGCAAGCAAGCAACTTCAACAGAGAATGTATCAGGATTAGGTTCCGCTGCAAATAAACGAAAAAATGGCTTATGATAGAAATGGATCTCTCTCTTCAGAAAAATAAGCCCAAAGGTAGGCAGCTCAGGGCTGCTCCACCATCCTCAGCACTTGGTTTCCAATCTCGTTACCTCATATAGTTCCCATTCCAGCCAGTGAGGAGGAAAAAGGAAAGAAAGGTCTAACTTTTTTCTTTTAGGAAGGATGCCTTGTAAGCCCTATGTTTTTGCTTACATCTCATTGGCCAAAACATGGTCACAGGGCCATACTAGGAAATGTAGTCTTTTAACTGGGCAAAAAGTGCCCCTAAAAATAGGGCTTTTGCTATTAATGAATAATGGTAGGATGAATATTGGAAGGTAACCAGCTGTCTTTTTCATGGATGGTATTTAAAACCATGAGAAAGGTCCCTAGGAATAAGCCCTGGAAAAACTTTAAACTTTTAGGGTGAAACAGTAGAAGAGCAAGCAAAGAAACTAGGAAGCCGGGGCTGTAAAATAGGAGGAAAACCAAGCAGGTATGATGTCATAGACACCAAGATAACATGTTTCCAGGGGGAGAGTGGTCAATTGTGACACATGCTGCTGAGAAATCAAGAAAGATTAAAAACAAAGAACGGATCACTGGATTTGGCAATACCAGAGAGACTTATAAGGAGGAGGAATGTTTCTCCTCAAGGGGAAAGGAGATCTGATTAGCTTTCATATATTGATCATAATAGGCTAGGCTCTGTTGTGGTAACAAGCAACCCAAATATCTCAATGGCTTAATACAACAATGGTATATGTTCCCCACTCATGCAAAATCTGCTACGGATCAAGGCACTTTACAGGGTTGCTGTCCTCCACTCCACTGGGTAACTCAGATATCCAGACCACTTCCATCCTGGACTCCACCACCTTAATACGAGGCTTTCAGGATTGCCTCCATAGTGGGAAGGGAGCTGGAGAGTTGTGCACCAGCAATTAAATACTTCAGCGTGGAAATGACATGTTATTTCTACTCACAGACTATTGGCCAGAGCTTGTCGTACAGGCCCAAGTTCCCTATAGCCATTTTTTACTCTGTTCTCAGTGCCCGATGTCCTGATCAATTGAAGAGCTCCCTTTGAGGAGGTGTGTGCCTGTGGCGGGGATGAGGGGTGGAGGAGAGGGCTGCCTTGTTATTTGAGTCAGATTGAGCCAAAGGAGATGGGGACTCCTGATTCTAGGCAGACCCAGATGGCTTTTAGATGCTTTTCCCTGAGGAGCTGACAGAAACAGCTGTCAGAATCCTAGCGTGCTGAAAAGCTCCACACACTGAATGTTAGTTTTGGCTCTGGCTCCCAAACAAACTGCTCAGCTCAAAGCTGCCACCACCAGTGTTTTGGCAGATAAATGACCTCTCATAAATGTTACTGGACTTTGCAGTGGCCCCATTTCTACAGGGGTTTCTTCTCTCCCAAATCCATCACCCTTGAACCGAGGGACTAAAGTGGTTCCTCCTAGTTTTTCTTCTGTGTCTCCACTTGATAGAAACCAAGTAGTGACTCTGGGAGATCGCATGAGAGAGGGGAAGGATTCTTATTTATCTATTCACTCATTTGGTAAATATTTATTATATTTTGTGCTAGATCCTTTGCCAGGCACTGGGGTCATGGAGATGAAAAAATATAGCTTAAGGTGGGTTACAGACAAGAAAGCAGGTCATTGGGATACAAGGTGATAAGGACATGGACAAAAAGCTGTGATGGGCCAGAGGAGGGCATGGCAAGCCTTGCTCAGGGTGGTCAAGGCTGGCTTTCCTGAGAAAGAGCCCTTTGAGTTGGGTCTCAAAGGATGAGTAGGAGTTGGCAAGTTGTAAGACATTCTAAACTGTGGGAGTCTGGAGGAAAGGCATAGGGGTCCAAACATAGGATCAGTCTGAAGAAATGTGAACAGCAGGGTATGACAGAAGGAGAGAAGGGTGCACAAGGAAAGAGAGACTGGAGTGGTTCTCTATTATGACTCCATTGGATTCAAGGAAAGGAAGCCCAGACATGGACTAATGAAGGGGACCAAAGCTTTGTCACCCCAAAATATGCCTTTTGGGATATTGATTTTGAGCTGGTTATCAAGAAACAAAAGACAGAAAGAATCTTGGACCTTCCCCCTTAGCCGCTTAAAGGAATTCAGATAGAAAAACCTGCTCAAAAGAAGGAAGCATCACCTTAGCATCATAGTATAAACTGAATGTGGCAGACAAGGAGAAATCTAGCAAGGCCTGTTTCTGTATCCCATTGTTTCTGGGTGGGCTGCCAAGAATTATCACGTTTGCTCTTTCCATCTACCTGTAAACTGCCCGCTTTATCACTGAAATCCCAGACCACGGTCTCCCTTTCCTTTGTCCAGAATATAAACTTATATTCATAGCATATAAACTTAACTGCCCAATGACTCCTTGGGTCTCATATGCTTTTTTTCTTTTCTTTTTAAAACATATATTTTTTTAAATTTTAAATTAAAAAAAATATATATATATATTGATTTTCAGAGAGAGGAAAGGAGGGGGAGAGAGAGAGAGAAACATCAATGATGAGAGAGTCATCAATCAGCTACCTCCACTGGGCATGTGCCCTGACTGGGAATGAAACTGTGACCTCCTGGTTCATAGGTCAACGCTCAACCACTGAGCCACGCTGGCCGGGCTATCAATTGATTTTGAGAGAGAAAGAGAGAGGAAGGAAGAGAGAAACATCAGTTTGTTCCACTTATTTATGCATTCATTGGTTGATTCTTTTTTTTTATTGATTTTTTTTTTTTTGAGAGAGAGAAAGGAGAGGGAGAGAAACATCGATGTGAGAATGAAACATCAATTGGCTGCCTCCTGCACACCCCCTAACAGGAATCAAGCCCCCAACCCGTGCATGTGCCCTGTCTGGGAATCCAACTGGCAAAACCTTTTGGTTCACAGTACAATGCCCAACCAACTGAGCCACACTGGCCAGGGCCATTGGTTGATTCTTGTATGTGCCCTGACCAGGGATCAAATGCACATCCTTGGTGTATTTGGACAACGCTCTAACCAGCTGAGCTACCTGGCCAGGGCTTGGGTCTCATATCCTTATGGCACCACATATATATCTGTAATAAATTTTGGACTTTTTTTCTGTTAATCTGTCTCATATTAATTTCATTATTAGCCCAGCTACAAGAACTTAGAAGGTAGGAGGAAAGTAATTGTTTTTAACCGCCCCACACTAGCCTAAGACAAAAGAGTAATTTCTGCTCTTGTAACCCTTGAGACAAGTACTATGGTAACTGGGCCCTTGGTCATGGGGATGAGATGCCATGATTGATAGTTCCTGCTTGGACCATATGGTTGGAGCAGGGGCAGGGCAATTCTTGTGTTTTCACAGGAAGGGAGGGGCCAAACATGAATAGGTGAAATATGAAATGTTCACCAGGGATAGTTGAGACCAGGTCACCAGGAACTTTGAACACCAGGCTGAGGACCTCAGCCTTTATTGCTAGATAGTGGGACATTATGGGAACATTTTGCTCAAGGAGAGCCATAAGTATAATGAAGTTGGCCTGCAAAACCTGTCTTTCTTTACTTGAGGCTCTACTTTTGAGTTTGCCTTTTAAGGTTACTCTGAAAGTTAATTTTAATCAGGTTTTTACCTGAATAGTGACTGGGCCCCAGCTCCCACCACTGGCCTTAGGAGTGACCTCTGTCTGTTGTGACCCCTACTTTTTCCCTCTGGATCAGGAGTGGTGAATGCCACCAAACCTAGTCAGTCTGATCTAAGATACCTCCTGTCACCTGGGTCTCCAGGCACTTCCTTCCTTGCCACCTGCCTCAGTGAATGACCTCCCTATCCACCTGGAATTCCTCCTGCCTCTGATCCACAAATCCAAGTCCTTTTTCTCTCCAAAGTGCTTATAGACCCTCTCCCTGGTTCAGGCCTCTTTATCTCTTTTGTTTGGACCTGGCCCCAGCTCTTCAATTGATCTGTTTTATGAAGGCATCAGCTCATGTCAACCCCTACTCAAAAAATTTCTATAGTTCTCCCTGCCAGCCTCATCTCCTTCCATGAATATTGGAATTGAGCCATTTGAACCTCCTGGTGTTATCTAAACATGCTCACAATGATCAAATCAGACTCTTTGCAAATGCTGGTTTCTTTGTCTGTTATGTCCTTCCTATCCTGCTCTATTTGGTATAACCCTATGCATACTTCCAGGCTCATTTCCATGGTTACTGGCCCCTTTTTAAGTAAGACCTATCTCTCTCCCTGTTTTGTGTTCCCACGGCACGTGTAGATAACTCTAGTGTTACACCTATTATAAGGATGACCACATAATTTACTGTCCAAACCCAGGACACTCTTGAGAATGAAAGGGAATGCTATTATTGTTTTGGTTCAAAAGGTATCAATTGATCTGTTTCAGGCAAACTAGAAGGTATAGTCACCCACCTACATCCAACATTGTCATAAAACCCGGCACTTGGTACTTTCATTTATCTCATTCATATCTTTGAGCCCTTTGAGATAGTATTGTTATTCCCATTTTTAAGATAAGACGGAGCTCAGTCTGCATGGCTCAGTGGTTGAGCATCGACCTATGTGATCCAGAAGATCTCAGTTCGATTCCCGGGCAGGGCACATGCTGGGGTTGTGGCTTGATCTGGGGGGGGGGGGGCAGGAGGCAGCCAAGCAATGACTCTCTCATCATTGATGTTTCTATCTCTCTCCCTCTCCCTTCCTCTCTCTCTCAAATCAAAACAAAACAAAACAAGCAAAAAAAAAAAAAAATGATAAGAAGATGGAGCCTCAAAAGAGAGAGGAGACTTGTGGTGACACAGGCAGGAGGCAGCAAAGCTAGCCTGGGAAGCCAGATCATCACGTTCCAAACCCTGGACTCCTTTGACTCTAGAAGTTAGTACGTACCTGATGCGTCCAATACCACAGAGTCTTATTGTCTAGGTTAGTCACTTGTGGTCCCTGCCAGATGAATGGGGAAAGTAGAAATGTACTTACCTTGTACACTGACCCCTCCCAGTGCCTGATGGAGAGAAGGCTCAGGGCATGTTGGTTGGATAGATGATTTCTTGAGGACAGAACTGTGTTTCTTCTTAAAATCTGCGCCTCCTTCTGCACCTAATACCTAGCACAGGACTCACTGTGCATCTATTCATTATTCATTAATGTTTATTAAGCACCCACTATGTGCCTGGTAGTGTGTTGGTGACACAGCAATGAACAAAATAGACAAGGGCTCTGTTCTCATGGAACTTATAGTGTGGGGGGGATATGGAGACCACACAAAAAACAATCACAAATAAACACAGTTACAAATCAGGATAAATGCCAAGGGGAAAAACTGGGTACTGCGGTTTAAGAAATATTTTGAAGGTAAATTTGGTACATTTTGGTCATAGATTTGATGGCGGGCAGTGAGATGGCGATAACTCAGGTTTCTGCTTAAAACAGAGACGGGACACAAAGAAGGAGCCGTTTGGGGATTAATAAGGTCGGTTTGGAATGTGTGCGGCTTGAGGTATCATACTGTGGGATTTCTGCTTTCATCTTTCCCACCTCCAGCCAGGTTAATTGATTTGTTCAAAACTGCAAAATTGTGGCATGTGACAGAAACCTGCTTCAGGCAGAGCAAACAAAGGCGGCCTCCCGGTAGCGCGGTAGGAAAAGGGACAGGTGGGGGAGGCAGAGGCGAAGCCGGGAAGGGACGCGTCCGTTCAGGGCCACAGGCAGACCTCCCAAGCTGCAGCGAGGACCGCGGCGGGCAGCCGGAGCAAGACCCTCGCCCTGCCCAGCCCTGCACGGCGCCCGCGCTCTCGGCCGCACGGGGAGGGGGCCGCCCCCGCCGCCCGGGCTGCGGGACTCGCCTATCGGGCTGCGCCTCCGGAGGCACCACGTGACCAGCCTCCCCTCCTCCTCCAGCGCCGGCCTTCGGGGGAACACTGGCAACACCGGCATCCCCGCCATCCCGCCCCCGCCTCCTGCAGACCGCAGCCGCTCGTGTGGGCGCTTTGCGAGTGGCGGGGATTCCGCCGCAGTCCCCCACGGTGCGGGAGGGGCGATGGGAGGAGAGAAGGGGAGGCGAGCGAGTTGCAGCTGCAGAGCCCGCAATGTTCTGCGGCAAAGTCAAGCGTATCCACGGCCAGGCAAGGCGGCCTCCGAATCCCTTGCGGTCCTCCCAGCCATTCCCTCGGTCCATGGCGGCTGCGGCGTCCCTGGCCCTCCTGGTCCACTGCCCTGGCCTCTCGGGGTTTCCTGCGGGGACAGCGGGGAAGGGAGGGTTCTAATGTATCCGTCCGTGAGCTTCCCAGCTACTTTTCTCATATGCGCAGCTCATGCTGTGTTGCTGTGTTCTAAACCCCACACTGGCTCCCATTAGAGAACATCAGTGTGTTTCATAACCAGCCCCAGGTTAACCTTTTCCAGCCCACTATTCCCTTGCACCAGAGACCCCGTCCCTCTGGACCCCTTATCCTTTCAAGAAAAGGCATCACTTGCATACACTTAAGTGACTACTCTTACTCTACGTGCTACCTAGGATGCCCTTTGTGACCATAGCAAATTCAAAGACCCAACTTTATAAAACTAATGCAATGGAGGGTGGAAACTGGCAGTGAAATGCCTCTTAGCAACGGTCACAAAGCTGAAAGCCTACAGGGCTCAAGCAGGAGACATAAATAAGGCCAGTGGGCAGGAGCATAAATGACAGGGACCCTACTCCCATTCAGGCCAACATGCTCCTTGGGGGAATGTGGGTCCTATGATGCTAGATATTTGAGTTTACAAGAAAGGCACAAATCCAGATTTTTATGTGTAATCTCTCAGAGATCCTCAGTGCATGACCTCCTTCCTCTCCTAGGGAAGACTATGACTTTCGTTGAGAAAATAACTGAAAAACTGTTTAAGGTGAGGACGTGTCTTGAAGCTCTGAGAGGCAGTTGTTTTGGAGGCAACAAAAAAGAGGACTTGGATTTGGATATTTTAAACTACTAAGGACTGGAGAATCTACCAGAAACTGGAGGACTGGGTTCGGGAAAGGGGCAGGAACAAGGGTGGAGGGTGAGGGGTGGGGGTGGAGAGGTGGGGGGAGGCTTCAGGAAGCCAGCCAGTGTGGCATGCCCACCAGCGTCAACTACCACAAATTGTAGCAAACATTTCCTCCCATCTTTGGGGGGGCTTCCTGAAGGCCTGTGAGGGGACCTGTAGTGCTTGGCCTTTCTGGGGGGAAGGGGGAGGGTGAGATAGAAGAGAAGCCAACACCAAAAATGAGATAATGCCTGGAGCAGAAATTGGAGAGCTCCTTAGGAATCGATTGTGGAGACAATAGCCAAAGACAGGCCTGGGGACTGGAGCTGGCCCGGGGCGGAGGGACTGGGGACAGTGTAGCGAAAAACAGAAGAGCCAGCTGAGGATGTATTGGGAACCAGGGTATTTTTAGTTCACTCTGATGTTTTTTGTAGCTATGATGTTATCTCCTTCTGTCTCCCATCCCTGGAAATCTTCAAAAAAGTCTCCTATACATACCGAGGCTGCCCTGACCGGAGTGTTTGTGAAAATGGCTAAAGGGGCCACATTTTCATTTGTGTTGGTGTAGTGCTGACCAAAGACAGTACAGGCTGAAGCAGGAGCTGGACCAGGAGAAATAAAACCTCTCAGGAATATGCAATAATCCTGGAGAGGATTTTGGAATGGATGCTTGGGCTCATCCCCTGGTCTCAAGAGGTCAGGGGCCCCTGATGGACATCTAGGTTACAGTAATAATTGACTAAGTACTTACTTGTGCCAGACACTGTGCTACATGTATATATTATCTCTGTTATCCTGCAGTGATTGTATGAGAGAGGTACTTTTATAACCCCCATTTTACAGATGAAGAAATTAATGCCTAGAGAGGTGAAGTGACTTGCTCAAAGCCACAGAGATAGAACACAGTGGACTGGACCTGCTGTCCAGCTCATTGCCCACAGCAAAAGAAATTGTGATCTTGCCCGGCCGGCCAGTGGTTGAGCATCAACCTATGATCCTGGAGATCAAGATTCAATTCCCAGTCAGGGCACATGCTCGATCCCCGGTAGGAGGCCTGCAGGAGGCAGCCAATCAAAGACTCTCTCATCATTGATGTTTCTATCTCTCTCTCCCTCTCTGTCCCTCTCTCTGAAATCAATAAAAATATATATATTTTTTAAATTAAAAAAAAAGAAAGAAATTATGATCTTGTCTGGGGTTTTCACAGACAGCACTTACCATGCAGAGTTATAGGTATTGTTTTGACGTGTGTATCTGTCCTCCCCACTTATCTATAAGGGGACAGGAGCCATGCTGCTGGCAAGGAGAAAATTCTGAGCCATCCTAAATTAAGTTACAGAGGGCCAGAGGGTGGAAAGAAGAGACTAAAAGGGGTTAATCAGTTAACAACTGCAGTGTAAAACCAACAAAAAACTGCTCTCACTCCTTAGTGTATGTTGGAATTAATTTAACTTCCATGGGCTATTTCCCAGATTATCTAAAAAGAGAACAGCCAGGCGCCCTTGAACTCCAGGAGGCTCCAATTCTTGTTTACCAGAGAGCTTTACAGACTTGGCTGTGGACTCTGCTGTGTCTATCCCAGAACGAGCCCCACTTTACCTTCAACCATCTCCTTCGTCTGCAGCTAATGCACGTTCAGAATGGCTTACATCCTTCCCCCCTCACCTCGTATGTAAAAGCGCTTGCAGCACTCCAGGCCCATGGACATGTTTTCTTTCCTACTTAGCCATGCTTCTGGGATTTTGAACTTCATGCTCCAAGGCCGGTCTTCTTTCTTGCTAGCAATGGCCTAATGAACCCTTTCCTTTCAAAAGACTTTCAACTATGGAGGTTAAGATTTTTGTTTAACACCACTAATTTTAAGTGCCTGGCACACAGTGGGTGCTGAGTTACACGTTAAATCAATTCCTTTAAGGAAGGCCAAAAGCAGTGCCCTCAAGTCTCAGATCTTTGTGTCTTTGGGCAAATCATTCACCCTCTTCGGATGAAATGGTGATTGTTAGATAGGCCAGGTACAGAAACTAGGATATAGAGAGTTACCAGGGCAGGAAGTCCAGGATACCTAGCAAGGGGAAAAACTGGGAAAACGAGAACCTTGTCCTCAGGGTAACCTATCCTCCCCTAGCATATAACTAGTCCTGCGGTTCAGACCCCTTGAGCATTTCTCCCTAATGATAACATCCAGGCCCAGATAAGCATGAAACCAGACAAGTGGCGCCATGGCTGCCTCAGGACCAGATGCATTGACTAATGACCCCCTGCCCTGGCACCACAACCCTGAAAGAGCATACCTGGAAAGCTGATGAATATTCTATTGAGACCCTCCCCTGAGACTTCCCCTAAGATTCCCACCTATACTAAAAGGACAAAGGACTCAGCACCTGTTCCCCAACAGGGGAGCTGCTAGAGCCATCTCCATCCCTCCGAGGGGAACCCATGAGACTTGCAACCAGGGGAGCAATGGGCAACAGCAGCTCATCCCGCGCTTATCCCCTGATCCTGTCTTCAAGGCCACGTTCTCTCTCTGACTTCTCAGGGAGCCAGAGCAGTCTGGCCTGGGCTCTCCTGTTGCCTCTTCTACGCTCTTTCTTGTTTCACTGTCCCAAGTATATCTTTGCTGCCATCATGGACCCAGTACCCTTTGGTTCAGTGCTGTGTAGCTCTTCTCCCCTCTTTGGGTTTCTCCACCCCCTTTTAATAAATTTAATTTTTCTTTATTCACCCATCTAAGATGGCTATTTAGCCTGCCTGGTGCATCACCATCACCTACCATTAACCTTTCAGTGATTATAATCTAGACCTAACAGGATTATTTTGAGATTTCAGTGAGATCAGGCCATGGAATTTCTATAAATTGCCATACAAGCAGGAGCTGTTGTTGCTGCCATAAAGATGATGATGATGGGGACTGAAGAAGGAACAGAGAAGAAAGCCAGGATATGGAAATTCCAGAACTATACCAATTTAGACAGAAAATTCTCAGGAGGTGCAGCCAGTTTGCAAAGTTTCCAAGGCTACTGTCTTCATTCATTTGTGATTGCTGGAACACCTACTATGTGCCATTTCATTAAAAACTCTGTAGAACAGACACTCAAATTATCTTCACTTCGCAAGTGAGAAAAATTAGGTTAGAGAAATGACATGACTTCCCCAAGGGGAACACAGCTAGAAAGTGTGAGAGGCAGGATTTGAACTTAGATCTGTGTGGTTCTAAAATCCTGTGAAGGAGACAAAAGTTTTGTCACCTCAAAATATCCCCTTTGGGATGTTGATTTTAAGCTGGTTATTAAGAAACAAAAGACTCCGGAAGAACCTTGGAACTTTCCCCTTACTTGTTTAAAGGAATTCAGGAAGAACAACCTGCTTAAAGAAAGGGAGCATCACTTTAACATCATAAGATAAACTGGACGTGGCAGACAAGGAGAAATCTAGCAAAACCTGTTTCCTTCTGTGTCCCATTGTTTCTGGGTGGCCCAGCAAGAATTTGTTCTTCACTTGTTTGCTCTTTCCATCTACCTGTAAATTGCCTGCTTTCCCTTTGAAATCCCAGACTCCTGCCTCCCTCTGCTTAATCCAGATTGGCAAATAAACCTCAATTGCCAGTGCCTCTTGGGGTCTCATTCTCACGGCACCTCCACATGTATATCCGCAATAAATTTTGGACATTTTCTCCCGCTAATCTGTCTCAACCCAGCTAGAAGAATTTCCACCCCCACACTTGTTCTTTCTGTTTCCTGTTCAGTAGTTTTTTCAGTCTTCCCTTCATTCACCAGAACATTTATCAAGCATCGAGTAAGTGCTAGCCCTTCTGCAGGGGCAGGGGATACAAGACCCAGACTATCTGAAAGATTGTTTCAGGTTATGTTGGGGAGGCAGACAACTCAATGGATATTTACAATTCAGCACCATAAGCTCTATGCTGGGGCAAGTGTGGGTGATAGAAGAGTGGGTCATTGCTGTAGACTTCCCTTTCTCCTTGGTCTATACTCCTGAGGCACATCTCAAACTTGCCAAGTGGTTCCCTTCAAGCCCCCTGCCCTAAAATGAGGAAGAGACACCCCCTCACCCCTTCTCTCTGGGGTGTTGTAGTGGGAGCCAAACAATAAAGAGGAATTCTCTCCAATAACCAGGAATCCCTCCCAACCAGCCTCTCCTCTCTCTGTCTCTGTATCTGATACACGCACACACACATACACACACACACAATCCATGATAACCAGAGGTGGATGCTGGGTTAATGCTGGTCCAACCAGTTTCTCCATCCTTCAGCAGGCCCTGCTTGGGTGGTCCTTGGCATTCGTTGCCTCCAAAACCAAAGGAAACTTGCATTTAACATCCTGTTACACATGTATTAAAGAGAAATCAGGAGGGAAAGTCACCCAACTGTTAATAGTGATTATGTCTGGGTGGTGAAGTTATGTGTGATCTCTATTTTTATCTTTTTACTTTTGTGCTTAAATTTTTTTTCTATCATGAACACATTACTTTTACAATGAGTAAAAAATATAAATAAAATTATCTCTATTATAACAATTTTTTTGTGGCTTCACAGATGTGGGAGAAGGTCTATTAGAGGCAGTCACAGAAGGGGCTTTGTCCTGAGCACAGCAAGGTCTGCACAAGATAGCACATGGGAGAGGTGAGGAAGTGAGAGGTCATTGAGGATTAAAAACAAGAGCCCATTCCTGAGAGCTTGCTCTGAGCCTAGATCCTTCCTAGCGCTTGATGTGCGTATTTCAGTTAACAAAGAAACCAGTTTAGGAGATAAGCTATTATTTCACAGCTGAGGAAACCAAAAATCCATTTTATAGGAGAACAAGCCAAGGCTCAGAGAGGTTCCATGATTTGCCCAGAGACACACAGCTAGAAAAAGACAGGGGCAGGATTTAAATCCAGATCTGTGTATGTTTAACTTCTGGACTTAGAGGCATTTTGAAGCCTTCCCAGTTAAACATGCTTACATATTCCAAGCTCTCCGTACACAGGCACTCATCAATACTAGTACTATACAGAGAAGCAGGTGAGATGAGGGTCAGTGTTCCATTTTCCAAATGAGAAAATTAAGGCCAGAGAGGGGACTTGCTCTGTGTAGTCAGCTGAGAAGTGGCAGAGTTACCTGCGAGACAGTGAGACCTCAGTTCTTGTCTTCTTAAAGGAAAGAGTTCAATCAAGAGACAAAATGCAGCAAAACAAGCAAGAGTATTGGCAGGAGGGAAATGCACTCAGATGATGGGACTGAGCGGGCGCCTCAGAATGAAAGTGCCCCGACCCTTACAGAGCTCAGTATTTATGGGCCTTGTCTTCCTGTCCTTCTCTGCTCCTGTCCCTTCAGCTCCCCGCTCTTGCTTAACCACCTGTGCATGTGCGAGGCTACTGGAACTGGTGGCCTATGTGGCTGAACAATGTCTTGAGATTGAATCAGAGATCTAATGACCATAAGTCTGGATATGGGGAAGCCTGTTTTGGCTTAAAATTTTTACCTTAGGCCCTATTGACATGCAGAAGTGCATGAGACTAATCTACCCCTTTCTCTCCCTTTGCCTGCCCCAATTCATGTTTAACTAGCTACCTATCCTAACGTTCCCCCCTCAAGAGAGTGGGACCCAAAAGCTTTTGGGAAGTTGAAGGGCAACAGCCTGGCTTCTGTAACTTCTGCTATCAGTGGGCATAGAACAATGGGTCTTAGTCTCTTGCTGACTGGCTGGGACAGGTTTAGGTAGGATGAAACTGAATTTCCCTGCATGATCTAGGGGACTGCTAGAGTCATCTGTCAAGGGAATGGGTTGTGTGGATGAAAAGGGGCCACATGCTAACCTGACTAGCTCAGGGAAGGCCTGCCTGGTACCCTTGCAAACTCAGAGACCTAAAGTAACCTCAAAGGATGGTCTGAAATGAAAACTTTTTAACTAAAAAGCAGTTTATGGTGGGTAGTCATGTCCTAGGCTGGTATCTTCCCTGATAAAGGTCAATCTTTACCTTAACAGAGCCTGTCTATTTTCTTTTTGCATCTATGATAACATATCATTGGAATGTCAAAGTAATTTTCCTTCATCCGGACCCCTCAAAGCACAGGCACTGCTCTGCAGAGACCACAGATCCCCTCATTGTTATTGAGCTAACTGTTGACTGTTAGCTATCCTGCACTCACCTAAGAAAAGAAGTGTGTGTGTCCATCATTTTACTTTTTATCCCAGAGGTTTCCCTGCTGTGGTTTCCCTGCTTTGCTCTCTCCCGCCTCCCTAATCTATCACCAATGGATTTCATGTAACCCACTTATGTCTCCTCTTTTGATTGTAATGTATAAAACAAAGTGCACAACTGCCATTCTCCGGAGCGTTATCTCAATCCATTGAGGTTTTGCTTCTTGGAATGTGTTGGCAGTTTGGCTCAAATAAACTCACAACAATTCTTCACAGTTTGAATGTTTCTTATGTTAACAGCGGAATTCCTGCAGGGCCATCGCCTGAAGTTGAGTTGACTGAATCCTGGAGGAGACAAAGAGAAGAAGTTAAGTACACATGGACCGCTGTTAGGAGACCTAGTAGAGGAAGGAACCCTAGTCTGGGAAGCATATTTTGTATAAAGTCCCAAATGGTGTTCTTAACACCCCGTTGGCTGAAGGTCTGTAACCAGTTAGTCTGTTCCATTATTTCCTTAGTGCTCTCTTCAGTTTGGCCAGTGGTATTTACAGAAAGCAGCAAGAGGTGTCTGCTATAGCACAAACTCCTCCTTGTGATGCCAGTAAGTAGTCTAGCGCTGTGTGGTTATCTCATGTCATTTTGGGTAGCGAGTCTAAAGATTTTGAAAGTAGCTGGAAATCCTTCCCTGTTTCATGTGCAATGACAGTCATGGATGCAGTTATTTTCTTTGCTGTTATGGTATTATAAATTATTCCACCTGTGAGTCCTATGACTTAACTAAGGTTGGATAGCCAATGAGTGGCTGAGCCAGGGTTCAGGCCAAGGTGTGGCTCCAAAATGCTCTCTTAAGGTGCCTCTCAGTGATAACTGAAAGGCCCTGGCAGGATTTTTCTCCTTCGGCGCTTGCTGCTATGTATGATGACAGCCCACAGCTCAGCTCTGCCTGGAGAAGGAATCATGTGAGTCTGTCCCTGACCAGAAAGATTGATGAGTCTGGGCTGCCTGGGAGGAACTCTGAGACCCAGAGGGGAACTGACTGTGCCTTGTCTTGGTCAGTGCTTCAACAGGAGAAGTCCTCCTCCCTACTGCCCCTTAAGCCAGGGACATTTTCTCTCTGAGGTCTGAGGCCAGCGTCGCTGGGTGGCCTGATTCTCATGGAAATGTGGAAATAGAAAACACCTGGGGCTGCTGAGGTTGCCAGGCAACAACTAGCTGCTCACTCATTTGACAAAGTGTAGAAGGCTGCCTGATCTCTTCCCCAGAGATTCTTGGATCTGAGACCTGGAGACCTTGATTCTGGTACTGATTTGTTGAGTGATCTTGGGCAAGTCCCTACCCCTTTCAGGGACTCATTTCCCATCCCTTGTATAAAAGGCAGTCAGACTGTCTAAACTGTAAAATGAATATATACCAACCAGATGGTCAGAATCAGAGTGATGGTGGGACAGGGCCAGAAGCTCAGGGGCCAGTCATGGGTGAGAGAAAACGCACTGTCCTCCTCGCCATCCTGCCCCAGCTTGTCCTGGCCCTGGTTACCAGCTGAGGGCAGGGACATTTTCTTTCCCACCCTGAGCTAATTCAGACCACCCAGACTCTATCCCAGGCCCACTCTTGCAGCTCAGTCTAATCCGCTAGCCCACAAGTTAGTGCAGCCACAGCCTTCCCAGAAGACTCTTCCCTATGGGGAATTTCCTCAGTTCCTGCCAAAATGAAGCTATGCAGCTCTGGGTGTTTCCCGAACACCCATCAGAGGACCTTCTGAGGCTGCCTGTAGAGATTGCACTAATGGTAAACTCCGATGGTGTGCATTTTACAGCAATCGGCAGAGATGACAAGTTCCATTTCACAACCATTACAAAAAAATGACAGTAGTTGCCATTTGCTGGGCTTGGCACAGCAACAAATGCTCTATGTCTGTGATCTCGTTTAACCTTCAGACAATCCAGAGGGAAGCGAACAAAGGCCCCTATTTGACAAAAGAAGAAATGGAACCTCAGAGAGGTGAAATAACTTGCCCAAGGTCCCAGTGAATGGTGGAGTCAGGACTCACATTCAGAGCTAGTGCCATGGCCTGGGGTTTCAAGCCACTATAGGGTGCATTTCCCCAAGTCCCAGGATTGTGTCAGAGCCTCTGCTCAACTGCATTTTACAGATGGATAAATCAAGGCCCAGACAGAAGTAAGTGGCCTGAAGTCACATAGCAAGTTATTGTTAGAGTAGGTTCTAGGACCACTGTTCCCCAAAACCCACCACACCATTCCAGGAAACAAAAAGTGTCCTGTGCGTAAACAAGAAACTGTCTTAAGAAATCCCCTGCATCTACTAGGAAGTGGAACAGGGTTCACAAACAAGGATCTCCTGGAGGTCTCAGGGTTAAGACAGAGAGTCTCAGAGTTCCTCTGGGGAGCAGGGCAACTGTGTCACTCACTTGGGCCTACAGAGGAGGCCTCAACTTCTGATACTCGTTGAGGTGGTTCATGTGCCCAGAATATTCTCCCTCATAGTCTCCTTGTCTGGTTAATGCCTACCTATGCCTTAGGTATCAGTTCAATATCACTTCTCTGGGAAGGCCTCCAACCATAGAGTCTCATAGGTTCAGTACTTTTCCGTAACAGCACTGATCACAGTTTGTCCTGTGGACTCCCATCACAGGCACATTTAACTAACACCAACTTTAGAACTTACTCTCCAACCACTGACCTCCAAAGACGGTGACTCAGAACTTGGCATTATCCTCAAAAAACCAAACTAACCTTTTAATATGTACTAAGATAATAGATGCTTCATTGCAAAGCACATTGGAATCACCTCTGCAGCTGCCAGGAGCGTTCCAAATTCTCTGCCCAACATCAGTTCATGCCTAGAGATGGGATCTTTTTCTTAAAGGCAGAGGAGCTTCAGTGTCCAGATACCTCAAGACCGTCTTTCTTTTTTTAAAAATTTATCTTTATTGAAAATATTACAGGTGTCCCATTATCCCCCAAAATTGACCCCCTCCACCTTGCTCCCACCCCCTCCCCAGGCCTTCACCCCATTATTGACTGTGCCCATGGGTTATGCTTATATGCATATAACTTCTTTGGTTAATCTCTTCTCACCCTTCTTCCCTCTTTCCTCTGAAATATGATCATCTGTTGCATGCGTCATTGTCTCTGGATCTATTTAGTTCGTCAGATTATTTTGTTCATTAGCTTCTTCTTAAAGAAGACCCTTCAACATTTCCTGTAGTGCTGGTCTGGTGGTGATGAACTCCTTTAGCTTTTCCTTGTCTGAGAAGCTCTTTATCTGACCTTCAATTCTAAATGATAGCTTTGCTGGGTAGAGCAATCTTGGTTGTAGCTCCATGTTCTTCATCACTTTGAATATTTCTTGCTACTCTCTTCTGGCCCGCAAAGTTTCTGTTGAGAAATCAGCTGACAGTTGTATGGGTGCTCCCTTGTAGGTAACTGCTTTTCTCTTGCTTCTTTTTAGATTCTCTCTTTGTCTTTAACCTTTGGCATTTTAATTATGATGTGTCTTGCTGTGGCCTCTTTGGGTTCCTCTTGTTTGGGACCTTCTGTACTTCCTGGACTTGTAAGTCTTTCTTTCTCCAGGTAGGGGAAGTTTTCTGTAATTATTTTTTCAAATAGGTTTCCAATTTCTTGGTCTCTTTCTTCCCCTTCTGGCACCCCAATAATATGAATGTTGGACCTCTTGAAGTTGTCCCAGAGGCTCCTTATACTATCTTCATATTTCTGGATTCTTTTTTCTTTTCGCTCTTCTGGTTGGTGTTTTTTTGTTTCCTCATTGTTCCAAATTGCTTATTTGATTCCAGCATCCTCTCTTCTGCTGTTGATTCCCTGTAAATTATTCTTCATTTCAGTTCGTGTAGCCTTCATTTCAAATTGGTACTTTATTATGTCATCGATTTTCTCAGTTGTTTTCGTAAAACTCTTACTAATATGGTTGAGCATCCTTATAAACAAAATTCTGAACTCTGTATCTGTTAGCTTGTTTGGATCTATTTCATTTAGTTCCTCTTCTAGAGATTTCTTCTGTTCTTTCCTTTGTGACATGTTTCTTTGCCTCCACATTTTGGCTGCTTCCAGGTGTTTGTTTCTATGTATTAGGTAGAGTTGCTATGTATCCTGGAATTTGTAGAGTGACTTTGTGTAGTAGGTGTCCTGTAGGATCCAGTGGCTCAGCCTCCCCAGTCACCTGAGCTGGGCCTTCTAGGTGCTCCTCTGTGTGGGCTGTGTGCACTGGCCTGTTGTAGTTGAGCCTTGGTTGCTATTGGCGTCACTGGGAGGAATTCACCCCCAGGCCAGTCAGCTGTGAGGACCAGCTGCAGTTACAGCCAAAGAGCTGCTGTGCTGGAGACACCTCTATGGAGCAGGATTTACTTCAGTGGAGCTTTGGTGTTCACCAAGTGTGTCCTTTAAGTGTCACTCGTGGATGTGGTAGGGTTGTAATCCAGCATGGTTGAGTCTGACCACCGGGTGCACTGTCTCTGGGGCCTCCCAGGAGGTGCAAAGTTAGCCTGTGCCAGTGCCTTGCCCAGGGCCACCCAGCATGAGCTACTCAGCAAACCGTAGTTGGCTGCTACTTGTGCTGGGCTTGGAGGTGCCCAGGAGAGGCCCAGCTATGAGCCAATACAGGCTGCCACTAGTGCCAGGCCTGGGGCCGCTTATCAAGCTGTATGGGGCCCGCTGCTGCTTGTTTGAGAGATTTTAGGAAAGTCCTAAGCATGAGGCTGGAGAGGCCACTTGCACAGAAAAGCCCCTGGAAATGGCCTGGATGAGCTGCAGGTGGGGAGGGGCGGGGCCAAAGGTGCGAGTCAGGTGCTGGCGACTCAAATATGGCGCCTGCCTGCCGGCTGTGTGCGGGGAGGACTCGCCAAAGGAGCCAGGGCCTCTGCCAGCTCTTCTGCCTGGGAGGAAGCCGCCCCTCCAGCTCTCGCCCCGACTTCAGGCAGGTTAGTTCCTCCCCGAGTGTCCCGGGTCCTTTCAGGCCGCTGCCCGGCGCTGGGCTCAGAGGGAGCGTCTGAGTGAGTCCGTGCGCGGGCCCTTTAGAGGAGCTGCTGGGGCTCCCGCAGCCTCCGCGACCCTCAGTGACAGTCCCCGCTGGTTTCACGGCCTGGAGTTGTGGGGACGTCTCTTCCCGGCCCTGGAGCCCTGGGCTGGGGGCCTGCTGTGGGGCTGGAACCCCTCGCTCCTCCGGGAAACCTCTGCCGCTGAGACTCCCTCCCGGGTTTCAACCAGGGCACCAGGAGTGGGCCCGCAGCCGCGTCTCCACGATCGAGCCCCGATCCGCCCGCATCTCCGCCCCTCCTCCCGGTCTCGGTGCTTCCTCAGCTCCCTAGTTGTAGGGCTTCTGTTCAGCCAGATCTCAGGAGGCGCTGAGTGATGGTGGTTCTGGATTTTAGTTGTAATTTTGATGTGGTTGCGGGAGGCGGCGGGTGCAGCTGTTACCTACACCGCCATCTTGTTTCCTTAGTCAAGACAGCCTTTCTTTTAGTTACTTCCTTCAGCCTAGTTGTTCAGACCTAAGCATGCAAAATAATTATTGTGCGCTATAGATAATTTAAGGATTTTCAAATGTAATTTTGAATGATGGGCCCTGAGTTTAGAACTGAATCCCTATTCAGAGACACCCTCGCTAGAATTAGAAACGTGAAAGAATATTGAATTGCTGACACCCCCTTTCTCAGCAGCCCCTGAGGATCTGTTGGGCTCATCCGTATGTACCCATACCTGGCACCATGCTGGGCACACAGAGCACGTACTCAGTCAATGTTAATTAAGGGAATGAATCACATTTGCTTCCTTGTAGAAACAAAACCAGAAGTGGTCTGTGGGTCTAGATGGCTACAGGTGCTCTCCCTCTTCGAGGCACCTGTGCGTCTGTGTGCATCTGCTCCCCGCAGGCACAAGGCCAGACGCAGTGTGAGTGTGAATGTGGATGTGGTATTGTATTTGCTCACTCACTGATGGAATGGCCAGAGGCAGTTTTCTATTTTTGGCAGTTCCACTCCTATCAGTTTTCTATAGCTTCTGTAACAAATTATCATAAATCTAGTGGCTTAAAACAAGACAACTTTATTATCTTGGAAGTCAGAAGTCCCAAATGTATCTTAAGGGGCTAAAATCAAGGTGTTGACAGGGCTTGCTTGCATTTCTTCTCAAAGTTCTAGGGTTGAGTCAGTTTCCTTGCCTTTTTAGCTTCTACAGCTGTATTCCTTGGCTTGTGGCCCTTCCTCTGTGTTCAAAGCCAGCAGCATAGCATCTTCACGTTTTTCTCTGTTTCTGTCTTCACACGTTGCCTTCTCTCTTACAAGGACCCTTGTGATTACATCGGGCCCACTCTGATAATCCAGGATGGTCTCCCCATTTTAAAGTATTTAATTTAATCACATCTGTGAAATCTCTTTTGCCACATAGGTAGCATTCATAGGTTCTGGGGATTAGGACTCGATATCTTTGGGTGGCCATAATTAAGCCTATTTTGCTCTCTTGAGCAAGATGCCTAATACATGTTTGGTGAATTGCATCATAAGAAAGGGAAGAACTGCCCCAGCAGAGAGCCCACAACATAAGATCCTGAAGATGCAAAAACTGAGAAATGTTGGGTAGAATAAAATCAAAGCTCCTCCCAACATGGGGGGAGGCTGAATCATTACCCCCTTCTCCCCCCAAGACATTGCTGTTTCTCTGCCCTTGGAATCACTCCTGCCCCAGCTGCTTCCAGGGATCAAAATTTTTGTTCATATTTTATGTCTTGAAGAAACAATTTACAACTTTGTTACCAAACATAAAAACTTTGATTTCTATTTATCAATGAATTGAAAATAAAAATGGATTGTTTTGGTTATGCATGAGCTTTGGAGTCAGAAAGACCTGGATTCAAACCTAGGCTCTGCTGTGTACTAGCTGTAAAAAATCATTTCACCTCTCTGAGGAGCCCCAGATGATGTATTTTGTTTTGTTTGTTTTTTGATCTGTAAAATGGGGATAATGACAGAACCTCTCTCTTAAGGTGGTTGTGAGAGATAAATAAGACAATGTACATTGTGGTTCTCAAAGTGTAGTTCCCAGACCAGCTGCAGTAGCATCACCTGTGAATTAGCCTGAGCCCTGACATCCTGAATCAGAGACTCTTGGGGTGGGGCCCAGTGATCTGTCTTGCAATGAGCCTTCTAGAGGATTCTGGAGTAGCTCAAGTTTGAAAGCCACTGATACATATCTCAGGCTCCTTATGCCTAGCGTCATATATATAAACCAAATTTTGAGAACCACAATGTACATTATCTTATTTATTTTTCACAACCACCTAAAGCTAGAGATATACACACACATATATAGTACATATAACATACCATAATTATATAACATACCATGTATTATGTGAAATACTTAAGCTAATTGATATAATTATATAACATATAATATGCTAGGCTTTAAGAACCTGGCACATAATAAGGGCTCCACAAATGACTCTCATTGTTATCACCATTGTTTACTACTGATACTTCTAGCACCTTCCCTTTGAGATGTTGAGTTGGGTATGTATCTCTCCCCACATAATGTCCTACAAACACTGTCTGTATTAGGGAGTCTTCTAATTCAATGTATTGCCCACACAGCTGCCCTCTAATGAGGTGGTCTTCCACCTTCTCCTTGCTCACTATTTCTCCAGGCAGGTCACACCCACTGGCCAAGCCCTGCCCATATCTGCATGCCAACTGTGCATGCACTGTAAAGACCTCCACCAGCTTTCCCTTTTGCAAGGCCCCTCAGCTGTGCTTAGGTCTCTCCCCAGCTGCAGGGTAGCTCACCAGCATGCGTGAGCCTCAGATGAGATCTGACATACAGGGGAGACTTCCTTTTCCAATCTGAGACTCTTGTCCCTACTTGTCTGCTTCTTGGCAGCTACTTCACCCCTATGACTCATTCTGGTCTGAAGTCAACCAAAACCCCCAGGCCTTTTTCTTGGGAACTGCCTGAGCTCTGGTTGGTGGGGCCACCCCAGTCCTTAAAGTGTGTAATTCAGTTCTTAAAAAGAACATTTAGCCCAGCCAGGCATGGCTCAGCAGTTGAGCATCAATCTAGGATCCAGGAGATCGAGGTTCAATTCCCCGTCAGGGCATATGCCCGGGTTGCAGGCTTGATCCCCAGTCGGGGCCATGCAGGAGGCAGCCGATCAATGATGACTCATGATTGATGTTTCTATCTCTCTCTCCCTCTCTCTGAAATCAATAAAGATATATTTAAAATAAATAAATAATAAATAATAAAAATAACATTTACTTTCAAATGACAAATGTTATATATGCAGTGAGTTAGAAAAACACGAAGGGGAAAAAATCATTAGAAATGGTCATTTTTAAGTGATTTTCAAAAAATGATCCCATATTTTTGTAATCAAGAAAAAAACCCCACTTACATTCAAGCAAACCCACTTGCATTCCATTTCTGGGGGAAGAAAAAGAATTGGAGAAAGCAAAGTTAATCTACCATAGGGATAATTGTGAATTCTAACATATATAGATATATCTTGTCTCATACAGAATTCAAATGTATGTCAATATATAACAGTGTAAACTCATCTCCCAGAGGCTACTATTGCTAACATTTTGGGTTTAGCCTCCAGGCTTTTATAGTTAACATCCTGTAGTTTTAAACTTAAATCTAGGTTTAAACTTAGCACTGGATTTGGAGATAGACAGACTTGGTTCAAATTCTGGCTTCCTTGTTTATTGGTTGTATCACTCTGGACAATTTATTTAAGCTCTTGGAGCCTCAGTTTCCTCATCTGTAAAATGGGGGTGATAATATCCTTCTATTCAATCCATCTCAGGATTGTGGTCAAGATGAAAATTAATGGAAATAAAGCACACAGTTAAACCCTGCAAGGAGCTCATATTGGGGTTATTACTATAATTAACTCTTCACCTGGCCAACTGGTGCGCCTTTATTGATCCAGGTCAGATGCCACTCCCTTTGTAGCCTTCCCTGGCTGCTCCCACACGTCAGGCTCTGGCTGTCATGATGCTGTCTCAGGTCCATACTTATGTTATAGCATCAGACACACACTGCTGTGCCCCCTACACTCTTAAAGTCCTCCAGAGCAGAGACCCTGTCTGCCTTGTTCATTTCTGTGTCCCAGGGTCCAGCGGTAGGCGTGACCCACTGTGGCTGTCAGGAAGTGTTGAGTGGGAGAATTCCAAGGTGCTGGATAAGAATGTGTTGAAGGAATAGATGACTGAACATCGGAGAGGTTGAATGAGTGAGTGGATGAAAGTTTGAATGTCAGTAGTAGCAGGTGTCACTCACCAGCCCAACTCTCTCCTATGGGGAGCCAGCCCTCCATCTCCCAAGGTGGGCCTTGGCAGGTAGGGGAGAGGCCCCGCCCCTCACAGCAGGAGTGTCACTGGGGGCAGAGGCTCTCAAGGCCCAGGGTGTAGGGTGTTAGGGGCATCAACTGGGGCGGTACTGAAGGGCCCAGAATCTATGCACCCACAAAACCAAACCAGTTTCTGGAAATGCAACCCCATGGTTTGTAGCCCCAACTGAGGTGTGAGCCCTGGAACCCTCTCCCCCTAGATAGCGGAGAAACTGAGGCCTTAAGGGATGGGTGGCGGCAGTCAGGGCCTGGCGTTGGGATGCACGCCTGGAGATGCTCCCCGCCACCGGGTCTGAACCTAGCCAGTTATTTCTCTTGCTGTGTGACCTTCACTAAGACAGGCCTCCCTCCCCTCTCCAGTTTTCCCATGCTAAGGAACCCTTCTCTCTTTGGCATGATTGGGCATCTTAACTCTTTCCCAGGCAACCTCCAAAAAAGCCTCCAAAAGCAAAACAAAAAACTTCATACTTGACACCACTGAGCCCACCCTTCAGAGGAGCAGAGAGCTCGGAGTCAGACAGAAAAGCTGTGTTACCCTCCTTCCCTGGTTTCAGCATCCTTACCTGTAAAATGACCGACAATAACTGCTCCCACCCTCACAGGGTGCTGTGAGGATTAAGCGAGCTGATGTAGGTAAACTGCTTTGCAGTGCTGGGAGTATGTCACTCCTACTCTGAGAGCCCACAGTTTCAGGCCCAGCCCTTCCTCCTGCCAACCCCACACACGCCCTCAGCTTGCGGCTGTGGCAGAGGTAGAAGGACCTCCTGGGACATTCCTGAGCCTGGTGAAACTAGCCTGTGTCCTCATGTTGAGAGCCTGGCTGACCCCAGGGCTCCGGGGAAGGGAGTTTTTAGAGAAGGAAATGGTTGTGGTGAGACAGAATGATGGAGCAACTTCTTGGAGATCTAGGTGGAAAGCCCCTGGCTCCCGGTGTGTTCTCATGGTGGGATGTAGGGCAGGTGCTGTGGTTCTGCCCACGAGAAAGTAGCTGGTGTTTACCAAGTGCTGCGATAGGGCAGCGACAAGTGTTAGCTTGTGGAGCCTCAAGCCAGCCACTTGCCGTCTCTGGGTCACAGAGCCTCCCTTTCCCCAGAGAGGTTTCCCAGGGTCACCCAGAGTTTGGCCTCACCAGTCAAGTCTCTGCCACTCCAAGGGACAGCCCGGGGAAACGGCCTTTGGAGTTAGCTCCTGGTTTGCTGTGTGCCACAGGACGTTGTTCCCCTGCCTGGATCTCGGTACTGAGTGAGAGTGAAGGTGCCTCTGGCTCTGCAGTGGCATGACCTTGAATACAACATACTGTGGCCAAAAGTATCTCAGGTTGGTAAAAAGACCCAGTCCTGTGAGAGATGGATAAACGCCCAGGACAATGAGAGGACTTGGTTGTTCACTGAACAGCATGGAGAAGACCCAACCTTCCCGTTTCTACTTCCTCATTGGCAAAACGGGGGCATTTCCCTTTGGGCTTCTCATTTCTTCTCTGTAAAATAGGAGGGGTCTGGGCTCCAAGCCTGTGATTCAGCTTCCCAGCTGTGATGCTGGGCAAGCCACTTCAGCTCTCCATCTGCCCAATGGGCATTTTACTCCTACTCATGCTCAGGGTAAACAGGGAAGAAATGGACATTGTTGTGGGCACAGCCCGGCTTCATCTCCCCCCGCTCTCTGAGGGATCTGGGGTGTGGTGTTCCCATGGGGCTGGCTGGGAGTGACCTTTGGAGTCATCTCCCTGGGGGATCTGCTCACAGACCTTCTCCACTGCCCAAAAGGGATCAAGGACCAACCTCAGCTTCCATTCAAACCCTCTACCTCTCATATATAATTCTTCCCACTCTCCAAGACACACCAACAACCTTCCTCAAACAAGCCTTATACTTTTCCTCCCCCAGACCTTTTCTCATGGGTTCATGGTCCCAACTGTATTTGCCATCTTCCCTCCAGATCTTCCCTCTTCCAGCTGCTCTCAAAACTAGAGGAGGACATCTCCCATGTGCCCAGGAGCTGAAGCCTGGAAACTCGGATTATCAGCCTCAACTCCTTTTCCCTCGCTACCCACACTTGTCCTAGCCCCAAGTTGTGAAGCTCTGTTCTCTGAGCATCCATCCTCTGTGAATCTCATATATACCCCAGGACCTTGTGGAGCATGTGGAGACATTATTGAAGAGTCACACACCTTCTCTGTTCTAGGCACTGTTCTGACATTGGAGGCACAGGGGTGGGTCAATCTTTATTCCTTAGCAGTCCCAGGCTGGTGAGGAGGGAGTCCCGTAACCACACTCCTGGACTTGCCTATTCAATCCCTTTACACGTTAAGCCTCTACACAACAGAACCCAGTAAGACCTGGCTGGCTGGCTTACTGGATGGCTGAGTAACCATGGGAAGCCCTTTCCCACTGTGGACCTCTGTTTTGCCATCTGCATCTTGGTGTAGAACTGATTTGAAGAAGGGAAGGTTGGGGGCTCTTTCAGTTCCAACAATCTTGAAAGCAATGATTCTCTAGGCCAGGAAGCAGGGGGAGAAGGGAGACAGAGGCACAACTGTTCAGATGCCTAAGGAGGAGGAGATCCTGCTTCTGCCGGGCCAGCTCCAACTCCCTGGCCCTTACCTCTCCTCCCAAGAGGGGTGTAAAGGCCTTTGTAAAGCCTTGTCTGAAACAGAGAGGCTGCTGGTTAGCTCCTTCCCCAAGCCCTGCTGGGCTTTCTGACTGGCCCACAGCCTAACCTGGCTGGGGACTGGCTGCTTCTTTCCAGCTGGCAAGGGAGCTGGAGTCCAGGCTGGGAAAGGAGAGCCCTGGATCTCTTTCCAGTGGCTGCTGCAGCAGAGGGTTCTCGAGTTAGATAGACCTGGGTTCGAACCCCAGGTCTGCCTCTTTTTAGCTGTGAGACTGGTAGTTAATTTTATATGCCAATCTGACTGGTTCCCAGCGTTCCCAGATAGCTTTGGTCTTGGACTGGAACCAAACCATTGGCTCTCCGGGGTTTCCAGCTTGCTGACTCACCTTGCAGATCTTGGGACTTACTGGTCTTCATAATCATGTAAGCCAATTCTTTATAATAAGTCTTATAGAATATTAAATATTAGTATACAAAATATAAGTACATATAAATATATCTAAGGAAATGTAACTTATGTCCACTTATATAAATGTGTGGGTGTGTATATATAAAATATCTCCATCCCTTTAGTTCTGTTTTCCTGACTCATACAGAGGCTTTGGGCAACTTGCTTACTCACTCTGGGCCTCTATTGCGAAATTTGTCAAAAGTGGAAATCATAATTTCTTGTACAAGTCCCATTTCCCTGCTTTAGAATTCCCATTATTTATTGAAAAAACCTTGAAGTCTTCTTTGGGCATTCAGTGCTCTCCTCTGTGCTGGCCTGGCCTGTCTTGCCAAGACTGTTTTCCCCATCACTTACTGGCCCCTCAAGCTGGACACCACTCCCTTTCCAGCCCCCACACCTTCACACCAGCTGCTCCCTCCTTTGAAATGTGTGTCTTCTCTTTTGTGTGCTTGGTAAACTGTCACACATCCCTCAGGGCCCATCTACACGGTGTCCTCTCAGGACCTTCCCTGACTCCCTCAGGAGTTGTGTGTGCCCTCGCAGTGCCTGGCACACCCTTGGCTGTTATGTTATCCATGCCGTGTTGGGGTTGTGTGTCTGTGCATCTGTCTTCCCGGGCTGTGAGCTCCTCGAAGGCCTGACTCCAGATCACTTGTCTCTGTCTGTAAGAGTGGTGGTTTCCTCTTCTTTGTGCTTGTTCAACGTTTTTCAATTTATGAAGTACTTTCGGATCCACAATTTCACTTAAACTCATAGCAACTCAGGGGAGGAGCAGAGCCAGGATTAAAGCCCCCAGTTCACCCTGCCTCCCCACACGGAGCTTTTTCAGAAAGGAGAGCTCAGGTGGGGAGTGGGGCTTGGTTTTGGGGCTTCTAAGGCCTGTAGCTCTGCAGGGCCTGAAAAGGTGAGGCCAGGCTGGGCTGGGGGAGGGTGGACCCTAGACTGGCAGAGGGCGCAAGGGCAGATTGAGGCTACAGGGGTAGGTCGGTCTGATTCCAGATGTTCTGTGGGGTTTGGGACAGCTCTCCTCATTTCTCTGTCCTCAGTCTCTAGCTCAGTAAAATGCAGCTCTGAGGGTAAACGTGGAATGCATAAAATAATCCAGGGGTGAGTGCCCTGGGAATGAAATGGACTGAAGAAACTCCATAGATACAGCAAACATGTAAACACTTCCACTGTTCCCATCTTTCTGACAAGTGATCTGTAATTAGAACTCCCTCTGCAGTTCCATAGTATCCAAAGACTCCTTAGCAGAACCCAAAGATCCTCTCCAAAGGACCTAGAGAAACTTCCACTGGGATCCAGAAGGCCCTGAATGGGGTCAAGACCCCCTTAGGGTCCAGAGATATCCGTCCCGCTTCAGGGCTTGAGGGCCCAGTGCTCAAGGCTTAGAACTTCCTACAGTTTACAGGTCTTTCTGGTGGTGGTGCCCATATCCCCTAGAGAGGCTGGGCCAGCCTTTGTGAGGAGCTTATGCTCCATTTCATTCAAAAGCAGTCCTGGTTGCAACCTCAAGGGCAGAGAGAATTACAGTTGGAGTGTCTGCTCTGAGCTCTGAACTACCAGCAAGGGAAAACTGCTTGGGGCTCCTGGGCACCCTCAGGCTCAGCATGGTGCTGTCCCCAGTTGAAAATAAGTCTTGGGCCGTTCTCATGTCCCTCCAGGAAGTTGTTTCCCAAGAAAGGCCCTTGGGTGTCTGACGTCCCAGGGATGGTCTGGTCCATGGTAAAGCTGGGAAAGACAGTGGTAGTTTTTCTCCATGATCTCACCAGATATCTGAATCCAGAGATGTGGGATCCTGTCTGGCATCTGATTTACTGTGTAGACACAGATGAGTCATTCAGGCTTCCTGGGTTTCAGTTTGCCTCTGAACTGGGAATGTGGGCCCTACCTCACAGAGGGTCCAGCAAGATCAAAGATGAGGAAATTCTTTTCTGTTGACATTTGAGTGATGGGTAAAAAACACTGATGGGAGAAGAAGTGTGAAGCAGTGGGCCTGGCGTCAGATCCCCCTTACAGCTAGATGGACAAGTCATCTTGGACTTGGTACCACGCTTCCCCCTGCTGCTTCACTGAGTAAGGCTGCTCCTCTGCATCCTCAGGTTTCAACTGCAACGTCTCTTCTTAGGAGTACCTTCTCTGTCTGCCCAGCTCCTGCTATAAAGTTCTCCAGATACCTATATTTTTCTAAACCACCAAAACAATAGTAAATAATCAGTTACTAGCATGCTCATGAGTTTAGCATCTGTCTTCCCAGACAGACTGTGGGCTCCTTGCAGGGACCCTGTCTGGTCTGTTCTCCAGAGGCCAACGTGGGGCTTGACCCATAGGTGCTCGACAACTGTTTCTGCATCACCTGGCCGGTTCTTTGGAGTCTCCGCTGCCTCCTTGGTTGCTGGTTCTCCTGAAGAGAGAGGATGAGGCCTACAAGTGTGAGGTGTGTGTGATGAATGGACTGCTTTGTGAAGGGCTGGCTTTTGTGCATGGACCCTGCTCTTTTTAGCCTAGGAGCCTTTAGCTTCGGCTCAGCAGCTCGGGGCTCAATTCAGGCCCTTGCTGTTGTCCACCTGACCCTCTAGCCCCCTCTCCTCGCACTCACACACACACTCCCCTCCCCACCATCTGCCACATGGAGCTCATCTTTTTTCAACATGTTGGGTCTTTTCTGCCTCCAAGCCTTTGCACATGCTGTTCCCTCAACAGGAATGCACACCCCCTTCTCTACCTGGAAGATCCAAGACACTGTCCAGCTCCATGTTCTTACTCTCTGGAAGCCTCCTGCCACAGCAGGCAGAGTCAGTTGCTCCCTCCTTGGAGCCCACAACACCCTCTTGGGCATCCTCTCTGTGCAGCGCAGTACCGCAGGGTACTGGGCTGTGATTACTTTTCTGTCTGTTCCCCAACTCCATTGACTGGAAACTACTTGAAGGCGGGGATCAGCTCAGCCCCCCTCTGGAGCCCCAGTGTACTGCACAGGTGTTGGCACCCAGGAGAGATCCTAAATAGCCTGGGCCTGGTTTTCCTGGCAGAAGAGACTATCATACTCAGAGTGCCCGCCTATCGTAGGCACTATGCGGAAGGAAGATGAAGGACAGGGGCCATCTTATCCACTCACCTTCTAGGAAATTGAAGCCCATGGGGAATAGGGATTTGCCCCAGGTCCCATAGCACATCAGTGACCAAGTGGGGCCCAAACCTCAGGGGTCCTGATGCTTGGTCCCCAGCTCTGGGATGTCGTAGCCTTGCACAGTGTCCCTGCATTAAGCCAGGGTTACTGGAGGCCCCAGGAGCCCAGGCCCTGCAGCTGCTCACTCCACACTGGCTCAGCCCTTCTGGCTGGGCCCTCAGCCAACTGTAGCACGAGGCTCCAGCTGCCACTACCAAAGGTCACTGTCAGCAATTTGGGGAGGTGGCCAGACCACTTCCCTCTGGGTGGCTCAGATGCAGCAAGGCTGGAGCAGTGTTTCCACTGGACTATGGGCTCTGGGCTGGCCTTCCAGCTGGCCAATGTCCTTGCTAACCTGATTAGAACCCGATTAAACCTGAGGTAATAGTCTGAAGTGCACAGAGCAGAGCCCGACATGAAATATGCACTCAACAAACATTCATTAGCATAACATCATTATTATTACTACGACGATGATGAGAACACATACACAGGCCCTGTGTAAAAGAACAGGCCCATGCCCGGCAAGGTGTGGCTCAGCTGTTGAGCATTGACCTAGGATCCAGGAGATCATGGTTCGATTCCCAGTCAGGGCACATGCCCTGGTTGTGGGCTCGATCCCCAGTCAGGGGCATGCAGGAGGCAGCTGATCAATGATGACTTTCTCCTCATTGATATTTCAACTCTCTCTCCCTCTCCCTTCCTCTCTCTGAAATTAATAAAGATATATTTTTAAAAACACACACAAAAAACCCCCACAGGCCCGGAGGTGGGCCAGCCAGGGTGCAATACCAGGCTCCACCACTTACTGACTAAAGCAAGGTACTTCTTTATGCCTCAGTTTTTGAATATTCAAAATAGGGTCCTGGGATAATTAAATCAGTTAATATGTACAAGGTAATTAGGACGGAGCCCATACAGAGTGATCACTGAATAAGTGTTACCTGTTGTTATTACTATTAAGTGGTTCAAATCTAAGGACTAAGGGAGCAGCCTCTGCCCTGGCCTCTCTATCTCAGCTCTCCTCAACATTAAAATGCACACTGACCACATCACTTCTTCTGTTTGCAAAGTTTCAATTGCTGGCTCTAAGGTGTGTGTCCACCACCTTGGCATGAGGGTAAAGTCTAGCTCTCCCTGGCCCTGCCTGCTGCCCAGCCTCATCTCCCAGCCCCTTCCATTCCTCCCTTGCTCCAGCCATAACAAGTACTTGCTGTCCTTGGACCACGTTGTGCTTTTTCATGCCTCCGTGTCTTATATAATCTAGAATCCTTCTTTCACCACCTGGCAGTTTCCTGCTCTACTTTCAAGGCCCAGTTGGGATGGTGATTCCTGCAAGCTTTCCCCGGTGCACTCAAAGTAGCTGCCCTCTGCTGCAGTCCCATCATGTCACTCAACACTTTCGTTACCTCTTAGCATGGGAGTCTCACTGCACTGTACCCCACGCTTCTTGTATCCTCTGCCTGGCTGAGCATCAGCAGGCCAGAGGCAGAAGCCTGATGTTTGCTGAAGAAGTGAGGGACTTCCAATCATCCATCCAGAGATGCAGCTCCAGGTCAGTCCCTCAGCAGGCACTGGGGGAGCAGAGGAGACTGAGATCTACTCTTCGTCCTTGAAGAAAACCCCAGTCATTCGGGGAAGTAGGATGAGTCCATGTAGTTACAAATAGAAAGGCGCCCGGGTGGCTTGAGTGGGATGTGGGCCCAATCACGTTTCCAGAAGATGAACTGGAGGTTGCCAGGTGGGCACGAAGAGGAGAGACTCAGGGAGGAGAAATGGAGTGGTGTTGATTTCAGGGGCTTCTAAGTGGTTGCTATGCCAGAGCGCAAAATACGAGGGGGAGACGAAGCTGGACAAGGTGGTGAGCGGCAGGGTGATGAGTCTACACTTTACCCTGCAGCACCTGTGTTTGAAGTTTGTAGTCTCAGGGCTAACTCTCATCCCCACTGCCACCCTGATGCACCACTGGCCTAAAGTCACCAAGGCCAGGCTCTGAGTTGCCCCTGCTTCTGGCTCCAGCTGGCACAGGTGTGGGGAAGCTGCAGACCTGGGCGGGCTCTGGCTGGAGCAGGGCCACAGCCACAGCCACAGCCTCGAGGGCAGCAGTGCAGTCCCTCATCCCCTGGGCCAGACCAGGACAGCAGCCGGAACGACAGCACTGGGCAGACACCCAGTGGTAGGGCTCTCAGTTGGTTAGAGTATCATCCTGATATGCCAAGGTTGTGGGTTTGATTCTCTGTCAGGGCACATAACAGAATCAACTGATGAATGTATCACTAAGTGGAACAGCAAATCAATGTTTCTCTCTCTCTCTCTCAAAAACACACAATAAATTTAAAAAATTAAATAAATGTGGTACGTTTAGTGTGCCTAGTTTGCAGATGAGGAAGCTGAGGCTCATAGAATGTGAATGGTACATAACAGGCCACCTAGTAAGGGGCAGAACCAGGACTGAGCCCAGGTTTTGGGTGTCCATCTGGTGGAGACAGAAGCACAACTTGTTAGATGGCTAAGGTCAGAGCTTGGCAAACTTTCCAAGGAATCCTGCCTCAGCTCTGTTCCCTGCTGCCCTGGCACAGCAGAGGAGGAAAGAAACACTGAGCACCTATCGTGTGAAGAGCTAACGTGATTCTCTCTTAATGTGACAAATGTACCACACTTATGTAACTATTAGGGGAAGCTAGACGAAGTGTATACAGGAACTCTCTGTATTGTCTTTAGTACTTGTTTGTAAACTTAAAATTATCTCAAGATAAAAAGCTTACTTTTAAAAATGGACCCATTCTCCAGTTTTAGAAACTGCTTATTCACTCAGTGGTTAATCATGAAATTCTTCTGTCTTGAAATGGTTTATTTCATTCCGTTCCATGAGTGAATCATAGCCAATCTCCCCCATTGTGGGAAATTTAGGTTGTTTCCAATTCTCACCCTGAGATAAAAAATGCTGCACATACTTAGTCATTTCCTTAGGATACATGAACAACGTGGAATTGCTGAGCCTGAGCTGCTGGGCAAGGAACACGCACTGAGCACCACGGGCCATCGCTGTTCTAGAGCCCTTGATACATGTGAACTTTTTACCATGACAGCCACACCAAGAGAGAGGTGCTGCTCTCATCCTGTACTATGAGGCAATTTTAAGATGAGCCGACAAATTCTCACTGAAGACTCCGCTCACCGCAGCACCTCCCTGGTGTCCCAGGCAACTGAAGCACACAGGTCTATCCCATCACGCTCCTATGTACTCCCTTCTATCTTGGCTTCAAGGAGGGCGGCTGCTGTATGCAGCCACTGGAGGGGCCTGTGGCAAAAGAGTAGGTACTGCCAGCTCCATGTGTGGTTTCAGGAAGCACCCCTGTGAAAAGCAAACTGTTTGGTTTGGTGCAGTATTTCTGTGGGGATAGAGGTGGCATTGGGGATCGGAATGGGTGAAGACACATTCTGAAGTATATGGTAGCCATGGTAAGGTCCTTTTTTCCTTCACAAATGGCCATGGAAAGGAGGGAAAAAAGGAATATTTATCGGGCAGCTGTTTTTCAATTCTTATTTACTCAGCCACCCATAGGTGGGTGCTATGATCCTCATTTTACAGACGAGTTCATTGAGGCTTAGAGGTTAAGCGTCTCCCCAAGGCACACAATGTGCTATCATCGGTGCCAGCACTTAATCACGGATTATCTGCCACCCCCAGAACCCATGCCTATATCACAGGCACATGACCGAACACAGAGCTGACAAAAACACTGAGGGAGTCCCCTCTCTGTCTCACAACAAAGGACCACCCAATTCATGGTCAAAGCACCAATATGGTATGTCTGGGGGAGGAGGGAAGGATGGCACAGCCAGGCTTCAGGTGGGCCATCAACTCTATGTGCACATATCCTTGTATCCTGCTCTCTGGGTCCTCGACATTACTCTTGAGCTGGAAAACCTCTCCTGTGGTCCCTATGCTTGGTTTGAAAAGTACTATTTCTCACCAGATAGAGATTTCCCAAGAACTCTAGGGTTTTGCTAGGTTAAAGCAGCTCTGAGTGCCAGTGGTGTCTGTGCCTTCCCCTGGGGCTGTGCCCTCTGCTTGGAATGCCCCATCCTCCACAGGGAACCACCCTGACCCCACCTCCTCCATGAAGCCACCCTTTTCTCTGCAGTCTGACCTCCTGTACCACATAATTAGCCCTTTCTTTACACTGTTTTCCAAAATAAACTCCAGGCAGTTTCCAACACACATCAAAGCACAAAAGCACCAAACATAAATGAGATTGGGTGAGGTGGGGTAAGAACTTTATTAAGAAACCCCAGCTGAGGAAAGACCAACCGAACATAAGGGGAATTTCCTCAGAGCAGGGCAACAGGGAAGACAGTAGAAAATGAAGCATTTCTCATCTAGTAGAAGCAAGCAGACCAGCGAAATAGGAAGCAACATAATCTAGCGTGAAGCTGAGGTTTGTCCCCAAAGTCGTTACCTAAGGGACACCATACAATGATTTGCTCTTTAGCGATCTTACCCCAAAGAGCAGATCTGTGAGGTCTGAGGGTGAGTTAGAAGGAGCTGGGCTTGTCTTGCCCTCACCCTCTGATACCTTGCCCTTCTACTTGCGTCTGTTCTCTGCTGGAGACACCTCGTCCAGACTGGGCCCCTGACGGGCCTTCTGAGAGAAGCTCACCAACCATTGCCGGGACTCCAAACCCAGAGCTGCTGCATTCCTGCGGTCCCTCTGTGGTTACAAACAATGCAATGCCACTAGACATATGATGACATAGAGCCAGCACACACACTCTCCTGTTATCACCCTTTCTGGAACCAGGCAAGGGGTAGGTGGGTAGGGGGAACTGACTCCTCTCTCCCACAGTGATTCACCCCTCTGGCCCTTCTGGGATAGGGGTGGTTCCAAGAGCTTTGCAAATTCACTACACTGGCACTTTAGCACCCAAAGCAAGAGAGTAAGAAAGAATGCCAAAGTAGAAAAGGGCCTCACCTGAGGCAGCGCTCCCCACTCAGGTCCTGCACTGTGGCAAAGCAAACCTATTCAAATTTCTTCTTTCATTCAGACCCATGGCTCAGACTTCTCTGTATCACAAGTGCCTTGAGAATCTTTCTCCTTTCTCAGCAAAGTGTCAAAGCAATGGGTGCAGTGGTGAGAGGCTGGAGTGTGGAGCACAGACCAGGCTCACTCTGGTTCTACACTCCTAGATGGATGAACCTCAAAATGCACACACATAACATGGAGATAATAGTATTTACTTCCACAAGGTTATTGGACATAAATAACATATGCAGAAACTACTACACAGTAAGCATTAAATATATGTTAAATTATCATCAATTATGAAAATACAAAAATACAGAATTCTGTACACAATTTCAGAGGTCCATGGACTCCTAGGGAATCTTCAGGTTAAGAATCCTTAGCCTGGTCCCTAAGTCTGTGAAACAATAGGTCTTGCCGATGCCTACATTTTTCTGTGTGAACTCCATCAGCATATACCAAGCACCAGCTGTGTACCTGGAAATCCTGGCCCACTCGAGTGGACTGGTCACCAGTGTTGTCAGCACACCAGAGGGGCGGGGACCGTTTCTATTCTACTGATGAGTTGAGATGACTTGCTCAAGGTCTCATGGTGGAGGAATGCTGCTGAAATCTGTCTTCTGACTCATTTCTCTGTCTTTCTGAGGAAGAACTGTGAGGCTTCCTGAAGACCAAGGCTGCTCCTCACCCCGCTCCATTCTGTCTGTAACCCTTTGTGCACTTCACAGACCCTAAGACGCACACCCTGGGTCCTCAGACTGGTGGTGACTTCAAAATCAGTTCTGGCAGAGTGTGAGTGTCCGTGAAAAAGAACTCTTATCTGAGGGGCCCTTCCTGCTGTAGAGCTGTGCAAGTCCCTAAACCCCTTCAGCGACAAAATCAAGGGGACAGTTTGAATCTGCCCCTTGTGTGTGACCTCAAGAGTCTTACTGTACCGCTCTAAGCCTTGGTTTCCTCACCTTCAAGAAAGATCAACAGTTCTGACCAGCTAGGGTGCTTCCTGAGGTTCGAGCGAGGCTGTGGGGTGAAGCTGTCGCATCGTCCGCGGCACAGTGGTCCTGCAGGATCAGCAGCGGTTCTTAGCTCACCCAGTCTTGGTTTCCAGATGAAGAATCCAAGCCCAGAGGAGTGAATGGATAACAGCTCACCGGGTCTTCTTTCAATTTATTCCTTCACCACACTGCGCAGACTCCCAGGCTGCTTTGACAAATATTTCCCCCCATTTACTGCATGATGACCAAGGAAGGGCATTTAAATAGCTCGGAATGAAGAGGCCAGAGCAAATAAGTCACATTGTCACCCGAAAATGACTGCAGAGTGGGGAAGTGGGGAAGCAGAAGAGGGAGGAGCTGGCTCAGGGAGTGACAGTGACAACTCTGCTTCTCCCCAGAATAGGAGCCTGAAAGAATGGCGGCACTGCCAGCCCAGCTCCCCCGGTTTCAGGGAGCACAGTCACTTCCCAGAAACCTCACCAGCACTGGCAGCCCTTCCAAAGCGCATGAGAGCTTCAGTCTGAACAGACAATTTTAAGCTCATTTTTGTTGGGGAAGAAACGGATTTACAAAGAATCAACCAAGGGTGTTCAAGAGGCATCTGAAAAGGCAGCCAAAAATCTGGCTTGGGGATTAGAAGCTCTGGCTTTATGGGCTGCAGACAACTGTCCACTCAATTAGCCAGGAAGGGAGCAGATATTTTTCCGTGTGTATTTGGATTCAACTAATACTTATCCTGTGTCTGTTGTGTGCCAGGCAAAACGCTTCTTATAAACTTCATTTAATGCTAATGAGTCTGAGAAGGCAGCATCCCAGTCTCTTTTCAGACAAGGAAATAGGAGCAGAGTAAATGGCTGGCTGGGATTTGTTGTACATCCCCTGAGCCAAGCACAGCGCTGTCTACACTAGACCAAGCTGCCTTGTCCTCTGGCTCAAAAAGAGCCTGCATATGAGCTGAAGGTCAAGAGGGTGCAGGCTCATCTATGAGCACACTTGGACCTTCCTACCTCGCAGCTTCTAGTGACCACAAGAAAGGGCTTCCCAGCCAGATCCAGAATTCAATGTCATTTTACTAGCCCAGATCCCCTCAAAAAATGCCACAACAGGGGATGCAAACTTTCACATATTTTATTGATTTAGGGGTCAAACAAGGCAGCATTTGGTCATTTAATAAAGGCACCTCGTTGAAAATACATCACAGTGCTGTCGAGTGATCCCAGTTGTAGGATTTGAGGACAGGAAGGACAATCTTTGGATGATGTTGCTTAGGACACTTGCTCATTTATTTGAAGGGTCCCTTCACACATCATGGATGAAGGAAGGCAAGAGCGTAGGACCGTGACACACACTGGGGTGGTTGCTAGCGCTCACCCATGAGAGCAGGTGGACTGGTAAATCCATGGTAAGTTGGGAAGGGAGCAAGACAGGCCTGCCCCACCCTCCCCATGACTCCTGTAAACTTGATTTGCTGAGCCACTGCCCCCCCCCCCCCATTCTCTTTCAAATGTGGAGATGATTTTTTACCTCAGGGTGTGCGGAACCAGCGTCAGTAGTTAAACCCTCCCTGTTCCAAGCTATAGGGCAGATGGAACAACAGTTTGATTTCCTACATTCCTGGGCTGGCCACCCACGAGGCTCTGAGATAAAAGCCGAGGACTCAGGGCACTCGCTTTAAAAAATATTGTTACCAGTTCAGAGTAAATGAAAACTTGATTCCTTAGAAATAGTACTGCACTTTCCTATTTCTACTTATATCCCCCCAATCAGTCTTTAAAAAATTAATTACTCATCCTTGTTAAGATGCCTACTATATGTAAAAGAAATCGCCTCATTACAACACTTGCTCTTCCAATGTTTTTCTTGAGCCCCTCACCACTCTTGACTCTCCATCCTTACCCTGACCACCCCTCCCCTCTGCCCAGCACCTAAGAGCAGGGATCACGCTGCGGGGTGATGAGCAGTGGTGTAGTCTCGCCTGGACTTCTGTTACTAGGCTGAAATAGAGAGGAAAACAAGAGAACAAAGTGGGTTTTTAAAAACCAAGTAAACATCAGAGAAGGCTGGCATGCATGCCTCAGAGACCAAATGCATTAAACACTGGACATTTCTCTGCCAGATGAAAATTCTCATGCTTGCCGAGGTTAAGGCTCTGGAATTAAATGAAGCAAAAATCGAACCCTAACCACCCGGAAAAAGGCATATGCATCCCCACATCTAGTTTTCACCCACAGCTCAAATATCACACACGCATGTTGTGCATGTACACGCATGTGAATGTATATGGGTGAATGACGAATATTTAAGCAAGGATCATGCACATTCAATTAGCAAACATTCAAGGACCTCAACTTTGAGGCTGAGTGCCTGCAACTGTCCCCAGTCAAAGGGGAGCAGACTCAGGAGGCCATCTCATCCAGACAAGGACTGCAGATCCCCACAGACAGAGCTGACAGTTTTGGTTTCACTCCTTTCCTTTGCCCTTTCTCAGAAGTCACGTGCTTCCCAGAAACACCCCACACCAGACTGGGTGGAGTTAGTTTACAGCCAGGGAAACAAGGCAGAGCAGAGCCAGCAGACACACACTAGAACCAGACAAAGAGAGAAGCAAGACGGCCACGTACCCAAGCCAGCTTCCAGGCAGACAGAGGACAAGCCCTCTGGTAGTCCCACAGACAGCAGGAGGGCTCATGTCAGAGGGACACTGGGAACTTGAGAGTCACTGTACTGAATCAGCATATTACTCCAGAGCAGGAGGCATTATTTACTGGACCTGCCACTGATTTTCTAATGGTTTTTCCACAGGCTGCTGCTTTTGTGGTCTGTCACAGCAGTCTGTTAATTCATCCATTTGCCACGAATCTTACCAAAGACCAAAAGGCTCAGCACAGAACCCAGGAAATGCTTTCTAGTTGGGGAGCTGAGGTTAGGCATAAAAGTTGATTACTGTCATAGATGATTTTATTTTTGGGTGATCTTTTCTTGGGGAGTCTGTGGCCACCATCATCATGAAGTAAGTGGCGAAGGATTGAATCTGGAAGGGAGAGGGTTTGAGTTTAAAAGGTATACATCTTATTTGGGTTTCATATCCTGGAGAGTGACTGAGTTTGAGTAAATTCTAATCAAAACAAATCCAAGAATAGACTACCTCCAAATCACTGTTTTGTTCTTGGAAACAGAGGCAAACATTAAAAATAAAAACAAAATCCACTTTGGGGAAGTAGACTGGCTGCTCTCAGATGCCCAGGCTGGATGTTCAGAAGACAATTTGAATTTAAAAGGATCCATCATCTGGTTTAATTCTTTGGCCACAATTCGGTTTTCAAACACAGGTCGCAAATGATCCCTTCTTTTTAGAACCATGATGCAGATCACAAAAATATTCCAACTTGGCCTCTCTCTTTCTCTGGTGGTACCCTCTTCCCATAATTTCTGGAACCCATAATTTAAGTACCTTTTAACTTCCATTTGGGGGGGGGGGGATCAATGATCCCTGTCAACCACAGGCTCATGTGGCTTTTCACTGTGGGCTAGGAAACAGGTGGAATTCCCTGCCAACAATCTGCCACCAGGTACTGGGGCCCTGACTGACTACACTTGACCCTGGACTTCTAATCAGCTGTCGGAAATGGAATAAATACCAGGGAACTGGGGTACCTGGCAGATATCTGAGTTAGTTTATTTTAATCAAAAAATAAAATTGAGAGTATGTCTAAAGAAGTAAACAGCTAGTAAAGAAATCTCGCCTACAACTTAGAAAGTAGGAGTGTACACACATCTCTACCAACACACACACAGATGAGATGAGAGTTGCACACATACCAAAGATACATCAAGCAAGTGCTTTTTTAATCAATACATGAAATGATATTCTTGCTGGCCTGAGGAAGCTTCCTTCTGCCTGGTCTGCTGTTCCCACCCACTCCCTCAACAGGGATAGGAAGAAGAAAGAAATTCCTTTTTGGACCCAACATTAGATAAACATAACCAAGTCTTTACATGTGGCTCTGGAGAAGGCTGCTAGGATGCTTGCAAACACGACATCAGGGGTCTGGGAGGCGTCGACGGCAGCGTGGATCCCCCGTTTCCTGTAGTACTCCACCAGCGGGGTGGTCTGCGTGTGGTAGCCCTCCAGGCGGATTTTCAAGGCCTTCTCATTATCGTCTGATCTGTGGATCAAGGGTTCCCCAGTGATCTGAGAATAGGAAGAGGCAAGGGAAGGCCGGGACTGTTAGCAAAGGTTTCCGATGTCAGATGCACATTTGAGCTGCTGTCTAATCCCAAAGTCCATCGGAGGGAAAGGCAGACAGTCTAGACCCTCTCCAATAAAGAATTTTAAAGAACTTCACCAATCCCAGCAAGTTGGTCCCAGGAGCAGACCAACTGGCCCAGAGAAGTCAGGGAGCCTGAAACAGCAACTGAGAGGGAAGAGGCTTGTGAGAGGAAGACGGGCAATGCCTTTCTCTTAGCTTTTGCTCAGGCCATTCAGGTTCCAAGGTGAACATTTCAAGGTCAGAAAAAAAAGATGGAGGCCCCTCAGACCAGGAAATACATCAAAATCAGAGATGCATTTGCAATTACCATCTTATTTGCCTAAGTATTTTGTGCTTTTATCAGGGTGTCAGCCACCAACACTCTGAAAGTAGCAAGTAAAGTGCGAAAGAACTCTGAATGAAAGAACTACTAACTCTGTGAAATGTGACTAAATTATCATGGTGGCATTGGAACCTGTATGACCTGATGAACTTGTCTCACAGACAAAGATAATTCCAGGAAATTCTTACTACTGCCTGCATGCTCTGAAACACAGGACATGGGCTGTTTGTGGCAAATGTTACAGTGCACACACATGAGGCCCTCCCTTTTACACCTGCAGACAATTGAAGACTGTCATAAGAATTTGGCAATGTCAACCTGGCCAAAATATTTTGAATGTGTAGGGCACAGGAGAATCACTAGAGAGACAGGACATTCTTCTGAAGCAGGTCAACAAACTTCTTTCCAGTGCTACCTTCTTCTCCTTGGCTCTGCCTCTGCGCTTCCACGCAGCCTTCTCCTGATTAACCATTCAGGTTACCACGATGTCAGAAAGGTGCTGCTCTGGACAAAGGACAGGTACAAACTGGGCACTGGGAAGTAGCTGGCACCGGTAGCCACCTCAAAGTCAAGCAGTAAGCCAGCTGGAGAGGCACTGCAGAGATGAGCCACAGCCCGTGTGATTTATGTGACTGTAATATTTCTCATGGTTAAGTCAGTAATGCTGGTAGAAATGAAGGGAAGATGGGAGAAACAAAGGGGAAACGAAGGAAGGAGAAGGAAACGTCCTGTCCTGAGTCTACATACGTCATCTTTCATGGGCTCCTTTGGGGGGTTGAACTCCTCATGGTAGGAACGGCCACTCTTGGGGTGAATCAGCCTGAAAGACAGCAAAGGAACAAAAGTCGAGTGGCCTGAAAGTATCCAGAACCGCAGGGGTCTCCCAAGATGACGAGCAGAGACAGAGAAGCTGGAGCAAGGACCTGAACCCAGCAGAAAACACAGCTATCGGCATCTCTTGCTGAAGGAGATAACTGAGCTTATGACTGAGTGAGTATGTTTTCTATTTTGATCCAACATTAAAATGAGTACCTGGCTGAAGAGCTGGTGCAACTACCTAATTCAGGACTTGGAAGAAGAACTCTGGTGCTGGTGTCACACAGCCGCTCATTCTATTTACCTGTTTATTCAACAAATCTTTACTAAGTACCTCGTCCAATTCAGGCCTTAAACTCAATCTGGGGGCTATAGAGCAACACGTCAGGTTCCCTGCTCAAGCAGTGCTTAATTCAGTGGGGAGACAAATGTGGAAATAAATAACCACAATAAACCTCACAATCCTTTAACAGAGATTTGTGCAAAATGCTATGAGGGGCAGAGAAACCAACCTTATTTTGTAACCTAGGTTGGTTATAAATCCAGAAAGGTGCTATTGGAAAAATATGTCCTAAGATGCAAACACCACCAGATGATGCAGCACCATTTGTGATCATAAAGATAAAAGAGAGCCCAACCACTAAAGCGCAATATTCAAAGTGCTGGGAAAAATGACTTATTGAACAAGTCATGGAATAAAGAGCCCAAGAGGAAGCACTTATTTGGCACTGGTAGCCACACCTGTGATGTGTCCCCTTAGGCAACAAGCCTGTGTTCCTGACCGGGTGAGGCTTCACCACAGGAGCCCAGAGACCTAAGAAGGGAAGGAGGCAGGACAAACACAGCTCAGCAGCCAGGGCCCACTTGCTCAAGTTCATGTCGTTTCCCAAGTCTGAGCCAACCAAGGTCTGCCTACTTGATTGATGGCAGCTCTCCTCAAGGTCTGTTAGACCAGGATGTCCCAACATCTTTCAGCTCTTGGCACACACAGAAATACAGTGCTCGAGGCTCTTGCTCCTCCCGGGGAGGTATGGCCACCCCAGGCCTGCCCAGCTGCTCTAATGGCTGCAGGGATCAAGATCTCAGCTCATCAGTTAGGAAAGTCTGTGTTAGACTATCAAAGCTGCAACTGTGTAAAATGTGATGCTGTGTTTCAATGACGGTGCATTTTTCAGAGTCAAGAGGTCCATTTATAGTATAAGGGGGTTCATTTACAGCACTGGGCAGCGGGGTGAGGTGACAACAGAGCAAGTTAGCTACACTGAGTGGGCCCATGACTGCAAGCATGAAGGTGAGGATGGGCCCTCCTTATTTCAGCTGTTGGAGTGGTTCATCTGGTGCAGCACTGGGAGACCCGAGGGGAGGGAGAGTGTGGGCTGTTCGGCTCACCTACAGCTTTCCCTTTAGGAATGGGGGGGCGTGAGGTGTGGATCCTATTTCTTCACTTTCTGGAGAGCACAGGGCACATGGCAGCCAGATGGCAATAAACACGACTCTCTCCTCTCTCATTCTTGCTCACTCTCACATTCCCTCAGTCTTCCAGTTACAACAACAGTGCTCCCTCCCTACTCAGAAACATCATTTTAAGAGGAATGCAAGGCTCACTCCTTAAAAGGAAAAGGAAAAAAAGAAAGCCCAATCTCCAAGTTCTCAGATGGAACTGGTCTTAAGTACCAACCAAAACAGCTCTATGAGTCACTGAACCTGGCCTGGAGGTGGAGGGACCAGGGCTGGGAATCTACAGCCACTGCCACCTTGAGTGTGGCACTTCAGATACTTGTATTCTCATCCACAGAATGGGATGGCAGGAGACATTAGGCTAATGAGACCAGAGAACCAGCTGGTAGGATAATCAGGATACTAGAGAGCCAACACTGAATAGGTTAAAACCCCAAACCACCAGCCATACTTATTTAAGAAATAAAATAATGACTCATAAATTTATTAGAAGTGAGGTATGAGCTAATTCAGAAGATATCTACAGTGGGGTCCTGAGCATGTCAGATTTAAATAAGATCCACATTCAATTGCTAGTTCCTGACTAGCAGTGGACTAGGAGGCAGAAAGCAGGTTTCTGGTGCCAGCTTTGTCACTGATGTGCAGAGGGAACTTGGAAAATGCTAGTCCTTCCACTGCGAGGGAGGGGATCACACTAAACCACCTACTTCCAAAGTGAGAGACTGAGTCTTCCCTGTTTCGCCCTCAACATCAATCCTGTAGTTTGTTCTTAAGAATCTCTCTGTTCCCTGCCAGCCAACCCCAGTTAAAAGCCTCCACCACTTCACATGTGGGCCAATCAGGCTGTTAGGTGGGGTCCTTGTCTGTTTCTCCTTTCCCCAATTTAGCCTGTATGCCAAGACCAAGCTAATGTTCTTAGAATGTTGTTTTTGCCACAACACCTAATGGCTTAAGAACATGCCACAATTCCTGACTCTGTCTACTGCCCAGCACTCAAGGCCGTTCCTCCAACTCTGGACAGACATCCTGCCACTAGCCTCAGCTAGAGCCCCTCCTCCAACCCATACTTATTCTGGCCTCTACTCACTTCTGGGAAAGCCACCAAAATCCTCTCTATCCAGAAAGGCAGCCTTCCCTCCTTCCCCCAAAGCTCTCTTCTTGGACTTCCGACCACACTTAACAGCTCAGGTTTCATGTATGGTTTGTAAACTCTCTGAGGTGAGAGATGGGCATCATATTGTTCTCTGTCTTCTCCTGCTCCCTGCCCTGGAGTCTACTACTGTGCTGAGCACAAAGCAGGAGCTCAAGACACTGGGTCGACTGAATCAAAGGCCGCCAGTGCCACCTAGTACTGTTAACAGCTGCTGCACGCATCAGGGACCCCAGGCCTGGTGATGTCCCATCCTATCAACCTTAGCGCTACATCAACTTTGTCTACTCTGTGCCAGTGGGGATGCAAAGAAAGGAAAGTTTCTGCATTAAAGGAGCCTATGGAATAGCTAGAAACATGAAACCTGGACACTTGAAAAGAAAATTAATGTAAGATGATCCCACTGTATCTAACATAGCCTTACAGGAAAATGCCGCTAACGCTCGCTCTGCTATCTGTTTACATGTCTGCCCCCTTGACAATGTGGACTGCAGACGCATGGAAAAAACATTCAACCTCATTAGGAAATCAAAGTAATAAAACTTACAGTAAGAAAACAGTTTCCCCCTAATTAAATCCAAAATTTTACATGTATTATGATGGTCACAGCATAAATTTAACAGTGAACAACTGGAAGAGGCACAAATGTATAACAATAAGAGAACAATTAAGTGAATGATGGTTCATCTGTGAAAAATCACACAGCAATTAAAAATATGTCACAGATGTCGGGTTCCATGACGTAGGCTTACCACCTTCCTAAGATTCCATTAAAATGGCCAAGTAATAAAAAAGCTAAAGCCCACAATAAAAAAGGGATGGGAGGATCAATTAGTGGCTGAGAGCTTTCAACATATTTCTGGGAGGCACAATGCAGACGGCAGAGTGACTAGTAAAAACAGGACAGAGGAAACTGTTGCCCGAAGCATTGGCGATCTTTCAGAACCAACTGGTTCAGATGCACAGTAGTCAATGTTGACTACTATGGAGAAACAAGGACTTTAAAACAAAACATGCACACACAAAAGTAACAGTGGTTTTGGCTGCAGTGGCTATACCATGAGCAAATTTTCCCTTCATTTTCTAAACTTCGTGTAGATGATCATATTATTATTATTAAATATATCTTTATTGATTTCAGAGAGAGGAAGGAAGAGGGAGAGATAGAAACATCAATGATGAGAGTCGTCATTGATCGGCTGCCTCCTGCACAGCCCCCACCGGGGATCAAGCCCGCAACCTGGGCATGTGCCCTGCCCAAGAATCGAACCACAATCTCCTGGATCCTAGGTCAATGCTTAACCGCCGAGCCATGCCTGGTTGGGTGGTCACATTATTTTTATAATTAATAAAAAGCCTAGAGCAACGTATGACAACTCCAACTGAAATCAGATTTTAAAAAGCACTAAAACAGAGGGACACAGGTAAAGAATTTAACACTTAAGCATCTACTATAAGCAAGGCTCTGGATTAAGCACTTTATGTTATCTAACATGCACAAAAGTTCCTCAAACAGGTATTAACCCTACTCTAAATATGAGGAAACAGCCTAGATAGGTTGCCGAGGGTCACTTGCCGAGGGTCAGAGTAAAAAGGTGACAGGACTGAGATACTGTCTGACTTCAGATCCTTTGCTCTTCTTTCCACATCCACATCCATGTTACCACTTCAGCAGATGTCACCAAATAAAATCAATCCATGTTGAAACGGCACTAAGTTTCATGACTGGGATTAGATAAGAACAATTGCCACAGTCTGACTAATCTCTGAAGAAGCATGAAAAGAAGGGACCTTCTGGGGACAAATACCTTCCTGTGATTCTCCGGATCAGCAGAGAGTCTGGGATGCGGAATTCAATCACAGAATCAAGCTTCTCTTTCCTCTTCTCCATGAGGTCGTCAAGCTGTAAAAGAGTGTGTGTCCCACCTAAGCTACCAGAGCTTGATCAGACCCATTTCCCTCAAAGGAATTAAGAGATTAAGGGCCAGAATTTATCAGGCAATGGTGATATAAAACCAACCCACTCACCATTTCTGCCTGCCTCACAGTCCGAGGGAAGCCGTCTAGAAGAAAACCATTTTTGCATGGAGGGGTGTCCAAATTCTTTTCAATGAGCTCCACTACCATTTCATCGCTCACCTGGAAGTCAAGAACAAAATAGCCTTGGGTTTAAATCCACGAACTAGGTGACATTAACCCAATTCCAGGATTACAGGTCTGTGTCTGTATAACCTGACCGTGGGAGGAGACAGTGGGGGTTGACCAGGATGCACAGAGGCTCCAACTTTCCCTGTTTCACAATTTTGATTAGGCTGACAGTAAAGTGACCCTGGCCACCCTGGACATGAGGCAGCAGAGAGGTTCACTGGACTGGCAAGACTGAGTTGGAACCAAGGAACTGAGGAGCCAGCTCAACATGCCTTTGAGCCTCTCTGAAAACCCCCATGAGGACCCCTTCCAGCTTTCAAAAGCTGGTTTCCTCCTGGGCCTTCAGGGATAAAGTTCCCTGCTAACATTACAGTGAAGGCTGCCCCTCTTGGTACTTGTGCTCTTATCTCCCCGGACCAGCTGTGAACTCGGGGACAAAGTATAAGCTCTGCAACTAAGTGAAGGCTGGAGATAAGTAATCTCATTGCCACATCCCAGCTTTTTCTCAGTACAGTATATTCTGCCAAAACCCAAAGTCCAGACTATCTAGCTTTCTGGCTTGACAAGGCCTCACTGACATGAAGGGAAAGCTGGAAGCAAACGGGCAGGGCAGGTGGGCAGGCAGGCAGGCAGGGGTACCATTCCATAGAGGTACTGAATTTCAAAGCCTGATGGGAAGTTTTAATTCGGGAATGCAGGCAAAGCTCAGCACCTTCCCTAACCAACCCGCTGGCCAGAGGGCCAAGCGAAAAATGACTTCTAAAAGTGATTCACAGAGGCCACGTCCCAGATTAACTCGGTTACAATTAAACTCTGGACTAATCAAAGAAGATTCAGTAGACTATAGATTGTATTTGTCTAATCAGATTAACTGGGCCAGAAACAAGAGAAAATACTATTATATCCCCCAAACAGGAAGGATTACGTCTGTCAAAAGCAATTCCTCTGTTAGAGACACAGAACAGAGTCACAAAGTAGATTAAAAATACTGTGGCTCCTTGAGTCCTCTCTTTAACACATCTTTGAGTTCTGGCCTAGGGATGGCAGTTTCATTTTTGTCCCTAAAAACTGGTATATTACAAAATGCACAGAGGAACCTCAAGAATACTGTGAATAAAATAAGTGCAATAAATTCAGAATGAACCAAGTAACCTGCTACTCTAAAAGTTCCTGTGATGTGCCAGTTCATTCAAACACTGCAGAGCACAGGCCTGTCCAACAGAACTTTCTACAGTGATGGAAATGTTCTCTATCTGTGCTGGCCAGCAAACACGTGACATGTGGCAAGCGAGACTGAGAAACTGAATTTTATATGAAATTGAATCTAAATGAATTTCCATAGCTCCACGTGGCTGGTGGCTACCCCATTAGGCAGTGCAGATCTAGACTGAGGAATATGAACATTCACTGGTACCACCAAACCTACCAGTTTCCCAGCATCCATAGTTGCCTTCAGTTTTTTCCCCAGCTCTGAGCCAGAAGCCACCATGGCCCTCAGCATGTCTCCAGTGGCGAGATGGCAGACACAGAAGTTTTTGGCCAATTTGGGTGCCTATGGAGGGGAAAACAAAAACCAAAATACAGTTACCACTGTAGGCCCTAGAGTCCAACGTCCTGGGTGTGAACCTGGCCCTGGAATTTATTGGCTGTGTAAATTTTGGCAAATGGCTATTTCTTTACCTGTAACAGGGATAAAAGTACCTTATATTCTAACATATAATGATTATGAGCTTATAGTAAGAACAGCATGAGATAATACACATAAAGCACTTAAAGTGGTGCACCTAGCACGCAGGAAGCTGTCACATATTAGCTATTATCACTTCTCCCGCTAGACACGTAAGCCTCAGTTTCGCATTATAAACAGGGAGAATAAAAACAGCAATGGCAATACTTCACATGGTTGCTGTGAAGTTTGAGTTCATGTACACAAAGCACAATGCCTGGCCTGTAAAGTGTTGAATAGATATTTGCCAAAGGATTGAATGTGTGATTGTTCAGTGCTGTGGCCACTGGCCTGAGGGGCAGCTGGGGCCAGGTGAAGAACACAGGCTTCCCGCAGGCAGACAGTTTTTCCCCTTCCCTGTCACTTGGTAGCTGCATTATCTTGGCCAAATCACATAACCTCTCAGAGGCTCGGTTTCCTCATCTGTTTAAAATGAAGGCAAAGGGCTCCATCAAGGAAGGTAGCTGTGAGGATCAGATGAGATATATCCAAAGAGAACGTGGGAAACAGTAAGTACTTAATATTAGTTTTAGGAGGCAGTATAGCCTTTTAGTTAAGAGCATGGGCTTGAGATCAAACTGCCTGGGTGTCAGACTTCAGGTCTACCAATGACTATATAGGTATGTGACTTGAGAAAAATTGTATACCTTTCTAAGTTTCAAATTTCCTCTAAGTAAAAAATGGAGATGGTAACAGCACCTACACCACTGGGCTGATGAGAGTATACAGAATTTGGCATATGCAGGGCAAGGCACATAGTAACTTCTCAGTGAACATTAGCTGTTACTGTAACCCCTGCCCTAAGTCCACATTCATTCATACAGAAATGAATATATCCATTCATCATTACTGACATCTCTTCCAAGAACGCTCCTGGAAGCCAGAGAAACAGACGAATAGGAGACAGAGTTCCTGTCCTCTGTGAGCTCGCAGTTTGGAGGGCTATACATCAGAATAGAGACTAGGACAAGAAGAGAACCTGGACAATTCAACATTGAACAAAACAAACAAAAAAACTGCAGAACTCATACGGAACAGAATCAGTTCAAGGAGTTTAACACAGTGATACCTCGGTTTTCGAATGTGATCCGTTCCGGAAGACTGTTCGAGTTCTGAAATGCTCAAAAACTGGGGGATCAACGGCCAACAGCTAGGCCTCAGGATCTGGCCCTCAGGGGACACCGTGTGGCGTGTTCAACAGCCAAAGCATTTCCCTCTGGGTTTACAGCGTTCGTAAACCAAAATGTTCATCCACGGAGACGTTTGAAAACCGAGGCACCTCTGTACTTAGCTTTCTGGCTCAATTGTTTATTTAAAAAGTTGGGTTCTGTTCTTGTTCAAACCAGTTCACTGGGAGTTTTCTTAGGTGCACACAATAAAAACTTAATAGATGGGGCTCAATGCAGCAAATTCTGGTTTGTGATTCATGGAACGATTCCGTTCAGGCAAAGAAATAACTTCATAGCAAAACAGAACCCAAATGAGAAGGCGTTACAAACTTTGGAAAACCAATGAAGGTCAGAACCTCTGGCAATGGCAAACCTTCCAGTCCTCCAAACTGACCCAGAGGCCACATACCCAGAGAACTGTGCTTTTCTGCCAATCTTTCTCCTTGGTTGTTGAAATTAACTGGGGTGAAAAATATGGAGGTCAGACTTGTTCAAGGGGAAAGGCTGACCAAAACACCAAAGAAGCGCTGTTAGCAGTACAGAACCCCAAACTATAGGGCTCTTCTGTGCTGTTACAGGTGACTGGATTCTACAGCCGTGCGGAAGGACACTCCAATAGGGAAGACATGGCATGGCATGGCGAGAAACTGACTCTTTATTCTCTGCTGGCTGCAAGGGAGTCAGGGTGATGAGCTGCAAAGAGCTCAGACTTTGGAGTCAGACAGATTTGCACACGAATCCTGGTTAAAGCACTCAATAGCTGTGTGACCCTGGGCTCGTTACTTAACTTCTCAGAATCTCAGCTTCCTCATCAGTCACATGGGATAACGGATACCATCTATTTCTTAGGGCTGTTGTGAGGATAAAATGAAATAAAGTATCCAAAACATCAGACACACAGTGTGCATTCAATAAATAAAAGACCTCCTTTCATGGTCTTTCTATTTTGCATTACTCTTTAAAAAAATTTTTTTAAACTGACATTTAGAGAGAGAAGAAGAGAGAGAGAAACATCGCTGTGAGAGCAGAAGATCCACAACCCAGGCATGTACCCTGACCAGGAGTTGAATCGGTAACCTTTCGGCGCACAGGACAATGCTCAACCAACTGAGCACACTGGCCAGGGCTCTTTTTTTGCATTACTCTACTTGCAAACTGCAGAAGAAGCTTGATGAAATAACTTGACTATATTCCCCTCACAATTCAAGCTTACACTTTAGAGCAATGCCTCTCTTACTCCAAATCACGGGTGGAGTGGGGGGACACAGAGAGGAGGAATGCTTCTAAAATGCAGGTTCTGATTCTACAGTGTGGGGCATGAGAACCTGCATTTTTAACAACCTTCCAGGCCTGGCCATGCTCCTGGCCCCTGACCAGTCTGTTGCTGCTGAAGCTCTGAGCCACTTGTGTCTCATTAGCCATGGACCACTGCTGAGTCTGAGAAACAGGCTCATCACCTCTACGAGAACCCCGTGGGAAGGGGGTGGACTTTTGGGAGGTGGGCATGGGTAAGAATGGCTAAAACATCTAGGAAGACAGCACTGTGGCTTTAGTGTTCTCAAACTTCAGTATGTTATCACAATCATCTGGGGCACTTGCTAAAAATACAAAGCCAGGCCCGCCCTTAAAGTTTATGACTGAGTGGTGCTCAGGCAGGGCCCTAGGATGCTGATGCGCACAGTCTTCGAAGCCCTGGGGCAGTGGGGGCAAGACTGGGCCTTACAGTTGTTCAGAGTTGGGGTGGAAAATGGATTTACAGTTTACTCACTGTATCACCTTGAACAAGTTATGCAGCCTTCTTAAGGCCTCAGTTTCTTCATCCCTACAGTACAGACAACCACATCCATTTTCAGAGCTGTTGTGGGGATTTAATAAGATTATACAGTATATGCAAAAGCGTCCAGCAGTGCCTGGCATTCAGAGAAATCAAGGGAAGCTATCAGTTCTTCAGATTTGATTCAGTCTCAAACTAACTTGTTTTCTCACCTCGAAAACATCTTTCTGCCTCCAGTTTTTCTGGCTCCCCTCTGTTGTTCCTGCATATGTAGCTAGAATCATCTCCTAAAATACTGTTGGAAATGTTACCCACCCTGCCCAACACACACATACAGGAGCCTTTGACATCTCCCCAGTGCAATGGGGAAGTCCAAATATCTTAGCCTAGCACTCAGTGTCTCCACAATCAACTTTCAAAACCCTCCAAGCTCTTCAAATTTACCTCCCAAGTCCCCTTCTGTATGCCCTGCACCACTGCAAACAGCTGCTTTATGTATAATTCCCAAATACATAAAGTAAGTCTCTCCATGGACCTCAGCTCAAGGCTCCTCTCTATGCAGGAAGGCCCTCTCCCCGCCCCTGCAGAGAAGGCTCTGTAGTCAAATTCTGAGCTTATCTCTCCCACCCAATTATCCCTTCTTCTTCCAGGAAGAAGTCATCAATATCAGCTAACTTTAGTGTTTGCAAAAGCCAAGCAATTTTTCCATGTGTTACTTTATAGAATTTAGTATCCATAATATATAACAAATCCATGAGGTAAAAACTATTTTTATCTGCATTTTACAAATGAAATTCGGAGGCTAGGTTGCCCAAGATCACATAGCTAGTAACAACAGAGCTAGTAACAGGCCTCAAGACTGTTGAGCCCTAGCTCTTAACCATGATGCTATATGGTAGCGATTTTAACCTTTTCCATCTCATGGCACATAAAAAATTACCAAAATTCTGCAGCACACCAAAAAATATATTTTGTCGATCTGACATTCTGATTCATTCACACCAGATGGCTATTGCTGTGTTGGTTGTTGTCATTTTTCTTTTTAAAAAAAATATCTTTATTGATTTTATAGAGAGGAAAGGAGAGGGAGGGAGAGATAGAAACATCAATGATGAGAGAGTCATTGATCGGCTGCCTCCTGCACGCCCCCGACTGGGGATCAAGCCCACAACCCGGGCATGTGCCCCGACTGGGAATCAAACCCCGATCGCCTGGATCCTGGGTTAATGCTCAACCGCTGAGCCCTGCCCCGCCAGGCTGTTGTCATTTTTTAATACGACAGTCTAAGGGAAAAGAGGTCAGTACCCCTGACTAAATAGTCAGGTATTGCATGTTTTAAAAATTCTTGTGCACACTGGTTGAAAATTGCTGCTATATGGCCTTGTTAATGGCCGTCCTTGGGAAACGTGTGTGTGTTGTGTGTCTGAAAGAGAGTGCAGGACAACTTCAGAGTGATGGCAATGTTCTGTTTCTTATGTGGGTGTAAGCTATACAAATGTGTTCACACTGAATTTTCATCGAGCTGCTTGCTTATGATATTTGTACCTCTCTCTATATATAATACTTCAGTGAAAAAAGTTTTTAAAAAGCATAGAAACCTGTGTTTGAATTTCAGCTCTGCCTCTTAAATTACGATGAAACCTTAGGCCAGAAATTCTTTGAGACTGTTTCCTCATCTATAAGTTAGGGATATTATTACCAAAATCACTGGGTGGGTAGGAGGAAGAACAGAAGGCTGTCAACAAATTACAGTTCTTGATCTAATCCTGAACTACCCTAGCATGTGTCAGAGTCACTCACCTGCCACTTCCCACTTCTCCCCCTATACCTAGACTAATAGCAACAATGTAAGATGGTGACTCTGCTGCTCAAGGACAAGTCTGAGTTCAAATCTTGCCTTGGCTATTATATGTGCATCCTGGGGCAAGATACACTTTACCAGTAAAAAGGCATGGATAACAGGACTACCGCCTAGGGTTCTAGGCTTAAATAAGAAGACACATGTAAAGTCTTTGGCTAGGGATCTGTTACATAATGAAGCAAAGGGTGACAATTCTGTATATTACACCCCCTCCTAGAGGGCAAGGGCTGCTCTCTCCATCTCCAGCACTAAACTTATCCAACAAAACATACATAGGGTAGGAGAAAAATCTAACCCAGGGCAGCAGATAGTAGCAGAAAGAACAGCAGCTCTGGAGTCATTCAGGTACAAGATCTGCCAATTACTTGCTATGTGACCTAGAGGACAAGCCTTTTGAACTTCAGTTTCTCTTAACTGTAAAAGGGAGAATGAGAGTGTGGGTCTCAAAAAGTTGTTTAAGTGTCATTGCACTGACATAACTGAAAGAGCATGACCTCCAAGATGACAGCTAATTGCCTAAGTGTGTCTGGCCTTGAATTGGTATAGATTAGACACATGAAAGAAAATGTGAAGAGGGGCTGGTATAGAAAACACAAAACACACCTATGTTTTGGCCACACTGCAGGAAGATCCAACTGCAAAAGAGAGACAGGGAAGTATGGTAATTTAAATAAAATAACTAACCCACATATTCTAGATGTTTTAAACATCATTATGTTGATGAAAAGCATGTAGTTTAAAAATGTTTAACTAAACTTTTTAAGTTAAAAAAGAGAAGTTTTAATAGGAATCAGGTTTAATTTCAGCCACGCCAACATAAAATACTGAGTTATGCAGGTATAAAAAGACGTACTAGTGGGAAGAAAACAGACATTACTTAGCAGGTACTATGCACAAACCCAGGTTAGGGATTTTACATCAAAGACTGCAAACATTTACCAATAGGGGCCAGGCAGGCAATGGAAATGAATGAAATGGGTCAAACATAAGCAGCGAAGAGGGCTATGCAGGGGACAGGAGAGCACATGAGCCATCCAAAGCGGCCTGACCACTCAACTACATGCCAGGCCAGAATGGAGGCCCACAGCCACCAGGTCTGACTTCTCAAGAAACTGGAGCTCTGGATTTTTACGTGAAATTTCACAACTGAAAACTCTTTGTGGTCAACTTATTATTTTAGTTTATTTGAGAGAGAGAGAGATGTGAGAGAGAAACATCGATCAGCCGCCTCCTGCACACTTCCCAACCAGGATGGAACCTGCCACCTTCTGCCATAAGGGGCGATGCTCCAACCAACTGAGACACACTGGCCAAGACTCAACTTACTACTTTGAAAGCTGACAAATAAAAGAAACAAATCAGAGCCCTAGCTGGGTAGCTTAGTTGGTTAGAGCGTCGTGCCAAGGTTGCGGGTTCGATCTCCAATCAGGGCACATAAAAAGAAGCAACCAATGAATGCATAAATAAGTGGAACAGCAAATCAATGTTTCTCTCCTCTCTCAAATCAATAAAAATTTTTTTAAAAAAGGGAACAGGGGACATCTGTAATATTCTCAACAATAAAGATTTTAAAAAAAGGAACAAATCAAGTGTTTATCCTGCCTTTTCTATACAAACCATACCAAATAGCAGATGAAAAGTTTCTCTTTATAGAAATGTTTTAGCTAATAAACAAAAAGAGAAAGCTATAATTAGAACGCCACCATTTTGCCACCCACAATGAATTCCTGGACCAGGCACTGAATATCAGAGACAGCAGAGCTGATATGCCTCTTAACGGACAGCATAGCACCACCAGTGACGTGGGTGGGCCACAAAACTGAACTCATATCTCTTAAGTGTATGATCAAACTACCAATTTATAAGAAATAGAGAGGAAAGGGGAAGATGTTGAATATGCCATGGGGATACAATTTAAAAATTCCCAGAAAGAGGGACACTCCCAGAACAAACAATCTAATTTCTCCCACACAAAAAATGCAAGAAATGAAAGAGCTAGGAGGAAAGCTGTAAATAAAGACAATGATCACATCTTTGAGACAAAGGGAAATGTGAACATTGACTATTATTAAAAATTGTGTTTTGGGGGATATTGTGCTTGTTTACAAAAAAGAATTAATCTTTTAGAGCTACACACTGAAATATTTACAAATAAAATGTTTTAATGTCTGGGTGTTGCTTTAAAATAATTTGTGAAGGGAGAGTGAATAGGGAAGGAATGCCACCAGCTGATGGTGGTTGGGGCTGGATAATGGGTATAGCGGGGCTCGTTATACCATCCTGTCTTCTTTTGTGTATTCAAACTCTTCATAATAAAGTTAGGGAGCATCTGTGGGCTAAATGCTGCCATAGGCTGCCACTTTGCAACCTCTGATTTATGTACACTTTTTTTTTAAACTCCATAAAACTACAACCACCAGTATTCCTATTGTTCCAATTATGAAAAGCTGTATAGAGGTTAAGTGACTTGTGTAAATCTTACCCTTTCTTCAAGTCCCAGCTCTAATTACATCTCCTCTACTTCCACAAAGCCTCTGACCAACTCCCACCATGTCTGGACCCTTATAAATCAGCTCATAATTTTCTTTAAATCTTTCCAACTACATCACCTGTTATACTGACATAGATCTGAGTTGGGAGGGCGGGGAGATATGTTACTAAGATGAGGGAGTCAATAATTATTGAACACCTACCATATGACAGGTTGTGATCTAGGTACCTACAGGTGCTTTACACACGTATATAACACTATCTTCCAAGATCCTTGTGAACTTTTGGTCTACATGGGCGCTGCTCTATCTGAATGAGTAAGGTAGTACGGTAGGGGACTATCTTACCTTGAATGAGTATAGTAGGGACCCATTTTTCAGGTGAGAACATTGAGGCCTGGAAGGTACAAAGTTTGCTAGATTATAAAGCCATTGTCCCAGCACTGGGACGGGTAGTCTATTTCACGACTACTGAAATTATTCACTTCAATATGAACTAAGAAAAAATAATCAATGCCTTTGAGTTATCCTGTTTATACTCACAGCAACAGTCTGCAGAGTCTAAGGCTACGGGTTACCTAAATACTGAGGGTGGGAGCAACAGGAAAGAGGAGACTTCGGTGTTACTAAGGACAGGGGCATTAGATAACAGTGAGCTCCAAGGATGAATCAGCTCTGGCTAAAGAGAAAAAAGGGTAAGTGGTCCTTCTTGACCTAGTACCCAGAGCTAAAAAGCAAAATCATAGGCATGAACTGAACCTCCCAGATGTCCCTCTTCATCATCCGCATGAATCTGTATCCATTTCCAGTAACCCCACCAAGCGCCAAGTAATGTGCTGGGTGCGTCACAGGGATGAGTTCAAGAGAAGACGGTCTGTGTGCCAAGACTTTGCAATCTCTGCAAGTGTAGGAAGAGAAGAGGGGGGCACGGAGCAGTCCCCAGAACCCCGTTCACTTAGCCGCTCAGACTTTCAGGAATCCCCTTTAGAATCTAACAAGCAAGAGCCTGGGGCCCTCCGGGGTAATGCCAGACCCTAGGCAGGACGGGTTGATTGACAGTCCAACCTACTATGGGCTTCCAAATCCTAATTAAGACAATAAATCCCAAAGGTGATCCATGGGCCCATTCCATCCCAGACACCAAGGGAGGCCCCACAGTCGGCTAGGGGCAGAAGGTGACTTCAGGCTCCAATTACCTGAGGCTCCCTGGCTCCTGAGGTTCCAGGCTCTATTAGGGCAATTCTGCTACCTTTGGAAAGCCGCCTGGCCCGCTCTGGGCCTGTGTTCTCACCTGTAGATTGAGGTACCCTCTCCCACGCCCCTCGGCTGCACTGGTCCGCGCAGGTCACACCTCACTTGGCCGTGGCGCTCTCCCCCAGCTGGCCGGCTCCCACTCTGCCCCAAGGGCTGGAGACGCCCCTCCGCCTTCAGTCTTTTAATCATTATAAGAAACGATCCCCTACCCCGAGTGCCTGGAACGTAACCGAGGGCAATTCACTCCCAAATCGCAGCGAGCCTGGGGTCCCTGCCACCACTCAAGCCGTAAGCGAGATGTCCCAGCCCGGGGCTCACCCTACCCTTCAAAACCGCTCAGCTTCGAACTCCTTAAGACACCGAATCGGTCCTTAGATCTCCTAACACGTCACCTTAAGCCTGATCCCTCGAGAACTCTAATCCTAACTCACACTTGCCCGACGCCCAATTTGCCCCCCCTCCCCCAAAGGCCTTGCGAGAACCCAGACGCCGGCTGGGGCACCCAGGACTCAGCCCGGGGCCCCGCTGGGGGGCGATCGGGACCTCCAGCCGCCCTGACCTTGGCGTTCCACGGGCTCCGCCGTCAAGCCCGGCCCTGCAGCTCACCTGGGTGCCCTTGCCGGCCCCGGGCGGCCCCAGCAGCACGGCCCGGATGCCTTTAGGACTCTCTGGGGCCGGCTCGGCCGCGGGAACGTTGGGAGCCATGGCTGCCGAAGCCTCTCGCCGCTCAACCCGCCTGCACACCTCTCAGGTCCAGCGCTTCCAGGCCTGCGCGCCACGCACGCACCCGCGCACGGCCCGCTCGCCGCTCGCACTGGTCCGTCGCCACGTCTGTCAGTGCCCTTTTCCCGCCCCTGAGCGCGACGGACACTTTAACTTACCAACCACGCGGCGGGAGTAAGGAAGGGGTGGGCCATCGTAAACTGAAGTGGGGGGCGGGGGCCTCGCGGCGGGTGCGCGGAGTGGGCGGGAAAAGGTGAAGCCCTCTGGGAGTCCCAGTTAGGCTTTTTGACAGTTAATGACACCTGCAACTCCGGCGATTCCCGCAAAATTGCCGTGGGAGTGGAAACGGGTGAAATCAGTTTTAGGAGACAAGTTGGCAATATGTATCAAATATCCTTTGGTCTGGCAATTCCACTTCCAGGAACAAAAAGGACATAATCAAGGATATGTGTAAAGACTTGTGTAACAAAGATATTCATTGTAGCACTTATACCAGCCCGAAAGCCCAAAACAAACCAACAAACAAAGGTCATATCCCAAATGTTCAACAATAGGAGATTGGTTAAATAAATGGTAACAAATCTGTATACTGGAATCCCCCCCCCCCAAGATATTTAATCACATGGGAAGATGTTCACCAACAGGATACAAAATTGCGGTTACAACAAAGCCCCAGTTTTGCTTGATAGTCATGGTCTCTGTATAGTGTCATTACACGCGCTTCTCCTCTTCTTAGTGATTTTTACATTTTCAAGAAGTTCTATGATGAATTATAATAAACAAATATAATTTTTTTTTAAATAAGAAATGACCTTTTAAAGTCAGGAAAGGTAGTTTTTCCTCAAAAGAGATGACCATTCTTGGACATGGAAATAATTTCTACAGCATTTTGGTGTGTGAAAGTTTCATCCACACCCCTTATGAGGCAACCCCTGAAACCCTGGCAAGAGCAGCCCCAAGGGCCCCTTTGGACCTCTAGTCCAGAATGTGATTATGAAACAGTTATGTTTCCCCACAGGCTCAGAGTAATTCATTTTCCACATCCTGGTAATGAATTTGCTCCCCCTTTAGCTTGATCTCTTCTATTTTACCTCACAAAAGAAGTTAACATTCATTCCTCACCTCCACACTGGACTTCTATAAGGTCCCTGACCTGGAAGGTGCCTAACCAGGAGTCGTTATGCCCGTTTTTCAGAAAGATATACAGTGACCAGCCCAAAGCCACACAGAAACAGAGTCACAAGGCTGGGGATGATAAGGCGCCGCCCCAGTTAGCACAGGGTTCATGGGGGTGGGGGTGAGGGTGGGAAAACAAGCGTATATTCCCTGGAGGAAGCTTCTATGTGGCCCAAATTCACTTCAATCAAGCAGACCAGAGTTTACCAAGGTTTGCCCAGGGCACCAGGCAAGGGGCATGGGGGCAGCCTTCCCTTTCTACCAGCAATCCCTGAAGCGATGCTGACCAGGTATGGACACCCCCCCAAACCCCAGGAGGAAAAGCAACTAAGATTACACATTAATACACAAAATGTAAGGTTTATTTATTTTTTATTCTTTTAAATATGTTTTTATTGATTTTTAGAGAGAGGGGAAGGGAGAGGGATAGAGAGATAAAAACTTCAATGAGAAAGAGACGTCTATCGGTTGCCTTCTGCACATCTCCTCCTGGGAATAGAGCTTGCAACCCAGGCATGTGCCCTGACCAGGAATCGAACCGTGACCTCCTGGTTCATAGGTCGACGCTCAACCACCGAGCCATGCCAGCTGGGCTGTAAGGTGTATTTATTCAATTTTCAAAAATGAATAAATAGTAGGCTTTGGGACATACTAAAGACCATAAAGAGATATTGAGATCCCAGGGGCAGGAGGGACTACTTCATTCATTATTCACTCAACTATTAATTTTTAATAATAACTGTTACCATCAAACTATTATTGGGTACTGTGTGCCAGCACAGTGCTCAGCACTTTACGTCTATTGTGTCATCTAATTCTCACAACAAACTACATATGAGGTAAGTGCTCTATTATCCGCATTTTTATTAATAGAGTAAAGAAAGGCACAATTGCTTAGCCTGTGGCTGAGCAGATTCGAGCTCAGGTCTGTCTGACTGGCTGGTGCCCTGCCAGGTAACAAGATAGGCGGTTTCTGCAGACATGGGACTCACCGTGCAGCTGGGTTCCAGCAAGAGGGATCGTGGAGGTTTTTGTGAAAGAGAAGGACCTTGAAGGATACCGAGGATTTGGCTTTGGGGTGGGGGAAATTTCAGGCTGAGAGAACACTGGGAGCGAACCATCAGAGGTGAGAGAGGGTAGGGTGTGCTGTGGTTTCTATTTGGTAGGCTTTGGGGAACTGGGAAGTTTCCTAGGCAGGACAGGTTCACATTTTATAAAGATCTCTTGCAGGAGAGACTGGAGAGGAGAGGAAGAGATAAATTCAAGATGAGCCAAGAAATTATATATATATATATTTATATTTATGTGTGTGTGTGTGTGTATATATATATTTACATTTATAAGTGTGTATATATATATTTTTTAAGCAAAAGCAAAAGTTTATTGAAGGAGAGACAAAAGCTCCTGCCTCAGTGAGAGGGGCCCCAAACAGGCAGCCCAAGAACTATTTCTTAGTGTTTCGTAGTAAGCAGGATAATGCTGCGCCCCTCCCCCCCAAGATGTTCACATCCTAATCCCGAGAACCTGTGATCATTTTGAGGGGAAGTGACCTCTAGAAGAGATGAGGAGGGTTTGCCTGCAGAGGAGGGCCTGGCTGGGTGGCCCAGTTGGTTGGGGCGTCGTCTCATGGGCCAGGGGAGTGCAGGTTTGATCCCCCTCAGGGTGTGTGCAGGAGGCGGCCCATGGATGTTTCTCTCTCACATCAACCTTTCTCTCTCTCTCCCTGCAAATCAATGAAAAGGCATATCCTCGGGCGTGGATTAAAAAAGAATAGAAGCTGGAGAAGGGTATTCCACACGCAGGGAACTGCGTGTGCAAAGGCCTGGAGGCAGGAGAGGCCGGTAGGTTGGGAGAAACCACAGCACTCAGCAGAGGAAAGCCTCTCTTACACTGTGAAAATCTTACACTGCAAAGGGCTTGGGGGGGGGGGGCGGGGAATAACCACTTTTCACCCAACAGAAGCTGAAAGGACAGAGTCCTGCCTGCCTGGAAACTGGGGAGTGAGTGCATGACCAGGCCTGACCGGTGGATGTCCCTGCCCAGGACTTTGCCCTTTGAGGGAGAGAGCTGAGGTGGCAGGGCCAGTTCTCGGAGGGGAGGGGAGAGTCCAACAGCAGCGGGTGGCGGATGTGGCCAGTCGCGGCTGTCCAGCAAAGCTCCTGCCACGCCTTTGCCTGTGTCTTCACCGCATTGCTTGTGGTTTCTATCCTTGTTTGAAATGTGTACCGCCAAGTAAAACATTCACATGAAACTCTTTGTGAGCCCAAATGGCATAAAGTGAAGAAACAATTACCATTTATTTACTTGGAAAATTTTTCAAGTGTTCCCAGACCCCCCAAATGGGTCTCATCGATGCTCACAGACAAGCTCAAGGCTCTGGCCTCTTGATACAGGGCGGGCCCCTGGCTGCCGGGGTGCAGGATGCCTCTCCAGCAGCTCACTGCAAAGCAAGCGCCCCACGCTATCTCTACTTTCCCCCCTTTTCCCCACAAAAGCCAAAATCCTCTTCGTATCTCTTTCGGTTGGTGAAACAGGTACTTTCATAAAAGTAAAGTGGTGGAATGAGAATTTTCAAAAAGCAGAGGATCCGTGTGCTCAGTAAATCCCTTCACTGTTTAGGCTGCTAACCTCCGGAGAACCCCGACTGGGGCTGAGCTGCGAGAGGGTCGGCCTGGCTGGAGTTAGGGAGGGTAGGGAAGGAAAGAGAGGCTGGGGAGGCAGGGGCCATGGGGAATTTTCCTGGGGGCTCGATAGGGGAGGCTTCCCCCTCCAATAAAAAAAGAGATGCCCAGGAGGAAAAGCTCCCTTCCTGCCTGCCTTTGGGTGTTGAGGAAGGATGCAATGCTTAGTCATTCCATGTAACAGCCATCTGGGACCACGAGGGAAGAGCCGAGAGACTCAGAGAGAAGCTGACCCCGAGTCTGGCATCACTGAGCTGCTGAATTAACCTGAGTATCGCCTTCCCCTAGAGTGTTTGTGATGAGAGATAAAACACTCATCAATCAAGCCACATCGATTTGGGTATCCCAGTACCTGCTGCTAAAAGCACCTCCTGTGACACTTCAGGTCACCTAACCCCTCCGTGCCTCAGTTTCTCTATGCAAAGTGAGGATGGTGATAACTGCCACACAGGATCATAGTGAACAGTGAATGATATCATGAATGTGAAGTATTCAGCACAACGCCTTACTTATGTAACTGTTCACTCTTACTACCTGCATCAAAACCATGGAGCAATCGAGTTTGTCCTAGGAGAGGGTAGGGAAAAGAGGAGGAGATTGAAGGCATGATCTTGGGAACCAACACTTGAGGCGGAAGATGTGGTCAGCAAAGGAGTCAGGGAATCATTAGGGAGTTAAGAGCAGAACTTGAAATGTCATTCTACCTACCACACCCACACCCTTTTTCATCTGGAAAACTCCTGCTCATCCTTCAAAGCCCAGTTTCAACATCCCCTTCTCTGTGAAGCCTTCTGGGGCACTTGCCCCGCAGCCGCACACTCCTAGTTAATTGTCCTGATGCTCAGGCTCCACAGCACACCCTTCTTCCTTCGCACTTGTCAGGATTTATTGTGATTTTCTGCTTTTATATCTGTCTCCTGCCCCAGACCATACATGAACTCCCCGAGAGCAGGGGTGCCCTGACTGGATCTTTTGTTCCTAGTGTGGGGCCAGGCAGCTTGTGGTAACAATAAAAGCTAACATTTGATGATTGATCACCTGTACCAGGCACTGTGCTAAGCGCTTTACACGTAGTAAATAATTTAATCCTCATGACAACTTTATGAAGTAGGTGCTATTATTAGTCCCATCTTACAGATAAAGAAATGGAAGAACCGAGAGGTTAAGTAACTTGCCCAAGGTTATAGCTAGTCAATAACAGAGCTGGGCTGCAGACTCAGGTGGTTTGGCTCTCTAGCCTGTACCATTAACACAACAATCCATTGTCTCTCATATGTAGTGGGCACTGATAAATGCTTGTTGATTGAAATTGTAAGAAGTGTTACCAAAGCCAAAGAAAGAGTTTCAAGGAGTATGTTAGTCAACTTCAGCTAAGTTATGCTGCAGTGACAAATAACCCCAAAACATCAGCTTACAGAAAAAGGTGACATGTCAATGGCAGGTCAGCTATGGTTCTGCTCATCAGGGTTGCTGGCTGAAGGAGCAGCTCCTAGATAGGACAATGCTGTTTTCAGGGGAGAGGGAAAAGGTACATGGGTACTGTGTCTGTTTGCACTAGCGAGAGCCTATGGTGTGCATCTTTCCCCAACTCCATGCTCAATTATGTTACATTAGTAGCTTGAAATCAGTTATGGTGGGAGTATTTATATTATGGAAATCAGTGAACACTTTTTCCCCTTAGCGAAACTGTTGTTAAACACTTACCAGCACAACTCTGGAAAAGGGCAATGATGTTTGCCCCTAAAGCTTCTGTCCAGAAATGGCGCCGGTCATGGAAATGCCACAGGTCACATGCACTTACATTTTACTTGCCAAAGCAAGTCCCATGACCAGACTGTAACCAATGGGACCAGGAATACACTTCTGCCACTGGGAGGGGCCCAGGTGATGAGCAGTGAATATTCCTGAATAATACAATCTGGAGTCAAAGATGAGAACTGAGTAAAGTCCCTTGGAACTGGCCTCCAGGGGTTTGTCCATGACCTGTAACAGGGAGCTGTTTCAGTTGGAGGTTGGGGTGGGGGATGGATTGAGACAGGCGATGTATGAGTCCAGATCCTCATTCTTGAGGCTATTCAGGGGAAGGAGGGAGACAGGTGAGCTGGTAACCTGAGGGAGCGGCCATATGGAAGGCAAGGTGTTTTCTAGAAGGAGGCAGGCTGTTTATGGGTGGGCCCAAATGTCATTTTTAGTATTAACTAATCTCTTTCTGCAACTACTGTTTTTCCACCTTCGTGCCAGGGATGACACTAGAGAAGGCAAAGAACGAAAGAGAAAGAGTCTCATTTGGGGTTTCCCAAGGCTGAGGCCCTGACCTAAGAGAAATGAAAAGCTGCAGGAGCAGTTAATTCCCGACTGCCAGAAACTACACACCTTTTTCTCAGAGGGTTGAAGAATCTGTGGGAAAGCAAAGTGCTGAACTATTATGGGTGACTGAGAAGGGGGTCCCGGGGCTTGCTTCCCCCTGCCCTGAGGGCGGGTGGCTTGTGGAATGGCAATGATAGGATTCCCGGACAGGGGTGGGACATCCTAGAGGAGGATCCATCATTTTTCTGGAGGGGGGGCCCGTGGGAGGGTCCAAGAAAGCGCAGGATCTCAGAGAGCCGCCCCCACCCCATGATGCAGGGCAAGGACCTGAGACACCCCTCCGGGTCCCCTCATGAGCCAGTGTGCTGCAGGGCATAGCAGAATGTGTAGCTGGCCACTGTGTGTTGGGGGATGGTGGGCACCGATGACCAGTGGACTGGAAGAGGCCTTGAGGGGGGTGCCTGTGGACTGATGACTAGAAAGCAACTGGAACCCAGGACATGCCCGCGGGCCCTCTTGGGAGGAGCCTAGTGCAGTGGTTCGCTGCTGCTCTCGCCACTGCGGCCGTTGCTCCAGGCCCCAGTCCCTTTTATCTCTAACCAGGTGTGATTCAGGACTAGGGATACCGTTGGACTTTAGACAAAGGTGATACAGGGCACCTGCATACAGTGTGTTAGGTAACACTGCTTAGCATGGTCCAGGACAGCCCCATGCAGTGAGACATTAATATTTCCTCAATAAAATGTATGGGATACATAAAGATTATAGAGTCTGTATCTTTCAAGTTGGAATGTCTTTCCGGTCAGATTTACCGACAAGTTACTTTTGCTGCCAAATTTAAAAAAAAAAAAAAAATCTCCCTTAGATCAGCCCTGGGAGTCAGCTGACTCCCCCCTTTCCCTCCTCGCTCTGCCCCAGATCCACAGGGTCCGAGAGTTCCAGCCACCGTATCTCCTTAGCACTTCTCATGTCTGTCTCCTCCCATCCATCCTGCTACAACACTGGCTCAGGCCACCTTCCCCTCTCACCAGGATTATCACAACCTCCTCCTGGCTGGCCTACAGTCTCCAGTTCCTCTTCCATACTGCCCCCAGAGGAGTTACTCTAGAACACAAACTTTTGGCTTGGCCTGGGTCATCAGGATAATAATGTGATTCATTGACAAACACCGGCAGAATTAAAGAATGGCCCTGTACTTATTCATTGGGATAAGCGGGAGACAATGTGTTGATTCAAATGAGCATATTATATGAACAAGAAATTTATTGTGATGTTTTAAGCTACTGAGATTTTTCAAGTTGTTTCTTACTGTAGCAAAACCTAGCCCATCCTAACTTATCTACCCCTCAGTGGGGTCAGAATAAAGGGGCTGGACAGGAGGCTCTTGCCAAGTGGGCTAAGGCCTACTTACCATGGACTTTGAGTTCCAGGTACCTACACAGACCAACCCCCTCCCACCTACAGAGCACACCCCTTCTTCTGTGCCCTTCTGGGGCTTCACAATCCCCACCTGACCTAGAACCCACTTCCCAATCTCTGTAACATGCTTCCTGTCCCTTTGACACCCAGGCCATGACAATGAGATGTGGTTTTCTAAAGAACTGGCTAAGCCCAAGACACCTGAACAAGCAGAGCCTTTAAGCGACTGTTTTGAGGTCATTGTGGCCAAATGCTGATTTTCATAAAAGCTACCAGCCTTCTAAGAGAAGGCTTGTGATGCTAACATAACAAATACACACTTGGTTGGGAAATGTTGCACTCTGGACACTGTGAGAACGCCCTTGTGGGATGAACTAGAAGTTCTCTTGGAAAATGATGATGCAGAGCAGAGGGCACTGGGTTGGAAGAGCTCCTAGAGCAACATTTCTTGAGCATCTACTATGCCTGGCAGTCAGAACTCTGGTCTCTGTGTCAGGGAACTCAGATGATGGTGCAGACAGACAACTGAGTGAGCAGAGAGTGATCATACAGGTTGGTTGGGTAATTTACTCATTCATTCCTCTGATGCATATTTGTTGAGCTCTCTTGATAAGCTAGGGACTGGACAATTAGTGTCAACAAGACAGGGACTATCCTTGTCCTCCTGAAGTTTATAGTCTAACAGACATGAGCGAAATAGACACAAAGGGCTAAGGGAGTTTTTAGCAGGGGCACGTAACTTAATCTGGGGTGGAGGGTATGGGGTTTGGGGATGACTTTATAAAGGACATAACTTCAGAACTGAGTCCTGGAGGGTGAGCAGAAAGGAGACAGTAAAGACAAGGGGGAGGGTATTCCAGGCAGAAGGAATAGTTAAGCAAAGGTCTGGAAGTGTGAAAGAGCTTAGTGCATTTGGTAAGTGCTAGCAGTTTGGTAGGACTAAAGCACAGAGTTTAAACTAAAGAGAGACAAGACATTAGGCTGACCGGGGCTACATCTCAAAGGGTCTTAGGTACTGGGTTTAGGTGCTTGGACTTAAGTGCAGACAGTAGGAGCCATTGGAAGAGTTTTGAGTTACAGTGTTTACTTGTTAGAAAACAGGCTCAGCTACTATAAAAAAGATTTCAAAATGACAATGGCTTAAACAAGATAGAAATTTACTTCTTACTTATGAAAGAACATGGGTAGGCAAGCCGGAGTGGGCATGGTGGCTCCACAATCATCAGGAACCCTGGCTCCTTCTGGCACGTTGCTCTGACATCCTCAACATATTGCTTCCTTCTTGTGGTCCAAGGGGGTGGCCCCAGCTTCTACCATCACTTCTGCATCTCAGCCAGCAGGGAGGCGTAAAGGGGTTCATGGAAAACACACCTCTTCCCTTTAAAGGCATCACCTAGCACTTGCACTTTCACTAACATTGCGCTGTCCAGAGTTTAGTCACACGGCCATCACCAGCAGCCAGGGTGCTGGGAAATGTAATGTTTATTCTGGACAGATACAGGCTAACTTGTAGAGGCTCCATTACTAAAGGAAGGATGGATGTTGGGGGACAACTAGTCATCTTCAACAGGGAGTGACGATCCTGTTTGGGTTTTGAAAAGATCTTTTTGGGAAAGGAATGGAGAGTGGACTGGGTAGTAAGAGATCAGAATGAAGGAAATAATCCAAATGAGAGTTTCCGAGGCCTGAACCAAGGCAGAGACACTTGGGGTGGCAGAGTGTGGGCTTAGGAGGGATTTGGCAGTTGAATGGACAGGACACAATAACCAATTGGCTACACTTCTATTTTTTTTTTTTTTAATATATCTTTATTGATTTCAGAGAGAGGAAAGGAGAGGGAGAGAGATAGATAGAAACATCAATGATGAGAGAGTCATTGATTGGCTGCAGCCCGCAACCCGGGCATGTGCCCTGACCGGGAATCGAACCCTGATCGCCTGGATCCTATGTCGACGCTCAACCACTGAGCCACGCCGGGCCGGGCTGCACTTCTAATTTACTGTACTTATCATAGTACTGTGTTTGGTACAGTGCTGGGCATACAGTAAATGCTTATGAGTGAATGAATACAGGATGTGAAAGAGGAGGAGCCATGGACAATAAATAATAATAATAATAATAATAATAATAATAATAATAATAATGGCTCCTGAGCTAGTTTGAGAAATATCAACATTTAAAGGTAAATATCAAATAGTCTTTAAAAACATAAATTCTACCGACTGTAATCTGTCATCTTCCCTTCTTGATGGACATTTGGCCTCTTTGATGACATCTCCACCTGGTTCCAAAACTCAGTCATTTTTAGTTATTAATGAAGCCTCTTGTTTGGGGCACTCACTTGGTCTTCCCATTTTCAAAGGTCAGTCCCTCTTGGTTTCAAAGCCTCAGCAGGTGGGACCTGTGGCGGGAGAGGAGATGGGCACGGTCCGCTTCCCGGCCCTCTGGTCGGGAAAAGGGGAGGAAAGGACTTGTTTCCTTGGGCAGCCCCTGCTGGCCCTTGGCTGTCCCCTTCTTTACTGCTTGTAATGTGGCTGCGTTCCTGTCCTCTTGGCCATCACAGCTGTTCAGCTCATTATCTACAGACATGGTGCGTGTGGGGTGTGCTGATGAAGGGCTTGGTGCCAAACAGCTCTCCTCTGCGGGTGGCCGTGGGCTCACCCTTCAAGGCTCATCTCTGCCCCCAGCAGGCCTGCTGCCCTCATCACTTTTACCCTCTGCAGCCCCCGTCCCAGGGCCTGTGGACATGGCCAGACTCTGTCTTTCTCCCTCTTCTTTCTCACTTGCCACCTGGTTACATCCTTGGCTTGGTCTCTCTCCTGTGCCTTATCTCAGTAGTGCCAGGTCCCTGGGGCAGGTGCAATAGCTCAGGTGACATCCACTGGGAATGAAAGGTCAGGTGCCCTCTGGCGGCAAACTGGATGAATTATTCCCTTGGCTCTGTTCCTGTTAACTCCTGCTGTGAAACATATCACCCCAAATTTCACAGCCTAAAACAACCACCATTTTATCATGCTCATGGATTCTGGGGGTCAGGAATTGGACAGGGCACAGGGGAGACGGCTGGGCTCTGTTTGCGGTAGGCAGCCTCCAAGACAGTTTCCAATGACCCAAGCCTCCATGCCCTTGTACAGTCCCCTTCCTGCTTTGTATCAGGGTTGGTCTGGGTGGCCAGTAGAATATGGCAGAAGAGATAGTATGTCACTTTTGAATCTAGGTTATGAAAGATATTGTGGTTTCTGCCTCTGTCTTTGGATCACCCACTCTGGAGAAGCCAGATGCCATGTCTTGAGGACACACGTGTATGGAGAGGCCGATTTGGAAGGGAACCGAGGCCTCCTTCCAAGGGCCATGTGAGCTTGGGAGTGGATCTTCCAGCCCCAGAGATAGTCTTAGATGACTGAAGCTCTGGCCAAGAGCTTGACTGCGATTTCATGAAAGACTAACCCTTAGTCAGAACCACCCAGATATGCTGCTCTCGGATTCGTGCCTGTCAGAAACGGTAGGAGATGATAAATGTTTGTTGTTTTACGCTGCTATATCTGGGAGTAATTTGTTATCCAGCAATAGGAAACTAATACACTGCTCCATGACATCTGGGCCCTTAGCTGGAAAGACTCTAATGGCTGGGGCTAAAATCACCTGGGAGGCGGCTTCATTCACATGGCTGGTGCCTGAGCTGGGATGACTTGAAGGCTCAGATGGCACCGTCACCTGGAGCACATTCACATGGCCCGTCCACGTGGCTTGACTTTTCGCAGCATAGCAGCTGGGCTCTGAGAGGAAGTGTCTCAAAAGAGTGTTTATAAAGCGAGCTTACAAGAGACTGAGGCAGGAGTTGCAAGGTTCCTTTTCGCCTTGCCTCGGAAGTCACGGGAGGTCAAGTGGGGTGACTTCTGCTGCATTCTGTTGTTACCAGTGAGTCACCCAAGGCCAGCCCAGATTCAAAGGGAGGGGAATTGACTGGTCCTCTTGATAGAGGAGGAGTGATAGGGTCACGTTGCAGAGGAGCAAGTGGGAGGGTCGCCTTCTTTGCAAAATACAGTTGGATATACTTGCGCTGACTCAGGGACTGGAGACAATCCATGGCTCCCTGCTGTGTGGCTCGCAGAGAGAGGGACAAGTGGCTTCTTTTCCTATCTCCAGCCCGTGAGTATGCTGGTTCTGCTGCAATGTCTCTCCTGTCAAGCCCTGAGGGGAGCCATCCATCCTCTGAGCTTGGAAGGTAGAGCACTTCATGCTTTTTGTTTTCAGCTCCAGATTCTGGTGCTAATTCTACCTTTCTGGGTGTAAAAAAAAAAAAAAAAAAAAAAAGGAACAAAGGTCTAACTGACACCTTGTCCCACCGAGGCACATCACCCTCTCTGCCAGCCACTGCGCTTAGCACTTGACCTCAGTCAGTCTTGCACTCACCCTAGTAGCTAAGAATTATGCTCCCATTCTACAGAGGAGGAAGTCACCAGACCAAGGTCACACCATCAGAGGTGGCAGAACAGGGACTCAGCACCCTGACCCCTGTGTCTATGCTCTAGGGGCCCTGGGTTCCAGAAAGCCTACTGGGTGTTGGAGCCTTAGCCCTGATCTCCTGAGGGCCTGCCAAGGGTGAGGCGAGTGTGAGCAGGAGGGGCTGGGGGGAGGTTCTCGCAGGAGGTTGGGGCTTCAGACCCCTACCTAAGGGGTGGGGCTAGTTGTCAGGTATGTAAGTGAAAGGGGAAGAAAAAAGAGAGAGGGAGAATCCGCTTTCACTTTCTTTTCCAGCCTGTCCCCAGTCAATGAACTTTTCAGTGGTCAGAGGGTGACCTCCAGGGTAACAGTCCTGGACTCACTGCCCCTCTGTGTTTGTCAGAAAGAAACCCCCTCCTTGTCCAGGAACCTCTGATTGGACAGCCCTCTGAGCTCCTGCGGTCTGTGGACTCTGGGTCTTAGAGTGATTTCCGGCGCCAGTGACACATGATCAGGTCCGGCCAGTGTCCGGCCTGCCCTGGCTCCCCCCCCCCCCGCCCCCCGCAGCCCCAGTCTTCCTGCCCACTGCTACTTCCCATCATGCAGCGCTTCCAAGTGCCAGATGTGCCAGATGTGCCAGCTTCCAGCACCTACTGCCTGCCAGTCACTGAGCTCACGTTGGAGACCCAGAAATAAATGAGATGAACCGTTGATACACACAAGAGCATGGACAAATCTCAAAATCATCAGGCAGCCCTGGCTGGCGTGGTGCAGTGGTTAGAGCGTCGGCCTGCGCACCAGAAGGTCAGGGGTTTGATTCCCATTCAAGGGCACGTACCTAGGTTGCACGTTGGATCCCTGTCCCCGGTCAGGGAGCCTGTGGGAGGCAACCAATCGCCAACCAATCTATGTGTCTCTCTCACATCAAAGTTTCTCTCTCTCTCTCCCTTTCCCCTCCCCCCTCCCTTCCACTCTCCCCCCCTCCCCCCAAAAAAAAATCAATGGAAAAAATATATATTCTCACTCCTCTGGTGAGGATTTTTTTTTTTTTTTTTTAATGCAGAGCAAAAAACCAGGCACAAACGAGTACAGACTGTGTGATTCCATTTTTATGAAGTTCTAGGTTGGACAAAATTGTGGATTATATACAGATAGAAACAAGATCAGTAGTTGCTTGGGATGAGGGAGGTGTTGCTGATAGGGCAAGGAACTGAAGTCTCCTGCCAGCAGCTCTGTGAGTGAGCTTATGGTAAGTGGATCCTGCAGTCCCAGTGAGCACCTTCAGAGGTCTGCAGCCTTGGCTGACTGCTGGACTACAAACTCATGAGAGACCCAAGCTGCGCCAGGCCACCCAGCTAAGCTGTTTCCTGATTCCCGATTCTCAGACACTGTGTGAGAGAATCCGTTTGTTGTTTTAAGCCATTAACTTTTGGGAATTATTTCTTTTGCAGCTATAAGTGATGAGCACAGTATTTCAATAAACTAAACATGTGGGGAAAACATCTAAGTGCTCCTGGCCCAGATGGTTTTCCCAGTGACTCAGACTTCTGGACTCAGTCTTCAAAATGGGGAGACAAGGGGCCTGGAGCTCTGTGTAAAAGTTAGGAGCTGGTGTCTCCTAAATATCCACAGCCCCGCAACAGTCACACACACTGGCCAGGCCCACACCTGCTGTGCAGAGAGGACTCCAGAAATGCCCCCCACCCCTGCCCATGTGTACCTGCAGGCACCCACTCAGGGCTCAGAAGCTAATAACAGCTACTATTTTGGGAACACTTTCAATGTGTCAGGTGATATGTATAGTGCTCTGCGTGCAACTTTTAATGAATTCTTCCCAACCCTTTGAAGAAGATATTACTAAACCTATTTTACGGAGCAGAAAACTGAGACTCAGAACAAGGAGGCAAACGGCCAGGATCACAGAGCCACCAGGGTGTGGCGGCTTTAGATTCAAATCCAAATTTGTCTAATTTCCAAACAGAGAGGCAGGCAAGCAGCAACCCCACACCTGAGAATACTTTTCTCATCCATTCTCTGTGAGAACAAGCCACACCTTCTGCCATCAGAAAAAAGGCCACCATCTCAACCCAGATTCCCTAGGGCGATGATATAGAGACTGGAGGATGATATCCACGCCACCAAGCGTCTCAGACATCATGGGAATCACAGAAAGGGAACTGAGACCCAGAGAGGGAAGTGAGTTTTCTAAGGGTTCCCATCCAGTGCTCTTTGCACTATATTGCCCTGCCTCTAAAGGGCGGCCTTGGGGTAGGGGAAGGAGAGAAAAAGGGAAGTCAAAGGTAACAACAACAAAATTGAGATCTCATAATTTGGGTCAACCCCACAATGGGTAGGATCTACATGAACCAGTATTACACAGATGGTCCCAGGTAGAGCCTAGACCTCACAGAAAAGCTCTGAGAGCAGTGCCTGGCCCTCAGCAGGCCTGATGAAAAGCACTGTGCCATTCATTTGCTATGACCTCGGGTTGCGCCATTCATTCACTCCATTCAGTCATTCATTCACTCATTCATTCAGAGTATTTATTGACTATCTGCTATGTGCTGTTTTAGGAGCTTGGGGTATTTCAGTGTTTTGTGACTATGATTATAATTGGTTTAGGAAGAATAGGTTGAAATTGACATGATGCTGGCCAGAGATAAGCAGCTCTTTGTCCTGCTTGAGCAACATATTCTTGAGGGCTCTGAACAGCATCCATGGATAACAGTGGCATGAGAGACTGGCAGGAGAGGGGCTGCCAACCTTTGGACTGGATGCCAGCAGGATGACTGGGTGATTTTTGTGGAGCTTGGGCCAGAATGCTCAGCCACCGGTTGGCAGTTAATCATAAGGTTAAGAGTCAGGGCAGATAGGTTTAAATCCAGGCTCTACCCTTACTCGCTATGTAACTCTGGGCAAGTTACTGAGTTTCTCTGAGTCTCAGATTTTTCATTTATATAATGGGAACAATTATAGCCCCTGTGACATAGGGTTGTCATGGAGATTTAGTGATATAACATACCCAGTAGGGAAGAAGATAAATCCAGTTTATCTGTGTCCAGTCCACTAACCCTTGACAGATAACAAATGGATTCTGGTTTGTTCCTTCTTACCTTTATTGGTTCATTCAGTAAGCATACTGAATGTGCCTACAATCTGTCTCCTCTGTACTAGGGGATGAAAAGAGCTAGTGAGGACCATGGCATCCAAATACAGCCAGCTCAAAATATGGTTAAAAAAAAGTAGAGCCAAAATTTGTTTGGGTGCCCCTCCCCTCCTCTTACTGCCATATTTTCTTGAGGGCTCCCTTCGAGGTTTCATTCATGGCTGTCCTGGTCTACCTCCTCACTGTCAGTAGATGTTTGTTCCCAGGGGGACCTCAGTCACTAATTCACACTATGGGTCAAATGACTACAAATGTCTCAAAGCATGGACCTACAAATGACCCCTCCTGTAAAGCTGACTGCCTCCTGAAAGGCTGTTCCTCTGCATAGAAAGCAAGAAGGTTCCAGGTAGAAGGGCACAGGGAAATCATTCAGTCTGAACCCAAGCCAGGCGGAAATGACTCTTGTCTAAGCAGAATGGCTCCAACCAAGGACACCCAGCAGTCATGTGGCCAGGCTGGGTGGGGAGCAGAATCCACGGTCACTGCTCTGCACCATCTGTGCATGTTCTGATTAGGTTGTGCAGGGTGCCCTAGACAGATACTGAGGCAGGACTAGAAGCGCCTCGGCCTTTCAAGAAGCCTGCAGCCTGACAGGAGACATGAGCACATATGTTAGACCAAAAGCCTTTTGGTCCCACTGATTGAAAAGGCTGCCTTCACTGTGAAACGCATTTTCCAATATGCACAAGACTCTTCTAGTCTCTGTTCTGCGCTTCGGCTGTCTCATCCTGCATCACCGCTACGCTGTTTCAAAGACTATCCCTTTATAAAGGACTTTGCTAGCTGGGAGAGGAAGTCCTCTTCCTCCCTTTTCAAGAATGTCTTAGCTGTTCTTATATGATTCCTGTTCCAGATGAACTTTTAATTTAGCTTTTGAGTAACACAGACATTGAATCCTCTCCAGCACTACTATTTGTGTCAGGCACTGGGTACTCCGAGGAGCCAGGCACTCAGTTCCTGCCCTTGAGAGCTCACAAACTCGCTGAGAAGAGTAACCAAACAAGAAGTATAAAACAACACAAGGAATCTCACCCTTGGGGTAACCGGAGCCGAAGGAGTGAGGAGTCCACACAGATATAAGTGTTATGAGTCCCATTGCTCCTCCCGGCTAGGGAAGTTCTGGGAGGCTCAACGCGGGAGGTGACATACTGGACTTTGATGCATGAGTAGGAGTTTTTCAGGTGTAGAAGAGAAGAAATGCTTTGAGTGGGGAAGTCAGAGAACACTTACCTTCTCTGAAGGAGACACATTTCATTAGAGAGTTGACAGGCGTTTGCCGGATTCAGAGGGTGGGATGAAGGGAGGGATTACCCTGAGCTGGGGGAATCACAAGGAGGCTCTCTGGAGACATTTTGGCTGGGTTCGAGTTGAAGGAATCAGAGAAGATGCTGGAAGAGGTAATTAAAACGGATTTTATTAGAAAAGTAATACAGGATGACTTTTGACCTGGATTTTGAAGGAGGAGAGAGAGACAGAGGAGTCGAGGTAGTCACAGAAAAGTCTTCTCAGGAGCAAATAGGGAACCTTCTGGCTTCCTGCCCACTCTTAAGATCCAAGGTCCAGGCACTGAGAGTCCCACCGCGTCGACGCCGGGGTTCTGAGGTGGTGACTCTGCAGCTCCCATTTCCAGGCAGAGGGAGCGGTGGATCCCGGACCAGCCCCGCCGACTGAGGCGCAGGTTTGCGGAGCCCCGGGCACAGCTGAAAGCTTTATGTCAGAATTGACCAATGGGATGACGGCACCCGGTTGCCAGGGCTACGGAGGGGCGGTGAGCGGGGGCGTGGCCTGAGAGACAGGGGCGGGGTCAGGGCGGGGCTTATATAAGGGGTCCGCGGGAGGAAGGCGGAGCGTGGGGTCGGTGGCTGCTGGGCGGGCGGGGCGCAGGTCGCGGGGCCGGATCCGGGGGGAGCGAGGGAGCGGAGGCGCGGAGGACCCGATTCACTCGCTGGGGAGATCTATGGGCCGAAGCCGTGTAAATGCGTTTTAAGGCGAGTGCGGGGAGCGGCTTTGGGAGCCTTGGGGAGCGGGCGCCCTGGGCTCCAGTGCTGACCCGCCCCTGGCCCCTCTCGCCTCCTTTCAGCAGGGGCCTCGGCTCCGCAACTGCCACTCCTCCTCGGGGTGTTGCACAAGTTTCGAGGTCACCGGCGACCCCCCCTAGCAGTGCGCCTGGCTCTGGCCCCTGCGAAGGAGGACGGGGCTTGGTAAGGGTGTGCGCGCGCGCGCGCTCCTCCGCGTGTGTGTGTGTGTGTGTGTGTGTGTGTGTGTGTATTGGGGGAGGGGGGCGGGGGACCTCGGCCCTGCACCCGGGAAGGCTCACCGGGACCGAACCTCCGCCTTTGGTTCTCGCCCCTGGAGCCCACATGGTGCCCCCACGCACTCTTAGAATCCTAGTACTCCAGGACCAGCCGGCCCTCATTGACGGACGGTGGGGCTGAGGCTCGGAGGGGCCGGGGCGTACCCAAGGTCACTCAGCAGAGAGCGGGCTCGAACTTACGCTCGGGCTCTGGAGCTGAGACTCCTTGGCTGAGCCGTCCGCAGCCTCTCCATGTGCGCGTGGTCAGGACTGGGGGCGCGCTGGGAACTTGGCCACCCCCCAGATATTCAGCTTCCCGGCGCCCTTGCTTTCTTTCTTTCCTTTTTTTTTTTTTTTTTTTTAAACCAAATTTCAAAACTGGAAAGGATCTCCAAAACAATCCATCCATTTTACAGATGGGGAAACTGAGGCTCGGAGAGGCAGCGTCATCTAGGCGTATAATGCCTTGTCCCAGCCCAGCATTCCCGATGGTCTCTGCCCTTCCCAGTGAGCCTAAGCTCCCCAGGCTCGTGCTAGGGGTGTGACGGGACCGGGCATCCTGGCTTGGGGAAGTGAGGAGGCCGGTCCCCCGCCTCGACACCGGGCCAGCAGCCCCCTCACTCTCCCCCCGCAGTGTGTTGCATACTTTCTAAGGCGGCGGCGGCAGAGGCGGCGGCGGCGGCGGCGGCGGCTCCATCCAGCCCATCGGCTCCTCCTCAGCATGGCTGGCTACCTGAATGAAACGGACTTTGTGATGGTGGAGGAGGGCTTCAGCACCCGAGACCTGCTGGAGGAACTCACTATGGGGGCCTCACAGGCCACCACGGTGAGGGGGGGGTTGGGGGGGTGTCCCCTGTTCCCACTGCCTCCTCTGAAAGCGCCCCTGGGGCCCTCATCTTACTCTTTAACTTGCTGTTCAATCTTTGCTATTTGTGAGAGACAGCTTCATCTTATCCCCAGTTCCTGGTCCTTGCCCCTCAACCTGCCCCTGCCATTCCCTGCCTTGAAGACAGCACCACTACCCTCTACCTAGTCCTAGATCTAGGTCACAAACCTGGAGCTCCCCCCTCCCCCCATCTAGGCATCACCAAGCTCTGTGAGTTCAGCCTCCTTAAAATACCCTCCAGAATCTCTGTTTGTAGTTCAGGCCTCATCTCTCTGAAGGCCCCCAACCTCTACCCTGCTTCATGACACCTCCTCCAGCTTGATCACAGCCCTGCTCAAAAGCAGAATTCTTTGGCAGCTCCCAGTTGCCTACAGCTCAAGTCAAAACCCCTCTGCCTTCCTAGCCCCATTTCCGGCTTCTCCCATGGTATATATCATGCTCCACCAGAGCTGACCTACTCTGCTCATATGCCCTATTGTCACTCCATTGCCTAGAACACCCTTCTCCCAGCCTCTCTCCCTCTTACCCATTTCTGCTCATTCCTTGTGACTCATCAATGACACCTTTTCCTGACTGCCCAGGCAGATTTTGTATATTCTTTCTCTGTGGCCCTCACTGCATTGTGTAAAAACTCCCATCTAGCATTTATTGAATGTGCTTGTGATTCTGTAAGGGGGTATTCTCTTCCAGACCCAAATCCCTGTCCGGTCATCTCTGTCCCTTACCATAATGCCTGACACCAGGTGGGCATCAGTAAAAAAACTGTTGCATAAAGGGAACCTGAGTCCCAGGGAAGGTTTCAGTCATGTGTCTCATGTATAGCCTTATACATGTTCACAGCAAATCTGTGATGGCCACTTGTCCACAGGCGTGGGTTGTAGTGGCAGTGGGACCACCTCAAGGCTTCATTGAGCACCAATATGTGAAAAGCAATGGGCTGTAGGTCATAGCTTTGGCCTTCAAGGAATTGGTCTTTTTCTGGAGAAGACAGATGCTTACACAGTTCTGATACTTTGGAAGCAAGTGCAAAATGTAGTGGGAGCATTAAAAGCAGAGTGGCCTCTTTGGATTGGGGGAGGTGGGGGTTCGAGGTGAAACAGGAAGGTAGATTAAGAATTTGCCAGACACGAGAGGGGGAAGGGTATTCTGTGTGGGCATAGTGGGAACAGAGGCTTGGAGGTGGGAAAATAAAGAATCCAGTCTGCAGCGAGGGGAGGGACTAGGGCTGGATCACAGACCCTTGAATGCCTTCTGTTCTGTAGACTTGTGGAGCCCCAGAGAATTTAGAGCAGGGTAACTCTGAGGCCGCAGCTGAGCTGGGGGTGTATACTCAGGAGGACCAGGGATGGCATGCACAAGGAGGGAGCTGGGTGGGGTCTCACATTCACCCATCTTGTTGTGCAGGGTGAGGTCACTGCCTTCTTCGTGGCCGACCTGGGCGCGGTAGTGAGGAAGCACTTCTGCTTTCTGAAGTGCCTGCCTAGAGTCCAGCCCTTTTACTCTGTCAAGTGCAACAGCAGCCTGGGCGTGCTGAAGGTCCTGGCTGAACTGGGGCTGGGCTTCAGCTGTGCCAACAAGGTGAGCCCCTGCCCCCACCAGCACACCGACCCTCACTGCCTACTGAGCACACACACGGCCTGGCCACTGTGGGTGGGCCCTGGGGAGGCAAGAGTGACATGCAGTTGGCCCCTGCCCTCTGGGTAGGGCCACTCACTTGGAAGGGGCTTTAGGGGATGAGGGGGGAGAAACAAGCATGAAATTTGCCAGCCTTGAAGTTCCAAATTAGAATCTTGTGTGTCCCTGGGGTAGATGGGTCGCCTTTTAAAATGGAAGCTTTCAAACTTCTTGGCATAGAGCTATACATGGTATTCTTTTAATTAAAACAAAACAAAAATACCCCCTTATTGTTGGTTTTCTTTTCTTTTTTTCTTTTATAATCTTAATAATGTGTGACTACATTTTCTTAATTAATCCTTTTAGAGTTTTGTTATTGTTGCCAGTTCTATTGCCTTTCTAATTTTATTAATGCTGTTGTCTTAATTCTCTCCTCTTCAATTTAGATTAACTTTGCTTATTTACTATTATTCCTTATTCACTGAGCTCCTACAATGTGCTGGCCACTGTGCTAGGTAGGGCTGGGAACAGTGTTGAGTAAGACAGACTCCACTGTCCTTGAATTGAATGCTTAGCTTACCTATTTTCATTCTGTTCTTACTGGAAAAAACCCTTTAAGCTATAAAGTTTCCTCAGAGTACAGCTTTGGATATATTTATTTATTCAGCAGACATTTATTGAGTACCTACTGTGGTGCCAAGTACTGTTCTAGGTGAGAGTTTAGCAAGTGGACGAAACAAAACAACAACAAAAAAAGGCTCTTTCTTCATGGAGCTTGTTTTTAAAAATAAGTTAAATGAATTAAACAATGAAAATCTATAGTGTTGTAGATGGTAAGTGCTGTGGAGAAAATTAAAGTGGGAAAGGGGAGTAGGCAATGTTGGGTGAGAAGATAGCACTTGTAGATAGTTTGGTTAGGGAAGGCTTTGCTGAAATTTGAATACAGACCTGAAGGGAGCAAAGGATTAAGCCAGGTGGATATCTAGGGGAAGAACATTCTAGGCAGAGGGAACAGCAAGTGCAAAGGCCCTGAGGTACCTGGTGGGCATTGGTTTGTGATATTGTCATTAGTTATTTTTTGTAATGGCTAGTAATGATTGTTTGGGGGGAACTCCTTTTAAGCCCCTTAAAGGTAGCAATATGACTGGGTTTTGTGAGGGGAGTTTTAGAAGGAGTTCCTGGGGGAGAAAGGAGAAGAGCTAGCTTGGGCAGGATGACATGGCTGGTGGGATTCCAGTGGGAGACAAGCGTGCACCAGGGTGGGACGATCAGAACGAGCAGGTTAACCTTTATCAGAGACTAATGATAATGCTATTATTGATAGACGAGTCTCTCCCTCTTGTCACCTGCAAAGCCCCTTTGCATTAGCTCTTGCTTTGTGCACATGTCATCTAAAGTTTTGTGCATATGTCATCTAAGCCCTATGCTGGGCATAGGGAGAGAGATTGCCATCTGATAGTTGAGGAAACTGGGGACCAACTGTACATAGCTTGCTTGTAGAAGAGCCAGGACTTTCCCCTGCACACGCTGGGCCTCTGCTCTGGGCAAGGAGGAAGGGGACCCCTTTCCAGCCACCTTGGTCTAGGGGTGAAGAACAGGACTGAACCCCACTGACTAGAGTCCTTTCTTTCTGGGAACCCAGAGCTGGGGCCTTGGCCCTCTAGCTTCAGGAACTGGCCTCTAAAGGGTGTTAGGGCTTAGAAAGACCTTGAAGTCAGTGGGGACTTTAAAAGCATCTATCATTTGCCGAGTGCTCCTGTTGTGCCAGGTGCTTTACCAAGCATTTTCTGTACACGATCTCATTTTATTCTCGCAACTACCCTGTGAGGTAATTATAATTACCCTGATTCTGACCATAGTCCTGTCAGGAAGCATTTAGTGTATAAGAAGGGAAGTACAGAGGTTGAGTGACTCACTGGGAATTGGCTGCTTGGGAATAGCAAGGTCTCTGATTCTATAGCTGCTGTCTTTTCCAAGATCCTAGGGAGGGGATGGCTGAGCCGGGACTAGGCTGGTGACAGACGCTAACTTGGAGGGCTGGGAGAGACCAAGTTCCCCTCCCGGTGGATGGGATCATGTAAACCTTAGGGTGCATTTACTGAGAGGCGGCTGTGGGTCCCCAAACTTTCTGTGGAAGTCCAAGGCTGCCCTCTCCTGGTCAGCCACAGCTGGTGGCCACGCTTAGCACATCGAGGGCTTGGCAGTGAACTGGGGCTGGGCGTATAAATTCACATCAGAGGGCTCCAGGGTGAAGGGCCCAGGCCCTGCAAGGGGCTCTGGTTCACCCACCTGCCCAAAGACCTTTTGTCATCTCTCCTGATCCCATTCCTTGCGCTCACTTGCTGCCTCCCTCAGCATGCTTCCATCTTAAAAAGACTTTCCGGGATGCCATCTTCCCCCATCCTTATCTCTTCCTTCTTCAAGGCCAGAGCAAGGTCTGCACTCGATGTCCGCACTCACTTGTCACTTTCCCTTAGCACCCGCTCCTTATGCCATTGCTTCCCGACCTCCGCGCTCACTACTCCAAAGAACCTCCTCTTACCAGTGGCTCCCGTGATCTCCAGGGTGCAGTGAGCACTTTATTTTAAAAATTCATTTTGAATTATTCAAATAATATATGTATTCACACACACACATGCACGCACACATACACACACACAAGTAGGACATCAGCTTTATGTCTCCCGAGATAATCACCATCATGAATTCGAGTTTGGTGGCTACATATAGTATTTAAAAATACTTCAAATAAGACCTATAGAAAATATACACAATATCTTGTGATTCTGCAATAAAATATAAAAGATGGTCACGTGGTATGGAGTGTTCAGAATAGCTTTCCACTCAGCAGGCTTGGGAGGTTGGTCCCTATTGATGCATGTAGACCTTGTTGGGGACACTCCTTGGTCCTCTTATTATTTCGCGTCTCAACAATATTCAATGCAGGTCTTTTTGCTTGTTTCTTGGTAAGAACACTTGACATGGGACCTACACTCTTAACAAATGTTTAAGTACAGCGCGGTTAATTAGGCACAATGTTGTTGGAATCTCTGGAACTTACTCATCTTGCAGAACTGAAATCTGATGCCCATTGAGCAGCCGCTCCCCATTTAATGACATAGTCTTTTTACAAATACTCAACAATAGGAGATGCTCCTACTTGTAAAGACTTTGGATGAAAGTGAACGCCACTGTGCCCCTGCCCCACCCTCACTGGGTGCCTCCGACAGTTAAGACACCACCTTCCACGCAGACAAAAGTTGTGGGACAGGCTTTGCCTGGACAGGATGGCACTGTGATCTCTGCCTTGTTCTGCCTCTCCTGGAGACATTCTCTCCCCTCACTCTCTGCAGGTCCCGGGTGCCAGCTCTCCTTCATCTCCCACCGCTCTCAGGGGGAGAGCTCTTCTGGGCTCCATCTCGGGCTCCTTTCTCTTGTAAGTTCTCCCTCTGCTTAGGGAATTCCATCTTCTCCCATGGCTTTAACTGCCAGCCATATGCCACCGCCTCCCACGTGTTGACCTCCTTCCCAGACCTATCTAACCGGCTGCTGGCTTGAGAACGACAGGAAGCCTGGAACCCAGTGTGTTCCAACGCACTCACGATGTTCCCTTGGAGAAAGGTCCCTTGGTCTGCTGGGGGTGGAGCCCCCCAGACACCCTCACCCTGCATCCTCACGTGTACTCCACCACCAAGCTTGCCAGCCCTGCCCCCTGAGCGCATCTCCCCTGCCTTTCTAGTGCAGACTCTGCTATCTCTGCCAGGCTGATTGTGACCAGCCCCCCCCCCCCCTCGGGCCCTTCAGGGCTGCCAGAGTGATACGCATTTAGACCTTGCAATTAAAATGCCAAACCGAACATGTCATTTCCCTTCTTGAACCCTTCTAACCGTCTCCCATCACTCACGGGATGGAATGGGAATCCAATGGGCCTTCTCGGTTTCCCCGTTGGCTCCGCCTGCCCCCCTCCAACCTCATCTTTGCCAGGTGCCCACCCTGCCCAGGCCACTCCACCACCCCTCCTACCTGTGCCAAGCTGGGCGCCTTCTGGCCTCAGAACTACACAGGCACATCCTCTGCCGGAGACCTTTCCTTCCTTCCCCTTGGCCTGGCGTAGGCCGCCTGCGGGCCTCAGCTCAAATTTCTGAGCCTCAGAGAGGCTGTCCTCCCCTACCCCCGGCCTCCCCACCCGCACTCTCTTTCATAACCTGCACTTCTGCTTCATGGCTCTTACCCATGTGTAATTCCCTCCTTACTCAGAGTTCATTCATTCCCTCCCGTCTCCCCACCAGCCTGAAGGTGGTGCGGGGTCAGAGCCCCTGTCTGCTTTCCTTACCCCGTTTTCATTAGCACCCAGCACAGAGCTTGGCAACTCCGTGGAGCTCCAGGAATACTTGTCAGCTCAGGTTTGAGGCTGAGTTCTCGCTCCACTGTGCTGCGGTTAGGAGCTGGTGAGCTCGGCTGACAGTTCTGGGGGAGGGTTCCAGCCGTGCCTCTGAGAAACTGCGTTACTTTGGACAAGTCACTTAACCTCTCTAAGCCTCCCTTTCCTATCTCATAAGATTATTATAAAGATTTAATAAGAATGTAAATAACATTGGATGCAGTGGCTGGCATACGGTTATTTTTTTCCTTTTTAGAAATGCATTTTAAAATTATAGTTGACTTGCAGTATTATACTAGCTTCAGGTGTGCAGCACAGTGATTAGGCATTTACACGCCCCGCACAGCGATCACCACGATAAGCCTGGCAACCCCGTCACCTCACAGTTAGGACGATGTTATTGACTGTATTTTCTATGCTGGACATTCCCATGACTTAGGTAATTTTTTTATCTTCATGCAAGGATATATTTATTGATTTTAGAGAGAGAGAGAGAGGAGGAAGGGGGAGGGGGAGGGAGGAACATCAGTGTGAGAGAGAAACATCTATTGGTTGCCCCCATGGGCGCTGTGACCGGGGATCGGACACGCAACATGCTGGCGTACAGGGTGACTCTCAACCAGCTGAGCTACCTGCCCAGGGCCACTTATGTATTTTATAACCGGCAATTTGTACCTCTTTTCCCCTTTCCCCTTTTTTACCTTCCCCCCAGCTCCCTTTCCCTCTGGTAACGATCAATTTGTTCTCTATATCTATGCTTTTTGTTTTGTTTTGTTTTTCTTTTTTAATTATGTTTTTTTAATTGATTTTAGAGAGAGAGGGAGAGGGAGAGAGAGATAGAAACACCAATGAGAGAGTCATTGATCAGCTGCCTCCTGCACGCCCCCCACCGGGGATCCCACCAGCAACCCCGGCATGTGCCCTGACGGGGAATCGGACCAGTGACTTGTTTCATGGGTCAACATTCAACCACTGAGCAACACTGGCTGGGCTTTTTTTTGGGTTTACTTTTATTTATTTTGTTCTTTAGATTCCACATATAAGTGAAATCATATGGTATTTGCTTTTCTCTGGCAGACTTATTTTACTTAGCATAATATTCTCCAGGTCCACCCATTGTGCTGCAAATGGCAAGATTGCATTCTTTTTCATGGCTGAGTAATATTCCACCGTATATGTGTACCAAGGCTGTTCTATCCATTCATTTATCGATGGGCAACCACGTTGCTTCCATATCTTGGCTATTGTAAATAATATTGCAGTGAGCATGGGGCGCATTTATCTTTTTGAATTAGTGTTTTTTATTTCTTCAGATAAATACCCAGAAGTGGGATTGCTGGATCATATGGTCCAGCAATTTTTAATTTTTTGAGAAATCTCTGTGCTGTTTTCCACAGTGGCTGCACCAACTTACATTCCCACCAATAGTGCATGAGGGTTCCTTTTCTCCACACCCTTGCCAAGGCTTGTTATTTCTTATTGATGACAGCCATTCTGACAGGTGTGAGGTGATATATCTCATTGTGGTTTTGATTTGCATGATGACAACAATGGTCATTTAAATATTTACAATCAAAGCTAAACGGCAGGTCCCCAGTGCTAGTCCTGCTTCTTCCTCTCACCTCATGCGGTGCAGCAGGGAGTAAAAAGCTTCACAGCCACTCCGACCTGGCTCTTTGGAATAAGCTGTGATGGAAGCAGTTCCAGCTCTGGGCTTGGACCCCTGTGTCCTGCTCTGCTACTTACTGGCTGTGTCACCACAGGCAGGTGGAACACTCTGTCCTCTGTAAAATGTGGCCAACAAATATTTCATAGGATAGTTATAGGCATCACCTGAGATAATGCACGTAAATACCTTGTGCTGAAAAGATGCTAAATTAAAATTAGAGTCTTATCACAAACTAAGGCTGGCTAAAAATGGCCTCTGTCTCCTGCCATGTTTCTAAATCGACTTCCTCTCCACTTTCTTCCATTAATCATGGAGAGTCAGACCTGAGTTTGAAAGTTGGTTCTGCCACCCACTTGCTACATGGTCTCTGTGAGCATCGGTTTCTTTCTCTGTCGAATGGAGCTGATACCCATCTGTGGGGTTATTGTAAGGAGTAGATAAAATGGTTAATCTACAGTAAGGCTTGGCAAAGCTGTGGATGGTGGGCTACGTCCAGCCCACTGCTCATTTTGTAAAGTTTTATTGGATCCCAGCCTAGCTCATTCACTTATACATCGTCTGTGGCTACGCAGTGGAGTAGTTGTGACAGAAACTGTATGGCCTACAAAGCCTAAATGATTTACTCTCTGGCCCCTTTATGGAAAAAGTCTGCCAATGCCTGATGTAATAAGCGTCTCATTGGGTGCCTGCTTGTGGTAGGTGCTCAGTGACCATGGTTGCTGTCACTGTCATCATCATTGTCTGTATCATTAACGCAGCCATCAGGTGGAGCAGTGCTCTGTAAAGGAGAGGAAGAGGGGGCCCCATGGGGAGAGGGGCTCGCTGGAGTCTCCCAGCAGTGCCATGCACACAGCAGGCCTGTGTCAGAGATTCCTGGTATTGTGAACTTTCTGATACATCAACCAATATCCTCTAAGCATTTAAACCTGCCAGGAAAATGTGTCAGAAGTCTGATGTCAGGGCCACCAGGAGTCCACATAACGCCTTTGTGTGAATTAGAAAATGTACCCTTTCCTTAAGACACTCAATTATTATAATAAATATACTGATTATTAGAAGGAGATGCTTTACTGCCTGGAAGCTGTAATACGTATACAAATCTACCGTGTATTCTTTGTGAATGAGACCCCCTAGCACTGTGCTGTGCTGTGCATCGCCCGCACAGCCGTACCTGGCAGCCCTGCCTGTCAGATGATGGTGAGCCAGCAGGAGTCCCGGTTTTTATATCTGCTGTTAAGAGCAAGGCCCACTTCTTAGGGACCTCTGCATGCATAGCTATGACTTTGCCCCTCGTCTGTGTTTCCTCGGTTTCTGTGGGCCCAGCAGACCCTAGTGCCTCCTCACCACCACCTTTGGGACCCCACAGGCAGAGATGGAGTTGGTCCAGCATATTGGCGTCCCTGCCAGTAAGATCATCTACGCCAATCCCTGTAAGCAAATTGCACAGATCAAGTACGCTGCCAAGCATGGGGTCCAGCTGCTGAGCTTTGACAACGAGACGGAGCTGGCAAAGGTGGTGAAGCACTACCCCAGTGCCAAGTAAGCTGAGAGCCACTCGTGTGGGAGGCGGAGGGGTGGGAGGAGTAGAGCTGGAGCAGAGGACCCTGCCCTGGACCCAGCCACGGGCACAGGAGGTGGGGCAAGCACCCATGGACTGGACCCATGGACTGGCCTGGACAAAGGCAGGAACAAGTGATTACAGCCGTGGTGTTAGAGGTCAAAGTCTTGGCTGAGAAGGGGGGTGGTCGGGGAAGCTTCATGAAGGGGGTGGCGTTTCAGGTGGGCCTTGAGTGGTGGATCGAATTTGGGGAGGGCACAAAGTGGATCAGAGCGAACGGCATAAGCAAATGCATGGAGGTCAGAAGTGGCGTTGGAGGGGTAAGTAGAAATGTGGTGTGACTGGAACATGCCACGTGCGAGGGGGGAGAGAGACAGGGAATGATGCTGGTCACGTGGCAGGGACCTGATGCAAATAGGCTTTGCAAAGGGTCAGACTGAAGGTATTGCTCAGGCTGAAGCTTTTACACTGTCGCTTGTACCCTGAGGATCCCAGGGAGGGGCCTCAGGTGAAGGGGACGCCAGGTGGTGGGCCACTTTGGTTCACCTAAAGCAGTTTCCATTTTGTCTGTTATGTATGACATTGGGGCTCTCAATCAGACTGTGTTTGAAAAAATAGAACGGTTTCCCTCATACAAGAAAAGCTGGAAAAGCCCAGCTGGTGTAGCTGATCCAGAGGAAGTAAAGCTGCTGGGGAGAACTGGAGAGGTCACGACCAGGGCAGGGATTGCAGGGAAGGGCCCAAGGTCATTTAGGGAATGGAATGAACAGGACTCAGAGGCCGACTGGCTGTGCAGGGAGAGGAAGGGGTCAGGGGGCCTGTAGGGTTGGGCAGCTCTAAGCTGCAGGGGTTCACTCCCCTTGACTCCGTCAAGAAGTGGTTGGGGTGGGGGAGGTGGGTCCACCTGGCAGAGGTGCTTCGTGTCTCCTCAGGATGCTTCTGTGCATCGCCACCGAGGACTCCCACTCCTGGAGCTGCCTCAGTCTCAAGTTTGGAGCATTGCTGAATTCCTGCAGACACCTGCTTCAAAACGCCAAGAAGAGCCACGTAGAGGTGGTGGGTGTGAGGTGAGTGTCTGGAAGGCCCACCACCTCCACCCATACTTGGCCCCCTGAGTCTTTCCCAGGAATTAATTCTGTATGAGACCTCTCCAAAGTCCTGGGGGGGTGGGGCTGTCCCTGGGCCTGGAATTCCGCACTTGAGAGTTCCCCCTCTCTTTGGGAAGAAGGTTTGGCATGTCCTGATGCCCAACCCCACAGTCCCCAGGTCTTGTCCCAGGAGGTCCCAGGAGGGACCTGGATTTGCAAGAATTTTATCAGCCTACGGGCCACACCTTTGCAATGACTTAACACAGCTTTCATTTATTCTCTATTTAGGAATTCCAGGCCCTGTTCTAAATGTTTCATGTGCACTATGCCACAGCCTTGTGGGGTCTCATCCCCACTTGACAGATGGGGAAACTAAAGCCCAGGCAGGCCAAACCACTGACTGAGAGGGGCATTCAGGTCTGGTTGATTCATCCCAGAGGCCCATCCCTAGGGGCAGAATGGAGGGATGGCAGGGGCACCAAGTGCCAAGTCTCCTGCCCCACTCCTCACTTGCCACATGGCCCTCAGCAGCCCATTTACCCTCTTAGGCCCTCAGTCGTTACATCTGTCAAATGGGCACCGTGTCCACTGTGCCTTTCCTGGCTGGGGCTGAGGTGTTGGCACCTGGGGACCTGCGTGTGAGCCGAGGCTTTTTCCCCTTTCCCAGTTTTCACGTTGGCAGTGGCTGTCCTGACCCTCAGGCCTATGCTCAGTTCATCGCAGACGCCCGGCTTGTGTTTGAAATGGGGGCCGAGCTGGGCCACAGGATGCACATCCTGGACCTTGGTGGCGGCTTCCCTGGTGTGGAGGGGGCCAAAGTGAGATTTGAAGAGGTAACCCTGGGGTCTGAAGCGTCACATTGGGCTCTGTGGGGGTGGGGAGTGGGGCGTGGGGAGGGTTATGATGCTGATAGGGAGCCCACTGTGAGCAGATCCTATATGCTAAGTGCTTGGTGCTTTGCCTGGATCTTATTATTAACCTCGTGTTACTGCTGGGCAAATAAGCCCCGAGAAGTTACATCACTTCCTGAGTTCAAGGTAGAGCTGGCTGCACACCCAGCTCTGCCTGACTGAAGCCCATGCACATATTTGAGGCTCAACCAGGCCATATTTGCAAAAGTCATAAAGCTTTTTGAAGGTCTGGGCTGATGAGAAATCAAATGAGAGAGCAGGAAAAGGGAAGCAAACCCGTCCAGCTTCCCATCTGTGAGACGAAATCAGAAAAATGTCATCTCAATGCCCACTCCCACCACTAGGGGTCGCTTCTCCTTAGTAGTAAGAGCTTCACTGGGGAACATCTACAGCTAGGACAGGCCTCGAAGAAAACAGTCCTCTATAGACACAAAGAATTAGCCTCGCAGGGGAGCACTGCAGCACTGTACATCACAGAGCTCCACTGGGTCCCCTCGTCCATCTAACACTCGGGAATTAAATTATGCAACATTCTTAAAATGAAAACATTTACTCTCATGGAGAGGTTATTCCCAGTCTGTTGAATAAAACAGGTTATAAAAAAACATGTATATAACCCTATCTTATTTATCATAAAAATAGTGTTTGTATAAAAAAAGAATTGAAGGAGATACTCCAAAAAGTTAATAACGATTAGGTTGCTCTGGATAACAGAATTAGGAGTGATTTTTTGGAAAAGAACTTTAAGTACAGTTTACATTCAATATTATTGTGTATTAGTTTCAGGTGATTAGACAATCATACACTTTACAATGTGTCTCCCTACCCCCCTGATGTTTCCAATACCCACCTGGCACCATGCATGGTTATTACAATATTATTGACTATATTCCCTATGCTGTATTTTACATCCCCGTTTCTATTTTGTAACTTAATCCCTTCACCTTTTTTACCCACTCCCTCAACCCCCTTCCCTTCTGGCAACCATCAGTCTGTTCTCTGTGTCTATGAGTCTGTTTCCATTTTGTTTGTTCATTTATTTTGCTCTTTAGATTCCACATACGAGGGAAACCATACAGTATTTGTCTTTCTCTGACAGGCTTATTTCACTTAGCATAATACCCCCTAGATCCATCCATGCTGAAGTTAGGGGTGATTTTTATCTTCTTTTTTCTTGTCTTTATTTTCTGTAAAAAATGTGTCATTTAGCAGGTTGGTTATTTATGAAAGAAAAATCCACATCAGGGCTTCTGCAATCTGAGCACCAAGTGTTACTTTAAGAGTGGTTCTTGCCACTGGGGGGGGGGGGGATCGAGAAGGGTGATTTGCACAAGCATGAGGGGCTCGCCCAGCTCTGTCTCCCACCTACTCCCTTGGCCAGCTGTCCGCCGTTACCAGCTGGGGCTTTCGTAGCTGCCAAGTCCATCTTTCTGAAATCAAAGAAGCTTTCAAGAAATGGACTTGGAGCTGTGGCAAGTCTTCAGCATAAACCCCACATTTCAGACATGTAATCGTCCACCCCCACCCTCCTACCATCAGATTGCTTCTGTGATCAACTCAGCCTTGGACCTGTACTTCCCGGAGGGCTGTGGCGTGGACATCCTTGCCAAGCTGGGACGCTACTACGTGACCTCGGCCTTCACCTTGGCCGTCAGCATCATCGCCAAGAAGGAGGTTCTTCTGGACCAGCCTGGCAGGGAGGGTAGGTGCCAGGGTAGGTGGGCAGCGGAGCTCACCATTGTGCCAACTCCCTACCCCCACCCCCTCATCTTGCTGCTTGCCCTGCCCTTGACCTCTCCCCTCCCTGCAGAGGAGACTGGTTCTGCCCCCAAGACCATCGTGTACCACCTCGACGAGGGCATCTATGGAATCTTCAACTCAGTCCTGTTTGACAACACCTGCCCTACCCCCGTCCTGCACAAGGTGAGTCACTTGGGCCTATTTTCAAGCGTGTGGGTGTGTTTAAATATTTTTTGTGTGTTATCTAATTTTTCAAAAGTAAAGCATATTCATTGTAGAAAATAGACAACAAAGATGAAGAAGGTGAGATTCTTTAACATTAGATTTCTTTTCAGTCTTTAAAAAAAATGTATTACATTTCCCCCCCATAAGGTGGGGGCCATATTGCTTTGTAACCTGCTTTTTTTCACTCAAGATGGGGTGTAGCTCTTTCCATGCCACGAACTAATCTCTGACAGCAAGATTTCTGATGACTGCAGAATATTTTAACCGATCTAACTTTAGTGGTTGGCCATTGGTTTCCTGTTTTTGAGCACTGTGAGTTTATCTTGACATCCATCACTGATCACTGCTCTGGGGTAAATTCCTAGAAGTAAAAAGAAACAGCTCCTCTCTAATGGGTTTTTCCATGTTAATAAGGGAACAGGAATTGGCAACACATTCCTCCTGGCCTGCGAATCCAGCCCAGCGCCTCCCACAGCTTGGTGGGCAGCTTTAAGGGGAAAGAAAGTCAGACATGCCCTTGTATTTTCACATGTCCAGGTCTTTGTGTGTGCGGTCCTGTTTCTGGAGGGAAATTAAGTGCCTAACCGGCACCTACAGCTTCATGAGCTTTCGATATGTGTGTTTTCTTTTCCTCTCCATTCTTTCTAGTTTTCCAAGGCCCAGTCAGGTGTCAGCTCCTCCTTGTAGCTCTCCCTGCCCCTTCTCTGCGGCAGGGAGAGGGAGCCCCCTTCCCTCCTCTAGGCTCCCACGACTTCTGTGGTCTATGTCTGCCTGCCTGAGTAAGCTGCCCTGACATGCTCAGGAATTCAGTTTTCTACTGTGATGCACTAGCATTGCCTGCATTCTTGCGGGATTCCACATCCTATTGTCTCCAGAAAGGGCCAGTTCTTATGGCTAAATACCCAGAAGTGGGACTGCTGGATCATATGGTAGTCCTATTTTCGTCTTTTGAGGAACCTCCATACTGTTTTCCATAGTGACTGCACCATTTTGCATTCACCAGGGTCCAGTTCTCCACAACCTCGCCAACACCTGTTGTTTTCTTGATAACAGCCACCCTAACAGGTGTGAGTGAGGTGATATCTCACTGTGGTTTTGATTTGCATTTCTCCTATGATTAGTGACACGGAGCATCTTTTCACATACCTGTTGACCATTCGGATGTCTTCTTTCATGTTGTTTTATCATGCGCAAATGCATTCCTAAAATATATTTATCATTATTTTACTTGTGGTTTACTTTATAAAAAGGGTGTTATGATGTAACCGTTTTGGACTTTTTCCAAAACTTAGCATCGCAGTCTAAGTTTCCTCAATACCCCAGTATGTCTCCAAAGCTCCTTCGTTTGACTATTGTGTAACACTCTGTCAGTGAGTATGTGCAACTTACTCACCCAATCTCCTCTCAAGGCAGTAGGATTGTGTCCAGGTGCTTGCAACTGTGAGTACTGCTGCTAGGAATATTCTTGCTCACGTCTCTGTGACGCATGAGCACGGGGTGGAACCAGGAGTGAGCGCAGGGCATGCAAATGTTCAGTTTCCTGAGACAGTGCCAGACTGTTTCCAAAGTGGTTGTACTGACTGACAATCCCACCAGCAGTGTCTAAGAGACTGGGTGGGTCTACATGTTCCCAACGCCACCACCATCACCATTAACATCTAATTTGTGGGGTTAAGAACAGGTTTCAGGTCTCATTTATGGTTAGGTTCAGCTGTGAGTAGCAGATCCCAAATTACATGGCTTGAACAAGATACGAAGGCTCCTTTCACTCCAACCTAAATATCTGGATGCAGACAATTCAGAGCTGGTATCGTGGTTTCTTAGTGCTGTGGAACCACATGGCTTCCAGTTGTACCTATTTCTAGGTGTTGCCATCATCTTGGCTGGTACAAATTGGAGCTCCAGACATTTAGGAAAAAAGGTGAAGTCCACGTTCCAGTTGTCTTTTAAGGAAATTTCCTGAAACAGCAGCCACATAATACTTATCCCATGGCCACAACTATCTGGAAGAGAAGTTGGCCTTTATTGTAGGTGGTCATGTGCCCAGCAAAAGCTGAGGGTTGGAATTGCTGCGGTAGGCAACTAGCAGCTTCTGCCACAAGTAAGATAGAATAAAACACTGGATGGCAATAGAATGTAAGTTGGAAGATAAAGTAGCCAAGTTGGTGTTTAAGGTTTTGAACTGTTTGACAGGAAGGTAAAGATAGTGATTAATTTTCACCTTGAAGTTAGGCATGCTTGTTAAAATGTAAATGTCTAGAGTAACCACTAAAATAATAGAAATAGATAATATAATTTCTAACATTGAGAGTAATTAAAATAGTTTAGTTTGGACATCAGCATAAAAAAATAGACCAGCAAAACATAGTTGAGAGCACAGAAAAGACCCCCCACGTATCTGGAAAGTTCTGACAGGGCCTGCAAAGCAGGTCATTGGGGACTGTGTAATATGTGATACCAGGACACCTGATTGTCCATATGCAGAAAATGAAACTGGATCCTTGCCTCATACCAGACATGAATATAAATTCCAGAAACCAATGTAGGAGAATGTCTGTTTGACCTCAAAACAGGAAAGCACAGTGAAGAACATCTTAAAAACAAAAAAGGAAAAGCCTGTCTCCATTAAAATGAAGAGCTTCTGTCCATCTGTTAGCAAAAGGAAAGAGGCAATCACAAACTGGAGGAAAATGTTGCAATACATATGTAATTAATAAGGGATTAGTAAACAGAATATATGAAGGATTCTTAAATAAGAAATACAGACAGATAAGAACCCTAAGGAAAAAGCAATGTGAAATAGAAAGCAATAGAAATATGGGCAAAAGACAGGCAATTCAAGAAGAAAACCAAATACAAAATGAAAAGGTGCTCAGCCTCGCTCGTTGGCAATCAAGGAAACGCGAATTGAAGTGAAAATGAAGGGCCATTTTATACGACCAGATTCGAAAAAAGTTTAAAGCATGGCAGTGTGACGTGTTGGTGGGGATTTGAAGCAGCTGGCTAGGTGGGAGGCGGCTGGCGTTATTCAGATAAGCACGTGTGCACCCTGCCTTCCGGCAAGTCCCTGGGTATGCATACGTGTCTGAGGAGGTATATAAGAATGTACACAGGAGCAATTTTTATAATATAAAACATTGGCCACAACCTTATGCTTGTCGGCAGGGTAATCCATAAACAAATTGCAGTGCATTCCATACAGGGAGCTTTCTATGCAGCATGTTGCAGATTGTGGCTATATGTATCAGCTGGGACCTTGGCCATGCAAGTTTCAAAGACGACAAACCAGCAAGCTGTAGCGATCACACACTGCCATTCCGGTTACCGTGTTGTTAAGGTCAGGCGCACTCTTGGGAAAGAAAGTAGAACAAGAGAAGGATGGGAGCAGTCAGGGCAAGGCTCGCATGCCACCGGCATGGGCCACGCACGGGTTTCAAAGGCACCAGAAATGTCGTTTCTTTAGCTGGGTGATGAGCACATCGATATTCATTTCACTATTAGATCCTGTATTTTACACATAATACAAATATCCTTTTGTATAAATTAGATATTTAACAAAGATTTTTTAAATTCTCACCAAGGACATTTTCCATTGATTTTTAGGAGGAGGGGGAGGGAGGGAGGGAGAGGGAGAGAGAGAGAGAAACATTGATTGGTTGCCTCCTGCAAATGCCCTGATCTGGGGCCAGCAGGGGATTGAACTTGCAACCTAGGCATGTGCCCTGATCGGGAATCGAACCTGCAACCTTTCAATGTACAGGATGACGCTCTAACCAACTGAGCCACCCGGCCAGGGTGGATCAAGAATCTTGCCCAGGGTCACACAGCTGGCAAGTGTTGGAGCCTGGATGTGACACCAGGCATTGTGGCTTCAGAGTCGGAGGCCGTGAGTGCAGAGAAGTGGAAGGGCCTTATATGCCAGGCTAGGAGGCCCATCCAGCGTTTATCCTATTGGTTAAGGGAGCCATGGAAGGCTTTCGAGGGAGGGAGTGGTAAGGCTGCGGGAAGCTGAATGTGGTCATCCCCCTTTCCTGCAGAAACCATCCACAGAGCAGCCCTTGTACAGCAGCAGCCTGTGGGGCCCGGCGGCTGATGGCTGTGACTGTGTAGCTGAGGGCCTGTGGCTGCCGCAACTACACGTAGGGGACTGGCTGGTCTTTGAGAACATGGGCGCCTACACTGTGGGCATGGGTTCCCTTTTCAGAGGGACCCAGACCTGCCGCATCACCTGTGCCATGTCCCGGGTGGCCTGGTAAGGGGGCCCTGCTGGGAAATGGAGTGGGATGGGTGGGGGGGGGGGAGAAAGAACAGGTTGGGCAGAAGCAATGAGGGAAACCTGCGATTTGACACCCTGCTTCTGTGAGATCCAATTTGACAAGTAGCTCTTGACTGCTGATTCCAAGGCAGGCCTGTGCTTGTCACCTGGCTGTGGCCATGAATGAGACTGAGCTTCCCTTGAGGAGCTCAGAGCCTGTGAGAGACACAGAGACGCAGACGGTATTCCTGATAATCCTGTGCTGGGTGGAGAGGGCAGGTGGGGAAGCTCAGATTCCTCCCTGGGGCCCAGATCCAGCGCCCCGAGGAAGGGCGGGCCAAGTAAAGCCTGGGAGATGCGTGGGAGCTGGGCAGCAGGCGGGGGGGCCAGGGAGAGGGAGCAGGAGCGAGCATTCTGCCTTCAGGACACTGCACAAGGTTGGTTGTGGCTGGGAGGGGGCGGCCGCGTCTGAGAAGGGCCTCAAGGACCAGAGGAGGGCTTTGGGCAGCAAGGGCAAGCGCGGCATGGCTGGGGGCAGGGGAGTAGCGAGGCTGCCGTGGGCCTTAGAAAGGCCACTCCAGCTACTGTGCGGATTAAGGGGGGGCGGGGGCAGTGCAGATGGAGCTGAGCAGTTGAGTGGCTGCTCTGGGACCCAGGGAAGGTTTGCGCCCCCTCAGCCGCATCCTCCCGTCTAGAAAACGAGCCTGACTCTGGCCCTGCTTCCTCGCCTGGCCAGCGCTGGGATCCGGTGAGGCGAGGTGAGGAGATGGGAGGGAAGTTGAGCTTGGTGAATCCTTTTGTCAGGCCTTGTGACGATTTCCTTGCAACCACACAAAACTCTGTGGGGTGAGTGTTATCACAAACAGATAGGTCATTTGCTTGAGGTCACACAGCTGGTCGGCAGTGAGGAGCCCCCCTTCTGGGGCTGGGGAGATGGCTGCGGAGGGCAGGAGCGTCCACCCTTTCCACCAAGTCCGTGCCTACTACGTGCCAGGGGGCTAATGAGGGCACTAAGCCCCTGCCCTGCTGCGGGCGAAGGAATGCCACGGAAGCAGATATTGAACCCTGTTGGTATTGAGGAGAAGTGCATTGTGCTGTGGGATTCAGTGAAGTCTTCCCTGAGATTCAGTCACTGAAGCCGAGGCCTGGAGACTGAGGAATTAGGGAGGGTTGATGATGCAGGTGGACGCACAGGTATGTGCACAGGCCCGGGATGGGACGCGTGTGAGCCTGAAAGATGGCTGCTGTGGGTGACACACGGGAGGATGGGCATGGTTGGAGAGGCCGGCCGGGGCCAGATCTCCTGAGGCCTGAGAGCGGAGGGAAGCTGCTGGCAACTCAAGGGCAGGGATTTGCTGTTTGGAAAGATGGCCCTGGGCCAGAAACGTCTGGAGGAGGCTGGAACAGGTCAGGGAGACTGTGCATTCCTGGCTGGAGATGGTGGTGGTAGTGGGAGTGGAGAGGTGTGTACCTGTGAGGAGGTTCAGCAGCTGGGCTCAGCAGGATCGACTGGGTGTGGGGACAAGCTTCCCAATTTGTGGCTGGTCAGATGGTGGAGCTGTTATCAGTGTGAGTAGGTAGGAGAAACAGTTTGTGGGAATTTTTGAATGGGCAGGAGGTAATTTTTTTAAAATCCCAAGCCTAGAGTATGAAGAATGTGGGAGTGAGAAAGTTGGGTGGAGTCCTAGTTCTACCACCTTCCAGAGATGTGACCTTGGGCAGGTCTCTTCTCTCTGCTTCAATGTCCTCATCAGTAAAATGGGGATAATATTGCCCTTACAGGGGTTTGGGGAGGACCCAACTAGATAATATAAGTGCCTGGCTCAATGTCTGCCCCATAGTAAGTGTTCAATAAATGGGGTTCCTTTCCTTCTTGGGGGGCTTGGACTACAAGGGTGGGGGAAGAGGGGTCAGCAGGCCTTCCCCTGCCCTAAGCTGGGCTCAGGTGAGACCCCTATACCCGATGGGGCCAGGTCTTCCGGTACAGGGCCATCAGTATTCCCCAGCCTTCGGGTCCCTCCAGTGCCCCCTCTCACCACAGGAAAGCGCTGCGAGAGCAGCTGCTGCCTGCAGAACAGGATGAGGACTCCGAGGGCCTGTGCAAGCCTCTGTCCTGCGGCTGGGAGATCACAGACACCTTGTGCGTGGGCCCCGTCTTCACCCCAGCGAGCATCATGTGAGCAGCCCGTTCCCCCCGGAGAACCCCAGCGGGACCACAGAGATGCCTCTGGGACGGGTGGGGAAGGTGGCAAGCAGGGCGCCCTCTGGCCGGGACTCTGGTGCTCGCTCTGCTGCTCCCCCACTCCACCTGTAGTGTTTCTGCCCTGTAAATAGGACCAGTCTTACACTCGCTGTAGTTCAAGTATGCAACATAAATCCTGTTCCTTCCAGCTGTGTCCGCCTCCTCTGCAGCGCAAAGGGCCTGGTTGGCCAGGTGTGGGTGTTTTTGGGGTCTCCCTTGGTCTCCTTCCTACTTTTGTAAATATGAAGCAAATAAATATTTAGGGTTTTTTTAATATCCCAGTGGAACCTGGCAGTTCAATTCCCAAAGCAGCCTGGCTAGGCCAGCGCTGAGGCTTTCCACCCTGCACTGAGGACCCCATGGCCTTGCCTCAGTCCTGCCCCGGCTGCGGTGTGGGCATCTCCTGCCGGCACCAGCTTCTCTGACTCATCTCTCTCCTCTCCGCAGGAAGGGTGAGCTGTCAGGGGCTGAGGTGGGATCAGCGTTGCTTCCCTTCAGCCCTGGAGCCCAGCTCATGACAGAGAGGGGCCTCTGTGTGAATCTAACACCCAGCCTAAGGCCTGACCCAAAATTGGGGCAATCAAGTAGTTAACACAGCTTTGGAAATTCATATCAAAGATAAAGAGCAGAGAGATGGATTTTGAGGAGACCCTGCACCCCCACTCTCCTTGCAGGTCTGCAAGGCAGTAAGAGCAATGCTGATATGTGGTGGGTTGGTTTTGCTGAGGCAGTAACTGTTAGAACAGGGTTGGCCATAGACCTTGCCATAGTCAGTGCAAGGGCCCCGATGTTGATGTCTCCTCAGACTAGAAGTTTTCTGTCAGGACAAAGGCTCCTTCACATTGCTAGGGTCCCAGGCTATGCACCTATTTAGCCAAGAGGTTCAGATTTTAGTTCCCTCAGCTGCAACAGGCAACCCAAAAGATTTTTCTTCTGCATAAAAAAAAAAAATTTGAGACATAACTCACATACCTTACAATTTACCCTTTCAAAGTGTAAAATTTGGTGGTTTTTATTTTTTAATTATTTTAATTACTTTATCCTCAACTGAGGATATGTTTTTATTGATTTTAGAGAGAGGAGAGAGAGAAACATTGATGGGTTGCCCCCTGTATGCACCCCGACCAGGGATCGATCCCACAACCTAGGTATGTGTCTTGACCAGGAACTGAGCCCCCAACATTCTGGTGTACAGGAGGATGCCAAACTGAGTCACCCAGCCAGGGAAAATTTGGTGGTTTTTAGTATATCCATAGAGCTTGTACAACCATCACCACTATCTAACAATAGAACATGTTTATCACCTCAAAAAGAAACCCATCAACAGTCATTCCTCCTTCCCTTCCCTTCCCCCAGCCCCTGGCAACCACTAATCTACTTTCTACCTCTATGAATTTGCCTATTCCGGACATTTCACTTCGATTTTTTATACATTCACTTAAACTTCTCTCTGGATAAACCTGGTACAATGTGTGTTTTTTCCCACACTGCCAAGCAATTCTACAATTACACTCAATTCCAGCACTATCTACCTGGTGATAGCTTCAGATCCCACAGAATAGGGGTTCAGTCCTATAAGACTGCTCCCCTGCCCCACTTCAGTGGTTAATCACCAAGTCCAGGTAGTAACCTGTGCTTCTGACTGACCAGTTATAGATGAGAGGTTCTGACCACCTCTTCCTTGGGGTCAATTAATTAGCAAGAGTGGCTCACAGAACTCAGAGAAACATTTTACTTACTAGATTACTGGCTTATTATAAAAGGATATAACTCAGGAACAGCCAGATGGAAGAGATGCATAGGGCAAGGTATGCAGAAAGGGCATGGGCTTCCATGCCCTCTCCTACTGTGCCACTCTCCCAGCACCTCCATGTGTTCACCCACCCGGGAGCTCTCTGAACCCTGTCTTTTTTGGGTTTTATGGAGGCTTCATTACATAGGCACAGAAGATTAAATCACTGGCCATTGACAAGTGAACTCAATTTCCAGTCCCTCTCCCCTTCCCAGAGGTTGGTTGGTGTGTGTGTGTGTGTGTGACATCACAAAAGACACCTTCATCACTCTCATCACTTAGGAAACTACAAGAACCTAAGCTCTGTGCCAGGAATGGGGATGAAGACCAAAAATATATTTATTATAGATCACAATATCATACCTAGGCATCCTGTTTCAGTGTCTCAGCCAGTACTGGGTCCTGCATGTGCTTGCCATAAGCAGAGGTGTCTCCCATTTCCAGGCTGGGGCTAGTTTTAGATACTTTGACAATAAATAGACTGAAATCCCAGGACACAGAGACCCAGAGAGCAATCAGAAAGAGTTACTCTACTGCCCCTTTGTTCATCCAAAGCCATGTTTTACATATTACCACGCTGGGCTCAGCCCTCCATCTATGAGACTATTTCTGAGACTTCTTCTGTTTTAATGCCCAAGCAGATCTGGACTCACTCGTGCTTTTTTTGAGGGAGGGATTGAGAGAGGGCAAACACAGGTTTTTCTGCTAGAACCGGGCATCTGCTTCCAAAGGCAGCAGGCATCCTGCTGAGACAGCTGGCTGCAGTGAGATCCAGGTGTAACTCAGGTCCTTGCCAGAGGCAGGTGCACTGCAGAGCCCTCTGAAGCTTTTGAAGTGACAGCAGCTGGCACAGAGTTTGAACAGATATCTCACTGGAGCCTTTCAAGTGTTTTACTTTCCATTTGCTGCAAGAATGTGAAATTTACTTTTCTGAGCAAGAAATACACAGAACTTAATGTGCCTTACTTGAAGAATAATAAAGTCATTTCTTTTCAGTTACTTGTGTTTGTTATTTCCATCTTTTTCAAAGGAGAAAGAAAAAAAAATCATTCAACCTGCGGAGAATGTTAATAGGCTTCAGGCCAGTACAGGGGAATCTGACCAGAGATCTCCTGGAGTCCTAACTGCTCTGGCATTTGCATTCAAGTGCCTCCCTAAGCAATCCACTGACAGTGAATCCTCCTGCCATTCTGGCTGCCCCAGAAGTCACTTTCTTGTTGGGCTTTCACAGATCCATCCTGGCCTGGGATCTCACCCAAGGGACATCCTCCTTCCAACACCTCCCCACAACCCACCTGTACCTCCAGGCGTTCCTTCTGGGCACTCACTCACTCACTCTGGTTGGTTAACAGATTTGCAACAGCCCCAGACTAAGCCGCCATCCTCTCTCACCCGGGAGGGTGGGAGGGGTACCCATGAATCTCAGGAGGTATCTGGCCCCTTCTCCTCAGCTCCTGAACAGCAGCTTAGATTCTGCCCAGAGCAGACCACTGACTGGAGGGGGCTGTGGTCCCTGCAGGCCACCTCAGCGCTACACCTAAGAACAGCAGGTCCACATACTAGTGAGCCTTGGGTGGAGGTGGGGGGGTCACGGCCTAGGAATGCCATGCAAAATACAGGATGCATCGTTAAATCTGAATTCCGATAAACGACGGGTAATTTTTTAGGAAACGTATGCCTCATGCCATATTTGGGACATTCTTATACTAAATCATTGTTGTTTACCTGAAATTCAACGTTAAATGGACATCCTGCATTCTATTTGCTAAATCTGACAACCCTACCTACCCTGCAAGTCCCTGTCTCTCCCCGGGTTTCCTTTCCCCCTTCTGTACACTAGGGATGCTTCTTGAGACTTGCCTCAGGGACTCCTCAGGCGGAGGAACCCCCCCACAAGGGGTCGTCCCGCTGCTGCGAGGAGTCCTGTGCAAGCGCGCTGGTCTCGCTGAGTGAGTAAGAGCGGGCGCCTTCCTCCAGGAGCTCAGTTTCCTCTTTTGAGCACTGAGAAGGTCAGGGGTGGGAACGACTCTCGCACCGACTGCTTCCCGGAACCTCCCTCCTTAGATTTCCAGCCGGCGGAACCCTCCCTCGGACCCCGCGGCGGCGGACTTCCGGGAGCGTAACGTCACTTCCGTGGCTCCTAGGCTTCCAGCCACAAGCTCTCGCGCCCTCTGCCGGCCCGGAGGAGGGTCGGCGTTTACCAAACAGCGAAAAAAGCGGAATCCGTTGGTTAAAAGACGGAGACACAGCTCCCACTTTCCGCCAGTGGAAAACCGAACCTTCGCCGAGGACGGGACCGCCACGGGAAAAGGGTGAGCCCCCAACGCGGGTGGCGTGGGAAGGGGGTGGACCGGCCTCTACCCGGCTAGAAAGGCCCCAGTAACACCGGAAGTCACTTCCTTGCCCACCAGCTACTTCCTCTTCCACTTAGCACAACCGGAGGATCCCAGAGTGAAAGGACGGCTGAGCGGGGCTAGGCTGGCTGGTCTCTGGTGGCCCCTCACCCATCCAGGACATACCCGAGAGGAGACGCCTGATGAGGTCACGCAGACAATCAGGGGCTTTGGACGAATTCTTGACCTGCTGGCCAAGATGTTTTACATTTTAAAATAGTGTACCTGCTGTGTGCCTTGCCCCGCCCTCTCCCTTCACTGTAATTATTTCACTTAATTCACACAAGTCTGTGAAGGGGACATTGTGACCCAGATTCCGACCCCTCCCTGTCTGTGGTGGAATCCTGTGTTTCCTGGAACTGTCTGTCCTTGTGGTCCTTGAGTGGCTTACCTGGGCCCCTCACTGGGATGGAGGACTGGAGCTGGTGACCCGAGACCACCGGCGGTATGTCTTCCATAAGATGCAGCTGACCACCAGCAGAGTTGACGAGGAGAGTAGGGCTGGAATGATGATCGCTGGAGCCTGCAAGCCACCCACGTCTGGCAAAGGGCCAGAGGCGTCAGGGCAGGGGTCGAGGACTGCTTCCCTGGGACAGGCTGTGCCCCTGTCCTTAGCAGATATGGCTCATCCACATCAGGGTCCCAGGTCTGGAGGGGGCATGGTGCAGGGCAAGGATATGCTTGGAGGCAAAGATTGAGCGGCCTTGGGCAAGTGGCCAATAGTTCTTTCCCTCCAGTGTTTGGCACTTAGAGGGTGCTTGGTACACAGGAGAGAAGTGATGTTAGTGACACCAGGTGTTTTACAGGCCTTATTTTATCCAACCTGACAGGCTGCCTCTGCTATTACCATCTATCAGATGGAGAAGCTCAGCTACAGAGGCTGGTGTGTCTGAGGCTAAAAAGTCAAGGGCATAGACAGGATTTGAACCCAGGTCTGCATGCGGCCAGGCCTCATTCTATCCACATGCTTCCTGAACACTCACCATGGACCCGGCATGTGGCCCAGTCCAATAAGACAACACCTGGCACACAACAGTCCCTCAGTAAGTTCTGGCTGCCATTAGGTATTACAATTAGATGGACACATTTCGTTCACACAGCAACTCTGCAAGGGAAAGTATTATTCCTATTTTCCAGGTGAGAAAACTGAGGCTAGTGAGGTAAAGTGTGTTGCCTAAGACCAACTGGTAAGCAGCAAGGCCAAGATTCAAACCCAGGCTAACTCTCTTTTTCCCATATCAGCTAAGGTGCTTAGGTAGCAGAGAAATCCAGTACTACTGCCTCAGTTTATTCACCTGAAGAATGGGAAGGTGTGCTTGGTAAAGGAATAAACAGAGGGACCTGTAAAGGACTGTCCAATGGAAAGGAGGCCAGTTTTGTCTGGGGGGCCCAGAGAACAGAGCAAGAATCAGTGAGCACACAAGGAGGCCCATGTAAAGGAAGAACTAACCATTATTGTCTAGTAGTGGGATGAGATGGGCTCCCTGCCACCAGACATGTTTACCCAGGGAGATGGTGGGAGACCACAACAATCCTATCCTAAGGGTTCTGCTGCTGCTGGGAATGATGGGGGGGGGGGCCTCTGAGTCTTGTTCTGCAGGAGGCACAAGAGGAGCAAGGCTGAGTAATCCAGCTCTGAAACAGCTCCCTGTGCTCCGAGGATTCCCTGGCTCCTCGCTTCTGCCCTCTTTAACTTTCCATCTTTCACTCCACCCCATGCTTCAGCCTCACCGGCCTTTTTGCCTTCTATCTGGACTCCCTGCATCCAGCTTTGCCCTGCCCTATACAAATAGGACCATATTCTATTTCCTGCATAAAACCTTGTCGTGGCTCCCTGTTGCCCTCAGATGGCCCACAGCCTGGCATGACCTGGGCCTCCTTTCCTCTCCAGCTCATCACTCTGCCCCTTTTACCTCACATTCAACCCTCAGCCCCAGGACCTCATCTCTAGCCTCCTCCCCCTTGCACATGCTATTCCCTCCTCCTGAAACACTTTGCCCAACTTTGGCTCACCCTTCAGGCCTCAGCTTCAGCAGTACCTCCTCCAGTTGGTGCCTCTTCTCTGAGTCCCTGTGACTCCCCTCTTATCCTACCTAGTCTAGCCCACAGCACATGTGCTGTGACTGCCTGTTTAGTGTCAAGTCCTTGACAGAGAGACCTGGGGTGCATCTGTCGTTGCTTATCTGAGTAAGTGATTTGTTGGGTAAGTGATTAAATGAGAGAGTAAGGGAGTGGAGAGCATAGTGGGGCTGTCTTGGAAGAGAGTGGGGAAGAAGATGAAGGGGGGTTCCTTTGGCCAAGTCCTCCCCCACCCTATAGGCAATATCACCTTCTCTTCCTATGGGACTTGCCCAAGTCAACTCTTCTCTGGACTGAGCTGGGGGAGGGTCGACTCAGGCTGGGCTGAACAAACATAGCCTGCCCCATGTGACTGCCCCACCCATGTTCACTTCTGGGCTCTTGAATGCAGCTCAAGGGCTGTTTCTGGTTCACCAACTTCTGTCTTTGAAAACAAGCCAGTGCTGCTCTGCCATGAACTACTGTGTGACCTTGAGGAAATTCGCCTCCCTTCTCTGACCTCAGTTTCTCCAACTGTAGCAAGAGAAAAGTGATCCCCGCACACATCATTAGTGGTATGGGGATGGGTGGATAAGGAGCATGGGTTTGGGAGGCACAGCCCTGGGTTCAAATGTGAGCTCTACCACTTAATTGGAAAATCATCTTAACTCTACAGACTTAGTGTTCTCATCTGGAAAATGGGGATAAAAGTGGTACCATCTCTCAGACTTATGAGGATTAAATGTGGTGGTAGTTAATAATAATAATTATGTTAATGCCTCAAGGCCTGGTGGACAGTCGAATTCAACAAATTATAAGGTGTGCAGGGACTTCGAGAGAAAAGACAGCATTGGAAAACATGGGTTCAAATTGGGCTATAGAATTCCAGCGCTGGGAAGTTGCCTTAGGAACCATGTGGTATTGAGACATCCCCAGAGAGGTGAAGGGTCTTGCCCAAGATTACACTTATTTCCATACTATTTGACTAGTAAATTCCTGGGGCAGGACTGGCTTAGACTGGAAAGTTGGGTGTTTGCTTTGGGAACCAGGAAACTTTCAAGGAGCTCAGCCCCTTCCCTGCCACTCCTGGTTCCTACCTACCCAGTTCCTCCCTCAGGAAAGCCGGCTGAAGTTCTAGGGCAAGTGGCACTCTCCACCCCCCCAAGTGGAGTCATTAAGCTCTCTCTCATCTCACAGTCAAGTCCACCTAAGCTCCCCACACTTTTCCCATTCTGGGTCTGGGGTTGGTCAGATAAGCCCAGGGTCAGGAAAGGGGCAGAAGAAAGGGTCAGGCATCGACTTACAGCGTCCATGGACAGCAGTGGAGATGTTACAGGGAGGCTGTGTGCCCATCAGTGGGGTGTTGGGGCCTCAGCTCAGAAGGGGTCAAGGTGGCAGGTGCTCAGGGCCTTCCCTGGGCCTTCCATTTCTGAAAGGGAGTGCGCAGATCGAGGTCACACCCTGGAGCAAAGGATTCCAGCTACCTGCTGTGCAGGCTCTGTGTTCAGAACAGGGGTCAGGACATGGAGACTGCTAGGGGGCCCTGGGGCCAAACACCCCTTATCACACTAAATTCACGCCATAGAGGACATTTAACAACATGGAAAAATGCTCACAATGTAGCTGTTACTAAGTGTCAAGACAACAACCATAGCAAAACACTGGTGATGGAACAATAGCAGAGCGTGCTCCCATTTTTGTAAATAAACACAGGCCCTTGGAAAAGAAGGCTGTAGACCTCGCCACCGAGTCGCTGGTAGCGTTATCTCCAAACAGTGGCTGATGGGTGATTTAATAGCTGTGTGTCTTGACTGTATTTCCCAAATTTTCTATACTGAGCATGTTATAAGGGAAGAAATTTACTTAGGAAATCAACACATTTTAAATAAATAAGCCTTTTTTTTTTTTACCCTTTTCTGAGGCTGTTTTTATTGATTTTTAGAGAGAGAGGAAGGGAGGGAAACATCCGTGTGAGAGAGAAACATCAATCGGCTGCCTCCTGCATGCACCCTGACTGGGAATTGAACCCACAACCTGGGTATGTGCCCTGACTGGGAATTGAACCCGCAACCTCCTGGTGCATGGGACGACGCTCTATCCAACAGAGCCACCCGGCCGGGGTTAAATGAAAAAGCCTAAATTCCTACAAATGGAACTGTTGGTCCAAAGGCTTGTTCATGTACACAGATCATAAACAGGAAATACTGTTTACATTTGTGCGTAGCGGACATGCCCAGAAGGACCTGTACCAGACTGTTAGCAGCTGCTGACTTCTGGAAGCCGGGTGAGGGGCCTCTCAGCTTGATAGTCTTACATTTATTTGAGTTTTTAAAATTGTGAGCATAAGTTATAAGTTGAAAAAAGGCGAAGAGTCCAACAACTTTCCTAGTCTTTGTGACTCCCTGGCTCCCCCTGTGCAGAACCCGGCTGCGGGTGGCCAGTGGGCTCACCCTGGAGCCTCAACATCCATCCCGGCATCTCTAGGGAGGAGCTGTCTCTGGTCTCCAAGATCCCTCCCAACTTCAGATGGGGCAGTTTCATGATTCCAGCTTGGACACCGCCAGTAAACATTTTCTGAGGCCCTTTCTGCACCCAGCGGACAGATCCCTGCCTCAAGATGCCTGCGGTCTAGTGGTTGGGTTCTGCGGGACCAGCGCCCCTGGGAGAGCTTCACCTTGAGTGAGGCGTGAAGGTTGAGTTGGGTTTCAACAGAAGGAAAAGGTGGGCTAGGGCGTTCTGGGGGGGCGGGGGGGGTGGCGCGTGTTACAGAGCAGGGGTGTTAAGGACCAAAATATGCCCAGAATTTGCTTGGCGCTCTCCGTTTGGGATCTTATATTCTTGAGTGCTCCGATTCTAACGCGATGTGCAGTCTTTCGGCCTCCACAGGAAGCCCCTGAAAACAGAGAGGCTGCATTGGGGTGTTGGGGTGGGGGACTGAGGGCTGAGGGCTGGGCATGAGTGGGACTCTGCTAGGCTGGGTACACAGAGCACTGTCATTTCTAGCCTGGCCGGTGCCACACAGTGACAGCTGCTGCAGTGCTGCCTGTGGGGAGTCAGATGGAGTCATCTCTCCCTTCCCACCCCTCGTAACCCTCTCCCAGCTGCCTGTGTCTGCTGGCAGTCCCACCAGGAGCTACTCTTTGGGAGGGCTTCCTGTTATGTATTCATAGGTCCAGGGGGCAGATGGCGTCTCACACCATAAGCCAGTTACTGTGGGGACACAGTGGGGGACCCTCTGATGGAGGAGTAGAAGGATGGAGGAGGGCACTTGGTGAGTGTGAGAGAGGAAGAGGGGGGGTGAAGGGGGTTGGTGCTGTTGGGTAAACTCCACGAGGCTGCCTCAAGCTAGAACCTTAGAACCCGTGGTTGCCCTGTAGCCCAGGGTCACCCATCCCTCTTGCTGAACCAGTGAGGAGTGGACACCGGTAAGGGAGCCATCCAGGGTCACTGGAGAGTCAGGGATGGAGCTGGGACCCACCCAGGTTTAGCAATGTTCGTCCAGGCCTGGACCCACAGCCCCGCACCTGTGAGAGGAACACCTTCAGCCCGATTCTGCTTTTCCTGGGACCTCCTGGGGCTCTCGTCTGCAGCTCCTCCCAGGGGCAGAAATAGCTGCGGGGCTCCAGGTCCTGTTCCTGTTTGTAATCTGGCAGTTTGGTCAGGGAGGGGCTTCAGCCTGAGGCTTGCAGGAGGCAGAGGAAGCAGGCCCAGGGAGTGAGGAGGCATAGGCCCTTCTCTGGGAAAAAAAGATTCCAAAACCCCCAAACCACTCCATGTCCCAGGGCTGACTCTAATGCCATGGAATCAGGGGACCCCCTTGGGCCATCGTTCCTGGTGCCCTCACTTACCTGCAACTTGCTGTGGCTCCAGCAGCTGCCCTGGTGGCTTTGTCCCTGCTGTGGCTGGTGCTGGCTCTGGACTCTGTTGCCAGTATTGGGGGGGGGGGTTACCAGGTGTGGGCAGGCACCACCTGGCTCTGTCCCGGAGGAGGGGCCGTTAGGATCCAGGCCAATTCCCCCTCTCCCTGGGGAGGAGGGGGGAGGAGGGCACCCAGCTCTTGGTGCCTGGGGCTTGGGGGCCATGGCCACTCCCTTTTTCCTTCTGCTCAGGCTCCAGGTTCCCAGGGGGTGGGAGGAGGCACCAGAATCCACAGGGGGTAGATTAAAGGTTGGTGAAAAGAGTGGATGTCTAGGAGTGGGGAGACCTGGGTTGGGCCTGGCTATGCCCGGCAGGCTGGTGTCTTCCCATTTGGGTCTCACTTTTCTTATCTGTAAATGACAGAGTTGAGGACAGTGGTCTCTCAGCTGCCATCCTGGATTCCATGATGCTGACTGGCATGTTCAGCTGGGCTGTCTCCACCCTGGAGAGAACTTCCGACTCTGTCACCTTTGAGCTGAAGTCCCTGATTCTGAGGGTACCCCCACACCCTGCTGACCCTCCTAGACAGGGGGTCCTCCTCTGAGCACCTCCCTCCTCGGCCCTTCCCCTCCCCACTTCCGGCTGCCCCTCTGTGCTCCTTTCCATCCTGGGAGGGGCCCTCTCAGCTGGCCTTCCTCCCTCCCGTGTGCTGACCGGGAACCAGGATACCTGGCTTTGGCCTCGGCTCTGCCACGTGCTGTATGACCCCGAGCTAGAAACCAACCCTCTCTGAGCCTAGGAATTGGGCTGGGAGGCCCACTGGGCTCCAGCATTCAGGCCAGGTCACATCCAGACCCCCAGTTTGGAGGGTTCGTCAGGACCTGGGCTCTGTGCCTCTGGTTCCAGCTCTTGAAAGGCCCTCCCTTGTCATGATGTCGGAGTAGAAAGTCCTGGGCCTTCATCTAATACTAGGGTGAGTGGGGAGCATTTTGCAATAGTAAGAAGTGTAAGAGAACTGTTGAAATTTTGATAAAAGATAGAAGACTGTTCTGTATTCAGTGAAAAAAACACAAAATTTCATTCAGGTAAAAGGAAAAGCAGGAAAATGAGTACATTTCAAAATAAAAGTTTTCCCTCTCTCCTGCTATTATTTTGGAGGGTGTGCCTCCTGACCACATCCCCCACCCCACCCCCACTGCTTCTGCTCTGCTTCCCATCACAACCTCTTCCCTTATGTGGTTCAGGATTCCCAGGGAACTAGGGAGAATCATGGGTGTCCCAGAGTAAGGAGAAATAACCATGCTCTGCTGGGCAATGACAATTCAGCACCTTGGCCAGCACTCCATCTCCTCCAGGCCCCCCACACCACCCCCTTGTCCCCAGCCTTTGCATTTAAGTCTGTGACATGGTCCTTTGCAACTGACCTCCTGGAGGAATGTTTGGGAACAGTGACCAGAGCTCAGACCCAGACAGGAGGGAATGCTACCCAGGTGTGAGCAGTCAGCCTCCTGGGATGGCCTCTCTGGCAGGAGGGAAGGCTGGTCCCCAGAGCCCCTGAGCCAAGCTCTGTGCTGCCAAGAGACCTTATCTCTGTTGTTTTCTGTGCCTGCTGCCACCCCAGAGAGAAGGATCCGGAGTTAATGGCCTTGTTAGGCGCTGAGCGGGCCAAGCCCTGAGACTAACAGGTTTACAGAATCTTGACCCATCAGAGCCCGGACCTTGGTTATCAGTTAACTAAATCCCTAGCCCCTCCCCAATAGAGATGGGGAAACTGAGGCCCAGAGAGAGAGGGGACCTGCTCAGCTTCACATAGTGCCTTCATGAGTCCACCCCTGACCCTGGAGGCACATGAGGCTTGGCTTGCAGTTGAGGCTTGACTTGCAGTTGCACAGGGTGTGGAGCATGGGCTAAGCTCCCACTTTGAATCCAGGGCATCACAGTTCTGCAGGATGCTTCCTGCCACTGAAGTGGTCCTCAGAATTGGGAGGCATGTCCAGGGAGGTCCAGTGAAGAGTTCAGCTTTAGCTTTGGATGGGCCTGGGTCTGACTTCTAGCTCTGCTGAATACTGGCTGTGGGTCCCCTGGGAAGTAATGTTTTTCCACTCAGACACTGAGATAATGATACCAACTTCATGGGCTTGGCTTAAAGAGTACCAGTGCTTTGCCTGACCACAAACAGGGATCCAAATGGGGTTACTGTCATCCTATCCATTGCCCTGGGTAAGATCTTTGCTGATCCCTCTTCCCTCCCCAAGATTGGGCTGCCTTTGCCTCTCCTCTTTGCTTATCTGTGTTAAATGTGGGGTTCAGCCTGACAACCCCAGATGCCTTCATTCAGGAATTCTCTGGATACTTTTGACCTCTTGGAGGTGCCCCAACTTCCAGGATCCCCTAGTTGGGTGTGCAAATTAGGCCCCTACAATACTCCAACACTTGAAACTGGGAGTGAAGACTGGGAGTGAAGCATTTCTTGGATCTGGTGTGGAGGTTGAGCAGAGAGAAGGGAAGGACCTTGGAGGGGTGCTTCTCCCCCACCAGACAGATGCACTGAACAAAGATGGAGGGGTGTGGTTTTGGGAGTCACAGGGATCTAAGAGCACAAGGTGGGGTGGGGGAGGTTGGGGATACTCATCTCAGAATCAGCCCCCCAATCTTTCTGCCCCTGCCAACAGCCCCTCCCAATCCTTGTTCATGCAGCTCTTTCTAGAATCCCAAACAAGTCAATGACTGGGGTGGTTCCCTCTCTCCTCTCCCCACCTCCAGGTATAGGTGAAGATCTACCTGGTGCCTCACAGAGCATCTAGTCTAACTTTTCTCACTCTGCCGGTGAGAAGAAGAGGAAAGGACCTTCAGGGTACAAAGTGGGTCACCACAGAATAAGAGTAGGCCCAGGACTCCTGTCTCCCAGGCTGCTGCACTGCACAGCTGCAGGGGCCCAGGGGCCTTTCCACTTAGTGTGCACAGCCTATGTCCACATGCAGGGCTCTGCCTGACTCCTGGCCAGGCTGCTTCCCCATCAGTCAGAGGTAGAATGCATCTGCTTCTACACGGCAGACCTGGGGACTTTCCTGGTCCCCAGGAAAGTGGGGTCTCACACCCCACATAAGGCACAAGTAGGAAAATAGACTCCTTAGGGTCAGAGCCAGCCCAGAGGTTCAGAAAATTCACAGTTCCAGGCACGGGCTCTGGGAGACAGCTGAGTGAGAGGCAGGGCCTCCCTAAGTGCATTGCACTTTGCAGCTTACTGATAAATCATGAGACTAGGTTATTACCCCCATTCCCATGTAGAAAAACAGACCCAGAGACATTAAATCATTTCTCTAAAGTCACACAGTGATGGAGCCTGGATTCAAGCCCAGGTCTGTGGGATTCCAGAGACCAGGTTCTTGCCTTTCTTTCATGAGTTATGCTCTGCTTCCAAGTCTACCCCCACCCTCTTTCCTGGCAAAGACTGCCAGTCTTCCCTGACTAGTGTGATGTGAGTAGTGGCTTCAGAACTCAGTTCCAATCCATGCTCCATTACTTACCCGTGTGGGACCTGTAGGTGAGTCATGTCTTCTTTCTTAACCTCATATTCCCACTTCTGTAAAATGGGCATACTACTATCTACCCAGTAGAGTGCTTTGTGGATTAGCCATGCTAATGTATGCAGACTGTCTGAAACATAATAAGTAGGCCTTTTTGTTTGTCAAAATGAATGAAATGGACCACTGATAACCTGTAACTTTAATTTAATACAAATTCATCATAACTCACAAAATGGGCAACATTTAAATTAAAAATACTGCTGGGGGTGGCCCAGATTCTGGTAGATGAAGGAGTGGAGCAAGACTGAGGATTCCTCCTGTCCAGAGGAAGCCCCAATGGGCAGCAGTTGTGAGGTGAGAGCCCCCCAAGTTCAGCTAGTCTGGTTCCTTTGGGATGGGTGTGGTCAGAGACTCCAGGTTCAGAATCTAGGCCCCAGGACTAGAAAGAAAAGCCAGGGCTGGAGAGACATTTCAGCTTGGTCCTGCAGGTCCATCTTCAGGGCTCCTGCCCCTGGGCAGGGACAAAGCTAGAGCAGGAAACCTGGGGGCTCTGCTGCTTCAAAGCAAGGCCTGGAGGTAGACTCCAGTGGCAAAAAACAAGGATGGACTTGTTCAACATCCATTTTAACTTCCTTCTAGTGGGACTTTTTGTATGGCTGAGGCTGGAAAGAAGAAAACTACATTTCCCAGACTCCCTTGCACCCAAGGTTTGGATCTGATTTACAACTCCCCAAACAGAATCCCTCATAGAGACCTGGATTTGGGAATTGAATTGAGTGGGAGAGAGGCAGGTCTCAGAACATCCATTTGCTGGCACGTAGCAAAGAGAGCACAGTTCTGCAGTCAGCAGCTCCCTGAAGCAGTGGCTTCCTGCATACAGGAGCTGTGTTCCTGGTCAAGAAAGACATGATGAATCTCACAGCTGGGAGCGGTTCCTGGAAATTCAGCAAAGAGTCTGCTCTTCCAGCCCTTCCAATAATTTTGCAAAGCCATCAGGGACCAGGTAGTAAATCCTGTCTAATTAACTACAGCAGCTCTTGTTTTGTGCAATGGGATCTTAACGTAGATAGATGCCAAACCTGAAAAGAGGTCCCAGCCAACAGCCCATTCCAGCACTCAGGTCCTGATGAAAACGGCTGCTCCCCACAGCCTCCCTCACCCCCTAGCCTGGTCACAGAGGTCTGGCTGGACCCTTCTCCAAGCCTCCTCATCCGGGGATGCTTGCCCTGCAGCTGCCTTTAGACCTACAGGCAGGAAGGTGGTGGCACAGTGACTGCAACATGTGGGCTCAACTACTGGGTGCCTTCCACAGGCCACAGCACTGTCTCTACCTGTAGGGAAGCAGGAAAAGCAGGAACCATAAAGCTCTTGGTCCGAAGGTGGAAGGAGAGGGTGGTTCTGAGGCCACACTTGGTCCAGCTGTGTGGCCACAGAGTGTCCACTGTGGACTGGGGTCAAGGGTAAAATGGCCCATCACTAGCTTGGTCAGGGGCAGTCTTAGGCCTGGGAGCCCAAGAGGGTTCTGAGTATCTTTCAAGCTGCCAACTGCTGGCAACACACTCTGACATATCCTGAGGTTAGGGCATGTGGGCAGGAGGGGGTATAGGGAGGCAGTCCCCTGCCCCTGAGAAGATGGGGATGAGGGTTGGGCAGGGGCTGCCCTGAGGAGAAGCCATGTCACACTCCTGGACCAAAGATGCATCCCCATCAAGGTCAGAGCTACAGAACATCAATGCTGGAAGCGGATTTAGGAATCATGGAGCACAACCTCCATTTTACACAGGAAAGGGAGGCTGAAGGGTAGACAGCCACCTGGGATCTCAGGCCGGCTGGGCTGGGCTGGGCTGGAGTCCAGGCCTCCTGTCTCCCGGGCAGGACCCTTGCTGGCGGCCATGGCCCTGGGCCTGCGGTGTCCTTCGGCTGCATCAGATGCGGACGGTGTTGATCCGCAAGGGCTGCACATTCTTGCCATTGGCGTGGCTCTGCCCGGGGCTGAAGTAGGAACAGAGCTTTCCCGGGAACTTCTCGCGGAAGGTGTAGAGCCAGGACATGTCGTCGGCGTTGTAGAAGATGAGCAGGCCTTGGTCGTAGTCCAGGAAGACGCCCACCTTGTCAAGCTTGTCCCGGACGTTCAGCCGCGTCCAGGGCTCCGTGCAGGCGCTGTACTGGTTGCCGTCGTGCATGACGATGCAGTAGAAGCCGCGGCTGGGCTGGATCTGGATGCTGCCCTTGCGGCTCGCGGCCTCGTGGGCCAGCCCGATCACCCACTGCGTCTTCTCGGCCACCACCACCTCCCAGTAGTGGACACCGCCGCTGAAGGCCTCGGAGCCCAGCACCGACACCTCCACGTCAAAGCGCTTGGGTGAGTCCTGCAGCGGCTGTGGGTGCAGGTTGCCGTAGGCCACGATGGTGCAGTCGTCGGACAGGATCAGGCGCTGGTGGGCGGTGCCCGGGTCCAGGGTCAGGGCAGCTGGCACTGCAGGGGATGGAGGAGGGAGATATGAGTGGAGAGCAGACTGGACACATTCTGCAGTACCTCCCTGGGGGTCGGGTCCTGGTTGGTCCCCAGGAGGCTGTGATGCTGAATACAAGCCTCCCTGGGCCGCAGCTTCTTCTGTAAAGTGGAAGGGTGAGGGCTGAGGTCCTTCCAGATGTCAGCTTGGCTCGGGAGCAGGAGCTACGGCTGCTCATTCAGGGCTGATGCCTGGGGCAAGGCATAGAGTAGGCATGCCACATAAGTTTGTTGACTAAACCAGAATCAGGTCCAGAATTAGAGAATTTTAGAGCTGGGAGGGAGCTGAAAGATCATCCGAGGGCAGGATAATCCCGCTAGGGAGTGATCTGGAAATTTGTGGGGGGTGTTTGGATCGTCTCAAAGATGGGATACAGGGGTTTTAAATGCCCTGAATGAAAAGCACAGGGCAGTCCCAGGCCACCCCACCAATATTTTTCAAATGTTCCACCGGACAATACTTTTCATACAGTTTTAATATATACTGAGTATTTTGGAATGCAACCACCATGCAGACTGAGGAAAGACTAAATTTGTTCTGTTTGAAACGTCACAGAATTGTTCACGTTTTTGGAAGCTACATCTCTAAGGACAATGCCACTGACTGACACAACCTACCTGTTCAATCTGCATTTGAGGCAGGATGGTGTTTTATCTGACTTCTCCATCATATTTTCTAGTGTGGGTGTGAGTGAACATCTACACAGTGACATACACAATATTTTATTGTAAGTAATTTCCTCCTGGCTTTTCTCCTTTATATTATAGCCAGATTATATATGTGTGTGTGTATGTATATATATTATATATTTAAAATTGTTAAAAGGTCATTCTATCTTTGAGACATTACAAATTATTTCTTATGAGAAGTAGATAATGGGTCTGGAAAAGCGGAACATCACTGATTCTAGGCCAACTCTCCCATTTGACAGATGGGGAAACTGAAACCCAGAGAAGAGACATGGCTAGTCTCAGGTGACTCAGCAAAGCCAGGGCTAATCAAGGCCATGTGCAATCCAGCCCAGCCCTCTCTCCCAGTCTACCTCTCAGTTGCAGCTCCCCGTCCCACTCAGGCCCAAGGCCTTCACTCAGACTGTTCCCTCTAGCACCTCCTCTCTGCTTGTTCTAATCACCCCCCACAAGGATCAATTTCAAGGCTGATTGTCTAGGAAGCCTTCTGGTTGGTCACTTTCCTATGAGATTCTTTAACTTTGTGCCCTCTCCCAACATAGGGCACAGTCTTCTGTGCCCACATCTTCCCAGGAGGGCAGGGACTGGGCACTATCCAGCTAGCCTCTCCCTGTGTGCCCAGTGCATGGGGAACTTTTCTGGAGAGGCTCATAAGTGAAACGGAGCCAGCTTGTGTTACTCTTTGGACAGGCAGCACAGACTGGGTCACTTGGCTCTCAGAGTCTCATGGACTCTTGTCTGTTTACTCCTCCCTGAGGGAGCTGACGCCCAGTCGGAAGAAGGGGGAACCTGGAAGCGACCCTCTTTAGCATGCATGACCATTTTCAGGCCTGAGCAAGACAGAGGGAGAAAAGGTGGAAAGAAGGAATCCTGTCACCACTTCCTTGGAGCAAAGGAAGGACTCCATCTGGCTTTTTGGAACTTTCCTTACACTTGGCTGGAGCATTACCCCTACTTTAGTCACCTCTATTGGCTGACAGGCTGCACTATGACCAGTCATATGACAAGGTAACACGTTCATACCCTGATTCAGAAATAAAATGCCTCAGTGATGGCGACTGTCTCCAACAGGGAGCAATAGCCAGCCAGCCCAAGCTGTGCTTCTGTGGACACATCCACTAACAAAGCTGACCGTCTGACAGGCCAAGCTCCTTCCATGAGCTATGTCAGGAGTGAATTTAGTTTTGCATTGTACATTTTTCTTTCTTGGTCTTAGAATTCAGGGGCCTGCATGGAAACAATTAGCCCTGTGAATAGAGGGGTCAATGGAAACACAATTCTCTATCCAGGGACATTGAAGAGGGGGAGCCAGGAGAAAGGAGACACTGGATCAGAATGAACTTGTTACCTTGTCATGTGACTGGTCACAGTGCAGCCTGTCAGAACCACAAGGCTCCTGCCACCTGGAATGTAGGAATTCCCACAGTGGGGTCAGGAGGTAAGAGGGGGAGAGGGGTGTAGGAAGTGTGTGTGTGTGTGGGGGGGAGCTAGGAAGAGAAGAACCTAATTAGATACAGATGGGGCCGCTCCTCGTGGCTGTGGAGTGTGGGTCATACTCAGGTGTCTATTGCATAGGGTCAGAGCAGGCACAATGCCAAGGTGTGGCAGCTGGAGTTCTGAGTGCTCACAGGAACCTGGGCCTTGTATCTGAGGCGCCCAGGGGGATTTGAGGAGACTGGCACACAGTGGATGGAGAACAGCGCTGGCCACTTCCAGTGCCACTGCGAGCGGGGAGGCTGCTCTAGGAGGCAGCCAAGTGGGCGGTCAGGGATCCTGAGGTTGGGCCGGCAGAGGTGAGCCTCAGGGACGGAGGAAATCCTGCGCTGAGCACCAGGTCCTGGGCAGAGAAGCCAGGGACTGGATGAGCGCAGGGTGCACCACTCCTTGGCAGTGGAGGCTGGACTAAGGGGCGAGGCCCAGCATCTCAGAGGTAGGGCTAGGGCGGGACCTGGTGTTCTCATTAGGCAGAAGGCATGGCCTGACTCTTTGAGACTTTTAAGCCCCAAAAGGTGGGCTGAGGGCCACCTCTAGGGCCCCCCACCTCATCATAAACAGAGGGTGCTGTCTTCTGGGCCTCCCTCTCCCCGACCCTGAGGCCAGGGCTGGCAGGAGTTAACAGCCTTCAGATCAGAAAGAGGCCCAGAAGAGGACATGGCAACACCTTTCCTCCCTCCTAGAAGTCAGGCAATCCCTCCACCCATCCTTTATCCTCAGGGGACGTGAGAGACCCAGGGAAACAAATCCAGTCCCCCAGGGTTTACTGAGCTACTTCCTAGGTCCCAAGACACTGTTTCATAAAAACAAAAAGCAGGCAGCCTGTCTGATCTCCAGGTAGGCCCAGTGTCCATTAAAGCCTTTCTGAGATCTCGAGGTCAAAATGCATTCGGGAAGGAGCATGGACATGGAGGCCCCAGGAAGTGTTTCTGGGCCTTCATTAACCACACACTACAGCAGCCCAACTATCAGAGAAACCCACAGTCCAGCACCAACGCTTGGCAGGGAGTGGCTTGTGCCTCTCTGTTCTCAAGGACAGTGGCTTTGAGCCTGCATAGGCCCAACAGGACAGGAGACACCATCAGCTCTTTCCTCTGGCCAGGCCTTTAAAAAATCTGGTCCCCCAGGTCTCCCCCCTACTCAGGCCCTCAGGTGCACAGTGCTGGCAGTCAAAAACATTTTCACATCCACTAGCTGATGGGAATACCACAGCAGCCCCAGGAGCACAAATTACTGTACCCATTTTTCAGAAGAGGAAACTGAGGCTCCAGATACTTCTCTAAGTTCAGTGGTTTGCTTAAGTTGCCACTTGGGGTGGAAGCAGCATTGAAACACGAGTTAAGGTCGTTTCACACACGTTCTTTCCTTTATGTGGCCCCAGAAAGCCTGTTCACAAGACTGAGGAACATTCTGATATTCATGATAATAATGACAAGCAGGTATCAAGTACTTACCAAGTTTCAGGCTATTATCACAAAGAAATGATTTTATTTAACTCTCACACCTGTCCTGGGAGATTAATCACACTTTCCCAATCCCTGTTTTATGGATGAAGTAACAGGCTCAGAGAGGGCAGCCATTTGCCCTGGTCACACAGCTAGGTAGGCAGTGAACATGCTGGCACCCAAAATAACTAGATTCAGATAAGCAGGGGGAGAAGAGAACAGGCCAGGAGGGGGAGGTGGTGGGGAAAAAGGGAGCAGTGTCTGGTGTCCTTGGGACAATGGCCACCTGGCCTGGCTGGGGAAGAAGCTGATGCCTGGGAGCTGAGACAATCAGGCCAGGCAGTTGGAGAAGGGTTTCCAATGTCAGAGGGGTGGGATGGGTGGTGGGCGGTAGTAAAATGTGAGGTTCCAGAGCAGGGGGTGGGAGGACGGGGAGGAGTGACAGGTGCTAGATGAAGTTCTCAGGTGAGCCAATAGGAGGTCTGAGCTGCAGGGGGGGCATGCAGGAAGCTGCTAGGGTCCATGGGCTAGGCCCCTGGGGGCGCCTGCCCCTCCCATCTGGACACAAAGGGCCTTGGTGCTGGCAGAGGAGCCAGAATGACTTCATAGGCCCCACAGACAAAGGAAGGGGCTGGCTAACCAGGTCACTGTTCTCTGAACTCCCAGGGGCCTCTGTCCTTGGCAGGATGTTTGGGGCACACATTACTCTGCTCCCTCAGCCCCTCTCCTACAGGCAGCTTTTTCTTGGGCAGTGGTTCTCAACTGGGGTGATCTGCCTCACAGGGGACCTTGGGCAGACTGGAGACATTTTTGGTTGCCACAACTGGGGGCAGGAGGTGGTGCAGCATCTAGTTGTGTCGAGACCAGGGATGCTGCTAAACATCCTAACATGCACAGGACAGCCCCCAACAACAAGGAATTATCCAGCCCCAAACGTCAATAGTGCTGAGGTGGAGAAACCCTGCTCTGGGGCTGCGAGTTCCCACATCCACGTGCTCTCTTGTGAGGAAGTTGGGAAGGGAACACTAGCATCTCCATTTTATAGAGGAGGAAACAGGCTCAGAGGAGGAAGTAGCTCATCTAAGAATCTGTGGCAAGTTGCTTCAGTCAACAAATATTTATTGAGTACCTACTTTATGTCAGGTACTATTCTAATTGCAGAACTCAGACTAGGACTCAGTTTTTTATTCATTCATCATTAGACATTTACTATACTGGCTGCTGGGGATATATAATGATGAATTAGACCCAACTCCTGACCCCTTGGAGCTCACAGTCTAGTGAGAGAGGAAGCCATACAGACATTGACAAAACTGTGAGAACAGGAGAACCCAGGACTACCTGGAGAAATCTAGGAAGGCTTCTCAGAGGCATTTATCAAAAGATGTGAAGGAGGCAGGAGTTAATCATCAAAGGTTGAGGTTTATGTAGAGGGTTCCAGGCCAGGGAACAGCCTGTGTAAAAGTACGGAGGAGGGAGAATCTGGCTTATAGGGCCTTGGTTGTCAGGCTGTGAGCTGTGACAAGGATGCAGCAGATGGCTGCTAAGACAAATAGAGCTCTGAGACAATCTGCCTGAGGGGCTTCCCTGGGTCAGTGGCTGGGGCAGGAACAGGACCCTTGGATGTGCTTCTTGCCTCCTTGAGTTATGCTGTTTCACCCATGAGTGGCCCTGACCCTGCTGGGTCACACTGTGGAGGTCCCTCCAAAGGTAGGAGCACATAGACACTCCTGCCTCAGAAGGATAACCCAGAGTCCCACCCAGTCTCCTGGAAAAGGGGCCCTCCCCCCAACTACTGCACCGTTTGTGAATGAGGGCACAGAGCACTGCGAGGTGGCCCTTCACTTCGTGAAATCAGTAATCATGTATCAGGTGAGGCCTTCAGTCACCTACAGTCTCTCTCCATCTTCACTTCTGCCTTCTTCTCCTGGGTCCTTCCCATCAGCCACATATATGCTGTTATTTCTTTTGTCTTTAACAGCTGCTGCCACAATCTCTCTCCTTCCCTTAAAACTCCTTGAAAGTACTGTCTCCATACGCTGTCTCCATTTCCTCTCCTCCCATTCTCTCTTGGACGACCTCCAATCAGGCTTTTGCTCCTACTGCTCCACCAAAATAGCTCTTGTAAAAGTCGCCAAAGACCTCCATGTCACTAGATAAGAGTCTGGAGAACAGTCAGTCTTGGGTTCTTCTGCACTTGGCGTAACAGCCTTTGCCACCACTAGCCACTCTCCTCCTGGAACCACTTTCTCCACTCGGCCTCCAGGACATCCCAGGGTTCTCTCCTACTTCTCCAGGGACTCGTTCTTGGTCTGCTTGACTGGGTCACCCTCTTGTCGCTGAGGCCCCAGGGCTCACTCTCTCTATCGCATCTACCCTCACTTCCTAGGTGATCTCAGCTGGGCTCATTCAATATGGCCCACACGCCGAGGATGCCAGCCCTGACCTTCTCCCTGTACTGCAGATTTGTCATTCCAACTGCCTTCTCCACATCAGTACTGAGACATCTAGCTGGCATCGCAAACTCATGCTCACAACTCCATCCTTCCAGTCACCTCTACCAAAATCACTGCAGGCTTCCTTGTCTTCTCTCACACATGAGATCCAATCAATAAGCAAATCCTATTGGCTTTCCCTTCAAAGTATATCCTAAATCCAGTCATCCCTCACCACCTCCACTCTCACCACCCTGTTCCAAGCTGCCATCTCTCATCTGAATTATAGTAGTCTCCTAACCACTTTCCCAGACTCCACCCTTTACCCTCTTCAGTCTCTTCTCAACCCTGCAGCCAGAGGGATCCTTTAAAAACTTCAGCTAACTCATGTTATTTCACTGCTCCAAACCCTCCAATGGCTCCCATCTCATTCAGCATAAAATTTGAAGTATTCACACTGGCCTACGGGCCCTCATGGTCTGGCCACTGCTCCATCCCTGACCTCCTTACCTCAACTTCCCTTCTCATTCCACTCCAGCCACACTAGCCTCATTACTGTTCTTCGAACATGCAAAGATTGCTCCTGCCGCAGGGCCTTTGCACTTGCTATTACTGTTGCCAGGAACACTCTTTCCTTGGGTGACTACATGACTCACTCTCCTTCTTCCTTCAGGTCTTTACTTCCATGCCTAATTCTCAGTGTGGTCTTCTAACTGGATCTCCTTTCTAAAATCTCTATTCTACCTCAGCATCCCCTGAGCCCCTTTCCTATCCTTTATCATTATCTAACAAACTATGTATTTTACTTATTTATTTACTTTGGTGTCTTTCTCTCTCACACCCTAGAATGTAAGATCCACGAGAGCAGGGATTTTGGCCCGTTTTGCTCACTGCTATATCTCTAGGACCTAGAATAGTGCCTGGTGTGAAGTAGGTGCTTTATATGAACTGTACTTAGAGAATGAATGAACAAACTGCCCAGGGCATCAGTCTCTTTATCTGGAGAATGGGTATACTAATAGAACCTACCTCCTGGGGTTGTATGAAGATTCATTAAGCCAAGTGATTACGTAGGTCCCCAGCATAGGCTCTGGAACACAGTAGGTGTTCAGCAAGGCACTCTTTTCCTCCTTCAGCCCTGCCCTCTTGCTATGTTTAGAAAAGGGAGCTGGGCTGGGCTGGGCTGTGCGCCATTCAGCTTCAGCCCATGATAATCCTTGTCTCTTCCTGGGCTCTCCTGTTGAGAGGCAGGCAGGGCCTTACCTGGGTGGATGTCCTGGAACAGGGACTTCCAGATGGTATACTGCAGGGGGCCTGTGTACTTGGAGGTTGGAAAGTCTTCATATGTCAGATTGGTTTCATGGATTTTCCCTTTGAGCCTGGAAGGAGAGCAGGAGAGCAGGTTGCATTGGGGGCTAGATTCCTGTCCCAACACTGGAGCCCTATAGCCACCTTCAGGGCAGCTGACATAGGGTGAGGTCATGTGTGTGAAGTCTGCTGGACCCAGATTCAAATGCCTACTTGTACCACTTCCTACCTCTCTAGTTATCAGCCTTAGTTTCCTCATCTTTAAAATGGGTACTGTAATAGCACCTGCTTTCTGGGTTGTGAGGATTACATGGCATAACATATGTAAAATGCTTAGCACACCAAATACATGATGTTAGCTATCAACCAACAATTAAGTGCCATTATTATTAAAGGTGGCTATGAGACAAGAGAGACCTGGGGTTGAATCCTAGCTCCCCAACACACTAAATGAGGAGCCTTAGTCAACTGATCTACCTTCTCTGTGCCTCAGTTTCTACATGTGTGAAATGGGGATGACAGTGGTAACTCCCTTCAAGGGGGCTATTTGTTATATATAATATCCATGTTATTATAAATAATATGCAAATCTGTAATGTAACATACATATTATAAATAACACAAGTATTACACTATATTATGTATATATAAATACATAAAACCTTTAGTCCAGGCTCTGGCACACAATAGATGTCCTGTACACTTGATAAAGATTTGAATGAATGAATTCTCTGCTAACCACCCCATCTGCCTCATTCCTACCACCCCACATGGGCCGGGGTGGGGGTACCCATCTCTGAAGGCCCCCGACGGGCGGTACTGACCTCTCGGACAGCGAGGCCACCCCGGCCAGGAAGGTGTGCCGGTCAGTTTCGGCCAGCCGCTCCTGCAGGATCTGCGCCCCCTCCTGCACCTTATGCAGCTGCTGGCTGTAGCGCTGGACTTTCTGCTCGATGTCGGTCAGTGTGCGCGCCGTGTCGGCCTCCAGCTCCTCCAGCATGGCCTTCTGCCGCTCACGCAGCAGCCGGTGCAGCCGCTCGAAGGCCTCGCCGATGGTGGTCCGCAGGCTTTTGGTGGAAGACTGGGGGGACAGTCACCATGCGTTATGTTAAGGGGAGTAGATGGGGTGGTCCCTGGGTGAGAGGAGGAAACTGAGAGCCTTGGCATGTAGGGAGGAAAGGGAGGGAAAGGGCGCGCTCGGAGGGGGGAATGGCACATGCAAAAGCATGGTGGTATGAAATGACTGGCATGGCCAGGCACAGCAAATGGTTCTGTATGCCCTGTTAGGAAACTAACGAGATGGTCCCGGTGAGACAATGAAGCATAAACTAGAGGATCAGCAAGGGACATGGCTTCAAGGACGTTTAGGGTGTCAAAGACATCTCTGACGGACTGGCTGCACGTGAGAAAAGCGTGAGCATGATGTTCAGACTTTTAATTTAGGGGTCAGAGGGATGGGAAGCTGGGGGATGAGGTGGGAAGGAAGCTGGGGAAGGGGCTGAAGGGAAGGAAAAGGTGTTGATTTCAATCTGTGAAGTCTTTATTTTTGAAAAGAACCACTCATGGGCTCAAGCAAAATGACAAGGAGATGAGAGATATCAGAAGCTTTAGAAACAGCAATGTGCTGGGCAAACCTTGGTGGTCTCTCACCCTGTCCCGCCACAACTGAGACCCTCTGGCCGAGAAACAAGAGCTGGAGGTTAAGGCCGTTATCAGAGGAGGCAAGTATGGACTTTTGTGGTTCTCTCTGCCCCCACGGGCATGCCAGGCCCAGGAGGGGGTTGAGAGGTGAAGGGCACAGGCTTTTGCACCCACCAGTCTGGGTAAGGATCCTAGCTCTGGGCCTTTAGTATGGCAACCTCAGTTGCCTGATATCTGCAAACCTTAAGTTTTCTTATCTGTGAAAAGAGTAAGACAACTACATTGCAGGGTTATGGTGAAGATTAAATGAGGGAATGTTCACAAAATTCCTGGCATTGTTCGACGTGCAGAGAAAGGGTCTGGTTATTAAAAAGGCATCAGTTCTAACAGACACATCCTAGCAGTTCATTGAGAGATGGCTTCTGAGCTGCAGCCTGAAGAATGAGCAGGATGTCAGTTGCGGGTGAGAACAGGAAGAGGGAACAGCACGAGTCAGGATGACACACCCGGGACACAGAAGTGCGGCCAGGCTGCAGCAGTGTGTGGGGCCTGCCTCCGCGATTTTACTTTGTGGGATTCTGGCTGGGAGTTCACAGAGTCAGGGACCCTGCTGTGTGCCGTGCCCAGGGCTCTGTGGGAGGCTTGACAAAGCCGCAATTAGGGCCGGTCCCCTCGCTGTCTCGGCTGTCGGCCTGCAGGAAGAACAGCTGGCAGTGGGCCAGCCTCCCTGCGCATGCCCACCCAGAGCGCCAGGCAGACAAAGGGTGGAGGGGAGGCTGCAGAGGATCAGCCAAGCTGCCGGGCCTCCCTGAGCCCCTCACCGAGGGAGGGCAGAGGCTTCTGGGGCAGCAGGTCACAGATGGAGGGGATGGGGCCTATGCTTCCTGCACCATCTGCCGCTGCCCTCCAAAGGTCCCCAAAGCCCTCGGCCACCCCTTTGAGTTCCTCCTCAACCACACTGCAGCAGCATTTGGCCCACTGGCCACCCTCTACTAATGGAAAGCTCTGGTTTGCCTTACACCGCTGTGGCTGCTCGCTCTCTAGGGCTTGTCCAGGCCAGCTCCTCCCATTCTCATCCCACATGCCCTCCATCATCTCCGGCTCTCCCTGCTTTGAGGATGGCTCCCACGTGCTTATCGGTGGCCTTGCATATCTCCTGAGCACCACATTCGTCTTTCCACCTGTCTCCTCCACACCTACCCCTGGGATCCCACAGGCCCCCCAGTTCATTCCGTCCAAAGTCAACTCTGTGTCCTGGCCAACGAACTCGCTGCCAGAGTGATCCTTCTAACGCGTAAACTGGGTCATATCCAATCCTGAGTTTAGGAACCTTTCTTGGCTCCTTGAGGACTAGTAAACTGCTACATCCCTTAGCTTGAAATTCAAAATCCTCAATTCATCCCAGCTTGCCTCTCTAGTGCCGTTGCATTGCAATTCCACCTGCCTAGAATGGACATCCCAACAGATGGTTTATTCAACTGGCAAACTCCTACTTATCCTACAAGACCCAGATCAAAAGCGATCTCCTCTGCGACACCTTCCTTAACTTTTTCAGGCAGTGAGTTACATGTTCCCAGAGCATTTTGTAAATATTTCTTAATACAATGTCCCACATTTTATGTGGCTCCCAGCTAGTAGATCAACCTCCCATCCCATGGAATGATGTCTTCTTCAGCTCTGTCCACCCTGTGTCCATTCCAGGGCCTGGCACAAGGCTGGGCAGTCAGGACCTGCCTGAGAGGTGAAGGAGGGAAGGTTCTTGCCCAAGATTGCTCTGCAAAGGTGGGTGTAGACCCCATCTTATTTTTAGAGTGGGAACCCAGTGCCCCCAGGACAAGAGAGGATGGGTAGGGAAAGTGGGAGAGACAAGGAGAGGGTAGCTCAGAAATGGAACATTAGAGTGGCAGCTACCCCAGGAGACCCAAACATATTTCCTGACCTACCTGGCTTGCTGACTACAAAGCCAGAGATACTGCTGAGGACACCCCAGCATGAGGCTGGAATGTGCACTAGGCTCTGACAGAATTGGACAGTAAGCTCCCAATTGGCCACTTATTAGCTCAGGTCAGTTTGTGTCAACCTGGGTCTCAGTTTCCTTGCTGATAAAATGGAGATAACAGTTCCTACCTCAAAAGGTATCTCCCTCCGCTCATTTGTTCTGTAATTATTTACTGTATGGGGGGCACTGTGCTAGGTCTGGGGAGTCCTGCTGTCATGGAGATGACATTCTGTGGGGCTCAGCGAGACAATGAATGGGAAACAATTTCCAGCAGAGAAAGGTTTAGCCTAACTGGTGTGTCCCAGTTACTTTAGTTCTTTATATGGCAGAGCCACCCCCACCTCACTCCCAATCCCTTTGGTGCTGTGGCTGGGAAAGCAGCCCCCACCCCAGCCCACCACATCCCTGGGAACACACTGGGGCTTGGAGGAGCTGGGGCCATTTCAGAAAAACACCGTGCCAAGAATGCATCACTCAGTCAGGGCCGACCAAGGAAAACACTGGGCCCGGGGAGAGAGGTCAGACAGGCCCTCAGGCTGGGCTATTGGAGGAGCAGGCGCCGCAGGAAAGCCGAGTCAGGCACCAGGTGAAATATGACCTCCAAAGCATCCATAGGCATTTCTTATATAAACACCCCAGTCCAGACAGGAAGCAGGGCTGGGGGAACTGGAGGGGAAGGTGGCCCCCCAGGACCTCCCAGAGGTAGACAGATGGACAGGAAACCATGGGAGGAAGAGGTCAGTGGAGAAAACAATGGGGGTTGGTGGTAGAGAAAAGAAGAGAATGCTGGGAGGAAGAAGCAAACCATAACGTTCCCCCCTCATCCAGATAGAGGCTTCCATTTGCTTCTCTTTTCCTGAGAGGTATATAAGCACAAGGCAGATGGGGAAACTGAGGCTGTGAGAAGCAAACAGGCCACAGTCCTATGACTGTTTCTCATCTGTTGCCCGCAGAGGGTCCTGCCCAGAGTCCCTCTGGAATGTTCTATGAAGATATGTTTGAGACCCCACAGCAGGTTGCCATGCTGGGGCACAGATCTGGATCTCCAATGGCCTCTCAGAGCCCCAGTGTGCCGTCCAGAGGCCCGTAGCTTTCCTAAGGCTCTGCTCCAGCTGCTGCTGGCAGGGCCACTCCTGCTAGCAGAGTGGAGCCCAACTGAAATCACCCGAGAGCTTAGCAGCTGGGCCTGGGTCCCCAGTTCTTGGTCCCAGAAAGACAGGACAGAAATCAAAGCAAGCCTTGCCCAGGTAATGAGCTATCTGTGAGGAGAACTAGAGGGAGCTCCTTAGCATTGTGCTAGGATCCGGAACTTCAGGGCTGGAAGTAGCCTGGCAGAGACCCCACTGTAGAGATAGGAACTCCAGGGCCCCAAAAGTATGCCGTTTACCCAAAGTCATACAGTGAGTTAGTGGCTGCATCAGAATTCACAGCCCTCCTCTCAGGTCAAGAAAAAGGCTTTTTCTTTTAAACCATTGTAGCCAGAGACTGCAGGGTTTGATCCTATTTTCCAGAGTCCATGATCCCATGGACTGAGTTTGAGACGGGAGATGATACCAGGGTTGGCCCACAAATCATCAGCAGAGCTTTAAGGGAAGATGCTCAGGGTTGGCTCCTCATGCAATAGGTGTGTTTAAAAATGCAAGAGAGGAAAAGACCCTGCAGGGAGCAAGGGTTTTCCCCAGGGTCCTTGGTCTCAACTTCCACACAAAGCAGGAAGGGAGAAAGGGACCCACCTATAATCCACGCACTAACCCAAATCCTTGCCCTCAGCCACTCTGGGTTAAGTCCCACAGCGTTTACTTTTGCTGAAGCCTGGACCTCAGTTCCACCCCACAGCCCCACTCCTCCACAGGGAGTTAGGTGCCCCGAAGTCCCGCCCCCCAGCAGGCCCGAGTCTCCGCCCCTCGCTTTCCCCGCTGGCCCCGCCCCCGCGAAGCCCCGCCCACCCGGCCAACTCCACCCGTGTGTCCAGGCCGGGCTCACCTTGGTCTCTGCGAGCTGTCGCTTTAGCAGCTGCAGCGCCTCTGTGTGCTCTCGTTCGCTGTCCTGTAGGGCCTGAAGCTGCTCCTTCAGCTCCCTCTGGAGAAAAAAAAAGCCCCAATTTACAAGTGTTTGCCAGTTTCTGTGATGTAAACGTTCCCACCAAAGCCGGGTTCAAGCTATCAGTGTGAGGTCACAAGACAAGGGGCCAGGAAAGGTGTGCAGAGTCAGCTCTCAAACAGGTGCAAGCTGGCTCCAGCACACCACTGCCTGGGGTTCTTTCCTATAGGCTTGTGTGTGTGTTTGTGCACATTTCAAGTGCTCCATAGCCACATGTGACTAGTAGCGACTAGTGGCTACTTGCATTATTCTAGAAAGTTCTACTGGACAGTGCTGCTCTAGATGCACTAAGCACCTTGCAGGCTGTCCTCCAGGCCTTTGCACTTGCTATTCCCTCTGTCTGGAATGCTCACCCACATTTTTCTCCACTTGTTAGGCTCATACTCATCTTTTAAGGCCTAGATCAAATACCACCACTGAGAATCCCTCTTAAACTCTTCATACTGTCCTGAGACACTCATCTTTGAGTAGTGCCCTTTGCTTGCACCACTATGGCACACACGGCATGTTAACTGCCAAGTTACCTGTCAATCTTCCCCACAAGATTCTGGGTTCTCGAGGGTCGGGACTGTGTCTGATAGATTTTCATACTCTCAGTACCTAGGACAGGGCCAGGCACAGAGTGACTTGGGTATGAATCTGACCAGGGAAGGGGCTGGGCAGGTCAGAGCTCACCTCTGAAAGGGTGGGAGGGGAGAGAGGGCCCCAAACAGGCAGCTCTCTCCAGGAGGGCTACAGCACCTGGGGGAACAGCTAACAGGAAGCCCAAACCCTGGAACTCACATGGCAGGACCTCCGCCCCCTCCTCCCCTGGCCCTTCCCACGAGTCTCCTTCTAGGCCTGGGGCTGGCTCTGCCACACACTAGCTGTTACCTTGGGCATGTCCCCTAACTTCTCTGTGCCCCAGTCCCTCGCCTACGAAATGGGAATAATACCTTCTAGGGTTGGGTGAAATGAGATAATAGTAAGAAGTGTTTAGCCTCATAGGAAACCACAAGCCAGGCATGTGTTGTTTATTTAATATGAAGTAATATGTTTATCCATCTGTGTTTCATTAATTCAATTTCTAGTTAAAATGTTATAGAGGGGAAAATAAGGGAAATGTACAGAATTTGTACTGCTCTGAGGACACAGACATAGGCAGAGCTTGGCACACACTGAGTGCTCAGGAGATGGAGTGGTCACTATGTCCCACATGAGGCTTCTGCGTCACTTCATATCCTCACCCCTTGCTGTTTCCAGGTCCCTCCCAGCCTCCTCAGGCAGCCAGAGCAGGAAGGCGCCCCAGGGACCATTTGATCCAATGCCCTGGATTTTTAGAACAGGAAATTAAGGTCCAAGAAAAGGGACTGAGTGACCCACGGCCATGGACTGACATAAGAGAACCAGCCAGACTCCCAGCAGAGGCAAACAGGAAACATGAAGCTATTGATAAACTAAGTGATAGAGCTAACTGGGAGGAAGGACAATGGCAATGCCAGAGCTCAGGACCAGGAGGGCTGAAGGTGGCATGATTTGGGTTTGAATTTCACAGGCGTCATGCCACCTAATTCTCACAACAAGCTCACGAGGTTGGTGCCTTGTCACCTCCATCTCACAGAGGGGGGAATGGAGGCTCAGAGAGGCCAGGCAGCTGGCCTAAGGTCACACAGCTTGTAAGGGGCTCTGAGTGACTCCAAAACCCTTGGTTGCTCTGTCTCCCACTCAATTCAACACAGCCATCATGTCTGGTCACCCATGGTCAGGCTTTGGGCCAGCCCCTCAGGGGCTACTGACACAGTCCTTGCCCTTGAGGAGTCTGCAGGTAGTCGGGGAGGCAGAAACTAACAAGGGAGAACGGAAGAAACATGGAGGGACCACCTAGGAATCAATGCAGCTGGCTGCCACCACTCAACTGTGTTTGTGACACCCTCCCTCCACCTCAGTTTCCAAATCTGTAAAGTACAGCTCATCACAGCGCAGGCTCTGTGGTGTTGAGGATTAGATGACTTAATTCTCAACCTCACTCAATGCCCAGGATGTGCTGTCACTCTTAGCTGTTGTCATTATCGTCATAATAATTAGTTATATGTCAAATAGAGACTCAGACCTGGGGAGCTTCCAGGAGAGTTTGTTTCTGATGGATAGATGAGCAAGGTTCCTTCGTCTCCAGGGTGGGGTCCGAACATTTCATGCAGAGAGAACTAGTCAGGCAGGGGCACACCTGGCTATGCAGGAAGTGGGGGACAGTCAGGGATGGCTGGAGCCAAATATGTGGCAGGGGGTAGAGTCACAAGCTGGAAAGGCCATGGGGCTAGCTCCATTGAGGATGCAGGATGGAGAAGGCCTTGAAGGTCAGCCTGGGGGAGCTGGACTCTGCAGGGGCCCATCAGAGCTGGGGCAGGGCAGAAAGAGGGGACTTGAGGATGCACCTGCAGAAGGCAGAGCCACAGTTCTGCAGCTCTTCCTCTGGAGAAGGGACAGAGTCAGGGCTGGTGCAGATCGTAGAAAGAACTATGCAAATATGTCAGCCGAGGCTCTGAGGCTCGCATAGGTTTGGAGAAGCCAGGACTGGGACAGCAGCTGCAGCGAGGACAGAGAGCCAGGGTTCACATGTCCTCAAGGCCAGACCTCCCCTCCTGAGTGGCCACCCCTCTCCCAGCCCAGAGAAGTCAGGAAGCCATCTCTCCTCGACTTCAGCTCCCTCACTGATCAGTGCAGCCCAGTGGAGATATGAACACTGGCATCAGAAAGGCCTGGGTTCAAATCCCAGCTGCACTTCTTTCCTTTCTCAGGGCCCACCTCTCAGAGTTCTACCTGTCAAATGGGGATAAGAGCCACTCACAGGGTTCGATGAAGATTAAATGAGACCGTACCTATGAAAGGGCCCAGCACGGTGCTGGCACATCGTAGGTGCTCAAGGCTCTGGGACTGCTCTCTCTTCCCTTCTCTGACCCAAGGATGCTGGAAATCTTAATAAGGCAAACTGAACTTGCCTGTCTTTTTTCCTTTCCTCCCAATCCCTCTTGCTGCCCAGAACTCCTGATGCTCCTGCTCCTGCTGACAGACCTGAACTCCTGTATATTTTCTCTACCTTTGAGCCCCACCCCTCCTTGTCCACTTGGGCTCTCCCACCAGTCCACCCTGAGCAGATTGGACCAGGCCACACTTGCCTGCTCAAACCCATTCCTGGCTCCCCAGCATCTCCAGAATCAAGTCCAAGCTCCTTGGGCTGGAGGATGGTGTATTGAAGGTCCTTCTTGAGCTGGTCAAGCTTCACTTTCCCATTCCCCCCTCCCCCCATGTACCCTCTCCTCCAGCCGCATGTGCTGGACATGTGCTCACCACCATGTGTGTCCCTGGTCAGACTTGGGTAACCTGAGTCCGAGTTCCAGCTTCAGTGACACTTAGTGGTTGTACTTAGGCACAATTTTTAAGCCTCAGTTTCCTCATTTGGAAAATGGAGCGATGAGATCCAACTCATAGGGTTGCCCTGTGAATTGGGCCAGGGCCAGAGCTCATTCATTCCCTCCTGGGCCACCCACAGGCCTTGGCCTCAGTATCTACAGCAGGGGTGTCAACTGAGGAAATTACTGAATGAATCTCTGAATCCAAAATAGAACCCACCTCCAAGTCTTCCACCCCCACCCCCACCCCCACCCCCAGGGTCCAAGCAGATCTCAAGGTCCTGCAGGTAAATGATGCTCTGAAAACACCACTGGGTAAGAGTCCATAGAGCTGAGTGCTGGTCTAACCTCGGGCAAGTCCATTTCCCCATCTGGAAAGTGGGGAGAGGGTGGAACTGGGTGGCTTCTGAGCTCCCTCCCCATTTGGATGCCCCTTCGAGGCAGAATATTGGTGGGAGGCTGAATTCTGAGCCAGACAGACCCTAGTCTGAATCCCTTCTCTGCCTCCCACTTACAGTGTGATCTTAGGCAAGTTACTGGACCTCTCAGCCTCAATATTTTCATCTGTGCAATGGTGCTGAGTCCCACTCAGGGAGTAGGGAAAGAATAAAGGGCTATTGTGAGGGTTCAATGCCCGTAACAGCACCTGGCACACAGCAAGTGCCCAATAAACTTTGGCCAGTGTTTTTCTTTATTGTTGTTATTATTTCTGTTGTTGTCACTCCCCACAGATCATGTTTTCTCTATAAAATAAACTTCAACTGCAAGCTTCTGCACTGTGGCCTGTGCTTAGCCAAGATGTCCTGGATGAACAGGACATTCCTGGCTGCCCAAAGACACTTGTGAAGAGGGAAGTAGAGATGCCAACTGCTAGCCCTGGGTTTGACTCACCTCCAGCCTCACCCCCATGGAGGCTGCTTTTGTACATAAATCCTGCCTTCTCCTGGGACACCGACAACCTGGCTGCCTCCCTGTCCTTCGTATCTGTTATTTCTTTGGGTGGGCAGCAACTCTCTTCCCTCTTTACACATTAAACGGATAGTCTTGTTCCTACTTCCATTTCCCAGGTTGGGAAAGGGTGCAGAGAAGGCAGTACCTTCCATTCAGGTGAGGAAGCCAGAGGCAGGTTTAGCACCCAGTTCTCTAACCCTGCTCTTTCCCTGCTTGGGTGTCTCTGGATCACCACACCCAGTTTTTCAAGGCTCTCATCCAGGGCTGATCCACCGCATGAAGGAGGCCTTGGGAAAAGCTCCAATGGTCACATGAGGCCTGGAGGGGGTGGCTGGGACTGAATCGGATCCTTTCTCTGGAGGGTAGGAAGCTGAGATGGCCAGAGAGCAGGATATCATGCCTGACCAAGATGACATCCTGCCACCTGCCCTCGATGCATCAGCTGGAGTAGATGGACTGTGTCCCTAGCCTGACCCTGTGCTGAGCACTTGAAATACAAAGACAGGCGGGATCGGGGTGGGGAGGTGGAAAGACGACTGCTCGGCTCTCAGAGGCAGCTCGGAGCCTATGCGGGGCCCAGTCGGACTGGCTTCAAATCCTGCCCCTGTTATTTACTAGCTGGGTGACCAAACAAGCCACTGCATTCCTGAGCCTCTGTTTCCTTATCTGTAAAAAGAGCAAATTACAGAACGCACTGGACAAGGAGTTATGAAGATGAAATGAGGTAATGCCAGAGAGGCACTTAGCACAGCCCCAGGCATCAGGCTAGAGCTCAGTAAATATTAGCGGCAAAGTCTCCAGCCCTGCAGAGATGGGGCTCCCGCCCTCCCCTTTGGTCTAGTGCTCAGCAGTGGGGAAAAAAAGGGAAGCTGTACACACACACACACACTCACATGCTATTTACACAACAAAAATTCTGTAGAACTAGGATGCAATTCTAAACAGGTTTTTCTATGGGGTGGGACTATTGGGAAACTCTAACATACATTATATGGCTCTGTTTACTATGCTAATTCTATAATCAAAAAAATAGAAAGCTTTTATTTTAGGCACAGTATCAGGCACTTTTGACGCAGCATCCGACACCTTTACAATATCTCTCACCCATGTTATAGGTGAGCGGGTGGAAGCCTAGAGAAGTGAAGTGACCTGGCCAAGGACACACAGCTTTTCAATGATGATGCCGGGATCTGACGCAGTATTGGAATCTGGAGAGTACAAAGCAATTCTACCTGGCAGGTCAGGGAAAGAGTCATGGAGCGGGTGATATCCGAGCTGAGCCTAGAAAGCTGAGTAGGACTTCTTCAGGCCTGGGTTCTCAACCAGAGGTGATTTTGACCCTAGGGGATATGTGATGAAGTCTGGAGACATTTTTGGTTGTCACAGCTTGTGAGGAGGGCTGCTACTGGCATCCAGTGGGTAGAGAGAGGCCAGGGATGCTGCTACACATACAATGCACAGAAATGCCTTGCACTACAAAAACTTAGCTGGCCCTAAATATCAATAGTTGTGGAGTATGATGTAATATCCTAGAACTTCTATTATTTATTAAGTGCTTACAACATGCCAAGTGTAGTACTAAGTTTCTGCAAATGTCATGTAATTTAATCCAACCCCATTACTCATACTGTCAATGAGGAATGTGAGGCTCAGAGATGGTAAGTAACTTTCCTAAGGTCACACAGCCAGAAAATAGTAGTGCCAGGGTTGGAGCTGCCTGAATACAAAGCCAGACCTCTTAACCTTTCTGCTCTGGTGCCTCCAGGAAAAACATAAAAATGTAAAAGCACCAGACCAACTGCTAGGCAGGGTTTGTGTGGGGGATCTTTGACTGAGCCTAGGCCCAGCCTCCTCTGGCCTTGAGGCCTTGGGCTAGCCAGGCCTCCCCACCCCCCTTCTGCCATTTCCCATCTGTCAAGTGAAGGTTGCACCAGACGATCTCCAAGGCCCTGCCAGCTCTAGTCTGTTATCTTTAGGACAGAGGTCCAATCCCAGGCTCCAGAAGCCTGCAGAAAGGAGAGGAGGGAGTGTGATGGACAGGCTCAGCCTCACTCCCAGTGCGTAAAGAGCTAATGAGCCCTGCTTCCCCACAGGAGAGAGATGCAGGTGTGGGCTGGAGTATCTTGAGCCTCACCTAGGAGCTTACCTCTCTAGTGGGGAGGCATGTTTCTCTGCCACCTTCTTGTCAAGCCCAAGGAGGCACCAAAGCCAGGCCTCCTCAGGCAAGGAGGCAGGTCTGGGCATTCCCCCAGCAGGACATACCAGTTCTCACAGGTAGAACGACAAAGAGTGGGAGTGCTGCTGACCCAGCCCCCACCACGTGCCAGGTGTCTTTAATAGCAGGTTGATCTCAGGTCAGCCTCATGAAAATCCTGGTAGGACTGAATCATCCTGACCCCAGTAAACAGATGGGAGCATCAAGGCTTACGTGCATCGACTTGGCTGAGTCACACAGATCGTGCTGAAGGAAGGTTTGGAATGCAAGTGTTGATCCAGGGCAGTACACTAAAGGTGAGTGAGTGGCAATCCTGTCTGTCTTTTCACTCAAGAATGAAAAGTGTTTCAATAACGTTTGGAGAAAACATATGTTCAAGTTCTCCTGTATTCCCCAGGACACAGAATGGACTATAAAAAACCTAAACACAGTAATTATGATTTTCTGGTTTACCAAAAGGGGAACCAAGGTTCGGAGGGCAGAGGCCTCTCCAGCTAGAAAGTCAGACAGGGAGAGGAGGGGATGAGCGGCAGGGGAGGGATCTGGCCGGGGGTCACACTGTGCTTTCTAGCCCAGAACTCTCATTGTCTGGCAGTGTGGCTTTGGGTATGTCACATCACCTGCCTCGACCTCAGTCTCCACATCTATATAATGAAGAGGTTGGACAGATGATTTCAGACAGAATCCCTTCAAACTCTGACAGCCTGCACCCGGTCCTGTTAAAGTTTCTTTCCTCTTCCCAGTTTATGTGACTTCACAGAAGGGGGGAAATGAGGCCACCAGTGCTTGGGACAAGGAACTCTAGAGGTTGAGGACCACTGCTAGCCTTGTGCAAGCTCCCAGAGCCCCCAACCCTTGCTCTCCATCCTCAAAGAGACAGACTGGAGTCAGTCAAGATTTTGGGATGAAAGGAATAGGGAGCGGGTAATGGTGAACATGGGCCATTTCTCCTGGGGCCAACACTCATCTCCATGAGCATCTGCTAGGTACAGGCTGACAAGTAGGGACTCATGTATACGGGTTAAGGGGAACCCTCTACAACATGGGCAAAGTAGTTATTTATCTCCTGCATAAGCATCTTGAGGGCCAGAGAGCTCACTCTCTCCCAAATTAGTCCACTGAATTTTTATAAAACGTTTGAGTTGAAAACCTTCTGCTTCCAAAGGCTCCGTAGTCTGGACCAGCTCTGGTCAAGGTTGGTCATTCATTCATTCGACCTTTACTGATGTATTATCAGCCAGGCCTTCTGCCAGGCTTTGAGGCTGTAGATATGATGAATGAGAGACTGTCCCTGCTCTTGGGGAACTGTGTGCTAGACGGGTATGCCAAGGCCAGAGACATGAGGCTGCTGGACTGAAATGGTTTAGCTTGAGTAAAAGATTCCAGGCTGCAATGAGCTTGGAAACCATTTTATTAAATACAGTAAAAATCAGTTTCTTTGCTATTCTCCAAGCCTTTAATATGCAAATGTGCACTAAGAATCCTTTAAGGGGTGTACAGAAAATGTACCACACTTCCCAAATACAGCTGATCTGGAACACTACTTTTTAAAACATCATACTTATTAACAGAGAACATTAGGGGAAATACAGCTCTAATGCTTTTTTTTTTTTTTTTTTGCCAGTGGAACTTGGGGAAGGCTTATACAGAATCTTTGAGCAGGGCTTTGAGAATTGAGTAGGAGTTGGTTAGTGAAGATGGGAAGGTTTAATGGAGACCATTTAGAGTCCTAGGCTGACTATGCTCAGGTTACCGTGCATGTTGTGTTTCATTTAGTCCTCAAAGGTCCTGATGTGGGTGACAGAGCCAAGGAGGTCATCAATAGCCCCTGGAGACTCCTACAGGTTCACACCCTGCCTTCTCAAATCACCTCACCTCAGGGCCTTGTTCTCCGAATCTTGAGTCCTCAAGTCCTGCCCCCACTCTCAACCAGGGCTCTACTCCAGTTTAAACCCATAATACTTCTTACAGTATCTGGGCTGGATCCCAGCCTTAACCCCTCATGCACCTCAGTCTAGCCCTTGGCACCCAAACCTGCCCTGTGAGCAGTTTGCTGATCCTAACTTAAACCCTCTCTCAGATTTAATCCTGCCCTGCCCAGTTTAGGTACTGCCCCCTTGGTCCTGGTACACACCTGACGGAACCCTGCCCTATTGGGCCCCCACACCTGCTGCTCAGCTACTCCATATAGTCCTGACCCATCCTGGGAGGCAGTTCCAGCCCGTTTAACCCTGACTGTGTTCCCATTCCAATCTGTGTCTGTCCCCAACTCTGTCCTGAACCGTTCTTACCTGGGTCCGGTCTCCAGGTCCAGCCCCATGGCACTAAACAGTGGCCCTAACCTTGCCCACTTCTGATTCAGCTCATCCCCAACCCTGCCCCAGCCTGTACCTAGTCCAGGCCAGATCTCATTTGTCCTTCCCCTACTCCTACTCCACTGGTGACCTCTCCCCAACCATGGACCTACCCCAACTTCAGTCTCTCAGACCCCGCCCCCGGCCCCGCCCCTCGCCGCAGCCCTGCCCCGGCCCCGCCCCGTGCTAATTCTGATAGGGCCATGACCCTGCGGGCGGCCCCGCCCCGTGGCAATTCCGACCGGGCCCCGCCCGCGGCCCGGCCCTGACCCCGCCCCCGCCCGGCCCCGCCCCCCGCCGCAGGCCCGCCGGGCCGCTCACCTGCAGCTCCTCGAAGGCATCGTCGATGCCGGTGACTTGGTGCTGCTCGTGCAGCGCCGGCTCGTCGCAGAAGAAGCAGAGCAGTGTGCGGTCCGTGAGGCAGAAGAGCTTGACCTTGTCGTGCGCCTGGCAGGGTCGCGCGGCGCGGCGCGCGTTGAGGATGGCGTCCAGGGGGAAGGCGCTGTAGCGCTCCACGATGTTGGCCAGCTTGAGGCTGGGCGCGAACGCGGGCTCGGGGAACGTCCGCCGGCACTCCGGGCAGTCGCGGGCGCCCTGCGCCTCCTGCCTCACCCAGTGCTCGGTGATGCAGCGGCGGCAGAAGTAGTGCTCGCAGCCCAGGCTTACCGGGTCCTGGTAGATGCTCAGGCAGATGGAGCAGAGCAGCTCGTCCTTGAGGCTGCACGCCATGGCGCCCGGGCGGCGAGGACGGGGCCTGAGGCGCAGGGGGCTGCGGAGAGCGCGCGGCGTGGTCGGGGGCGGCACCGAGGGATGGGTGCGGGGGGCAGGCCGGGGGAGGGAGGCGTAGGCGCTACAGAAGGAAGGAGGGATGTCCAGGAGGCGGGTAACCCGAGGCAGGGTGCGGAGTAGAGACAACCCGAGATGCCAGCTTAGGGAGGTGGTCTCGAGGCAGTGGGTGACCTGGAGGGATGGGTGCTGGACGGAGGGGGCCGCGGGTGTCTGAGGGGAGGGACTCCTGGCAAGAAGGTTCTGGGGGAAGGGACAGTCCAAAGGAATGGATGCTGGGAGAAGGGGATCCAGGAGGGGGACAGAGGCCGTGGGGGGCTGAAATCCCGGGATGGGTGCGATAGGGGGGAGGGGGAGAAGCTGGGCATAGGGAATTCTGGGGGAGGGAGAAGCCAAGCGGAGCCGCACCGCAGCTATGCCTGGCGGGGAACGGAGGGGTGCGAGCACGCTCAGCGCCCGATCCCGGCGCCCAGTCCCGCCCCGGCGCGTCTCCTTACCCCCGCAGGCTCCGCGGTCCCTGCTGGTCCCAGCGCAGCCTCTAAACCCGGAACCAGCCGAGCCCGAGACGCCGACAGCCGAGACTCCCTCCCCGCCCCCGCGGGCGGGACCCGAGCGGCTCCGCCCTCTCGGCGGGCGGGGGAGAGAGGGGTGGGCCCTGCCTCCAGCCGGCGAACCCCCTCCCGGCCCCCACCCTTCTCCGGCTGCTCCCGCTGGAGCGAAACCCAGCTGTTCCTGCAGGATTTGCACTTGGAACAACATGCAAGTCTCGATTTAGGGTCCCTGCGGCGGCGGGGGGGGGGGGGGGGGGAAGGGCAGCTAATTTGAGAGCCTAACGAGTAAAGGAGGGACATCTTTTTGGATCAACTTGAAGATTTGGGAAAAATAATATTTTGTATTAAAACAAACAAGGGTATGTGCGTAATCTCATAGAATACAACTTTTGCATAACATACAAAGATAAAACTCGAGGAATACCCTACCCTGCTTGCTTAGAGTCCTGGGGTCCCATTTCCTTCTTCCTTTCTTAAGGAGTACTTGGGGAAAAGCTTGGGAAGCCCTGGCCCTGGCTAATGTGTGACCCAAGAAGTTGACTCCATTCAGCAAACACTTCTGGAGTGCCATGTGTGTGTCTGTGTGTGCGCGTGTGCGCGTGTGCGCGTGTGCGGGTGGTGGGGGGAGAGCAGGAGAAAGTAAGAGGAGACCTTGTCTTGTATGCCAGATGGAGTGGGGATTCTAGGCAGAAGGCCCAGCATGTGCAAAAGCATAGAGCCGTGAAGGGGGGGGCACATTTGGAGGAAGTAGTTCTGTACTGTTGGGGTGGTGTGGGGAAGGGGCTTGGATGAGGTGGAGGATGTTGAGGGTCATGGTAAAGAATTTCCTAAAGGCATGGGGCTTTCACGCCGGGAATGACCTGGTCTGACCTGGGTTTCAGGAAGTGGAGTCATTTTATGATCAGCAAGGTGGAGGCAGAGACCCTTTCTGTTGTGTCTGCTTATATGCAGTGCTGCGTACTCAGAAAAGGCCTGTAGCTGAGTAACAGCAGCAAAGATGGGGATTTCAGGAAGAGAGCCTGGGCACCAGTTAGGTCACTGTTGTCATAGTGCCTGCAGGACATGAGACCTGCACTGTGACCATGGCAGTGAGTAAGGAGAGAAAGCTAGGGTACTGAAAGTGTAGACACTATGAAATTTGGAATGGATTAGATATGGGGGTGAGAGAGAAGATATTGAGGGCGTCTCCCCAGCTCTGACTCCTCCAGCAATGTCTTCACTGGAATTAAACTTTAATGAGGTACAATTTAAGAAACAGCTTGAAGTCTACTCCTCTGCTGTTTGTGAGTCCTGCATCACACCGTCGCCTGGTCCCATGTCTCCACCACCCCCAGAAACAAGTTGGTTGCACATGCAGCAGTGATTCCTCAACTTGTCCTTGTGGCCACAGCCCTGATTTTGTTCAGGTGGTTCCCTTCTCTGTATGACCAAGGGAAGGCCGGCCCCAGCCCATTCTAGGAGTGAGTCCCTTTTAGTCCCAAGTCCATTGTGGTTGTTTACATGCCTCTTGCCAGTGATGATTTGGGCTTGGACCCATGAGGCAGGTCTGGCCTGAAAAACCAGAGGGGAAACTTATGGTGGGGAGGGAGCTTCTGGACCAGGTCTCTTTACTTTAAAAAATCAGCCTACCCTCTTTGCTGGGTGTGGATGTAGTTGGTGGTGATGCTTGGGGTTGCAGCAGCCATCTTGGTACCAGTCTGAGGATGCAGCCAACGCCGGCCTGAATCCAAGAGAGCACTAGGGAAAAGGAGCTGGTGCTCTGGCCAGAGCCTAGACTTTTGGATATGTGAGGTGATCCATCTTATTGCTTAAGCAAGTTTAATAGCCTGTGCTGTCACTTGGCAACCAAAATAATCCCAAATGCAACACTGATATGCACCCCCATTTTTTAAAAGGAGGGCATGGTCTAAATTATTGAATTATTTGAAGTGAAATTTTAAAAGGCTTCATTTATTCAACATGTGATCCATCCCCCTCTTCTGTAGCAACAAAGTAGCTGGAAAAATAGCTAGTCAGCTAGAGACCCCACTTTCCAGCTGCTCTTGCAGCTGAGTGTGGCTTCCTGATTAAATCCACTTCAGCAGGATGTAAATAAAATAATCCTTCGGGCATTGGGCTTCTGCTCTTCCATGCTCCGTTTCCTCCATTTCCAGATGTGCCAGGGACCCAGCTTCAGTAATGCTTCAGAGGGGCTGACGGAACGAACCTGGGTCCCTGAGTGACCGTACGGAGTGGAGCCGCCCACCAGTGGACTCGAGTATGAGAAATAAACTTCCATTTTCTATAAGCCATTGTATTTGGGGGTCTTTGTTGCAGCAGCTTAACATTCCCAGTGCTGTTCTACATCTGTTTTGAGAAGAGGCTCTACTACAATTTAATGCTATTGTCTAAAACCTTTCGGTGGCTAAGTTCCTCTTATTATCTAGCTCCAACCTCTCCCAAGGTGTATGGAATGTGGTTTCCTCAGGCTGAAAATCACAGCCTCTTTGACCTTTCACAATACTTTCCAGCTTTCAGCTTTTCCACCCTTCAAGCTATTCTTTTCCTGATCTTACGCCATCTCAATTGTTAAAGGAAGAAAAAAAAGGCCCAAAATGGCATTACTTATGCTAAAAGCCCATGATACAAAACCTAGATTTAATACCTCATCTAATTGCAGTTTCACCCTCTCCCAGAAACATAATCTTATTGAATCAGTTGGAATTTTCTGGTGAAGCACCAGTAAGGTGATCTGTCAGATAGCCCTCTCTGTCCCCCTTAGAAAGAAGAGGCAATCGACATAATGAAAACTCTTTCCCTTTTCTTTCCCCAAAGAAAAGATGTCCAAGCCCCCAAATAATCCTTTTTCTTTCACTAAAATCCAACTTTCTATAAAATCCTGCCATTTTGTGCACCTCCTCGGAGCACCCTTCTAGTTGCTAGGTGGGATGCTGCCCTATTCATGAATCGTTTAATAAAGCCAATTAGATGTTCAAATTCACTCAGTTGAATTTTGTTTTTAACACAGTTAAGATGCATAGCACTACACTTAAGACTGTTGGTTATATTTAAGTTTGTCAAGTCATTGCTCTTTATGGATCTCCGTTTCCCCAACCTGATGCCATTGAGGGGTCTAAGACTTGGAGATGCCACCTGCTTCCATTCACACTCTAAAAAGCAATACTAATATTAACATCAGGAATTTTTTGGGGGAAAACAATCCAAGAAATATTGTTGAGTGGGAAAAAAAGGAAGACCAAACACACACAGACACAGATATGAACACACAGTCATACGCATGTACATTATATGCATAGCAAAAACGTGTAGAACCCTAGCAATTTTAATGTGTTTATCTATAGGCTAGGATTATGGGGCGGGACTTCAACATTTACATTGTATCTCTGTTTATTATGTAATTTTATAATCAGAAAGAAAAAAATAGAGTCTCATTATTCATGGATTTCATATTGGCAAATTCCCCTACTCCTAAAATTTACTGGTAACCCCCAATCATTACTTGAGGCACTAGAGTGGTGACCACTCAGAGTTGCCCAACATGCACATTCACAGCTGAGGTCGAATAAGGCCTCTGCCCTGTTGTGCAACTCTCAGGCTGTAAACAAGTATCCTTTTTGTGGTCTAGTCTCTGTCAGGCTTCTCTCATTTTTGTGCTTTTCTGGTTGGTGATTTTGCTGTTTAAAATGGCCCCCAACTGCAGTGCTGAAGTGCTGTCTACCGTTTCTAAGCGCAAGAAGGCTGGGATATGCATTGGGGAGAAAATATGTGTGTTGGATAAGCTTTATTTGGGCATGAATTATAGTGCTGTTGGCCACAAATTCAATGTTAATGAATCAACAGTATATATTAAATAAGGCGTTTTTAAACAGAAACACACATAAAACAAGGTTGCGTATTGACTGGTTGGTGAAAACGTGGCCAGAGGCTCACAGTAACCTGACCCTGTACTTCCTTAAGGGGCAGCGATTCAGTATTTGCTATTTCAGTCTTTGGGGCAACTTTATAGAACAGAACTGTGAATAAGGAGAGTCGACTGCATTTAAAATTGTGCCTAACAGCGTCCGCCAATACAAGGTTCCAACACCCAAGTCCCTTCCCAGCCAGGTAACACTGGCTCAGGAAAGGGCTGTTGAGCCACTCCTGTGTGCCAGGCACTGTGCTGGGCACCTCATGGCCTTTCTTTTGTTTAATCCTCACAACAGCCCTCCAGACTTGATGTTTTTCTCCCCATTCGCAGATGAGGAAACCGCAGCTCAGAGCAGGGTTTCTCCACCCCAAGCTGCTGGAGGAGATCCCACATCTGGGTCCTCAGCTCCAGCTGAGGGTCTTTATACACAGTCCAGCTGGGCCGCCTCTCTGTGCCCTCCCCACCGTGGCAGACCTTTGCCTGTCTCAACACCATAGACACTCCCTTCTCCTTTCTCATTGGGGGACTCTGCCTCCCACTCATGGAGAAAGCAGAGCCCCTCCCGGGGGACTTCTCAAATTCCAGTCCCCTTCAGCCTATCATCTTATCCACAGAAAGGCCTCCAGTCCTCTGTGAAATGAGGCAGCGTAAAATAAACGCGCTGCTGAAGTCAAGGCGTTTATAACTTTATTCATCCACACCCCCTTTTCTCTAGTCTGAGGACCAAGCCTGCCTTCTGTTCAAACCCAGCTCCTCCCCCTGGGCCCTGGGTGATCCCTCCGGCCCTCTCTGGGACCTGACTCCTTCAATTACACTCCTCTCTGCATTTTTGTCTCCCCCGCTCAGCATTGGTTACTTTCCCTCAGCTTACAAACATGCTCAAGTTTCTCTGCAAACAGCACTCCCTGCAGCCCCCCACCTTTAGCTACCCGCTCACTTCTTGCTTTTCTCTAGCCTGGCCTCCTGATAGATCCCTCTGCACACCCTCCCCTGCCTTTCATCAGCCACAACAGTCTGGCTCTGCTCCCCACCACCCCGCCACACTCACTAATAATCTCCTAATTGCCAATTAAAGATAGCTGCTAATACACAGTTGCTGCTGCAGAAAAACAAAATACAGAGAAACATTCAAAGGAAATTTGAAATATGTATGATTCCACCACCGGGAGAGAACTATTGTTGATACTGGGTCTATATCCTTATAGACCTTTTTTTTTTTACATATTATACCTGCTTGCCTGCACACACACACACACACACACACACACACAAAGGGGGAGAAGGGAGAGGGAGGAAGAGAGGGAGAAGGGGAGATTTTCTAAAAATAGAAATGAATTCACTCTTGAAATCATTGCTTCTCAAATCATGGTGCTTGAACCGCATGTGTCTTTGCACAGGTTCTTCCAAGGGCTGGCCTTGAGGTAAGGACCGCAGTGAAAACCGCCCCTTTGGGAAGTGTAAGTAACACTACTAGGGGAGGGGGGGAGTTGACACAAGGCAGGGGAGGCAGCCCCAGGAGGCTGCTCTGTGAAGCCAGACAGAAGGCACCCGAGGATTTCTCCTGCAGGGAAACGCTAGGAAATGGTGCAAAACACATGCCTCAGAATGATGCCACCCCAAGGGCAAGGGAGCTGGGCATTCAAACACCATCTTGGAGTGTTGAGGCCGTTCCCCGGCACTTGTGTCCGGTGACGTGTGCAGTCACGTTTCTGCAGCTCTGAGGAAAACTTCCCTCAGCTATGGAGCAGATGCTGTAGCTGAAGCCCTGGGAGCACACTGACAGGCCCGAGGGACAAGGCAGGGCAATGACAGTCTCTGTTACAGTCCGCCCCTTACAGCTGCTCAGGTCACGCGTCCTGCCACTGCTTCCTCAAGGTGGTGGCCAGTCACAGTTTATTTTCAAACGAAGAGGAAGACGATATGAGGGGCAGGGGAGCAAGCTACACACCCCACTGCTGTAGTTGGCCCTGAGACTGATGCCACCCATTCTGAACGCCCCTCACCTGGGCAGCGGGTGTCACTTACCCTGCCTGCTCAATGACTCCTTTCCTTGCCTCCCTGTCTGCTGGCACAAAGAGCTCAAAATAGTCAGGGGGCAGATATAATTTTAATTTCAGTAAAACTACTACTGTGCCCTCTGGTAGAAGTGTTTTCCCCTACTCTCTGGGAATGAGAATCTCTAGTCCAGCAGAGCCTAAGGTTTTGGAGATAAAGAGTCATTGAGAATAGAAGGCAGAGCAACCGCTTCCCTGGTTCCCAGACCTGTGCAGTTTTACTGATCGTGGATACTGTACATATATAATGAGTATTTGCTTGAGGTATATGAATATATCTAAAGGACAGCACCCCAACCGTATCTTCAAGCTGATGCCTTAGTTATACTTCCAAGTGGTTATTACAATGTCCCTCAGGATGGCAGCTTTTGGTTGATATGACACATAGTAGGGCCAGTGGACAATACGGTTATGTATCCACTTCCTCCGTGGCCACGTTATGGGAGAATCTCATGATGATAAATCAGATACTCCTGGAGCCCTCAGGTGGCAATGCTAGCGGAGACACTGCAGACTGCGAAGGCAATCCCGCGTCGATCCCATGAAGTCACGGAGGAATCATAGCCCCTGCAGGATGGTTGGGTTCATTGTAATCAATCCGTCATCATGGGGCTGGGTGCTGTCCTGGAGGGATGGCTCCATATCAAGAGCTCAGCATCAGTCTTTGCTCTGACAGACTGGACACTTGGTAGTAGTAATGCCTAGATGAGCTTGGGTGAGAGGGAGCCCTGCTGTTGTGTTGTGCGTGGCTTCCATCCTTGCTACTACCAAGGCTACTCGTTTGACTGGCCCCTTGTGCATGCTCTGAGGTGCCTGAGGTGAGAGGATGGCTCATTTCAAATGAATGACTCGTCCTACCTCCCTGGTAGCTCAGTGCCTCCTCTGCAATGGGAACTCTCTGGTAGACGCTGAAATGAGGCAGAGATCCATACATTTTATATCGTCTCTCAGAGGCCAATGCACAAGCTTCTTCTCCAGACTTCCTTGACTCTGATTCTTCCGTCTTGCTGCCCTTTGCGTGTTCCTGATTAACCAGCTACACCGTTCCCCCCTGCCCAGGAGCCTTCCTGAGGCTACTTCTCCTTTCGAACCAAGCTGAGGATTTAATGCACTGCTTTAAGGTCTCCTCCTGGGAGAATTTCCCCTTTCCACTTTGCCCTCTCCATGCCGGACACTCCTCTTGTGCTGACCTATCCGTAAACCAGGCCCAAGCTTTTTCCTCTTTGGCAGCTGGTCATAGGAATCTTCCATGAGTTCATAGGTGTGAGCTCAGGGAGAGGCTCCAGTGCAAATCCGGGCGATAACATGGAGCCTGGCCTGCTTGTGTAATTTATTTGTGGCCTCCGGTTCTGCTGGGGCCTGATCTTGAACGTCTCATTTCCGTCCTATGATGGCTTGCTGCTGCACCCGTCTGACTTTAGGACTTGGTGGACCTGACAGTGCACACTTACGATGGGAAGCTCCGGTCACACGGTCAGTGGATTTCCTATGGCCAATTGCTCAGCCTCTGTTAGAACACAGTAGCTCACCAGGTGTTGGTTTTCAGGTCTCGAATGCTTTCCTGCTGGAGAAAGCACGTCCTGGCTACAGAATCCTAGAGGTTGCACTGCGACCCTCTTACTGGGGCTTGCCAAAGGTCCCATGTGTGGCACCTGACAATTGTGACAATTGGATTGGAGCAGTAGCTGCACGGGAGATATATGCTGTCTCCAAAGCCAGAGGTCAATTGAGTGCCTCTTTCTTGGTAGTAAGAGACACAGGCTACACTTACATGCTCATCACTTTGGAGGGATGTCTCTGCATGTCTTAGATCGTGTCCTTAAGACTTTTACTGCTGTGTCACATTCCTGCATCTCTTTGTCTCCCGGCCTCTTGTGCATGAGTCCGAGAGGGCATCCGGGGTGCTTACCACTTCCTCTTCCCACGTCTGGTGAACATGATCTCACCATGAGACTATTCTTCAAAACCAGAATGAAGTTCTCGGGAATGGCAGGCACTGTATTGTGACAGAGTAGGAAATTAACATCGCCCTGGGGCAGGACCACGAAGGAACACTGCTGTTTGTTCCAGGTGAATGCAAATTGCTTGTGATCTTCCTTCCTGAAAATACTGGGGGGGTGGGGGGGGGTGGGGGGGATGGAAAGTGCATTTGCCAGAACAATTGCTACATACCAAGCTCCAGAGGTTCTCTTGGTCTGTTTTAGTAAAGGTAGCACATCTGGCACAGAAACTGTAATCGAAGCTACAACTTGGTTAAGGTTATGGTAGTACATCACCACCGACAATGATCTATGTTTTTGTGTGTTTTTATTTTATTTTAATTTTTGCAGTGACCAGTTTGGTGAATTAAATGAGTACCATGGGGACCATCACTCCTGCATTCTTTAAATCTTTAAGGGCAGTGAGGATTTCTGCCATTCACCACGGAGTGCAGTATTACTTCTAATTTACTATCTTGAGGGGTGTGTGTGCACAATTTCAGATGCTTCTGTGTGGCCTTCCCACCGTTATGGATCTTTCTGTATAGATTAAGAAACCAATGTGAGGTTTCTACCAGCTGCTAAGTTTATTCATCCCAATTAAGTATTTAGGGGTGGGGAAATGATCACAGGAGGGTCTGAAGATCCAATGGATCCACTGTGAGATGGGCTAGGTCAAGACTCTGTCATCTTGCCTCAAAATGTCCCTACTTTGACAGGAAGGATCGTAGTGGCATTTTGGATTCCTTGGTATTAATGCCAGCCCAGACCTTGTATCCAAAAACCATAGAAACATCTGGATATTCTTCACTTTGAGGAAGGAGTAGGGGAGTTGATTCTGTATATTCTTACTGTGGCACTGCACACGCCTTTCTCAAAGGAACCCAGTCTTTCCTTCAAACAGTGGGCGCTGGGTCTAAGGACTAGCTTAAGCATGGAAAATAGGCGAGGGATAGTGATTTCCCACTGTGATGGCTCACATCAGCCTTCAGATCACATGCTCTTGATCTGTTTTGATTATATTGGTCAATAATACCCTTATGGGTTGCCCATTGATTTCGCCCTTAGGAACTCTAAGGTCTATTAGCTATCCCTCAGGTCCCTAAGGGTTTCATGCCATGCCCAAGATTGGTAATTGGCTAGTTTGAGCCTTAGTTGACTTTCCATGCACCTTCCTCTGATGGTTAAGTGCTGCCACCTGGCCTCTGCTGTTCTGGAATTCTCTTGTCACCATTAATAAACACTAGGGAGTCCAGTCCCACAGAAGCCTCCCCTAGTATCCGCTTAGCTTAGAAGGGACAGCCGCTGAGCTCACTGTGGCAATCATTCCACAATATATGTAAGTCAAGTCACTATGCTGTACACCTGAAAGTTATACAGCACTGTATGTCAGTTATATCTGCATAAAACTGGGGGGAAAACCCCAAAAAGTAAATAAATAAAATTGAGACAAGTATCTCATAACTCAAGGATTTTTTATTTTTATTTTTCAGATTTATGCTTCACTTTGACAATGAAGCATAACCTGTAGGGTTCTCTAGGAAATGTAAATTCACTGTAAGCCTTACTTCTCTAGGCAGGGAGAACCCTCTCATAGAGGTTCTCTGCTTTCATGCCATGCCCTAGATTGGTAGTTGGCTAGTTTGAGCCGGTCATTGTCTTCTTTCATTACATTAATACTACCTAACAACCAACAAACTCCACAAGTCCTTTTTTAAAAATATGTTTTTATTGATTTTAGAGAGAGGAAGGGAGAGGGATAGAGAGAGAGAAACACTGATGAGAGAAACACTGATCAGCTGCCTCCTGCACGCCCCCCACTGGGGACTGAGCCACAACCCGGGCAATCGAACCAGCGACCTCTTGGTTCATGGGTTGATGCTCAACCGCTGAGCCACACCAGCCGGGCTCCACGGTTCTTTTAATTATCATTATCTATACCTCTCTCAAATGTTAAAGAGACTGCATAAACCATGATATCCTCTTACACTCCTATCCTAGCCCCCAAGCCACCACAAGGGAGAGTCCTTACAATGGGGCTTCTACAACATGTCAAGACTGTCAACAATGGGCCCTTGTTGCCATTGACTAGCAAGTGGTCCAATCGTAGAATTCTACCCTAAGGATCTGCTTCCTAACACCACTTCTGGTACAAGCTGTCTTAGTTGAGGAGACTAGAAGCAGACTGTAAGACAAGGACTTGCATTAAATTAGCTTATTTGGGCAGGATCAGTTATACTGGTAGAGAGCTGGGAAGTGATAGAGGAAACAAAGGCAGCCAAGAAGAGTGCACTATTGCGCCAGCACCGCCTAACCTGGCAGGGAAACTCTAAGGATGGGCACACAACACATGTCTCAGAAATAACCCACGTGAAGGGCGAGGGAGCTGGGGTGTTTATATAACAACTGAGAGTCATTGGTAGGGGCGGGTGCTGGCAGTTGGCAGGAAAGGTGCAAGGGATAGGGTGGGGAACTGGCAGGATCTGCAACAAACTGCAACTATATCTGAGTCACCTCATTACTTGCTTAAAATGCAGATTTCTTATCGGGGGAAACTGCAACTTCTTGAGAATCTATAATTATTTTTAAATGAAAAGTTTAAAATAATAGAACGGCCAAGGAATCCAAATATATGAAGACGCAGTTAACAGAATATATATACTAAATGTAGATTCTTGGGTTTACTTTCAGTGAGTATGGGGTACTACAGCAAGGACAGAAGCTCCTTTCATCTCCTACTCTAAACAAATAGAAATGGCGGATAAAATACAACAACTGAATTTTTAATATACAGCTGAGCTCAAAAGCTGTAGGTGGAAAAAGAGTCACCTGGGAGTAGTTGTGATCACAGCCTGAATTAGTGTGGGTGTGAGGAGTAACTCTGCATTAACAGTACAGTGGTAATGGTGGTGGTTGGGGGAAATCTTAGCCAAGAAATTGATATAAAATTTTCTTGGAACTGGTTAAAGTAATAGAGCCTTTGTGTGGAACTGCCCATGGCCCTCCTCCACAATCGAGGGCACATGGGACTTCTACAGAAAACAACTCCCACTAGTAAAAACATTACAAAGTATGGGAAGAGAAAGACTTCTAAGAAAGTCAGAAACCACTTGGCTGCTTCAAATGCTGTGTTAGTTGGGTCCTCCTGAAAGTAAGTAAAAGTACAGGGGATTATTGGGGGTAATGCCTGGGAAAGATAAAAGCAGAGGAAGCACAAGAGGGGGTGGGGAGAGCCTCGAGTATGATGCAGATCGGACAAGGTCTCGGCTAACCCAAAGGGGAATTACAGCAAATGTTGCCCGTTAGAGGAGTCCCATCTTGAGCAGAAATTGCAGGACTCTGGTAACCCGTTCATAACCCGTCAGTGCTTAGGGACTCACGAGGAAGAGCAAGGCCTCCACTCAAGAGCTGAAGCGGATCCCAGAGGCACAAACAGCTGGTGGTTGTCAGCTAACTGCACTCCCTGTGGCTGAATGGCAACTTTTTTGTGATTATTAAAGGGGGATCTGAGTGACACATATGCCAAAATCTAGGATAATAGAACAACAGAAAAGATTTTAATGTAACTATTTTAAAGGAGATTAAATTAGGAACATAAGGCATAAGGCAAGGAGAGGGGCTCATGAAGAAAGAACCAAATAGAAAGGGTAGAAATGAACTATTATAAACTCAGTCGATGTTTTGAAAAGCAGACTAGACACAGGCAGGAGAATTAGTAAACTCAGACTGATCTAAAGGAACCACCCAGAATGCAATACGTAAAGGAGCACAAAAAGACGAAATTGTGATGGACAGTGTAGAATATTAGTGGGATGCGTGGGCACTGCAGCCACGTACCTGGGATTAAATCGCAACTCTGCTTCCTACTAGTGATAAGGCCTTAGGCGTGTTTCTAAACTTCTTTGCGCCTCAGTTTTCTCAGCTATAAAATGGAGATATATACCAGTACCTAACTTGCGATGTTGCTGTTAGGATCAAGTGAGTTAATAGTTCTTTTCAATGACTTACAGTTCTTACAGCATGTAGTAAGAACTCAGTAAATATTGGGCATTATTATAGAGGAATGGAAAATATGAAAGATAAATTAAAAATTATGGAAGAGAAAATGAGAAGTTCCAACATTTATCTGTTAGTGGTTCCAGAAGGAGAAACTAGGGAAGAAGCAGCATTTGAAGAAATAGTGGTAGAGAATTTTCTATGCATGAAAAAAAATGAGCCTCTAAAATGAAAAAGCACACTGAGTTCTGAGTAGGATAAAGTTTCCATTCCTAGACATGTTGTAAAGAAATAAAAAAACAATAAAGATAAATTTAAAAAATTGAAAAGCTACCAGAGAGGAAACAGATTATCCAGAAGTGAATGACATTTTGCCTGAAGCCAATTTCTCAGCAGCAACAACAGATGCCAACGGAATAATAGCTTCAGAGTGATGGGGGAAAACAATTAGAATGCTACATTGAGCTAACCAGCATTTAAGGGTAAATGTAAAATAAAGAAATTTTCAGATATGCACAGGCCGAGAGATAAGGCCATCTTATCTCAGATTTTTGCTCAAAGAATTTGTGAAGGATGAACTTCAGCAAGAAAAAAAGTTAAACTCGGAAGGAAAGGCCTTCTCTCCCAAACAACATGAAACAAAAACCAGATTTACCTTCCCACCTGGAACAACTAAAAATGGGACAAAATATATAAAACAGTGGTTCCAAATCTGATGAAATGCATTGTTGTGGGATTATAACCAATAGAAACAAAATATATGGCAACAATAACACAAGAGCCAGAAGAGGCTAAATGAGATTATGCTCTGTGAAGTAGAGTAATATCACTTGAAGGTTGGGTGTAGCAAGTTAAAGATGTATACTATGAATGCTACGGCAACTACTAAAATAACACAATAAATTGTTATAAGTGGGACAAATAGAAATCAAATAACCATATTAATAGTCCCATTAAATGTAAAAGGTCTAACTACCCCAATTTAAAAAAAAGCAGAGATCTTCAGGTTGAATAAAAAAGCAAGGCACAGCTATATGTTGCCAATAAAAAACTCACTTTAAATGTTAAGATGCAAATGGATTCAAAGTAAAAGGATGAAAAATGATATACAGGCATCTCTCATTTTATTTTGCTTCTTTTATTGCGCTTTGCAGATATTGCTTTTTTTTTACACAAATTGAAGATTTGTGGCAACCCTGCATTGAGTATGTTTATCAGTGCCATTTGCTCACTTTGTGTATCTCTGTCTACTCTTGGTGAAGATGCTGTGAAAATTGATGAAACGATAACAACGAATATAGAATATCACATAAACGAGTTGGCAAAGCAGCAGCAGGGTTTGAGAGGATTTGAGATTTCCAATTTTGAAAGAAGTTCTACTGTGGGTAAAATGTTACCAAACAGCGTCACGTGCTACAGAGAAATCGTTCATTAAAGGAAGAGTCAGTTCATGAAGCAAACTTTATTGTTGTCGTATTTTAAGAAATTATCACAGCCATCCCGACCTCCAGCAATCACCACTATGATCGGTTAGCCGCTATCAACACTGAGGCAAGACCTTCCACGAGGAAAAAGAATATGACTCGCCGAGGCTCAGGTGATGATTAGTATATTGTAGCAATAAAGTGTTTTAAATAAAGGTGTGTACATTTTGAAAGACACAACGGTGTTACATACTTAATAGACTACAGTAAAGTGTAAACATACTTTTATATGCACTGGGAAATAAAAAATTCTTGTGACTCACTTTATTGCAATATTTACTTTATTGCAGTGGTCTGGAACTGAGCCCACAATATGTCCAAGATATGCCTGTATCATGTTATAGCCAATCAAAAGAAAGTAGATTTCAGAGCAAGGACTATTACCTGGGATAAAGTGAGTTATTTCATAATAAAAAGGGGTCAATTTATCAGGAGGTCATAGCCATCCTAAACATTTCTGCACTTAATAACATTACTTTGAATACATTTTTATGGGTTACCCCAAAATTTGTGTGTTGAAGTCCTAATGTCCTAGCCCCTCAGAATGTGACTGTATTTGGAGATAGGATTTTTGGAGAGACAATTAGGTTAAAATTAGGTCATTAAGGTGGGCCCCATCCTATATGACTGGTGTTCTTATAAAAAGAGAAATTTGGACACAGACACACACAGAAGAAAGACTGTGTGAAGACATAGGGAGAAGATGGCCATCTACAAGCTGAGGAGAGAGGCCTCAAAAGAAGCCAACCCTGCTGACACCCTGATCTTAAAATTCTAGCCTCCAGAACTACATGGAAATAAATTGCTGTTGTTTAAGCCACCCAGTCTGTGGCGCTGTTATGGCAGCCCTAGCAAACTAATACATACATGAAGCAAAAACTGATAGAACTGCAAACAGAAATAGACAAATCCATAATTGTAGTATGAGATTCCAGAACACTTTTATCAAAAGTTGACAGAAAAAGTAAATGCAAATCAGTAAGAATATAGACGATATGAACAATAATATCAACCAACTTGACATAATAGAACATTTATAGAAACATGTCATCCAATGTCAGCAGAGTGTACATTCTTTTAAGCTTATATGGAACATTTACTAAGTTAGATCATAGTTTGGGTTATGAAGGAAGTGTCAATAAATTTAAACAGACTTGATTCATAAAAGGCATATTTTTGACAACAATAGAACAAATTAAAAGTCAATAATAGAAAGATCTCTGGACAATCTCCAAATATTTAAAAACTAGCACATTTCTAAACAACCCATGGGCTAAAGAAGACGTCAAAAGGCAAGTTGAAAACTATTTAAAATGGAATGAAAATGATAACACAACATATTAAAATTTGTAGTGTGCTGCCAAAGTAGTATATACAGGGAAAGTTATAGCACTAAATGCCTATATTAGAAAAGAAGAAAGACATCAATCAAAGGCCTCAGTTTTCTCCCTAAGAAACTAGAAAAAAAGAAAATTAAACATAAAGTATGCAGAGGAAAGGAAATAATAGAGATGAGAGCAAAATTCAGTGAAATAGAAAACAAAAACAGTATAGAAAATTAATGAAATCAAAAGTTAGCACATTGAGAAGATCAAGAAAATCAACAAAATTCTATACAGATTGATGAAGAAAAAGAGAGAGAAGTCACAAATTATCAATACCAGGAATGGTAGAGGTGACATCACTAATTCTAAATATATTACAGATTCTAAATCTGTAATAATAAGAATAATAAGGGAATAGTATGAGCAACTTTATGCCAATAAGTTTAATAACTTAGATGAAATGGAAAAATTTCTTGAAAGATACTAACTACCAAAATTCACTCAAGAAGAAATAGATAACTTGAATAGTCCTACAGATATTAAATAAATTGAATTTGTAGTTTAAAATCTTTCCACAAAGAAAACTCTAGGCCCAGATGGCTTCACTGAAAAATTCTTCCAAACACATAAGGAATAAATAATACCAATTCTACACAAGATCTTTCACAAAACTGAAGAGGAGGGAATACTTCCCAATTCATTCTATGAGGACATCAAACTTAATTTAACATTATGGTCAAAAGTATAATACACTCCAGGAATGTCATCCGTATAATTCATCATATTAACAGACTAAGGGAGAAAAGCCGTATGATACCTTAATAGGACAGAAGTTTTTCATAGAAGCAAACATCCATTCTTGATTAAAACTCTCAATGCATTAGGACTATTAGAACACTTCCTCAACTAAATAAAGAGCATTTATGAAAAACCTGCATTTTACATCATACTTCCTGATGAAAGACTGAACGCTTTCCCCTAAGATCCGAGGACCCGAAGCAAGGATTTCGGCACTCATCCCTTTTATTCCGCATTGCCAGCGCTCCTGGAACTAGTAAGTGAGTTTAGTACGGTTTCGGGATACAAGATTAATATTTAAGAATCAACTGTATTTCTATATACCAGCAACAAATAATCACAAATTAAAATCAAAAACATCATTTACAATAGCACAAAATACACAGAGTACTTAGGGGTGAATCTGACAAAAGATGTGTAAGACCTATACACTGTACACAACATAGAAATGCTAAGAGCAAGGAAAGAAGACCTGAAAAAGTGGGAAGATATACCACGTCCTCAGACTGGAAGACCCAATACTGTTACGATATCGCTTCTCCCGAAATTCACCTATAGATTCAACAGAATTCTAATGAAAACCCTAGCAGGCTTGAGTGTGTGTGTGTGTGTGTGTGTGTGTGTGTGTGTGTGTGTAGATGCTGACAAGCTAATCCTGAAATTTATATAAAAATGTAGAGAACCTCAAATAGCAAAAAAGGAGAGGAGAGTTGAAGGACTTCTATTACTTGACTTCAAGACACAGAAAGCTACAGTATTCAAGACAGTGTGGTATTCAGATAATTTCCCTCATATGTGGAATCTAAAAAACAAAATCAATGAACAAACAAAACAAACTCATAGATACAGAAAACAAATTGATGGTCTCCGGGTGGAGGAGGGTTAGGGGGAGGGGTGAAAAGGGGGAAGAGATTCAGAAGTGCAAATTGCAGGTTGTAAAAATAGCACAGGGTTGTAAGGTAGAGCATAGGGAATGTGGGCAATAATAGTGTAATACGTATGTTTGGTGCCAGGTGGGTGCTAGACTAATCGAGGGGATCGCTTTGAAAAGTATAAATGTCTAATCACTATGTCGTATGCCTGAAACTAATATAACATTGTATGTCAACTATAAATTGAAAAATAAATTTAAAAAAAAAGACAGTGTGGTATGGATTTCAATAGAGACAAACAAGTCAGTGGAGTGGGATAGAATGGGCACCCGCACTCATTCATTTTTGACAAAAACGTGAAGGCAGCTCACTTGAGACGACATAATCTTTTCAAGGAATAATACTGGAACAATCTGCAGGCAAAAAAAAAAAAAAGATTCAGAATGAATCATAGGCTTAAAGGTATAACCTAAAACTGTAAACTTCTAGAAGAAAACATAGAAGAAATTCTTTGTGAAACTGGGTAAGGCAAAGACTTCTCAGATGCAACAGTGAAATTAAAAAACGGAATGTAACACATACAAAATTGATAAACAGAATTTTGTCAGAATTAAGGAAAACTCCGTTCTTCGAAAGACACTGTCACAAAAATGAAAAGCCAGCCACAGACGGGGAGGAAATATTTGCAGATCACATCTCCAACAGAAGGCTTGCACCCAGGATAGGAAGGACTCTGAAAGCTCAAGGGCAAGACGACACGGCTCTCCCCAAGATGGGCCAAAGACCCGCACAGCCACAGAAGCCACGGGGGTGGCAAATAGGCGCCTAAGAAGATGGTCGAGGTCATTAGCCAGCATTAAAATGCACACTGACCGGCAGTGAGGTGTAACCAGGCGCGTGTGGCAGGGCCTGGGGCCGCCCGGGTGCCGGGCATGAAGGGCAGCGACAGCTTCTTACTGTCGCTGGTGCAATGCCAGCTGTACCGCCCTGTTGGGAACCAGTCCAGCAGTTTCTTAGAAAGTGAAACCCACCCCTGCCATGCAACCCAGCCATTCCATCTGTACGCCAACGTTCACTGCTGCTTCATTTGCAGTAGCCCAACTGGAAGGACACCAGTGTCCCCAGCAGCAGGTAAGGGGAACTGCGCGCGGCCCAGCCACGCGGCGGGCTACTGCTCGGCGTGGAAGACTGAGGAAGCGGTTTCTACATGCGACCGCGTGGCCGAATCTCAAAATAATTTTGCTTAATGAGTAAACGAAGGCAGGCTGAAAAACAGCACCTATCATTTGGTTTCATTCATATAAAATTCTAGAAGCCGAGAGCTAATGTGTAGTGATAGCAGGCCAGGGGGTGCAGGGAGGGAGGGGAAAGCAGAGGCGAAGGAAAACTGGGGGCGATGCTCATTTTCTTGGTCGTGGTGATGATTTCACAGGTGAATCCGTACGTCCAAGCTTATCAACATTGTTCACTCTCAACATGTGCGGTTTCTCATAAGCCGACGATATCCCAGGAGAGCGGTTCGAAAAAGGCCCCAGAGGGAACCGGGGAGAAGCCAGAGGCAACAGTGAGCAAAGGAACTGGCGATTGTGCCGGCGAATCTAAGCGGTGGTAACTCAGGGTAATGACAGTAATTACAGGACGGGTTGGAAACACCTGATTTTGTACTGATTGGCAGAAAGCAGCTGAGGATTTTACTCAACTTTGGATTTTAAGTGTGTGTTATGGAAACTTAACTTCCTGGCCAGCTGAAGGAAAGGGATTTAAAAAAAAATTAATTCAAAAGAAGGTGTGAAATGAGAGAAATGAAGCAAAGAAAAAGCAGGTAGCAACTGAAGTCCCGGGAAAGCAGGTAGGACTAGTTTAATGCATCCCCTTAAAAATTCATGTGGGAGTCAAGGAAGGCTTCCTGGAGGAGGCATTTATGTAAGATGGATTTAAAGACTGCCCACTTAGAGAAGGCAGGAATATTATAATAAGTAGAAGGGGCTGCATGAGCAAAAGCTCAGGGAGGGAAAAAGTCAGCACCTAGGATGCGACCCCAGTGGAGGCAGTGGAGGGGTGGCAGGAGGCTGCAGTGGGAAGCCACAGAAAGCTTTCCAAGCAGATCCGACACAGTCAGAGTGATATTTAACAGCACCCGGTGAGGATGGCGTGCAGAATGGATTATTGAGGCAGTGCTGGCTGCAGGGAGAGCGGAGAGGTGGGTTGAGGGGAGGCCATGGGGACAGAGAGGTGGCCACCACACATTTCCTTTCACGTCAGCTTTCTGGTCGGCATCAGCGACAGGCCAGTTGGGGAGCTGTGACTCCCTGGCTCAGAGATGTGGAGGCCGAGTTGGACAGAACTGTTCTCACAGCAAATCGGTTGGTGGCAGCACCATATCTGTGGAAACACGCTGTTTAAAAGCCACCTTCTGACCTTCAGATCCACCTCATTATGAACAGAGAGCAGCGAGGAAAGAGCCCTGGCCTTGGGTCTGGAGGCCTGGGTTCCAGTGCCAGATTCATGGGCTCACTGTATAACCTCAGCCAATCCTCGCCCTCTCTGAGCCACCATCTCATCTATCGCTCCTGCCTCAAAGTGAGGGCACTAGAGAGCAGGCCCCCCTGTCTCTGAAAGCCCAGGACTTGCTCGTGACACTTCACAATGGGCTAGCAGATCCAACCCCAGCTCTCCGTGTCCCCCCTAATGTCCCAGCCTGCTAGCATGACCTCCTGGTAGGGTCACCCCCCTCATTCCCACCGCTGAGCTCTACCACTCGGGGAAACAAGACCTTCTAATTGCTTTCTTTTTTCAAAATGAAAATAGCTTTGTTGTTTTCATTATAAACATGATATGAGCTCATTCCTAAAAATTTAAACCATAAGAGAAGTATAGAAAAAAAAGTAAAATCAAGTGCAATTCTACAAAGGTAGTTCCTGTTAAGATTTTGGCAACAGTCTTCCACACAACTCCCTATGTTCTTACACACACACACCACTTCAAACCCTCACACACTACTTTGTATACGTGAAATCATAGTATTTTAATTGTGTTACAATAATATGTCATGGATATCTATGCAAAAATACTTGTTATTTAAAAATTTTAGTTATTACACATTCATATACAAACATACCATTTACACAAATGTATAAATATGATCAGCATGTAACCCCTAGCCACTGCTTTATTTTTAGTAACCCCTAACCACCCCTTTATTTTTAGTAGCTCCCTATTTTCCTGTATAAATAAATGAACTATAAACACTGCTGCCATGAACATCTTTAAACATATATCTTTTTGCATTTTTAGGATGAATTTCCAGATGTTGAATTGTTGGGTCAAAAGAATGAACGTTAAAATGTTTTATAGATACTGTCCAACTATCCTCCAAAGAATTAGTACCAAATGTCACTTCTAGGAACAATATGAGTGCCCATTCTCAACACCCTCTCTAACAGGAAACATGATAAACTTCTAATCTAATAGGTAAACAAGTCATCTCATTATTTTTATTTTCATTTCTTTGGTTATTAGTGAAGTTGATTATCTGCTATTGGGATGTTCTCTTTTGTGATATGGCCTGTTTATATCCTTTGTCTGTTTTTATGTTGGGCATGTTTGTTGGTTTCTTATTGCTTTTTAGGAGCTCTTTGTATATTAGGGGATGTAACCTCAGACCACCTGTTTTCTCAGGGTCTCTGTAGTTGAGCAATGCGGGCCCCCTGGAAATCAGGTTCCCAAGAGGCTGGAGCAGTTCTGCCTCTGGGCAGTGGAGGGCAGCAGTGGGCAAGATTCACTTTCAGGTAGGACACACTTGGGCCGCAGGGAGCTGGACACACACGCGTCCCACAAAGACCCTTCCAGAGAGCTTCTCAGGAAACCACTTGGTCCACTACTCTTAAGTGCTTCCCAACAGATTATTTCCCTTCAGTCTCTAGAAATACTTGTGAACAGTAAAGAGAACCAGCTCTAAAGTCAGGCTGGAATTCAAAATCCAACTCTGTTACCTCCCAGCTGTAGGTTGGGTGCGCCCTTCATGACCACCCTGTCGGTTTTCTCATCTATAAAATGGGTCCAGTGAAACTCACCATCACAGGGCCTGGTGCAGGAAAAGTGACCTGAGGAAGGTTCTAGCCTGGCGTGGATAGGTGATCAATGATCGTGAGTCCTGGACTGGGGTCCGCCCACCCTACTGCCCACCCCCACCCCACTGCCCACCCCCACCCCACCCCACCCACCCACTGGTGAACAAAGAGAAGCAATGGCTGCTGCGGTCACAGCTGGCTTTGCTCCTCCCCAGCCTGCCCCTGTTGGATGGGTTCTGGGTCTAAGGAAGATCCCTTTGGGCAGACTGCAGGAGGGGAGCCGGTGGGGAGCGAGGGAACCGATGAGGGCCCACAGCCGGGCGCCGGGAAAGGCTTACGGGCAGGGCCCACTGCGAGTCATGCAGAAAAGGCCAGCGCCTGGCGATGGGTGGGATGCATTGGTCAGAGGAGTGGGGCTCCCGGGCCTTCTAGCCGAGGGGCTGCATGGACCACCAGGGAGGTGAGTTTGGTCACGGAGGAGACAAGTTCTGCTTGCACTGTGCTGAGTTTGAGGTGCAGGAGGGGCTTCTGGACCCTCACAGCAGTGGGAAATCATGGTTCCAGCCAGCCCTCTTCCCTCCTCCCACCCCTAGCCCTGCCATACCTGGGTCCATCCCTGTTTAGGCATCAGAGCTGCTCTAGGCCTAATTCAGTCCAGGAGGGGGGCTTTCTCTTGCTTCCTTGATTTCTTCTCGCTTCCTCTCTGATCTGTCTCCCCCTCACTCCCCCAGCAACACCCAGTCCCAGGCCTGGGGAAGGGGACAAGGGGAGGACCATATTTTTTCCACTCAGGGCCCCATACCACTCCCTTATGTCAGGAGCAAGGCAGGGCCCAAGGGGCCCCTGGCTGAGGAGGGGAAACCGGAAAAATGGGTTTCTGATCGGCAGGACCAGGGCCTGGGGGCGGGTGAATCATCAGTCAGCAGGCAGAGGGCAGCCGAGAGGGCTGGGCCCAGGCTCCGGGCTGTGTGCTTTGGGCAGAGAGGCAGGCAGATGAGAGGTGGCGAGGTCCTAGGACTCCACAGTGGGGAGGTGGGGGTGTCTCTGAGTTTCCTTCAAGGCCTAGGCTGGTCCCAGGGCTATGGCGGGATTGCAGACTTTCATCCCTTTGTTTGTATTAATGATGAGGGCAATAACAGGTCTGATTATAGACTGCTCACTATATGCCAGGGCTCCTGCTATACGCTTTACAAGCACTGCTTTATTTAATCCCCGCTTACCTTATCATCAATCTCTGTTTTATAGATGAGGCCACAGAAGCTGGGAGAGGTTAAGCCACTTGCCCCAGGTCACACTGAAAAGTCCAGGAGTCAGGACAGAGCCTTCTGTTTGGCCCCAGAGCCTAAGAACTGCCCTCTTTGCTCCCCCTCGCCCGCACAGTCATGGTTGGACTGTGTCCTGCACTCAAGATCAGTGGTTTCCCACCAGGGGTCCCAGGTACCCAGTCCTTGGAGCTATAACCAAGGTGAAGATGCCCAGAGGATGACAGGTACATCCAGGCACCGCTAGGCTACCCTAGCCACAGTTTTCCTAATGCCAAAGGATTCTAAGCACTTTTTTTTTTTTTTTTAATTTGTGGGCTTCTTGGGGAGGAAAGAAATGAAGCTGATTCTTGTTCAGTGGGGAGCATGCTGGACCAGATCAGCAGGGTCCAGGTCATTTGAAGGAGGGTGCTGGGGGCTCTTTGGGGTTCTTTAAAGCTGGGCCGTTCTGTGGTTCTGTAAGAAGGGCTGGGGGTGTTTGTATATGGGGTGCGGGTGCTGGCAGTCAGCCCCTGCTGTGTGGAGGGGAAGGCCTAGTACTGACTTTGTACTGACTCCCCTCCTATCCAGCCCCAGGTAGCCCATGGGTGGTGGGTGTGGCTCCTGGAATCTGGTCAATCCCTCAGGAATGTATGTGGTTTTAGCAAAGCCCATCAGCAGGCAGAGGAGTGGGGTACAGGCCAGGGCCTGTCCTGGCTGTGGGTGCGGACCCTGGAGAGGGCCCTGCCAGGCAGGCTTGGGCTGAGGCCAGGTTTGGGGTGGGGCTGCATAAGGAAACTACACAATGATCCAAGGAGCATCAGGCATCCCTGCCCCCTGCCCCAAGCCACTTTCCTCCCTGCTGCCAGGCTCTGCTCCAACTTTGCACCTCCCCACCCATTTCTCCAAGATCAAACCCAAATCACAGAGCACCTGAACTGTACCAGGCATTTCTCTTTAAGATCTTATTTAATCCTCATAACCTACCCACTTATGTATTTCTAATCACTGATTTACAGATGAGGAAAACTAAGTCTCTAGAGGTTAAGTGACTTGTCCAAGGCCGCACAGCTACTAAATATCAGAGCCTGGTAGGGCCCAGGTTTCTGACTCCAAAGCCGATTCACTTTTCATTTCACTAAGCTAGGGGCTCAGAGGGAGTAAGATCTGTCCAGTCTGTTCCTAGAAGGATAAACAGAGAGATGCTCTCACACAGCACGAGTGAGGGGCAGTAGGTGCTGTCACAGGAACACTGGCCGTGGGATGGCAGCCTTTTCTCTTGCTGTAGTTTCCTGGAATGAAGGGCATCCACCCAACTGCTCAAGCCCCCTCTCCCCACCCCATATCTAATCCAGCAATAAATTCTTTCAATCCCACCTCCAAAATATATCTCAAATCCATCTTCCTTCATTTACACTGCCACCCTAGTCCAGGCCATCATCATCTCTCACTGGGCTCTGCTTCAATTTTTTTTTTCCAATCCTCACCCGAGGATATTTTTCTATTTTTTTCAGAGAGAGTGAGAGAAACACATCTATTGGTTGTGCAAGAGACACATCTATTGGTTGCCTCCCGCATGTGCCCCCACCGGGGCCGGGATTGAGCCTGAACCCAGGACCCTTCAGTCCACAGGCCAATGCTCTAACCAAACCGGCTAGGGCTCTGCTTCAATTTTTGTTCCCCCCCATAAATATTTCTTCACATGGCAGTCACAGTAATCTTTGAAAACATCAAAGATCATGTCACTCCTTTGCATTAAATTCTTCAATAATTTCTCACTGCGCTTGGAATGAAATCTACACTCTTTGCCAGGGCTTCTAATATCTGACTCTCATCTACTTTGTAATGTCAGCCCGTCTTCTTTCTATTCCAAAAAGCTGTCAAGCTCGTTTCGACCTCAGGGCACTTGCATCTGCTGCTTAGTCCGTCTGGAAGAATCTACATCTTCACATGGCTGTTCGCTTCTCATCATTCAGGCTGGGCCTCCAGTGTTACCTCTCTCAGGGCTCTTCCTGGAGCACCCTAATAAAGCAGCATCCACTTCTCACCCCCGCTCCATGTTACTCTCTGTTTTCTCATTCTGTTTACCTCCTTCATAGTACTTTACACAGTTTGTAGTTTTGAGTGACTCAGAAACAGACTAGCCAACACAAACTCTACAGAAAGACCAGCTTTGGATCAGCTCTACCCGACTGCATCAAGGTGATCTGCCTCCACTACCTGTGAAAAGTAAAAGTATATCCTTTCTTAAGGAAGAGAATACAAGAGAGAGCTTCAAATGATCTCTACATTTTTCATATACAATGCTAAAATTTAATAAAAAGTTACCCAACGTACAAAGAGACATGAAAATCAAAAGTATGTCATAGAAAGAGACGCACAGGAGACCCAGCCATTGGCATTATCAGACTCTTCAATACAGTAATTAATATGATCAACAAATTAAATGAAAAGATGGAGAATTTCAACAGAGAACTGGGAACTATGAAAATTATTAAAGTAAATTCTAAGTAAAAATTGAAATTAAGAACTCAGTGGGTTTACAGCAGATTAGATGCAACTGAACAGAAAATTAGCAGACTGGAAATAGGCTAAAAACACACACATCCAGACCAAAGTAAGAAAGATCAAAGGGTGAAAAAATACAGAAAAGAATGTAAGAGGTATGAAACACAGGGACAATGTCTAAATTATGTGTAACTGACTCTCAGAATGAAAAAGAAAATAGGCAAGAAACAATAATTGAAGAGCTGACGGTTGAGACTTTCAAAAAGCAAACACATTAAGCCATAGGATACATGAAGCACTATGAACCCTAGACAGAATAAATACAAAGAAAACCAAATTCAGACACCAGAGACAAAGAGAAAACATTAAAAGCAGCCAAAGGAAAAAAGATATATTATTTTCAAAGACTATGGAATAGGCCTGGCAGTGGGCTTCTGCACAGATGCCACGGAAGCCAGACGACAAGGGAATAAATGATAATCTCAAGTGGCTGCAAGAAAATACTGCAAATCTGGAATTCTACATCCATCAATACTATGACCTCATCTCCTCCTGCTCTCCCATTCACTCACTTAGTTCCAGTCATATTTTCTTCCTAGTTATTCCTTGTGCATTTCAGACATGTTCACACCATAGGTTCTTTGCACTGACTATTTCCTTTACTTGATTCACTCGGTCCCCAGTCAGGGTGCTTATAGGGGGCAACCAAGTGATGTTTCTCTTTCACATCGATGTTTCTCTCTCTTTCTAAAATCTATCATCTATCTATCTATCTATCTATCTATCTATCTATCTATCTATCATCTATCTATCTATCTATCATCTATCTATCTATCTATCATCTATCTATCTATCTATCTATCTATCTATCTATCTATCTATCTATCATCTATCTATCATCTATCTATCATCTATATTTTAAAGACAGAGAGTAACTGAGATCCCAGCAAATTTATGTAAAGGAAATGCAAATCTATACAAATCTGAGCCCCTTTCCCAGTTCCTAGAGTCAGAGCAAACAGGTGTCAATGCAGGTGTTCGAAGGATTAACACAGGAGTTTGAACGTGCAGGTGGACTCTTCAACCATATGTAATGTGAGGGAAACGCCCCCAGAGAACAGGGTAAGGGAAGCAAAAGGAAGACCCTTGTCCTCCCAGTTCTGAGCACCACCTTCATCCCAACAGCACCTGGAGAAGGGACTCCTGAGACACCTGGGAGGGAGTCAGATGGGACAGAAACAGGAGTTATAGAGCCAGGAGTAGGAAGGTGGCTCTCTGGTTGTATGTTGCTATGTAATAAACCACCCTTACCTGGTAGTATATAACAACATTTTTATTAAGCTAATAGATCCTGGGGGTCAGGAATCTGGACAGGGCACAGACGGAATGTCTTGTCTCCTCTGCTCCATGATGTCTGAGGCCTCAACTGGGGAGACTCCAATAGCTGGGGACTGGAATCACCGGGAGGGTTCTTTACTCACGGGTCTGGCTCCTGGCCTTGGGATAGCTGAAGGCTGGGCTTAACTGGGACTGTCACCTGGAGGGCCTATATGTGGCCTCTGAATGTGATTTGGGCTTCTCACAGCATGGCAGTTGGGTTCTAAGAGAGAATGGCCCAAGAACCAACATCTAGAGGGAGCCAGGTAGAAGCTGCTAGAAGTCAGAGTCTCAGAAGTGACATGTCCCTTCCATTATACTCTACTCGTCAAAGCAGTCACAAGCCCACTCATATTCAAGGAGGGGGGACATAGATCCCACCTTACCACAGGAGGACTTTTCAAATAATTTGCAACCACTTTTTAGTAACAGTTTTATTGAGATATAATTCATGTATCATACAATTCACTCATCTAAAATACACAATTTAACCATTCTATTCAAAGAATTGTGCAACCCATCACCACAATCAATTTTAGAACATTTTAATCACCTCCCTGCCCCCCAAAATCCTATTCCCTTTAGTTATCACTGTCCCCAATATTCCCACCCCTCCACCCAGCCCTTGGCAACCACTAATCTACCGCTTGTCTCTGTGGATTGGCTTTTTCTGTACATTTTATATAAATGGAATCCTGTATGTGGTCTTTTGTGACTAACTTCTTTTACTTAGCATAATGTTTTCAAGGTTCATGCAGTTGAAGCATGTATCAGAACTTTATTTCTTATTATGGCCTAATAATATATCATTGTGTGAATATACCATATTTTGTCTTTCCATTTATCAGTTGATGGATGTTTGGATTGTTTCTACCTTTTAACTCTTGTGCATAACACTGCTATGAACGTTCCTGTTGAACTTCTGTGGTTTAATTCTTTAAACCACCACTGATCCATAGGCAGGACATCCAAGGATGGTGGATCCCAAACAGGATCTTAACATATCTTAGCTCTATGACCTTCAGCAAGTCACCCAGCATCTCTGAGCTCCATCTGCAAAATAGGATATAAAATACCCCCGGACAGGTGAGGATCAGTGAGCTCAAAAACGTGAAGTGACTTTTAAAAAGAAAAACTGAGAAATGCCGTGTAAGAGATGTTATGGGTTACCCACCCAACAGCACGAAAGGGGAGGCCTTCCCACTGCCCTCCACTCAACCCCTGGCGCTCTGTCCCCCGCACCTGGCTTAGTTTTTCTCCATAATGCTAACACCCAACTCCTCATGCGTCGACTTATCTCTTTTCTCACAGTTAGATGGAAGCTTCAGTAGCTTAAGGATCTATCTGTCTTGTGCAACCTAGCTCTCAGAACAGCTTCTAGAGCACGGGTGCTGCCTTAATAGTTACCTGTGGGATGAAGGAATGGATCCCAATGGCTCCCTCGTGCTGTCCATTTGGTCACAAGTCATTTCTATTCTTACCTGTCCCTACTGCCTCCTTCAAACCCCTGCCTCCTTCCCCCCCCTTCCCCCGGGGCAGCGCCCTGGTTCAGACCTCACGGGCTCCCTCCTAGATTCTGGCAATTGTCTGTTCACCAGTGTCCCTCCCTCCGCTCCCCATCCATCTAGGCCAGCGATTTTCAACCGGTGTGCCACAAGAATTTTTAAAACATGCACTACCTGACTGTTTAGCCAGGGGCACTGACCTCCTTTCCCTCAGACTGTCAAATAAAAAAATGACAACAGTCAACACAACAAAAGCCATCGGGTGTGAATGCCCTGCCTTGAACCATGAATATATAGGTCATATAATAGAGCTGCATCTTACTGGTCTTGCCTCATAATAAGGTTGCATCTGTTTGGTTAATTCTTAGTACCAGAAAGCCTTATATAGAAGTATAGTCACCTGGTTTTTAAAAAAAGTCACTTTGGAGCAAAAAGGGTAGGCAATTACTATTATTATTATATTTTATAAATAAATTAAAATTATACCTATTTTTTGTCCCATCAGCAAAATATATTTTCTGGTGGCTGCGGAATTTTAGTAATTAGTTTATGTGTGCCATGAGGTTGAAAATCGCTGATTTAGGCTTTTGCCACAGCCATTTAAAACATCAATTTTGGTCATTTTCCCCCCAGTATAAAAGTAATACATGTTGCTAATGAAAAACAAAACAGATCAAGGGGGGAAAGGGTGTAGGCACCCGCATTCCTCCCGTTTAGATAGAGAGAAACTCTGTTTACATTTGGAGGCTTTCCTGCCCCGCCGCGCCCCCGCCCCACTCCCCCCGCCGCGCCCCCCCGGCGCAGCCGCCGGGGTCCCACGGCTGCGCGCGACTCCGCAGGGGGCGGCCCCGCCCCGGAGGAAGCGCGCGCCCCGCAGCCCCGCCGGCCGCACCGGGCACCGCGCGCGCCGTCCAGCCTCGCCCCGCTGCGCCCGCACCTGTAACGGGCGGCCCCGCGCCCACCTGGTTCGCAGGCCGTGAGCCGTGACGGGAGAGCGGGCGCGGGCAGCGCCCCCTGGGCCCATCACCGTGACCGTGGGCGCCGAGCCGGGCCCCGCGCCTTCCCGCCGCCTCCCGCGCGCTCGCTCGCCCTCGACGCTGCCCCGCGAGGCAGATGCGCTCGGCCGTGGACGCGGGGACCTGCGGAGGCGCCAGCGGCTTCGCCCGGGAGCGGGAGGCAAACGCAGGGCTCCGCGCCGCCACCCGCGGGGGACGCGCGACGCTAAAGACAATAGCGGGTGTTCCCCGCGCGCCGAGGGCGCAGCGCCCAGCGCCCGCCTCCCCGCGCGGCGCCGCTTCCCGGCTGCTCGGTTAGGGGCCAGTTCGCGCCGGGGCCCGCCGGAGCCGAGCCGGGGCGCGGGAGGAGGCGGAGGCTGGGCTGCGGGGTGGCTGCCCCCGGGCCTCGCTCCGTGTGACCCACCCGTGGTTTCGTCTCTCGGTGCGTTATGCTGGTGCCCGAGGCGACAGGGGTGGGCAGGCCAGGACCCCGGGGGGAACTCCGGGGGTGATCAGAGCCCAGGGGTGCGCAAGGGTGTTTCACTGTCGTAGCTGCGCCCTTGTTGCTCTGACGAACACCTTTTAATTTTACGATGAAAATGTCAGCAAGAAAAATGGCTTTGCAATCGCTAGACTGAAACTCTCGAATCCAGCCCGGTTTTCACATTTGCTTTTATGATTCATTTTAAAACCACACATAATAATAACTTTCGTTAACGTATATTGAGTTTACTGTGTGTCAGACCCTGTGTAAAGAGCTTTACATACGGGACCTATGTAATCTTTACAACACCTCTTTGTTATTGGCTCCATTTTGCAGATGTGGAAGCTGAGGCCTAGAGATGAGGCACTTGCTCAGCGTCACACAGCTAGAAGGCGGCAAGTGGGCTTCAAATGGTACAGCCTGGCTTGAGCCAGAAGCCTTAACCACTGTGTGGTTTCCTAGCTCTTCCATGATGGTCGAAGGGGCCACATTATCTCATTTAGTTTTCCTACCAGTCCCAGAGATAGTTGCTATTATTTTTGCTGTTTCCCAACAAAGACCAAGGCATAGAGAAATGTCAAGCAAATTGCCTTTGAAAAGTCACACAGGCAGTAAGTGACTGAGTCCAGGCTCAAAATGGCAATAGCCAACTCTGAAGTCCTTGACTTCACAGCCTGGGTCAAGTCCCCCTGTATTGCCTCTTATAGCATCAGGTGCCCATCAGTCCACGACTCACCATGGTTGCCATTTGACACATGCCTGTGTGGTTATTGATTTTCTCCCCAACTAGGAGGTAAGAGTCTGTGAGGCCAGGGTCCGTGTTGAGTTTTGCCACAAGTGCCCAATTAATATTTGTGGACTGCAAGAGTAAATGGTGGATTCTGCCAGAGGCACTGAGCTAGGCCCAGGAGGCACAGGGGACACACTCCGGCTCCCTCGGCCCCTTTGAAACGGTTTTTAAGGCTCCAGGCTTTGGGCTCAGCCAGTCCTCACCTCCAGGGTCATAAAATGATTTCAGCCCTTGAGCCCACCAACCTGTGGGGAACAGAATTACCTTTATTGTTCAAAGTTTGAATTCAGGTTCTTGGAATCATAGATAATGCTGATGGCTTAGCTAAATCTATCACCCCTTCTTGCTGGAAAGACCTGCTTTATTTGGGTCCTGCCTCCTTGAGGCCAACAATCAGGGGACAAGCCCCTTCCCAGCCCTGGGACGTTAATTATGATTGGCCTAAGTGAGTCGCGGTAATTATATCCCCTTTGCAAGTATTGGTTTAGTGAAAGGTTTGTGATCCAGTCCCACCCGATGGGACCTGAGGGGAAGTCTGATGAAGAGGCTTCTGATAAAGTTTTTCTTCCTTTAAAGATGCATAAGAGAAAACACCTCTTCACTAAACATTATTATCATGTCTGTGGATGATGGCAGGCCCCGCTGCTTCCAGATTGTGACCATGAGGCAAGCTGTTGCCAGCATGCGAAGGAGGCTGACACCTCTTTGAGGACAACATTGAGCCACTGAATTTCCAATTTCTAGCACTTCTCTCCCTTGTTTGTAAGAAAATGAACTCCTTATGGCTTAAGCCATATTTAGTTGGAGTTTCTGTACCTTGCTGCTCAAAGCCTCCTGCTGGGCATACAGGAAGCCTCTGGCTCCTGTGGCATTTGTCTAGCTGTTCAGCTGCCTTTCTGTATTTTGGTTCCTCTTTTGGGTTGGGGTGGTGGGAACTAACATTTGTGAGGTTCCTACTACAAAGGCATTGTCTCATTTCTTCCACTGAATAATGACAGGCATATAAAGTAGGTTCTTTTACTCCAAATTTACTGATGAAGAAACTGAAGTGCAGTCAGGTAAAGTGACTTGTCCAGGACCCTATGTCAAGGCTCCCCGGGATAAAACCCAAACTCCTAACCATGGCATTCAGTGACCTTCAGGACCCTGGGCTCCTTCCACTTTCTTCAGCATCAAGCCTCCCTATTCGGCGCTCCCCACCTCGCTCCAAGCTTGAGCCAGGCAAAAGCGTCCTTCAGTTCCCCTGGGATGCCCTTTGCATGTTGCTCCCTCTGCCTGGAGCATCCATTTCCTTTCTGCCTGACTCTTCACTCTTTGGGCAGTGGTTTCGCTGTCGCATCCTCTCTGAAGCTTTTCCTGAGCGCCCAGGCTGGCTCTGGCCTGCTCTTTCTCTGCACACCTGCAGTGTCCTGTACTTCGCTCACCCATCACCTCTCACTTTATTATGGAGCCTTGCCTGTGAGTTTCTGGAGTTTAACGGGGCAGCGTGGTGCAGCGATCAAGAGCATGGGCCCTGGTACCAGAGTTTCACTGCCGGCTTCACCGCTTCCTGACTATGGGGCTGTGGTGCATCCTTCCCTCTCTCTGTGCTTCAGTTTCACTCCCTATAAGATGGGGATATTTAATAGATTCTACCTTGCACGATTGTTGCGAGGATTAAATTAATTCATTCACCTAAAATACTTAGGACAGTGCTGGGCGCATAGCAAGTACTCAATAAATCTTGTCTCTTTTTATTATCTCTGTACTCAAAGCGCTTGGCACCTACCAGACATTCAGCAAGTATTTTTTTGGATGAATTAATGGAGCAGTTGTGATGGTTAATTTCGTGTTAACTTGACTGGGCCGCAAGATGCCCAGAGAACTAGCTAAGCATCACTTCTGGGGGTGTCTGTGAGGGTGTTCCAGGAAGAGACTGGTATTTCAGTCGTTGGACTGAGTGAAGCCGATTGTCTTCTCCAGTGCGGGATCGTCCAGTCCGAGGAGGACCTGCATAGAACAAAAAGGCAGGGACGGGGTGAATTTGCTCTGTGCCTGAGCTGGGACTTCGGTCTTCTCTGCGCTCAGGCTGGGACTGACCCCGTTGGCTCTCCTGAATCTTGGGCCCTTGGTCTTGGGCTTGGCCTAGAATGACACCAGCAGCTTTCCTGGGTCTCCAGCAGATTGTGGGACATCTCAGCCCCACGATCCCATTATCAAACTCATTATCTATTTATCCACCCTGCCATCTATGTATCTATCAGCTATCAGTTGGTTCTGTTTCTCTGGAGAACCCTGACTAACGCAGTGGTGGGACTCAGGTTACCCACAGCACAAGCCCTTGGGCACTGATGTGGCCTGAGGTTTAACGCTGCTCAGGCTCTTCGATCAGGCACACTTGGGCTCAAATCCTAGCTGTGTGACCTTGAGCAAGTTACTTCCCCTCCTGTGCCTCCGTTTCCTCATCTGTAAACTGAGGAGATCAAGCCCTACCAGGACAGATTGTTATGTCTATAAAGATTTGCCTGGCACAGAGCCCAGCGTACAGCAGGGGCTCCAATGCTTCAAGTTTCCTTACTCCCACCCCATGTCATAATTTTTGCCCAGGGCCACATCAGAGAAAGGATGTTAGAAAATTGGCTTCTGTCCACTTAAAATCTCAAAGGATAAAGTCGTCTTTGTGATTTAAAGACCCACTCCCTACCCTATGCTGTCTAGGTTCCCCTCCCCCCCATTCCAGGGCCTTTGAACCTACTGGGCTTTGGCAGGAAATGAATCCCCCACAGCAGAGAGATCCGAAAGAGCAGACCCCCCCTGCTCGCTTCCCACTGAGTGAAGGGAAACAGGAGGGGCAGTGAGGAGTGGAGGGGGCCCTGGGCAAGCACTGCTCCCTGGACACTGGTCCTAACTTGCCTCCTGGCTCCCTGTCCGAGCTTGACCAGGGCCTGTGCCTCTCAGGGCTCCATTGGCCCCATCTGTCCAGTGGGGTTGGGCTCCGTGACCTCCGAGGTCCTTCTGGAGCAGGCATTCTGGGGTGCAGGAAGCAGGCCCCCCGGGCTGTCATGGAGATCAAAGGGTAGCTTCCCAGACGAGGCCTCGCAGCTGCCTGCCCTCTGGAGCAGCCCTGGGCTTCCTGCTCCGCACGGAGCCTGCTGTGCAGCCCTGGGAACGGCCGAGGCCTCAGCCAAGGTCGCCGGTGGCTTCCTCACGCTCCCCCAGTCCTGAGTCATAGGTTTGAGATACTTGACTTCGTTTTCCTCTGTTAGCCTCCTGGTAGGGAGGCCACCTGGGATGAAAGAACACCACGCTGGGTATTCTTCAAGCTTAATTCACAGGAAATGACTGTCTGTGCCTTAGGACACTGGGGGACTTCCTGCTTGGCCCTTCCAAGGACCTCCCAGGATTCTGCGTGGTTCACGGGCCCCGTCTGCACTCCTCATATAGACTTTGAGGCTGGTGACACCCGCTTTGCCTGGCCTTCCACCCTCTGCTTCTGTCTGGTTGGTCACTACTTGCTCTACTCAATGCCGTTTCTACACCTTTCCAGGCACCGTCCCTGCCGCCCCCCCCCCCCCCCCGTCCTGGTTTTCATAGCCGGACCCAGGAGTGGTACTTTCCTAGGTCATCTCCTTCCTGGCAGAGCCTCTGAGGGAGACATTATTGACATGTTTGTCTTCCAGGAGGAGAAAACAGACTCAGAAAGGTCTGTGGAAGGTCTCTGCCCTGTGGAAGGTCTCTGGGCAGCTCCAGGCCGAGCCCAGCCCAAGACCCAGCCCCCTTCCTTTCTTCACAACCCGTGCCCGTCCATGCTCTCTGCCTCTGCTTCCATCGACTGGGACTCTTGGGTTTGCACAATCCAGAAATCCAACTTGAAGAAGCAGCTCAGGCCAAAAAGGAGGTGACTGATTTATTAGAGGGATATTAGGGTAGATTTCAGAGCGGGACTCAGCAGCCAAACCATGGAGGTGCGAATGCTAAGTGTGCTCCTTCCTAACTGTGCAGCTACAGCAAATGAGGCCGCCTGGGGCTTCAGTTTCCTTACCTATAGGATGGAGCTGATAATAACACCTCCTTCACTGAGCTGTTGGGAAGGGTCAATGAATTAGGGCAGTGACAAGTATTACAGATGTTCCCCTTTTTCCCCCCACTGAACCCCTCCACCAGGCAACCACCCCCACCCCCTGCAGGCCCTCTCCACACTATTGTCTGTGTCCATAGGCCATGTATATATGTACTTAAGTTCTTTGATTAATCCCCCCCACTCCCCACCCCCACCTTCCCTCTGAAATTCTTCTGGCTGCTTCATGGCTCTATGTCTCTGTATCTATCTCATTCATCAGTTTATTTTGTTCATTAGTTTCCTCATATGAGTGAGATCATGTGGCACTTGTCTTTCATTAGAGAATGAGCGAAAATTATTCTTTGTATATATTTTTAAAATACACGGGTACAGCAGATTGGAACCAAAAGCAGTTTCTAGTTCTGTTCATCTCCGTGCGTGTGCCTGTGTGTGTCTGTGTGCATCTATACAGGAAGTTTGCTTGCGGAAGCAGACGATGGGTTGATGGAATTGTTATATTTTGGGTGTACAGTAAACCCTTGGTTTTTCGGACCTCGATTTAATGGACTTCAGATTTAACAGACAATATTTCTGGTCCGTATGTTATATGTGAAAATGAACACCCTGTTCATTTGAAAATGTTTTTAACCAAGTCTTGCTTATAATTAAATTAACAGGTGAGGGTTTTTTTATTAATTCACTTATTTTTAATAAATTTTAGCAAACAGGCCATATGTTGGAAGAAACACTGTAGTAATTTTGCTGACAAATATTACATATCTACAACTATAGTATACATATTTAAATCCAAGAGTCACTGCTGGTAAACAATGTCCCACCAATGATTAGCACGTGATCACAGGCATCCTACGCAGTAATTATGGCTTGACTTTCCCCACCAGTTTTAAGCCGTCCTCTCGGGACCAATAGTGCTGTCCTCTTGTGATAGTGCCGTCCTCTCGCGATACTGGCTGCTTCTGGTGATACTGGCCAGGGATATGTTTTTTACTGATTTTTGAGAGAGAGAGAGGGAGCAACATCAATACTGGGCTAAGATGGCACCATGTGTTTCCTGGTATGATGAACTGGACTAGTGGACCAAGGGCCTGGTTGTGTGCCGGGAGCCGACTGCTCTGGGTGCACCCAGTAAGGGGGTGAGTTGTATTTCTAAAGAATTTAAAAATAGTAAAACGGACTGACATTGATTTGCCTTTCATTATCACCATGTGCCAGCAATTTGGTGATAAACCTCTCCTCCCTGAAAACATCTAAGCAATTGCTGCCATTATGTTTGAGTTTTCATTTTATCTTTAATTATACATTTAGTATATATTCAATTATATGTATACACCTACCCATATGCATCATACACATATATATGCCTCAAATTAGCATTTTTAAATTTTATATTTATCTTGTAATAATCGATGGGTTCAAAGAGAATATTTATTTGGAAATTTCCCTGTTACCTAGTTGGCCCTGGCACATGCAGACTCTGAAAAATGTTTGTTTATTTTTCCAGAGTAAGTTAATTTCGATTATTAACTGCTCAAGCTATCTTGGGTGCAGTCTGTGCTTGTGTTTAAATAGTGGACTCAAAATAAGCAATAATAGCAGAGTGATGGCAAAGAAAATTGAACTTGAGTTAGTTTAATTTTGACATTCTATGTGACCACCTGGAGTTTCTCCCCCATGCATGACACTTTTTGGAACTTTAGAAGAAAAGTGGCCATTCTTTTTAGGGTCGTTTCATTGATGGAAAATGCTGCAGAACGAAGCACAGTGAAAAGACTTCTCCAGACAAAACCGTTGCCCCACCTGAAGCTGTGCAGGAAGTTGAGATAACGTTTGCAAAGTTAACCCCAACCTTTGAAGAGCTGTGTGATCCAAAGAGGGATCTGTGCACATTTTGCTCTGTGCTGCATGTCAGAATTTCCCCTGAGTTATCTTTTATCAAGTGTGAAGTTCTAGGTGAGGTCAGTCAGACACAAAAATATTTGAACCAGCTGGAGTGAGCCTTGATCACGGTACAGTAAAACATCAAGCTTTCAAATTACTTCTTGCAGGTTGGTGAACAGAAATTGTGGAGAAGGTCATTAACTATGCAGCGACACTAGTAAGGATATGGACATTTACATAGAGAGAAAAAAACACATTTCGAAGGAGAGAGCCAGGAGAAACGACAGGAGATGCTGGTCTTCCTCTGCCAGAAGAAATAAGAGGGAAACATTTTAAGGCCACAATAATTTTCACCAAGAACTGGATTCTCTTGAAAGACACTGGATCAAATAATGTCAGTTTTTAGCCGTTTTGTCTGTTTTTGCAAAAGAAGGAAAACGTTGGAAGTTGTTTTTCTTGACCAAGTAGATTAGAAATATTTGATGACTTTTCCGGTGATTATAATTTAGTGAAAACTTTTTGATTGTGGAGATGTTTGAATCAGTATCCATCCCAAAGACATAAAGCCAGGAACAGCACTGCAATTTCTTGGACTTGTAGTGAAAGGGGTTTTTTATGAGGCCCTCCCAACTTACCCCTATGTTTATGGAGTGAAAGGGAGGCAACTGGTCGATGTTTCTCACATCAGTGTTTCTCCCTCTCTCTCCCCGCCCCCCTCCTCTCTAGAATCAATAAACATACCCTTGGGTGAGAATAAAAAAAAATGTCAAGGTCAAGAGAGACAAAGAAAGGGCCAGGAGTTGTTTCAGATTAAAGGAGCCTAAAGAGATATGACAACTGCAATGTGCCGTCCTGGATTGGATCCTAAACTGGGGGGAAATAGTTATAAAGGACATTATCGTTGGAACAACTGACAAAACTTGAACATGGACCGTGCATTGGACAGCAGGGTCGTATCAATGTTAAATTCCCTATTTTTTTTGCTGATCATATCATGTTCTTTAAGAGACTACTTTTGTTCTTAGGAAATATACTCTGAAATATTTAGTGTGTATGTGTGTGTGTGAAGATATCTGTATAGAGATAGAAAAACAGCGAATGAGGCAAAATGTAAACAAGTGGTGAACCTGAGTAAAGGATATTTGAGAGTTTCTTATGCTATTGTCACAACTTTTATGTAAATTTGAAATTATTTCAGAATGAACGTTTACACACACATACACAACTCCCTCCAAACAGGTTAAGCTGGACCCAGTGGTATGTGGGGTAGAGGAGAGAGGATGCCGTTGAGCCACCTGCTGTGGGCGAATGGGGGGGGGAGGGAAAGGGAGGGAGAGAAAATGAATATGAAAATATTTGGACCCAACAAGAAGAATTTGGGGAAAGAAAATATGGAGGCTGTGGACGGGTGGAATCTCAGGATCCTGAAGGATAATCAGGGGAGGGTACAGCAGGGACGGATCCATGGGAGAATTAACCTTGTGCCAGTCACGGGAGGGACGGAAGGACTTACACAGAGAAGCGAGAAGGATGGATCTTAGGACAAGAGGAAGAGAAGTGAGCACCATAAACAGGAAAGGGCCAGAGAGGCCAGGGGAGAGCTCAGCGGCAAAAGGTGTCACAGAAGTCAAGGGAGGTGAGAATTTGAAGCAGGAGAAAGCGTCACTGGGGACAAATGGCATGAAAGGTCAAGCAGGATAAGGGAAACTTAAAGTGGAATCCAGCCAGCCCTTCGTTACACACCCACCAACATACCTATGAAGACTCAGAAAAAGACAACAATTCATTAAGGTATTGAACACCAGGGTGGAAATCATCGCCCGGTCGGAATCAAGGCTCCCCCCTGGAGAGGGGCCCTGGGGGGGGGGTGAGAGGCGCGATCAGCAACCGCTGGCCAAGGCTCAGCCGCGCCAGGTACACGCCTAATGCTCCCCCGTCCCTGGAACAGAGACAACAGCTGTGACCAGGAAAACCAGCAGCTGTGCTGCTCATGCCTCCGCGCTGTTTTGGGGGAGCCAGAGTGTTGTTTCTCCACATCAGCCCCTTAAAAAAGCCACCATGCTGCCCTGGCTGGGTGGCAGTCGCTTGGAGAGGCATCACACGCACCACAAAGATCGACAGTTACCTTCGGCCCGGGCGCCCTAGGTTCTGGGTTTGATCCCCAGTCAGGGCGCAGACAGCAGGCAGCTGATCCATGTTTCTCCCTCTCTCCCAAAATCAATAAAAACATATCCTCGGGTGAGGATTTAAAAAAATCAATTCAGAAACTGCAAGTTTTTAGCTAATGACTGGGCAAGAGGTGGAGGGAGGTACCCGGGGCTGCACTGCATCTGAACTGGGGGATTCTGGTCAGTATTTCTTTTTTTTCTTCTCTTTTTCTTTATGTACTGACTTTATTCATGTATTATAATAAGAAAAAAATATTCAAAATAATTATATGTCAGTTTGCGCATTGCTAGATGAACACATTTGGTAAACATGCCTTTGTAAAAATGCACCCCCAAAACCCTGGAAGGGAATAAATACATCAAGCTATTAGTAATCACTAGGTCGTGGGCTGAAGGAGATGCTCCCATTTTCTTCGACTTTCATGTATTTTAAAATGTTTTTATCATGAGCATGCATTGCTTTTATGATGGAAAAAGTAAATGCATTTTTTAAAAAAAAAAGAAAAAGAAAAGAAAGATGAAAAAGTGTCCATGGATTTGGAGATTGGTGGAAAAATTGTCAGTTGAAGGATGGAATGGGGGAAGCAGGAATGCAATTCCTATGAATAATTGCTGAAATTTCTAGAGCACTTTCTGTTTTGCAAGGTGCTTTTACAAACAGCTCATTGTGCAGACTTTGCAGGTTAGATCGAACCCACGGTCATGAACTCCAGCACTGTAGCACCTGGGAGACCTTCCTTGGGGGCATCTCCCAGCTTCTGATGGGCCCCCTGCTGTGCTGGGAGGAGGGTAGTCAAGGGAGCCCCTTCCAAGAAAAACCCTCCCTACAAGTGTTCACAACTGGTTTTGTAGTGGGTGCAGCCCAGCTCATGTATTGATAACAATAACCACTGAAGTGGCCAAGGCGCCTGCAAGCAGCTCCTCCTCACACTAGTCCTATGAAGTGGGAAATATTATTAGGTCATCTTCATGTTATAGATGAGGAAACTGTGGCACAGAGAGGTTAGGAGACCCACCCAAGGTCAAACAGAACCAGGATTAGAACTTGGCCAGTGTGGTCAGTGTGGCTCCACAGCTACTCTGCAGCCCCTGAGTGCTCTAAGCCTCAGCAAGGCCTGCCTCCTAGCCCCTCCTGGTGCCCCTAATCCTCCAGCCCTTCCCAGCCAAGCTCCACTCCCCGGGGGTGCCGTGGTAGTCCTGAGGCTGTCTCAGGTGTCTGTCTAGACACACCTGCAGGTATTTCCTCCCCACCTGCGCCATGCAGAGTACCAAAAGAACGTGAGTTCTTTGTTATCTGAGTTCTTATGTCATCCATTCTCCCAGGCACTAACCACAGGAATGCCCTAGCTAACTGAATCCATTCATTTGACAAATATTTCTTGAGTGCCGATTGTGTGCCAGGCACTATTTTAGCCACCAGGCACACAACTGTGACTCAAAGTCTGATGAAGGAAGGACTGAGTCTTCAGTCTTCATAGGTATTTTGTGTGTCTGGGGAAACCCCCCCATTTAATATTGCAGAGTGCTTCTAAGTGCCCCAAAGCCACTGCGTGTGGGGAGCAGACACTCCAGGGGCAGTTAGCATTGCTGAGGCACCGTGGCTGAGAAGATAGCATAATGATAGAGTTGGATCAGGCTCCACAACTCACTTGCTGTGTGGCCTTGGACCACTGACTTCATGTCTCTGAGCCTCAGCAACTTTGTTAAGTGGAGGTCACCTGAACTGCCTCACTGGGTGTAAAGAGGGGTCAAGAGCCCGAGTGTGGGCTTGGCACTGAGTGTGGAGGAGGCACCCAGTAGGGAACAGCCATCACTATTGTGGTCTCTGTATCTCTGGGCTTTTCCTCTGTGACTATGAACCTCATTTTATCAGCCTTCAGATTCCTATCCTCTTCCAAGTCTGATGCACTTGGCTCTGGCCCTCAGCTCTGCAGGAGCAGAAATCTGATTTTGTCAGGTCCAGAGGATCATAGGCTTGGAAGCCTGACAAATGAACCAGGTGTCACGTGGCTCATTTACAAACAGGTCACTCCTTTGCAGTGATCCGAGTACTCCACTCACCACCATCAGGGCTCAGGAGACAAGCTCGCATGGAGCGTGAACTGTGAAGTCTGACCTGTGACACTTCATATAATCTGCTCAGCATCCCTGTGGATAGATAGTATTAGCCTCATGTTGATAGGCAGGACACAGAAACTGAGGCTCAGAGAGGGATCTCATTCCTTGAAAGGAATTGGATTAAATTTTTTTGAATCTTTAGAGTCCAGGACCAGCACAACAACGGGAGGACTGCTTCATGCTAACCCTGAGCACGTATGAGTGAGGGTTCTTTTGGTTACAAGGACATAAGCCTGCTGTAGTGGGTTAAATGGTAGCCCCTCCCCTCAAAAAAAGATATGTCCATGTCCTAACCTCAGAACCTGTAAATATGACCTTATTCGGAAAAAAAAAAAAATCTTTGCAGATGTAATATAGTTAAGGATCTTGAGATAAGACTATTCTGGAGTACCGGGGCAGGTCCTAAATCCAGTGACAAGTGCCCCTATAAAAGACAGAAAGAGAAGACCATGTGAAGATGAAAGCAGAGATTAGAGTGATGCCACCACAAGCCAAGGAATGCCTGGAGCCACCAGAAGTTGGAAGGGGCAAGCAAGGATCCTCCCCTAGAAACTTAGAAGGGACTGTGGCCCTGCTCACATCTTGATTTGAGACTTCTGGCCTCCAGAACTGTGAGAGAATCTATTCCTATTATTTTAAGACACGATATTTGGGGTAACTTGTAACAACCGCCCTAGGGGAAGGAATGTGACTGGCTCATTGTAGCCACCAAGGGAAGGCTTGCAGTGAGGCTGAACTCGGGGTGGGGGGTGGGGGTGGGGTGAAGGGGGCTGGTCAAGGCATAGGGATGCTGCCAGGGCCTTCTTCTCTGGACTCTGCCCCTCTCAGCTCAGGCTGTCTGTTCTCTGGGATGGCTTCTTCTGGGACCACGGCCTTCGGTGCCCAAGGAAAGGCCAGGAGAAGGATTCTGATGGGCCTGGCTTGGTCATGTGACCCTCCAGTCCCCACTGGAACCACCTGATTGGAATAAGAGGCACAACGATTCCTTCAAAGAAGGGGGCTGCTGCCGCCAGGGAAAGGAAGGGGCCTGGCAGGCGGCACCGAAGGACGGCCACGCACAGGGTGCTTCACCCAGGCCCTGGGGAAGCCCGGAAACTCTTCTCCCCACGTCGGTGGGTCTGAAGTCAGGCCTGCACGGCTCTCCCCTTCCGCCGCCACGCGAGCCCCAGCTATTCCTGCATTCCCGGGTTCACAGGTCGCTTGGTTGGATGACGCTCCTCTTTCACTCTCCCGCAGGCCAAGCGCAGGAATTTTGTCTCCGTGAATGACTATTACTTCGCCTGCCTACCGCCCCTGGCCCCTTCCCTCACTCCATCCCTACCATTCCCAGGGGATATGTAGACCCCGCCCCCTGGCTGCAGCTGATTGGTCCAAGCGTGGCCACCTGACTCCAGCAGGGCCAATCAGAGCAGACTCCCTCGGGGCTGGCGCTCAGGTGAGGGGCAGCTGGGGTTGCCCGCGCTTCCTGCGCCCCGGGGAGCGGCGGGGGAAGAAGCTGGTGTTCGAGGGACACCGAGAGGAGGGAGGCCTGAGGTGGCCTGGTCCCTGCTCGGAGTCTTCCTGAGACCTCTGTTTCTTGCACAGATTGGCTGTTCAACCTTTTCTTGGATTCTGTGAGCCGGTAACCCCCTTTCTCTGCTTATTTGCTAGCCCGAGATGGAGTTTTTTCTCTTGCAACTTGAAATGTGCGGAAATAGTTGCTAAATATTATGTATGAACGGAATAAAACCTAGAACAACAGGCTCGTGTCAGGTCAAGTGTTGGCTCCATCTCATTTTATATGTGGGGAAACGGAAGCCCAGAGAGGGAGGTGAGGCACCCACAGCCACACCTCAGTGAGCATGGGGACAGCACCCGAAACACAGGCCACCAGTCGTCTGCCACTCTGAGTCACATCTTTAAGGATCTTTCCATGACTCTGGCACCCTGATTTATGTGTGACTTGGGGTGGCTGGCCTTATTCCTTTCCTTGCCTCAATTTCCCCATTCTGTCCCTGTGGGCACACAATTCCTGGCTGAAGAGAAGGGAACCAGATGTTATCTACGTGGGCTGCTTTGAATTCTCAGGGCCTACAAAAGGCTATTATTATTTAATTACTGCAAATGGTAATTATAAGGGAAGGTAATTATCTGCTCTTTCATTATAGCACTTCTGCCCTTTTCCTCTGGCAGCCGGGGGCCAGTCATAAAAGAGAGCTGGGTCCTGATCTGCAGTGACAGCCCAGCTCTGGACGATCCTCTAGACCAGCTAGGAGGAAGGGCTGTAAATAGTTACTGCCATCATTTTCTGAAGGTAATTTGTGGATTATAAAGCCCTTCCATGCCATGAGCTCCTTAGGTCCTATTGGAAAAGAGGAATGGACACTTCCTGAGCACTGGCCAGGTCCTGGGCACCCTACCTTCTCCAGGTGCGATCATGCCTGTGAAAAGCCCAGCAAGATGCCTCACCGATAGTAAATGCTTGGTAAATGGTGGTATATACAACTCCTGACTTACTGCCCTGTGAAATAAGAATCATTCTCTTCAATTTATAAATGAGAAGACTTTGATGCCTTCAGGTTTTAAAGCCAGTGGGAGCCAGGGTTTGAGCTGTGTGTGTCTGATCTCAAAACACTCATGCTTTTCACTTACAACTTGCCACTGGATACTATTGGCCTGTTTCATAGTTGAAGAAATTGAGACCCGGAGATGCAATGTGGCTGACCCCAGCTCACCAAGGTTATTTAATAAAGGCAGGACCTGGATCCACATATCTGCCCTGCCTGGTCCAGGCTCTGACTTGCGGCTGGCTCTCCTCTGCTCCCTTACTCTTCCTCTGCCACCTTCCTGCACCCCACAATCTCCAGCTCACTACTAATGGTAGAGACACAGAAGATGACTAAGACATAGCTTTGACCCTATGGCTAAGCAAACACTAAGCTACATTGCAGACCCAGGAGCCCCTGAATAAGGCTGGCCTATGTAACCAGCTGTCACTGTCCTTGACAAACATTGCAAATCAGTCACAGCATTCTTCCTATTTAAAGCCCAGATTCCTAAACTCTGGTGCCTTTGCACGTGCTATTCTAAGAGCCTAGAATTACAATGACCATGATAATAACAACATAATAACATTTGTTGGGCCCTTTACAATATGTTAGGTGCCATATTAAGCATTATTTCATTGACTAACAATGACATCAGCAATGACATGGGCTGGTACATTTTTAAAGGATTTTTTTTTCTTATTGGACTTTATATCAAGCGTAACTACTGTCAACGTGATTTTCGACTGTTGATGTTGGCCTTGATCACCTGGCTGAGGTAGGAGTTGTTTAGCTTTTCCACTGTGAACTTACTTTCCCCTCCTTTTTCATTTTCATATTGTACACTTTGGAAGTTGCAACACACGACTCACACTTAAGGAGTGGAGAGTTATGCTCCAACTCCTTGTTTATCTACATAAATTACTTCAAATTCTTCTGCATGAGAGAGTTGACTCTTCTTTCCATTTTACATGTATTATCTCACGGAACTTCCCGACAGTAGGTTGATACTCATCGCCCCCACTTTTCTGGGAACTGGGAGGGCCCCCCTTCTTCCCCACTCTGCTCACATTAGATCTAATTTCTGAAGACCTTTCCACCTCCCTGAGGCACATAGTGACCTGATCTGTTTTGCCCTCCCCCTGCTTTGTAATTCCCGCTAATTCATGCCACATATACATATTGTGCTCTGCGTTTTGCCGGGTACTGTGCTTGAGACTTGGACTGGAAAACAGATGGCCTATGTGTGTCCTGTCCTCCAGGTGCTCACAGCTTTGACATCTGTGCTAGACTGGAGGTGCCATAAGGGCAGGCACTTTGACCAACTTGGTCAGAGCTGTTTCCAGCCAATGGGTAGAGCATCTGATAGCAGGTCCTCAACACTATTTACTAACTGGGAAATGCTTCCTGGAGGATGGCAAAAAGTGGCAGGTGATTGTGTGTGTACCTCTCCCAGGGGACTGGGTGCTCCCTGAGGGCAGGGCCAGCCTTGATTCATCGTGGCCTAGAGGCTGGGTGGCAGTGAGTGTCACAGAAGTCTGAGCTGGGTGAAACGACCCAGGGATTGGCCACCTCAGGTAGAAGTGAAGTTTGGAAGCTGACACAGCCTGGGAGGCCGAATCCGGAGGACTTGGTGACTGATTGGCTGGGGAGGGTGAGGCAGGAGGAGGAGTCACACACAGATGGCTCAGAGGTCTGGCGCTGGGGACAGCCGTTGCCACCTCTGATACATTCTGCGAGAAGAGCCGCTGACAGCCTCAGGCGGCCCCACCCTTTGGGGGCTCCGGCCTAGAGCCAGGGAGGGCCGGAGCCTACAGAGGAAGGGGTGGCTTGGCCTGTCCAAACTTCTGACCCCCATCCCCATGTCTTCGTCTAAAAAAAACAAAACAACCTCAGCCTGGATTTTGAGCACGATCGTTGGCTCTCAGGTGTGGGGGCCCATTCTTAGGGTCTCCTTCTGCCTGCGCCCGCGAAGGAGACCCCCAGGGCAGCCTGCATCCGCGCGGGGTCGCCCTGATGAGGGCCATGGTTCGCCAGGCCCAGGTCCCCATCGCTGGGGAGGGGGCGGCGAGGCGGCGGCCCAGCCAGGGCGGGACAATGGCCGCGGCCGCCGGGGCCCCGGGAGCCCCCGCGCTGGGGAAGGGGCTGGCCTAGGGCCGGGCGCCGGTGCCCTCCCCGCGCAGCTCGGGCGGGCGGAGGGGGGCGAGGAGTTCCTTTGTGGCTCTGCCTCCAGCGCGGCGCGGACGGTGGGAGCCGCGCAACTTTGCGAGGCGGCGGTGGCGGCGAGAGCCAGACGAGGCCCCGGGGCCCGAGCGGGGCCCCCAGCGCGCGGCCCGCCCCCGCCCCCTGCCCGGCCCCCTCCCTTCGCGCGCCGTCGCCCGCGCCCGGCGCTGCCCACTCGCGGGAGCCCCCGGGGCCGGACGGGCTGCGCAGCCGGAGAGGTGGGGGCCCTACGCGGCCCCCCCGGAGCCGGGCGCCTGGCGCGGGGGCTCGCCGAGAACACGGGGGGCCGCGCGGCGCTGCAGACCCAGCCTCCCGCCGCCGCCGCCGCCGCCGCCTCGGCGCTTGCAGAACCCAGAAGTGAACAGCAGGCGACCCGGAAGGTTTGCGCGCGGCTCCGCACCGAGCCGGAGCCCGGAGCCGGAGCCCCAGCCCGGCCCTGCTCGGGCCGCCGGGCGCGGGGCTGCGGCCGCGTGCCGGAGCCACCGCCAGCACAGCCAGGTCCGTGCGGGCCCGGGGTGCGGGGGGAGCGGGCTCGGCGGCGGCGGGTGCCCGCCCGAGCGCCCGCCCGCGGGAAAGTTGCGCGGAGTTGCGGGCGGGGGTGCGGGCCCGGGCGCGGGCGCTGTCAGCGCGGGCCGGGCGCTCCGAGGGCCGGGGGCCGCCTGCGCCCGCGGCCGGGCCCGGAGCGGCGGCGGCGCGCGGGGTACGAAGTGTCCCCGGCGGCGTGTCTGGGTCTGCTCCGAGTGTGCGTGCGTGTGTGTGTGCCCGTGTGTGTGTGTTTTCTTAAGCCGGGCTATTCAAACCTGCTGCAATTCTCCGGTAAACAATGATTCATGGGACTTAATGCAAATAAACGGATTGCAAACGGCGCGGTTCGCGCACTTTGCAGCCGGCCGGGTGGAGCGGCCAGTGCCGGATTTCTCCCTTTTTTTGCAGATCTGCAGAATATGGCGTCCCTGTCCTGTTTTAAAAATAAGCCAGGCTGCCATTTTTGTTTTTCTTTTGTCTGAAAATTTTAATAAAACTGTCTGAGAATGTGGGAGAGGCGGCTGGAAGCAGAGGGGGCACCCGAAGGGTTGGCTTTTTTCCCCCTTTTCTTTGGCGAGAGCCGCTAGCCTTTCGGGGAGGTGAGACACAATGCAATTGCACTTTAAAGAAAAAAAAAAAGGAAGCCGCTGGGCGATTTGGGGGGTAGGGCTGGGAATTTAAAGTTAACTCCGAAAGTTTTCTTTTCTTTTTTTTTAAAGCTCTCCTCTCTCTCTCTCTCTCTCCCTCTCTCCCTCTCTCTCTCCCTCTCTCTCTCCTTCTCTCTCTCTCCCTCCCTCCCTTCTTCTCTCTCTCTCTCTCTCCCTCTCCCCCCCTCTCCCTCTCCCTCCTTCCTTCTCTCTCTCTCTCTCCTCTCTCTTTCTCTCTCTTTTTGAAGGCGGTGAAATGCCGCAAAAGGATCTTGGGGTCCATTTCTCTCCGACAGTCACCTTTGCAGGAATTTTGGGAAAAAGTTAACTGTCTGTTTTCTCAGAGCTGCAGGAGGCATGTGGGAGGTTGGGGATGGGGATTTGGGGGGACCAGGAAACGTCTTTTGGAAGAGGCTGTATAAAAATTGTATTGTAAAGAACTATAATTGTAAGGGGCTCAGAGTGGGCCCAGGGTTGGCCCAGAGTTTACCACTGAGACTCCTGGCTTGAGGAAATAAACCTGCTCTCCAGCACCCTATCCACCAGCAGTGTTTGTGGGCAGTGGGCCTGTCTCCATGACTGCTGGGGGCCTCCCTTGTAGTTGGGAATCCTGCCCTGGGTGCTGGGTGGCTCCCGGAGCCCTCTGGCAAGTGTGCTTGGTTGGCAGTTGGAGAGCCCCTTCCCCAACCTGGTAGGCCTCCTGCTGCAGGAGGTGGCATCTGGTGGTGAATGACCCCAGGGGGGGTAGGCTCTTGGCTGGGTGCAAGCCGGCAGCCCCAGTGGGTTCTGTCTGAGAGGTTGTCTGGTGGAGGGGGCCTGCTCTGGTTTGCTAGTGGGGGTCATCTGAGCCTTTCGCCCGTGGTGGCTCCTATCCCTTTTTGCCACTCCTTCCAGCACCCTGGAGGCTCATCTTTTGGAGGCAGTGAAGTTCCTGAGGTATCTCACTGGACTGATCAGGGCCTGCTGGCTTTGCAAACTACAGGGGATCTGAAGGCCAGGTCTTGGGTGGCTGGCGCTGTTCAAGGCACCAAGGCTCGTTGGGCCTGGACTTTCCTCTCTTGGGAAAGTATCTTCTTGGGAGGACCTTGAGCCCTTCTGGCCTTTGTCCTAGCATCTCCTAGAGGAGATACCTCTAGTCTTATTCCTGGTCTGTGTCCTGGCTCCACAGGGCAGTGTGAGCTCCCTGAGGGCAGAGTCAGGAGTTGAAGGTGGGTTTTGGAGTTCAGGGCTGTAGAACTTGGCATACCTGGGCCAGAGGTACCAAGCCAGGCATTTTTCAGATGAAACTAAAGTCCAGAGAGGGGGAAGTTACTTGCCCAAAGTCACATTGCCAGTGAGGATATCTAAATCAGGGACCTGGGCTCCACTGTTCTCTGGCCCTGACCCCTGAGAGGGTCATTTTGTAAGAACTAGACTAGAATGTGACAGCATGTCTCCCTTCACTGCCCCCTGCCCCCCGCCAGTAGTAATCCTTATTATTGGAGTGAATGGAACTTTACAGTTTATACGGTGTAGTGCATGGTTGTTATCACATCAGACTCTGCAGGAACTCTGTTGGGGTGAAATTGCCAAGGTGAGGATACTTAACACCATCTTAAAATTCAGAAAACTGAGACTTGGGGAGGTTGAGCAGTGGCAGAGGAAGGCTTAAACTGAAGCTTCCAGCCTCCTTGTCTGGGGATCTTTTCCTAGGTGGACTTTGGTGCTCGTGGAGAGGACTCTTTCTCACCTTCTAGATTTTGATCTCTCAACTTCTGCTGACCCAGTGACTGTGTAAAAATCTAGAGGCCCACCCCCTACAGACTATCAGAGGTGAAAAGGCCCTGAGAAGCCGCTGGGTTGAAGTAACCCAGTGATTCGGGGCCCAGATAGTACTAGAGCCCTGGTCTCCTGTTTCCCTTCCTCTCTGGGACACTCAGAGAGAGAGTGAACCACTCTACCCACCGCCAGGCTCCACTGGGCTCAGGAGAGCTGTGATTGTTGGTTGTGCTGATGGGCACTATAATGGCCAACACTGAGAGACATGGGTCTGTCCCAGGGGCTGAGGAATAGGCTATTTGGGGAATGGAGGCAAATGGCCCCAGGTGGAGAGGAAGCGGGTGTGTGGGTGTGGTGTGAACCAGTTCTGAAGCTAGCCTGGCTCCAGCCCTTCCCTGGGTAGGTACTTCTCTGCCCTGCCTCTCCTTAAAGTAAGAGTTGCTTCCTTCCTTCTTTCATCTCCCATCCATTAATTTATTCATTTATTGGTCTGCTAGATCCTTTATTCTTTCATTTTAGTCTTTGTTCTTTCATTTATTCATTACTTTATTGGTTAGTCATTTCATTAGTCCACCCATTGTGTGTCCGTTGGTCCATCCATCCATCCATCCAGCTGTCCAGTCCCCGGTACACCTAGCCCAGGTGGACAGCCATGTGAGATACAAGTGCAGTCTCTGGGGCTCTAAGGAAAGCCAACGGGGAAAAGGGTGTGAGACTGCAGGTGTGTATAGCACTCACCAGGGCAGTATTCATGGGTGTCTACGTGAGTCCCCAGGGAAGGTCTCTAGGAGAAGAGGAGACTTACAAATACTAAAAGAGTGCCATAGACCATCTCGACGGTGGATCTGGTCCTGGGACCAAGTCCCATTTGTGTACTGAACTTTACAGCTTGCACAGTCTGGTGCATGGTTTAGGTGACTTTGGCAACATTTTTCCCTTCTCTGAGCCTCAGTTTCTTGATCTTAAAAGTGGGGATTCTCTGTGAAACTCTCATGGGTTGTTGGGAGTGATGATAAGAGTGTCTGCAATGTCTCCCAGATCTGGCCAGGGATGTAGTAGGAGCTCATTATACACCAACTGAACTATAAGGATTGTTGATTACAGGCCTAGGCTCTACCTTGATTTTGAAAACTGTCATGGTGTTTTCAGAATGAGCCAAATCACCTGGGGACCTTGAAAGCCCTGCTCTGCCTTGTCATTCCATTGCTGAAACTTTTCTAATGTTTCCTAAGCATTTAGAACAAAAATCCAAAGTTCTACAAGGGCCTACAGGCCTACAAGACCCTTCAGGTCTGGGCCTGCCCACCCCTCAACTTCAGCTCCCCTGCACCCCTCCCCTCCCCACCCCTACCCCCAGTCTCACCATTTCCAGGCACACTGGCTTCTTTTTGTACCTCGAATTTACAAAACCTGTTGGTAGGGCCTTTGCACATTCCCCACCTAAATGTTTAAATGGCTGGCACCTTCTTGTTTCACAGGTTTGGACTCCAACGTCACCTTCTCAGAGGGGCTTCCCTGACCACCTGCTCTGTAATAGCTTCCCACTGTCATTCTCCATCATGTCAGCCCCTTTTTATTTTTTCTTGTGGCTCTTACCAGTATCCAAGTCATTCTCACTTATTTGTTTATCTGCATTTCTTGTCTGTCTGCATCGCTGGAATATGCTTAAACCCCATGCAGGCGGGTGGGCAGGTGGTTCCAGCGTGTGTGACTGGGGCTTTCGTGGAGGTGAGCCCAGGTGTTGCGGCTGCCTTGGCAGCACCTGGGAGATGAAGCGACACCGAAGTGACACCGAGCTGTGTCCTCTCCTCCCCTGGGAGGCCCCAGGCTGTTGTTAGGAAATAATGAGATGATTAAATCACGAGATTTAAGAATCCCAGTCTCTTCCAATCTCAGAATCTTAGCATTGAGAAGCTTTCCGCCCTCAGAAACTTTGACACTTGGAGTGTTCACATGATCTGATCTGGGATTTAGAATCTTACAGAAGGGGACTCTCACTGCCTTACTCTCACTGCGTGTCAGGCCATGTTATAAAAGGCTTTAGAAATGTTAGTGGATTTAATCCTCATTGTTGTTACCCTCATTTTACAGGTAAATTGAGACAGAGAGATTAGGAAACTTGCCAAAGTCTACAGAGCTTGTCAAGGGTGCTATAGGATTTGAACCCAGCTCTCTGGGGCGCCTCCTTAGAATCCCACAGTTGTTGAAGAGAAGCCCAGCTTCATCAGCCCCTGCACAGAGCTGGAATTCCTTTCCCATGTCCTTGACAAAAGGGCCTCTGACCTCTGCTAGCTCAGAGGGGACTCTTTCCTCACCATGTCCCCCATGCTCCCCTTGTCAGACAGTTGTCATTGCTGGAAAGATTTTCTTTACAAAGTGTGAAGTGGTGTGAGTGTCATGGTTTCCCAGTGCTTTTGTCCTTGTCGTTTTGTGACTTCAGTAGCCTCTTTCTCCCCACTGGGTTGTGAGCTCCTTGAAGGCAGGGCTTTGGTGCATGGTGTTGAATGAATGCATGCATGCATGCATGAATGAATGAATGAATGAATGAATGAATGAGTGGTGTGTACAAAGAATGCATCCTGGACTCCTCCTATCTGTGTTGCACCATGCTAGGCACTTGTTTCAGGGTATTGGGCAGCTTAATGTACTTAGGGAAAGAAGACAGTTACTTCTCCATGTAGCCCCAAGAAGGTCTGTGTCGATTATTTCCCCCATTCTCGGGAGAACGATCTGAGATCTAAAGTCATGCACTAACTAGAGAGAGGTAGACCTCATAGATTATCCAGTTGAGCTTCATTTTGTCCATTGTGGAGACTGAAGTGGGAAGGAAGAGGAGTGGGCCTTGTCCAAGGACACTCACATCGAGATGCTTTGCCTGGTGGGCTTTCTGCTCCCCAGGTGCCAACAGGCTGCCACAGTATGTGCCTAGGGTTCAAAGGCAGGGACAGTTCCTCTTTGGAGAAGCTCCTTCTGCAGCACCGGCCTCCTCACCTCCACAGTGGGGTAACATTCCTGATGCACAGGGGTGCACGAGAGCCCAGCGCCTCACCTGGCACTTGGGTGGGATTGAGGAAGTAGGCATGGTGGAAGTGGGTTGGGGGCTGTGGAGATGGCTTCCTGGGACCTGGGACTGGGGTAGCTTTGGAGTTTGGGTAGGATTTGGGGAGGGGACTGAGTGGTGTCTTTAATGGGTAAGGTGTAGGGGGAAGACCCAGGTGTCTGGGGCCCAAAGTGTCCTGCCTTGTCCCTGCCTCATTTGTGTAGCTACAGCATTTCCTTGGTGGGGGCTCCCCACCATCTAGGTCCTTCTCTGAGCTTTGGGCAAAGGCTTCATGCTCTTTGAGGGGACAGTCTAGCCATTTCAGGTTCTGGGGTTGGGGTGGGCACCCCTAGATACACTGAAAAACATACATTCTTATATATTCACATTATCAGCCATCATCTACCACCTTTGACCTTACCCTCCTTTGCCAATGTGGGGTGCTCCCCTGCTGTTTCAGAAGTGCCCCGACTGGGCCCACAGGAGCCAGGAGTTCAGGAGGCATGTCTGCTGGAGCGTGCATCCACACACATGATACATATGTCACATGGGAACACATGCATACACTCCTGCCACCTGCAGGATCACATACATGTGCAAATACCTGTGTGCACCCTCCCAGGAAATGACAAACAGCTGCATGGCTGCCCCTCCTCATGTACTTTCACATGCATGGTACATGCCAAGTTTATCAACTGCACTCAGGCATACTTGTATACATGTGTGTTTTTACATGTAGGTGCATCTTGCATGCCCATTCATTTACGCCATGAGGATGTAGCCTCCCATGCTGGGCTGTGCACATTGTCTCCCGTGAATTCACACGTGTGCCCACGCCCTGCCTGGATCTGCTTGCAGTGGTGGAGCAGGCAGCTCGTTTTCATCTCCCACCTTCATTCAGCAGTATTTCTTGAGCATTTACTATATACCAGGCCATGTGCTGGATGCTGGGGACAGAGGTGAGGAAAATTGACATAGTTCCTGTCCTGGTGGGGGAGACAGACATACAAAAGAGCACACAAATGATGAAGTGATTATATATTTTGGTAAATGCTGGGAAAGAACTACTTTTCTCAGATAGGGGGCTTCCCTATAGCTTCGTACTTGTGGATTTACTATAGTGAGTGACAGTCATGGTGTATGCAGGGGAGAGATGCTTCTGGGAAGAAGTGATACCTGAACTGTGGCCAGAAGTTTTCCAGGTGAGGGCATAGAGGCAGAGGGAGCAATCTGAGCAAAGGCCCTGAGGTGGGAAATCAAGGAACATGGAGAAGGTGGTAGCTCCTAGACAATACCTGGGTGAGGGTATAAGAGACGAGGAGGTGGGCAGGGCCTGGAGTAGGTCTTCTCTGGCCTCTTTACCCCTCCCTGTGTGCCCAGGCACTCCCTTTGCTGCCTTGCCCTGCTGCTCAGGGCCCACTCTTACGCCTCCACTCAGGCCTGAGCCCTGTCTGACCTGACCCACAGACTACCTGCCCCTGGGGGTCTGGAGATACAGCTTGAGAACAGGCTCTGACCATCTGCCAGGGGTTCCCTACCTACAACCACAGGACCTGTCTAGAAAGTTCCTGGGGGCCAGGCCACAGCTGGGGTTCAGCAGCTGGCTATCCTGCTTTGAGTGAATCCTAGACTTGGCTCTCCACATCAGCAGAGCAACCCCTGTGGGTCCTGAGAGGCTCCAGCACTGCCTCATTCCCTCCCCCCCAAGCCCAGGTAACAGCACTGCATGGTGGGATTTCAGCCCTTCCCAGCCCCTTCCCAGTGGGTCTTTGGAGTGCGGCTCCTTATGCGTTAGAGAACCTAATAACAAAACAGCAGTAGACGGAGTCCTTACTGTGTACCAGGCATTCTTCTAAAGACTTTATACATAGTAACTCATTTGATCTTCACAACAACACTGCGGAGATACCATTAGCATCCCTAGTTGGGTAACAATCTCTTGGGTTTCCCCCTACACTGTCTTGTCCCAGAATCTGTACTGTTGACCTGTCAGTTGCCACACTCCCCTCAGAGGGTCCAGGAACTCAGGCTGTGACTTAGCTGAATCTGTTTTTTAAGGGAAGGAACAAAGGTCCAGAAAGGAAGTGGACTTGCTAAAGGTCACACAGCCAGCCAGCTCCCTTGGCCCTCACCCGCTGCCTGGCCTTAGGCAGGTTACATACTTCTCTGAGCCTTATTTCTGCCCCCAAACAGGAAAAGATTACCACAGAAGCCAGGAGGGTGGAGACTTTGGGGGATGCAAGCAAGGGGACTGCAAGGGGGTGGGGGCTTCTTGGGTACCCTGGATGTGCGCTTTCATAACAAGTCAGTATGCTGTTCATTTATGTTCTGAGCATCTTTCTGAACATGTGTTATATTTTGAAATGTTCACAGCATCTACTTCACAGGGTCGTTAGGAGGCTGAGTGAGAAATGCTTATAGAACATCTAATAGCACCTGACATGGAAGACGTGCTCAGTAACTATTACTGTTGTTGTTTTGTTATTGTCATTTTCTGGAGGCAGAGCAGTTCCCTGTGGGGATGGGAGCTGGGGATCCCCGGGGGCAATGGAAGTAGAGAAGGGCATGTGTTCAAAGCCTGCAGAATATATTCCCTCTCAGCCTTGAGAGGAGAGTCAGGCCCATTTCCTAGGTGAGGGCAATGAGGCTCCCAGAGAGGGTCACTGTTCTAGGTGGTTCTGGGTGGCTGGCAGTGGGATGGGGAGCCCAGGGGGGTATATCATCCCCGCTCCCACTGACAAGGGCACAGAGAGCAATCCCCTCCTGCTCGTTAACCCCACCGCCACAATGGAAACAGCCCTTCCCAATCCCGAGGGGCTGCGGAAACCCAGCCTAATTGGATCCAGGACCCTTGGGAGCCTGTTCCTCACAGGAAGTTCCCAGGAGCAAGCTTCTGAGGCTGGCCTGGGTCTTGGGGGTGGGGTGGGGTGCAGCAGCTGGGGCTCAGGGCTCTGGGCTGCATGGAGTAGGGCACATGGAGGGCAGAGGGGTCATGGGAGGAAAGCTTGGAGCACACAGGGGTGTCAAGGCGTTGGGAAGATGGGAAACCTCAACTTGTCTTTCTTAGACCCTCTCCTGCTCGTCCTTTTCAGGCCATCCCTCTGGCCCCATAATGACCTCTCCACTGAAAACCTTGGTCACGGCCTTCTGCTCAGGGACCTCCCATGTCCTGTTCTCCCCCCACCCCACCCCCGCCTTTCATCCAAGCACCTTAGCCTGGAACTCTGGTCCTTTGTGAACTGCCCCGGCCAACTTTCCCTCCTTCCTCTGTGAATTTCTACACTGTACTTACAGTAGACCAAACGTGATACTGTGCTTTCCTGCCTCTGGGCCTTTGCACATGCAGTTCTTTCCACCTGGCCTGCCCATCCCTGGCATCTGACATCTCCCCTTCCCCCCATCAGTAAGTCCCCTCTTCATGAACTCTTCATTCAGATGGGCTCATCTTCCCAGGAATACCCCACCCCCTAGCCCAGCCACGCCCCCAGCAGTAGCTTGCTGCCTCTCTGCGGCAGGGAGCGTGTTTGAAAACCCTTTGCATCTTCACAGGCTAGCAGTTTTCCATGCCTTTGCACACACTTCCCCTCTGCTCAGAAGGTTCTCTCTACACCCTCTCACTCTCCTGGCAAACTTCTCGGTCTTCCAGGCCATCGTGGACAGACACCCTCCTCTCATTGATTCTCTCAGTGAACATTTATTAGGCATCTAGTGTGAACTAGACACTTGAGTACCTACTATGTGGCCAGCACTTGATTCTGGGCCTACAGTGGTGGCTCCATCTTTGTGTGTCAGGACTGGAGTATTTAGAGGTGTGAAACAAAGGTGGGATAGGGAGAATGCAGGTGGCAGTGGGTGTGTATGATAGAGTGACCCCATTCCTGCGGGGGAAGAGGTGAGAAAGTGACTTTATAGGAAGAGCCTGGTGAGCTGTGGGGCTGAGTCAGGGCTTGGGGTTGTAACCCAGAACCAGACCCAAGCTCCCCTTGGAGGGCTCCCAGCTCTGTGGGGACTGGGCAGACAAGTAACCAGGCAATTCTAGGACAATGGGATCAGTGCTTTAGTGGGGGAAGCCAGGCAGCTGTGGGAAGTCAGGGGAAAAGCTGCAAATGTAGCCTTGGAGGGGCCAGTGATCAGGAAAGTTTTCCCAAGGCAGTGACACCGAGCTGACTTAATAGTTGATGGCAACCTGTAGGGTTTCAGCTTGGTGATGACCCCCAGGTGAAAGGGCACAGCCTGTGCAAAGCCACAGTGGCACAAGAGAGCAACTAGTTTTGAAATCTGCAGGTAGTGAGGCTGGAGAGAGGGAGGTACCTGTGGGATGCATGTGGCTAGCAGGGCCTCCATGGCAAAGGCCCCTGGGTGCCATGCTGGGGAGTTTGAACTGTACCTCAAAGTGATGGGAACACAAATGGGATTTAAGCAGGAGAGTGAGTGGCCTGGGCAGGCTTTCTTTTGTTTGACCTGGTCCTGTCCCCTAAAGCCTCCAGATAGGAGGGGGAGCCCCTGGCTGGGGTCTGGGCTGGGTGTGAGGCTCACAGTGGGACTTCGAGCAAGCCCCTCTCTCCTCCTGGGTAAACCTGCAGGGCATGAGGCCAGAATCCTCACGGGGCTGTGGGTGGCTTGGGGTGTCTTTGCTTGGCCAAAGCTTGCTGAACCTTTAGTTTTATTAAAAATAGTCCTTAAATAAAAGTCACGTAACCACCCTATAGAAAAATCAGAGTGGCCTGAAACACCACCGTTATTAGCATGTTTGTGTTTCCTTCCCCTCTTTTCTCCCTGCACCTAATTTTTATACAGATGTCATCATTCTAAACATAATTTTTTAAAACTTCCCTCCCCCCACTCCTGACTAATGTATCGCAGGTATTTTCTGAATTACTGAAGGGTGGTTTTAATCCTTTCTAACAGATCCAGTGTCAGGGTGGAAAGTGTGGGCTCTGGAGCCCAATTTCTAGGTTCAAATCAGACAGGGACTGCTTGACTTCGGGCAAGTTACCTAATTTCTCTGTACCTCAGTTCCTTTTACATTTGATATAAGTATTAGATAAATCATTACAGTGCCAGTAAACACTGTCTGTTAATAATGACTGCAGACTTGTGTCACTGTTGAACATGATTTACAGAACCATCCCCCTCGTTTTTGCTGTTGTAAGAAACCACTGAAGCAAACAGCTTTGTGCCTAAAACTTTGTCTATATTTGGGCTATTTTCTAGGGATAGATGACCAGGAATGGGATTGCTAGGCCAGCATGTCCGAAAATTTTTAGAGTTTATGACACAATATTGCCAGATTGCCTTCAAAAATGATTGTTGCAATTTACACTCCCAGCAGTAATGGGAGTGCCAATTTCATCATAGGCTCACCAGCACTGGGTGTTATCATTTTCTTATTTCTTTTTGCTATTTTAACAGGTGAAGCTCATTTAATTTTCACTAGGGAAGCAGAGCCACTTTCTGTGGTTATTAGCAGTTAACATCCTTTTGGGTCTGCTAGTCTTTATAGCTTACAATGCCGTCTCAGATCAATTAGGGAGACAGGGCTCAGATATAGGAAATAGGAAGCAGCATAACACAGGGGACAACATGGTGCCAGGATGAATGGAAGGTACCCAGAGGAGGGAGAAGGGACTTTCCTCTACCCAGACCATGCCACGTGCAGTTCCTCCACCTAGACAATTCATTCATTCAAACATTTATCAGGTACTGTGTGGGGCTCGAAAGGTAAATGACTCAGCTGTGGTTCTGCCCTAGCAGAGAACATGCCCAGCAGCAGAAATGGATAGGAAAACAGGCAGACAACGGAGTGACAAGTGTCTGATGATGGAAATGCAGGCCACAAAGGGAGCAGAGTGGAGGGGCGCCCAACACAGCCTGGGGGGTGGAGGTAGAGGGTTCCAGAAGGCTTTTAAGAAGAAACAGCCTATAAGCTGAGGCCCAAAGAATAAGTTGTAGTTAACCAGTGAAATGAGGAGGGCAGAGGGCTCCAGGGGGAGGAGGCAGCCTGGCTGAAGGTGAGAAAGTGAGGAGGGAAGTGGAGCACTGAGGGAACTCTCCGAGTAAGGCCGAATAACCAGGGAGGCCAAAGAGGCCAGCGGGGGCTGAGTAAGGGCTAAGGAGTCTGGACCCTGTGTGCAGGGAAGCAGGGAGCGTGGAAGGTTCTGAGGAGGGGGTTGTGATCAGACTTATATTTTAGAAACATGAGAATGACTATTGTAGGAGAATGGAATGGGGGGTGTGGGTAGAGGTGGGGAAACCTGTGAGGAGACCCTTGCAGTAGCTGAAGGGGACCTGGACCAAGGCAGGAAAGGGGGTAGAGACACTCCTCTTTCCCCACCTGGTGGAATCCTAACCAGCTCCAAAGTGTAGGTTGACTGTTCACCTCTGTCAGGCAGCCCTCACTGACATTTGCTATCCCTTACCCAGGTCATGTGTACCTGGAGGATGGGGGCTGCGCAGGGCCTGGCATGTAGCTGTCAAGTGAGTGCCCATCGTTAGCTGACCGTGACCTCTCCCTGCTCTGCCTCGCCTCCAGACCCTCCAGCTGTTCCTCCCCCTCCCCCCTTCCTTCCTTCCTTCCTTCCTTCCTTCCTTCCTTCCTTCCTTCCTTCCTTCCTTCCTTCCTTCCTTCCTTCCTTCCTTCCTTCCTTCCTTCCCCTTCCTTCCTTCCTTCCCCTTCCTTCCTTCCCCTTCCTTCCTTCCTTCCTTCCTTCCTTCCTTCCTTCCTTCCTTCCTTCCTTCCTTCCTTCCATTTCTCTTTCATTTTTTAAAGAATAAATTTATTGTTTTCAATGGAAAAGCAGCCGAACAATATTACAGAGAACCTGGAAATCAGAGAAACAAAGACAAAAAGTCTGACCAGCTCCAGCTGCTTCCCAGCACGCCCAGCCTCCCTCTGGGCGTGGTTCCCTGCTGCTGGCTTTTTCTGACGCAGGTTTTTATTTTTGCATCCTTGTAATCATAGTGTCCGGACAGTTTTGGGTCCTGTTCCCTCCCATTTGCTTTGTGGCCACCGGGACTGGGCAATTCTCATTTTTTAATGTCTGTGGGATGGGCTGAGGTTGGGGGAGGGACATTAATTGCTTAACCACACCCCCCTGCCCTACAGTGGGTAAGGCCAGTCACATTCTACCCTGGGCTACTCGTCCTCTTTGTCTAGGCCTCACCCTTCTGGGGTGGTAGGGCCTGGCACTGGCTGTACCCCTTCCTGAGTGCTCCTCCCCCAGTTCTCCATTGTGGAGCTTGCTAGGCTGGCCTCAGAGGCCACCCTCCTGGTACAGGGTGATAGACCTGGTTTCAAACCCAGACTGGGCTCTATGACCTCAGCAAAGTTACTTCACCTCTCTGGACCTCAGTTTCCTTATAATGGGTCTATTATAACAGTAAAATAATGGCTGTAAAATGCCCTGACACAGTTCCTGGCCCATTGTAAGTGCTCAAGAAAAGGTTGTCGGCATTATGATACTTTTCCATTCTATGAAGAGTTTCTGAAACCACCGTGGGATAGATGCTGGAATGGCAGAGGTGAACAAGCACCATTCCTACCTGGAAAAGCTCATAGTCTGGCAGGGAAGTCACCCAGGGAGGCAGATAACTGCCCCAGGGTTTGATTGTCCCTGTGGTGCTGGGTGGCATCCTAACTCCATCACTTGCTAGCTGTGTGACTTTGGGCAAGTTGGTCAACTTCTCTGAGCTGCTGTTTCCTCTTCTGTTAAATGCACATTTCAGTGTCATTGGGAAGATTCAGTGACATGATGCATATGACATAGCACAGTGCCTGGCACATAATAAGTGTTGAAATCAACTGTAGCTGCCATTTTATTATTATTATTGTTATTGTTATTCTCATATACAAGGTGCTGTTGGGAACACAGAGGAAGTGACTGACTGGGGGTTCAGGGAAAGCTCCGTAGAAGAGGGAACACTTGAGCTGGGTCTTGAAGGATGAGTAGAAGTTCACCAAGTGGGAAAGGACACTCTAGGTAAGCAGCCTGTGATTCCAGGTTGAAACCTGTCAATGAGGGGTTTGTTCTTTGGGGGAATTAAGCCATTGTGTTCATCCCAGCTTCCCCGAGCGCCCCACATTGCCTCCCCCTGGGTCTGCATGGAGGGCTGTGTGCACGTACCCACTTTAACAGTATCCTCCTGTGACTCCGTGTCTTGGTAGTTGTGGGTTCCTGCTCATGGGAGTTGTATCCCTGTCTGTCCGTGTTTGGGGCTACAGGTCTGTGTCTGTCATGTGTGTCTGAGTTTGGTGCTGTCTATATCTGCATGTTCCTGTGGCCATGTCTGTCCACATTGCTATCCAGAGGATCTCCCAGGCCACACCATGGGTGGCGACCTGAACATACTTCCTTGGCCTCCAGCTCAACCAAATAGCCAGGCCCCCTTGGTCATTCTCCTGCCTGGCCCAGGTTTGGCCCTGCCTATCACCTCCATTCCCCAGGGGCCTCCTGATGGGTGTTCTCTCACTGCCTCCACTCCTGGCCTCTCTAGTCCTGTCTACACTCGGCAGTCAGTGGGGTCTTTCTAAACCACAGATTCTGTCTCATCGCCCACTGCTTTAAGTCTAGACTCCAGGCCCAGGATTCAGGAATCGACCTTCTGGATCTGGCTCCAGCCTCGTGTCCTGTCTCCCAGTCCACACCAGAATGCCTTAGCTCCCCGTGTTGCTTCTCACCTTGGCCTTTGCTGAGGCTCCTGCTAAGAATGCTCCCCACTCCTCCTTTGCCTGGCTAACTCCCACTCATCCTTTAAGACCCAAAGCAGGCATCATCTCCCCTGGGAAGTCCTCCCAGATCCTTTCTTTCCATCCTGGGTCAGGTCCCTGGCTCTGGGCTGCTCATCCCTTACTTGGGGGGAAGAAGCAAGTGACTTGCCCAAGATCACACAGTTGGTGAGTTGGAGCCAAGATTTGAACCTGGGTGCATTGGGCTCCAAGCAAAGCGGGCTGTTCCATGGGCCAGGTGAGGTGATTGTAGCTAGGACTTGTGGAAAGAAGTGAGAATCCTGAGGATGTGGCTGGTGGTGGATCTGAACTGGGAAGGGAGGGAGGGAACATGTTGTAGATCAATGTATATATGGGCAAGAACATCTGGGCAGATGGGGATGCCCTCTTGGAGTTGGGAATGGCTAGAGGAGGTGCCCATCTTAGGGGAAGACCAAGTCCAGCTTGGGCCTGCTGAGTCTGAGAGGCCCTGAGATAGTCAGAGGGATGTGTCAGGGAAGCAGCTGGAAAGCTGGGCCTGGAGCTCCAGGGAGAGGCCTAGGTTGCAGGCGGAGACTTGGGTTTGACTGGTATTTAAAGTCCTAGAGTAGATGGGCCACCCAGGTATTGAGGTCAGTGGGAGAGGAAGCTCCTACCCTATTCTAAGCAGCCCAGTGGGAGTGCTGTGAAAGAGACTGAGATGAGGGACCTAGGGGTCATGGCACACAGATCTTCCCAAAGGGCCCAGGTGACAGGGATGCCATGTAGGACTGGAAGGTGGCCTGTCGGCTTTGACCACATGAGGTCCTTGGTGGCATGTAGTAGGTTTCATAGGCAAAAGTTCTTTTTTGCAGAAACCTGGGTCATTTGTCTGCTTCCCCCACTTAGCTTGGGGCTCCCAGAGGGCAGGGCTCTTCTGTTTGCCTCAGGTTCCCCAGCACTGGTTCTCTGGCCCATAGCATGTATTCAGAATCAATGGATGTGTTGATGGGCGGATGGATGGATGGGCCAGTTGCCATCAGAATGCTGTTTTCAGAGGCAGCTCTAGGAGGTGTCTCATTCATCCACCCATCCAACTTTTCCCCCCTTTTAGAGCAAAAACCCAAAATGACAGCTTGTTTGCCCCACTGCAAGATCAGTGCTGTGTATCTCAGGACTCTCAGTACCGACTCTAGGCTTCTTTCTGGACCATGAAGCCCAGGCCATGTTCCCTGCGCAACCACCAATGTGTATCCTCTGCCTGTTCTGCCATGGACATGCAGCCCCCGCCCACCTGCTGTGCTCTGCCTCCATCCCTCTGTGCTCAGGCTTCTCCCTCTGCCTTGGCCCCTAGATTCATTGCTCCCCTTGCCCAGCACACTTCCTGATGCCTTCTCACCACCAGCACCCATCCCAGCACCTTAGCGCAGCATTCAAGAACCTGTGTCTCTCACCCCCTCACCACTCTTCAGTACTCTTTCTGATGTCAGTGGGTGGCTGCTCACTGTCCCAAAGCTGCCTTGGACTGTCATATCTCCATGCCTCTGAGTTGGTGCCTCTGTCGGGATGCCCTCTGCCTCGTCCACCTGTCCTAAACACACGTTTCACCAGTCTCTCTCCTGCTTAAAACCCTCCTGCAAGACAAGGTCCAAGCTGCTTAGTCCGGCCCTGGTCACCTTCCCCCCCCTTACCATGGTCCCCTTGTCATGCAGGTCCTGGGGTTGCAGAGGTGGACACCCACCTCCCAGGTGTGTTGGGGGACTCACATGAGATACTGTTGGTGCACACCTAGCAATGTGTCTGACAGTAGGAGCTCAGCAAGCGTTTTCCCCATCATGCCCCAGCCGGCCTTCCCTGCATCTGACACACAGTAGGTATACACCAGGGCCAGGGTCACTGACTGAATAATTAAATTATTTCAGACCAGCCAGAGCAGGATGCAGACATTAGGCAAAGTTGTGCAGATCAGATCAAATGACTCAGGGCAGTGCCTTCCCCTCTGTGGGCCTGCTTCCCCATTGAAGGTGAGGAGTGGTCTGCCTGGCTGGGGGCCTGGTAAACGGCAGAGAAGATGCTCTGTTGCAGCTACGGGACCCTAGGCAAGCCACGCTCTTCCCTATACCTTTCTGACCAGGGTCGGACTTTGGGAAGCCTGAACTTGGCATTGAATTGGAGGAAGAGGAGAGCACAGCTTTCCCCCAGAACTATCTGAGGAAGAGCTGGTTGCAATGGGCAGAGCCCTGGGCCAGGACTGTTTCACCCCATCTTACAGATGAGGAAAATTGATGCTCAGAAAACTGATGCCCACCATTGTAGTCCAGTGCTCCCTCCTGTTTCCCCATCCATGTGGCCTGGAGAAAGTGCTTCCCTCCCTCCTAGTGCCCTAGTTTCTTCCTCTGTGAAATGGGGGTGAAAATTTTTCCCTGCTTCCTGGGGCTCTGATGAAAATGCCAGGGGGTACAGAATAGCTTTGTAAAGTGCCAGCAGCACTAGATAATTGTGTGGGATTGTCTAAAATAATTCTGATTATTATTCCTTCATTTATGCATTCTTTCATGCAACTTGTATTATTAATAACCTCTGGGCCGAAACAGCTAAGGGACTGATAAGCTGGACTTCGGAGTCAGGCAGTTTAGAGTGGGAATCTCAGCTCTTTGCTTACTTGCTGTGTGACCTTGACCAAGTCATTCCGCCTCTTTGAACTTCAGTTTCCTCGGTTGTAAAATGTGGGCTGTAAAATGTGGGCGATGAGAGTACCTGCCTTCCAGTGTGCCTCACACAAGGTAGGCACTTGGTAAAAGGCAGCCTCCTCACTGTTGTTATTGTTTTGAGGTCTTTCTGAGAGAGAAGTCCCAGGGATCTGGAGCATTCAGGGAGAAATCCAGGCAGGAAGTGCGTCTTGTGTGGGGCTCTGAGGGATGGTAGAGGGAAGGGCAGCTTGGTGTCTGTGAGTGGTGGGAGCAGGAGGGATATTAGAGGCAGGGGCTGCCCTGGCCACCCCAGAGGAAGATACTTTGATCCCCAGGCTGGCCAGGCTTAGACCCAAACTACCCGCAGGCTGGAAGTGAGAGGCAAGGATTTTTGCATATAGGTATTGAGTTATTGGCATGTGGACATTTACCCAACTGAGCACTGGGGTTTGCAAAGCAAATTCCCCAGAGGAACCAACTTATGAAAATCTGATTTCTAGTTTGACTCTGGAACGCTAGCCCTGTGGTCTTGAGCAGCTCTCTTCCCTTCTCTCCAGGCCTCAGTTTCTTCACCTAGAATATCGGGTTATAATACTTCCTGTGCCTTCTTCTCAAGTAAAGACCATAAGAGATAACTAACATAAAAGATCTTTCTTAAAGTGTTGAGATTAGGTTATAATCTTACTGACGGTTTTCTCTGGAAATCCTCTGTGTGCAGTTCCAGTAGGGGCTTCTCAGGCTTGTAGGACCAAGAAAAGAGGTTGAAGGCACTTCGTTTTGGCCTTGCCTATCAAAATAAAGTTCACTTAAGCAATGATATCAGTTAGGCATTTAGTTAGTAATTTCTGTAAGAGAGATAAGTAAGAGAAATTGGATAGGAAGCAAGACAGTGGAATACCTCTGTCCAGCATGGTCCCTGTAAGTCACTTCTTGACTTACTCTAGGGTCACAGGAGGACTTGGACCCCCTAGAAGACTAAGAGAGCGCTCAATGCCCATCCTTCATACTTCCCTGGTTGAAAAGGCCTTCTAACTGCACAGGCCTGCCATGGGAACTGCAAGGTGAGGGCCACCGGTGATTGTCACATACTTTTACTGAAGAGCCCCAGACTGCCCTAGCCTCAGGTCTCCTCAAGCCCTCCTGTGCACAAGTGTTCTGACATATTCCTGTAGGTAAAGGTTTATGCATGGCCAGGCTTGTTTCTTAAAGGCAACTTTCCAGAGTCAAAGGCCAATAATCATTTGGGTCTTTGTAAGTGGTCCTGCCAAAGTGCCTTTCAGAAAGACGGTATCTGATGGCTCAGGTTGCCCCGTGTTCCCATGAGGATGTCTGCACTAGAGGCCATTGGTTATAAGAGCAGGGATGAGGGTGGGCAGTTGCCTCTGCCCTGTGGCCATTTACAGAGTTGCCCCAGGATTCCCGTTTGTCTTTGAATGGGATGGGGGGGGGGCGGGCTTCAGTGTGGAATCGTGGGTCCATGGGTTGGCTCTGCAGCTAAAGTCCTTCTGGGGGATGGGCATTGGTCCGCCAGGGGGCTGGGAGCATTCCGGTGTGGGTGTGACCTTTGTCCTCTGGGCCCACTGAGGGAGACACTGAGTTCCAGACTTTTTTCCCTGGGGCTGTCCTTCCCTGGCCCTGGTAGGATGCCTGCATTGCTGCAGGGTGAGGGTCTCACCGGGGCAGGCATCCCAGACACTGGCCCAGCCTTGAGTTCCCCTCAGGCTGGTGGGGAGGGCCCTCTTCCCTGTGACAGTCGCTCTCTCCCCGCAGGATGGCCGAGCCTCGGTTTAACAACCCCTACTTCTGGCCCCCTCCTCCCACCATGCCCAGCCAGGTAAGACAGAGCGCCACCCCTCCGGCCGCCCTCCCCCTCTTACTGCTTTGCTTTGCCTGGAGCTTTGGAGCCTTGGCCGCGGCCTGCGGGGCGAGGGGCGAGCGGGGGCTGGCTGGTGGACGGGCGGCCCAGGGAAGGGGCCGGGCGCCGCCCACGCTCCCTGAGTCCCTCTCCTCTCCCGCCCGCAGCTGGACAACCTGGTCCTGATTAACAAGATCAAGGAGCAGCTGATGGCGGAGAAGATCCGGCCGCCTCACCTGCCGCCCACGTCGGCCTCGTCGCAGCAGCCGCTGCTCGTGCCGCCGGCGCCGGCCGAGAGCAGCCAGGCGGTCATGTCGCTGCCCAAGCTGCAGCAGGTGCCGGGGCTGCACCCGCAGTCGGTGCCGCAGCCCGACGTGGCGCTGCACGCGCGGCCGGCCACCAGCACGGTCTCAGGTACTGCGGGGGCGGGGCCGGGGCGGGGCCGGGGCGGGGCCTGCGCGGGGCGGGGCGGAGACCGGGGTGGGGGCGTGGCCAGGGGCTCAGTGCCTCTGGAGGCCGAGCGGGCGGGGCCTGGGCTGAGCGGCCACAGCCGGCACCCTGTCCTGGGAGGACCCAGCCCACAAACTCAACCGGACGAGGACGGGCCCCCCGGGGGGCGCATGAGGGAAGCGAAGTCAGTTTAAAGAATTTAGGAATCCAGAGAAGAACCCTGAGCAGACCTGGGGCAGGATGGAAAGGGGGGGGTAGATTTCCTTGGAGGAGCAGATAGGCAGGGAAAGGTTGGCAGTTCAGTAGGGAACGGAGCAGCCAGAGGGAACAGCATGTGCAAAGCGAGTATACGTAGAAAGCAGGAGTAGGACAGTCTGGGTGGGCAGCGCCAGATGATGGTGAGCACCTGTATACTTCATTAATACTCATTTGATCCCTCCCAGCAGCGCAGTGAGGTGGGTACTGTTAGTATTAGGTTCACTTACAAAAACAGCAGTTTTGTGCGTTCACTCTAACATCTCCATTTGACAGATGAGGAAACTGAGGCTCAGTTTCACAGTGAGGAAGAGGCGGAGGCAGGCAGTGTGGTTCCAGAGCCTATGGGCTAATCCTTTTGCTCTACCTCATTTTGCTGAGGCTAGAGAGGAAGCAGGCATCAGACTGCCAGGGGCCCTATGGGTCATGCTGTGCAGTTTGGACTTTACCCTAGGGCAGTGGGGAGCCGTGGAAGGTTTTTAAGTCGGGGAGGGAAATGCTTAGATTTGGGTTAGAAAGCTGGGTCTGGCTGCAAGATGGAAACTGGCTTGGTGGGAGACAAGCATGGAGGCAGAGAGAGATGCAGGAGAGGATGGTGGCCCTGGCAAGGCAGTGGAGACTAAGAGAAGTGGGCAGGTCTGAGTTACGGTAAGAAGAGTGCTCAGGGCTGGTTGCTGGATTGGATGTAGAGTGAGGAGTGGGAGGAGGTGAGGGAGACTCCCAGGCACTGCCAGAGAGATGGAACCATAGAAGGAGTGCAGGGGCGGGGGTGGGGGCATAAGCTCAGTCTTGGATAGGGTGCCAGGGGGACATCCTGGTGCAGTGTCACAGGCTGGGGATGCCTGGTGGACAGGTTTTCTCTGGCGGCCACTGCAGCTGGGTCTTTGTTCTTCCCCTGGCTCACACCTGCCACCAGCCAGGCACCCCTGCCTCTCTTCCCTTCTCCCGCCTCCTTTCAGAGACATCCAAGAATTATGGGGCCCTGTGAGCCTCCCCCAGGCCCCAGCCACTTTGCACATTTCCCCATTATTATGACTTTATTAAATTTATTTTTTTCATTATAAAAGTAATATTAAAAAAGTAATATAAGCATATTATGGGAAATTTGGAAAACAGAGAAACGAAGAAAAAAAATCACTCATAATGCCCCAGCTTCTAACTCAGCAGCTTAGAGAGCCTTTTGGTCTGTTTCCTTCCTTTTTCATCATTTTTGTTTGCTTTTTAATGTGCATACATGTTTTGCTGAGCTTGTGGTAGGGCTGTACCCATGACTTTAACTTGCTTTCCTACTTGCCATTCTATCATAAACATACACAGTGTCCCCAAAAAATGTATACACACTTTAACAGCTACTAGCTCAATTGATGTTTTCTTTCTTTTCAGATTTAATCCATTGGAATTAATAATTATTCAAAGTGTGTACACATTTTTTGGGACACTTTATTTTAGTGCATTTTTTATTATAAAGGTAAAATACATAGTCATTATAGAAAGTTTAGACATTGAAGATAAGCTGAAAGGAGAAAAAGTTAGTCCTAGTCCTACTATTGTTAGCATTTTATTGTCTTCTCTATAACTTATTTTATTTTATCCTTTAATCACAGATGTAAAAAGTGGATGAATTCACCAGGTAAAAATTCAAATAATATAGAAGCAAATAGACAAAGTATGAAGATCTCCTTTTATCGATAAATTCTTTCTCCCTAGAGAGCACCTCAGTTTGCACACAATTTAGTTTGGTGTGTCTCTTCTCACATCCATTCCTGTGCACTTACACACATCTGCGTTGTCTCTATATAATATATATGTAGTTTGGGTGTATGTTTTTAAATAAATGGGTTCATACTTTCCATGGTTTCCTTTTTCACCCGACAGTACACGTTAGCCTTCTCTCTTTGTCACTGGGTGACATCTGTCTTGTTGTGGCTGCCCAGTCCTCCATAATGAGGATGGACCTCATCTCTTTACAGAGTCCCTACTGTGGACAAACAGATCATACCACAGTTTTGTAGAGAAGGTCCATGTATACAGTCTTTTTGTCCATGTGCAAATATTTCTTTAGGGCGATTTCTAGAAGTAGGATTGCTTGGTGTAAAGCTACATACATGTAACATTTTAAGGGTTATTGCCATGCAGCCTCCATTAAAGTTGATAAGTGCACACTCCCAACTGTGTGTGTCACTCAATCGTACTTGTGCCAACTCTGGATATTATCTTTCTCAGTGCACAGAAAGATTAAAAAAAAAAAAAAAAAGCATAGTTTTCATCGCATACTATTTTTATCTTTTTGTCTGCTTAACCTGATATTGTAAAGGTTTCTAGTCTCCTCATTTTAAAGAGTAACTTTTATTACAGAAGTAAAAGAAAGTAAGTTTCATGTCAAAGAGTCAGAAAGTATAGTTAAACCAAAAATTTTTTTTAATTACTCCTAATTCTACCACCCACATCACATTTTGGTAATCTCCTCTTGCTTACTTTTTCTATGCATACATATGACTTAAAAATTTTTTTTTGGCCCTGGCCAGGTAACTCAGAGCATCATCCCCATACACTAAGGTGGTGGGTTTGATCCCCAGTCAGGGCACATTCAAGAATCAACCAGTGAAGGCATAAATAAGTGGAACGACAAATTGACCTCTCTCTCTTTCTAAAATCAATCAATAAAGAAAAAATTTTTAAAAATATTTTTACAAACATAATCTTTTTTATGGGCAGTAATGTTCATTAGAGGAGATTGATCAAAATTCATTGAATCCTTCCTTCCCTAATGTTGCGTATTTCAGCTGCCTCTAGCTTTTACTATTATAGCTAACACAGTAGTGAACATCTTTGTGCCTCAGTTTTTTTCTGTGGTTTGAATGATTTCCAAAGTGCCTGTTACCTAACTCAATTTAGCTCTTAGGTACCTAAGGCATCTTACACATATACAAGCTCTCATTCAGTTACCCCTGGGTAATAATTTACAAAGGGAAGGGGGGGCTCAGAAAGGCGAGTAACCTGCCAGAGTCACACAGCGGGGTGGCCAGGGCTGAGCTGGCCTCTGCAGCTGCCCCTCACCCCTGCCCCCCCCATGTCTTCGCAGGTCTGGGGCTCTCCTCCCGGACCCCGGCTGTGAGCACATCAGAGTCCAGTGCGGGCACGGGCACCAGCACCCCATCCACTCCCACCACCACCAGCCAGAGCCGCCTCATCGCCTCGTCCCCCACCCTCATCTCAGGGATCACCAGCCCCCCCCTCCTGGACTCCATCAAGACAATCCAGGGCCATGGCCTGCTTGGCCCCCCCAAGTCCGAGCGCGGCCGCAAAAAGATCAAGGCGGAGAACCCAGGGGGCCCTCCTGTCCTCGTAGTCCCCTACCCTATCCTGGCCTCAGGCGAGACTGCCAAGGAGGGCAAGACGTACAGGTGGGGATCTTGACTAAAGGGGGTCCTGGTGGGCTTGGGGCAGAGGCTCTCACAGAGGGCTGCCCCAAGGACCGAGGGTGGGGGCACCTGACAAGCTGCACCCATCCTTTCAGAGGCAGTGTGAGGCACCCCAGCCTGGGGCAGTGGGAGTCTGTTTCGTCTTCCCTTCAACCCTGAACGTTAGAGTCACCTGGGGGGAGTTCAAAAAATGCCAAACCAGGGCCACACCTCCAAAAATTCTGATTTAATTTGTTAGGGGGGATATGCGGAGGGTCAGGTGTCAGCCTTTCCTGCAAGCTGCCCCTGCATGATTCCGAGGTGCAGCACGGTTGAGCCCCTCCCCCAGAACTGTGGATCCTGAGGCCTCTTCCCTGTGAGGTGTGAACCTGCTGCCCAGGCTGCGGAAATGTGCCCCCAGGTGGAAGACCTTGCTCCTCCACATTGGAGGTTGTCCAGGCCCGGAGCCTGCCCCCATCTTTCCCAGGTGGGCCTGTGCCCGGGAGACTCCTCTCAGGAAAGCTCCGTCCCTGGTGCACGGGGTCTCTGGTGCAGGTCTCCCCTGCGCTCCCCACGCAGGGCTGCAGGGGTCTTCCCGAGTGTGAAGCTGCCTCTTGCCCACAGGTGTAAGGTTTGCCCGCTGACCTTTTTTACCAAGTCCGAGATGCAGATCCACTCCAAGTCGCACACAGAGGCCAAGCCCCACAAGTGCCCGCACTGCTCCAAGTCCTTTGCCAACGCCTCCTACCTGGCCCAGCACCTGCGCATCCACCTGGGCGTCAAGCCCTACCACTGCTCCTACTGTGATAAGTCCTTCCGACAGCTCTCCCACCTCCAGCAGCACACCAGGTGAGTGGCCGGCCTGGTGCTGCCTCCTGCAGCCTGTTGCAGCTCAGCGCCTGTGCCTGAGCATGGACCTGGTACAAGGAGGGGCAAGGACTTCTCTAAGGTGCCCGTTGCCCTCAGGGTCCAGACCAGATTCCTTTGCTTGGTATTCGAGGGAGGCCTTTTATGATACGGGCTTTGTGGACCTCAGCTCACACTCCTGCACCCTCCTTCCCATTGTTTCTCATCTGTAGGTCTTTGCACTGCTGTGTCCTTTACCTGAAACACCCTCCCCTCCTTTACCATGTTTCTCCAGCCCTCTCTTATCCACCTCTCAGTCCAGGCTCCTCCAGGAAGTCCTCCTCCCAGGCCCCCTGAGCTGGCTCCACAGGCCCTGTGCCTCCCCACCCCAGCAGTGGTAGGCTGTCCTTTCCTTGCCCGATTATTTGCCCACGATCCCCAATATATTGGGAGTTCTTGAAGGCCAGGGCTTGGTCTCCTCATTTCCACATCCCCAGAGTGTGCCACAAGCATCTAAGCATTTCTTTAATATTTGTGGAATAACTAGAACTAGCTTTTATATGGCCCATTAACAAATAATTACAGAGCCTCTTCTATAAGCCCAATGTGATTCTAGGTCCTGGAAATACAGCAGTGAGCAAAACAGACAAAAATCCTGCCCTCATGGGCTTACATTCTAGTCAGTGTGTGAAAGGGAAATTCCAAGATAAAAATGCTTTAAGGACGGAAAAGTTTTCGCAGGGGAGTACAGACATCAGAAAGACTGGCTCACTGCCTCGCTGGCGTGGCTCAGCACTTGAGCGTTGGCCTATGAACCAGGAGGTCGTAGTTCAATTCCAGGTCAGGGCACATGCCTGGGTTTCGGGCTCCATCCCCAGTAGGGGGCATGCAGGAGGCAGCCGGTCAATGACTCTCTCTCATCGACGTTTCTCTCTCTCTCTTCCTCTCCATTCCTCTCTCTGAAATCAATAAAAACCTATTCAAAAGAAAAAAAAGACTCGCTCACCAAATAAAAAGGCCATGGAAATATAAAGAAACAAACCCACGGTTTCCAAGATTGCAGTTCATCTCTTCAGAGGGAGAAACAGCACTTTTCTCCCAGGTGATGGGATCTGTGAGCATTGCTGTGTTTGTCGGTATCAGCACTGCACAGTTAGGGAGAAGACTTTTTCCCATGGGGTTTGTAACTTACAGAAAGCACTCAGGTTTTCTCTGTTTGGGGGACGAATGCTAGACAGAGGGACCTTATGTCTTACTCGTGTTGTTGCGATTATTATTTATCTTCACTGTCCCTGTGTGCTCTATCCAAGGGCACAGCATGCTCTGTTTCTCAGACTTTGGGGCGTGATATGTAGGTTGGACAGTAAGAAACATGGCAGAAAACGTGGCCACAGGACAAGGAGTCAGTCTGCTTTTCTTGTTCCCATGCCTCCTGCCATGGATTTGGCCCCATAAGTTTGTTTAAGCAGTTTTCTTATTTTTGTCATTACTTTGATTTTTTAAAAAGTTTGGCCAATTTTACATACATAGAGGTCATATGTATGAAGGTTGATTAATCAAGCTCCCTGGTTGTAAGGTTTGAGAGTTAACTTCTGTCAGGAGACTGGTCATAATTTTAATCTGCGTGTGTGTGCACAAGTTTTCTTATCTTTTTACCTAAGATCAGGCACCTAGAACCATCCACTTCATCGCTGTCAGGTTTGCCTCTACAACCTGTAACAATAGGTACCATCTTTTTGGAGAATCTCAAGTTTGTCACGTTTCTGGGCCAGCAGGAGGGACTTTTTCTACAACCTTAAGGACTGTAGGTCCACAGAGCACGGAGCAGATCCTGTCCAGTTTCCTGGAGGCCTGGGTAGGCCACCCGTGAAGTACAGTCCTCCTTTCTTACAATCAGGCTTGTCATGCCTAATTAAGTGACATTTGTCTTTAATGTGACATTTCTGGCATGGTCATGGTCACAAATTTGATTTACCCAATTATGCCCTGTTAGGAAGGAAGACAGATTCTTACTGAACCTACTTACAGAACTGGCAACCATCACAGAACGAGAAGGGTCTCAGTTAAGGACCTTAGAGTGTTTACAGTCATTGTTCTGAGTGTTGTAGACAAGGCCAATTACCTGTGTGGTTTCCAATAGAACTGTTATTTTTCAGTTTCCCTAATCATTCATTAGTTTTTAATCTATGTTAAATTTTTATAGTGTTTCCCCTCCAGAATTCTGAAGGGTTAGCTGGAGGAGGAAGGCACCCTTTACGGGATATTTTATTCTGGTTTGTACAGTTATAGCCTCCTAAATTGAGGATTAGAGATAAATCAAATAAAAAATGGGTTTTCTCACATGCGTTTTAGAAAATAACATTAACTAGAATGAAATCTTTGCCATCCAATGCTAGGCCATAATTCCTGTTCTGCTGATCTTGGGTGGTTAGTCCACTTTGCAGAGTTGTTTGCTTCTGGACTAAAGACTTGTGGACCCTGCCTTGGCCTCGGGCAGTGTCTGGTCATGGTCATGGTGATGGTGGCAGCTTGGATGCCAGTGCCCATTTGTCCGTTCCCTGAAGTATAAAGGGCCAAGTGCATGTGGCTGGGTCCTCTACTGCGGCCCTCATCGCCTGATGTGTCTTTCAGACTCAGTTTCTGACCTGCAGCTTGAAGCAGAGGTCTTTGGGCAAGTGTGAGGGGGAAATCAGATCTGCGGATAAGACTGAATGGCTCTGGTTTATTATAATAGTGAACTGTATCAGAACGGAGGAGAATGGAGTTCTCTGTTTAGGTATAATGAATGCACGGTCAGTTTTTTCAGATTAAAAACACAGGCAGCAAGGGCATTGACCCATCTTCAGGGTCTTTTAATTTACCTCCTAAAGCACGTGTTATATGATCGGCACTAATTGATAAGTGTAGTTAAAGCTAAAAATAATCTTTTTAAGACATCTCTCTGTGGCTGCATACTGTTCGAGTCTCTGTACATGAAAAGTTGTTGGGTTTTTTTCCTCCATCTTAAAAAATACACAAATATATAAATATATTTATATTATATATAATTATATGGCGAATATATTTATATTATATATGATTATATGTTTATGCATAATTATATTATATATGATTACATGTTATCTATGACTCTTATATATGATATTACTATATATTATATTTATATAAATTATATATAATTACAGATATTCATAAAATTAACTAAGGGAGCTTGAGCTTCTCTTCTTTTGCTTCGCCAACTTTCTAGTGCTAAGAACTTCACAGGACTGCTCTCACCCTAGTGTTTATGGAGAATTCACCCAGCTGGTGTGGCTCAGCGGTTGAGCATTGACCCTTGAAACTGGAGGTCACAGTTTGATTCCCAGTCAGGGCACATGCCCGGGTTGCGGACTCAATCCTCAGTAAGGGGCGTGCAGGAGGCAGCTGATCAATGATTCTCTTTTATCATTGATGTTTCTCTCTCTCTCTCCCTCTCCCTTTCTCTCTCTGAAATCAATAAAAAACATATTTAAAAAATATATATATGGAGAATTTAAAAAATACCCATTTATTTAGATCACCCCTCTTTTTATAAAACGAAGGAGGAAATCTTTGGTGTCACCCAGTGGCCATCAGAAAACTGCAAGAGCCTTTGGGTGTAAAGGACACCTTGGTCATTTTATTATTCTGGATTTAAGAAAGGCTACAGCAGAGAGTTGGCAGACAGACTGGGCAGGGTTTGGGCATCAGTCTGGCAGGAAATACACACAGTAGCAAGCAGTGATGGTTATTAAGAATTCGAGTTTTTTCAGAAGTAGACATTTGTTTTAAGATATTACTTAAGATTGCAACAAAAGCAACAAGAAATTAACAGGCCCTAAAGGAGGGTATTTCGTCAGAATGTTCCTTGACCTGGGAATTGCTCTCCATTCCTGAGGGTATAATTTTTTTTTTTTTGAGTGGTTTGAGTTTTTAGTGGTGAAATATGAAACAAGTAACATGAGGATCATAGCAACATTTAGGGACAAATAATTAGTCATTAGGCACATATTAAACCATTGTGTCCTAACCCAGTGACAAAGACGGGGGGCTCCCAAATGCCCACAAGCCCCAGAATCCTTTAGGCAGACAACTGAAAAAAAACCAAACGTAAAGAAGCACCGAGATTGCAGGTTGCCTGTTTGCTACCATTCCTGTTTTCTGCCCCTTGATCGAGAACCCAGCAATCAGGGCATATAATCAAACGCCCCTTCCCAGTGTTATTGCCGGTCATGCAGGGAATGAAAAAAGGAGGTCGTGTCCAAAACCGAACCAGCCTTGGTCAAGAAATAGAAGTGGAGTTAGAAAGGGGTTGAACAAGACTCACCCTGGCTGTTGAGAAAGATGCACCTGGGAGCATTTTGGGGGTAATGTAGTTTAGTGGTGCTGATGACACTGGAGCATCTTGGTGGGACCTTCAGCTGTAAGAAAAGCACAGGAGCCCGGCCGAGCGTGGCTCAGCGGTTGAGCATCGACCTAGGATCCAGGCGATCGGGGTTCGATTCCCGGTCAGGGCACATGCCTGGGTTGCGGGCTTGATCAGTGACTCTCTCATCATTGATGTTTCTGTCTCTCTCTCTCCCTCTCCTTTCCTCTCTCTGAAATCAATAAAGATAGATTTAAAAAGAGGAAGGAAGGAAGGCAGGCACAGGAAGGAAGAGCAGGCGATTTGCAAAGTGTTGCGAGGTCCAGACTTGAGGTCCGGCTCAGTAAACAATAAGTACCACGGTGCATTTAAAGAGAATAAGCAGAACTTTGTAGTGAGTCTGTCAGTGGTAGGAAAACAGCAGTGGTCTCCTGCAGTCAGCATGTTGTCAGATCACAGATCTGTAGGCACCGCGATGCAGTCAGGGAGAACTGTTTTGTTAGGGAGGCAGGTGCAGAGAGGGCTCCCAGTTCTACTTTGGGGGGAACTCCTGCTGGACTGAGGACTCTGGGTTGGCTGGTTTGTTCAGACTGCAGAGTGTTTTTGCCCCCTTTTCTCCCCCTGGCTGTGATGTTTGGTATGTGTGTAATGATGAATGTGACAGGGGGAGGTGTCACTTGTTTTCTCAAGTCTGATGTAGTAACTGTTAAATGAATGAATAAATACTACAGGTGTTTATTGAGTGCTCATTTTATGCCAGTACTTGGCTAAGCCCCTTACATGTATTATCTAATCTGTCTTCATAAGGCCCAGTGAAGGAGGGTCTGTATTTTATTCCCATTTTTCAGATGAGGAAACCAAGGCTCTGGTTTGCCCAAGGTCACCCAGCTAGGTAGTGGTGGAGCCAGGATGAGAACCGGGAATGGGGGTACAGAAGGGACTCACAGGAATGATACAGAGGGGCCATGCTTCAGGGCCACCCTGTCCTGCATTCTCTCAGTAGTTGGGTTGACCGTATAACCATCATGGACATGGGCCTGACATGGGGAGGGGTCTGGAAATAGAAATTGGGGCCCAGTCACAGGGAGATGCCTCCTTTTTCTGAGGGAAGAGGCAGGTGGGCAGGGAAGGTCTTGGCAAAGCTGTGTCTGTGCTCTTTTCAATGGGTGGTCTGCAGGTGGGGTTTTTAGAGGGCAGATGCAGTGAAAGCAAGCCCTCCACAATTAGCTGGAGGTCAGGGGCAGATCTGAGTGGGTGGGGTTGGGTTCAGCAGGGACCTTGGGGAGCAGGGAGGCTTTAGTCACAGACTGGCAGTGGGAGGTCAGAGAAAGGAAAGGGGTGGCCTGTGGCTACCCCAGCTCTTACCTGGGGCTTACTCTGGGGAGAGTTTGGGTAGTGGAGCCTGGGAGGCTTGGGGTCCAGAGGTGTGTTCAGGCCAGTGAGGGCGTGGGGGGTGGAGCTGGCCTAGGGGTACCTGTCAGGGACCCCACCTGACTGGGCTGCCCATTGCAGAATCCACACAGGCGACAGACCCTACAAGTGCCCACATCCTGGCTGCGAAAAGGCTTTCACTCAGCTCTCCAATCTCCAGGTGAGTGGCCACCTGCCTCCTGCCCACCAATTGCCTTCTCCAAAAGGGAGCGTAAGAAGGGGGTGGGGCTGGGGGACGCCTGTTGGCCCCTGACTCCCTCCTGGGCTCCCTACAGTCTCACCAGCGCCAGCACAACAAGGACAAGCCCTACAAGTGTCCCAACTGCTACCGGGCCTACTCGGACTCCGCCTCCCTGCAGATCCACCTGTCCGCTCACGCCATCAAGCACGCCAAGGCCTACTGCTGCAGCATGTGCGGGCGGGCCTACACCTCGGTGAGTGCCTGGGGCGCTGGGGGGCCTTTTTCTCCCCCTGGGCCTCAGTTTCCTCCTCAGCTTCCTCCTCCTCGCAGATCTATACTGACTCTCGCCTTTTTCCAGACAAGAAAACTGAGGCCCAGAGATGGGAAGTGACTCCTTAAAATCACAGTAGTGGGGAGCCAGGATGTCTGTGTCCCAGTTCTCTCTTAGGCTGCCCCAGACCAAGCTCCCAGCTCCCTGGCAGCCTGTAGGGTTCCGAGGTGTGGTTTACTCCAGGCCCAGGAACACTCCAGGGAGTGGTGGTGGGCTTGGCACCCTGCTTTCCAGAGGCAGGGAGGGAAGGGACACGGGCCTTCTTCCTCTGGGGAAGCTGCAACCCCCATCGTGGCCACAAGGTGGCACAGTGACTGCGCAGAGCCACCCTCAGGTCTTAGGAAAGGTCTGAACAGTGCCAGAAAGGTCGGTGCATCCAGCCCTCTGTCCCTGGGTTTGAATTTCCCTAAACACGGGCCTTTCAGAACCAAGAAGAGAGAGTCCAGGTGAGTCATCTGTGTGTGTGCTTCTGGCTAATCAGATATTCTGGGTAACAGACCCCTGTGTATACCCAGACAGATCACTGAGCCTCAGTTTCTTCAGCTGTCAATGGAGGAGGTGATAGTTCTTAACTCACAGGGCTGTTGGCTGGCAGAGCCGGTGTCTGAGCCACCTTAGCTAACATTTGTTCACTCAGTGTTTACCGAAAGCTTGTGCCAGTGCTTGGGGACCAGGATGAACCAGACAGACATATTCTTGGCTGCCAGGGAGGTTAGAGTCTACTGCTGGGGACATATTAAATAAGTAACTACACAAATAAAGATGTAATGACAAGTTGTGGTCATTGCTCTAAGCAGGGTTTCTCAGCCTCGGACCGTGTTGGCCTTTGGGCAGGTACCTCCCTGCTAGGGGGCTGTCCTGTGCATTGTAGGGTGTTTAGCAACATTCTTGGCCTCTGCCCACTAGCAACTCCCTCCCCAGTGTGACAACCCAAGATGCCTCCAGACTTTGATGAATGCCCAGGGGGTGGGGGGGCAGAGTCGCTTCTGATTGAGGACCATTGCTAAGAAGGAAAGTGTGTTTTGAAAGAGTGGCAGGCAGGACAAAATGGAGCTGGGGAGGAGACAGGTCCGGGTAGGCTGTATGAGGAAGCAACACTGAGCTGGAGACTTGTAGGACGGGCCAGGCGAGCAGGAGGAGGGGAGAACATTCTATGCAGGGGAACAGCGAATGCAAGCCCCTGAGCTGCAACAGACTTGGTGTGTTCCAGGAACTGAAAGAAAATTAGGTCACTTGGGCCTGTGTGGCCTGTGTGGGAGTCTGGATACTTTTCCAGGGGGAAAGGGAAGCCATCAGGAGGGGACCATCTGGGAGTGCTTTTGAAAGGTCACTGTGACTGGAGGGGGCGCCAGGATTGCAGGCAGGGTGGCCAGCTGTATGCGGCAGGTGCCGGCCAGGGCTGCAGCTTGTTGAGTGCCGAGTGTGTGGTATTTATCCTTCCCTGGAGTTCAAGGGCAGAGGAGAGTTGAGGTACTGCAAGGACAGGACTTGCAGGGACCAGGCCCAGTCATCTGACCTTCAGCCAGTCCCAGCCCCCAGTTCTTGACCCTCCTCCGCACCCCCACTCTTAGAGGAGGGGACACAGCTGTGGTTCTGAGAGGGGATCTCTCTGAACTCTGGAGGGAGGGGGGTCAGCCTGGGGTCCCACCCTGAACTGGGCCTCCATAGAACAATAACAATTACCATTTTTTTAAAAAATATTTTTAATGGATTGATTTTTAAACTACTTTAATACATAAAAGAAGTATTTTAGAATAGTGAGCCCTCATGTTCCCATCAGCCCCCAGAACCATCAACCAATCCCGCTTCACCCGTACCCCTGTTTTTTGAAGTAGAACAGACATCATATTGTTTCATCTGAAAATTTTCACTTAGTGTCTCTAAACATAAAGACTCTTTTTAAAACATATCCACACTACTTTATAATACCATAAAATAATTCACTGTAAGTCCTTAATATCACCAAATACCCAGGGATCATTCACGTTTGTCCCACTAACGCCATACTTTTGTGTACTTAGAATTTTGTTAGTTAATCAAGATCCAAATAAGATTTCTACATTGCACTGGGTCAGTATATCTTTTTATCTATTGGCTCCCCCACCCCTGCCTTTTTTTCCCTTTGTAGTGTATTTACTGAAGAATAGTTTCCTAGTTTGGATTTTGCTGATTGCTTCCCTCTGATGTTGTGTGCTAGCATGTGGCCACCACATTTGAGGGCTTCCTCTGCCGGATTCTGAGCAGATTGAGGCATGAGGCCAAGGAGTGAGTGGCAGGTGGGAGCCAGAGCACCACCCTGCAGCCTAGTGTGAGAGCCTATGGGCCTGCAGGTGAGCCTTTGGTCACCTTGCCCACCTATTCTTGGGTGCCTCAGGTCAGATTTAGCAGAGCCTGTGGGGGGTGCGCAAGGAACGAGCTGAGCATGCCCAGTTTATGCTTCCAAAGTCACCAATCAAATCAGGCCCCTCTTCTCCCCAAGGGAGAATCGAGTGTGGGGGTGCAGAGGCTGGGTCTCCCACCACCACCTGGAATGAAATGCAAAGACTGGGGAAGGAATGGTTCCCTCAACCCTTACTGCATGCTGAGCTTTACCCACATCACCCTAGCAACCCTTTAGGTTGTTCTTGCCCCATCCCTGCTTGCAGAGGAGGAAACTGAGGCTTGGAGGGATGAGATGACTTGTGCAGAACTAGGCTCAAACCCAGGCCTGCTGCCCCACCTTCACTGGGAGCACCAGCCAGCGTACTCCGCGACAGCCAGTTGGTAAATGGCAGCTAGCCTGGCCTCTAGGCAGGTCTAGGTGGGTACTGCTGAGGGACGGGCCTGGTGCCTCCTGGCTCTCCAGACAACACGCAGTGGCTCAGACTCTGGTCAGTGAACCAGCTCCCAGGCCTGTGATGCAGCATCCTTGGAACCTATGGGGGATGCTCATCTGCCCCCCCCAAACTGTGGCTGCTCACCACTAGCTGGCCCACTGCCAAGGAGCCCTCCAGTGGCCATTTGAGGGAACTTCAGCCTCTTTTGCCGCCTCTGCCAGCTGTTGGTTTTATGTTCTGAATCTCACCCCTGCCCACAGGAGACCTACCTGATGAAGCACATGTCCAAACACACAGTGGTGGAGCACCTGGTGAGCCATCACTCACCCCAGAGGACGGAGTCCCCCGGCATCCCGGTGCGAATTTCCCTCATCTGAGCCGACCCCAGGCGCCGCCCTGCCCGCTGGCACAGACCCAGGCAGCACCAGGCCCCGACTCCCTTCAGGGCCCTCCAGGAACAGCCGAGCTCTCTCATGACCTTCCTGACCTTCCAGAAAGCCTGGGCTGCAGAAGCCCTGCCCGGTCCAGGTCTGGGGGTGGCCAGGCCAACTGCAAGATTCTGGACTGTTTGGTGGCATCCAAAGACGATCTCAGAGCACTTTGAACCTCTCTCTGTTGGGTTTTCTTCCCCCCGCCCCCCACCCTTCACTTGCTTCACTGTTGTTTTTTTTTAAGTTTGTTTTGGAAATAACAAAAAAAAGATATTTATTGGCCAAGAAGTTGGTGCTGCTAAGACCGAGAGATAAAAAGAGTCGGACAGATGGACACAGAGAACCAGAGGGCAGCGTGGGACCTTCTCTTGCCATGGCCTTAGGTCCTGAGGGAAGGCTCAGGCCTGGGTTTCTGGACTGTGAAGGGGGCCCCTGGTGGTAGGGGGCAGGAGGCAGCTAGAGTGAGCCATTCACGCTGGGTGCCCAGCTAGAGCCTTGAGCTGCCCCCTGGGCATCACTGACTAGAGGGAGGCAGCAGCTGCCAGAGCTGCCTAGGCTTTAGGAGGCAAAACAAGAGGGGCCGGGAGATCCGAAGGACCAAAGGGTGCAGCTTTGGGCTGGGCTGGGTGCTGGCCCAGGGAAATGGGGTGGGGGTGGGCTGGGTAAGACCTGGACCCCTGATGCCCTTAAGACCACCCCAGTCTACCTCGGTGCTGGCCAGAAAACCTATTGGCTACCTCTCCCGCCATCCCAGACTGTGGGCAGGGGGATGGGGAGGGAGTGGGTCTGGGGCTAGGACCCCCTCCATAATTTCCTCCAGATGGGGCAATACCCAAGGAGGGGTTGTCTTCCCTGCCATGGAGGGGGGATCCCCAGCCCAGGCCCTAGGCCCTTCGGCAGGGAAGGGATCCTCAGAAAGGAGGGTCCCAGGAGCAGCCCCTGCCCTCAGCCCCCACAGACACACCCCAATCTGAAAGCCATGCGTGTCCATGTATATAGGAACTATGTACAGAGACCGGAGAAGCCCCACTCCATCCCCCGGGAAAAAAAAAGAAAACTAGACAGAAACTCATCTATATATTCTGTATCTGGAGTTCCGTTTTGAATATTAACTGTGTTATTTTTATACACTTTTTAAGCCTTAACTCACCATTGATTTACCAGTTTAACGTTTCCTGGGGTTTCTTTTCCCACTGCGTTCTCTGCCCCCACCCCCACCCCTTTGTTTGACTTGCGTCGTCTGATACTCAGTATTGTAGCTTTTGTCCGCATGTTACTACCCTGTAAATACGCTGTTATACATACTGTTAACACCCTTTGCTTTTTCTATGGGACCTCCAGGCCACCGTATTTAGAACTAGTTACCTTATTAAAAAAGAGAAAACAGTCTTTTGGCTTCTCAGTCTGCATCTTGGTGGCAGGGAGGTGAGGGCAGGCGCCCCTCAATGCTTCAGGAAAGAAGTTTGCATTATATTTAAGATAAGGGGTGGGAGTAAAAAAATCAAATGTGGGGGAAAACACTAAAGGGGGCAAGACACAAAGGAATTCTAAACCTTCTGCTCTGTATTTCTCTGTTGTGAATAAACCATACCTGCACCCGGGTGGCGGTGGTGTGTGGCGTGCTCTGTGTGAGGGCGGGGCTGGGGGGCACCTTTCTACTGCTCCTCTCCCCTCCCCCACCCCCCAGACTCAGGCAAGAAGGAAATGGTGTTGATTACCTCTCAACTCCCTATGAAGTGGGCAGCCAACCAAGAGAGGTATTTTGCTGAGGATCATGCTGCCATTAAGGGACATAAATTTGACCCAGGTTTGTCTAGTTTTGAAGATTTTTTATATGTATGGGGTCCACCAATGAGGGGTCCACTGCCACTTCTCCCAGAGGGGCAGCCGCATCCGGTTACCCCACCCCTCTTTGGGGGCCCATCTTGAGTGCCCTGATTTGTGGAAGCTGTTCCAGTGATTGCAGGGACCAAGAAGACCCTTCACATGTTTGCCCTATAGAGGTTCTGATTGCCTAGGAGGGAAATGCAGGAATTAATTCCCCCAAAATTGATCAAGGAGGGCCCTGTACTAGGCATTATGGGAGAGAAGTGACTCAGCCATGAGTCACCATGGAGCTCACTCTGAGCCCAATGCAAATAAGGATTTATTGGCTTACACAAGGACATTACAGGGATAGGTTGGGGTCAGGGCTCAATGACGTGTTTTTCCACTTGGCTTTGTTCCCAATCAACTTTACCCTTGGACTCCTGTGGAGTTGGCAGCTCCAGCCTCACAGTCCCCAGGTTCCCAGCAGCCAAGCCTCTGTCTCTCCCAGAAGTTCCAACAGAAGTCTAATTGGGCCTTCCTGGTTTGAACTGGGTCAGGTACCATCCCTGAACTAGTCGCGTGACCAGAATGTCTGTAGTTGATCGGCTCAGGCCTAGAGCCCGTGCTTTAAGCCTGGGGCAGAGCGTGAGACCGCTGTCTAAAGCACATCTTCCCAGGAGGAAGCCAGAGCGTTAGCATCAGAAGGGGAGATGGATGAGTAGTCAAGAACATGTTTTAAGTAACCTCACAGGACTCCTCTCTTTCTCTGAAATTGACCTCCCTCAGCCTGCTACGTGGTGAAGGGTGGGCCATGGCCGTATTTTGTCACGTGACGTTATCTCAGCCACAGCTGGTTGGCCAGGGGTGGCCACCTGACTCAGTGACGATTCCTAGACCAGTGGTGTGTACAGTTAAGCCCTCACCTAATGTCGTGATGGGTCTGTGACTTTAAGCGAAAGGACGTATAATGAAACCAATTTTACCAGACTCGTATAAACAAGAGTTTAGTTCCTACCACATCTCATCAACGTTGTAAGGAAATGACATTGAATGAAACGTTATTGGGGGACCTGCTGTGCTAGCAGTGGGCTGCGCACACCTCTTTTCCATTCTATAGTCAGTGGGGGTTTGGAAATCGGCCACAGTGGGATTTACATGGTGGTGTAAATCCCTACAGATTGGGGCTTGCTTTTTCCTCAAAGGGCTGGTTGCCAAACATTTACCAGCACACCACTGGCTGAATCTCCGATCAGATTCTCCATTCCACGAATTAGGAACAAGTGAGGAGGTGGTGGGCACCTGAACGGGCGAACCCCGTGGACTAGGTAGGGGTCGGGGTGGCTGTGTTATGCAGAAGGAGGCAGGGATGGCCCGAGGAGACCGGGAGCCAGCAGCAACCTCAGTCTCTACCTTCTGGCCAAGTTTAATTTCCTGTTTGTTCTCACATCAATGAATTTAATTGCTACTGGTGTAACATTGGGTAAGTACTTAATCTTTCTGTGCTGGTTTTCTCATACTTAAAATGAGGGATATACTAGTAACCAACTTAAAGGGTGGGTGTGAGGATTAAATGAATCAATACACGTCTAATGCTTAGAACTGTGCAGGGAACTTCATAGCCAATAGATGGTAGTTGCTATAATTTGATGTAGCCCTGGTGGAGCTGTGTCTCTTCTGATCAATGGATAGCTGAGGATGGAAATTTCTGGAGGCAGCATCTGAGCTGATAGCAGGGTGAGGCGTCTAGGATAGGTGAAGACTGCAGACAGCAGTGACACTCAGGGCAATGGGAGTCTGAATTTCACCTGCTTGCCCAGAAGCTCTCGGGAGCGTCCATTGTCCCTGAGGGCCCCAGCATACATGTTGAGGACAGTGTAGATGGCCAGGGAAGTAGCTGCAGAAGGAACTTCAGCCCCTTTGTTATTCCTGCTTCAGCCCAGTCCCCTCTACTGTCCCCATCCCCACCTTGGGCCTCTGCATATGACAAGGAGGGAGCTGTTTCCAAGAAGTTGTTCATTGTTCCACCTTGTAGCTGCCTTGACCCCTCCCCCTCTGCAGGAAGGTCTTCACCCCACAGCATGAGGCTGCCTGAGCCCAGCACCTAGAACCCCCTGACTGTGTCATCATTTTCTCTTTAAAACAGAAAACGACTGTTCTTTGGTGAATTCTTTGCACTCCGTGAACCTGTTGGAGAAGGGGCAGGTAAGGAGGGGGAAGGCAAGTTATGTTTTCTGGAGCACCACACCCCTGCAGGGAGGGCAACTGGCACCTCTACTTTACATGTGAGAAAACTGAGACCCAGCAAAGGTTAGGAACTTGTCCATAGTCACACACACAGTTAGAAGAACAGCTGAATCCCACCCAGGTCTTACCTGCTCATGCTCAGGTCTCTCTTTCCCTAGGGTCATGTGTGTGGCCCTTAGTGAATGTTCTAGGGTAAGATGGGGATCATAGTCCCAGAGGAAGGGATGTGCCAGATCATGGTCTAACCTGTTCTTAGGCACACTTGGCCTGTTCTTATCTCTGATCCAGTGGCCAAAAGGCCTTCTGGGTTTTCCTTATCTAGTTTAGGTAAGAGATACTAGGGAACCTTGAAATGCTTTTGAGAGGGGAGGTTATCTTTTATTCCGTATCATCAGTAACTGGAACTTGCTTGTAAATGTTACTAGATTATATACACCATCAGGACTGGTTTATAGCTGGAATTGCTATCCTACCTGGGGACAGTGGAGGCTGTTAAAAGTGCAAGTCTTTGAGAACACTACATAATGGACTCAGGAGACCTGAAGTGAAATACCACCCTCTCAGGGCCTCAGTGTTCCCAGCTGTCAGACAATAGCTCACGGGCTTCCAGTGGTTACCTTTCCTGTCACCTTGGCTCTGGGACCACCTTTTCTGGAGGACCTGATGACTTCATGCTCCTATTTGGAGCCTCTGTTTTTCCCTGTTGAAGATGAAGAGGCTGGACTGCAGCCATGGATGAAGAAAAGTCTCTCCTAGATACTGTGGCCAAACAGACTTATGAGCCCCAGATCAAGGAAATGTCATTTTTGTTAACTTTGACTCTTCAGGAAAAAGGGCCATAAAGACACTGTTGGAATAACTTATTTTATTATGATGTCAACAAAAGAACTCGCAGCATATAGAAAAGTCTCATAAGAGTTTATCTGCACCCTGGCATATGGCTCAGTCGGTTGGGGAACCTCCTAGGAGGTTTGCCATGCACCAGGTGGTTGCCAGTTCAATTCCCAGTCAAGGCACATGCCCAAGTTGTGCGATCAATCCCTGGTAGGGGGCATGTAGGAGGCAGCTGATCAATGTTGCACCATTGATGTTTCTCTCCCTCTCTCTCTAAAAATCAATAAACTATTCTTTAAAAAACAAAACAAAAATAGATGAGTGGGCAACCATCCCAGTAAACACATTAAAAAAAAAAAAAGCCTGGCCAGTGTGGCTCAGTGGTTAATCATTGGCTTAGGATCCAGGAGATCGAGGTTTGATTCCCCATCAGGGCACATGCCCTGGGGTTTCGGGATGGATCTCCAGTAGGGGGCGTGCAGGAGGCAGCCGATCAATGACTCTCTCATCGTTGATGTTTCTCTCTTACCCCCTTTCCTCTATCTGGAATCAATGAACATATATTAAAAAAAAAAAAAAAAGCTTATTTGAGCCAAATTTTGAGGTCATGCCTGGAAGCAAAATCTCAAAGGATTGAGAAAATGCTCTGGAGAAAAGCAGTTCTTCAGTTCTTTTTATGCATCTAGAATTAGAGGAGAAAACATAAGGAGGGAGGGTACATGCAATCCATCGGTGGTGGATTACAAAGCAAAGCAGGGAAATCTCTATGGTTAAAAAGCAAAATGGAGAAAGCATAGCTTTGGTGGGTACAGGATAGTTAGTAATTAACATTTACAACACACAGACATGGTATTCAGGGAAACAAAATAACAATGAGGGGTTCTGGTGGTCTTGTGCTCTGCTGCTTGTGGTTGTGCCCTCGAGGGGTCTAGAAAAGATCACTCTGCCATTTCAAAAGTATGTTACCCTAGATGCATAAGAACAGTGGACAGGGCTCACTTGAGGTAAAGAGCGACCTTTGCTAAGGATGCTCTAAGCCTGGGACGAGACTACCCACTATGGCCTGCCCAGTGAGGAATTTATGATCAGACCTTCCTGTGTGATTGCTGAGCTTGTCAGGCCTGCCATGTGGGCCCCTGAACTTCTCAGGTTTATTTCATAGCCCCTTTTTCATTCATAATAATATTACTTAAATATGTACAAACATATTACTTAAATATGCTTGAGGGTGGGGGAGGTGACAGGTCAGAGCCAAGGAACTGGATGCCACTGGGAGGGGGACTTTACATCCCCACAGGTGGCATCGACTGGGTTAGGTAAGGTCAGAGGTGAAAGGTCTGTGTGCCTCAGTCCCCATCAAAAGTAAAGGAAAGGAGATCTTACAAGTGAAAAGCTCCCGACCTTTTTGTAATGCAAGTGTCCGATTTAAGCTGATTGCCAAGGCAGTCACTTCAAAGAGAGCTGTCTCCAATGAACACGTTGCCAGCCACGCGACTAGAGAGCGAGGCCGCATCCCCCACTGAGGAGCCTTTGTTTTAGAGATCTTGGTTGATTTCAATACCTAACCACTTGGGCTACTTGTTTCTTCTCTTCCTGAGCTTTAAATACTTGCTGTTATATTTTGAATTCACTCATAGAGTGAGTCCGCGGAAGGCCCAGAACCCCGCTCTCCATCCCAATAAAAGCGAGACTCCAGGCCTGCGCGCTCTGCACCGGAGACCCTGCAGTGTGGCTCCTGGTGCGCTGTGTAACTCCCAGGTCCCGTAAGCAATAAGCCTGTCTTCTCTTCGGCGTCATGATGGCTTCAGCTGAAGAACCACATGCCCAGGTCCAACCGCAACATGGTCTGTTCATAGGCCGGGCCCAGCACAAAACACTGCGGAGGGCCAGGGCGCCCTCCCCCCACCTCCCGTCTGGGCACCCGCAGGAGGCGGTAGAGACGTTTTCACCCCATCTCTCTCGGTCCTCCAAAGCGCCATGCCGCTTCCAGAAGGGACCACAATGGCTGCGGGGTCTCTCCTCGCTGTCCCGCGCACTCCGCACCCCCCCAGCGCCCAGGTGTCCCGCGGGTGGGGCGAGGCCCGGCGCTGGCTCCTAGTTCCGCACCACGGCGTACTCCTTGGGCGCCCAGAGCAGCCGCGGGTGGCGGATCTCGGCTCGCCGGCCTATTTCCGGGGACCAGCAGAACTCCGGCGACAGCACCTTGGCGGGCTTGTGCAGCCAGAAGTACTTGTTGAGGTGGCTCTCGTCGTGCCAGCGCGCCTCGAGGCCGCGCTCGCGGTCCTGCCGCTGGCCCCGCGCGCAGTGCGCCGTCAGCAGGCGCAGCGCCGGCACGCTGCCCCCGAACAGGGCCGCGTGGTAGTAGAAGTCGCCCTCGTCCGGCGCCAGGGCGGCGGCCGAGCGCGCGTCGCGCTCATAGGGCAGCAGCCTCCGCGGCCAGTGGTAGTGCCAGGAGTGCAGCTGCGCCACCGAGTCGGCCAGCGTCTCGGGCCCGAAGGCGCCGCTGAAGTACTGGTCCACGTCCATGCAGAACACGAAGTGCGCCTCGCGGCCCAGCCGGCCGCCCAGCGCCGCGTGCAGCGTGCGCATGCGCCCCATCGAGACGTCCTGCCAGCGCCGCTCGCGCAGCACGCGCTCCACACGCAGCCGGCGGCCGGGGCCCAGCGGCGGGCGCCGCACGGCGTCCGGGCGCTCGGTGAACACGTAGTAGACCACGCGCTGGCCCACCATGAAGTACTGCTCGGCCGTCTCCAGGAAGCGCGCCAGGTACTTCTCCAGGTACCTGCGGGGGGGGCGGGGCGGGGCGGGGCTCCAGGTCAGCCGGGACGGGCGCCCGGCGCGGCCTGGCCCCGCCTCAGCCGCCCGTCTCCTCCCCGCCCCTCCCCCCTCGAGCTGCCCGCTCCCCGCGTTCCGGTTCCCGGCGGTCCTCCCTGTATCCTGCGGCCCCAGCCCCTGGGGCTCCTGAGCTGTGCAGTCCCCGCATGGCGCCGGCTGATTAAAGACGGTAGAAATTGTTTGCCATTCCTGCCCTCAGGGGCCATGTCTTTCCTCCTTTGAACTCGGGCTCTCCCTGCCTGCTCTGAGTGCCAAGGAAGTGGCGCTGTGCTGGCCTTTGAAGGGCTGGCAGCGTTAGCCTTTGTTTTCTTTGCTCGAGTTCGGGGCCTTCGCTTAATAAGTCTCAGAATTTGGAAGTTGCAGCGATGTGGGGAACCCCAAAGTAGCCACGCAGAGAGGCTGTGTGGGGAGAGGTGCCCCACCAGTCTTTAGCAGCCGGCTATCCAGGGGAGACCCACACATTGGGGAGCAGTGAGGAGCCCTTTCAGGAGCCCTGTTGGAATTCCTGGCCCACAAAATCATGAGCTATAATGATAAATAATTGTTGTTTTAAGTCCCCGAGTCTGTGGTAACTCCTTACATAGATAACCGGAATGTTTGTAATATTGGACACTTTGTATTAACAGACTTTGGGATCCCAAGGTTCTGAAATAATAGTAATAACGCCTAACATTTATGTGGCAGACAGTATTCTAAGTCAGAGTGCATGATCGCATTTAATCCTCACCATTTATTATTATCTCTATTTTTCAGGGGAGGAAACTGAGCCACAGAGAGCTTTAGTAACTGGTGCAAGCATACACACAGCTGGTAAGTTGCAGAGCTGTGATCTGAACCCAGCTTGGCACTGGAGCCAGAACTTTTATGAGCACTTGCTCTGTTCCTGTTAGATCTGTGAAAAACTGGGATTGGAGACCTTGGAAGCCTCAGCATCCCAGGGTGTTAGACTCACAAAACCTTGGAATTTGGGACCTCAAGACCCTGGAATTTCTGGGCCCGGAGATCCTGACCCCTAGGGCTGGTGCAAGGACACTACTTAGTATCCGGAGTGGAAGTGGGAGCACCAAGGCTCTGCCCACCTGGCCCACAGGTCAGCCCTTGGTCCTGTTTGCCCCCTCGTACCCCAGGCTGCCTCCTGGCTTTCTCTCCCTTGTAGCGTGTGTGGGTCAGAGTTGGAGGAGCTCTGGGGTATCCAATGACAGAATTCCTTCCCCACGTTATCAGAATTTCTTCCTGGATGCAAAATTCTCATTACCTTCTCAAAGCAGTCTGTTTCATTATTATAGACTCTTCCTTTGACTGCCCTGAACTCTACCTCTGTGTACCTTACTTAGGGTTACAGGATCGGTTGCCACTCTCAGACAGGAGAACCCTTTGCCTCTGGAAAGTAGACACCCAGCTTGGACACCCCTGCCATCCATAATGGGGATGTCAGTGCCCCTGGGATTTCTTCTCCACTTATCACTCCGGCTCCTTCTCCATACCTCAGGGCCCCTCAGTTTCTCGATTGGACTCCTCTCCTGCAGTGATTCTGTCCTCTGCCCTTTTCAGGCATCTTCCCCCGTATCTACTCCCTTGGCCTGGTCTGTCCTGCTCTTTGATCCCTCCCTCCCTCCCTTCCAGCCGACTTCCTGTGATACCGTTCCCCCAGCATTCCTACCCTACCCTTTCTCAGTATCCCCCTCCTCTCTTCACTTCCCTCTCTACCCAGCTCAAAATTCACTCCCTTGCAGAAGCCCTCAGCCTCCCAGATCCTTTCCCTCCATTGGGCTTGCTGGGCAAGCCTCCCCCTCCCCTTACTTTGTGCCTGCATCTGAGCCACTGACCTCCAGTGGGCGCTTACTGCAGCCAGGCCATTTCCTCTATTCTCCCAGTTGCTCTCCCCATGTCTCACCATCCTCACCTGAAAGACGCCATCCTTTTCTCACCACAAACTCAGTGCCTCCAAATGGACCACCAGCCACTGGGCAGGTTCTGTGTAGGACATGGCTTTGAGCCCCTGGCTGCCTGTGCTGGGTGGGCTGTACAGTCTTGGTGTCCAGGAAGGACAGGAAAGGGAAGGACGGTCCCCCCTCACCCTGTCTTTGCCTTCTGCATCAGCTTGAGATCCTCTGGCTCAGGGAACAGGGTGCTACACTACCCATATCACATGCATACCCTCCCACTCCCTGATTGGACAGCACTGCTTCCCTCCCCAGGCCTTACCTGCCTACAGCAAAGACAGTCAGCCCAATGGTGAGGTTCTGCTGTATAGCCTCTTGCTGGGCCACATCTGGATCGAAAGTGCCATCCCAAATAATGGGGGCCCCCCAGGAGGTACAGGTCAGGACTTCAGGCCGGGCCCTGGCCAGGGCAGGGAGGGGAGATAGGTCCATTCATCTACCCCCTGGTGATGCTCACTGCCATCTCCCCATGCTGGGCCCTAGGGACCCCCAGGTGGGACATACTGGGTCCCTAACCCAGAACCAACACAGAGGATCCGTAGATGTGTGACCCGCCTGGGCTGCTGGGTGGGGTGCCTGGGTCACTCACTGGGTGAGGGATGTGAGGAAGGCAGAGGACGCTGGAGCACAGACTGTAGGGGATTGTGGGTGATCTCAGAGTAGGAGGGATGGTATCTCCTTACCAGAGATGCAGGACACCCGTGAAGTTGTCTCTTATCAGGGGCATTCTGGCCAAAGGGCAGGTGCCCATGGGGATGAAGGTTTCCAGATGCCTGTTGGGTAGGGGCAGCAGTCAGGGGCATGCCAGCCTGCCCAGGATCCCTGTCGCTCTGCTTACAAGTAGGGAGAGCCCGCAGGGCACTTGTGCAGGCTGGGATGGCTACCACCCCTCATCCCTCAAGGAGACACTTGGAAAGATCCACTTTAATCCTGCCCCTGTGGGACCCACCTGGAGTGCTTGGGAAAGGAGGTTGTACCTGACTGCAGGGAACCCATACAGGATCATCCCTGAGAAGCCAACTGCAAGTAGGATCAGCCGCCAGAAGATTCTCTTCCAGGCCCTGGGGAATGGGGAGGGGCATCAGCAACATACTGTTTATATCTTTATATTTATATTCACAATATCCATACACACAAGAGAAATCACTTGTGCAATTTAATCTTTTGTTTTATTTATTTTTAATATGAATATATTCTCTTCATGTGGTACATTCAAAGATACAAGAGGAAATACTGTGCAAATCTTTCCTGCCCCCAGACTCCTAGCTTCTCTGCATGGAGGCGGCCAGTGTCACAGTTCCTGTGTGTCTTTCCAGAGAGAGTCTGTGCACAGACAGGCAGTGTGGTAAATATGGTAGCAGGTTCTCCCCCAGCCCATTTCCCTAACCCTTTCTTTTCCTTTCCTTTTCTTTGTTATCCTGTTGTGGTTTTCATCTCCCCACAGATAGTAGCACAGTAGATATGCCATTCTGCACCTTGCATTTTCAACTGACCGTTATGTCTTTGAGGCTTTTTCATCTCAGTGCTTAAACAGCTTCCTTACCCTTTTTTCCATTGATTGGCAATAGCCTAATTTACCTGACCAGGTCCCTTCTGATGAGCATTTAGATGTATATCCTTTGCTTCTCCCAGTCGTGCTGGGGGGCATGGCCTTGGGCAGGTTTGGGGGATGCTAACATTAGGTGTGGGGTGTTTAGTCTGGGAAGGGGCAGGGACTGACCTTGGATGGGAGAGAGTCTGGGAGGGGAGGCGGGGGAGTTCGTGTCTTGGTGGCTGGAAGGTGAGAGCTAGCTGGGACTTGAAGATGAGTTGCCAGGCTGCATGGAGGGCAGCTGTGGTCAGGGACCATGTGTCTATCGTGGCTCTAGTCACCGGCTGGTTCCTCCAGCAGAGCTCAGCAGCCCTGTTCCTGGCTCAGAAGAGGTGAACTAGGATTTGTCTGTGGCTGGTTGTTTTCCAGGAATGGTGCCAAAAGTTGAGAATCTTAATAAGCCCCTTCTGGGAGTCTCACCCTGCTCTCCTGCTGTGTGCCCCTGTCTCTGGAGAGGCTGGAACCATGTGGTGAGGAGCACAGACATTGGGGCCAGACCCTTGGTTCAAATCCCAGCTCTACCTCTTATCCACTGTCTGAGCATGGGAAGGCTTTGGACATCTGCACTTTAGTCTCATCTATAAAATGTGAATAATCATGGCTACCTCAGAGGGCTGTCGTGGTTACTGAGTTATTACATGCTAAGCGCTGAGAACAAGGCCTTGCATAGTAATAGCTGAGTAAAGCTTTACCTGTTATAACTGTTCCTGAACAGAGTTAATAATAACATCATTATTCCCCCTCTGCCCCTCCTGCTCCTCCAGCCCCCAGGGTGACCCTGCCTGCTCATCCCTCACCAGGACCATTTCTGCAGCAGCCTCCATGCTTCCAGTCATTCCCCACACAGCCCCCAGAACATCTCATAATCCAAAATGCCAACCTGCCTTACCAGTTTCTACTTCACATGACCAGGTAACTCCCCAGAGAAGAAATGCGTTTAGTGGTCACACAGGGAAGAACACCCTCACTAGTAATCAAAGACATGTAAATTAGAATGGGGTGGTGTGTTTTGCCTATAAAATGAGCACATTTAAAAAAGAAAGAAAACTACCCGCTGCAAGAATACAGTGAGATGGGCACCCTCACACTTGCTGGTGGGATTGTAGAGTGCTGCTGTAGCTAAACTGCTACTTAGATATGGAAATTGAAGCTTTCAGTCTTCATCCCCTTTAATCCAATAACCTCAGCTTCTAGGAAACTGTTCAAAGGAGATAGTCTTCAGTATGGGTTAAGTTCACGCATCAAGACCTTCACTTGTTTCTGTTGCATTCAGCCTATGTGGGCACAAGCTCATAATCAGGCACTGTGCTAGGTCAAGGTTTCAGAGGAGAGCGAGACATGGACCTGTCTTCAGGGAGTGGAGTCAGGAAGATGGATATAAATATAAGATGCTAATGAGGGCAAATTGGAGGGTGGCACCTGAGCCTTGAGAGGTGGGAAGTCAGGGAAGTTTCCTGGAGGAGGTGACCTCTAAGCTAGGAACTGAGGGATTGGAAGGTATCCAAGCGAAGGAGGTAGTAGAGGGGGAAGGAAGGTCTATGAAAAGGAAACAACATTGTGCAAAAGTGACCAAATGTCTTTCTTAAGATACCACAGCCTCTATCAGACCTCCTTCTTGGAAGTGGAGTAGGGGCTGAATCATGGCCTGGAGCCTCTGGTGGACTGATCTGGATATCATTGGTACAGTGACAGGACATCCAGGGCATTGGTGCCACTTGATCTCTCCACTTGGATATCTCACAAGCATCTCAAATTTATATGGCCAGAAAGGGACTCTCGATTTTCCTCAGAAACCTGCTCCCCGCTCAAGTCTCCCCCAACCTGGGAAATGACATCACAATATATACCCCATTTCTCAAACTGAGGACCTAGGAGCCCTCCTTGATTCCCCCTCCTCTCTCGCCCCACATGCAGTCCACCAGCAAGCCCCTTGGACACACTCCACCCCACTCCCACGAACACACTCCATCCACGTGCCTTCACCTCCTCTTATTCTGCTCCAGGCAACCATCTGGATAACCGTCATGCATGCCTTCCATCTTCCCTGCTTCCTCTTGCCCCCCAACAATCCATTCTCCAGGATGAACTTTCAAAAACACATTAGCATACATTTCTCCCCTCTCCTAGACCTTCCAATGATTTCTTACTGCTCTTAGAACAAAACCCACACTCTGGGGTCTGGTTTGCAAAGCTCCATGCGTCTGGCTCCTGGGGTCTCTCTTGTGCTCCCCTGCTGTGCTCTGGCCTCCCAGCCTTGCTCGTCTTTGCATGGCTTGCCTTTCTTGTCATTTGGAACCCAGTTAGGATTCTCTTTGTGCCCTCTTTCACCCCATGGCTTCTGTCTGCCAATGACTCTGCAGTGTCTCTGTCCAGTTCAGCCCTCACTGAGCCCTGGACTCCGGTATCATGTGTCTCCTGGACTGCTATGTCTACCTGGGTATCCCACAGACACCTCAAACTCAGGGCTCCTCAAGCTGCATTTTGCATTTCCCCTGATCTCTTCTTCCTTCTGCATTCTCCATAACTGGTCCCAGTTACCCAAGTGGGACCCCCTTCTCACTCCCCCTATAGCCATTCACTCACCAAGTTCCATTGCACTTGCCTCCCTCATTGAGCCCTAAGCTCCCTCCTCTCCGCCCCACTGAGCTCTTCCTGCCTAGTCGTTTCTCATCTAGCTAGATTCCTGCAGTTGTCTGCCTCCCAGTCTCCGTCCTGTGCAGTTTCCAAGACTTGCTTTGACTTTGTGACCTCCCACTTCTGTATCTTTGCCTAGATTGCTCTTTTCCTGTCAACTACCATCAAGCTCCCAGTCACTCCTCAATACCCAGCTTCCTTCCTGGGATGCCTGCCTTGGCCTTCCCCTCCAACACCTGCTCTACCAAGAGCTCCTCCCATGCAAACCTCTACTGTAGCGCCTGCCAAACTAGACTGAACTGTCTGCCCCACTAGGCCATGAGTTTCCTGTTTTATTAGACTTTAGCGCTCACTGCCAAATCTGAGAGCCTGCCTCATAGTTGGTGGTATTAATAATTATTCAATAAATTAATGATATAATCACTGGGTTCCTTGTCTTCATTCTCTTTCCTAAACTGACGGTTACTCGTTTGCCTAAAACTCCATTTTCTTTGCGGTCATCTCTGCACTTTTTCTGAATAATCCCAGAAATTTACTGAGACAGACACTCCGCTGGGAGTTTCATGTCCCTATCTCATGGAAGTCTGACCACGATTGCTTAAAGAAGATACTGTGATTACCTCCACCTTATAAATGAGGGAACTGTGGCTCAGGATTAAATCGCTTGCTCTGGCTCACATACCCAGTAAGCGATGGAGCTGAGGTTTGAACTTGGGGTCCCTGTTGCTATTCCTCATGGGCTTGGCTCCTCTCAAGGTTCCTCACATTCCCTGCAAGTCAGTGTCTCCTGCAAAAAGCCTTTCTCCTCACTCTCCAGCTCCATGCTGAGCTCCTGGAGGGCTGGCTGCACCAGGGCCTCTGTGGCTCCCGGAAGCACGACTGCCCAGGAAAAGGCTGGAGCGGACCTCTCTGCGCTCTCAGGCTCTCCCTACCCTCAGAGCCAGCCCCTCCCAACCCGGATAGGGTAATCCCATGCTTATCTTGGGCACTGGACCTCAATCAGGGCAGTCGGGCAGAGCTGGACCCAGGTGGGCTCAAACTGTCAGGTCTGGGAGGGTGCAGAGACCCAGGCCTGCGGCAGGCATCTGCCAGCTCCTGCGACCATTTCCATGCCCCAGCCTGGGAGCCCTTCGTCCATAAGGCCACTGCCTGAGCCGTTCCTCCACATTCCTTTCTCAGGTATTTTCAAAAGGAGTCCTTCCACCCTGCTTCTACCTGCAGAAGGTGGTCTCTCAAGCCCACCCCATGCCCTGTTCCCTCCTTCCTTTCAAGAAGCAGTTAAAGATCAATCATTAGTTCTTAAGCAGGAACAAGCTTCCAATCCTGGACAGTCACTCCCATGGAATACAGAGACTTCTCAGTTACAGGGGCGGTGCACCCCAGGTCTTCATTCTCCAGCTCACCAAGGGGCCCAGAGTTAAGGGAAGCAGGAGGGTTTCCCCAGCTCCTCACAGACTGCAGTACCTACTAATCTCTCCCCAACCCGTCTATACCCCTTGGGCCGTGTTCCTTCTTAGAGTCACCTTCTCCCAGGACCACCTTGGTGCCTCCTCCTTGGCTGTTCTAGACTCCCCTCAGGTCAGCTGTCCTGCCCCAGCTTCCCCCACACTGGCAGTGGCCCCACTCACCTGAGTCCCTCTTTGAGAGCCATGTTGAGAAGCTGGTGGGACAGCCTTCTAAGAACTCTCTCAGTTCAGAGCCGGGAAACAAATGACCTGGCAATCGGGACAAAGCAGTTATAGGCCATCTGGAACCACACCCACAAGGGCAAGCAAGCAGGGATGAATTGCCTTGAGTGGGACTTGCTTAGGAGCGGCACCTGCTGGAGGAAGCTGGCCTCAGGCTGGGGGGGGGGGGCCTGGGAACCCCCTTGGGGCCAATCACCTGGAAAAGAGTGGACCTGAGTAAAGCCAGATCTGATGGCCAGAGGCCCTGAGCTATTTTGTACTGACTCCTTTACTCTCCAAGGCTCCTTGTGCCCGCCCCCCAGTGTCTTCTGGTCTGGTCAGGGAAAGGCTGCAGCCAGAGCCCCAGGGCACTGGTCTCCCAATTGTGGTCTCTGACAATTTACCACAAGGGGTCCTTTACCTCCTCAGAAAAATGGGGTATAGTCACCCAGGCCAGTGTAAGAGCCACACGAGACAGTGTGTATGGGAGTTCTAGAGAGTTTACCCTGGGCAGGGTTTTTTGAAATGCAGGTTATGATTTATCTGAGGGCCATGAAATTAATTTCATGGATCATGACCAAGATTTAAAACGTATGAATAGGAAGAGAATGGAAAAGAAAATACCACAATGCATTATACATAAAGGTAGGTATTGTTTTGTGAAATTTTTGTTTCCATTATACACATTTAAGTATGTATATCAGGGTTGGAAACACTTTTTTTTAAAAAAAAAGGTTTTTGTTGATTTTAGAAAGAAAGGAAAAGAGAAATAGACACATTGATGAGAGAACATCTGTCAGCTGCCTCCTGCACGCCCCCTACTGGGGATGGGGCCCAGAACCCAGGCACGTGCCCTGACCGGGAATCCAACTGAGCTACACTGGCTGGGCTGGAAACACTTTAAACTGTGGATGATAAAAAAAAGGTTTGAAAAATTCTGTGTAAAGTGTAAACAGGAACAAAAACATATTTAAGGACGCACCCTTTAAACTTACGATAGGTTGGAGCCTTTCAACCAAAGTAAAGAAATAGTGATTCACCATGTTCTTTTTTGGGAGTTTTGGTTTCCTCCTCCACCATGCACATAAAAACAAACTCAGGTGGGGCCTGGCTTTCATTGTCTGCCAGGAAGGGGAATACGGAGGTCCAGAGTGCAGACTTGCCCAGAGCCGCCCAGGACGCACTGTACCTGCAGTGGGAGGGGCAGGACAGGGAGCATCCCCGGGGCGCCCTCTCCATTAGGTGCCCTCCCCAAGGTGTCCTCAAGGTTCTTTATGCTCTCCCTCTTCCCCCGCACCTCAGGGGCTATGTCGGACCCCTGTCCTGCGAGGCATTCCCTATCTTCTGGAACAACCAGACTTTCCAGTCCTGGCTCCACCCTCTGGGCTCTCAACTGCAGGCACACCCGTGATATACTGTGGGTTTGGTGCCAGGCCGCTGCAATAAAGTGAGTATTGCAATAAAGCGAGCCATGTGAATTTTTTGTCTCCCAGTACATAGAAAAGTCATGTTTACACTATACTGTAGCCTTTTAAGAGTACAATAGCATTGTGTCTAAAATAATGTGCATACCTTAGTTTAAAAATACTTTATTGCTAAAAATACTTTATTGCAACTTTATCGGCAAGTTGTAATCTTTTTGCTGCTGACTGATCAAGGTGGTGGTTCTGAAGGTTAGGTGGCTGTGGCAATTTCTTAAAATAAGACAATGAAGTTTGCCCCGACGGACTCTTCCCTTCACGAACAATTTCTCCATAGCATGTGATGCTATTTGGTAGCATTTTACCCACCGTGGAACTTCTTTCCAAATTGGAAATCTCGAATCCTCTCAAACCCTGCTCTGCTCTGCCAGCTCAGTTGATGTGATAATTCTAAATCCTCTGTTGCATTTCAACCATCGCGACAGCATCTTCCCCAGGAGCAGACACAGATGCACGAAGTGAGCAGATGCCTGCTTGAGGCGAGGGTGCCACAGACCTTTGTTAAAAAAATGCAGTATTTGTGAGCTGCAATAATGTGCAAGAACGTGGTTTGTCTGCACAGAAACACAAGGTATGCGTGTAATCGGTTTCTCTTCCAGGTAGTACATATATTTTAAAATTGACTTGAGAGAAACATCGATTTGTGTGGCACTAATTTATGCATTCATTGGTTGCCTCTTGTGTGTGCTCTGACTGGGGATTGAACCACAACCACGCTCTAACCACCTGAGCTGCCTGACCAGGACAGTAGTAGTTACACTTTAACCGGCTTTCCAGAGACACGTTACCAAGGTGCGGGGCACTGGCTCTTCAGAGGGCTTCATCTTCCAGGCCCCGCCCTTAGAGCCTCTGGTTCAGTGGGTTGTGGCCTGGGCCTAAAGCCTATGTTTTAAACAAGTGGAAACATGGCCTGAAGGAGAAACCTAGAGAAGGGTAAGGAGCAGGAGGCCAAGTTGCCCCCTCTTCCCTTCCCCATGCAGGGTGTTAAGCTCCATGCCAGCGGGCGCAGTGGCGTCTTGTTCACCACCAGCCACTGTTGGCCGCATACCCCCCCCCCCCATTCTGCTGGTCTTCACTCCCACCTCATGTTCTGGCCTTTGGGTGAGTGCCTAGGTCTGGAAGGCCCTTTCTCTTTCACTCAAGGCTTAGGTGTTATCTCCTGGGAGACAACTTTCCAATAATTTGCCATTCCAGCATCCAAAAGATGCTCAGAAAGTGCTGAGTGAACCAGAGCCATTCCAAGGGCCATTCTGGACACTGAGCGACAACCAAAGGTATCTGCTAAGGGATGGACATCAGGGTTCTGCCTTGGGTGTTCCAGATGCCCCTGGCCTGATGGTGTCTTGTCTCCCCAGTGGGAATGGTGGATAGGTGGCTGAGAGCTGAAGGGGCTCTGGACTCTCCACTCTAAGGGACACCTGTGTGAAGAGCAGTCCCAACCCAGGGATTCACCCCTCTTCTTGTGTGTGAATGGGAGCCATGAGGAACCTACACCTGCAGGACAAGCATCCTCAGGAAAGAAAGGCACAAAAGAAATAGATTTTACAGATTTATTTTTTAAAAACAAAAACAAAAGGTTAAAAAAGTCCTTCATTTCCAACCCTGCCTGCGGTGAGTGGGGAATAGAACAAGCTGAAGAAGGCGGCCATCTCTTCTGGGGAGAGGCCCACTCTCCCCCTGGAGCCTAGAGGACAGGGCAAGTCAGAGGAGGCCCTCGCCCTTCCTGCCCCGCCTCCTCTGCAGGTAGCTCCCATTGCTGCTGGGGTCCCAGAGCCCAGAGGCTGCCTTCTTCTCGGTGGTCACTCCAGCTCTGCTCTCCCTCAGAGGCCGTCTGGTCCTCACCACTGGGGCTCCCAGGGCCGGCGGGCAGGAGGCTCAGCCTGACCCAGCCCGCCCACCGGACTATGTGGCCCAGCCCACCGGCAGCTTCCTTAATGTTGTTTGTGACAGCAGGGCAGTCAGGGGGACTTCACAATGTGGGGTAGGGGCTTCAGAGTTGTCGTGAGCAGTCTGGAGAGGAACATCTAGCCTTTGTCGCTTTCTGATCTTGTCCCTCTGCACTGGGGCTGCCCTTCTTTTCTATTCCCCATCCTGAGGCTGAGTGGAGTCCAGGACAAAGCACTAAGTGGCTGTTTGCTACAAAACACCTGGAGAGTCCAGAGGGTGGCTCTTGGCCTGTCTGTCAGTCCAGGCTCCCACACAGTCATACAGTCACACACACAGCGTTTAAGGCGTCTGTGCCAGCAGGCATGGCCACACTGGGCCCAGCTTCTCTCTCTCCACCTGCACAGGGCGAAGGGGAAAACACCTGGCTGCTTCAGAAATAAGCTGAAGGGGGAGAAGCTGGTGTCAGGAGAGTCAGCCAGGCCTGGAGAAGGAAAGCCCACACAAGGGCTTTCAAGGCCTCTAGCCAGGCTTGACGGCTGCCCTTGGAAGTAACCCAACTCAGGTTGGGAGCCCTGACCATATACCCCCTGGAAAATGGGGGACAGAGAGAGGGGAAGAGAGCGGGGCTAGAGTATTGGGACTTTGGAGGAAGCCAGTGCTATCAATATTTACAAGCATAAAGCCCCATCTTCTGCGCCACCTACCTCTCTGCCCCTCCCACAGAAAGAAAGGCCCCTGAGAGCCACTGAGAGGTACCAACACCTCCCCACCAGCCATGCCCCATAGGGAGAGCCCCTGCCCTCCAACTGGCCCCATGTCTGGGCCCCTCAGGAATGTCTGTCTGGCTCTGCTCAGCTGGGAGGAGGCGTCCTGGGCCAGAACCGTGGCTGCGCCGGCCAGCCCTACGAGTCCTTGAGCATGTTGATGCGAGCGTAGATCTTCAGGGCAGGCCCCAGTTTGATGTTCATAGCACTCATCAGATGGTCCTCCTTGAGCAGCAGCAGAGCCTGCCCATCGATTTCCTGGGCACGGAATTCCTCTGCTATCTCCTGGCAGCCTGGAGGGGAAACCACCAAAGACAGTGTCAGTCAGCACTACCAGCTTCACTCTTGGCAGTCACTGCACTGCAGACACATCATTTCATTTAATCCTCACAACCACGTCTTAGGGAAGGTGCTGCTCTCCTTATTTTATAGCTTGAAAGGCTAAGTGACCTGCCCAAGGTGGCCGGATTCCAGGATGGCTCCCCAAGATCCACGCCTCTTTATTCATGCATGTAGTGCTCAGAGCCCCCCCCCCCCCCCGCCCACCAACAAACTGGCTGACCTGGGAGACCAATAAGGTGTTGTGGAAGTGACGGCATGTGATTTCTAAGGCACAGCAGGGTCCACCTTGCTCTTTTGGATAATTTATTTTGGAGTAAGCTACCTACTATGTTGTGAGGATACTCGAGCAGCCCCCTGGAGAGGCCCACATGGATAGGGACTGAGGCCTCTTGCCCATAGCCATCCCCCTTGCCATGTGAATGAGGCACCGAGAAGTGAATTCTCCAGCTCCAACCCTCAGACACCTGCAGCTCTGGCTGACATCTCACTGAGACCTCTAAGAGACCCCATACCACCTTAGCCACTGGATGTTCCTGACCGGCAGAAACCTCCAGATAATTCTTGTTTTAAGCCACCAAGCTTTGGGATAACCTGTTTCACAATAAAGATAATTAATGCAGATTTTGGTACCTAGAAGAGGGTTGCTGCGATAACAAAACCCTAAAAGTGTGGGAGTGGCCTTGGGAGCACCAGTGGGTGGGAGCTGGAAGGCCTGTGAGGAGAGGTGCTAGTGAATGGCTAAGGTGCTTTCCACACGACTGGGAGTCTGACAGCCTTTGAGACTCTCCTGGGGTGGCTTAAAGGAACGGGAAGAAACGGATCCTTGTTATGAAATAGAAAACTCAGCCACCTGCTGCTGGCGGTTACATGTAAGTTTATTGTGCCTAATGAACTGAGTGGTCTAGCTAACATTTTTAGGCAGAATGTTGAAGGTGTTCCTGTATTCTTATTGGGGCTTACAACAAAGGAGAGGAGAGAGCTAAGATAAAGGAAAACTGTTAAACATGAAGGAGCCAGGATTTGCTGGTTTTGAAAATCCCTAGCCTCTCCAGATGGCAAATGATGCTAAAATTAAGAAATCATTTCCAGGCAAAGATCAAATACAGGACATGGTCAAGAAAACATGCTCTACAGATGAAACTGTGGGTGTGACTTAAATCTTTTGTTTAGACCTCAGAAATATCTAAAGTGCTGCCTCTGAGAACTATTCAATCAAAAGGCTCTCTAAGGGTTATGGGCGTGCCTCACAGCAAGGCTTCTATGACTATTAAGGGGACTGTCCCTCAGCTTCAGAAGCAGCCCAATGTAGAGAAAGGCTTATCTTAAAGACATTTGTGAGTATGGTTTTTGTCTAATGAAGTGAGCCCCCAACAAGATACATAGGAAGCCCACAAGTATTTTAAGAGAATCGCATTGGCAGAAGTGCTGCTCACTTAAACTGAAAGGATCAGAGGTAACACAACCTGAAAAGCAGCAGGAAGTAGGCTGAGAAAACAACTCCACTGAAAACTCAGGCTAGCTCTCACAGGAGAGGAAGAATGACCCAGAGAGTGGAACCAAGAGTTAAAGAGAATCACTCCCAGGCTGTGAGTCCCAATCAAAGAAATGCCAACATGTGCCCAGCTAGATTTCAGAACTGGTGTGGCTCAGTAACTGCTGTATCCTCCCTGTTTTTTCCCTTTTAGAACTGCATGTATACAGCAGGTATCCTATACCTATCCCACCCACCATATCTTGGATTTGTGGAGGGAAATGAATAACCTGTCTCTAGTTCTCAGGTCTTCAAATTAAATCATTTTATTTGAGGAGCTGGACCCAAGGAGGCTCATTTGTGCCTGGACCTGAGTTAGATGACAAGATCCTGGATTTCAAACTGCTGCTGTAACGGGATGAGACTCAGAGGACTTTGGCAGGGGCTGAGAGAGGAACATGGATCACTGGGGAACTATGTAAGCAGCCTCCAAATAGCTCCCAGTAACTCTTGCTTCCCTTTTATGCCCTCATGAGTTCCCTCACAAAATGAATTGGGTTGACCTGGGTGACCAGTGAGATACTGTGGAAGTGACAGTACTGTATGTGATATCTGAACCTAGATTATGAAGGGCACAGTGACTTCCACCTTGCTCTCCTGGATCAACACCTGTGCAAATACTGGCTGCCATGTCATGAGAAGACTCAAGCATGAGTGCTCTGAAGAGGCCAATGTGAAAAACTGGGGCCTCTCACCAATAGCCATACCCTAGTTGAGAATAATGTGAGTGAGGCACTATGGAAGAGGGTCCTATGCCCCAATCAAGCCTTTAGATTACCTTAGCCTTGACCGACACCTTAGAATCTCATAAGGGACCCTGCGGCAGAAATGCCCACAGTAACTGCGTGATAGCAAATTTTGGGGCTGCAGCGATAGATAACTAATACACTGGGTTAACTGGCAGGGCCAGGATTTGAGCAGAGATCTGTCTGACTCAGAAGTCTGTGCTCTTAACCACTATGCCCCACTCTAGTTTCTGAGTAACAAGCTTGTGGCTGCCTTCAGTACCTGACCTGGTCAATGGCTAGGTGAGACTGACAGGAAAACAGTAAAGCTTTGGAATCCCACCAAAAGCATCTGTGAATGGTGTGAGGTTTGTCTTTCAAGGTTCATTTCTGGATTCTAGCCCTCAAAACCACTTGCGCTCCACCACCCAGGGTTCTATGGAGTTCCCAGCTATATCCTGTACTTTCATGTCTTCATGCCTCAAGCTGCTCCTTGATGCAGTCACTTCACCTGGCAAGGACCTACTTGTCCACTGTCATTTAGTTTAAATTTCTTCATAACTGATGTTCCTGACAGATTTCCTACACTCCCACTTGACTCTCCTCCCAACTTGCTGCAGGAGACACAGGGTTCATTACATTATCACCTCTGCATTTCACACACACCACTTAGCCAGTAAATATATCCAATTATAGCTACAAAATATTATTTACAGTTTGTGTTCTGTGCTAGAATGTAAGCTCTTACAAGCAAAAACTTCCTTGTATTCATCTTTGCACCCCAATTCCTGAACCTGAGTCATTAACTGATCTGCCTAATCTTTCCTGGTGGTGGGAGGAGAGGTCTCTTACTCCCTCTCATTCCTCAATATTCTAGGCAGACATGGAACTTCCAAGGGCCTTACCTGGCAGAGAGCGGATGAATTCGTAGACATCTTCTACATTCCATTTGGTGGGCTCACTTGGCAGGAAGTGGTGTCCCATGCCCACTAGGTCCCGCATGTGCATGTCAGGGAGCTCTAGGTCCCGCTGGCCTTGTCGCCGGCGGGAGGTGGATGAGCTGGCTGAGATGGGTGACAGGGGTTCCTCATAGCTTGAGTTATCTGAGCAACGGCTGGAGTCTTCCTGGCTGTGTGTTAGCTGCAATGCAGCAGTAACTGAAAGGGGTACAGTGCCTGTTGGCTGGAAACAAAGAGGAAGTTTTCTTCAGGATGGGGGAATAAACCATCTCCAGCACAGTGATAGGCAAAGGGAGGTATATTTTCCCTCTTCTACTTGGCCTACTACTACCTATGTCTGAATTCCCAAAAGTATCTTCATACTGTCCCCTCTCTGACCCTAAGCAGAGTCAGTCCTTCCCAGTATTGGGGCATGTGCCACACTTCTGTGCCTACATTCTTTTTACATGTGGGGTTTTAAACCAGGGTTCTATGGGCTTGAGGGGGAAGTCAATGAACACCAGAAACAGCATGTGAAATTTCTCACATATGTACATTTTGGACATAGCTCTCATCAGGTTCTTAAGGAAGTTTATGAGCGAACACTAACAGGAAGCAGCAAAACACCCCCAAGGTTTTGAAGCAGCACCCGAGGCTGTGAGTTTCTCCAGGGCAACTTTGAGCCTCTGACTGACAGAGCTCCAGCACAGAGCGGGGCTAAACAGTATTTAATGAGTAAACACCCATGTTCCTGGTGGAGACCTGCAAGAACTCAGTGCTCTACAGTTCAAAGCAGCAACACAGTGAAAAGGTGAAGGGTGTAGGCTTCCTTCACACCTAGCCCTCTGTGTAAGAGAGGAAGTAACCCAACAGCCAGGCAGGGGAGAGCCCATTTCTGTGGCCCCAGAAGTCATGGATGGAGGCAAACTGGAAGGGAAGGGGTGATGATGGGGCAAGATCACTGAAAAGGGAGTAACCTCATAGGCATCCATGGGTCTAAATGAAGGGACATGGGGAAGGCTTGATCTTACAGATTAGGAGAAATGGGAACAGGACAGAACATGCTGACATTGGCAGTGGAAAAGCAACGGGGGTGTCTCAGGCCACGGTGTAAAGGGGAGTTGGGGGGAATTGGGAGGGTGGACCTTCGGGCTCCGCCAGCCCTCACCTGCTTCTTGGTATCCTTGGTAAGCGTTGGCAGGCTGGCTTTGCTGGCCCGACGGCGGTTGTGAGTCGTGGCTCCTGCCTTCTGCAGCTTGCTCCGGTCTGAGTGGAAAAGCCCCACTCGTTTGGTGCATCCCACATTATATCTGCCAGTGAGGGAACACAGGAAGTCAGAGCAGTCACAGGGTGGACGGGCCTCGGGCAGAGTAAGAGCCGCCAAGCGACCTGGCAAAACCCGAGTCCATCTACTCATTCTAACCCTAAATCCCTCCCTTGACACAACAACTTGGATCACAGTGAGAAACTGCAGACACATTCTGCTACAAATGGTACCTGTGCTGAGAAACTACTGCCCATTGTCCTGCTGGACTGCAGCTTGGCAAAGCTTCACAGAGGTGCCCCGATCCCCTCCAGCACAGCCGGAGGGGCTGAGACCTGAGGACAGCCTCACTCTAGTTGCCTGCAAAGCACGGGTGCCTGGGGCCCAGAGATTCTCTCTCTTTGGGGGTCTCAGGGCTTCAAGGTCAGCTGCCTCTTCCACCTTGGTACAGACCACATAGGGTTTTAGAGTCAGAGAAGTCTAAATCCCCAGCTCTATGACTTCAGGCACAATTATGTATCCTTTGTGCCTCAGTCCCCAAATATGTGTATAAAGAGACAACAGCAGCACCTTCAGTTATTCTGAAGATTGGATGACACAATGCACACCGACAGCCTTGCACTTGGCAGGTTCTCCATAATAACACTGGTTTTACTATGACTGTTAGTCTTCTAAGCTGGGTGGAAGCTCCTGAAAGGAGCAACTGTCACTAATGCAGTGCTCTGGGCAAGCTCCTGGTGGAGGGCTTACCCTAAGGAGATGGGCAGGAAAGGGGCTGGGTGCCAGTGGCACTCAGGAGGGTCAGCCCAGCTAAAGTCCGCTTCCTTTCCTCAATTCTGTGCTGCTCTCTCTGATCTGCTTGTGGGAACTCTGGTGAATTAGTAACATGCTGCTGCTTCTAGGCAGGCCAGGGGAATGAGGGGCTGGACAGACCATACCCCGGGCTTCTTGGCTGATCTACAACTGAAGGGAGGTGGGACACAGGAGCAGGATGCCAAGGTGCGATCCTGAGGAAAGGGAAGGGGCTGGGCACAGCATGGGGGTGGGGGCTGAGGCCACTCACCTTTTTGCACAAGCCATGGAACAGAAGCGCTTGGAACGCTTGAACTTGTAGGCAAAGTCCACCCGGCCACAGAGCTCACACTTGAGTTTGAGGGGAGTACCCTCCTCTTTGGATTCTGAAATGTGTGAAAACTGGTAAGAACGGAGGGTGAGCAATCCCACAGGACTGTCGACAGCCCCATCTCGGGGCAAGCTACTCTGTTCCGCCGCCACCTCACGTGCCCTCCGCTGTGACACGCAGCAGCCACAGAGCTTGGGAAATGCTGCGCCTCCATGACTGTTTTTGGAAAGGTTGTTTCCCTCCCTGGAAAGTACTCAAAGGTGCCCGGGGATACCGCTGGGACACTGACAGTTCTTTCCTCTAATTGCTATAGGCCTGAGGCACCCACGGGTGAAGTTGTGTCAGCACCCTTCTGACCCTGGGGACCGGAGGCGGCTCAGGGGGCACACTCTGGGGGCTGCCACACTGATCGGAATTCTCCCGCCCACCTCCATCCATCTGGTTGGCTGCTGACTGGATAACAGAATCCAGGAGTTTTGTAACCTATGCAGGGCCCTCCTTCCATTTAGTCAGTGACTCAAGTGACAAGTGCAGTCCTCACTGGCCGCCACTGAGCCTCAGAGCTGTCCTGTCCTGAGTGCAGGCTCCACGGGCAGTAAAAGAAGGGCACAGCTAGCCTGGTGCCACTCCTGAGCCCTACAACTCGCCAATGACTCACACAGGAGAAGCAGCTCTTGGAACCCTGCGGCTGGCTAGAGGACAGGCAGGTACTTCCCCTGGCCGTTTCCCAGGGACAGGGGCTGGGAAGGCACTGGGTGAAATGTTCAGTAAGCTGACATGTTTACACACTCCCTGGCTCCGAGTTCCTCCATGGACACCAAGAAAGGAAGCACGGAAGTGATGCCCTTCCAGACCTGCCTACTTCCTGTCTGACCAAACCAGCCTTAGACTCGGTCTGAGGGGCTTACCTTGCAGATAGGGCTCCTCCATCTCGGAGTCAGTGGTGGTGGTATGATCCTGCTGTGGAAGTTTCTCAGGCAAAAACCCCTGTGCATACTTCTTCTTGAGATTCCCCACCAGCAGGGACGAGCGTCCCACCTAGAGGACATGGTGACATGGAGGCCATGAGGGTCAGGCCTTGCTATCCAGCCTCATCAAAATTACATGTCTAAAGCATCAGACACAGATGCCAGCCTGTGCAACATCATCCAAGTACGCCCTGCTCAAGGCCTATTTTGCTGTTTAGCTCTTGAGGCAAGATGCCAATGGACACCAAAGTACAAGGATGGCTTCAGTCCAGGATCAATGGATGGCTCAGGAGGTTAGGAAAATATCTAACCTTCCAAGTGTCTAAGGGGCAGAGATGGAGGCAGAGATCGGGTTTCCCATGCTGCCAGCACAGGTTCCAGGGCCTGTGCTCACGCCACCAAGCAGGAGCACAGCTGAGGCTGTGTGTGAGTGAGTGAATGTGTGTACAAGACAGAGACTCAGCAACCATTTTTTAAATTTCTTACTGCTCTATACCTTACCACCACCCTGCCCAAGACAGAGATACACGCAGCCATGGGAGAGAGTAGAAAAAAAATGGACTCTGGGTTACAGAGCAAAAATGCCCTCTGTGGTTGCAAGGATCCCAGATTGGTTAATTTGTCCTTTGGCCCTCCCTTTGTTGCCTTTGTTCAGGCAGCCTGGAGGCCAGATCGCTAGAGCGGAGCTGGGGTGTCATTGAATCTGCATCTACTCTGAGAGATCAGTTGGTTTCTGGTGTTTCTCCAGGAGGCCAAGGGGAAGACCTAGTCTAATGAGGGCAGGGATGTGACAGGCCTAGAGCTACTTAGCTCAGGCGCTCCAGGTGGATTTCTTTGCCACAGGCCTTGAACGGCCTCCAGAGAGAAAGAGGCCAAGAGCCCACGTGCCTTTTGGCATTTTAGAAGGGCAGGTCACCCTTCTCAGTTAATCAAGCTTAGTCTGCTGACTATTCGAGTCACTCATGGATCCAAAGAATGAGCAAAAGGCAGATGGCATCCCACGAGGATCATGCCTGTCGCAGTCCGGTAACTTTACCACAGGAGGGGCTATGCGCACCTGGCTCTGGGCCCCTCCCACCCTCCTCCTGTCCTCCCCAGTCCACCCTGAGCACAATCGACTCTGGCTGCTTTGTTCTAATAAGCCATTTTCTTGGTTCCTTTATACTTCCCTTTGGTCTTATGCTTTAACTGGAGACATGTGACTGTGGCCTTTCTGAAGTGCCCCTCACTCTCATATACGCCCCTTTAGAGGGTCTGTTCCCAGGCTACAACCCTGCTCTCTTCATTTCAGATGTATCTTAAGAACTCTCTTCTGCACAGACTGCTTCTGTTCTCTTACTGGCAAGATCTTGCCATTCAGAGGTTTGGCATTCAACACTGAATGAAGTTTCATTTCCCAAAGGCCACCAAACATGCCAGGGTGAGCTCCCTTCTGACCAAGGGGGCGCGCACCACCGGGCAGGACACAGCAGAGTCTGTGTGGACACTTAAACAAGGGCTCCTGCCAGTTACTCCTAACCACTGCCCCCTGAGGGCCTCGGGAAGATGCTCGATCCTAGAAGGAAAACGGCTCTGACACTCCTTTGGGGGGAAATTAGCAGGGAAAGAACAATCTTTTCACATTTTTGGAAATTTTACATGGAAACGTAAAATATTCTAATAATACACATCCAAATTATACTTAAAAAAAACAAAAAAGAAAGAAAAGAAAGAAAAAAGAGGGGAAAAGAAGTAGTCCGTACCGGGAAAGGCTCCGCCCCCTCCTGGATCACAAACCCTTCGATAACATGCGTCAGGATTTGGGGTTTCACAATGGCCTGTGGTGGTTTATTCTCACCATTCTGGGGGGCAGTGCCGGCGATGCTGGAGGCAGAATTTCCGTTCCCTGAGGTCATGCCGGGGCTGCTGAGGTCGGTCAGTGCATGAACAATGCCCTGCCCTGTCTCTGTGCAGGGAGAGTAGGGAAAGAAAGCAGGGAGGTCAGAATCCGGTGCAGGCCAGGAGCAGGAGAGGACTCACCGGGAGCCTGGCATTTTCCGTGGAGCCAAACGACTATGCAAACGGAGCAGTGCCCTCCCCCAACCACCTATTTAATGGTGGTGTCAAGGGGCACAGCCCAGGTGACTAATCAGTTATGCGGCAATGCAACTAATCAGCTAGCAGTTTCCCAGCTGTGTTAAGAACACTCCGACCAGGTGGGACAGACAAGAATACCGCCTTTCAGGTGCTAGGACCTCGGTCAGTACTGAGAAGGGGGAATAAAGTAACATTCAGTTCACGGGAGAAAATGTATTCAAGCTGATATTTGAAACCAGAATGAAAAGCTGAACTAGGCAGAAGGCTAGGGGTGCGATGGGGCTTGGGGATGAGAGGTTAAGTGAACCGTCTATGAGTTTCCTTGGAAAAGACGTAAAATGTCCTGTGAAATGTCAAAGTACTGAATCCCAGAAATCAATGCAAAGGGAATTTGGGGTGCTGAGCCCCAAGTAAACACGGTAACACAGATCTGACTATTCAGAGACTGGATATTTGGGGTCACTCCACCAAGGAGGCTGCAAGGCAGAGCTGAGGTTTTCCACGCTCTTTGTGCTGGTCCTGTGCTCTCAGTCAAGGCCCCTGCCCTGTTCTCAGCTCCACATCCGATCTGATGCTCAGCCAAACACAGACTCCTTCCCTCCATCCCTCTGTGGACAACCTGTCCTGAGTTCTCCCCTATGGACCTGCTGGCCTTCCTCTAAAAGATCTAACAGAGTGCTCCAAAAGGAAGACCAGGTGTCCATGCAGACCCCACAGCAAGGGGCTTCCTTTCTCCACTTCCAACACCACCTCAGGAGCTGTCCCTCAGTTGTTTTAGAGGTGTGAGACTTTGTCACCTCACTTCTGAAACTCTTATCCCCACCGCTTAGCAGGGCCATCCATTCTCTACCACCACGGGCTGCCCAGTGAGCTGAGGTTGCCTTTAACCTGGAACTTCCTAAAAAACGGGGGGGGGGGGGGGGAGAAAAAGCCATTTCTTTATTGCAACAGCCTACTAATATTAGGTATAACCCAATGTGTGTGTCTGGTGTCTGTTATATACTTTAAAAACGGTTTCAGTAAATTTATTAGCTAAGTAATTTCTGCACAAAACTTTATATGGAGACGCTCTTAATTCACGTTAAAGATCCAAAATCCCACCACAGGACAGGAATTCATAGGGTCTAAGTATGCAGCATGGAGAAATAAAAATAAACTCGTTTTAGAAAATGTTTAGAACAGATTCATTTTCTTACTAGTGGCCCTAATGCTCAATAAGCTGGGGTAAATCTTTTTTAGTAAAAAAGAGTTGGTGGCTATGACACATGCCTTCAGTACGCAGACCTCCATAATTCAACTATAATAAACTTCAGAGCAAGAGTCATCCAACAGATGTAATTGATGAGATTTAAAAAAAAATTATTCTTGGTTGTGATAATCACACCAGCAAGTTAAAAAAATTCCCTTATGTACTTAAAGCTTTTGCTTTTGTGTAAAGATAGAAAATTTCCCCTTTTGGCATCTTTCTAAACTGTAAAGGTGTTTGGGAACTGAAAAAATATCTTTAACAAAACTAGGTGGACTGAGTTAATTATATAATCAATCAAGTCACTTTTCTCTGCCTTTAAATTTTAAATATGTAAGTCTGTATTGACATAATTACATTTTCTCTACTTTAAAAATGTTTTAACAATTCAAATTAAGTATATATTTTATTTAAAATGATGAATAAATGATAAATAGAAAGCTTACTGTGTAAAATTTTTTTAGATGATGGCTATTTCTTGCTCATTAGAGCCTAGTAAAATATTCCCTGATTACTCTAATGAACTACAGATTACAGAATCAAGATTAGAAAGTCTGGTTCAACCCCTTATCAATGCTGCAACCTGCTCTGCAATACCCCCACCCAATGACCTTCTGGCATTCGTTTAAATACCTCTCGTGACAAAGGAACTCGCTACCTCTGAAGTAGTTTGTTCCCACCTTGGGCAGTTTAATGAATAAGTTCTTCCTTATAATGAGCCAAAAATATATCTTCTGTTCATTTCTGCCCACTTATCCTGGCTCTGTTCCTTAAAACCACACAGAACAAGGCTAACCCTATTTGTGTACAGGGTGAACACACAGGCTTGGACCTGTCTTAGAGACGGGTCTCTATCACTGAAGTGAATTAACGGCAAGTCTCATCGTGCTCTGGGCCTGTTTCACTGGCTGTGAGACAGGCACAGCAGTAATACTTACCTTACAGCGTCGCTGTGAGGATCGAATGGATGAATAGCAGTGCGGTGCTAGCACACTGGGAAATGCTCAGGGTGTCACGAAGAGTGTCACTGATGACCCCAGAATCTCTCTCCTCCAGACCAAACCCCCTCTGCTCTTTCAACTGTTTCGCATATAAAAAGTATTCAAGTTCACCATCATCCTAGGTCTTCTCTGCCTGCATCTTTTAAAGTCTACCCAGGCAGTGCTAATATAATCAGGTATATTGGTCTAAGAGATCAGGTCGGTAAGATTTTTGTTTTGTTGGGGGCACAGTTGGAGGAGAATGAGTGACTTCCTTGTTTTAGTTTGTAATTCCTTTATGGAATTAATCCACTCTTCCCTGAATTCTGGGATCATTCCCACCTCCTGCTCTTTTTAATGCTATCCATCACCAAACAGCCTCTGATCCCTCGTCTCCTTTCATGGATCTATCTTCTCTTGGCCCCCTGCTTCCACCCCCTCCCTCCTGCCTCTCAGACCTGTGCCTATTAATGTACACAGCAAGGCGGGAGAACTCTCTCGAGGTCAGATTCTTTCCTCATGCCAAACACAGTGGTGAGCAGATACATTCAGCAGCTCAGAGGCAAGAGAGCCAGCACACGGAGAAATCCTTTCACCACAACATTAGGAACTATCACTCCTGCTATAACTGTGGCAGGGTCCAGGAGAGATGGGATGCAAGGGATGGAAGACAGTGTTTTATGAAGATACAAAGGTCTGCATACTTTGTGCTTCGATTCGTCTTCTAGCAAATACCTCATCATCTGCTTTAGTGACAAAGGAGTTTGGGCTATTTCTGGAATGATCCCCCCCCCCCCCCCCCCCCCGCCCTGCCTCACACACTGCGATTAATCTAATCTGCTTCCCCACTCTCCCAGACCGGTCTGTGGTCTGCTAGGGGGAAAGCAGCTTAATATGGAAACTTGCAGAAACCTGTCCTGCTGGCCCTGGGGCCAAATCAAAGACAGCACAAAACTATACTGTTTGGAATTCTTCCTTTCTCAATTCTCTTGATGGGCCCTAGGCTGTAAGGGATGCCTGGGATTCCCAGGGGTCTCAAATGCCTTTATACAGAGTTAGGCATCTGACGTCTGAAAGGTGAAGGCAAGGACACCATGCACTCTGGAGGCTGCGGAGGGCAGTAAAGCCCAGCTTCCGTAGTGTGGTGCTGGGGGAAGGTAGGATCTAGCTTTTCATTGCAGCTGACCACGAAGGGCCAAGTATTCAGACCAGAATGAACAGAACAGTATGTTTTGGGTGAGGAGTTACATAATGTCTCAACCTCTAGGTTGCTTCTCAATTCTGGTCTCACTCCGAGGCTCTGGCAGAAATAGTGCTTACAGGGGCCGGATGAGCTGGGAAGGCCCACAATGGCCCTGTCTGTGAAATGATCTCCTTCAGGGCTGGTTCTCTTCACTAGGCAGAGCAGATTTCTTTAGGCAGGGGGCTGTGTTAGTCACCTCTGTATCTTCAGGGACTAACCCAATGTCCAATATATGCCAGATTCTCAATGTCTGTTGAGGTGGAATGAATGGAACCTAAGGTCTCAGTCTGCACTGTTGCTGTAGAGTACAGGTCTCCCTGGTCTCAAGACAAGCAACTTGCCAGCAGCTGAGATTTGTAAGTTGCTTTCTGAGGCTATAATGATTTGCGAGCAGCTAGGCTGATGCCTGTCTCTAAGAGTGGCATTTCTGGGTACCTGGCTCTAAAGAAGCATAAGAGGTATTCCTTGGCCCATGTCTTCCTGTTAAGGCAGGGAAACAATACACCAGCTCCAGGCACTTGGAAAGGCATGATGACCTCCAGGGCACCTTCAGAAGCCCAGAAGTGCCTATAAACATGGCCTGGCCCTCAGGGCCCAGAGGTAGGTAGGCATCCAGAGAGGCTGAGCTCTCCCGCCCTGAAGGCAGAGGTCATGCTGGTCCCAGCTATGCAAAACCTGGACCACTTCAGAACCAGCTGTGATGTTCTTTACATGCAGGTAAGACAAAAATTACCAGGTATTCTGGGATGCATTTAGTACTAATATTTACTGTGGCTATTTCAGATGGCCTGGCCACTCATTCTATCTGCCTTAAAGACCTGACTTCAGAGGAAACGGGGGACAAGAACAGCTTCTCCTTCCACCACCTCAGCTTGGCCAACACTTATTTCTACTTTCTCTAGACACGAGGAGAGGGAGTATTTTAATCTACAAGACTGCTAACTACCCTTGCTTGGCCGTAGCGGGAGTAAACCAGAGTTAATGGAGGTAAAGAAATTAAGGAAGCAGAGTAGGTGATAACATGGGTCATTTGCCTGCAGCAAATTCTGCTGGGTAAATGGGAAACAAGGCTACCTGTACCACACAATGTCCTCTTCAGGTCCCTCCCTGACTCTGAAGTCCTGCTCACGGTGCCTCAGCTCAGCAGGCCAGGCCTGTGGCCTGGGTGGGTGACAGCAGGATTCCTGAACTGCTTGCTCCAGGGAGAGCCCAAGTGGAGCACCTGCAAAGTGATCCCCAGGGAAGCCATACCCCGGAGGTAGAGAGTAGCTGAAGCAGACTCTGCCTGGTCTGAGCAGCGGGCAGAGCCACAGCGCAGGAAGCTTGGGGCAGATCACACAGTCCTTGCGGCTTAGTTATATTGGGGTCCCTGAAGAAATTAGTGTCACTCTGAAAGTGAGGAAGGGAAGGTATTTCATAAGCACCAATCTGCTGGCATTCCTCCCCCATCCCCTAGGGGGAGGGTAGGAAAACGAAGTGTGTGTGTGTGTGTGGGGGGGGGGCAGCACTAGCACAAGGTGGGGGGCAGGAAGAGGGAGGGAGGATTGGGGCTCTATCCTGGGCTCCTGACAAAGTCCATCAATTAAAGAGATTGATTTGGTTAACCACCTTCTTTAAAATGCAAATATACGCCTGCGGTCATTCACACCTTACTGTGAATCACTTAGATAAGCAGATAGCTTTCTTCCCAGTTTAGGGACAGAAGGTTCAGTGGGACGGGTGGGGGTGGAGAGTGATCGTTTTGGATCCTGGGAGCTAGATCACAGATAATTAGTTAGAAGGGCCCGGTATAACATCTTAATTTTCCAGACAAGGAAAAGTGTGCATAGTTAACTGTGCATTTTAGTTTAGAATGCAGGCAAGAGTGGATGCAATTTATTCAGAAGACAGTATCCTCTAAGCACACAAAAGGAGCTCTTGGTGGCTGGGAAACTAACTGTAGGCCCTTTCCCACCCTGGGGTCCCCCGAGCACCAGGAGGCAGGAGGAACCAAGGCCAAATGCCGTAAGTTTTTCAATCCTGCTAAGGACCAAGCTGACAGGCACACAGGCCTCCTTCCCTTGAGGATACAGAACAGGCTCCCTCACACAGACGCCACCACCATTCTGCTCCTCAGGGCACCTTCCTGGGCTCTGCAAACAAGACCAGCCTGATATGAAGTACCTCTCGGGAGAGGGGAGTAATGGCTGACAGGAGGATCCTTGGGGGCGCTTTACTGAGCAAAGGGGTGGTGAGCTTTTCAGTCTCGGAGCTGGCCAGCAGAATGAAAGGGGGGTCCAAGCCAGGTGGCCCTAGACCTGCCCTCAGTGTCACTGCACAATGACCTTGTTGAGTCTGGGTTAAGAGGACTGGAGAGCAGGCATGCTTCTCGGATCTTAAGCATCTGGGCTGAGCAACTCTGGTTAAGGCGTCTGGCAGGGAGGGCTCCTCCTCCTCACTGGCAGCCATTACCATACAGCTGACTTTCATGCTGTCTCTTAGGACATGAGCAAAGAGAGCAGCTCTTCTGCCTCACCCACAATCCCCAGCTAAAGTGTACATAAGCTGAATTGTAAACAGCTGAATGTTTTCCAAGCTGCCACCCCCAGCTATGAAGGAAGGAATCAATGGAGCGAACAGCCACCCTCCCCCGTGCTGTTCAGGACAACGGGGAGCCGTGGGGGATTTCCAGACAGCTGCAAGACTGCTTCCCAGCCAGGCGGGGACTGCAACTTTAAAACCAGATCAAACACAGCAGCAGCACCTGCAGGACCACAGGGTGACGTCCAACAGGACAGGTCAACACACCAGGAATAACCACTAACTCTGACTGCAGGGAATCAGGGAAGGTTTCCAAAGAGCTCTATTTAAATAGGGACGATCGCATGGTACCCCATGCTGCGTTGGAGGTCCCCACATGTTCTCATGTCACAGTGCTCTGGCAGATGTGATTTCAAAGGAAAATGTCTGCAACCAATGGGAGAGACATCACCATCACAGGAGAGGAAAGAAGAGTGGCAGAGTGGAAAGAGCCCTGGCTCTGGTGAGATTTGGGTTCACAGTCTGGCTCAATCTTCAATCACATGTGCAGCTTCAAGCACTTTGTACCTGTTCTGAGGCCCAGTTTTCTCATCTATAAAAATGAGGACCATACTGCCTATCTTGCAAGATTATGGTAAATACCAGAGTATAAGGAAAACGCCTGGTACTGGTTACATTTAGAAGCTGTGCTACATGGCAGTTAACACTTTGGGATCAGAAAGGCTCTAGGCTTAAATCCTAGTTTGTAATCCTGGGCAAGTTACTCCAGGCCTCAGTTTCCTCAGCTATAAGATGGGGTATAATCTTTGTCTCATATGGCTTCGATGAGAATTAAGATAATGCAGGTACAACACAGTGGAACTGGCCTGACTTGAACGTAGGAGGGTTAACCTCACTGAGATCTAAGAGATTAGGAAACCAGCCTCTTATAGCCAAAGATAAAATCATGGAAGATGGATTTATAAGTTTACAAAAAATCTAGAAATATTTAGTAAATTCCCCAACTGTTTTCAGGATTATAACTAGAAAAGGCCCAATATAATGTCATATTTATTTGGTTACCAGCTGCAGGATCACAAGTATTTAGATAAATGGTCTTGGGGTTGGGGGAGGAAGAGAGGAGAGGGAGAATACTAAGCCTCAGTTGTCTTATCTATATAATGGGCTGGATGATACTTATCTTGCAAATCAATTCTCCTGGTAATTTCTTATTCTTGGAAAACACTACTCCCCTTCCTTCCTGCAACCATTGTCTAAGCTTTCTCTCACCCTACTTTGCTACCAATCATTTGACAGAACAGACTAATACTGATTACTGGTGTCCTAGAAATGTGAACTTAATTCATCTTAAAAGTATCTGATTCACATTGATTTTGTATTAATTTAAAGTGCCATTTACTTTGTTTAAAAATGTCTTAATATAGTTGGTGTGGATTTAGACCACATACGGATGGTTTCAAATACGCTAAAGATATCACCAACTACGGATAATTATATAGTATTTGAGACATAATAGCCATGCAGCTAAAACTTTAAAAATAACTCAAAGCAGTCACAAACTCATTTTCCTGCCAACAGTCTCAACATTTAGTATCCGGCCTGGCCCTTCTCATGTACCAGAGAAGAGCTGGTTATGACATGGCATCTAAAACACATTTTTCCTTAGGAGGAGGTATAATAAGTTTTACTGTGAAGAAAATCATTCAAGAAACAGATACTTGCTTTAAAGAAAATCATAAGAGCAAACGAGGACTCTCTGCAACATCTGGATTCACCTCAGAATGCTGGCGATGCCTGTCCAACGGCAACCATGTCTTTAGCAGATGCAGGGAGGATGTGCTCTTCTTTTGGACTTATCTAAACTAAAAAAATCATCTGGAGATTCAAAGAATAAGAAAGCACATCCTTTTCCACTAACTATAAATAACTTGGAAGGGGAAGAAAAATATATTGTTTACCATGCTGGCCTAGATGGTCTTACAATGAATCACAGAGCAACAATTTATTATTTAAATCAATGCTATGTTTCCTACTATATTTTTTATCTCCAAACCTAACCATTTTTAATCACATAACTATTAATTAGCTATAAAACAGCCCATTTCTTGACCATGTCAATTACATTCTACTTTCGTTACTGGTGGGAAACTGTCCAGAACCTGAAAGACTCTCTCTTGGATAAACAAATTGGTTATTATCCTAACGTCTCTCAAAATGTCAGGAAGTTGAGCTAAAGAGGATTTGCCTCAGAGTATTTTTACATATCAAAACAGTGATCTAATGTAGCTAGTAATTCAAACTGAAATTTTAAAATAAGTCAATGCTTAAAATGAAACCTGTACCTATTTCATTGTGAATAGTTATTTTAAACAGGTACACTTTAAATTTAACAGAAAACATACTTGGTCTTTTTAACTGGTGACTCACATTGCAGGTTCAACCATTCCATAAAAAACATTTAAAACATAAACCTACATATGTTCAGACCTCTGCCTTGAGGGGCAGTCCAGCTTTGATATCACCATCAAACAAGTTGCTAAATCACTGTGGAGAGAGTCATTTCTGTTCCTGGCACAAAGGACTCATCGGCTGATTGCGTAAGGCAGTCAGTCCTCACCCGCCGCTCTCACGGGGGCGGAAAACACAAAAGCATCGCTCTATAACCACTTTTGTGAGATCCCTCCTGACCACAGAAAACCATCTTCATCTTCCAGGTGCAAAACGCCATAAAAGGAATCAGAGGGAAACTGCTATCTTCACGAGGCTCACTTCCCTGCTCTCAGCAGATGTACAGTTCTGGAAGAGAATCTCGTGGGTGGGACAAAATCTGTCCGGAGATTAAGTGGCATCGAACAGCTGGGGGAACTTTAATATAAACTTAGACTGACTCAAGAAGAGGGAAATAAAAACCCAAACCCTTGGTAAAAAGCCTATTAACACAAAACAGTATCACCAGAACTGGAACCACCATCCTATTCCTTGTTTTTGTGTGTGTATGTTTTTTAATTTAAATTTTATTTTGGCTTACTGCTCCATGCTATCTGTAAGTGAAGGACTTTCATAGGAAGTGGGTGAACTTTATTCAGCAAATGGTTACCAAATGCCTAGCATGAGGTCCACAGACCAAAGAACGGCAAAGGCTTGGGGGAAGAGTCTAAGGCAGTCAAAGTTTTATCTTCTTTATACACTCACAAAAGGAAGAAACAGACACAAAAGACACTCAAGAGCTCTTGATTCTGAGACAGTAACTCATTTTTGTTTTTCTTAAATTAGCAAACCCAGGGAAGGACCAAGCTATGTGAGAGCATGCAAGGCCAGAGGCGAGAACAGTTACAGTTCAAATTTATAAGATGACTTATCTATTTATTCCTCTTCACTTAGTCTAGTCTCTCTCCCTCTGGAAAATCAGAACCAAGGGATCCAAAGCATCTGAGACAGGAAATGAGTAAGGCAGGAAAACGGATGTGGTCTGCAAAAGAGTGGATTCTGGGGTTGAGCCAGAGCAAGTAACAGGCACAGGGTCACAGGTGGGGGAAGGGGTCTTGGTGGCAGGAAGAGAAGTCTCAGGGTCAACTGGCTCAGACTAGAAAGCTAGTGACAGAGGAGGTATGTCTGGAGAAGCATTAAAAACACCTTCCTAAAAGGTGATCCGTCACTGAAATGCAGAGTGAAGAGACCTGCATTATCTGGGGAATCATTATCTGGACAGAAAGAAGAGCTGGAGTTTCCTTTCCTCCTTACTTTAAGGAAAGTGGAAATAATATATATTGAGTGCACTTGACAAGGTAAATTAGAAATTAAGCCAGGACCTGGAAGAGAGGTTGCAAGGGCTGGGAGGAGACAACATGAGGAAACACCAATATTCACTAAGGATCTATGTGCCACATATTAGTAAAACAACAGCTTAAAAAAATAAAGAAGTGGGTGAGGACAGGAGAGGCTGCTCTTGCAAATGCAGCTGGACCCCCTGGCCAGGTGGCTCACTCGGTTGGAGCATCATCCCATCCACCAAAAGGTAGCGAGTTCAATTCCCGGTCAGGGAGCATACAGGAGGCAACAGATAGATGTTTCTCTTTCACATTGATGTTTCTCTCCCCCCACCCTTCCTCTCCCTCTAAAAACCAGTAAGAACATATCCTCAGGTGAGGATTAAAAATACATATAATGCAACTGGATAACTGAGAAATCAACTCAAGAACAACAGAAAAGTGGACTAAGAAACTGCCTACTTTCTCAAGTTTAAAGCTGGAGAAAAAAAGGCATTTATTTTCCCCAGTGAGTATGGAAACAGATCTTGGGTGGGCTGAGAGGCAGAGCACGTGATGAAGAGTGCCTGGAAAGGGCAGGTGCCAAAAGAGCACATTACCCATCTGCTGGACCCTCTGTGAAACAAGCCAGCCCTTGAGAATGAGCCAAGCCAGAAGCTCTGGTTCCCGCCTTCCAGGGACTAGAACTTAGGTACAGAAACAGTGGAAAACACAGTTTATCAGATGATTCAAAAGTGTGGGTATTTCCAAATATAGATCCTGATGTTGGGGGCTGTGTGGGGAAATTGCTTTTATATTTTCCACAGTGCCTAAGACAGTGTTTTCTTTATATGAAGCAGAAGCCTAATAGAGATGTATTAAACCTAACTGAATGAAACCAAAACTACTTAGCTGTGCTGGTATCTTAAGACTCAAGACAGAATCTCTTGCCCTATAACCAACCCAGTAAGTTACTTTCTATTCTAGAGTAAAAATGAAAAATGATAGAAAGCCCTGCATCCCTTGTGACCTAAACCAAGGCCTCAATCAACAGATACTGCCACAGGTCTGCTGCCCCGCACTGGTATAAAAGATGGGGAGGGCAGGGGGGGAGAAATAAAGGAGTAATAAGGCATTTCCTTGCTTCATTAGCCTGTACTAGTCATACTCGCCTAGAAATCCCGGCAGTTCCAACATTTGGGTTGACTCAGAAGGGGAAAAAAATCCCAGGTGAATGATAATTGGATTACCCAGTTATGCCCTAGAGCCAAATGGCTGGAAAAGGCCAGGACAGCATGGTAGATACAGTTAAAGTGACTATTTTCTAAACCAAAATCGAGACACACAGGCTGATAGACAATAGATGGAATATTTTAAATTGGGGCTGTCCTAGAAAAATCGAGGACATATGGCGGATTTAGGTCGGGAGCTTATTTCACTACAAGGATCCTGTGGGCCCAATATGCTAATAGGAGGGGATTAAAGATTTAGAATGGGAGATAGGAAGGGGGAAGGCTGTCACTGGTTTGTAAAGCAGGAAAAATAACAGAGGAAGAAGGTAAACATTCTAAGTATGGAGCAGGAAGGAAAAGAAAGTTGATCATAACTGAAAGTATGTCAGTGAAATCAGTCCAGGTATCAGGCGGGCGGGGGAGGGATGGTGAGGGTATCACTGGCACAGCCTGATGTGAGTTCACACCGCAGCTTCACCATTACTTTGCAACCTGACCTTGGGCAAATTATTCCCTCTGTACCCTTCAATTTAAATAGAAAATCTCACGAATCCCGATTTCAGTGTAAAGGATTAACAATATTAGTACACCTTCATTTGGTCTGGGAGAAAACGCTCTTCTAAAAATGGAAGAGCGCACAGACACAGAACAGCTTGTCCCTTTCCATCCAATTAAAAACCTCGTGAGACTGAACTAGATTAAAAACAAAACTCTCCAGCGAAGCCTCGGGCCCTCCAGACAGGAGTCGCCGTCTATGGAGTACACCAGGGGCCAGCAGCCTGGCCCCTTAAACGGCCGTCCGCCCGGTAAACCGCTGTCCTGGGGGGGGTGCGGGGACCCGGGGCAGGCGCGGGACACGCGGAAGCGTTTGGCACGCCGGGCTGACACGGCGGCTTCCGGGGGAGTGCGGGCGGGCAGGGTCCCCGACGAGGGAGGGAGGCGCAGGACACCACCCAGGCGCCCGGAGGGCGAGAGTCGCGGGCTGGCACGGCCTGGCAGCCGAGTAGGCCCGGGCCGGGAGTGGCACCGGAGGGCGGTGCCCGGTTTCCAGCGCGACGAGCGCGGGCCGACGACCCCCTCTTGGCGAGAACCCCTCCCCCGCACGGGCACTGACCTGTCCAGGGCCCGGCTGGGCCTGGCCGGGCGGGGCCTACGCAGCCCCTCGGCCGGGCGCCGCCTCGCGCGGGGTCCCGGGCCCGGGCGGGCCGCCTCCTCTCCGCCGGGAGCCTCCGAGCCGGGGCCCGGGGCTGCCGCGGCGCATCCGACCGCACCGGCCGGGCCGGCGTCAACAAAGGGCGGCGGGGGCGCGAGGCCGGGGCAGGGGCGCGGGCAACGGCCGGATTGCGCGCGCGCGGCGGGCGCTCGAGGGCTGCAGCCGCCGCGGAGACAATGCGGCGCGTCCCGGCCGGGCTCCCGCGGCCGCCTCCGCCGGGGGCGGGGTGAGGCGCGGGGCGGGGCCTGGGCCGCGCGGGGCGGGGCCTCCGGGGGGCGGGGCGCCAGCGCGGAAACCCGGCCGCGCGCTTCCTTTGTGCGGTCGCGCCGGCGGGACCGGCGCCCTCCCGGGGACGCGGCCGGGCCCGCGGCGGGTTAGGGACGCCTGCTTTCGGTTTGGGGAGGCGCGCGCGACGCCACGAAAGCCCCGGCGGCGGGGGGCCTGGGCTCCCGCCTCGGCCAATGCGGCGGCGATAACAAGAACTGCCAGGAGTTGCGTGCTTTCCGTGCCAGGCTCCACGCGCCCGCACTGTGTTCGCAATAACCCTGCACGGAGCCATTATCCTCCCCGCTGGGACTGAGGCTCAGGGAGGTCAAGTAACGACCAAAGTGACCCTGCTGCGCCTCCGTAAGCCGGAGACCGCCTGCTCTGGGCTTTCTGCGAGGTCAGCTGAGGACATGTATGCAAATTGCCAGCAGTGCCTGGCACACAGTTGGAGCCCAATAAATGTTACTTCTCTTCCTAAACCACACTGGTTTAAACGGAATTGTCACGGCGAAGTACATTCATTCAGTAGATACTAGGAGCTGTGGGGGATACAAAAGACATACGTGAATCACAGGTTTCACCGCCCCCTCCCAGCTTTGTGCTGAGTAGACAACAGGAATCTCTCCATGACTGACTTCTCTTTATTCCCAGCATTTCCCTTTCTCCTTGCCTTTTCATTTAAGCATTCATATTCTCTCTCTTTTCCCGTCAGGTCTCCCACATCCCTTTTTCTTTGTTCCCACGTTTTGCATTTGTTTACTTCATCCCCTTTCTCTTTTCCCCATTCCCTTTCTTTCCCCTCTAGTATTTTTCACATTTTCAAAGCCTTCTTTCATTAATATTCACATATCTGCCTTTACATTTCTTACACTTATATTTTGTTTCACAAAAGAAGGTAACATAGGATCAAATACACAACTTCTCTCTCTATTCTCCAAACAAGCCCACACTTCCCTGACTCCCTACCTTTGCTTCCACCACTCCCTCCTGGAGTGCCCTTTCCCCAACTCTGCATATCCAGGTCCTTCAAGATCTAGAATCAAGAACAGTGGTCAACAAACTTCTTCTGTAAGAGACCAGATAGTAAATATTTTAGACTTTGCAGGCCATATGGCTTCTGTTGCAACTACTCAGCTCTGCTGTTGTAGCAGGAAAGCAACCACAGACAATATGTCCATGAATACATGTGGCTATGCTCCAATAAAACTTTACTTAGGACACCAAAATTTGGATTTCATATAATTTTCATGTATCATGAAGTACTGTTCTTTTTATTCTTAAACATCTTAACATGTAAAAACCATCAACTTGTGGGCTGTACAAAAACTGGTAATGTGCCCGGTCGGAGTGGCTAAGTTGGTTGAGCATAATCTGTGTACTGAAAAGTTGCTGGTTTGATTCCCAGTCAGGGCACATACCCAGGTTGTGGGTTCGATCCCCAGTAGGGGTGCGTACGGAAGACATTGATCCATGATTCTATTCCCTCTTCCTCTCTCTAAGCATGTCCTCAGGTGAGGATTAAAAAAAGAAAAAGCCAAACTGGTGATGTGATGAATTTGGCCCTTGGGGCATATAGTTTGCTAACCCCTGCTCTAGAATGCCACTTCCTCTTCGCAGTCTATCCTGGTAATCTGTACTTGCTAGTAACTTTCCCCCCTTATAGCACTTACCTATAATCCTTCTATGGCATTTATCACATTTTAGTTTTTATTGTATATGTTTTTTCCCCTGTGCATTTATCATCTTTTCCAGCAGACCTCAAGCTCCTTGAAGGTAGGATACAGACCTTTTCTCTCTGCATTACCTCCCATCCCTCAGTGCTTTGCACAGAGCAGGCATTCAAACACATACAGAATGGTTATAGAGTTAAATGTCAGGTGGTTGACAACTGTTTCCACTGTGCAAAGCTTACTTCTCTCATTAGACAGTACCTCTGGAGGAGGATGCCTATTATGTGTATATCACCTTAATTAGATTACAGAAAGAGATTTTCAAGAGCTCTGTAGACAGATGGAGAAAGTTAGGCAAATGTCAGTTCATTTAGGGGTTGTTGGAAAACAAATACTTGAACAAAGAATGTTGCTTATCACCAACCTGTAGACAGGGCATGTGTCCTCAGTTGGGTCCTAGTCAGTATTTCTATCAGCAAATTGGTTAAAGACAAAGAAAATATACTATATAAATTTACAGATGGCAAAGTCAAGCAGAGGAGTTAGTATAATGAATAACAAAATTCAGATATGAAACATTTCTGCCCCACCACGTATTCTCTCTGGGCCTCAGTTTTCTTTCTGTTAAAATGGGGATGATAAGAGTTCCTGCTTCAGAGGGTTACTGTCAGGATTAAATGAGGAAATACATGCAGAGCTTGGCAAAGAGGCCCCAGCAAGTGATAGCTATTAACTCTTGTCATTTTCTCGCTAGGCTGTAACTCTGGGCTAAATTCACAAGATAACATTTAACACCTGCAATTAACTATACTTTGGCTCCAAATATAAATTGTACAAGTTTGAGACTTGGGAGACCTGGAATGATAGGGACTCGTGTAAAAAAAAACCCTCAGAAACAAAAGCAGTAACAAAAAAACAGACCCAACCCTCTGGAATTCAGGTGACACAGTGCTCTGCAACCCAACAGTATCATTCCTCTGGGCCGGAGCAGTCAGTATGGGGCCAGGGGCGCACAGTCCTGGTGAAGGGAGGCGAGGGAATTACACTTGCAGCCAGTGTCGTCGTGCTGCCCTTTCATAGTGGCAGGGCCTGGAGCTTCTTTAAGCCTTCTTCCTCCTCTGAATAATGGGGACAGTGCTGTTTCTTTCTCAGTGTTATTATCATGGGTAAAGGAAAACTTAGAACAGTACTTGGCACGTAGTAGGTGTTCAGCAAATTTTAGTTCCTCCCACCATACCATGCAGATCTGGAAAACAGTCCTGCCCCTTGAAGGGCTTACACAGCTAAGGCCAGGTGCTCACCTGTGGTGACTAGTGGTATTTTATATTTGGAATTAAGGTGCTTAATTTTGGGGATCATACTTTAAGAGAATTCATGAAAAGGTGGAAAGTGCCTAGACAAGAATGATCAGAACAGTGCAAATGGGAGGTCTTGAAATGTAATAGGTAAAAAATTGAAAAAAAGTCTCAGCCCTTAGCCTGGAGATTTTCTTTCTTTTTTTTTAATGGGAGGGAGAGGAAAGAGACATGATACCTGTCTACAAACACTGTGGGAGATGGACCCTGTCACAGTTCATAAGATAGGATCACAACCAGTGCTGGAAGTTCCCGGGGAGCAGATTGGGCTTAGTTTGAAGAGTGACCTTCTGATAACTAGAGAAATTCCACAATGGAGTGGCTGCTTTTCAGAATGATGGGCCCTTACCTTTTTTTTTTTTTTTAAATATATCTTTATTGATTTCAGAGAGAGGAAAGGAGGGGGAGAGAGAGAGATAGAAACATCAATGATGAGTCATTGATCGTCTGCCTAGCCTGCAACCCAGGCATGTGCCCTGACCGGGAATCGAACCCCGATCTCCTGGATCCTAGGTCGATGCTCAACCGCTGAGCCACGCCCGGCTGGGCAGGGGCCCTTATCTTGCAAGAGCCCAGAGAACAACGACCTCCTTCCTGTCCTCATTTTTCTAAGGTTCTTTCTCCATAGTCCTTTGCTTTCCTTTTCCTTGATCCCATCCTCCATTCATTCAAGGACATGTATAATCTTTCCCCCCTACTTTGTTCTAACGTACTATTCTTTTCATTTCTCCTTCTTTAGTTTCCAAAGTCTCTTCTGTTGGCTCTCCCCACCCCCGCCCAGCACACAGTCCAGTGACAGGAACTGCCTCCCTGAGTTGTAGGCAGCAAATGGCTCAGAATGTCACTGAAATCTGGGCCAAGATTGCTGTGCACACTGGCAGAGAGGAAAGGAAAGCAAATGGATTGCTGCAAAGGCAGAGCTACTGCTGTGACTCTCCCATCAGGGTGGAGGGATCCAGCAGAGTCTCCTGAAACCCAGGTCATGGAAAAGTCCACTTGTCCCTGGACACTCACAGGCAGACAGATGGGATCCCAGAGCTGAGCACTGTTCCTTCAAAGAAGCTTCCCATGAGCTGAACTCATTCTGAGTCCCCCTAGGCATTTATTTCCCTATCTTTGAGCTACACAGCCATCTCATATTTCCAACGTCAAGAACTCCCTCTCATGCCAAACGAAGCAGAGAACTGAGACCATCGGATACCTGCCTGAACGCCCCAACTGGCATGTGAATGTCTAGAACTCAACTCTCCTTTTCTTTCTCTACCCTTCTACCCGTATACTTTGTGTCCCCTTTCTTTATCCCTGGTTCATCTTCTCTTCCCTCCATTTTTACCTACCCAGCTTCTTCGTTGCCTCTTTGGGCTTCCCCTTCCATTCTAGATGCCCAAGTGTTATGTGCCAGGGGATGGCAAGAAAGGCCAACTCTCTCCCTCCCCCAAGGGCCCCACTACACTTCATACCGTGAGCTGGGGACTGCTGGATGTTAGGGCTCCTGGGTACGGGCAGGCCACCGGGCATGGCAGTGACGATGGCTTGCTGATGCGGTGATGGGCCGGACCGAGCCTCAGGCACACTCTTTTCCCCCGGTACCACTTCCTTCCAGTCATCTGGGGTGCACTGCTGGGGCTGTTAAGGGACAGGACAGAGGTGATCTTCTTGTGAACTGCCTTTACATTCTGGACACTTGCCCTGTCTCTGTGGAGCTGGGCAGAAGGCAAGGACATTAAGATTCAGCCAGCCGCATAACAGAGAGGGGCCCCTCTTTCTCGGATTTCGCAGAGACGACTTCACCACTCAGCCCGCCCAGAAACGCATCCCAACGTGGACTGTGGGATTACCTGAGCCGTGCACCCCCGTTGGTTCCCTGAGCCTTGGGATCGTCTCACTCACCACTGGTGAAGCAGGCTGGAGTTGTAGGATGACTGTGGAGGCGTGCTGGAACCTGCGCTGAGGGGCGTGGGACAGGCCCTCGGGATATCCATTGTGAGGCCCAGCGTCTGGTGTGGAAGGGCGGCAATGCTGTGTGCTGCAAGGCTTGTGCAGGTTGGCGGTGGGGCACTGGAGAGGCAGGGTGGATGTAACTGGGCCTAGAGGCATGGCATGGGCTTCGGGGCTGGGCTGCAGGGCCAGGCTCGGAGGGACTGAGGCGAGCTGGGGGTGGGACTGGGCTTGGAGGGTGGGCCGTGGTTGCTGGGGCTGCTGCTGCTGTGCTGGCTGCTGCTGCTGCTGGATCACAAACTGGGGCTGCAGGTGCTTTGAAGGTGGCTGCGAGAGGAGCTGGTGTGGCTGGAGCTGGGCATAGGCTGAAGGGGAAAGACCAGGGCAGGTGGCATGGCTTGACCTCGTCTTCTGCTATGTCCCCCAGCTGTGCCCCTCCCACATCCACATAAAGAAGGCTGCCCAAAGTCAGTGTCGCTTGCTTTCACCTTTCACCTAGGGCTTGGCTTGGTCATTGCCATGGCCTAATTTTCTCTGTTTTCTTGCTTTCCTCCTAACACTGGACCCTTGGCTGTCCCTCACAGCCCAATGCAAAACTCACCTCCTTTGTGAAGCCTTCTTTGATCATTCCAGCTGTTCAGAGAAACACTGGGTTCTTCAGTGTGCCATGCTCTCTCTCTTCCAAGCCCTTTGCTTGTTTTTTTTCCATGCCTTCAATACAGGCAGTGCCCCGCCGCCCCCCAGCTCTGCCTGGCTACCTCTTGCTCACCCTCTGGCTCTGCTCAGGCTGGCCTCCTCCAGGAAGCGCCAGTTGCACACAGTGGGCCTCAGGCTGTGGCAGGAGGCAGACCAGGGCTGGGCTACCAGGTCCTTCTGTTACATACTATGGGACCTTGGGCCGGGTGCTTAACCTCTTAGGGCCTCAGCTTCCTTGTCTAAAGACTTGAAATAAAAATAGTTCCTACCCAGAAAGCTGTCGTAAGGATGAAATAAGAAAAAACACTGTGCAAATAAAATGAGAGACAATGACGTGATATGTGCAGCACAGTGCCCAGCCCCCAGCCCTGGCCAATCATTTCTAGCTATAATTAAAATTATTATTTCAGTCCTGGCTTGGACTCCCAAAATTTCTCAGGCTTACCTCTATCCTAATAAGCTGTATTACAGTGGACTGTAATTGTTCTTAGGTACCTTCCCTTCCAGACCATGTACCCCTTGGAGTCAAAACTGTCATGTATCTCTATCCAGAACCTCGTGCCTGACATTAGTGGGTGCTAAGTAAGTAAACTTACTTTCCCGGAGTGAATTCATTTGTTGCCACTGGCTGCGGCCTTTCGCTGTCCATTTCATCCAGGCTGATTGTTTGAGGTGGGGATTCTTACACCTTGACCCTCCCTTCAGGGCCTAGCTCATGCCCTTCTATACAGCAGGGCGGCAGGAAATTCCCTCGGAAATCAGCTGTCCTCACCGGCTCGCTCTCTGTCTAGTGGCATCCAGGCCCGTTCGCGTGAGGGGGAGGAAATTGCCGGTAGACATTTGGTGGTAAGTTTCCCCTGGCCCCGGCTCAGCTGAATTTGTCCTTTAAAGGCGGCCCTGCACAGAGACTGCCACAGCTGGAGAGCCAGCAGGGACAAGCGGCGCCACACAGGCACAGAGGGCCACAGCTGGGCACTCACAAGTGGACTTCTACCAAAGGCTCCCAGCCAGTGAGGATGAAGGAAAATTCTGGATCGTGAGCTGTTTAAAAAGGATCCTGTGATGCTCACAGGGGCAAAGGAAGCGGATTTCAAACTGGGTGGAGGGAGATACCTTCTTTCTTGAATTTTGTCTATACGCATGCAAGTTTCCAGCTACGTCATCACAGTCCAGCAGAGCTCCAAGCAGAACGCCCATAGAAGTGGAAAGGAGAGCCAGAAACAAGAGGCATTAAGGAAAGACCAAGTGGCCCTCGGTGACTGACTGCTGGAGGCAGAGAGGGAGGGAATATGGGTGGCCCACAAGGCTACAGTCTGGATGTCAGTGAGTGATGAAAGGGAAACCTTATCACTCCAATGGTGATAAGGTTTTGAAAGAAATGTTGGGTTTCAGGTGATGGTGGAACATCCGAATGGAAACTGCCAGTAGGCATTTGGTGGTAAGTTGCCCCTGACCCCAACCAAAAAGCCTTGTCTCCTAATTCCACACTGAATAGCTCGAAACTTAATCAGGGGACGACAGTCCAGCAGGCAAACTTCCCTTCACAGTCAGGAACTCTTAAGACAACTGTTGATGAGGCACCTGAGATACTGCAGATGCCACCCTGTGCCCTGTTAGACTCTGGCGGCCAAAGAGATCTGCAGAATGATGCTCATCCCCACTGAAAACTCGAGTAAAACATTTTCTCTCTTATTACAAAGTCACAAATTCCCGGCTCAGGAATGGAGTCACTCTAGGGGCTGCCTGCCCATCTGAGGTGAGAGCCAGAGATGGTGCAGGTCAGAGGAGCTAAGAGGATCAGAGGCACGTCCTACCACTCACTGGCTGTGTAGCCTGAGATGGGTCCCTTTCCTTCTCAGGGCTTCAGAGTTTTATCTGTGAAACATGAGGCTTGGGCTAGGTGATCACACAAGTCTCTTCCAGGTTTACAATTTGATGGGGGTGGCTATCACAGGAAAACAGTTTAAAATTCAGGATTTGTAAGGTAGGGAAAAAAAGGTTAGAGAGAAAAAATTAGGGACAATACATGTTTGTTTACCAAGATTGGGAAAGGTGACTGCTGGCCTCCTGGCCCTCCATCCCTGGGCCTCCCCTCCAATCCCACTCTCTCCCCCATCCTGTGCTGCTAGTGGAAAACCAAAGGCAATTGTTTTAGAACAAATGATGCTAGAATATGCCAAGGTTGTAAACAAAAGCTTATGAAAGCTTAGATAATTCATAGGTCAAAGACCCTAATGTATTTTGGGTGGAGTATACATCCTTTTGAGGTTAATAAAAAACAAATACCATGAATTAACTGCAGCATTAGCTTGGGTCAAAAGTCCTTTTATCTCGAGTATTGCAATAACCTTCTAATGGGTCTTTCTGATTCCAGTTTTTTCTCTTTATGGCCCACCTTACAGAGGATTGCAAATTACTCTTCCTAGTGCACAGATCTGATCCCCGATTAGAAGCCATCGGGGATTCTTCTTAGTTCGCAGTTGTCTAAAGCCCCTGACATTCAAGATCTTTTTACAACACAAACAAGCCTTTTATTTCTATAATTTCTTTGATCCAAGAAATCTTTACTGCTCACTGTCCCCTGTATGGAGCTTATGTCTTGTCTCATGCTGTCTAGAGTGCCACAAATCAAATCCTTGTCACCCTTCCTCTGCTCTTGCAGCCAGCAGGACTGCCCCATCTCTGAGCTGCTCGAGGGTTCTGCTTTGCACTGCCCTCGGGAACAGCGTCTCCAGCAATGAGGGCTCTAGGTCAGGATGCTTGGATTTGAATCCCAGCTCTGCCACTGACCAGAGGAGGAGGCTAGCAAGTTACCTGCCCTCTCTGCACCTGTGTCCTCAACTTTAAAACGGGGGTCATGGCAACACCTATCTCAGAGATAGTAAACAATATCTCCTTTAGTGGGCAGCATTGACATGATTCATTTGTTTCCTCCAAAGCACTTTGAATTTAGCAGATGCTCAATCAGTATTGCTGAATGAATGAATGAATGAGTGAGTGAGTGACAAACATGGTGGGGTTCCAGCTGGTTTGCTACATAAAACTTGTCCCTTCCAGAGCCAGAACAGGGATGATATGGGTGCAACCCCACAGACCATTTTGGTCTTACCAGCATCTGGTTTATGGAAGGCCTTCCTCCCGTCCAACCTCTGCTCACTACTTTATCGCACTAACCTTCAGCCCACCCTAACGGCGCAGCTCCTTGTCCATAAAACATCGCACCCCCTTGTGCATCTTTGGCTTCAGTTTCAGGGCGTCGGCTTCCTGGAGCGCCCTCCTTCTGACCCAAGGCACAGCTTCCCTGGCCAGGCCCAGCCCCTGTTTTCTCCCGCTTTGCCTGAACCCCCCCTTGTGCAGTTCCCTCAGAATTCCTGAATGCTTTTATTGTCTGTTTGATTTGCTCGCGATTTAACATGTACTCTTGTATAGGTATTCTTGATTCTTAAAAATCAATCATCTCCCCCACCTCCCATGTTAACCTCTTTAATTGGGATCCATGTACAGTTAATGTGGGTTTAATTGGCTGTGCTTTTCTTTCTGAGTTAAAAAAATAATGGTGCCTCTTACATTCAGTGGTGTCTTAGATTAAATTAGATGGGAATACTTTCATTCTTTTGTGTGTTCATTTCCTATCCATCTAACCAGATGGCATGGGTTTTCAGTCAAAGATATCTTATGTTTCTTTTCTAAAAAAAATTTAAAAATGGCTGTAATTCAACTGGAAGGTTTTTATGTTTCTTTTATATTCTGTATTGTCCAACATAATATGCTACACGTTTGTAGGTGCTTAGCAAATGTTTGCTGCTGATCTCGGTAAGATCAGTGAATTCCCCTTCTCCCAGCCCCCAGCTCAGTGTGGGGTGGCGAAGGAGGGCGTTTCCCATTGAAGCCCTGGTTCTAGAGGGGCCACATCCCTCTTCCCCACAGCTAGAATGGGCATACCTGTTTGTGAAATTAGTGCACAGAAATCTCTCTGGACCTTCTTATTTTTTGCCTAAGGTCCAATAGTTTCATTTTTCCCCTGCACCCATTCTGGCTCCCTCCTCCCATTGCTGGAAAGTTCATCACTTCTAAGTACCAAAGGGTTGTTTCCCTGAGACCTCAGCCACAGCTTTGGAAGGCTTCATCAGCCCCTTCTGTTACGGAGCAGGGGAGGGGCAGGCCTGGGGCTGCAGGAATTAGGGCGCAGCTAAAAGGAGGGACTCCAGGGAACAGTCTGGTGCTCTAACCTTGAACAGCCTCCTTAGAATCTGAAGAGGCAATTCACTGTTCCCCAACCGCTGGCTGTTAGCAACAAGGGGATTAAGGTCCTTCAGGGGGAGGGCTGCTGACTGTGAGGGGATTACTGACACCCCCCTTCACTGCATCCACTGTCAACTTATCAATAGTAGATCTCCATTGATCTCAAGGCTTCAAGTATGCAGGAGAGGGCCCACTGTCCCAGAAATGCTGGGACTCTTGTCCCCAAATATATGGGCCCTGTAAGCATCCCAGCTAATAACTGATTAGAGTTTGGAGCTGTGGGAATGTTGTGAGGGGAGGGTGCCTGTGAGAGAGGAATGACACAACTTTTTACTACCTGCTACTGTTCAAGGTTTAGAAAGTGAAATGAAGAGATACTTGCAACCATTCAGTCACTCAACAAACATTACTAAGCACCCACTACAGACCAAGTACTACGTTTAGTGCTGACTAGAACATGGTCCCTGGAATAGATAACAGTTGAGTGAAAGAGACAGCTGGTAAACAGATTCTCTCGGCATAACTTGGTAAATGTTATGATAGGAGATAAGAACCGAATGCTGAGAACGGAAAAGAGGATTTGGCTTGGGAAGGGGACCAAAGAAGACTTCCCAGGTGAAGGAAGCGTTTAGCACCATTCAGAGTCAGGAATGTGACAAAGGGAACGGCGTGTGGGAAGACTTGGAGGTATAAAACACCAAGGTGCAATCAGGAACCTGTAGGGCATCCCGTACAGCTGAAACCGGGGTGTTTCTGGGAGAAAAGCCAGAAGAGGAGGCAATTTTAGGTTAGGTCTACATGATGCTGGCACCCTCAGGAGGCCGCTCATCTCCAAAGATGTCTCATGTAATCAGGGAGTAACTGAGATCGAGGTGGACTCTAGAGGCCAGAGTCTGATACACACAGACAGGGAAGCTCCTTCTAGGAAAGCGGAAAGCAATAGACACGTGAATTTTCCCTGCTGCGGCCCGTCTCGGCTGCGGGTTGGGAGAAATGCAAGAGGGGAAGTAGAGGGAAGGGAAATTTCTCTGTAAGGTGAAACTGGGTTATAAAATCAGGGCTGCCAACTGCAGGGCTCTCTGTGGTGGTCTACCTACGCCTTCATGTCTTTAGGCCTGCTCTGCAGCCACCTGGCAAAACTACAAATATCCTCTGTGGGCGGGATTCCTTACCAGGCAGTTTGGAGCATTAAAAAGGAAACTACCCCATGCTTGGCAGAGGGATGATAGGTAGTGCAGCATAAGTAGCTAAAGGCATGGGTTTGAGAGTCAGACATCTGCTTTGAATATTGGTTCTGCCAACTGTAGGCTGTGCAGCCTTAGACAAATTGTTTAACCTCTCTGAATGTTGATTTCCTGTTCTATAGAATCAAATGGAATCTGATGTTTAACTACCACAAAGATGTTTACTGCCTTTGTTTATACCCAGTAGATGCTCAATAAATGGTAGCTATTCTTTACTACCCGCTATTTGTATATTGCTTAGAACTCCTCAAAGCATTTTTATCATCTGAGGTTTCATGTATTCCTTACAACAAGCCTCTGAGTCAAATGGGCAGTGCTCCCATTTTACAAGCAAGAGCTGAGAACAGTTTCCAAGGGACTCCTACGATGCATTTGGTTAGGGGAAGTGGACTGCCCATGGCAGATGAGGCATGGTGCCTTGCACATAACAAATGCTCAATCAATGCTGCTGGGCGAGCGGTACAAGTCAGAAGCACAGATGGAAATGGTAAGCCTTGGAGGGTCAACTGGAGGCTGTTGAGAACTTTAGAGGTGATCTTGGAGGGGTGGACAATGAAAGGGGAGCATCAAGTCAGAAGGTGAGAGGTAAAAGGTATGCGACAGGTCAAATAAGTCATAAGGGAGTGGCAGTGGGGAAGGAGAGGAAGATCTGTGTGAGGAAGCCACGGGCAATTAGAGTGCAATGGGCAATGTGGGAGGGTCTGGAAGGGTCCCCAGAGTCAGAGTCTGTCTATCGGAAGCCATTATGTGCTATTTATTGAGTCCCTCCTACAGACTAGGCATTGCAGCTGACAAAGTAGGGACTGAAGACACAGTGAAGGGTCTCTAACCAAGGCAGAAATGTCCCTGAGGAAGATGACTCTAGCAGCTGTGAACAGGATGCCCTGGCAATCTGTTAAGCCTGTGGGGGGCCTACTCTGTGACGGTCACCTTTGCAGGCCACCTCGTTCATCTTTACAGCCTGTGGTAAATATAATCACCTTTATTTTATAAATGAAGAAATTGGTGTTTACAGAGATTAAGCAATTAGATGTTGGTCATAAAACTAGTAAGTGATGAAGCTGGGGTCTGAAACCAGGTCTAAGTCCAAAGCCTATGCTTTTCCCATTATAACACGCCCCCCCCCCCCCCACCACCTGGTGAAGGAAAATGAAGTAAAAATAAGCCCGAGATCGTGAGCTTGGGGTACAGGGAGACCTCACGACTGGGGGCAGAGGTCAGGGACTGGGAAAGGGGGCCTTTCCCTAGAGGAACACTTCTGGGTTTAGTTTTGTTTCTGGGTCCTCCAAATTTTAAACCTGTGGATTCAGGTGGGGTGGTATCCAAGCGGGAACAGGCTATCAGTGGCCGGCAGTCTATGGGGAGAGAGGATGAGGCAGGGATGGGTGCACACTGGGAAGCCGTCTGCAGACAGGTGGTAGCTTTTTGCAACATAAGAGCAGAGAGGTTCCTCTGGAGGTTAAGTGTTGGAATAAAACACAAGGGGGACAGGGAAAAAGGCCTTTTGGGTGTCCCCCAGCTAATGGTAGTGGGGCAGGGAAAGGGAAGGAGGAGCAGGTCCCACCTCCACGAACAGACAGATGGTCATAGGCACACACGGCCTCTCTGGGTGTGGGTACTGCCCAGTGCCAGCCGAGATAATCCTCCTGTTCGGTTCTTGAATCTTATTTCTCAAGGTGCAACTCAAATTCCCACCAGCCCTATTGGAATTTAAACCTATTCATCTCTGTAACTCCAAACCGTTAGCATTATGCTTGGCACATAACACATGCTAAATGAATACTTGCTGAGCTTAAAGGAACAATTAAAGGGAGCAAAACTACTTGGCGATGACAGTTAGCTATTCTTTCTGAGCCACATCGTCTTCATTTGTGAGACGAAGTGATGATTGTTAGGATTAAATGAGATATGTAGGTAAGGCATTTAGCACAGTGCCTGGAATATGATTGCTTACTAACTGTAATTACTTTTATTAGCTGGCAGTGACCATGGAAGTAAAATATGTAATAGGAGCCCAGGGTGCAGAATGTGAGGAGAGAAGGAATGCTCAACAGTCCCAAGGTCCTCTGTGCATCAGAGTCCTCTCCCTCTCTCCCCCCTCCCTCTCTCCTTCTCTCTCTTAAGCAAAACATAAAATTCCACTGATATCCTGCCGATTTCCCCCTGTCCTAATATAAGGAGATTCTTAGCAATCTAAGTTTGGCCCTACGGAGGATAGCTGAAATGACCTTCATGGCTGCTTGCATGATTCTAATAACAAAACTGTTAGGAATTTTGAATCCAGCTAGATAACAGGCCCACCTGCATGTTTTGTTTTTTATTGGATTCTCTAAGTCAGGGTGTGCCTAGCCCCCCCCCCCCCGTTTGGCAGCTGCTTTGGGAGGGAAACTTGGTGCCCGAGATCCCCAGAATCAGCAGCAGCCCATTGTCCAGCCTATCGGAGCCAGAGATCACTGCTCCCTGACACAAAACCCTCCCTGTGATAAACAAAGCCGTTTGTGGCAGGCTTTCCAACAGAGAATTCTCTCCCCTCGGTGAGACCTGAGGAGGCACCGGGAGGCAGGACAAAGAACCTGCGGCACCATTGTGCGAAAAGGGCCCAGGACGGTCAATGACCAGACAGTTCCCTCCTGTCACAGCCCCTTCCACCCGGCCCGCAACTTTCTTCTCACCTTGGGCCTGACTGTGCACCCAAGGCCTCGAGTTTTATCCACTAGGACGAGGACCCCAAGAACCGGGCCTCCTACCGGGAGCTGGGGTGCCGCGCGCCCTCGCAGCCTGCCCCTCGCCTGCCCTCCGCCGTTCAGCCCTGTCCCTGCCAAGCCCGACCTCGGGCTCTGCTCTCCGCCCCCCTCCCCTCCCCTCCCCCACCCGCAACCCACCCCTTTTCAGGGCTTAAGGGACCTTTTCTATTTGCGGAGCCTAAAGAAGCCGGTTGCCAAGGTGACAGGAGCAGGAACAGCAGGGAGCTTGCCATGGGGGAGGGGTTTCACCCCCAAACAGCTGTCAGCGGGAGCAGGCCCAGCTGGAGCGGGGCGGCTGCCGGCGCTGGGAGGAAACAGCCCCAGGAGGACGCATTCCCCGTGCGGTACCCCCCCCCCCAAGTCTCCACTGGTTACTTTCCCCGGGGGCAACCAGCCAGCCGGCTCAAAAAATGCTCCAACAACAAACAAAAACTGCTCGGCGCCCCCCCCCCCCCGCGGGCGTGCCCGCGCATGCTCGGAGCGGCGCTCGGGCGGCGGGAGGTACCCCGCGGGGCGGCGGGGCCGGGCAGGTGCCGCTCCCGGCTGCCCCCTCCGTCAGGGCATAAGGGTTCTCTCGGTCTTTTTGTTTGTTTGTCCCAGGGGCCCTGGGAGGATCTGCAGCATCCTAAACCTCCGCGCTGTCATCCATTTGGGAGGTGGGGGAGGGGAGTGGAACCCCAGGGTTTGCGAGAGGAAGGGGTGGGAGAGTGAAGGCAGAACGGGAGGGGACGGCGGGGGGCAGGAACGGTGCCAAGCCTGCTGATCTGTGCCTCCGGGGAGAGCGTCTTTGTAGCCCGCAGCTCGCAGCTGCTCCACAGAAAGTCCTGCGGAAACACTGGTTTCTGCACTGCGTACAGTCACATATTGTCAGTCCCAGGCCACGCTGGGGCCCGGACCTCAGCCCGCAACTCACCTGTGTTCACCCTGACCCGGCTCGAGAAGAGAGCCCTCCACTAGACTCTGTTAACCCAGAACAATCTTAGAACCATCAGGCTCTTTGAGCTTTGGGTCAGAAATGAGAAAGGCCTAGGAAGCCCCAAATTACTGTCAGAACTGAGAGAGGCAGACACGGCTTAATGACTGAGAGCCAGGATCTGACTGCCAGATGTGGACTTGGTTCCCAGTTCTGCTCTAGAGCTTGTATGCTGAATGAGTAGATAGAAGAAATGCTAACTGGGGGTCCCTGCTCTTGTCCAAGCTGCTATCAACTCATTGTAAGAACCTGTCTTTACCTCTCAGCCTCAGTTTCTTTCTCCACAAACGATGAGACTGAACCAATCTCTAGAGAAAGTAATGCCAGAGAGAGAGAGAGAGAGGCACTTGGAGCCACAGGGCAGTGAGGCTCTACAGGCTCTGTAGAGGCCACTGGAAGGCAGAGACCAACCCTTTATCCTTGGGAACTTCAAAAAGGCCAATAAAGAACTTTAAGTCAGATTCTTCCAGCTCACTGTCATAACGCTCCACTTGTGCTTTCCTGTCGCGGATACCTTTGTCTACTTTATCTGCTGGGTCAGCTGCTCGCCTTTTGCACCATTTCATTTACACCATCCTGCCTGGTGCTGAGAGGACCATCTGTGCTCTGTGCCCACTCACCTCGTACTTTTTCCTATAATAGAATTTATGATATTAAATGGATTGGCTTATGTATCTGGCTTCCTCCTTTTGACTGCACACTCCTTTAGGTAAGGAATCATATTTTTACCATCTTGGTTCATTAGTAACAAACATATAGTAGGTTCTTAAGAAAAAAATAGATTGGATGAACACCGAGGGTCAGTGGTTGTCTCAGGGATGTGACCAGGGTGAATCTCTCTTTAGTGAGAAGCCACGTGGTCCACCACTATATTTACTTCTGTGCTATAACAGCTCGGTCTTGTTCCGTAGACTGGTAAGTCAGGCTTCTAGGGCTCTTGGTGGATTTTCTCATTAGAGATGGCCAACAGGGGCAGTGCTGGGAGAATGTTAGCAGGCAGGGAAAGGAGTCTGGGCCCGGGGAAGACTGATTCACCAACTTCAGAGAACTTGCCTCACAAGTAACCTGCTGGGTTATTAGTCTTTTAAAATTTGCTACATTTATTCTCCAGTGTGGCCCTCGCTGGCCCCCTTTGGATAGATATCTCCCCAAGGATAGCTAGTGCTCTGTGTTCCTACAGAGCTCAGAGCTCCCATATATTACAGCACTCATCACACTATGCTGCATGGTACTTGTCTGTCTTTCCAGACTGTGCTCTCCTGGAAGCCAGGGCTCAGTCTCATTGATCTCTGCATACCCAGAACTTGCAATACAACTGGCAAAAATTAGCCAACAAATGTGTGTGGAATGATGAGAAAACAAACTTCCCACTTCCTCACCTCCCTGTGTGTTCTTACATGCCTCTGGCTGGCCCCTGTCCTTTTTGCTGACTCTTAGAGAACTTCAAAATAGTCCCACTGCCAACTTCCACCCACTCAGAGTTAAGAGCTATGACTGCATACTCTGAGATTCACCATTGTGCCCGCTGTGAAGGACTCATTTATTCCAACGGATGTGGCTTCCTTCTTTAAAGCTGGATTAGAAGCGTGAAACAGAATCAGGATCTGATGAACACCTCAAGGTTGGAGGAGGGGAGAGAGACACATGGCTGGCACCTTAGCACATCCATGGGAAAAAGGAAAGTTTGACAGTTTCCCCTGACCCACAGTCCTCCTGAGTTGTTGTTTTTTTTTTTTTGGGGGGGGGGGGATATGATCCTTCTTCCTGGAGCCCTTACCTGGTGCAATGAGGGGATGGGCAGCCACAGTGGGCACCATCCGGCTGAGCCCAGCCCGGCCCTCCAAGCTCCCTGGCACACTGCTGTTGCCATCTCCTTTCTTGAGTGGCTCCATCACACTGTCAGTTAGGCCAGACTTGGCACCTGCGGGGGAACCCTGAGCAGTGTTTCTGCCCTGTGATGGGGTAGGCAGAGGCTGGCTACCACCTGGCGTGGGTTTCAGGGCCAAGCTGGGCAGGACAGGCTGAGTGGGGTTAGGGCCCGAGGCTGCTGCAGCTGGTGTCTGTTGTGTTCGGAGGGTCAAGTTCTGTACCTGGAAAAGAGGGGTCTACAGGAGTCTGGAGAATGTGGGTAGGAGCGATGCCAACACGCAACTAAGATAGGGAAGGAATTAGGGATGGATCCAGGAATGGCTGAACAGGACAGGGGGTTATAAAGTCAGAGAGAAAGAGAGAGAACAAATTAGGGGCTGAAAGAGAAACCAGGAGCAGGTAGAGGTTCTAAAGGGGACAGGAGAGAGTGCCAGTGACTGGGCCCATCGGCAGAAGATGTGGAATTTTGAGAAGGGAAGACGGCCAGGCTGGGGCAGGCCCGGGCAGGCAGGCGGGCTGGGCTCTCTCCCTTCTGTTAACTCCTGCCTCCTCCAAACTATCAGGGTGAGATCCATACCACTTAGAAAGAATTCCCAGATACAGCAGGGCGTGGGGCTTGCCACCCGGGAAAAGGCCAGGGTGAAATGGAAAGTTAATTGACCAGCAAGGCCACCAGGCAGAGGGTTGTCCTGTCCTCCCAATAAGGTGAACACGGCTGGGCCTGCTTATTCAGCCTGGTCCCTGGCGCCCTCTGCTGGACGCATAGAGGCTGTGCCAGACTCGCATCTGACAAATCTGATAATCTTGCTACCAAGTGCTCTCCACGTGGTCCCCATTCTGTAGCTGGAGGTGGGGGGAGGTGGAAGGGGGAGGGGGAGGGTGTTCCTCACCCCGCTGCCCATGGAATCTTTCCAGCTACAGCAGATCTTTGCGCTCCCAGCAGTGGGTAGGGACTCAGGACTATCTTTGCCCCCTCTTCCATGCCTTTTTTCCCCGATTCCTAGGGGTGCTGGCGTGTGTAACCAGAGAGGGATTTTCCACATAAAAAGCAACCACAGCAGCAGAAGTTGCACTGGGGAGGGAGAGTGTAAGGTACAAAGGTAGCAAAGACCACTGGGTCTCACTGGTGTGACCTCAGGCCGCTGCTCTCTGACTCCTGACCTGTGTCGCAGGAACAGTCAGGAGTGGCTGAAGCCTTCTCCATGGGGAATGAAGGAGCAAGTCTGGGAGCACTGGGCTGTCCTGTCTCCCACCTGCTTTCCTAGAAGATCCCAGCCTTTCCAAAGATTCAAAGCTCCACCAGGACTTGGGCCCATACCCGGTATCAGTACCCCTCTATGGGGTGCCCACCCCCCTACCCTCCCGCAAGATGGAATCCTCACCTGGGCAGGGGTGGGGGGCCGGGCGGGGGAGCCAGTGCCGAGCTCAGGCTGCACAGTAGCGACGGTGGCCGTGGGCGTGAAGATGAGCTGAGGGGACAAAGGAACAGTGCCGCCTAGGCTCCTAGCTACCTGCACCAGGTTACCTGGCTGGGCCTGGAATCACAGGAAACGAGGTGCCTTTTACCTGCCCAATGTGGGCTCGGCCATAGGACAGAACAGTTTAGTCACGGAGCAGATATGGGGAAACAGGGAGACAAGACAGGGAAGGAGTCCAAGGGGATCCCCTGAAAATCTCAAGAGGCTTGAGGCGTCCTGACCTCGGCTGGGCTGTGAAGGGGTGAGTGGTCGGGGAGAGCCATGCTGGGGCTGTACCCACATCAGGTTTACTGCAGAAGCCTCTGTGAGGAGCTCATCCTAGAGGGAACCTACATTCACAGGACATCCTAGTCACTCTCTCCGCAGCATCCTGGGGAGCAGGGACCCTGGGCTGAGACAGATGCCCTAGGACCATTGTCTGGGTCTAACCCACTCCTGACTCCAGGTTGGGGTCAGAACAGGACTCAGCTCCAGAAAGGATGATTCGGTCATTTTTAAGCTGAGTTTAGGTGTGTGTGTGTGTAGGAAGCAGAGCACCTAGAGCTGTACTCGTGTCTGCATCCCTTCCATGGGGTGCAGGCTCTGTGATGGTCTCTGTGTGATACTCCCAACCCTGCGAGTCTGGCTTGGCACCAGTGCGGACATGCTGGTGTCTTGGAGCGTGCTTTCCCTGGAACTCTGGGAGGCACCTGTGCTTGCCCCTCTGTGCATGTACTCTCTGCTTTGGGGAGGAAGGCAGGCAGGCTTCGGGACTCCAGTTGGGGCAGCTGAGTAGGGCAAGGGAAAGAGTAAACTGAAGACAAAGGCAGGCTTGGGCAGGGTCACAATGTGGCTGTCCTTTCCCTAGAGACATGGAAGTCTATTCTGTGCTGTATGTCTAAGAGGCTAGTCCCTGGGAATGGAGCTGCACCTCAAACAGTGAACCCAGAGTTAGGAATGAAGTGCAGGAGCAAGACCAGAAAAGCTCCAAGTGTCCAATTCTGGCGTCAGGAGCAAGGGAGGGGAGGACTGTATGCCAAGGGGCTGGAGGGAGAAATCTTCAGAATGGGAGATAGGAGGCTGGACTGAGCCCAGTGGAGAGCCATTAGATGCTATTGTCTCCTCGGAGGCAGGCTGCTATTTTCCCAGGAAGTTCTTCTGAATCTCAGGAACCTCTTAAATTCCTAACAACTTCTGCAGCCCTTAGGGCCAGGTGTGAAGGAGAGATTTTATGTATGCATGTCCAGGGCTGATGCCATCCTGAGTACATTTGGCCCAAACAAGTCCACCTGACTAACAAATGATAGGGTGATCCCGATTAGAAGCAGGCCCAGCTGGGAGGGCAGCGGAGGCCACAGCCTGTCCCGAAGCTGCCGCCACCTTCACCACCTGAGCCGGGAGGTACCTTTGGCCCCTGTGCAACGGCAAGGACTGTCACAGTGAGACAGACCAGCTTCCCATTTCTGTAGAGGATATGGACATTTCTGTGCTTGCTTATCTCACGCGCCCGAGTGTACAGACCACTGGGGAAGGACTCCTGCATTCTCTACCCTAACTAATTTTAGGGAATGGCTTATGATAAGAAGAGGACAATTCAGTTGCACTCTAGGAAGGGAAGGAAGGAGGCATTGTGGCTAACTTTATTTCCTGGAACCCCACCTGTCCTTGAGTCATGGAGCCTATGCCAAAGCTCCCCCTTGGCCTTCCGGCCCCATTTCTTTCTTCTACCCTTATCTCTTGCCAACTGTTTCCTAGGCTTCTTCCCCTCCCTCGACGGATCCCCACCCTTCTCTAAACTCCTAGCTCTTGAATTCTCTGCCTGTTTTCCCCAGGCCCACCTGAGCCATGGCCCAGGCTGGGTACTCACCATCTGTGCCCTCAGGTACATCTGTGCTTGGCTTGCAGTCAGGGCTGGAGAAGATGTGTTGCCCAAGAGCACAGCCTGCTGGGCGATGCCCGAGGCTGTTGCTGAATTGACACTCTGAGCCCGGTTGATGAGCTGGGCTGCTGCTGGGGAAGCTGCCAGATTGATCTGATGAGAGAGACACATGCAGTAGGAAACAGGAGGTTCTGTTGGTTTGATCCGTGCCCCGCATCCATCTTGTTCTCTCCCCACTCTGTCCCTTGGTGGATTCAGTCTCATTCAAAACCGTCTCTGGTCCTTGGGCCCTGGATCTTCCCTCCAGCACTGCCCTATCTCTGGCCTACATGCAGAGCTGCAGGGAGGATCCAATGGCGAGAGAACTGAGCTACGAACAGAGAGCCTTGACAGTGGAAAGATGGCAGGGACTTACCAAAAGTAAGGGTTAGGAAATGACACATACTTTATTTCTGGCAAGAGTAATAGATTCCAGCTATGATTGTACGTGGCTAAGGATTCACCATGACTGGGTCTTGGGCAAGGAGGAATGAGCTGGTCCTAGAGCTGTGGGCTCTGCCCGCTGCTCTGCATCCTACTCACCGAGGACGACTGGGCTGGGGCCTGTGCAGACACACTGCCGCCTGAGGTGCTCCCTTGTCTGTTGGCCACCAGGCTTGCCTGGAAAAGAACAAGTCTAATCACTAGAGTCCCAGATCTCCCCTAGTCATGCCCCAGGCTCTCACCCTCCAAGGAAGTACTACAGGGCAGTGGTAAGGAGTCAGACCTTCATTCTACCTCATCTGTATAACCTTAAGCAGTGCCTCAGTTTCCTCTTTTATAAAGTGAGGATAAAAACAGTGTCTACCTTGTAGGGCTGCCAGAAGGATTGTACACGGCAAGGCATTTGCACGTAAGCATTCTAATTGTCAGCTATGGCTATTAGCAAGGTTTCCTGCTCTCTCAGCCCTCTGCTCCTTCCCTCCCTGTCGTATCTGGGTCCCCAGGCAGAGTATTGTACACGCTGTCTGCGATGTCCAGCCTACCCTCTCCCTTTGGCCAGCTTCTCGTCACCCTCCAAGTGTAGCGTCAATGTTACTCCGGTAGAGAGGCCTTCCCTGGCCACCCAACCTAAGGTCTTCCTTGTACTTCAGTCACAGTGGTCTGCTCCTCTCCTTCACAGAGCTTATCACAACTGAGATGTTTACATATTTTGTTTCCTTGTCTATTTGGGTTTCTGTTTACTGGCTCTCTCCCCACTATAAGCTCCAAGAAGACAGGGTGCACAGTATATTTAGTGCCTGACATAACTTTGGCATATAGTAGGTGCATAAAAATTTTGTTGAATGAATGATGAGTTCTCCTCAGGCACTGATGGCAGACAGGCAAGCCGAATGGGCGACAGCCTTTGCTTGTGGACTCCTTGACCCTTGGTCCCATCCCTGTGGTGCAGGGACACAGTGCGGAAGGCCTCCTTCCTCGGGCTGGGCGGGCTGAAGCTTCCAGCCGCTCCACCGAAGGGCTGTGTGACCTTGGGCCAGGCGCTTAGCCTCCCAGAGCCTCTTTCCTCATCGGTTAGAGGGTGCTGACGACAATGACGCTCCTTCCCAGGGTTCTGTGCGGGCCCAGGGAGGGCATGCACGGAGCGCGTGTGGAGTGCCTGCTTTTCTTACTTACGCAGCTGCCACGACCTGGGTGGCACTGGCGGAGCCCGTCTCCTTCTTACCTGCTGCACAGCTGCCAGGCTCTGGAGCTGGGCGCTGCTGAGGTGCTGCTGCTGCAGCGCCGCCGTCTGCAGCATGAGGTGCTGCTGCTGCGCCGCGTACATCTGCTGCAGGTACTGGGCCGCGGTGCTGGGCTGCCGGTGCAGGGCCTGCTGGATCACCTGGGGGGCGGGCGGGGCACAGCGATCTCACCAGCCCTACGCTCGCCTCCTGCAGATTCGCCCCTCCTGCAACCGCGCCTGTCAGCCCCGTCTGTCTCCAACCGCTCAGGGAAGGCCACCAGGTCTGAGAGCACCACCACAGCCAGCACCTCTCAGGCAGGTGGGGGAGGCATCTCTGCCTTGTCTATCTTGCATCTCTTCAGGGCACATGCTCCCCAGAACTGTCTGCCCCTGTGTTGTCTGCTCCCCTTGACTTCAGGGCAGCCCACCACTGTTCTGACTCACTCTCAGGTAGTGGAGAGGCTGAGGGAGACAGAAGTCCTTTAAGCCTCCAGTGACACTGTGTCCCATGCCAATGACACTGCCCTTCACCGCCATTCTTCAGCCTCAGGTTAGGGTGGTTGGAACACAGGGAAGATGATGACAGAGGGAACCAAAGCTCAACGAAGCAGAGAAGGAAAGGGGTGGGAAGAGAGACAGCTCACTAGGGCGGCCTATCGCAGCTTAAGCAAGACACCAGCCAACTAAAACTTACCCAAGGCCACACCATCCCCGCTGGGGCCTCAGGGCAAACTTGGGCCGCTGCCCAGGGTCTGCCCTTAGCTGCCTGGGAAGTCCCACCAGTCCCTTTGAAGAAGGGCCCCTGGGGCTTGCAGAGCAGGCCAATGCCACAGGGTGATGTGTTTCTCTCTCATTCTCTCCCTCCCTCCCTCCAATGCTTCCTCTTCTGAGCCACCACCTCCCACTCCTGGCCTTACTGCCATTCCCTTTCCTGATGGGACTGGCTGAGCCACAGTGGAAAGGAAATGACAAAAGGCTGCTCTCTGTTCCCCTCCCCCTCTTTACTCTGCCTCTCAGAGCCTCTCCCAACCCCCAGGAACAGAGAAGCAATGCTTTCCCCCAGCCCCAAATCCTCTGTCTTCTCATGAGCCCCAGAGACATTTCTCCTCTCTCTCCTCGCCTGGTCACCCTCCCGCCATCTCTTCCCAACCCGATGTCCCACTTGAGCCCTGGCCAGGCCTTGGCCTACTTCCTGCCCTTAGTCTGCTGAATCCCTGGCCACAGGGCTGCTCCCAATGCTGGGTCCTGCCCCAGCAAGGGAGCCTCCAGTCTGAGTCTCTCCAGCTTAGCGTGGTTTCCAGGGCTGGTGCTCTAGCACAAAATAACTGCTGGGCTCAGATTTGGGGTTCGGTGAAAATAGGCACATTCCCGGATTCTGCCTGGGCTCTGGGGTCTCCCAGATACCCCCACCCACCCCGCGCTTCCCCTCGGAAGGGCCCGATTTACATGAGCTCAGTCCTCTTTGTTCTGGTTCTCCCCAGGACCCTTCCTTCTTCCCTTTCCCTAAGCTTCTTCATCTTCCTTAGGCTCCAAAAAGCACCCCCAGCAGTCCCGCCAGCCGTGGCAGAGATACCGCGACTCTTCCTCGCTAGATGTCAGCGGGGAAGTGGCTTCCGTACAGCACATGACCAGGGTGCTGCCATCTGCCAGAGCAGAAACCCTAATCCCTGATGCCTAGAGTTGTGCTGAGGGGCAGGAGGAGGGCACAGCCTCATGCCAGCTGCTAGAAACTACAGCTGCAATGCTCACATGCAAACGGGCCGTGGAAGAGCCTGGGCGGCGTAATGGGCACAGAACACAGGGTTTAAGGGTGAGGCAGAGCAACGGGAGGGGCAGGGCCCCAGAGTGTCCCATGGCACCTTCCTTCACTAGATTTCTCAGGCCCTGGCACTGTCTGCTGTGGCTTCTCCTCCGTTCCCTGGCCTGGGCCTGGGGCCGAAGCAGGATGAGGCCACGTGTCTGGTACATCCAGGCTGTAACAGCAAAGTCACAGAGCAAACGCTTCTCGGCTGCAGTTTCTCTCCCGCCCTTTTCATCCGGAACCTCAAGCAGGCATTGTAGTGATTAAGAACACAGGTTTTGGGGGAGAATTAGGTTCAGAGTTTTTGTCTTTACCTGAATGACTTGGACAAGTTATACCTTCTCTGAGGTGCAGTTTTCTCAACCATAGAATTGTGCCGAATAACAACCATTCTCACAGCTGGAGGAGTAAATATGTGCAAAACCCTCCAGACAGCACTGGGCACAGAGCAGGTGGCGACACGTGGTCACAGCTGCGTTTGGAACAGTGTGAAACCACTGCGAAGCCGCAGGGTGGCTCTGCAAACTGCTGCTTTGGCGAAGTAGGTAAGAAGTTACAAGGACAGGGGAGTGTTTGGGGGTTCGTTTTTGGTCCTCTGTCTTTGAGAAACTTGTATTTGTTACAGGGAAGTTGTCATTTAGATGGTGAGTCTAGGTTGTGGCTGAGCCGCTCCCAGTCACTTTTTCTGTTTATTATTTTCACTGTTTCTTACACTCTCACAGACCCATCCTCCCAAAGCAGCACTCTGGGGTCTGACTCACAGGTAAGGGAGACGTGTCCAGATCTGCTAAGTACTCCCCCTCCTGAAACTTCCTTGATTGGACCATCCAGCTTCACTTCTCTAACACCCCAGTTATTCCACCAGACCACGCTGACACGTCCTCCTGGCCAGGCCTGGAGGTGATCCAGGAATTCAACCCGAGATCAGCTGGAATCTCACCTGCACGGTCTGCCGGTCAGGAATGCCACTGTAGACAGAAATCTGGGGCCCAGCGGGGCGGCCACTCCCACCACTGCTGCTACTGACCCCGCTGGCACTGCTGGGGACACTGGCACTGCTAGACGAATGGGGGACCGGCAGCTCATTCTCCATGGCCTGTAGGATGGCACCGTCAGGGGGTTCGGATGGCGGAAGAGCAGGCGGATGCTGGGAGGAAAAAGGCAGAAGTGACAGGTAAACACTGACTAGAGCAGCCCCACATGTGCCTGAGTTTCCCGTCGGCCTGTGGGGGCACTGCTTCTGCACTGCGGTCTGGGACACCCCTGTCAGCAGAAGGACAGGGTGGCGTGCTCACCAGGCGAGAGTCGAAACCAGGTCCGCCTGGTTGTGAGCCTGTGACCTGCTCAGTCTGCTCGAGGAAGTACACCAGCAAAGGAGGCGGGTCTCCCCGAGCTGTCTTATGAGGGTCACCTCTCACTCCTTCCACCCCTTTATTCTTGGGATGGAGACATTGATGGTCAGAGAACTAGTTACTTAGCCGTATTTGTACAGCCAGTTATTGAAAGAAATGGGATTACAAATCTAGAGAGGACGGTCTGAGAGAAAAAGGCAAATAAAGAGGCAATAAAATAAACTGAAGTGCTTATTTTATTTTGTTTTGAAAGCCGGAAGGGCTTCGAGTATGTTTGGAGTCTCTGTTTTCGTTATGAAGTACTTACTGAGTGCTCTCTAAAGCTGAGTAGGGCACTAGGTTGAACGATTTGGTTAAAATCGCAGGGTCTGGAATCAGAAGGACTTGGGGTTGTGTCCTAGCTCTGCCACTTACTAGCTGGGAAACCTTGGCAAGTCACACTTCTCTAACCGTGTCTCGTAAGCGTCAGATGTTAGAGTGCATGGATGGCTGGGAGGGTAAAGCAAAGCAATGATACCAAGCGCCCAGCAGAGTGTCGGGTATACACCGGCCCATCCTCTGTGTGCCCCACTCGCCCCCCTGGGCTTGGGCTCCCGTGAACACATGCATGGTTTCCTCTCACTCTCTTACCCTCCCTCGATGGGCCTGACGGCTTGCTCTGGTTTACTCTAATGAGCTCTCTCCCCATTCCTGACTTCTTTGCTGCCTCGCCACAATCTCTCCTAGCCCTCCTTGCCCTCGGCTGACCTCACTCTGCATGTGGTTTGCTCTGCGTCTCGCTCCCCTGCTTCACATGCTCTGGATCTCTCTCCTCTCACTGTGATCTCCCCTGCCTGAGGACCGCCCTCCCCACCAGGCCGGGGCAAGCACACCCTGCCTCCTTCACTCCCCTGCGTGCACATTCTCTCGCTCCCTAGATAGAGCATGCTTCCTCTGCACCCCCGGTTTGCTCTCTCTGTTCTAGCTCAGGCTTTTGCCCTCTCTTTCTGTCACTCATGCAAAGCACAGAGGAGGGAAGGACAGATTCTGCCTAGGGGATCAGGGAACACTTCAAAGGAGAAGGAACATTTGAACTGCCTGAACTCACACTTTCACAGCATAATATGCCCTGTCCCACCTTCCATTCCTTGCCAACCACTTCTAGACTTTCCCAGTCAACAATCTGAACATCTGTTGAGCATCTACCATATGCAGGGCATTCTCATTAAGTACTGGGAATAGAAAAACGTTGAAAACATGAATCCTAATTTTAAGGTGATTTAATTTCAGTACCTTCCATCAATGGAGTCTATACTAATAATACTGATTATTTATGGAGCACCTACTATGTGTCTGCCACTATAGTAGATGCTTTATACATACTTATGACCTCCCTTATTATCTCAATTTTGTCAATGAAGAACTTATCAAAGTAACTTATCTAAGGTCATCACAGAACGAGGATTCGAAACCAGGCCTGACTCCAAAGCCAGAGCTCTTCCCAAACTACGCCTGCAGAGTTCACCCATATTCTTGCTTGGAGCCATTATTTTAATGACATTGGGCAAAGTCCATATCAGAGCATGCTAGATTTTTAGGGGTGGAAAGGAGGCAAGATCACTGAATTTAATCCCCTAATTATTAATTAATGTCTATTAAATATTTTATACTGATAAAATAATCTCTCTTTCTAGATAATGCATACATAAAAGATCATAGGCATGTGCACCTACCAATCAGTTTAAGAAATCAAAAGTTACCACTATCTTCCTTGTTTTTCCTACACAAAAACTGACATCCAGTTTTTGGGAAAGCGCCTCACTTAAAGAGATAGGCAGGACTCCTTGGACTCTCTCCAGTAGCATGAACATGGGAGGTGCCCTCAGAAAACCCACTGGACTCGTGATTTAGTCAACCAGAGGGTTGAAGTTTTCCCTGAGAAGGAATCTGAAGCTGCCGTATGCCACTTTCTCATTGGTCTCCCAGGGGAAGGAAACTTGAGTGGGAAAAAAAAATTAGGAAGCATGGACCTATATAGTAGCTTTCAAACTTTTTCTACTACAGTTCCCCTCTTTGAACCCAGGCTTTTAGGGCCTCCCCTCTCCTACCTTCCTTCTGCCTCAGAGCTCTGGTCTGGGGGAGTGGTGGGGTTCTGAAGTCTCAGTGAGGGTTACTGAAGCATCTGTGGCCTCTCGTTACCCCCCAACTCTGCCACCCCATGTTAGAAAATCGGAACCCTTACACTTTCTTAGTATTTAGGCTTTAAGCATTTTATATACCACTTTTCAATTTCCTTTTAATTCCTACTCTTATTCCTCCCTTCTTTTTCTAACTAGCTCCTTATTTCTTCCCCAAGGCTACTGATCCCTGTGGACTCCCACTATGAACACCAGCCAAATCTGATTAATGGCTAACGTCCAGAACTGGAAATCTGCTTTTCTCTGGGTTCCAACTCACTGTGTGGTTTTGTGTGAGCTCAAGCTCTGAAGGCTGTGATTCTTACTTTAGTCAATTTCCCCTCCTAATCGCAGGGGACCACTTTGAATGATGTGCTGACTGTAACCGGCTTAGCTAGTGATCTTATTACAGGTCTCTGCCGCCCATGGGGCCTGAGACCAGCAGCTGGAGAAATGCTGATGGTCCTGCCCTCCCAGGAGCCGCCAAGTCTAGGGAACACTAGGCCTTTGTCCTAGGGTCAGGGAAATCCATTTGCTGCGGATTACAGCTGTAACAGAGGTTCCAGGGAAGTAGGTGGAAAAGACATTGAAAACAGAGCTCTCCAAATGGAGCTTAAAGCCCTGGAGTGAACTGGGGTGGGGTTCCTAATGCAATTGGAGACTGACAGGAAATGAGAGGCCTCGTCTGCCCCACAAAGCCTGCTGGCTGTCATCATCCCTGCAGTGGCTTGTATATGGGGACTTTGAAAAGGTGGGGAGATGGGGCTGCTTGGCTATGGCTCTGCCTCTCCTCTTGGGTTGCTTCTCTGTCCGAGGTATAAATCAATAATAGCAGTGTTCAGGCTCTCCACACTTAGGGGCCAGAGGGCAGACTGCCTTACACCCCAGCTGCTGCACAAACATAAGTCTCCTGATTTGCAGCAGTCTAATTGCGCCTTTGGCAGCTGTCTGAGGTTACTGATACATTGGAAACAGTCCAAATGGATTCAGCTCAAACCCCCTCAAAAAGTCCCTCCTTTCCCCAATCCTCTGCTTCTCGCCTCCTTTAGTGTCACTAGAAACCAAAGTAAATAAACAAGGGCCACCAAAGACAGACATGAAAGGCGAGAAGTTAAAACTGACCATGCAGTCCTAGGAATCCAAATATTTCGTTGTGAAATAGAACCCCATAAGTTTAAATGGATCAACTTTTCTGAAACCTCCCCGTTTTCTTTGTAATTTGTAGAAGGCAGACTGCATCAAGTGTCTCTGTAAGCTGGTTGCTGGTTGGTTGGAGAATAAGGAGAGGGAAAGGGAGGCTTTGACCCTGTTGGAAGGAACATCTAGTTAAGGCCACGCTATGCCAATGCGGAGTGTCTAGGGAGTGAGACTTGGCAGCGACAATCTCCCTGCTCTGAGACAGGGCAACTGTACAGCCTGTGTCTCTCTCTGCAAAGGGCCAGATAGTAAATATTTTAGGCTTTGCAAGTATACAGTCTCTGCCATGACTACTCAGCTCTGCTGGGCAAACACAGTCGTGGACGCGTCATAAGAGGGGTGTGGCTGTGTTTCAATAAAATGTGAGTTACAAAAACATGTGGAAGGCTGGGTTTGGCCCGTGGGCTGTAGTTTACAGGACCCTTGTCTGTGGCAAATCTGTTTTTATATTTCAGCCACGTGGCAGACAGTGTACCTGCAGCTTATTGGTTAGCAACATGGACTTTTGTGTTAGAAAGACCTGGGTTCAAATTCTAACCACCAGCCGAGTGTCCTTGAGCAAGTTATGTTCTTCGGGGCCTCGGTTTCTTCAGCAGTAAAATGAGACCACATCTCCCTCACAGGGTGGTTCTATGGATTAATTGAGATGTCTGTTGAGTATTGAGAACAATACTTAGCAAATAGTAAGCATGTGATAAATGGCAAGGGCGCGAGCCCAATTTGGGATTTGGAAAATGATTCCTCTAACCACAGCAAACAGTGAGGAGCCCATAAGTTATTTTTCATCATTGGTCATAGCCACACTTAAAAATCTCTTTATATAGAATCATGGTCCTTTTACCTATCAAAATGTTGGTCTTTTAAATTTTTTTTTCTAAAGGGGAGCTTTTCCAGAAGGCCCTTTAGAAACATAAAATTTAAAGAGAGTCTGTCTCCAGACAGTGATGAAGAGTGGATGCTCTAGAGCCAAACTGCTGGGGCTCAAACTTCAGCTTCCTAGTTTTGTGACTTTGAGCGAGTTACTAAATCTCTAGGCTTCAGTCTCAACTGTAAAACTAGGCCAATATTACCCCTTGTAGGGCTGTTATATTAGATGAGTTAATATATGTAAAGCAGTTAGAGCCATGCCTGACACTTGGTAAACACTTAATGTTAACTGCTATTATGATTATGATCATCATTGTTATTATTGACATTATTAAAGATCCTTTAGAAAGAACTTTACTTCGCGGCTTAAAGAGGGATGCTGTCCTACTGGTTTCCCAGAAGACAAATACACACGCGAACTTGGGCCCAATCATTACGTGAAGCTGGTACCTAACTCTAAGCGCCCACAGCTTTAATCTCCCAGCCATCATCACACTGTACCCACGTCCCTTTTTCTCCCACTTCAAATACTGCCTGTTATGGACGAAGCTGTGCTCCCTCAAAAAGATGTGAAAGTCCTAACCCCGGGACCTCAGAATGGGGCCTCATTTGGATATAGGGTCACTGCAGATGTAATTAGTTAAGATGAGGTGATACTGGAGTAGGATGGGCCCCTAATCCAACATGACTGGTGTCCTTATAAAAGAGACACATACACAGGGAGAAGACAGCCCTGTGAGGATGGGGGCAGGGACTGGAGTCACGTCTTTATGAGCCAAGGAACACCTGGTGCCGGGAGCTAGGAAGAGACCAGGCAGCGTTTTGGAGGGAGCACAGGCCTGCTCACACCTTGATTTCGGACTTCCAGTCTCCAGAACATTTCTTAAGCCCCCCAGTTTGTGGCTCAGACTGGAAAGAGAGGAGGTTGGGGTAGGGTAGAAGAAGAATTAACTTCCCAAGAAAAAGATACCTTTATTCTCATCAATAACCTCAAAGTTAGAGAAATCTTTATTTTTTATTTTTTATATCTAGTGATGGTAAATTTTTTATGCTATGGTTTCAGTCAGTTCTTCCTTGTTTATTTTTTAGTAGAGCCATGTATTCCCAAAGACCTCTATAAAAATCTCTCTAAAGGTACAAACTTCAAGTTATAAAATAAATAAGCCCTGGGGATGTATGGTGACTACAGCTAACAATACCGTATTTTCACATTTGAAAGTTGGCAAGAGAGTAGCTCTTAAAATTTTTTACCCCAAGAAAAAAAATTCTGTAGCTCTGTGTGGTGATGGTTGTTCCCTAGACTTATTGTGGTGATCATTTTGCAATATATACAAGTAATGAATCATTCCGTTGTATACCTGCAACTAATATAATGGTGTACATTAATTATACCTCAAATAAAAAAAATCTCTCCATACTAAGTCTCTCCATAAAGCATGCCTCAGCACATGGCGTGCACACACGCACCCTTACTACTTCCAGAGCTTATCGTTGCTGCCACTCCACTTCAGCCTCGAACTGGCCTGATGCTGAGTTATGTATGCCATGGTAGGTTAGTCTTTCTGCCACTCCTACTTCCTGGCAAGCACAACTGGGCCAGGATAGGGATCACAGGGAACAGCCAGGCTGCAACATCATTGTTCAAGAGCATAGTGATGTATCTATAAATTCTTCACCAGCCCTCTTTTCTCTTCTTGCTCTATCCCTCCAAACCCGGATATACCTGAGACCACCGGGGGCTCTCTAGGTATCACTTAACTCATTGTAGCACTTGGGGCTGAGGAGTTGGCTCACTTCTATGGACACTAGCTGAGAGTGCCCTGCAGAAGCTGGGGCTACACTGGGTGCCCTGTTTTTCTGCTCCCACCTGAGCATGCTCCCCCCAGAGCTTATGCCAAGAGGTAGACTCCCTTAGGATCTCCCTTTCCATCCCCTATGAGGAGATGAGGGAATGGGGCTTACAGACTTTGATAGATGGGCACATGGGTTGCTTCCATATCTTCGCTACTGTAAATAACGTTGTAATGAACGTAGGGGTGCATATGTTCTTTTAAATTAGTGTTTTGGGTTTTTTTGGATAACTCCCAGAAGTGAAATTACTAGGTTATAAGGCAATTTTATTTTTAATTTTTTGAGGAACCTCCATACTGTTTTCCATAGTGGCTGCATCCATCTGCATTCCCACCAACAGTGCATGAGGGCTCCCTTTTCGCCACATCCTTGCCAACATGTTAATTGTGGACTTACTGATGATAGCCATTCTGATATCTCACCGTGCTTTTAATTTGCATTTCTCTGATGATTAGTGACGCTGAGCATATAGTGACATAAGAAAAGATCTCAGTGTCACTAATCTGAGCATCTTTTCATACTTCTATTGGTCATCTGCGTGTCGTCTTTAGAGAAGTGTCTATTCAGGTCCTCTGCCCGCATTTTTATTGGATTGTTTGATTTGGTGTTGAGTAGTAAGGGTTCTTTATAAATTTTGGATACTGACCCCTAGCATTTTCACATACCTTATCTACATACGAGGTTGGTCCTGTCAGCAGGGTTTATAAAATAATTTTTTTTTTCTTTTTTAAAATATATCTTTATTGATTTCAGAGAGAGGAAAGGAGAGGGAGAGAGAGAGACAGAAACATCAATGATGAGAGAATCACTGATCGAGCCGCAACCCGGGCATGTGCCCCGACCGGGAATCGAACCCTGATCGCCTGGATCCCAGGTCGACGCTCAACTGCTGAGCCACGCCCGGCCGGGCTATAAAATAATTTTTAACTATTTAATTGAAAATACAAGACAAAAGCAACTGCCCCAGGATCCTTTAGACAGGAGGGATGTGGACACCTGCCTTTCCTGAATGCCTACTACGCGCTGGGCACGGCCTCAGGGAAGCAGCGTGATTTGAAAGGGGGAGGAGGGCCTTTGTACTCAGAGGAAGCTGTTTTGATTCCTGCCTCTGCCCCACTTGGGAGATGTGAGGCAGGTTGCTTAACCTCTGTGGGCCTGGGTTTCCTCATCTATAAACAGCGTTAATGCAATAGATTTTAAAGAGTTATTGGAAAAAGTAAATAAGAGAATGCAAGCAAAACACCTAGCACAGTGTGCAGCACAGAGCAGGCATTTAATAATTACCAACCTCCCTTTGCCTGATCACTCTTCCAGCATTGTTTTGGAGCAGTAATTACTGATGAGGACATGGGTTACGAGTGGTAATCTGCCCAAGATCATAAAGCTAGTAAGTGCCATGCACCAGAGAGTCTGAGCCTAGAACTCATGTCCCAGGTGTGGGGAAGGAAGACTAAAAAATTTAGGCTTTTAATCTTTTATGATTATTGAACATATTCTTTCCAGGCTTGCTTGTAAAGTTTTCACCAGAGTTTTAAAAGCTCCATTCTTGAATCTTAGGAATTTTTTTGGAAGGAAGGAAGGAAGGAAGGAAGGAAGGAAGGAAGGAAGGAAGGGAGGGAGGGAGGGAGGGAGGGAGGGAGGAAGGAAAAAGAAACCACACCAAACACTTATAGGTATAATTGGAAGAAGTGATAACCAGAATAGACTTAGCCACGGGGTGTGTGTGTGTGTGTGTGTGTGTGTGTGAGGAGGCTGCTCATACATGTGCACTCTTGTATTTATGTGTGTTGGGAAGGGAGAGGGAAAGCAAGAGACTAGAAGCTAATCAGCAACTGCTATTTACTAGATTAAATTCCCCATTTCACTCCAAGCTCTGTGCAGTAAAAGTGCTTTAGAAATCCAGAAAGTACGCGATCAACAAACATTCTTCCTGGAGCTATTTTTCATGTAATGATTGATTTACCAGTTCTCAATGTATCTGGATTAATATAAAGACTACAGTACATCGCGAACAGGCATACAGCTTGAGAGTTCAGCGCCCCCCCCCCTTGGGGCAGCTCCCTCCCTGGGCCCTCACCGCTTTGGCCAGCCCACCATTTAGAGGACTCGGCCATTCCTAAGAGGCTTTCCCTTGCTCTGCTTCTGCCCTAGCAACTCGTCAAGGCAGCTGTTTCAGAGCTTTGGAATCACAAAGCATTTCCACAGTCTCCTCGGCCCAGCTCTGGGGCCTTCTTTCCCTCATTTGTCCCAAAGAATGGCCTCTAATTGCGATTAACATTCCTCTGTGGCAGAAACATGCTGCGTGTCTGTGGTCGGCCTCTGATCCGCTGTGGCCACCAGCCTTCTGCTTCGTGTTGTGTTTGGAACGCTGTGCTCTACTCCACTTCACACCCCTACGTTTGCTCTTCCTCTCTTAGCATACCTATTGCCTTTCAACTTCTTGTATCTCTAACCCAGTCTGTTACTGTTTGCAGGGAAAACTCTCAATGGGGTATATCCCCTCTGATCTTCCACTCTTTCCATGGGAGTGTAAGTTTACCCCACTGACTTCCTCACACTTATAAATTAGGTGGCTCACTTTGATAGCTAGAATAGGCCAAAGTGAGGCTGCGGAGTGGAAATTGTAAGGAGATCGATTTCAACTCAAAAGAAAAGAAATACTTACTGACGACTGGAATTGTTAAAAAGTGGAGTGGCTGCTTTGTGAAGCGAGTGTCATGCCCGTGGAGGCCTCCGAGCAGAGGCTGAGCAGCCATGAGGCGTGCGTGACTCATGCCGTGTGGCCTGCAGGGTCTTTAACGCTGGTAGTGTGGAGTTCCATGAAACTCCTTACTGGATGCCAGAAGTCCAACTGAGATTTTAAGCTTTTCTGCTTATTTTAAAAACTAATACAGTTAAACTTTCTAAATGCTAATCTTGTGTTTTAAGCCGTAGCACAGCTCCTAATGTCTTCATCATTCTAGCTACTAATGAAGGGCAGGCTCCCTTAGTATGAACGTCCTGATTCTCATCATCTACTCAAAGTGGAAGAAACTATTGTTCTCATTTCCTGAGTGGGACAGCTACAAAGTGGCTAAGTAGAAAGGCTGATCTCTTTTGGACTCCCAGAACACCTTAACCACCCAAAGAGCTCGCTGAGCCACCACCCATCCACTCATCCACCCTTCCACCCAGCTGTCCGTCCATCATTCTTTCCACATTTATTGAACAATTATGATGTGCTTGGAATTGAATGGAATACAAAAATGATTCAGATATTAACTACATTCTTAAGGAGTTAATAGTTTAAGAGGAGAAATAAGAAAAGTACATAAATATAACAAGAATTGGCAAGCTTTCTCTGTAAAGGGCCAGATAGTAAATCATTCATGCTTTGCAGACCACATATGGTCTCTGTTGCATATTCTCAGTTGATTCTCCCCCTCCCAACCATTTAAAAATGAAAAAGCCATCCGTTCTAGGACTTTACATAAATAACTTGTGGGCTGGGTTGACCTGGGGGCCCTAATTCACTGACCCCTGAAGATGTAGTAAGGTACAGAGTGATAGCCTTTGGTTGAATCAGCTAGAATTTTCACTGGGGGTGGGTCTTTTTTTTTTAAATATGTTTTTAACTTTTTTTTAGAGAGAGAGGAAGGGAGAGGGAAAGAGAGAAACATCAATGATGAGAGAGTCACTGATCAGCTACCTCCTGCACGCTCCCTACTGAGGATCGAGCCCGAAACCCGAGCATGTACCCTGACTGGGAATCGAACCAGGACCTCCTGGTGCATAGGTCAATGATGAACAGCTGAGCTACATGGGCCGGGCTGGGGTGGGTCTTTAAAGATGGGTTTGATTGGGACTTTGGAAATGGGGAGAGGGTATTCTAGGTGGAATTATACATTGTCCCCCATTTTTTATTCTTAGAGCAGAGGTTTTCAGAGTGGTAACACCTGGGAACTTATTAAAGATACAGGTATTCAGGTCTACAGTGGTTCTCAAACATTAGCATATATGAGAATCACCTGGAGGGTTTGGCAAAACAGATTTCTGGGACCCACCCCCAGATTTCTGACACTGCTGGTCCAAGGAACCCGTCTTGAAGAATCTCTGTTATATCTGCACACAGGGCATGGATGCTCTGCAGAGCACGTTTCATTCCATTCAGCGGATGTACTCGGAAAGGGGTTTGAGCCACTGTAAGTTAGCGATGACTTTTTCCTCCGGGGCAAGAGCTTGTCAGGCTCATCCACAGAGGCAGCAAGTCACTGGGGGGGGGGGGGCTGTATGGTTGGGAGGCTATTCCCTTCTGAGTCTTGGTTCCTGGCACACATCCTGTCTTGCCCCTCATATCTCCACGCTCATTCATTAATTCCCCCTCGCCCGGAGTCATTCTCATATATTAATTAATATGCCTTGCTCCTGGTGTATATTTTTACCACTGCTACAAAATGGTCCCCTCTGCATTGTGCCAGGGACTATTTCCTTAGATCAGGATAAAAAGAGACAGTGTTTCTATTTTACCTTTTGAATTAAATGACTTAAGAACTCAGATGTGGAGCTCAGAGAGGCTGAGGGGAGGAGGGGGGAGGAGGGAGAGGACACAGGCGGCTGCAGGCAAGCAGACGCAGGAGTCGTTAATCTGGCAGACAATGAATGGCAAAAGGCAATTAGCTTGCTGGGGTTGCAGCAAGCCAATGAAGTGTGCAGTATGGTAACTGAGGGTCTAGTGGAAGGGCAGGGTCATTGCTAGGGAACTCAAAAGGGGGACAAGATAAAGGAGGTTAGAGGCGGCCAAGCCATCTGGGTCTAGGAGGAAGAGAAAGGAAAGTGCTCATGGTCTCATGGATGTTAATTATCCAGCGGGAGCGTCCAGGTGGAGCTGGACACTTGTCGGGGCTCTACATACAACCTTGAAAATGAACTACTTCAGCACACACACGCCACACGCGCACACACGCTCTCGTATCGCTCTTACGCTCCCTCCACCTGCCAGGTCTACCCAGGCGGAAAGGCAGGCTGAGGATCGCCCGGCTGAACAACAGTAGGACCACATGCCCAAACATTGGCAGACTTTGAACAGACACAATTCTAAACTTCAGTTTATGGAGCTTCCTTCCACATTTTAATGCATATGTGTTTTCTCTGTCACCCGCCTCATTCACATGCGCACTCTCACATTCTGCTCCTCTCTGGCGCTCTATGGCCACGCTAATGGAGTCTTATCTGCCTATGCATGTTCTCCAGACACATTCATTTATTTATGCTCACTTGGAGTCATCCTCCTATATTAGGCACTACCTCCTGCTTCTAAAAATCACTTCACATGTCAAAGTTGCTTCCACAGCTTCTGTGCCTGCTCTCTGCAGGACCTGCTAGCTGTGTCATTCTTATAAAGAAGGAAAATGTACCGATATTGGCTTGACTGAGTAAAGAGCCCAACCCAAAGCAGATTGTCCTACCGTGGGATGCAGGTTTGTGGCTGTGGCGTCCCCACCTTCAAGACCATCCCATTTATCTCTCTTTGTTCCACTCCCTCTCTCTTCCTGCACAACGCTGCAATCACACACATACTCCGGGTTGGAAAAAAAAGGACAGCCTAATTTCCCGATGATTATGTTGTTACCTAGCAACAGCCAATCAGGGCCTGGGCTTTTTGCCTGCAGTATTTCATGCAAATAGTTTGGAGAAATTACAGGGTAACCCAGGCTGCTTAGTCTGTCTTCTCAGGGGACACATTACAGGATAGAACCAACCCAAAAGGGGACTATTGAAGCCAGGCACGTGGCTCAGATAGCAGGCCATTTGATTTCTTCCCCTTGCCCCCTCTACCCTTCCTCCTACCCTGTACCCCCCTAACAAAAGCAGGATTCCACAGACAGATACTCAGGGAGGCCAAAAAGTTGAAAACAGGCACATTAGCAGCCATTCTTTAACCTGGATCTCTGTACTGGAGCCTAGAGCGACCTCTGACACTGGAAACCCTACCTTCCCGGGAAGGCACAGGACGCTGCCTTCTCAGTAGTTGTCTGTGGAGGACATGAGGGGAATCCTCCACAGGCATTCTGTTCAGCAAGAAGCTAAAATCTGGCACTTCTAGGCTGATTTAAGAGCTTCATCTGTGCCCAGGCTGGCCTCTCTCACATGGAGAAGCCCATTGTTTACAACAGCATTCCTCATGGTGCCAACTGGCAAATCCTCATTCAAATGGATGAACAATGAGAGAAGCCACATCACTCAGAAGCCCCCTTAAAGAGATGTTGGTGTTTTTGCAACAAGCACTGAGCAACTGATGTAAAACACTGTCAGCAGCCACGCATGCCAACTCTCTGCAAGGCCCAGAGGGCAGTCCACCCATATCTGGACCAGTATCATAAAGGTCTGCCTCCTCCAGGGCTGTGGCCAGGCTGCAGGGGGCAGGGATCAGATTTCAGTAGTTTGTTCTGTTGTTGATGACTCCTTGCTCAGTAATCCAGCAAGAAGGCAAGAAAAACTGTGGCCTCAGATGCTGGATAGCTCCTCACTGTTCTCTTAACACCCACTCTAGCCAGCAAGCCAGCAGTTTTGCAAAGGTGTGTTGTTGGTTACACTGGGACAGTGAATAGACCCCATCCTATTGACTTGTAGTTTTTACATATTTGTAAGGCAAGAGGTAATTATAGTCCAATCATTACAGGAAGGTGGTGATGGATCTTCAGCCTCTGACATTCACAGCCTCACCATGCAGAGCCATGCTATGGAATCTAAGAAAGGAACTGTCAATCTGCCTTTGTTCAGAAAGGCAGATAAGGAATGCCACTCATCTGGAGGGCTGCATGACGCCATTCCCACCCTGGTCCTATGGTAAATTCAGGAAATTCTTGGAGTTAGGCACTCTCATCCTCATAACCTTAGAATGCATACTATAAACCCCATTTTACAGAAGAGAAACTGGTGAGTAACATGCTCAGGTTAAACAAAGTGGCAAAACTGGGATTAAAAAGCAGGTCTTTTTACTTCAAAGTCTGCACTGTGATGTCTAAATCATCCTAGACTGTGCCCAAGTCTTTAGAGCAGTAAAAAGGAAAAAGGGGACAGCAACAGAAAGCCACTTTTGCAGTAAAAAAATAAAAAGGTAAGAAAAAAATCAACCTTTTTCATTTCTTATTGGTACCCAGAAGTCTCACCTGGAGTTAACCGTTAACCCTGGAGTGATTCTTACCTCTGGCCGCACATTAGAGCCACCAGAGAAGCAGAATATATTCATGCCTGGGTCCCACTGCAGACCAATTAATTAATTAGAAATTTCTGGAGCAAGCAGAGAGGCAGTGTTTTTTTAAAAGCTTCCCAGGAAGAGCACAACCTTGGAATATGATCTGGTTAGTTTCTTATAAAGCTAAACACACACCTATCCTAGAACTCAGAAATTCCATTCCTAGGAATTTCTTCAAGCAAAATGAAAACACAGGCCCATGAAAATCTTATACAGACATGTTCCTAGCAGCCTTATTCAGAGGAGCTAAAAAGTTGTGGTATATCCACATTCTGGAATACTACTCAGCAATAAAAGGGAACAAACTATTGATATATGCAACAACGTGGATTGGTCTCAGAAATGCTGTGCTGGGTGAAAAACACCTTACACAGAGTACACACTGAATGATTCCATTTATATAAAGGTCCAGGAATAGGAAAAGTTAATCTATGGTGGAAAAAGTCAGAGTGATGGCTGCCTCTGGAAGTGGGGCGTGGGGCCGGGGAGTGACTTGTTGGGGGCATGAGGGAACGTCTGGGGTGATGTTCTAAATGTTGATGGGGGGGTGTACACATTGGTGTATGCCTCTGTCAAAACTTAGAGAATGGTGTACTTTAGATTTGTGCATTTCACTGTAGGCAAATTTTACCTCAAAAGTATTTTAAAAAAAGCTTTATTGATTTCAGAGAGTGGAAGGCAGAAGGAGAGAGAGAGAAACATCAATGATGAGAGACTCATTGAGCGGCTGCCTCCTGCACGCCCCCAACTGGGGATGGAGCCGGCAGCCCGGGCATGTGCCCTGACTGGGAATTGAACCGCGATCTCCTGGATCCTAGGTCGACGCTCAACCGCTGAGCCACGCCGGCCGGGCTACCTCAAAAGTATTAAACTCTAGTTAATGATGTGCATGCTGACGTATTTAGGAGTGAAATATACTGATGTCTGTAACTTTCTTTGAAATGCTTAAAAAAGAAACAAGATGGACTGGTGAATGGATAGAGGGATGGATAGTTAAGACAGATATGTGATAGTAAAATGTTAATTGTAGAATCTAGATAAGATACATATAAAACTCACTGCATAATTTTTTTCAACATTTTGGTATGTTTAAAAATTTTCATAATAAAATTTTGGGAAAAATCTGTCCAGGTGATTCCAATGAGCATAATTAGGACAAAAGACAAATTTCAGTTATCTTAGTTAAAAGCATAAAATGAATAATGCTGTGCCCTTAACCTTCAGAGATGATTACAATCACTACCCTCCAACACAGACACACACATACAAAGAAAAGAAAAAAATTCTAAAATCCTGGAATAAATGTCCAGGTTGAATCAAAACTTCCAAGAGTTAGGTTAAATGTCGTGGCCACGCTATGGTCCACGCCATACTGGACTTACAGAGGACCCATTGACATATGGTCTGATGGGATAAAATATTTGAAATCAGGACAGTTCTGGAAAATCTGGGCAATATGGTAATTATATAATAGTCTTCTCAGACTCTATAATTTTCCCTGGCTCCATTTCCCCCTGGCAGGCCCCAAGTCCACAGGGATATTGCAAGTCTCTAAATACACAGAGAAAGAAGCTGGTGTGGGGGGCCCCAAAGGATCTGAATGGACAGCTGATTTCAAGGGGGTGGGGAAAGAGTGAGGGGAGGAGCAAAAGGGGAAATAATGCAGTCAAGTGCAATATGGAGCCCCTGTTCCCCGAGCTGCCCCATTTATTCTGCGTAATTGCTTCATTTCCACTGGCAGTGCATCTCAAAATGAATTTCATTACCAGTGCCTTGGATATCATATTGACTACCAGTTTCATCGATTCTTATCTTTCTAATTAGCATATAAATTAGCCATTTGGGGGAGGCATTAGGCAAAATTAAATTTTCTCCTTAATCTTCTTTTAGAAGGTAAATGAAAATGGATGTTAAGGCCCATGGCCTTCCTAGGACACAACCTAAGTGCTGTTCACAGCCAAGGAAGCTTCTTGTCAAGGGAGAGAGAAGGCTCTTGGAAGAAGCCTTCTTAGCCCATGACTGATATTGCTGCAGTCAGACCCTTTAAGAGTTATCAAGAAAATCTGAGGTAGAGGATAGGTTTACAAGCTGAGAAGTGTTCCCTTGGAGGAGACACTTGGAGCTGAGGGAGAACAGTGTCCCCCCCCACGTACACATAAGGGGAGGCCCTGTGATGCAGCAATCTCTGTGGTGCTCTCTTCCAATGCCAGGACCGAGACTGCTATTCTGCTCTTTGGCTTGGTGGTGAGATGAGGGGTCTGGAATCAGATGAGCTGGGTTGCCTGCTCTGTCTCCTACCAGCTACATGTTATGGAGCACTTTCACCTCACCTGTAAAATGGGAATAATCACAGTACTGACTTCAGTGGTAGGGGGGAGCATTAAGAGACAGAATGTTTTGAAGTGCTTAGCACAGTGCCTGGCACACAGTAGAGTTCACAGATGCTAGCATTCTTCAGCACAGAAGAATCTTAGGAATCAGCACGCTAGGGTTCTCCAGTGGGAGCTGCTCAGCTTTAAAGTAACCATTACTCCAAACTCCCAGGTGCTTAGTCTCTAGAACAGGTCACAGAACGTTAGGCAGCTTGGCCTGTGCCTCTCAAGACATGGCCATAGATCACCAGGATCACATCGGCTGGAAGCAGGTTGAAAATGAAGAATCTTGGGCCCCATCCTAGATCTGCTGAATCAGAATCTGAATGGTAACAAGATTGCTGAGTGATTCATATGCAAATTAAATTTTGAGATGCAGTGATTTTAGTTATCCCCTGTTATGGAGTGAATGTTTGTGCCCCCCTAACTTTTTATGTTGAATCCCTACTCCCCAGAGTGATGGTATTAGGAAGTGGGGCCTTTGGGAGCCAATTAGGATTAGATGAAATCATAGGGTGGAGCCCTCATAAATGGGATTAGTGCCCTTATTAGAGCTATGAGAGCTGGCCCCTCTCTGCTCTTCACCATGTGAGAACACAAGAAGTTGGCAGTCTGCAACCCTCTTCAGAACACAATCATGCTGGCACCCTGATCTCAGCCTTCCTGCCTCCAAACCATGAGCAATAAATTTCTGTTGATTATAATCCGCTAGTTTATGGCATTTTGTTATAGTAGCCCAAGCTAAGACACCGCCTTCATTAAAATCTCACATGGTTAGAGAAGGAGGGGATGTGGAGATTACCTAGTAAAAAACCAAGGCTTAGAAAGGTTAGGTCACTTGCCTAGAGTCCATCCATGGCAGTTGTTCAGACAGAGAATGAGCATCCTTTCTCGGAGTGTTCTGTGCTTAGAATACTGTGCTGTTTAATGCAGATACTTTTCAAAATACAGACAACTTGGAAAATAAAGAATAGAAAAATGATAAAATGAAAATCACCAAAGTGCTCATATTGGTTGCTTGGGGTGGTATGGTTACGGCTGAACATCTCCTGGTCATTCAGGAGATGGTGGCGCTGGTCTGCCCTCAGCATCCTGATGCCTGCTAAACCAGGGCTGGAGGCACTCCTGGTTTCCTAAACACACAATCCAATGGATCCAGGGACTGTTTGGTAGGAGTGTAAATTCATATAATCACTTCAGAAAACAGTTTGGCACTTCCCAATAAATACCCATATTCTATGACCCAGCAATTTTATTCCTATGTAAACACCCAATTTAGAAATGAAAATGAGTGATGTACAGTCTCATGTATCACCACAGACAAATCTGAGAAACAGAATGTTGAGCAATAGCAGAAAGACCAAGAAGAATGGATACAGTATGATTCCATTCACACAGAATTCAAAAACCGTCAAAACTGAAAAGTATTTTGTAAAAATAACAGTATGTTGTTTAGGGAATCACTCGTATCTGGTAAAACTATAGAGAAAAGCAAGGGAATACTTATCACAGCAATTGCAGAAAGATCTCTCTGGATGGACGAAGAAAGTAGATGCTACCAGGGAGGTGTCTTCCAAGAGTCTATTACCTTGGCTTATCAGTGAACCTTGTCACTTCATAATTACTGTATTCCTTAAATTCTACATATGCATATTACACATTCTGCATAAACATTTCACAGTAAAACCAATGAAAAAATGTATCAAGAGTCTACTGACGCAAAGGCATTGTAGATGCAAAACTGAGACTGACTCACATTCTATTTCCTCTTTGCTAAAATTACTTACACCGAGGTCAAAGACTGTAATGCCACTAAATCTAAGAAACATTTTTATTCCTTATTTTCCTTGACATCTCAGCAGCATTCAACACTGCTGACCATTATCTCTCCTCAAGAAAGTGTCTTACTTTGGCTTTCATGAAACCATACCCTCCTGGCCATTCCTTCCCAGTCTCCTCCGGAGGCTTGTCTCCCATCATCTAACCATTAAATGTTGGAGTTTTTCCTACTCTACTCTCCCTCCTTAGACACTGACACCCACACCCATGACTTCAATTCTACATCAATGATCTAGGTCTCCAGCTCAGACCTCTCTTCTGAGCTCTAGGCTGATGTGCCCCATTATCTAGTCAACATCTCTACTTGGATGTTTCAAAAGCCTCTAAATCATAACCTGTTAAAAATTAAGCTCAGGGTTTCCCTCCAGAATGGTTTTCTAATATCCTCTCAGTGAATGGCACTACCAGTAGTTCTAGACAAATATTACTCCACGAAAGCAAACAGCCCTACCCCCCTTCACAGAACCAAAGAACTCACTCTCGTTCCTCCCTAGGAAAGGGTGGAAAACTATTTTGGTTGTAGCTCTAAGTAGGAATGAAACCTTTCAAAACACCCAACATCATCTGGCAATTTGGGCTCCTACATAGAAGGAGCTCAATCAGGTTAGCTCCTTTCCCTCTAATTAGGAGCTTTGCTGAACCACAACATACTACTATATAATTACCCTCCTCTCTCCTCCTACTAACCCATCAGGCACACCTTCTTGTTCCCCTTCCTTTCCTTTATGCTATATTTTTATACACAACAGGTCCTTAAACAGTTTTATTTTTCTTCATTTTCTGTTTCTCCTTTTCTCCTTATTTCCATCAATCAGCTCACCTCTCCATGGCTCACTCCCACTCTGAAGACGGTGTTTCAATCTATAAGTATTTCTTGAGCACCTACTGTGTGCGCCCTGGGACAGAGTGCTGAGCAAGTCAAAGTTCTTACTCTCATGTGTTTTCTATCTGGGGCAGGGAGAAGACAATCAACAGTCAGCTAGTCAAATATGCTAGTTAGCGCATGAAAACTGGGAAAGGTGATGGAGAACTGACTGGTGGCTACTTCAGGCTGGTGGTCGGGAGAGGCCTTGCTGAGGATGTTATGGTTGAAACTGTGATCAAACTACAAGGAGGCAGTTATTACATCCCAGAAAAAAAAAAAGACCAGTCAGTGCAGAGTCCCTAAGCTAGAAACAGACTTGGCATGTTTGATGGCTGCAGGGCGGAAAGAAAGCCAGTGACGTCAGATGAGAGGAAAGCGGGCAGTAGGTCGCTGCAGTTCATTCTTGTAGAGTGTATTCTTCTTAACGCCTGTAGGGTCTACGGGCATGTCTTCTGCTTCATTCTTTTTTTTTTTTTAAATATATCTTTATTGATTTCCGAGAGAAGAAGGGAGGAGAGAGAGAAACATCAATGATGAGTCATTGATCGGCTGCCTCCCGCAACCCGGGCATGTGCCCCGATGGGGAATCGAACCCCGATCGCCTGGATCCTAGGCCGACGCTCAACCGCTGAGCCACGCCCGGCCAGGCTTCTGTTTCATTCTTGATACTGGTTATCTTTGTGTTTTTTTTTTTCTTGACCAGTCTTATAATCTTATTAATCTTTACTAAGAACCAACTTCTGGCTTTGCTGGCCTATGAATGTTTTCTATTTCATTAATTTCCGTTCGTCTTTCTTATTCCTTCCCTCTACTTTCTCTGGGCCGCACGGAAGGGTTATATGGAGGTGTACTGCTTCATTTCTACACATTTGCAGAGTGTGTGTTTCCAGTCCCTTTTATCTTACTAACGTAATTACATAAATCCGCTGTGGTTGGGGCGCATAATTGTGTGTGGTTTTAATCCTGTGGAATTCGTTGGGACTAGCTCGATGGTCTGGTGTACGGTCCGCTTTTATAGATGTTCCACGCGTGCTTGAAAAGAACGCGCATGCGGCAGTTGCTAGGGGCAGTTGTTAGGCACAGTGTCCATCAGCAACATTTGTTAATTATTATTCAAATCTTATATATTCTTACTGGGATTTTTTTTGACTACTTGTAATATCAAATACTTTGAGAAATGTAAACATAAAACACCTTGATTTGTAAAGTTGTTCTTTGTCCTCAGAGTTTTGTAAATTTTTGTTGTATGTATTTTGATGCCATTTTATTGAGTGCATGAAATTTTAAAATTCTAGTATCTTCCTGATAAATAGAGACTTTTATTCTTTTGAAGTAACGCCTTTTATCTCTAGAAATGTTTTCTGAATTAAGATAGTTTTGCCTATCATTCATATAGCTATATCAGCTTTCTTTTGGTGTATAGTTTCATTGTATTTCTTTCTGTGTTTTTTTTTTACCATTTTTTAATTTTCAAGGGTTCTATCTACTTATATCAGAGTTTCTCAACCTTGGCACTATTGACATTTTGGGCCAGATAATTAATTCTCTGTTGTACGGGGCAGTCCTGTGCACTGTAGTTTAGCAGCATCCCAGGCTACCACCAGATGCCGATAGGACACCGTCCACCCCAGGTTATGACAACTAAAAAGTCTCCAGATACCGTCAAATGTTCCTTTGGGGGCGAAATCACCCCCAGTTGAGAATCACTGGCTTATACTTTAGGTGTGTCTTCTGTAAATAGCAGGCAAGTGAATTATTATGCATTGTGACAATCTTTGTCTTTTACTGGAAATATTAAATCTATTCACATTTTATATAATCATGACAAACTCTTTCAGTGTTTGCTTGCCTCAAAATAGCTTTACTTTTCCTCCTGGAATAGCCACCTAAGCTCAGTTTTCCTCTGACTGGGCCCACTGATGGGAAGAAAGGAAAGAATGTAAAACTTCAAAAGTAGTAGACACACTGAAGCCATTTCACTCTTTTCCACATAACTGTTGCTAGCTTGTCTGGTTAGTTCAAGCAAATTAAAACAGGGCACCTTCTCTGGGCAGATGCCGCCCCACAGGCACAGGGCTTGGCAAGTAGAAGAAATCTTTGTGGGAGTTAGAAAAAGGCATTGCTTTCTCTAAAAAGCAGCCCTGAGCCAGGCACAGGCTTTGGCTCCACTCACCCCTTGGTGAGAGGTTCTGTAAAACAAGTAATTTGTAGAAGAAAATTGTGGAAGCCTTGGTTTTCTGGCTCCCATTGTTGCTATTGAGAAGTTAGCCATCAGCCTGAGTGCTCCTCCTTTGCAGGTAATCTGTCTGTTTATTTACTTATTAAAGATTTATCTGTAGTTTCACTACGATGTGTGGGTTTCTTTTCACGTCCCATCTTAGGACTTGTTAGACTTCTTGAGTCTGTGGGTTGGTGTTTTTGTCTGTCTGAAAAACTTCTCAGCCATCATCTCTTCAAATACACCTGTCACAAACTGCTTCTTCTCGCCTCCTGGGCTCTCACGAAAAGCACGTCAGGCCTTATTCCACCCCCACGCCTCTTATCCTGTCTTATGGATGTCCTGTCATTTTCTCTCTTCTGCTGTGTTCTGGACAATTTCTTCAACTCCATCTTTCAGTTCTCTCCTCAGCTGTGTATAATCTGCTAATAAATATGTTCACTGAGCTCTTAAATTGGGTTATTGTATTTTTCAGTTTTAGAAGTTCTATTTAGTTCTTTTAAAATCAGTTACAACACTTTTTATAGATTCCTGTTCCTGCAGATATTTCCAAGCTCATTTAAAAAACCCTCTTTAAATGCAGTTAGCACAGCTGTTTTAAAGTCTGTCTAATAATTGCAATATCTGAAGTTTTTGTGGACTTCGTGTCGTCTGCCATTATCTGTTGGTTATTACTCACGGTGTCTTGTTATTTTGTAGAGCTGATTATCTTTGATTGGTTCCTGTCTCCTTTGCCCTGTAAGACCACCAAAAACTCAGTGTGATTTCACAGGTACTTTTTCGAGACTAGCAAATATCTTTAGAGAAAAAGAGGCTTTGCGTGCTCAGCTTACACTCTGGGTCCTTGCTTTCCCTAGATTTTGGCCCAGGAATACCTTACTATTTTGTTAGCTCCTCAACACATTTAAGAAAGTTAAAAAGAATATTTCTCTCCACTTTTCTAGCTGTCCTCAGCGATCCTAATTAGCCCTCTTTGACTGGAAATGAAAGTTCCAGGATCAAATGTGATGGGAAGCCAACAGATGACCTTGAAACAGGGGACAGAAGTAATCAACTGGTCTACTTTGGCCACATTCTGTCAGACTCTGTTTATAAGCAAAGGGATAAGATATTTAAAACACTGACAAAAAAGAAAATAACAGTTTGAGTTATGTGAATTTGTTTCTTGCATGATGTTTGCTTTACACGCATGTGTGTGTGCTCTCTTGCTCTCTCCCCACAAGACAGTAAGCTCTTGAAGACTGGAGATCTGAGATAAAATGCCAGTCTTGCCTTGTCTGCTATCACCCTGGGGCTTCAGGGCATCTGAGCAGAACTAGGTTCTCAGGAGTTCATCTCTCCCTCATCTCCTACCTCCTTGTGGTAGGACATTAGCTGAGTACTGAGAGCAATGAAAACTACTCCACGTCAAACTTGAGGATTTAATCAGAGCCGCGGGACACACGAGCAGGTAAATCCAGAGTGTGCTTCTGCTCAATGACGTCCAACTTAGAAGCCACACGTTCCTCACCCACCCACTGTTGACAGATGTACGAATTGGGGGAAATTGAAAAAACATGTATTAAGAGCCATAGCATTTTATACACTTTCTGATCTAGTAATTCCATGTTTATGAATTTGTCTTAAAAAGAATCATGGGTGTTCGCAAATATTCAGCTACCTGAACGGTCATCATAAGAGAGAAAATTGAAAAGTGAAAACCCCAGCAGAAAGGGATTAGTGACTGTACCTCCACATAGTAGAATACCCTATTTTATGACAGAAAAATGTTCCCAATATGGTGATAAAAGCAGTTTATGAAAGAACATATGTGGCAAGATCCTTTTTTTTGGTAAAAAATACATATGTGCTCATAAAAACCAGAAGGTTCTAAAACAAAGTGCTAGCAGCATTACTTTTGGGTGGTGGGGTAATGGTCCCCCTTCCTCTTGGCTTTAATATTTCCTGTCCCTGAATCTTCTATAATGAAAATATATTATTTGTATCACAAGAAAAATTTGATTATTGTAAAATAAACGAGTTCCTTTCCCTGTGTATACATCTGATCGGCCATCTCAGACCAGCCATTTCTAGGGTCAATCCATCCATCACTGACTAGCAGAGAAGTCTAGACCCTCCTAATCCCAGCCTCCTCTCCATGCTTGGTCCTACACAGGCTCTTCAGCCTTTTGGCCAGCCTGAATAGAGTAACATCCATCCAGTCAGCACTGGGTAGGGGGCTCAAAATATGTATTTGTTGGACTGAACTGAGGGCTAAAAGCCAGAAATTTAATGGTAACAGAATGTCACATACTTAAAATGTGACTGTTTTCTGTTAGATAATCTCCATTGTAAACTATCCTTATGACATTATAGTATCTCTCTCAACCAAACAAATAAAAGTATTTTGAGAGAACACACCAAGGGGACATTATTATTATTGACTCCATGTATTTTCCTGGAAGGTCTGTCTGGTGTATATTTAGTAGCTCTGTGCAGTGCTGGTCAATAAGGCTTAACTGCCTCTGCCACTGAATTGTCTCTGTTGCATGGAGAGACTCAAACCTGTCTCCACTCTTTTATAGAAAAAAAATAAATGCCCGGAATGAGCTGGAATTTCCAGAAAAAACACAGCAGCTCAATTCAAGTCCCCGTGGGATTACTGCTCTGATGTCATTTTAATATGCCGTACTCTTCCCTTCTGGCTGGCACGATTCGTCATCTCCTTCCTCGCTGGTTCACTGCTTTTCCTTTAGAGAGCAGGCTGTCTTTGCGAGCGACTAGCTCAGAGAGCATGTGCAGGACAAACCCATAGCCTCGCTCCATGGGAACATAAGAGAAGATAAAGAATGGGCTGAGAGCAGCAGCTGAATGGAGCAGGTCATGCTGCTTCTCGAAGCTGAAAAGGTCAGCTCTGTAAAGGAGTAGATGAGAGCACCTAATTGGGTTTGACCACACAGGCTGTGTGTGCACAGAGAGGGCTGGCAAATGCAGCTCTGCACGTGAGAAGGGCAGTGAGATTCCAGGGCTGCTCTCCAGACACACTTATTCACTCATCTGCTTGATTCAATTTTATTTGTACAAAAGGTTTGTTGAGGCAACGGGCAGACTAAGCCTTGAGAGATCATGGGCTATGCAAATAGAACCTTAATGGAAGATTAAATCAGCCGATGTCCCCCTCTGTGCTGTTTCCATTTGTAGGGATGGAACTGGCAATAGGGGGGATGAATCACTTAAATGCCTCTTTACAAAAATGCAGTCACTATCATAAAACAGGCCCAGTAATAGCTAGTAACAGACAATAAAATACATTCCTGTTAAGAGAATGAATGTCATGATATGTTCCTCATAATTGTGGCTGAAGAGCAAGCACAATAAGTCAAGGCGCCACCGACGGTGCCTCCTTTTCTCTATCCCCAGATGAAGGACCAAGCCATCTGCACCCGGGAACTTCTGCTTATCAGGATCACTCCAAAATAATTTCTAAACATGTGGTGAACTACTTCTCAACAATTATGTACTACCTATCTAGCTTCATTATACATCTAATACATTTATTTCTTAAACATTAAGGTCTCAGAAGAATCAAGATGATTTTTTGTGTACCCTGGGAAAAGTAAATGGTAAGGAAGCTGATTTAAACACGACATTCTGCTCGCACTGGTTCAGATTTCACGAAAACATATTTAAATCACTAATCATTAAGACTCAATATAATCATTTGTTCCTCCTAAAAGGTACATTATTGTTGATTATTGTGTCTTTAACTTGTAGCTTTATAATTGATAGACAACTAGAGAATAAGCCTAGAGATTTTAAACTACCTTAAGATATTTGCCTGTTTCCAAAAATACACAGAAATATGTACTGGAGTATCTCTATATCCTTGTTGTTATATTAAGAAAAATTTAACATTTGAAAATCAATCTATTATAAATCACCATATTAGCAGAATAAAGATAATGATTATGTGATCACCCCTATAGATGAAGAAAAAGCATCTGACCAACCAAATTCAATACCCAAACATAGAAACTCTCAGCAAACCAGGAATAGAAGAAAACTTGCTCAATTTGATAAAGGATATGTAACAAACACTTATAGCTAACAGCATATTTATTTAGTGAAAGACTGAATGCTTTCCCCTAAAATTGGGAATGACAATTCAATTGTGTATTCAATATTATACTAGAGGTTCTACATAAGTCAGGGGGGAAAAAAGGCATAACAATTGTAAAGGACAAAGCAAAACTGTATTTATTGGCAGACAACATAATTGTATTTGTAGAAAATCCAAAGAAATCTACCAAAAAGCTACTAGAACTGAGGAAAATTTATTGAAGTCACAGAATACAATGACAGAAAGAGGTAAAGTAATTTGAGGTGACTCTAATAGTAATTAGAGGAGCCAGAATTCAAACCCAAGGAGTTTGGCCCTGGAGCCACACACATTGCATAGTACTATCTACAGACATGCCTCCCTGAAGTCTTTGGCTAAGTATGAATTTGCACATGCATGAGAGAAGGCTACTTAAGACTACTGGAAAAGAGCAAGCAGAAAAGTTCCCAGAGTTCACAGAGGGCTGGGAATAGTTTGTGTTCACATCAGTCAGAGTAGAAAGACCTTGTAATAAACAAGAAATTAGATACAATTCTCAGGAATAATAGGGGGGGCTAAATTAGTCCTAGAATAAACACTACTATGGACCCACTATAATAAAGCCTAAAAGCAATGCCTGAAAGGCTTAAACTGATTCCTGGTTATTTAACTATATTCCTAAGGAGAATCTAGCAACCAAGAATATAAAATTAACAATGTTCAGTATCCAATAAAAAATTCCAGGCAAGCAAAGAAACTTGTTAACCAGGAGAAAAACAGTATAAATAAAAACATACACAGAAATGAGGGGCATGAAATAGCTAGCAACAAGGACAGTAAAACACCTTTAATAAATACATTCCACATGTTCAAGAAGTATAGGAATACATAAACATGAGCAAGAGAAAGGAGATGTAAAAAAACTGAAAAACTAGAGACTAAAATATAACATCTGAAATTAAAAATAAACTGAATTAGATTAACAATAGATTAGGAACTTCAGAAGAAAAGACCAGTGAACTTGAAGACAGTTCAAAATGAAGCGCAGAGAGAAGGAGGGCAGAATAAAAATAAGCAGAGCATCTGCGACCTGCGGGACAGTATCAGGCAACCTAACAGTTATGAATTTGGAGTTGAAGGAAAATCTGTGGAGGAAGTGGATAGAAAAAAATTTGAAAAACAATGGCTTAAACATTTTCCAAAGTGTATGAAATCTTATTAACCCACAGATCCAAGGAGCCCAAATCCAAGCAGAATAAATATAAAGAAAATGATTCCAAGGAACATAATGAAATTACTCAATTGAGCAAAGAAAATCTTAAAAGTAGCCAGGGAAAAAAGAGACATTACAGAGACATTCTTACCAAAGGCAAGAATTATAGCAGATTTCTTATCATAGACTATTTAAGCCAGTGGGCAATGAATAGACATCTTTAAAACTCTAGAAGAAGAAAAAAACTTGTCAACCTAGAATTCTTTACCCTGTAAAAATACCTCTCAAAATGAAGGTAAAATAGAACTTTTCAAACAGAAAAACATTGTAAGAATTAATTCTAGCATACCTGCACTACCAAAAATATTAAAGGAAGTTCTTTAGGCTAAAGAAAATTGGGGAAAAAATACAGAAACACAAAGGAATAAAAAGAGTGTCCAAACAGCAAATAAGTGGGTAAATATAAAAGTCATGTTTTCTTATTTTAAAATATCTTGCAAAAGATAATTGACTATTTAAAAACCCCAACACATTAAATAATATATATGATAATAGCACAAAGAACAAGAGGGGAGAACTGGAAGTATTTAGTTTTTGAGTTCTAACACTATTGTTGGGGGAGGTCATTGAGAAGACATGAGTGCTGGTTGACCCATAAACTGGACTGGGGCAATTAGAGGCTCCCTACCCCATCCCTATCCTTGAAATGTGTGTTCCACTTGCCTTTCCCATTCCCAGAAGCTGCCCCAAGGATACAGACTTGAGATAGAAATGTGGTATTGAGACTGGATGGTACAGTATATGCGATTGAACCCAGTTAAAGCCTCTATATTAACTTTTAAGACTTGGCAGGCGGGTGTGGAAAATTACTTGTCTTGTGGCTGCTCGAGGCAAGCCTTGTAAGTTCTCTTGCTCATTAAACCTGCCACCTGCCAATCTGGAATGGTCTGCCTCTTTCTTCAGCCTCTTCCTGCTCTCAGTGTATGGGGGCAGGTTTCAGGTTACACCTGGGAAGATCCTGAAGAGTCTGTGAACCAACAACTATACACAAAGCAAAAAATATTATTTGGAGACAAAGGATACGTTAACAATGTATATTATAAACATGGATGAGACTACTAAAAAAAAGATAAAACAAAGACATATAGGCAATAAGCCAATAATAAACATAAAATGAAATAATAAGAAACTTGAATAATCCAAAATTGGGCAAAAAAGAGAAAAAAAGGAACAAAGAACAGATAGGATAATAGAAAACAAATAGCAAGAGGGTCAATTTAAACCCAACCGTATCAATAATTACAGTAAATGTAAATTATTTAAACATCCCAATTAAAAGACAGAAAATTTCACACTGGATCAAAAAGCAAGGCCCAACTATATGCTTTCTATAAGAAACCCATTTAAAAAATAAAGATGTATATAGGTTAAAAGTAAAAGGATGGCAAAGATATCCCATGCAAACAACAGCTATAAGAAAGCTGTAGTGACCATATCAATATCAGGCAAAGTAGACTTCAGAACAAGAAATATTACCAGGGAAAAAGATCATTTCATAGTGAAAAAAGGGTCAATCCATCAAGAGGACATATAATCCTAAATGTGAATGCACCTAGCACCAGAGCTTTAAAATACTTAAAGCAAAGACTAATAGAACTAAAAAGAGGAAAAGACAAATTTACTGTTATAGTTAGAGATTTCAATTCTCCTCTCTTAGTAATGGATAAAACAGAAGAATTGATAAAGATATAAAAGACTTGAACAACACTACATCTATATGTTAAATGAAGTTATATACATATAAATATATGTGTAAAACACTCCACCCAATGACAATAGAATACATATTCTGGACCATAAAATAAGTCTCAATAAATTTAAAAGAATAAATATCATACAAAGTGTATATATTTTTTAGCACGACAGACTTATGCTTGAAACAATAACAGAAAGCTAGTAGAAAAATCCTAATATTTCAAAACAGCACACTTCAAAACCACCCATGGGTCAAAGAAGAAATCACAAGGGATATTAGAAAATATTTTGAACAGAATGAAAAATTATTGTACTAGTTTCCATACGAACAACTGTAAACCTACTTTTGCCCCGCTCTATACAGAGTCAATAGTAAAAATAGTGGCAGTGGGTGAGACGCTGAACTAGAGCCTCCCCCTTCTAACTGCGAGTCTGTCTCTGGTCTCACTCCTGTCCAACCGGCCTGCACATTGCTGAATCAATCCTCCTGAGGCAGATTTGATCCCATCACTGCTAGAGAGCTTCAACAGCTCCCCATGGCCTCCAACATAAAAGTCCAAATTCTTAGCTTGGCAAACCAAGCCTTTTGTGTGTGATTCTGGCCTACTCTACAGCCTTGTTTCAGCTCCTATGTTAGGCTCAGTCATGTCAGGTTACTCGGAATCCCCTGTGTGTGCCACGCTCTCCTTCTGTCTGAGGTACAGTCTGCCTGAGCAACACCTTCAGTTGTCATCTCACAGGTCATTTTCCCACTATTTATAGCTCAAATATGAAGGGTCTCTTATGATTTTAGCCATCAACAAGATGGGTTTGTCACTAAATGAACATCCACCTTGGGGTGTGGCTTTATGGATCAATGAGTTAGGTTTTTCTCAGGAATGATGACCTAAGAATAGAAATATGGCAGAACAGACACTTGTGTTTATCCTTTTTCTACAGAAACATTTTATTTTTTAAAAAAACATTAAATATTTAAGTCCATATCACCCTCTGCTCAAAAAATTAATTTAGATAAAATTTAAGGAATAGCCACTAGGTGTAAAATAGTACCTTCAAACTGTTATCAATTTCTTATAATACTGTTTTCTTCTGGGCAATGGGCCATTTAGAAAGTGCTGAATAACTATTTGTTGAATGAATGAATACACTTTCAAGGGTGGATTCAGAGAAGCTCCATGTTTCCAGATGTTCCTCAGAAGGATGGTGCCTCATGTTTGCCCTGGAGAACTCTACCACTCAGTCCCACTTCCAGAGGGAGAAGGTACCCTTCAAGTCTCTAGAAAAGTCTGAAGCCATCTTTATCTGTACCCATGGTTTCTACATCGTTGCATTCACCCATAAGAAAGAGAACAGAGAAAGGCCAGGTTATATTGCTTTCTTGGGCCTGTGTAAATTCCTGTGAGGTTCTCTCTTCTGTCAGGAAAAGCTTCCCAGGCAACCATATTTACACACTCACTTAATTCTCTCCCCTCCTTTGATTTGCTGGTTGGTATAAAAAATTAATTTGCATTAAATTGCTGAAGCTTACAAGTTAATCAGTTTAACAGACTCACAAAATTTTAGAACTTGGTTTCTGGCCAAAACTTGCTTCTTAAGGGGCCTGTCCCCTTTCTTTTGCAATCTGAATGTAATTCTCTTCAGTTAAAATATTTTAAGACACATTTAATATGTCTGCTGGATGTTTTTGGCTATAGGTAGAGAAAAGAATATTCTCCTAAAGGCATCTGGCCTTATTTGTTAGGGGGATCCAGAGGGAGGAGGTACCTTAGTTCTGAGCAAGCAAGGGACCCATTCCCAAAGATGAGCTATAAGAAGCTGAAAGAGAAGAGTCAAAGACCAAGGCAAAAAGTCTGGGCTGTGAAATGGTGAACTCAGGCCTAAGATTCTGGGTGGTCGGAGTTCAGGACCTGGATAACAGATATGGAACATGAATATCAAGAATGGAGTGTCGTTAATTCGTTCACCAAATGTTTATTAAGCACCTAATGGTGCTTGGTGCTGGGAATATGGCAGTGTATAAGCCAGACCCATGCCCTCCCTTCATAAAGATTATAGTCAAATATTTAAACTCTGAACCAATGCTGGCTTTGTCATTGAACCAAGTATCTTTGGGGTAGGGATTCATTATATGTTTTCCTACAAGGGCCAGAACTGGTTTCAGAGCATGGGTGAAGCAGAGACTTTCAAAGACTTTCAGAGACTTTCTCTTTGAAAGTCTCTGCTGTCAGGACTTGGTCAGTACATGGTCAAAGGATGCCTCAGAGAAACCAGGAGTGAGAGGAGCAAGAGGGTGAGTAGAAGCTGTTTTGGGAGAGCAATGACCATGGAAGCCAGAACAACTTAATGTTTTGTCACTAAAAAGTAGTGATTGTAAAGCCAAAAAATGAAAGACAATATAAAAAGATCAAGTTTTTCTGGTTTTCATGATTCTTATGGGTAGGCTAAGGAACAGAGAGGGAAACAAAGGCGAGAGTGGAACAGGAGCATTAAGACGAATGCGGTAAACAGGGCCGCGTGGTTCAAAGCCGCTGGGTGGTCTCTGGCACGGGGTGGAGGGTGACACCAGCCTGCTAAAAAGGCATCAGAGCAGACAAGATGTGCCACACCTGTTCAACCCCAAGCTCTGTTGCAGTAGGTTGAAAATGTCTTCATAGCTTCCCAGGAGCAAATGGGAATATATGACTACAAAAGGAATTGAAACGAACTCATTGCCTATTTAAATTGGGAGCAACAACTGCATCAGGAATGTAACTCTACCCAATAATACTCTCAAGATACGATGCGTGGGTTTCTAGAAGCCATTCCGGGTAAATAATTCCTTGCCTCTTTATTCTCTATTTCTTCATACTGGCTACCTGCTTGGTCTTCAAAATACCTCCCTTTTGCCCTTTGTACCAGGAGTCCAAAATGAGAGGACCACAGGAAAATGTGCATGTACCATGACACAGCAAGGACATAAGGCCACGCAACCAAAACAAAGGAGACAGCTCAAAATGCTTTCCCAATTCCAGGAGACAAGACTGATACCTTCAGGCAGAACCAGTTCCATAATTTGTGGGGACCCGTGCAAGATGAAAATACAGGGCCCTTGTTAAAAGATTATTCAGAATATCACGACAGCAACAACAGAGCCTTAGACCAAGTCTTGGGCCCTTCTTAGTGCGCTGGGAGACTGCACAGGTCCCACAGCCATGAAGCTGGTCTTGTTCTCAGGGACAGTACAGCATGGTCCTTTAGAAGAGCTTTAGAGTCAAAGCTGGGTCCAAATCCCATCTTTGCCACCCATTAATCATGTGATTTTAGGCAATTTATTTAGTCTCTCCATGCTTCTAAGAGGTTGTATAATCCAGTATCATGAGGATCAAGTGGGATAATGGATAGACGTATATAGAGAGAGTGCTTGGCACATAGCAAGCACAGAATAAATGGTAGCTGTACTGTTATTGTTCAATGAAATGTACAAGCAATTATCAAAGCAGTAAGTTTAAGAAAAGAACTGCTTATCTGAAAGAATGAGAATGATATTTTAGGACAACTGAAATAATGAAGCGGACAGGGAAGAAGACATCTTGTGCTTGACTCTTCTGCCTTCTCCAACTGCTTTCCTATTTCTTTTCTTCCTTTTACTGCCAAATGTATAAACAGGGATCTACCTGCTATCTTCATTTCCTATCAGCATCTCCTTCCACAATCCTCTTTAATCGGGCATTTAATATCCCCATGGCCATCCCCCGCTGAATGGAAGCTATTCTTTTCAGAAAGTTACCAATGACTCCGTTTACTAAATATAATCGATATTCCCGACTTTTCTATACAGCTTCCTGCTGCGGACCTGCTCCTCCCGCTTGAAACCCGCTGGTCTCCTGCCTGCTGAGATCTGCACCTACCTGGCTATCGACACGTCTGCTCAGGCACACAAAGGGTCGGATGAGGAAGCATTGGTTGGGTGAACAAATCAGATGGTTCTTTTGTTTCTGATTCCTTATTTTCTACCATAATGACCACATTTCCTCTCCTTACCTTGCTAAATAAATGTGGGCAATCTCCAAGCTTCAGCCCTTGGTCCCCTATACTTCTACTTCTATTCTGTTACCACTGGTGAACAAGCTCATCATATGGCTTCAATTATCACCTTCTATATATGACTCCCTGACTTCCCTCCTTTGAACATTAGCCCCCACTTCCAAATACTTGTGGGATGTGTCCACTTACAATTTCCTGTGTCATCTAGCACTGAGCTTCTCCACTTCTCCAGCAAACTGGCTTTGCTTTCTGTCTGTCCTGCTTCTGTTAATCTTGTCACCCATGTTCACAGCTGTATTTCATTCTTCCTTTCTTGTTCTCCATATCCAGTTAGTCATGTTTCCTTGATAATATTTATTGATTCCATCCCTTTTTATTTTCCCTGCCACCACCCTAATTCAATTCCCTATCCCCTCACACCTAGACTGTTTTAATAACCTACTGATTGTACAATTCTCTTTCTGTCCCAACTAAAGTTTATTCTCCATATTGTAGTTGAGAATCTTCTTAAAATATCACTTTCATGACCTCACACTTTCCTAACCAAGCATCTTTGGCCTTTCTATCATACAGGATAAAGTCCTATCTCTTTAGTTCAGGACCAATGCCTGTTAAAATCTGGCTTCAACCAACCCTTCCAGTCCTACAATTTCTCTATGTACACCTGATCTTGTCAGATTGGTCAATCTTATCAACTGGCCCCTGAAAACTTTCTTCCACATTCCGGCCCTATGTTTTAGGAACGTTATTTTTCCTGTCTAGAAATCCCTTCCACCTTCATTGTCTTTATGTGTAAAATTCACCATGTCTCTAGAAAAAGTCTTCCTTGATAATCATAGTCCATGATGACCTTTCTCTTGTTTCAACCCCTATCTAAGACCACATTTAGCACTTACAAAATTTACTTAATTACTGCTGTACATTTGTGATTTCATTCAGTCTTCACAACTATATGAGAGGTAGGTAGCATTAGTACATAGGGGAAAATGAAGTTGGATAACTTGCCCAAGTCGCAGAGCAGGTAACTGGTAGAACTGGGATCTGAATCCTTATTTAGCTGAGAATAATCCCCAGACTACACCACCTCTCTCATTTTCCTCTCTCTTCCAAAGCACAGATACAGCACAGTATTTGCACACAAGCAGATGCTGGGTAAATATGTTGATTGAGAAGATTGCTTAACTAGCACCCCTGATTCTCTAGCGCTTAGAGCTGTCAACCTTAGCAGTGCACATTGGGTGATATTGCCCCAGTGCCACCTTCTTTACACAGCCTGATCTGTAATATAGTTCAAGACGGGGGATTTGCCAGAAATCCACCATAATGCATTCTAAAAATAAAGTTTGGTTTAAGCAAAACTAAAAGGCATTGATCTGATTCAAACATCAGGTGAGTTTAAGGGATGAGGTCCACTTTACTACCCCTGGGTCCATCCATGCTCTGTTTGCAAATGATCAGGAAGTACAAACAGGCTGGCTAGTTGATGGCTTATAGGGTAAAATGGATTATTTATAGTTCTAGAGGTGGATACTAAAGCAGCAGAACAGGATTTTCTTGGCTCTGGTAGCTAAAGGCCTCAGTAAAAGAAGCCCAATAAAAGTGAATGATGGGTGGAAACAGACCAAAAGAGGGTAATAGTAAGCAGGGAGTGAGAACAGACAGAAAGAAGTCCTGGAAATACTCTATAGAGGAGATGGTGCTGTCCTTTTCTGCACAGTTGCCTGAAGCTGTCAGATCCAGCCCCTCCATGGCTGGTAGCACACAACAGAGGGCTCTATCATTTCTGGCTGATTCACGGTGCCAGTTCTACACTACTTGCCCTGACCCACATCACAGTCCACACTTTCTCTTGCTCCAGATCTTTCTAGCTTCTGACCTAATTCCTCATTTCCCCAGGCTTCACAATCGGACCAAATGCAGATTTCACATTCAGCACTGCCTCCCTGGTTATGACGGTTATTTTCCTCTTACTGTATGATTTAGATCGCCCTCTGGGATGATGCCTGTGGTGTCACGCATTCTGCCCAGTTTTCAGGCCCTCTACCTTGGAGCTGCTGCAAACCATTCCTTTACCAATGTCCATATGTTGGCCCCTTAACTTGGAAAGACAGGAGTGACAAAGACCAGAAGTAAGGTTCAGAAAAGCTGGTGAGGGGAAAAAGTGGGGGGGGAAGAACAATAAGACAGAAAATACCACTGGAAAATTGTGGTGGGAATAACACATTCTAGGTTACTTTTGGAAAGTTACTATATTGAGAAAGGAAAAAGGCCATGGCTACAATATACCACCATTGCCTAGAGATGCCACACCCTTTAAGTGCCTGTATTCAATATTTTTTTCTGCTTAGGCTGACCTTCCTGTCCTTCCCAATTTTCTTGGCAAGGCAAACTCCTACTCATCCTTCAAGACCTTTCTTAATCATGGTCTTCTCTGGAAAGCCTTCCTGGACCCTCTCTGACAGCTAATTGTTCCCTCCTCTGTGTTCCTGCAGCTCTTTACCTACACATCTATTATGCAGTTATGAGTTCTTCTGGCAATTCTGCCCCTCCCACTATTTCTCTGAAGACGAGGACACATTATCTTATTCGATCTTTGCATCCCCGAGACACAGAGTGCCTGGCATCGAGGTGCCGTTTGTCGTGTGATAAAAGAGCAACATGCAAGTGCAATTTGCACGTCACTTGCAAAAATCAAATTGGCTCCTGGTACTTTCCATGTGTGACCACGGTTTTCCTTGACTTAGAATAAATGACTTCAGACTCAGAAAGGAAATTCTTTTGCTATCGCTGGCACGTTAGCCAGTTTTACATCGGCACTTGCCATAGAAACATTTCGCCCCCACACTTCCAAGATGCTCTGAGAGCAAGCTGAATATTGGTGGCACATGGCCCATCCACCATTTCTATTGTAGAGAAAGCTAAATTACATCCTGCGCCTAAAGCTGCCACCAATCTCAATGAACTGGTGGTGGTGGTGGTGACAGCGGTGGGGGGGGGGCAGAGGAGGGATAATGGAAAGAACACACTTCTGTAGCAGACCGAAGAGGGGGGTGAGGGAGGAAGATGAATTTAAACCTCGCCTTGTAAAAAAATCTGTTGGAAACTCACACAAAACAGATGCTTCCTCTGGACATGACAGACCCGATCCAGGTGTCCAGCAGTGATCTTTCCCTATGAGTGTCCGGGCACCACCCAGCACAGGAAACTAGGGGCCACTGCCTTTCTTGGGCATCCTTCCTTCTCAAACCTGGCAAACCTTGGGGCCTGCTTTTCCTTTAGGAGATTGTCCTCTCCTTCCAATCTCCTCCCAACAAGGACAATCCTCAGTTCCCTAGGCTGGCCCCTCAACCCCTGCACCAATCTTGCCTTCGTCCCACAGGCGCCCCAGCTGGACTCCGGGTCCCAAGTGCCGGCGGCTGGGCTGTCAGGCCGCGCCGCCGCCGCCAGGCCGCCCCCCCGGGGCTCCTCGCGCTCCGCGGGGCGAGCGGGGAGGCGCAGGCCGCGCCAGGCCACGGCTGCTGAGGCGCGGGCCTCTGCGAGACAGGGGCTCGGCATCCCCGGAGAAACCGCGCGAGTCCCGGCGCTTCCGCCGCTTCCCCGCAGCCTCCCGCAAGTCTCGGCCCCGGAGCCAACCCCGCACCCCCGCCGCGGCTGGGTGCCCGCCCCGGGCGCAGCGCGGCCAGTCGGTCCGCCGGCCCGGACTGCTCGTTCCCGCGCGGGCCGCACGCCACGGCCCCCGGGTCAGGCCGCCCGCCCCCCGCGGCAACGTCCCGCCCCGCGCGGCTCCGCGAGGTCGTCGTGCCCCGGCCCGGCCGTGACAGCTGGGCGCCTAAAGGGTTAAGCCGGCGGCGCGGCCGCCCGAGTCCCCCGCGCGCAGCGGGTCCGCGGCGAGCCGGCCCCAGCGCGCACGCGCCCGCCCCTTACCTGCGGTCGCGCTCGCGCTCCTCCTCCACCTGGCCGCTCTCTCCCGGGGGCCGCCCCTCAGCCCGCCCCCTCGGCTCGGCGCCGCGCACCCTGCTGGCTGCTCGGACACTGCCCGGGGAGGAGGGGCGTGGGGGCAATTACCATATATTAGCATACCAGCGAGCGTCACGTGGCTCCTCCAGCCAATGGTCACTCCGGAAAGGCGGGGATTGGGCTGAACACGCCCAGGTGCTGCTCCCGGCCTGAACCGGTGGCCATGGCAACGGCGGGTGGGGCGGGGGCCTGGGGAGGCGCTGGAGCCCCGTAGAGCATCTCCCCTCCCTGAGTGATCCCCACGCGGAGACGCGGCGCGCTTTTCCCGTCCCGCGGAAGAAGCGGGGCTGAGTTTGGCTGAGCCAGAAAGATTCAGAGTCAGCCAACACTCATTGAACGCGCACCATGTGCCTAACACTTTTCTGCAGAATATGATTCTCGGCATAGCCCCATGATGTAGGAACTGTTAACCCATTTGATAGAAGGGAACGAGGCGTCTCAGAGAGGTTAGGTCACTTACCCAAAGTCACCCAGTCACGCTAAAGGACAATGTGGAATCTGAGCCCATTTCTGAATTCAGGCTCAGGAGCCCCTAAGTTATTTTCTCCACCAGGGGTCTCCCAGGACCTCCTCACAACTCCAGGTGTACAAAGCAGAGAAAATCCTTATACAAACATTGTACAGTGCTTTAGTGTTTCTTTATAATGACCTTTGAGGTTACTAGACAGAAAAGTTGTGCCCATATTGCAGATGAGGAGAAATGAGGTTCAGAGAAAGGAGGTGACCAGCCTTAGGTCAAACAGCTATTAAGAGCTAGTGCTTAATAACTACAATTTATATATACTCAAGCTTGCTACTTTATAAACTTTTAAAATTAATCTTCTCAACATGGTTGTATTGCTATGACCATTTTACAGATCAAGAAACCAAGGCTTTGGGAAGTTAAGCAAATTGTCGAAGGTTACACAGCTAATAAGTAGCAGATTTAGGGTTCAAATTCAGGTTTATCTGGCTCCAAAGCTAGTCTCATGATGTCTCATTGTATCAGGTTCATTTAACTTAGGCTTGGAATTTAGAACCCCTTCTCTAACAAAAGTTTTCTCCTTTCCTCTTATGATGTAAATATATTTTCTTTTAATACAGTAAAATACCACATACAAGTGATATGTGTTAAGGTCCCTTCAGGTGGGTAAGGACATCCTATAATTATCTGCCTCTTCATTTTATCCCTTAGGGATTTGACAGTTCTCCTGAAGGCAGAGTAGCTTAAAAGCATAAGCATCTGTATATGGACTTTCCTTCTCCTCCTTTCTTTAGTGGTTCTCTAATTATTGGACAAGGCCTTATGCCTCAAACCAAATGTGCTAAATTTTATAAGTATTTTAAGGGATTATCAAAGATAATTTTAAATATATGTGCATTTTAATTTACTGGGTTGACTTAAAATCCAATTTCCTCCTAAGCTCTGACTGGTGTTCAAGATCACGAACATGGAGGTAGACCTACTTGGGTTAAAATTCTGACGACTACTCACTAATGTGTGACCTTGGGTAAGTTAACCTCTCTGTGCCTCAATTTCCTCATTCGTAAGATAGGATAGGAATGGTGTGAGAATTAAATTAATTAACGTCTACAAAGCATTTAGCACAAGCCCCTCTCAGAGGTAAAACCTCCATAATGGTTAGCTGTTATAGGAACAGACAACCCACATGTACAGAATCTCTCAAGGTTTCCTAGCTGGCTTTGGAATTCTGAAGCTGCCTCCCATCCCTCGTGGCATATTAAACAGCCTGTTGTGCTGGCGAAGGCTTGTTTATCTCTCCAAATGACATTCGCTCTTCGTAGGATCATAAATAATTCCTGAACTCAAAGGAGTCGGTTTCCTCTGCACATCTCCTCACACCAAATTACCAGAGTGGCTCCTTGCAGAGGGGATCTCCACAAACAGCGGAGCCATGAGTCAGGCTCCTTGAAACACTTTTATGAGCATCTTAATGAGGGAGATGAGCTGTCATCAGGAACTCCTCTGTCCTTCCTGGCCACAGGAAATGAGCTCTTTGTGCTCAAAGAGTTTCCAAAGCTGAGTCGCAAAGAGTTTTCAGGAAGTGGCCCAGGGATGAGAAGCTGTTGACTCAGAGAATCCCAGGGCTAAACAGCCCCTATCCTGCCATTCCCCTTATAGGGTCAAATTCCTTATGGTCTGATTGCAGCAATAGGACCAAAGGGTGGCTTGCACGAGGGGTGTAATCCTCTCTCCTTCCCCCTGTGTACACACTTCAACAGCCACCCCTCCACCCCAAAAGATAACGAGGTTTAGAACAGTGGTTAAGAGCTTTGTCTCTGGAGCCCAAGAAGCAAGTGTGATCTTGCTTTCACTACTCACTATCTGTGTGACCTTGGGAAAGTTGCTTAACCTCTCTGCATCTCAATGTCCACATCTGCAAAATGGGAATACTACAGTGCCCATCTTATAGGCTCCTGTGAAGATAAATGTTACTAACATAACATAAAGCGCTTAGAACACCCTATAGTATAGAGATATGTATTTGCTAATTAAACAAAAGAAACATGGAAGTCCAATACAATGTACTTCCTATAGAGGTAACCACAGCCTTAACAAAAGGTGCTTAGGCCCTCTCCCCACCATATGCTGACCCCACCCACTCTGACTTGCAAATAAACATTTCCCAGAAATAGGAAAAAGATATGCTTGGGAGCTCTAGTTTCAACCCTGACTGTCACATTCCTTGTTCTGTGAGCTTGGCCAAGTTGTTTTACACCCTGAACCACAGTTACGTTATTTGTAAAATGAGACTAACTTCCTCCTGGAGTTGTTCTAAGCATCTAATCAGTGGCCAGCAAGAGGTGACGAGGGCCTGACCTGGACAGAGGTCCTGTTTGATCCTAATCGCCTTGCTCTTTTACTAGCTATTTGTGGTGAACATTTTCGTTCTCTAATAATGAAAATAACTAACATTCATTGAGCACTTACTCTGGCCCTGTGCTATATACATCATCTTATTTAAATACTCACAATAAGATGAAAGCCCAGAGGGATTAAGTAACTTGTCCAAGATCACAGTGGAACTCAGTGGTAGAGCCAGGATTTAAAGCAGGACTGTCTGATTCCCAAGTCCGTGCTAATAACCCACCACCCACAGGTCTCCAACTCCACCTTAGCTCATAGAACTCAAGGAATATATATATTCTTTAGCATTCCTCTCCCATCCATACACACATGCTCTCCGCCAGCGCCCAGCAGCGCCCAGCACAGTAAATGCTGCACATATATTTACTGACTGAGTGAAAGTAAATGACGGTGACATCCTTTTATAATGATGAAAGCCCCTTTTTTCTTGGGCTGTCCCCAGTGGGGAATGAAAGCAGCTGGCCACCCTCCTCCCCACCCCCAGCATCCTCTTTCTGCTAAATGATCGTGCGGAAGGCCTTCCTCCTTTCTGGATGGGAGAGTCAGGCTTCTTGGTTTCAGAGCTCCACAACAGGCACAGCGATGACTCATCTTCAGTGAGCATTTGGAGAGATGTCAGGGCCATTGGTGCTTTTTAGGGCTCTGTTAACATGCATCTGTGGGGTGATTTGCAAATAATGGCCTTGGATAGGTCTGCCCTTGAACAATGCAGGTTTGAACTGTGCCAGTCCACTTATTTCCATGTATAAGTTCAAGGGTCACTGTATTTTCCATGCTCCATTGGGAATCCGTGTATGCAGAGGGCTGACTTAAGTTATTTGTGGACTTTCAACTGTGAGGGTGGTCTGTGCCCTTAACCCCCACATTGTTCAAGGTTCAATTGTATTAGTTTCCTAGGGATGCTATAACAAAATACCACAAACTGGGTGGCTTAAAACAATGCAAATTTATCCTCTCATGATTCAGGGGGCCTGAAATCCAAAATCAAGGTGTCAGCAGAGTTGGTTCCTTCTTGGGGGCTCAGAGGGGGGATCTGTTCAGTGCCTCTCTCCTGGCTTCTGGTGGTTGCCAGCAATCCTTGGCTCTCCTCGGCTTGTGGAAGCATCACTCCAATCTCTGCCTCCGTCATCCCATGGCATTCTCCCTGTGTGTATGTGTTCAAATTTCCCTCTTCTTATAGGGACAGCAGTCCTGTTAGAGTGGGGCCTCCCTAACCCAGTAGAACTTCTTAACTTGATTATATCTGCAAAGACCCTATTTCCAAATAAGACCACATTCACAAGTATTGGGGGTTAGGACTTGAACATCTCTTCTTGAGGGGGGCACAATTCAACCCATGATAATATGTTTGGGGCAGAAGGCAGTGTAGAGGGGGCAGAAAATGAAGGAAGGGGAAGAAGAGAAAGGAAAGGTGATCCATAAGGGGCAGATCATACTTGCACAATGGAGTGTGACCTAGGGTTCCTCGGGAGTGAGACTAAACGTTTTCTTTTTAGCCAATTCCATTCTTTCCCAAACATGTCTCCAGCTCATAGACTCACAATATCAGAGATGGGAGGACTTTAGAGGTTTATTCACTAATTCAACAAACATTTATCAAACACTCTTTGAGGGGCTGGGCATTCAGAGTGGAAAAAATGGTCTGAGGAAACAGGCCCAGAGAGGGAATGTGAATTGTCTAAAATGATACATCAGATGAGAATATAGGCAGGGACAGGATGGGGAATGGGATATCCTAGGTCCCAAACCTGAGCCCTTTTGATGCCTACAAGAAGGCCTGGGCCTGAACCTCTGGTGTACAGCCAGATCTAGTTTTTTGTTTTTTTCTTGTTTTTTGTTTTTGTTTTTTCCATATATCTTTATTGATTTCAGAGAGAAGAAGGGAGAGGGAGAGAGAGATAGAAACATCAAAGATGAGAGAGTCATTAATCGGTTGCCTCTTGCACACCCCCCACTGGGGATCGAGCCCGCAACCTGGGCACATGCCCTGACTGGGAATTGAACCGTGATCTCCTGGATCCTAGGTCGTTGCCAAACGCTGAGCCACGCCAGACAGGCAGATCTAGGTTTTTTTAAAGGTGTTTGTGTCCTGAGACTCATCACTAGCTCCCCCAATCTTCCATAGGCCAGTTCAGTATTTGAGGGACTTTGGAATGTGGGACAAAGCTAGAACCATCTCCTCTTTGAAAATGCAATGCTGCAGCCTTTCTCTGTGGTCCAATCCATTGGCTAATCTTCAAAGCTTCTTCTCTGGGTGCCACAGCAGAACCGACCGTGAGGGAACTCCTTTCGGGCAGAGACAATGTCTTGTTCATCTTTTTTGCCCTCAGTGCTAACACAGAAACTGTCATGGTATCCGCTCTCAATAACCATTTGCTCAATGAATGACAGAGTGTTGCTCCAGTTAGTCCCAAGGGCTCTTTATTTCTCACTGTTTCTAAATCCCACGCTCTTTGATGGTTGCAGAGCTGGTTTAAGATACCTGAATTCTACTCTGAAAGTCACAGGTCTTTTGACACGTCCCATTTGTCACTACATTATTAGAAGAGATGTCTTGCTCCCATTATCACAGGCCGATACAAATATTGTCCTGTCATCATGTGAGATATCAGCCTGGAGTGATGAAGCTGAAAACTGGGGCAGGCTGGGGTCAGAGATGGGGTCAGCCCAGCAGGAGTTGTCAGATCAGAGCAGGGGTGAGAAGGAGGTCAGATGGGAGATCAAAGTCCAGGAGATGGGCAGGTACACAGTCAGTCTGGGCTCTCCCGAGGACGGTGGCCTGCAGCTGGAGTCCCTTAGGCAACTGTCTCATAGGCGGGTCCCCTGAACTGGCCTTCTGCTTGCAGGTCTCCAGAGTTTGGGTTCCCTTCTCACAATGGGGTACAATTAGTCAACATCATTTGATGGGTCTTACGTTTACATGATCAAGTAAATTTTAAAATCCTGGAAGCAGCTTTATTCTAGTTGCATGGGCCCAGGCTTACTGCTAATTTTTTTAAGCACAGTTTTAGGTCTAATTCTGGCTCTGCATCAGAATCACCATGAAACTTGTGCAAATACAGATTACTGGGTCTCACCCCCAGAGATTCCAATTCTCTAAGTCTGGGTGGGCTGCGGACCTCAGAGGCTGTATGGTGCAGTGGTCTAGTGTGGGGGCCTTAGAGTCAGGCTGCTTAGATTTGCAGCCACTAACCCAGTGAGCTTGGGCAAATTTTTTAACCTTTCTGTGCCTCACTATCTTATGTATAAAAGGTAATAGTAATATTCAGCACGTTGATTTGATTAGTGTGTTAAACATGCAAAATCTTAGAATACTAAGTGCTCACTAAATGTTACTTACTATTGTTGTATTTCTTTTTACCAAGCTCTGTAAGTGGTTTAGAAGCTCATTCATTCATTCATTCATTCATTCATTCATTCATTCCATAATTACCAGGTACTCTATCTCCCAGGACCCATACTAGACACACACAGTCCTCCCCAGCTTACAGTCTAGCAAGGAAGCCAGGATTGGGAAACACTGTTCTACTCACTGCCTTCAGCTCTCCCAACCCTCGTTGGAGTCTGAGGCTCTAGCCTTCACCTCTGGTGTCCCTCGAACACAATGACCACAATTTTATGACCCTGAAATGGAGCAAAATGGAAAGAACACAGGCCTCATTTGGATTTGGCCTGCCATTTTCTAGCTGAGTGACACTGGACAAATCACATGTAGAAGGTACCTTCCCACCACTGCCTGACCAGTACCTCAGTTCTAGAGATGGACCCTCCACTCCATGCACCCACATGGCCAGGAGAAGTGTCCAACACACCAGTGACTCCAGCCCCGCCCCCAGGCCACAGGCGATTGGTCAGGGCGGGCACCTGACTCAAGCTGAGCCAATCGCATCCCATCTCCGGGAGCCGGGTTGGAGGGAGCTGAAGCCTTGCTGCTTGCCTCTGGCTGCTCTCTTGCGTGGAGGTGATATAAACGCAGGAGCTGTTGGAAGTGGATGTTTTCCACGAAGCATATCCGGAAAAAGAGCTAGTCAGTCTGCAGCAAGAAAGAAAGCAAAACCAGTGCTTGAATTTCGAAGGGTACTGAGGTTCCTGGCTGCCTCCCTGTCGAAGTCCCCAGCTTCAGATTTTGCGACACATCCTCTATCCTTGTAGTTATAGTACATTCCTCTTTGTACTGAAGTCAGATGTCAGGCATCTCTCACTTCCATCTGGAAGTGAGAGGCTGTACCCCCAGCAGCTGGTTCTCCCATGCTCAAGAGGCCTGTTTTCCAAGGGCTGCTCAAGGGAGAAGCACATTCAAGAGTCCTGATCTGGAGTCTTGAGACTGAAGACCGGTAGCCCTGATCTGGAGCCTGTGTCCCTACTTGGAATGAGCCTTTGGGTCAGAAAACTTTAGGAGCACAGACAGGGAAAAAAAGGGCCTAGACTCTGAACACAGGTGGGGGCCTGGCCAAGCCTTTCATGGTAGGGACCCCTATTTCTAACTTTCCTTAGTTAAGGAGGAATCTCCTGGACCTGCTCTGCCCTTTTATATTCACAGCTCCCCAGACACAGACAGCCTTTCTAAATTGAACTGGATCTTCACCACGCACCTGGACCTGGTCATCAGGACTTGTCTGTATCTCTTGGGAATGGGGGTTGGGTGGGGAGCGGGAAGATGAAGTGCAGCCATTTCTGTCCCAGTGTTTTTTAGCTTCTGGTGTTTCCTTTACTTCGTGTCATAGAGCTGATTAATGCTACCGCCCAGCATCCCCTTTGATCAGCTGAGTATCAGTTCCTCCATTTTACACATAGGATGACGTTTAGCTGGTTTATGCCAGTAAAACCTCAAATGCTTCTTAATATAGTGACATGTTTTTTTAATCAGTTGCTGCTTCAAGTCCTCTGAGTGCCCCCCTCCAGCTCCCCTTGGCTCCAGTTTCTTCCCTGGGGTCACCCAGACCTCTGCACCGTCCAGCAATGAAAAGGTTAATAATACTTGGTGTACCAGGGACCTCCAACACCCTCGCTGCTCTAGAACTGTGGCTTGAACACTGAGAGTGTTTTCTGCTTTGTTCCTGCCCCTGCCTCACTAGTTAGATATTTTAAATACCCTCCTGTTTATAGTTAAGTTTTATAGAAGTTAACCAATTTAATTTCTTCTCTTACTCTAAAATTCATTCATTCATTCAACACATTTTTATTGACTGGCAGCTTTGTGCCAGGCCTGGGCTCAGTGCTAAGGATACATTGCTGAACAGAACTAACACGGAGTGTCCAGATCAGTGCACAGACATGAAAAATTAGGAGGTAAGTAGATAAATACATAACAAAAACCTGACTGGTGCTACATAAAGAAAGACCAGGGTCCTGTGAGAGGGAATCATGCAGAGATTCGCTATTAGATGGGAGGCCTTGGAATGAAGGACTTGAGGCGTTAATAAGACAGAGAGAGGGAAGACTATTCAGGCACCAAGGCTCAGTGTTTATGAAGGACGTGGTGTTAGTGAACTTGCCCAAGGTCACCAAGGGACAGGGCTGGGTTCTGGGTCCTGTCTGACTCCGAAGTCTGTGATCTTTCTTTCCTCCTGGATTGTCTTGCCCTCACTCATCCAGCCACCTTTCTGAGATCTTGGGTGTGGGCTTCAGGTCTCCTGCAAATCACTGCTGTCCTGTCTATACCACCAAATACCACCTTTGTGATACAGGGCACAGCCGAGCCCCAGCAAGTACATCTTTCACTAAACTGGGCCAGCTAATCACAAGAGGTACAAAAGGAATACCAGAAATGTAGAGATGGGTGTACAACATTACGACTCTATTTGGTATCACGGCAGGGTACATTTAAAATGGGTAAGATGGTAAATTTTGTTTTATGTGTATTTCACCACAATAAAAAAATTCTAAAAGAATATTAGAAAACCTGCATAAGGAGAGTCTCCTACAAGCTAAACTCTGGGGTAGGGGTGGAAAAAGAGCTTTCACTCCTCAGCTGCACACGATGTCCGCTTCTGGTGCCAGTCCTGCCCTCAGCCCCTCTGAAGGCAGCTTTGTGCATGATCTCCATCTGGCTCCTCCACTCCTAGACATAGCTAAGTAGCCCAAGTGTAGGCATCTGGCCCCAGGGTGGGAAATTGAGGGCAAGAACAGATGAGCTGCACTCATGAATTTGAGCCAAGGAGGACTTCTTGAAAAGCAGAAGGTGAGGAAGCTGCTCAGGAGTGAGAGAAAACAGCAGAGACCAAGAAAATGTGACCAGACTGTGGCAGAGACTGCGAACTGCCCCTTAGTATCCATTTTTCTCAGTGCTGGCTAATGTTTAACAACTGGCTCTCTGGCCATTTGGGATGGGGATGTGGGGGAGTGCAGAACTGTAGTGTTTGCCAATTTCTGTGGTGTAAATACTCCCACTAAGGCCAATTTCAAGCCATATCAGTGAACATGGAATTGGGGGAAAATACATGCAACTGGCTCTTATGAACCCATGTGAACCACTGAATTAAGCCCTTTGCATTTCATCAGGGCACATGGCCACCTGGCTAGAAACTACTTTCCCAGTCTTCTTATAGTAGCTATGGCCATTTAAGTAAGATATGGTCAACGGACTGTGAGTGTTGTGGGCAAGTTCTCTGCACACCCTTACAAGGAACACTGGTTGTCTCTCCACTCTCCCCTCCTTCCTACAGGCTGGACTGTGGACACGGTGCAGGTGAGGATGACACCACAGAGGAAGGCAGGAGCAGCAAGCTGGAAGGAGCCTGGACCTCTGGGCAACCTCATGGAGTGGAGCTGCCTAACAGCCTGGATCCACCACTTACCTCTGCACAGTTTGATCAGAGAAGTAAATGTGTATCTTCTTTAAGATTTTTATTTTGGAGTCTCTGTATTATTGCACCTTCCCCTGACCACTAACTAACACTTAGCCCTAAGGCCACCTGGGATTTGATACATTTTGTGGATACCCTTACCCCCAAACCCATCCTCCCTTTAAAGGTATCCCAAATGAGCCTGTCTATATTATAAGCCAAAGATTATTAATCAGCATAGGCTAGGCTATGCAGCAGAAATCACTCCTATAATCTCAACAGCTGCCAATGATGCCAACAATAAAGGTTTATTTCTCACGTACCTGAGAAACAACTGCTGCAGGTCATTTGAGGCTCTGCTCTGTCTTCACCATCCATCTCAGACTGAAGGAGCAGCCCCTATATCAGTCTAGAGATGAAAGAAAAATGGTTGAATCTTGCAATGACTCTTAAAACTTTTGGGATGTGGCCTATGTCACTTGTATTTACATCCCATTGGCCAAAGGAAAACAATGACCTAGGCTGACACCAAGGGGGCAGTAAGGCACTGCCAGTCTCATTGCAATGGGCCGAGATGAGGAATCCTTTTACGGAGAGTCCAGCAAATAGCTGGAATAATAATACAAGCTACCACAAGAGCCTAAAGAGAAAAACATGCACCATGTCGGGGCAGGTGCTGTTATTACTCTCATTTTGTAGATGAGGAAACTGAGGCTTAGAGAGGATAAGGTCCACACAGTCATATATTCTATACTTGCTCTTAGAACTGGAAATTTCTGAGATACTAACTCAGTTTTTCTATGAATCCTGCTGCTGTTAATAGACATTCTAGAATATCTTCTGCCTACTGTAGTCTATTTTAGAAGCCAAGCCCAGGAATCTGTGAGGAGCTTGCTTAAGCTCAGCATGTAGACAGAGAGGAAAAGGCTCTGGATTATGACGTTAGGAGGTTTGGGGGTTGGTCCAGAGGCTCTGCCACTAAATCACTGTTCAACTTCAGAAAGTTATCTAACTTATTTCGATCTCAGTCGTCTGTACATGGAAGGGCTCAGAGTCTGCAATTAATATGGTTAATCTGGCTCTAAGATGCTAACATCTAATTTTATTATTCCCAGTGGAACTTCAGGTGTCCCTCTTAAGAAGCCCTGTTCTTTATTTAAAAACTACATTGAAAGATACCCACTTATGTTCATTTATTTGTCCATCCATCCATCCATGCATCCCTTTACTCATTCATTCATCAAAGGTTTGTGGCATGTTCTTGGCACCAGGCTCTGCTCTAGGCCCTGGGGGTGCAGAGATGAATCAGGTCCAGTGTTTTACCTCTAGAAGTTCATGGTCTATTGGAGGAGACAGACAGGTAATGATAAAACCTGTGCGAAGTTGTCCTGACTACAGAACAGGGTGGTCAGAGCTATAAAGGAGGTATACAAAGATGCTGCACCAGGCCAGGGAGGAAGTGGCAGAGAGGAGAACACCATGAGTTCAGACGGGGGCCTATGGGCATGCAGGAGGAAGCATCCAGGAGGTCACTGGATAGGGGAGTCTGAGGCTGGGGAAGCTGTAGGTTCAGGATGTGGACTGGGGGTCATTCACAGCAGATGGTCCCTGAAGCCTGAGAGCACATGAGATTGTGATTTTCCTTCCTTATGTGTCCCTGCACTCCCAGTGGCCTGACCGCACTGGGTGGCCACACACACCAACCTTTCCCAGGGAGGGGTCCTGCTGGGATTGACCTAAGCTGGGTGCAACAGTGTACATGTTGGCCCTGATAGGAACAAACGTGCAGCACCAATTCCGTTTTATGGCCTTGTCTGCTGCTGGAACACGTAGAGGGGGCACCAGGTCATCCTCGGTGCAGCTGGGACATAAATCAGCCAGAAGCCTGCTTCCTGAGGCCCCAGCCGAGGACAGGGCCTGTCCAGCCCTAACTGGGATCAATTACAGGCCATTCCCCTGCCAGCCTGAGTTTCCTTCCACAGACTCATGCAGGCCTGGCCCTGTGGAGAAGCAGGTCTTAGGTTGTGTCTGTGACAAGATGCAGAGCTCTGACCTGGACAGGGCAAAGGAGAGAGCTGTTTGATGATAATGGAACAACAATATTACCTTCATTGAAGGCACTGAGCCAGGCACTGTGATGAGCACTTATACACATTCTTGAGTCAACGCTATATTACTTAGAGTGCAGGCTAAGCTGCCATAACAAAAAGTCCCAAAATACAACAGCTTAAATGAAATATAAGGGTATTTTGTCTCACATGAAAAGCCTACATATGAATAGTCCATTGCTAGCAGGGTCAGTTCTGTTTCAAGGAGTTGTCTGGGCCCCAGGCTGGTGGGCTGATGCTACTCCCTTCAAACGAGGCTCCCATTTTTGGGTCTTGGGTAAGCAAGAAGTTGCCACATTGCTTCTGCTCCCTTAGCTGCAGGGGAGGCTGGGGAAAAGGGAGTCCAGCTGGGCAGCCGGGTTTTCTGTTACAAGCCTGGAGGGTGTTAAGGAAAGGGAAAGGAGCGCGCTGAGGGCAAGTCAACGTCTCTGCCTCAGGGGCCCTGACCTGGGGGGAGGAGACGGAGGACTCAAGTGGTGCTAAGTAGTTCGGCGCGGAAGGGAAGTCGGGTAAGATGAGGTGCCCACTGGATTCTGCATTTTAAAAGGTCCTGTGGCCCCAGAAGGGCAGGAGTCAAAATGTAGTGGGCTGAGGAGGAGTGAGGATATGGAGCCAGAATGTCAGACAACACTGTCGAGTTACTTGGAGAAGGAAACAAAAGAGGTATAAATACCCAAATCTAGAATAAAAGAGAGGTGTTGTGTTTTTTTTTAAGTTGGTAGAACTTTGAGACTATTTACAGGCAAGGATAACTATTTTAGTAGAGAGTTTGGAGATGCTGGAGAGGAGCCAGCACCCTGTACTAGACAGAGACAGCTCCCAGAGCAGATGGGTGGGGGGACCAACAGCAAAGGTGCTCTTGAGATGAACCTTGAACAGAAAGGGAAACATCTCTTCTGAGATGACAGGAAGGCAGTAAGGATGAATGGCGAAGTGGTTATATTTATGGGTGTGGGGTAGGGTGAGGTGTCAAGCAATCCCTGTCTGATGGCCCCATTTTTTTCAGTAAACCAGGGTGAAAGGGTTCCTGGCCCAGAAGAGGTGTTGGCAAATTAGGAAAGAAGGGATCTCTGCACCCATGTATAGATTATGTCAGGTTCTGGGTCACATGGCTCGGTCCAGTACAGCTCCCCTGGAGCCTCCTGGCTTTTCTTCTAACAGGCCAGGCACACTCTCACCTCAGGGCCTTTGCACTTGCTCTTTCTTCTGCCCCGTGTGCTCTTCTCCAGAGAGCTGCATGGTTCTCTCTCATGTTCTTCAGGCTTCTACTCAAATGTCACCCCATTAGAAAGGTCTTCCTGGACCACGCCACTTAAAATTGCAACTCTACCCCCACCCCTTTTTCTCTCTAATCTCATTCATTGCTTTATTTTCTCCAGAGAACTCATTATTATAGCACATATTATATATTTACTTAAGAATTCTTTTCTCTCCTATTAGAAGTAAGTTCCACAGCTCAGAGATTTTAATTAATTAATTTATTATTTATTTATTATTTTTTCTTACATTTGCTCAGTGCATTTTTAAAATTTAAAAATTTTTGTTTAAAATATTACATATGTCCCTTTTTCTCCCCAATTACCCATTCCACCCATCTCATCCCCCTTCCCAGTCCCTCTCCCCACCATTGTCCATGTCCTCGGGTTGTGCATATATGCATATAAATTCTTTGGTTAATCTCTACACAGCTCAGAGATTTTAGATGCTTTGTTTACTGCTTACTCCCTCCTGCTTACAACAATGCCCGCACATAGTAGGTTAGCATTTGTGAGGTAGATAAATAAAAACTCCCATTGTGCTTCTAGCAACTTTTTTTAAAAAAAATATATCTTTTTTGATTTCAGAGAGAGGGAGGGAGAGGGAGAGAGAGAGAGAGAGAAACTTCAATGATGAGAGAGTCATTGACGGGCTGCCTCCTGCACGCCTCCCACTGGGATGGAGCCGGCAGCCCGGGCACGTGTCCCGACCTGGAATCGAACCATGATCTCCTGGATCCTAGGTCGACGTTCAACCGCTGAGCCACGCCGGCCGGGCTAGCAACTTCTCTTTATCTTTCTAGAAGCCATGGTTTGTGTGCTCTGTTGTTCTGGTCATAGAGCTCGTATTATTTTTGTACTATCTCAACGTGATCCTCTTTAATCTGACTTAATGATTTGCTCTTAAATTCTGTTTTGTTTTCTTCCCTTCTTCCTCCTCTTCTTCTTACCAAGTCACGGTTTTGTTTTGTTTTCACTGTTGGAAAAACTTCAAAGTGTTTTGTTTTAGGTTCAAAGTATCTTATCTCCTAAGAAAGTAGGATGGGAGAGCAGGACCTCTAAATGGCCTGGGAGAATTGTTTGTGTTGGGCAGAAGTTCCTAACGTGGTGACCCATGTGTCAAGCCATTAGTCTTGTAGCACTTCAACTCATGATTAATAAAAATAGACAGACACACACGTATCTACAAAACAAACAGCCTCCCAGAACCCCCCAACCCCCAGCCGCACACCCCCCCTCACTCCTCATAGGCCAGTTGGCGCTTACAAGGCAAAGGGAGCTGCTACTGCAGAGGCCTGTGGGCGGCACAGGGCCTGGCCCTTCCGAGGAGCAGAGAAGGCCTGTGAGGCTGGGAGAGGAAGAGAGGAAGTGAGAACGGGAGATGAGAGAGAGAACAAGAGAGGGGGTGGGGCATGGATGGCATTCGATGACGGCAGGGAGGCGGCAGGGGACAGCTCAGGGAGGGCATTGTAGGTCAGAGTGAGAAACTAAGTTTTGTTCTAAATGAGATGGGAAGCCACCGAAAGGCTTAAGCAGGAGAGTGATATGATCTAGTTTATACTTTTAAAAGCTTGCTCTGAATTTTGTATGGAAAGTGGATTGCAGAGGGCAAGAAAGAAAGCGGAGAGGCGAGTCAGAATACCCTTGCCATCACTGGGCAAGAGGAGGCGATCCAGGAAGGCACCTGGAAAGGGGGAAGCAGGGACCTGGAGCAGAGGTGGTGGGTGGAGGGTGGTGGGAGTGGGTGGGGGGGAGTACACGTGACTAGAGATGGAGAGAAGTGGGGGGATTCAGGACGGGCCTGGTGGCCTCAGGGCTCGCTGCTGGGGGTGAGCAAAGGGAAGAATCAGGAGTGCCTTTCAGGTTTGTAGATTGAGCAGCATGCAATGTCCTGAAATGTCCCCTGAAATGGAGGCACTGGGTGGGGAGCGGGTGGGGCGTGCACAGCAGGGCAGGGAATCAGGAGTTTGGGCTTAGTTAAGTTTCAATCGCTTACCTGGCCTCCATGTGATGATAACAAACAGGCAGTTGGATATAAGAGCCTGGAGCCTGGGGGAGATGTCAGGGGTGGTGATAGACATTTGTAAAGTCATTGGCAGGTAGATGGTATTTAAAAGCCATGAAACCAATGAGATCACCTAGGGAGAGAGTGCAGAGGAGAGACTGAAGCCTGGGGCTCCCCGGGAACCCGACTTTGTTAGACAAAGTGCTATGGGCAGAAGGAGTCCAGGGAGGGCAGGCCCTTCGGAGGTCCAGGCCAGGGATCCGGACAGAGGCGACAAGTGATAACCACAAATAAGTAGGACATGAAAGAATTTTCAGAGGTCCTTGGGAAAGGAAACCTGGTGGGAGGATTTCCTGAAGTCTTGGAGACTGAGGCTTCAGATTATCACTGCACATGCATTAAAGGGAAGTGTGGTCCGCTAGCAGGAGAAACAAGGGGCATCCAGGTCACTCCTCTCTTCGTGGGTTTGTCTCCCCCACCTACCATGAGCCCCCCAAGGGCAGAGACTCTGCCTCCTTGGCCTCTGTACCTTGTGCCCAGCTCAGAATAGCTGTGGCGTGAATGAAGGAATAGAGCGAATATCTAACAGGCTTTGTACACACTGTTTTTAAAAAAGGCAGTCTAAGTGATAAAATCTGTAGGTCAAAAGGAAAGGGGACACTGAGATACCAGGACCAAATGGTTCCTAACAGCCCAAGCTGCAAGCCCTTTTGGGGGATGTAACAGCTGCTACCCTGAGCAAGAGAACAGGACTGTGGAGAAACCCATTCACCCCCCAAGCAGACATCCCAGCAAGGTCGCAACAGAGCCGGGAACCATATGGAAAGGGATTTCTCAGAAGTCCCCAAGGAAGGAAGATGCTGGCTTCTCCTTCCCTCCCAGCTCCCTCAGTGGCTCCCTGATGGGGGTGGGGAAGGAGCATCAAAGCCAGCAGGGAAGCGGGGACCTGGAGCAGAGGTGGCGGGTGGAGGGTGGTGGGAGTGGGTGGGGGGGAGTGCGCGTGACTAGAGCAGGGAGGGGTGGGTCTTGTGCATCCGCCACGCTGGCCTGGCCACAGTCAGCCTTGAGGACGTAGAAGCGGAGACGGTTCCGCACAGAGGGGAAAGTTGAAGCACTGGTGGGAGACACGAGCGACAGGCTGCTCCTTGACTGCTCTGCTCCCAGGTGTCAGTCCTTCCCCAGGCCCAACTGACGCAGGGGTCCAGGAGACCCCCCCGCCTCCACGTTCTCCCAACAGATTGTGCCTGGGGGAGTCTGAGTTGATTTCTGTTCCTCATCATAAAAAGAACCTCAACAAAGGCCACAGAGAAGCCCAGGCCGCTGTTGGCGGGGGCCCCTTTCACTTCCCCAGAGGGGCTGCTGCTGCTGCAGGGCTGCGGGGAACTCTGCCCGCCGCCCCTGGCTGGACCCCCATTTATTCTGTGCCTCAGTGAAACCCCAAAGCCACAGAGGCAATAACAAGAAAGAAACAGTCAAGCCTCAGCTGCCCCCTGGAAGCCCAAATGGGGAAGTAATAGGACATTCTCACCTTTCACAGAGGAAGAACCTTTCACAGAGGAAGAAACTAGCGACTTCGGGGACCCACTGAGCTTCCTTGGGCCACAGTTCTTCATCTGGAGAGTGTGTGTGGTGAGGGGGACACACAAAAACTGGGTCATTACAGTGAAGAGAGCATATGTCTAACACATAGCCTGTTCTCAAATGTTAGTTTTATCATGAGAAGAAATTCTGGGTAGCCAAAAAAGGGATTCTGGGGAATAAAACATTTCTGGGCTTACACTGTTTAAAGCACTTCTCAGAATGCCTGGTACATACGAAGGTGTAAGAAATGGGAGTTGTATGAAAAATGTTTAATGCTGGGACATCTAGAAATGAGACAAACTCAGGCAATCAAAACCATTGCTTTTGTTGGTGGTGGGGCTGTGGGTCAAATGCTTCTGCTTTTTATTGAGAATTCTAGCGCTGTACCCAAATACCGTTGTGCAATGAAATCACTGATACCTTGTTTGATTAAAGATTATTATTTGCTGACCAGTTAACAACTCACAGAGAAGGTGATCACTGGGTTTGGGGGGGGAAAGGGGGTGTTGGAAACGGGATCATGAGAAAGTGTGGGGAGCATGGAGGCAGGAGAGATGGGTGAATAGAGAAAGAAAGAAGAAAGCCCCCCCAGAAAGTGGCCCCCTGACCAGAGCAAAGGCATCTATTTTATTTCATTTGTTCCTTTATTTATTTGCAAAGCTGGTTCCTCAGTTATTTTCTTCCCAGAGCACTTCTCTGGGCAGACCTGGCCAGACCACAACATGAGAATTGTTCTGACTTCAGCTCCTTCCATAGACTCCTCACATCACAGCCCAGGGAGGGGATGGTGAGACCTCTGTCTCCTGAATGTGTGTGGTGTGCAGTGGGCCAGAAGGATGCCAGGAGGGGTTCTCTGGGATCTAAGAGCTTCTGTGTACTTCCTATGGTCGGAAGTGGAGGCTGCTTGTTGCCACCAACGCTCCACCCCCACTGGGCCTGACTATGATCTTGGGTTCCGATCCCAGCTTTGCCATCTGCCCTCTGCTTGGCTCAGGAAAGACGCTTTCCTCTCTCTGGGTCTCAGTTTCCCCCATCTGAAAAGGAAGGTGTTGGATTAGATAAACTCAGAGGGCCTTTCTAGCTCGGGTAGTCTATAAGTCTCTGAGGTCCCTGAACGACTGGGGAAAGGAAAGAGACAGGGGCAGGAACCCCAGGGTTTCCTAATTCACCCCACTTGGGGAATTGGGGTAAAGCAAACTAACCTCTTGGTTACCAAAATGAAGGGAAACTGAGGCAGTCCCATTCCAGTGTCTTCTTCCTTTCTACCTGACTGCAAATTCCACTTTTCTCACTTTTAAATAAGTAAAAGCCAGGTGGACAGTCACCATAAAGGTAAAGTCTCTAGTTTTGCATTCTTTGCTTAGATGCTCTGGATTATGTCCTAGGCAATGACACAATCGAACACGGACTGAGGAGTCCTACTGTGCTATAATGGTCTGTTATGTATCCCTCTCCCATGAGACCCAGAGCCCTCCAAGGGCAGAGACTCAGTCACATTTAGCTGGGAAACACGAATAAATGTTAGAGGGTCGAGGGGGCTCCTTTTCATCCTGACTGTGAACCAATTGATATGTTTGCCAAAGAATAAACTTTCATCTTTACTTCTGCGGAGCTTACATGTCTTAGAGACCTTGGCTTAGAGCTTCAGATGGGCTTCCAAAAAGTAAACCCAAATTAGCTTTGTGCATCCAGTTGCAGACAGTGCAGGAAACATGCAAAAATTTCCCCATGTGAGGTCTGTTGTTACAAAACTGGGTGCATGAAGCAGATCAAAATGTGTGCTCCCAGAGGGAAAGGAAAGAGGAAGGCACAGACCTCCACACCGCATGTTCCTTCCTAGACTCATAAATAATGCAAGTTCTACTTCTTCCCCGAGGAGGCTTGAAGGGGTGAAGACAAGTCCGGAGGTTATACAAATGGAGGTTCCTTAACACAGAAAAAGATATCACGGCTGTGCAAGACGCATTCTCCCCTGACTGCAGAATTCTAGGCACTTACCAAGCACTCAGTGAGCTTCATTCAGAGAAGTGGATATATATCATCTTTTTGTCTGTCCAGCATCTGAGCCTTTGCCTGTGTTTCCTTCACCCACCAACAGGGAGGTAGAGTCTGCTTCTCCCTACAGGGGATAAAATAACCGAGAGGCTTACATTCTAAACCCTCCTTGAACTACAGTGTAGACCCATGGACTAGTATTTACCAACCGGATAACTCTGGCTTTGAATCATAACACAGTGACATATGTAAAAAGCAGGGACCAAGCAGAGTCCATCTGAGGTAATGGGGTCATGGGGGCCGCAGCTCCAGCATCTAATTTCTGGGGGACTGGCAGTGCAGGGTGGCCCCGACAGCAGCAGAGGTGGTGTTCCCTAACTGGACCAGTTCTGCAGCATGATTTGGGGTGTTACTCTTTGACCATGTGTTCCGGTTCTATGGCTCTGGTTCTCAAGCCCCCTTGAAGAGTCTGTGAGCTACATAAAATTCTCATTGTAAGTTCCTTGTCTGCTCTGATCAGCCTGAGCCAGTTTCTGTTGCAAAAAATTAGACCCTGGGGAGGAATCTAAGGATTGGTTATTTGGGCTGGTTGGGACCCAGGGCAGTGAACATTCAGTTTTAAGCAATGGGACTCTGACAGACAGACAGACAATGGTAAAACAGTCAATCGGATGAAAACTTCTAGTCACCTGGAATGAGGTGCCCACTGAAAGCAAAGCTCTAAGAAGCTGAGTGGCCATGTGACAAGACAGTAAAATGGGCACAGAGACTTCGAGCTCATACCCTAATTACTTGGCTCAAGTGTCCACCTAAAAGCTAAGGACCTTTTATGACTGTGGTCGAAGAATCTTGAATTTCTTGCAGAGGCAGGAACAAAGGCAAGAGGTAGGTACTGGAGCCCAGGGCCCAAGGTCAAGCAGTGGAAGCCAGAACTACGGCAGGCTTGCCCTGTAGGAGCTGGGGCCATGGAGGAGCTGCAGCTGCCGTTGGAGGTGCTGCCAAAGCCGAGAGGGGGGAGAAGGCATGTCCTGGCTTCTCCTTTCTCCTGCCCTCAGCTTCACACAGAGGCAGAAAATATAACTTGCAGGCATCAGCTTACCTGCGATCGGGAGCAGAGGAAGAAGAAGGAGAGAAATGGATCTGAGAACCAGGCCCAGAACTGGTACAAATGGAAAACCTTCTTCCTCGGAGTCTAGAGATAGAAAACGGTCGTCCGATTCCAGTATACCTAGAGGGCGATTACAAAGTCGAACTCAAGAGGAGAGGCGAATAAGGGTACCGCTTTGCTCATTTATATGGCAAAATCTAAAACACACACGGGGAACTCGCCCCTGACGGTGCTGGACCAAGGAGAGAGAAACACGCTTTCAGACTGTACTGAACATACTGGGGCAGCAGCTATTGGTGGGTGGCCTTGAGAATTTCAACACTTGCTTTTAAGCCCATGCTTCGGGCTAGTTTAAGCCTGCACTGAAGTGTGACTTGACGGGGTTCTCTGCTGTACACCCTGTGCGATCTGTGTCACAACGGCAACCGTCTCCCGCTTGGGTGTCCGCGGCTCGCTGGGACCGCGGAGGGCAGCCGGGCCCCTCGCCCCTCGAAGCTGGGGCTTAGCGGATGCCTGCGGGCGAGAGCCAGGCCCAGAGAGGTGAAGTGCACGGCTCAGGACAATGGCAGAGAGGGATCCTGGACTTCTGGCCCCAAACCTTGTGCTCAGAAATACTTGTTTCCTCACAACAGAGAAGTGAGACCTGGTCCTTCCTTCCACAGGAGCACTTCTGCCTTTCCCTGACCCTTGGGTCCTGCACTCTAAGCATCTCCTAGCCTGGTCCCACCCGCCCAGCAGCCCTACAGTCTGGAAGCACTGACGCTCCTGGGTACCCTGGGGGCTGTGGATCCTGTCAGTGCTGTGAGTATTGTGTATGTGTGTGAATGGGGAGGAAGGGGTCTGGGTTCCTCTCTGGAAAAGGGAGGGGAGCAGAGAGACTGAGGCTCTCATTTTGCTTGTCTATAGACCAGACGTGGTGCTGAGATGGGAAGACATTTGCTGCTGTCTGGTCTGCTCCTGTCTCTTCCTCTGACCGTGGGCTGGACCATTTCCAACTGCTTAGTGACAGAAGGCTCCAGGCTGCATCTGGTCTCCCATTTCTTCCTATGTGGCTTCAACACCAGCCTGCTGCAGCTCCTTACAGAATGCACCGGGGTGACCAACTTGACACGGGCCTTAGATGTTGTGCCACAGAGTGTGGAGGGGCTCTGTCTCACTGGTTCCATTTCGGTTCTGCCCACGGATGCCTTCTCCCACTTCCCTGGCCTCAAGGCCTTGGGGCTGAAACTGTGTCTCACCCATATCCTTCCAGGAGTCTTCAGGGGCTTAGGACAGCTGCAGCAACTGTCTTTCACACAAGGCCCTTCAGATGACCTCTTCCTACCCCCTGATGCCTTTGGCAGCCTGACCTCCCTCCAGTACCTAGCTTTCTGGGGCATTTGCCTGGATGGGAACTCAGGTGTCCGGTTGCCTCCCAGTCTACGGCTGCTCAGAATCAATTGGAGTTGCCTTCAGAATGTGGGGAAGCTGGCTGACATCTTCCCAGACCTGGTGCTTGGTCCCTCCTCTGGCAATGCTTGGACTCTGGACCTGCTGGACTTGTCATTAAACAGGCAGCTGAAGATGGTCAGTCCTGGAGCCCTCCAGGGCCTCCAACTGGGGACTCTGAAACTGCACCACACAAAGATGAAGGCAGCTGCGCTGATGGGACTGGGCCTGCAGGGGCTGGATGCCCTGTCTGTGATGCACACTGACATGGCCGAGCTGCCCGCTGGGACAGTTGCCCACTTTGAGCTGCAAGAGCTGAATTTGGGATGGACACGGATAAGACACATAGCTCTGGAGGCCCTGGCTTCCTGCCGAAGCCTAAAGAACTTGCGTCTTTCGAATAGTGGCCTGACGGATCTGCCACCAGGTTTCCTGGCTGCCCTGCCCCGGCTTCAGAGACTGAACCTGGCTGCCAACCAACTGAGCAGTGCCATGCTGTGCATGAATGGGACAGGGGCTGTGCCAGGACTGCGTTTCCTGGATCTGTCCAGAAATGGGCTGCAGAGCCTGCCCCCAGCCACCTTCTCCTGTTTGCCCCACCTGCGGGAGCTGCTACTTAATGGAAACCAGCTGGTTTGGCTGGAGGGCCAGGTATTCCAGGGCTTAAGGAGGCTGGAGATGTTGAACTTGGGTAACAATCCACTGGTGGCCCTGGGCGAGGGCTGGTGGGTTCCTCTGCCTGCACTGACCACCCTAAACCTGCTGAATACCCGCATTGTGCTGAGCTCAGCCTGGGACTTCTGGGGCCCAGAGAGTCTGCAGGACCTGAGGCTGCAGTTCCCCACTGGCCCTTCTGGGGTAGCTCTGTCCCTGCCCATGAGGCTGACTAGCTTGGAGCTTCAAGCAGTGCCAGGCAGGAAGCTTTGGAAGCTGGCTTCTCCTCTCTTTCCAGTCTTGCAGACCCTGACTCTAAATGGCTGGGGGCTGCAGCTAGAGACCCAGAATGTCACCAAGATCTTCCCTGCCCTTCACCAACTCTCCTTGCTTGGTAATAGCTTGGAGGCCCTCTGCTCCCAGGACACCTCCAGCTTCTTCCTCTGGCAGCTCCCCAGGCTCCAGTATCTGAGGGTGGAGGGGGATGGGCGCAGCCCCAGGCCATGCTGCATCACTGGGCTGCCGAACCTACAGGAGCTGAAGCTGCAGAAACTGCAGTCCCGAGCGCGGCCCCGCCCAGTGAGGCTCGAGGAGCTGGTGGGTGAGCTGCCCAGGCTCCGGGTGCTGCATCTGGTCCAAACAGGGTTGGAGACACTATCTGCTGTTGCTTTCCAGGGCCTGGGAAGTCTCCAGATCTTAATGCTAGACAGGGAAGCAGGCCTCGTGCTGGATGGCAGTCTCCAGGACCACAGTCCGCAGATGCCACAGTACATGTACGTTCTGAGTTCGTCCTTGGCCTGCCAGTGTGCCAATGCCTGGGTGGGGCCCTGGCTCGAGCAGTCCCCCAGAACATACGTGCATATAGAACGACACCAGCTGTGCCAGCCAGAAGCTGGGGGCCACCGCAGGAATCCCCTCTTCCCCTTTCTCTGGAGTCACTGCCCCAACACTTTGGGGTTGGAACTCTTTTTGGGCAGCTCTGCCCTGCTGTTTCTGCTGATCTCTTTGCCCCTCCTACAAGAAGCCAGGAACTCCTGGATCCTCTATCTCCAGGCCTTGTTCAGGGCTTGGCTTCAAGATCTGAGGGGTGGGAAGGGTGAGGGCAAGAGGTTCCTCTATGACGTCTTTGTGTCCCACTGTAGGCAGGACCAGGCCTGGGTGTTGCAGGAGCTGCTGCCTACCTTGGAGGGCAGCCAGGGGCTGCGCCTCTGCCTCCCTGAGCGGGATTTTGAGCCAGGCAAGGATGTGGCTGATAATGTGGCAGAGAGCATGGCCAGCAGCCGGGTCATGCTCTGTGTGCTGAGTCGCAGGGCTCTGCGTACCCCACGCTGCCGCCTGGAGCTCCACCTGGCCACCTCCCTCCTGCTCGCCGCTCCCTGCCCCCCAAAGCTACTGCTGGTCTTCCTGGAGCCTGTCTCCCGCCACCAGCTGCCCCGCTACCATAGACTGGCCTGGCTGCTCCGCAGAGGAGACTATTGCGTGTGGCCAAAGGAAGATGAAAGAAAGGACGACTTCTGGGCTCAGTTGGGGAGAAGGCTGGGGCAAGCTGGGTTGGGCTAGAGTGAGTGCAAGTATGCTGGAGGGTGGGGATAGGATAGGAAAGGAAAGCCAGCCTGGCAGGGAGACAGTGGGTATGTGTTAGTGAGACGGAACTGAACTTCTGGGAGGTGGGGGTGCTGTGTGTATAGGGAGGATGGATCGACTGGTGGCTTTGGGAACATAGGCTTTGGGAAAGCTCTGGAGGCTGAGCGAGAAAATTTGGGGGAGAGCAGGTGGCCACGAGGTATGTGATGTGACTCAAGATGTCCATCCAGATCCTCGGTAAATTTACTAGCTACATGAAATGATTGGCTTAGTTGGATTTTTTGTTTTTTGATGGAAACCCACATGAGAATGAGGGTGAGGGGGTTGGGGTCATGGAACCTGTAGCCTGGAGGAAATAAAGTGGGAGGGTGTGGGAAAGAAAGGCTCTGAGTACCCCTAAGCTATGGAATGCGGTGCAGGCCAAGTTCAACCAGATCTTCGAGGGGCAGAGCGACCCCTTCTGCCATATGGGTTATAGAGGAATTGGCAGGTGAGGACCAAAAAGCTGGGATGCTGCCCAGGAGGCAGCAGACTATTGCCTATTCCCTTAATGAAAACATGAAGGCACAGTCATATCTGTCACCTTGTTTGAACGTCATAGCAACACTGGGAGGGGAACCCACCTCCTTGGCACTCTGTGCTTCAGTCCTGCTGAACTACTTGCAGCTGTCAGGACACCATGCACTCCTGCCTCTGGGCCTTTGCACGTGCTATTCCTTCCTCCCAATTTATTTCTTCTGGGGAACTACTATGTAGCCTTTACGATTTAGTTTAGCCATCACTTTCCCTAGAAGCCATTCCTGACTTTCCCAGCCTCTGCGTTCCCATAACTTCCTGCACTTCCCTTTCTCAAAGTACTGGTCACACTGTACCAGTCCTCACAGGTCTGGGAGCCCCCAGAGCAGTGGTCTCCAAAAAGGGGTGCACAAGATGAGCTGCTGGGGTTTAGGAAGAAAATTTTAAACTTCTACTTGTGTTTTTTTCATATCTCACTTTATTCTGAAGCTCGCCTGCCTACTTTTTAGCCATATGGCTTTGTTATTTTACCAAACCTCTGCACCTCAGTTTTCTATTCTATAATACAGGACAGTATTACACCCTCCCTCAAAGGGTTTTGTGAGGGTTAAATGAGTTAATATGTATGAAGCACTGAGAGCAGGACCTAACGCACTGTACATATTCAGTAAGAGTTAGCTTTTCATGCAATTATATATATACTACATGGATATCATTTATAAGTAAATAAATACACATATGTTGGGAGTGTGTGCTCAAAAATGTCTTACTAACAGGAAACATTACTAATTTACTAATAGAAAACTTGATCAGGAAAGTTTGGAGATCAGACCCTGGAGACAGGGACCAGGTTTGATTCATCTCTGCATCTTTAGAGCCCAGAGCTGGCCCAGAGCAGAGAGGGTCTTGAAGACAATTATGGACAGAGACAAATCTTGATGGATGCTGAAGCAGAGAACTGGGGTCTGGTTCAGGCTCTGTTGTTTATTTCTATATGACACTGGGCCAGGGAACTTGGCCTCTTGGGGCTTTAATATTCCTCTTCTGTTCAATGCCAGGCTTTAAACAGACAAAGGCTAAAGGAAACCATAGAACAATTCCAGGCTGAATTTAGGGTGAGGGGCGCCCTCTAGTGTCCTAACGGTGTATTTCTCTCTGTGCATTCTCATCTCCATTCCTCTCTGCAGGACAGATGATCCTGAAATGAATGTCCTTACCTGGCCCTGCAAAGTTGCCTTTCCAGCATCAGATCTTGACACACTCTCAAATGTCTCCAGCCCTCTCAGCACCTCACACTGCAGAACTGTCTCTCTCTCCACTCACTTCACACCCTCCGCATCTACTGGTGATCTTTTCCTTACAGTGTGGGGCTGACAAGGAACCTTTGGGGTCACATGCCCTGGTACTTACTGGCTATCTGATCTTGAGTGGGTCACTTCAACTGTCGAAGCCTCCATTTCTTCCTTGTAAATTGGGGGTAATAATACCCACCTCACAGGCCTGTAAGACTTCAATAACAAGGGGTGCTTATAGGTTGCTACTCCTTTCATGAATAAAGCCACATGAGTTATCACTATAAATAAGTTGGAACATATTTCACAGAAGAGAAGGACTTTGAACTAGGTCTGTAAAACTAAGATATAAAATTCCCCAAATTTAACATGTATTGAGCACTTGGCCATATGCCAGATACTGTCAATTTCCCCAACTTCTCATAACCATTAGTAAAAATAATAGCTAACTATTAATAATAGCTAATTATTAAATTCTTTCTGCTAGCCATGTGCCAAGCTCTTTACATACTTTTCTCCATTTATTTCTCACAAACCCTATCAGGTAGATGACATTATTTTAATTCCCGTTTTATAGATGAGGAAACCGAAGCAAAAAGAGGTGAAATAATTTGCCCAAGGTTTCACAAGTAGTGAGTGGCAAGACCTACATCCTGTATTTGAAAATCAGTTTCAGACACAAGCAGCTGGACTCGAGTCCATGCTTTACCTGAATTATCTCATTTAATCTTCACAACACCTGCAATGTTGGGGTCTATTAGATTACCTGCGTTTTAAAGATGAAAAAACCCAAAGACAAAAGAGACGCGGCAATTCATTTAAGGCCACACAGCTAGGAAGTAATTAGGCTGGAATTTGGATCCATGTCTCACTGCAAACCCACCCTTCTCAACCCCATATTAGATTGCTCATACCCCAATGTACAAAGCAACTGCATTTATATTAAAAGTATTCAATTATTATTCTAATAATGATTAACATTTTTCCAACACCCATGAGGTACCAAGCTGATACTAACTGATTTACATAATAATAGGTAACATTCGCTGTGTATTTTTAGGACCCAGGGCTTAAGTTAATCTTCTTAGGTGTACTATTCGTTGAAAGCTCACAAAAACCTGTAGACTCAGATGCTGTTTTTACCGTTGAAGAAAGCGAGGTTCGCAACTGATTCAAAGTCATGAATTAAAACTGCAAATTGAACCTGCAAATTGAGCCGTAAATTGAACCTACAATTGTCCAACTCTCTCCTGCCCACCAGCGTGGTCACCTCCAGCCACCCACCTTCCCTTGTTTCGACTTGGATCTCGCTCGGGCTCTGTCTCTCGCTTCGCCCCTTCAACAAGCCCCGCCCCTTCAGCTTGAGTGCCCGCCCACTGGACAGTGACATTTCCCGGAGCCTGTGGAAAGGACCGGGATCGCAACAGGCCCCGCCCTCCAGCTTAGAACCTGTTCCGATTTGTTCCGGTACAGGAGAAGGGGACACATCTATTGGTTGGAGGCGTCTGAAAGGCTGTAAAAGGAAGGGGCCGCTCACCCGCTTTCGCGCGGTTTCTTCTGGGAGTTGTGGTCCCAGACGCTCCATTCCCGGGGTGGCGCCGTTCGGACTCCGCGTCCCAGCATTCCCTGCGCGAACCCTGGAGCACTTCCGCCCCGTTGTGAAGTGGGTGTCTCGGTGGGTGAGTCCGGGTATCGGAGACTTAGGCTCTGGGCTGAGACTTGGGAGGTGATGGTGTCACAGGGGGCCGGGGGAAGGGGAGAGGGGAGAAAGCAGCTTTTGCGTAAGGGTCGGGGGTTGAGGGGCGGTCAGAGGATGAAGCGTCCGGAGATGGGAAGGGTCCCCGAGGGATTGGGGCTGAGGAGGGAGAGAGAGGGCCCTGGGAGCGAGGGTGGCCTTAGTCCGTAGGCGAGGACGCGGAGAGAGGTTCTGGCGGTGGGAGGGTCGTAGAAGGGTCAGGAGACCACAGAGGGAAGGATGCAGGCAGCTGGGGCCCTGGCAAGGAGTGAAGATAAGAGGGCCTGAGCTGGAAGCCCAATCTTAAAAATAGTGGACCGGCCTCTACCTGCGCACCTAGAACAGACATCTGATTGATGCCCCCTTACATTTTCTCTAATGCTCGTGACTTCTGGAATCCAGTGGGTGGGCCTGGCTATTGTCATCGGCCCTGCGCCTCTTTCCTTGTGCCTGATGGAAGTGAGTGGCACTTTACCCAGGTGCCCTCTGATTTTTTGCAATCTTCCACGTCCAGGGATCTTCACTTCTTTCCGTTTCCTAAGTGTGTCTTGAATCTGCCCTTTCCTTTGTAGGAGTTTTGCTGAAGCCTCCACCTTTTCACCACCCAGTCCGGACAAGTACAATGTAGCTAGTGTGTGTGCACTGATGTGTTTGCATCACAAACCTGATGGTGCCTTCTGCTTTAAAAACTTTCATTGGCGCTCATCACGGATAGAATTAAGTCCAAACACCTCAGCCTGATATTCAGGATCCTTCATAAACTACTTTGCAGCCTCATCGTCATGTACACCACACTCCAGGGCTGCCAAGGTTTTCCCTGTTTCTTGGGGAGGCCCTTTGATTTCCCACCATTACATATGCTGCTCTCTCTGTTTAGAATACACTCTCTCCCCTCCCCAGTCTTTGCAAAGAGCACTATTCTTTCTTCAGGAACCAACTCAAATGTTACTTTGTTCAGTTGCCTTAGGCAGATAAAGTTCTGCCCCCCACCCCCAGCTCCTGCAAAACTCTTACTGCATTTTCCACATTTGATCATAATTGTCTGTGACTTTTTGTGTGTGTGTGTGTCTCTTTCACTAGACTGTAAGCATCTCCTGGACACGAACAGTTTCTGAGTCACCCGTTTCCCCATTGCCTAATAAATACTTGATGAATGTGTGAATAAAGACCATCCAGGGTGAGCTTTGCTATACCAGGCTAGAAAGGTGCTACTTCTGGTGGATTCCCAGGGGCATGAGTTTTACTCTTTGGCCTATTAAGGCTGTTTGCTGGAAGCTGACTCAGTGCCTATGGGAGTTTAAGGCAGGGGTGGCAAGTACATGGAATGTGTGCTGCCACTTCCCCTTCCTGTGTCTGGCAGACATAGCTAATTGGTCACAGCACATATTCATGTGGGATTCAGGGTTCTTAGCACAGTTGAATGAAGTTGGTGCTTTAAGTGAAACCTGTTTGCTTTCTTTGGTTCATGCCCTTAAATGTGAGGCCAGGGTGCTTAAGCAATAGCTTGGACCATCAGCCAAATGAGCTAAAAAGCCTTTAGGAACTCCCGGTTTTTTTCTCTTTGGAGATCACAGAACAAGTAGCTACAATAATGTAGGATAACACGTATTAGAGGTACGTGCTTAGGGAACACAGGATTGGGGAGGTGAATCTTGGAGAGCAGGGATGGGGCAGGGTATGATAGGAGCATGTCAAGGAAGTCTTAACAGATGAGGTGACATTGAGCTGATAGCTGAAGGATGAGTAGGAAGTTGCCAGGTGGCCATGAGTTGTGTTCTTACCCTCTCCCTAAGAGTGAGGTCTTTAGGACATGCCTTTGTTTTTCATCACTCGTGCCTTATTTCTAGACAGTGCAGTCAGATGGCCTGAAATCAAAATACCACTCTCTCTCCATTCTCAGTTCCCTCCCTTCTCAACCTATGTCATTCCCACGTGGAAGCAGCTGATAGCATTTTTTATGTTATCTAGATTTGTTGGGAATGACACAAGGGCTCATTTTCCCAGATAACCCAGATTGAGTGTGGTCAGAGTCTTCATTGTGTAAAAGAAGCAGCCCCAGACCTTCACTCAACAAGCATTTACTGAGAGCCTCCTGTGCTTAGTGTATCATGCTTACTGTGGGTGTGGGGGAGGGAAGGGTGTGAAAAAAAGAGAAATAAGCAATATCCCTTACCCCGCGGAGGCTGTAATCTCTCTGGGGACACATATGTACACCACCCCCTCTGATACAACCTAGAAAGTGGCAAGTGTCATAGTGATGGAAATAAAGAGGAGAAAAGAATTCCTCTGGCATGAGTAAGGTCATTTGGTCATTTCTCTTTTAAATCTATTTGCACAGAAAGGGCTTAATTATAATCTTTGCTTCAGACACAGCCCCATCATTAGTTGACCATTATTTCACTGTTTATTGAGTGCTTCCTGTGTGTGCTGAGCACTGTGCTAGGTCCCTCAGGAAGCCTATGATCTAGTGGGTGGATAATTATAAAGTATGATCTGGTTAATGATACCGAAAACATAAGGTGGCATGGAAGCTTGCAGCTGAGGACTGAATCTTAGAAATAGGTAAAGAAAGGGAAGAGACTTCCCAAAGGAGACCCCACGTGGTTCAGAGGGCAGCAGGATGCGGGGGCTGCAGGCCGTGCAGCTGAAACACCGTGACTGGTGGGAGCACGGCGAAGAAAGAAGATTTGGGCAAGGTTTGCATTTGATCCTGAGGGAAATGGGAGGTCACTGAAGGGCGTTTCACAGGGAAGGGACATGGTCAGATTTTGATCCAGTCCAGTTCTTGTGCAAAGAATGGGCCGGGGGTTAGGGTGAGGGGAGTAGAGGCAGGGACCTGAGCTAAGATGCTGATCAAGTGATAAATGTGATGATTTGCTGGACCAAGGTAATGACAGTGGGGATGTAGATGGTTAGAAGGCCAAGTGGACACAGTTTTTGACCCACTGAGTTTGAGGTGCCTGAGAGACAGTCAAACGGAAATGTCTTGCAGGTGGTTGGATTTGGGGGTCTAGAGGTCTGGAGAGAGGTCCTGGCTGCAGTTTTGGGAGTCACAGAGATGGTGAAAAATGCCAAACGAGTAGGATGACCAAGGGGGAGTACAGAGTGAGAGGGGGATTTTGCAAGGAGAGCACTTTTAGTGAAGACTAAGCTGTAAGGCCCAGGAAGAAAGGCCTTCCGGAGGGGGTGATGTTTGGATCCCAGCTTGAGGGCAGGTCAGACTTTGGACATGTGTAGAGGGGGAATGGCTGTGCTGGGACCAGGTCACGGAGGCCTCGATGCCAGGCTAGGCATTTCGCGTGTCCCAGAGGATTTAATACTGTGCTGTCTTCGTCCGGTGTGCTGGCTGCTGCTGTTGGTGTGAGATTGTGGTCCAACTCCCTGCTTATGGGACAGGGGTATCGCTAAGCACCCCCACCCCATGCAGTGGCAGTGGTGGGTGTGGGGAAGGGAGGAAGGTGAGGCTCGTGGTCCTCTTGCTCACTCTCCTTTGTCTTTCTGCCATCAGAGCCGAGGAAAGCATTTTCTCTCCAGGAGCCCCTTGAAGGACATACCATAGATGCCGGAAGACGCTGGGTGAGGACAGCCCAGCTGTAGTGAGGCATCCAGGACAGAGCATGGCTGTAGCCCTGGAATCCCGGGCCCAGGCCTCTCCGCAGCCAGAGCTTGAGGAACTCCTGATTGTGAAACTGGAGGAGGATGCCTGGAGATCAGAATCCAGACCTCAGGAGAGCAACCGTGGCACTGTCCCTGGCCCCGAGGCCTCCCGCCAGCGCTTCAGGCAGTTCCAGTACAGAGATGCGTCTGGACCCCACGAGGCCTTCAGCCAGCTCTGGGCGCTCTGCTGTCGCTGGCTGAGGCCAGAGGTCCATCTCAAAGAGCAGATCCTGGAGCTGCTGGTGCTGGAGCAGTTCCTGACTATCTTACCCAGGGAGGTCCAGGCCTGGGTGCAGGCGCGCCACCCTGAGAGCGGCGAGGAGGCAGTGGCCCTGGTGGAGGACTGGCACCGAGAGGCCCGGGCTGCAGGACGGCGGGTGAGGCAAAGAGTCTGTTCCCCAAAAGTGGGTCAGGCAAGGCAGTGGGGCTGTGACTAGGTTAATAATTGCCAAAATAATAATAATTATTGGGCAGTTGACATTTATTGAACACTCCTATGTACCAGGCATTGTTCTAAGTGCTTTCCATGTATTAACTCATTTAATCCTTTCAGCAATTTAATGAGATAGGTACTATTATCGTAGTTTTACCAGTGAGGAAACTGACGCAGAGGAAAGGTGGGTAATTGCCTCTCGTTCACAGATGGGTAGAGCCAGGATTTGAATTCAGGCAGTTTGACTCCAGCACCAGCATTCATAACCACTGATCTTTTTACTGTCTTCAGTTTTGCCTTTTCCAGAATGTCATATAGTTGGAATCATACAGTATATAGGTTTTTCAGAGTGGCTCCTTTCACTTAGAAATATGCATTTAAATTTCCTCCATGCCTTTCATGGCTTGTTAGCTCTTTTTGTTTGTTTTTAGCGCTGAATAATATTCCATTGTCTGGGTACAGCACAGTTTATCTGCTTTCCCACTGAAGGACATCTGGGATGTTTCCAAGTACTGTCAGTTATGGATAAAGCTGGTACAGACATCTGTGTGCAGGCTTCTGTGTGGGGCACAGGCTCTTTTGATGGATTCTTTATTCTTCCCGACCCCAGTCAGCCTGTTCCTGGTTTTTTCCTCCTCAGTGTCGCTTGAATGTGCTTCTTTCTGTGTCCGCTGTTCCCGTCCACGGAATCAGAATCTTTCCTTGGGCCTGGCAGTCATTGAAGAAGCTGGGCTGAGAGTGAGGATTGTTATGGGGTCTAGTCACACAGTTCCTCTGTAGACTGTAAGATCGTAACTATAACAAAGTGAGTTGTGTTTTTTAACCGTATAAGAGTGTTGATGAGCAGATGCTTTCTCCCTGTGAAGCATGCAGGACGCTGATGGATCTCCTCATTTGGAATGGCTTTGATTCTCATGGCCCATTCCTGTATAGCTTTTTAATGGTAAACATCCTTCTGTCTTGGAGATCAGCCAGAAGGTTTTTGGAGATAAGTTTAGCAAAATCAATACGTTGATGAAGATGGATATTATTATTTTGAGTCAAAAAATAAGCTTCAGAGCAATGTATATAGTTGCTACCTTTTGTGTAAAAATGGGGAAGAAATAATAATATATATTTACAGTTGCTTGTCTGTAAAGAAACTCTGAAAGGACACAGAAGAACAGTGGTTACCTGTGTGTGGGGGGGGGGGTGTGGAACAGAGATGGGGTGGGGGTATTTTTACTGAATATACCTTTATGTATATTTTCTATTTTTGAACCATGTGAGTATTGAGGATACCTACTGAAGAAATTGAAATACACTTTTTTAAGTGGGGTGTGTCTATCAGGCAGTTGAACTTGTTATATTGTTGGTGTTTTAGAGCCAGGAAATAACATCTCAGCCTCCACCTCTGAATTTGCAACCAACAGAGAGAGAGAGAGAGGGAGAAGAAATTAGTTTTATGATTGATAATGCTGAGTTGGGTAATGCCATCTAATACCATCTCTTAATTATTGCCTTTTATTTTATATATATTCTCTATATCTCTGAGTACTTTTTTGCCTGAACTTCTACACTGAAATTAAAATGGTCTCTTTGGTTTTCCTTTTGAGTCACAGTCCCTTATCTTTGTGTATCCTTCTGTTTTAAAAGTAGATGTGCCTTTCCAAAACTTTTTCATTTTAAAATTCCATCTGTAATTCTTTGTCCTTTCTTTTTCTTTTCTTTTTTAAAATATGTTTGTTTTTTTTTTCAGAGAGAGAAAGGGAGAGAGAGAGAGATAGGAACATCAATGATGGGAGAGTCATTGATCAGCTGCCTCCTGCATGCCCCCCACTGGGGATCGAGCCCGCAACATGGGCATGTTTCCAGATCAGGAATTGAACCTCGATCTCCTGGATCATGGATCGATGCTAAACTGCTGAGCCACTTTGGGTGGGCAAGTCCCTCCTTTTTCTTATATTCAGTTTTAAATTTTCTTTGTCTTCAGCAGGACTACCTAGAGTAATTACATCAGAGTTATAGTCGTATCTGTTTTTATGCTTTTCTTTGCTTTTTACATGTATGCCTGGTAACTTTTTTTGGATAACTTTAAAGTTAACTTGTTTTTGATGTTGAGAGATTATTTTTTAATGTCATAAAAATTTTACTTAATTTATCTCTTTACGATTCAAAAATGTTTTGGACAGTAGTGGCCTCATTGAGACATTTATATAGCCTCCCTGTGCTGAACAAGCCAGTAGGCATTTGTTGGTATAAATGCTGGTCTGTTTACTGCTGTCGGTCTGATGGCTTTATCATACTTTGAACCATCTTTGGGTCTTAAAAAGAGCCTGTTGACCTCTGGATCACAGTTATGCTCAAAAGAACATTTCCTGCCTTACCAAAATTGGTCTTATTGAACTGACAGTTGGGAATTTTGGCTGTCTGTGTGCAGGAACTGGAGTTGTGTGGAGAAGAGACCAGGTCCTTAAAGGCAGTGCCAGAATCTCAGAGTTTTCAGCGGCAATCAGCGGAGCACTGGCCCAAGAGACAGCCCCAGAGGCAGTGGGTAAGGAATCCATGCCCTGATCTTCCCAAGCATCTGGACACGAAGATGGCGTCCCAGGCCTTGAAAGAGAGTGGTGAGTGCCACGAATCAGGGAACATTAAGGAAGAGGGCTGAGAAGGGTGGTAAGGAAGGGTACATGGGGAGGCAAGGGACAGATAATGCCTGATGGACACACTGAGAAGTAAGCAGGTAAGGAAGCACTGCAAAAGAAGATGAAGCGCCCAGTGATGTCAGCCCGTTCCCTCCAGAGCTGAGTCACGCAGCAGGTTCAGGTGGGGACTGGGGCGAGGTGGTGATCATAGGAGTTCTGGGCTGGCATCTCACACATGGCACATCACTCAAGGTAGCTTAGGAGCTAGACACTAGGAGGGAAGGAAAAGGGGAGATTTGCACTGTCCGAGGGATAGTCTCAGTTGACCCAAGCATGGCTTTTGGAAGGGTGGGCCTGAGCAGGGGTGGTTCTCTGGATACCAGAGCTTGGGTTTCAGAGACTTTTTCTTCTCCTCAGCTGTCCTCACTCCCCGAGTCCCTACTCTCCCAAAGATGGGGAGCGTTGGAGATTGGGAGGCGACAGCTGAGTCCCAGGTAAGCTGTTGTTTTTCTCCTTTTCTTGTCATTACTTCTCCTGTGCTTTTGCCCTTTTGCTCCAGTTCTTTCTCTGTGGCCTCCCCTCAGCAAAAGGCCACAAGGTGCAGGGTGTTAGTTTCTGCCCCTGGCCCCCAGTCTGCTGGGCCTCTCCTTGGTCATGCTGCTCCTTACGATGCTAGACTCACACACAGTGTCCCTGTATTCTCATTATCTTTCCCATTATCTTTCCTGGGGCCCAGTAGAGTTCCTAGGCTGTTTTCAAGGGTCAGTGACATTTGGGGTCCTTCTTTTGTTCATTGCACAGGAAGCCCTGGGTCCCGGCAAACGTCCCGAGAAGGAGTTTCGCAAGGTGCCCCCAGGAGACAAGTGTGGGAACGGCGTGTCCCAAGGTAAGGAACTGGTACCCTCTGAAGATGATGTTGGGTTTCTGTACACTCAGTTCCCAAAGAGCATTTCATCACTCCCTAAGGCTTGTGCCTCTGTGAAGTCGAAGGAATTTCAGACACACGAAGAAGACAAGCTTTTTGTAGCCAACATGTGGTGACAGGGATGGAGTGTGGGGAGTGGAGTCAGCCCAGGTAAAGGCTGGCAGGTTGGCTTCCAAGAGCCTGCCCTCTCAGGGCTCATTCCCTTCATTTCCTCAGTACATTCACCATGGTGCAGGGGCTAGACCCTCCCTGCTGCCGCAGAAATCCAAGGTTTTCACATCAAACAGGATGTATTCCTCAGGGGCGGACTGAGTGAACTAAGCCCGTGAGACTAAAGCCCGTGAGACTAAACCTCAGGGCTCAAAAGGCTTGAAGCCCATATGACCAGCACAGACTCCTTTCTCTGTAGGCACATCTACACAGGAAGCCAAATAATAATGAACCACTTCCCATTGGAGCTTGGGAGTTAGACATGTGAATGGGTAAAGTAGAAGAGACAGTGATAGGTCTGACTCATTCATTCCAGTAAGGTAAGGCTCTAGAAGCTTACTGGCCCCTCGCTTGATGGCGTGACCCCCCCCCCGTTTTATATGTGATACCTGGTAAAAATAGCGTTCAGAGGAACAAACTTTGGGAAATGCTGAACTAGATCATCGTTAGGCCTCTTTAGCTCTAAACTCTTCTTCTAGTTTTCTTCAAATTTTATTTAATTAAAGGCTTTCTATTTGTTAAGGTTGGGAGCTACTGGACAGCAGTCCTTTAAATGTAACTGTTATAAAAAAATAAGGAAATTTGTTTTCTCACATTATTTCACAAGTCCAGAGGAGAGCATGCTCCAACCACAGTACAAATTGGCTCAGCAATGTCATGGGTTCTTCCTTTCTCTGCTCTGCCATCTTCAGTCTCAGCTTTATATTAAAGCTATTATGTGTCAGAGTCAAGAGATAGATGCTAATGGCAGTTGCAGCCACAAGTTTTCCTAGTAAGAGAGATTCACACCACATACAGAGAGAGAGAGATCTGTCCTCCAACCACTGAATTAATTCTTATTGGGCCAATTTAAATCACATGCCCATCTGTGGACCAGTGACAGTGACTTTTTTGTATGATGTATTTCATTACAACAGAAAAGCAAATGAACAAAGCAAACAGGTCAATGAACATTTCTGATAAAGTGATCCTGTTACCCCTGGTTACCTCCCTCTAAACCCCCCAACCATTTGATGGGATTAGCGTGGGAATTTCTCGTTAGCCTCTCCTAGGGAAACATGTTTCAGGGACATTTGGACACAACTCTGCTCAACAAAACATTCTATCATTTCTTCTTTTTATATAGGAGTTCTAGTTTCAAAACCAAATATCATCTCCCATCGAGAGCAAGGACCAGAATTTTGGGGTCCTAGTCTTATAAATTCTGGAAAAAGGAACACTACAGATTACAGCCTCGGTAACGAGCAAATAAAACCAGCCCCAGCACTGGCCTGGAGGGACTCAAAGGCCTGGGAGGAACAATACCAATGGGATACAGAGGACATGAAGGTGTCAGGTGTGCATTGGGGCTATGAGGAGACGAAGACTTTCCTGGCAATTTTGAGTGAGTCTCCTTTCTCTGAAAAGCTCCGGACTTGTCACCAGAACCGCCAGGTGTACCGGGCCATTACAGAGCGGCTGAGGGCACGGGGCTTCCTGCGGACATTGGAGCAGTGTCGCTACAGGGTCAAAAACCTCCTTCGGAATTACCGGAAAGCCAAGAGCAGCCACCCACCGGGTACCTGTCCCTTCTATGAGGAGCTGGAGGCCCTGGTGAGGGCTCGAACGGCCATCAGAGCCACAGACAGCCCAGGAGAGGCTGTGGTACTCCCCAGGCTGGGGGATAGTGATGGAGAGATGGAAGAGCAAGAGGAAGGGAGCTGGGAGCCAGAGGAGACAGTAGAAGACTGTAATGGTGATGACCTGGCCTCTGGCCAGTCCATTCAGGGGCCCAGGATTCCAGGGGGTCCAGCTCTATTCCAGAGTCGTATTGGTAAGAACATAGGCATTTAATTGGATCCAGACTCCAACCCTCCTATTATCCAAACTCTGCTCCCTAAGTTCAGTCTACTAAGTTCTAGTAGATTGGTGCTACTAGAGTAAGGCACTAAGTTCCTTCACTCATCCTCAGACTCCTACTGTCTTCTCCTATGACCAATTCTCAGTGTACAAGTTTTCTTAGCTATAGAAACAGCCACTTTTAAAATCCTAAGGGACCTTAAAGAGCTAATTCAGTATTTCCCAAAGTGTATATAAGGATGATCATAGGTGTTGCATGAGTACACTTTTAATTTTAATATGTATGAACACATTAACCATGATTTCATAGGTAGTAAATTTAGGTAAAGAGAGATTTTGAGTGAAATATTTAACAGAGCAGAAATCAGGACAGTATATAGTTGAATAATTGGTGTTTGGGAAACACCCAAATGATTGTAAAAGTGGGAACACTGAAACCTAAGAGATTAAGTGTCTTATCTCAGGATCAAAGGGAGGCAGGGGCAGAGTCGGGGTAGAGCCCAGGGCTCCAGCCTCCACCGTGCTGCTTTCCTGGCTGCATCATGTACCTGCAGAGGAACTGAGAAGAGAACGCTCCCTTCCACTAAAGAGGAAAGAGCATCCTCAGCTGGACTGTAATGCAAGATTATTTGACTCTACTCATGTCTTTAAGTATTCTTAGTTCCCGTATTTGTTAAAAGGAAAATTCATGAAAGGATATATATTGAATGGATATAGAGAGAGTCTCTTGTATCCCAATTATAGGCCTTAGTTGAACCAGTCAGCTGAAGCCAGGGGAGTGGGGTCACCTGGTATAATAGGGCCACCAAAGTCTTCCGCTTTAGGCAAGACTCTTAAGTGTTAATAGAAGGGATTGGGGGTGGGAAGCTCTGGCACAGTCCTGAGAGGCAATGGTATATTCTTTGTTGGTGCCCCAGGTGCCTGGACAATTTCTGAGGTGCCTGTGTTGTAGGCATTTAGCAGGGCAGGTGACCTCAATCCCTGATGACCTAGGCAAGTCCCAGTAAATCTCACAATTCTGACCTCTTCACTCCTGACAGCAGGTGTGCACTGGGGCTACGAGGAGACCAAGGCCTTCCTGACCATTCTCAGTGAGTCCCCATTCTCTGAAAAGCTTCGTACCTGTCACCAGAACAGCCAGGTGTACCGGGCCATTGCAGAGCGGCTGTGTGCACAGGGCTTCTTGCGGACACTAGAGCAGTGTCGCTACAGATTCAAAAACCTCCTTCGAAGCTACCGGAAAGCCAAGAGCAGCCACCCACCAGGGACGTGTCCCTTCTATGAGGAGCTGGATTCACTGGTGAGGGCGCGGACTGCGGTCAGAGCCATAGGGACCATCAGAGACGTAGCCGGTCTCCCTATGTCTGGGCAGAGCAGTACAGAGGCTGATGACCAGGAGGCCTGGGATGAGATGGCAGATGAAGATGTCATCAAACCTCCAACCCCATGTCCTAAAACCCCAGACACTGGTAAGCATGGAGTAATTAGATGTGCACAAAATCTGCAAGCATGCAGATAGATTGAGGGAGCCAGGTTCGTTATCTTGTCTCTGGACTAAAACAGAGAATGGAATTGAATAGGAGAAGGATTTGTGCTTTGCTCAGATTATGTCTAGCTCAGCATAATCCTGTAAATGATAGAAGCAGTCAGGTCTAGATTTTACTGGATTCATTGGGGCAGTTATATAGAGAGTTTATTTAATCTCATATGACAGGATGTACTGATTGTACTAGAAGAAGATGTTCATTATAAAATAGTGGGATAAGGGAGTTGGCCAGGGAGGAGGGCTGGCTGGTTGGTTGGGGCTCATGGCTCCCTTGGTAGGGTCACCAGGTCCCAGACTCCGTTCCTCAGCTTTGCAGGTCAGAAATGAATGTATGCACCAAAACTTGATCAATTTCATGGTAGTCACATTGGTAAGATGTGACATAAAATATAAGATACAAATTCATGTTAGCCAAGTTCAAAAGACACAGGACACATATGTATAAATAAATAAACACTAACTAATGAATGAAAAAACCCTACATCTCTGTCCATTCTTTCAGGTTTTGAGATGAGGCATGAGGATGAAGACCAGAGTTCAGAGCAGGATATTTTTGAGGATCTGCCTGGAGCATTAACAAAATGTACTACAGAAGTTGTTTGCCACCCTCACGATTGGGGGGATGACAGTGAAAATGAAAATGAAAGTGATGAGCAGTCAGGAAATCCACCACAGGAACAGTGGGAAGAATGTTCTTTTGAAGGGGACTTAGAAAAACTTATTGACCATCAAGGCCTGTATCTTGCAGAGAAACCCTACAAGTGTGACACGTGTGTGAAAAGCTTCAGTCAAACCTCCCACTTCAGCACCCATCAGCAGACACATACAGGTGAGAAGCCCTACAAATGCCTCAGATATGGGAAAAGCTTTAGTGACCGCTCCAACCTCAATACCCACCAGAGAATTCACACTGGAGAGAAGCCCTACAAATGCCTTGAATGTGGTAAAAGCTTTAGTGACCACTCCAGTCTTGTCACCCACCAGAGAATCCACACAGGAGTAAAGCCCTATAAATGTGGGGAATGTTGGAAAAGCTTCAACCAGAGCTCAAACCTTCTGAAACATCAGAGAATCCATTTGGGAGGAAATTCTGACCACTCTAGTGAGCCCAGGGAAAACTTTGGCCAAAGCCCATCCTTTAGTGCTCACTGGAGGAGCCTGACAGAGGAAACATCTCCAGAACATCCTCAAAGTGCCAGTAAGAACTTGAATTCTCCTGGACCGCACAGCACCAACTCAGGGGAGAAACTTTATCAATGTTCTGAGTGTGGAAGAACCTTCTCCAAGAGCTCGGCCCTCATTAGTCACCAAAGAATCCATACGGGAGAGAAACCATATGAATGTGCTGAATGTGGGAAAAGCTTCAGTAAGAGCTCCACATTGGCTAACCACCAGCGAACCCACACTGGAGAGAAGCCGTATAAGTGCATGGACTGTGGGAAGTGCTTCAGTGAACGCTCTAAGCTCATCACACACCAGAGGGTACACACAGGAGAGAAGCCCTACAAATGCCTTGAGTGTGGAAAATTCTTCCGTGACCGTTCTAATCTCATTACTCACCAGAGGATTCACACGGGAGAGAAGCCTTATAAGTGCAGAGAGTGTGGGAAGTGCTTCAACCAGAGCTCCAGTCTTATTATTCACCAGAGAATCCACACTGGGGAAAAACCCTATAAGTGCTTGGAGTGCGGCAAAGACTTCAACAATAGCTCCCACTTCAGTGCCCACCGGAGAACCCATGCAGGAGGGAAAGCATCGTAGGAGACAACGCATTGTAGGAGACAACTCCCTCCACAACAAAAGAGATACATGTGTATTTACATCTCCCAAGATTATAAGATGTATGGTAGAAACAGTCCCCATTTTTAAGCTTGGTGTATACCCAGGGAAATTATCTTGATATAATCCAGGTAATTTGGAAGTGAATTACAAATGCTAAGGATCCAGATTTGAAGGCACTTTTCTTAAGTGTGATTTGTTTTTCTCCTGTAAAACAATCTCCACTCAGTCCTCAGGCTGTCCTTACATTTGCTGTTGTTTAAGGGCTTTATCAGCATTTGAGCCATACTGGTAGCTTAGGGCATTAGAGGCAAATCAGTCGTCTTGGGCAGTGATTCCAAACCTCGCTGTGCCTTCACACCATCCATGTGTACAACCCCCCTCCCCGCCCCCCCATCAGCACACATCAGATTCTCCTGCATGGCAGTTTTTAGTTAGGACCTATCCTCAGAGGAGAACTTTGAGACCCGGTGAGAGAGGGGCCTAATTGAGAATCTGGCCTAGGGCAGGCCACTGTGAGCTTAGCAAAAAGTAGGAAAAATAGTTACACATTACTCGTATTACTAAGTCATTGTTAATAATAGCAAAAATAGCCAGTATTTATTGTTTCCTCTTCGGCAGGCTCTGTGCTAAGTGCTTTATACACATGATCTCATTTAATCCTCACAACCACCCCAGGAAGTAGGTACTAATATTCTCCTCATTTCCCAGAAAAGAAAAACAAGACTTGGGAAAATGAAGTAACTTGCTTGGGTCACACATCTGAAAATGGCTGAGGCAGGATTCAACCAGACCTGCCTGCCCAGAGCCTGAGGTGTTCTCACCACCATAGTAAATCCCCTCTCATGTTAGGGCAGGTAACTCAGACCAGGATCTCAAAGCACTGTGTAGACTACACGTCCTGTTAAAATTCCCAGTGAATTTTCCCAAAGATGAAAGGTCTTGGGATATTGAGAACTGGCATTATGCTTCGAACAAGGATGAGTGAATTTCCATCTTTACAATAGCATAGGTGAAAGAAACATGTGAGTTGAGGTTGGGGAACACATGTAGCCAAAGTGTATTTCTTCCAATGAGACACTGCTTTGGCTAGGGAAAGGGGAGTTAAGAATTTCCCTTTTCTTGGAGAGCCAGTCCTGCTTCTTGTTACCTTTGGGTAAATTGTTAGTTTAAACGTTACAGAAACCTGGGCTTCCTCACCAGTGTTCGCTCATCCCTCTGTTGTTGCCTCCCTGGCCCCTTTCCTCTTGGCACGGTAGCAGCTTTGTTCCTGTTCCCCAGGTCAAGACTGAGGCGGAAAGGAGGTGGCAGGAGTGGGTGAATGTGCCGTACGCTACTGAGAGGGCTTTGAATATGGTCCTAGCTGAGCCATCTTGTCCCAAGCCCACCCCATACTTTCTAAATGTTGGCCGTCAAGACCAGGCTGCCCTGCGTCTTCATGCTCCAGACTCTGTCGTAGCCCTGCTTCTCCACTGCTCCATCCACTACGTTCAGTTTGTGTCTTTACCACTGTGTGGATGCTGATGACTCCCAGATCTGGCTCCTGCTTGGGGCTCCCCTCTTAGGAGCTCAGTCATCTGCTGACCAGCCCTACTTGGGTGACTCCTGGGCCCCTCTAGCTGCCATGTCCACCTGCTGCCATCTTCGGCCACCTGCTCAGCACGTGCGTGTACACACACACGTGGGGACTCACAAACATTCCCTCACACAGCCCCAGTGAGCGTTGCACACTCAGACTCACCATAGACTCTGTCCCTCACACGTACTTCTCCCTTCTAAGGGCATTTGCCACTTGGGCTGCGGTTATCCAGCTGCCTGGGAAGGCTTTTTCTGCATGGACCCAGTACCTACTGTTAGGATTAGTCCCGTGAAACATCCTCTTGCCTCAGTTTTGATTCCACCCTCCCTTTGGTTGTCCTTTAGCCCAACCTCTTCTTAGTAGCAAACCCCAATCTTAGTTAAGCCCCTGCCACAGCCCACTATGGGGGTTAGTGCTGTGTTTAGTGGGAAGTCGGGGAAGGCTTTGTAGGAGGGGTGAGGTTAGGGTTAGAGTGACAGACATTTTAGTCGGTGACACAGCTCCTAGCTGCTTTCACACCCCCAACATCAGTATCGCCACCAGCATACCTCTTGCTCCATTTCCCACTCGCTCTGATTTTAGGCAAATCTGGAATTACCTCCGAGTGCACCTTCTAGGGGGAGAGAGGCGCGGTCCTCCTCACCTCGCCGTTCCTCCGCCACCCACGCTGCGGCTGGGTGATGGCCTTACGTTTCCTTCCTGCGCGTCGCGCACCTGGTCCGCCAGGAACCCTAGAAGGAGCCTGCGCCCCGGGGCCCGGCCTGTGCTGCGCCGAGGAAGCAGCGAGCTCCAGAACTGGTCGGCTCTGCCAGTTCTCAAGGCGGAGCTGCTGCCGAGAGCCACCTGGTTAGGGCACGAGCATGAGGACAGTCAAGGGCAGGCGCCAACGGGAGACTTTGCCTGAGCTCTGTGCGAGTAGGATAGGGGTCCACAGAGACGTCGGTTTCCCATCAGGGCACAGTCAGCGGTTCCCTGCAGGTGAGGGTGACTCTGATCATGCCCGCCGCTGCGAAATACTCCTGGAGTCATGCTTGGTTTTGACGTTTCCACCGTCGGGAAGTACCCGGGAGGGTGGGCCCCGGGAGTAAGGAAATAAGGAAATAAGTCTGCCCCCGGCCGCGGTTCCCCTGGTCTCAGGAGGAGAGGCGCCACGTCAAGGGCTGACAGCCGTTGTCACAGAACTCTCCTGAGAGCCACGGGCTCAGGGAGCCCTACGTGGTGCCAGGTGACATGTGACGCAGGGGAAAGGCTTCTCCCTCCTTCCACATAGGACACGGCTCAGCTTCAGTGTTTTGGGGGATTCGTAGACCAGAGTAGCGTCTGCCTATTTAGAGGCAGCGGAGACCAGCCGGGGAGGTCAGGGTGCTGCCCTGGAGCGTCTGTGAAACGCTTCCTGCAACTTCACCCGGTGGGGTCAGCGCAGGAGACACCCCTACAGGCTGTGCCTGGTAAGGAAAGGGCTTGTTCGCGGCCACATAGGAGGTCCCCAAACCAACTCCACTCCTGAGGTTTCCCAGAAACTGGCGGAGGTGAGGCCGGCCAGGCTGAAGGTCACACTAAATCCATCTGGCATGTCCTGGGGGAAAGAGAAAACGGAAGCTTGGCATTTATGACTGAGTTTGGCGCTGACCGTGGAATTAGAACGGGTTAAGTTTTGGCCACCAAGGGCTCAGAGATTCAAGGCCCAAATCTAAACCCGCATCAGCACTCGGCCTGCAGCCTGCGCACCCATCCCCGGCCTCGGCTGGAGTGGCCTTGTTTCCATGTCCTTGCCCCATATTTTCCTGTGATACTATGTATGTATCTTAAAGCTCTTCAAGCTCTGTTTTGGGATGAAGTGACCTGGTAATTCAATTATGCTGATTACACTGAAAAAAAGGGAAAAGAAAAATTAAAAAAAAAGGACCTCGTTTTCTCTGGTATCTTTCTGGTCACACCAAAAGCACGGAAGGGAAGAGGGCAGGTCCGTGCGACGCGGTGAGGCCGCCAGGGAGGCTGGGCCCCAGGTGCTGAATTGCCATCTGCCCCTCCCTGTTCTCCATGGTTCTTCACATGTGGCTGGATGCACGTGACCCACGAGCCACTGCTCCTTGGCCGTAACAGGTGGCTCTGGTCTGCTGGCCGCCTCCACACATCTACATTGATATGTCCCCGAGGGTCTCTGTGCTGGGAAACCTGAGGTATCTGAGACCTACATAGTGCAAGATAATTATGGGTAAAGGAAAGGAGGGTGTTCCCAGAGGGCAGAATCCTTCCTGATGCCTCATTTGCCTCCCAGTTCAGGACCAGAGCCGATACGCTTCATACTTGAGAAAGTTGGGGAGACATGGAGGTCTTTATGGGGACTCTCTCCCCTCCTTTCTCCACCCATTCCCTTCAGGTAACACCCAGAAGACTTCGTAGCTCAAGGTAAGCTTTCTAATAAACTGTGACTCTTTATCTTTGTTCAGTGGGGTATAGGTAACTCTCTGCCTTTTAGGTTTTGTTACCCTTGAATTCTGATTGTGAATTGGGGCGGGGGAGAGAGAGGAGAGGGGGAGGGAGATGGAGAAAGATGGAGAGAGAGAGATACCAGAGTTTGACATAATTTTGATCAGAATCCACTGGAAACTTTCTTCCTATAGGAGTTGGAATTGCAAGTGTGGGTGTATTACTACAGTAGTGGTTGGAATGCACCGATGTCTGCACATCCTGGGACAAAGATGACACCTGGGAGGAAACGAGTCGTGGTCTCCCTGAAGGAGAAGCTACGGGGCTTTGTTTCCATGTGACTTGTTTGTAGCAATTGCTCCAACAGTGACCAGCTCCACAGGGTCTGCCTTCCTGGAAGACAGGCTAGAGGCCATGGACTCCTCCTCGCCAGCTCTTTCTGTCAGCCATGGTTCAAACAGGCCCAGCAGGGCCCAGAGGTCACTTACCAATGTTGAGGTTGACGAAGGCTGACCAGCCAACCCAGGCAGGAACAAGGAGTCTTATTAATCCAGACAGCCAGTGAGCTGGCCGAGACCAGTACAACTGAGAATGTAATAACCCACCTGAGGGACACGCCCTGTGGCCTGGGGCTGGCTCTCTCTTAGCCCCCATGTCAACAGGCCCCTGGGTGCTCATGCTGCCAGTTCTGGGCTGGACCAGGAATCTGCAGTGGGAATCACCAGCTGAGCTCTGGACATCCTTGGGGTTGAGGTCTGAAGAGGAGATGCGAGACATGATAGTTACAGGGCTCAAAGCTTGAGGGAGGAGCCAGGTCAGGGGCAAAGGAAGGCTTGAGAGAGAAGGGGGGCAAGTCGGAAAGGATGGTGGGTGAACGGAAGGGCAGAGAAACAGCAGGGACAGGTAGGGGAGGGGGCAACCAAGATCGGGGGACAGGAAGGGTAAGGGGTAGAAACGGGTCAGGTGTCCTCGGTGTGCAGTGGGGTGGGTGGGGCGGGCAGAGCTGAAGAGGGGGCAGCAGGAATTGGAGCAGGCGGAGGGGAAGCTCATGAAGGAGGGAAGCAGGCAGCTTCTTCATGGTTCCCAGGTCAGAATGGAGGGCTGGGCTGCCTGGGTTAGCATTTTATATCCTTCCCCTGTTCCCTCCCCTCCTGCTCAGACTCCATAATAACCAAGGTTTTGGCAGCCTCGCTTGTGGGAAGGACCCCGCCCCTGCAGTCCTCTCCGCCAGGGTGCTCACCTGCTCATGGCCCATTCCCCTTGGCAGGCAGGCAGGGCTCCCTGCTCCCTCCTTGCCGCTGTCTCCACACCATCACCCCTTTTCAAACTCCCTTGTTCATGTGACCAGTAATTGCGAGCTAATAGCCATAATGCTCACCTGCACTAAGCACCCGAGGACCAGGCACCCTGGTGAGGACCACAGATGCTGTAATATCAGCCTCACAGTATCTCTAGGAGGTACCGTTGTGATCATCCCCATTTGGGGGCCACAGAGGCTTAGGTTCATAACTTGACTCAGGTCACACAGCTACGTACGTGGCAAAGCCCAGATTCCAACTCGGTGTTGGCTCCAGGGCCTGAGGTCATTTGGAAGCCAGCTCCTTTGGTGCTACTTACCTGTATCACCTCTTGAAGATGCTCCTGAGTTCACTGAAGACTTCCTCCCCTGGCTGGTGTCTTCCTTTGCACCCCAATTCTTCTCAACACCCTGGGTGACTAAGCCATCTACAACGGGGCCATACAGCCTTTGACCTCATGGGTGTCCCTGCCACTCCATCTCAGCCAAATTTGTCTTTGAATAGCCCCCACCCTTCATATCATCAGTTCGACTGATCCAGACACTAATCTCTCCTGAGCTCCAGATTTGCGTAACTAAGTGCTTGGCATCTCCTCCGGGACTCAGCAGGTCCATATCGATTTTCCCTGCGAGCTGGCTCCCCAGGCCTCCACCCCTTCCTTTCTCATTTTAGGCAAGAGTATCATCATCCATCGGTTGCTCCTGCATTTAGAGTCACCCTTGAATCTCCCCTCTCCTTTGCCTCTACGTCCAGCCACCAATGCACGAAAGAAGCCTCCAAAAGATGTCCCGAATCTACCCATTCCTATCCATTCCCATCGCTCTGTCTTTGTCCCGGCTGGCATCCCTCCCGCCTGGTTGACTGGTTAGCAGCTGCTTCCTAACTGTTAGTTTTATCAAGTGTCCTCTGTCCTGTTCAATGGCTTTGGGCCTGAGTTTGGACTTGTCTGACACCAGGATGGTGACCCCTGTTTCCTTGTTTGCATGCACCCGCTGCTCCTTTGCCCAGTTTGTTGTTGATTCTTCCTTTTGGAAAACTAACAATAACAACTGTAGCTACTAAGTTTCTTTACTTTAGCTCCAAGACATCCATCTGCTAATGGTCTGTGCACTTGGCTGGGGGAGCCCCAGCATTGCCCGTATCTGGCCCCAGAGGTGGGTCTGAGAGCTCCTCCCTCGCCTCCCTCCCCTGCCGATGGCCCAGTTTTCTGGTCTGTGTGTTTTGCAGAAGATGGGCTTGTTCCCTTGTTTTTAGCTGAGTACCTCTTGTTACAGCACTGAGTTGAGCTTTACTTTATGACCTGATCTGAAAATCTTAATAGGTGAATTAAACCAAATTACATGAAATGATAAAATGGCTATGTCTGTTTCTAGATGTCAAAATACTGTTCTACTTTTTGTTTCTATGAGTTTGACTACTTTAAATACCTCATATAAGTGGAATCATACAGTATTTGTCTTGTTCTGAATGTTTTATTTCGCTTAATGGCCTCAAAGTTCATCCACATTGCAGCCTGTGTCAGAATTTTCTTCCTTTTTAAGGCTGAGTAATATTCCATTTGTCTATCCCACGTGCAGATTATCCACCTGTCAACCGACAGTGGGCCGCTTCCACCTCCGGCCAGTGTGACTAATGTTGCTATGGACACAGGTGGGCAAATTTCTTTGTGACCCTGCTTTCAGTTCTTTTGGATATATACTCAAAAGTGGAATAGTTGGATCACATATATAGTACTATTATTTTTTATTTTTTGAGGAACTTCCATACTGTTTTCCAGAGTGGCCGTGCCATTTTACATTCTCACCGATACAGGATCCCAATTTCTCTGCATTCCCACCAACACTTGTTTTTTTATAGTAACTATTTGATATTTCATTGGTTTTGACTTGCATTTCCCTAATGATTAGTGATGTTGAGCATCTTTTCAAGTGCTTATTGGCCACTTGTATATTTGAAGAAATGTCTCGAGTCCTTTGCCTATTTTTAAAAATAGGGTTATTTTGTTGTTGTTGTTGAGTTGTAGAAGTTCCTAGATATCCTGGATATTAATCCCTTGTCAGATATGATTTGCAAATATTTCCTCCCATTCCAGAGGCTGCCTTTTCATTGTTGTGTCCTTTGATGCACAGAAGTTTTAAATTTTAATGATGTCCAATTTATGTACTTTTTTTTTTTGCTTGTACTTTTGGTGTCATAGCCAAGAAATCTAATGTCACGAAGCTTTCCCGCAGTTTTATTGTAAGAGTTGATTATTTTAGGGCTAATGTTTAGATATTTGGTCCGTTTTGAGTTAATTTTCGTGTATGGTGTATCCAGTATCATTTTTGCTAGAGGTTCCCAACACATCACAGAGGCAACGCAAAGCAGTTTAAGGACGAGATTTCCACAGCTGACTTTTATCCCAAGTTTGTCTCTCCTCCCCTCCCGCAACACACACTTGGCCCTAGCCACAAAAAAAGACATAAACATGTAAGAAAAAAAATGCAAAAATTTATATTTTATTTGAATTCAAAAAATTTAAAATTGCTTTCAAATTCAGGAAAGTACCATAATGCAGGACCCCAGGGGGAAGCCTCATATACAGAGACAGATAAATTAAATGTATATACTGCAGACAAGCCAAGAAGGTGTGTAGATTACATATTTACAGCACTTGATGTTCTCTGAAAACCATATTTATACACTTTATTACATTTACAAAAAAGGCTTCCACTACCGTTTACCTACAATAATGAAAAAAAATTTACATCTTTTTTTTCTTTCTTTTTTGGTACTGTACAAACTTTGTATAATAAAAATATATCTCTGTACAAAAGATTTTTTTGTTGTTTTTAATTTTTTTTTTCCTCATGGGATGGTGATGGGTGTGCAGTGTGTGGTGTGAATGGTGGGTGAAGGGTCTTGTCCGCCCTGGTCCCTTCCAAGCCTCTGGGGGTGGAGAGAAAACGCCAGGGGGGGGGGGCAGGGCACAGCAGGGTGCCGGGGCCTCACCAGCCTGTGCTCCGGGGCATCTCCGGGGACAGGACAAAGGGACACACGAGGGGGGCAGGGGCAGGGCTGGAGGAGGAGTCCACTGGTTGGTCTGAAAAGAGTGTAAGAAGGGGGAAGGGAGCAGCCAAAGAGCTTCCTGCATCTGTGTCCAGGGAAAGAGAGGTGAGTGTGTGAGCGTGTCTGTCCGGACTGGTCCTCCCCCGCCAAGCGCAGGGATGCGTGACCCAGAGCGGCCAGGGCGGCCCCAGCCGCACCTGCCGGACATTCCCTTCTCACTTGACTCTGGCCAGTCTTTACGTGAGTCAGATCTTGTCACTGTTTCAACCCAGAATACGCTTCAGAGCCAGGTGTCCCTGTCACTCCATCCCCATACGTTTCTATTTGTCATTTTGAGATGTGATACGGACATCTGAGGCCACCGTGCCTCACATGCACACGTGCTTAAGCCCACAGGGACCGTCTCAAGGACAGAGAAAGTGGCTCTAGGTGTCACAGTTTGCTTCCTAAACTCATTAGATTCCCAATAATACTTCTATAGAATTCATTAATGACCCGAGCACAATGAAACTCAAAATAAATTAAGCCCGCTGGCAGGGAGCAGGAGGGGACTCGGCCTTCCCCGCTCCACCCTTCTGACTCGGAGCGCCCGGCCCTCTGCTGCGGTAAGGGGCCGCCAGCCTCAGGAGGCAGGGGCTGGGTCCTCGCCCCGATGCTGCCCAGGTGGAGCGGACAGGACCAGAGAGGACACACGGGGCCCCCGCCTGGCCATCAGCCCGGGCCCCAGTTCTGTAGGCGCCTGGTGCTTCCTGTCGTCTGTCCCCTCTAGACCTGGGTGTCCGGCAGGCCGTGTGGCGGACTGTGGGGTCGGAGCCACCTGGGTTTGCACCCCGACTCCACACTTTGCTGCGGCTTCATCTCTTCACGTTCTGGGCTTCTACTTTCTCTTCTATAAAATAGGAATAATAACTTATGTTTTGGGTGGTGGGCCTAGAAATGAGACCCGAAGTGTCAGGCACAGGGAAGAAACTCACTACACTGTAGGCATTATCTTTTGGCCCCTGGGGTAGGCCGGCTCTCCTGTCTCTCCCAGCACCCCCCGGATGCCGCAGGCTTGGCGGCCGTCTGGGCCACAGACTTGTTTCTCTTCTTCGACAATTGACAGCCAGACTTGACCTTGGGCTCCAGGCCAGATTCCTCGCCCTTCTTTCCAGCACTTCCCAGTACCCAGAATGACATTAATTCAATGGGGTTAGAAAGCAATAAAATTACGTTGGAAAAATAAACTGGTTTCCAAACTGTTTCTTAAGACGTTTTTCTGTCCTTGGGCAATCCTGTCTGCAGAGGGCTGGTCTCCGCGCACCGAGCGCCGCGGATGCACCGGCCGACAGTCACTGGGTCCAGACAGACGGGGCGGTGCCGTGGGTTTCAGTGCTGTTGGTGCCCCCTCCTCACCTCTTCTCTGTGTTTGTGGGGAGCAGGGCACGAGGCATCGTTCACACCCATTTCTCTCTTCTAAGCTTCTGCGGTCTCTTCCAAAGGCTCAAATGAAGGAGGGGTGTGTGTGTGTGTGCACGTGCTCAGGCCCACACACACGCGCCCACAAGCCTCTGCTGCTGGGGATCCATAAGCTTCCTTCCTCCGTCTCGGCCCCTCTTCCTTTACTGCCCCAAGTCAGGGCACAGTGGGAGCTCTCTCGGGGTGGCGGGTGCAGAGGGCGGCAGGGCGAGGGCCGCGTCCCAGCAGGAGCAGACCCGGCGGGGGGACGATGGGCACTGGGCACTGTGCTCAGGGGAGCTACTTCCTGTCCCCTGGAGAACTGGGAACAAACAGATCACACCAGTTGGTCAAACAAGAGAGGCAGTGGGTGGGAGGGGAGGGGAGGGAGACCAAAGGTGGCAGGAGCAAAGCAAAGAAGGAATAAAGGGGAAAGAATGGAAGAAAACTGGGTGCCCGATCCTTATCTGTGATTTTTAATCTTTCTAAACTGAGGGTGGGGTGTAGGGATCCCACCCGCCCACAGCAGAATGTGCATTTCCCGCAGGTCGTCTTTCTCCCCGGACAAGCAGGGCCGGCCTATCCGTTAGGCACAGGGGTCCCAGGGCCTAGGGGCTGCCTTGCTTTTAGGAGCCAGGGGAACGTTTTAGTTTCAAAATCAGAAGGAAAAATGAGTGTAATAATAATGTGAATCCTGCTTAGATTACACTCATCTTTAGAGGAGTTACAAAGCATCATTTCCGTGTATTTTTGAGGGAGGGCGGGGCCCATGAAAGCCACAGCACAGCCCTGCCCCCCTGCCCCTCGCTCACTGACCCCGGGCCTCAGCGACTTCCCCGTGTGGGGTTTTTCTTTTAACCGCAGCTGTTCTTGTTAGGCATCATTTGAATTTAACCCCACCATTCATTTTAAATGTAAGTGTGTCTGTTCAGGGTGGTTTTTATGCTCCCGGTCCCTGAGCCCAGCAGCACCTTCTCTGTTCCAGGGCCGGGCAGGCCGGGTGCCAGCGGAGCGTCGCTCGTGGAGAGCTGTGGGCGGGCGAATGTTCGAGGCCCTGGATGCTGGTGAGGGGCAGGCTCAGGGCAGCCTAGCCGGGGAGCCCCCAACCCCAGGTCACCCAGATGGCACACAGGCACCGGAGACCCAGGGGAACCCCAGACACGGAGTGGGGGTGGGGGTGGGGGTGCAGGTCATGGGACATTCTTGTTTTCCCCCTATACTGTTCAATCGTTCTGCAGCTCAAAGTTCAGAATCAATACTGATCACCTGTAAGGCCCGATTCATGCTGTCAGGGGAGATTTTACCTTTTCTTTTCCATTTGCAAGAGTTCTGAGTAGGAAAATGTCAAGACAGAGCTTAAAGATGAAACCTCAGAAGGATTCTGGCATGTTACAGTGATCCCCCTGGAATAGCTTCTCCTTGGTTCAGTATTTGTTTAGGACGGATGTTAAGGACGCACCCACAGGTCCACGTCCGCCTCCCGCACCCCCCTCACCGGCTGCTGGAGGCGGGGCTCTCGGTGGCGGTGGGGGTGGCAGCCGGGCCTGGTGGCTATACGGCCGTACACACTGTGCTGACTGTGAACTCCGCCTCGGTGGCCATGATGTCTGTGGGCTGGATGTTGCGGTCGTACATGGGGTTCTCAAATGTGGCCCGAACGTTTGTGTTCTCGTGGCCAGCATAGCCATTGAACGGCACTTTGGGTCTTCTCCTGGGAATAAGACAGAGAGTGACCAAGACCTAAAAGGAGGACAGACTCAGGGCTCTAAAGCAGGACCGAGGGGAGGGAGGTTTCAGAAGGTCACCGCTTTCCTGAGCCAGGAAGGCTCTGGGCGGTTGGGGCTGGGGACAGGGTCTGGCATTGTCTCGTCACCCACCCGGCCCCCGTGCCTCCTTCCTTCATGTACCTGTGCTTGTAGAGATAGAGCACAAAGCCTGCGATGATGAGGGCGATGAAAGGCACCAGGATCGCGGCTGCCACCGAGCTGCTGTTGGAAGCAAAGTGGCGGCCGATGGACTCGGGGTCTGACTCCAGCAGCCTGAGGTCTGCAAGTCCCAGAGCAGAAACCTCGGGTCACAGACGCGGCCTGAGCGCGCGGCCCCTAGCGGTCACCACTGGGAAGTGCGGCGGGGGCTCGGAGGCTCGCCCGCCGGCTCGGCCGCCTGCCCGCCGCACCCCAGGCCTGCCCCGGGAGGGGGCCCACAGGCGCCGGTCAGGTCCTGTGCAGAGGACCGCGTGCAGTCCTGGGACGAAGCTGCGGGAGAACCTGAAACTATGTCGCAGAATAAAATCTTGAAAGGGTGCAGCCCTTTAGAAGTTTTGAAATTTCGTTGGGCCATAGAGGCTTTTTGTCACATGCAACCTTACAAGGAAGCCAAAATATGAAACGGATGCATGTGGACCTGCACTGGGGGGTTGGGAGAGGGCCCACCTAAGTTTCTGCCTCTGGAGGGTCTCCCCTCCTTTGCCTGCCCCCCCCCCGGACAGCTCAGAAGAACTCAGTAGGACACCACTGCCCCTGGGAGGTGTCCCACCTAACCCAGGGGCTGAGGCTCCGAGAGGGCGGGTCGTTCTCAGGAGAAGGGAGTAGCTGTGAAGCCAGAATAAGAGCTCGGGTTTCCTGAGGTCTCTCCAGTGTTTCAGGCTGAGGGGTCAGGTGTCTGAAGGGCTGCTGCATGGAAGAGAGAGGGGTCTTACTGTGAGTGGAGAAGCAGGGTGGAGTGGGCACAACAGGGAGGCCGATTTCCACTTAAGACAGGAGGAGCTTTCTGAAGGCCAGAGCTGTGAGAACACGCAATGGACAGCCTTGGCGGGCAGGGGGCCCTGGAGACAGCACCGTGACTGCCTCCTCCCCTGCAGGACCCCCAAAAACCAGGACCCCTCCCCCATCAGAGCCCGAGGCTTGGCACCCAGAGGCTCGGGGTCCAGGCCAACCTCTGGAGTGAGGGTGCTGGGCCCTGATGGCGTGGAGCATGCAGGGCAAAGGTGACGGGGAGGCAAGGGAGGGAAGCCTCACTGACGCTCAGTTTCCCCACCTGTACGACGAGGCAAGACCAACCTCTGGGACATGCGGGAGGAAAGGACAACACGGACAAAGGCACCCCCGAGGACCCCACGTCTCAGTGCTTAGGGATGTCTGGGTGATGCCCGAGGGCTGCCAGGTATTACTGCGGGAGGCTGTGTCCGAGAACCAATGTCCCTTAAGCTGGGGGCTCTCAGCTCAAAAGCTGACAGTGAAACCGGCAAAGGCTGAGTGTATTACATTCTGTGCTTATTTCTGGAGAGTTATTCCATTACTTTTATCAGAATCTCAAGGCATCCCGGATCCAAAAAGAGTTAAGAACCTCCGTCTTAGACTGTGGATTGTCACCAACCCCGTCCTCTGCCCCAGTACCCGTGAGGTCATGCTTCCACACCCATGAGGTTATGCTTCCAGGGGACAAAGGCTAGTTACCAAGTCTTTGAAAGCCGAACTGCCCAAAGCCGTGGCCCTTGACGGAGCCTTGGTAGATGAAGGTGCCTCCAGAAGACTCTGAGGAGACCTGTGGTGGTGGGAGCGGAGAGAGCGGGCTGGGAGGCATGCTGGAAGCCAGGCCGGCGACACTCAAAGGCGCGTGTTGCCAGACACTCCGGTTTCACCCTCCACTTTGCCCTGACACACAGACAGTGGCTGCCCACTCCCAGGCAGGGGCCGAGCACGGGGCACCAACTGCGGGTAGGAGGCAGGGAGGCGTCTTTTTGTATTTTCCACTGGCCAAAACATTTAATCTGTGCTTCAGCTTCTCATTTGTAAAACAGGAATAATAACAGTACCTCTGTCTCAGGGTGGTTGTGAAGATTAAATGAGTTAATATAGATAAAGCACTTACAACACTGAGCAGGCCCCCGATAAGTGTTAGCTGGTATTACTGCGATGAAAAACTGACTTGTAGAGCACCACGGGACAAACCGAACCGTGGTTAAAATGTACCTAGCGGATTTAACAGTTTGGAGGGTTCATCGCAGTTCCATTAGCTATAATTTTTTTGGGGTAATCGGGGACATAACTCCTTCTTGCTCCCTCTGCCACTTGCCTCCATGATGCCGACACTCAAACAAGCTGGCTGTGGGCTGCTCTGCGCAGGGCGTGCTCTGGGGATGCTGGCACTACTGGTGCACCTTCCAACCATGCTCCTTCCCCAGGGAGGAGCCTCTCCTGTCCCCTCATGAGTGGGCCCGATGGTTGGCTGTCATTGGAGGCAGTTGCTCCAGCCACCCCTAGCCCCTGGCTGGCACTGGCTTCATCTCTCAACTTCGACCCTTGTTCGCTCACCTCCGGCCACTCTCCCAGCATGGTGGAGCCTGTTATCCTGGCAAGCTCCTGGACGACTACTACTGAAGCCAGTCAGGGCCTGGACAGCCAAGAGGGTCCGTCCACAGGATACTCTCGAGAACAGCAAGGAACTAACCGTCTGCGCCACCCCTGGAGAAGCCACTTGCTTCTTATGTGTTTATAAAGCAAAGTCACTAAAGCCACAGTCCTCCACCCTTTAGTCTTGTCCTGGGGGATGTACCCTGACCCCTCAGCTCTCTGCTACTCTGGCCACCATCCCTCTCTCCCCTTTACACTCTTCTAGCTTCAACAAGAAGCTAGCAGGGAAGCCAAGGATAAGACAGGTGACGCTACACTCAACTCCACTACGGGTGAAAGTGGAAGGTGTGGGCAGAGGAGCAGCGCTGCAGACCTGGCTTCCATCTCATGAATGCCCTGGAACTTGACAAGCCCTTCCCACAAGGGGACTCGAGGAAGCTCTACCCTTCCCCAACGACTTGGACTCCCGAGCTGTGCTGAATCACCCACCATCCGCATCCTTCACTGGACTCACCACCTCCCAGCTCCCACCACACCATGACCTCCGACTTGCTGAATTCACTCATACACCGCTGACCTCCAAGCCCTGGCTCTAGGCTCTAGCATCGGAACCTACTCCATCCCGCTCAGATGTGCTGACCCTCCGGACTCTCAGCCTCCTCGCCCTTTTTAGCTTTTCCTCTGCTCACTTCACTAGCCAGTGGGGACTCCCTCGCTCCTAGTTCCAGCCCTAGAGAAAACCTCCTTTCAAGTTTCCATGTGGATCCAAGGGTTTCTACCCTCTCCTCCCCTCCTCTTTCCTGCCAGTGATCCCGGAATCGGGTGGGCCCAGGGCACGGGGAGTTCAAGGGCTGAGTGGGATCTGCTCAACTTACATGCCCATCTAGAGCCCAGTGATCATCTTTGAACTTATTCACGAAGATCTCCACAGGCCCTGTAATCTGGTACACCTGGAGCAGGAGATGGAAATCTTCTTTCTTGTAAATTCCTGGGAAAAGAGAGTTCAGAGGGTTCACCTGAAAGACCTGGGAAAATTTCAGAAAGCAAGTTTGTGGGTGTGAGCGTCTGAGTGGGATTTCACATGCAGACATCGATCTAAATACTCCATGAATAATTAACTGTAAGTAGGTAAGTATGGTGCTGCTGGTGATTTGTGCAGGCTGACTGTGCACATGTGCAAGAATGTGCATGGGTGTTAATAAACAGTGGGTCACCGGCCTGTGGCTGGGACCCGGCTGACACGCGCATGTGTGAGAATAGAGTGGAGATGGTTTGGCATACGTGGACAGTTAATGTGTGAGTGCTTAGACTCCAGTGCGTGCAGGGATGCGTGAGTGACGTACCCGGGGTTTGGGAGTGTGCTCAGGGCTCCCTTAGAGAAGAGTCAATGTGAACATTTGCTGTGTCCGTGTGAGCGTGAACGAATGGCTGTGTGTATCACTCATGCACTCATTTATCCAGCCACCTACTCAATAGACACTTTTTCTACATATTTAGTTTTTCTGACTACAGAAGGATTGAAAATTGGGGAAATTTTGGAAAATGCTGAGAAGCATGAAGAAAAAAACATCACTTTTGATCTCATTACTAAGAAATAACCACTGTTAACATTCTGGTGTAATTACTTCCAATTTTCTTTGTTATAATTTTTTTCTTTTAAAAACTGGAGTCGCATTTTAAATGCCTTATCATGGATGTATTTCTTCCAAAATTGACATAATATTTTATCCAGCAGATAAGCTATAATTAATATACCCATGCATTTTTAGATATTTCCATTTATTTAATGTGAGTAGCCCTGTAATGTGAACATCTTCTATTTATGTGTTTGACTCCATCCATAATTATTTCTTATGATAAGAATTCTTAATTAATGGGTCCAATCATCTTCAAGGACCTTGATACAAATTGCCAGACTGTTTTCCAGAACGGTACTGTTTTCTACTTTGACCAGCACTAAAGTTTATCACTTAAAAACAACCCCTTAGTTGGAAAAGTAGAAAATGACATTTTGTGTTTATTTTGATTTTTTTTGATTTCTGATGAAAAATATTTTTCTCTTGTTTATTGGTTGCCTGTACTTTGGCTTCTGGGGTTGTCGGCCCCCATTTCCAGTTCAGTTTCAGGATACGAGTCTCTTTCCTCTTTATTTCTCACAGTCCTTCGTATGTTCAAGTTATTGATGTTTGTCATTTAGCCATTTCCCTTTAGTCCCTGGTGCTTTTATCACGTAAACAAAGATGAACAGACATTGCCTCCCCACCCCCCGCCCCTGCCTAACAGACAGGTCTGGGCCTCCCATGACAGTACAGCGTAATGACAGCAGACTCATCCTTGCAAGGGGACTGTGCCCATCCAGCCTTAGTGACCCTGGCTGGCACCCAGGCGGCCTGCTCCTCACCAGCCAAGTGCAACTCCACGCCGCTGTGGTCAATCATGGTGGCGTTGACCTTGCTGCTGACAGCCTGGAAGCCGGTCACTCTGAGCATGGCCGGCTGCTTCTTCCCCTGGTACTCATAGGCCCCTTTCCATAGGGAATTCTTGGCAAAAACATCCCCAGGAACTAGAGGAATTGAGAAACAGACACGAGAGGGACTTGAAGGTGTGCTGACGGAATTGAGGCCGCCTGATGACTGATTCCAGTTCAGTCATGAGATTGTTTTCCAGCCTCTAACCCAGGGAGGGTGGTGGAGTGCTCTGGCTCTCCAGTGATCCTCTTGGCTCTCGGAGTGAATGAATGGAGGGAAAGGGAAGGGAGGTAGATAAGAAAAATGGAGAAAACAAATAAGAAAGGGGGAGAGGGAACTAGAGAGGAGAGAAAACCAGTACGTCAGTATCGTGTGGGGTCAGACAGATCTGGATTCTCATCTTGGCTATAACTTACCAGTTGTTTGGTCAAGTGCAAGAGCCTCAACTTCCTCACCTGTAGGACTACACCTGGGGGCCATCCACCTACCTCATCAGAGTTATTGTGGGGGTTCAATGATCTGATGTTGCAAACTATTACTCATAAAAGCACCTAATGAGTGGTAGAGACTAAAATTGTTATTTATCCTTACAGTAATTCTCTATAATCCCTATTTTACCAAAAGGTAAACTGAAACTCAACAAGTAGAGTCTATTTGCCCAAGGACACAGTTGTTCAGTGACCAAAATGGAATTTGAACTGAGTTTATGACACCAAATCTCATCTTGCTTCCTGTATAATGCACATACTAATAAAACTGCAGGGTTCAAGAAAGGATATGATAATATATAATAATTTTGCATTGGTCAGGCCGACCTGTAGCTCTGTGTCCAGTTATGGTCATCACACTTTGAAAGAATCAACACCTGTCTTAAACATATAACCATTTCCAGGAAGCCCTACGGGTAGGACCTAGGTCTGTGTCTATGACCACACACTGGCCGGGCTGTGCCGGAGGAGGTGTGGTTGATAACTGATGGCTCCGGAGCTCGAAGCTCTGGACATGTCTTTGGAAAACCTTGGATCCTTCTTCTGGGTGAGATTTTTGCTTCCTTCAGGCTCACTTCCTCCTGTAGTCTGCCTGGGGTTGGGAGGTGGGAGGGGAAATCTGTTTGGCTCTATAGGTGGTTTTCATGCCCTTCCAACAGATACTCAGAGACTCATGTGCATGTTTCTGGGTAACTAGGTGAAGGAAGCAACACGTTTCTTGAGCCAAAGACCTGGTCCGTAGGTACCTGAGGCTTGGGTGAGTGGCGGCTCCCGCGCGGTGTTGATGGGTCTCCCACTGGGCCGGACCTCTGCTGGGGAAAGAGAACGGGGGAAACTGGGTCAGCCTCGGGCCTACATTCTGTTGGAGACATAGTGGCTGCTTCTAGGGCAGGGTTTCTATCTTTTACCTCTGAGCTCTCCATGTCCAGCACAGGTACGCACAGTGATAATGCTCAATAAATAGAGAAAGGGGGAGGGAGGTCTGTGACCTCGTGTTAATCCCGAGGGATCTGTGGGTGGGTGATGTCTTATCGAGGTTATATTATGCATAAGGCGTTATTCTCGTTTGGTGCAATAAAGAGATTTTCTCTGTCTGATGACTAAGTACCATCCTGGGAGAGTGTTGAAGCTCAGGCAGAAAGTAGCAGAATAAACCTTGGGATGGCTTCACTACGTGCCTCTTCAGACTGTCCTGGTTTCCTCTCCTAGAGACTCAGTGCCTCAGAGAGGCAGAAGCAGGGCCCAGCTCCCGGAAATCACATGTCTTCCTTCTCATTTGCCCTCCTTCACTCAGGCTCGGCTGGCACCTTTGGCCTCCCCCCCGGAGAGGTTCACCAGTGGGCACACTCACCCAGGCAGATGGGTGGTTTGCCTGTCCAGCTGCCATCTGCTTTGCAGGTGCGGTGCTCGGAGCCACCCTTGAGGGAGAAGCCCTCCTGGCAGGAGTAGATGAGTGTGTAGCCCATGGAGGGCAAGTCCAGGGCCCCAACGTTGGCATGGGTTGGCGTCTCTGGCTGCTTGCAGTGGTGGGCTGGACGAGAGGAAAGACAATGTTGGACCTGGGGAGAGGGGGGGTCTTCAGGAGGTCTTTTGACTCTTCCCCTGTTCCTGGGAAGAACATTCCCTTCCTTTCCCCTCAGGCCCCTCTCATGCCCAGCACCCCCTCTCCACACCTCCCCACCTCCCAGCCCTGCGGTCTACTGGAATGGCCAAGGTGGAGATCATGTGGACACTGGGATATCACCCCGGGAACTGAAGCCTGCAGCACTTATCCCGAGGGAAGAGGGGTAATTTTGGTCAAAAGACTGAGATCTTCCATCTTGAGGGCTGGCTTTGGTAGTTGTTAGTTTCTGCCACCACTGGAAAGTTCTTTCTTTTTACTTTGCTAAGGCTTAAGAATTGCCTTCAAAGATCAGAACGGTTTTTATGTGAAAATGTTTTCTGCGAGTCCCCAAGGAGTGATGATGACAAAGACCAATATTGGTCCCAATTAAAAGTGTGAGCTCCCTGCCATTCAGAGCATGCCAGTGTGTCCTGGCCGCCCGGCCAGGAGGCAGCGTGTTGGGCCGCAGGCGCCGTCTGCACTCACGGACACAGTCAGGCGGGGTTCCGCTCCAGGTCAGGTTGGGGAGGCAGGTCCTGGTGGTGGAGCCCTGAAGCAGGTAACCTTTCTGACAGCGGAACAGCACTGTGTTTCCGACCTGTGGCAGGACGGAAGGTCCTATGATCACCTCCATCCAGTACCGCTTCATACCCGTCACCGATCACTGACCGCTACTTTCCCACAACCCACCTCCTACCCCGCCACTGCTCCACCCGCAACACCCTTCTTCCACTTCTCTGCCTGTTGAGCCTCTATTCTTTTTTTTTTTTTTAATTGATTTTTATTTAAGAGAGAGAGGAAGGGAGAGGAAAAGAGAGAAACATGGATGTGAGAAAGAAACACTGATGGGTTGCCCCCCATATGCACCCCGACTAGGGGCTGAACCCACAACCTGGGCATGTGCCTGAGCGGAAATCACACCTGCGACTCTTGGGTGTACAGGGTGATGCTCCAACCGACTGCGCCACGCTGGCAGGGGCCAGCCTCTATTCTTAACCCCGTTTTCATTCCCTTATCAGCATTCTGAGTGATAGTCCAAACGGTGGATCAGTTCGAGTCACCTTCCAGTGGGGACTCACTGGCATTTAGAATAAAATCCAAAATGCTATCCTGGCCGCAAGGCCCCACATGACCTGGCCTATAACTTTCTCTCTTCGAAAATTATTATGTGACATTTGATGCATACAAAAAAATATATGTAGACATGAACTGTAATAATAAAATGGACACTTTAGGTTGAGCCCACTACTCAGCTTAAGAGCTAGAACATTATCGGCGAGGGTGTGTGTGCTCCTTCCTGGCCCCTCTCAGTGGTAACCACTACCTTGAATTCTGTGTTTTAACTTCCTTGTTCTGTTAAAAAATAATTCTATCACATATGTGTACATACACCTCTAAACAACGTGAGTTTTTCTTGGTTTTAACCTTGATAGACATACTATCATACCCCTTTGCCTTTTAATAGTGTGTTGCCGAGATTCACCCACACTGGGTAGGGCTGGTTCACTGGTTTTCATGGCTGTATAAGAAGCCATCGTGTGACCACACATTTCCGTTTCCTGGTAACATGTGCAAGAGCGACTCTAGGGTTGGTTTCTAGGGTTTGAAATTTGGGGTCCCTAGAATGTGTGAATGTTTAACTTTGCAAGACAGGGCAAGCCGATTTTAAATCTAGCCTAGCTCTGGCGCCCTCCTCCTCTTTCACTTGCTCCTGACTCACTGGCTGGCCTGCTCCCCCGTCCTGCAATCTGCCCAGAACTTCCCTCCTCCGTGCTCCTTAGCACTGGCCGCTCCACCCGCCAGGAATGCCCCCAGCTCTGCACAGGGCTGCCCTTCTCATCCTGGAGGCCGCAGTGCAAGTTTAGGGGGGCTCTTCCCTCACTACGCTTCCTAAAATAGGAGCCCACACCGTCGCACCACTTTATGTCACCTCGTGTGCAGTGGTCATCACTCTCACAGGCTGTCTTGTTAATGATCACCAGTCAGGGCGCTCCCTTAGGGCAGGCACTGGGCCAGTCTTATTCCCACTGGACTCCTAGCATCTAGACTAGTTCATGGCAGTAAATAAATGAGGTTCCTTGGCTAGATCCCAACCTGTCATTTTCAGGTTAGTCCCTGATATTCCCCTGGGCACACCTGGGCTCCAGTTAAGAGTCCTGCCTTGAACACACCCCTAGTTTCCAGCTTCCTGTTCACAGTGCCCCATCCCAGGCTGTCCAACTCCCCTCCTCCTCCTGAAGGTCATTCTGAGCTGGGCCCATGGGGCCTGCACCCTATTGGGACAAGCCCCCTGGGCCTGGCCTACCTCCCGCCCTGTCTGAGCCCAGTGTCTGTGGGCAGGGTATGGGCACCCTGAGGGCTCAAGGTCCCTCTGTCCCAGTTCCGTATTTGCACAAAGGCCCCGCCCCAGCTACACGGGGCTGCGGGGAAGGGTTTGCGAGGCTGCGTGTGATCTGTTTTTCTGCTTTGGCTTCTCAGACTGGAGCGAGCTCCTTTTGTCCCAGAATGGGGTCCGTGCAGCCCACTTCCAACAGGCAGCGTGCTTCTTTCCTCCAGCTTCCAAGGACACAGCCCCCACTAGTGCTGTTCCAAGCAAGGTCCCCAGGCCTCCTGAGGCTGACAGTGACAGGAAGGGGCAAGAGGCAAGAAGGCCCGATCCTGGCTGACCCCATTACCTGGTAGCCCTGGGAATTGTTCTGTATCCCGAACTGCGGCATGCCGGGGTCTGCACACGTGGTCAGCGTCGGGTCTGGATCGCAAAACAAAGAGGCCACACGGTCACTGAAGCTTTCCCTGCCTCCGCTTACTCCGAGAAACAGATGTAGAGCAGAACACAGAGCCACGTCCTGACGTCCCTGCCTCTTGGTATTTCCACCCCTGAGCCATATCCTGGCTGACTATACAGTGCTCTGGAGCATATTAACTCTGGCTGTGTCACGTCCTGATCCAAGAAGCTCAGAGTAGGACTTGTCACCTTTACAGATGAGACCCCTGAGCACAGGGAGGGAAAGTCATCATCTTGGGCCCACAGCTGGGACACTGTGCCCCAGACCACCTCTCACCTATGCAGCTGGGCTGGGTGCCACTCCATGTCCCATCTGATTGGCAGAACCTTCGAGGAGAGCCCACCAGCACCAGAGGGGGCTGGCAGGAGAAGGAGACGGAGGACCTGTAGGAGAAGCCTCGGTCCTCTCTCCTCCCACGGGGCGGGACACCAGGATCTCCGCAGAACACAGCTGGGAAGACGAAGGGAGAAAGGCAAGTCCAAGTTGCTTCCAGAACCTCGTGCGTGACCCCACGGTCCCCATGCCTACCCCCGCCTTTGTTCTTTGTCCGCTTTCCTCTGGGTTCCGCCTGAACTCTGGAGACGGGGGCTGCTCAGGGTAAATGATAACACCTGCCTCATGGCTGCTGCTGTGTCTCCCTCCTTCCCAGAGTCAAAGTGCTTATAAATAATCATCCAAGTAACGGAGAAACACTACACTGTTTTGTCCCCCCCCCCGCCCCCATTTTCATGCTCATTCCCTTCTGGTCTTTGTTTAGTGCTAGGTAAATCTGTGCGTGGCTGCAAACAAATGCTAACTTAGCTTTGTTCACTTACTATCTTGTGAACATTTCCCAGGTTTATGACAGCCTTATCATTTATTGGCGACATAATTCTGCAATGACTGGTTGTACCATTAAACTTTATCATAACCTTTATATTAGGCACTTTCTATTATCATAAAATTACATGTGGCCTTTCTTTTATCTGTATTATTTTCTTAGGGGAAATTCTCCAGGCGTGGACTTACATCTAAAGGTCTGAGTGTGATCGTGGCCCCTGATGTATACGGACAATTGTCTTTCCAAAGGGTGTGCATTTACACTGCAGTAGGTAGTGTAAGGAGTGTGCTCATTTCATTCAGATCTTCAGAGTGTTATTAAAAATGGGCTACCGAAGGCAAAGTTCCCCAAGACACCACTTCAAGCACGAAGAACATTCTTTAGGCTATGCTAGATGAGTGCGTGTGTACAGAGTCGTGAGGTTCATCATAATACGCAAATAAAATGACAGCCTGGGCCCTGGGAGCTGGGGAGTCTAGACCTGACCGAGCAGAAGTCAGTCCAAGGCTGAGCTGATCAGAAGTCACTGTATCTAGAAAAAGGCAACTCAAAAGATAAGAAATACTAACAGATGACAAAGAAACAGCAACTCAGTCTTGCTAATAAGCAATGTGGTGCCAATTAAAATAATGATGTACCTTTTTAAGCTCCTCAGTCTGGTAAATATTTTTTAAAAAAGGGAAAATCCATTATTAATGAGCATATAAGTCAAGAAATACTCTCATAAACTGCTGGAGGGAGTGCAAACTTGGACACTTTCTAGAAGACAGCTTGGCAACATGTGTCTAGACAGGTAGAGTGGATGTCTGTGGACTCAGGCTCATTCCTAGGACTTTACCACCAGGGTAAAGAAATGCTGTTTTCAGGGCTATTTCTTGCAGAACTGCTTCTAACAGGATTAAATGGGAGAAAACCAAATTTGTCACCAGTAGGGGAAGATTGGACAAGTTGTGGCATCTACAGCAAGGAAATTCTTTAAACCATTAAAAATGACCTTTCTGTATTGATAGAGAAAGGTGTTGCTGGCCTGTAAATGAACACAAGTCATGAACTAGTATGTACAGCACGATTCAACGCTGTTCATAGGAAATAGTATTCCTATTGCTGTTCGTGCAAAAATGCAGCGTGACTGACGTGGAGGCAGGGCCGTGGCCGCCTTTGGGAACTGAGAGTTCAGGTGATCGTCACATTTTCCTTTATATTTTCAGCTATCACACAAATTTTTGATGATAACTGTAATTCATTGCTAAGAAGCAATTCAGCTATTTCTCAAGAAGAAACGCATGGTTTCTAGCCCAGACTCAACCCCAAGGCTTGCTGCGGACCTAGTGCTGCCTGAAGGTCTGGGAAGGTCTGGGGGCTTGACCGCGCCCCAAGTGCTCCCTTTCCTGGGGCCACGCTGAGCTGCTGGCCCTCGTCTCGTCTCTGCTGAAGTTTCCCCATTGGAAGCAAACTGTCAGTGGCACCCAAACAGCATCATGAGCAGCCAGTAGGTTTGCGCAGCATTGGACAGACGCCGAGTAGACGGGAAAACAGGCCCCATTCTTCGTCCAAAGCACAGGAGCTGGGAAAACGTCCAGAGCCAATTCACGGGCTGTGACAAGAATGAGCGACCCGGACCCTGCTTCTCCGGGACTCGGTGAGAAATGAGCCCTGAAATGGCCTTGGGCTCTTTGGGACACAATTGGCCCAGGCAGATAGGAAGTAAACTCTGTTACTGGAAAGTCGGGAGTTCCCAGGAGTCTTTCTGTGCAGGGTATTTTCCGTTACGATGGGCCCCGGATGGCTGGGTACCACTCAACCCAGTGAACAACTTTCGGAATAAGAAACCCTTCCCTCGCTTCTGGCTTAATTTCTTCCATTGGGACTCCACACAAAGTCTGTAGCAAGGGCTCAATTTATTCTCATTTTCTTTCTGTAAACTTCCTTCCTCCTTAAATAGTGTCTGACAAAGGTCCTCCCTGGTTTGGGGGTGGGGTATCTGTTCTAGAACTTCTATCAGCCGAGCCCTGAGGGAAGGGGAAGGAGCCAGCAGACAGAAGGCGCTAAAGAGCCCCGGGAGCAACTTACGGAAACACTGAGGCAGCTCTCCAGTCCAGGATCCGTTTCCCTCGCAGGTGAGCACCGCAGGCAGGGAGAGCTGGTACCCCTCCAGGCAGGCATAGGTCACGCTCGAGCCCCACATGAAGTCAGACCCCACCACCTTCCCGTTGGGGATGAGCTGAGGCGGCTTGCACATGATGGCTGGGGGAGGTGAGACCAAAGCAGGCTGAGTTCTGGTGCTATCCCAGGGACACCAGGCCCTGGTCACCAGCACGGATGTCACTGGCTACCCTGCTTCTGGTAGGAGTCTGAGCTGAGCAGGAGGAGTCAGGAATGACCCCTCTTACTTAGGGAGCTCTGGTCTTTTTGCTCCTTAGGGTGTTATTGTTCAAGTGTGACACCCACCCCTCTTTGCATGGCCCTCTCCTCGATGCTCAAAGCCCAAGCCCCATCTTGGTACCTCCTACTCCCCCCTCGCAGATGTTCAGGGACCAGTCCTCACCCTGCACACCTCTGGTTAAGATGTCAGGGCTCTTCCTTGTCACCCTCCCTTCTAGACACCAGAGGCCCACGTCTCACTTCTGTATCATCTTTGGCCTTCTGTCCACGCCTGCAGCCCTCAGACGCACCTTTGCAGACTGGCTTGGTACCATTCCACGTCCGGTCCTTGGTGCAGCTCAGCACAGACACCCTGTGAGACTCCATCATGTAGCCAGGGACGCACTGGTATGTCACAGTTTTGTTGTACCTGAAGTCACTGCCCAGCCGGAGGCCATTGGCTGGAACCCCGGGGTCAGCACACTTTATGACTAGGACAGGGAGATACAGCATTGCTCACTCCCAGTCCACACCCCCCCTCCCCAGTATTCCAATGCCACCCCCATTACTCTCTATAATGTCCAGGAAGAAAAACTGTGAGATCAGGAACGCCCTGGCCCTCCCAGGCCCCCAGGTGGGCACTGCCCAGTCTCCCTGCAGGGGTCCTCATGCAGACACTCTCCTTGCTCATACCATACTCTGCACCCCAGAAACGAGGGCTATGAAGACCATTCTTCTTATTCAAAGCCCACCCCTCCAAGAGGAAGTACCCAGAGGGCTCAGTTCCTAAGCGAGGCTGGGACCCAGGGAGAGGGGTTTCCAGGTTGAAGAGCCTACGATGTGCTAATGAACCACAGAGATCAGTGGGCAATGAAACAGAGATGTGTGTGCATCTTACCACCGATTCTGCCCAGGAGGCCTCTCTAGGGCCAGGGGCCTAGAAGCAGGGTCTGATGACCTGTGCAATGGCCATCCCTATGCTATGGTATCAAGTGAGGCTGGGGGTTGGTGAGCTCTGGCCATGGAACAAAAGTGAACTTGACATGGGATTTCAGATGGAGCCTGACATCCAAGACTAGGACTGGGAAAGGCAGAATGCTGTCAGACTCCCTTATCACGTCCCTCCATCTGGGCCCCACAGGGACTCGTCTTCCAGGGAAAAGGGTCTGGGGCTGCCCTGGAGATAAGAAAGGGGAGCAGTGGGGCTACAAGATGCTTGAGAGCCAGGCCAGGGTGGGGATGAGTGCAAGGGAGAGAGGAGCCGACAAGGATGGTGCATGGTGGCAGCGTTAACGTGGAGAGAAATCAGGCTGGGCACTGGGGGTTTGTTCTACAAGAGAAAAAGAAAGCCTGAGGAATTGGCCAGAGCCCGAGGAACAGCAAATCCACGTCTCACCCTCTCTGAGCCTTGTCCTCTCCGAGGTAAAGTGGGGCTGGTAGTAGCTACTTCGTGGGCTGTGGTGAGCATCCAATGGCATAATGCATATCAAGTAAAGCACTTAGCTCAGTGGCTGCCACACAGTAGTGCTCAATAAACAGACACTATCTGTCTGAGTCTCATTCTGGGCAAGTCCCACCACTGCAGCCAGCCTTCCCAGTCTCCCACAGACAGCCTTCGACTCTGACACGGAGGAGCCCACTCCTCTTGGCCACCGTTTGCCACGGAGCCCAGGGGACCTGGGTTCTCACCTAGGCACTCTGGGTCACTGCCTGTCCAGGTGCCATTGACCGAGCAGTGCCGGCTGAGCAGGCCTGTGGCGTAGTAGCCTTCCCGACACTCATAGACGATGGAGCTGGAGAAAACCAGGCCGTCACTGAACACGACTCGGGCATTGCTTGGTGTCCCGGGGTTCCCACAAGAGATCACTAGGAAGCCAAAAGACCAAAAGAGCACATTACTCACCAGACAAGGGTCCCCTTGGGGGACCGAGAATTGCCCAGAGTGGGATCTGTGTGCTACATAGGGACCCTGTGGATGGAAACGCCTCTCACACGCTGTCACGTCTGATCGCCTCACTCTCCGAAGGGAAGGAGAGACCTGTATGATTTTTTCCTAATTTCTAAAACATAAGGACTATATCTATTATTATTATCACATCTAAAAATCTAAACGATTCCTGCCTGGCCAGTGTGGCTCAGGTTGAGCGTTGTCCCATGCACCAGGAGGTCACCTGTTCGATTCCCGGTCAGGGCACATGCCCTGGTTGAGGGCTCAATCCCCAGTAGGGGGTGCGCTCTCTCTCCCTCTCACTTCCTCTCTCTGAAATCAATAAAAACATAACTAAAAAAAATTAAACAATTCCTTAATATCTCTCAATACCTAATCCATGCTTAATTTTCCTTAATTGTCTCATATTTTTTTCCAGTTGATTTGTTTGAATTGTGATCCAAACGAAGTTCACATATGCCATTTGGCTGGTGTGTCTCTAAGACTACTGGGATCCAGAGATGACTGGTCCCTCTCCTGTGATTTATCTGTTACAGTAACCAGGGCACCTCATAGGGGGTTTTGTGCCTTTTCCATTGTGTCACATCAGGAGGCACAGAATGTCTGGCTGTTTCCTTGTTCCTGATGTCGAGGCTGATGAATGGGTTCTGGCACGAAAAGTTCCCATTCGTTCATCCCTCAATGGTTTTAGTAGCAATTGATGACTGTTGACTAGACTCCCTATTTTATTAGGGGACAAAAAAGGGAGATATTTTAACTCTATAATTCTCTCTGCATTCGCTAGACTTCTTTAATAAATAAAGAACATGCCCGTCATTAAATATTTGCTTGCCCTGAAATACAATTCATACAGGAAGGCTGGATAATGCCTGATTATTTTTTTCATCAGACATCAGGACAATAAGTTGGTTCCCTACCAAGCTCCAAAGGTGACTGACAGTCATTTGCACTCATGGATTTATTTACTATGTCACTATTATTCTTATCGTTGCTCAAGTTATCCCAACTTTGGCTAGTGGGAGTCTTTTCTTGACTCCACTTGTCTGTGGTACCTTCCCTGCTGCAGTGACAAGACGCTCCCAGTTCACCTTTCTGTCTCCTGCCCTGTCCTGGAAACAGCTATTTCTCCAGAGAGCTCCGGTTATGTTCAGTGGAGAATGGATTTAGAAACCATGGTCTCGGGGTCAAGGGTGCTCATTGGTTCTAGACTTTTAGAGTGGACAGAGCTGGGAAAATAACTTTCCAAACTGAAAATACACTATGAGCTTATACTGATATTACCAATCCACGTTTAGGATTAAGAGTTTTTCCTTAACTTAAAAATTTTTATACTATCTCTCTTTTATGCTGAAAATTTTGGTTCTTAATGACAATAAATAATTTTAATTTGCTTTATCCATATATATTGTGGTATTATATATGCAATAGTTTCAGAGTAGTAATACCAATATTATTACTTAACAGTATTGCTAAACAGTTTAAGGCTTCATTGCAGTTCTCTTTGTCCTTAGGGTATATATAGTTAGATTTCTTTTCTTTCAAGTTGGTTGAAGTAATTCTCTGGGTTATTAAATCATCAACTTGACATGTAGTTAAATTCATTAGTTTCCATTTTGATTTTGATACTTAGAGATTCTTTTGTCATGGTCTCTTTCCTTCGCCTGGAAGCTCCCAGAGGGAATGTCTGTCTGTTCTGGTCACCGCTGTGTCCCTAGCACATACGACAGTATCTGACACATAGTTGTTGAATGAAATTATATGGGAAATAAATGAATAAATGGGCTAAGCTTGGTTTATCCCGCTTTCCTCCCTTCTCAGGTGAGGGTGGGAAATAAGTTTGTCTTTCTATCACTCATGAAGATGAACGTGAACTATCTGTTGACATCCACCCTCCACGAGGCCCAGGGTTTTATCTGCGAGCGAGCAGGCGCCGGGGTGGGCCGAGGGGAGAGCAGAAGGCCACACGCGTTACCTCCGCACTCGGGCTGCGCGCCGCTCCACGAGCTGTTGGCCTGGCAGGTGCGCTCTGACGACCCCCGCAGCGCGTGGCCAGCCTCACAGCTGAAGCGCATCAGACTCCCGGGGGTGAAGCTATCCCCCAAACGGATGCCGTGCACCGGGATCCCAGGGTCACCGCAAATGCCCGTGCTGGTGCCTAAGGACCAGAACCAAACAAGCGCCGTTGTTTTTAGCATGGAAGGAAAGGGAGTGGGGGACTAGGAGAGAGAGACACCGGGCCGCTGGTAAGAGGAGGCAGTGGGCCCCACGCACGAGGGGGTGAAAACTGACTGTGTCTAACCCGTTACCCAAACAGGCTCCTGCCTTACTACTCAGCAGTCAAAGAGCAGAAAGGTCTGAGGTCACGGGTGAGTCCCTGGGGACCACCCAGCAAGGGAAGAAGGCAGGCGGAAGGAAGGCTCTCTGCCTCCTCGCCTGCGCCAGCGTGGACGTCAGTGGTCCCAGCTGGCTGCATCTCCTCCCACTCCCCTTTCCCTCTTTTCCCCCAGTATCTGCTGATTCCAGAGTATCCTTCCCGTTCCTAGTCCCGCCAGCTTAGTCCCGATGCTCAGCATCCTCTTGCCTGAACTATTGCAAGAACCTGCTAACTAATGTCCCTTCCTCTGCAACCCTCCCTCTCCCGTGTCTTCCATTCATCCTCGGACCCGAACAACGGGCAACCGCCAGTCATCGGATCTTGTCTCTTTTCTGCTGAAACATCTTTGCTGGCTTCCCACTGCCTGTAGGATAAAGCCCAAGCTCCTCAGCACAGCTTCATCTCCTCAACAGCTCAGCCTGAATCCTGACCCTTTAACTGAGGATTCCCTCTTCACAAATTACACGGTACAGGTGAGCTCTGGATTCAACGGCTGAGACCCTCTCATCTCATCTCTTGCTTTGCTCCCTTCCTCCGGCTACATTTCTGCATTTATCTGGGTTCTGATATTGTACAAACCCGCCCAACCAACACCTTTCACAGTATGGAGATGTGTGAGACACATCACTGGGTCGGGACAGGCCATGGGTCGCATGAGAAAGGCAGGGGAAGATTAAGGAATAAGTGGCAACTGCATGAAAGACCAAGTTTCCAGCTGATGCGAAGTGTTCCGCCTCATGAAGCCACGTGTGGGCATCAAATGGCAACGTCTGAATGACCGCATTTAGTTTGTGAGAGTAAAGAAATGTTTAAATCATGTAAAACCCACCACTGGCCATTTTCGTCTCTTTCTCTCAATCCTGGAATTATGAGAATAGCATGTTCCCCACTCTGTTCCCGACCAAGGAAGGGGGATTCATTCAATCTTCAAATCAAACACTTAAAAAAAGAGGGCCCTTTGAAACAGTGGCTAGTGCTTTGCAAATTTCTCCTTTCTGGGGAGACCTACCTAATATATGGTTTGATATTCTGGAAGTGCCCTAAATTTTGGGAGAAAGGATCACCTGGGAATCTCACACTGTGAGAACGGCTGTATCCTATCTAGTTTGCAATCTCTTGGCTGTGTGAACTTGCCCAGAGCTAAGGGGATGAAGCTGGGCTCAGACCACCACGGGCTGAGGTCCAGATGGGACCTCTGATAGCTCTGCTCTCTCTGCCTGTTAGGGACGAGATGAGGGTCTGAAAGGTCTGCCTTCCTCCCGTCCTCCTAGCACAGTCACCCCTTGGGACTCGTCCACCTCCCATTAGCCAAGCGTTCCCTCGGACCCCTCTCCCCCACGCCAGCCCCATACCTGAGCAGTGGGGCAGGGAGCCTGTCCAGTGTCCGTCCAGCCCACACATGCGGGTGGCGTTTCCCACCAGAGTCCGCTTGCCAGTGCAACTGTAACGCACAACCGCGCCCACAGTATAGTTGTCCCCGGACATGTGGGAATGGGGCGGGGAGCCCGGATGGCCACAGGACACCACTGTGGGGAAGAGCAAACATGTGAGCGTGGAGCTTTCTTCCCCTCCCCTTTGAATCTGAACTGGCCTTGCCGCTTGCTTTGACCACTGGAATGTGGTGAAAATGACATTTGACCGGCTGTGGCCTGAGAGGCCTGGCAGCTTCTGCCTTCATTTTCTTGGAATCCTATCGCCACCATGTGAGGAAGTCTGGCCTAGACTACTGCATGGTAAGAAGTCACGCGGAGGCAAGGACCATCTGGAAAACACCACAATGCCCTGGCTGACAGCCGGCACCAAGTTCCCTGACATGTGAGTGAGACACCTTGGATCTTCTAGTCCCCATCAAGTCACAACAGCCAATAACAAGTGAAGCAGAGGTGCACTGTCTTCACCAAACCCTGCCAACTGTAAGCAATAAAATGTGGTTACTCTAAGCTACTACACTTTGGGGTGATGTGTTACATAAGAGATAACTAACACAAAGTGAACATGACTTTGGAGGTCTCGACGGTGAGGGGTTGTGAGCTGCACTGGGAAGAATATGAGCTGCGGTCTCCAAAGGGCCGGCGTGGTGCACCGCCTGCAAAGACGCCCGCCGCAATTGCTCCCGCCCCTGCGCCCGTGAGCGCTCCCCGCCCTAAGGGTGGGCTCCGTCATTTCCCCTCCCCTCGAACCTGGCTTGGTCTTATGATTTGCTTTCCACAGAATGCGGTGGCACGAGGTTTTGGGAATTCTGAGCTCTGGCCGTAAGATTTTATCACTTCCTCAATCTATAATCAAAAACTTTGCTCTTGCCAGTTTGGTTCAGTGGTTAGAGCGTTGGCCTGTAGACTGAAGGGTCCTGGGTTCAATTCCAGCCAAGGGCATGCACCTCGGTTGCAGGCTCAGTCGGGGTTTGTGCGGGAGGCAACCAATCCATGTGTTTCCCTCACATCGATGTTTCTCTCTCTTTCTCATTCACTCTCTGAAAAGCAATGGAAAAAATATCCTCGGGTGAAGATTAAAAAAAATAAAAATAAATAAAAATTTTTTATCAAAGAAAGCCCAGGGCCAGTTAACTTCACTTCTGAATTCTATCAAGGTTTTACAGAAGAATTAACACCAATTTTTCTCAAAGTACTCTTAAAACTAGCACAGAGGACTCTTTCCAACTCATTCTGTGAGGTCCATATTACCCTGATACCAAAGCCAGACAAAGACATCATAAGGAAGAAAAACTACAGACCAATATCCTTTATGAACATAGTTGTAAAAATCCTCAATAAAATACTAGCAAACCAAATCCAGCAGCATAATAAAAGGATTATACACCGTGACCAAGTCTGATTTGTTCCAGGAACACAAGAGTGGTTCAACATATGAAAATTAATCAGTGTAATACACCATATTAATGGAATGAGGGGAAAAAACCCCCACATGATCATCCCAATAGATTCAGAAAAATCATCTGACAAAAATCCAACACCCTTTCGTGATAAAAATGTTTAATAGGCTCGGAATAGAAGGGAATGTCTTCAGTCTGATCAAGGGAATCCACGAAACCCCACAGCTAACCGCTACAGACGGAAAGCTTCCCCTCTGACCAGGAACACGACTAGGGTGCCTGCCCTTCCCATCTCTATTCAACACTGGCTGGGAGCTTGAGCCGGGCAGTGATCTAGAAAAAGATGTAACAGGCACCCTGTCCGGAAAGGAGTAAGGAAAACTATGCCTAGTCACAGGTGACATGACCTTGGTGACACTGCATTAGGCTGGTGATTTGCAGCCGGGGCGCTGCAAGAATTTTTAGAACATGCAATAACCCGACTATTTAGTCAGGGGCACTGACCCCCTTTCCCTCAGATTGTCAAATAAATAAATAGACAACAGCCAGCACAACAACAGAAGCCTGGTGTGAGTGAATCAAAATTATAGTTCTTTTTGGTCAGATCGGCAAAAAATATATTTTTTGGTGTGCCAAAGAATTTTAGTAATTAGCTTGTGTGTGCCATGAGGTGAAAAAGCTTGAAAATCGCTAGATTAGGCAATGGTTTCTTAAACACTCCACCAAAAGCACAAGCAACAAGAGAGAGTCAATAAAGGACATTATTCAGAAAGTGAAAAGATAATCCACAAAATGGAAGAAAAATGTTTGCAAATTATGTATCTAGTATGAGTATAGTATCCAGAATATATAAAGAACTGTTAAAACTCAACAATATAAACAACTCAATTAAAAAATGGGCAAAGAACTTGAATAGACATTCCTCTAAAGACGAGATACTAGTGGTCAATAAGCACATAAGACGATGCACAACAACACAAGTCATCAGGGAAATGGAAGTCAAAACCACAATGAGATACCACCCAGCCCCATTAGGATGGCTATAATGAAAAAGATGAACCATGGACAAGTAACGTGGAGAAACTGGAACCCTCATATGCTGCTGGGAGCGATGTAAAATGGTGCAGACACTCATTGGAAAACAGTTATCTTCAAAATATTAAAAATACAGTTACCATATGACCCAGCATTTCTACTCCTAGGTATATATCCAAGAGAACTGACAACATATGTTCACACAAAAACTTGAACATAAATGCTCATAGCAGCATTATTCATAACAGCCAAGAAAGTGGAAACAGCTCCTATGTCTATCAGCTGAGGAATGGATAAAGAAAATGTGATACATCTACACAACAGAATAGGATTTGGCCATAAAAAGGAATGAAGTATTTGATAAATGCTATAGCATGAGTGAACTTTGAAAACCTTATGCTAAGTAAAAGAAGCCAGTCTCAGAAGGCCATATATACAATTCCATTTACATAAAATGTCCAGAATAGGCAAATTCACAGACAGAAAGCAGATTAATGATACCAGCGGAGAGGGCAGTGGTGGAGACTGGGAAGTGACTGCTAAAGGGTTTCCTTTTGATGTAATGAAAATGTTCTGGAATTAGATCATGGTGAGAATTGCAAAACTTTGTGAATATATTAAAATCACTCAGTTATAGTCTTTGAAAGAGTAAGTTTTATGGTGTGTGAATTATATTTCACTAATAGAAGAAAAACTGCAAATGGATTAAATCTTCCAAAAGAAGCTGGTTATTAATTCAAGTCCAGGTCCGCCTGCCTGAAGAGTCCGTGGCATTTCTGCTTTAGCCCTTCAAAGAAAGGACCGTGTTGTCTTCTGGGAAAAGCCAGGAAGGGGTGAAACGGAGGCAGTGTTCCACCAGGCGGCCAAGTCTCGAGGAGAGAACCCTGAAGGCTGCAGAGGCCGGCGGCAGCCCTAGAGGGGGAACAGGCCTCCAGCCAGGGAGAAAGAGAGCATGTGAAGGGGTGAGGGAACCTACCCAACAGGGGCCCAAGATGGGCTCTGACATTCAGCCAGAGTGACCATCACTGTGAAGTAACACACAGACACACAGACACACAGACACATGCACGCACATGCACACAGAGGGGAGTACAGTTCTTTGACATGACCCATCCTGCATAGGTGATCGTTTGGAGTAGACGACACCTACTTACAGAGACACTGGGGACGGGGGCGGTCCCATGTGCCATCTCCCTGGCAGCTGAGCACCGGGGTGCCCAGGAGGTAGAAGCCATGGTTGCATTGGTAAGACACCGTGGTGCCATAGCTGAACCTGTGCAGGCCGCTGGCATGGACTTGACGAACGCTGTGTTCTTGGTGCCCAGGGTCTGTACAGTTGATGACTGCAATGGAACGGGACAATTAGATGCAGGCTAATTGCATATTCATCTGCTTTTAAATGAGAATTCGGAAACCCAAACAGGCACATGATCCCAGCATAGCAAAATTTCTAGGCTGAAATAGGCAACATGAAGCAGATCCGGCCTGGGAGGGTGAGCTGGTCCTCAGGCTGGTACTTTTCGCACCTTGATCACCAGTTAAGGGACTCATTCTCGCATGTCCAGCTCGGTATCAGCTCACTGAGAAGCCTTCCCACCTCCTCTCAGGCTGGTTAACCTCCCCTCTCCGTGCTCCCATGCACAGAGGTCTCCTGCAGACTGTACCAGCCTAGACGGCGATTTGTTTGAGTCCCCGAGTCCCCCGAGGGCACGGCTGCCTGATCTGTGTGCCTGATCCCAGCCCAGTGTGACTCTTGCAGCAAAGCTCGTCAATCGCAAAACCCACGCATCGGGGCTGACTTGAACAGGGGTTGTGCTCTTCTGGAAACTGTTTTAATCACTTTTATGAGTATTCCAGGGAGAGATTAATATCCTGGGGGATAAATTTGACTTTTAAATGTTAAAGTGTTTCCAAAGCAGCTTAACTCAAAATCAGAGGGCAATTTTAGAATAATGACAATATCATTTATAACTCATGTTGTGTACTTCTGCTTTCAAAACACTTTCACTGCCATTATCTTGCCTGAATCTCAGAGGCATCAGGGTAGGTATTTTAAATCTTTGCTAAGCTTTTAAGGTATATGATATTTGTACCACTGATAAGCCTCTCTGAGGCTCAGAGAGGTTGGCATCACAAAACAAGTAAGTGGCATTTATTCACTCACACTATTTACTGTGGTAGACTGAGTGCCAAGCACTGTGCTGCTGGTAGTAAGGAGACCACGGAATTTACAGTCTAGAGTTTCTCCACTTGGGCATTTTGGACATTTTGGGCTGATGATTCTTTGTCATGGGGTGGTCCTGTCCATTGTAAGATGTTTAACAGCATCCCTGGCCTCTACCGGCCAGATGCCAATAGAAACCCTCCAGTGTGACAACCCAAAAGGTGTCCAGCACCTGTCCCTTGTCAGGGAAGGGGGATGGGTAAAATCATCCCCAACTGAGAACTGCTGGTCTGGAGAGAAGAACAAATGAGCGATTATCCTGTTTGGTAAGTGCTCTGATAGGGGCAGCAGAGAATGTTCTGGAAGCACAAAGCAGATCATCAGAGCAGGGGGTAGACCCCAGAGCAGGGGGTGGCGCAGGGACGGCTCCCCAAGAGAAGCCATATTTCAGCTGGCTCTTGGGGTCTGGGTACAAGTCGCCCAGACAAAGAGGGGTTGGTGAGGGGGACAGAGAAGAAAGACTTCGTTTGAGGAAACGGTTTGGGAGTGTCCTGGGGGTGCAGGGGCACAGGGCACAAGTAGGGAGATGGAAGAGGTTCAGCGAGGCTAGGGGCAGATGCAGTGAGGGAAGATGAGGGTGGGCAGGACGGGGCCACGTCCCTCGGGCCTGCAAACAGGTAGAGAGGGGAGGGCTTTCTCCTAGGGCAGCGGGAAGCCTGGGAAGGGGCTTCAACCAGGAGCGGCTGGATCAGGTTTGCATTTTAGACAGGTGGCTCCATCAGGGTAGAGAAGGGACTGGTCCCATGGTCTCTAAGGGTTTTGCCCCCCAGTTTCGAGACCGGTGGTGGGGGCAGGGGGCAGCTGTAGCTGAAGGTACAAGAGCATCTGCATCTTGCTTTGTGGGGATGAAGCACAGGTCCTGAGGAGGAGGGAACGTGGGGTAACAAACACCCCAAAGGGGTAGGCCTCAGCTTCTCCCACCTGAACAGATGGTGGAAGGGAGGCACAGAACAAGGTCTTGGCTATTTTCCTCTGTGTTCTCTGGAACCTTCTCTCACTCAAAATGGCATCTTGAAACGTTAAGAGAAGGATGCTATTTTAGGATTAGCTGTGAGTGTATCTTAATTTATTTTTAAAAAATCATTTGAAAACTGGCCCTTTAATATCCCTTGCAAATGAGCTGTGTCACGTTGCACAGCCGATCACCACGCACCCCCAGTGCTGCGAGGGGAGCCATGGTCAGGGGGCCTCAGCCCTCCTCCCTGTGAAGAACTGGCCAGCCTCCAGGTTGGGGGCGGCTGGGCTCTCGTGTTCAAAGCACTCTGACTCTCCGCCTAAACGTTGCTGAGGGGCCTGGCCACCCTTGGTAAGTGGCAGACGGCTCCGTTTGCCCTTTCCCGCTGTCAGCAGCCTTGGAAAGCGTCAGAGGTGACTTTCCAAACAGTCCAGGTGGGGCCAGAAGATCCTCTACGCAGAAGCTGCCTGAGTCCTTGGTTTCCCTTTTCCCTCCCCTGTGTCAACCCAGCCCCAGACTGTTTGCTTTTTACTTTTCATCTGAACCCCTCTACTTTCTTTCTTTCATCAAGAACGGGGCTCTAGGTGATGAATTAGTGGTTTACGAAATGTAAACAAAAAGATTATTCTCTATGTCTGTACTGACAGGTGAAACTTCGTTTGCTTTTTTTTAATGTAACCAATGATGAAATTTTCCATGGCTGTATCTAGGGGTTGAGAAAGTCCCCATTCATAAATAAATGTCCCAAGTCTTCCCTATCTGAGTCAAAATAACGGCAGGACTGAATCCAAGGGCTTTTGCTCGTGGGTTACTGAGCCACAGATGGCAGAGGTACCAGGGGCAGAGTGGGAGCAGGAGGGTGACTCACTTCTGCAGGTGGGCAGCGTGTCGCTCCACTGCCCGTTGGCCAGGCACTGGGACCCAGCGGCGCCCTCAGACACATAGCCAGGGTTGCAGACAAACTTGACCACATCGTTGAGGTTAAACTGGTTGCCCTGAGTGAGGCCGTTGATAGGATTGCCTGGGTGTCCACAGGTGATTGCTGTAACCAGAACAGAAGATAGGTAAGCCCTCCTGTTACTCCACAACCCAAGAAGTTCTTCCTCTTCTCACCTGGCATATCTCATGCACACCAGGGAAGTTCAGCCATATGTCTAACTTTAGTCTCTTCTGCTGCAAAACCTTTATTTCCTGATATCCTCATGGGACATCCCTTCTTCCTTGAAGGCATGTCCATGGCTTGGACAACTGGAAAGAAATCATTCCATGACTCCCCACTGGGCATTAGGCCTGGACTGTAGTTCTCTATCATCCAGCAACACAGTCCTGCCTCATTTCCTGCCTCCATCCCTGTGGCTCCCCATCTCCACTCTTCATTGTTGGATACACTGATGACCACCCCTCAGCTGACTGAGACCCACCCTAGCTCCTGGGCAATCTTGTCAGACCCAGGGTCAATACTAACCAAGCCTGAACAGAGGGAGGGGTCACCTTGCCAGACCAGTGGCCAAGGTCAACCCCAGGAACCAGAGTTGTAAGGAGATGGTGGGAGAGTGGAGACAGGCTTCGTGGGGTCTGTGGATCCACTGAAATGATATGCAGAATATTGGGTGTGTGCAATCAGCTTGGGAGAGGGCCCGTCATTCTCAGCAGGTTCACAGAGTCAGGCCCCCTTTCCCCAGGTTAAGAACCACTCGTATACAGTGAGAGGAGAGCTGAGGAGGAAAGCTTTGGGAGGGCAGATCCATCAAAATGCCTGCAAAGGAAACTGAGGGGGCATCAGCAAAGTAGAAAACCGAAGTTGGACAGATGGTGAGAGTGTCACAGGAACCAGGGGGAGAGTTTCAAGAAATGTCAGACACCCAGATAGGTCTGTTTCTTGGAGAACCCAGGCTGCAAAGGGGAGAGGGAGAAACGTCACTAGGAAGGAAAACCAGGGTCCCATGAAGCTGAAGCACATGGACCACTGGACCCAAATGTCCTGAGCGGAGAGACGATGACCATTCAATTCATCTTTATCCACAACACCTAACACGATGCCTGGTGCATCGTAGGTGCCACAGAACTGTTTATTGAACGTGGCCTTATAGGCTGAGGGAAATTAATAGAAAGGGAAGGTTGGCAGTTCAGAGGAGAGAGTTAAAAACAGACTAAGCTCATGAAGGAGGGAGGAGGAAAGAAGATCCAGAGACTCAGGCAGAACCTTGGGCCTGGAGAGAGTCTTCTATTGAGGCGAGAGGGACGGGGCGGTGGGTGCAGACAAGGACAGGGTGTGGGTGGGAAGCAGGTCGGGGAGGGAGCTACTGTCTGACGGCTTCTAATATTGCTGCAAAATAGGAAGTGAGATTATATAGTTGGCTACTGATTACTGGGGTTTATATACATTATTTCTTTTAATCCCAACAGCCCTGCAAGGCAGGCACCATCGTTACCCTCAAGGAAAAACAGAAGGGACACAGTTCCCAAGTGGTTCCTCTGAGTTTGAACACAGCTTCTCTGACCCCAGGCCATCTTAGCTATCTGCTGAGAAGCCCGGTGGAGGAGATGGAGTGTGAGGCTTCAGGAAAGAGGTGGAGCTGTAAAACAGCGGAGAGGGATTGCTGGAAAGCTCTGACGATCCGGGAAACCTTGAGTTTATACACATGTGATGGCAGCTAACACGGTGCCTACCGCAGAGTAAGCCCTTATAAATATTTGTTCATTTACTCTTGCCTTCCTGCTCCAGATACTCCCCAAACTTCTGCGCTCCAGGAGAGAATAGGGCCTGGGACACAAGATCCTGGATTCTGTGATGTGACAGTTGGTGGCATCACCACCACCACCACCATCACTGTCATCGGCACAGCAATGTTAATGACGGCCGCGTCTGGCTGACGTCTGTATCAGGCACTGGTCTAATTTTTATTTTATTATTTTATTATTTTATTTTACTGTTCTGACCATTTTATATATATTAATTTATTTAAACTTTATAACACCCTTTGAGGTACCTGCGCTTTATAGATGAGAAACTGAGACCCTGTGAGATAAGCTAACTTATCTAAAGTCATAAAACCATATGACACATGGCGATAGGTCTGGGATTTGAACCCAGGCGATCCAGGTCCAGGGTCTGCCTGTCTAAATACTTTACAGCCTTTCAGTCTGGACCAAGTCTGCAATATCTTTAGGTCGAGCAGACATTCTCTATTTAATTCCAGACCCCAACACCCCCTGTTCTTTATAACCTAATCTATTCACACACAGTCTGCCAATTTCCTGAAGGCGTTTGACGTTTTTTCTCCTGAATGAAACCAAATATATTTTCTTCATACACATCTAGAAGACGGAGTGAATAGAGACGGGCCTTGCTTTCGGTAAACTTAATACTTTAGAAGCAATTAAGACCCATTTTCATGGATTGCTCATTGAGCAAGTCTCATTATTTCATTGCTCCGTCTCATATACAGAAAGCCAAATGAAGAAAAAAAGAATTAAAAACAAAAACCGGCCTTACAAAAAATTAAGAACACAGCCTTTACACAAAGGCTTACTTTAGGGAGCATTAAAAAGTGAAGAATTTTCCAAATTACTTCCCGGCAGCGGAGAATAACGGTGGTCACCCAAGTCCCCAAAATGCAGATGAACAGGAAGAACAAATAAAGCTGCAGAAAGCCCGGGCCTGTGGCATAACTGGAAGACAGAGAACGCTATAAACTTTAAATTATGTGCAAGCAGGACAACCAACACTCAGCCCCGGCAGAACTACTTCTGCTTCAGATGCGAGCGTCTGCGGAGCCCGGGCTGCAGGGAAAGACGAGAGGGACGGAGGGGGCCCTGCCGGTCTAAAGTCACTGCTAGAGGGGGGACGCTCGTCTCCACGGGCCCCAATGGAAGAAGGGACTACAGGGAGGGGCAGAAACGCGTGTGTGATGCTCTCGTTGCTTCTAGAAGAAAAGGAAGGTGAACAAACAAAGGAAGGAAGGAAGGAAGGGGGAGGTGGAGGGGGGAAGGGAGATAGAGGTAGAGGAGGGATGTCCTCTGGAGACTGGTAACAAAGGGAAAAATTAACAAAAGGGGGGAAATTTGGGGCCCTGCAATGACAAAAGCGAAACAAACCAACAAAATGGAGAATAAACAACTTTCCCTTATCACACACAAGGCAGCCTTCTATTAAAAAACAGAATGCGAATCTGTCCATTTATCCAACACGGCTTGCTGAAGACGCTGCCATCACTGCCGCGGGTATTTTTACCTTCTTTGTCACAGGTTAGCTGGCCATATAAATGCGGGTTTATTTCTGGGCTCCCTATTCTGTTCCATGGAGCTATGTGTCTGTTTTTGTGCCAGTGCCATACTGTGTTGATCACCATAGCTTTGTAGTGTAGTTTGAGAGCAGGGAGCATGATGCCTCCGACTTTGTTTTTCTTTCTCAAGATTGCTTTGGCTAGTTGGGGTCTTTTGTGGTTCCATGTAAATTTTAGGCTTATTTGTTCTAGTTCTGAGAAGAATGATGTTGGTATTTTGATAGGAATTGCATTGAGATATGGAAGCAACCTAGGTGTCCACTGATGGGTGAATGGATAAAAAAGATTATACACACACACACACCATGGAATATTACATTGCAATAAAAAAGAACAAAAAGGGGAAGGGGAATATAGTCAATAATATTGTGATACATTTACACAGTGACAGATGATTACTAGAATTAGTGGGGTGATCACATTGTGAAGTGTAAAAACGGTGAGTCACTATATTATACACCTGAAATTAATATAACCAATGTAAGATTGCAGACCAACTACAGTTAAATAAAAAATAAATGTAAAACAAACCAAAACAATCGTATTTTGCTACACTGACAGAAGGGGGCGCTCTTGTTAAACCTCCCTAAAGCCACAAACGAATAGAAAATATTAGCCTAAATCTATACAAAACTATGACAAAATGAAAATAGAAAGGAATCAAAACATCTCAGCTGGTGAAAATCTCCTCATCCAAAACAAAACACATGAAACACAAGAAAACCGTAAAAAGACTCTAAACTGAATTCAATATTAACACATAAGCATCTGGAGGTATGAAAACCATCTTGAGAATCAGAAAATAAAAAAAACTAAAACAAGACATGGAGAAAACGTGGGAGAAAATTAAAAGATAATTGATGGCACTGCAGAAAAGAATTGAAGAAAGGACTCAGTTACCTTAGAAACAACGACTAAATTCCAAGAGGGAGAATATTATCAAATGGTGTAATTTACTAGGAGGTGTTGAAGAAAGTCAGGAAAAAAACCAAGGGAATTAAAATAAGGTAAAGGAACAAGTAAAAATGATCAGAGACACAGAGGCTGAAACAGAAGACAGGCAAAAAAGATCCCACATACACGTAATTGGAGCTGATTTAGGAGGAAAGCAAAACAGTGGGCTTGAATTAGTGTTTAACACTATAATTCAAGAAAATGTTTCAGAAATGAGACTTGAATATACACGTTTGAAGTCCACAGTAAAACTAGGGAAGTTGTCTTGGAACATTCAAGTCAGGCATGTCCTAGTAAAAATCCGAGACTTCCAGGATCGAGAAAAAAACAACCATCAGGGCCCCAAGAAAAGCCACCAAGTAACTTATAGGAACAATACAGGGCGTCCCCAAAATGTATACACACTTTAACAGCCGATAGCTCAATTCTGAAAACGAAATGTACTTTAATAAACACTGCCTTTGTAATTATTCAAAGTGTGTGTGTACCTTTTTTTGGGACACCCTATGGAATTAAACTAATATTTGAATTCCTCAGAGTAACATGCAAAGCAAAGTCATGGTGGAAGAGCATTTTTAAGAAAGTCAAAGAAAGAAAGAGTGACCAAGGATTTTATGTACAGTCTAGCTATCTTTCAGGCTTTCAGGTTCAGATAAATAGTTTTAAATATGCAAGAACTTGGGGAACATTATGCAAAGGAGGCATTATTGAGGAACTGACTAGAGACTGAGTTTGACCCAACTAAGAGGTAACTGGGCAAACTTCAGCAGCATTGGTGAGCTCTTAATACATTTAATGGTAGAACGCGGAGTAAAATAAAGGTAGGGAAAAGGGTACAATGATATTACATAAACACTATAATAAACATTTTATGTTCTGACAAAGTAGAAATAATGCAACTAAAGATGGAAGGAGAAAGGAGCGAGGACAGGAAAGCAGAATAGGTTCATTGATTGTTGTTGAGTCCATACGTGAAAGTCAAAAGATACTGTTAAAAATTGATAAACTACATAATAAATGGTTATATAAGAAAATGGGGGATGGGGTGGCTAATGGCATTACGATGTTATAAGAACAAAATGCTGCTTATGATGTTAAGGATGAATGTGAGGATTGTAAGCCTAATATCAGGCACAGTACAATTCAAGTCAAAAAGTATTAAAAGTGACAGGGAAGGCATTTTTAAAGGCTAAAACCACAATCTCCAATGCAGATGTAATAGTTATGAATATCTGTGCACCAAATAACACAGCAACTATTTTATGTAGCAGAAATTACAGGAAATGAAAGGAAAAATAGAGGCACACCAATAACAGAAAACTTTAAAACACACCTCTCAGAACAAAACAGGTAAAGTAGACAAAAAAATAAAAAAGTGTACACAAGGCATAAACAACAACCAATAAGGCACATCTCATGACTCTCTCTATAGAAATTTACACCTTAATACCCTTTCTTCTCAAATGCACAAGGAACACTCATAACAACTGATCAAACATGAAGCCACAAAGAGAGCATCAGTAAATTCTAAGAAGTAGAAAGGTTATGTACAATGCAATAAAATTAGAAATAAATAACAAAATAAAAAAGTAAAAGGTCCTTTACCTGGAATTAAAAAAACACTTTTCTATTTAAAAACTTCTGGGTGAAAAGGGGAAATGAATACCAAAATTGCAGAATTTATGATAAATAATAAAACATGAATTATTGTCATCTATGGGATACAATTAGAGCAGTGATTAGAAGACATTTCCTAACCCTAACCACTTATATCCATGACAATCAGTAGAAATGAAAGAATGAAAATAAGTGAATTAAATTCCCAACAGATAGAAAATGAACAAAAAAGTTAACCAAAAGAAATCACACGGAAAGAAATCACAAAGGTGAACGCAATCATCACTGATACGCAGAAAACCAGAAACAACAGGTGTAATAATTGCATCTTTAAAAAAAGTACGCAGAAGCCCTGCTAAGCTAAGGAAGAGGACAAGGGAGAAGGCCGTGTGGAAGCCGGCCGTGCCGGCGGAGCGGGCCACATACTTACGCACACAGAAAGGGGTCTTGCCCGACCAGCGGTGGTCCTGCTGGCAGATGCGCACGGACATGCCGATCAGGCGGAAGCCGGCGTCACACTGGTACACCACGCTGCCCCGGTAGCTGTAGTTCTCCCCATTGATGTGGCCGTTCACGATGGGCTCGGGGGTCCCGCAGTGCCCGGCTTGGATGGGGATGGGGAAAGAGTGTAAACCAAAGAGGGGCTTACAGAAAACGAGGTGGGGCTTGGTCAAGGTGGGGGAGACAGGGGTGGTGGGGAACAGGACCCAGTACCCAACCGCCCATTGCTTTCCCACCTCCCCTGGGCAGGAGCCATCCAGGAGTGACTTTAGGAATCCTAGACATGATAGAAACAGTGTTGAAGACTTGGCAACCCCAAATTTCAAGGTTGCAGCCCATATGACCATCCGTCTCTGACCTTTAGTGTCTGTGTCTACGCGCAGGTGGGAAATGATCTGTCACCTCCTTGCACACACAGCCCCTGCCCCATTTTTTCTCATCAACCGGCATTTCCTGAGCACCTGCCATATGGAGGGGCTGCAATCTATAGTACGGCAGTCAAAGCCTGGTTGTGTTGAAAATAACCATGTAAAATCAGGTGGTCCGCTCAAATCCTTCCTTCTCCGTGAGGGGCAACCCACACAGATGATGCAAGCCCAGGTGAGCTATTTTTATCAAATGGGGCTTGGGGAGAGCGTATTCCTAGCATTTTCATGAGAACTTTGGCTCTGTGTGAACTCAACAGGGGCCTGAGACAGTGGGGAGGCAGCACTGGGCACCCTGGAACAGACCATCCAATTATGGTATTAGGTTCGTGTAGTTGGGACCCTCCTTTGCAATTGAGGGGCCCAAGAAAGGAGTGAGAGGAGAGAGAGCCATAGTATCTAAGGTTTGGGCAGGGGATGGGTTAACCATGGGGGAAAACAATAATTTTGTTCTTTGTAAGCCAGGTTTTTACTTTTTTTATTAGTGTGTCATAGCTTATTTTATATATGTGTGTATATATAAAGTGTATAGAATAAACAAGTGACAAAAATATACTTCTATATTATATAATATATGTAAGATACATATATGTGTAAAATTTGCTAATATATAATATAAAAGGTATTTTAGGTGTGTCACAGGAATGTATCTTTTTACGTTGCCCTGACGGCGGATATTGGGGCTTCACCCATCATTCAAGTACCAATAATAAGAGGCTGTCTGCTCAAAATGAGAACCCCTCACAGGCCTGTCTCACCAGACTTTAAGTTGTTCTCATTCTTTGGGTGCCCCAAGGAGCTAGTTTAGGGTTTTAGTCATGGTAGATGCCCAACAGCTGATGTTTGGATTGGGCCATTTATGAAAGTAGGTAACATGCTACTGTTCTAAGATTGGGATCCCACTTTACAAAGATCTAACCTGTCCTGAGATGGGAACAATGGGTAGGATAGGCCCGGGGAGGGCACTTACCAAGGCAGCGGACTTCAGAGCCACTCCAGAGCCCGTTGGCCATGCACTCCCGCACCCGGGAGCCCACCAGCGTGTATCCGGAGTTGCAGGAGAAGATGGCTGTTGCCCCATAGACGGACAAAGTTCCGATGCGGTGCCCATTGGGTGGGATGGGGAGCTCTCCACAGGAGATGACTGAAGAGATAACAAAACGCTCAGTTAGCCCACCCCAAGAGGAGGGACACGTGCTGCTTCTGATTAGCAAGAATACGACAAAAAGAGGATCTGTGTAACCTAACTCTACTGGGACTCATGACCAGAATACGGGTCATGACAGTGACTTGTGTGATGTTGCACTGGAGCAGGGATTCTCACCTGGAGGTGTTCTAGAAGCACCTGAGGAGCTTTACAAATGTCCAGGCTGCACTCTGAACCATGACTCACAATCTCTGGCCCCGGCAAGTGCATTTTTAAAAAGTCAGGTGGTTCAGACGTGCACCCTGCTAAGGAACCACCTGACTATGGAATCGGTAATTCAGGGGTGTTCGGAGCAGACACTGCAGATCAATTTCCGTGTCATTTCTGCTGAGCACCGCGCTGCCGGTAGCCACCGGCTGACAGGGTGAGGCCCAATGGCCAGGGCTGCGCTGGAAGGTGAGCCCCTTCACTGCAATAAGCTGTGTCACGCTCATGACCCCCACTCGGCCACATATGTGGTTATGTTCCACGGTGGGGTCTGCACTTGGGTGATAAGACAACAGTGTCCTGGATCACAGGTGCTGGGAAGGCACCACTCCTCTCAGTCTCAAACTTCCCACGGCTCACTGACCAGCAATCTTCTTCTGTTCCTTTTCAAACTCTTACTTCCTCAATGACATATCCTTATTGATTAGGTAAATATTATGAGCGTATCCTATTGTAGCGGATGCTGTGGTGAGTCACGCAGGCCCCCATTTAGGACTGAAGGATTTACTTCCCCCCCTGCTGGCCCTCTTCAGGTTGCCTTGGGTGAGGAGTCCTCCCATCTAAAGACGAGCTCTCTTCCTGGGGCAGCCTGCACCCAACTCGGTCAGTGTAGAGGTAGAAAGGCCCTTGAGACAACAACCTGTGACAATTCTGAAGGGTCATCCCAGCTTCAGAGCTCTCTGTGAGGGCGGCTGAGGCCTTCACTGCTACTGCATCAGAGCCCGAATTCTTCGTCTTCCCAGTCCTGTCTCCTTCCCTCCCTTCCTTCCATAGCCAGTGATCCCAGGAGTGCTCCCTAACAAGCCTCTGTCTTAGAGGGCTTCCCAGGGACCCTGAACTTTGAAACTATCATGAAGAACCAAAGAAAAACAGTTTGCAATGGAGGAGGACGGGCGGACACACTTAGGTGGCCTGTGCCTGTGCTATGCCCATTCCTCTTGCACACACTCCCGTTACAGGTCTTATCGCACCCATTGCCACTGTGTGCTTATCTGTCTGCCTCTCTAGTAGACTACAAGCTCCTTGCGGGCAGGAGCCACAAACTTTTATCTTCATACCTCTATAATACCTGGCATGAATGCTGAATAAATAAATTAGTGGATGCTCACTTGGACAGAGACAGCTGTTTTTTTTTAAATTCTCACCTGAGGATATTTTTCCCATTGCTGGTCAGAGAGAATAGAAAGGAGAGCGAGAGAGAGAGAGAGAGAAACATCAATGTACACACATAGGTTGGCCTCCCACACACACCCTGACCTGGGCGGAGCCTGCAACTGAGGTTTTGTGCCCTTGGCCAGAATTGGACCAGGGACCCTTCAGTCCTTGGGCTGACTCTCTAACATCTGAGCCAAACTGGCTAGGGCAAGGGCAGCTTTTTAAAAAGATGACAAGATGCTAAGAAGTATGTCCTTAAAGTAGTAAGCATCTCCCTAGCTCCTGATTCCAGGTGAGTTCTCTTCTCCCCTCCCCATGTATGAGGCAGTTCAGGTAGGAGGCACTGAGCCAAACTTGCCCACCCTCTCTTCCCAGACTTACTTTGGCAGGTGGGCATAGAGTTCCCGAGGCTCCATTGGCCATTGGCCTGACAGCGGATGACCCTCTGTCCGGTGTAGTAGTAGCCAGGGTCACAGATGAGCATCAGCTGGGCCTGGAACTGGTACTGCGTCTCGAAGACGAGCCTCCATCGGCCATGTTCCACACCAATGCTGCTGACATCGGGACAGGTCACAGCTGGGTAGACAAGGGGTGGTGAGGAGGATTCATTAACTATGGAAGACACCAGCAAGAGTCCGGAGCTGGGGACTGGCAGACGGCAATGATGAATCCAAGTGTCTTTAGTCCTCAGTTAGGTCTGGTAATGAATGAAGTGGGCTGGGTGGGATTGTGGCAAACTCAGACGGGCAGGTCCGCACTCCTACCCAAAAAGGGAGGTGCTACTCAGTCAGCACTGACTGTCGGATGTGAGGCTGTCGGAAGTTCTATTTGGTCAGATACTCATTTTCAAGAAAAGCTAGAAATAAGCATTTTTATATAAAATTTCCTGATTTTAAAATGTTGGGAAGGCAAAGAAGAATTTGTATAAATCATACTGTAGGCCAAAGAACCAAAACAAAACAAAAGAAAAACACAACACCCTGTATCTCCAGGTTGGATATGGCCCATTGGGTTCAATTTTGTGACTTTGGCCTTAGACTTGAACTGTGCCTCTGTCATTTTAGAGATTTGTGATCGAAGGACCTCTGTGCAAATGTTCTAACAGTTTTTCCACCTAAAAGAAAATGGAGCAGGTCATTCCTAAGTTCTATGATGCTTTGTGGAAACAACTCAGGATGCAATGGTTATCAATGGCTTGAGAGCAAATTCAAGTGGGAACCTATCTCTGCTCCCTGAATTTGCAAACTCCATGGACATGTTTTTTTTCTCCCCATCACTGGGTTTTTAGCTCCCTCCTTGCAGGAATCTTTTTGGCTGCTTACCCAGCCCCTCCTTACACCCACCTCCCCTGCCCAAGGACTCACGGACACACTGGGGAGGGACGTTGTGGTTGCTCCACAGGCCTGTCTCCAGACACTCTGCAGTGGCCTCGGCACCTGTCTGCAGGTGGTAGCCTTCGCTGCAGCTGTACACAGCCTTGGTCCCCACGGTGTACTCTTTGCCAAACACCATTCCATTCTTAGGAGCCTCAGGGAGCCCACAGGAAAGAGCTAGCAGAGGGAAAAAGTCATGAGCATGTCTGCTTCAAGTGGTGTTCTGAGAACATCTTTTTATATCTCCTCTCCCCTAATAAAATTATGGCGAATACCAATAAAAGGAAAAAAAAAATCTTCCTTTAAAAATGTTTTTATTGATTTTTAGAGAGAGAGAGGAAGGGAGAGGAAGGGAGAGGAAGAGAGAGAGAGAAAGATCAATCGGCTGCTCCTGCACACCCCCTACCGGGGATCAAGAGCGCAATCCAGGCACGTGCCCTGACGGGAAATCGAACCAGCAACCTTTCGGGGCACAGGACGACGCCTGACCAACTGAGCCGCTCCAGCCGGGGCGGAAACATCTTAACAACAACAACAGTATGAGGATCACCAGCACAGGAGAGTTCAAAAAATACTTTGGGAGACCAAATGGAGTTAAAAGCGCCCACTATTGTCCCTCACCCACCCCACCTCTGAAACTAGTCCAGAGCTCCGACTTCCCTCCCTTTGAGCCAGAAGAAGCTCGAGCAGAGAAAGTCCCATTCACACTGGCTGACAATGATGCTTGATGCTGCTAGAATTTCCAGAACCAAGATGAGGATCAGGGCTAGGACTCCACTATGAAAATGACATGGAAAAGGGTGGGTTGTCCAGAGGGAGAGGGGTTCAGATACCAGGACAGAGGAAGGATTCAAAGACTAGATGTGGGACCAAAAGAGGAGGGTCAGGAACGAGGGAATGAGGAACTAGGGGAGCGTTTGGATATGACGCTCCTTTAATGCCTGAGCAGCAAGCCGTGAGCTCCTTCCATGGTCCCAGGTTAGCTAACCTGTCACATCTGATTAACTCACTGGTTTGCTCCCTTGAACCCTTTGAGAAGAAGACTTAGACCTCCACTGACATTTGCATGGGGAATCAAGCTGGAGGCAGCCACCTCTCACTGCCCCTGTTTTATGCCCCTCTCTTGTGGGTATCTAAGAAGACAAAAGAGAACTTCCCAGCCTGAGAGACTAGAAGCCTGTCTCCTGATCTCCATGCCAAAACATGGTCCCCTGAAACCCAGGCAAGAGGCACCCTTCCTAGGGGTCAGAGACGAGGGGACAGAACTTGCGGTGGATGACATCTCCGGAGGAGAGAATATGTAGTGAGATAATGGGCTGGGGAAGGGAGAGAAAGCATTAGGAAACATCGACTCTTGAAATGGGATTTTTTTTTTTTTTTTTGGTGGAGAACCATGGTTTGGAAGCAGCAATGGGGATGGGAGAATGCCAGGGCTTTCCTGGCCCTGGGCTATGTGGGAAATGGGGGACTGACACCCTCCACTGGAAAGGGCCACAGCGTCCCTGGTCTCCGAGCAGAGCCACAGTCTCTGTGGCGGGAGGAAGTGGAGAGAGCCCTCTGGGTAGGGACCAAGGGCGTATGCTTGTTGGCCTCAGAAGCAGGAACCCAGAGAGCACTGAGGGAATGGCTGGGAGGGCGCATCAGAGGGAAGCTTGGGTGGGGATCGGGGGAAGAAGCACAGAGCAGTAAGAGGGGGAGTGGACAGAGCCTAGAGGGGCCTAATTTGGGGAACTGACAAGAGATAAAAGAGAAGAGAGGCACTGGTCGGTTTCAATAGGAGCTCTGGAAAAAAAGCCTTGATGTCTGATACAGTTAGAGACACGAAGACCAAAGCCAGATGCCATTTGCCGTTTGTGGACAGTCAGTTCTCGGTGACCTTTGCTTAGGGCATCAGACAGAACACTAATGACACATTGTTTCTGTTTTTGAGAAAGCCCAGGCTCAGGCCAGAAGGTGACAGAGAAGGCAGATGTCATTAAACAGTAGGCACACGCTGGGGACCGACGAACAAGAACATAAAACATTGATGATTCCTGTTTTTGCGTATATAATCGGCAAGGGCCCTTTCTTTTTTTTAATGCGGTACATAAGGCTGAGAATGCGGGAGGAAAGACAACTTTCAGGAGGGCAATCAGTATCAAACGCTGTAGACTTTGCATAGGTTAGGATTCAACATTCTCATTTTGGGGGATTTATTTTAAGAAATAAATATGAATGCTCATAGCAATGGGATTATAAAAATTTTAATGGCAGCACTGTGTAGAATATAGAAATTCAAATGACCAACAATAAAAGACTAGAATAAACGACAGTTTTTCCACAATGCCATGCAACCGCTGAGTGTAATGACGAGGAAGTGCTTCTGAGTATATGATAGATGTTAATACCAAGAGTTTTGGATGCTGATGATGCCATTTTTAAAAACAGTATATAAAAGGCTAAAGGAAACGCGTTAAGTGTCAACTGTGGTGATCTCAATTGATGAGATTATAGGTCATTTTCACTTTTTTCTTTGGCACTATGTATACTTTTTTTTCCCGTCTTTTCAGATTACTAGTCTGAAGGTATATTACTTTAAAGAAAAAAAAATCCCATAAATTATCAAAGGCAATGCCGCACACTGCCTGGTGCACATCACAGCCCCGATCACTGTAACTAAGTACGGTGACGGTCGCTGTTGCACCCTGGGTCCCTCCACCCTCTTCTCCTCCCACCTGGCCCTCCCGCCAGCCCGAACTGCTCTGCCTGTCTTGTTCTCTCTGTTCTGCGCTTTTACAAATGCTCTTGCTGTTGCCTAGAAAGTTTTCCTTGCCAACACCTAGTCCCAAACCCTCCTTGCTCTCTGAGCCGGAGCCCACGCCTGCTTCTTCTGGAAGCCTCCCGAGCTGTCCAGGAGGTGGGTCCCTTCTCACCCCTGGGCTCAGCACGTGGTTTATACTCCTGATGCGGCCCTTCCTTCCTCTATCTTTCTGCATCTACTTGGCTGATATCCATCTCCCTCCTTGCTCCAAAGACACTGAGGCTGTTTTATGCAAATATATATCCCCAGGGCTAAAGATACTGTGGATCCTCAATCTATGCTTCCCCAAAGGATGAGTTAATCATCCATGAGGAAACCCACATTTGGAAGTGATTGGTCCGGGGACAAACCCAAGAAGTGAGTAGGATCCAAGCCACCAGGTGCCCCCTTCCCACCTGCTTCTCACCTTGACAGAGAGGAATGGCCTCGCTCCACAGGTAGTAGCCCTGGGGGTGCCGGGTACAAATGGCCATGCTGTGTCCCACCAGGCGGTAGCCGGCGTTGCAGCCAAAGTGGACGGAGCCTCCGGGCTGGGTGCTGGTCTGGCCCAGGAGGAAGCCGTGGAGTGGGGCCCTGGGCAGGCTGCAGTAGGGAGCTGCAGAACGAGAGGAGGTCAGGGCCATGCCCGGGGCGGGGGGAGGACAGACACTCTCCTTCCTGTGCGCCCCCCCCTCCTCCCCCCCTTTGCCTTGTCTTCCCCATTGCCAGTGCTATTTAGGAAGGTCTGAGTGGCTAATATTGAAAAACGGCCAAATAGTTTAGTAAAAGGAAAGGAACGAAAAGAAGCATTGGGTCTCCTTTGCAGCCTTAGTCGTACAGCTAAGTTCAGGCTCTCGAGTCCCATCAGCTCCCAAAGAGAAAAAGAAAACCGAACCAATGGGTCAGCCGGGGCTGGCTTGAGCCCTGTTTCTGACCTTTCCAGGTCTGACTGAGATACACACCCCTGAAGCTCCTTCAGCTCCCGTCTCCTCACCTGTCTACTTGGATGGGCCATGTTTACCTCATAGATTTTTGGGCTGTTTGTAAATAGCATCATGTTTGTAAAAGCCTCCAGCCCAGCCCAGGACACTCAGTGCTCAATAAATGTTCCTTCTCCTTTCTGTCCTAGAGGGTGGAGGGAGAGGGAGCTGTGCCAGTCCAGCACATGAAATCCACAGCCCCAGTTCCCCCGCAATGTATGGCTTAAACGTATTTCATTCACTTAGTCAACAAATGGGTCTGGAGTGCCCATTACGTGCCTGGTGCTGTTCTAAGTGCTGGGAACACAACAATGAAGAAAGAGACAAAAATCCCAGCTGCAGAGAACCTCCAGTGAAAGTCCCTGCCTGTGAGGCCGGGACAGAAGGTGAGCGAAGGGACATGCAGAGTGTGCCCCTTGGTTGCTCTGAGGGTCCCTGCTAGGCCTCCTAGGCAGGTGGGGGCTCAGGGGCCATGAGGGTGCCGGGTCCTCACTACTCCTCCCACAGTGAGGTCCTCTCATCTCTCCGCTGGTGAAATGTGTTTTAAATACCTCCCCCTCCAGTCCAGATGTGTTTCCCCGCTCCCGCTTTGCCACCTGTGTCCGGTGCATATTATATTGACGTGTCTACCTCAGTCAAGAGCAAGGCTCTCCGTTATAAAATAGACAGTCACAGTGACAGCGGCATTTGCAAATTACACAAGTCTACTGTATTTTAATTGGGTGCTAATTGCTTCACCGTGTGATTAATTCATTTTGTACTTGGCGTATATATTATAATTACAACTGACTCATTACCCCAAACATGTGGTTCATCTTTAAAGACATCATGGAAAGGGCATCTCCTAATGCCTCACAGTTCCTAGTTTAGCAACCAGCATACTGAAACGCCACTGAACGGCTATGCTCCCGTTTGCGTGAGCAGCTGCTAAAAACTGCCTGAATTTGCCTGAGAGAAACCTCCAGGCTTCTGTTTCATCACAAGGAAACAGGCCTAGAGAGGTTAGGTGATGCGTCTAATAATTATCCAGCTAGTTAGTGACAGAGTTGATCGCTGAAGCCATATCCCAGAGTTCTTTAAGACTTCCAGTGGTCCACTAAGTTTGGCTGGTCTTCCAAGTAGGTGGCCCATGGTAACTCAGGCAGGCTGTAATCTGACATCTTTTCTAACCAATATTCTTTAAAAATATGTCGGACATTTATTTGGAATGCAGGCCAAATGCAGGCAGGGAAGTGTGAGGAGGGGCCCTGGTGCCTGGTGGGATTCCCAGGGTCTTAAGTAATTCATCCCTGCCTCCAAGTCTCCAGAACCCAGCCCACAGTTCACTGGGCCCACTCCCCTTCAGAATGGGGAACAAGCAGCGCATCAAGTTTTCTTTCTGACTGCAAACAGCAACCCCCACGATGGGAGTGCAGAGAGATTCGATTTCCTCGGTCTCCTTACGTCTCAGGGTGTTTCTGTGCTCCCTCTAGACTGTTGCCCTGGTCGGCCACGTGACTGCTTGGCCTCAGCTCTGCCTCTGCCTAGAAGATACAGCTTGTAGAGCAGAAAAGAGGCTCCTGGAATTGAAATACAGCCCACCCATGGGTTGCCTGTCTCACATTTGCCATTTGGAGACCCACGTCTTAGGGTTTTTCAGTTTTTAGGAAATTTCATTAACATTTCAACATGGGCACGGAGGGCCCTTTTGGCATTATTAGATATATGTAATAAGCTTATTCAAAGACACAGGCTGGCAGGACGAGCAGGAGAGCGGGAAGACGTTAAAAGTGGGGAAGGAATAGGAAAAGGGGAGGTGGGAAAGTGTCCAGGACACTTGTGCAGTTACAGGTCAGAGAGACTCAGAGGAGAAGGTTGTCTAGTCCTGTGGAGATATGGCCCGTGGTGCGTGTTTGGGGTGAGAAACTTAAGGGGCTCATAGGCTCTGGCCCTTCTCGTGAGTCCTTATGTTTCACTCACCTGAATACCGAATCTTAAAGCCCTTCCGATTGTAGGCATGATCAGATGACCAGCGCAGGTACACAGAGTTGCTCGTGCTGGTGACAACCAGGGGAGCTGAGTAATTCCCACTGAGAGCTTTCAGCAGGGGGCTTTGTCCTGAGGGACCTGGGATGAGAGTTTAGGACACAGGATTACAGACTATCGCAGCCATCAAACATGTTAGAGTTGATCCCTTTAATGTAACCACCTCCTACTTGCCCCTTCTCAGATGAAGCCTTGAAGGCTCAGAATGCTTGGGGAACTTGGTCAGAGTCAGCGCACTCATTTGTCCTTCCACTTCTCTCTCTGCACCCACAGGTCTTGCTCTACGTGCCCTTCCTCTTGAGCCCTAAAGCAGTGCTCCAGGAAGTCACTGCCAATCCACAGCAGGTGGCAGTTGAGATAAAACTATTTGCCATCTTGGGACTTGTCCAAGGTCAAGTCGCTGGTCAATGGAAGAGCTGGTTTTCAACCTGGGAACTCCTTCTACCTGCCACCCTACTTCTCTTGTGTGTACTAAAAACAGCTCAGTGCCTGCCATATAGAAAAAATATTTATGGGTGCATATATAACAATAAAGCTAGAGGAAAACACCAGACCTCAATGTCACAAATAACATAATTCCCCAGCTTCCTTTCCAAGGCTCTTCTTTTTGCTTATCTTAAATGTCTGGGAGTGTATCCTGAGGGGGCTGGTTCAAGGAGGGAGAATATAAAGCTGTAGAATCCAAAATATAGGATCTATCACCCTGGAAAGAGCCCTGAGTGATGGTTCTAATATGCTGCCGAGACAGCTCTTGGGAGCTTAGCAAAAGTAATGGACTATGCTAAACAAAGGAGAGCCATCAGAGCTGCTGGAACAAACCATGAAGGAAGAGGTCAGAAGGCTCAGAGAAGTGGCATGCCAGGGGAGGCCTGCTGTGTTAGACCAGGACACCCACCAGCTGACCGCATTCCTCAGAAGGACCTGGAAGACACGCCAGGTCCTAAAGCAACAAGGAACACACTGGTGAGGGTGAGCACCAGCATCTGGCAACTGGAGTAAGGGTTGTCCTCTGCAGGCCACAAGTGATGGAACGAGATGCTGTCATAGAACCCGGCCTCCCAGCATTGATGGGGTGAGAAGATTCTAGAATACAGAGGCCAGGTGGAAGCACTTAACAGTGAGAAGCAAGGATGGCATAATTACTAAAAGGGACAGCAAGGGTTGGAATGGCAGCCAGGAGGGCCAGACCTGCAGGGTCTATGGCGATGGCTCAGGGGACACGGCATTCCTGGGGACAGACGAGTGGGTGGCCAAAATATATAAGTATACAAACAAAACAGATCAGATCACGAATATATGATCAAAGGGTGAGAAGAGCTAATCCCAGTGGGAAGTTACAGTCTCCCAGTTTGGAGACCTGAGCCAGGCTTCATTTCTTCCTACAGAGCACTTTGGTGAAGGAGAGGCTGGATGCCCATGAAAAAGGGCCCTATTAAACAACATTGACTGTATATAGTAGTGATTTTCTCAGTTCTTCCCCCCAAAGGACCTACCATTATTTACTCTGGTAACTGAATATTGGAGAAAAGGGAATGCCAAGGTATTTTGAAGACTTTTAGAAACAGTTTGAATTGATGCTGATACCTGGGGACCCAAAGCACGATCATGGCTCCTCTGTTAGGGAGGGGGGTCTGAGGGTGGGGTTGGTAATAAGTGGAGTCCCGGCCCAGGCCCATCTCACAGTACCAGCCTAACCAAGTCATAGCCTCAACTGCAGCAGCTGTGCCAGATGTATGCCCTTGATTAGAGATGAACACAGGCTTGCTTACATGGCACGCAGTTATTGATCTAGCAATGCCTTCTTTTCCGCACCCATCAGAAAGAAGCATCATAGGCAGTTTGCATTCACGTGCAACAGGCCAGAGTATACACTCATGGTCTTGCCTCAGAGTTATGCTAATTCTCCTGCTCTCTGACATAATACAGCATGAGGAGATGTGGACCATCTGGACATCCTGCGGAATAGAACACATTGGTTCTCTATATTGATGACACTGTATTAATTGGATCTGATGAGCCAGAAGGGAACAATTAGTGCAGATGTCTTTGCAAGATTCACGTGCTCTAGAGGGTAAGAGATAAATCCTATAAAGTTTCAGGTGAAATTTTTAGGGTCCAGGGGTTCAGGGCATGCTGAGACATTTCCTCCAAATTAAAGAGCAAGCCATTGTACCTTTTACCTCCCACCACCAAGAAGGAAGCACGCCGTTTGGTAGACTTCTTTGGGGGTTTGCAGGTAGCATATTCTGCCCTGGGTGGTACCCCTATGACCCAGTCGTTGGTTGACATTCAAGGTGCTAGTTTTTAGAGGGCGCCAGACTGAGAAAGGGCTCTGTAGCAGGTCCAGGCTGCAGTCCAGGCAGACCTGCTGCGTGGGCCACACAACCCATCAGCTCCCATGGTATCGGGGTTTCTGTGGCAGAGAAGGCATTATGTGGAACCCCTGGAGCTCTGATTGGGAGGCTGAAGCGTAGACTTTGGGTTCCCAAGCAAACCTGTGCCACCCGCAGCGGGGCCGATGCAGTATCTGACTTACCGTCGAAGATCTCAAACTCATCGTACTGCTTCTCGCTGAGAAAGTACTCCACTGTGACGGAGACGTTATACTCGGGCTCCACCCTCACCAGCCAGGAGCAGGTCTGGAACTGGGGGTAGCTTCCCGGGTAGCTCTGACTCAGGATCACACCGGTGGAGTCTGTCAGCAGCTCGTTTGTTGGGCAGTGCACTTGGAGAAAGAAAGAGAAATACCAGTATGCGAGATGGAGAAGGAGCTAGACCAACACATGGGCTTGCTTTTCCCTGGTACGAAAGACAACCATTGGAGAGCAGGTATTTAAGCACATTCGGACAAGACCCCAGCACCCACCACTACACCGCTTCATGGCATGGGGTGACTTCAGATTGTGTCGGTGTTACCCTATTTCTGAGACGCAGGCCTGGCCACTTGGAGCAAATCAAGGAGGTTCTGGAACAGGATGAAAGCTAAAGTTTACTTTTATTGGGGGCTGGTTGCTTTGGTGGTGGGTGGCTCAGCTCAACTGAAATAAACAGTTACTGAATTTCTCAATTCAGTATCGGGGCAGCCTGATTCTGGGGTGCACGGTCCCTCTCTTCCGCACTAATAATCCACACGGCAGTTTACCCTTACTCTTGCGTTGCAAGAGGTAGAGGAGAAGCTGACTTGTTTCTCCATAGGCTACCGAATATTTGTTGGTAGTAACAGTACTAAAAACAGTAGTAGTACTAGCAATTATAATAATAGCCAGCACTGAGCAGTTCCTCTGTGCAAGGGAGTAGAGAGTATTGTTTTGGCCCTAGTTGGGATAAATTAGTGAAGCGGATTTGTCTTCTGTCAAGGCCTCACTGGAGTGAAGACAGCTATGGTCTCTCAGTTGCCTAGTTCGGCACAGGACCCTGAGCACGTCTGCACTCCAGCAGGGCAAGGTTGGTGTGTGAACACACCCCTGCCCAAGGTGCCAGAACTTCCCTCCTTCCAGTGATCCGTGTGCCATTTCCAGGGAATGCCAGTTACACAAAAAGAAGACAGAGATACATAAACGTGGCCGCTATGGCCAATTCCTTGCCCTGGACCTAGGAGCAGGGCAGAGAACCTACCTAGAACAATCACTTGCTCCCTTCCTCACTCATGCGAACAAACATTCACCATGTGGCTTCCTCCTTCCTGGGCAGGGACAGGGACTGTAGAGAGTAGTAACAGGGCTGTGCTCTGGAGGAACTCAGACCCATAAAGGCACGGCTCAGCGCAATTACCTTCACATATTGGGGGTGGGCCTTCAAACTGCAGGTAAGTTCCAAGTTTGCAGGTCAGGATTTCATTCCCCACCAAGGTAAAGCCAGGAAGGCACCTGTAGCGTACAATGTCACCTGGCAAAGAGAGAATGACATGTGGATTCCCAGGAGAGGTCTGGTCAGGGCTGATCAGCACCCCTTAGGACCTCAAACCCATTTCCAGGCAAGACCATCAGTATTGGGTTGTGTTCCGTTCAGGCTTAAAGAACTAGCTCAACTCTAATCAAATGACCCAGACAACTGCTGCTCCCCTCTCACAGCTCGGCCTTGCTGAGCCTAAGAATGTTCAGGAACTTTTTATAGTGTCTCGCGTGGATTTATTTCTCTAAAACATACTGACTTAAATCACAGTGAAAAACAGCTTCCCTAGCTCCTGTGCCCAGGTGCGGCCAAAAGGAAGCAGGTTTGGTGCAAACTCAGCTGCTGGAACACCACGCGTCCTGTGTGGGGCCTACTGTTTCTGTCCATGGACAGGAGGGAGTGAGCCCTCGGGCAGCCCCACCGCGACCTGGCCCCTCGGGGGTTTGGGAGGCGTTACCTATGTTCAAGTCTTCGTTCTCTGTGACGACTTCGGCGTTGGGGAGGATGGTGGGAGGGGGGCATTTGGTGAGTGGGTAAGCTGGAAGGACAAAAGCAGACGAGTCAGTGTAGGAACATGGTTCTTGGGGCACGCTGCCGTTCAGTGCCTTTTTCTCGCCCCTCATTCACTTCCACAGCAGACATTAATGAGTATTTATCTGTATACAGGGCAAGCTTAACTGGGTACTATTTTGCTTGTCTGCTAAGGCTGACAATAAAGGAGAGAATCTAGGAAGGCAGTGACTGTCACTAGCACTGAAGGGGAGAGAAGCATTCACTGAGCACCAGCCATGTGTCAGGCACTATCCCACGCTGTCACCTTTAATCCTCACGATGGCTGCTCCCCCCGCGAGGAGTTCTTGCTCTGCTTCTGAGGAGGCTGAGATGCAGGGTTCAGTCCCTCCTCCCAGTTACACAGGAAGAGAGTGGCACAGGCAGGGTTGGAATCCATGTCTGGCTGCTCCCAGATCCCATATTCTGTCCACTGCTCAGGGCCTAAGTACTGGGTGTGGCATATGTGGATGCCCACTGAGGTCAGCTTGTTTCCCTTCTGGCCTTTGCCTGACACTTCTGGCCGCAGCGGGTTTTCTAAACTGGAAAGCACCCCTCTGGGCAGACACGGGATCATGCGTGGGTGGTGTTACTGAGGCAAAGTCCAGCGCGGGCTCATAACTTGCTTTTTCAGTCATGACCTGGCACAGGGCTAGTGCTATGTAAAGTTAGCTGTTGTCCCCATTGCTGTTGTTATTATTTCCAAAGTCACCTCAGCCCACTATGTTTCTTAAAAATAGCATTCTTTAAAAAAAAATACAAATGTAATACATTATCATTAAAGAAAATATGAGATTTTCTGAGAGAACAGGAGGAGGAAAATTCAACTCATCCATTGCCCTCTCAGAGATGACCACATTCATCCTTTACTGTAAGTCTTAGGGTATTTATTCTCTGCACATATACATATTTTTCTCTTAAGGAATTTGCATTGTGGTATGTACTTTATGCTGATCTTTGTGTGCTTACTATAATTCAAGAATTTCCCCATGTAATTAAATTAAAAAATGATTGAAATGATTTCATAGTATTTAATTATACAATGCACTAGAGTTTATTTAACAGACTCTCTATTGTCAACCATTCAGGTCTCCAAAGTTTTGCCATTTAAAAGAAAGCTGTGATGGGCATCCTTCTATATATGCATCTTTTGTGAATTTTTCTTTTGTTTTTAAACTGAGAATGATTAAACTGTATGACCTTTTAAAAGTACAGGCATCTCCTATTGCATGCCAGTAATCCATTCCTGGAAATCCGATTTTCTGTGCAAAGATGATAGCTAGGAGCCTATTTCCCATTACTTTAACGGGAAAAACGCATAACCCTCAAAGCCAAAAAGTATTTAACGCTAAAAATATATATGTCTATATATGCAACAAACCATTGTGCTAGAAGTTAAATTCTTAAAACATCACTTCATGGTCACCCAACGATTAATATGGTTGTAACTAAACAGTGATTCTATGCATCGCAACACGCACACTTTGCAGATCCACCGTAAGCATGCAGAGTCAGCCAAGGCCCTGGGTTCCTTTGGAGTCGGACAACCCTCTAGAAGGTGCTAAGGGACAGGCTGGGCACAGGTAGATGGATAATCAGCCAGCGAGTTGATGTGAACGAGTGGGTGAGAGGCCTCACTCTGCTGCTTCTAAGCTTGAACTTGGAACCAACGATCAACGTCAAGTACCTCTCTGCCCTAGTAGTACGAAGGAGGAGGAAACCTACATTTATGGAGCCCTGTGCTGGGAGATTTCACTCAGGCTAACACCTTTAATGATCATACCTTTGAGGGCACGGAAGGTAAGAAGCTATGTAAGTCATTCAAAGTCACGCAACTGGGAATGGTGAAGCCAGGGCTCAGGCCCAGCCTTGACTTGAGAGCCTAGCCCTTCCCACCAGGCCAGGCTTCCATACTGACCAGAGAAGGCTATGGCGAAGATCCCACCCGTGGCCGCATCCCGGTGGAACTTGAGCAGGACCTGGTTGGTTGAGCTATGCACTGTTTTCTTGGCCAAGCTCCTGGTGAAAACTCCAAGCTGAGGAGCTGTCTGCTGTGGCCCATCCCTGCAGGAAGAGGAAAGAAGGTCCCGGCATGTCACGAATCACTAGGGCTGTGAATTTACCTGGTGCCACCAGTGGCCTTAAGAGAGACCTGGAGTGGGCAGCTGTGACTTTTCTTGCAATCAACACTGTCTTTCCCCAAAGTCCTAAACACCTCTCCCAACGCGGTCTCCCAACAAAGCTGACAGAGTTGGTGACGCCCACATCACTCCCTCAGTCACCTGATTCCTCACCAGCCCAGCCTCCTTAATGGGCTCCTGGGGCAACAGGCTCACCAAGAAGCAGGAGCCAGGGAGCAAGGCTTTGGGCCTTCCCACAGGTTCTCAGCCCCAGGCAGCACCGGAACAGGGAGAAGTGCAGGAAGCTCGTGCTGGTATCTCTGCCTCCCATTCCCTCGTCCCCCAGCAAAGACACAGAGCCATGTCACTTTCTGGGCAAAGGACTTCTTCCCTGACAACTTATCTAGTCCCTTCCATCTGTTCTTAACCATTGCCTAGAAATTAGGCTGGAAATGAATCGAGGGCAGTCTGGTTATGGTTACTACTCCCTGGGAACTGGGAGACGAGAATCCCACTATCTCCTACTGATTCTCAGAATGGCAGTGTCCTTCAAACCAAAAGGAGCTTTAAAGTTATGTCTTTGTCCAAAAATCAAGTGGTTTGAAAAAAAACTGTCTAGGAAACTACACTTATCAACTAAGAATTCATACTCCTATTTTGAAATGAACTCAAGCTATTCTAATCTATATAGCTCAAAGCTGAGGTGTTCGATTTGGTAACCGCTAGTCCATTCGTGGCTATTTATATTTAAATGAATGAAAATGAAATTAAGCTTAAAAATCAGCTCCTCGGTCATTCTAGTCACATTCAAGTACTCAACAGCACTCGTAGTGAGCAGCTACCAGGCTGCAGAGCACAGCTATAGCAGGTTTCCATCGCTGGGGAAAGTTCTGCTGGCCAGTGCTGGCTCAGCATGAGACTTCACAAAATTCCACCCCAGAGCTCTTTCATTAGTCTGGGTAGCTTACTTTAGGCAAATGTAGAATTTTTGTTTAGACTCTGGAAATACTGAGAGAAGTCCACATATCTACGCCCACTCCCATTCACACACCCATGGGCACTGCCGTGGACCCCTCAAGGGACTCCAGGTGGGAACCACCGCCCTGCTGTTCTCTCCCTTCAAGGAGTCATAGGGCGAACCGAAGCCGAGCCCTCATTCCACCGTGTTTACTTGAAACCCAGGAGGCTGATAGCCATGTAACTCCATTCAGCTCTCGGGGTGCTGAAAACACAGATGGGTAATCCAGCTTAGGGCCCTGCTAATGCCCTTTTCTTACTGGCTGTAGACATGGCACTGGCCCTACCAGACGGTGATGAAGTCTCCGGAGGGCTCTGTCTGCAGCAGGCTGAGGTTGAGGTAGATGCCATGGCCGATGGGCACGGTGATCAGCCAGACACAGTCCTGGGAGCTGGAGTATGGACTGGGGAAGCCAGGGGAGTACACGGTGCCATTGGAAGAGGTGATGTTCCCACCGCAGGGGACTGCAGAGAGGGAACAAGAGCACAGGTGAGTGCTGGAGATCACCTCCCACCTGAGAATTCAGATGACTTCCTAATGAAGTTCCAGCTCCCAGCACAAACCACCCTGTTTTCAAGGAGATCAGGCAGAATGGGGAGAGGCGACAGGGCCTGGCTTCCCCCCCAACTCCCCATCCGGCCCCGATCTTCAGGGCAGGTGCCGCTGTGGGCCTGCTCTAGCCTCCCGCCTCCCTTTCTCTTTCTCATGGACAACACCTGCCCAGGAGGAAGGACACACTACAGCTCTCCCCTCTCCTTTCCTGGAAATGGAAGGCAGACGTTAGAGCTGCAGTACTTTTGCCGAGAAGAGCTGAGAAAATCATGAAACTGGGATTTTCTCTTTTTATTTGCTCTAAGATTCTGAGAGTGGTACTTTTGATCTTGACCTAAGAATTGAGGAGAGGCTAAGGTTGGGTTCAAAAGTTGGCTAAACCACTTATTGACCAGATGACCTCCGACAAGGTTAGTCTTTTCCTTTACCTATAAAATACCCCCTTGAAGCACTGTGTGGCGGTTAGGTGACTGATAACATGCCAAATGTTCAGCCAGTCCCTAGATCACAGAGAAGGCATTTGCTACACAGATATGGTTCTCGCTCCCTATCTTCCTGTCTCCCTAAAGTGACACCCGACTTCAGACTCACTCTGACCTAGGCTTTTGGTAGGGGGATGAAGAAGCCCTGAAGTCTCCATAGAGTTCAGATTTAGTCACCAGGGAGGAGAAAAAAAATGATTCTGGGCAAAGAAAACCTGATCCTGAACCATGAGTGTCTTTGGCTGGCCTGGGACATCAAGCAGACAGGTGGACAGGCCCTATCCCAGTGCCTCCCAGCAGAGAAAAAGGCCCTGCGAATGCAAATGTGTCCTGAGAGTGGTGCGTGGACACACCACTCCTCCTACACGCACTGATCATCCGCTTGGTGCCCGGGCCGGCCTGGGGAGCCAGGGTGCCACAGCACATGGTTCTGTTCCATGGCACACAGTCCCCTGGGCTACAGCCGCGAATACGGGCATCTACAGCACAGGGGAGCGTGCCATCAGTGTGGATGCCACAGGGACATTAGGGGAGCCCCTCATCTGGCCTTGCGAGTGTAGGGAAGGATTCCTGGTAGAGTTCACATTTAGACTCACACCAGAGGGATGACAAAGGGCTCAGCAGGCAAAGCAGGAGGGGAGAGCAATGTTCTCTGAGGAGGGAACGGCATGTGCTAAGAACCAGAGGTAAGAGAACACAGCACGTGGGAAAACGAAGTATTTCAGCTTAGCTAGAGCGTAACGTCTGTGAAAGTGGACAGCGCAGGGTAAGCAGAGAGCAGGCCCCGAGGGACAGGGGTGCTACATGAAGGGGTTTGGAATTTACCCCTAGGGGAATGGGGGATGCCTCGGTGGCTTCTGAGTGGGGGAGGGTCGGGAGTACACTGATGGTTTCGAGGACTCGCTCTAGCTACATTGTGAAACACGGATCGAGGCGTGCAAGAATGAGGGCTGGGAAACCAGAGAGGAGCCTCATCCAAGTGGTGGCCTGGACTGAGGGAGAAGCAGTGGGCAGAGGGAAGTGGGTGCATGTGAAAGACAAGTAGGAGGTAGAATTAGGAAGGCCTGGTGAGTATGGCAGATGAGCGAGGGGAAGGTGCCTGTACTAAGGGCCCGGTTGCCAGGTGATTGAGGTGCCCGTTGCGAAATGAGAATTTCAGTCTGATGGCAGGAAGGCAGTGAGTTCAAGTTTGAACACGTTGGGATTTAGATGCCTCAGGGTAGGTGAAGAAAAGATGACCAAAGAGTTGGCACAGGCAGAAAGAGTTGGCACAGGCAGAAAGGTAACTGGGGAAACAAGGGAATATGGCATAAAGGAAGCCAAGGGAGGAGCCTTCTCGGGAGGGAGAAGGGCTTCTGGCTCAAGACGGCTGACTGAGCACTGCCCTTTCCTCTCTCCTGTGATGCCACAAACAGATGCACGAGGTGTAAAAAGGAACAGGAGAGAGTCCACAATGAAGCTTTCACGTAGCACGTGATGGTTTTGCACAGAGACGGTCCTGAAAATCTGAGAGCAAACTGGGGGGTTAAGAGTTTCGGAAATTACGATCTCACATTCCAACACCAGCACAGCTCAGTTGTGCAAACAGGGTCTGTTTTCCTTTGGAGAGTTAATATCTGGAGCTCACTGTGAGCCAGTGACTGTGCTGAGCACTTCACACGAGTCATCTTGAAACCCTCCCAGCTCTTACAAAGCAGAGATGAGAAGCCAATTGTACTGAGGAAGAAGCTGAAGTTCAGAGAGGTGAAGTGGTTCAGGGATGGAGCCCAGGGAGATCTGACCCTGGAGCTGGGCACTCTCTCCTAGGCTATGCTGTCTTCCTGCCATGCTTTCCCCTTTTAAGACAAATCCCAGCTTTTCCTCCAGGAAAATACCGAGCCCCAAGAGTGAAAAGCGAAGGAAGATGGAACTGAGGTGAGCGGATGGGGAAGAGGCAGCACAAGCTCTAGGTCCTCTTCCATCCTGGTTCTGGTTAATGACGACCCAGGACAGTGCCACTTCTAGCTCCCTTATGTTATCGACTCAGGTCTCTCCAGGCACTCGTAGGCGAAAGAGCATAAGGAGGGGGCAAGTGATGAGGGGGACAAGAAGTTTCCTCTTTCTAGGCTTTATTCTCTCCTCCCTTTGGGAAGGTGCCATGATTAACTCTACCTCTCCGCCCCTCAGCTCACCACCTGCTCCTACACCCTCCCGCAGCCTTCCCTTCTCATAGGGGACATCTACCCATCAGGTTGGATAGTCCCAAGGGCTGAATATATTTTCCCTTGGCTTGGTCCAAATCTCCTCCAGGTCCTCCCTAGGGCTGGTTCAGAGCTCTGTCCCCAGGATGCCTCCCTGGACAGGCTGGGTCTCATCCATAGGAAAACGGGATGGAGGTTTGCCAGGACCTCCCAGCGTGGTGAGCCCATGGAGCAGGCAAGTAGATACGGGACTGCTCTGAATCAGCCTCCCTAAGGAAAACCCCAAGGGGTGAGAGAGGGCCATACCTTCACACCTGGGCAGGGGGTGGTCCCAGTTCCGGTTGGCGCCATGTTGACATGTGAGGACAGGCTGGCCCATCAGCTGATATCCTGGGAGGCACTCGAAGGTCACTGATTGCCCGACATTGTAGCCAGCTCCCCTCACAATGCCATTGGCAAAGGGCTCTGGGTCTGGGCACTCCTGAAGTTCGTAGGCTGGAAGAGATCAGGAGAGCAGGTTCCTGTATCCGCTCTGGGCATCCTCTCCCCAGCCAGGACACAGGAGCCACAGATACCATTGTGGTGAAGCCTATGAAGACTTGGACTCAGGAAGAACTTTGTCATTGATTAGTCATTGGCTTTGGGAAAGTCATTTAACTTCTCTGTGCCTCAGTTTTCTTATTTAGAAAACGGTTATTGCGGGGATTAAGTAGGGTAATAGATGCGTAGCTCTGTGCACAGTACTGGCGCTTGGTAAGGGCTCAACTGATGTTACCTATCAATGTCGCCATGTGAAAAGGAGACTCAAGGAAGACAGAGCTAGACTGAACCCCTGGGGATGTTGTTGGGCCCCTCACCCAGTTGGGCCGATCCCTGGTGGAGGTGTTGGGCCTCTGAAGGCATCCACAGAACCTTCCTTCTTCCCCACTCCCTGCCCCCCACACCCAGGAAAAGTCCTCAAAGGACTGGGCCTCTGAACATGTGAAGCCTCAGTGAGCACGTCACAGACAGGAAGGGTCACCCAGACAGCCGGCCCGTCGCCCTGGAGCCTCAGGGCAGGGCAGCCTCGGTAGGGGTGCGGCTCAGGTGGAGGCTTGGTGAGCGTGGGAGGAGCACATCATGTATTTTTCACAGGTACATATAACATGTATGTCAACATATGGGAAAAGATCAGCAATGATCACATCAAAGCAATAGTGGTTATTGCTGGGGAATAAGACTGTGTTTGGAGGCTGTGGACAGAGAGGTTTTATCTTTACCTGTAATGTTTTACTTTCTTTATTCCTTTCTCTATCTCTTTTTTCTTTTTTTTAAATATATCTTTATTGATTTCAGAGAGAGGAAAGGAGAGGGAGAGAGAGAGATAGAAACATCAATGATGAGAGAGTCACTGATCGAGCCCACAACCCGGGCATGTGCCCTGACCGGAAATCAAACCCCGATCACCTGGATCCTAGGTCGATGCTCAACCACTGAGTCACGCCTGGCGGGGCTCTTTCTTTTTTAACAAGATAAATGTGTTTGTAAATTGTGTAATTAAAAATTAATGTTAAAAAAGCAAATTACAAAACAGTATTGAAAGTATGACCCAATTCTGGTTAAGACGGAATAACACAGCTGTATATCATCGTATGTACAGAAAAAGAGGGGAAGTCAAACCATCAGAAGTTATGTTTCTTCATAAGATAGGCTTGGAAATGGGATTATGGGAGAGTTTTGACTTTTGTGCCCTCACAAAAACATCTGGAATGTTTCAATCGTTTTATAAGTGTGTATTAGTATTTGGGGGGAAAACTCTAAAAGTGTGAAAGAAAAATCCATGGAAGAGCCTGGGAAAATAGGTTAGAACCAAACCAATGGCTCAGCGGAAGCACCCCAGAGAGAAGTGGGGCCTGCCTGGGGCTGCTGTGCACAGCCACACAGATGGGGCGCTCACACAGGGGAGTGGGTGAGGCCTGCTTCAGGGAAAGCGTGCCAGGAGGAGTGGGTGGGATCTGTCACAGGCTTTCACCTCGGGAAGGAAGCACTGTGCAGTGAGCGTGGCTGGGCCTCACACGGGAAAACCCTCAGGAGCAATAAGTGGGCCCATCTCATTGTGTAGGCTCTGTGGGCTCTCCCGGGATTGTCACTGGAATCCTCCGTCATTTCATAGCTTTGCTGAGCATAATTGGGCCTGACACAGGGAGGACCCAGGGGGAGTCAGTGAGCCTGTCCAGGGACGGGCTGGCTGCATGCTTAGAGATGCTGAGATGAAATGAGGGATCTCTTGCTCAGGGATAGCTGGTGGCTATCGGGCCCGGACAGAGGCTGACCCTCTGAGGGTTGGGCCTACCACCCTAGAAAAGGCCTGTCAGATGGGGTTAGACAGTCTCAGCTGGGCCAGAGAGACATGCCGCCAAAAGGAGCCTCCATGGATAGGCCTGTCCCCTACCCCCTCAGCCTTTCCTGTGGGAGGCTGAGATGGGGATGGACAGAGGAGCACACAGGGCCCTCCTTGTCCTCACCTTGATATTCCAGCTTGAATCCTGGCCGGTTCTGGGAGTGGTCGCTGTGAAAATACACGGTGGTCTCGTGGGACGTGGAGAGCAGGTTGCTGGGAAGCTCGCTTCCACTGAATCTGCCCATCATGCGGCTGGTCTCGTAGGGGCCGTTCCGGATTTCTATGAAGTCATGGTTGGGCTCCGTGGAGAAGTTCAGGAACTGGATGTGAGCTCCTGGGAGCAAGACAGAGGCAGACAGTGCCCAAAGCAATACAGCCCCGCATCAAATGTGCGGACTCATGAAAGTGTTTCCTGCCAGAGCCCACGCATCCCCGCTCCTGACTCCCGCCCCATCAGGATTCCCAGAACAGACTCTGGGAGCTGCCAGTCCAGTCTCCTGTCTTCAGGCAGGACTGCGCTTAAACGAGTGTTATTCATTCAAAAGGAAAGGCGTCAGTCATTTCAGAGCTCCATCTCGAGTTCATTTTATTTCACTGAAAACGAAGTTCAAGATCAACACTTGATTTTATTTGTGACTCTTATGTCTTATATATTAGTATAAAGATAGCTTTGCTAAAATAAACATTTTACTTAAAAATAGTATCTCCCCACACCCAATGGAAAGACAGGAACTTCAAGACTGTTGTTTTCTAGAACACTGATGAAAATTCAGAAATGGAATACTTGGTCTTGTCTGCTCCACTAAGAAGCCACATGAAATTTATACTCTGGGATCTAACTGGATTAATCAAGCTCTCCTAGCAACCTGACTGGTTAAATAGCTAATTAAGTCCTTAACTTACATATTACTATATTCTTTGGAGAATGGAGGTGGAACTATTGTTATTTGTGAATGATAAGATTTCTCAAAATTAGATTACTATTAAAAATGATATTAAAGAACAATATTTTCTGAGCATAGAAAAATGTTAATTGTGAAAATATGATTGCAAAATAGTAGGTTGTATATTATTCTCATTTTTGTAGTTAAAAACTAGAAGAATATTCATTGATTCAATAACAATATTTAGTGTACCAGGGCTGTGGAAGGCACTGCGCAGGGATGGGCGAGGTCTACAGGCCCTTGTCTTCACAGGGGTTACCGTTTAAAGCTGAGGACGGAGCTGTCAGCGACTGCATGGTGGGATTACAGATCATTTTCATTTTAGACGTGCTCACGTGTACTTTCTAATTTGCTTAGAGTGAGCTCATATGTGTGATTTTTTTTTTTTGCATCTGATTAAAGAAAACAGTAAGACTCGGTATGCAGTGTTGGAGACCTTCATGGCTCCTGCCGATCCCATGCCCCTCCTTCCCGCCATAGGGGCAGCCAGTATCATGAATTTGGGAGATACCTTCCAGTTCATGTTTTTAGATTCTTCAATATATGTGTGGGTTTGTTTTAAATGTTTGCATAAATCATATTATACAGATTTGTAAACTTATTTTTATTCAATATTGTGTTTTTCAAAGCCTATCCTTGATATACAAAGATATAGTTCATCTATTTTTTTTTGTTTGTCAATCCTCATCGAGGATATTTTTTCCATTGATTTTTAGAGAGAGCAGAAGGGAGGGAGAGAGAGGAAGAGAGAGAGAGAGAGACATTAATGTGAGAAAGACACATTGATTGGTTGCCTCCTACATGTGCACCAACAGGGCTGGGGATCGAACCTACAACCCAGGTACGTGCCCTTGACCAGAAATCGAACCTGAGACTCCCTTTGGTGGTGCACAGTTGATGCTCTAACCACTGAGAAACACTGGCCAGGGCTAGTTCATTGTTTTTTAACGACATATTAATTATTTCCATTTTATGAATTATCCAACAACGCTATTCGTTCCCCTACTAATGAACATGTAGACTGTTTCCAAATTTTGGATAATTTAGCAATGAGTACGTCTGCACATATCACCTGTGGAGCCTACGCTTCCCATCCCACTGCCCATCCCATGTACCATCCCAACACTGTGGGTGCATATCCACCAAAGGGGGTCTACAAGGATGCCCGGTTTCTGAAATGAGCTGCCTGGAAAGAGCAGGATGTGACCACTGTCATCTAGTGGCACCACCTTGTAAATGCAGTGGCTCTTTACACACTGAAGCCACATTAGGGACTATCTGGGAGTTCAACATTCACTTGAAAGGGAGGGATCCTGGTCTTCTGCAACTGGACCCTGCAGGAGGCTCTCTCCCCAGGGGCTGAAGAGGCACCCGGGACTTAGAGATAGAGAACTCTGGTGGCTGAACATAAGGACTTCGAGAGAACAGTGCTGTATTTCCATTTAAACTTCTGTTTTCCTTTGGATGCTGCCCTCTCCCCATCCCTCTATCATCTGAGGTTCTTTTGGCCCATGTCTGGATGCAGAGCTACAAGGTATCCTAGCTCCTCTTTCCTCAATGTCTCAAAATCTGGGAGCTTCCCAAGGCCCCCCAAGTCATCATCATCCTGAAACCTGATCCCGTCCCTGGTTTCCTTCAGAAGATGGTTCTAAATATGACTCCATCCTTTGAAGGGTCACCAACCTCTCTCCTTCCCTCTGAATAGATTTAAAGAGGGCCAGCTTAGATTGCCTTCTCCCAAAAGCCCCTTCTCCATCAGCAGACCCACTTGAGGCTGAATCAAGGACAAAATAGGTGGTCTTCACTCCTGAGGTCACAGACTGGGAGATCCCAGGCCCGTGCAGGAAAGATCCCCTCGGGGAATTTCCTTCCAGGAGTAGAGCCGTGACTTGGGCAAGATGACCTACATGGACAGCCCATCAGTTCCATGTCAACACAAGTCCTTTTCCCTTCAACAGGTTTATTTGGGGTTAAAACATATTCCCAGTACACAATATAGGATGAATCATCAGCAATTAAATTTTGTACCCAGATCACTGTTCCCCCTACTGGCATACTCCGTCTTCACACACAAAAAACATCTCCCGACCTCCAAGGCTAGCCAGAATGTGCCTACGAAGAATGCAAACTCAATTTCACGTTGACCTTGGCTCAATTTAATTAGGGTAAAAAATTGGATATTATAGTTAAAAGCACAACTTGAGGGCCAGTGTCTGTAAAATAGATTGTGTTTTTCTTTTTTAATCGGCCCTGAGTAATTTCTCATTCCACAGTCCTGGGTTTCTGCTTGCTACTCAAACGATAATAATAATAATGGCAAGTCCCAGGACTTCCCCTGCCCTCGCTACATTTAATGCTTCCAAAACATCCATCTCTACTACTCTTAATGGACTTTCTGATCGTACTAAAGGTCAGCAGACGAGGACATGGGGAGGCAGAGAGCTGAACTGCCTCAGCCAGGGTTGTGCTGAGTGATCACAGTAGACAGGTGCTTTAAGCAGAGGCCTGGGCATGAAGACTCACCAAAGCCCACGGGTAGAGCTATTTTCCACGAGCAGTCCATGTTGCTGGGGTAGTTGCCCGGGAAGCCGGGGCTCAGGATCACCCCCTCCATCTCCTCCACTGCTCCCCCACACTGCGCTGTGACAACGAGACCAAGGGTTAGGACAGCATCAAGAATATGGGGCCAGTGTTTGGGCGCTGCCTTAGAGTGGCAGTGTTTAACCTTTCCCAAATCATGAACCCTTTTGAGAATCTAAAGGAACCTATAGTTCATCTCTCTAAATGACTGCACACATGGGCAAAACAGCAAATAGATTCAGGAGGGGCTGCCCAGCCTCCTCCTAGCAATCTGTCCACAAACCCAAGTTATGGACCCTTGACCTTGAGCATGTCTTCTGTATTAATTCCCTTATGAGCTCCTACAGCAAAAGTGGTCTGCTCCAATGGAAATATCTCCATTTCTTACACTATCCCCTAAATCTCCCTCTCATTGTCCAGTCAATCCTTCTAAGACTGAAGAAAAAGGAAGAAGGAAGGAGGCTGGCATGCACTGGGTCCCCACTCTGTGTCGGCACCATGCCAGGCTCTTCATAAACCTGTACTCCACAGGGCTGAGTGGTCGGCAGGTGAGCCTCGCCATGAGCCAGCCCTCAGGACTTTGACTCTGCCCACCAAGGTGCCTGAGGTTAGCGTTCTATGGGGAGCCAGCCACAGGGGCTGGGGCACCTGAAACTCCAATCAAGGTGACTTCAGAGCCATCCGAGGCGGCAACACCACTACAGCCTGGCCAGATGACATCAATTCTTTCCTTTCACATCTTATTAGGAAAAGGCTGTGTGAGCAGAAAGGGGTTAGGCAGCCACCACAGTCCCAGGAAAGCAGCAGAGGGCTGGGCTCTGTGGCACCTGGGCCAGCGCTTCCTGGGGGGAGGGCGCTGTTTAGCCCTGAGCAGCAGGGCCGGGGTTCAGAGCGGGCGCTCCGGCACTCACCGCTTGGTCGCAGCCCCAATGCTTCCACCTCCTGTTTGACTCTGGGCAAGTTCTACACCCCTCCCCACCTCAGTTTCTCCCAACTGTGAAATGGAGCTAACAATAGCACCTATGCCACAGAGTGGTTAGGAGGTGACAGCAGGAACTCTGAGCTTCACTTGGAACAGGAGCTGCCACACACAGTAAACCCTTGACCAGTGGCAGCTGCTATTAACGTGATGGCTTCCATGGCAGGACTTTTGTATTATGAATGGAGGGAAAAGCCTGGGGCTGATCCGTCACATTTTGGACTGTCAGCGACTACCAGGGCCTGTGCCTGGTAAGATCACAGGAGGGAAATGCCATTATGCCCAAGTGACACTCCCTCAGCTCGCCTTGCCCCTATCCCAAGGTCAGCCTTGGGGGGCCCTTTACAGTTGCCTGGGCATCAGAGGAACCGAGGTTTCCGTTACCGACCCCACCACTTTCTTTCTAATCCCTAAAGCCTTCGTTTTCCTATTTGCAAAAATGAGAATGACATGCCCCCCGAAGAAGTGCGTGGCTCTGTCCCTTGCACACAGTAGACGCCCAATGATAATGGTTGGCTTCTCCCTGCCCCAGCCTGACTGCAAGTTTCTGCGGGTGAAGGCTCCATCTTTTCTTGTACCTACTGATCGCTATCATTGCTCGGTACAGGGTAAGAAGCCAGACGAAGTCCTCATTTCACATGTAACCCTCAGCATTTCTCCTTTAGTGCATTTTATCTGTCTGTGCCATGGGACGTCATAAAGGAAAGCCCAACGTGCTTAGAAGTTCCATTCGGGGTTTGGTCGGTTAGCTGGAATCAGAATGGCCATCACCACTTTTTCAAATGGACAAGGCTCCTGTAGTTTTTCATTGGTGGGCCAAGGTTTCCAAAAATCATGACAGCCTTGAGTGAGAGGGAAAGCTTACAGAAACATCAGCCTAAAATGACTGCCTTTGAACGAACCCAGAATACCAGACTGCCTTTTGATACGTCCCTGAGCTCCAATCCCTGGTGGAAAATGGATCTGAATGAACTGGACAAGTCCGGGCTCTCTTACCAATACAGAGCGGAGGCGGGTAGTTCCAGCGCCGCACGGTCCCGGGCATGCAGGAGATGTGGGCGTGGCCCTGGAGGAATCAGGAACAGGGGTGGGCTACTGCCCCCGGGGGCCCAAGTGTACGCACAACCCAGCACAGGGGCTCGTTCAGGGGCCTTGCATTAGGGAACAAGACACACAGTCCACTGTGGGATGTGGAGAGAGGCAGAGGGAGAGAGATTTGGGGGAAGGATGACTAGAGAATTCTCATTACTCAAGCTTCCTTGTGAGCCTCCTTTAATTACTAGATTCCCTCGTGGCCTTCAAAAGAAAATTAAATTTTCCTAAAGTCTAATCAGACTGAAACTTTGCAGGAACACATTCGAGGCTGGCTTGTGCCAAATCCCTAAAGTCAGCAAAGTTTGCCTTTTGCATGAACAGCTCCAGGAGGGAATAATGGTCCCCGGGGGAGTTGGGAGGCTGCTCCCTGTTCTTTGGTGACTGCAGCTGTGCTGGTGCAAGGCTGGCCAAGCACGCCTCAGGGGACACCTGTCCTGTTCCTGCCCTGGGTGTCGAGGGGAGGTACCTGGAGGGCATATCCCGGCTCGCACTGAAAAGAGACGACATCATTCACCAAGTAGCGCTCGCCAGTCTTCACCCCGTTACTGGGCACGGCAGGTTCTGGACAGCTACTCAGGCCCACCGCTGGAGAGGACAGACAGACGGAAAGGAGAATGGACCAGCCCAGCAGGTCAATGTGATCACAGGCTGAGGGTGATGCTGGAAGCAGAGAGAAGGGTGCCTCCAGATTGGCCTTTCTCTGCTTCTGTGAGTCTAGGCTAGTGCTTCCCAGTCCTCTTACTTCACAGAGCACAGAGAAAATCAGAATATTTATATGGCACAGTGGCTTCGTGGACCAAAGCTCCTGGGGGCAGGTGGCATCATCCGGAACTCTGGCTGCCCGCTGCCCCCTGGGCTCCCCAGAAGGCCTTTCCAGGGAGCTGCCCAGCCCTGGCTCTAAGCCCCCAGACCCCTCTGCCTGAGCTCCTCCCACATCACTCCTGCCCCAGTCTTCCAACATCCTTCCATTTCCTTGCCCTAAGAAAACAGCTCCCATAGGCTAAGATGTTGGGAGAGAGGCCAATGAAAGGCAAGAGGGAAAGAAAGCAGTTCTCAGAGGGACCACCCAGCAATGCTCAGGGACTCAGGGTCCCCTCTCTGGGACAGACTGTTGCGAGAAAAGTTGGCCAGCAGATGAGACGCTCCACTGCCTTCTTTCTCCTGTTGCATTTTAAAGCCGGGCAGCTCCTTTCTGGGAGCAGAGTTGGGGCTCCTCGCACTTCACCTCCCATGGCAGCTCGTCCTCACTCGCCACCGGACCCAACAGCCTCCCCATCTCTCATCCCCTCCCCTAAGCCATTCTGTTACTGTCCATCTTGTGTTCACAGGCACTTTACATTCTTAATTTTTTTCCTTGAATCATGGAACTTCCTTGTCCAGCAGCTTGAAGTGGGTCCCCACCACTTGTCAAAGGGAATCTCACCTTCTTGTCCTGACAGCCTAGGGCCTGTGTATTTAGTGATGGGTGGGACACGGAGGTGCGGGCTGGGAGAACCATGAGGCAAACTGTAAACTGAGTTCTCAGCCTACTCCAAAGCACTCCTTTCGCCAAGGGTGGCAGAAAGGAGAGGAGGGAGTTCGAGCTAAGACACCTGGGGTCTGACCCTGGGTGCCTGGGCAGCCTCAGCCCTCCTGTTAGATTTCTGCCTCCTGGTAGACCCCAGATCCCTCTGGAGATGCAGGCTCCTTGAGGAACCCAGTGCAAGCAGCGCCTGCAGGGGAGCCGGCACTTGTGGGAAAGGAAAGGGAAACTTTCCTTTCCAGCCCAGGCCACCCAGTCCCGCCTTCTCGTGCAGCTGACGACTCCTCCTTCCACACTCAGAGCTGCGGCTCCACACGTGCGCGAGGTAACTAACTACCTGTGCTTTCTTCTTCTGAGGAAAATTTACATATAACAAAATGTACAAATCGTTAAGTGTACATTTGCTGAGTTTTGACAGATGCACACACCTGTATGATCCAACCCCCTACAAAACTAAACAACATTACCATCACTCTAGAAAGTTCCCTCCTGCCCTTCCCAGGCAACTCCTGTCCTACATGTGCTTTTAAGAAGTGAAAGTGATGCTTGGAAATGAAGGCTGTTTGGGTCTGTCCACAAATCTCAGCAGCTGGGACAAAAGACCTTAAGGACAGAATTAAAACCATTATTAAACTGAATTTGACATACTTCATCTTGGCTGTCACCCGGTCTATTTCTCCCCATTCCTCCCTGCACTCCAAGTAGAACACAACTCAGTACTTAGTGGGTGATCACAACTCAGTAACCTGGGACCTACTTACTGGAAAGGCAGCAACGGACAGAAGGAGGCGGGGCAGAGAGAAAAAGAGAGAAACCAGGAGCAAGAGAGTGTGGTGGGAGAAAAACTGGAATGGGGAGGAAAGTGAGGCCAGAGAGAGAGAGAAGCAGGGGGACAGAGCAGAGCCCATTCTAACTTCTCTTGCACGGCACACCGATTATATTATTTAAGCCATGCTTACAATGAAGGAAGAATTATTTTTTATCACATGCAATTTATTGCTTTGGAAAGCATATTGCTTCATTCCCATTTCAATTAAATAAACATTAACTATGAGTCATAGCGGTAGATATGACTTTTCAGTACCTTTCAAAACCATCTGCCTGTACAATAGCAATTAATTCTCCCCTTCTGCACTTCTTTGTAGATTATCTACAAAACAAAAATACAACTACAGGGTCTTCGTTCCTAGGAATTTTGGTCTCTAAATACTAATGGGAACTTTTTCCCCCTAGCTTTTCCCACCATGAGAGGACAGTGCGTGAGAAACATCAGCTACTGAGAAAACCACCAGCTTCCCTGGGGAAAAAAAAAATTGAGAAGAGGTGGAGTTTTCCTGGGAATGAGGCAGTGGAATGACAAAGAGATTTAGGAAGAAACTTTATCTTTGGAAAAAGAAAATAAAGAGAAGATTCTTGGGAACATTTAAGGACTCCAATTCAGATACTGAATAAAGTCACAAAACTGCAAAGAGTAGAGAAAAGAGGGTAAAAGAAAAAATTGTGGATGACTTAAGAGTCCCAGGACATCTCAGTCCACACCGACTGAAGCCTCAGAGGTCTGCGGAGGAAGGTCTCTGAGGTCCCCCTCCTGTCCTCTACCCCCCAGGGTCTTTGCTTCAAGCTGTCCTGGATCTCTCCTACTAGGTACACTCTTCAGCTCTCTCAGGCTGTGAGCATCCTGGGATCCAGCTAACCCTCTCCCAGCTACCTGGATAAAGCTCATTCGTTTTGGAGACCAGCTGGGCATCTGCCCAACACCCAGTGCTAACCCCACCAGGCCCCTAGCTCCAGCTGGGGCTTCCATCGGCACAGGCCCATGCTGTCAAACAGTCAAGCCAGCCACGCCTTCCCACATTTCCAAAGACAACTGCACCACAGAACCAGGGGTTGGAGAGGCCAGGTTTTAGGATTGGAGGAGATTACCTCTATTTCATCACATCCCAAATTATATACGGGGCCTAGGCCAATAACCAGGCCCCCTTCCCACTCCCGGTGTGGACACAGAGGAAGCACACAGGTTTCTGAGTGACTGACATTTGGGTGAGAACCCCGCCTCACTGGCAGTGTAGCCTCAAGGTTTCAGACCTCAGAGGTTTAGCGATCTCACCTAGGACTGTGATAAGGCTTCAGTGGGATGAAGATACAGCCCCACTGTGACTCCTACTCATCCTGGGCACTCAGTACCTGTCAATTCCCACCCCAAACCCATACACAGCCCAGATTTTGGATTCTCACTTTTGTACTCCAAGTGGAAGCCGGCTGCCGACACGCTGATATCTGAGTAGAAATGAAGGTAGAGCTGGTTGGAGGTGCTGTTCAGAAGGGCAGGCACGGTTGTTCCTAGGGCAAGAAATGGGGCCACTCAGGTTCAGGCTCCCCGGCCCCCAAGCTCCTCCCTTTTTCTCTTGCTTCTGCTACCTGAGGACATTCTGCTTGCAAGGCCACCAGATGTCCCCAATTATCACACTCACTAAAAGACAAATTAGCACCCCTCAGAGTGCTGGGTCTCCCATGTCCAAGGGAGGGGGGAGCCCACAAACAGCTTTCTGCAAAATGAGCAGTGGTGGAGCCTCATACCAGCAGTATGGTGAGCTCCTCAGGTGGCCTACAAGTTGGGTTCCCTTCCAGCCACCTTCAAAATGACACTGACATGTCTCATTATCTGGGAAATACAGGTGGTGCAGACAGTTTATCTGGGGCACAGGACTCCTTTTATATCTTGGCAACATGAGTTCTTGGGTTTAGAAGACCCAAGAAGTTGACCTGGTCATTGGGCTAAAACACATACCACATGCAGTCAGAAGTCCACCACTGGAATGGAAAATGGCGTGGCTACTTTGGAAAAAAGTTTGTCACTTCCTCAAAAAAGTTAAATATAGAATTCCTATATGACCCAGGAATCCCATTCCTAGGTATACACCCAAGAGGACTGCAAACATGTCCCCAAAGAAACTTGCATGAGAATGTTGAGAGGCATTATTCATAATTAGCTAACAAGTGGAAAGGTACAAATGTCCATCGGCTAGTGCATGGACAAATGACATGGGGCCTATGCATACGCTGAGGTGCCGTATGTGCTACGACGTGATGACCCTTGAAAACATCCTGCTGAGTGAAAGAAGCTGGACACAGAAGGTAGGACTCCCTTTATATGAAAAGTCTGGTGTCTGGAACAAGCAAGTCCATAGAGATGGAGAGTAGGTTAGTGGCTGACAGGGGATAGAGGTGGGGGTTGATGGGGGCGGGTGCAGATGGGGACCTGGTTTCTTTTGGGGAGATGAAAATGTTCTGGGATTAGATAGTGGTGATGGTTGTAGAATTCCGTGAATATACTAAAACCCACTAATTGTACACTTAAAAATGGTGAACTTTAGCCCAGCGGGAGTAGCTCAGTTGGTTGAGTACTTTCCTGTGCACTGAAAGGTTGCTGGTTTGATTCCCAGTCAGGGCACATGCCTGGGCTGCAGGTTCAGTCCCCCATTGGGGTGTGTGCAGGAGGCAACCAATTGATGCCTCTCTGTCACATCGATGTTTCTCTCTCTCTCTCTCTCTCTCTCTCTCTCCCTCCCTTCCTCTCTCTAAGCATGTCCTCCAGTGAGGATTAAAAAAAAATAGTAAAATAAAATGGTGAATTTTATGGTTATGTGAATTATATCTCAAAGGGAGGATAAAAGGTTATGGAAGGAGACTTGACTTGAGGTGAAAAACACACAATATAACATACAGATGATGTATTTTAGAATTGTACACCTGAAACCTATATAATTTTATCAACCAATGTCACCCCAATAAATTCAATTAAAAAATAACAAAAGTCCATGACTACTCTCTGAGTTGAGGTTCCTGGAAGTCTCGCCTCACCTGAGAAACTCCCCAGCATAGTCACAGTGTTGTCTGCACCGTCGAACACCTCCAGGGAGTCCCAATTCTGCTCTGTGACAAAGCTGATGACCTGAATCTGGGAAGGTGGAAGGATTGAACTGTTGGTTTACACAGCCTGCACCTGCCCTCCCTCTCTTCATATAACTAATTCAGTTATTGAGCACCACCTCGGGGTCTGGCATCGTGCCTGGTCCTTCTAATAAAAGTAGGATGCAGTCTCTACCCTCAAGGAGCTCTTTGTCCAGTGGGGGAGACACATGTGAAATGGGTGATTATAAGGCAGTGGATAGGGAAAGGAAACTCCAGGAAGTGGGAATACTTCAGTCTGACTGGCATTCTCTGTGTCTCTCGAACATTCCCTGGGCTTTCCCACTTTCCTGTCTGGGGTGCATCAGGCATCCTGCAGCAATGAGCCAGCAACACCTCTTGCTGGCCCTGTCCACCTGAAGTCCCTGCTTGCTGCCTCTCTGCTGGCCTCTTTCATGTCACCACGCCAGCTCTGCAGCCTCCTCCACTTGGTTTTGACCACCGGGCACCTGTTATGGCCCCAATTCTGTCCCTACAGTTCAGGATGCAGGGGCGACACTCTAGGTGTGTGCCTGGTGTTTCATCTGTGCTTCTTGGTTTGCTCCTTCCCCTTACCTGCAATGTCCCCTCTTTTATATCCCACAATCTTAAGAAAAAAACAACAATCCTTCAAGCTATTTAAAAAATATTTCCTATGAATCCCCCCCAATCTTTGTATCCCAGCTCCAGGCCCACTTCCTTCTCTGGCCTTCCCTGATGTCTGGAACCAGTGCCTACCCCTCCTCCTTCCCGAGTTACCTGGCTCTCCCCTCCCCCCTCTCCCCAAGCTCTTGGGCCACGAGCAGTTGGTTTCTCTGTTTGCAGGCCTCAACTCTACACATGGCCTGAGGGGCAGGGACAGGGCTATGTCTCCTGGCCACCTGCCTGATGGAGATGTTTCTTTGCCCCTACCTGGATGCCAGCACCTTCGGGGACCATGATCTTCCACACGCAGTTGAGGCTGTTGAGGTAGGGCTCTGGGAAGCCGGGGGACAGGATGGTGCCCCTGCGCTCCGTGAGGTTGCCTCCGCAGGGCACTGGGAGGAGGCAGCTCTGGTCAGAGGCTCTTTCCGCTTGTCTTCGTGGGTCCCCCATGGGAACCTCCCCAAACAGACTTTTCTCAGGACTCCCCATTCTGTTTGTGACTCTTCCCCCTGCTGGCTACCCAGTAGGGCCCCAGCCCCACCCTCTCCCATAACTCCTCCCCATGCAAGCCCCTTCAGGGGCCTGGATTCATACACCTCCCTTCACACACGTGCACCCCACACCCCCAGCAACCCCACCTTCTCCTTGCTGTCTTCACATTCAACGCACAGGACTAGTGACCTCACTGGAAGGGGGCACCCTACTTAAGTTATGCTGGCAGGCAGGGCAGCTGCGTGTCTTGCTGCCTCCCCCGGGGGAAAGGACTGTTTGCAGGCCACCCCCTGCCCAGCCCTGGTTGTCCAGGTGCTCACCCACACACGCTGGTGCTGAGACATTCCACTGGGCCAAGGCCCCGGGAACAGGGAGGCACTCGATTTCTGGCGACCCCTGCAGGGCATAGCCGGAACTGCATTCGAAGCGGATGATGGCCCCCACTGAGAAGTCACTGCCCAGTCTCTTGCCATAGCGGGGTTCCGGCACAGAGCTGCACTGCGTGGCACTGGTTCGGGGCACCGCTGTAGGGGACAAGGGCACTGAGGGGCAGGCCTCTCCCCTCTAGGAACTGGCCCGGGGATAGACACACAGCTGGACTGGAACTGACAGCCTGGACGGGACCCTGAGATGCTCTGGGCATTTTCCCTTAGGACTGGGGTAGGGGGCTTCATAGGAAGAGGCCCGTTTACTGAAATACAGGGGGATGCATGATGCTGCAGCACAGCTTCTGGAAACCATGGGAGGCGGTGTGAGTCCCTGGCCCAGACTGTAGGCCCAGCTGTGGTCCTCGCCTTCCCAACGGTGCCCCTCGCCCATCAGGGTCCCACCTTCCCTAACCGGGAGAGCGGCCCTCCTCCTCTACTGGCTTTGGCTTTTTCTTGACTTTGGCTTTTTCTCATATGTGCCTTAGACCTGCCCAGGGCTCTGACCTCCATCCCCTGAATCTCCTTTCTCCCCACCCACAGTGGTAGATAGGACCTTTTAACCTAGGCCCCAGAGAGGGCATCCCCTGTGGGAGGATTCCCCCTGCACAGGGCAATGCAGCTCATCCCGGACATCGACTTAATAGAAATACACTTAGACGGGGCCATAAGGAGTGGACATTCTCCCGGGCAAAGACAGGCTGGGGCCTGAAGGTGACAGTAAGAAAGGGGACAAACACTGATTACCTGCTTGGTGCCAGCTACTTTGTGAACTCTCTTAATCCTATCAGTGAGGTGTTATTACCCTCATTTAATAGGTGAGCAAACTGGGGTTCTGAGAGGTGGAGCAACTGGTGCCCAGTAGGAAAGTGGCAGGGTGGCATTCAAATCCATGTCCATCTCACTGCCAAGCTTGTTGTTTCCCTGCTCCTTTCCTGGGTCTTGTAGACAAAACCAAGCTCCATAGGCGAGAGTCTAGGAAGGAGGCCTGGGCTGGTCTTGCCAATAGCCTTCGGGCTGTACCAGACTGTGTGGGGCAGAATCAAATTCCCATGTCTTATTTCTCCCCTCATTCAACATGCAGTTTGGTCCAAGACTTGTCTGTTGAGTAAATGCATGTATACAATTCAAATGAATTTCAAGGGACTGGTAACTGCACCAACTGGTAACCGCACCAAAACCCTAAGAATGAGGCTCAGACTGAGGGGCAAATGTCGCTGTTCCTTTGGCCCCTGAGTCACTGAAAAACTGAAGCTGCCTCTGCCCCTCCCATGCCCGCATCCTGCATACCTTGGTAGACAAAGTGGAAGCCTCTGGCTGGTGCTTGGCCTTTGGCACTGAACTTAATGAGAACTTGATTGGAGGTGGCCAAGGGCAGCGATTCCCCTGCCGAGATAAGGGGCGAGGAGGAGGGAAGACAGTGAGTCCAGCAGTTGCGCCGGCGGTTAAAGTCCCGGCCGGGAAGGAGAGGCTCCCCATACCCTTCACGGCAGTTCCTTTCACACCCCAGGCCTTCCTGAAATGAAACCTCACAATTTTACTGCCCTTTTCAGTTTAAAGTCTGCAGAAGGCTTCAGCATCCATGGCCTTATCTTGACCCACAGTCAGTGCGAGGTTGGCATGACGGGAGTTTAGTGCCCCCAGGTAACGGACAAAGAAAGAGAGGTTCCAGTGATTAAATGACCGGCCCCAAGAGGACATTTAAGTGTGCTGACCCAGGGGACGGGGTAACAGCCGTCACCAGACTGACGGGTAGTTTACCAGGAAAGCTGCCATCAGTCTGACAGGAGAAACAGCACCAGCTCCAGGGAAGGAGGGTGATCTTTTGAGAGTAACTGACCTTTCCCAGATTCTCTGTGAAATGATCAATAACCAGAGCGATCATATAATTTTTATTGCTCACACTAGGACACTTTTGAGGCTAAAAGGGCATTAACAATTACACGGGGACAACCAAGTAGAAGCTGGGACTGTCCCAGGCAAAGCAGGACATATCATCACCCAACCAATAATAACACACAAGCTGGTGGAAACTGGAATGGGCACAGGGGAGCCTGGCAGCCTTTCTATCAGAAGACGAAGCTGCACCTTCTGCTTGATGTGGAACAGATGGACGGGAGTAAAGATAGCACACCCTGACCTGCAGCGGGAAGTGCAGTCTTGGTCGTCATCACCTTCCTGTGGGAGCTGAGGGAATGTGGGGTGGCAGGCAGGGCGAGGGCCACTCTGTGTGCTGCCCCTCTGAAGCCTTTAGGGAGCCCAGGGAGTGGCTGCTGACTCCACCAACAGAAGGGAAGTGGGGGCTACAGAAAGCTAGGCTACATTTCCACTGCGGTGAGGGCTGGCATTGGAATCAGCCAAGAAGCCACTGGGAGGCACATCTGGGGCCCACCAGCGCTTGCAGAGAGCTGATGGGATTCTACTGGTCACAGGAGTGGCCTTTTGCACAACACGCTTAGACTTACATGTGACTCAGACCACTGAGCCTGCTAGGAGTCACTGCCCCAGCTAACTCTCAGCTGCCAAAGCAAAAAACGAAAACAAAACTCACGAAGACAAAGCGTCTCCTCGTTACCTCTATCGATCCTCTCGATGGATGCGAGCAGAACAAAACTCAGCCTCTCTATCCTACCATCATCTGGCCTGGCATGTAACCTCCCACAGAACCCGTCTGGACTCCTGTCCCCAGACGTATGCAGACCTCCCTCTCCACGGCTAAGCAAGCACATGGAAAGATCACTGGACATAAGGCAATATTTCAAAGTTTTAAGGGAGGAAACCACTCTGAGAAACCAAAGCAAATATTTTTATGTGACCTACAGTATAACGAACAGGCAACATCTCAGAAGACTGTCAATCACATAACTGCCACAGATTAAATCCAGAGCAGCGCCTGTGGAATCAGAGGAGGCAGACACGCTGCGGGAAAGAGCTGAGGTCAATAAAGGCTTCAAAGGGAGGAGAAATGCTAGCACACGGCAGCCAGGTAAGGCAGGAATTGAACAGCGACGACGTGGAGATTAGATTTGGGAAATTCTTCCAGAGTCCACAGAAAAAGGAGAGATTAAAATAATGAGAGAAATGATGAGCGACGTGGAAGACAGGTGAAAAAATCCAATATGCATACATCAAGGAATCCAGAGAGAGAGGAGACAAGAGAAACTGATGGAGAAAGAATAAGTTGAGAAACAAGATAACTTTCTTAAGCTTAAGAGAGACTTAAGGTTCAGACTGAAGCTGTCCACAGAGTGCCAGATCTGATGAATGAAAAACGATTTCCACTGCAATACATCCTGGTGGGATTTTTGATTTTAAAAATTAAGAAAAAATCTGAAAGGCATTTAGAAAGAAAAGCTCAGGTTACCTACAAGATAAAAAATCAGGTTGGACTCTAATGTGTCTGTAATATTAGCTGCTGGAACAGAGTGGAACAAATACTGCAGTTTTAAAGAAAATGCTCGTGACCCATAACTTGACTTACAATCAAGTTGTCTTTATATAACATGTCAAAGGAAATTCATTCTCGTACGTGCAAGGTACAGGAAGTACTACAGTTATGAGCCCGACTAAAAAAAATGAATGAAAGTAAGGAGACCAAAAACTTTCAGGGAGAAAGACAACCTTAGAAGTACTGTTAAACCCATATGATTATTGCGATTAGGTAACAAAATTAAATGGAAACTTAAAAACTTGTTCTTGGGGAAGAAATCCATAATTTAAAAATAATTACTAATACCATTAATATAGAAGTCCAACTATATAAAAAAAACATGGGGATTGGAGATGGGCCTGGTGTGAATGGAAAAGTGAGGAGTCAAAGTCAAAGCAAAAACAAAAACTCAGAAAGAACAGAACAAGCTGACAGGTAGCAGACCAGATGTTTTGCTTATAAACTCGGTAAGTAAACTTCCCCTTAAAAGGAAAAGGCTGTCAGAGAAAACGAGGAAAGATATATTAGGCAAACACAGATACAAAAATTGTTAGAAACACAAGAAGACAACAAAATATCACAACTGCATGGGAGACACTTTCACACAGCACTCTCAGTCACTGACATATCAAACAGAAAACCAAAATGAAGGTTGCTGAGTGGTGATCCGGAAGCTTCCCCTCCCTCTCATTCAATACGTTAGGGACAGGGACACACTTCACTCCCATCTGAACCAGTGGCTCACTGTCAGTGTTTCTCCAAATGAGAAATAAGATACGATGTGAGTATACTGATGCTGACATCTATAGGTCCTATACATGCACCTACCTACCTACCTATATTTTCTATTTTCATTGGTCCTATACAGCTATATCTACAACTATACCTATATCCATATTTACATCTATAAATTATAAATGTATACATGTCTATTTCTCTCTCCCTTTACCTATACTTCTATATCTATACCTGCTTATACCTCTGTCTATCAATCATCTATCTATCTATCTATCTATCTATCTATCTATCTATCTATCTATCATCTATCTATCTATCTATCTATCTATCTATCATCTATCAAGAGATTTTTAAAAAAACACCCTACCTCAAGAGATCCCAAGTTACACTTCCATTGGGTGTGAATGTGTGGGGTGGTGGTGTAGAAAAATCACCTGATTGAGAACCATTGATATAATGGATTTGAAAAATAAAATTGAATAAGACTGATCTAATTGTTATTACAAAGCTCATTTAATCCCAACAATAACTCTCGGAGGTAGAACTTTTACTCTTTGCATTTTACAGGTGAGGAAATTAAAGCTCAGAGGGGTCAAGGTTGTGCCCGCAGGCACCTCACAAGGAACTGGGAGAGCTCGGGTTAGAGTGCAAGCGGTGAGGCTGCAGGGCCTGAGCTCCCCTTTTCTCTGTAAGGCACCTATTTGGACCCTGCAGAAAACCTGTATTCTTCTCAGATACTTTGGGAATTTAACATATCCTTGGCTACTGAGAGGGCCTCATTTAATCCCCAAAGTAGAATGGTAGAGATTACATTCTCTAACCACATGACAATAAACACGGAAAACAACACAAATGTAACAAGAACAAAATCCAGACTCTTTGGGGAGAGGGGGAAGAGACATTCTTAAACAACTTCTGGGAAAAAAAGAGTAAAACTCCATCATGAATTATTTAGGAAGTAACGGCGATGAAAAGAGTACATATCAAAACGGATGGCTTGAAACCAAAACCATGCTTACAGGCGAGTATATCGCTGTAAACATGCACTTCCTTACACAGAGAAAATAAACACAGCTCTCAATTCAAGACGTTAGAACAAGACGAACAAAATAATCTGAAGGAAAACGGGGGAGAGACATTATGAAAAAAAGGGCAGAGGTCAATTAATTAGGAAATAACAACAAGCTCCACAGAAGAACTGGTAAGTAGGTGCAGGAAAAAATAAAATGAAACAACACAAAACCTCTGGCCCAGCCGAGTAAGAGGAGGAACTATGTCTATAGCATTAGGCATTGGAAAGGCAGGAGATATGACTGCTAACAGAAAGGAGATCAAACAGCATCAAAGTACATTATTACATGAGCAACGTTGCTAAACTTAAAATAATTACAAAATGGATTCTTTACTAAAATATGAAACATCAGCATTAATATCAAAGTAAGATACCTGAACAGGCCAATAACCATGGAAGAAAATAAGAGAAAAACCATGGAAGAGACAAAGTAAGGAGACAAGTTCATCTGCAGAGGATATTACTTCTTGCCAAAAGGACCCAGGAGAATCAGCTGGCAGCGTTAGCACTGTCATGGAGGGCTCGATGACTTTATAAAACGAGTACACCAAAAATACCAGTCTTCTAATATACTGGCAGAGGCCGATTAGAAAATACAATGTGGGGAGGCCCACTTACAGTAGCAACAAAAACTGCCATGAAGCATCTAGAAAAAACAGTAAAGAATGCACGCAGCCTAAGCGAAAATGATAACACCTTCCCAAAGGAGACAAGAGATAAATACACGGAGATGCACCACGCTCCTGAATGGGAAGGAGAGCTCCTATTATAAAGAGGCGTTCTCCCCAATTAATCTATATGATTAATGCAGGTTTTTTTTTAACTTGACAATGTATTTATAAAATTATTTGGAGGCAAAGGTTAAGCAAGAAAAGGCAGTGAGAATTCAAAACAAAGAATGTCTATGGGGGATTTTTCTTACGGTATGTTTAAAATTATGATAATATTAAACATTATGATCACGTGACAACAATGAAAGCTTTCTCATATTGATATAAGAATAAAGAGACACTTAGAGGAAACGGATGAAGTCTAAAAACATGCCCTTCTCTTCATAAAAATCTACCATATGTAAATGTGGTATTTTGAAAATTCTGTTAGGACAGCTGATTAAGTATGTCTGAAAGAACATGATTATATTCCCTATATCAAGTAATATATCAAAATAAAGCCCAAAGTTATTAAAGCAAAACAATGAAACTAAAAAGAAGTAAAAAAAAACCCAGAAGAATGTTTATGTCATCAGCACGACAGGAGAGGAGCAAACAGTAAAAGAAAAACATTGATAGATTTGATGTCATGGGAGATTTAGATTTTCTGACATTCAAACAGACCCCGAAGAAAATTAAATGGCAAATGACAAAAATTTAAATAAAATTTAAATTTTCTGACATTCAAACACACCCCGAAGAAAATTAAATGGCAAATGAAAGAGGAAGGCATTTTATAACATGATATAAACAAGAGGTTTTTATAGAGCATTAAATAGCGCTTATAATAATATGGTGCTGTGCTAAATAAATAAGAAAATAAATGCTAATAGAAAAATCAATGCTAATTCACAAGTGGGTTCACAAATAAAAAAATGCACAGGCCTAATAGTTTTATTATAAAAATGCTAACCTAACTAGTAATAAAAGAAGGCAAATGAAAACATGAGATACCATTTTCAGTTTTCAAACCGATAATGCTTGTGTTTTTTTAATTACCTAATTTTGTGAGGAGAAAACATGCCCTCTTTTTCACTGTTGGTGAACAAAGTGGCAAGAGCTTTCTAGGGGCATATTTGACAATCTGTTAGAAAGAACTAAGGCTCTCACGTATCCTTTAATGTAGCAATTCTACGTCTAGATAGTCTAAGGTAATAGATGTGTAGAATGACACGTAGAATACACGGAATTACTATTTATAAGAGTGGAAAGTTAGAAACAATCTAAATGTTCCATGATAGGGAATTCACTACATAAATTTTAAATAACTATATGACAGACTATTGTGCAGCACTTAAAAGTCCTATTATAGACTAAAATAATGACAGACATGATCACAATGAATATTTCGATAAAAATATCTATGTTGCTTTGTTCAATAAAATATGTAAAAGATGAAGTCTAAGTAGATATAAAGACTGGAAGGAGATACATCCCTATTTTCATCCTGGGTGGCTTTTATTTATTTTAATTCTCTGTATAATTATTTTCTTGTTGGCTTTAAGTTTTCTACAATGAAAATGAAATATGTTTAAAATTAGAACAACATGTTTGGGTTAAACAGGAAACAACGGGGAAAGCTGTGCCCCAAGGGGTGGCGCAGGCACTGCCCGGGGGGAGCAGTTTCCGAAGCCCTGCAGGCAGGCGGCCAGGAGCTGACCGCCGTGAGGCAGAGGGACACGGGCGCACGAGGGACAGAGCTGTGGGCTCCACCTGCGGCCGGCCTCACATGAGACCCACGCCCCCCGCGTCCCCACGGCCGGCTGAGCCCGGGTACCTGAGTGGGTGCCCGACAGGGAGCTGAGCAGTCGGGAGCGCTGGCTGTGGCCGTCGTGAACCTCCACCACGTCGTTGAGGGCCGTGTGGAAGAAGGCGAACTGTCCAAACACCACTGCAGAGGGGACACGGAGCGGGGCGCTCAGTGTGGAAGCCTGCGCAGCGTGGGGGCACGCCGGGAGGCTGGGGGACCCCAGGCCGGGGAGAGGGACACCTCAGAGGAGGTTCCTGGGGCGAGCTCCTTGCTGAGTCTTTCACTGGCTGATGAGCACACTGGCCCGACACCAGGCACAGGGACGCAGGGAGCTGGGACGGGCTGGCTGGCACTCTCCCGTGTGGGTCCAGATGACGCTGAGAACTGCACCCAGTGGTCAGGCTGTGGCGGTGGCAGTGAACTAATCTTTTCCCAGATAGCAGCTGTAGCAGCTACTCAAGGACATGAAAGGGCTTTGGGTAACAGCCCCCATTTTCCATGTGACCTCAGGACCTTGTTCCTGATAGATGCTTAATAAATGTTTGGTGAGTGACAGCCGGCCTTGCCCTGAGCCCACTCTGTCCCGTCTCTTGGGACTAAGCAGCCCTCTCTCTGCAGGCTGCCCTGTCCCTCTCCTAGGTGGTCAAGATATATGGATGCCCTTTGCCCCATTGACACCAACTGTGTTTAGAAATCATTCCTACTCCTACAAAGAGGAGATCCAGGGAGAAAGCAGCCAGGCTGGTCACCTGATTGCCCAGGAATGACTGGCCTGTTCTCCCCAGGAGCTTCCAGAGTCCTCCAGGACTGGCAGGTCTCTGGATTGTCATCACTGCCAACCAGGTGATAAGCCTGGCTTCCTTTTAGCTTGGATTCTTGGAGTCTGGAGGTTTCTCTGTCTACTCAGGGCACGGGCCTGCTCCTCACTTTTTCCTTGCTCGTCCTGCTTACAGCTTCTGGGCCAGGCTCTGGGCCTCAGGTGGAACAGCAGAATGATGTAGCTCCCAGCTCCCTCACCTGGACTTGCAAGCCCAGCTCCATCCTACTCCTCACTTCTTCCTGTCCCTTGCCTACCCATCCCTGGGTTCCCAATCGGCCTGGATCTGCAGCACCTCTATTCAGGCCTGGGCTGGCTGGGTAGCCCAGTACCCCCCCCCCCCCCCCCCGCGTCCTGCCTAGTTCCTCACCAGCCCCATCCCCTTGGTTCCAGCCGACTGGTGCCCTTCCTGCCTTGTGTGTCAGGAATGTATTCTACAGCCTATTTCACGGCATCCACACTCAGTTGTCCTGTAGGAGAGACTGTTCTGCCCATTCCCACGGTGGGAGTGGATACAACTGGGAGTGGAACTAGGATACAGTTGCGCAGGGCTTGAGGAGTTGGAAGGAGTCAGAAAACATATAAACAAACATACATAAAACCCCATACCATAATCCTTGGGCACGGTGACAAAATACAGGCAGATCTGTCCACTGGTGTAGTTCTGAGGGTAGTTGGGGGATAAGACCACTCCATCTGAACCCACATACTGTCCTCCACAGGGGGCTGAAAGAGAAATCAGAAGAGGGCCAGGTGACCTTGTGGGCCTCTCTCTCATCAGCTGTCCATCTTCTGTTCTGCTCACTCCCAGCTTGAGATTCTGGCCCTGGTGGGGCTGCCATGAGATGCACAGCCACTGATGTGGAGGAGAAGGCTTCTGAGGACACTGCCCCGCCCTACCCCAGGACATCCATCCCTGACCTGCACATGGCCTAAAACTCACCCTGATGGTATCAAGGGCCTTCCTGAGCACATGTCAATCCTGGCCCTCTAACAATTAACATGGGCACTGGTCCCTGGAGGCACAGCCTTGAGGAGCATTTTAGGAACCTCTACTGCTTACAAGTAGAACCAGAGCTAATCTGCTGCTCCCATGGCTGATGTCTGCACTGGGGTAGTCTGTCTGCATGAGTAGAGAGCCACGGCTTCCCCAGATTAGCTCCACTAGGAGAGAGAGACCAGCCCATGAGACCCAGCCACCTTCTGCTCCCATCCATGGTGCCCTATCTGCAGGGGTGGGCTTCAGAGCCAAGTCTTTCACCTGGGCAAAGGGGTCTCCTTGCTTTTCAACTTAGGTGGCCACCACACTCTTGCAGTTCTGATGTTCCATCTGCTAGGATTCCATGGTTAACACAGGTCCCCTGGTCAGCCCACCCTGCTGGCTTTCGTTTTACACATTGGACCTCTCAGTGACTTTCCCCAGGACTAGGAATAAGCCAGGTCACCTTTAAACTCCCCTTTCCCTGCTATGAGTTACTGGCATGTCTGGGGGTCCCTGTTGAGGATAGGGTGTGGGTGGGGACACTGTGATCTGAGAAAGATGACATACTGACAGGGACCAGTGCACCTGGTGAATTACCAGCTATTCTCATTCACAGTGAACCCAAGGAGCTCCTTGCTTTGGGGGCCCTGTCTCCCCTCTGCCTCCCCCTGCCCACAGCCCCTTCTGCCTCTGGCAGGCCCTCACTCTGCCCCCCCCCCCCCCCCGGCTCCACCACCTGTGCACACTGGCCGGGGGTTGTTCCACACGGGCTTCCCATCAGGCCCCAGGACGCAGCTCAGGGTCGAGGAGCCCTCCACTTCGTAGCCCCCATGGCAGTAGTAGGTAATGGAGGAGCCCAGCTTGAGGTCAGATCCCACGCGTGTGCCGTTCTTGACTGAACCAGGATCAAAACAGGACTCTCGTGGGTTTTCTGAAAAAAGGAAAAATAAGCACATACACACACGCAGGACTCATCAGTGGCTGGATACCACAGCACGGCCCCCGTAAGGAAACCCTGACTAACTGGCCAGAGCACACGGGGCCTGCGGATTGCTGGCCCTGTTCCCTGCCCATCCGAAACTTCTCTAAAGGTGGCTAGAAATCGAGGGCTGCAAATCGTCTTGGAGAGTGAAACTTCACCTCCTCGCCCACGTTGTGCCCTGAGCAACGAAGGAGGGAGCTGCAGGTGCACCTCTGGGCACTTCTCGTCCCTTCGCCCGCTCTCCCGGGCAGGAGCCTGGGGTTCCGGATCATATCCCAGCAGCGGACAGGGTGGCGCGGTGACGGTCAGCGCTTAGGCAGAGCCCCACCTTTGCTCATCTCTGATGCCCTCAGCACGCCGGCTCCTCAGCCTCTGTCCCTGTGCGGGAGGCAGGGCCTGCTTTTGGAGACTCTTTCTTCTCTTTTCTTCCTTTTGCCTACAACTGTGCTGCTGGCCGGGGAGGTGGAGCTGGCCTGGCTTTGCAGGCTGTCATATCCACACCTTGCAGGCACTTCTGAGGGCCCGGGTACCAATACTTAGATTTCGCAAGAAAGTAGAAAACCTACTTTAGGCTCTGGGATAAATCCATGTCTCCAACACCGTTTTCCAGGGCTTTGCATTGGGGCACTGGGTGCTGGCTAGTTCATTAGAACAGCAGTATTTTCCCATTTGGCTACTCTGCTCATAGGTCTTCCCAATCAGGCACACCACGGACGTGCCCAACAGGCACCCCCTCTGTCCCTCTGCACTGGACCCGAGTGAACCTGATGTTGCCTGAGCAATTACAGGACTAGTCAGGGCCCTGAATCTCCACAGCCTCCACCGTCAGCTGGAAATCCCGAGCCACATTCACGTCCATGCGCTGCTTCCTCTACTCACCGGCCTGTTCCAGGACCACTGATGGGCAAGCGCCCCGTCATCAGGGAAATGCAACTGAATGTCAGGGTTCCACTGGAGTCCTGGAGGCTATGCTACTAAGAGGTCTAGAGATGGAGGCTCACAAAGAGGTGCCGACAGCCCTCGCAGGAGGACTCAGAAACTCAGAGAGCAGATTTAAGGAGAAAAGAGCCAGAATAAAAGGGATCAGAGTTCAGACATGAATGGCTCAGGAGGAAATTTGCTGATGGCTGTCATTGTCACCTGGGTGCCTTTCAAGCAACCTATACAAGAGGCAGTCATGGCTTGAGAGTGTATCATTTAGCTGCCAATCAGCCTGTTGACTGACGGAATGGGGCTCTCAGGGCCGATGATCCTGCTGAGTCCAGCCACTCTTGCACCGGAGCCCTTATGGGGGCCTTGCTCTTGGCCTTTGCCCACATCAGGGGTGAAGCAGTCCCAGATACACCAGTAAATTCACACTCAAGTAGGACCTAGAAAATAATCTCTCGCCTAGTAGAGAGACCCTCAGTGGTTTCTCTGGTGCCCTGTGATGTGTCCCCTTGACCCACACCAAATCTGTCCTCCCCCTAAACTTGGTGGCTCTGGCAAGAATGCAACTGGCCACTGGGTGACTCATATGTGAATCACAGAGATACAGAGAACTGTCACCACATCTTATATTTCATCTGTCCATCTTATTCATTTAAAGTGGGCCAAATCTTATTTGAAGTTCAGAGAAATTAAGCAACTTGGGACCAAATTCACATCGCTCATTAGAGGTAAAACTAAGTGTTGCATCTAATATCCATTCTCTACCTTCGTCCTTAAATAAAGGAAGCCAGGTTTTATGCAGGGTATCAAGGCACCGGCTCAAATCTACACCTTCCAGCCTCCTGAGCAGCTAGACCTGTCGAAAGAGATATAACACTCAGGTCAAAGAACACCCTACTGTCTCACTGAGGGTAAGGGCCAAAATCCTTCTAGGCTAGAAGGCCCTGCATATTCTGCCTCCAACCTTCCCCTCTGTGACCTTAACCCCTATTGTTCTGCTGCTAACTTTGCTCCAATCACACTGGCCTCTGCGTACAGACGTCCCCCCACCTGCACGGCTCCTTCTCTCACCTCTGAGGATTAACTCCATGTCTGAATTTGGCTGGAAATCCAGGGCTGGAAATCATCTCGGAGAGCAACACCTTCCGGACCCGCTATTTAAAATTTCAATATTCCTTTCCCCACATTCCCCATCACCCTTCTCTGCTGTTTCCCTTTGCACCAAGATCAACACTGCCTCATGTATTATATATTTTCCTTATATTTCTCTCTCTCTCCACTAGGATGTAGGTTTCATGAGGACAGTTTTGCTCACTGCTCTCGTCCAGGCGCTCAGTACATATTTCTTAAATGGTTAAGTGTGGAATTTCTAGAAAGGCTGCTTAAGGGAAGGTGACAGCTGAGGGGATGCTCCTTGGTCCTTCCCTCTCTCTTTCCTTCCTCCCTCCCTCCGCCTGGAACTCAGGCATTGTGGCTGCAACTCCAGTGGCATCTTGGATCCTGAGATGACCTTGGGGGTGGGGGCCATCCACTAGCATGGTAGACCAGAAAGACGCCAGGAACCTAGGCGGAGCCCCTGCACTAGCCCCGGATGACAGTCCCGTCTCCCTTCAGAGGAAGGGGAATGAAGTTCTACCGCGTACCAGCAGCTGCGCCGTGGGCGACACCGCGCTGGCACTGGGCCCCAGGACTCCCCGCGATGTCAGGGAGTCCTTTCCGCCCTCCTACACTTTCTAGTGCCACCCTCTCATGAGCAAGTGTCTCAACTTTGCCTTCTCTCTGGCAGCATTCTGCTTTTCTTCTCCTGACTACAGCACCCATGGCATTATCTTGCAATCTGGGTAAGGGTATTTCTTTTCAGTGGGTTCTGAACTCACAAAGGACAGAGATCATCACCTATTCTTCTCTTAATCCCGACAACCAGCACAGAACCTGGCCTTAGGGCTGGCCGTATCCGACACATAGTAGAGGCTCACTAGATGGACCTAGATTGATTGGCTGAACACCTCAGGGCTTGGAAAAACCAACAACCACACCAACGATCTGAACTGTAGACTCTGTTCTATAGTCACTCACATGTCAGAGCAACAAGAGCTCATCCTTCCAGCATTATCACCATTAGTAATAATGGTCAGGATAATGGTAATGATGATAGCCTCTGACATAGGAATAGTACTTGGTAATTTTCGAAGCACTCTCCAATCTGTTACCTCATTTGTACATCGCAGTGGCCTCTGCAGCAGGCAGGACCAGGTACACTCCTGCCCAGGTTAGAGATGGGGAGTGTGGTGATCAGACAGGCTAAAGAAGCTTTCAAGTCATTCAGCTATTAAGAGGTAGAATTAAGACCAGAATTTGGTCTTAAGCTGTGAATGATAAAACGAAATGACTAAAAAATCATGATAATAAATAAAACCCAGGCCCTCCAAAAAGGGAAAATTAAAGGAACCAGTTTCTTTTCGTCCTAATAGTTAAGGGACGTTTCAAAACATGGTAATAGCAGCCCCCCCCAAAACAACACTGAAAACAATCAAAACACTCAACCAGTAAAGAACTGTTTAAAAAGGTTGAATTAGAGCCATCTACTTAAATACAAGCAGCCTTCACAAAGAATAGCCACAGTCTTTGAATACTATGGAAAGGTGCCCAAGATCTACACTGCTGGGCAAAAAAACAAAACAAAGCAAAAAACCACACAAAAACCCACCCATATGACAGATAAGTACACATGGTATGAACCCATTCATATAGAACTGGGATTGGCAAGCTACAATTCACAAGTGCTCTACCTGTTTTTGTAAATAAAGTTTTATTGGCGCACAGTCACGCCCATTTGTTTACATACCGTCTGCAGCTGTTTTAAGCAGCAGAGTTGAGCAGATGCAACAGGGACCATCTGCCCTGCTCAGCCTAAAATATTTACTATCTTGCATTTTACAGAAAAAGTGTGCCAACCCCTGGTCTGGAATTTACATTACTTTATACTTACATAAAATATCTGCTATGAGACAAGCAGCCATTATCTGTTATCATTAATGGTACTCAGGGGACGGTAGCAATGAGGATGGTAAACCTGAGAGTACATCTTCTATGCTCCTGTATCGTTTGAGTTTTTCCTACCAACGGGTGTTACTTTAAAAACAGACAGAAATGAAGAGATTTCCCTTTCAAATTTAGAAAGGCGGGCCCATGGCAGGGGTGGGTGGTGACGGTGGTGACGGTGGGAGCAGGTGTGGAAATCTGGCTGCAATGCCTTCGCTCACAGTGTTACTTCCAAGGGCTTCGAGGAGAAATGGGTACTTTTTAGGCCCTTCCGGTAAAGGCTGGTTCACCTTGGCCTCTCCTGAGCTGTTTCGGATTCTCTGTCACGTGCTTTGAATTCATCCCTGGGTCTGGACACCACCCCACCCCTGCTCTTGCGCAGCGGGCTCTTAACCTTTAGGTCTCTGTGGCGGGGTCCCCTGCTCAGCGAGGCCTTCACCTTGACCCGCTATCGCTCTCAAGTGGGCTCCTCGTTGCTCTTGCTCAGAGTAGCCTGATCTTCCCTAACCTCCTGTGCTTGTCACTTCTGGTTCATCTTTACCGCCTCCCTCCCTCCCTCCCTCCCCTCTCCACGCCCTCAGAGTGGGACCGTGACCATTCTGCACTGTGCGCCCTCCGAAACCCGCCCAGGGCGTGGCATGAAGTAGAAGATCAACGAGCATTTCTCAAGCGAATGACTGGGCTCTACACCTGTGCATAGATGTCCCAGCCTGTCCCCACCCAGGAAGAGGCCACCACACCTGTTAGGCGATGAGAACAAAGGTCCCCGCCCACCTATTCTGCTGACTTCTCTGGCCTGGGGAAAGGCAATAACCTCTCTGGGGCTTATTTTTAACAACTGCATCCAAAAGACAGGATTCTCCTCGTCTCCTTTGTTTCCTTCTAGCAAAGGGGGCTAAATTCAGATGAGAAATGCCTCAAAGCATGGTCTCACAGAAATCCACAAATGATGTGACTGCATCCAGAATCATCTCCCAGGAGGCCTGTCCAGGGGTGGCTAAGACACCCTGGCCACCTTCCAGGAGCAACTGAGCAGAGACACTGAGAAACCTCTCATTTCTGCCTTATGATTAGGTGGGTTGCCAGCACCAGCTCCTTGTCTGTAACAGAAATGTCTGTCAATGTAGGATGTGAACTCCTGGAGTCAGGGCTTTGCTCTGTTCTAACAGCGTCTGGCACATAGTAGGTTCTCCCTTGCTATTTACTGAGTGAACAAATAAATATAACTTCCTGATCTATCCTAGCCCCTTATGAAAAGCCTAATTCTACCACACTGCTCCATGAACACTTGGCTTCAGCCTGGTCAATCTGATGGTCCTCTGAGATTTGGAACTGGGATATGAACTGGGAACTGATTCAAAGTCAAGAGTGAGGCAGCTACTCTTGTCTCCGGAAAATGGAGAAGCAATAAAATTAATCTGCAGAGAGAGGAGAATGGAGCAGATACTCAGGAAGGAGCAGGGAGGAGACTGAGGGGTCCTGGAGACAGAGGTGGTAACTTCAACCTGTGACTCTCCCATCCTAATTTCAATATGTTATACTTCCTGCCCTTGGGCTCTTGTATTCTAAAAATATATTCCCTTTTGGTGTTCAGTTTGAGTAAGTTTTTGTTATCTGTACTGTTAAAACATAGAACCCCTTTTAGCTTAAGTTAGTTTGGCAGCTAGCTGTATTTCTTATAATAGTCTTTTTTGCATCAAATTGGTTTGAGTTTCTGTTTTTCACATTTTTAAAAATAATAAATTACCCCCTTCCCATTTTTATTTTATTTTTTTGCCTAAGTTGGTCTGAAAGGGTTTCTCAATTTGAAACTAAATGATCCCTAAGATGCAACCAAACTGCTCCTGCTTCCCACCTGGGAAGGTAACAGGGTGTGGGGAGACATCTGTTTGCCTGCCCTGGGGTGGGGGTTTGACCTCAGAGAGTGGTTTTCACTGGACTAAGCCCAGATGAGTCTGCAATATCTCTCCAGGTTACCCTGGACAAGGTGATTAGGGAGAAGGTGGCAGAGTTTTCCACCAGTAACTTACTATATCCAGGGATGGTGAAATGAAGTCGTCTTGTAAGGAGGCTGAAAGTGGTGACGTTGGGGGTGAAATTTTAGAATCTTCAACCAAGTAGAAGACTCAGGTGGGACAAGTCAGAAGTCACTCTGGTGGCTGCTAAGGCTTGGCTGGGGTTAAAGGATATTATCTGAGGTGGCTCCAAGTGCCACATTTGTGTGACTTTTTCTGGCCCTGCTCAGCTATTTGGGTGTGGACATAACAAGGCTACAGTTTTGAAAGGTTTACCCAATAGAAGGACCTCAGGCCTGGAAAACCGAGGGTACTGATGAGAGTGTGATCAGAAAGACGACCAAGAAGAAAAATGATGGTGATGATGATGACAGCGATGACGATGATGATATGACAGTGGGATGGTGGTGGGTGGGAGTGATGGGGTCCCGGGCTATCTAAGTCGTGTCCTCTGTTAGAATTCCACCACCTGTGAGAGTGTTTGCTTGGCTATCAGCACGTGGGGAAAGGTTTGTGTTCAGGAGGGTTAGCGAGTGGCAGGTGTCTGCAGGAAGAGAGGACCAGGCCGGGCCCATGAGCAAAGACCACAAAACCTCCTCTAATCTGTGCACCGAGCATCTTCTAGAACTGTATCTGACAAACAGAAGACAAATGACAGTTACGAGGACTTTGATGAATAGATGGTGTAAAGTGCTCAGGACAGTGCCAGCAGCTGGTAGACACTAAAATGACTATTATTATGATTGATGCTATTCGTGAGCTCATGCGAGGTATTCCTAGGAGTTGCCAAAAACATTTAATTAAAGAGCACTTCGAAAGGTTGCTGAGGTCCTACATTATGCGAGTGGGGGACATGAGCCAGAAACTTTTTATTTTTAACTGGTCATGTGACTGCATTTGTGGGCACAGGCTGACCAGGCTGGGTCACAGTAACAGTAACAAAATCGATCATCTCTATCTAGAGTATCCGTAGAGTGTTCAGTACATACTGGCTATTATGCTCGGACATATAACATGTAAGTATCTTTTAATTTTAACCTTCTGAAACATAATTAGATAGAGAGAGATAAAAGAAATGGTTTCCAAGAGATACTAACTTGCCAAGCTCACAAATCAAGTAAGAAATGGAGCTAGGATTTGGATAATGGTGTCTGGGAAAATTAGGGTAGAAGAAACGGTCAAAAGGAGAGTAGAGGAGAGTGGAGTGCTTGAGAGCCTGGAACTACTCGTGCAACTATGAGCGACTATAACTACTCTTGTTTGAACATCATGGAGTGGGTGATGTGTGCCAGGCACCGAACCAAGAGCTGTGATGCATGAACTCATCGATCTTTACATTTTTGTGAGATAGGAATTATTCTACCATCATTTTATAGATGAGGAAATGGAGTTTTCAAGAGGTTAAATTAACTTGCCTGAGTTCACATGACTGCTAAGTGGTAACCACGAGCCCTGAGCCCAGTCAAGCTGACAGTCTTGACCAGGCAGGGACTCTGCCAGTTCTCCTAAGCAGCTGCTTACTGGCACACAGCCACAGCCATTCCTTTGTATTCTGTCTTTGGCTGCTTTGGCACAGCTGAGTGGTTGTGATGGAGATGGTGTGGCTCACAGCCTACAATGTTTATTATTTGGTTCTTTAAGAAAAAATTTGCTGATCCTGCCCTTGACCCTTACACTATTGAGCTTGTCTCAATCCAAAAGTGTAATGAGAATAAAAGAACGGGGAACTGGAGGGATGAGAAAACGTGATCAGTAGGTATCAGAAAGTGTCCAGTCTACTGCGAGGTGCCAGACAGTGTCCTGGGACAAAGGTCCAGGCCCTGTGACCCCAGGAGTTTGATGATCTGGCTATAGGTGCACTGAAGTTATCCAGGATGGTAGGAGGCTGTAGGGTAGAGAGGGAGATCGAGCCTTATATTGGAACCCTCAGCAAATGCAGGGGGGCGGCCAAGAAGATGTTAGTGGATATGTGTGGGCTGAGGTTGTGGGACTGAAGAGCCAGGAAAGATCCTCGTAGAAAAAGGAGAGAAGAGGAGTGAAAGAGAAATGAGGTGCAAAAAAAAGGGCTGGCCTCTTTTCCCCAGGCCTGGGGCAAAGGGGTGTGAAAGGCTAAGCCACCCGGAGGGCCACAGGGAAGGCAGGTGCTCTGCAGGTGGCAGGGGTGCAGGTTGGTGATTCAGCCCATTGCTCTTCTCCCTACACCAGGCTTTCCCTCTGGCAGGTCTGATGGGCCCTGCACTCAGTAATCTCTGCCACCAGGGCCCTTACCTGTGTAGTCGATGACAAAGCCAGCATTGCTCACGGATGCGTCGCTGCGGAAGGCGAGGAAGAGGCTGTTGCTGCTGCTTTCAATGCGACTTGGGAGCTGGGAGCCATAGAAGCTTCCTATGAGAGGGCTGAGAGAGTCCCGTCCGTCGTAGATGTGGAGGAAATCATAGCCAGGCTCCAAGTTAAAGCTGGGGAACAAAAACATCCCATCCCCACCCCACCAAGGTCAAATAAAGGCTCGTATTGGGCACAGCCAAAGTTGGTTTAACATCTAAAATGCAATTACTATACATCGTATCATAGAGCAAGAGACAAAAACTACATGAGCCTCTCCATACAGCTTGGTATCTGTGGAGGACAGGTTCCAGGCCTCCCAGAGAGCAAGCCCGACACCCACTGACACCCAACCCAAGGGCTTCCTGGTGGTGGTGGTGGGGATGAAGCCCCAGTGACCTCCAGGTAGTGAGAAGATGGAAAAAACAGGCTTGGGGCGGAGGAGGCAGATTCCAGGGTCAGGACCCAGGAAACGAGCTGAAACTGAACATCCTCTTTAAAAAAAATATTTTTTTAATTGAAATAAATTTGACATATATTGTTGTGTAAATTTTAGGTGTATAGCAAGTTGACTGGATACATTTATCTATGTGCAATATGACTGCCATTGTAGTGATAATTAGTACCTCTATCACCTCACATAATTAACATTTCTTTTTACTGGTTGGAATAATTGAGATAGAGTGTCTTACTGAGTCTGGTGATTATAATACAATATTGTTTTTATTCACTAAACTGTGCACAGAGGAGAAAGTGAGTTACCAGCTCTACACACCCAGGGGTCAGCCAGGGGGGGTCCAGGACCCAGGTCTCCTCCCTGCCTCTGGGCTATGCTGAGCCTTCTTTCCCAAGAGGGAAAGAGCCTTCCAAGGAGCCACTCCCAGGCAGGAAGGGCCTGTTCCCACGTAGGACCCTGGCTTCACCCGTGTCCCTGAGCCAGCTCTCAGCTTTCCTGAAGGTCTCCTACCACCCTGCTCCTGGCACCCAGAGTTGTGCCTCTTTCTTAGCTATCCTCGCCACAGTGTGGGGAAAAATTATTTAAAAAACTGTCTCAGTTTAGTAAATTGAATATTAGAGTTCTTGAACGTAATGTGTCCCACTGGAATGGATAGAGTGAAAATGATGGAAAATACCAGGGACTGGCAAGAATGTGAAGCCTGTGGAGTTCTCATACCCGACTGGGTCCAACCTCCTCGGAAAACGTTTGCAATATCTACTAGATCATATGCCCTCTGATGCTATGATTCCACTCTTAGGTATATATCCAACAAAGGCAATTGGTACTAATCAAGTATGCAAAGGCGAAAACAACAGAATAAAGGAAATGAGTTTGCAGAGGACAGATTTCTGATGCAAACTCAGTCAGAGCCCATCCACAGGCCGAGATACCCAGACACTCCATTTGGCTGGACTGAGAATGACATGCAGCTCCAACCTTTAGCTGACACATGTGGCAGAGAGTGGGGGCCATACAGCTCTGGGACAGAGGGGTAGGGCCAGCAGAGAGATGGGTGAGGGGTAGAGCCAGATGTGCACGGCCTCCTTCCTACATGTCGCCCTCTCACACTGGGTCAGCTGCAGGGTCGCCCTGTCATTGCTGGGTTGTACCATCTTCTTGCTCCATGATTCAGCTTCCACCCATCTGCTCTTCTAAAAGTCACCAGGGAAGGGATTGGTGTGGGTCATTCTCGGTCACGAATTATGGCTCCACCACATTCTAACTGCCTCTCCTGTCCCTGCCTTCCTTCAATCGGTTGATGTTATCTGAGCATCCCCAATATGCCAGGCACCGTGCAAGGCGCCCAGGACATGGGATATGTCAGACACCACCCCTTCTTCAAGGTTTGGTGACAGGGCTGAAGGAAGTGATGGGCGTGAGGATGACATAGCAAAGTCTAAAGTCTGTACAGGTGTGGGGGTTCCTCAGGGAGGAGAAAATGAAACTTTTGTGGGGACCAAGCTGGAGTTGAGCCTAGGGAGGTGAAAACACCCTCAGCAGTTGGACAAGGAAGGGAAAGGAAGTGGCTGTGCAGGGAGAAGCAGAGGCTTGGGAACGGCTAGCACTTCAGTCTGGCTGGAACTTGGGACGCAGAGGGGTGGGGTTAGAATGCGGTGGGGGGACCACATGGAGAGGAAGGCAGGGCCAGGTCACTCAGAGTGAAACTCAAAGTTTGGACCTTAATTTATAGGGAAGAAGGAGCCACGCAGGATTTTAAAATAAAGGATCTATTTGTTGTTTCTTTGTTTTTAAATTAAATGTAACCTACACACCATGAAATGATCATCTCTTAAGGCTACCACTTTACCAGTGTTGACACATGCATATCAAGACCCAGGATATTTCTGCCGTCCCAAGTTCCCCAAATGCCCTCTGTCAATCTTCCCCAACCCCAGAAGCCCCACCGCATAGATTTTTTATCACCATCTGTTAGTTTTGCCGATCCTAAAACTTCATAGAAGTGGAGTCATCCGTTATGTACTTTTGTATGTGTCTGTCTTCTTTGGCTCAGCGTGATATTTTTGAGATTCATCCACACTGCATGTATCAGGAGTTCATTCCTGATTGCTGAGAAGCATTACCATACATTAAAATGGAAAATAGGGCGGTTACTGTAGCATTTTCACGTGACAAGACTGCTCTGCCAGCTAGCTAAGGAAGAGACTGGCCGGGAAGGCAAGGTGGGGCCGGAGGAGCCAGTTAGGAGACGCTGGTAGCAACTTAAGTGGGAAATAACAGGGCTTCAACTAGGACAGAAGCCGGGAAGATGGACCAGAGCAGAGAGTGTTAAGGCAGCAGAGACTCGTGAGTTGGTCACTCACAGAAGAAGCGTGAAGGTGGATGACGGTGCCAGTCCCAGTGCTCAGAATGGAGCTCGTCTGGGGAGAAGCAATGCGCTTATGTGTTGCAGCTGAGGCTCCTGCAGCACCAGACAGAGGCATCCAACAGCTGGACAGAGGGGCCTGCAGCTCAGCAGGAAGTCTGGGCGGGTGGCAGAGGGGAGTCTGCCGTTTCTAAGAGGAAAGCCACGGGAGTGGGTGAGCCTGCCCAGGAAGCGGGTGTGGAGAAGAGAAACGGCCTGAGACATGGCCTGGCCAAGGAAGAGGGGCACGGATGGAAGCGGCGCACTCACAGGAGAAGCTGGAGAACCAGAGGGGGAAACGTTATAAAACCCAAGGGGAAGAAGCAGAGTAGGCACGGAGGGAGCGATCAAGAGGTGCGGGGGATGAAACATGGGAAGTCCCCTTTTGTTTAGCGAGCAGGAGTTCGCTGGTGTCTTTTATCAGAGGAGTTGCCGGCAGACCGGTGGAGAGGCAGAGACCAGCTTTCGGTGGTTTGGGAGCGAACACGAGGGGAGGAAGGAGAGAAAAGCAGAGACAACTCTTTTGAAGAGCTTGCATCTAAAAGGAATAAAGGAGACAGTGGGGGAGCGAGATGGGGGAGCACGGGAGAAAAACCTGAGCCCGTTCGCAAGCTGGGGAGCGAGCTGGCGCAGCCAGGCGAGAGCAGAGGAGGAAACGCAGGAGGGCGGCAGACAAGAACGCAGTGAGGCCCTGCGCACTGAACCTCAGCGCTTCAGAGGGAAAAAGAAAACCGAAAGAAAGGATAAAAGCTGCTTCATAAATGACGCTAGGGATTAAATAAGAATGTATGTAAAACCACGGAGCACTGTTCTGGGCACATAAGAGACATTCCATAAATACTCGGGCCTCTTCTCTGGACTCCTACACCTCCCCTGGGCCGGAGGACTCACAGCAGACCTGTGAATACTCACCCAGGGACCCAGGTCTGAACCCCTAGCTGCTCTGAACCCTTCGTCTCCCACCCTGGGAAAGGTACATACATGTTAAATACCAGCGCGATGACGTAGTCTGGCGAGACGGTCACTTTCCAGTCGCACTCCTTGCCTGGCGGGTAGGGCTCTGGGTAATTCGGAGACAGGATGACTCCCGAGGGTCCCGTCAGGTCTCCTCCACAGGGAGCTGAGGAGAGAAGACAAGGGTAAGAGTCCCCTTCACTGGGTCACGTTTTAATGGGTACTCGTAGGTACAGTAGAGGAAGGGTTGAGTCTGACACACCTGAGTTGACACCTGGCTCTGGAAGCCAAAGGGAGGGTGGAGTGTAATGGGTCGGAGGCTTTACCTTGAAGGGGAGGAGATGTTTTGGAACTAGAGGTAGAGACTGTACAACATTGTGAATGCACTAAATGCCATGGAGTCATTCATTTTTCAATGGCTAATTTTCTGTCATGTGAATTTCACCTCGAGGAACTACTCAAAAACAAAATTCCTGGCTCTGCCAGCTCCTGGCTGTGTGACCTTAGAGAACTAACCTAACCTCTCTGGACCTCATGTCCTTCTATTGCAAAAAGAGGTACTACCTCCTTCATGAGGTGGCTGCAAAGATTTTGGAGATGTCTTAAAGCACTTGGCATACCGTAAGCAGTCAATACCTTGAGCCATCACGCGTCTTTTAGACCCATGAAACACCTGGTCTCCTCCCACTGCCTCACATCCACTTTCCAGGTGAACGCAGTGGGTATTTACCAAGAGTCCTGGTGCAGTCGGTGTCAGGAGTGGCAAACATTACCATGTTCACCTGCCAAGCGCGCCAGCCTCCTACACGGCCAGTGCTCTTGGCATCTGCTTGGGGCTGTGGATCCCTCTGACTTTCCAAAAGACCTTGTCCAAGAGAGCATGTATGCCTCAGTCGTACGGAGATATTACAAATCCCCAATTAGTCCATGGTGGTCTCCCACCCCTGAGACGACAGGCCTTCCCAGCCTGAGGGAGAGGGAAGGTGGCCAGCGATCCAGCAGGCCGCTCACGCAGAGGGCCCCAGGGCCGTTCCAGATCCTGAAACAGGTTCTGCACTAGTTGTCTGGTTATTGCCCTGCAGCATGAGTGTCCGATCAAGCGGCGGCTGGGACGTGCATGGGCTCATTAACAGGAAAAGATGGCCAAGACTATGCCTGTGGCTCGGTGTGAAAACCACAGTGCCCACTGGAGATTGGCAGTGAGGTGGGCAAATAGTGAGCCACAGGAGCATGGAGAGACATTCAAGAGGAAGCCAGGAAATCCAAGACTGGATGTGGGGGTCAGAGCCAAGGGTGCATCCAAGAAGACTGAACAGCAACCGCTTGCCTGTCGCAGAGATGAGCAATATTTATTGCCTCTCGGTGCAGCTTTTACTCAGAGAGAAGCTTAAAGGGCTGGATCAAGTCCCACAGGTTCTCTTTAAAAATGGTAGGTCTCCGAGCCAGGCCATAAAAGTCCTAACATGGCTGAACAGAAAACCTGAGTGGTCATGAGTAGTGCTTTTCCATGGAAAATATATCTCAAACACCAACTTGAGTACCAGCAACACTCAAGTGGGCACCTATTAAATGTCAGACATGAGCTATAGCATTTTAGCTGCCTTACCTCATTTATGTCTCATCGCAACTCAGTGAGCTACGGACTACGCTTCCTGATTTAGAAAGGAGGAGCCGAGGTCAGAGAGGTTACGTCACTCGTCCAGAGTCACTCAGGCTCAAACCCACGTGTGTCTGGCTCCAGACTCCGTCATTTCCCCACCCTGCTCCACCACCTTGGAACTGCTGATGGCAGTGGGAGAAGAGAGGAGTGTCCCTCCCACGGGCTGGCAGGGGACAGGCCCTGGTACAAGAGCTTCTGTGGGTGAGGACGGCCCCTTGAGTCAGGTCTGCCTTGTATCTCACTTGCCTCCTCCCCACTGAGCCTTCTCTAGAGAAGATGACTGGATGATTGGGACAGACTAGAGGCCTGTATGATCGGAGTAAAACTGCACTTAACAAAGCAAAACCATGCTGTCCAGTCCACAGAGCGTGGCCTCACTCTGAAACATGGCGTGATGCAGAGAGAGAGAGAACACCCGTCACATCAGCTGCTCAGCTCCCCGGGGATCTTCCCAAGGGGGCACAATGGTGGCTCCATTTGGGCCAGGGCTCCTGTGCCTGATGGGGTGAATCTGGGCATTACTGAAACTGCCTGTTTTCCTTCTGCCAAGCCCCAAATTTGGCAGATCATTCCAGGCCAGCTGAGAAGTGGGCAGGCTATACCGAGGGTGAGAGCTGTGACAAAGGCCATCAATTTTGAAGTTACACAGTCCTGGGTTTAAATTCTGACTGTGCCACTTACTAGCTGTGAGTTTGGGCAAGTTACCCCACCTCTCTGAGCCTCCATTTATATTTCTATAAAGCAAACAGAGCAGAACGGTGGTGGCAATGGCTTCTGACGGTAATGGTTTCCACTGTATGCCGTGTTTACTTCGAACCAGGACGGGTGCTAAGAGCTTTACAGTATTATCTTGTTTAATGCTCAAAACAGCCCCGTGAGGTAGGCGCTTTAATTTCCCTGCTTTACAGGGGAGGAAAATGGGGCACAGAGAGATGAAGTAATTTGTCTAAGGCCACACAGCGTGTTGTAGTGAAGCTGGACTGGAACTCAGGCAGCTAGAATCCAGAACTTGAGCTCTAAGCTCACCACATGGAGATTCTATTGTGGCTCATGTAGCCACAATGCCCAGCCTGGCGCCTACCATGCGGATAACTCTCAACAAATGCTTGTTTTCTCCCTCTGCTTCCTTCCAATGACACAGGGATGGATGTAAAGGCCAGCCGGGCCAGTCCTGGCAGACGGCCAAGGGAGCTGGAGATTAGGGGCTTGTCACTGGCATGGCCGGACTGTGAGAGAAGAGGCAGAGACATTCACTTTGTTGCCTGAGAAACATTCCCCAGGCCTCAGGGTCCAAAGAATGGGTAATGAAAGCGGAATTAGCCTCTCTGCTGCTCACTGCCCATTCACTGCTCACCAGCGTACACGGCGCAGCCTTTCTTGTCCACCTGGGACGGGCTTGTCTTAGGAACTGCTTTTCTACAAGTTAAGCCTACAAATCACTGCCATGTAGGATGCTGAATTTGGAAGGGGCCTCGGAAGTCATCTGATTCTCTCCAGGGCCTCACCAGACAGAATTACCTGGACCCGCTGGAACTCTGGTCCAGGGAAGGGGAGTGAGTCTGAAAGCTTGAAAGAAGAAAACTAGGAAAGGAGGAAGAGCTAAGGGAGGAGGGAAGGAGAGAAATTAGTATTTCCTGAGATTCAGGTTAATTGTGAGCTCACCCCACAATGCTATGCTGAAGTATATTTACCTGCAATTTCCAGATGAGGAAACTGAGGCTCAAGAGAGTCGAAGCAACTTTCCCATGGCCACTGAACCAGTAAATGGCAGAGCCAGGAACTAAACATCGACCTGTCTCCCTCACTATCCCATATACTTTGCGAAAATCACATGGAGTTAAGAATGGAGCTGATTCTGGACCCCAGGTCTCACTGTCCTGTCCCTGTACATGCACCATGCTCCTGTCACCTACCTAGGTGATTCCTAATGACCACCAAGGGACAGGACTTAGGGTCTCATCTTCAATGCCAGACCTCAGAGCACGACCAAGCAAAGGCCCTGTTCTAAGATGCTGGCATCGAGCCTGTGTGGAGAGAGGTATGGGGTACTGCCAGGTGGGCAATGAGGGGGCACATGTCTCCAGAAGTCCCCTGAACCTGTCTCCATCAGGGAGTCAGAGTGGGCGGTGGGAAATGACAGGCTCTGCACTCAGACTGCTCTGGGTTTTGATGTTGGCTGCATCATATCCTAGCTCTGTGATTTGGGGCAAGATATCCCAATGTGTCCAAGTCTCAAGTTTCCTCCACTGTAAAATGAGGGAATGGTGCTCCTTACAGAGAGCTGCAGGGAAATTTAAACGAGGTTGTATAAGTAAATGTCCAGTATGGGGCTGGCCCACGGTAAGGGCTCAGTGACTACTGGTTCCCTTCTAACACCCACTGGTGACATGGGATATACAGTCAGTATCTTGCCTGAGAAAAGGAGCCCAGCGGAAGCGAGCACTGGCAATGTCTGTCGCTATCTATTTCTCTCTCTCCTGTCCTCCTCTCCCTTCAGGTTCCCTCCTCCTCCCAGTCTGAGTTGCCAGGGAGCAGAATTATTCCGGCCCAACCCCTACAAGCTGTGTGGCCCTGGACATGTCTCAGAGCCTCCAATTCTGTATCTGTCAAATGGGGAGATTTTAAGACCCAAGGGCAGGTCTAGAGAACCAACACACCCAGGGGACCAACAGATTCCTTGGGAAGAGGAAGAGCAGAGCTCCTTCCTTTACACCCTGAGCCTGGGGGTGTCCTTCCAGTGCTTTGGGTAAAGGAAGGGTCACTGTGGAACCTGCTGACCTACTACCCAACGGGACCCACTGACCCCTTTCAACCTAGATATCCTGGGCCAGGAGAGAAGGAACAGACACGCCTGCCTTAGAAACCTTTGGGGCCATTCTGGAGCGTGAAGAATGTGCGGTGTGTAGAGGGTGAGAATGTGTGTGTGTGTCTGTGTGCGAGCACATGTGCATGTGAAGCAAACTTCGGGGTTCCTGCAACTTTGAGCTGTCTTGAGTCAGACTCCAGGTGCAGCTGCCACTTATGTGGGAAGGGGGCTCTGGAGCACCCAAGTGCTGGGAGCAGAGGGCAGGGCTCACGCAGCAGCTGCTCTGTACCGATGCACGTTGGCGGGCTGGGCTGCCAGAAGAATCTGTTCTCGATCTTCACGCAGCTGATCTCTGCGCTGCCCTGCAGGGCGTAGCCGGGGTCGCACTGGAACACCGTGGAGTCGCCAGCTTCCCAACTGTCACCACTCCGGCTCCCGTTCTGCGGGACCCCAGGGTCATTGCAGGACGTTGCTGTGGACACTGGGACAAGAAATCAGAAGAGGAGGTGGGGTTGCCTAGGTGTCGGCCATACAGTGAGGCTCCCAGCGCATCACCCCCACTGATCACACCCATCACCTCCCAACAGTGTCGTCACCTGTGGCAACAGTGCCACCATCTCCGTTCTCACCCCGTTACCTTTACTTCCTCCATCACCACTGTGACCGCCACCCATCCTCCTGGCATCTTCACCATCCCCATCAGCCCCGGCATGAGAAACTGAGTGAAGTGTGAGTGCCCTGTTGTGACTGCAGAACTGAGTTCAGCTTGATTTAGTGACACGAGACTGTTACAGAGATAAGTGTTGCAATCTTGTCTAATGCAGGTAACGTGATCTGTATAAGGGAGTGACAAGATAATTAAGTGTAAACTCCAAATTCAATCAGCAAGGGCTGCAAAGGAGTCGGGGGGCTGGCTGCCTGAGCGCTGAGCAGTGGCTGTGACGTCGCATGGAATTTCTCAGGCGGGTGAAAGCCTATTCTCTCTTGCATGACAAACAACCCAAGACTCATCAGACTGGAGCCAAAGAAAAACCTGATGCTTGTAACAAAGCAGAGTTTAAAACAAGCATAAGTAACTGAGATGTATTAAAAAGTCAAAAAAAACTCAGAAATCTGGGAGCTGTGTGTAGTCTACTATCTAAGCCAGTGTAATAACACAAAGCAGATGTTTTCAAAGTGAACACCAGCCCGGCCGGTGTGGCTCAGTGGCTGAGCACTTGAGCCAGGAGGTCATGAATCAATTCCAGGTCAGGGCGCATGCCCAGGACGCGGGCTTGATCCCCAGCAGGGGGCGTGCAGGAGGCAGCCCATCGATGTTTCCTCCTCACTGATGTTTCTCTCTCTCTCCCTCTCCCTTCCTCTCTCTGAAACCAATGAAAACATTAAAAATAAAGTGAACACCAAATGAATGATGGAAGGAAGAAATAAATGAATAAACGAGTGAGTGAGGCATGAGAAAGTGCCCCAAAGGAAATGGCGTAAGAGAAAGTCCAGAGAAAGGACTCTGAGGAAGCTACAGCACCCCCGCCGCCTCCCCCGCTCCCACTCGTGTCATCGCTCTCAGGCTGGTCAGCAGGCCCCCGGGACGAGAGGCTCTGAAGGCCACAGGAATAATCATACTCACTCGCTCGGAGGGTCAGGTTTTCTTTAAGCTTTTGGGGAAAATAATTTTTACACCAAAACAAGTGAATTCATTATGGAGTAGAATATAAAATTCATATCAGTTCTTAAGCAGAACCATGAAGCCTCAAAGAGATTTTATGCTTCCTATACCCTCCCGATCTTCTGAAATAGGCCTTCACTCTCTTCTGCTACTACGAGGACTTCAGCGGGAAAGTCCAAGAGGTAGCAGCCCAGGGCAGCTGTACACACTCCTAACACCTAGGATTGTGTGGATGAGTCTGGGGTTACAGTGCCCAGTGCCTCATGCCCAATAACACCTACGGCAGTGTACAACGCGCGAGGCCCACAGCCAGGTCTGGCTCTGCGCCTGTGCTTTTAAATGACGTTTAATTGGAACACAGGCATGCTCGCTCGCTGACATATTGTCTATGGTTGCTTTTTGCTGTAATGGCAGAGCTGAGTTGTTACGTCGTATGGCCCACAAAGCCTGAAATACTATCTGGTTTTTACAGAAAAAGTTTGCTGACTACTGGTATATGGTACCCTATCTTGAGCCCTCCCCCTTTCAGATCACATTGTAAAACCTATCCTTTGCTTTTATCCAGTTTTAATTAACACCATCGATGATCTGCTATCACTGTGCTTCAGCATCGCTGCAAAATCTTCTTCCGACAAAGCAGGCTTCCTCCACTCCCCCACTTGCCCCAGGACCTTTGCATCAGCTGGTCCTTCTGCTTGCAATGATCTTGCCATAGGTCCTATGCCAGCTCCATCTTGTCATCCATCTTCAGCTCCAATATCACCTCCTTAGACAGGCCTCTGTGATCACCTTCTTCTGGGCTCATCCTTTGCCCCCCCCCCCCATCAATTTTATCATACTATCCCAATTTGTTCTTTTTACAGCACAATCTGTAATACTCTTGCTAATTTATTTGTTTGCTTCTTTACTGTATACCACTTGTGCATCTCTGTGGGAACAGAAACCTCGGCTGTTTTGCTTCTACCTGTATCCCCAGGGCCTAGAACAGTACTCGGCACACAGTGGTGCGCAGTAAAAACAGACTTAGCTTTCATCTCTAGCTTCCCAGTGCACTGTACACATGTACATGATTCCTTGGGAAAACAGCTCACTGTTCTGATCACCCTCAGAAAGATTATTTATATAGGAGGCAACGGAGTGCAATGATTGAGAGCCTGGATTTGGGCATCAGACACAGGGATATTGATCCCAGCTAGATGACCTTGCAGGAGAAACTCCTCTGGGCTTCAGAGTCCACATCTGCCACATGGATTAATAATGGTTCCTGGACCTGAAGGTTCCTGGGAACATTATGAGGGAGGGTGTGGTGGAGAACCTAGCCTGGTGCCTGCTCAATAGATGGCAGTGATTATGCCTCTGCTCCCTCAGTGACCCCCTCACCTGTTTTTGTTCTCACTTTCTCTCTTTAATGCTCCTGAATCTGAGCTGCTTGGCACAGCCCCCAGGGAAAGGCTGGATCCACGTGGTGCAGACAGGATGTTGGATGTTACATAGTCATGTTTACTTAATAAAGCCAAGCCGGCACTAATCGTCCCTGGCATTTCTGTAAATCCCCTGTCAAACATACACTATAAAGTTAACATGGGGCAAGCCATTCTCTCTTCCCTAGAGCAGTCCTGTTATTTGCTAACCAATGACAGCAACAGGGAAGGTGACCTTTCCCGAACCTCGGCCACACCCAGAACACTGGCCTTCCTGGAGTCCAGGCTAGCTAGCGTTGCCCACTCCCCTCTCTGCGGATCTAAGCAGAGCCCAGGGTGGCTTGCCCAACCAAGGACACCCTTGAGTATGTGAAAACCATCCACATATTCGTTCATGTCTCCACATGCCACCTGTTCAGCCGGCAGTGAGTGGCACCTGCCGCATGCGCTCCCGGAGGAGCCTGGCTGCATGCTGCGGCCCCGGCCTCTAAGAGCTTCTGTGGGATGGCAGGGAGGAGGCCAGCTCCAACATAAAGCGGGCTGTCTGCGACTGACAATGTGCTGAGGAAACAGAAGGAAAGTGCTGAAGGTGCTGTCGTCTACAGTAATTTATTCTGAAAGGGGGGATTAGGAAGAAGTGGTAACTGCGATGAACCTTGAAGGAGGAAAAGCAATTCCAAGAGCTGGGCAATGCATGAGAAAGCAGCCAGAGCTGCTGGGGAAGGCACGGCTCATGAGAGCGCCCAGGGACTCCGTCCCACGTGGTCACGCTGAGGACGCAGCAGAGGTCAGATAATGCAGATCCACGGGGGGGATCTGTGGTACAAGTATGGTTTTGTTTGTTTGTTTGTTTTTTTAAAGCCACTCACTGGTTTGGGCAGAGCCAGAGAAAATACACATCTCATTTAATTATTCATAATACTCCTTTTCCCAGAGAGTGCACTGAGCTGTGTCCTTAGCATTCTACCCTCCTCACTGCTGGGAGATCCTTCTATTGCTTATTCCAGCAATTTTCAAAGTCTGTATCATGAAATGCTGGTCACTGGAGATGGCTTAGAAAAAAGTCATCCATGGCCAGATATGTCTGGGAATTGTGGCCTACTGGCACCTCCTGAATGTATCTGCCTTAGCAGACTGGAAGTTCTGAGCAGTCCCAAATTACAGTAACCTCTTTAGGTCTGCCTCAACCTAAGGACTTTCCCAACATTACTTGACTGTCAAAACTTTTCTTTCCTGCAATACCAATTAACAGTCCATGAAACTCCAGGGAATGGATGCTGGGAAATGCTTATCTAAAGTGACTTCCTTGTTGTCCCATGCTGGGACCCTAATCTCAACAAGTTCAGTGTTACTCAGTGGTCCCCAGGGACTCTCTCCATGATTTCAAGGAAGATGATTCCCAACGAACCCTGTAAGAAGCTGTTCCTCACTAGGCTGGAAGCCTGCATTATTAGTGCTAAGTGGGCAAATTAATGAGGACAGAGGACCTTGATGCTGGAGACTCTCGTTGCCCCCCCACACTGCTAAATGCTCATCTCTGTGGGGGAGATGGCTCATAAAGGAGCTAGGAGGAGGGTCTGTAACCCCATTACAGCCCCACTGGAGCCAGAGACTACCCAACCGCCCTCGGCTGATACACCCGGGTGAGAGCATGAGGTCAAAGCCATGGCACAGGTGCCACGTGGACTTGCTCTGGAATCACCATGGAAACCCCCTCACCAGACAGGCAGTGGAGTCAAGGTGGTAATGAAGACAGCTGCTGTATAATAAACGAGAGCACCGACCGCGGCAGAGTCACTTGTGCAGGGAGATGAGTGACGGGAGAGGCACTTCAGGGAGATGAGATGATGCGTCACAGGGAGGGGCAGGACCAATCACAGGAATTATTGAATATTGGGACTTGGCGTCTGAGCGTTGCCCATTTTCGACAGCTCTCTGTCACGCTCCTCCACAATTGGCTACGGCAGTACATAATTAATTGAATTTAGATTACTTGCATTTGGCTTCCAGACCTTCTCTAAACGAAGATATGGAACGTGCGCCACGTTGGATCAGCTCTTCCATAACAGCACCCAGGAAACCACTGTTGACCCAACCTCCCTGCCTCCCTCTGCACCCCCTGTTTCAGCTGCAGGGACAAGCCTCTGTCCCTGAACCTATTATCCTGCCTCTGCACCTGTTCATGCGCTCTTTACACCCAGGATGACTTTTCTCTCCTTTTCATCAAATGGGGGTCCACACAGGCTCCCAAGTCCAGCTCAGTGACAAGACCAGCTCCAGGTCACAGTTGACTCCTCCCTGCTGGAAACACTGTCTTTTCTCTTGTAACTGCTACTTGTCCTCAGGCCTGAGCTTGGGTATTATGGTTCCTGAAACACCTTCCTGGGCGCCCCAAGGTGAGCATCCTAGTTTATATTTCTTCTCCAGATGCTCATCAGTTTGTATGTAAGTGTCCATTAACCTGCCTGTCTCCCCAACTCCCTGCACCGAGTATGAGCAGCATGGGTATCTGAACAAGTGCTAACCTTGTGCCAGGCACATAGCAGATGCCCAGTGAGTATCTTTACAGGAGTGGGAGCTGGAGGGAAGGAGGGGCTCCAGGGAGGAGGGAGGAGGCTGGTGCAGCAGGACGGATGCAGAGGGGCTGGTGGAAGGCAGCACAGACCTGAGAACTGAACGGCAAAGCCCTGCTTGCTGGTGAAGAAGTCGGTGCTGAACTGCAGAACGACTGAGTTGAAAGTGCTGTGCAGGTCCTTGGGCAGGGCTGCGCCGCTGAGCTCCTTGAGCAGGACCCCGCTCTCCACCGGCCCGTCCCAGACGCGCAGCACGTCGTGGACCTCCTCCGTGTCGAACACCAGGAAGTGCAGCCTGGGAGAGAGAGGCAGCAGTCAGGGGGCCGGCTGCTTCTGTCCAGGGGCTCCAGCCAGGGGTCAGAGCCCTAAGAAAGACTCGCAGGAGCATGGCCCGTGCGGCTAAGCACTGAGCATTGACCTAGGATCCAGGAGATCGTGATCTGATTCCCTGTCAGGGCACATGCTTGGGTTGTGGGCTCGATCCCCAGTAGGGGGCGTGCAGGAGGCAGCTGATCAATGACTCTCTCATCACTGATGTTTCTATCTCTCTCTCCCTCTCCGTTCCTCTCTCTGAAATCAATAAAGATATATTTAAAAGAAAAAAAAAAAAGACTTGCAGGAAGGGAGAGAAGGCAATATCTGGCAGCATCCTCAGAGTTCCCATCCAGCTTGCCCCTCCCCCTGGAGTCACTAGTGATGGGGACAAGGGTTGGGGTGCAGATTTTGAGCGTCTCATTGGTTATCACGAGCTTCATGTTGCCATTGCCAAGCCCCACCTGCCGCCTCAGCTCTACACAGCAGCCCCCAGAGCCGCTCCTGAGTCCATATCCGTAACATTCCAGGGTGTGAGGGGGATGCTGAGAAGGTAAGGTCTAGGCAGGATAAAGGATACAGGTAAAAAACAAGTAATTAAATCACAGCAAGACATTTGTGCGTATTCACACACAAATTATAAAGTTAAAACGCAGAGGCAAAAGACCTGGAGCTGTCCACACAATATTAAAGACTAAAAAGTTGGAGGACTAACACTGCCTGATGTGAAGACTTACAGCTACAGTCATCAAGACAATGTGTGACTGGGGAAACGACAGACAAGCAGATCGATGGAACAGAACAGAGAGCCCGAAAACAGACGCATGTAAATATAGTCGACGGATCTCTGACAAAGGAGCAAAGGCAACGCAGTGGAGCAACGACAGTCTCTTCAACAAATGGTGTTGGAACAATGGGACATCCACGTGCAAAAAAATGAATCTAGGCACAGACCTTACACCCTTCACAAAAGTTAACTAAAATGGATCACAGACCTAAATGTACATAAAACTAAAACTCCCAGAAGATAAGACGGGAAAACCTAGCTGACCTCGGGTATGGTGTGACTTATTAGATACAAAACCAAAGACATCATCTATGAAAAAACAACTGATAAGTGGGAAGGCAGCAACTGATAAGACTAAACATTTCTGCCCTTCAAGAGACAATGTCAAGGAAATAAGGAGCCAGGCCAGCCACAGACTGGGGGAACATACCTGCAAAAGACACACCTGATAAAGGACACCAAGAATTCTTAAGACTCAACAACAAGAAAACAAACACCCCAATTTAAAAAATGGGTTAAAAGCCTTAACAGACACATCACCAAAGAGGATACACAAATAGCAAATAAACATATAAAAAGATGCTCCCCATCATGTGTCATCAGGGGAATGCATATTAAAACAGCAATGAGATACCACTACACACACCCAGTACAATGGCCAGAATCTGAAACACAGACACCAGATGCTGACAGGGATATGAACAGGGCCTCACTCCTTGCTGGTGGGAATGCCAAAGGGCGCAGCAACTTTGGAAGACAGTTCAACGGTTTGTTACAAAACCAAACGTACCCTTAACACACAATTCAGCAATCGCATTAGCCAAATGAATGGAAAACGCTGTCCACGCAGACACCTGAACTTGGATGTTTATAATGTTTTATTCATAACTGCCAAACCTTGGAAGCAACCAAGATATCCTCTAGTAAGTGAATGAATGAATAAACTGTGGTATATCCAAAAACTGGAATACTATTCAGCACTGAAAGGGAATGAGCTATTAAGCCATGAAAAGGAAACTTGAATGCATATGGCCAGGTGAAAGAACGCATTCGGAAAAGGCTACATATGGTATGATTCCAACTATATGACATTCTGAAAAAGGCAAAACTACGGAGGCAGTAAAAAGGTCAGTAGTTGCCAGGGACTGGATGAGTGGGAGGGGTGAACAGGTGGGGCATGAAGGATTTTCAGGGAGGTGGAAATACTCTTATGATACTATAATGGTGAATACGTTATTACACATTTGTCCAAATCTACAGAATGTGCAACATCAAGAGTGAACCCCAATATAAACTATGGACTTTGGGTGATGATGATGGGTCCATTTGGTTCATCAACTGTAATAAAGTCCCACTCTCACGGGACGTCGATAATAGGGGAGGCTTACATGTGTGAGAGCAGGGGCTATCTGGGAAATCTCTGTGCCTTCCTCTCAATTTTGCTGTGAACCTAAGTCTGCCCTAAAAAACCAAGACTTAAAAAAAATGAGGGGGTTGCTAAAGGACAGGGGTTGCTATGGGTGCCTGAGAAGCTGGCCCAGCTGTGGCGGGAGCCAGGGTGAGCCTGCACCTTGGTGCCCAGAGCAGAACTCTGGCTGTTAGCTACGCCCCATCCTCCCTCAGCTAATCCCTCACAACCCGAGGAGACCAGGCAGGGCCCACGTGCGGGGGGCCCGCGGCCACAGAGCTCAGTAGGAATCGGAAATCTCCCAGAACAAGCGGCTCCAGCTGCCAAAGCTGCCTTGGTTACGAGCCTGCGTGACGCTCTCTCTCCTAATCAATGTGCATTCTGGAATCATTTTAGACTTACATGAAGTGGTGAAGATAATGCAGAGAATTCCTATAGACCCCTCATCTCTTCTTCCATTATTAACATCTCACATTTCCCTGGACCTTTGTCACAACAAAGAAACCAACCTCGGTAAGTGACTTCGAACTCAACTCCAGGCTTTATTTGGATTTCCCCAGTTTTCCCACTACTATCTTTTTTCTACTCCAGGCTCCATCCATTCATCACTATCTCCTTTTAAAAATACCTTTTTAAATTATAAAAATTTTAAGGCATGCTCAAGCCAGGAAAAAAGCAAACAATATACAGATGTATTAAATTTTTAAAAAGTTTCTCTCGCACAAACCAATCTCCTTCTCTAGAGCCTTTCGCTTAGTCTTAGTTTGGGTGCATATCCTTCCAGACTTTTTTCAGTGTGCACAAACACATTTCCCCGCAAATGGAACCATATTTTACATATTTTTTTGTAACTTTCTTCCTTCACTGCATACAATATTATGAACACATCCATTTGTTTTTTTTTTACAGAAAAGAACACTGTTCTATTTCACTATGGTGTTAGCATTATATTTCATATTAAGTTTGCAAGGAACACTCTGTCTTTATGTAGCTTTGCGCATTTCTGTTAATATTTCAGTTGATGTGTAGTAATACTCTTTTTTGGGGGGGAAATGGGTATATATTTTTAAAATGTTAAGTATCGCTAAATTATTCTCTTAAGTGACTGTATCATTTTACATTCCCACCAAACAGTATATTTGTTATGAATATTTTCTCCTGGTATCTGGTGTCCTTTCCTTTTACAATTTGTTTGTCTATTTTGGCATAGAAGTGACTCATGTTATATAATCAGCCACGTTAATCCTTTAAGGATACTGGGTGTCATATGATGCTTGGGCCAACCCTCCTCCCCCAATGATTCAAAAGCAAGACTCTAATATTTTCCCAGAACGTGTATAGTTTCATATTTTGGAGGTTTATAGGTTATTTTTCCAAATGGACACTGAGTCGTTCCAACACCGGTGTAAAGTTGCCTCTCTGATATTTTGACTCTAAAATGCTCTGTTTACTTCCTCCTCAGCATTTATTATAGCCGACACTTTGGTTATTCATGTGTTTGCTGCTCGTCTCCCCAACTAGAAGACAATCTCCGCGAGCGCCAGCCCAGGCCTGTTCCTTACCGTAGCCCCGGCGCCCAGCTGTGCCCAGCCGCTGGACGGCGCCCGTGAGCACCGGTGGAGTGCAGACCCTCGTAACTGAATGACCCAGGTTCTCTGCTGGTCTGAAATGTCGCCTTGGCCGTGGGGCCGATTTTAGACTCTCCTCAGCTCCAGGGCTCCCTCCTTTGCCTATCTGGATTACATTTGTGACACCATGAACTCAGCTACTCAGCTCTCTTGGGTGTTCATAGTCTCATAATTTGATATTGTTACAGGGCAAGCTCTCTTTCATATTTTCTCCCCAAAATTTCTTAACTTCCCAGATTTATCTTTTCAGATAAACTTTACAGTGATCAAGTTCCAAAATATCCCATCGATATTTTAATTGGAACTGAACACATTTATTGATTAACTGGGGCAAATTTATATCCTTGTGGTACTAATTTTCCTCAGCCAGGAACACTGTAGATATCTTAACTTACTTAGGGCTTAGTTTATGTACTTTGGTGGTTTTATGATTTTCTTGTTACATTTCTTATTAAATTCTTTTTTTTTTTTTTGGTTTTGGCTTCATTGTGACTGGGATTTAATTTTTTGTTACATATTTACTCTTGAACATATATGCGTGTGTGTTTCTTATTTTCAGCCACCAGTTAGCTTACTAGGATTCAAGTGAGTCTCTCGGACCTCCTAGACGGTCCCTGTTGTGGGCATAGGTGGAGATTCCTCAGTACCCGAAGCTGTGTGAGTTTTCTCAGTGGTTGTGTGCTAGCTCCCGTGGCAGGCCTCCCCCTGAGGGCTTCCAACAGAGTGAAGAAGATGGGCTGCTCTTCAAGGTGTTTACAGGGAACAGCCTGGCAGACGGGGGCATACACGGGGAGGAGGGGCCCCCCAGGAAGCAGAGCACTCGCTGCTGTCCCAGCACCCCCCCCACCCCCCTCGGAAAACTCCATGCGCTGAAACTGGCCGCAGGAGGAGCAGGCCAAGCGGTTAGCTGTGCGGCGCTGCTGCTCTTGTGCTCAAAAAAGAGAGGTTCAGGGGGGCCAGAATTGTCAGGGAAGGAAGCAAGAAATGAGACTTGAATTTTGGGTGGCATTAAGGGGAGTGTGTTTTCTTTGGATTAAATAACATGAGATGAGACACAGAGGCAGAGGGGAGGTTAAGGTGCCTGGGAATAAAGGCGACCCCCCACTGGAATTCAGGTGTTAGGATGTCACAGGGAACAGGGCTGGACAGAGAGAGGGAAGATGAGGGCCTGAGAATTAGCAGGAGAGTTTGGGTTTATCTTCTTCCAGTTAGAGACAGACTGAGTCCCTAGGGGCGAGTCACTGAATGAATGAGTGAGTGCATCAGTGAATGAATGAACCAAATGAAATCCCAGGAGGACCGGCCCCATAGGAAGTTGTGAAAAGAAAGTATATGGAGACAACTGGGAAATGAAAGAAAACAAGTTACGAAACAAGCACTGTGTACAAGGCACTCGCATATTATCCCACTTAATCCTCAGAACATCTTCATTTTGTAGGTAGCATCTTTTCTATTTTTAAAAATGAGAATACTGAGGTTGAGAGAGGTTAAATAACTTGCCCGAGGTCGGTGCTGGTTAGAAACCGAGCCAGATTTACATTAAAAAAGTATAATTATAGTCCAGGTCAGAGTTTAATGCTTCCCCTCTTTCCCCTGATAAAGCTGCTCACACCTCCACAAGGGAGAGGCTGAGAGCCGGGGTGCACTGGAGACACCCCACCAGTAATCAATAGTTTACATGTGAATCAATCACAAGGCCAAAGGGCTGACATTCAAGACCATGAATTAAAAGTGCCAGTCCACTGCATGCGGCTTGGCTGATCTGCCAATCAGACGAAGTCAAAGGCCTGGCACTGCTGAGGTCAAGAGATGTGGCGAGAGGAGGAGCCCAAGGTCCTCTGTGAGGGGAAACAAAGGACAGAGACTGCAGCTGCAGACCTCTCACTGCATTCATTTGTTTAAACTCCTCCTGTGTGCGAGGCACTGGGAGATAATGGTGAAGATGACAGACAGGGTGTCACTTTGCAGTTGTTTCTGGAGGTGGCAATACTCCTGCATACACAAACCCATTAAGAGATTATCAGCTGTGGCGAATGCAGTGAAGGGAATCACATGGTGGTGCTGAGGCGGAGGACCTGCTTTAGGCAGAGTGGCTGGGCAAGATCTCTCTACGGACGTGACATTTAGGCAAGATGAGAGGCTCGAAGGGAGCCAGCCCATGGAAGAGCAGGGCAGGGTGAGAGGTGGGAGGAAGCTTTCTGTGTATCAAGGGCAGCATGTGCAAAGGCCCCGAAAGGGAACCAGCCTGGAGCATCTGAGCAACAGAAAGGCCTCTGAGGCTGTCACTGGGCCAAGAGAGGCAGGTGAGGCCGGGCCAGGCGGGGCCCTGCGGGTCAGGGAAAAGTCTGGACTTCATTCTACAGGCTAAGGGAAGTAAGTTATTAAAGAATTTTAAGCTGGGGCCTGATGGGAGCCGATTAACATTTAAAGATCATTGGAGCTGCCCAGATGAGAAGAGACTGGCAAGGGCAAGAATGGAGTGCAGGGAAGTTAGCTAGGGGGCTGCTGCAGGGGTCTAGCGGCCCCTTTTATGATAAATCCTTGATCATGGCCAGTGAAGACGCTTTGCCAAACCAACCACATTCATGGGGACTGAGGTCTTTTGTTATCTCATAGAAATCAGCGTGTATTAAATGCTAATTAGAGGATCTGATCAATAGGGATAATTCTGACATCTTGGTTTGCCTGAGCGGCTCCCCTGCAGGTGAACATCTGGTCTTCTTTTGGCCTCTGAAATACTGAACACAGTTTGAGCACCCGCCCCCTCCATCATGAAGGGCATTCCTTCACAGTGACACCTTGCTCGTATGTGTGTGTGTTACTTTGGGCCACAGACACACACAGGCCAGGGCAGAGGCTGAGGCGTGTTCTGTGTCCAGCTGGGCCGAGGGCTGGGGAAGTGTGAACGGCTCTGTCTCTGCCCCGGAGGCCGCTGCTGATTATGGAAAGAGACAAACAAAGCATAATAATATGTGCAGTAGGTACTGAAAGAGTGGGATAAACAAAGTGCTCTCCAAATACCCGGGGGAGGGAGAAAATGGAGCATTTGTAGAAATATCTATGTGCCAAGTAATTCATGTATGTAGTCTAATATCCTAGTCAAACCCCTGCAATTTAGAGCCTATTTTCCCATCTTGGTGACTCGGGAGCTGAAGTCCCCAGGGGCTAACATAGGCGTGGGTTGGGGGGTGGTCAACAGCTGGTAAGGGTTAGAGGCAGTATTCAAACCATGTCTGTCTGGGACCAAAGGCCTTTGTTTTATAATTGAGAGAGGCAAGGAAAACTTCATTGAGGAGATGTCTGAGCGGTTCTGAAGAACAGCACAAGAAAATTAAGAGGAGACGCAAGACAGGGACCAACATATACAGAGGCATAAAAAGCGGAACTGGCCTCCGGGACCCAGGCTCCCTCCCTCCCTTTCAATCCACCCTTCCCACCAGGGCCAGGGCATCGTTCTGAACCGCACATCTGACCCAGCCATGGTTCCTCTTTCCCAACAGATTAGGGTCAGACTTTCTAGGGGACACATCAAGACCTTCCTGAGCAGCTCCAACTGCCTTCCCCCACTCTTCTCACCCCTCACTCATTTCCCTCTTACTCTCTGGCTTTGGGGACCCCCCTCTGCCTGGAAGGCTCTTGCCCTGCACACACCCTCATATTGCCTGCAGGGGTGAACTGTCTCCCCCCAAAAAGATAAGCACACTTGTGAACGTGCAGATGAAATCAAGTTCAGACGAGGTCATACTGGATTAGGGTGGGCCCCAAATCCAAGGCCTGATATCTTTGCAAGAGAAAGGGGAGGGAGATTTGGATACAGTGACCTTGAGGAGACACAGGGAAAAGACCATGTGAAGGTGGAGGCAGAGATCGGAGCGATGTGCCTACAAGCCAAAGAATGTGGAGGGCTGCCGGCAGCCACCAGAAGCCAGGAGAGACACATGGAACAGCTTCTTCCCAGAGTCTCCCAAGGGAGCATGGCCCTACTGACACCTTGATTTTGGACTTCCAGGCTCTAGAACTGTGAGAAAATAAACTTATTATTTCAAGCCATTCAGTCTGTTCCAGCAGCCCTAGTAATCAAATACACCCCTGATTAAATCTAAAAAGAGAGGAGAGAACCAGATTCTCATTAGAGGAGCCAGCACCTCTCTAGGGCTGTCCACAAGCAAAACTGGCTTCTGGGCTCCTGGTCCTCAGTTCTCTCAGTCTGAAGGAAACTTTAACACATTGGGCATTTTCTGGAGACTGCCCACCTCATGGCTTACAAGTAGTTCATTTGCATTCATTGCGAAAGAGATGCCAAAACAAGAAGGGAAAGAGAAATCCATGGCCTCTTGCCACATCGATTTCCCTTGCCTTCCGACTGGGCCACAGACTATGAAAGGGCTTGGGGTGCTACCCAGCAACTGTCAGCCCCACATGAACACGAGGGATGCTGCACTGATAAGAGTCATCACGGCGGGTCTGTACATCAGGGGAAAGTGGCATGCGACTAAACAGCAGCTGTCAGGAGAAGAGGGTCAGCAATCACTCCTGTCCCCAAATGAGAATGCAGCTTAAATTACCCTCAGTGACATTGGAAATGACAATAAGAAAATAATACTTGTTTTATAAAAAGCCCCCCTCTGAGCCATGGAGCTGCAAACCAACAATTAAACCATGATCATAATAGCAGACAATAATAATTAAAGCATCGTGCTACCCAGAGAACAAAAACGGAGCAGACAGACCAAAGCCCAGCGCGAGTGTTGGTGCCTACAGCCAGCTGGTATTCTCAACAGAAGAAAAGATTCTTCTGTTATTATCGTAAGTGAAGGAATGAACCTGGGCTTCAGGTCACTGGAGAAGCCGCAGCGGCTGGTGCTCCGGGCGGCTGGGGCAGTGCACGGATGCAAGGCTTAGGCTGTGCCTTGAGTGGCACTCGGGCTTGCTGGGTGACCTTGGACCAGTTGCCGTCTCTTCATCATCACCCTGTAAGTGAAAGCTCTGTGACTGCCTGTCATTAGCCAGAGCCTGCCCTGAAGGTGTCAGAGATTCTGTGACAGGCAGATATATCTTTGTCCTTCTTGGAGGAAATGTTTTCCATCAAATGAAAGGCTCATGTCTCCCGAAGAGGCTTTATAACAAAGTGGAAAAAACAGCAGCTGTGCAGGCGAAGATCTGGGTTTAAATGCTGGTTCTGTGATAGCTAATTGGGGGACCTCGCAGTCTCAGTTTACTCCTCTGAAAAATGGCAGTAACATCATCTATTCAGCAATGTTACTAAGATGATTACTGCAAATGAAATCACACATAAAGCGCCTTGCACTGAGTGCCTGGTACATAATATAATCAATAAATGGTAAAGTCACCTAAAACAAATCCCATTTTTGCTCTATTTATTTTTGCTTGACCAAGACAGATGTGTTAAAGTCTCTACGTCTGTCGACTGTCGGTTTCTCCATGTATTTCTGACAGATTTTGCTTTATGTTTTCTTGCTAGGTTATTTGGTGCATAAAGATTCATGGCTCTTAGAATTATTATGGGCTATGAATTTTATCATGTGAAATAACTACTTCTGTCCCGTTTAATGTTTTCTTTTCCCCTTGAATTTTACCTTTTTTAAGAAAAGCAATATTGTGATCCCTGCTTTTTATTTATGTGTTCTCATGCTATTCTTTTGTCCCAAATTTTTATTTTTATTTTATTTAAAAAAAAAAATATCTTTATTGATTTTAGAGAGAGGAAAGGAGAGGGAGAGAGAGAGACAGAAACATCAATGATGAGAGAGTCATTGATCAAGCCCACAACCTGGGCATGTGCCCTGACCGGGAATCGAACCCCGATTGCCTGGATCCTAGCTTGACGCTCAACCGCTGAGCCATGCCCGGCCGGGCTCAAATTTTTATTTTTAATACTTTATTGTTCTTCTGTTTAGTAGCATTTTTTCTGCCTTTACTTAACCTGAGCATCTTTTCCTTGCAATATGGAAGTTTTAGGTGTGGGCACCAGCTCGTGGCTCCTTACAGCTCCCTCCCTGTCCATAGGTGGGTCAGTAATCGCCCCACATGTAATGACAGAGACCTCCCTTTCCTGCACGACATCATCCTGGGGCCCCTCTCCGGGATGCCCCACACACCATTCTGCACATTCCTTTCACAGACCCTATGCTCACACCTCAGTCTTGCATTCTGTTCTCCCACTTGACCTTGGTTCTTTGCTGATCCTTCAACCAGGCTCAGACTATAGCTCTTCTTTGCTCTGAGCCCTGTGTCCATGGACTCTCCCACTCCCCTGCCCATCCTGAGCTCCAGTAACCTTGACCCCTCCAGGGCTGCCTCTTCTCCTCCCATTCCCTTCTAAGTCACCCAGTGGTGGCCAGACAAAAGTCAATTACACTTATCTTCAGAGCTGATCTGTTTGCTCTTGGTGACAGTAACGATGCTATGTGTTCACGGACTCTGCTTCCTCTTTCTCCCAGGTGGGCCTCCCTTAGGACTAGGTGAGCAGTAAAACAAGATCTAGTCAGTGGGATGTGGGAGGAAGGGCTGGCTCTTAAAAAGCTCTGCTCTGCCCGGCCGGGCGTGGCTCTGCAGCTGAGCATTGACCTGGGATCCAGGAGATCTCAGTTCGATTCCCGGTCAGGGCACATGCCCGGGTTGCAGGCTCCATCCCCAGTTGGGGGTGTGCAGGAGGCAGCCGATCAATGATAACTCTCTCATCACTGATGTCTCTCTCTCCCCCTCTCCCTTCCTCTCTCTGAAATCAATAAAGATATATTAAAAAAAAAAAAAAAAAAAAAAGCTCTGTTCCACTCACTCATGTTTTCTTTCTTCCCTCCTCAGCTGGCCAGATGTGAGGAAGCCCTGGAGGATGGTGAGGTTCTCACATGAAGGGGCCCGGAGCCTTGAATTGCTTAGTGGAAGAGACACCCCACCCGGAATCCCAGGGCCCTGCCTTCCTGCAGACGGGCATGGAACTGTGAGTGAAAAATTAACCTTTACTGTGTTAAAACACTGTGATTTGGGGGGTTATTTGTGACATCAGTTAGCAATTGTTGCAAATGCAAGCTTCTTCCCATCATCTGGTTTTGTGCTTTTGTTTATTATGTTTTCTTGCTATTTCTTTTTTTTTTTTTTGGTAACATTTCTTAGTTTTCACACTTTCTTCAGTGATTTGTAAACTACATTTTGTTTCTAATTCTACTTTAAGCATCTTTAAACATTTTCAAAAATACTTCTAAACTTGCATTTTCTCTAATTATCAAATTTCAGAAAAACAATATACCATTTCATGCTCCCTGATGTAAGACAGGGAACCTAAAACAATGCTACTTCCCCAATATCAAACCGCTACATAGTCAGGGACCACAGACTCAAAGAAACATCATCTTTCATGATCCTCATTCTTAACAGTCTTTTCCTGAACATCTCTGTAGGTTAGAAATTATACATCTGTTTTAGTTTCCTGTGGCTGCTGTGACAAAGTACCTCAAACTTGATGACTTAAAATGACAGAAATTTATTCTGTCACTGTTCTGGAGGCCAGATGCCTGAAATCAGTATCGCCGCGCTGAAGCCAAGCTCTCGGCAGGGCCGTGCTCCCTCTGGAGTCCGCCTCCAGAGGAGAATCTGCTCTTTGCCCCTTCCACCTTCTGGTGGTTGTTGGCATTCCCTGGCTTGTGGCTGCATTACTCCAATTTCTGTGCCTGTCTTCACATCACCATCTCCTCTGTGTGTATAAAATCTCCCCTTGCTTCCCTCTTATGACTTGTGTGATTGCATTTAGGACCCACTCAGATAATCTAGCAAAATCCTTAATTTATTCACATTTTGCAAAGATCCAAATCAGGTGACATTTATAGGTTCCAGGCATTTGGGCTTGATATCTTTGGGGCTGTCATTCAGCCTACTGCAAGGTTTTTGCAAGTTCCTCGAAGGGCCCAAGTGACAATTTTCTGTGGCTCTTGTGCATGTTGTACTGTGGCTGAATCAACGACGGTTGAGTCTCATATCACCACTGGCTTTGGCGTTTGATATCACGGAGAAGAAATCCTAGGACGGTTGGATTAGTGGCGCTTCCTGTTTTTCATAAACGACTGTTTTATTTGATCAGGGCTGGTTGTGTGCTTACCTGTGTGAGTGTGTTTTGCCAAATGCTTTTAGGGATGTTTTAGTATCCTTGGAACAGATTTGTTTTTCATTTACTTGTAGCTACATCATTTTGCCTGGAACTCAGGGAGTCCTTTCAATTCACCAAGGAAGTTTTAGCCCCAGTCACGCCACCCTTCTGCCCGCCCTCCACCCCTTCTTGGCGGAGTTAGCCAACATTTCGTATTTTATTATACCTTCTGCTCCATTTGCTCATTGCTCCCCTTCATTTATCTGCCTGGATTGGTACTCTTGTCTTCCACAGTGGGCAACTTTTCTTTCATGACTTCCATGCCTTCAAATAATTTTTTCCTGCAGTCTCAGAGAGATTCTCCAGCGCGTTTCCTACTTCCAAGCTTGTATTTCTTACGAGGCAAATGCTGCGATGGTGGATTTTCACTGTTACTGTGCATTTAGTTTCTCCGCATCACTTGCCTGTCTCCATCCCTGTCTTTCTATCTCATGAGCTCCCCTCTGCCATTCCACTGTCCGTCTTCTGCTACCGACCATCCCAAGTTCTTATGCTTAAATGAGATTATGATCTAGCCACCCATTTAACTTTCCTCCTGTCTACTGTAAAATCTTTTCAGAAAATGTTTCCACTTTTTTAGGGAAATGGCTCTCTTTTTTTGAGAATAGTATGTTTTAAGTGCCACCACAAGTTGATTTTCTTTATGTTTCACTTGATTGTTTATTTACCTTTTGAAAGGGAGGGATCTATGCTGGTCCAGCGTGGCCCACCAGCATTCTGCATTTCCTTGGCCAAACTGTTTATTTTCTCCTGAGAGACGTGGGAGTTCATTCCTGGGATTGTAAACTGGAGGTCGAGTTGATGTGTGGCCAATGCAGCTCTCCAGTGCAGCTCAGCTGGATTACTGTCCTCGGGTAATTTGAAGTACTTTGTGTTTCTTTTTCTAGAGGTCATCTGTGAAAAACTAAATTGCCAGAGAGCACTGCCGCTCTGAAAGCTACATTTTATATCTACCAGGTTATCCACAGCCTCGCTTTTAAACATCTTTTGAGCTCTTTTTGACTATTCCCGGATTTGCTGAGACCTTAAATCTGACAAAGGGATACCGCATTGTGTATGGGCTTATCTGCTCCGTTCCTACAGGAGGTCAGCTCTCACTGTGCAGGTACACGGACCTTCTCTGTTTAAGGTTTAACTTACTGCCACTGCTCACAAATAAACCTTCTGGAAGCGGCTCAACTCGCGGCCACGATTCCTGGCAAGGGCGGTGAACAGAAGCTTCACTTCTGGTGCCTTCTGCCTCCTCTGGGCCAGCTGCCCGCTTGCTGGTTAGAGGGGAGCCGGTGCCCTGTGGCTGATACGAAACTGCAGCGGGGGAATCTGGGCCACAGGCACAGCCAGATGTTGTGTCTAGTCCAGCATCCTCCGGGGAAGACAAGCTCCACGGGGCAGGGGCTCTGGTTAATCAAAACTGTGCCCCACCCACCCTCTGGGTAACCCTACTGCTTTATGACTGACAGCCAAGAATGGAGTTTCCAGGTTGCCCTCTGCATTAATCCCTATGATTAAAAATCACCCAACGAAGACTATTAGCTAAAATGAGCTTTAGGACTACGTGGGTGTTAGCGTAGAAATCAGAGCTCCCGGGAACAATAGGTCCATAGTCCTCCGGCCCCAGGTTGCTTTAGGGAAAGCACTAAAGGACTGTCCCTTACCCCTTCCTCCCTCCCCCTCCAGGAGGCAGACACATAGAGCTTTCCACACCCCCTTGAGTGCAATCTGTTCTCAAGAAACAAAACCCAGTTCTTCTGAATATAACCAGGACCCCTCAGTCACACAAGACTCCTTTCGGGCTTCGCGGCCAATTCATTTTCTGCGTTGCTGCCCCTGACCTTCCAGAAGCGGAGATACCGAGTCACGACAGACAATGAGCTCTCCCAGAAGCCGCTGTGCATAGTCACTGTCCTCTCTTCCACATGCTTGGAAGGTCCTTACCTCCCAAATGCAGCGAGGCCCGCACTTCCTCTCGGTGGCACCCTGCCCCCAGCTGCCACCCGGATTATGAACTATCCCAATGCTTTTCTACTGTGTTCTAAACCTATGTCCGCTATAGCATTTCTCACATTGCATTAGACTCCGTAGCACACACTTGTCCGTACTCCATTTCCATAACTCTCACCTGCCTTTCCTATGGAAACTCTAAATGCAGAACTGAATTGATTTCCCGCTTTCCCTCAGCCAGGCACGGCGAGTTCTGACAATGAGATGTGGGGTGGTGACTCTAAGGATGGCGGTTCTTCCCCAATAAAGACGCAAACTCTCGCAAGAAGAAAGCTCTGTGCCCCTTTGGCCCTGTCCTGTGAAACTGGAACAGAGACATAATGGCTGGAGCTGCAGCAGCTGTCTGGGTAACCATGAGGGTGAACGCCTACGGACGCAGAGCGAGAGGCCCGGGTGGAACCTGCAGATGCCTGTGCCCAGGGAACAGTGAACCTCCCCCTGCTGATGTGGCTCGTCGGTCTTCCTGTTTCCATTCCTAACTCACAGAGTGCCTGTATGACTGAGGTCTTCAAGGGGAAAGACTGTTTTTTATTCATATTTATATGCTCAGTGCCTGGCAGAATGCCCGGCACCGAGTAAATGCTCCAGGATTTTTAATTGAACTGAATGTCATTACTGTCTTCTCAATATTCCAGTGGCTCCTCGTTACAGTGAGAAATCCATTCAGAGACCTTTTTTTACCCAAGAAACCTTATACCCTCCCACCCCCTGGCCCCACGCAGGCTCCAGCCACACCCGTGAGGACTGTCTCCTGGACAGACCCTACTTTCCCACGTTCCTGCCTTTTCGCTCCTTCCCCTCAATCAGCATGTTCGCCTCTGCACCTCCAGGCAGAACCTCTCTTTTTTGTTACTGATCTTGTACTTGCTTACGGCACCTACCTCGTCTTGGAGCACCTGTTTGACCCCACGCATGTGAGCCCTGGAAGGTAAGGGCTGGCCTTGGGCTGAGCTGCATGTTTCCCACGGCACAGCACACACGGCCAGGCACAGAGACGGTGCTCAAGGTGCTAATGTTCTGTTAAATGGAACTACACCCGGGTCTGAATGGCAGGCTGGGAGGAGGAAAGACTGGAGCTAGACAGACCGGGATTGAAACCCACCTCACCGGGTAATTGTGAGACAGTCATGCTCTCAGGGCCTCAACGAGCTCATTTATGAAAATGGGCACAATAATAACTGATCTAGAACAGAGCAGGCTGTAGGTATTTGATAAATGTTAGGCAGAGGGGATGGCTAAGAGCAAAAGGCTTTGTTTCCCTCTCTTCTCCAATTTTCATCTGAGCTGGTTCACCGATTATAAAAAGGAAAACTCCAGCCCAACACTGGAAACTGAAAAGAGGTCCCGCCCACATGGGATAAAACTTGCATGTTCTATGTCCTGACAACACAAGAAAGAGTGATGTGGAAGGTGCGGCCTGCTGGTCTGCTCCCCTGCTGTTAGCTCCCAGGCCTGGACAGAGTTCATCAACCAGCTGGTCCCAGCCTTGGCTGTCAGAGACAAAATGCTGCAGATGTCCCCTGTGTTCAGGGGCAGGCCTGACTGCCAGCCCATCCTTGTCGTGCACATCCAGGAAGGGTCTACACATCCCTGCTGGACCCCACCCAGGGGTCAGCCTGACCACTATTCCTACAGCCACCCACTGTCCCTCCTGGGCACTCCTGGAAGGGGACTATCCTTGCCCAGCTTAATGGGCTGAGCTTGACCTCGGATCCCTCTGGTCACCTCCAACACTTGGTTGGGGCTGGGTCAGAGTTGGGGGGAGGCATCCACAAGCTTTCTCTTGTCTGTGCTCCTGGGAACAGTCTCATGGACTGGCCTATGGGCTGTCTCACAACTCCTTCCATCTGGCACACCCAAGGGGAGGACTGCTTGACACCTGCTCCCACAAACAGCCTGGCACCCACCACCTATGACGGAGGGGTAACCTACAACCTGCTGCGTTCAGGGGGTATCTCAACGACCATCTCTCTGGCTCCTGGAGAGTCCCCTCATCACTTGGGAATCACATGCCAGGCACTGTTCTAAGTGTTTAGATGTGTTAACTCACTTAACCCTCATTGCAAACTTAGGTGGCAGGTACTATTTTAAATCCCCATTTTGCAGATGAGAGAGCTGAGGCTCAGAGTGCTGTCTGAAGAGTTTTCTAAGCTACATAGCTAGCAGGAGTGGTGGGTGGTCTGGTGCCAGAGCCCAGGTCTTAGCTACAAATTGATACTGAATGAAGGACAAAACTCCTAGGATGCAAAGAGAATGAGCTCCTTGAAGGGATCCAGCTGAATAGTCAGGCCACGCTGTCTAACTGTAAAATGCAGTTAATGCAGGGAAAAGCAGGAGGTGTTATAAAACGAAACACAAACAGCCTTCTCAGAGAGATGCAAGATAACGCATCGATAAAAACAAAATAGGCTGTCAAGAGCAATCTGAAAACAGAAATGCACTTTCTTTCAAACAGAAACAAAAATAAAAACAAGATTTCCAAGATAAAGAAGGCGAAATAACAGGATAAATACTGTTGAAACAGAATTAATGAAAACACAAGAGCACTGGCAGAATAAAAACAGGATCTAGAACTTTCAAATCACTGGAGGGAAACAAAGCCAATTAAATCAAGTCAGCTAACAACAGGGAGAGTCGAAAATAAAGAAAAACAATAAAAATAGCATACTATGTTTGAAAGAAAGCATAACACATTTGATGTAAAAGAAATACATAAAACCCGGTATTCTTTGCACTGTCTCCAGACATTCACAGAACACAAACAGGACAAAAATTCAAAAGGCAAAAAGGGCACAATGCAGTAAAAACAAAAATAATAAAAAAGATCACACAAAATATCTATAACCACCTAGTAACTTCTCAGAAGTTCTTAAGCACTCAGGTTAAAAAGAAATCTAAACGGAAGTGATAGACTGTTTGGGAATGAACCGAGCTGAACACTCCGTATGGAAAAGATAAACTCCCCAAAGGACCATGTACAAAGAGCCCGGCGCAGCAAAGCCTATTTACATGGTTTCGTCCACCGGCTGCGAGCGCCGACGCGACAGGCAGGGTCAGCGATGCTGTGGGACGCGGGCCTCGGGTGGGGTGTAAATCGTTGCACCATCTAGAGAGGAATTTGAGGTCATGCATCTTGTATTCGTCTTCCAAGAACATATCCTAAGAAAATAATTGGACCGCTGTTCAAAGATTCCTGTGTAAGGGTGTTTACTGGAGTGAAAAACTGAAAATACTCACTTTATCAGCAGGGGAGTCGTTAAATAAATTATGGTCGTGCATACAGTAGAGCTCCCGCAGCCATCACACAGGAAGAGGCAGATGGATACGTACTGACATAATAAGATGGCGATATATACTGATATATACGATTAAACGAGAAGTGAAACCAGATGCGAGTGAGGCCGCCGGAGAGAGGACCTTGCTCCGGGAACGGCGCCTGCAGCACTTGCTCCGCGACACTGGCCACGGAGACCAGGGACCGGCAGCGCGGAGGGCAGAGCCAGGCTACGGGGCTTCTGACTTCTGCTTTATAACCTGCTCCCTTGCTTGCATTTGGAATTTTGAAAGCAGAGTGTCAATTTTTATGGAAAAGCCTATAATGATATTCACATTTAAAAAGTAACTAAATCTTACTCTGAACAAGGGCGTGAACCCCAAAGGGGCTTTTCCTGTTCATCTTGACTCAGCCTAATTGTGAATCCCCTTAAATTTGCTGCTGGTGCTCCAGCGAGGGGCGTGGGAGGGCGAGGGGCAGAGGGAGCTGGAGAGAGTGGGGGCGTATTGGGAGAGAAAGAGGGAGCGTGGGAGAGAGAGGGGCAGACTAGGAAGAGAAGGGGAGGGGGAGGGGAGGGAAGGGGGAGGGGGGAGGGGCAGAGGACACCCTGAGCACACGGTGCCCACAGCTGCTGCACCTGCACTGGGGTGGCAAGCTGGGGTGGGGGCTGACCGAGCAGGGGAGGGGACCCGCCGCTCTCTCCATCTCTCGGCAGCCCTCAGTGCGGCTGGAAACCCTCCTCTGCTCACTTGGCACCAGCTCCAAGAAGCCTCCCAGGTGGAGCACTGAACCGCCCTACCTTCCCCCTGCGAGGCCCACCTTGGGGTCCTCCCACACACTCGGCTCGCCGGGGACTTTACCGTTCCTGCTGCGTCACACAGGAGAGGACGCTGCCTGTATTGTCGGGCCCTCTCCCCGACAGCTAGGAAGGGGTCCTTCGGTCTCCCCCAGCCCGCCCCACACCCACTGTTCCAGGAAGTGATGGTGGTGTTCCTCCTGCCCAGAACTCCCGTCACTGGGTCTGGAGCTGTCCCCGTCAGCTGCTCCTGGCTGCTCTGCTCTCCTCCGGCCCTTGTCCCGAACCTTAATTACAGGAAATTAATGCTGCCTGTCTTGGGCATGCTAATGTTGCTCTGGGGTTGGGGGGGGCATCCCTCTCTTTGCAAGATGCTGCCAAGTACTTAGGAATGAAGTGTCATGATGTCCACAATGTACTTTCGAGTGATTTAGAAAAAAGAAAAAGGATGGACAGAACTGGACAAAGACAGGGAGCAAATATGGCAAAATACTCGCAATAGCTGCATCTGGGTGGTAGGTCTGCAGGGTCTGGGGTACTGTTCTTTTCACGTGTCTGATCGTCTACACAGTGTGTGCTACACAACAAAGGATGGGAAACAGAAGAAGCCTCAATTTCCATGTTTACGAGGAGAGTGAGACCAGCCGGTGGGACCGCTTACACATCTCCCGAATTTGTCCCTTCCCCTCCATCCCCACTGCCACTGCCGAGGTTCAGGCCTCCTCACCCCAACCACAGTCTGGAGGCAGTTTCCTCACGGGGCTCCCGGACCCAGTCGAGCCCCTTCTCCACAAGGCTGCCAGGACAGGTGCAAACCCAGCGGCACAGCCCTGGGGCCCCATGCTCTGGCCGCGGCAGGCTCCCCCAGCTTTATCTCCCACTGCTCCCCACCCCCCACCACAGTGCAGGCGACAATCCCGCCACGTGGACCCATTTCCAGCTCGAGCCTGACCACCTGGGTCAATTCCTTGGCCCAGAAGGCTCTTCCCCTCCTCCCAACCTTCTTCCTCGGCCACCCGACAAGCCCCTCTTCATCCATCAGGAGAGCACTTGCGTCACCTTTTCCAGGACAGCTTCCCCGGTCCCCTCCTGTCCTGCCTTTCATCCCCCCTCCTCCTTATGTCACCTCCTTGCTCTGTACATACTGAACAGTGACAGGGTCTCATTCACCTATACAATGCCAGCACCTCGCACAGGCACTGCCAGATGTTCAGACAGACAGACAGACAGCTGTTACCTGAATGAATGAAGTGAATGAATGAGCAATGCTCTCAGGTAGAAAAGGAGGAAGACCTCCTCCTGATTTGCATACCTGAACACTAAAGTAAAAGAGTCGTCATGCTCTCGATTCACTCACTGTTCATTTAATATTTACTGAGAGACTACCATGGATCTACTAGTCACGCAATTATCTTTACACCTGAGCCAACCTTCCTTCCCCCCTCCCCCTCCTCCCTCTCTCCCTCCTTCCCCCCCTGGCCTTTGCAATTCCCCTCTACAACCCTAAACCATAAGAATTTTTGTCCTCAATCTATGGATGAAGAAACTCAGACCAAGGAAGGGAAGCGATCTGGGCTCATAGAGCTACAAGCTGACTTACTGCTGTCAGAGCAATAACCACAGAACCACCGTTAAATACTGACTATGTCCCAAGTACTGTGCTGAGCACAAGGCACATAACTTCTAAGTGCTTTATCCTGAGAAGCCGGCAATATAACCACAGTACAGAAGGAGACAGTAAGGCTCAGAGGGTAAAGGACTTAGCCAAGGTCATGCAAACAGGAAGCGGCGGGGCTGGGGTTCAAACTGGGCTTTGCATTACGCCAAGCCTGTGCCCTCAGTTGCTCTGCCCTAACTGTGCCATCTAGACCAGAGTTGGGCGAACTTGGATGGCAGCTGTGTGAGGCTGAGCCTGGCCTTTCTAGGTTCTTCATGGGCCAAGCCCAAGCCTGGGATCACAATGACCACTGTCGATCACAAGGGCTTCCAGGTGATGGGGGCAGGACCAGCTACTAGCTGAGTGGCCTGGGGATGGCTCCCCTGGACAACTGGCAACGGTCACTTTGCCAGCCTGGACACTTACCCAATGGTGCAGCCGGCATCGGCCTCAATGGTCCAGATGCAGTTGAGATTGTGATCGTATGGAGCTGGATAGCCAGGTGACAGCACCTGCCCCGACACCTCTCCTTTCACTGTCCCTCCACACTCAGCTGAAAGAAATCCCAAAAGAGTGAGAGTGAGCTTCATGGGGTGGCCTGTGCTGCCAGCGATGACTTGGTGCTTCCTCTTGTCTATGTCCCCGAGTCCCTCCCATTCATTCCAGGTGGCTGAGCTCTGCATAGAGACTATCCCTGGATGGGACTTGTATTCAGAATCTACAAAGAACTCCTACAACTCAACAATGAAAGGACAAACAATCCAATTCAAAAATGCGCAAAGGATTTGAATAACAGACATTTCTGCAAAGAAGCACCTGAAGAGGTATTTATCATCAGCAGTCATTAGGGAAATGCGAATTAAAATCACAATCAGATACCACTCCATACCTACAAGGATGGCTAAAGTGAAAGAGACAGACACTAACAAGTGTAGGTGAGGATGAGGGGAAACTGGAACCCTCATCCATAGCTGGCGAGAATGGAAAATGGTGCAGCCACTTTGGAAAACAGTTTCATAGTTCCTTAAAATGCTCCATGTAGTTTCCATATGACTCCAGCCATTCCGCTCTTAGATATATACACAAATGAAAACATATGTTCACACAAAAACTTGTTCCCAAATGATCACAGCAGCACCAGTCATAATAACCCCAAACTGGAAACAACCCACATGTCCATCAACTGATCAATGGAAAACAAATGTGGTGCATGCATATGGTGCACAAACAGATTTTATCACAGCACGTGCAGCGTGCTATTATCATGTCCATCTCCTTCACATGACTAAGCTCCGTGGCAGCAGAAACCTCGTCTTACTCATGTTTGCATACCAAGTGCCTAGTATGGTGTCTGGCACATGAAAGATGTTTTCATAAATGTTTATTGAATGAATAGACGGGTGGATGATGAAATGAATGAAAAAAAGCTTATTGCTTCCCAGGCAAATTACTATAAAGGTCTGAATCGAGGCAGAATGGAAGTTAAGGGGAGGAGACTTATTGCAAAGCTTTTCAGGAAAGGGAATGACTGATGCACAAGATCCTGGAAGGAACAGGAGATGGGGTGAAAGTCACAAAGGGAGGACCGATCTTCACCTGTTGCTACAAAGGACTCATTAAGCGCCATGGCGGGACATGGGACCAGTGAGCCAGGGCTGGGGAGGGGGTCCTCTGTCAGTGAGCCTGCTCAGGAGGCCAGATTCTCTGCTCAAGCCTCACCCGGAGTCCTCCCTCTGTGGCGCTGTTGGGACGGGAGGCGCTAACACGGCTAAAAGACGCAGGGCTGGATGGGCCCATAGCAGGAAGCAGGGTGGGGAGAGAGAGATGGACCCTAAGTTGTGGACAGGAAGCCTGTCTGGCCCCACATGCAGAGGAGGTAGCTAAAACGGTGGCAGGAAATGACCCATGTCCTTGGCTAAAGCCTCTTTCCATGATATTCCAGATGGAGAAGCCCCTGGGCCTTGGAGAAAGTGTTTGGAGCGGCAGCACTTCCTAAGGACACGCTGCTGCCTTTCTCACGGGTCACCTTCTCCGGGGACTGGCAGGTGGGCAGCAGAGGCCCAGTGGCCGGCCTGCAGCAGATTCACCACCAAGACCACTGGATTCTACTCTTCCCAGTTCCCCTTCTTCCCCTCCTAGAGCCCTGGCTGCTCCCATCATTGAAGCAAACATCTGGATGTTTAAGTTATAGCAGTCATTGCTGGCAGACTGCGATAAAGACTAAACAACGTGATGTGTGTAAAAATACACACCCACAATCCCAAATACACAGCCTCACTCCCCAGAGTGGGCCCTAGGGAGTCTCAGCGGGGAAGGCCTCTGAGATTCAAAGTATAAATACTCTCACCAGCACTGCCTGAGTGGGTCCTTGAAGTTCAGTCCGACTGGCAACTCTGATAATTCAAAAGAACCTACAGTGCATCCTTTCTGCAGAGCAAATGACTGTCTTTCAGGGAGATTCATCGCCTCTCCTTCACATCTCGCTCGCTCTGGCTTGCCCATGGCATCCCACCAGTGTCTGTGTGTGCATGTGTCTCCCTCGCTGGCCTGGGACCTGCCCTCCTCTCTTCCTAGGGCCTAGTGCAGAGCCTGGCACATGAGTGAAAGGAGGGAATAAAGACAGAGATGGGCATGACTGCAGACTGATTCAGCCTGAAACACAGAGGAAGACTCTAGAGGCCACGGAGAAGCCACTACCCTGGCCTGGCGGATGTAAAGTCCTCGCCTTGCCTTTGGACACTGCTGTCTAACAGTGTTGAAGCTCCTGTTAAAATGTACTGGTCTAGGGGAACAGAATATTGGCCGTTAACACTTCCTGCCATGCTGGTCTGCACTGCCTGCCAGCCCTCACACGTGCCCAGGGGGAAGGGCCCCCTCCCCACCCCACTATGCCTGCTGGTGAATTCTCACCCATCTTTCAAAGTCTCAACAGAGACATCACCTCCTATGCAAACCTTTCTCACGCCCTCCAACACTCTGCACATCGCTCTTTTTACAGAGCTTATCCTGTATTATTAACGATCTGTTTATGTGTCTGTTCTCGCTAGAGTATGGGCTCCCCCAGGGCAGGGAGGTGCTTTTTTCTTTATTTTTGTTTTTCTCTGCCTCCGCACACACTCAAAGGTACGGTGGCACCAATTCTGTCACACAGCTCTTGGTAGGCACTTAAATGCTTTCCCAGTGGGAGTTTTGTTCTTATGAGATTAGCCAGTGCCGCAGACACACTGAGGTTGTGGGACACGGGGACAGGGATGGAGAGGGGGGCAGGCCTGGTATTTGGGGGTGGGGAGCAGGACACAGCAGTGTGTGGGAATCCTGGTCAGCAGGGAGGGTAGTGTGCAGGGAGCTGGGCGGTGAAAGTGGAAAGGCCAGACAGACAGAATGATGCATTTTGTCAGCTTCACACTTCTACCTGGATCAGACTTCCCTTGTCCTGTGGCACACAGATAAAGCTTCCCGAGAGCCTCTGCTGACACTCTGGGAGCACTACAGCAGGGGTGGGGAACGTCAGGCTGGCGTGCCGTCTGGTCTGGCCCTGCCAAGGCAACTGCTGGTGGGACTTGAAATTCAATAAATCTAGGAGTTTTATAGCTAATTTTTAAGTTGATAATTTTGTATGGCTTGAGAATGATGTTATAAATATCCAAATGGCCCTTGGCAGAAAAAAGGTTCCCTACTGCTGCACTATGGGCTTCAGGAGATGCTAGTTCACTGTTCTAGTCTTTCCTAAGAGTGAGGTAGAAGATGGTTCATGACCTTACCCTTTCTTTCAACATCCCCTAGAAAAGGAAGCTCGAGCCCTTTTTTGCCAGTAGAGAAACAGAGGCCCAGCGTGACCCAGAGACTCATTTGAGTCTTGGTGTTGCAGGAACCCCTGGGACCTGGGCAAAAGCTCCACCTCCTCTTTTCTAATCCACTCTCCTCCCTCTTCTCTGACCCCAGCATTACGATTCTGAGGGCGTGACTTGCTAAATGTGTGACACTGGCAAGCAAGAGGCCTCTTACCGACACAGGTGGGGAGAGGCCGGTCCCAGGTCCTGCGCTCTCCGCTCAGGCACAGCAGCTCCTCGCTGCCCCGAAGGCTGTACCCAGGGTCACAGCCGAAGGACACAGAACTCCCTGCGAAATGGCCTCCGTCATGAACCTTGTAGCCGAACTGGGGGGTTCCTGGGTCCTCACATTTGATGAGTTCAAAACCTGGTGAGGCAAGAAAAGACAGGGTGAGCAAGACCCGTTGGGCAGAATCCACACTCCTTCAGGGCCCGTTTCCTTGAGGGAGCCACGGGCATGCGTCTCCAGGCTCTGATGGGTTCTGCTCAGGGCCGTCGTGTTGCTGTGCTCAGGTGAGGGTGTATTACGGGGTACTCGTTCCCCCGATGCTATATGGAAATGGTCTTCGTTATTTCTCCCAGGATAGCTCTGCATTGTTTTCAGGCACAGGGTTTGAACTTCCCATTTCTTTTGTTTGCCCCCATAGCATGCTGCTAGTGGGAGCTGTTCTTTCAACTGTGTTCACGGAGACCTTCTGATGGGATAGTGTAATGTGGAAAAGTCACTTTAACTGTACGTTTCAAACCTCAATTATGTCCTGCTTACATGCGCTCTATAGAAAAGGCCGGCGAAGGAGACCTTCGCAGAGCTCCTATGATGCGGTGCCTCCCGCGCTGTCTCTCATTTGTTATTAACAGGAGTCTTACAGGAAGGTATAATTATGTGCATTTTACAACTGAGAACATCGACTTAGGAAGGTTAAATACATTGTTCCAAAGTCATGCAATCTCGGATGACAGAAGTGGAACTCGAAGATGACTCTACTTAACCCTCTCCCACTGATCCACCCGCTGTGACAGGCCTGACCCCTCCGCCAGCCGGCCAAGAGCCCAGGGAGACGGAGCTTGAGTGGAGTCACTGGATGTGTTTTCTCTAACAGACTTATTGAGAAATAATTCACACGCTAAACATCCACCCTCTAAAGTGTACAATCGAGTATCTTCAGCACTTCAGAGAGCTGTGCGCCGGTCGAGACAATCGACAGCAGGGCATTCCCATCACCTCAAAGAGAAGCCCATCCACACGCCATCCACACTCCCCTCAACCCTCAGCCCCGGGCAGCCCTGGTTTTCTTTCTGTCTCGGTGGCTTCGCCCGCTCTGGACAGTTCCTGTAAATGGATCGTGTAACGCGTGGCCTTTGGTGACCGGCTACTTTACCGAGCACCGCGCTCTCGTGGTCCACCGTGTTGAAGCAGGAGCCTGCACTTCAGCCTCTGTAGCAGCCACACAGGCCCCAACACATGCTATTTATTCACTCACAGGCGGGTGGGTACTCACGGGATTTAAAATAGTCTCTAAAAGCGCATTTCTTTGTATCTACTGGGCAAGTAGAAGCTCAAATAAATGAATAAAATGGCAGGAAAACCAAAGCACAGGGATGCGACCCCCAAGGACTCCAGGTATGCCTACAAACCTGGGTGCTTTCCATTTTCAAAATCCCAGGAGAAGAAAGTTAAAATCATGAAAAAAGAGGGAAAGAATCAAGACTCAGCTCTTTAGGGAGTGGTAAAAACAAATGCAATTATACATTAGTGTTGGCACCTTTTTACGCTGGGCTGTTGCTGAATATTATTTTATAAATGCCGTGAGTAGCAAAGGCTATCTCTGGCAGCTTTAATTAAAAGGCTCATTGTTTATTATTTTTAAAGTATTAGTGACTAAAAGGTATGCTCTCAACTCAGTTGACCACCAGTTTAAAGCATAGAGCTGTGGTTTAAAAAGTGGCAGCTTTTCCAAATCCCAGGTCCAATGTCTTAAGAGGAAACAAGCAACTAAGCAGGTGCCAGTTAGAGCAAACCAAACCTCGTCATAAATGAGGACCCAGAGTCCCACCTCCCCACCAAGGGAAGCCCGACTTATTGTCCACTCAGATGCAGGAAAGACTTACTGGAAAACTGCAGCTCAAAGCCCTTGCTGGTGTTCTCAGCATCGGTGATGAAATCAAGCCACAGGCTGCTGGATGTGCTGTTCAAAGTCACCCCCATCATCTCTGAGCGGCTGAACATCCCCAGCAAACGGGCTGAGTTGTTGTTGCCATCATAGACCTGGACACAGGGGAGACCCCAACCCAGCATCATCAGCATGACCTTATTTTGAACAACAGCCTCTCGCCCCACAGCCCACATCCCCGGAGTTCAACAGCGATAACAACTGTTAGGGGCAGTGAGTCACGAGGTGCAAGGGAGATGGCAGAGCGGAGCCAGCAACTGAGCGAGTTACGGGCCCCTCTCGACTCTGCTTGGTGTCAGTTCTGAGCCCAGCCCATCTCAGTGTGGATCCCGTCCCTAGGAACTGACTGCTGTTCTAACCTTTCCAGTAAGATCTGCTCTTGTCCCCTCAACCCCCACATGGCACCAGCTTAATCTTCAGCAGCCTGGGGAGGCCAGGTTGGGGCTGGCTGACTGCCTAAGCCATCTGTTTCTGCAGACAGGCACGCCGAAAGCATGTGGCATCTCTGCATCGCTAGACGCTGATCCTGTCCTTTCAGGAGATGAGACACCTGTCCTCCTGCCGGGCCCCACCCCGCTGTGGCAGTGGCCTCAGTCTTGACCACTTCGCTGGACATGGCCCTGGGATCCAGGCAGGATGGTGCTGAGATGACCAGTGTGTCATGGTGCCTTTCCCGTTCCCAAGCTCAGCCTCTGCTCCTTCTCTCCTAAAATAAGGGCTCCGGCGAGGGCCTGCTGGGCTTGCCAGGGGTGGAATTGCGCAGGCAGCTGGCTTCCCTGACTCCCATCTGTCCCCTGAACTTCTGAGCACCAGCAAAGTCAACAATCATCAGAATAATGAACTGGCTTCCCAGGTTGCGAGGTTGCTGCTCCTTTCCAGATAATTGTACAAATAACAACAGAAGTTGTGATTGAGTGAGGGACCCCCTGGTGCCTTGGTAAATATCAAAGATGGGATCTATGGGTGGGCGATGAATATTTGTGCATGGCACAGGATGTGGTGCCAGCTGCCAGCAAATTGGAACAATATTTCCATTCTACTATTTATGAGGCAAAGCTTTCTAAAGGAAGCCATCCTTCAAGCTAACAGTGCTGTATGTTAGAGATTTGTTTAGGCCCCCGGGAGCCTCACGTCTGCTTCCAGATCCTATGTGCAATGGCTTCATATCACTGATAGATGGAGAGAATTCCGGGTTCCAACATTCACACAGATGGCCCCCGTGCAAAGGGCTTAGCCCACTGCTGCAGCCCAATTGTTATACAAGTGTTTTTACCCATTAAAACTTATATTGGAATGAACTGATCAGGCATTCATCGTCAGTATTTGCTAACATCACAATAAGAGAGGCAACCAGGTATTATGCACTTGATGGAAGATGCACCACGACCTATGGAGTCATTTTGCTGGAAAAAAATTTTTTTGAATCAGATCAAGCCACTGGGTTCAATTTCTAACTTGCAGGAAATATGGAAGACACAGGAACACATGAAATGATACTCTGGGAATGGGGTCAGCAGATCCAGAACATGAAAAATTCCACTGGACAAAATGATCCGACTTCCTTGACAAGTGAATTACAAGTGAGGGGGTAAAAAGAGATACAGAAACCTATAGATTAAAAAAAACACACGAGGTAACTAATCAAATGTGTGCACTTTATCTGGATCCTGATTCAAAAACACTGTACATTTAAAAAATATGATGACATTTATGAGATCCTTAGAAACTTGAACACTTACCAGATATATGGTGGTAGTAAGAAATTGTTTTTAATTAATAAAACTATAATGGGAACAGGACTTTTTCCTGATTTTCAAAGCATAATTCATCCCAATTCATTAAGAACAAAAATGTTCTTACTAAGTGTCATTATGATAAAATACTCATTGCAGAAAACTTATAAAACAGAAAAGCCCCAAGGAAAAAAAAGCAGCTTTCAGCGCTCATAACATTTTGGTGACTGTCTTTCTAGGCTTTGTTCTATGCTTTATCTTTCCTTATGCTTATTTTAAAATAAATACAAGATCAAACTATAGATGCTATATGGTAGCTGCTCTTTCACTTAATATAATGTACATATCTTTCAAATCATTAAATATTTTTTAATGGTATTTAAATAGTTGCAGATATTTCCCAAGCCCCAATATAATTATTCACACACCACTGTGCAGAATGTGTGCCCTGGCACATAAGAGGAATTCAAGAAATGTATGATAAATAAATAAACCAATGTTTTCTTCTAGTACTTTTGTCCTTAAATCCACCTGGATTTATTTTGGCATATGATATAGGAGTCCACCTTTTTTCCCCTGTTTGATTAGCCATGTAACCAAACCCTGCTTGTAAAATTCACCCACCACCCATTCTAAACCTACCATTATCACATGCATAGTTATATGAACTTGGTTTTGTCTGTCAACTTTCTAGTCTACTGCATTAATCTATTTGTCTATTCCTGTGCATGACCCATACTGTTTTAATTACTGTGGCTTTATAGTATAAACATTCAGTAGGGCACCAAGTGCTCCCTCATTTGCTCTTCTTTTACCTTAAAAAAATATTCTCCCATATTTATTCTTCTAGATACACTCAAAAAGAATTTTCTCAAATTAAAAACAACAAAGCCCTCCCCACAAGAGAAAACAACAACAACTTGTGTAATTCTGACTAACAATAAATGTATGAATTAAGAAAAAAAAAAGCATTTATACAGTATTAAATTTCCCTAGCCACGTACACAGTATCTGGCTCCATTTAATCAAGTTTTCTTTTATATCTCTCTGTAAAATTCTCTATTTATTCCTGGATATTTTTATATTTTTGATTGCTATTGGGAACTGGGTGTCTGTATACATTTATATCCTAACAGAATATTGCTTGTATATAAGAAGATTGCTTCGATGGTCTGGTTCATTATTACATACAGGTGATGGGAGCGTCCCCTTGAGAAATCCAGAAGAATCTATGCACACCTGCTATATCTCACCTTCTTCTTTCCCCTCCCATCAGATGTTTTTATTTTTCAGCTCTCTTGACGTGACAAATAAACACTGTATATAATTAAGGTATGCAACTTGATGTTTTGATATACATGTACCATTACATCTGACAGTTCGGCAAGATGGGTGGCTTGAAAATAAATACGCTAAATGGATAGCTTTTCACACACAGTGACAGACAATGCAGCCACTGCTGCTGCGCTCGTGGACTGGAGTTTCTCCAGGACACACACCTAGAACAGAGAGGCTGGTTGCAGGGAAGGCACGTCTCCAGCTTGGTTAGATGTTGTCGGATCGCTTTCCCAAGAGTAATACCAGTTTCATCTCAGTAACAATGATGGTTTTCACCACTTTAGAGCCTCGCCAACACTTAGTACTTTCTGGCATTTTACTTTTTCCCAATTTGACGGGTGTGAAATGGTACCTTGTTTTAATTTGTATGTCCCTGATTATCACTGAGGTTGAGCATCTTGCCATAAGTTTATCAGCAACTGTACTCTGCTCTTCTGTGAATGGCCTGTTCATACCTTTTGTTCATCCACGAACATGAAACCTCACTACATTTATTTTAATGTCCTTCAAAATAAGCTTTTATTTTCTCAGTAAAGATTATGCACATTTTTGGTTAGGCTTATTTCGAGGTGTCTTATTAGTTTTGTTTCTTTTATGAATGAGATCTTCCCCGCCCGCCCCCCCGACTATGTTTGAACTGGTTGTAGAAACACCAAATTATCTCATTGGTTCTGATAGTTTATCAGTTGACTCTTTTGTATTTTCCAAATAAGAGACATTTTATATATTCCTTTCAAATTTTTATAGCTTCTTTGTTCTTTTTTTCTTCTTTTTGGGGTGGTGGTGGTATAATTACAGTGGCTTGGAGAGGCACTATAATGCTGAATACTACTGGCGATAGGAGAAGTACTAGTCTTAGTCCTGCCTTAACTGGGTATCTTTAGGAAGCTTTGTCATTAAGAATAATGTTTGCTGGAGGTGCAGAAACTTTTTAACAGATGAAGAAAGTTCTGCCCATGGTGGTATGAGATATTTTTTAAAATCATGGATGACATATAATTTCATTACCTGACATTTTGGGGGCATTGATTGGCAGCATCATGTATTTTCCCCTTCTGTTTATAGGATATTAGGTTGAACCACATGCATGAAATTGCCAATATTCAATCCGTTCTGACCTACAAAAATGGCAATTTCATAGGGTTTGTCCAATAAATAACATCATGAGCTTTCCTAATGACACATCCTCACATTCCTGGAATCAATCCCTCTTAGCCAGTTTTGTCTTAATACCCAGGCAGATTCAATATATTGCATTTAGGAGTTTTAGACCTCTGGTCAAGGTGAGGCTGGCCTAATGGTTTCTGTTCTTACGCTGCCCTTATCCAGCTTGATGCCAGTGTTTCCCCTTGTTCCTCATTTAAATAAAATGAGTTGGGAGGTGGATCCCGATGTTTTCCTTTTCTGAGAGAGTTTGGTTATTTCAGGGGCTAATTGCTCCTTGAAGTTGTCAGCTGCAAAATGGTCTAGGCCCGGGGCCTTTGAGGAAGATAAGGGGGAATTCCGATTTATTGGTTTATTCATATTTTTTCTTGATGTTAGTACTTTTATCTGTAAAAAATTCCATTTCATCTAAGCTTTCAGATAGCTTGGCCTATAGCTGTCCCCAAATATTTTCTTATTATTTTCATAAGCTCTACTATATCTATGACTCTGTTCCTTCTTCCATCCTTAATATTGTCTATTTGTGACTTCTTCGTTCCTTGATCCGTCCTGCCAGGTTGTCTATTGCGTTAAAGTTTTCAGAGAAACAGGTGGTTTTGTTGATAACTGCTTTTTTTTTACTTTTTAGTCACTTCACCTTTATCTTTAAAAGCACTTTTCTCCTGTTTTCTTTCGATTTATTCTGTTACACTATTCAAGCTGCCTAAACCCTGACTTATTTTTAACCAGGTGATATGCCAGAGAGTGAGAGAGGTCTATTAAAATCTCCCGTGGTGACTGTAACTTTATTAAAATTTTCTACATTTCTGCAGTTTTAGTTAATTTATTCACGCTATGTTATTTGGCACATAAAGTTTTACTGTGGATTGGCTGTACATTGTATTAATATAAAAGAATCTTCCTTTTCATTTCCTTATGAGATGTGGAAGAGTCCCTCTAATTTATCTTATAATAAACTAATTTCATTTTTCTGCGGTTCGCCGTCTTCCGTTCATTGCCTCCGCTCCACTTTTAATTGGGAGATCATGTTTTTCATCTCCATTCAATCTTTCCTCATCTCAGATTGCTCTGTTTTCATTATTGCCTGTTTTTGTGCCATCAATATAATATTCCCTCAAATCTTGTTAAGAATACAAATTAGGAGCTGTAAAGTTTTGTTTTCTCCTTTGTTGCTTAGAGGGGCAATTAGCTCTGGCTGCTCAGACAGGTCCCCTCCTCCGGCCCCCTGAACGTTCACACACACCCGGTGATTTTCCTGCCGGGCGCCGCTGCAGAGGGGGGCCGGGGTGCAGCAGTCTGGGGGTGAGCAGGAGAGTTGGCCTCGCGTGTGTGCCTGAGTGTGTGTGTGTGTGTGAGACACAGGGAGGGGGGGGAGAGAGCGATGCCGTGGCAGCCTCCTCTCTAATGAGCCTGACCGCTCTCCTGAGGTACCAGCGCGGCACTGCTCTGCTGTATCTGGCTTGTCAACAAAAGACAAATGACAAACGCCGAACAAAACAGATCCAGAGACATGGAAGCACGGACAGACTAACGGAGCGCAGAGCGAAGGGGGCAGGGAGAGGGTAACCTAAGGACTGAGACGCGTATATGCAGAGCCCAGGGACACAGACAGCGCGGTGGAAGCTGGGGTGGCGAGAGCCAGTGGGGGGGGGGGGGCATCTGTGATACTCTCAACGATAAAAATAAATTAAAAGAAAAGACAAATGAAATGCAGAATGTCACGCTGAGAGGGAATTGGCTCTGTACCGTCTCTCAGACCTAGTGAACTTCCAGAGGAGCTGGTGGGACTGACATCCAGTCCCTGCCCACAGTCCTGTGGTGTCCTCTAAGCCAGGGGGCCCCTGCCCACAGTCGTGGTGTGTCTCCTAAGCTAGGGGGCCTTCGACGCGTTTTTCCTTGCGGTTCCTCACCCTAGTCCACGGGCGGATTGCACGCCGCTTGTGTGAACCGGCGTGTGACCGGGCCCTGTCTCGGTGCGGGCCCGTTTCTGGGACTCCACTCGCCGGGAACTCCTTTAAGTTGCGTGTGAAGGCCCCCTGCCTAACTGCCGGCGCTGGGCCCGCACCGCCGCGTTTTCATGTCGCTGCAGCCGCTTCAGCGCAGCTGTACACCTGCCTCGCTGGCTCAGGCGCCCAGCGTCGTCCCGCACGACTGCATTTAGAGGGCCTTCCTGTCTGGCCGATGTCAGGGGCCAAAACAAAAGAAATCTGGCGGTGCTAGGAGACAGCTAGAGTGTGTGTGGGGGCAAGGTTTATGGCATTTATAGTTTTCAAAAGTAAGGAACAGATCAGGGGTCACAAATGCAAGAAAACAGTCATTTCATGGGTGAGAAACAGACTATGTAGACACTTTGGAGGGTTGGTCAGAAACACCAAGTACTGCATCTTGGGCAGCACACAGGTGGGAGGAGGTGTCAGGTCTCCTTGGTCAGGAATTCAGGGCTGCATTGGGGCTTCTTTGGAGGGACAGGCAAGACCTCGGGGCTAGGAACAAGCCGGTGTTCTGGTAGATGGGCCAATGACATCAAGGCAAAGGCAAGATGCTCTTGGAGGTGACTGGTGCTCTGGGCTCCTTCTGCACACATTTGTGCCGAGGTCCCAGAGTGACAGGTTCAAACAGAAGTCCTGCTCCAGCTCATGGTGCTGCTGGGCGGCTCAGAATCCTATTTGGGAAACTAGAACTAAGAGTTTCTTTTACTTCCAGAACAGTTCTGTACCTACTCATGTCCCAGGTTCTCCTGAGGTGCTCAGATGTTGAAAAGCTTCAGAAGCCAAAGATAGGACCCCAGTCCCCACTGGGCCACTTTGCCACAATCTGTTCTATTTCAGGCATACCCAGTCCCAAAGGATCAGCTTCTGGGTACATCCACTTGGGTTCAAGGATAATTACGTAAAAGTGAGAAACACCTTCCAAGCACACACACACATACCCCCTCCTCCTCCAGAGGGTGGGTCAGGAGTATCATCTGTGCATGAAAAGAACAGTACACTCCTCACAGCTAGTTAGAATCCTAAGGGATGGGCACTATTTCATGGTTTCTCTTTGGATTTTCCAGAGTAGTAACCTCTCGGTGCTTCTGATGTCAGGCCTTCTCTGGCTACAGGGAATAAAACCGTATTAGAATGAGCAAAAAAAATGTATTGCCCTAGGATGAAAATGGAGACTCTGTGAGATTTTTCTAATAACCCACTTTAATTAAGGCAGTTCTTTGATAAATTCTCCAGTCAACTCTTTGATTACACACACCCACACACCACACATTATTGGAGATACGTTCTTAATCACACATACAGACACACAAATACAAGCCATGCATATGCTCAGAGTCTTAACAATTTCATCTCTATGACCCAAGTCCTATCATTTCTTTCTTTTACATGTATCTTAAATCTATTTCCTTTAACCCCACTGCCATCATCATGACACACCAAAGCTACTGAAATAGCCTACTCGTGAACCAAACATATACTCAAAGCATACACAAGTGCATGTATACACACACACACACAAATACACTGGGACAAGTATGCACAGACACAGATCCCTCAAACCCAATAAATACATAGACACAGATTCACACGCATGTGGAAACATATGCATAAATGTATTTATATCCACTAACATCTCTACTCTAGTGCACACACATACACATATTCTACGAGCGCTTCATTATCTGGGTTGATGGTCAGAGTTCACAGAGGAAAACACGACCCATTGGCACCTCCAACTGAGTTTATCAATATTCTTGCTACGCGGTCAGCCATAAGCGATCACATGTGCCCTCGAGAGCAGTCAGCTGCTGAGCAAACCGTAAAGGCACGCTCTGGGGTACTCATATCCCCCTTCTCTTTTGCCTCTCACTTTCTCCCAGGTGAGGGAGGATAATATCTTGGCACTCAGGAGGGAAGAAAAGTTTGGATCATTCACACAGAAATAGGTGAGTGTTGACCACACTTTTGCGTACGGTGTATAACATACATGCTCGGAAACCTATCAGGGTTACCTTGAGGACATCCCCTTCAGAGAGCTCAAATGCCCGGGCTTTAAGCTGAATGCCCTTCCCCGGCTGTGTCTGGATGGAGTAGATGCATTCGTGGTTGTTATTGTAGCTCGCAGGAAAGTTGGGGGAGAGCAGCGTGCCCTGCGTGCCCGTGACTGAATTCCCACACTCGGCTGCAAAGAGAATCACAATAATCACAGATTAACTCCCATCGGCGACATCCCCCAAACAACTCACAGCGCCGGAGAACCTTACAAAGACGACAAGCTGTTTGCCTCTCTGCCTGCCAAAACGCCTATTTATCTGTCCATTTGCGTGCTTATCAAGGCTTTTTCCTTTTAACACCTGCCCACCTACAATCCTGCTTGGCTTCTCTTTCTCTCCCATTCTGTTTGTCTGTCTCTGCACCAAGCCCGCCGAATACCCTTTGCTTCCACAGCGTAGGGAAGCAGCCGCCCCACACCTGGCCAAGTATCATAGCAACAGGAGGGCCAGGAGGGTGGTGGCAGCCAAGTGAGGAGAGATGAGGCCTTTCTGTACTGGAGGGGAACTGAGAGAGAGAGGACACGATCGGATACGACTGCCAGCGTCTCCTGAGCTTCCCAAGGATCATTTCGGTGATTAGCCACCACAAGCAACCCCACAAGGTAGGCACCATGAGCATCCCTGTTTAAAAGATCAAGAACCTGGTGCTTTGCAATTTAGATCTACTCTCTGGATTCATGGAGAGGCGGGGGCTGAGGGCTCAACCCTGTTGGTTCTGGAATTTAGGGCCCCTGAGGCTCTGGGGAAAGTTGCAGCACTGACCCACTGGAACAGTTTCTTTCAAAGGGCTAATGAGTTCACACCCTCTTCTCAAAAACCTGTCTCTTCTCCTCCAGAATCAGTCATTATTTCCGCATTGTTCCCATAACTTTCTTTATAGCAGTTATTACATTTTACTTGACTTATTTCTATCTCCTCCACCGCACTGAGGATCTTTCAGGGCTGGGTCATAGCGCTAGATCACCAGTGCCCACTCAGTGCCTGGGCAGGGTGGCCATCAGCGGACAAAAGGGAAAGGGGAGGTAGCTGGAGAACCCTGCAGCCAGCTTCCCAGGGGCTTTAATAATTGTGAAGTCTCTCCCTGTTCTTCCCCCACCACAGCATCTACCATACTGCACCCTGGTTGCTTATTACTGGTCTAGATCCCCCACCCAGACTGCAAGTTACTTGAGCGCCAGGGTCATGCTCAATGAATCCATGATTTTCTAAGGCTCAGCCCAGATCATCTATAAAATAAATATTTGCCAAATGAATGAATGAAGGAATATGGAGTACACAGACCTCAGAAGATGTACAGTCCTAAAAATAATTAGGTTCGGAGGGATATTAAAATATGACTCCAGATGGCAGGTCTGTTTCTTGTCTGGACATATGGATAATTTGGAGAATTTGTTGAATCGTTGAAGCTGGTATAGCAAGTAAGCCGGCTTCCTCTGAATCACCCCCTGGTGTCCCTTTCCTAGGCATAATCCTTGGCAGGAAGCACCCTGAGGTCAACCAATGGGCTACTGATTTGACCATATATTCAATGGAATATGACTCTAAGCCTGGAGCTCTAGGCCAAGGCAATGGAGATGGAGCATGTGATGCAGGAACATTCAGAGCTAGCCTCTCCCAGGCTTAGTTACACCCTGTATGTTCTCTGGTCCTGAAGGCTGCTTCTTAAACCCTTGAAGACAGTGACCATGTCCCACCATGAAGTCCCAACTTTTCCAATGGGCCCTTCCCCCTGGGCTCTTTCCAGTTCAGGACCAGCTTCAGTCTCCTAAGACTTTACGTAAGTCATTACTGTGGACTGAATGTTTTTGTTTCACCCCAGATCCATATGTTGAAGCCCTAATCCCCAGTGTTTGACCGTTGAGAGGTAATTAGGTTTAGATGAGGTCTTGATGGTAGGGCCCTCAGGATGGGATAAATGTCCTCAGAGGCAGAGGGAGAGTCCAGCGCCATGTGAGGATACAACAAGAAGGCTGCCATCTGCAGACCCAGAAGCAGGCTCTCACCAGGCACTGGATATGCCAGCACCTTGACCTTGGACTTTCCAGCCTCCAGAACTGTGAGAAATAAATGCTTTTTTAAGCTATCCAATCTACAGTATTTTCTTAGAATAGCCCAAACACACTGAGACAGCCATTGTGTGTGTGGGAGGAGAAATCTAGCTTCCCAGTACACTAAATTCAGCAACTGGACCAAATGTGCATGATGACTGTGTGAGCTGGGGCATAAAACTAGGTGGACAGAGGTGGACAGGTACCCTGGGGACTGCTGACAATGAAGGTAGATATGCTTTAGAGTATGTAAATGTTCTGGGTGCCTTCAGATGTTGGTGGGGATTTGGGGAGGGAGTGATGAGGGCTATGCACATTCAGACATTTATCACTGAGTCACATCCCATGGGTGGCTCTCCATCACCTCTGGGGACACAACCCAGTTACCTCCATCTAGGGGGAGGCATGTGGTACAGTGAGGTTAGCATGGAGTTTGGAGGCAGACAGACAACTTATATCAACTCTCTAAACTTCAGCCTTTTCATCTGCCTTCATCTGAATAATAATAATAATTAATAATACCATTCTCATAAGACTACTAGAAAATAAATGCATGAGATTTGATGACAAAGCAGGTGAGCATGTGGGGAGTGGTTAGCACATAGTAGGCCCTCAACAAGTGTTATTCCTTTTCTTTCCTCATTGATCCCAAGTGAATCTATGCAGCTTACCTGCTTCCACTGGAGGCCTGACTGCCCGAGCTCTGGGACAGGCTGAAACCCCAAGACATTTCTTGGGAAGCAGGTGTTAGCTGCCTGACGTTCACAGCGCCCTCCCTGTTTCCGATGCCTCTTGCCTTCCATCTAGTTCCTAAAAGTTGGCTTCCCTTAAACATGGGCTTTGGCAAATTACTGGATCCCCTTCCGGCCCCTGGTTTCCAGCACAATAGCTATAGGCCCATCTCTGCCAGCAAAACCCTCTCCTCCTCTCCACATGCCCAACACCTTTATAAGGAGGGAAACAGAGTTGAGAGCTTTAGATAGGGCCAGCCACCAGGGCCTGATCCCCTTCCAGGGCCTTGCCCTGGGCACCAGGGAGGGACATGGCATGTGCTTCTGGGAGTTTCCAAAGTAACAGGGGAGGTGATTGTGCAGATGCATTGAGAAGCCAAACACGAGCATAAGTGGAAACATGTAAATAAATGTTCTAGAGAAACAAACAGTCACATGCCTGGGAAGTGCTGCTGCTGGTTCAGGCATCCGTGACTCCTGTTGGCCTGTCAGAAGAGGGCTTGCTGAGGGCGGGGGCTGTGTCTTATCCATCAGCCTGTGGCTCATGAGGCAGGGGGTTAGGTCTTCTCAATCACAAGGGGGCTCCCAGGGACAGGGCCATGCTCTCTGCGGCAGACTGGGGCCTCTGGGGTCCGGACTGTCGCTTCCACATCAAGCTCAGGGGTCCCCGAGGTCGGGGCTGTGTCACCCCATTACACCATGAATTAGAGCTCAGGGCTGCTCATTTCTTTCTCAGCTGGGGATGTTCCTGGAACTCTGTGTGGCTAAGTCATTCAATTTATACCCACAGTGCACGTGGCGGCTAGGAGCCTCCCCCAGCAGGCATTCCCCTGAGACCTCCAGCCTGAGGTTCTGCGGCAGAGCTGGTGGTTCTAAGAGGTGATTGTAATTGCTGGGTATTAGTAATACCATGTGAAACAAGAAAAATACAATAATGAAAATACTGTGTCATGAACAAACAGTAATTGGAATAATAAGTTAAAGAATGAGTTTATGCAATGAGATCAAGGGCAAAGGCTTAAAGGAGTGTGCGCATTTGTGGTCCTGGATAATCCCATTCAAGCAAAACTCTCCCAGAACCACTTAGCTGAGAATATTTTCCCAGAGAAAAAAAGAGCTGCTAACAGCCAGATACAAACAGAACCTGCACAGGGGGACACGTGTGTGTCTGACTATCTGCCCGGGTTGGGGTGGGCAGATGCTCTGAGGGATGGCAGGAGAAAGGATAAACTCTGGGATTATTTAATTGGTCAAAAATAAAATTCTGCATCTGTTTGTATTACTGTTTCCTTTCTGAGATTATAAAAGGTTATTGGATATTGGTTATCAATAAGTAATGATAAAAAGGGTTATTGGTGAAATGATGATAATGATAGGGCACCTCGTGGCTTATGCAAATGATGTCATCTAATCTGGAATAAAGCCGGTGAGTTGGATACTGCTATCTCCAGCTGGGGCTGAGGCTTGGTGGCCTCTCCAAGACCTGATAGCTGCTGAGAGGCAGAGCAGAGACTTGACCTTGAGCCTGAGCAGCCTGAGCCCAGCCCGTCTTGCCAGTCTTTTCACAGCTGTCTTCTGCAGAGCCCCAGGGCTCCATGGAGCTGTCTCTGGCAAGGCTGACCTCCTGGGCCCTTAAGACAATGACTGCGTTCTAGTCAGTGCAGTGTCGCTTTTATTTGTTTGACGTATTGGGGTTTTACGTACTATTTCACTCTAAGCACGAGTTCCATAGCTGATAGCCAGTGTGGTAAGCACTCCACTAACCGTGCCTGTGTGCCACCCAGCCCCGCGCTGTGAGTATTGAGCAAGCAGAGCCATCAACCTTATAAATGACGGACAGTCAGCAACTGTCCCTGGGATCACCCTGTTTCCCCACAACCTCCAGGCCCGGAGCTCTGGCAGGGAGGAGGGCAGGGCCTTGGGTCAGACTCCTGGTTCCGACTCTCTACTCTCATCATCTACTGTTCTCCCTGCTGCTTGCTCCAGACTGGCCTCTGAGCTGTCCCCTCAAGGCTCAGGGCCTTGCCGCCCTGTTCTGTCTTCTCCCAGATAGCTGAGTGATTAGCTTCCTGAATCCCCTTCGATCTTCTAAAATGTCAGCTCATCAGGGAGGCCTCTGCTGACCACTCTTTTAAAAAGAACCACCTCCAGCACTTCCTAAGCTGACTTAACTTCTCTATAATCCTCAGAGCTGCCCGACGTACTACATAACTATGGGGTTATAGCTTATCTCCCCCACCAGGATGCGAGACCGTGAATGGAGAGGCTGCCTCTGTTTTGCTCACCTCTGCATTCCCAGCACCTAGAAGCCTGCCTGACATGCGTGGGTGGTCTGTAAATGAACCCAACTCTCGTCTCCTCTCTCCTCGCCAGCTGAATGGATGAAGTCTTTCTAGGGATTCTCAAAAGCAAGCACCTGCCTCAGACTAGTACAAGCACCCTCTACTCCACCAGACTGGCCTCTCCATGGGCAAAGGTCATAGCTCCTTCCTGTAGCCCGCCCCCCACCAGTGCTCTACCCAGGTTTCTCTGCTAGAGGCATCCTAGGCCTTGGGGATGTGCTAGGGGTGGGAGGCAGGGTACGGAAGCCAATTTCATTTGAGTGCCTTTTATGGGTCCACTTTACAAAGGGCAGGTAGGACTGCGGAACAGCCCACGAAGCAGGTGTTTCCAGCCCCATCCAGAGAGGGAGGCTGGAGCAGGAGGAGGTTAGGCCACCCCAGTCCCACTGCAGGTAACTGTGCTAAGGCAGGCGGTCCTCCAACCCAGGCCTGCTGGGCCCCCGGCCCGTGTGCGTTCCACCACCTCACGCCAATTGACTAAGGCTGGGCCCACCCCATTAGTGAAGCAAAATGAAAGCACGTGACCACCTACCAACACACCTTGGCAGAGGCGAGCTCCACAGGCGCCGTCTGCCCCCCAGGCACGTGATGCGGGCTGTGCCCTCCAGACGGTACCCGGGGAAGCAGGAGAAGGTCAAGGTGTCGCCTACACCAAACTGTAAGCCCTTCCGGATGCTGTAGGCGGGGACCTCGGGCTCCTCGCAGGGCTCCAAGTCGTACTCTGGAAGGGCAGCAGGAGAGCGGGGCTCAGAGACAGAAGACGAAAACGCCAGGCAGAGAAGATACAGAGATAAAGACAGATGGAGGCACAGAGCATGCACACACCGATCCGCAAAGGGCAAAGGGCAAAGAGGAGAGAGCCTGAGAGAAATAGAGGAGCAGGCCACGCGCCCTGTGCTCTGGGCGGCCCTGATGTCCCCCTGCCCTGAACAGGGGGTGGGAAGGGCACAGCGCTCTGGACACATGCTTCCCGGGAGTGTTTCTCAGGTGCCTCATGACTTGACCCTTCCCTCCTCTGCCCCTTCATCTCCTCATTAACTCCACGCTGCAGGGCTCGCAGACTCTCCTGCCTCTTTCCCCGAGGCACTGACCCAGATCGATCCAATCAGCCTGGTTCTAGAGGGTCAGAACGTATGACAGGCCAAGGCAAAGCTCCACACGGAGAAGAATCCAAATGCTCCACTCAACACTCTCAGTGATGCTGCCACTGAGGCAGATGACAAGTGTGACCAGGTGGCACTGATGGGCCAGCGACCTGCTGGGTACCGCTAGCAACAGCAGAGATGTGACCATCCCTCGTTCCCAAGGGCATCTCCCTCTGGACACAGCTCTCAGAGGCTCTGTGTGCTGAGAAGGGGGGTCTGTCCCAGAGGGGTGAGGCACAGCGGCCGCATAGGTCTCATTGGGAGGCGGGCCCAGGCACTTGGCAGGTGGCTTCTGCTAGGGAACAGCAGGGGGCTAAGCTGGGCCATGTCCACTTCCTAGAGGTCAGATATCTCTTGCCCATCCTGGTGGAGTCCATCTGGTATCTCTGCTTCTAGCTGGGAGGAGGGACTCTGGGGAGCAATGGACAAGGGTGGCAAGGGGACTTGGTGCCAGAGGAGCGCAGGGTCCTCTTTTCTCCCTGAATGCTAAATTAAAGAGTTTTCTTTTCAGGATTCCTAAACACAGAGATAAATATCTATTACTGCTAAGTTAGCATCGATGACAAAGCCCCAAATAAGACTAAAATACTCTAGTATGTTAATTTCAACCCCCATCCTTCCTCTTCTCTTTTCTAAATTGCTGGGGTCGTCAACAGAAGGGGAATCAGGAGAAGTATCTGGAATGACTAGGGCAGGAAGGGACTTCGGTGAACTCCTCTCCTTCAGCCAGTGGGTAGGTCATGTTCAAAGGGAAACCCAGACATCGTGAGAGAAGGGGACTCCCCAACATCTGCCAGCTCCTTCCAAGCGCATTACAGGGAAGTCCGTCCTGTGTCTAACCCAGCTATCTGTTGCTGCAGCACCGAGGTCATTCTCCCAGGGACTGGAGAGTGCAGCAATATCCATCTGCTGGGAACACCAGGGGCTGGCAGCAGAGGGAGGGACTGGGTACCCCTCCCCCAAGAGACCTCACAGGCTTTACCTGAGAAGGTGATGTTGAAGCCTTCATAGGACATGGAGAAGTCGGAAATGAAGCGGACCTGGGCGGTGAAGTTGCCGTAGAGACCGGCGCTGATGGGGGCTGGCAGCCTCGAGCCGGTCAGCTGCCTCAGCGGCTGGGTGAAGCTGCCGTTCTCGGTGATCAGCAGGTAGTCGTGGCCGCTCTCCAGGTGGAAGGTGTGGAAAGTAAAGAACACACCTGCCGAGAGACCAGAAGGGTCAGGGGGACGGCGGTGAGATGGCTGCAGCAGCCTGGCTGCAGCACCGGAGCTCCACAAACATTTCCAGCTTAGGAAGGTCTACAGGTGTGCAGGAGGACGAGCGCGCACCGATGAACCCGTGCGGGTGAACCCGGATGAATGAACTGGGTGGCATCACTGCAACAGGTCTGGCCGGGGAGAAGCGCACTGCTTCACAGAGGTCAACATCTGAAAGGGAGACTTGCGGCTAGGTCTATGAGACTGCTTCATAGCCATTCATTCATTCATTCATTCATTCATTCATTCATTCATTCTCATTCATTCATTCAACATTTGCATGTTTGTTGAATGCTTCCTATGGGCTAGGGTCCAGGGCCAGGTAGGAGCAAGGGGATATATAAGACATTAAACAAATAGCTACAGTAGAGTGGTGACTGCTACAACGAACATAGATCAGCGTGCCTGGGGAGGGGTACCGAATGGGAAGCAGTCTGCAGCAGGAGGGGGGAGTGCAGGACAGCCTCCTAAGGAGCACACACTTCCTTTGGGTCTTAAAAGAACACAGAGGGTTAACCAGGTAGGAGGGGAAAGGGCAACCAGGGCAGGGGGCTGGTGTGTGTGAAGGAGCTGTGGATCCTGGGGCTCAGCAAACCGCATGGTGTGGCCAGACACACTCAGCCGGAAAGATCTGGAAGAGGCTGGGAAGGCAGGCTGGGGCTATGCCGGATAGTTTTACAAAGGCAATGAGAAGACAGAGTGGGTCAGATTTTAGACTTAGCAAGATGTTGGTGGCTGTGAGGAAGACGAATCGGAGGCAGAGGCAGAGAGACAGTGAGAATGGTGGCCGCCGTGCACTGGGCAAGAGGGGCTGGGGAGAGGGGCCGAGAGCAGGAAAGGACACGAGACCTTGGGGAGGGAGAGTGGGGGGAATTATCAGCAAAGGAGGAATGAAAGGGTGAAGGGGCAGGATGGAGGCTTGGGGTGGAGGGGCACTAAGGGCACAGGGAGGGGGGTGGTGAGGGGAAGAGAAAGTGAGGGCTGCACTGAGGGGAGGGGCCGAGGGCACTAAATGAAAACAATAACATTCGTTAATGTTTGAGCACTAAATATTTGTGTGTCACTGTCCTACCTGTTCTGTTACTCTGTAGTAGGCCCTATCTGTTGGAAGGGAAAATATGAAAACTCATTCAATCCTGCCAATAACCCTGGGACACGGGTACGATTATTCTTGTCTCCACTTTACACCCAAGGAAACTGAGGCACAAAAAGATACAGTCACTTGTCCAAGGTCACCCAGCCAGCAAGTGGTAGAGCAGGGATTTGAACTGAGGCCATCTGACTGCAGACTGTGCAATAAACTGCTCCACGACGCTGCTTCTCACACTATAGAAGGAGCCCAGGTGGTAAGAAGGGTCAGGCGGTGGAAAAGGTCACGAAGCAGCAGGATCTCAACACCCAGAGCAACTCCTGAGCCTGTCCAGATAGCAGTTGTGTTGGGTGTACGCACGTGTAAACTGTGCCCACCCGCTAGTGTGTGTGCCCATGGGAGTGTATGCCGTGGAGGTGCTGGGGCAGGAACTCAGGGGGACCAGGGGTGGGTGCTGGGCCCACCTCCTATTCAGAGTCCACGAACCAGCAGCACAGGCATCGCCTGGGAGCCTGTTAGAGATGCAGAGCCTCGGCCTCCCCACAGACCTTCCGAATCGGAATCTGCATGCTAACAAGATCCTGGGTGATTTGTAGGCACGTAAGAGTTTGAGAAATACTTCCCTAGATAATTACTGACACGTTTTTGATAAATGACGGTTGGATCCAAGCTCTTAATGTTAAAGCATTTTAGATGTTTTCATATTCTGGCCTCTCCGTTGGTAGAAGCCGGGGAGCTTGGCATATTTGGCATTCTACGGGTGGGGGTGGGGGAACAGAAGAGGTGGTGGGGCCAGGGATGCGGCTTGTAAATGGCCTGTGCCCAGGCAAACGGGATGCATCCATTTATCTATTTGTTCAAACAGATCCTAAGCACATACTAAGTGTCAGGTCTGTGCTAAGCACCGAGAAAAATCTGCCAGTCTAGTGGAGGAGACGGACCATCGATAGGGAGGATCCAGAGTGAGGCACGGGAAGAGTAAGCAGCGGTGTCGCGAGGGTTGGGAGGCTTCCCAGGGGCTGTAGTCCTTGACGTGACGGGTGTGAGCATACCTGGCGACCCACGGGTATGTGTGCTCGCAGGTATCCTGTCCTCCCGACACACAAACATGTGTGCAAATGAGAAAATGGTTCTCAGTCTACAGAGCTTGGGAACAGGCTCTGTGGATCTAGGCCCTCCCCCTTCCAGCCGGCTGGCAGGGCGGGTGGAGAGGGGGCCAGACCCAGCAACGGGGAGGCAGAGTTGGTTAAGACTTCGCCTTGCGCTCCGTACTTCGGAGGGGCAAACACAGCCCCTCCGAGCAGGAGACATTTGGCTGGGATTCTAAGGGTGATGAAACAACTGAGACGAAACCCCTGGGTTTCCCAGCTGTGCTGACTGCGTGGGGCTCTTCTGGCCAATGTGAGAAAATGAAGACATTGTGACAGACAGAGAGGCCCCAGGTTGGGGTCTGTATCCAGATTTGGGGTGACAGGCGCACACATACACGAATACTGCACTGGAGTGAACCACGCAGAGTCATGTGAAGGACACGGATCCCACGCATGAGCAGAAAGACAGGGCTGTGGGAAAGGCACAGGCTTCAGAGGGAGACTGACCTGGGTCAGAAGCCCATCCACCCGCTGAAGGGTCTCAGCGCACCCTGAGTTTGAGTTTCCTCTACTACAATGTGTGGATGACAGTGTCACCCTCTTAGGTGACATTTAATACTCGGGGTGAGGAACGATTGAGATAGCATATGCAAAGTGCAGGGCCCGGCACATAGTAGGTGTTCTCTTTGCTTGGCTCATCTAACTCCCAGACAACCTTGTGGGTTTTATAAAAGATGTTAGTCCTGGGGTCACAGCAAGGTCACATTCTCTGGACTCCTGACTTGGCCATTCATTTGGGCTGTGTGTACGTCAAAGAGTAATTCTGAATTTTCCAGAGTTTTGAGTCTCTCCTGGTATCCTTCTGCCTGTTAGGGAGCCAACAGAGTGAGTAACCTAATAAGTCTGTTCACCTGAAATACTCTTACAAGCAGGGCCCTCCAGAGAAGGGTCTGGGATCAGTTTAATTCAATTCGTATAAATACTTCTTGAGTTCCTTGTGCGTCAGGCGTAGAGCCGAGCCAGGGAAACCGCAGGAAACAAGGCAGACAGGCATCTCAAAGAACTCAGAGTCCATGGGGGAGACAGATGATGGAAATGCAAGTTCTGTGCAGTGGGGCCAAGCCTGGAACTGGGAAGGTACAGGACCACAGGGGGCCGACAGGGGAGTGCAATCCAGACCTGAGCTGGGGAGAAAGGCCGAGGGCTCATTAGAGGAGGCGAGTTCAGGAAGATGAAGAGCTGGCCAAACGGGGGACAGTGCGGAAGAGGCGGTGTCACAGAGGAAAACCCTGCACTGGACAAAGCTCTCGAGGACAGAGAAAGCGGGACGTTCTGGGAACCGAATGCTCAGTGCACTCAGAACTTCGTGTTTACAGGGCTAGATGAGGCTGGGAAAGGTGACCTGGGCCAGGTTATTAGCTCTTTTACAATTTCATAAAGGTCAGGCGAAGCCTTTAAATGGTTCTGGGGAAGAAGTGGCCTGGTCGTGCATCACTGACCTCCCGCTGATTCTGCCTGGAACCCCCTTCACCTGCCTGATTCCCGCTTACCCTTGAAGAACGGCTTAAGTCTCAGCTCAGGGCACCTGCTTAACCCTTGGGCTGGCCTCTGGATGTTCCCCACCCCTATCTGCTCCATCTTGGGGTTGGCTGTGCTAGACTGAGAGGTCTCTAGGCTTTCTCTCTCCCCCACTAGACCATAAACTTCCCGAAGGCAGGCGACGCACAGTGTCTGTGTTTTCCTAGCACCAGGATAAGTGCACGTGTAAAATAAGTATGTGTTAAATATTTGGGGAACTGCACTGACTTCTAGGCAAAGGCATGTAGAGAGGTGTAGAGAAACACGACCTCTCCCTATAATGACAGCTGCCCAGACGGAGAAAATCATGACTGTAGGGGCTGCTCCTCTAGGGATTGAAGGGCTGCCTTTCTTTCCCTCCTGACGTCACAGAGCAGCTTCCGGCACTTGCACGGCCAACCCTGGCCCAGATGTGGTGGAAACAGCTCTGAGGATGAACAAGGACACTGTCCTGACCCCTCCTCTCCTCCAGAACAACACTGTGGGGAGAAGGGGACAACTGTTCTTGCCCTGATGGCCTGCAGAGTCCTGCCTGGCCCAAGACACCCTGGCCCTTCCTAACCCCGGCTGGGTCAGGCCCATCGAAGGCAAAAGTGAAAGGGCTTAAGTTCATAGATGGGCCAATAAGTTGACTTTTCTTTCAAATTTTCTTTTATTATACAAATAGTATACTTTAAATGATAAATATATGGCAGTGCCATATGTCTCCTAACCATTGCCTTATGAATGGACATTTAAGTAGTTCCTGACTTTTCAAATAAGTGTTTTAGGAGACATCATTGTAGCTAAAGCTCGATGCACAGTTTTACCTTTCTCCAGGTAAATTCAGGCAGTGAAATCGCTGTGTCCCAAGGCACGTGTATTTTTAGGGCTTTTGATTCTTGTCGCCGAATCGCCCTCTGAGAAGTTTCAACCGGTTCACAAATGTCAGCTTTGAGGAAGAGTGTTCGTGGCTCTGCATGGTCTCCTACACGGTTATGATTTTCTTTGCTGACTTGAAAAGGGAAATATGCTTCATTCTGGGTGGGATTTGCATTTCTTTCATTCTCGGTGGGGGCGATGTCTCTTCAGCTGTATTTCCCTCTATTATGAAGAGCTAGTTCACGGATCTGTTCATTTTACATGCCTGGAGAGCAGGAATATTTTTCCTAAAGATTTTAAGAGCTTTTCATGCATCAGGTTGGTAACCCTGAGGAGATTATATGTCGCAAATATTTTTGTTCATTGACTATTTGAATTTTTTTATGCCTTTAAAAAAAATAATTCCATTTGAAGTTTTACTTAATCAAATCTAACAGTCTTTGCTTTTATGGATTCCATATTTGGTGTCACTCTTTAAAGGATGGCCCTATCTGAGGTTAGATTTCCATGATCAAGGACTGGAATTTATGTGGTTAAATGCATGAGGTATAATTTGTTTCTCTTTCTTCTTTCCAAATGTTTAAGCCCACTGTTTTAAAACCATTTATTAAATAATCCATCCTCTCTTCAGTGGGTTAGAAATGACACTTTAATCATATATTAAAGACAGTCTCTCTCTCTCTCTCTCTCTCTCTCTCTCACACACACACACACACACACACAATCTATTTCTGGACCTTTATTCTTCCCCTGATTTGTGTGTCCACTCCTATACTCATACCAAACTGTAAAATTATTTTAACCCACAACAACATTTTAATATCTGGAAGAATTACTTTTCTTTAAAAAAATTTTTTTCTTGGCTTTTCTACATGTTCATTCTTCTAGATCAGAGGGTCTTATCTAAGGGCATGCATCAGAATTAACAGTGACGTGTTCTAAAAACACAGATGGCTGGTTTCCACCTCCAATGTAAACAATCAAAACCTCTAGGGTATGGGCTACACATTAAGGTGCTTGCTAAAGGGCAGGGGGGCTAAGAACCACGACTCTAAAGCAACTTCGGAATAGGCTTCTGGGGGTCAAGGCCAGGTCTGCCCGGTTACTCTTTATTCCCAGACCTGGTATCTGCCACACAGGTGCCATTCAATCACTATTTGATGAACAAAAGAGTACACTAATTGATGTTTATTTTGTAACCAGCACCTTTCCTTTGCTCTTGGGCTCCCAAAGATCACTTATGTGAGGCAACAGTCCAGCCTGGTGAGGAGCAGCTGAGCGATGCGTGAGGAGGACTGCTGTGTCCAGTATCGGAAGGGTGGACATGAGGAAGAGGGAACAGACACATCCTATTTCCCCAAGGACACGGAACAAAGAAGGACGTTTCGGGGGCACCTACCAGGCTATTAGGAGGGGTCAGATCTATCAAAAAATGATAATAGGTGCCCATTGGTTGAATGAGTTGGCCAATTCCCCACCCCTGGGCATGTATAGACATTTTTGACAGAAGGTGTGTCATCTCATGGGGTGTGTTCAAAGCAGATTCCTGCATTAAGGATTTGAGATCTGGGAATCTCCAAGATCTATTCCAGCATGGGGACTTTGATTCTTAAAAATACTTAGTTTTAAATAATTCTGTTTGTGAGTTCTGTGATCAAAGAAAAAGGTTCTGGGACCTATCTTGTTAGTGAGAAAAACTCAGACTAAGCCTAGAGGTCACTATATAGGGAGATCCTTGTTGTGGTCACTTTGACTTGGGGAATGTGGGGTCTGACCATGTCATATCCCAATACCTGCTATGGGACTAAAACACTCACCCTTGCCATGCGATGTCTCGATAATCCAGGTGCAGTTCAAGTTATTGGGGTAGAAGTCGGGGAACCCTGGTGACAAGATGGTCCCACTGGAGCCTTGAATGAAGCCACCACAGAGTGCTACAGGAGTAAAGAAGGCAGTGAAAGACTGGAGCGGCTCAGGAGCTCCCCCAATCCTCCTGGGAACCTGTCCCCCATATCCTTTCAAACCCATAATGCCCACTGACGTTGGGAGTCAGTGCCCCTTCAAGCTCCTGGATTTTCATGGCAGGAAAGGAATCCACTAGTTTAGTGCCCCTTATGGTGTGCCTTACCTTCACAGCTGGGCAGGGCCCGGCTCCACTGGAAGTTGGGCTCACACTCCAGGGGCTCCCCGTCACTTAATGTGTAGCCCGAGTCACAGCTGAAAGTCACCAGAGCACCCACATAGAAGTCATTTCCATGACGCTGCCCATTTACAGGGATCCCTGGATCCAGACAGTGGTCTGACTGCAGGGTTATAGCTGGAAAAGAGAGCCCACAGATGGAAAAGACACCTCACCACCACCACATCAGAGGGACCCCAGCTGACTCACACAGGGAGGGAGGAGAGCCCTGCTTTACAGAAGGCTTACGTTGTCATTCACCCACTCATCAAATGTGGCTGTCAGTATCTGGTGAGAGACTATTAGAAGACCGATCAGAGCAAACAAGTGGGCTTAATCATTCATTCATTCAATGAACATAAGCTGAGTGTCTACTAAGGCTTAGACACCATACTAAGGCTTATGGCTATAAACCTGAACAAGAAAATGACCCCATCCTAATGGTGCTCTCGGCCACAACTTCTTACAATGGTCTGTGGAACTGAATTGACGTCAGTCTCTCTAAATCGAGGCACCAGCAGTGAATGCAGAAGGTGAAGAGAGAGGGTGAGTGACTCGTACATTCAATCTCACTTCAGCTTCACGATCTGTCAAGCACTCTGTGCCCAGAGTGCCCAACATGGTGCCACCTAATTGCACACAAAAGAGGCCTTGCTGGTGTGCAGGCCACCAGCTTCCATTGCTTCTGAAGATCTGACAGGTTCTTTAGAAGAAACTTTCATTCTCTCTAAAGGTTGAGCTCTGAGCGATGCTGAGAGCAAGGGGGGTCTCCCGAGGAGCACAGCCTTGAGAATGCCACGGGGATGGGGCCGAGCGGGCAGCCTACTGGTGGAGCAGTCCCGGGTCCTTTCACCCACCCAGCCAACCCTGTTACCTGCCTCCCCGAGACTCACTCTCATAGCGGAGCTGGAAGCCGATGTCCGAGTGGCTCTTGTCAGTGGAGAAGAGCAGGTAGAGGTAGTTGCTGGTGCTGATGAGGAACTGAGGGACCTGGGTCCCATGGTAGACCCCGATCAAGGGCGCGGAGTATGTCCGTCCATCTCTCACTTCCAGAGTATCATAGTTCACCTCGGTTTTAAATCTGCCAAAGATGGAGATGAATGCTTCTAGAGAAACCCAAGGCTTATTAATTTGCAGATGACAAAAGGCCTTGTCTGACCCAGGGCTTCAGAACAATCAGATTTTGGCAGGCTGGGATAATTTAATATAATTTGCACACATTCACCAGCGATGTGGAGACCTTCTCTACTGTATTTAAGCCCTTCTCTTCCCACAGTGGACACAGCACTCTCAATCCTCTCTGATGCCCAGGCAATGACCCACCGTAAGGCTTAGAGGCACAGTGACTAGCCTCACGGGGGTTAGAATGTTCCAGGCTGGTGTGAGCTGACTATAGACTGGGGCCAAAGCTGATCTCTAGGCTGTTTTTGTATGGCCTGAAAGCAAAGAATGGTTTTTACATTTATAAAGAGGTTTTGTTTTGTTTTTTAAAGCAAAGAATACATAACAGTTATCCAAAAGTGTCTACAAAACCTACAATATTACATCTGGCAGCTCACAGAAATTGGTGGACTGCTATTCTTGACCATGAATGCTTTGCCTAGAAGTTTGTGTTCGCATTTGGGTGGCTTCTTTCCCCACTCGAGGGGCATAACCAGGTGGGAGCTGGAAGTGGGCACAGAGCAGGATCTGGTCAGAGGTCAGGAAGTCGGCCTTCGCATATTGGAAATTTCAGGGTTATGCTCCCCAGGTGCTAATGCCTCCTTCACCATCTCACAGTATCTATCTGCCCACGCTCCCTCCTCTGACATCCCCCAGCCTCTGCTCACCCCTCCAGTCATAATCCCTTAAACAGCACAAACCCTAGTCCTGAGGTTGGGTCAAGGCCAAGGGCAAAGCCAGTGCCGCCTGCCAACTCAGGGAAATCTGTCCCAGCGTTCGCTGACCTTGCTGACCTTGCGGCATCAGTGCTGCTCCCCACTCACTGCAGGTCCCCTCCCACCCTCTCCCGAGGCCCTGGTTACAAGCACCTGTCGAAGGTGATTTTGATGGGGTAGCCTGGCTGGGCTTCGATCACCCAGGCGCAGCTCAGGGCATCCTTGTAGAAGCCAGGCCAGCCCGGAGACAGGATGGTGCCACTGGGCGAAGTCAGATGACCGCCGCAGGGAGCTGGGGGGACAGAAGGGAGAGAAGCAGCTTTCTTGAGGGAGGAAGACAAATGAACAGAGAAAAAAAAATCCTCTCTATAAAATGTGTCCACCAACAAGTATTGCTTTTGTTTTTATGGAAAATTACATAAACTGAATAAACTGTGAGTTCTGTCCACCGGGACCCTTACGGATATGTTCAACTGCATCATTTGGAGTTTTATTAAAGGCCAGAGGGGAGAAATGAAAAGAATCCTTCAAACAAAGTCCTTGCCCATTCTACAGGGGCTGCAGTAGAGCTAATATTTGGGTCACACTAGTCTTTTCTTTGTTCCTCACTCAGTTGTCAGGCCTGTGGCAGAGGCAGGGACCTGCCCCCCACACCCAGCACCGGGCCTCTGGCGCTGGAGACTGGGCAGAGCCCGCTGCTTGGAGCACCAGCAGGACCTGCCCCACTGTGAGCTCCACGAGGGCAGGGGCCCTATCACTGTCCTACTCGGCTCAGATCCCAGCACTTAGCCTAGAGCTTGGCACAGTTGTCCCTCTGTGCCCCAAATCAGCAACTATTACTTAGATGAATGAATGAATGGATGGAAGGATAAACGAATGCTGTCCATGTCGGTGATGCCACCAGACACTGGTGGTCAAGGCACACCTCTGATCTCACCAAGCCTGTCATTGCTGTCCCTTGGCCTCGCTGCCCATTCTTCCCTTCCCTCAGCTTCCTACTCTTACCCACATTTTCCCCATCATTCTTGCCTCTTCCTGCAACCAGACCCTTGGCCCCTATGGTGGTCATGAGCGCTCTTCCAGTCCCCCTCCTTCAGGGTACGTGGTTGGCTCTCACTGTGGAAGTGATGCTAGGCCACGTGACCACCTTGACCAGTAAAATGAGAGTGGGAGTGACGCACGTCTGTCCATGGGGGAACTGTAAGAGCCAGGACACGATCTGTGAAATTTCCTGCCTTGGTGACTGTGGAACAAGAGTGGAGATGGACATCCTGTCAGCCGGCCTGTAAGTGAATCCGAGGAGCAGAGTCCCCGATGACGGGCTACACATGTAATCTGGGAGAGATATGACTCCTGTGTTTAAGCCACTGGGGTTTGGGGGTTGCTTGTTAACACCGTCTAACCTAGGCCACACCTCTCTCCCCACTCCCAGTGAGGCTGCTGTCGCCACACTGCCATGGACTGAGAGCCCACGCGTGCCGGGCATTTAGCGTCACACCAATAGTCATGCTCAGTCTTCACCAAACCCAGACCCTGTGAGGGGCTGCTATTCCTTTCTCCAGCTTACAGCTAAGAGAGCTGATGCTAATGGAGGCTCAGTAACTAGTCCTGTGTTAGCAAGTGGTAGTGCCTGGACTCAGACCTAGGAAGATGGTGTAAACCCAGAGATCTCAGGCTGAGCAGCCTCCCAGCCTTAAAGGAACCCCTGCTTCCTTGGGATTTCCTTACTATGGGGCTACCAGGTGCCAAAAATGCCCTGAACAAGACCGGGGAAGGGGCTAAAGAGCTACCAAGCACTTCTATCTCTGCAAGTTTTTGTGACTTCCTCCAGGCAATCAGTTTCATAAAATACAGCCAAATGTAGCACCTTCCCTCTCTCAATTCTATAAGCTTCTTGGAAATATCTCAAATAACTGTCAAGCATTCTTAATAGAAAGTTAAAATAGGAAGTTTAACAAATAAAGTAAAAAATAATAATGGTGGTGATAATAGTAGACGACTCATACTGATGACAGGACGCTTTATTATCCCCATTTCACAGAGGAGGAAACTAAGGCTACACAGGCTAAGAGATTAGATCGAGAGCTAATGAAGTTAGTGCTGAGATTTAACCTCAAGACCTCTGACTCCAAATTCCCCTGCAGCACATAATAGTTCTACAACCGCGGCCGGTGGTAATGAGCTCATGGCTACCGAGAGCTTATGCATGTCAGGGCTTATGGATTATCCTTGTGACAACTGCAACACTAAAAGGCAGATAGTGTTATTACCCTCATTTTATAGGCAGGGATTACTGCCCATTTTCAGTAGGGTGAGGCTGGAGAAACAGGTAATTACACAGCACCTATATCAAACACGGAGAGTAAATTGCAAATGGGTATTATCACCTCCTGGATAAGCTGGTTTTCGGAACTGATCCATCCATCTCTCTGAGACCACTAAAGCTTTCCTCCATTTCTCCAATGGACACGTGAGACCTTGCAGGTGAGGCGGGCATGCCGACCGCTCTATCCCGGGTCTCCCTGCAGGTACTAGCCCCCAGCAGAAGTAGGGACTCTCTCTTGGCTCCAGTTCAACACAGGCCCAGCCTCTTTGGTTGCTGGACTGTGATCTCCTCACTCACTTTCCAGGAAGCCAGAAATCACACAGTCACTCCATTCAGTGCATGTTTATCAGCAAAGCTCTACCCAAAACCTCCAGCGAGGGAACCCGAACCCCGCCGTTGGCAGTCAGTGTTTTATTCTTTCTCTGCTCTGTTGCTTTGTTACCTGGGCCAGTTCATCTCCTCTCCTGCTCATGTGATGGTCCAATGACCTCTCTATCCATTCGGTCCTTCGCTCTCCCTAGTTCATCTTCATATTTCAGGTGGCAGCTGCCAGGCAGGGAGGAGGGCAGGATTCCTAAATGCATGTCTCTTTAACATTTGAAAAGAGGCCCAACCTCACTCTCACTACGAAAATACATGTTAAAACTACAACAAGAAGTAGTTTCTCATCAGGTAGGCAAAACCAAAGCTGGATGACATGTGATGCTGGGGGAAAGCAGATGTTCTAGGACCTTGCTGGTGGAAACAGAAAATGACACAGCCCCTATGAAGGAAAATTTGGTGATATCCAGAAAATTCATATGCATTTACTCTATGACCCAGCAATTCTATTTGCAGAACTCTATCCCCAAGACATAATAGCAAAATATGAAATGACATACCTATCTATCTATCTATCTATCTATCTACCTACCAATCATCTATCTATCTATCTGAGGCTATACAAGACAGCATTATTTGTAAGAGCAAAACATTGAAAACAGCCCAAATGTTCAGCAATGAGTGAATGAACTGGGGTAATCAACAAAATGGATTATTTATGCAGCAAGAATGAGGAATAGTCTATATAATGTCATGGAGGGGTCCCTAGAATATATTATTAAGTAAATAAAAGCAAGGTAGATAGATAAAAAATAAGGGTATAGTATGATTCTACATCTAGGAAAGGGGTGGGAGACACACACACTTACCTACTCTTATTAACAATCAATGCAAGAGTAACCCCAAATCTCAACATTACCTATGGAAAGAGGGAGTGAACAGGGTAGAGAGGATAAGAATAGAAGCTAGACTTTCTCAGTATACACCTCATTTTAGAGGTTTAGCTTTGGATCTTTGTAAGTACTGTGCACAATTAAAAAGAAATACTGAAATTTGGTAAGCCATTTCTTAAAACTCAAAAAGTAGAGGAACTAAATGAATGCAATACTGTGTCAGTTGGCAGCATAATCACACATGAAGAAACTAGTGGAAAAAAGTTAAAAACACTGTAATTTGATAGCCCATTCTAGTAAGAAGAGGGGACAAGAAGAATTGAAAGAGATATAAAATTAAACCCCTGGAAACCACACACACACACACACACACACACACACACAAACAAAAAAAAAAAGAATTGAAAGAAAAACAACCTAAACTATTTCCAGTAATCACACTGCTGTACGTGGTACTGGTATCGCAATTCTGAGGCTCTCCGGTATGTTGGTGGAATGGGAAATTGTGTTGGTGTTGTTGGGGACTGGGCTTTTCAGCAAGAGTGAAAGGAGGTACAGATATGACATCAAGGAAGTTAAGTAAAAAGGAAACTGTGTTCTTGCATTGGAAATAAAATGAACCCCTGATGCATTTTATCCTTAAAAAACTATTTCTTAGCTCTGTTCATTGAAAAGACTTAGAAACAAGGGCCTACTCAATCGTAATAAGCACCTCCAGAGCCCAGATTCTAAATATCATTCTTCACTTAAAAAGAAACCAGGGCTCCGTGGAGAAACAGTTGATTCCAGGTTGGGGACAGAAAATGCACAAGATGTGGTTGGGCTAATTTCAAAAGGCTTCCACTGGCCAATGGGACAATTTGAGAGTCGATTAGAGTAACAATGGCAGTAGATTTAAATACATAAAATACGTTTAAATATATTAAGGTATTTACAAATGTTCAGCTTTGGAAGGTGTTAAGGAATCGACTCATTAATATGAAAACTGGTAAATAGAAGAAAATTAAGTATTTTTCCTGCCTTCCCTTTAGAAACCATACCTCAGGGTCACCAAACAGTCGATGCAGGCAAGTTTTAAGTATCCCAGCTTATGAAAGAAGAAATGATAGCAAGTTTCCAGTGTGCAATCCCCAGGCTATGATCGCTGATTATTCCTAATGTCTCCCAAAGAGAGACAACCAGACATTATGTGCCTCTGAGGGAAGCACAGAGCCCTGCCTATAAAATACTCTGGCCAAAGAAATGGAACCTAAATCCGATTAGGTTTCTAGATCTCACTGCCAATGAAAGGAAATGTAAGATAGAGAGGATCGTGTTAAATAACCTCCCAGGGATGTAATCACCAGAATTCAGGGTGCAAGAGACTCCACAGGATAAATGACCCGGCTTCTTCAACAAAAAATTGCAGGGGGTGTTTAAGGGGGTAGATACCTTAGATTAAAGAAGATGAGACATATAAGCCAATTACAATGTATAAACCTAGCTAGGCTTCTGATTTTTAAAAAAGTGCTATAAAGGAAAGGATTAGACAATCATGGACATTTGATTATAGTGTGATTTTTATTTTTTTAAGATAGCAGTGTTGTGGTTATGTCTTAAAGAGTTCTTTTTTATCCGTTAGGATACACATTAAAATGTTGTGGATGAAATATTTTGCCTGAAATTCGCTTCGTAATAATCTCAGAGCAGGGTGGTGGTGTAAAATGAAACAAAATAGGCCATGAGTTTGTAATTGTTGAAGCTGGGCAACAGGTGATGGGTACATGAGGTTCATTATACCAGTATCTCTGTTTGAAATTTTCATTAAAAATGTTAGGGCAAACAAGAGACGTGAAGGCAGTGACTCCAACAGACATTTGTTTAGCTCTCTTCAGAGCAGCAGCATTCACAACCGCTCCAGAAACGCCCGCTGACAGGTGAACGGATAAACAGATGTGCGTGCACACAGTGGGTGTTCTTCAGCCTTGAAAAGGAAGGAAATTCTGATATATGCAACACCACAGATGAACCTTGAGGACATGATGCCACGTGAAATAAGCCAGTCACAAAAGGACAAATATTGTACGATCCCACTTATATGAGGAACTTACAGTAGTCAGATTCACAGAGAGTAGAATGGTGGTTGCCAGGGTTCAGGGGGAGGGGGAATGGGGAGTTTGTGTTCAAATGGCCACAGAGTTTCTCAGTTTTGAGAGCTGAAAAAAATTCTGAAGATGGATGGTAGAGCTGGTTGCACAATATGAATGTACTAAGTATCACTGACCTGTACACCTAAATTGATAAAGATGGTAAATTCTGTTAGGTGTATTTCACTTACTAATGAAGAGGAGAGGGTCCTGCCTTGAACAGAAAGAGGAGCTCAGCAATAGACAAGACACCCTGTGCCTAACTCAGTGCCTGGGACACAGCAGGTGCTCAATAAATGGTTTTTTTTTGAAGGAGTGAAAATATTGATTGAAAGGTAGAGCTACGGGATGTCATGACTGAATCGAGTTCCTCCAAATTCATAGGTTGAAGTCCTAACCCCCTAACGAAACTGTTTTTGGAGATGGGACCTTTAAGGAGATAGTTAAGGTTAAATGAGGTCAGAAGGGTGGATGGGTGTCCTTAGAGAGGAGGAAGAGGCACTAGGCATGCAGGCACATAGAGAGGAGAGGCACGGGAGGACCCAGCAAGAAGGCCTCCGCCTGGCAGCCGAGGAGAGAGGCTTCAGGAGAAACCCACCCTGCTGGCACCTTGATCTTGGACTTGTAGCCTCAAGAACTGTGACAAACAAATTCCTGCCATTTAAGCGACGAGTCTGTGGCATTTTGTTATGGCAGCATGAGAGGATCAATACACTGGGCTTCTGATGAGGGGCCCGTGTCCTTGTGAGGGATGCGCCACCTCTCCTGCCCTCTGATGCTACAGCTGTCCAAGGCAATGGTGATGCTATAGGATGGTACCAAGGACTAGTAATCGACGGGTGCCTTTTCCTTTCCTGTATGTTCATCCTCATAGCAACCTGCAAGGTGGCTACTGGTGTTCGCCTCACTTCACAGCTGAGGAAACCGGTACAGAGAAGTTAGGTATCTGGTCCCGCAACACACAACTAGGAAGCGGCAGAGCCACGATTTAAACTTGGGTGGTCGGACTCCAGCGTCCGCATCTCTAACCACTGTGGGTGGGCTTGGGAATGCCCACCCTGACAGTAATACTAAGTGTCCGGTGGAAAGGCCAGAGGCAGCAACAGCCTGTTTCTCTGCCTTCTACTCCGCCCTGCCCTGCTGCTGTGCCACCCATGGGCGCCCTCACCACCCTGCCTCCGCCATGTAGCAGAATGAAAAGAGTCGCACAGACCTAACTTGGTGATTAAGGGGTGGTTCTGGGGTCAGAATATCTGGATTGGCATCCCGACCCTCCCGCTCACTCAGCTGCGTGACCTTGGGCCAGCTGCGCAACCACTCTGTGCTTTGGGTTCCCCGTCTGTGAAGTGAGGACAGTGACAGCGCCTATCTCCTAGGCCGTCAGGAGGGCTCCGCAGGACAGCGCACGTAAAGCACCTGGCTAGTCTTCAGCACACGGCAACTGCTCGGTTATTACCAGCCGGGCGATCTCGGCCACGCCGTCCATCTCGCTGCCTTCCGCGGGTCTCACGGACAGAGCACAGGGACATCTCCCTCAGGAGGGTGACAAGAAGCTGAACAGGCTGGAAGCTCCCTAACTGCCCTTCCCTCTGCCTTGGAGGCCTAAATGGGCTGCAGCGATCACTTGGATTCCCCTCGTGGGGCTGGGGAGAATCGGCCTTCTTTCTTTTTCGTAGAACTTAAACATTTTCTGAGTATAAAAGTAACACATTTGGTATAAACACGGAGAAAAAAAAGGTACACATGTTTATACCAGACTGTTAAACTGTTTTCCTCTGGGGAATGAGATCGGGTTGAACTTTATTTCACTTGCGATTTATTTAAAATTTTTTTACAGCCACCAAGTATTACTTTAAAAAGAAAATACATACTCACTATAGATTATTTATCTCCTGTTCCCCCCCCCCATGTATTTCTTCTAAGCAACATTTAAAAAAAATCCAGTTTGAGTCTTTGACGTTTAATAAGGAGTTTAATTACCTTTATTATGATGACTGATATGTTTGTCTTACTGCTGTCATTTTGTTTTATGCTGCCAATTTCTGACGCTTCCATGGGGGGTCCTGTCTTTGTCTTTTGCGACAGACAATATGTCTCCTTTTGTTTTAATTTTCTACTGGGATATGGAAAGTAGAGAATCTGCTTTTCATCCTATTTGTGGATGATTTTAAGTCTTTCATAAACATGTTTGGAAGTATATTCTCTCGAGTGACACAATTCAAGAAAAACAGAGTAACAGTGTAGCCAAGAGACTAGGTTTGAATTCTGGCTCTGTCACCTATAAGCTGGGAGAAACCTGGGCAAGTGACTCAACCTCTCTGTGACCAGCGGGGGCCATAACTACACCTGCTTCCTAGACTGGCGCATGGCTGAAATGAGTAAGTAAAACACTAATCACAGTGGGACAGAATTCGTTGGTTCTTCTTTAAAAGAGACAAGGGCCTGGCCGATCCTGGCTCAGCGGTTGAGCATCGACCTAGGATCCAGGAGATTGGGGTTCGATTCCTGGTCAGGGCACATGCCCGGGTTGCGGGCTTGACCCCCAGTGGGGGGCATGCAGGAGGCAGCTGATCAATGACTCTCATCATTGATGTTTCTATCTCGTCCCTCTCTCTGAAATTGATAAGGATATATTAAAAAAAAAAAAAAAAAGAGAGAGACAAGGAAGAGAGGAATGTGGGGAGAGAGAGCCAGGCAGTCCCTTGTAGATGCCTGCACTACCTGGAAGTCTTTCTTAGGAAATTTCTGATTTTCTTTTTTAAATCCTCACCCAAGGACATGCTTAGAGAGAGGAAATTAGAGAGAGAGAGAGAGAGAGAGAGAAACATACATTGGCTGCCTTCCCTATGCTCTCTGACTGGGGATCAAACCAGCAACCTGGGCACGGCCCTGACCAGGAACTGAAACGGCAACCTTCTGGTGCACGGGATGAACCCGACCAACTGAGCCACTGCGGCCAGGGAGGAGATTTCTCATTTTAAACATATGGATCCCGTATGTTCTCTAGATCAGGGGTCATCAAAAGCCAGCCCAGGGGCCACATCCAGCCCATTTACTTGTGTTGTCTCAGGCTGTTCTCATATAACGATGGCCACGTTGAGGAGAGACTGCGGGGCCTGCAAAGCCAAAAATTCTTCCCAGCTGGCCCTTTAAGAGAAGTTTGCCGACTGCTGCTTTCTATCAGCCGGATAATCATCCCTCTTTCTAAATTTAGGAGAAGCAGCCATTTTCTCCCTCGTCCCATTACAGCCTCTCAAAAACTAAGTGGCTCTTAGCATATATTAAAAGAGTTTTTAAAAGACCATTAGCTTCTGCATTTAATTGTCCACAAGGTGGGGATACTTAATCAAAAACAAAACTAGAACATTGAAAAAGACAGAAGATGCTGATTATAAAGCAGGGTTCTCCCAAGGCTGGGGTGCCAGGGGGAAAAGGGTCCATGGAAGGGCCAGATTCCAGGGGTTTCTCCGCTTGACCTGCTCTACAGTTTTAGAGCCGGGATTGGCCACCCTAGGCAGTGTCTCTCACTCCTCCCCTCTGATGTACTGCTCCCCAGGTCCCCCAAACCAGGGTGGCAGCAAATGCCCTTCACTCTGAGAATAATGAGAAGGCTCCTCTTCCCTGCGCCCCCACAGGGTCTTTCTAATAGGCTGCCCCTTATTTTTGGTTGCCTACTGTCCCCCCAGGGACAGAATGAATGAGACAGCTTTAATTTCAAAATTAGCACTTTGCTGTGAATAGTGAGCTGTGTTAAGGCCCATTAACAAGACCAGATTCTTGCCTGCATCATATGCAGCTTCGAGTGTTTCAGTGCCTGGGCAGGACGGTGGTGGGGAGCACCCGGTGCAGGAGGGAAGCGGTGGAGAGGAGTGGAGGGTTCTGCAGGTACCAAGTCCTGGTGGCCCCAGGCGGCAGGCACCTACCTTCACACCGCAACACGGCGCTGTTCCAGACCACGCTGCCTTCCTTCAGGATGCAGGTGATGGTCTCCGAGCCCTGAGTCCCCAGGAAGCCTTCGTCACAGAGGAAGGAGATAGAACTTCCCAGCTGGAGGCTGTCACCGAACCGTTTGCCATTCACTGGAACGCCGGGATCGGGGCACTCGTTGTGTCGGAAGGCTGTGGGGATGGGGGTCAAGGATGTCATTAGGCAGATCTGGTGTGCAGATGGACCCCAAAGAAAGTCAGCTTCATTATGATGGTCAACCCTAGCCCTCCACCAGTCCCCCAAGAATCCGCCATGCTGGGGGGAGAGCCAGAGACCCTAGACCCAGGGACCGATGTTGTGCATAAAGGGGGTGATTGTTAAACCTGCTCTCTTGCCTTCCCAAGCACCTAATCCAATTTCATTCTAATGAACATTTATTGAGCAGGCAGTGGGCTAAGGATTTCTCATAGTCACCTGCTTGCATCATATAATGATTACACGAAGTAGATACTATTATCCCAGTTTGCAAATGAGGAAACTGAGGCTTCAGGACCAGATCTGTTTCCTCAATGCCAAATCCATTCCATGCTTCCCTGTCTTCAGTCATTGGTGACACTAATAGACACCAAGCATCATGAAGCAGGTGTCCTGGAATCAGTGCTGTCTGAACCCATTTCCTTCACTCCCTCGTCTCTGTCAGGCTGCCTCTCGCTCTCGCAGGCAACTGATGATGCAGGTGGGGCTGGGGGAGGACAGAGTGAGAACACCTTTGGGCTTAATCGAGCTTTGCCTCTTGTTAGTTACATGGTCCTGGGAAACTTATGTAATCTTGCTGAGCCTGTTTCCTGACCTATAAAACGAGATCATCCTTCACTTGCAGGGTCATCCTGGGATAGAAATAAAATGAAAGCTGATATGAATAGCAGAGTGGAGAATATCTGTACAGCTGTACAGCTCCTGACGGGCGGTAAGGACTCATTAAGAATGAGTTGCCTTCCCTTCCTTCCTCCCATTTTCCCTTCATCACCACTGCCCCTGAGCATATTCCCAGCCCTCCTCCATCACGGGTCAGGGTGCCAGTTCTCTCACTCAAGTCTCTGAAGCCACACCCAGTTTGCACCCCTGCTGTATGAAGGCCAACGGCTTAGCCGTGGAGACCAGGTTCCGTGGCTGCAAGGGCAAGTACCACTTTAAGAAACTCAGTTTACAAGCCTCTGAAGTCCCTGAGTGATAGAAACATTTGCACAGTCAGAAACAGAAGCAGCCTGCCCTGGAGGCTGCTGGATCTTGCTGGAGGCAAGAGGCCTGGAGACCTGGCGATCCTCCCTACTGAAGGTGAGCTGTGGGGGATCCAAGGTGGAGGTGAGTGTGCTGATTCCTTGCAGAGCCTCCACGAAGTCCCCACCACCCTTCCCTCTGAAATGCAGAGCCTAGGGCAGCCCAGACCTCAGGCTCTCAACCTTTCTTTATTAGGAACTATAATCATGAGGTTGCCCTGACATTTAGAAATAAGTGGTGCCCGAAGCCAGAAGTCCAGGTGTCACACACACCCTATCAGTCATACACACACACACACACACACACACACACACATGCACACAAAGATCTAAATATGGAGCTATTTTCAACACCTGGGAGCAAGAGCTCTAAGTCAAGGATTTAAACACTGCCCAGCTCTAACTGGGCATCTTTTCCAACCTGTCTCCTGCCATGTGAAAAGGGCTAGATCTCAGTCTACGAGGTTTCTGGTTGGGGCCCGGCGTGACGACTGCACTGTGCTCACACAGCAGGTGCTCAGTAAACAGCATCTACTTCACACTGTTGAAGGTGCTCCATGTGGAAGAAGGATTAGGTTTACTCCAAGGAGCTCCAGGGGTGGGGGAAGACCCCGGGTCCTTGTTACAGGGACAGAGCTTTCAGGTCATCACAAGGGGAAGCACCGAGTGCTCTCCTTCTATGGAGACGGCTGTCTGGGGAGGTGAGCTCCTGACACTGGGCACACTCCAGCTCAGCCTTGATGGTCATCAGTAGGGATGTGACCCAGGAGATGGCTGTCCTGCAGGGAGACTACGCTGCTTTCCAAACACTTGTCCACGGACTACTGTTCACTAGCTGTATCTGAACCTCCTCAGAACCTCTCAAAAAGTAGATGCTGGGGCCTTGGCCCCCTGTAGATTCTGACTCAGCAGTAGGATGGGGCCCAGAGTTTAAAATATTATTTCTACTTCTCCATCCAAATGCCTCTCTGTGTGAATGCACAGAAAAACACCTGATGTCTGTAACAGTGTTCGCCACATGCTGTCAAGAACCATTTCTGGGTGGGGAACTTGGGGTGGTGGTTAGCATTTCCTCTTTGACCTGCCCCGGTTTTCTGAGTATTTACGTATTGGGTGTGTGTCATTTTTGCAGTGCTGGAGAAATCCTGGAGAGGAATGCGAGGTAGGAGCTTGGTCCTCAGGTAAGGTCCACAGCCTTCCACCTCTTCCTCCCGAGGACCCAGCATTTGCTCCTTTCCTGGAAAATGGGGACTTCCTGGTTTTCCTGGGAGACTATACGCGCGCATTTTTGCCGCGGGTGCCCCATCCGTGTCCACACTTCCTTTGACCCTGCAGAGCTGTCTGCTGTCACCATCCTGGACAAGTGGGGCCTCCCTGGGGACCTCTTAACTTCATTCGCACTTCCCCAGGGGAGTGAGAACATTGAGTCATTCATGAATCTTTCCACTCAAAAAACATTTACTGACCCTTCCCATGCACCAGACCCTGTGCTGGGCAGGTAAGCAGTACCCTGCCCTACCTGTCCAGAGCTCAGGGTCTCATGGAAAGCAGGGTGAGCGCAAAGCCAGAGCTGCACTGCTAGACCGGGAAGGTCGGGGAGGCGGACGGGCTCTGCTTCCTGCCCCCAGGGGTGCCGGGAATAGGGCGCCCTGGAGGAGGCGCGCTCTGGGGAGGCTGATTGCTTCTAGCAAGTCTGGTGTCCTGAGGAAGGTGCTGAGGGGAATGTCAGGGAAGGGCTTTAGTTGGGGTGGTCCCTTGGAATCTGGGGTACCCAGTGGCTGGTCGTTTGGCACCTATCGGCTTCAGCTCAACTAGACTCCAGGAACAGGTGGGAAAAGGAAGCAAGGCCTCTGTGCCCCTGATGGGGGTGGGAGCTGGGAGGAGATCAGTTCTGTTAAAAGCACCAGAGGGACCAGCCCTATGTGTGTTTGGGGGGGCGGGGCCTGAGCTGGGGACTTGCATTTCACAAGCAGCCTCTGGGGAAGGATCTGGTTATTGCTCAGGCAGACCCGACTTTAGCCTCGTTTGACTCTGTCATCGGCCAAGGTCATGGGTCTACCGCTTATTATAACCCGGTAAGTAGTTCTCGCTGCCTTTGGCTGCTTGTGGATCTCCAAGATTCTGCCCTACCCCCACCCTAATTATAACCTCATGAGACACAGGCATGAAAATAATCACAGCCACACTTCAAGTGGCTTCCTGAAGGGGCCCAGGATTGAAACTGGAAAGGACGTCTTTGGACTGTGGCCCTGAGAAGCGCAATGAAGAAATGCCTGAGTTGGCTTAAACACAATGTCAGAGCCAAAGAGAAACGGTGCTCCACACTCCTGTTTCCGATTTGACTCTGGGAATGGGAACTGGGCAAGGTCAAGTGTGAGCAGCGCCCCTGGAGTACCCACAGTAAGCGGTGTTCAAGACCACGGGGAGCACATCAGAGAGGGGTCAGTAACTAATGAGCGGATGACAGGTTTCCTCTCCCTTGGGCCCTTCCTGGTTCTAGCTGCACCTTCTAGGGGGTGGGGGTAGGAGGGAGAAATGAAGCCCCAGGCTCTTTTTACATTAAATATAGGAAATAAATGCTCTAAAGAGAGTGACTCTCCAGAAAAGATCACCCTCCCCAGCAGCCAGTGCTTTATGCCTTTTCTGGTCACGATGGATCCCCAGGCCTGGGTGTACAGCCCTTGGAGCTGGCCCATCCACACCCACACTCCTCCTGGGAGCACCCTCCACCATCCTCAGGGACTGACACTCAGAGGGGTGGTCGGCTGGGGACAGAGGGAGGACTCACTGGTAAAGGTGATGTTGAAGCCCCTCTTCCCTGTGGAGTGGTCGGTCTGGAACTCGAGACGGGCCACATGGCCGCTGCTGGTGATGGAGGAGGGGAGCTGGTTTCCTGAGAAGGTGCCCAGGACAGGGGCCTCGGCGGTGGCCCCATCCTTGATGACCAGGAAGTCGAACTGAGGTTCCACGTCAATGTCGTTGAAGGCCAGGTGGATGCGGCTCTCCGGTCGGGCCAGGATGAGCCAGACGCAGTGCAGGTGGTTGCCGTAGTCCTCTGGGTAGTTGGGCGACAGGACGACCCCAGAGGGGCTGGTGAAGTTGAAGAAGCAGGAAACTGCAAGAGAAGAGCCGTGGAGGTCAGTACCCGTCCCTGGCACTGTGCCTGGGCCACTGACGGCTGGCGGGGGGGTGTTTCCTTAGGCTTGCGAGCAATAGAAAGAAAGGGTGACACGAGGGTTGGGCTGGCCTGGCCAGGCTCTGAGCTCTAGGCGGGAGATGCTCTCCTCGTGGCCCATCTCTGCCCTTCATTTTGCTCACCCAGCAGCGTCTCACGCTCCTGGTCCCTTGGGTTGGGGGAAAACCATCACTCAAGTCAAGTGCAGTCACAGTGCCCAGCTCCCCTCAGCTGGGGCGATCCCCCAGGAGGTAACCAGGGTGGAGATATTCCGGGTCCATTTCTCTCATTTAAACATTTTGGTGGGAAGTGACAGGTGTGCCTTGGGGATTCTGACAACCTCAAAGCTGTGAAACGATGCTAAGTTGGTGCCAGGTGAGCACCATCTTTCAGACACCAAAGCTTTGGAGGGAACTGGGGGAGAAGGTGATAGCGTCTCATCTCGATGACCCGCCCACGTCCTGCCATCTCTCCTAAGCATCCACTTTTATGAAAACCCTTATTTTAAACCCTTTTGTGCCAGTGACTAACAGGCCCTAGAACAAGGCTGAGGCAAGGGAAGTGCTATAAATGGAAAAACAAATGAACAAACAAACACACTAAACCAAATTGCAAAGAAAAATAATAGAATGAAAACAACTATTGTAATAAATACGCCAAAGGGCAAGTCCTGGTACTGAATTAGAGCTTTTTAACTGTGTAAGAATGTCACCAAGATAAGCAAAGCTCATGCTCAGAGGACTCATGTGAGAAAAATAGAATTACTAGGAAAACAGTCCAGTTCGCTAGAAAAAAATAAACAAACATACACAACTTGATATTGCAGAGGCTTCATGGGAACCCACAGGTATTTACTGCCAGTTGGAGTGTAAAGTTGATATAATCTTTTTGGAAGGGAGTATATGAATTCTTATCAACAGCCAGAAAACTATTCAAATATTCCGCCTCAGTAATCTCTAGGAATTAATTCAAAAGAAAAAGAGCCACACAGACAAGGATGTTTATAGTGACATAATTTCATTGCAGAGAAAAAGTGTGAAACACCTATATGTCAGCTCAGCAATGTAAGGTATGCTGTCACCTTGAATGGGATGCAGTGTGAACACAATTATTAAGTGACAAATATGACCCTGTAGAAAGGAGAATGTTAAATATAATTTTAAGCTGAACTGTAGGTCACAAAATTAGATGTATACTTTTGATTACAGCGCTTTACTGTTTATTTATATATGGATAAAGACTGGACATGAACCCCAAATTAAAACTGTATTAGATCAATAGGTTTGTGGGTGATAGTTTTTAAAAAATGAAAACAATATTTAATTTTTCTGACTGCAAAAATGATATAGGCTCATTCTAAACATTTTTCATAAAGATAAGTATAAAGAAGGTAAAAAACTAACATGGAGAAACATTTAAATCCCATAACATTTATATTCCTCTCTGTTGTTAATAATATTGAAACCTAACTAAATGAAATATTTGACTTATTAATTATAGTGAAGGTAAAGTGAAAAAAATAATAGTAAAATCATGTTTTCAAAAAAAAGAAAAACATACAAAACAAAGGAATATTTTGACTCCTGTGTTGAGTCTCGCCTTCCTCTCCCTGACTCCACCCATCTTCCCACTTCCTGCATGAGGTTCTGAACTGCTACGCAAAGCCTTCCCATCAAATTCGGCAAAGCGAACCTGGTCCCCAGACACATCTAGTTTTACCCCTTATAATCGCTGTTTTACAAATACAGAGTTTGAGCCAAGGGGAAAGAGAACATGGGAAAGCTTTAAGGCAACACAAGATACAGTTCATAGTCATTACTATATGTCATTGGGGGGTTACTAAGTGCAGGCACTGTTCTAAGCACTTTCATCAATTACTCAATTGAACTATCACAATAACACTATGAGGTGGGTACTGTTATTAACCCCACTTGAAGATGAAGACACTGAGGCACACAGAGGTTAAGTAACTTGGCAGGGTTGGGCATCCAGTAAATGGTAACAGCAAATTCAAATCTATGCCAATAGATGCAAATTAAGCCCCCTCTGACTCCAGGGGCCAAGCACTTAGTCACCCCTCAACACCATCTCCCAGTATGAGAAGAGTACTGCCCATTGGGCCCCAAGTTTAACAGTGGAGTCCCCAGGGGGTATTCCTAGAACCTGCTGAAGATCAAACTATGGACCCCAACCATTACATCCACACTGAGTAGGGGGCTCTAGGCTGGACATGATGCCCTCACACAGCTATCCCATCACCAGCTTTGTGGTCATCCAGCTGGGGGCATAATGCAAATGATGAGGAATCCTAACCTAACAAAGCCAAGTATCTTGAAGACAGAAGGGAAAAACCATGTGGAATATCACAGTGAACTGAAGGCAAAGAATGTGCTATGGTTTCAGAGGGAAGACCATCAGGGGAACCCTAAGCATGTGAACAAATGGATTTGCTACAGAGGAGAATTTAAGTAACAGCCCTTGAGTCTCCAGCCCCACTCCATCACTATCACTTTTTTCCTTTTACTTTATACCCCTCTTCCATGTTGTAAAGCTCCATTTTGAGGAGCAACATACGGCAACTCTACCCATCACTCTCTAAAAGTATCCTGTTCACTTGCTTATGGTCTGTCCTTCTTTCTTCCCACCACATACACACATACTCCATGAGAGCAGAAATCTTGCCTGATTTCTCTGAACACTAATAGCTCCCACAATGCCTGGCACATTGTAGGTGCTGCACCAATACCTGTTGAATTAATCAATGAGTATTTAATGGTTGGTGGCATCTGAAAAGATAGCGACATGGACACATCTGTCTTACATCTCCATCCCATTCCAAGACCCAACCAACAGAACTGTCCAAAGTCTGTAAAAATAGGTGGATATCTGTATGAGCTCTGGGCACTAGGGAAAAGTACTGTGGCATGGTCCTCAATGCATGTCTCTTAGACATAGTGCAGATCTCTCTCTATAATTTACAGTAGAAGGGTATGACCCGGCCGAGTTAAGCAACAAAGACAAGAGCTCCCAATATCTAAGACCTCAAAAATATACTATTCACATAACACTCATAAAAAGCCACTTGAAAATGTTTTCTACTGAACCAAGAGATGAATCAAAATGAAGAACTCAAGTATGGGAAAGTTACGGTTAATAAAAACAAAATAAAAAAGCGTGAGCAACAAGCAAATAAGCCATACAGTAAAGAATCTAAATAATTGCTATAACCATAGTTATAAAACAGTATGCAAGCATAGCAATGATTCTTTGGAAGAGAAGATATAAGATACCACTCCTGCCCAAACCCCAGGGTAAACTATTGCAGATTATACTGATATAAAGAGTAATGTGGGAGGAAGGAGATATGCTAATTTCCTCATCTTAGAATAAATTCTGTTACAAAGTTTCTATGGTTAATTTGAGAAATATAGGTTAAAGCATGTTTTAATTATGTGTAATTAGTAATAGGCTATAAAGTAGCTTATCTTCATAATTACCAAAGGGGAAAAAGTATAGCAGTCAATGTAACAAAAGTTAAAAAATTAAAAAATTTAATAAAATAAAAAGGAATTCAAAGGAAACACCAAGGAAGTATAAAGAGAGGACGTGTAAAGCAAGATGCTAAAAACAGACAAAAATTTATTTATAATAATAATAACTGTGTATAGGTTAATCTATCATAGTAAAACATAACTCTCATTTTGGGACAAGACACAAAGCTTAAATATAGTGACTCAGAATAATAAAAAATAAGGGAATGGAATGAGATAGCTCACAAATCACTTTAGGAGAATGTTAAAGTTTACTAATGCCCAGGCCATCACAGCGTCTAAAAGCTTCCTAGGTGATTCTAATGAGCAGCCAGGGTTTGAGAACTACTGGTGTAGGCAAATGCAAACTACAAAATAAAGGAGTTTTAATATACCAGACCCTTGGATAATATCAAACTCTTGGGTCATTCTTTTTTTTCAGGTTAAGAGTCCTCTGGACAGATACCAAGAAACATTTATTTTTGCACCTAGGAAGAGAGAAAGCTGATAAACTGACACGGAGAGAAAAAGAACATGGCCCTACAAAGCTGGATCTTCCATCCCAAGAGACAACTCAAACTTGTTGCAACAAGGGCAGGAGAAGGGAGTGTGCAAATTATGTTTACATGTTACATTGGAATGTTTCTGTTAGAGAACAGAGTTTACTTCTCAGTGTCATAAATAGGGAAAACAAAAAGTGTTGTGATTGGATCTCATCACCATCCATCACCCATGTTGAGAGAGGGAAATGAGGTAGCTTTCCCCTTTGGAAGTAGTCACCAGGTGGTGAAAATGGGTCTTCACCTAGGACAAACCTTTAAATTATAGGGTTCTCACATGGCTCAGAATTTTGAAAAATAATAAAGGTAGAAAACTCATTAACAAGTACATGCACAATTGTGTATAATATCAGGTTATTATTAAATATGATCTTCAGTAGAAAATAAAAGGAGCTTTTGAACAATCCTCTTTAACTATCATTTCTTATGGTGGTGTCACTACTAGCTTCACCACTTTCAAAATGATAATTCAATTTGTACGAGACTGGCAAAGCAAAACAAAATCCAAAGATGATATTTGAAAAATGGATGATGCTCACATTCCAGAATAAAGATATGACAGCTATGATGAATTATGCCCAAAAGCACTGAAACAGACAAAATTAACTATTTAAAAATATATATAAGAATTGAAAAAAATATGCTCATCTAAAGCCAAAAGTAAATAAATATAGAGAGGATCTGTAAATACTATGAGCGTGTGTTATATGAGATTCTTTAACTTCAAACAAGGAACATTACCTTATTTACAAGAGCCCGTGAAATATTACAGAAATGGACTTTATAATAGGCTGCAAGAAAATCTCCATAAATTCTTCCACAAAGCAAAAACTGTTGGGACACTTTTTCTGTTCACAGTGTAAATAAACTAGAAATCAATAATAAAATAATAAAGAAAAATCCCAATCCCTTGAAAATTCATAAAACCTTTTCCTAAATAAGTTCTTGAGTTCAAAGAGGAAACAAAAGCATTAATACAGACTATTTATAATAATGATGAAGATAATAGGCCAAAGCCGTATTTAAGATCAAATTCATAGCCCTATTCATTATTAAATAAAATAAGTGAAATGAATGTTTAAACTTAAAAAGTTACAAATAGAACCATCAAACAACACTAAGGAGAGAAAGGAAAATAAACTTAGTTAAGATAAAGGCAGAAAAAATAACTGAAGAGGTCAATAAAAGATAAATTTCTCATTGGTCTACTCAAGAAATAAAAAGGGAGAAAATATAGAAACACAGACAGAATAATAAATTAAGGAGATAAGTCAATTATAAAAGATTAGTATGTATAATATACTAATAAATATTGACAAAATGGAGACTCTCCCAGAAATTCCGAATTACCAAAATTGTGAGAAAAGCCTGAGGAAACTGGAAAATAGTTAGGGAGTAAGTGGTTTCATCGCTAGAGCTTTAAAATTTTAAACGAACTATAATAGAGCAATGCCATTGAAATTAATCTTGACACAGATAATTCTATAAAAAGTATGTATGATATACATATTCACACCCACCTACTCACACACCAACACACCTGCGGTGTGAAAAAAAATCCTATATGCAAAGTGCTAGATCAAATTCAGCCCTAAAATAATAAACAAACACGACCTATAAAATGAAAACAACACTTTATGGACATTAGAAAAGAAAATTTTAAAATGAGAGATAAATTATTTTCCTGGATGACTTCATATTATTAAACACCTTGCTGACCGGCTATTTCTAGCCAGTACTTGCCCACGTGACAGGCTACTTTTCCGTCGTGACCAGTCAGCAAGGTGTTTAAAATTACTTAAATTAATGTAAGTACAGTCACGAATTATCTTGTTAACGATCAACAATGTTCGGACATAGAAACACGTGTATACTTGTGACTGGTCAGCAAGGTGTTAGAGGGCAATAATCCTCAAATCACTGTATAAATTTAACAATTCCAGGCAAGACACATGCCATTTTTCCCCCTGAAACTTAAAACAATCATAAGATTCATCTGTTAGAATAAACAGGTGGAAATAGTGAAGCTCTCCTTGAGAGAGTTGAGAAATAATAATATATGAGGTGCTAGATGGCATTCGAAGAGTGTGCTTTAATTCATGAACCCTCACAGTAGCCCTCTGAGGTGGATACTACTATTATTTCCATTATACAGATGCAGAAGCTGAGTCAAGGTTGAAGTGAGTAGTCACACAGCATGTAAGTGATATGGCCAGGATATGAACCCAGTCAAGCTGCTTCCAGAGCCCAAGGTCTCAACAATGAGACCTCCTTTCTCACAGTGAAAGGAGGGCTTGCCAACTCAGATATAAAATCATATAAAGCTGCAACAATAAAACCTTTATTGTATTAGCTTCATATGAGAGATCAATGGAACCAAAAAAAAGTTCAGAAAGAGAAGAGAACATCTAAAAATTTAGTATATGATAAAGGAGGCTTTTCAAATTAGCAGGGTAAAGGTTGATTGATTAATAAAGGCTCCTTGGACAAATGGCTAACAAGTTGTAGAAAAATTAGATCCACCTACCACAGAAGTACTAGAAGAAAATATGAGGAATATTTGTTTAATCTCAGAGGTAGGGAAAGGACTTTCTTAGCATTATACCCAAGATAGAAATCATAAGGGAAACAATATTTTCAATTACAGAAATGAAAAACATTTGCAGAGAAAGTATTTGCAAATTATTACAGGTAAATATTTACTATGTTTGACATATAACAAAGTACAACCAGTACAAAGGTAAACGCTCAAAACAGAAATATGGGTCAAGGAAATTAAGAGGTGACTAACAAAAAAATAAAACTGGTCCATAAAGACGTGGGGAAATGTACAGTATATTAGAAAGCAAAAACTTCAAACAACAGAGCTATCAAGTTGGCAATAACACCCCACGGAAACCTGCAAAAGAATGGAGAGAAGCTGGCAGGGCAGATGGAGGCAAAGCGGCCAATAGGTGGGAGGGAAAACAGGTAAGTGGTTTCCAGGAGGAGGGAGGGCTGTCTGTTCTGAGATACAACTGAGCATCTGTGTACGATGAAGATGGAAAACAAACCACTGGATTTTTGCAATAAGAGGTTCACTAGTGACTTCGGTGAGAGCGGTTTCCAGGGGTGGTGGACACCGAGGTCAAAATGGATGGATAGGTGACAAGGGACTCAGGAGGTGAGGAATGGACACAGCAAGGGAAGACATCCTGTCAGAAAAGTCTGGATGTGAAAGAGACTTAGAGAATGGGCAAGGAGATGTGGGGTGTGAAGAAAGATCTTTACTTTTAAGATAAGAGATGCCTGAGAACATTTAAATTACTTTTTTTAAAAATTGATTTGAGAGAGGGAGAGGGAGAGAGAAACACTGATTTGTTGTTCCACTTACTTATGCATTGATAAGTTGCTTCCTGCATGTGCCCTGACCAGAGATTGAACCCACAACCTTGGATCATTGGGACCCACTGAGCTACCTGGGCCAGACCTGAGAAAATGTAAATGTTAATGAGAAGGGCTTGGCAGAAGGGGAGGGGCTGAAGAGACAGGAGGATGAATTACACAAGGTATAAGTTTTCCAGCAGGTGGGAGGTGAGGGAGAATCTATAGAAAATTTAAAAATATATATGTCTTTATTGATTTCAGAGAGAGGAAGGGATAGGGAGAGGGAGAGAAAGAGAGAGAAACATCAATGATGAGAGAGTGATTGATCAGCTGCCTCCTGCACCCCCCCCCACTGGGGATTGAGCCCGAAACCCAGGCACGTGCCCTGACCGGGAATCGAACTGGGATCTCCTGGATCCTAGGTCAATGCTCAACTGCTGAGCCACGTGGGCTGGGCAAATAGCAAAATTTTTGAAACAGTAGGTTGCAGCCCATTAGTGATTCATCATGAAAGAGATGTGATGGATCCTAAGCTGGGAGCTAAAAGAAAAAACAAAACAAAAACATAAGGAAGAGAGTGGAAAATATCTGAGTGCATCATGGGTAGTAAAAGGTAAGTCCTGTTTGTGAGTCGTATGTTTCAATTATGTGTGTGTGTGCGTGTGTGCGAGTGTGTACTGTTACGCTCCTTACAGTGATTAAAGGTGTTTGAAGGTCCCTGAGCTAAAGCGTAATTGGGATGCACAATTACGGAGGGGTGTGTGTGTTGGTTTTGATGGGAGAGAGGAGTGCGCATCTCTGTTACAAAAGGTGGGGAGGTGGCAGGAAGGATGGCGATGGGGATGGTCAGCAGGCTTGGTGTCTTTGATGGTTAGAAGCTGAAGGTGTTGCCTGCGAGGTGGGAGACAAGGCCATTCTCCAGCAAGGTGAGGCGAGGGGGCTGTTCATGGGCTGGGGAGTGGGGAGTGCCTGAGAAAGCCCCCCCGGAGAAGAGGGGAACAGACTGACCTGAGAAACACAGATGGATTGCTGGGCACTGCTGCAGGCTTGATCGAGATTGGCGACCATGAATTTGTGGCAGTGCCGATTTGTCCGCTCGGGTGGTTTTCTCTAGCAGTGCTCACTCAAGCAGGAGCGGCCCCATCAGACTGTCCTTGCCTCATTGTGTGTCTCTGGACAAGTAAACTGAGGCAGCTCTGCTTATTAACGCTGTAGCTCAGCTGAGAGCAGAGGCTTTACAAACCCGCCCTTGAATTTCTCACGCCTCTTTCTGCTCAGAAGGTCAGTGTATGTTAGTTTTTATCTGCATTATCTTAAGTCACCTCTGGCACTGGAGCTGCTGAAAGGTATCATTTCACTTCATTGGACCCATGGAAGCTACGAGGTTGTCAAGGTCACATGCCTGAGGGGTGAGAGTGATTACCCAGCAGGGCTCAACCTTATCACAAATCAGATTAAGTTAAGGCTTCCTTCTCTTTGAGGAGAACACGCCTCGGGGATAAATGGGCAGTGCTGGCCACCTATTTCCTAGGCACACACAGTGTGTCCTCTTACTGGATTACAAAGCCATGGACTGTGCTCAAGTTTCTGCATTCCTTCCAGGGTGGTGGTGGTGGGGGGGGAGTCCGATCCCCACATGCCCCAGGCACGCTCTGGGGCTGCTGTCCTGTTAGATCAGCAGGCATTTATCAGCCGATGCCACCACACTCCTGAACCGCTTTCATTCTCTGTTCCAGAGTTCTGTCTGTCCTTTCTAGCTGCCCCTTCACAGTCATTTGAAAGCTTTCCCTTTCCACCTGTCACATTTGGGACAATAAAGGACCCATTTTGGGGTCATCTCCGCCCATTGCACGCTCTCTAGGGCACCCCACCCCAAACACAACTCCTACCGTACGCTCCAGGTCACACCTCTTTTCCAAGCCCCAGACCTGTATACCCAACGGTCTTTGAAACACCTCCACCTCGAGTACCTGCTGTGTGCCAGTCACAGCTCCAGGTATGGGCTGGCAACCGACAAGAAGATCAGCAAGTTCTCAGCTTTCATGAAGTTTATATTCTAATAGGTGACAAAGAACATAAGACAGGGCAGAGGGGGAACAAGTGAATGGAGTGGGGGTTGCCGCCTGTCACTAAGGGGGTCGGTGACGGCCTGTCTGAGGAGGTGGCCTGATACGGAGCCCGCCATCCTAAGGGAAGATCACTCCAGGTGGAGGGAACAGCAAGAGCAAAGGCCTGGAGCAGGTAACGAGCTTGGTGTACGTGAGGAGGAGGGGACCGATATGACATAAGCAGAGTGAGCCACAGCACTGGGAACAAGGGATGAATCGGAGAGGATGGCGGGAGTCTTTTAGACAACAAGAAGGAGTTTGGATCTCATCACAGCAGTTAAACTAAACATGCCCAAAACTGAACGCCTAGTCTTCCTCCCCCAACCTGGTTCTCCTAGATTCCAGGATCTGGAACGTTCCCTGGCATCAGCCAATGATTCAGACCTGCCATCGCCGAGTTCCAGGTTTGCAGTCTACCCTCCTCTGGCCCCGCCACTCCTCCTCCCGTGTGCCACTGTGCTCTCAAATAAATATTAGTAGTCCGGACCCTCCTGCAAATTCCAGGCTGGTTATGAGGCCGATGGCCCTCTCTCCCGGTGATCCCACTGGCACCTCAAATGCACGTCCAAAATTGAATGCCTTATCTACTTTCCTGAGCCTCCTTCAGTCCTTATCTTCATGAATGACAATACCCAGTCACCTAAGCAAAACACATCAGCTCCTCTCCCTCAATCCCACAAGCGATCAGTAACGCACTTCTGTTGATTCTATCTCGCCAGTATCTCTTGGACCTGTCACATCCTCATCCTGCCTTAAGTCGAGGCCCTCTTCCGCCTGCAACTGCCTGCCTGGCTTCCTAGCTGTAAATCTCACTCCTTCTGAATCCACCCTCCACATTGGCTTCAGAGTAAATTTTGTAAATCACAAATTTTCATGATGTTTCATCCTTGCTTGGAACTTTTTAAAGACTCCCTACTGCGCAGAGGGTAAAGCCGACTCCTCAGAAGGGCACAAAAGACCCCGAAAGACCTAAGGCCCTTGCCAACCTCTTTAAAATCTTTATTTTTCCGCTGACCCCTGCATTTCAGCTACGTTAGACTAACATATAGCTCTACAAATGTGCAAGGGTAACCCTATGCCTTGGTGAGGCTAATTTTCTCTTTCTAGAATGTTCTCTTCTCCTGAAAACCAGCACTTAGTGGCTGCTCACCACGATCATAAGGAAGTATGTTTGGATTTCCTTCCAAGGAATCCAGTTACAGTTGGCTGGAGAGAGCCACCTTCAAGACCATGGTGGAGCCTTACCTGACTCCCAGAGCAAGATGGGAGTTAGCCTGGTGGCCTCGGGCAGCAGCCCTCTTCCTGAGCCCATCTCCTGAGCCCCCAGAAGCCTGTCTTTGTACAAAGGGACTGAAGGAAGAGCCTACAATCCCAAGAGGGCCAGCCCAAGGCTCTCCTAGGAAGTCAAGCTCTAGAAAAGGTGAGCAGTGCCTCTCCAGGAACCAGAGGCCAAGGAATCCACAGCACTGATCTGACCAAGTGAGATGGTAAATCTTCCCAGAGGCTCACAGAATGGGGGTCGGGCACTGGTAGTGCTTCAAGCCCCAGCTCCCGAGCCAGGGCTGTGTAAACAGATCCTGGTTAGTGAAACTCTGGTCCCCTGACAGCTATCTGAGTCAGACACTACGGAGGGCAGTGGAGAAGGCGCGGTCTGCGTCGAGGCCCTTGGAACACACTTGGCATACACGTAATTTTGAAAATTTTACAGAGTGGAGGACCTGTTCATTCTTATCCCATAGGTGAAAGCTGAAGTGAGAATGTCAGATATATCCTGTTCCCCCACACAGAAGTCATAGCCCTGGGTTAGACCCTTAAGGTTTGGTCAGTTTTTCCAGGCCCCATCCCACCGAGGGAGCTGTGGTCCTAAGATGCATTGACCAGGACTCTTGGCTGCAGGAACATGGCCTCTGGACTGGGTCCTGGGCTAAACTGTGTTTGCAGTTTAGTTCTGGACGGATTCCTCGGTTGGAATGGGCTGAAATTTTGCCTGTGCTATAAGCCTCCAAGAATTCTGAGAATCTTCAAGTTGGAATAAATTTCTCTTCCTCTATATTCTGGTAGCACTTTGTGGCCACATCTATTACTGTGATAATTCAAAGACTGCTTTGTAATAAGACTGCTTGTCACACTCACTCAACTAAGAGCTCTTGGAGGGCAAGGACCGTGTTAGAATCATGTCTGTTACTCTCCCAGTGCTGAGCACAGGCCAGGTGTACAGCAGCCCCTCCTCTCCACATGGAATGGAAGCAAGGCAATCACAACATCAAGTTAAAGGCCGGAGTTTAAGATCTTGCACCCCACTCCTCGCTGGGTTATCAACATGAAGATCAACGTTTCTTGGATTCCAGGAGGCTACCACCATTGTAACAACAGTGTAATGGCAGAACCCAGCCCAGACAGCCTCATAGCAGTAACCTATCACCACGTGCATCACTGCCCTGGGCTCCAAGGGGCTGCCAGCTTGTCAGGGGACAAAACCCCCCAGGAATGATCCAAACACCCCTTCAAGCAACGGGCACACAGTATGATATTAGTGGTTCCCAAAGGGGGCCTAACATCTAGATCACTTTGGAAGATTTCAGAATTACAATTCCTGGGTCTCATTCCAGACCTGCTGAATCAGAATTTGTGGCGACGAGGGCAGAATTCGGTATTTTTAAAAGTCCATGAATGATTCGAATGATTAGCTGGGTTTGGGTCCATTTTAGCTGGGCATGACCACCCAAGACACTTGTTTCCCTGTAAAGTTCCTGCCTATTTAAAAATAAAGATAACAGCCGATGGATGTGGCCCCCATTGGCCTGGGAGGACAAGCGCTGGGCCTACTTCCCTGGATGCGCTGGCAGCCTCTTCTGCGAGCCGTCCCTGTACCCGGTCTTTGCCTGACTGACTCTGCCTGGACACACTGAAGACCTTTATTCTACGGGCTCACTTCTCACATCCAGATCCTGAGCCAGGCCCAGCCACGCCTGACAGTCACGGGAAGTCTCATCAAACCAGTGCGGTGGGGGGTCTGCGGCTCAGTAGAGTCAGCACTTGGTGGGCTTCTGAGGAGCCCAGCATACCCATAGGCCCACAAAATTTCAGAACCCTCTGGTTTGCCACCCCTGCCCTACCACGTGGGTCCCAGCCCAGGGACAGGACTTCTGCTGTGTTTCTTGATTTCCTCTCCATTCCCTGCTGCGAGTGAAGCTCGTTCTGGAACTGCGGTCTCTGGCTGGGCAGGGGTACCCTACAGAGGCCTACCCAATTCCCCTGGCTGAGGGCCCAAATTCAATCCAGAGCTGCCTTCCCCATAGGGTATCTGCCTATTGAACAATAAATGTAGCCCTAGCTGGTTTGTATCAGCAGTTAGAGTGTCAGCCCTCAGGCTAAAGGGTCCCGGGTTTGATACCAGCCAAGGGCATGTACCTAAGTTGCAGGCTCGATCCCCAGTGGGGGCGCGTGTGGGAGGCAACTAATCAATGTGTCTCTCTCACATTGATGTTTCTTTCTCTCTCTCCCCCTCCCTCTTTCCCTCTCCCTCCTTCTCTCTCCCTCCCCATCCACTCTCTCTGAAAAGCAATGGAAAAAATATCCTCAGGTAAGGACTGAAAAAAAAAAAAAATACATGTAGCAAGTGAGAGGGCAAATGTTGACTCTATCTCCTTGGACATCCTGTTAGGAAATGATGACAGCCACCCTTATGAGCCATCCCTTCTTCCAGGGCTAGCCCTCCCAGCCCTCCCAGCCCTGGCCTCCCTCAGCCGTGGTCTACCTTCCCAGGCTCCCTGCAGGCTTCCCAGCTGTGCCTGTAGCGCCCAGTGCAGGAGCACAATCCTCCCCTCCCCTCCCCTCCCCTCCCCTCCCCTCCCCTCCCCTCCCCTCCCCTCCCCTCCCCTCCCCTCCCCTCCCCTCCCGCCACCACCATGGACTTCTGCTCAACGAAACGACCCTTTTGGATTCTTGGGGGCCCTTCCACAGAGTAGCATGCCCCCCCCCCAAACTCTGCACATCACTAGCACTGTGAGACCACAGGTCCTCAGTGTCCAGGTTCCTGTGGGCTAGGTAACAACATGTGTAACCAGAGCTACACATGCTGGTTTTCAATTTCCATGAACTGGCCTGAAATACAAATCTGGACCATTGCCCAGGTTCCCTGCTTCTCTCCTGGGGCCACCTGTGGGTCAATGGGGCCTTTAGCGAAGCCGAGAGAAATGAGAAGGTCGCATCAGCAGAGGAAGCTCGCACAGCCCTTACGACGGCCTGGCCCCTGATCACAAGTGATTCCCAGGAATCTCACCCCCACCCGGAGGCTGAGGCTTCCAAACCTCAGCTGATCCCGGTTATGGCTCCAAATATCTGAAAAAGGCAATTTCCAAGGACTCTAGCTACTGTCATTGTCTTTCCCGGCCAATAGAAAGGCTGTCTGAAACTTCGCTTGTCCCGAAATATCTGGGATTATTTATTTGCAGGGAATGCCAGGGTTCAGCCGCGGAGAGGAGAGGAAACGGGACACGCTTCACCTGTGCACGGGCATGGAGGTCGCGCTGGGAGGGAGCTGAAAAAGCACCTGCCTATTTAAAAATAAAGGTAGCCAGTGATGTATGTGACCTATATGAAGAAAACCACAAAGCTGTTATATTTAGAAAAATGAAAGCAGATGAACAAAAAGAGTGGCACGTCATGCTTCTGGATGGGAAGGCTGCGTATTATAAAATGCCTATTTTCCTCAAGTTAATTTCTAGTTTAATAGGAGCGCACATACAAAATCCCAATAGGATTTTTTTTCACTCTGACAAAATGATTCTAAAATTAATCTTGAACAACAAACAGATGAGAATCACAATGAATGCTCTGAAAGAGAAAATAATTAAGGGAGGAAGGAGTCGTTCCCAGCTCTGCCAGATATTAGAACATATTCTAAAACAACAATTAAAATTATTCAATACCAGCGCGAAGATAGAAATAGAGCAGCAGAACAAAGTGGTGACTCAAGAAACAGGCTTAACTACATTTGAGGATTCAGTGCGTGATAAAACAATTCATTTCCCTCAAATCAAAAGGGAAATGAATTACTTAATAAATCGTGTTGGAAAACCGCATAATAGTTGGCACAATATTACACATTCATGTAAATAAACTCCATATGGGTTAACAAATTATATTTTTAAAAAAATCAAGTTGCCGAGAAATAACCAAATAGAACAAACTGTTTCTCAGAACTGTGGTGGAATGATAACTTTGTCAGCTATGAAAAGAAATAAAAAATGTTGAGAGATTTGTCAATATAAAAATATAAAACAACTGTACAATGCAAACTAGCAAAAGAAAGAACAAGAGCTTGGGAAAATGTGTACATCAAATTCCACAAAGAGCTTCTATCCACAATAGAGAAATAGCAGCGCCTTCAAAACGGAAAGGAAAATGCCAACACAACACTCTCAAGCCGCAAGTCGGTACAGACTGTTGCTACTCGGGGACTGCCACACAGCTGGACCCCGGTCAGCTGGAGAAGGGCCAGGACCGAGTCTCTGTCCAGGGTCCTGTGGTGAAAATCCTGACACCCTTTCATACCTCTTGCTGCAACAGGGCCATGCCTCCGGCCCATGGGTGCCCAGCAGTCTTTCTCTAGAGCCTACTTCCATGCACCCCACCTCCCTTCTTTCGTGACATACATTTGGCATCAGCCAACCCCTTTAGGAAGCGCTGCCAACCAAGTTCAGACTGGCAGTGCACGCTTGTGCATGCATGTGCGTATGCACGTGTTTGTGCGAGTTTATATACCCCCTTCTGCACAGGCCCAAACCCCATGGCTTCTCCCAGAACCCAGTGCTGCCACTCCCATGTCCCCTTTTTCATCAGGGCCCCAACCCTGTCCTCCCCGTCTTCCAGACCCAGCTATTCGAGCAGCGATGACGTATGTCTATGCCCTGTGAGAAGAGGGGCTGTTGCCTCGCACGCACTCAGTGAATATGTGTTAAGTAAAAGGATGAATCTTCATGGGGGTGACCCTAAATGCATCTGCATCACCAATGCTTTCTAGCTGAAAAACTACATTTTGAGCTATAAGAGCCCACTTTAATTTACATAATTATGTCCACTTTCATGCTGGAGCATGATCTTTGAGGTCAAGAACTATGCCCAAATCATCTTTGAATCTGCAGCACTTATCATAACATTTTGCACTTGGCAGAAGTCGACAAGGGTATGCTGTAGGGATATATGTAACTTACACCTATTAAAATCGCAATTTTTAAAAGGCCACACAAAAACGTGAGGTTGTCGATGCTGATAAAGGTTGCCAGTGATATATATGAACTCTCTGAAGAAAACCACAGAGTTGCTATAATTAGAAAGTGGACGGACATAAAAGAGAAACAGGCTGTGTTTCTGAAAGGGAGGGGCACGTATCACATGAAGCTTATTCTTAACCTTACAGCTTCTGTTGCTGGCACTATGAGCTGGCACCACACTACTGAGGAGCAGTATAAGGCCGACAGCTGTTAGAGGGGAGTGGGGTTGGAGGGCTGGGTGAAAAAGGTGAAGGGATTAAGCAACAAACAAACAAACATATAACAGTATGGTGGTTACGAGAGGGACAGGGGGTAGGGGGAGGTAGAAGAGGGTAAAGGGGGGATAGACGGTAACTGAAGGAGATTTGACTTTGGGTGGTGAACACAATACAATATACAGATGATGTATTTTAGAATTTTACACCTGAAATCTATGTAATTTTATTAACCAATATCACCCAATAAATTAAAAATTAAAAAAAATGAAACCAGAGCAGCCATTTCAGAAGGGGGGAAAAGAGTATATACATCAAGAGTTATAAAAATGTTCCTACCCTGCCCAACAACCTCAGTCCTAGAAATAATTCAAGAGAAGAAATAGCCACATGCATGAGGATGGTCGTCACAGCCCTACAGAACATAACTGAACATAGTTGGCTGACTAAGTGGTGGTCCATTCACTGGACAGAATAGTCCATGGATGTTAAGAATGACACCCAGGGACGACGCGCAGAAGCGTGGCAAGACAGTATATTCACTTTGACTAAAACCACACGAAATATGTGCATACGTGGGGAAGAATCAAAAAAGAAGGGCCAAATTTGATATTGATTTTGGTTTAAGGAAGTGAAATTAAGAGTACTGTATTTACTTAACCCTTTAAGTTTATTTAAACTTCTGAGTAACAGAATGTACCAAAAGCCTGTGCTGGGTATCGGCTCTTGAGCTCCAGATACTTCATGAAATAGTTACACATTGTATAGGGCATGGCGCTAAGAAAGACCCCGTCAACGTCCCTGAGCGGGCTCATCCCCAGAGGCCCTCCAGCTTAGAATTCGACCAGGAAGAGTCATACCCTCTTGTACAGTTGACTTGGTACATAGCAGGTGCTCAATAAATCAGACGGCTGGATAAATGGATGGGTAGAAGGAATGAGAAAATGTAAAGATCAGGAAAAGGCTCCTACACTGGTCTAGTGCATATTGGTATGAATACAACATTGGTATGGTTCCGACAAAAGTCATGGATCCAGCCCTCATGAATTTAAGTCCTGTCATCACTGCTACTTCACGGGAGTAACTCAGCCAAAGCTTAGTTTCCATACTCTGGCCTAGTACTTCCATCCTAAGGCTTCCTGTCCTTCCTGCTGCAGGTGACCCCTTGGATTCTGGAAATCGGGTGCAATGGAGAGATGGCAGGGTTAGCAGTAGGGGTCGGCTCTGTCATTAACAGTGCAAATTCTAGCCCCTCACTTAATGGCTCTATAACCTCTGAGCTAGTTATCTTGTCTCCTTGAACTCTGTTTTCATCTATAAAATGAGAGAATAAATATTCCATTAAGTTATAGGGAAAAGTCGTAACTTCCCAATAACATAGAATATTTAATAAATATTGGCATCCTCCCCTAACCCACACTTTCTCACTGTTGAAACTCTGCAGGGCCTTGAGTGGTCATAGCCTTGCTTAAAATGCAAATACCTAGATTTCTTCACATTTAGAATTTGATAAGACTAAATTATCCCAGACCAGTGGTTCCTGATCTTGGGTGGTGCTTTCCCCAGGGCTGTCACACTGTTGGAGGGGTATATGTGTCTGCTACTGTCTTTTGGTAGGTAGAGGACAGGGATGCTTCTGAGCATCTCACAGTACACAAGACGGCCCCCAAAGGATGGTCTGGTCCAAATGTCAGTAGTGATGAGGCTGAGAATCCTGATGACCCTATGACCACTCCACTCCTTTGTCCAGCAACATGTATATGTGTCCAGAGGAGGGGTTGGGGAGGAACTCAAGAGAGGAACAGTCAGGAGGGTACTCGGAGAGGACATTTCCCACAGCATCCTGTGCAGAACGCCTTCCCTTACCCCTAGCCCCTCAAGGCCCGGAGCAAGCCCTGTATCTGCCGTGACATCCCCTTCGAGCACCCAAGGACCCGCTTCTCCCTTCTTGGTCTCTCAAGGTTCAGCTGCTGATTTGTAAGTTCCACTGTCTACACCCGGGGAGGCCCTGCCCTCACCCTCACACACGTGCCGCAGCCAGGAGGAACCAAGCAAGGGCTCACACCTTCTCGTGTGCTTTATGAAATGGTGAAGGCCAGCTTGCACGTCTGCAGCCTCAGCACATCTCTGGTGAGGGCTGTTTCGTAACTGCTTTCGAAAGTGGCTGCTAATGGACCGATAATTGGTTTCCTGGCTATTTGATGAAGTGTGAAGCATTCTGCTAGTCCGTCAACAAAGCATCAAGTATTGTGCAAACCACCCACCATCGGAATTATTTGTGTCTTCCTTCTTGAACCTCTTGCTGTGGAGGAATCGGGGCTCGGTTGCCTGGAAAAGCTCTCTCTTCTTTTGTAAGAAAGGGGGTGAAACGTCAGAGCTCGGGAAGATGAAGGACAAGAGAGCCCTGGTCAGAGATTTCTTCCCAGGGCACCAAGCCCAGCACATCTCCAGGCAGAGGCTCAACAGCTGTGCACCAGTGCCCGGCCCAGGACAGACACTGCCGAATGGATGGGGAGCGGTCCTACTTCCAACTGAGCCTGAGCAGTGGTCCCTGGATGTGAATTAACCAGGGAGGAAGGCAGAGCGAGAGGGGCGACGCTGGCTCTACCTCCTCCTTCAAAATGCTGCTCACTGGGAGAAACATCATCTTCTTTAAAGCCCCGTTGAAAAAGACCGTCTATTGAGCATCTACTACTGTGAGGGCAGCTCAGAAGCCAACACAATTATTCTGAAGTCGCTGCTGGCGACAGAAAATGCTCTGAAACATGAGGGAGGGCGCGCATTCGTGTAGTCTCGGCAGGGCGATCCCTGGAAAGGAGCTGTTCTGAAGAAACTGTTTCAAGAGAACAAGGCGGTGCTTTGCACTTTGGGGGCACAACTGTTCAAAGAAATGTGAGCCATCAAAATATTTCCCCAACCCCCTTCTTAATTTTCAGAAGGAGAGAACAGCACTGTTTGCTAAGTATCGCATTAATATTCACTGTGGCTGGCGCGTGGGGGTAAAATTTCAGACACTCTAGTTGACTTTTGCTGGAGGTGCTTTGGTATTTACATTTATGACCACCTTCTACAACACAAAGACCGGCTGCACTATTTTGTACTTTTATAGATGCTCACAGACATCCCTTTTCTACTGATCCCACACTATGATATATTTGATCTGGGGTCAGGAGCAGAACACCAAAGTTTAACATTATACCTCAATCAAAGCAGGACGTGCTGCGTGAATGACCCGCTTTAGGAAGCGGTCTGCAAGCGTTTATTGTGGAAACTGTGAGAACTGGTCATGTCACGGTCCTTTTTCTGTAAATATAACCACAGAAACTTAGAATTTTTGGAGCCACAACAGAGTGCTACCCTCTTGGATAGATTAGTAACCCAAAATCCACAGAGAAGGTGTCCTGGCCATGGTCATGACGCTGAGCCAGGACAAAAGAACACATCTCCAGATTTTGAAGCCAAAGTTTTCTCAAGACCTGCTCATGACCATCCTTTCACCACTCAGACTGTGAGCTCCCCGAGGGCAAAGCCTAGAACCTGTGGGAGCATCAGCATGGGGGCGGGGCGCTCAGTGGAGCTGCCAGATGGCGCTCCCTTTCACAAAATACAAATGCGACCTTGCTGTGCACCGCAAAAGTGCAGGGCCAGCTGGCACACGCTGGCCGCCTTCGCTGAAGCCAGCATCCCTAAGACGCAAGCTGTGTCCTGTCCCATCCAAATGACCAGGAAAACCTGAGTGATGGGAGTGCCTTGGGGATGCCATCCCCCTACGTCCCAGAATCACCCAGAAACACGATGCTGGCCCCCAGAGCGCCTGCCTGCTTCACAGATCTTATCAATAAGCCCCAGGTGCCTCTGCCTTATCTTAAACCACGGAGACCACTGCCTGCTAGTTGCCAGGACTGCTCTGCCCTCTTCTCAGTTGTCTGCAAGCAGAGCCCAGCTCCCTGGAAGCTGCCAACCTCGCTCCTGGAAATGAAGGGCCTACTGGTCCTCTGCCCTTACTGAAGGTTCTAGAAAGATCTCCTAAAACTACTCCTAAGAGCCAAAGGGTGAAATAAGTTCTGGGAGGACTTGAGTGATAGCTCCACTCCCCCCTCCAGGTAGCATTCTGCTACCTGCACCTCTGTTTTTGGGGCAGGGAACTTTATCTTGCTCCCGAGTAGCTGGCTGGCTCTGCCACCCATGCCACTCCTACCAGCTCTCTGCCCCAGAGGCTGGGTCCTTTCCAGTTCTCCCTGCCTTGTCTTATATAGTTGGATTTCAGAGACGAAGCCACCATGGTACCCGGGACTCCCATAGCCTGTGTCTTTGTTTTCTGAGGTGCTGCCTTCAACCTGCCCTGCGGAGCTCCACTCCACTCACCCGCTCCTGCCTGGGTGTGGTCTCTGTCAGACCCCTGACCCTGTGCGCTCTGAGCTGCTCCCTGATAACCTCTCTGCCCCTCCAGGTCCCTTTGGTGTGCAGTGTGCTACAAGGCTAAGAGAGTCAGGTACTATATTCAAACCATGTCAGGCCACAGAGAGGGGCAGATTTCATGCAATTTTATTATTTTCAACAAGAGTGATTTGTTTAATGTGTATCTAAGAGTGATTTGATCTTTAATCTTCAGCAAGAATTTTTACATAAACTCACAAGTCATCAAAATGCTTTGTTGAACCAAACAAAGTGATTATTTTTTTGTTTGAAAAGTATAATTGCCCAACTCACCAACTCATACACCAAACTCTCATCAGCACAAATGTTCCCTGAGAGCCGCCTAGGTTATTCCCTCCCCCAGCCCCAAGGGGCCACCACTCCCTAGTGCTCAGCGTTCAGAGGCCCTGAGAAGCTGCTGAAGTGGGAGAGAAGAGCAGAGGGTCAGGCTGTCTGCCCTTCCCCAAGAGAAGCAGATGAAAGAGATGGAGAAGTCTGGGTGGTGAGGGTTGGGGGAAGAAGAGAAGACAGCTCAGAAAGGCTGGATCCTTTGATTTCTCACTAGAGATCAAGCCTGCACCACCTTTAGCTACACACAGCCTCCTCACACTTGCCAAACCCACTGGGACCCTGGACTTAAAGTATTATTTGTGCCGAAAGAATGACCATGCCACCTAAGAGGAAGACCAGCCTCCTTAGTATCTCCGTAGAACAGAGCACTCAACTCCAACCTTTTTGCCAAAAGATCAACAATCCAAAGACAGCTTGATCCCCACTGCTCCCTAAATCCGATCTAAGAGGAAGCATTTTGAGAAAATGTCATATCCCCGCAAGGCCATGGTTCCCTATAGTACTCAGAGGCTGGTACAGGGTCCACAATCTTACAGACTTGCCAGTCCCTCCCACCCTGGCTTGGCTGTCTGGTGTCACTGGTGGCAACGGGGGTGAGGAGGGAATGTCTGGTCTGAGCCTGGTGGACTGAGCCCCAGTGGCCTCTACCTTGCGTGCCAGGATCACCAGCGAGGGTACGATGGCATTGAAGAAGGTCCCCAAATGTCAAAGGCAACCTTCTCAGTGCCACAGTCTACGTGACTGCCGGAAATGAGGGCCCCACCAGCAGGGTTGTGAAGAAACCAGCCAGAGCGATGCTGTTACAATCTGCAAGGTTCCCAAGGGTGGGGCTCCGGAACGGCTGGGAACCCCTGCCTCTCGGCGGAGACCCCCACGCGGCCTCCTCCCGCTCACTTACACACGCAGCCTGGCTTCTTAGCCGACCACTGGTTATTCTTTTGGCACGTGATTGCCTTCTGCCCCACCAGCTCAAAGGCAGGCTGGCACTCAAACTTGAGCGTGTCACCGTGGTGAAAGCGAGAGCCTTCCCTCCGGCCATAGGCAGGCACGCCGGGATCGCCGCAGCTGCCCTGCTCGATCTCTGAAAGACAGGAAGACAAGAAAACAGAGACAAGAGGTGACTTCCTTCCTCCGTGGAGCCCGAGGTCCCTATGACATGCTCTGCGGCTCCTCGGCCGAGTCAGTGCTCAGAGTGACCCAGGTCGGATCTTCGTGAGCAGCCCTGCCTCCTGGGCCTCCCAGCTGTCGGACGCCCAAGCCCCGTGTCCACAGAAAGTGTTCTTAGGAGCCTGGATACTTTCATTCCTGAGGGTGGGTCTCCATCCTTAGCACGGCGCCTGTCCCACCAGCTGAGAAGCCGCAGTTTGGAGACTCCCTCGCTGAACTTGACCCTGCATGGGGTATTACTAAGGCCACTTGGCAGATGTGGTGTGCGGTCCATCCCTGAGCGAGCATGAGATGAGAAGGCAGCTGATGCTTGGCCGCCTGCCTTTCCCCAAACCAGAGATTAAGTGAGAATCAATATTCGCTGCTTTCTGATATGGCAGCACTTGCATGAAGATATTTTTTTTTAAATTCAATTTGAGATGGTAGCAGGTAAAGTGAAACGAATGACTTGTTAGGGATGCTTTTAAGCTCATCTGATTTGACAGTGGTGAGTCAGACATGGAGTGGGTTCCCTGGGGCAGCTCTGGGGGCCTGGACTCAGGGGCACAACGGGCTGGCTGCCTCATGGGAGAGACATTTAGGACCCAGATGCTTCGGTGAAGGAATCTGTCCCGGTCAAGTCCTTGGAGGGGAGTCACCCCCACTTCCACCAGCCTTGTGTTTGGTGTTGTGAGAGATGAGGGTGGAGGAGGCAGGAGGGGAGGGCTGGGAGGACAGGGTAGGGAGGGGCAGGAGGAGGAGCTCTTTTCCCAGGGAGGAAGGCGTCCTGCGGGAAACACAGGGAGCAATGAAGGAAGTGACAGATGGTAGGTGAGGACTGGAAGAGTCCCATGACTAGGGAGAGAGGGGGCTGGAGAAATGGGAGATTTTTGGACACTTTCCCAGACTTGTCAGGCCAAAGGGACCCTGGCTTTTCTGTAGACATCATATTACGGGCTGCCAGGAGCCACAGTCCCCAAGGTTGCCATGTGTGCCCTAACAGGAATGATCTGTTGGGCTTTCGTGGGCCAATCAGGCTGACCCCGTGCACTGCCCTATGTGGACGGGCACACAGTTGTCACATTCACATTAGCCCTCAAACCAGGCCCCCAGCCCCCTGCGGAAAGCTGGAGAACCAGGCATGCTATGGCTGGGGTAGCGTGTGTATGATCTCGGTCCAACATCTGGGGTCCCCAAGTGTGAGGGAAGGGGGGTAGAGTCTGTGTGACCAGGCCATGTGCCAGGTCTAGGGACTCAAGGATCGATGGGCTCACCCACTTCTCAGCTCACACGTCCTCCTGGCCTTGCCCTCCACACACACCTGCTAAAAGCACAGCCACCCCCTCTGATGCGAGTGCTCCTCCACCAGGTCTGGGAGGGCACACACTGAGGCACTCCTGGGAAGGTGGGCCCTTTGCTCTAGGTCCCAGAGCTCCCAGGTCTCCCAAGGAAGGGAAGAAGGGGCCCTGTGACAAGCTGATCTGGAGAAGCAAGCAGGAAGGCTCTCCTTCCAGGTGTCCCAGACACGCTCTCTCTGGGGTGTCAGGCCCTGGCAAGGAGTCACTGCAGGCATCGGAGACCTGATGAAAGTTACCCAGCGCTTGAAGACAGAGCTGAATCCTACTCTCCAGGGTAGAACCAGATTTAAGGTTTCTTAGTGAGGTCCCACCATGCACAGAAGGGAGGAGGGAATCCACCAGCCTCCCACCCCTGGTGTAGGCAGGGTCCTTCCCACATGCTCACATCTACCCTGTTTCTCCTGCCATCAGTGAGACCAAGTGTATACTGAGTACCTGCTCTGTGCCAGTCTCTGTGCCATTCCCTGCGCTAGAGACTAGAGATCAGGACATGGGCCCCACTGTCCATGGCCGGACGATCTGGTTGTGATGCGGCCAGGGAAGACGTATTTATGACACAGGGTGATTTGTGCTGTGGAAGCGCCCAGAGGATACCTAACTCAAACCTGGAGGGTGAGGCTGGAAACAGGATGTTGGGAGTGAGGCACTAACCTTGGGCACCAAATTTTAGGGGGCACTGAAAACTCAGGAATCAACAAGAATAATATCTTAGCGCAGTATTTTTTAGGAAATCAAAATTAATGCCTATAAATCAAATCCAACATCAAGGAAAGTACAGAGACCTACACTGAAGGCCAGGTCTGACCTTGCACTTGGATGACTCACCTCGTTGGGCTCACCCCAGTCCTGACCATCAGAGCCTGCTGTTATTTCAAATGTTGATGTTTTTACTCATAGACATTTTGCATTACTCTTGATTTAAAAAATTACATTAAAATAGTTGTCTTAATTACTGAGTTTTTGGTATCCTCCACCTCCTTTAAATTTTATGCCCAAGGTGAGTGCCTTGCTCCCCTCACCCTAGTCCCTGCCCTGGCATCAGGGAAGGCTTCTCGGAGGAGATAATATCTAAGCTGAGGCCTGAAGCCTGTGCAGGAATCAGCAGGTGAAAGGACAAGGGGCAGTCATTGCAGCATCATTTACAGTAGGCAAGACATGTGTACATATACACACACACACAGAAGAATATTATTCAGTCATAAGCAAGAAGGAAATTTGTGACGTGAATGAAATTGGCATTGTGCTCAGTGACGTAAGCCAGGCAGAGAAAGACAAACACTGTATGATCTCATTTATATGTGGAATCTAACAAAGCCAAACTCATGGAAACAAAGAGTAGAGCAGTGGTTTGCCAGGGCTGGAGGAACGGGGCAAATGGAGAGATGCTGGTCAAATGGTACAAGCTTCCAGTGAGCAGATGAATGAGTTCTGGGAAGGAATGTACAGCGTGGAGACTCGAGTTACCAACACTGTATTATAATGTGAAAGTTGCTAAGAGAATTGATCTGAAAAGTTCTCATCACACGCATTGACATTGTAACTCTGATGATGGTTATGGTAACCACTTCGCAATGTGTACACATATCAGATCAGCGTGTTGTACGCCTTAAACTCACACAACGTGGTCTATAGATTATATTTCAATAAAGCTGGGGAGCAGGAGGGAAGGAGTGGGAGAGAAGGGAGAGGACGTGCCCTTCAGGTGGAGACAGACCCATGCGAAGTCTCGGGTGAGACTGAAGGATTGCGATGGTGGCAGTGATAACCACTAATAGTTACAACTAACTTTTAGTTACATAATTAGTATCTCTAGTACTCAGGATGTGCTGGCAGCCGCTCTGAGCAACTGATATATTGACTTATTTCGTTCTCATAGGAACCCTGAGAGCTGGGTACTACTAGAGGCATTTTCAAATGGAGGAAACAGAGACACAGAACGGTCATGTAATTATCCAAGGTCAAAGAGCTAGGAAACGGTGGATCAGAGGTCCAAACTCGAGTGGTGTGGCTCTAGAGCTCCTAACCACTGTGCCACACGGCCTTTCTACAGCACAGGTACTGTCGACAAGGTGGTGAGGGGTGAGGCTGGAGGAGGCAGGCAGGGCCGACAATCTGCTGATCAGACTGTCTTCTGAAATCTGCTTCTGTCCCTCCGACACCCCTGGTCCTGGTCTGGGCAATCTACTGATAAGACTGGACTGCAGGTAACCGGGAGCTCACAAAGGGGTCATTCTATTTAGCATTTCATATTGTAAATTCTAAAAGATTACCCTGAGGAAGGGGAAGTCATGGCTAGATGGATTGCCATGCACCTCTGGGCCCACAGAGGGTGGAGGTGATTTATTTACAGGGGGACTGCGAGCAGGGCTGTGTGACTTGTCCCAGAAGCCCTCGGTGATGTGGTTCACATAGAGGTGGAGGAAGGGGTGGCAGGGCTGATTGGGGGGGTGGGGGTGGGTTTGGGGAAACGGAAGGACAATGGGCAAGGAGGTGAGGGAACTGTTGGAAAAGTGGCTGAAGGGTTATCCAAGGGGCTTAGGCTGAAGGGAAAAGAAGCGAGAGGAGCAGGAGGGGTGGAGAGTCCAGAGACCAAGGGAAGGGTGATGAACCAGGGAAGGGGGAGTAATGAATGGAAAGCGGGAGGGACGAGGGTCCCACAGCAGAGGGGTGGAGTTAAGAGTTCAGGGGTGCTGGAGATCAAGGTCTGGCTGGAGTGACCAGAGAGGAAGTGAGAAGGTCAAGAAACTGAGAGGCAAGGTGGTAGCCAGAGCAGAGAGGAGGAGACTGAGGAGACTGACGACAAGGGTAGAAAGTGGCACCGGTGGAGACAGCGCGGGGTAAGAGGAGGAGGGGTTTACACACAGGTGGGACAGCTGGTGAGTGAACACACGGGCCCACCTCTCAAACGGAAGTTCATGGCGCCTGGGGACATGAGTTGCTTACACAGCAGAAGCTATAGGGTAATGATGACCTCAAGGGGAGGTCAGCTTTAAGGGAACATTTGGCAAAGAGGGCCAAGGTCGTGGACGGGGGGATGCGAAGACCACAGAACCAGGGCTGGGTGGAGGGGAAGAGGAACAGAGCACTGTGGGGGCTCCTTCCAGGGAGGCAGAGGGGGCTGGTGGCTGGCTTCTGTCCCTCCCACACCCCTGGCCCTGGTCTGGGCCTTCCCGCCAAGCCCAGCGTCAACCAAGGCCTGCTGCCTTCCTGTAGAGGGCGCCCTGAGCCTTGTCTGAAAGGCGCTTGACCTTGACTCCCCTGGTCAGGTTGCTCACCAAGTCTGATGTCAGGGCCCAGAATTGCAAATGGATAAACCACATTCTGACTTGGAGAAAATCATGCATGCAATTCCCTGTTATCTGGTTTAATAGAATTCCATTTTATAGTGTTTATCTCTCTCTCTCCCTTTGCCGACCAGAAGCAAGCTGGGGACACGAGATGAGCGCTTCAAAGAGGCCTCCGAATTCCATCGTGCCCGGGCCCCGCCGCTCGGCCTATCTGCTCCCCTTCTCGGCGCTGTTCCTATCGCCTGTGATCAGCCTCAGTCTTCTCCTGGGGTTTTCAATTTCTAATACCAAATTGCAACCCTCTTTTATGACGGTGTCTGTTCAGAGGGAACCGCGTCATGTGTCTCCATAAATTCACTGTCTGATGTGCTCGGGGAAGGGCAGCGCCCTGGGAGGAGGGCGGGGCGCCCGAGCTGGGCGCGGTTTCGTTTGTTCCTTCGTTTACTCACTGTTCCCTCACAGATGCTCCCCCGGCTCAGGCAGCTGGATGCTCCCCTTTTCCTTCCCTCTCTCGGCATCCTGCTCTCTACCTTCAAGCACTGATTGCCCTTTGCAGGTATTTATCTGTTTATTTTATTAGTTCCTGTTCTAGATGTTGGTGGGGAGAAAAGGACAGGAGTCCCCATCCCCATGGAGCTTAACTGCCTCTTCCCTCGATTCGCCCATTCAGTCGTCCCCCCCCCCCCCCCCCCCCGGCTGCCAGGCTTTGTTTCTGGTTTCCTACCCAATGTGCATCCTATGAGGCAGGGTGATTATGTACCATGGATCAGCCTGCACCCAGCACTTAACACAGTGCCTGGACACACAGAATATCCTGTTCAGTGTGTGAGTTCAGCTCATGTTTATGGCATGGAAACTGCGCCAAATGCCATGGTCAGCACTAAAGACACAGAGCAGCCTGACCCACGGCCCTGCCCTTGGAGAACCCCAGTCGGGTGGGTACGGAAATAATTACAACATAAATGATGATGGCAGGGGAGGAGGTGTGCCGTCCAACCACATAGCCTTGGGGAGAGCAGAGGAGGCTGCGCAGGCCTCAAGGGCTCCTCCTCTAACACGTCTGTCTCTCCACTTCTTACCACGTTAGTCTACCCCTCCCAATTTCTCACCTGGATGGTGGCATCAGGCAAGAGCAGGTCCCCTGCCCCTTCCCTCTATTCTGTACTATAAGGAGCAGTGTGAGATTGCCCAGAAATAAAAAATCCATTTATCACCCTGCCCTGCTCACTGGTTCTTTCCTAGTTCCCTAAAATCCACAGATTAACACTAACTCCTTGGCATGGCAGGACCTTCGCCTACGCCCTCCCACTCCAGCTTCAGCTTTGGCCGTCACTGAACTTGAGATTGGTACACATAAAACTGAGCGACCTGTGGGAGGCGAGACAGCGTGACGGTGACAAGCAAGGGCTCTGGTATCAGTGAGTGCTGGACCTAAATCTCAGCTCTGCGCTAAGGAGCGACCTGGAACCCATTCCTCAGTCTCTGAGCCCCCATTCTGTCATCTATAAAATGGAAGTGGTGATAACAACGCCCACCTTACAGGGTTGTTCTGAGGATTTAATGAGCTGTGTATATAAGACAATTGTCAAAATATCCGGCACGTGGCCCATGCCCAACCAGAAGGTGTTTCCTCATTGTCACGTTTGTTCTGTTGTTGGCAGAGCTCCGCCAGCTCTCCCATGTGGCTCTAACTTGGCACCTGCTGCCCCTCTGCTCCCGGATGAACACTCCCTGCTTGTCTACCAGACAGAGCATCATCTTTCAGTGTCAGCGCATGTGCTCCCCAAGCTGAGATCTTCCCAGGGACTGTCCCAGCCGACCCAGGAGCTCTCTCTCTCCCTCACTCCTAGCCTCCTTGGAAATTTCTGTTACAGCTGCAGCTTTGGCTTATGTTTCTCCCTGTGAAATAAAAAGTTTCTTGAGGACTGAGACAGGGTGTTTGAAATGTCTACTCCCAGCTTCTAGCGGGGTGCAGGGCACAGAGGAGACATTCGTTACATGTTTGAGGACCGACAGGGGAGGCTGGAAGGAGAGAAGCAGACAAGGAGAGGTGGAGGCAGAGAGCGCAGTTAGAACCTCAATGTGGAGGAAGTGACGGTGAGGGGACAGGCCAGCTGGTCTGAGGGAGACCACAGGGAGCCTGGTACAAGGACTGAAAGGTCCTTCATGCTTTATCTTGTACGCTGTCAGTTCCTCAAGGCGGGGAGTGGTGTTGATGATGCTCCCTAGAGAGCAGAAGGATGTCTCTAGAGCCAAGTGGTCCTGTGCATACTAAGCACTGCAGATCCATCAGCACAAACTGCTGGCGAGTGACCAGGCATCCTTGGTGCATTAAGGTGACTTGGTGCATTAAGGATACCTGGATCTCATGATTTACTTAGAACCACAGCCCGCTCACTCTTCTCCTTCTGATGATGGGAAGGACACAAGGAGGTAGGAGATACAAAGCATCTGCACGCATATCATGGGGTATTTGTGCACCTCCCTTTGCACACGATTTTCACAAACAGGATGGAGGTGCGAGCGGATGAAGTGGCTGACATTCTTTCCTCCTCACCTCCTTCTTCCACAGCACTGTCCTGGGTGTCACAGGCTGAAGGACGCTGAGAAGAGGGGTGAATATGGGCACGTAGAATATCTAGGATGCCTCAAAGTTGCCTGCACTTGCCCCAAACTGGAGCTTGCCATTTGTAAAAGCCCACGTATTTGGCGAGTACACCTCACTGACAAATTATTTCCTGCCAATCTTTTTTTTTTTTTAAATCCTCACCCAAGGATATTTTTTCCATTGCTTTTCAGAGTGGAAGGGAGAGAAACATCAATGTGAGAGGAAGACATTGATTGGTTGCCTCCTGCACGCACCCCAACCCAGCCGGGGACTGAGCCTGCAACCGAGGTACATGCCCTTGGCCAGAATCGAACCAGGACCCTTTAGTCCACAGGCCAGTGCTCCAACCACTGAGCCAAACCGGCCAGGGCTCCTGTCAACTTTTAATGCTGCAGCATCCTCTCAGCTGTTTGTCACCCCACCCCCAAGGGCCAGGAAAGATGGGCATAGTGTGGGTCCCACTGGGCTTTCCTGAGAGGAGGTAGCTGCTGCCTGGATCCAGGTAAACTCCAGCTCCCAGTGCCTGAGAAAATGTTCAGGGTATCATGGAATTTCAGTGAGTGCCTTATGAATGTGTCTGGTGTCATTCTTGGCTGAAGTTAGAAAGTTTGATCCTCTAAGCTTATGGGGATGAGACAAGAAGCAGCAGAGGTATCCTGAAAATAGAAGATTTGTGCTGAAAATGGTCACGCGCTTGATATTCCACTAGGAGGAAAGGCTGTGTCTGGGAAGGAGTGGGGTCAATGTGCTGCCCTTGGCCTCCTTTCGGGCCCAGCTCCAGCAGTCTTTCAGGAGGCTCCCGAGCCCACCAGCAGAGGGATGGAGGCACTGCTGGCAGAGGGCTGGTCTTGGCCATCGTCTCCCTACTTGCTCTAAAACTTTATTTCTGTGCAAGTTTTAGCTTCAACCCTGCCAGCTTGCTAGGCCAATCTGTTCTCTTTCTCAGGGATGCCTGACCAACTCCTTTTGATCCTTCCAGCAAGTCTCAGTTTCAGAAACCAGCTCCTCCATGAAGCTCTCCCTGATGCCCTCAAGCAAGATCACCTGCCCTCATGGATATTTCCCGTCTTCTCGCACTTTCTCCACTCTAGTGGAGACAGGCTATGACTCAGGTGAAGGCAAAGAGACTGTCTTGACCTGTGGCCCTGATATCCTAAACAGTGTCTGTGACACATAATAGGGGCTCAGACAGTACTAAATTCCCAGGGGACCTCATTTCCAACACGAGTCCCCTGGACTGCTGGGCATCCTTTCTGCATAACCGCTCCTCCCTCTCTCCAGGGTCAGAGTCCCAGCTCCTTCCTCCCTGGGCCAGCCTCCCAGATTCAGCACCAGGCTGCCAGATTCCAGGCTCCAAGTCAGGAAGCAAGGAGACTCCCAGATTGATGATAAAACTTGTTAGCAAGTTGTATGTAATTTTATAATGTTTCTGGTAAATGCTAATTGCCTGTTCCTTAAATATTTCTTGTTCGACTGGGAAGCAAAGAGATTGCAACTATGAATGCATTTCCTACAGCTGGCTGTCCCTGTGGAGGGGGACTGGGTTTCTAGGCTCAAAGTCCTCAGATATTGACGGAGCCTGAGTTCTCTCCCCCACCCCACCCTGGGGTTGGGGCAAACAGAGCTGGAAGAATTTTGGGGAAATAAGTCTCCCAATTTTCCCACCCCGGTGCCTATACTTTTAACAAAGGGGGAGGGGTGACACCTGCCTGCCCCCAAGGGAGCTTCTCCCTACCTGAACTGGGACAGAGCGGGTACTGATGATGATGGGGCCAGGTATGCCTGGAGGAGGTCTCTGCCCTCAGGGACTTCATGCCACCTGCGAAACATCTGCATCCCTACTACCCTCCCATCCCTGAGCCAAGATGTCTACGCTGCATGGAACTCGACAGAAGCTGGGGTTAAAAGAGGGCCAAGAGGGGGCGCAGGTCATTCTGAGGCTTGGGAAGAGATGGAGAGGGGAGCAGGCCTTTAACTGTTTGCTAAATGCTAGGCCCTCTGCCGGGCGCTTCACTACCCTGAGTCCTTGTAAGACCCCTGTGAGATAAAGTTATCAGCCCCTCTGCACAATGAGAAAATCAGGCTCAGAGATGAGGGACTGACTGAAGACCACGCACAGAGGCGGAGGCAAAACTCAATTATAAGTTGGGTTTGTCTGACCCCAAAGCCTAGGGGACAGCAGAGGAGTGGGCTCCCGGCACCTGAGTTCTGGGAGATGGTAAAGTGGGTAAAGGGACTGAGAGGGTGCTGAGGAAGGGTGCGCTGTTGAACCTGTGCAAAATGTTATTACAATTTAATTCTGTGAGCTTTTCTGAGCACATGTTATGCGCTGGGTTAGGCCCTATGGACTATAGAGATTAATAAACTGGAATTCTACCTAGAATGGATTCATAAAAACCAGAATTTGGCTTGGAATTACCATCATGAAGAGCCTTGGATGCCAAGTGAAGGAATGTACTTTACCCTAAGGCGATGCGACTTTGTCATGAAAGTTTTTTAAGTAGGAGGAAACAGTGCCAGGTTTGGATTCTGGGAAGATCACTGTGTTGCCTGTGGCAGATGGGTAGGGGTGGGGAGCAGCCTGGAGCCAGGGGAGGAGGCCTGTGCTGTCACTGAAATGAGAGGTGATGAGGGCCTCAGCCAGGGCAATGACAGGGGAGCTGGGATGCTGCAGCAGGAGAGCTGACAGAATCTGGGAGCGGGGTCAGAGGTGGGCGAGGGAGAAGGAGGAGGTGGAAAGGAGACCGAGTGATGGCATAGAGGGTGGTGCTGTTCATCAAGATGGGGACACAGGGCAGGGGGGTGCGGTGGAGATGAAGAGCTTCATTTTGGATGGTGTGGACTGAATGTTTGCGCCCCCCTCCAATTGCTATGTTAAAGTCCTAGCCCCCAAGGTGGCTGTATTTGGAGATGGGGCCTCTAAGGAAGTAATAAAGGTTAAGTAAGGTCATAAGGGTGGGGCCCTGATCCCATAGGATTAGTGTCTTTATAAGAAGAGACAAAGAGAGCTTGTTCTCTCTCTTCCCATGTGAAAAGGCAGCCATCTGCCAGCCAGCAAGAGAGCCCGGACCAAACACTGAATTAGCTAGAACCTCACTCTCAGACTTCTAGCCTAGAATTGTGAGAAAATAAATTTCTGTATAAGCCAACCAGTCTATGGTATTTTGTTATGAGCAGACTAATAGAGATGGGTTATTTGAGATATCCAAGGGAGAAGCTATATAAAATGTGTCACGGGTGGACTGAAATGCAAGTGGGGAATAGATTTGGAAGCCATCAGTGTTTAGGTTGAGGCTGGAGCCATAAGAGTGGATGTGATCAACTGCAGAAGGTTCTAGAGAGAGGACAGAAGGCTAAGGACAGACACTGGAAGGTACCTGCTCTGAGGGGCAGTGAGGAACCACGCAGGCGCTGTGAGACAGTGGCCAGAGCAGTGTAGAAGCCCGGAGAGCAGCCTAGTGGGCAGAGTCGTATCAGATCCAGGGAATTCAATTACCCACCTTTTTACAGTAGAGGGGGCTCCCCACCATGAAGGTGTGAGACCGATGGGCTTCCCTCCTCCAATAAAAGGCCAATGGCATCCCAATGTTTGGCCCTTCATAGGTTCTTCTTCCTGCTGGACAAGGGGCTAATCTTCCATGAGGCCTCAGGGCTCCCCATGGCCTGGATCTGCCACTTCTGCCTCCACACCCTACACTATGGCCACAGCACACCATCTCATTTCTTGGCCAGTCTGGGGAGCGAGGGCCCTAGGTGGGGAGCACAGGTGTGAGGCAGGGACCTAGAACCAGAGCCTGTCAGGGTGAACACAGGCCATCTGCAGGCTGGCAAGCAGCCACGTGTTCCCAGGCTGAGGACACCCAGGTAGAGAGCAGTGGCAATCATGGAAGGTCTGGGTGGAGAGGAGCTTTAGTGGCCTCCCAGGGGAAGGTGCCTCTGGCCAGGCACCGTGTAAGGAGCCTTCTGTGATCTCGTTTCACTTTCTTAACATGCTATGATGTCATTATTATCTTGGTTTTACAAGTGGGGAAAATGAGGCTCAGAGATACCACATGACTTGCCTCAAGTCATGCTGCTGGGACCACACTAGAATTCAACGGGTTGGGATCAATTTCCGAGTCTGTTCTATCTTCTCAGAACCTGCTCCTTTTGTGCACAGAGCCCACGTAGCCCCTGCTTCATTAGCGATGCCTCTAAACACGCAGACTCTCTTCCTAACTTGTCCCAGGTCCCAGGAGAAGGCCTGCTGACACCAGGTCTGACCGGCAGTCGCACAGCAAGTTTTTAGACTGTGTCCATGTTGCTCGCAATCATAACCCCAGCACTCAGCACAGCGCGGTCATGTACCAGGAGCTTCATCAACACCGGCTAAGTGAAATGGTCAAGAACTAATGAATGAAGCCCTAACCTCTAGCAACAAGGATTCTGCGGCCATGACATATGGCCCGTTTGATTGGGGCAAAGCTTTGACTTTTGTAAAGATTTTATAGGAATTGAAATTCTGTCATTTTGGGAGGCTCTCAGTATAGGGGGAAATCATGGGCTTTGGAGCCAGAGAGACACGGGGTCGAATCCTGGCTCTGCCAGGTCCCTGACTTGTGTGTGACCCGGGCAGGTAACTTTACCCCTCTGAATCTCCAATTTCTCATCTGTAAACGAGCAGCCACTGTACAGCTGTGAGCACCGAATGAGATGACGGGTGCTTTTCAAACTAGTGGTCACCTGCAGGTTTCTCTTATAAGAGGGTTCACAAGGAATAGAGAACAGAGAATAAATGGAAATGGAGGCAGGGTCATTTCTTCCCTACTAGGCATCCCCGAGGCCAGCATGGTGGTCGCTGAGGACACCAAGTCTTCCTATGACACCGAAAGCCCCGAGATAGTGAACATAAAGCTCCTTGCACAGGGTGGGCTCCCAACAGACGAGAAGTCTCTTTCCATTCCAATGAAATCACACCAAACAAGTCTAATTCCTCTTCCCCATGTAACAACCCTTCGAATATTTGGACACAGCTCTCGGGTTTCTCCTGGGTCTACTTCCCCCCGAATAAACATTCAGGGCTTGCTCACCTTTCTCACTGGCTTGACTTATGCCCTCTCCTTGTTCACCTCAAGCTGCGATCCCCACACCTGAGTTCAATTCTCTGATGCCTGATCAGAACAGGATACAGCACACTAACTCCCCGGGATCAATCCTAGTAGCTAAGTTTTCAAACCTTAAACACACTTCACCTTTCTCCCTGCTTCATCTGGTCATGGTCACTTAGCCCACAGCCCGTCCCCATCGAGACTTTCCACATGCCGACTGGTCACTGGCCTGTCTTTCATGCTCACGCCACTTACATCTAATCTGAGCCACTGATAAAATATGGACAGATCAAGGGCATGCGGATGACACAAGATCTTTCCTCCTGCCTCTGGAAACATTCACTGCGGGATACCCACAGAAGCTCAGAAATAGGGGAACCTTAGAGACTTCCTGTCCAAGTTCATTTCCAAAGTGTGAGTGTGGCAGCTTGGACCTGAACCCGGATCTCCCGATTTCTTGTCTGATGCGCTTGCTGTGGCCCTGCAGCTGCTTGTGTGTAACTCTGTGCACCGGAAGAGCCCACTCCTCCAGCTCCCTGCACACTCATCACTCGCTCGTCACACTGCATGTGCAACACTCCTTACTTTTGCATTCTTTAAATGCAACCCTCACAGGAGCCCTGGAACCTTGGTTGTGTTATCTCCACAGATGAAGAAATGGAGCCCTAGAGAGGCTGCCTGACCTGCCATGGAGCTAGAGTGAGAGAACCAGGCTCTGAGCTCAGCGCTTGGCCCCCAATAGATGTTCTCTGCTCGCTGTTCTGTCTCATCCAGACACATGCTTCCTGTTCTTGGAACTGCATTCATCGTCCTTACCCCAGTGGGCACGGTGATGTGTCAGTGTTAGTGCAGGAGATACGGGCTGGCCTCCTGTTATGGGTTGAATTGTGTTCCCCAAAAGATATGTTGAATCCTAACCCCTGGTAACTGTGAGTATGACTTTATTTGGAAATAGGCTCTTCATGGAGGTCATCAAGTTAAGATGAGGTCCTACTAGAGTAGGGCGGGCCCTTTAGCCAATATGACTGGTGTCTTATAAGAGGGGGAGGGAGACACATAGGGATGTATATGACAACAGGAGCAGAGACGGAAGTGCTACAGCTACAAGGCAAAGAATGCCAAGGACTGCTGGAAGGATCACCATGGACGCTAGGAAGAGGCAAGGAGGGATGCTACCCAACGTCTCAGAGGGAGCACGGCCCCTCCTGACACCTTAGGTTCAGACTTCTGGCCTCCAGAACTGAGAGAGAATACATTTCTGTTGAACTGAGACATCTAGTTTGTGGTTCTTGTTAGGGCAGCCCTAGGAAACTCACACATGTCCTGTGCGCCCAGTTTGGACAGAGAGTCCAGGACCTGGTACAGAAGAACCCTTGGACCACTGGGGGTGTGAGGCACATGGAGCAGAATGAATCCTTTGGCACTGCTCCCCCTAAACAGTCTCTTGTAGATGAGCAGGTCTCTGAGTGGGGGTGCAGGAAGGACACCTCTCCCTCCTGTCTCTCTAGTGGCCACTTTGTCCTCTGAGAGACTTAAGGCCCCCTTTCTTGATAAAGCCCTTCCTGATGCCCCAGAAAGGATGGCTGCCCTTCTCCGTGCCCCAGGGGCTCTGTTTGCCACACCCCCTGTCGGCAATAGCTCAAGTGTTCCTGCTTCTGTCTCACTGCGTGCGAGAGGGCTGCCCCTTGCGGCAAGTGCCTGGAGCTGATGATTCTGTTGCCTAGTGCTGGAGTGGATCTGGCACCTAACAGGGCCTTAACCAATCCCCAGGGGATGGCTTTTCCCCTTCTTGTGGGGATTGGCGTTAGCAGTCATCAGCCAACAGGAGGCATGGAAGGGTGACAGTAGTGGCATCTCTTGGGCCCTGGAGTCTGCCATCCCCTTAATGCCTGCTTCCATCAAGAGGTGAAGGTCACCCTCATCTGTATCCTCATCAGGTCACCAGTGGTGTGCCTGCCCCAAGCCCTGTGCACAGTCCCTCATCACTATGACATCCCAATAGGGTAACTTGGGAAGCTCCTATCTCTAGACAGAAAATAACAGAGGCTCAGAAGTTTACGGGGCCTTTTGAAGGTCTCCACAAGCCAAGTATGAGTCGGGATGGAACTGATGTATGTGCCCAGTGCCGTGTGTCCAGTATTATAAGTGATTTATCTCAGATAATCCTCAAAACAACCCAGGAAGCCCACTGGACAAAGACTGAGGCTGGGGATCAGAGACGTCAAGAGCTCCCATGTGCCTAAGGAGAGGAAGCCAGTGAAGAGCCGAGTCAGCAACCCCGGGCTAGCTGACCCCACATCCAGACCCCAGGCTCTGACTCCAGGGCGGTCCCTCGGCTCCCTAGGAGTAGTTACCTTCGTAAGAAGCCTTGAATCCCAGGGAGCTGCCGCTGCTGTCGGTCTGGAAGAGGAGCCACATTTGATGGTTGGTGCTGACAATGAGATCTGGGACCGATGTACCTGTCAGGCTGTCAGGAGAGACAGAGTTAGAGGTGTGCACCCCACCGTGGCACCCCAACAGAATGACTGCCGGGCCGATGACACCTAGAGGAATATCTCGGGGGCTAGGCCCACTCTCTGAGCTCCACAGTGTTTCTGACGCTGGAGCCCAGGGGCATGTGTTCCACTTGACGGGAGACTCAGCGCCTCTCCCCCTTGGCCATGGCAGAGCTTGAATCTCAACTTTTACTCCCTCTCCCAGATCGCAGCGCTCATGAGAGAAACTGTGTCCTTGCTGGCTTGGGGGACAGGGCTAGCTGAAACCAGAACTAATCCTGGGGTATCTACACTCCTGTAACCTCCAATCTCTCATGTGAACTGTACTGCAGGAAAGAGACAGAAACCCCTTCTCTCGGTTGGAACCCAGTCGTTCCTCTAATGAGACATGTTTCCCGTCTAGTACGAGAAGTGAGGCTTAAAACACAGCCGTCACCCCAGGCCACATTTTCCTGAAGAGTTTTAGCATGAAGAGCTTCTGATTCGACTCATGTTTTCCAGGCACCTACCGAAGTGAGACTGCTTCACATCCATTATCTCAAGACCATTATCTCATTTAATGCCCCAGCAGCCCAGTGAGGTAGGGGTTACTTTATCCCCGCTGTAGAGATGAGAAGATAAAGGAACCAAGTGGGCAGTGGCTTTCCTGGTCAGTTTGCTGGCGAGTGGCAGAGCCAGCATCCACTGCACAGGCTGGGTTTCTGGAAGAAACCTGGCTTCCTCTTACTGCAGAGACCAGGAGATCACCAGCACAGGTCGAGGCTGGAGGGCTGTGGAGGTGGAGACTGCGTTAATGGGTCTGCTCTACCCTGGGGTGGGGGTACTGAGTTGGCTGCAAAGAGATGTTCAACAAACCACAAGGGCCGTGGGGGTGAGCTGGAGCTGGGACAGGCCACGTGGAGAACACCAGCCCGGACTGTGTGACATCCCTGATCTGTGGGCTCACACATGCTGTAATGAGTCAAGGTGGAGGCCAGGCCAGGGTTGGCTCTTGTTCTGGGGTGGCAATAAGCAAGAGAGAAGGCCAAGGCCTCTGCTTTTCCTGTTTGACCCAATAAGGACAACAAAGGAGCCTGACTATTTTGTACGTGTTTACCTGAAGGTTTGAGATTGACCCTGGCCCAAGGAGATCTGGGGGTGGTGTGGGAGCCCCTGGGCTGCTATAGAACTTGTTGGTAGCTCACTCACACTAGGTTGGTCCAGAGATCTGGGTAAAAGCCCTGGCTCTGCTGCTCTTTGCTGTGGGAACTTGGGCAAGTGGCTGTGCCTCTCTGGGCCTTCTCACTCCATGTAAAATGAGGGGATTGGGTTGTATGATCCCCAAGTCTTTTCAGCTTTTCTGCCCTAAGGTTCTCTCTATGGAAAAGCACAATGGGGTCATGGAAGGAGACAAAGATGGGATCCTTGCCTCTTGGGCATACTGAGCTAATGCACCATAGCGGTCAGCCATCCAGGGCAGGTGAGTGATGGGGATGCACCAAGAGGAGGGGAGAGGTGGGTGTGATGGCTACTTGATGTGTCAATTTGCCAGGGCCCTGGGGTACCCAGATATCCAGCCAAACATTATTTTGGGTGTGCCTATGTTTTTGGATGAGATTAACATTTAAATTGATAGATGGAGTAAGCAGATTGCCCTCCCCAGTGTGGGTGGGCCTCATCCAATCAGTTGAAGGCCTGAACTGAACAAAAAGGCTGACGTTCCCCTGAGTGAAAGAGGATTCTTCCTGTCTGCCTGAATTCCAGCTGGGACATTGTGCTTCCCCCCCGCCCCCTGACTTGGACTTGAACTGAAACATCAGCTCTCTCTGGGTCTTGAGCCTGCTGGCCTTTGCACTAGAATTACATCATCACTCTCTGGGTCTCAAACCTGCTGACTCACCCTGCAGATCTTGAGGCTTGTCAGCCTCCTTAATCGTGTGAGCCAATTCCTTATAATAAACCCTTTCTCTCTATACATCCTACTGGCCCCGCTTCTCTGGAGAACCCTGATTAATGCAGTGGAACAGACAGGGGCCGATGCCCTGCAGGCTCACATTCCATTCTTTTCTCCTGAGAGACCCCAAGTCCTAGCCATGTCACCTGCCTCAGTGGGTAACATCATGACTCCTTTAACTACCTGGATAGGATCTTCTCCAGGTAGGTATGAGGAAGGTGCAGGAAGTTCCCAGAACAGAACCACTCCTGGAGACAAGCCAACTATTGCTGAATAGCTATCTTTCATGCATCAAAACCAGAGGGCATTAGCTTGGAGCTAGCCTGGCTGGGACAGGGTACGGCAAGGGACACTATCCCTCAGTGAAATCAAAAGACACGAACTCAAGTGCTGATTCTGCCACCCACCATCTTTGCAACCATTAGGCCTCAGTTTCCTCACCTGTTAAATAGGGATAATACCTTTCTCACAGGGCTGCTGTGGGATTTAAATGAGATGACTCTGATGGGAAAGTTCTCATCACAGTGCCTGGGCACATAGTAGGTGCTCAGCATATGTGAAATCCCCCTTTCTTTTTGGCAGGGGAGATGGATGAGGTCAGGCGTGTCTCTCTGAAGCTGGACCACATGCATCAAACAAGAGCACCTTCCTGCTTCATGTCAGGCTACTGGTGGGCAGAGGAGGAGCCAAGACCCGATGTAATGGAATCCAGGACAGCCTGATGTCCTCCTCTCCCCTGACCAGGCCATGCCATACCAGTTTTTCTGGGCTCAGAAAAGGTGGCCACTATGCTCACGTGGCCCTAATTCCCTGGAACCACCCATTTCCCAGTTAAGAGCATGCAGGGAGGTTAGCAAAACACTTTTACTGTCTCTGTCGGAAGTCAGATCACCATGGACATACTTGGCCTTGAAGAAAAACTGTTGGGTGGCAGAAGGAGGGTCTGCGTAGAGGCAGCCACACAAAACCTCTATCTCCCGGCTCCCTAAGAGACTGCTCATCGCGTACACATTTCCTGCGAATTCCTAGTGAGAATCTGGCCAGTGTTCTCCACCCCTGATTGGGGTAGAGACAGGCAGAGGGACTGTTGCTGAAACGAGGGGCACTACAGGACACCTGTCCTGGTCGCTGTGTAGTCTGGGGGACCAGGTGGGCCCGGCAGCCCATCCAACCTCCTTCAGCCAAGGCATTCGTAAGCCGCCCGCCCAGCTGCTCGCTCTGTGTTACTTACACGTACAGAACTGTTTTCTGGTCCCCGTCCTGCCCACCATCCCCGACCGTCAGGGTGTCATAGCCCCTCTCCAAGTCAAACTCCTCGAAGGCGAGCTTGATCACCTAGGGAGGGAGCACGGGATTAGGGAGCAGGCAGGGGCAGCGGCAGACCCTCAAAGCCCTGAGGACGGCAGGAAGCTTCCTCACTGTGTCCCGACGCCAGGAGTCCCCATGACACCGTCCTACAGGACCCTCGATCCAAACCGAGCATTTCCATGCCAGCATTTTGAGTGTGAACTATTTCTCTCCAGGCTGCACAGTCTCTGGGGTCCCCTGATGTTTTCCGAAGATGCTCATGGCACATCTGCCCAATTCTGGGGGCTGTCATGGCAACACCAGGCACATATGGCCGACTCCGAGATGATTAGACTCTTTCTTCGTGCTTTAATGCACAGGCATCCCCGTGGGCTTGGTGGCAATTCTTCAGGCCACATGTGGAATCTCCGCTGTCTTGCCCCCGGGGACCTGCAGACCTCTCCCTCAGCCTCTCCCCTGCCTGCCTTTCTCCACCCTCTGTTTGCTTATTTGTTGAATAAATGAATGTTCTAGGAAGGAGATTTTGACGAGATTCTTCTCTCTCTCTCTCTCTCTCTCTCTTTTTAAATCCTCATTGAGGACATTCTTCCATTGATTTTTAGAGAGAGTGGAAGTGAGGGAGGAGGGGGAGAGAGAGAAACGTCGATGTGAGAGACACATCAGTTGGTTGCCGCCCGCACATGCCCCAACTGGGGATGGAGATGGAGCCTGCAACTGAGGTACGTGCCCGAGACTGGAACTGAACCCGAGACCCTTCAGTCCGCCGGCCGCAACGCTAACCACTGAGCAACCAGCCAGGGCAGGATTCTTCTCTCTTAACTTGCTTCCATAAATATTTACTAAGCACTCACCATATGCCAGGCTAGGAGATGGGGTTTCAACAGTGGGGTTCAACACTGTCCCTACCCTTGGTGAGCAGGGGAGATAGAAAAGCAAACTGACAACCGCAACACAGGGTAATGGACACCATGGCAAAGGCTGGGGGCCTGTGGATCACTGTCCTGGGGTGGTGGCAGGAGGGAGGCTCTTCGTGATGGTAGGGGTCTGAGAATCCTGAAGGCTATGAAAGACTGGCCAATGGGGGATGCTTGGAGAGGGACAGGTAGCTTCTGAGGAGTCAGGTGCACAAGATATGAGCTGTGGCAGACATGGAACATTCCAGAACAAGAGTTCAGTGTCTCTCAAAGGCAGATTGACAAACTAAGCACACCTGCTAGCTGCCTCACTTGGGAGTGGGGGACAATGTAGTTGGTCCTTCAGTGCAAGGAGGTGACTCAAGGAGGCCAGGACTACAGAAGTTTGCTTGGAGCTAGGTCCAAAGGGTCTCATAACTTCCCCTGCCCCAAAGAGTTGGGGTTCATTCTGAGGGCGCGGTAGAACAGTTTTAAACAGTGGGTCACAGGGACATACAGGTGCTTGAGAAAACAGTCTGGCTGTTTTCCACATCGTGTGGAAACCGATGTGGCAGGAATGAGGCAGAGGTGGTGAGGATGCTAGCAGGCCGTTGTGGTGGCCCAGGCGAGGGATGGAGGAGGGGAATGGGTCACAGGGCAGAGACACGGGTCTGAGAATCCCATGCCGGTGTGAGGGCCCCAGCAACACTGGGGGCTTGGTGACTCGATGTGTGGGGGCTGAGGGACAGGGAGAGATTCATGAAGACTTGCAGGCTTCTGGTTTGGGCAACTGCGTGGTTGGATGGTGGTGCCATTCACAAAGACAGGACACACAGAGGCACCACTGCCCATGTCTAATCAGTCTCTTCCTGTCTGTGGCAACCTGGCTTCACTCTGATGAAGATCTTCAGCCTCCCAGTGGGGAGCAGAGAATTCCTGTGGACAGTTTTTCCAAGCTGTGCAGGTTGCCTCCATCCAAACCAAACAGTCCAGCACCTACACACTGCCAGGGTGCCAGCAGAGCTCACCCCAAGGTGCCTCCAGCTGACACAGAAGCACATAGTTGCTGCACTCATTCATAAGCCCGGGTACCATGTACTTGGTGCCCTTGCACCAGCATGGGGTTCACGGAGAGGAGCATTTCTGTGTAAGTATGTCCCTGGGCAGGGACAGACAGGACAGATGAGGGGGTGAGGGCACTGGCTGGGAGAAAGGTTAAAGCAGGCTTCCCAGAGGAAGGGTAACCCAGGCTGAGTTTGGGAGATGAACTGAATTCAATAAATGGGTAAGGAAGGGAAAGCAATCGGGCAGAGGGAGGAGCAGTGACCCAGCAAAGGAGTGGAGCGGGGATTTGTCCAGAGACTCCTAGTTGATCCCAACTTGTTTAAGTGAGGGGTGGGGCTGACGAGGGAGAAGTGAGAGGAGCCAGCTTAGGAGGGGCTGTCATGCTAAGGAGCTGAGCTTTGTCCTGAAGACAGGGGAGGGTTATGGAAAAGCTCTAAACAAAGTATGATGTGAAACTGTTGTTTTAGGAGTGACAGCATTGAGGGATGTTGGAAAACCAGACAACTCGGTGATAGCGATAAGGCAGGTGAGGGGGGTGTGGGCCTGAAGCAGGCAGCAGGTGGGGTCCTTAGAAAAGGGGATGGAGCGTAACTGTCGGCAGTGAATGGGTGCTGGGCGCTTGTGGCTTTCCCACTGAGCAGGTGACGTGCCCCCCATGTTCCCGGATGGCTAATGTCATCATCCTGAGGCCACCGGCTCAGGCTGGAATCTCCTTCTCGCCCCTCACCCTCAGTCCTGCCTACAGAATGACGCCACCATCTCCTAGCCCGGCACACAGCCGCCCTCTGCCCTGCACGCCTGTGTCGCTACCTGAGCTCCCGGGCGCCCCCTGCGGGCCCTCTGTCCTGCCCCCGCCCCCAGCAGTGTCTCCGGGTCCCCCAGCCCTGTCCTCCATGTGCTCCCCCAGGAGCCTCCGTCTCAGCTCCGCGTCAGCACTGACCTGCCTACCTGGTCTCCGCACCGTGAGCTCCTGGAGGGCAGGGGCTGACTCACCGGCTCTACCGCCAGCGCCCGTCACATGCCAGGCATCTGCCCAGGGCTCGGACAGTGCTGAAGGGGGGAACACCTTTCAGACCTCGCCCGATTCTCCAGCATGGACTGAGTGCTAGGTCCCCGGGTCCCTCGCAAGAGTTAGCACCTAGCCAGGGGTGGGGAACATCTGCCCGCAGGCTGTATATGGCCCGCAAAATCATTTGGTCTGGCCCTGCCAAGGCAACCGCAGGTGGGACTTGAAATTCAATACATCTAGGAGCTTTTTTCATAGCTAATTTTTGATAATTTTGTATGGCCCGACAATGAGACAATGATGTTATAAATATCCAAATGGCCCTTGGCAGAAAAAAGGTTCTCCAACCCTGATCTAGAACAAAGGTAGGCAAATTATTCCTGTGAAAGGCCAGATAGTGAACCCCCCCCCCCCCGCAGAACATGTGTCTGTTGCAGAGTGAATGCTGCCATACACAGTACGTACACAAATGGGCGTGGCTGTGTTCCAATAAAACTTTATTTATAAAAAATAAGCAATAAACTGGATTTGGCCCATTAGCAATAGTTTGCTGACTCCTGGTCTAGAAGATTCTCTGAGACACTTAATCACAGTTTTGACCTCTCCTTGTGAGATTTCCTCATTACAAGAGCTCACACCCACAACGTACTTGACTCTGTTCTGAGCTTTTTACACACATCAACTCATGTAAAACTTACAAGAGCTACTATGAATACCTCCGTTTTACAAATGGGAAAGCTCAGGCACAGAGCCCTTAAGCAACTTGCCTAAGATCACACAGCTAAGTGGTAGAACCTGGGACTCATCAGGCGGCCAGAGGCCAGGCTCTTTGCCACTCTGCTCTACTGCCTCCTAGTGTCCCTGTGAAGAGTTGGTCCCTGAGGTAGGGAAAATAACAGCCTCTCAAACCTTCCCTAAGCCCTTTATCTGGAACCCAGCAGCTCAGCAAAGACTTGTTGCACGTAAAATACTGCACGCAAGGCCGGCAGTGCCTCCTGCAGGAGAAGGGGCCTGGCCTCTGCGGGGACTATGGGTCTTGGCTGCAATTTCTCGCTACCACCACCCCCTTCCAGCCAGCCCTGGGGAAGAGAGCACAGGCTCACCACGCCACTTCCAAAAACGAGAGCATATGATGACTAGGTCTATAATGGGAAAACACTGCCTTGAAGGCCAGAGCCCAGAGACATAGAATGATTCACATTCTATGCCAGAGCAGCCATTGGTGTGAACTGCATTTCCGAGCATCTGACCCTAACACAGAAGCTAATCACACCAGGCAGACAGTGCACACGACCTTGTGGCTTTGGGATGGGTCCCAGTGCACAATGTACCAATGTTTCCAGGTTTTTCCCCTTTCTTTGGCCTTTGTTTAAACACAGGATCCCATAATGACTCACTAACTAACATGCAGATCCATTAAGCTCCCCAAACGCCTTTCTGAGGCAGGAGAGTGGCAGAACCTGCAGTAGGCATGATCAAAGAGGTACATTTTTGTACAGCTCAGACCCGACCTTACACCCGTTAGATAAAGGAATGAATGAACCCATCATCTACGACATACTGCTGAGCACCTGCCATGTGCCCAGCGCCGAGTTGGCTGCTTCCCCTAGGCTAGCTGACCTGCCTGAGAACTGAGAGCAGAACCCAAATGCCAAGGGCATGGCGCAGATGGTGAGCGCTGGAGGTTCTCGAAAATGGGAGAGATGGAAGGTGGTCATAGAAAGGAGGTGGGTGGGCCCACCAGGCCTTGCAGGATGCAGACTGGGGTGGGCTCTGTTCAGAAAAACTGTGAGCATGAGTAGCAGGGAGTATGGGATAGGTGGGGAGGGGAGGGGAGGGGAGGGGAGGGGAGGGGAGGGGAAGCGGCCTGGCAGGGCAGAGCAGGCAGTGTGGACTTGAGGGCGAAGATGAGGGGAAGCTGTAACTCAGCAGGAAGGGAGGGCTGGAGGCAGAGACACTTGCCAGGAGCAGGTACACGGGCCGAAAGTGGGAGCAGGGCTCAGGGAGAGCCTGAATCTGTGCTCACTGCAGAGGGCAGGAGCGGGGAGAGAGTCCTGATGATGGAACCCTTCAGCACACAGCCGCCTTTCCCGAGAACAGTGGGGGATGGGAGTGGGACCACGGATGCCCACCCTGGGTCCCAGAGGACATCTCTCGCTTCCTGAGAACTGTCCAGAACCAGCCAAAAGACAGGGATCCTGGTCTTGCCAGCCTGTGCCCAATGTTTCCGTGAGGCTGCAGAGGGCCTGACAGCTCACGGGCACTTTGGGGGAAGCCGAAGCCCCGAGAGCTCTGCAGTGAGTCTGTTTTGTCCAGTGACCGCGTTTCTACAACAGCCTCCTAGCTGGGCTCCCTGCCTCTGCCGCCCATCCTTCACTCGGTTCCCAATCTCTGTGCCTCACTGCCCCTTAGAGCAGGTGCTGGATAACTGTGGCTCAGGGGCCAAATCTGGCCTGTGGCCTGTTTTTGTATGCCTCTTGAGTTAGGGAGCTTTCTTATATTTTTAAAGGATTAAAAAAATAAAGCACCACAAAGAAGACTGTGCAACAAAAACTTCACGTGGTCCTTAGAGTCTAAAATATCTATTATCTGGCTCTCTGCAGAAAAAGCTTGCTGACCTCTGGCCTAGAGCCGTGGTTTTCAAACGGGATTCCCAGGCACCCCAGGGTCACATACAGGCACTCCAGGGGCCACCAGTAAAGGTAGAGAACTGCTCCAAGCAAAGCAGTTCCTTTGGAGCTAGTTCATGCTTTGGGAGTCTGTGACAGGCACAGAGAGTGGTTTGCTGAATGTCCCTCCCTCTCTCTATCAGTCCCTAACAGAAGCCTGAGTTTGTTTAAAGTGGGGCAATGTACCCAGCTAACCGCTGAGCTAAGAACAGCTGGCTAAGTAACAGGATTCTAGGCAATGAGATTCGAGCTGAGGAGCCCCCAAGGCATTTTCCTGCCTTTCTCCTTGCTTTCCTGGAACACGGGTGTGAGAACAGAGGCGGAGCAGCCTTCCTGTGATCACGAGGACAGGAGTCACATGCAAAAAATGGCAGAGGGAAAAACAGAAGGTGTTCGACATGCTTGAGGAAACTACTACACCAGCGCCGCGCTCTCCTCCTCTGGACCTCTGGTATGCAGGGAAAATAAACTGTTTTCTTTAAGCTTCTGTGGAGTTTTCTGCAACTCATAGTCAATTGCAACCCAATGGCTACAGGTGCTGAAGGAAGGCCTTTGTCACCACAGAAAAGTTTGCTGTCTCTTTATACGCGGGGTAAAGCTCAGCACCCTGGGAGCCCTAGCCCCTCCCGGTCAGCTGGTTAGGGCCCCTCCACAGTGCCCTGCCCAGCCCTGCTTCCCCCGGCCCTCCTCACTGCCCTTCTCTGAGCCCCTGAAGGCCGACCTTGGCCCATCCAGCCTTGGTTTACTAATGCTGCTGTCACTCTATTAGCTCACGAAAGGAAGGGAGCTCCCTGTTCCTGGGCAGAGCCTGCAAGGTGATCCCTGCTCGGGTCTTGCTAAGGGCCTAGGGTTCAAGAACTGGCGTTGAGGGGCAGAAGGCGAGGCCAGTGGGAAGGCTGATCTGAACCCTCAGGAGTTCAGACAGATAGGCCTCTGACACCTTTGAGAAAGGCTTTGTAAAAAAAAAAAAAAAAAGTATAATTGACATATAACATCATATTAGTTTCAGGTGTACAACATATTATGGTTCAATATTTGTATGTTCTGTGAAATGATCACCACAATATGTCTGGTTTCCCCATCACCACATAAAGCTAAAAAATATGCAATACAATGTTATCGACTATAGTCACCATGCTGTGCAGTGCGTCCCTGTGACATTTATTTAACAACTGGAAGTTTGTACCTCTTGACCCCCTTCACCCATGATGCCCACCCCAACCCCTCTCCCCTCTGACAACCACAGATCTGTTTCTGCATCTACATATTTTGTTTTGTTTTGATGTTTATTTGTTTTGTTCTTTCAATTCCACGTATTAGTGAGATCAGATGGTATTTGTCTTTCTCTCTCTGACTGATTTCCTTTAGCATAATACCCTCGAGATCCATTCCTGTTGTTGCAAAGGGCAAGATTTCATTCTTTTTTTATGGCTGAGTAGTATTCCATGCGCCGCATCGCATCTCCTTTACCCAGTCATCCACTGATGGACACGTAGTTGCTCCCACATCCTGGCTATTGTAAACGCTGCTGCAATGAACACACAGGTGCATACATTTTTTCAAAGTACTGCTTTCGTTTTCTTCAGATAAACACGTAGAGGTGGGATTGCTGGATCATATAGTAGTTCTATTTTTAGTTTTTTGAGGAACCTCCATACTGTTTTCTATAGTTGCCGCACCAGTTTGCATTCCCACCAACAGTGCATGAAGGCTCCCTTTTCTCCACATTCTCACCAACGCTTGCTATTTCTTTTCTTTTTGATAACAGCCATTCTAACCAGGTGTGAGGTGATGTCTCTCTGTGGTTTTGATGTGCATTTCCCTGATGATTAGTGAAGTTGAGTATCTTTTCATGTGCCTGTTGGCCATCTGTATGTCTTCTCTGGAAAATGTCTATTCAGATCCTCTGCTCATTTTAAAATTAGATTGTATCAGCTCTTTATATATTTTGTGATTCAACTCATCTTTGTAATTGAGTTGTATGAGCTCTTTATATATTTTGGATGAGGAGGGCTTCTGAGGAGGTTGGGAAAGAAAGCCCAGGGACAGAGCCTGAGGATTTTCAGAGGTTCTGGAACTTTGGTCACTACCTTCGTTTAATTTTGGTGGCTCCAAACACTTTTCACCCATTTATGACTCAGTCACTCATTGATTGATGGATTCACTCGCTCACTCCATTCATTCATTCATTCATTCATTCATTCATTCATTCATTCATTCATTCAATAGTTAATATGCACTTGCCAAGTGCTGGGCTTTGGAGAGGCAACAGCAGGCGAGATAAACACAGCCACCACCCTGAGAGAGCTCACAGTCTAGAAGAGGAGACATACAAGTGCACGGACGACACCACAGTGTGCTGAGTGCTGAAACCAGGGCAGCATGGGTATGGGCAAATATGAGGGGCACAAAGTCCTGGCCGGACGAGGGGCAGGGCTTATCTTCAAGGAAAGGAGGGTGTGCAGAGACACCAAGAACACAGCCAGTTCTAGGGGAAGAGCAATGCCAAGACACGATGGGAGGTGAAGGAACTGTAAAAAGGGAAGGGATCAAGTCTCGGACTGGGAGGAGGCCATTAAAAGGTCTTTCTAGAGCTATCTGGTCATGACAAATGAGCTGTGGGGACCCTTGACCTCTCTGAGGGCCAGCCAGCATCCTGCATAGAGCCCGGCACAGACAGGGCAGAGGAAATGCTTGCTGAATGAGCCAGTGCACAAATGGGCCAGCCAATGTGTCCCTGACATTCACACTCTTGAGCGATCACTTGCCTGGAGAATTATTTCTTAATCCTTCAGGTCTACAAAGGGAGGAGTGACAGAGATAATCCTGAAGGCCTGAGCAATCAGAGAACTATTATCTTTGGCTTTGAAGTTCATGAAATGAGCTTTCCTTTCCTTCTCCCTCCAGGCCCCTTCCTTCTCTCTGGTACCCTCCTGTCTCTCTTCCTCTCCAGCCTCACTTCTGCTTCTTTGTTTAGCAAAGGTGGATTAACTTTCCCGACCAAATCCGCTGAGGTTCATATGCAAACGGAATCATGTCTTGCGTTCATACTGAGAAGCTGCGAAAGAAAGGCAGATGTGTGCAGGTGGGGGGCGCTGACACAGGCCTGCGTTTCAGCCCAGGCCACAGAAATGTCATCAGCCATGTCTTCCAGGAGGCCTAACTGAAAGGTCCTGACAGGAGGTGGCCCTGGGGCCAACCATGGTCGGGGCTACACCTGAGCAGCTACCTGACTCGGACCCAGGTCTCCTCCATCAGTTATTAACATTTGCAAACACCTGCTGAGCTCTCCTCTGTGCAGCACAGTGGTAACTGCAGGAGAAATACTATACAAAATTCCAATCTGGGTTCAGGGCGTTTTGAGCCCTGGGAGAGAGATTCGAAACCCAGTGCAGCATGACTTACACACAAACAAGGATACACAGGAACAGAGGAAGGAGCAACACCTCGAGCAGTTAGGAAGGCTTCTCAGGGGAGGGGGTATTTGAACTGTGTCTCAAAGGGGGAAAAGGATTTTGCTTGGAGAAGGGAAGGTACATTGGGACAGGATGTGCCCAGACAGAGGTCTTAAAGGGTCAGAACCACCAGAGTGCTCCTTAAAAATATAGGTTTCAGGCCCCTACCCCAGATCCATTGAATCAGATCTTTGAGGAAAGAGCTTTGAAATTTGTTTTTAAAGTCTTTCCAGGTCTTTTGGATGATTAACCAATTTTGGGAAATAGTGTTGTGGGCAGAATGACCCCAGGGACTAAGGTAGCCCAGATGGCCAAGGTGGGGGTCACATTTCCCGAGGGAATCCCCTGGCGTGAGAATGTGGAGCTGCCTGCGGAGGGGCCAGCATCGCTCGCTCTGGGCCTTCTCCGTCTCACTCCTAGTTTACTGGGTAGAGACACTCCCTTAACTGCCTCCCCCATAAGACTGTAAGTTCTTGTTCCCACAGTGCGGGGCTGCACGCTGGTTTCTTGACGTAGGTTCTGGCCATTCCCGCACCACAGCATTTCATTTCTCTCCCTGAACATCCTGACTGCCCTCGGGGGGTGGGAAGGACACAGGCAGGGGAACATTCCCAGCTCCCCCTCAAGCCCAGGTGGCAGGGGTCCTACAAGGAATGGAATTCCAGGAAGGGTCCTCATGCCCACCCGTAATCATGAGACGCATAATCATTCCGTGACGGTGGGGAGACCAAGGGACGCGTGTCCTGCTCTACACTCCTGCAGGCAAAGCTCTCAGCCCCTTCCCATAACAGCCTCTTCCTTCACTCCCTCCTTGAAAGGGAGCCCCTGCATCCTCAATCCCGCTGGCTGCCACTTACTCCAGAACCTCCCTTCCCTCACCATCTTCTTTCTCCCGCCCCTTCACACTCTTCCTCTCTGTGTGCTCTGCCTCAGCCTAGAAACACACGCGAGTTTCCAAAACCCTAAACAGATGCCCCAAGCAACCCCACACCTTCTCTCCACCCTCCCCCCCTCACACGTCCTTCACGCCTTCCTTCACTTCACCATGAAACTTGTCTACAGGGCTGTCTACACGACTGGCTTCTAGAGCCTCCCCTCCCACCATTCACTCCCACCCCACGGCGATCTCTGCCCCCAGAGCTCCACTAAAAGGCATCTCCCAAGGCCAGAGCCAAGGGCTTCTTCAGTTCGCTTCCAACTAGACTTTTCTCACCGTTGCCCCTGTGAGACACACCCTGGTTAAAAGGGCCCCCTGCTTTTGCAGCCTGCTCTCCTCCTACCCCTTAGATTGCTCTTTCTCTGTTTCTTTCACTGGGTCTCTTTCTTCTCTGAGGACGGTGCTCCCAGATCCATTCGGAATCTTCTTCTTCTCTTTGCTGTTTCCAAGCAGGGCTGTCCGTTCATTAGGCTTCTTTGTCCACCTGTGTGCTCGTGAACCCAGATTTGTCCAGTTTCCAACCAGCGCATCCAAATGCCACTGGATGAACCATAGCGCTTCAGACGCACCAGATTTCCCTCTTGGCTGCTGCACACAAGTTGCTCCTCTTGTATTTCCACTTAAAGCCCCCCACTGGTCCGAGTCAGGAGGCATCGAGGCTTCATTCCTTTGTTCACTGACTAAATGCTTACGGAACGCCTGCTATGCGCCAGGCACTGTGCTGGTCGCTTGGGGTACAATGTTGAATAAGACCCCTCCTTCTCCCTCAGTCCTCACATCCAGTCAGTCACCAAGTCCCACCAAGGTGGGGGACTCCAACAGGACACCATGAATACAGCTGGGCTAGTTAAAGCTTCGCCCTTCGCGTGAGGGGGAGCTAGGAACGAGCCTGTCTTCCTTCTTACCAGCAATACTATCCTCTGGGTGGATCTGGAGGCTGACTGCTTATCTCGGACCTTGACACTGAGCGGACAGCGAACAGAAAACCTCCCCTGAGAGTCCATCACAGTAGGTCCACCTTTATGTGAGTTGTCAGCCTTCGGGTTACTTGGGTTGTTAGAAATCTTGGTATTGAGAATTTATTCTGAAGACGTTTCTGGCTGCCACCCGACACCAGGTAGAAGCAAATGTAAACTCTCTGTGGAAGAAACTACCTTCTATCCAGGTCTCAAATAATTCCCGCAGACAAAGTTTCTAAGTCTAACCACACGGTCAAAAGTTATAAACCAAAGAAGAAAACATGATTCTGAGGGCAAGAGATGAGAAACAACAGACAACAGAATCAAACTGGTAAAGACTTCAGATATTGGGATTAACGGACACAAAATATAAAATAAATATGTTTAATATATTTAAAGAATTAGAGAAAGATCTAAAATATGAGTAAGGAGCAAGATTCTATAAAATATAATCAGAAATATTTGAAAAAGAACCAAGGAGAACTTCATAAAAAGAAAATATTTAAAATTAAAACAAATCTTCAGTGAATGAATGCAGCAGAGGTTAGACATAGCTGAACAGAGAATTAATAAACAGAATGAAAAAGAGAAAATATGATGGGAGTTAAGAGACAGAAGACAGAGTGAAAGAAAGTAGCATGCCATGCCAGACTTCCAGAGCAGGAAAGAAAGATCATGAAGGAGAGGGAACAGTTGAAAAGATAAGGGCTAAAAATTTCCCCAAACTGGTGAAAGTTACAATTCATAGATTCAAGACACTTCATGAAACCAAGCAGGATAAATACCAAAATACCCACATGATAGTGAAATTACAGAACATTAAAGACAAGCAAAAGACTATACAAGCAGCCAGAAGACTGTCATACAAAGGAATGACAATAAATTTGTAGCGATACTAGAAGCTAGAAGACACTGGAGTAATATTTCCACGTGCAGAGGATATGATTCTTAAGCAAGAATCGGAGATTTAGTGAAAATCAATGCTCTTTCAAGAAGAAAGGGGAAAATAGACATTTTAAGATAAACAAAAATTTTGAAAGTTTGTTATCAAGAGGAAAATAAATTTTAAACGTGCTTTGGACAGAAAGAAAGTAATTCCAAAGAGAAGAACTAATATGCAAGAAGGAATAGTAAACAAAGTAGTAGTAAATATGTCGGTGAATCTAAATGGACATTGGTTTTATTAAGCAATAACAATAATAACTTATGAGCAAACATGAAAATACACAGCACAGAGTATAAGTTGGGAGAGATTAATTAAAGTCATAGTGTTCTAAGGCCTCTGGTTTTTCAGGAGGAACATAAAATTACTATTTACATTAGACTTTAAGTATGCACATGAATATTTCAGGGTAACCCTAAAAGAATATAAATGATTGTGTAATTTTAACGATGAGAACAGGTTTTTAAAAATCCAGCTATACACAAGACATAAAGCATTAGGAAGTACAAAAGTTGAAAGCAAGAAGAAAAGATTTATTAGACAAAACCCAAAAGAAATCTGATGTAATAGCTGAGAAAAAACTTTAAGATCAAACCATTACTACAGATAAAGAGAGTCATTACATAATTATTTTTCAAAAATTGCAATTCACCAGCAAGATATATAATTCTCAACTTGCATGGCCTAATAACACAGTCCCAAAACATATAAAGCAAAAACCAAGAGAACATCAAGGAATAATAGGCAAAACCACCATCATAGTGGGAGGTTTTAATATGCCTCCCTCTGCAGCTGACAGATCAAGACGACAAAGTCAATGAAGATATAAAGGATATAAGCACAATTTGCAAGCTTGATGTAACAGAACACAAAAACTACAAAACAGACTTCATTTTTTTCAAGCACACACAGAATATATGCAAAAAATGACCATTTCTGGTCCAAAAACCAAGTTTTAATAAACTTGAAATGATTCAAATACAGAGAACATTCTCTGACCACAAGCTTTAGAACCAGTAACGAAAAGACAGCTAGAAAAATCCTTTGTTTGAAAATTAAGAAATACTTCTAAATAAATTGTGGTTGAAAGATGAAAAAGAATAATGGAAATTGGAAAATATTCAAAGCTAATCTATAACAGATATACTACATATAAAAACCTGTGGGAATCTAGCCAAAACAGTTCTGAGAAGGAAATTTATAGCATAAAATACTTAAATAAGATTGAAAAATAATAAATTAAGCATCAAAATTAAGATGCCAGAAAAAGAATAACAATAAATCCAAATATAACAGAAAGAATAAAGATGAGCAGAAAATGATGAAATAGAAAATAAGTATATCAAAAGAAGTATTAAGAAAACCAAAATTGGTTCTTTGCAAAGAATAGCAAAATGTAAAACCTCTGGCAATATTGATAAAAATGATACAAAATAAGAAATGAAAAAGGGAATAAAAATATATAATAAAAGATAGTATATACAACTTTATAGCCAATACATTTGAAAACTTAGGAAAACGGCCTCAAGAAAAAACAGACAATCTAAATAATATTTTAGTCATAAAAAGATTAAATCTACAGTTTAAAAATCTTCCCACAAAGGAGCAGCAGACCCAGATAATTATGCTGAAAACTTTCATGAAACTTTTAAAGCAAAAGTTATTTTATAAATCCATAGAATAGGAAGTGAGGAAACACTCTCTACATCATTTTATGAGGTTAGCAATATCTTGACAAAAATATCTGGCAAGGATAATATGAAAAAAGGGGCCAATCTCACTAACAAAATAGAAGCAAATTACTAAATAAAATATTAGCAAATCAATTATAGACATGTATAAAAATGATACTACTAAACGGCCAAGCTAGGTTTATACCAGGAACATGAGGTTGGTTTAACATTAGAAAAATCAACCAATGTAATTTACCACACTAAGGGAATAAAGAAACAAGTCATATGATATATCCATAGATACAGAAGGTTGCTTGATAAAACTCAACGTCCATTCACACTAAGTTCTTAGCAAACTAAGATTAGAAAAACACTAAATTAAAAAAAAAAAAAGAGCTTCAGCAAACATCATAATGATGAAGTAAAAATATTCTAACATCAAACAGTGACAAGAGTGTCCACTATCATCACAGTGATTCAACATTATATTTGAGGTTTAAGTCCAAACATTGGGGCAAGAAAATGAATGAAGAGAAAGTATAAGGATTGAAAAGAAAGAAATAAAAACCATCATTTTTTGAAGGTGATGATTGTCTTATGTAGAAAATCTCATGTAATTCACAGATAAATTATTACTAGAGAGTCGCTATATACAAAGGTCAAAGAATAAAAGCTAATTGCAATTCTAAACACCAGGAAGAAATAGGCAGAAAATAAAAATTTAAAAGATAAGATTTATAACAGCAACAACAAATATAAGATATCTAGGAGTAAATATATTAAGAAATGTACAAGACCTGTAATGGAAAAATTCCAAAAGTTGATTGAAAGCCATTAAAGAAGCCCTAAGTAAATAGAGAGACATGCCATACTCATGACTGAAAGACTCAGTATTACAAATATAACTGTTCTTCTCCAATTGATCTGTAGTTTTGGTATAATTAAAGATTCCAACAGGTTATTCTGTGGATCTTGGCAAGATACTTGCAAAATTTATGAGAAGAAAGGACATGTCACCAAAAAAAGAACGAAGTGTGAAATAAACATGTGAAAAGATGTGCATAGCAGTGCAAAACTACACACAACAACATAATAAATCTTAGGGACATAATTTTGAGTAAAGTTAATTAAGAATATATACAACACGGGTACGTTTATATGAAGTTCAAATGCTAGCTTACTAAACAATGTATTTTTCAGGATACACATTTACATGTAAACTATAAAGAAAAGCAGAGGAATGATAAGCACACAATCGAGGTAGGGTGCACCTGAGGGGTAGGGAATGGGATGGACTGGTGAGGGACGCGCATCACTAAGGTAGCTGTGATTTGGCTATGCAGGTGTCTGTTGTACCGAGGTTCTTTATACCTTACTTATATTTTACAAATATGCTTTTTATCTACTTGATATTTAATAAAAATAATTTTTAAGAGTTGCCTACAAAGAACCTACCACAACCTAGTTCTGGGTTTGAAACCCTTGCAGACCAACTGTCTCCAACCCAGCCCTGCCCACAGGACGCTGCCCACGCCCCCAGCGCCTTACCTTGGCCGGGTTGAGCGCTGTGATGATCCACACGCAGTGTGCGTTGTTATCATACTGAATGGGGAAATTGGGGGAAGTGATGATGCCCGAGGGGCCTCGCAGGTGGGCATCGCACATGCGGGCTGCAGGGAGAAGATGGAAGTTTAGTTTAGACTAGGTCCGGTGCCCACCCCCACCTCTCATCCCCGGCGCAGAGGAGACTGAAGTCTGTACAGTCTCAACCCACACATAATGTTCTGCTTTCTGCTTTCTTCCCTCACAGTGCTCAGTGGGTTCAAAGGGAAGTCGCAGCTCCTGGAGCACTGGTTGGGGCAGGCTCCGCATGCCCTGCCTGGCTGCGCTCTGTGTGCAACGATGAGCTTCCATAGCCAAGCTAAGCCCAGTGCAACCCCAACTCTCCTGCGACCAGCAGCTCAGCTCCACCAAGAGGGTGTGGCCAGTGCTCCTCAGGTGGGCCCCAGACACTGTGGGCTGCTGAGGCGCCCACCCCTTGCTCTGCTCACCTGTCTGTGCTTCCCCGTCTGCTCTCACCCCTCGAGGCACGGTGAGGATGAAGGTATCTGAGATAATGGAGGTGAGGCTCACCCAGGACCTGGGTCATCGTCTACTTCACGCCCCCTGAAGTAGAATCTCAGGATGTCCTCATCAAGGCCACCTCACTAGGTCTCAGAATGTCTGTGCCCCAGGACTCTGCCAATGCCCCAAGCTCAGCCCAGGACAGGGCACCCAGAGTCTCAGTGCCGATCAAGGACTCCCCAGTTCCCTCCCCACACTCAGCACATGCCCCACACGGGCCTTTGACTGGAAGCATAGAGATTCAAGGTGAATTAGAAGAAGTGCTCTACTCAAGTAGATATAAAGTGTTATCAATCACAGCTTAATCTAATTAAGCCCTTTAAAATAGCTTCTGAGCTAATTGGATTAAGTAGTGATTGATAACAGTTAAGGTGCTACATTGTACCTAGGTGTTTGCCTTCTTTAAAAACGTGTTCTTTAGTTTGAGGCGCTTCATTCTTCAATGTTAGTGCTCCGCTATTTTAATAAAGAGCTCTACGAGCCTGTTCCATTGCTGCCCACATGGCAATTTATCCTAATTGTAGGCAAAGTGCCGAATGGTAAAGAAACAGTGAGTGAACGCAACAAGCCTAAGTATATAAAATGAAGGTGGTGTCAAGCCTGGTTTCCTCTGATGGGGCAAAGTATCTGAGAGCTCCTCTCCGAGCGTGGATGGGGCCATGATCAACCCTTCCTGGGAGGGTTTGGGAAGCAGTTTCCACAGCTCCCGGGCGTAATTCATCTCTTCTCATTTCAGGAGCTCATTCCTACACTCACTCATTCCAGCGTTTATTGAGTGCCTATTATGAGCCAGGCAGAGTGTGGGAAGAAAAAACATCTAAGACACAGGCCCTCCCCTCTGCAGGGCCAGGGGCAAGTGGAGGAAACAGGTATGAAAACAGGATCAGGCAGAGCTGTCTGAGGGTTATTTGCAAGGAGCCGCTGCGTCAGAATTGCTCCTTCTAGTTCATCACCTTCAGTGAAGAAGTTCCTGATGGCTCCCCCCAGCCCTGCACCTAAAGGATCTTCTCCCTCATCCTGAGCTCAAATGTTAGTTAAATCAAGTCTGAACATAGCCCGAGGAGAACCCCCTCCTCCATTCCCCTCCTGTGCGTCCAACTGCTTCTGGAAGTCTGTGCTGAGAAACCCTTCAATTCGCAGGTTGTGCTTGATGCAACTGGGCTGAAGGCAGCTGCCCTGGCGAGGAGAGGGTAGGCTGTGCGGTTTACTGACTTAGTTTTCTGGGTTTTCCATCTACTTGCTGGCTGTTTAAGCCTGGGTAAGTGAAGAAACCTCTCTGATTCTATTCTTCACCTGTGAGATGGGGCTAGTGACATCAGCCCTCGAGGAGGCATGGTGAGGATGAAGGTACCTGAAATAATGGAGGTGAAGGCTCACCCAAGACCGGGCCATTGTCGATATTCCACAAAGGGGAACTGAGACTGTCCGACTCCCAATGCTATGTTCATTCCATTTCACGAAGCCCAAGATTTCTCTCAAGGCCCAAGAGCTTTTTCTACCTTTCTTGAACTTTCTTTACATAGGATTTTTTCCCCTGTGACCACATTTGAGACTGACATTATTAAACAAATTAGAGTAAGATCATCAAAACCAAAGCCATGATCCCAGCCGACCTCTGCAGCGTGGACCTGTGGATCCAGAACCCTAGCCCTGTGGGGAACCTTATAAATCCCCACCAACATCATCTTACACCCCCCTTCTGGAAAGCCAGGCTTTGCTCCCTTACCAGCCCTCAGCTTCAGACTCAATTTATCCTGCACTTGTTTCCAAAAATTAGATGGTATTTGCAGTCTGTTGAAACATGCTGAAGGTAATTAGAGAGAACAGGTCAAAAAGGCATTTACCACTTTAAGAGCTTAGAGGGAATAAATTAAATTATTACAATCTGCAGATATTTAGCAGGGAGCACCTTAAAATAGGTTCAGAGTGGAGCATCGGCTACCTTTTTCCTCTGCTGTCTGGGTAAGGTCGGGGGCGGGGGGGGGTTGTGGACAGACAGACTTCCCCCTGAACAGCCAGTCCCTGGGATCCAAGCAACAGATGGATAGCTCGTGGCTGCAACCCATGCGGGCTGGCAAAATGGTAGATGCTCAGACAAGGTCTGAATAAATGAATAAACACATGTTGATGTTTCTTTTTGCCTTTCCCCCATCAAATTTTCCGCTGGATAACTTTCAGGAGTCTGCTCCAGGACCTTCCATGCCTGAGCTTGGCCACCACTCCCTCTCTTCCTCTGGACATCATGACACCATATAACAGGGCGAGTATTCCAGGGGACACTAGGGGGGCATCATCTGGACCCACAGCCAGCCTGGCACTGAAACATCTTGGCACCAAAAAGGAAACTGCTTCATATGCAAATGCCTGTGGTCTTCCATCTTCTCCCCAAATCTGAGTCCCACACTGTTCCATGCTGTCCTCTCTTGCTTCTACTAGCGACCTGCCTCCTCAGCCTTCCCACAGTCCTCTGGACTGACGTCCCCACCACCAAATCTAAGGCAGACAAACCTGACCTGCATCTGCAACATCTCTAAGTACCTCCTGCTCCAGCTCCAGCTCCAGCTCCTGCCGTGATCGAAGCCCGTCGCCCCCTAGCCCCCCACCCCCGGCCCACTGCTTCCTCTGCAGCCTTCTGCAGTGAGAGCTTTTTCCCGCCCTCCCCAAGGTCGCCCTATAAACATTTGCTGAACCCCTGGAGGACTCTTCTTTGATCTTCGACTAGAGCTCATTTCCCGGACACCAACATTTTCTCTCCACCCATCAGTTCCCTGTCTTCTCTTCTATCCTCACCCAGCTTAGAGCCCATGGTCCACCATTATGATCATTTTCTTGGAAATCCACCCAAGTCCCTTGCTCCTTTTGCCTTTAATCAGTTGCCTGGAAGACAGCAATTATGGGTGAACCTCTCCACCTACATTCTCTAGATCTGCCCCCAGACAGTTGAGCTTTTCTGGAGAAAAATCACGAGTAGAAAGATTGACGTCACTATAAATTCATGATTATTCACCTTTAAAAATCCTAGATATTGCCCAGCAACTTGGTCGCTTAGCTCTATTAAGCTCATTCTCCTGCTCTGCGCAGACCCTTCCTTCCTTCCACATGCCCCTCGGACCTCTCGCCCCTCCCCTTGCCTCCCCTTACTCTCAGTTGATGACCTTGCTTCCACCTTTGGGGATGAAACAGGTGACATCTGGCTGCCACACACTCTCCCATCCCCCATTCTGCAATCCTGTCTGCCTATGTGCTCATCTTCTCCCCTTCAGTTCCTTTGCCTTTGAGAGGCCAGCCCCCCTCCTCATGAGATCTGGTGCCCCCACCCAAAGTCAACCATGTCCGTGGCCATCTCCAGGGTTTGCTGTTCTGGGCCCCAGTAGAGTCCCTCTGTGAGATCTTAAACTCCATCATCCATTCTTTCCCCTGCCACCGATGCGCCCAGCAGAGTGGCTTGATCTTGAGGGACTTGCTATCCTAAATCATAGGTCCCTACAGCCTTCTGGCTCCTTCCTTCCTCACCTATCAATCCCCTGCTGACCCTTCTTCTTTCTCTAGTCTGGACCTCAGGACCATCACCAATGGCGTCCCTGACACTCTCATATCTGCCTTTGATTAATTCTACCATTCACCTTCTCTATGCCACCATAATTGAAGCTCCCGGCCAGGTTAGCCCTTTCCCTTGTCTTTGTTCAGTTTCCCTGACAATTTCTTACAAGAAAAACTTCAACCATTGCCACTCAGTTGAGCCATGTAACCCCAGTTGACCTCTCTGGAGGGTATGACCTTACTGAGCCTTCTCTCTTGGTAAAACTCACAACTGTCAACTTCTACGATGCCTCTAGGCTCTTCTCCTACCTCTCTGACTGACCCATCTCAGCTTCCTTCTCGGCCATTAACTCCTTAAAAGTAGTTGATTAGATCTGGGTAAAGAGTACATAGGAGGTTTTTTGCATATTTCCTGCAAATTTTCTGAGTTTACAATTTTAAATCGAAATTAAAGTTACCAAAAAGTGGGGGAGAGAGTTGTTTTATGTGGTTCCATCCATTATACTGACTCTGAAGGTGCAATTTTCAAGAAGTGTAGGATAGAGCTTTTGGAGTCAAGGTCTGGAGTCCAGCTCCACCGATTAGCTTTGTGCCCTTGGGCGAGTCGCCTGACCACACCAAGCCTGAGCTAGACATGAAATATGGATATCATCATGTTCTTCATGAAGAAATTATGAGAAATGCCTTCTGCAATGCTTTATACAAGTATAAATTGCTCAATAAATGGGAGCTTTACCATTAGTACCTACATATATATAGGTGAGGGACCCAGGGAGCAATGGGCACGTGCTCTAGCATAGTCAGTGAGTCCCATAGAGAGAATGGCTACAGGGGAGAGGGGAGGGGAGGAGGGGAGGGGAGGCAAGCCTAGAGGGATAGGAGTGGGGGAAGGGGAGGTGAGTAGAGTGAAAACAACCCTCTGAACATTAGTGTTTAAGGTCAAGGCCCTGGAAGCTGATCCAGGGAAGGCCAAGAAGGAAGAGAGTCGCCTGCAACATCCATGGCCTTTACTGTAGCTGGCTGGTGCGCTATTTCCCACATTTCACTCCCATTTTGTGAGAATGAAGGAGGAGATTCAGAACAGTTCAGAAACGTGCCCTGTGCTATATGGTGGGTTAATAGCGAGGTTGGAACTTGAACTTAAGTCTCTGAGTCCTGAGTCTGGCTCTTTTTAGCCACCAAAAAGGCCTTTATTCTACACAGATGTATAAATGTGCATATATGTAATATGCATATAAATATATATGTATGTATTTACACAGCAAATAGTGTTTTTTTCCCACAAAGGAAAAATTAATGTATTGATTTCTGTAGATTACCTACTCTTTGACTCAGTAACTGTAAGTCTCTCATCTGGGGCTGGTACCCAGGCCCTATTCTCTGTCAACCCCAACCTGTGGCCACAAGAAACCAGATCTCCTGGTTGTCAATGTGGTCCTCTTCATTCTGTCAGTTGTTTACAAATGGTGTTCCTGGAGCCTGAAGGGTTCCTCGGAGGTGGCTTAGGGGCTGCTGAGAGTGGTGAGGAGGGGGCAACTCCCAGTCCCCTGCCCCTACTTCAGTGCGAGACCTGCATCTGTTTTATTTATTGGGCTTCTGTGAAAGCTTATTTTAAAATATTAAGGCCCGCATATAAAATAAGTCCGACAAGTCCTATATTGTACTGTTCTGCCTCTATCTGGGGCTGAACAGAATTCGATAGCAGTGCTTCGGCTGCCCTCAATCTCCTTCAAATGATCGAAATTTTCTAGCTCACTTCTTCAGGCGGGAGGGAAACAAAAGAAGGGCCTGTGAATGCCTGAAGTCAGATTCCAAAATGAGGGCTCAGTGCCATGCTGTTCATTCATTTCAATCACCGATTCACGCAGGTTGTCTCAAAATATTCGTGGAGAACCTATTATTTGCCAGGCCTCATGTTTTGGTGTAATTAACTGTGTGCAAAATGAATATTTAAAATGGAATCACAATTTAAATGCATTAGGGGGAAAACAGTACCGCTATGTGTGTGGTGGATCCTTTTCAGAACGTGATCTTCGGTAACCTACTTAGTAGTGTAGCTCTCCTGGGGTTCAGAGAGTCTTGTCTTTTTTTATTCTTTTTAAAAAATATATGTTTTTATTGACTCAGAGAGAGGAAGGGCGAGGGAGAGAGAGAAACACTGATCCTCTGCCCCCCGCACCGGGAATGGTGACGGGGAACCTAACTGGTGGCCTCTTGGTCTGCGGAATGATGCTCAACCAACTGAGCCACACCAGCCAGGCCCTTTTACTCTTAAAGTGAGGTTTGCTCAAACTCAACCTTGGCCCTTCCTCAGCGTAGTCATGGCCAGAGCTCGCTTTCCTAGACCCCTCGCTCTGTATGGATGTCACCGTGATGCACGTGCCTGCAGAGGGACAGAACATCTCCTTCTTAAACAGGAAGAATCCAGAACGCAACCTTCCTGTGGGCACGCACCTTCTCTTCCAAAGGAGCTTTGTTCAGGAACTCCAGGGCGAGTGCTCGCTCTCGCACCAAGACCCAGTCCCGGCCACCCGCAGAGTGGGAGAGCTGCGCACACAGCGTGGGAAAGTAAGAGCGCCTCCCGGTGCCCCGGGAATAAGGCCAGCGCTGCTCTCACAGAAGCCGCTGCTGTTCTGTCCCCATGATGGCACACACTCAGGGCTGCTACTGTAAGACCATCTGGGGGACGAGGCTAGGCCAGCCCGCCCTTGGTATATGTGATATCTGCGGACGTGAGTGGCACGGCCCTGAGAACAAGATGCCCAGGTGTGGGACTAGGACAGAGGAACCTCTGAGACCAGGTCCGCCCACTTCTGCTGAGCTAAGGGCATCTTCGGAAGGGCAGGTCTGTTCATTGCCGAGTATGCGGAGAGAAACAAGGGCATTGAGATTCAGGGTTCAGGATGTACATGTGTCATCACGGAGGGATTAAAGGTGACATTATAAAGGTGATTCCCTTCCTATCTGGGTGTAGGTGTAACATCTGTGCAAAGAGCTAGCAACCTGCTCCCTACATAGCCTCCCATCAGACTGGAAGGTCCATGCAGGGCAGGGCCATGGTTCTCTTCCCCACTCCTGGATCTCCTCACCCCAGTACAGACCTTGACGTAGAGAAGGTGCTAAGTAAATGTAAGTGGATCAGTAAATGAATGCAGACTCTGAGGCCTGGGGGGCAGCGAGAGTGGGTCGAGCCAGCCTGGATGAGAGCACAGACCTCAGGCTCTCGGAGCTGGGCTCTGTCCTCCAGGCTCGGCCCAGCTTCCTGGCCAGTGTCACTTTCCCAGGGCCCCCTCACCTCGGCAGACCGGCCTGTGGTCGCTCCAGGCTGCAAACATGTCGCTCACTTTCATACAGGTGATCCGCTTGGATCCTTGCAGGTCATAGCCCTCGTTGCAGGTGAACTGGACACTGGATCCTAACCTGGGAGACAAAGTATGTCTGTGAGCTCAATCCCTGGGCTCTCCAGGCCCACCCTGAGTGTATCCTGCTTCCACAAAGTATCACACCAACCTTATTTCCCCTCTGGCCCTTGATCTCTACAATTTTATCACTTAAAATCTCCATTTTTTTTTTTTTTTTTTTTTTACCACTGAATACTTTTAGGATTAAGTTAAAAGGTGACTTTGTGAGCAAAACAGCAGTCCTCTAAGTATCGATTAGGACAGCTAAGAGTGGGTGGATGATACACAAAACTTTAATAAAAATGGAGTTATGGGAAGAGGCCTTGATAGAAACTTTGAGAAATGCACCATCCTGGGGCCCTGGGGTCTCCCTAGAGGCATGAGCTGCATGCTGGCCTGTCATTCCTGATGACAGCAGTCTTCTGTACCCTAGGTGTAGGTTTGCTGGGTGACGCTGGCGGTCCACAGCTCTCCCCTTCCCCTTAAGGAATGGGCACCATTCCCAGAACTGGACTGGGAAAGAAGGTCAAGGCCACAGCTCTTCTCCAGAAAGCGTCTATTCCTGTACCCACACCATCCTCTGTACTCTACCTTCAGGAAGTTAGGCCAGCCCTTTCTTCCCCCCTGCAGCCCATCCCACCCTTCTGACAATCAGAAGGTCCCCAAACAGATCTTACCTGAAATCCGAGCCTAGTCTTTTGCCCCTTTCAGGTATGCCAGGGTCTGGACACATATTATGCCCTTGGGACACACCAATCTGAGTTACTACAAGGCAAAAAACAGCACATACAGAGATGGGTAACCACAGGAAGCACCAGCCGGGCAGCGTCTTGAGGGGGAGGTGGACTGGGAGACACAGTGAGGCCCTATACCGGTGGGGCTGCTGGGGGCCACTGGGCTTGGGTTTCCTGAGTGTGTAAGGTGAGGAGCTGCTTTTGACAAATTCCTTTGTGAGCAAAGTCCAAGTGAAATTCATCAACAGCATGTGGGCTCAGAGGCAGGCACCCCAACCCAACAGCCACCCCGTTCCCTTGGCACGCACCAGCGGCCAGAGGTGGATGGCCCTCAGCCCCCAGTGACCTCCTGACCCTGAGCTTCAGATCTGGGGATGGCAACTCTAGATGAGATGAGCCCCTGCAACCTCAGCCCCAAATGGAAAAATGACTTAAAGAAAGTTAAATAAAAGGTGGATGCGTGATCAGAAACTGTAAAGAATGTAGGAGAAAGCTGCAGTCTGAAGTTCAAAGCAGGCACTTTAGCTCAAACAAAGATATTTCTACTGAGGAACCTCTTCCCATCAGACAGTTCTCAAGCCTGAGTGAGCAGTAACCAGAGCACCCCCACCCCTGCTGCCCGAGCCTCCGGCTAAGGGCACTGAGCAGAGATGGCCCTGAGCAGAGATGGCCCCTGCAGAGATTCTGGCAGGCGGCGTGAGGCTCTCAATTGTGCAAACACCAGAGTCCTGTTGACAAAGCCCATGTGCACAGTCGTCTGGGCTAAAAGAGAAGCTTGATCAATCAGAGGGTGGCGGACACACTCAAAGTTCGCTGTCCCTCGTTCCCAGTGGGGAGGGAGGAAACCCTCTGGCCCCTGCCAGTTCATTGTTCTAGGGATGCTCATACTCATGAGGCTGGAACCCCTTCACACCCCTGGATATCTGGCTTTGGGGGTGACCAGGAGGCAGATGGCTCGGCCAGAGGAGTTCCATTCAAGGCCTCCCCAGTCACAGGATCCCGACAGTACCCTTGAGACCAGGGACAACTGGACGACTGGAAGTCTGGAGCAACGTTCCCTGAGTTGGCCCATTTTTGTCCCACATATTCAAGGCCCCATAATATGAGCAACGTGCTCCATCACACATTCACTCACCCACTCACTCATTCTCACACACGAGCATACAAAAGGCATTAACTGAGCACCTACTGTGTACACGGCCCTATTTTAAGTACCATGGGAGATGTCAATGTCAGATATAAGATATGATCTGTCCTCAAGGAGCTCCCAGTCCAGTGAAGACATGAAACACGGAAACTAACTGTGAAACCACGTGGAGCATTGATAAAAGATGCAGCTACATGGAGATTCAGAGGGAGGGCCCATCTTGTACTGCTGTGAGAAGCAAGAAAGGCTGCTGCGCAGAGGAGGTGGCATTGAACAGGGACCTTCTGAAATAGGAGGATTTGGATACATAATGACAGAGGAATGGCAGTTCAGGCAGGCAGGCAGGCATGGGGAGAGGGGTAGAAATGTGGAAACGGAACTGGGTTGCCCCGGGTTGCCAGAATAGGAGGAAGAGTGATGAGTGACACGAATGAGTGAAAGGTGAGATTCCAGAGGTCAGACTTTTAAGGGGTTTGAGTCTGATCCTGAAAATGACTGGAGCCACTGGAGAGTCCTGAGTGGGGGCAGGGAAGATCTGGATTGCTCATGGGGTGGCCAGTTACTGCAAGATGACTTAGGAAGTTGTGTGACTGTCCAGGTAAAGGGCAACAAGAGCCTGGTATGGGGACGGACATGAAGTAGTGGGAATGGACATGGCAAAGAGAGAATCACCGGGCTCATGGAAGACTAGGGTGTGGGGGCAGGGAGCAGGGGGTTTCCTAGCTAAAGCACCTGTGAGCAGCTGCATTTTACACTCACTGAGGCTGAGCTCATGTCTACAGTTAGAAGCCTGGTGTATACCCTGTTCAAATCCCCGGCTACCCCAGGGTGTGCCTGGTTAAGGGACCTGGGGGTTTGGACAGACTATACCCTCAAGCCGGACTCCTGGTATCCTCGTGGTTGTGTGGCAGTGCCCCTTGGGTAGTCTCCCTTTCTTTAACGTTCCACATGGCCAGGTTACATCCAGCCACTCCCACTGGACTCAGTCCCCTACTCCCCTCTCCTTCCTTGCCAAGCCTCTACTTCCAGAGCTTTCACATCCGAAACTTAGCAACGTCCCCATTCCCACCAGCCCAGGACCCTCAAGGCTGGGATGATAAGATGGAAGTGCCGTCTCCACACGCAGAGCAAGCTCCTGCCTCCTGGAGCCTCAGTGTCTTGCAAGCAATGGGGAGGAAGGAGAAACCTGGGGCCTCCAGGATTCCCAGGGGGATGGGAAGGAGAGAGGAGACTCTGTTCTAAGAAGAGGAGGTCAGTCCTGAGCTGTATGTGTGGTTGATCTGCTGTAAGCCAGCCTCATGTGGTCCATTTCTCCTGAGGACTTCTCAGCAAAGCTCCCACCTTCTTTAGGCCCTGCCCATTGACCACACCCATCCAGAGTCCCTGTCAAGCAACCGAACTGGAACCACACAGCCACCTGGTAGCACGTTAACAACAGACACAGTGTCCTGCCCCCTTAGTCAGTACTGACGCCACGCAGCAAGCTGACAGTGCAGGCCAGCAGATGAAGATGCTATGGACCAGAGAGGAGAGACCATGGCACAGCCCACCCACTGACCCACATCCCCTGACACATGGAGCAGCACACCGGCTGCCTCCCCTTTAATCAGCCAGCTGAAGTAAGGCCCAGTCACCGTCCAGGAAGTTACAAGCCCAGCAGGCGACACAGCCCCATGTGGACTTGAAGGCTCCCCTGGCAACAAGCAAACTGAAGTTGCAGGGAGAAGTTTACTGCCTGAATTACAGAGGCAAGAGGCTTCTTCCCTTTCTTTATCAAATTCCAACCTCCCCTGCCTAATCAAAACCAGACACTTGTATTTGCAGCATTAATTTGCTGTTGGCTACAGCGGGGAGACAGGAAAGGGAAGGTGACCCTTGCCCCTACCCCATGAGTAACCCTATGGTGAGGAAGAAGCTGAACCGTGCTCTGAAAGGCGATACCTTCTACCCAAAGTGAAGGGAGGCATGGAAACGTGGGTGGTCAGAACCGATGGCCGGGGATCCATGGTACCCGCAGACTGTCTGATAAAGGCAGCCAGGAGGGTTCAGGATATGTAAGTGGGGGACACTCCTCCTCTGAAGTTCAGGACATCTGTCCATAGGAAATTTGGGCAGAACGCAAAGGGCCAGCTACTTGCAGACACTGGGTTACCTGCCTCGGAGGCAGCGTGAGTCACACACCCGTCCCTCTCCAAGGAAACCTCAGAACAAAGACCTGTACCTTGTTATAAAGAGATTTTCTTTTCCAAAATATTTTTGCATTATTTCATTAAACTAAGGTTCATTCATCTTTCCAAGGGAGTTCTGGGCACCCTGAGTATCTGATGAAAACCACGGGACCTCCTTCCCACAAAATGCACCCACAGCATCACATGTAATTGTTGGACAGTTCATGGGCCTCTGAAGTCCTAGGTCAAGAAGGCCCATCTTGGCATCCCTGCAAAGAAGAGAGGGTAAGGCTTTATATCCCCATTTTACAGATGTGGACACCGAGACAGTAGTGCCTGGGGTAACACGGTTACCTGAAGACACACTGGGATAAAAACTTGTTCTCCCAAATCTGGGCCATTTCCTTAAAGTTTGCCTGTGGCTCCAGGGAAAACTCTGAAATTAAATCGTGCCTGCCTCAGTTCACCTGGTCTCCTGTGGCTACAGAAAAGAAGAGCCTGGGAGGGCAAAGACCACGGTTCGAGCCCTCTCTGCAGACTCCTGACCTACCCCTCGGCTCTCCTTGCTCCCTGCTTCTTTCCCTAGTCCCTAGTCAAGCACAGATGTAGGGCTTCCTGGTTGTTCTCTGCCATCCAGCCCCTTGGGGTGCAGTGACCAGAGATGACAGTCCCCAGAGATGGGGAGCGGTGCCCTTTCTTGACTGGAGGACTTGAAAGACGGAACTGCCTCTCCCCCTGCCCCGTTCCCGCTCCACTCAGCACAGAGCCTGGAACCTTTGGTGGTGGCTCTCTGTCCCTCTCAGGAAGCACTGCTAGCACCTCGAGCGGAGAGAGCATGTGGAGGTGAGGTGGGAGGAGAGGGTCAGCGGGCAGAAGGGAAACAGAAAGAGGAGAAAGCAGAGGGTGAAGGAGGGAGGCGAAGGTGGAGGCAGAGCCCGAAGTATGTGAGATGCAGAGGGCGGAGGACGGAAGGGCAGGAGACAGCAGGCCAGAGGGCCAGTCATTTGGGGACCACGGAAGGCTCCCCACACTCACCTCCAGAGTGAAAGCAGAGGGATTCTAGGGAAAATCTCCTCTGCTTTCAAGACCAGCCTTCCAGGGTGGCCCCTGAACCTTCCCAAACACTGTCCTGTGCTCTAGCCCCACAGCACGGGTTCCAGTTAGGCGTTTCTGGGTGACATTCCAGCCCACCCCCCAGCATCGGGTGTCCTCCTTTAAACCTTTCAGACACCAAAAGCAGGAACATGTTCCACAGACATAATTGTCCCCGTGCCCACGCAGAGAGCCCGGCACTGCCCCATTGGCGCGAGAGGCCAGGCCCCACCCTCTAGTCCACTCTTCGCCCAGCCAAGTCCAGGGGCCGTGGTGGGGGTTACTCGGCATTTCCCTCTCTCCCCTCCCCAATCTTGCCTTGGGAGCTGGAATTGGGGCCCTGCGGCCTCCAAGGTCCCAGCTGGAGGTTACTGACCCCTAGAGGAGGAGCCCGAAAAAGGACTGTCTTAGCAGGTGGAAGTGATTCAAAAGGAAAAATAAAGAGAGAAATGGAGCAGTAATGACTCCCTGGACTGCAGTTAGAAGGGAAGTGAGGGAGAAAGAGCAGCAAGGGGGGGAGGGGGAGGCCAAGGCCAGGCCATCGGGCTGCTCGTTGGCCACCAGGTCAGTGTGTCCACGCGCAGAGCCCAGGATGGAGGGAGGCAGGATGGAAGGAAAACCATTCCAGCATCGTCTGGCTCCCCTGCGGTCATAGCACTGGCAGGTTGAGGTCAAGCAAGAGGCCCGGCGGGGGGCCAGTGGGCAGACACTTACACACAGATGTCTTCTGGCTATTGTCTTTGCTGGGCATCAGCTTCACACCTCGAGACTTCAACTCGATTTGCTTCTTGACTAGAGAGGAAGTAAGAGGGAAAGCAGTTTAAGTCATTGTCTGTGACTGGATGGGGTCCCTCTAGACTGACCCCTCTCTTGGCCTGGGACATTCCGTGGTGGGTCAACGCCAGAAGCCCCTCTGGGCAAGGATATACCTAGGGTAGCGTTCAAGTGCAGCAGGCACTTGAGCTGCTATCAGATTGGTCCTCTGAGGGAGGCAGACAAGGTGACCTCCTGTCCTCATGGAGCCCCGCCTGTCTGCCCTCCTGCAGATTCAGCCCTGACCTGGTGTGTTAGGTTGGATTATGGCCTCAAATTGTCACCCTCCCTGAATGCACACCCTTGGCAAGGTGACTGTATTCTCCTTCCCATGAAAGAGGCAGAATATATTTCCTCCCCGCTTGACTTTGGGCAGTGGAATTTTGGAGTCCTTGACATGTCCAAAGGCTTGAAAAGGGCCTGTCAGACCAGTCTTGCCCCTGTACATCTCTGCCATCATTGGGAGGAGAAAGACATGGCTGGTCCCAGAAGGATGAGGAACCTGTGGAGCCAATCAGTGCAGCCTACACCAGCCGACCTACTGTGGGCAGGAGAAGCTGGGTCCTGGCAGCCTTTGGGGAACGGTGCCTAGCTCAGGTGCTGGCCTGATGGATTGAACTGGGTTTTCATCCAATCACTGAGTCCAGTCTACAGCTTTTCAGGACTCTGCCAAATAATATAGCAAGGGTACGACAGCTTGAACTCCACAATTCCAAAGGCCACTCCTCTGAATCCATCCACCTTCTTGGGTCTGACTACCCCAGTTCCCCAGGGCACTTTATTGGCCTCGAAGGGCTTCATCCTGTCTCTGGTTATATGGCTTGGGGGTATCTATCTAATTCCAGACCCCTGTGGCACCTCACAGCTGGCCCATGCAGGGTGACTTAGCCTCACTCATACTGATACCCAGCCATGGTAGCAACACCTGTGACCAGGCACTTCCTCTGTGCCAGGCCCTGGGCAACATGCCTTATAAGTTCTTTATTTAGATCAGTATCCTTGACTCCCTTCTTTCCTTCCACCCACACCTGCTGCATCAGCAAATCCTTCCACATACATCCAAATGCAATTTCCATGTCTATTACCCTGGTCCAACTCTCTACCGCTTCTCTCCCTTGTTGCCATGGCCTCCCATCTTCCCTCCTTGCCCTTGTTATAATCTGTTCTCAACACAGGAGCCAAAGGGATCCTTTTAAAACATAAGTGAGACTGTATTACATCTCTGCTCAGAACTCTTCAGCAGCAACCCATGTCTCCTAGAGTGAAAGCCAATGTCCTTAAAATGGCCCGCACAGACCGATCTGCCCTCCCCATGACCTCAGTCACTCTCCTCCAGCCAAGGGCCTCCCTGTTGTTCGACAATATGCCAGGCATGTTCCTGCCTCCACCTGCCAGCTCCCTAGAATGCTCTCCCCCTGGAAATCTTCATGACTCGCTCCTTTTTCCCTTCAAGTATTTGTGCAAACACGGCTTCCTCATGGACACCTTCTCGGACCGCTCCATTTGAAACTGCCCTCCAACCCAGCTCTCCTTCCCCTTCCCCACTTTATTTGCCTAACTTTCTCACATGCTGTATCACTTACTTAGTTTGGTCGCCTGCATTGCAATGTAAGCTCCACGAAGTCAGGGATTTGGGGCTATTTTGTTCACTGCTATATCCTCAATGCCTAGAATAGTGCCCAGCACACAGTGGGCCCTCAATGGTCATTTCATTTAATCCTATACACTCAACAACCTTGACCAGTAGTTATTATCCCTACTTAACGGATAATAAAATCAGGGTTCAAGGCAGCTAAAATGATTTGCTGTAGGTCCCAGAGGCAGGAATCGGCTGAACCTCAGCATCTTTCCTTGTGATCTGCCCCCAAAGCAGTCCCAGGGACACCGCCCACCTTCTCAGCATCTTTCCCCTCTTGGCGCAGGCCCTGAAACCTGAGGTACTCGCTCTGCACTGGCGGTGACAAGCCAATCCTGAAACTAAGCCCGCAGTGACCAGGTGCATCGGGGGGCCATCTCCCAGTACCCCCGGCCCACCCTGCTCTGCCTACATCAAAAAGCTCCCCAAGGACTTGTGGCTGCCAAGCTGCTGTGGAAGCTGAATGCCTGAAAGAATTCAGTTACTACCACAGAGTCCCCACTATCCACTCAAACCCTTTTTACAAATGTGCATTACTCTCCGTGTGTATCCAGCAGGAAAATTTCCAATGAACACCAACATGGACCATTATTAAGCAGAGGGTGTTAGTGGGGGAGCATGCATTATTCAAGGCTAGCTAATAGAGTGCGGCAGGGGAAAATTCCTCTGATTGGATCATCCCAAGAGAGCAAGAGTGGTCCCCGGGCTGTGAGAACAATTGGAGCCCTTTCCCCTGAGGCCCAGCATTGGGCAGGGGTGGGGAAAGGGGTCTGTCACCCAGTGCGGCCCATGTGAGGTCTGGTCTGTGGAGGTGATTCAGGGCACCGAGCCAAGAAGGAGGTGAGTCAGTTTTCCCAATCCCTTTGTTTCAGGTTGAAGTGTCCACTGGAGAAGGGGGACGGGGAGGGGGGCCAGTGCACCATGGATGCTATTCCCAGGGCAGATGCTGCTTGGGGTTTCCTGGAGCTGCTGGAGGGGCACTGTGAGGTGCAGGTGGACATGAGGGGGTGGGTGAGAGGGAGCCCTACTTCCTCTCGTCTCGAGGTTACATTACGAAGAGGGTCCTGCTCTCCTCCCCTCTTGGGACCCCAGAAAGAATCCTTCCAATTTCTGTGTCCCTCCTGTCTACTCACCCTCCCCAAGAAGGACTGGCATATACACACACTCATGTCCACAACCAGCACAACCGCGAGAACACACCTGTGCACTGTGTACACGTGCCTATCGCTACTCACATACAAAATGTAACTCGCACGTACACAGGCTTCCGCACTGTACGCGAACACAGGCAGGGCTCCCCAGAGGAGAGTGCTGGCTTTAACTGGTTGATGGAAATCTTACCAGGTACATCCATCTCCTCCGAATGATAATGACTACAGGAGACTGCCAGGCTGCTCCATTCATCCTTTATATTCTGGTTAATTACAAGACATTTCCCCGCTGCTGTAAAGGTTAGCGGGACACATGGCACACATTTAGCTGGAAGAATCCAGCAATACAAATGCCTCCGCAGTCTGCAGCATGAGTTATTGGGCTGGGCTAGCAGGAGACGGGGGCCTGTTAGTGGAGAGGAGAGGGAGGTCTGACCTGTCTCCAAGGCTCTGGGAATCGCGCGTGGTGGGACCTGCAGCTTCTGCCCTTCCCAGTGGATTCAGGCTGCCCTCCACAAGGGTGATCCTGCTCTAACCTGGGTCATCCCCTCGCTCCACCACTGGGCTGTCCTGCTGACTGGAGCATCCCTTGGCCTCTCCCCACACCTATTCCTTCACCGAATCCAATTCGATCAACCTTAAAAAAATTTCTTCCTATGTGTCCCTTCTTTCAATGTTCTAAGCCACTCCTGCCCTAAACTCATCTTTTTTTGCTTGGATTTTGTTCACTGATTCACTCTCTAGCCCAACTTTAAAAACGTTGCAGAGCGTGATTGTCTAAAAACTGAAATCTGATCTCCCCTTTGAGAACATGTTGGATGTGCCTCCTGCACATTCTGTCCCTCCCTTGTCACAGAGGGCCTGCCTTGCAGCCTGGCCACCAGCCCTGTGGAAATGCTTTCATTACCCACAGTCCTTCGCTAGACAAAGCCAAGGTCTAGCACACTGGCTCCTCATCTCACTCAGGTTTGTGCCACAGATGTAAAATTCAGTGCAGATGCCTAAGACCTAATGCTTCCAGGCTCAGACCTTCTAGCAGACACTGAGGCCCTTGCAGTGGAGAACAGCGGTGGTAAGAACAGTGATCATGAAACAGAGCCGGGGAGCCTCAAAGCAACTAAAGATGAGGGTCAGTTGACTTACAGGATAAATATAAAACAATCACTCCAGATTTGACCAGGATGCTGCCAGCACATGAATGAAGAGGCTGCGGTGGCACCACCACCGCTATGCACTGGAACGTTCGATGGCCAGGGAAAGCTTCAAGATGAGCAAAAGTGCTCACCCAGGGGAAAGCAGGAAAGGTGTGATGTTGCATGTCAATACTGTAACCATGAATTTAGGAAGCCTCCTAAACCCATTAGAACCCCTGAAGAGATTGCTCACTTTGCCACAATTTCTGCAAATGGAGACAGAGAAATCAGCAACATCATTTCTGATGGAATCACAAAGATTTGAAGAGTGTCCTTGCATCATAGGGCAGAAAAACATTGAATGATGAATTAGGAGTTGAAGGCACAGAATTCAACTAAGATCCCACACCCCCCCTAGTTGAATAATCCATAAAAAGTTCAGTAAGGGGAAGTTCGGGATACTTATGAGTTCCAGAAATTGCCAAGGAACAATGCAAGGCTGTGGCTGTAATTGCTGAAGATGCGCTCAGTCTCTCACTTTGAATGGGATAAATGTTGGCTTTCTGGTTACTGTGGTCCAAGCTCCAGGTTCCAGTGTCACAGAAGGAACAAAAAAGCTGGCTCTACTGATGGTGTGGGGTTTGGAAATGATAGCCAGGTTCTAAATCTTTAAGATGTTTTGCTTTATGACTTAGAAAAAGTTGGAGAGGTTACTGTGATGCAAGATGATGCCACGTTCTTGCAAGGAAGAGGTGATAAGATTCAAGTTGAGAAACATATTCAAGAAACCACTGAGCAGTTAGAACGTTAAGACGACTGATAGTGACAAAAAAACAACTAAATGAACATCTGGTGAAACTTCAGACAGTCATTGTGTGGAAGACTGCGGGGACAAATGACGCAGAGGAGGGTGAAAAGGAAGAGTCACAGGCTCACTGGCTGCTACCGGAGCTGCTGTGGAAAAGGCCTTGTCTGGGTGCCCTGCCTTGGCACACGGTCTGGGTGCCCTGCCTTGGCGCAGTCTGGGCGCCCCGCCTTGGCGCACGGTATGGGCGCTCCTGCCTTGGTGCATGGTCTGGGTGCTCCGCCTTGGTGCACGTTCTGGGCGCCCCGCCTTGGTGCACGGTCTGGGTGCCCTGCCTTGGTGCACGGTCTGGGTGCTCTGCCTTAGTGCACTCCAGGATTGGATTCACTGCTCTAGCTAATGAAAAGCAAAACATTGGTGTGGAAATCATTAAAAGATCACTCCACATTCTGACAGTGACCACTGCTAAGAATGCAGGTGTTGAAGGATTATTGACAGGAAATTTATGCAAAGTTCCTCAGTAGCAGGTTATGCAACATGCTGGGTGGTTTTTTTGAACAGGGTGGAAAAATGAGCCATCAACCCAGCTTAGGAGGTAAGAAGTGCCATCTTGGATGCTGCTGGTGTGACTTCTTGGTTAACCACAGCAAAACTCATGGCTACCAGAGTTCCTAAAGAAGAGAAGGCCCCTGGCCTGGTAGATGGGAGGCAGCGTGGGAGTGGACTGCTCTAATTTCTAGAATAGTGCTTTGCCATTAAAAATGGACTGTACAGTGGTCTTCACAAACATCTTCTGAGAAGTTAGTGGAGAAAAGGACTGAAAGGAAGATGTTTCAGGGAGTCACTGTGGCCATCAGTTATTGGTTTCAGTTGCCTTTGCAGTGCTGTTTCCCCTCTTCTCCTCTTGGCTACCTCTTGTCGGTCAAGGCCTCACCCAAAGGTTATCTGCTCTCTGGGGCTGTGTCTACATCTCAGGGAGAAGTCAATGCCCTCTTAAGACTGCATTCAGACCACTGAAACCCTTAATGCAACGCAACATCCTGTCTGGTTCTCCTACCAATTTGTCCCATGAACTCCTATGTCTGTATCCTGTGACTAACACAGAGCCAGGCACACAGAAGGTTTCTGGTCATAGTCTGATGACCAAATGGATGAATGTTCAACTTTTAGAAGAGTATGTGTCTTGAGTTCATTTCCTGGCAAAAGAAATGGGTTTACTCACTGGTGAGGTGAGCAGTGCCACATTCTGTGTCCACGCTCACTTTTCAGTTCAGGCTCGCTCTTGACTGAATTCAGAAGCCTGGCTTTGTGGGCTCCTGAGCTAGGCAGCAACAACCCCAGCAATTTGTGCAAAGGTCCCTGGAGACCCAGAACCTGGAAATAAGGCTGGCAAGAATTTGGCAACTCAGCAGGCTAACAAAAGAGGACAAGAGTCAGCTTGGACCACGGGATGCCTGAGGCACACTCTGCTCTAGTCCAGACTGCGGATCAGTCACAAGCAAGAGCACACAGGTTCAAGTGAAAAACAGAAGCTTCAGCTTGTTTCTATAAACAGTCTCGAGCAGCTCAGCAAATGCAAACTGTTTGCAAGTGGAAAAGTTTATTCTGCAGACAATTGTTTACAGGAATTACAGAAAGCTGAGGAGCCAATGGCTTTCACTGTAGAATATCTTCCATCTCCTGGTCACCAGCGTTGAACTGACAAGAGACACAGAGAGAGGGACAGCAGGGCCAGGCTAGGATTTGGCTGAAGGGAGGGACTTCAGGTCAGAGCGGCAGACACAGGAACATCTCCAAGGAGGAGCCAGCTTACTCTTATTGCACATGGTTTCCCCATAAAACAGGGAGTCAAGATGACTGGTGGGGCTGAGGCTTCAAGGTCCCATTTCCCTTGCATGTGACATGTCCCAGATATTTCACCAGGACCTCTTAATTCCCAGTAGCCCCATGGGGTGAATATTATTCTCTCTCTATGGGGAGGATGGTGATGGCGAGGGGTGCTGTTCTCCCCGCCAGGAAAGTCCCTCTCTAGTGATCACTCGCCACTGGGGGCATTTAAGAAAAGTTCTTCTCATGCTGATTCCTTACAGTCTTGAAAAAAACAAGAAAGCAACGAACACTGAGAAGGACTGGAAATGTTCCTGGAGGCAGAGGAGAGGATTACACAGCCTCCGTGGTCTTTCAGAAGTGGAAGGAACCTTATGGACCTTCAAGTCCTGTGGTTCCCAAGGTGAGACAGAGGAACTGTCATTTTAACACTCTTTAGGTAAACACCTGCTACACAAAGCAGATCAACGAGGAAGTGGTTGAAGTTGAGGTGGAAACCTGGAGTCCCACCCATTCTGCCCCTATCAGAACAGCTGCTGGGAGAACCCCTTGGCCTCCAAGGGACCCACTCTGAAAACCCACTCTTTTGGCCCCCTCCTCTCACGTTATACACATGGGGAGGACACCTGTTCTAAGAGAGGACTGGTGGCCCCAGCCTCTATTTTGCCTTGAACCTTCCGCATCTCTCTCTACCCCAAGTCCTTCTTCTCTGAGTTATAGACTGGCAGAGGAGCCAACTACCTACCAGGGAGTCCCTCAACCCCTGATATCCCAATACGACCCAAGAATGTGTCCCAAGCAAAATTCATCCCCCATCTGCCTCTGCCCAAGATCCTCCTGGTTAATATGATCATTTTCACTCACTCAAGCCAGGAACCTAAGATTCATCCCTGACCCCTCCACCTCCTTCCCCATCCCCTCTTGCTCCCAAACCGAACTAGTCAGGAGTCCAGCGTGGTGCACCGCGGGAAGGGCTCGTCTGCTCTGTCTCGTCCTGTCCGTCTCCACTGCTTCGGCCTACCCCTGGTCCACGTCACCTAATCTCAAAGTCTCCTCACTGGGCCCCGTTTTCATTCTACAGCAGCCCAAGAGCTTTGTAAAATGGAGACGTGATCCGATCTCCCCTCTTGTTAAAACTTCTGAACACCTCTCACCACCCGTGGGATCCAGCCCAGCTTTACTGCAGCTTCGCACAACGTAAGCCCTACCTGACCTTCTGCCTCAGGCCTCGCTGCCCCTCGCTGCTCACCTCTGCTCTAGGCTGCGGACTTTGTTCTGACCCAGTAAACGTTTTCTGTAAAAGGCCTGGAAGTAGATATATTAGGCTGTGGGCCATCCGTCTGGGTTGCAAACTGCTCAGCTCGGCCCAGGTAGCGCTAAAGCAGCCAGAGACAATTCATAAATCAGTGAGCGAAGCCACGCTCCAATAAGCCTGTATTTATGGTCACTGAAATTTACATTTTATACAATTTTCACATGTCATGAAATCTTCTCCTTTTGCTTTTTGTCTTCAACTGTTTAAAAATGTAAAACCTATTCTTAGCTAGATGGCAGAGGGCTGCATCTGGCCTGCGGGCTGCGGTTTGCCCATCTCTGCTCTGGAGACATGATTATTTTCTCGACTGAGCACTTTCATGCCTTTGTGCCTTCACTCTACCTGGAATGATCTTTCTATTGTCTGTCTGGCATCATTTTGAGACCCATGTTGAAGTCATTGCCACTTTTTTGTGGGATTTTGTGTGTGTGTGTGTGTGTGTGTGTATGGCTTTTCTTAAGTGCTTCCTGCAAAACTAATTACTCCTTTATCTCTGGTCCTAGGCCTTTAAGGGGCCTCAATTATAGCTCTTCTCATGCTGCACAGAAGTTATAGACGGGCGTCTGCTCTTCTTTTCACTTAACCTGCTCTGCTGGAGAGCAGACATTGGTCTGCCTGTGTTCATCATCTTTCTACGCTGTCACGTGGTAGGGTCACATAGCAAATGCTTGTGAAATTACATACACTGCCCACCTTCCAACAGGCAGCTGGAGGCAGCGCCAGGCTGGAACTCAGATCCTCTGATACCCTGTGGCATTACAACTGTTTACGGCCACGAACAACCCTAAATTCTGATTGGGCGAGATAGGAATGGAATGTGCTATGTTGTAGGTTATTGGTGAATTTATTTTTTGTTTCTCTGGGATACTATACGCATCAATACAATGAGGAGTTGGAAATTAGGAGCTCAGAGATGCCATACATCACTGAGACTCAAATGCCGTAACACTGAGCAAAGGTGAAACGGATCCTGCGCTATGATTCCCCAGGTCCACTTTTCAAATGTCTCTGTCCTGTTCTGGTTCCCCGAGGCTGACCTCTGTGGACTGTCAGAGAACAGGGAGCCCACTGGTAAAGCAGGTTAGACTCCCAGGGCACAGATCAGGCCAGAGCAGGGCACGTGGGCCCTTGCTCCTGGCCTCTGGTTGGGTTGGCAGGTGGGAGGCACAGCTGATATGAGGGAGGGAGGAGGGAGAGAGCTGGATACTGATTCCTGGGGCTCCCTCCTCCTGCAATGGTTACTGATTCCAGGGGATCCCTCCTGCACTCGCTACTCCCTCGCTGGACCCTTTCCCTAGCCTGGTAAAGGGGTGTGTTGTTTAGTCCCTAGGGGCCTCATCTCCCCACGGATTCCTTCAATCCCACCCTGACCTCTGTAACTGGCCCCCCTTCACTAAACCCTCGGTTTAAGCTGTGCAGTGTGCCTTCAGTCTCCTGCTAGACCCCTGGCTGAGACCTGTCTTTGCCGCTCTTTTGGACTGAATCTGCAAGCAGGAACTCTAGATCGGTCTTTGGTAGTTCCCAAGTATTATTCCTTTAGAGCAGTGGTTCTCAATCAGGGGTAACTTTGCACACAGGAGACATTTGGCAATGTCTGCAGACGTTTTGGTTGTCACAACTGTGTGTGTGTATGTGTGTGTGGAGGGGGTGCCACTGGCATCTGGCATCTAGTGGGTAGAGGCCAAGGATGCTGGAAACACACTACAATGCACAGACAGTTCCCCACAACAGAATTATCCAGGCCACAATGTCAGTAGTGCTGAGGTTGAGCAGCCCTGCGTGACGGAATCACTGATTGAATTACTATATGATTAGTGTATACCCTTTCACTGTGTACATCCAGCCTTGAAAAAGAAGATTCCAGGGAGAATCATTTATTCCCACCATCAGCACACGGCTCTGTAGAGAAGCATGCCGGAGCCAGGTGAACACGGCCAGCCGGGTCCCAGTCACCGCTCTGACACACCCGGGACGAGACCTCGAGCCAGCCACGCACCCTCTCTGTCACTCTCATCCCTCACCTATTCAATGGGGCTGATGGCAGCGCCTACTTCACATAGCTGCTGTTAGGATCGAATGAAGCAATAAATGCCAAGTGCCTGCAACCGAGGAGGAAAGCCCTTTATAAACACTGACACACTCAAATGTGCAAACCTGTGCTGGGCCGCGGCGAGGGAGACAGGGGATAAGACAGGGCCAACTTCTAAGAGGCTCATGAGTGAAATAGTTTTCCAGACTGCGAGTTGTTCTCTGCTACAGACTTGTGAAATTCTTTTAGAGGTTGCAACTAACATTAAGAACTGGAGAAGACATTTCCAGGGTGCCTCACGTTGAGTCAGGGTAAATACCACTTAGTGACATTTTCCTTTTGGCTCTACAGATATGTGTGTATACTGGGTTGTGATGGAAAGTGTATTTTTTTTACAGTGGAGTGAGATTAATAAAACAAAGTTTAAAAGCACCAGTCAAATAGGAAAGGTAAGACACCCAAAGCATTGTAAGAGGGGCCCTGTGGTTTTGCAGGAAACTCACGTAGGCCTGCAAAATCAAGCTTCGCCACTTGGAGGCTGTGACCTGTGTGTGTTGGGCTAGTTACACAACCTCTCTGAGCTTCAGCTTCCTCTGCTGAAAAGTGGGAATTAAAAACACACCTGACCCGGCCGGGCGTGGCTCAGCGGTTGAGCGTTGACCTGGGATCCAGGCGATAGGGGTTAGATTCCTGGTCAGGGCACATGCCCGGGTTGCGGGCTTGATCAATGACTCTCTCATCATTGATGTTTCTCTCTCTCCCTCTCCTTTCCTCTCTCAGAAATCAATAAAGATATATTTAAAAAAAACAACGAAAAACCAAAAAACCAAAAAAACACACATCTGCCACTGTGTCGTGGGGAAGCTCAACAGGGGTGATGAGCAGACAGTGCCTAATACGGGCCTGGCACACAGTGGATGTGCAATCCGTGTGTGATCCCAACCCCTAGAGCCTTCCTGGCCTGGGTTCTTACTGCCTATTGTCTGCATCAAACCCTAAGCGATGACCAAGACAAATGGGCCCTGAGTAAATTGAAATATGAGAAACACCCGGCACCTGTTTAATCAGATGAAATGACAACATTCGTCTCTGCTTTTCTATTTTGGATACACATGGAAGAGTCTAGACAGGCACCTCACCCCCACAGGGGCCCAGCCTCAGTGGGAATGTCTCCAGGAAGGCTCTCGAAGCCAGGCTTTGTGGAACTCCGCAGACTAGGGGGGTTTCTTGTTTATTTTATAAATGTTTCAAAGGTGTACTGCTACCCAAGGCTGAGGAAATGAGGCCACTCACAAAAGGCTCAGCTTTTCGTGGTGATGCTTCTGCCTCCAGTGCTGCTTTTATCTGTTTCCAGCCAGAAAGCCTGGCCGGGGGCGTCGTGGAGGGGCCTCTGCGCTGCCAGCGTCACATCTGGGGTAGGAAGGGTGCTGCACTGTTGTGGCCTGAGCCTCTGAGCCTCTGAGGTGGGGCTGAAGTGGGGCTGGGAGGGACAAGGTGCCAAGATCTCCACTAGGAATTAGTGGCTCCCCGCTCAGCACACCCCCAGCAGGGGGCAGTGATTACAGTTCACTTGCACTCTTCTGTCAGGCCCAAGGTGTGGTCATTGCGTGTGTGCTGGTTTATCTCGCTGACTCCCTCAGTTCCTAGTCCTCAGGCCCTCATCACTCAGTCGCTCACTCACTCAGTCCCTAAGTCCCTTGTCACTCAGACCTCAGTCCCTCAGTCACTCACTCGCAGGGTAAGCCTACTCCTCTTTTTGTTCCCCAGAGCCTCCTACAGGACCTGATACTTAATAGGTACGCAATCCAAGTTCATTATTGAATCAATTAGAACCAACATCAATTTGTAATTGGTAACAGTTAAAGACTTAATGAGCAGGTTATGAAGCAAACCGCTGGTGTTTAGCTCTGTAAATTGTGTGTACTTCGAATACACTTGAGGTTGAAAAGCAATGTCGTCCCATCCATCCCTTGCAGTTTGCATCCCCTCGGGTGGTGGAGAGCTCCAACCCATTCCTTTCTATCAGTAGTTCTTGGGGTTAGGAAAGTCTTCATGACTGGAGCAGAACTGTGCTCACTTGCAATTTCCACCTGCCATTCCTGGTCTGTTCTCTTGACCTCTTGCCACTGGACAGCTCTTCTCAGATTTGAGCCTCTAAAACACAGTGCTCCCTGAACTATTTTGCCTATGTTTGTAATACACTGTGTTCTGCAGTAAATGAAAGAGAGTTGAAATGTGGCTGTTCTCCCATTTACACTGGGACAGGCTAACCTCTAGTGGTTAAGAGGATGAACTCTAGATTTAAAAGGCAGTTCCGGTGGCCTTGGGAAACTGGCTTAATTTCTCTGTGCCTCAGTTTCCTTGTCCATAAAATGGGAATAATGACAGTATTTACCTCTCAGGGTGATGACCAGGATTAAATGTGATGATGCTTTTCAAGTGTCTAGTACATTAACTGTTATGATTAGCCTGGCCGCAGGGGGGCAGCTTGGCCTACACAATTCGAGAAGTGTCACTTCCTTTGGCAATGGACCACAATGGCAGGTGTAGCGATGCAGATATGCAGATCTCTGGGTCTGTACATAAGAACAGGACCTCAGCCCTGGCTGGTGTGGCTCAGTTGGTTGGAATGTGGTCCTGTACACCAAAAAGCTACGGGTTCGATTCTCAGTCAGGGCACATACCTAGGTTGCAGGTTTGATTCCTGGTAGGGGGGTGTACAGAAGGCAACTGATCGATGTTTCTCTCTCACATTGATGTTTCTCTCTCTCTCTCCCTTACCCAATAAGCATATCCTCAGGTGAGGATTAAAGAATAAAAAAGAACAGGATCTCAGAGGCGAGTGTACCCTGAAGCCACACCAGACCCAGTGTGGAACAGGATGAGCTCCCCCAGGTGCCCCTCTGCCACCCACTGAGTAAGCATGGCAGCCCTGGCCTGCCTACCTTGGTACTGGGCGCTGAAGCCGCGCTGCCGGTGGTTGCCATCTGAGGTGAAGTGCAGCCGCAGCCAGTTCTTGCTGCTGATGACAGGGGCTGGGAGGCTGGCTCCGGTGAACCTGTGGGGACAGGAAGGTGGTAGGGTCAGAGGAACACAGATGGTTGGGATAGGGGAGTGGGTATCCAGGAGTCTCCCCACTTCCCATGCATGCTAGGGCCTCCGCTCAAGCCTGGAGCAAGGAGGGAAGGCTGTGCTGGCCCAGTGTCCTCCAGTAGCCTGGGGCCTGAGCTGCTTGAAGTAGCTCCTCAAGTGGCTGGCCCTTTCCACCACTGGGTGTCCCTGAGATGTCTCCAGGAGGGGGTGGGTCCTTCAGGTCTAGAGCAAAGATCCAGCTTCCCAAGCAGAGGTCTCCCCACCCCCAGGAGAGAGGTCCAGCCCTCCTAGCACAGTGCCCTCAGCAGATGTCCTCATCACCCCCAGGAGAGACCCAGACCCCCTAATGCAGGGTCAGCCCCCCTGGAGATGACCAACGTCGGGCTCTCCAGCAGAAGCTAGGGCTCCATCCCAAGGTGGAGAGGTTTGGCTACCCCTGGGAAGCCCCCTGGAACCTCCGAGGAGTCAGGACAAAGGGCTTGGGCAACACTAAAGGGAGTGTGGCCCTTCGCAGGTGTGAGAATCCATTTTGGGGTCACTCACTGAGCCCTGGGTCTCTTCTGGGTCCTCTCCCTGGCCCTGCTGGCTTGCCCCCTCCTCCCTTAGGTTAGCCTCCTCAGGGTCCCAGCCAGATCAGCTCAGTGGGTGGGACACCAGGTCTCCAATTGTCATTGCCCACTGCCCCAGCCTCTTGACCAACTGCCGTCCTGAGCCAACTTCCAGCTCAATCAGATCTTTCCTCCTAGAGTTATTTCCGTGACTCCCCAGCGTCTACACAAGACTGGCCTTGCAAACCTTCCACCCGGCCCTCTCCTTGAATGGCCTCTGCTCAGCGCTGGCCTCTCCACCACACTCGGCCTGAGCCCTGACACCCCTCCTAGCTCTGCTGATGTCCCTGCTCCCCGGAAACCCCCTCCATCTTCTCTCCTCTACCTACAGCCTCCTAGCTGGCCAGATGCTCAGTCTTCCCCTCTATTCAGGCACAAGCCCTCGGATGCTTCCCCTCAGCACCCTCACTCTGCTCCAGTCTGCTCCCGCTGCCAGGACTCTCCTTCCATCTCCTAGGTATTCCATGCGTCTCCTGTTCTGTGTCTCTGCCTTTTCTGCCTGGGACATACCCGCACCCCTGCACCACACACGCCACCGAGAGGACTTCGGGAAGCTCTCAGATGCCCCATCCCCAGGGCAGCCTTTCCTTCTCTCCTTGGCTTTGAAGCCACAGAGATTTTGGTTCAAATCCAGGTTTCACCGCTAACTGCCACTGTGACCTGAGAGCAGTTACTTAACCTTTCTGAGCATGAGAATAACACCAGCCTCCGAAGAGTTCGTGGGAGTAAGCGAGACACCTTCTGGGTAAAAAACCTAGCCCAGTACCTGGCATGTATTAGCTCAATCAATATAATTTTCCTTGCCCCTCCTCTGTGATGCCACCGTATTTTATTCAAATTACAATCCACTTTAGGTGCGTGTCTCCCTCTGCTAACTCCTCGACTATGGCCGTGTGGCCTGGTGGTAAAGAGCTTGGGCTCTAGAGGGGCCAGCTGTGTGATCTTACAAAAATTACTTACGCTCTCTGTGATGTTCTTGATAAAATAATAACCCCACCCTCAAAGGGGTGCAAGGATTAAATGCAATAATGCACAGAAAGACCTTAGCATGGTCCCCGGCAAATAGAGAGCTCTTGGTAAGTGGCAGTTGCTATTTTCTTCTGCATTTTTACTCTTCATCTTTGTACCAAGTAACTAACAGAATGCTCAGCACAAAGCAGGTGTGTCAGGATTCCAGCAGGAAACAGCTGGCAAGGTCATATGAGAAAAATCCCAGGAGTTTAATGGATTCTTTACAAAGGGAAACCACTTTCCACAGAGCAGATGGTTATCCCTGAAGGAGACAGCTGCATGGACCCAGATCTTCAGTCAGGACTACAGCCAGTTTGTGCAAATTGCACCAGGAGGGGGCAAAGAATGAATACCTGGAACTCCCTCTCCTCCCTCCCCTCCTCCAATCTCCTGCTGATGCTTCTGTTGATCTTGCCCAATTGGGAGCCAGAAAGCAAGGGAGCATATTGATGCAGCCCCATAAGTTAAGTCTTCCTAGGCATGGAACAGGATGCATAAGGGAGGGGAGAGGATCTGGAGGAGCAAAGAGAAGAGCATGGTAGGTCTCCATTAATAGGTACTAAACAAAAAAACTAACCAACGAGCTTCGCACCCTGCAACACTGAGATTTTACTATAATGAAAATGCTGACACACACTAAACTCCAGGAATATAACCCATATTGTTATGGTAAGAGCTATTATAGAAACCAATTACAGTATTTCACCAGATTCCATTTAAAGTAGTTTATTACAGGCCGAGTCATTTAAGTTTTCTAAGGAGCCACAAACAGTATTGTGGGTTGTGTTTTTTACCCCAGGCCAAATTCAATTCTATCTCAATGACAAAGCTCAGAGGCTATTTACATAAAGGAAGTAAAAAGAGGGAGAAATTACCTGAATAATTCAGAACCAAAAGCTGTTTATTGCAAAATGGAATGAAGGGAGGGTGATGGGGTCCCAAGAGCAAGACGGGAGCAATGATCAAGAATGTAAGCAGAAGTTGGCCCTGGGATCTGCTTGAACTGCATAGCCTGGCAAAGCCCCAGGGATCATCCCTCCCCTCCCCCCATTTCTCCCACACTTTCACCTGCTGCCAAGAAACCTGTTCATTGTTAATTCCCAAGGCTCAACCTCGCAGAGTCCTGAGCTGCTCATGCATCTTTACTCTGTTCTGCTCCTGCCTCCTTGGACTTAAATGTTGCACATTTGAGAGTTTTCTTGGCATCTATCAAAGAACTGGGGGCCCCCTGGCCAATGTGGCTCAGTGGTTAGAGTGTCGGCCCATGCACCGAAGGGTCTCAGGTTCGATTCCCAGTCAAGGGCAAGTACCTGAGTTGCAGGTTCGTTACCCGGCCCCGGCTGGGGCGCTTGTGGGAGGCTACCAATCGATGTGTCTCTCTCTGTACAATTCCATTTATATCCAACTCTGGAAAGGATTGACCTACAGTGAGAGAGAGCAGACTGTGGTGGCCAGAGCTGGGGGTGAGGCACAGGTGGGGACTGCCGGGGAATGGGTACAGGGAATCTTCTGGGCGATGGAAATGTTCTGCATCTTGAATGAGGCGGTGGTTACAGGGGATGGACAAATTCCAACATGGTTGTAGAGTAAGCCATACTCACTTCCACCCGGCGCCAGACCAGATTTACAGCTAAATTACTGAGCAGTCAACCTGAATAACCAACTGAAGGCTGGCTGAACTGAAGCATTATAACCACGATTTACAGAAGCCGCACAGAGACTGGGAAGAGGGCGGAGACGCGCAAAGGGCTGCCCCCCATGTGCGTCAAAACTTCCTCCCACCAGGAGCGTGGGGGCTCGACGCCATGAGGGGATCCCCAGCCCAGAGCAACAGAGACGGGAAGAGAAGCCCACATAGCATCTGGTCGTGAAAATCAGTGGGGCTTCAGTCTGCCTGGGAGAGAAGAGTCTGCTAGAGACCCAGCCGCCGCCTCCCCAGAGTCAAGCACTCCTACTGCTACAGCACCCGCCCGGGGAGTGCACCGCCGGTCCTCCAACTACTAGCTACACCACTCTGCTGTGCTTGAGTCCTGCAGAGGGGTCTGCTGGCTGCACCCAGCAGGGACCTTTGGGAAGCTCTTTTTCTGGAGGAGCTCTTGGCGGAGACTCAGTAAGTACTTGCCCCCCTTCTGCAAACACGGCCAGCCTGGGCCCACTCTACAGTGTTTCTTCGGAAGGCTCTGGAGGAAGACCAGGTAACCTCGGAGGGAGGTGGAATAGCCTTAGACCTTTTATAGATCTGCCCCCAGCTCTAAACTGGAGGAAACTGACACTTGAACACAGCTTGGCCCCTCCCATGCACACACAGGCCCAGCAGATGCAGCCACAAACAGTGAATAGCCTGGAAGTTCCAGGGAGGTAGCCCAAGGCTGGTTACACACAATGTCTGACATCGACGTGTATCAGAACCCTGTCCAAGTGGACCCAGAAACAACACAACCCGTGGTGGGCTTCAGACTACACCAGAGCTTGACCCAACTAGCCACACAAGTGGCACACCCAAAGGGGGATCTTGGCAGGCACCAGACCCTCCTGGGAGCAACTCTGCCTGCATAACAACTCATACATGGTGATCGAGGTTTACAAAAGGGCCAACAGCATTGAAGAATCAACTACAACGGGAAGGCGCACATAACCCACAGGAAGCACTCCTGGAGCAGCGGGCTCAGGTGACCTGGGAGACTGCGCTACTGAGCTCAACAAGACGCCCTCATCATAAAGTCATCACAAGTTGGGGAGGCAGAGCAGATCTACCTAGTGCACAGAGACAGAGTGGGGAGACAAAGAAATATGCCTCAAAGGGAAGAACAAGAGAAATTCCCCCCAAAAAGAATGAAATGAAATGGAAGCAACCAAGACATCAGATGCAGAGTTTAAAAAAATGGTTATGAGGATGCTCAAGGACCTCAGGGGAAGAATGGATGATCTCAGAACTAAACAAAGAGATAGCGAGCATTAAAAAGGACACAGGAACGGTAAAAAGAACCAGTCAGAAATGAAGACTACACGAGAGAGACGGAGTCAACAGCAGGCTAGATGAAGCAGAAGAGCAAATCAATAATTTATGCACGTATTTGACAAAACTCGGAGAGCTGTACATTTAAAGTGGGTAATTTTAGTTTATGTACATTGTACCTTAACAGAGCTAAGTAAAAACAAACCAATATTTTACTCTGAGTTTCCAGTCCTCAGAGTAAAATAACTTACTATGGCCAACAGGCCGTAAAACACCCAGTGTACCTTTCCCCTCCCGTCTCCCCCCTCCTCATTTCTTTATTCTTTATGCCCAGCCACAAGATCTCCTTGCTATTCAAAACTGGCCAGGCCTGCTTCTGCCTCAGGGCCTTTGCACTTGACATTTCCTCGGTCCACTACCTGGCTCTTCTCTCAGGCCTCCGAGTGGCTCACCCCCTTACTTCCTTCAAGCCTTTGATCAAATGTCACTTTCTCAGTGAAGCCTTCCTGGTCTGACTCCCACCTGCCTGCCCTCGCTGAGTATGCACCCGTGCGCGCGCACACACACACGCACACACACACACACCCATTCTCCAGCCAAACAGAAGACCTTATGTGAACTGGAACACACACTGCTTTATTTGCGCTTTTCTGCTTTTGCACTTGCTTTTTATGCCCTTTCCCACTGGCTGCACAGAGAGGTTAGGCAAATTGCTCAAGATCACACAGTTATTAATTGGCAGGGGTGGGATTCAAACCCAGGCCATCACACTCGGAGCCTATGTACTCAGCCACTCCATGAAGCCGACACAACATGCGGGCATGAAGAAAGGCAGTGGAACAGTTTAGGCTGAATTCCATTCTGTTCCTGTTGTTCCCCTCTCTCCTCCCCCGAGCATCCTCTTTAATTTTGCTCCCTCTCAGAATCATAATTAAAGGAGAGACACACAAAGAGAGATTCTCCCCTTCAAACCTTCCTGTCCACATTAATTTCACTATGGGGGGCCTAGGGAATTCCAAGTTCACCCAGGAAATTGCTATTGCGGTACAACATAAAATGTATTTAAGCAATTACACTCAATTTTTTTTCTTTTTGGTAAATTGACTTCCGTTAAATGGGGCTTCATTAATGGAAGCTGGCTTGGGAGGATTAACAAAAAAATCACTCCCTTTAATGCGTATAGCTGATTATGGGAAAAGTGGCTTTGAATTCCTCTGCAGAAAGCTCTAAGCCCTTCTCTTGGTAATAGGAGAGCTCAGAGCAGACTTCGTGGCAAGCATTTCTTCTTGAGAAGCTTCTCCTGCTGCCAGGATGTTGGGATGCTGATAGCCACCTCCACAAGGTGACAACAGTGACTCTGCAAGGGACTGTTGCTTAATTGTAAACTGAGGGGGAGGACTGTTAGGAGATGTAACAGTGTAAATCTCAGCCTTCCTGAAAACTGACATCCTTAGGAGGACATTCATTCATTCATTGATTCACACACTCACCAAGCATATACGGTGTACAAGGCACTGTATTTGCCAGTGGGTGCCACTCCACTGTGGTTCCCTAGCTATGGGGAGTCCCTGCTTGGCCTGTAACCTACAGGATTCAACTGCAATGTCCCCTTCTCTCTGCACCTCCTCTCGGTCAATATAGCATCTGGCTTCTGTGCTCCCAAGAGTGCCTCCTTTTGGCTTTATCTCTTAACTAATTCATGCACACGGCCTGGATCGGATTCAGAGTTGAAGCATCTCTATGTCCCAGGACCAAGCATAAACCAGCCTCCATCCCCAGGCTGGCCAGGGAGAATATGACATATAGGAGGTACTCGTCACCCTCTCCCAAGCCCTCTTTCCTTCCACCTGCCCACTGCACTCCTCCCTGGGGGATAGAAAGGACACCATGATGCAACCAGGGACACCATTCTGGGAGTGTCTTGGTGATGGCCAGAGGGCACCGAGACCCTGGTTGGAGGCTGACTCATGCTCCCTGCCATCCAAGCCACCTCTCATCCCTGACGTGAGCCTTTATTGACTGAGCCCTGACACTCTTTCATCACAAATGGTTTCCATATCTGTTTTCCTTTAGCCAAATTCCTAGGGTTCTTGTTATGTCAAGATCAACAACCCTTTTCCCAAGACAAACCCATGATGGTATATATTTTTCAGGAACTGGGTCAATGCCTGGGATGAAAGCAAGTATTTTTTGAATATGGGCTGCTGGAGGCCCCCGGTCTCTAGCCTCATCTTTGGAAAGAGGCCTTGTGGCTGCCCAAGGCTCTCGTTCCCAGAAGTGCCTGCACACCCAACTTGTGCAGACAGCTCCAAGAGACCTGAGCCAGCCTCTGAAGATTCAGCTCCTTGCTACCCACTCATATGTGTTTGAGGTTGTGTACTCTGCTCTGAACCAAAGCTTCCTCCCAATCATTCCTGCTCCAAGTGCTCCCTGGACCCCTGATCCTCACCATCCTCCCAGTCACCCAACCCAGGCATCTTCCTGAACTCCTCCCTGCCCTTCACCCCTTGCCAACTGTGGCCAAGTCTTCTCTGCCTCATCACACCTCATCATTTCTTACCTGGACTATAGCAACAGCCTTCTGAGCTCTCCTCCACCTCTATTCCTCTTCCACACTCTGTGGGACATGCGATCAAGTCCCTGCCTTGCCAGAAATCCAGCAGTGAAGGCCCACTGCTCCAGGATCAAGTCCAAACTCTCTAATGCCTTCCCTCTCCAAGGACACTCACCCTAACTCTAGCTACGTTCATGTCTCCGTGCCTTCGCATATGCTATTCCCTGTACCTGGAATGCCCTTTCCTGTTGCCTCACCTGACTACCTGGGAAAATATCACTGATCCCATAAACCTAAACAAATGTCTCCTTTTCTCCATCTCTCCCTCCCTCTACTCCCACAGGAGGAGCAGTTCCCTCTACTGTGCCCCCTTTGCACCATGGACATGCCCCTGCCATTGTTCTGGGCACATCAAATCGTGATCATAGTTTGACTTGACCATCTCCCTGCCTAGAAGGCGCGCTCTGTAAGAACAGGGACAGTACCATCTTCCTCTCAGTGTGTCCGGCAGTGCAGCACAGCGCCTGGCACACAGAACAAATGGCTTCCACAGGACGGGTTGGCCATCTGAAGCGTGCTGGCTATTTGTAAATAAAGTTTTATTGGATCACAACCATGCTCATTTGTTTACATATTGTCTGATTTCATGCTACAATGGCAGAGTTGAGTAGTTGTGACAGAAACTATAACCTACAAAGCCAAAAATATTGATCTTGCCCTTTACAGAAAGATTTTATTGATGTTTACCACAGAAGCCTTTCTGATGATGTAGCTGATTGGTAAAAAATTTTTTTCTAAGTATAGAATAATAAAATTATGCATATGCAGCTTAAATATTTCATTATAATATAAAATACTTAAATGTGCACTTATTTGCCAATCCATTTAATGCAGGACCAAGGCCTTTCCTTTAACCATGGGTTCATTCTCTGTATTGTCTCTTACATAAGCTACTCCCACAATGCATCATTCACCATTTCCAATTTTGTTACAGCTCGTCCAAATACTTATTGAGCACCTATGATGTGCCAGGCATTGTGCTAGGTGCTGGGGATGTGGCGGTGAACGAGACAGAGCCGGTCCCTGTCTCGATGGAGCTGACTCAGTGGGTGCAGCTGTCTCGCTTACGCACACCTAATGTTAAGGAAGCAAATCTTCTTAGAGCTTCCCCTTCATGGAGCCATTCCAAAGCATTCAATTTAGTTTCCATAGATGCAACTATATTTCCTTTCACACTCGTATTTCATCAGTTTATGTGATGTTTAATTTAAATCACATAATTACAATAACAAGTATGACTGGCACCAAGAGAGTTGGCAACAAACCCATCTGATTCTCAGAAAGAGCAAGACTCAGCTGGTGGGAGCAGGGAGTGCACAGGCTCTGAGGGTGGGGGTGGAGACGGCCTGCAGGCAGATGGGCTTCAGAGTTCCACAGGCATGGGTCAGGAGGTCTGCCAAGGCCACGGGAGTGCCAGCTACTCCAGGGAGCTGCTTTGGTGGAGATGGTTAAGCACATACATGCTTCTGAATGAATGAATGAACCCACCACATTCTCTTGCTTTCAATAGTGGGGCATCTTTTCTAATTTCTGATCAGGAGACAGGAAACCAGCTAGCCTTAAAATCTTATTTGAGAAGGTCTTCAGAGATCTTCTAGGTCGAGTGCCCAGCTATATATGAATCCCAGCTACAGCATTCTTGACAAAGGGTTGGTCGAGATCTGTTTTGAATGTCTTGGAAGATCAAGAACTCACCTCCTTGCCAAATCCTCCCTGCCTACTCTGATCCACACCCATCCTTTTTCTAGCTACTTCCTGCTCACCCTTCAGGTGTCACCTTGCAGCCCTTGGCTCCAGGAGGTTGGCTTCTTCGTGTACCTCTGGATGCCTTGCCCTTTCTCTGCCATAGTGCTCGGCTCACCAAGCACTGCTGGAGGTCTGCCTCACCCCCCACGTTGTGAGCTCCCTGAAGACAGGAGCTGTTTCTTCCTTGTTCAGTTCTTTCCTTAGCACCTTGCAGAGTGCCTGGCACCAAGAAAGGGCTCAGTAAATATTGCTCACTGGAAGGAGGGATGCTTGAATGAATGAGCACGTGAATGGGATCTTGCTGGTGCAATCGGAGGGCATATGTAGGGAAAGCAGAGGAGGAGGCAGGTGAGCAGGTGAGCCTGGACACAGCAGGTGGGGCCTTGAAGGCCACGCTGGGTTTCATCTGGGTTCCCCATGGAGACAAAGAAGTGCTGCCTCACCCCCTTGGTCCCTCAGCCCTCACTGTGCTCCCCATTCACATGGCAGCTGCTGGTACCTTTTGGGGGGACTTTTCTCATGTTGATATATCCCCAGTACAGCACCAGTGGAGTCTGGTAATCAGTGTGAGCAAATGTTCCCTCTTCCCCAGCAGCCACTCAATAAACTCAAAAAATGGTCAGGCTCTTCCCTGTGCAGCTCACTGTGAGCTCCAGGGAACCCACGCCAACTGCATCAGGTAAACGCCTTTCCCTCTAGATGCACTGCACCCTGGAGGCCTGCGTCTGAGCCTCGGAGAGCTGAGGGACAGGGCTCCTGGCTATGACTGCTGTCAGGAGGAATGAGGTGTCATCACTGATGTCCTGGCAGGTAAGCAGGCATATGTGGCCCCCACCATGCTGATCCCCGTCTTGGGCACGATCATCTGTCCCCTTTCCTGTCCAGCTGCCCACCTGTCCATCAGGCTGGATGTTGATACCTCCACCAGCTCCGGTCAGCTTCTGCCCTTGGGAGTGGACTCAGGTTCCACATATACCCACAGAGGCTGGAGTGGCTCTGTGGGCATCCAGGTCAGTCTACCTGCTGGACTCGGGGCATCCTATGAACTGTGCATAACTTGACCAGATCCACCTGGAATGAGGATAACCAGATGAGAAGAGTCTCCCCTGAGCCGCCTGTGTGAAGATTTAGACACCGCATTCCCATTCTGCCTGCCTTTTTCCTGCAGTACTTGGCCTGCTCCTTCCTGGCTTCCCCCTTTCCCTGACCCCAGCCAAGGGAATTCCCAGACTACCAGGAGAGGCTGAACCCATGGTCTCAGGAGTCGAACCGACTTGAATGTGAGGCCTGTCTCTGCCACTCACTGCTGTGTGGCCTTAGGCAAGTTAACTTTTCTCTCTGGGCTCCCAAAGATGATAAAGCATTATCATTTTTATTGCAATATCATGGTCACATCTGATTGAGTCACAGTGCTTGGCAGGTCAGGGCCAAAGAGCCTAAGTTGGCTGTTTGTGACCCTGCCTTCCCCACCAGTTTGGCTTCCAGGGAATTTCGGAAGCCTCACTCTAGTACCACCTTCCTTCCTAAGACATATCCATCCCTGCTTATCACTGGTCATCAGTAAATCAGCCAAACTGCTCCAGGATCTCACAGCTACTTATTGAGGGGTGTGTGTGTGTGTGTGTGTGTGTGTGTGTGTGTGTGTGTGTGTGTGTAAATGAATGGTGAATGAGTGAATGGACAAAAAGAATATATAAATGAATTAATTGATGAGCAAATGAGTGAATTAGTGACATAGCGAGTCAGTCAGTGAGTGAAGAGTGTAAACTTCAGTAGATCATGCTCCCTGCCCCAACTAATCCAATTAGCAGCAGGGTAAATGTTTGTCTTTATTTATCAACACAAGCATGGATTAAGAATAGCACAGGAAATGTTACAGACCACCAGTTGGATGAGAAAGATACTGTGTCCGCTTCCTTTGGCCACTTTAACAAGTCACTACAAATTTCTTGGCTTGGAATAACACTGATTTATTATCTTGCAATTCTGGGGGTCAGAAGTCCAACATGGGTATCACTAGGCCAAGGGCAAAGTGTCAGCAGGGCTGCACTCCCTCTGAGGCTGCAGGGGAGAATCCATTTGCTTGCCTCTCCCAGAGTCTAGTGGCAGCCTCATATCTTGGCTTGTGGTCTTTTCATCTCCAAAGCCAGCATGATAACACCTTCAGATCTCTTTCAGACTCTGTCCCACTGCATCTGTCATCACATCTCCATCTTTAACTCTAACACTCCTGCCTCCTCTTATAAGGAGCCATGAGATGACATCAGGCCCACCTGGATAATCCAGGATAATCTCCCATCCCACATAATCACATCTGCAACGTGCCTTTTGCCGGGGGAGGTAACGCACAGGTGTCAGGGTTTAGGGAGTGGATGTCTTCGTGGGGTCATTCTTCTCCCTGCCACAGATGCCTTGCTCAGAGGGCAGGTGCAGCCACTGATCCCCGTCCTGCAGGAAGAGCAGCAGGAGGGGGTGCCAGGTCCCTTTGCTCGTTACTTCTGTGGCCTGAGCAGTGGGACTGTTAAAAGCTTCTCAGGTGGTTCCAACATGACCCCAAGTTTGAGAAACACTGTGACAGAAGACATGCCCAGAGCCTATGTTACTGTGATCCAGGATAAAATCTGCCCTGTGATTCCTGAAGGAGAAGGGTCAGAGCAGGCTGTCTCAGCCCTGGGCGCACACTACTGTCAGCTGGGGAGGTTTTTTAAAAAACACTTTTTATTTTGAAATGAGAATAGGGTTGCTCAGACAGTACAGGTATTTCCTGAACACCCCGCTTCTCCTAATATTAGCATCTTATATAACCATGGTATATGTATCAAAACTAAGAAATCAACATTGCTATGGTCTACTAGCTCCGTGGAACTTTATTCAGATTTGCCCAGTTTTTTCATTAACTCTTTTTTGTTCCAGGATCCAATCCAGCAGTTCTCATTGCATTTAGTTATCATGTCTACTGAGTCTCCTACAATCTGTGTCCATCTCTCAGGCTCTTGTTTTCTCAAGACCTTGACACTTTTGAAGACTACTGGTCAAGCATTTTCTAGAATGTCCCTTAACTTGGGCTTGTCTAATCTTTTCTCATGATTAGACCGAGGGTTAGGGATTGGGGGAAGAATACTACAGAGGTGAGATGCTCTTGTCAATGACATCATAGAAAGGGGGGCTGTGATATCAACGTGGCCATTATTGACCTTCACCTTGACTGCTTGGTGTCTCCACTGTAAAGATACAATGTGCCTTTTCCCATCCTCTGTTCATCAGAAGCAAGTCCCTGACCCAACCCACACTGAGGCCGAGGGGGGGTGGCAGGGGCTTCTATTCCCATCATTTAGGTTAGTTAATCCTTGCTTTTATTATCGCTTCACTGCTTTGTACAGAGAAGGTTGTAACGAGCTAGATTTGCCCAGAATTACCCAGAGAGTCAGTGGTGAAGCTGGAATTTGAACTCATGTCTGTCTGATTCCAAAGGCCATCTTCTGATTTTCACTTCATTTTACCACCAAGTAAAGAGGAGCTCCCTCCCAGCTTGCCTAGACAGTGTTTTTCAAATTAATCCATAGATTCTGATTCATTAACGCATCACGAGCTCAGTCTGTGGGTTGTATTTTAAATAACAAAATAAAGTAGAAGAGACTATAACAGAACAGAATAGAAAACTTTTGTCTCTGTAAGCTCTCTGTGCTGAGGGATCTTTATCTTTACAGTGGGAAGGAAGATGGCACCCCCTCCAGACACACAGGGCTCTTAAGAGGCCTAAATGGACTGATATAGGCAAAGTGCTTAGGACAGAGGCTGACACAAACTAGGAATATGTAAATATTGTTATGAAGTATGCATGTGCATAAATGGGTTGTAAAATGTATGGGGTTGGCAGATCTATGAACTCCCCGCCCACTGTCTGTTTTTGCAAAGCTTTATGGCCGCACTCATTGTTACATATCTATGGCTGTTTTTGAGCTATAATGGCAGAGTTGAGTACTTGCAACTGAAACTGTGTGGCTGGCAAAACCTAAAATACTTACTTTCTGGCCCTCCAGACCCATGTCCTGCCTGGAGGTCATCTCATAACACAGGATGTAAGCCACTTCTTCCTGAGCCCTGTGGCCCTGTCCCCCAACTGCCCTGCCAGGCACTCTTGCCCACACAGACCGCGCCAGACCATGTGCCTTCCCAGGTCTTCGGTACCCTCCTACCTGGGACTGACGTCCACACTTTGTGTATCTACCTCCACGGCTGTTCAGAGGAAAGCTAGAAACATGGTGCACTGATCAGGGTCCCAGCAGAAAACAGATGGCCACTCAAATTAGATGAATTCAAAGAGTGCTTAATAAAGAGGCTATTTACAAAGGGATGGGCAAGGTGTGGGAAAGACACAGGGACAGCAGAGTCCTCAGAGGCTCGTTAAAGCAGAGCCCTTACCACCCTCGGCAGGGCCAGGCCAGGAGAGGGAGCAGTTCTGGAACCGGGAAGGAGTCAGTCAGTTAGGATGCTTTAAGGGGAAGCCGAGGCGTTCAGTCCAGGGACAGAGAGCCAGCTCCAGCTGAGCCCATGGGGAGGCAGCCAGGAGAATACCGACTTCACCTTCCTCCCTCCCTCCTCTCCAGTTGGGTCAAACAAATGGAAGTCAGAGGACACAGGATCCACTGGTGGTGCCCAAATGAGTCAGCTTATGGGCAGAGAGCAGGGTGCAGATGTTCGAAAGGGGCTCTGGAGGGGCAGACCTAAGATACCAGCACACACAGCACTGACATAGAAAGCCAGGGGAAGTTACCGTCCCATAGCTTCAGACAAGAATCCCCCACTTCATGCCTGCATGTTAGGGATGTGGCCCAAACAAAGGACTGCCATAGCTTCTACCTTTCACTACTTTCTCTTCCTAGATCTGTTGGGCCCCAGATGGTTATCATGGGGTTAATCTTCCTGGATCTTATCATGTGAGAGGGGTGAAGGTCATAAACAGAGGCCCAGATAAGCTGCCTCTGGGAGTCTGGGAGTCTGGGCAGGGTCTGATTAATACGCAGAGATGGCTAGCCTAGTTCTTCCTCACAGCCCATCTTTCTTTCTCAGGAAGAAGCTGTGTTCCATTCATCTCTGCAGTCCAGCTAAGCCTAACACACAGGTGAGCCAACCTTTTGGCCCCTTGGGAGAAAGAACCAGAGTGGGAAAGGCTACCTGGGCTGATGAATGTCCTCAGAGTAATCCCTTCTCACTGCCAGACCCTTCTCCCCCCTCCACTAGCCCAGACTTTCTCAGCTGGCATCTGGTATCTCACAGGCCTCCAAATCCAGCCACAGAACCACAGCATGCCAGCTGGAGGGTCTTTTCTGGCCATTCCCCCACCACGAACTTTACAGATGAGAAATCACAGGCTTACAGCAAGAAAGGGGCTGGCTCAGGTAGCTCAGCTGCCTCTCGGCAGAGCTGGGGCTAGAATTTGGGACTGGGTCTCTAATCAGTTTCCATCTTTCTTTCACACAAGATGGAACTTGAAGTCAACTTGGAGCCCTGGGAATAGACTTGGCAAAAATTCTAAATGTGCTCTATAGTCTTAGGTAAGTGTCCTTGTCCAGCTCAGCTGCTGAGACCATACACCTGGACCCTCAACCCCACAGGAGCAGTTCCCTATAGGCCGAGGAAGCACTGGCCTGAGTCAGGTGCAAGACTGCAAATCCACACCCACCTATTCGAGGCTGTTTTACCTTAAACAGGTTAATTTTTATGTTAATGAGGCTCAGTTTTCTAGTCTTGCATATCTGGAGCTATTATCAACCACTGAGTTGTATTAACTCCATTATCACACAAGCAAGTACCCCACGGTGTCCAGAGGTCAATAAATGACACTTGGTCTTTTTCTCCCATTTGGAGAACTGGTGGGATACTTGCAACTGCTTTTACAACAGGCCAGCGCCCAACTCATTTGAATGTAGCTGTTAGACCTCTGTGCTCTAACCCCAAGAAATGGGGACCCCTGAGATGAGGCCTTCTGACAGACCAAGGATTAGATCTCCTTTTCATGGACTCAAGTGCAATTAGCAAAATCTCAAGGTTCTCCTCCCTTCTCCCCTGGTCCCCTCAAATCTCTTCAGAGAAAGAAGAATTTAGACTTACAGGCCAGGTGCCTAGATTTTAAATCAGACAACTGGGTCCTGACAGGAAGCAAGTCACAGCTGTCATGCCTGATTATTTTTAGAGTTACTACTAAACTCTTTGTGCAGCTTGAGCTGCCACTGTTCGAGGCAAACAAAAAGACTTCCCATTTTACCCCAGCAGCTCTGGAGCCATCCACCTCCTCGCCTTCATTGTTTCCAGCCCGTCTCTGGAAGGGGTGACGTGGCACCTTGACAATTTTATGGCGAGGAAGGCAGATCCCCTGGTTTGTTGCTGCACCTGGGGAATCAAAAGCACGGGAAGCTGAGCAAAGCCCGCTGCCTCCAGGAAGCCAGGGAGAAATATTCCAGGGGAAGGATCTGCTCCATAGCTTTCTCCACAAGAACCGTTATCTTTCATGAGAAGCAAAACATTGCCGGTCAGGTAGCCAACCAATGAGAGTCCCTCTATGCAAATGCCAGGAGTGGCCAGTTGGTAGGTGATGTCACAGTCCCCTCCTATTATGCAATAATGTCACTACCACTGAAAAGGCCAACCTCTGGCTGCGACTCCCGCAGAGAGAAAAATTCACAGCAAGCAGAGCGCCTTCTAGATTGCTCCTGGAGTGTGGGGACAAAAGTCTCTGCTGTCCAAATTACTGAATCCAGAAAAACAATGATCGTATGAACATGGCGAAAGAAATCCAGCTCAGGCCCAAGGTTAATGTCTCTTCTTACATCCACTTTTTACTGAATTACAGAAACAAGTTTAAGGAGCAACAGCCAAATACCTTCCTTGGCTTTAAAGAGTTCTCTAGAAAGTGCTCGGAAAAATGGAGGTCCATCTCAAAGCATGAGAAGTCCAAATATGAAGCTCTGGCCAAGCTCGACAAAGCCCGGTACCAGGAGGAGATGATGAATTACGTGGGCAAGAAGAAAAAGCGGAGAAAGCGGGACCCAAAAGCACCCAGGCGGCCTCCATCATCCTTCCTACTCTTCTGCCAGGACCACTATGCCCAGCTGAAGAGAGAGAATCCGACCTGGTCGGTGGTGCAGGTGGCAAAGGCCTCGGGGAAGATGTGGTCTGCACAGGCGGACATGGAGAAGCAGATGTATGAGGAAAGAGCAGCTCTCCTGAGAGCGAAGTACTACGAGGAATTGAAAGTCTACCGCAAAGAGCGCGAAGAACGCATCTCCAGGAAGAAGAGTCTCCGAGGGCCGGCGAGGAAGACCCGGTGCAGGGAGTGCGGGCAAGACGAGGCAGCTGAAGCTGGGGGATCCAGTTAGAAATAAAATGCCGTTCACCCGTACTGCCCTGGTCTTGTGTGTGGCGACAGAGCGGCCACGGCGGCTGCTCTGGGGGAGTGGTGTGGTGGGGCTGAGATGGGGGTTCGGAAACTGATCCTGGGGAGGGGCGGCTTTGAGAGAAATGGCAAGTGTCCCAGGCACGTGTGTGGGCAGCCCCTGCAAGGCTTGGTTTGGGCGGGCTGGGGGGTCTCAGGGTATGGAGAAGCTAGGAGTCACGAAGGTAGGAGCATCCAGTTCCAAATGGTTACCCAGGTTGGAAGGCCCTGCTCAGGGCCACGGCCCTACTCAAGGCCGGGTATAAGAATACCAGTCCTGCCAGCCTCTACCAGGAGGTCAGGAGCCTGGAGTGCAGGCGGGCCTTAGGGGCCTCGGTTTCTCCAGTAATTCCAGAACTGGTCCTGCAGCAAGGCTCAGGTACCATTAGTGGGCCAGTGGCGTTCCCTATCCTAGTCAGGATGAAGCTCAGGGCTGATTTTACAAAAACAGGTGCCTGAGTCTGCCCCAAGTCCTAGAAGTTGGAGAAAACCCTGTTGACATTTTGGTGGGCACCCACCCAGTCACTTTTCTGTGGATATAAGCATAGCACACAGAGAACAGAGAGGTGTTGCCTTTACCACCACCCAGCGTCGGGCACCCATTCCTTTTCCTCTTGCTCACAGCATCCTGACTCTACAGGACCAAGGGCTGATGGCATGGAATCCCCCTGGTCTCAATACTCAGTTTAGTGATAAGCATGTGACCCAAGTTGGTCGAATCAGAGTGGATTTCAGGACTTGTGTAAGAAGTCCTGGGGGAGGAGGCAGCCCTGGGGGCTGATGACAGTCATTTGGCTCATTCTCAGGCTAAACTTTTCACTGAAGATGGGCCCACATATTTCAGTTTTTGTCTAAGATGGTTTGACTTAGGTTTTCTACCACTTGAGTCAAAACTGGTAATTTTATACCAATGGGATTGTTCTGTGTCTGTCTGTACTGTAACTATTTTTCAGGCAACAATGTACTGTGGGCAGTGTTTTGTACCAATCAATAGAGATTCACACGGAATGTTTTGAAATGGCTCTTGACTTCCTGACATCAAACAGACTGGGCCAAAATGCAAAACTGCTTATTTGTCACCAGGTTACACATATAACAGACTACCCTGGTCCCACCTCTAATCCTTAGTCCACAATGAACGTACACTTACTACTCTACTGTTCGAACTTTTACTTTCAAAGGTAAAAAATACATATATTTGAAAAGTATTTTAGAACTGGGTGATCCTTTAGAAGATGAGAGGTAATATGGTGGAGTCATTTAGAAATTCAGGGTCTAGAATCAGGCAGGAATCCCTGGATTACGTAGGACTCCCATGTGCCAGGCCCTGTGCTGGGTGCCAGGAGGTCCAGCAGGGACTATTGTTAGGTTCCTGCCCAGAGAGAACGTTCCTTCTGATGAGAATGGTGGACATGGGCATAAACCATAGCACTGCAAGGCAGGAGGTCTACATAACATGCTGGAGGCGGGACGGGCACCCTCCAAGGCAACCACTGAAGTCTTCACTGAGGAAGCAGCTTTATGATACTTGGCAACCTCGAACTCATGCTGTCAAGGTTCCCATTCCCCACAGCCGCTGTTCCACCTTGGCTCTGCTTCCCCTCCAGCCCAACCTCCACCCTCTCAGGAGACGTTCTCATTTTCTGCTTCATTGAGAAAATAGAGACCATCAGACATATGCATTCTCAGTTTTCTTCCTTCTCAATGTGTAACCCATACCCATCCTTTCCTCGTCTCATGGAGAGTTGTAACTGTCTTGCTACCTACCCCCTTCCCCTGCCTCCCTCAGGCCTTGGTCCTCACTCTAAAGATGCTGACCTCTCAGCCTCTAAGCTTACATAGGTTAGCTCAGTGTCACAATACAAGTGGCTCCCATCTTAACCACAGGACCTTGGGCAGGCTCTCATTCCTGTGTGTCTCAGGTCTGTCATCTATGCGATGCGGTAATGCCTGCCTTACAGGCTGTTTTAGTGATTAAATGATGTAACACATGCAAAAGTGTTTGCCATAGTCCTTAACACATAATAGGGACTGTGGTGGACACCCTCCAGGGAGGCTCTCCCACGGCTCCCCCCTCCCCACCCCCATTGTATGGTCTCCTCCCATTAACTGTGGGTAGAATCTGCTTCTAACCAATAGAGTAAGGCAAGTACGACGGGGTGTGACTTCTTTGATTATGTGATGACATATAAAACTCCATCTTGCTGGGTGATTTGCTCTAGGAATTATCCTTGTTGGCTTGACAAAGTAAATGGCCATGCTGTGGAAGCCCACATGGCAAGGAGCTGTGGGAAATCCCTAGGAGATGAGGGTGGCCTCAGACCAACAGTCAGCAAAAAGCTGAAAGTCTCAGTCCTACAACTACAAGGAACTGCAGCAACCACATGAGAGGGGAAGCAGGTCCTTCCCCAGCTGAGCACCAGGTGAGGACTCAGCCCAGGCTGCCACCTCCATTTCAGGCCTGTGAGACCTCAAGCAATGGGCCCAGCTAAGCTGTTACTGGATTCCTGACCCCCAGAAACAGTGAGATAATAATGAACGTATGTTGTTTGAAGCCAATCAATTTGGGGTCATTTATTACCCAGCAATAGACAACTAATACAACACTCAATAAATGCCAGCTGCCTTATAATTCTAGAAGAGGCTGTCTTTAACCATATTTCTCCCTCCAGCCTCCAACGTACCTGTTTAATTTCCTCTCCTTTGTTACCAATTGCTTGAGTTGGAGGAGGCGCCCGGTGCTAATTCGATCCTGTCTTGAACTCCTTGGTAGTGATTCTAGTTGCGTTGTCTGGTTTCCAGCCTGACGGGTGGGCTCTTGGTGGGCAGGGGCTGTGTGTTACAGCACACGCCTTTCTGGGAAGAGGCCCCCCACACAGCTGGGCGCCCGCCCTCAGGCCACCCCTTTCTGGTTTCCTGTGTGATTAATTATGTGAATGTGGGTGGCCAAGTCAGAGTTTTGACAACAGTTTGCAGCGCCCCTGCTGAAAAATAACTCCATTAACATTTCTTTATTAAGGGCCAATAGGAGGGTGTGAATCTGCTGGCTTTAAATGCTGCAATGTAATGACAGTGAAGGGGGAGGTAGGAAGGGGGAGGAAGGAAGGAGGAGGAGGAGAAGGGGGAGCCAGGCGGAGATAATGGGTGACAGGAAAAGCAGGCGGAAAATCTGGTGTGGTGCCAGCGTTCTAGACCCGTTTGGCTGGGCTCAGGGGCCCCCTGCCCTTGGGGAGAGGAAGGCAGAGTCTTTGGGCCCATCACCCTCTTGTCGATGACTGAATCACTCCACTCCAATCCTTCTCACCTAGAGCCTTTTCCTGCGTTCATTAACTCATTCATCTATTCATTTATTCAACAAATATTTATGTAAATCTTAGGCCTGCAATAGACCAGGAACTGCTCTGATGCTATGGGTAGAGCAAGGTCCCTGATCTCTTACATCCCAGTGAGGGGGAGACAAATAAATATGTCAACAAATAAACACACCAGGTCATTTTTTGACAGTGTCAAGTGTTCTGAAGAAAAGAAACCAGGGCAATGAGATAGATAATGATAAGTGGGGTTGAGGGCACCTTAAATAGGTACTCAGAGATGACATTTAGGTTTGGATTTAAAGGACAAGAAGGAGCCAGGCATGTCAGGGTCTGAGGAAGAACAGCAAGTGCAAAGGTCCTGAGGCAGAAGCAAGCTTGGCATATTGAAGGGACAGAAGGGAGGCCAGAGTGATTGGAGGTGTTCATGTGCTGGGGAGATGAGGCTTGGGGGGGGGGGGCTTGTCAAGGAGTCTATTTTAAAATCTAAGCACAATGGAGCAGCCGCAGAGCATGAAGAGCCATATGCTTCCATCTTGACTTCCAGTTACTCGTCACTCTCGAGTCTTTGGAGACTATCAAATGTCAATGAGGGGATGCCTGTCCCTCCCAGGTCTGTGAGAGAAAGAGGCATGGCTAGCAAATGCCGAATCCAAACCCTGGGCATTTTTCTGTTTTGGAGGAGAGACTACCTGGTGTTTCTTGGAGCAGCTGTAAGCTAAAAATCTGTTATGGAACGTCTCCCCCTGGGATTCATTTCCCTAGGAATGGGAGGAAAAGGTGGGCACCGTTGGCAGAATACTCCAGGGAAACATTCCTTCCTGAGTCTCCTATTTCCATGTGGATCAGCCACCACTAGCCAGGTGGGTCTCAGCTTTGAGCCTGCATTGGCATCACCTCCGAGCCTAGTAAAACACAGACTGCTGGGCCCCATGCTTTGTCTGATTCAATGTTTCTGGGAGCTCCACCTATACTTTGCATTTCTGAAAGTTCCCAGGTGGTCCTGATGCCACTGGTCCCAAGACCACAGGGGAATGCTGTCCCTCCTATGGCCTGACTTATCTGGTGGAGAGTTTGGGAGGAGGAGTGGCCGGGCTCTTCTTTCTTCCACCCACCCCCTCACTGCGGAGTGTGTTCAGGTCTGCTCTCCAGTTGGTTCATCAGCAGTAAAGGTGACAGGCTGAGCCTCAGCTGTCTTTCTCCTGCACCTGCCAACTGACTCTGAATTTAACAGGGGAAGAGATATATTTATTTACTGGGGTTCCCTCAAATCCCAACAGAGAAGTTGATCCCACTTGCAAACAATCAGTGCTGGGCCACATGGGAACACTGGGATCTTAGGGCTGACTTTAGCCTTCACTAAAGGCTGAGGGCCAGGTGCATGGGGAGGGTAAGTCATCAGGCACCCATTGATCCTGCCATGCACCTCTGATCACACTCCTACAACCAGTACCTGCTACAGGTGTGCGGGAGAGTGAATGAAATGCCTGGGACCTCACTGTAAACCAGGTCTGGTGTGCAAGAAGCGCCCAATGAGTGGGGGTGCCTGACCTGGATTTAAAGGATGGCTTAAAGAAGGTGAGAACCATACACGAAAAGCAGTCAAAACAGGAGAAAGAGAATGTCCAAAGGCCCAGGGGGGAGCAAGTGACCCTCTAGGCTGGCCTTGACCTCAGGGTCAGATCAGCAGTGACACAATAAGCATTCTCCTGTGGCAATCCCCTTGTGACAATTTCCTTGCAACAGCTCTCCCTACCTGTCTCTCCCTTTCCAATCCTTCCTCTGCTCTGGCTGGCTGAGCAGTGTTTCAAGACTCCTCCCCTTCAACAGTGACATGTTTCCAAGGTTGCTGTCACCTATGGGAGTCTGACACAGTATAATCAGGCCATGGCTGCCTCACCAGTTGCACCGTCGCCCATACTCAGCTTCTGAAATGGCTCCCAGGGATCTCCAGTTCCTGGTATTCAAGCCCTTGTGTAATTCCTTTGAGTAAAGGCTGGACCTAGGGACTTACTTTTAATGGACAGAATAGGGCAAAAGTGATAGGATATCCCTTCTTCAGAAGTGACTAGGCTATAAAAGCCCCCGCCCACCCCCTGTTCCCTCACTTGCTCTAAGAAATCTGACATGTTGAAGCTGCCCTATGGAGAGCCTCAAGTGGCAAGGAACTGAGGGTGGCTTCTGGCCAACACTCAGCAAGGAACTTAGGTCCTCAGTCAAAGAGCCTGTGAAGAACTGAATCTCACCAATAGCCATGAGTGAGCTTGGAAGTAGACCACTGCCCAGCTCCAGTGGGCACCTCTGCTGCAGCCTGTGACAGCCCAGCTAAGCCATGCCTGATTCTCAACCACAGAAACTAACACAGTTGTTTCATGCCAAAATAAGGTTTGGGATAACTTGTGACAAACCAAAATAGATAATGAATACACATTTTGGTACCAAGAGAAGGACAGTGTCATGAAAAATATCTAAAGATGTGAACTGGCTTTGGAGCCAGGCAGTGGGAAGAGGCCGGGAATGTTCTGAGGAGCTTGTCAGAGAAATCCGGACTTTAAGGATGCTGCCAGTGGGGGCTCAAAGGACACGAGGAGCATGCTACTGGACCCTGAAGGGAGGGTGCCTTTGTTACGTGGTGGCAGAAAGCTTAGTGACATTGTTGTTTGCAGGTATGTGGAGGGCAGAATATGTGCCTAATAAACTTAGTGACTGAGCTAAGGACATGTCCAAGCTAAGTGTAGACAGTACTGTCAGGTTCCTTCTTGCTACTTGCGGAGGAAGAGATAAAATGAGGGAAAGATTGTTAAATAAAAAGAAGCCAGGACTTGTTAGTTTTGAAAATCCTCAGTCTCCCAAGACAGCCCAAAATGCTAAAATTTAACAAATAGTTCTGAGCACTATCAGGAAAAGGTGGACTGGAGATAGAGCTGAGGGTGTGACTGTAGCTTTGGTTACGACCTCAGGAGATCAAGGGATCATAGTATTACTCAGTCACACAAAGGCCCTTTAAAGAGATTAGGGTGGCCTCACAAATCCTCTAGATCAAACTACAGGGCAGGTGGGAAGCGTAAGAGCACTGTCCCCTGCCACCTTAGCAGAAGCCCAAAGTAGACAAGGGTTTAGTTCAGAGACATTTGTGGGTGTGGCTCTGGTATAACAGTGAAGCTCAATATGAGTCCAGAAGACCCACAAAGTTTTTGAGAAAACCTATTATCAGAAGAAGCACTGTCGGCTTGGCCTGACCAGGACAGAGACAGCAACATGAAAGGTCAGCAAACACCCCAAACTGTCAGTAGGAAGCAGACTGCGAAGTTAGCTTCAAACATGCATTTCTGTTCATGGAAAAAGAAGGGTGACTCGGAGGAACCAAGAGCTCAGCAGGTGGAGCTAAAAGTCATGGGGAATTACTTCCAGATTTTGAAACGAATAAAAAAACTTGCGATGTTTCCCTGGATTTCAGAACTGTTATGGACCAGGGACTCCTTCAGGCCTCACATTTCCCCTCTTTTGGAGTAGGACTGCCTGTAGCCATTGCCCTAGGCTTATCCCAGCACTGTGTATGTTGGGCATGTGAGGGCACCTAACTTGTCTCTAGTGTACAGATCTACAAATCTAGAGGGACAGCATCAAGAACCTGTAGTTAAGGAACAATACCCAAGAGCCTCATCCACACCTGAGCCTGATTTAGACAATGAGATCCTGGACTTTGAGCTGACACTATGATAGGATGAGACTTTGGGGGACCTTGAGACAGGACTACTGTATTTTGCATGTTGAAGGGACATTAATCATTGGGGGTCTGAGGGCAAACTGTGGTAGACACCTTTAGAAATAACTAAATGATCTTTGTCTCCTGTTATGCATGCCCCCTTATGCCCTCTCCTCCCCTTGTGTGTGGGTTGGGTTTAGCGACCTGCTCCTAACAAAGAGAAAACAGCAAAAGTGATGGGCTGTCGCTCTGAGATTAGGTCACACAAGACTGTGTGTGACCTAATCGGCTGGCCTCTCTCCGGCTTGCTCTGCAGAAGTAAACAGCCATCCTGAAACCTGCCCTATGGAAAGGAGCCAGTCAACAGCACCGAGGAGCTCAATCTTTCCAACAACTGTGTCAATAAGCCTGGAGCAAACCCTTTCCCCCAGCTGAGCTCTCAGATGGCTGCAGCCCTGGTAGACACCTTGATTGCAGCCTTTTGAGAAACCCTCAGAGAACCAGCTAAGCTCCACCCAGACTCCTAACACATAGAAGATTGAAGATCATGAATGTTCCGAGCCATTCATTTGGGGGTAATTAACTACACAGCAAGACACTTAACACCCCCACCCTAGGGTTCTGCTACACAGAAGCACCGTGTTCTAACACTCTCCTCAGGGCCTTTGCACATGCGACTCCAGGCTGGCTTCAAACTTCCTACCTTTTAGGTTTGGTGAATTTCCACCCGTCCTACAGGGCTCAGGTCAAGCGTCCCTTCCTCCAGGAAGCCCCTTTTCTTCTCCCAGTGCCCTCTCTGTACTCCCCATAAGACATTGACATCCTACCAAATGCAATCATTCTAACTATCATTTAACACCCCGACTTGTGGAGAAGGGCAGGGACCTTGCCTCATTCATCCCAGTAGCCTTAAAATTGAATATAAGGATTGGCATGAAGTAAAATAATAATAGAGTAGCCATCCCCCCTTACCCACAGGGGATACGTTCTAAGAACCCCAGTGGGTGCCTGAAACCACCCTGTATACACTGTATATACTGTAGTATTGAACCCTGTATATACTGTGTTTTTGCCTATATATACAAACCTATGTTAAAGTTTAATACATAAATTAGGCCCAGTAAGAGATTAACAATAATAGAACAGAACAATTATAGCAATATACTGTGGTAAAAGTTATGTGAATGTGTGGTCTCTCTCAAAATATCCTGTTGTACTGAACTCACACTTCTTGTGAGGATGTGAGATGATACAATGACCATGTAGTGAGATGAAGTGAGGCAAATGACGCGGGCACTGTGATAGTGACCTTCTTACCCGGCTTCTCTTTGGCATATCCGAAATGCCAGTATCACTACCCTTCCACTTTGGGGCAACTATTAAGTAAAATATAAGGGCAACTTGAACACAAGCACTGTGATACTGGGACAGTCCATCTGATAACCAGGAGGGATGCTAAGTGGCTTCTAGGCAGGTAAGCTACGTGCAGATGCTGGACAAAGGATGAATCACATCCTGGGCGGGATGGAGGACAGGGAAGGAGGGCCACAGCATGAAATGTCATCACACTAAGAATGGTGTGCAGTTTAAAACTTATGAACTGTTTCCTTCTGGATTTTCTGTTTAATGTTTTTAGACCATGGTGGACTGTGGGTAACTGAAACAACAGAAAGCAAAGCCGCAGATAAAGGGAGGCTGCTGCAGCAAATTTATTGAATGCCTGTGCCTTGCCTGGTGTGGCTTGAGGGAATTTACATGTAACTATCTTATTTAATAAAAAATCCAATGAGGCATGGAGTTTGAGGAGGAACTGAGACTAGGCTGGGTGCCAGGTGCTCAGCATATGCTTGCTAGAAAAGGACAGGCCTTCTGCTCCCCCCGTCCAGCACCTGGCAGCAGCAGTCAGTCCCCCTTTTCTCAGAAACTCTGCAGAGTTGGGCCAGAAGGGCTCCTGGGCACCTAGACACATACCTTGTGCTTGACTGCTTATGTGATGTGGTATTTCCTGAGAAATACCTGGATCTATCCATTGGCATCTCCCAGGAAGGGCTTGGCTGGCACCCAGAGAATGTACTGGGTGCCAGAAACCACACCTCGGGCTCCCTGCTCACAGCTGTGCCTCTGGCGGGCAGACAGAACACACATTTTCCTCCCTTCCTACCCTGTTATTACAAACAGCATAAATTCCTCGATACTCACGTTGCAGCGAACAGATGCGGCTCTGTATTTTTAATGCATTATCTGCAATTAGCAGCAGTGGGCATGGAGACCCCGGCGGTCCCGGGGGCTGCCCCTCGCGGATGCAGCTGCGAGTACATTTGGTGGAGGAACGCGGCCAGGCTCCTCTGGCCCACGCAGCTCTGACAAGTGGGTGAGGGAACGTCTATTTGCAGAGAGTCTGCTCTGCCAGGAAGTGGGAAGGGTGCTGAAGCCTGCCTGTCGCTCCTCTGCTGACCTGGCCTTTCTCCCACCTTCTGTAGGTGGCCTTTGCTACCTACACACCCTAAGAGCATGTCCTCCAAGGGGGGCCCCAAAGGGCACACCGCAGCCCCAATGTGAGCGATAGCACTCTTCACAGGCGTGGGCTCTGCAGTATGGAGTAAAGGTCTGTGACATGCAACAGGGGCTGCAGTGCCGGGCAAACCTAAGAGGCGTCTGCACGCACTTCAGAGAGGACGGGGGCTGGCCAGAGAGAGTCAATGGGTGCAGACCAGCTCTGGCCAAAGGATAGGGACATTTTTTGTAATAAATATAATTCCAATAACTAGCATGTACTGGGCACTTACTATGTACCAGGCCCTGTTTCTAAGTGCTCTTCAGACATCACCACATTTAATTCCAGAAGACAGTGTCCATACCCACCCATCCCCCCACAGCCAAAGACCCCCGAGAACCCACTGCAGCTGAACAAGTTGGGGTTATTGGCTCGTGGGGACAAAGGAAGATGCACAGTACCCGGAACTGGGGAGGCTCAGGGGTGTCGGAGAGAACTTTAGGGTCTGGGGACCCTGTTAGGTGGTTACGGGGAGGGTTCAAGGAAGAGGAGCTTTGCCCTGGCTTGGAGGCTGTGCGGAAGTAGGTGTAGGTCTCTGATTGGGTACTTAATACATTTTATCCAGAAGGTGGGAGGAATAAAGCACAAGTAAAGTTGTGATTGGTAAAGAACAGCTGCCACTCATATTAGCCAAGACACAGAGAGAGGAAGGTGTGGTCATTTCTGTATTTTGGAAATGTTCTTGGTTTCGTCTGAGTTCAGACATGATTACGAAGTGGGCTTGTTTTTTACATTACCCATCATGGTCACAGCATGGCTTTGCCTGGTATTGACATTCGTGTTCAACAGGAGAGCACCAGGTCTCGGCGCGGGGGCCAGGCCAGCTCCCTGCAACACCTTGGCCCACCTGACAGTGCTGGACCGGTCTTTGGCCCTCAGGTGCTGCTGTCTTCTTTCTGAACAGGCCCCATTACTGCGACAGTTGACAGAAATAATGCAGTTGAGGCTCAGAGAAGAGCTGTCACAGTTAGGAGGTGGTACTGTGATTCCAGGGTAACTGAAACTCAGGCCAGTGCCGAGGGACGCAGCAGAGGGGGCTGGAGGGTGGGGTATGATTACAGGCCAGGCTGACCACGAGGGGTCTGGCCACAACAGGAAAGCAGACACAACATGGGATTGGGAGCCAGAGATGTCCCCTTTAGAAACCTGTCCCTGCAGCTTACTAGCTACATGGTCCCAGACAATTTATTGAACATCAGAGATTCAATTGTCTTCTGCATAAAGGGAATACAAAAATCTGTTTCCCGGGGTTACTGGGAGAATAAAACTAAAAGATGAAGTATAAAGCCCCTGGGAACAATAGGTAGCATGCTAAGCACCTGTTGTATGCCAGCCACTATCCTAAGTATCGCACATGTACTGACTCACCTAATACGGCAAGCCCATGAGGCAGATTCTCTTATAACCTCTGGTTAGCAGGTGAGAAGACAGAGGCACAGAGAGGCGAAGCAACGTATCTAAGGTCACATAGCTGTCAAGTAGTAGAACTCAGGGATTCTGGTTCCAGCACCCTCACTCTACCGCCTCGTGGCAGCTGTTGGATCACTGCTCCTGCCGTCCGTTGCTGCAAGGGCTTCAAGACTAGTCATATTCTAATGGCTGTTTAATGCCCTGGAACTCCCCAGTCCCAGGCCTCTGCTTGTGGAAGGGTCTAAGCTGCTTACTTGGCTCTGGTTTGGAAAGTACTCATTTCTTTTTGGAAGGTCAAATCATTCTTGACATGACAGATAATACAGATCCAGGTCGCTGTGGTCAACAGATCAAATAAAACATAGCATTGCCTTCTTTTTAGTAAGTACTAAAGTCAGAGAAGAACACTGGGAAATGAGTGAAAATTAAAGGGGGTGGGGGAATGACCCAATGCTGCAGCCAAAACCCTCCTGTGGCAAGACCCACGTGTGGGCAGAAGGCAAATGGCTGCCCCAGAGGAACCGGACCAGACGTGGCCAGTCTCCTTCAACCCGGTAACAACGGAAGCTGTTCAAATCGGCCACCGTACCATGGCCAAGGCCGCCTCGGTGTTGCCTAGTCCTAACCTGATGAGTGAGCTTATAGGTTGTGTCACCAATCCTGGCAGACTGGGAGGCAAGGACTCCTGGGCCCAGTGATTCCAGTAACAAAGCCACTGGCCCTGCTAAGGTCACCTTCCACCACCACCTGGGAGAGAGGAAGTGCTGGAACTCACATGGACATTCTCCTGCCGTCTGATACAACCCCATATCATTGTCACCAACCTTTCTGAGGCTCATCTGTTCTTAATTATATCTCTAAATCCTCAGGCATTACAACTCTGAGAATTTGGGAAATTTAGCTGCTTAGAGGATTTATAATAATCACAGTAATCCCTGCTATTTACAGAGCTTCTTTCTGCAGGCTGAAACCCAGACAGACACTACTGTAGTGGTGGGGACACCCTGAAATTGCTCTTGAGTTCTCTTCACAGAGTGCCAGGCCCTTAGCCTGTCTTATTTTGTTTAGCTCAAGGAGGTAAGATAAAGAGTAGTTTTCTCCATTACCTCCTGCGGGAGAGCAAAGAGAAGATGGAAAGTTTAACTCGTTGTAGAAGATACACCTTGGGCTGCTTGCCCAGCCTGCGCACCCTTCTCAGAGCCGCACTCCTGCAGCATCCGAAGGGCTGGGCCCTTGCAGCCACGCTTATCCCAGCTGGGTGTGCCCCTTCTTTGTATCAGCGTACTAGACAAAGGGTTGACACTTGACTAATGAGCTGAGCAAATAAGATTCTCTCTTGATAATTTGAATCAAGAGATGTAGAAACGGGGAGTCAGGTGGGTCCCTAGGGCTAGAAGGTCAGGCAGACTCAAGGGATGGAGTGACAGTTTGGGACCCAGTGAACTGATTAACAGTTAGCAGGAAGAAGAGCAATAAACTGTGCAGCACCCGAGAAAGCTGTTCTCCAGCACTTTCCATATGTGTTCAATAGCCCTTTGGATTCCTAAGCCAGGGGCCGTCCCATGAGGCCATCACTGCATGAAGGTCAGGCACTGGAAATGACCTGACATTCCCGCTTTGTTTCCTCCAACACAGCACGCCTTCTCTCAGCTCCAGCGGAAGACAAGGCCAAGCCGCATGGGCTCCGTGTACACGACACGGGAGCAACCACACGTTCTCTCTAATAGGGACAGACCAGACGGCACACAGGCCAGTGGGACACCAGCACGTGGTCCACACTGAAGACACATGCTGGCTTTTATCAGAAGCCAACACAGGCCTCCCCAGAGCTTCTGGGGAGTGGGGCACGCTGGCCCCTGACCTCTCCAACTGAAAGGAGAAAGCCTGAGAAAAGTCTCTGCAAAGGGGCATTGTTATGACACAGCACAGCCACCTGGCCCCCCCACTGATCTCACAGGGGCAGCAAGGGTAGAAGCAGCAGACACAGCAGCCCTGGGAGCACGATTCCACGAATAGCCCTTATTGATCCGCTCACCTGCCTGACGGCTGGCTAGACTCCACGTTTAAAAGATAGCCACGGAAGGTCAGAGCTGGAAGAGGGAGGCTGCAGGACAGCCTGGGATTGTCACAAATGGGGAAAGCCAGCCTCAAAGACACTACGGAGATGTGACCTTTCTGATTTCAATCAAGGGAATCCAAATAGTTCCCACTGTTTATTGGGTGGTTTTGGAGGGTAGACGGTGGGTATTGTTGTGCTCCGTAGCTCTATGTTCCCCATAGGGAGGGAAACAAAGAGAATAAGTATTTATGTGGAGTCTGTAAGACTGAATCATAAGAAAAAGCATCTTCTTACCACCAAGCAATGTGTTGTCACTAATTCAGAAGCCCCCATCGCTCCCGCTCCAAGGGGCACAGACCAGCACAATCGGGCTTTTCTGGACTGGAGGCTCCAGATGGAATGTGAGACAGTGGCTCTGTGACACCAGCGTTTGTCCAGTCCCTGTTTAGCCACATACCCAGGTTCAACCTACCCTGTCCCATCAGTGAGCCCCCAGCTTGCAATTCATCATGAGCCCCTCCCCTTTTGTCTACTGGATTTTGGAGAGTCTGTTGCCTCCCCCCCTCCCCCATTCAGCATGTCATGTGCCCTCTGGGACTTAGCCACCAGAGCCCCTGAGGCGTCCGTAGTTAACCTCTCCACCTATGTGCCTGGCTGGCTCAGTCTCTGGTCCCCACTATGGCTCCCTCACACGCTGGGGACCTGCTGAAACTCTGAATGGGTTGGGATTTACCCTCCCCATCTCCACCAACCAGTGAGTGCCTCTGACCTAAAATTCATACAAGCACCTGGGTCATGTGCCCATCCCATTACCTTAGAATCTGCCTTTTCAAAAGTGCCAGCCCAGAGGAAGGTAGAATTTGTCTTATTTCCTTGGTTACTGATCTGGACACTTGGTCTGTTTTCAAATCCTGCTCTAACCAGCATCACCGTAATTCTGAGCATTGGCTTTTAGTGTGCAAAGATCTGGCCCTGGGTTCTTTCCACACTACTGACCAACTGTATGGCTTTGGGCAAGTTCACTGGCTCCATTCTTTTGAGCTGCATTTTCTTCACCTATGTATCCTATGTACTGGTGTGGAGTAAATGAGAACATAAATGAAATAATGGATATAAAGAGCTCAGCATAATGTACCCCACAAAACACTAACATATAACATTCGTTGAGAGCTTATAATATGTTAAATTCGGTGCAAAGTGCTTTGCAAGCATTACCTTAATTTGCACAGTAATCTTGTGAGATCCTATTATCCCAAATTTTAAAATGAGAAATCTGAGGCTTCAGAGGTTAAGTAAATTGCCCAAGGTGAAAAGCTGGGCAGTGGTTGAGCAAGCACTGACTGTGGTCTAGTGAAGATTGTGATTTATAATTAATGTCTCAGAATAATGCCTAGTATATAGTAGGCACTCAAAAATGTGTGCTGAATTAATGGTTCCCAAGTGCTCCTTTGCATAACTGGCTTGAGAGCTTAGCTCTACCAACTTATTCTCTCCCTCTCCCTCTTTGCAGTGGGAGGGGCACGAAGCTGTTCATCAGTTTTATTTCTGCCAGTATTTGTGTTCTTATCCCCAGTATAGCTATTACAGGATGTTTGAAGACATTCAAACCCTCTATCAGAATGGATACATAATTTCCAAACCACCTACTCTTTACTCAGACAGTGCTCACAAATTCAGCACTTTGGACAGAGCTAGAATTTTTCAGCTCCTGTCTAGCCAGTATTGGATTTGCATTTAAAAAATATTTACATTAATTTGTGACCCACATACGAGTAGAAAATACTGCACTCCCCAATTCTAGCTCGGTGGTTCTGGCTCTCTCTTCCTTCTTACAGTCTATGAGATGAGAAAACACGGCCATAAAGATTTTATGAGTCCAAGAGAAACATTACTCAAATAGGACTTACTTTAAAGGCATCATTCTGAAACTGTGGTTTGTTTTCTTAAAGGGGAAGCAAAGCTCATATTGGTGGAATTTTTATACTCAAATGAAGCCCAAATGTTGCAGGAGATCCTCTTAATGCCCACCAGGTGAGCAACTTCTTCAATTTGATTCAAATCAGCAGACAATTCATAGAGTATTTTCAGTGTCTCTGAGCCTGTACTTGTAACCAGTGCTGGGAGACAAGAATATGATCTTTTCCCAGTTTGCATTAAGTCAAGGAGAAAGGTAATTTACTGGATCGGTAATTTCAGACCTTCATATGTTGGGACAAAAATGTGTTTATGATGGCCAGCATGTGCCAGGCACTGTGCTGAACATTGCGAGGAAAACAAGGCCCATTTCTGCCCTCAAAGACCTACTGTTTGTTGTGGGAGAGCGTATCCCCACACAGGACACTATGCATTGAGATTAGGGTTATGACAGAGGTAGATACAAGAAGTTTCCAGCTGAGATCTTGCTCCAGAATTGTGTGGGGTAGCTACTGTCTTTTGTCTAGCCAACAAACTCCTAGTCGTTCTTCAAGGACCCAACTGAATGTCTTCTCCTCTGGGAATCCTTTCCTGACTCTCCAAGACAGAGTTAGTCTTTCCTCCTTGGGGTTCCCACAGAATTTTGAAGAAAGGGAAAACAGAGATGAAAGACACCAAATAGTAACTACATAAGTATATATAAAAATTATACAGGGGCAAAGAGCAGGAAATAATTAACTGTTAGGGAAGAGGTAAGGATACTTGAATGGGTTCTTGAAAAGTGTGGAGAAGGTCATTCCAGGTGGAGGGCACAGGAAGAAAAAGGCGGGAGAGGGTGAATAGTGATGGTGTCTTTACAGGCAGTGCAAGTAGCTCTGAGTGGCCACAGCATGGCACACGGTGTGGGGAGCTGACGATGATGGAGAGACACGGAGGAAGATGAAGCTGCTGCATTAGGATGGGGTCAGGTCATGAAAGCCGTGTGTTAAGAAGTTTGTTCTTCACCCTGTATGTGGTAGGAGCTATTAAAATGTATTTTAATTTTTGCTGATTTTTCTGCACCCAGAAAGTCATACATATATGCTTGTTGTAAAACTTTTAGAGAATACAAAAAGAACATAAAAAAAATACATTAACACTCCATTCGGAGCTCACAGTGTTACATTTTTCTTATCTTTTGTAATGACTACTATATATACGTATATATATATGTAAAAATTTTTGTTCATACTATGTATTCATTTTGTATGCTGATTTTTTCCAATTTCTTTGAATGCTCTTTGAAGTTAACTGCTACATGTTTTATCGGCCACGTGGACCAGTTTACTGAACCAAGTATGTTGAACATATATTGTTTCCTTTTCTCCACTCTAATAAACAACACTGCAATGAACATCCTTGTACATATCCTTTTACACTAGCCTCTCACTATTTCCTCAGGATAAGTTCCTAAAAGTGGTACACACCTTTTACATTTTACTCACTATCAAACTCCCTTCCAAAAAGGCTGTGCCAATTTATAATCCCACCAACAGGGCATGAGGCTCAAAGAGGTTAAGGGACTTGCCTAAGATTAAACGGCTTGTGAGTGGAGGGCTGGGGATCAAATGTGGGCACTGGCATCCACAGGGCTATGGCAGAACTTTGGTGGGGACATGGGGAACGGTGACCAGAGGTCATTGAGTCTGGAGGACTGAAACTCACTCAGGTGAAGATGGCCTAATCATTAGACTCTAATGAGCTGCTCCAAAAGATGAGCTGTTCAATGGACAACACTTGTAATTTCATCTCTCTGCAGCTGCCTCTGTCATGCCTCTTCCCACTTGAGAGGTTCAGACCAAAGAGAAATGAAATATATCTACCTTTGTAGACCCAGGTCTAGTGCTGGCATTAGGGGGAATGGCACCTGTGAAAACTTGGCTGGTCATCTGAAGGTTGATTCAAGGAGGATTCCTCATTAAAGCCCTGGGTACAAACAAAACAACACTGGGCACGCTGTTCGATCAGCCATAAGGAAATCAGGGGTGCTCATCTCTCTGGGGCCACAGCGTGTTTTCTCAGTTGTCTTATAATTAAATGACTAAACGAGGAATAAAAGATTCAGCATCCTTAACTCTCTTAATCCTCATACCTTGAGCTACTAGGTCCTTCCTTCCTTCCTTCCTTCCTTCCTTCCTTCCTTCCTTCCTTCCTTCCTTCCTTCCTTCCTTCCTTCCTTCCTTCCTTCCTTCCTCCCTCCCTCCCTCCCTCCCTCCCTCCCTCCCTCCCTCCCTCCCTCGCCTACAGGGTCACCTGTGACCACATCAGACACACAGTGGACAACACAATGCCCAGGCCTTTCCCTGCCACAACAGGAGCCAATGTAACCAATTCGAGACCCACCCTCAGATGGAGCTGGGGCCCTTAGTGAGTCCTGGAAACTCCCCCTCCTTTCAGGGTTCCTGGGCTGACAGTCTCTCTAAAGATCATGCTTCCAATTACCTGCCTCTGCCCTTCCCTTCTGCCACCCCCCGCCTCCATCCAGTGCAGCACAGACAGGAGACACAGGGAGAGAAGAACAATCATTATAATTGTTGTCAAAACTGGTGAGTTCTTATTATGCACAAGGCATAGTAAGAGCTTTACATCCAATTTCTCATTTTAATCCTCACAAAATCCTCATGGGACAGAGACAGATGAGGAAGCAGAGGCTCAGAGAGGTAAAGGAATTTTCCCAAGATCTGCAGCAGTAAAAGTGGCACAGAAGGTTCCTAAGCTCACATTGTCTGACTTCCGAGACCTATCAGAAAACAAAATCAAAGAATACGAGCAACTTAGATCTGTTTCCAATAGTCTATGCGGAAAACGCTACCCTATCTGAACAGAACCCCCTTAAAATATACTATCCTCACACACCCCAGTGGAGGAGGCAGTGCTATCTACCACATGACGATCAGCACAACAATAAACTGAAATCCCAGCCACTGCTGGGGAATATCTGATTCTGAATTCAGTTTGGTTCAATCCAATCCAATTTAATTCAGTGCAGTTATTGAGTGCCCACTACGCATCCTGCAAGGCCTGGCTGTGGATGGCCAGAGAGAAAGGCAGAGGCCCCTCCTGGGAAACCATGACTAACCAGGCATGGGGTGCGACCTGAGGCAGGAGTTGGGGTGCTGGGAACTGGGGTTCAAGGCAGGAATCTAAGCCCTGGAGCACTTAGGAGGTAGAAAATTTGCCAAGTTCTTGTGCTGGTCTCTGGTCAGTGGTGAGTTTTGTAATTTTGTGAATTAGGATTGTGAATCCTATGTCCATATTTCCTATAAGATAAGTGTATAGAGAAGACAGACCAACAGTTTAGTCTAACGGGAATTCTCAGGCATAAGACACATCAAAGAAATTGGGATTGCTGAGTGGCTGAGGGCATGGGCGCTGGCGACAGAGAACTTGGCTTGGTTATTTCCTAGCAGAACCATGAAGAGCACCCTGTGTTAACTTTCTGAGTCATAGTTTCCTTTTCTATAAAAAGGGGAATTAAAATAATACCTGCCTCATTGGGTTATTGAAAGGGTTAAGAGAGATTATGCATATAAAGAGCTCAGCATGGCACCAAGTGCCTCAAGAGTGCAAAAGTATTCGCCAAAGCAATTCTTATTCCAGACTGGTTAGCTTGAAACAAATCATAGTTACAGACATGTGCTGCTTCACGATGAGGATATGTTCTGAGAAATGCGTCGTTAGGCAGTTTCATCACTGTGCGAACATCACAGACTGAGTGCACGGACACAACCCTGGATGGTCTAGCCTACTGCACACCTAAGCAAGATGGTACAGCCTACTGCTCCTGGGCTACAAGCCTGTACAGCATGTTACTGTACAAAACGACACAAGATTAAATCAAGCACAAGAGAAAATGGTGCAACCAGGAGACACAGTAAACAGGAGATGTATGAGGCTGCCGCTGGTGTAACAGTTACTGTCTGACAGCAAACTTTTTTTTATAAGTAGAAAGAGTACACTTTAAAAAATAACAATAAAAGTATAGTAAATACATAAAGCAGTAATATAGTCATTTATTATCATCAAGTATTATGTACTGTACGTAACTGTATGTGCTGTGCTTTTATATGACTGGCTGTGCAGTAGGTTTTCTACACCAGCATCACCAAAACACGTGAGTGATGACAGCTATATGTCACCGGGTAATAAGAATTTTTCAGCTCTGTTGTTAACTTATGGGACCAGCGTGACATATGTGGCCCTTTGTTGACTGAATGTCGTTATGCGGTGCGTGACTGTGCAACTTCAGCGCCTCACCAGGTCCTTGATACTTAAAACAAATTTCTTGGATAAACACGTGTGAGTGGGATGCACAACTAAGGCGTGACAGCGGTCGGAGGGCACCCTGGGTGCTAAGTGAAGCGTTTGAACTACAAGCCCCGTGCGCAACAACCGCCAGTGACGGGGTTTGGGCAGGAACGTGGCAAGGCCAGGTAAGGGCTTCTACAAGGCCCACGGCGGGCCAGAAGGCAGCGCCTGGGCAGGAGCAACTGCGGAGCCGGGGGGGGGCTGCTTTAGCGTTCCGGTGTGCCCACGCCTGGATGAGGGCGGGTGCTGGCACTGCAGAGACAGAAAGGGCAAACTGGAAGGATGGTTAGAAGGGAGAACTGACAGAGCTTGGCACCAAGATATATAAGTGGATGACAACTGCGCTGCTCTGTGCGAGAGCCAGGAGAGAGAATCCAGTCAGCGCACTGGGGAGGAGCTGTGGCCTCCCTGGCAACCCTGGCAACTGGTGCCACTGGGAATGCTGGCCCTGCTGCTCTTTCTTGTCCCCGGGCTCACGAGGCCTGTGAGTGGCCCATCCACAGAGCGGGCACGGCGGGAAGCCTGTAGGAAGTTCTTCCACACAACAGCCCTTGGAGCTTACAGCTGGGGCCCGCGGCAGCCATAGGGATGAGGTTCCCCCGGCAGACAGGCCTTGGTGGAGACAGAAGTCACTCTCGTAGTTTTAAGACACGCTTTTCAGGGGAAGTCTCCAAAATCAGTTAGAAAGTAAAAACCCCTGAAGACAGTCCAAATAAAAGGAAGGTGACTTTCATTTGTTTATAGCCACTTTGTGCCATGTGCCATCCCCTATTTGCTCTTCTCTAGCCTCTAGCATCACTGCAGAAAGAAGGAGCCACTAATTTTACAGACAGAGAAACTGAGGGTCAGAGAGCTTTTTTTTAAAATCTGACCCTGTCTGTCAGTAGAGGAACCAGGATTCAAATCCAACTTTCTGACTCTGGAGCCCACTCTCTTTCCCCTACAACATATTTCATAATCTTTAATTTTAAAAGTCCCATTTCTTCAGACATTCCCATACTGCCGCTGGCAGCGTGAAATGATGGAGTGTTTTCGGAAAGCAATTTGGCAATAAGAATCAAGAGTCTTAAAAAATATTCATTCTGGGAATCGCTCCGAAAGAAATAATCATAAATTCAGGAAAAAAAAAAAGTTTTCCACACAACAATGCGCTTCACAGCAATATTTATCAAGTGAATGACTGGAGTCGATCTAAATGTCAACAGAAAGAAGGATGGTTAAATAAGTTGGGAGATATCCACTTAATGGGAAATTTTGGGGCCAAGGTTTATAATAACAGGGAAAATGCCAATGATATAAGTGCAAAATAATCAGGATATGAAATTATAAATTATACATATCATCATCTAGTGAGGGTGCTGCAGAGCCACTTAGGGTTCTATTTTTTGGCGCCACCTCCTCCAGTTGCCTTCAGTACCTTCTGAATCACTCCAGATTTAAAAAAAATAATAACATTACTTAATATGAACAGCACATAATTTCTCAATCTTATATAAAAGGGGAACAAAAAACATCTTTAGCAATTTTGTCATTTTTATTGATCTGTGTTATAGAATTTAGTGAAAACCGTGCTTGCCTTTAAGGCTCTTCTATGTGGGAATCATGGGACTGCTGAACCTATCTCCTATCATTTTTCTTTAATACAGTTCTGGAGGCACTAGCTATGTAAAAAGCCAAAAAAAAAAAAAGGCATACACTTTGAAAAGGAAGAAACGAAATTACATTACTTGCAGCTAATATGATTGTCTAACCTAGGAAATCTAAAATAATCAACTTTAAAACTATTAGAGCTAATGAGAGAGTTCAATAAGATGGTTGGTTCCAAAAGAAATATACAAAAATCAATAACTTTCTTATTTACCAGCAACAAACAATTAGAAAATGCAAGGGCAAAATGATACTATTCACAACAATAATAAAAAACTATAAAACTACCTAGAAATAAACCTAAGAAGAAATTTACTAGGCCTAAATGATGAAAACTGTAACATTTTATTAAAGAACATAAAAATCTGAAAAAATAAGAGGCATGCCTTGGTCCTATAAAAGCAGATTCCCTATTGTAAAAATGTCAGTTCTCTCCACTAGCTATGCAAAAAAAAAAAAAAAAAGGAAAAAAAAAGGCATTTGGTGGCACTCCAACCAAAATCACAATGGAATTTCTGGGGGAAATCAACCAGAAATCACAATGGAATTTCTGGGGGAAATCAACCAAAATCACAATGGAATTTCTGGGGGAAATCTGAAAACTGTATTCTAAAATTTATCTGGAAAAGTAAATGTACAAGAATTGGCAATAAAATGTTTTAAAAATAATAATGAGGGAGGGCTTTTTTTTGGACTAGAAAGCAAAAATTACCATAAAGCTCTGGTAACTAAAATCATGTGATTCTGGCATACAAATAGAATAATAGATAAGTGAAATAGAAGAAAAAATCCAGACCTGGAACCTCGAATAGATGTGAACTGAGTTTATGATAAAAGGGCCATTTCAAACCAGAAAGGACAGGTTTGGGGATAATTCATCATTCGTTTGGAACTAAAAGTTAGATCTACATCTCACGCCCAGCACAGAATCTAACACAGAGAGATTAAAGGACTAACTGTAAAATAGAAAACTCCGAGGGTTCTTGAAGAAGCGGGGAAGACTATTTCTATAATCTCCAAGTGGGGAGCTGTTCTGAGCTGACACAAAACTCCGGAGTTACAAAGGAAAAGATCAACCGAATTGATCACATAAAAATGTAAAATGTCTGCTGTGAGAAAAATAGAACGAGGGTAAGAGACAAGTCGCTGACTGATAGAAAGTGTTTATCACGTACAGGACGGACTGCTATTGAACGTTTGCGTCCCCCCTAAACTGGTATGTTGAACCCTAAGCCCCAGTATCACAGTGTCTGGAGGCAGGGCTCTGAGATGTAGTCAGGTGAGGAGGGTGAAGCCCTCATGAATGGGATTAGAGCCCTCATAGAAAAGACCCCAGTGAGGCCCCTGCCCTTCTGCCCGGTGAGGACACAGCAAGAAGACTGCTGTCCGTGGACCAGCAAGCTCACCAGACGCCGGGTCTGCCTGAACCTTGATCTTGGACTTCTCAGCCTCCAGAACTTAGTGGGGTGGATTTCTGTTGTTTATGAGCCAGCCGGCCGGTGGTATTTATGCTCTAACAGCCTGAATGAACTCTGACACAGACACAGTGTTAATTTTCAAAATACACAAAGAGTTCCTAAAAATCAACAGGAAACACACATGCAACCTAATTAAAAAATGGGTAAAGAATATAAATAGGAAATTCAGAAAAGAAAACAGAAATGACCATAAACCCCTGCAAAGATGGTCAACTACAAACAATAGAAGGAATGAGGCGATACTTTTCACCCACTGAGAGAGAGAAAAACAAAACTTTGAGGAGAATGTGGGGAAATAGCTGGTCCCATGCATGGCTGATGGAAACATCAGATCGGCACTGCTCCTTGGGAGTATACTTTGGCAGAATCGAAATGAAAACACCAGCCAGCCAACCAAACAGAAACACCCTGACCCGGCAATTCCACTTTAAGGGAGCTATCCTGGAGCACCAAGGGGGATGCATGAACGGGTTCACTGTAGCACCATCTAAAATGCTGAAAAAATGCAGTATCGGGCAATTGTCAGAAAAAAAAAAAGGGGGCAGATATAGATACTGACCAAAAAAATACCTACTATCTACACTTAAGAGAATAAAAACAAGCTGCAAATAACACGTTTATGTCCAACTCCGAGGGGGGTGCGCGTGCGTTTCCGCCTGAATTCGCAGGGACAGGTTACAAGCTGCACACAGACGTCAGTGAGGTTTGCCTTGGGGAGGGGAGCAGGATTAGAGTGGGGGGCTGACAAATGGCAGACCTTAACATTTTATTCCGTACTCTTGGGAATGTTTTGAATTTTTCACAATGAGCATAAATTGCTTTTGTAAATAACGAATAAAGGATATAAACTCCAAGAACACGGCTCTTTAATTTAAAAACAAAGCCATGCCTAGAAAAAATGAGAGGAAATACATCAAAATGTTCACGTATAAGAGTGTTTTTTTAATCTAGCATTTCTCTATTTTCTACATTTCCTTTAATGACCATGTGTTACATTTATAACAGAAATAAAAAACTAACAGTTTCTTTTTAAATTGTTTCCTTTATGCTGAAAACCAATTCGGTAAAATAATTGCTCTTTCCCTCTTTTTCACTGAGGCCCTTTGGGTGATTCTGAAGCAGAAAGTGGTTAATATCCAAAATATATAAAGAACTCATACAACTCAACATCAAACAATCCAGTTAAAAAAAATGGGCAGAGGAGCTAAACAGAGACTTCTCCCAAAAAGACATACAAATGGCCAATGGATATATAAGATGCCCAGCTTCACTATTAGGAAACGCAAATCAAAATGAGATACCACCTGTTAGAGTGGCTGTTATCAACAAGACAAGTAATACCAGGTGTCGGAGGGGCTGTGGAGGAAAGAGAACCCTCATTCTCTGCCAGTGGGGGTGTAGACTGGTACAGACACTACAGAAAACAGCAGGGGGGTCCTCAAAAAAATTAAGAACAGAGCTACCACATGACCCAGTAATTCCTCTTCTGAGCATCTGCCTGAAAAACTTGAAAACATGTATTTGCAAGATATATGCACCCCTGAGTTTACTGCAGCATCATTCATGGTGGCCAAGACATGGAGACGACCAAAGTGTCCTTAGACAGATGACCGGATAAAGGAGCTGTGGTGCGCGTACAACATGGACGAGCACTCAGCCATGAGAAAAGATGAAATTCTGCCATTTGCGACCCCATGGGTGGACCTTGGAACATCATGCTAAATGAGATGAGTCAGACCGAAAAAGCTAAGAACCGTATGATTTCACTCATATATGGGATAAAAAACTGAAAGCAACAGATGAACCAACAAAAGCTCATAGGTACATATGACAGTACGGTGGTTATCAGAGGGAAGGGGGTTTGGGTCTGGGGGTCAGTAAAGGGTAAAGGGTCAAACATATGGTGATGGAAGAAGATTTGACTTTGGGTGGCAGGTACACAATGCAACATACAGATGATGTATCATAGTATTGCACAGTTGAAACCTATATGATTTTATTAACCAATGTGACCTCAATACATTTAACTAAAAGGGGAAAAAGGAAAGTGGGGTTCCGCATTCCCGGGCCCCAAGCACAGGCTTGAGAGCATTCGTAGGAGCTGAGAGGGAACAGGCCCAGTGAGAGGGCTCGTTCTACTCCCTTAAAGACGATTAATGGGGTGTCCCAGGTACAGCGGTAGGTGTGCAACACGCTGATGATGTATAGTATGGCTATGAGTGGGTCATCACGCTATCATCCTTACACTCCCCGCATCAATGGGAACATCTGGGTCACATCTCCGCCTGGTACAGCCCGGATGGCTGAGGAAGGGAGGAGAGAAATTAAAGCAGAGAAAGAACCAAAATTACTTACAAGAAAGGAAGGAGAGCAAGTAGCACTTACTGAGCATCTGTTATGTTCCACTTTCCTCTTGGGCACCCTTACTGGCACCAGAACGCCCACCTGGCAGATAGGAACACTGCAAAGGTTACCCGTGGAGCTCAGCTGATCTGACTCCAGGTCCCAGCTCTTCCTAGTGGCATCTCAGACAGGAGAGGAGGCAGGATGTGGAAATAAAGCAGGTAGGAGCTTTCACCCACGTACTTCGGAAAAACAATAAATGGGCCATGAATGTGTTTGAACTCTGAGCCCTTTCCTTCTCCCCCGGCTGAGTTCTGAAACTTCTCATGATGGTTCCAGAAATGATGCAGGGATGAGTCTAAATAAAGACCCCAGTGGGCGTAGCCACTCAGCTATCCACGAGCTCTCTGTGACTTCACTCTGATGCCTACAACTTCAGGAAAAAGCATGACTTCACTCAACGCACAGCCAGGAAAAGAAAACCTTCCAAAAATATTTGAGTGTTGACAGCAGACTCTTGCCATCCAGTGAATAATTGGCTTGTGTGCACGTGGATGTGACCTAAATCCACAGAACTTACCATTCCATAACTACAAAATTGGTTTCGTGTCCCTGATTTTCCAAATGTCAGTGGCTAGTGGCTGATCTAGCAGGCAGCCTGGCCTTTTCCAAGGACCCTCGGGGCGGTTGATGGTGGTCCCTGAAGTGGTCCTCTTGCTTGCTGGCTGGAAGGGTGGGAGATCTAAACACACCCTCACATTGGGTCTACACCTCCTGCTGTCCTGGGAGGTCACAGGCTGTTGTGTGACAGTGGTGAGGGAGGAGGAGGTTTAGTGTCACAGCAATGGGCTCCCGGCATAACAGAGTCCTGCTGTCCTCTGTACCTGCCACTGTCCCCTCCACAGGTTTCTGAGGATTTGTCCAAGTCTCAGTGGCTTCTCGAGACTTAAGGGAAGAAGCTCCTTCCCCAAGGTCATGTCCAGTGAGCTGGTTCCCACCCAAGCCGCCTAGGCCCCAGTGTTACAGCTCTCTTGGTTCACCTTCATCCTGCCAGTTAATACACTTACACCTGCAGCAGGTGCTGTTTGTGCCCTGACCTTTCAGAGGGGGCTGCCTGCCTGCCACCTGCCAGCATCTGGACCCCTGTGACTGAAGGCATTTTTCCCTGTGGAAGGCCATGGGCACAACAGGCTGGAAGGACTAGGAAACTGCTAACCTCCCAGAAGTAGCCTTCATTCAGTGGTTTCCAGGAACAGGTGTAGAAATACCCCAGCCCCCCTATTCTTTCAGTGGGCTAACTCCATGAGCTGTGTTATGCAGACATGGGTTTCCTGGCGTCTCCTTGTGGGATCATGTCCCAGGCCCCCACTGTGTTAGCTGGTACAATCACACACCCTTTATCATCTGCTGTCCCATCCCTGTATCAGATGGCCCTTCTCTATTGGTGTTACCTACATCTCCCAATAAGCGCTTGCCCTTGAACCCTTGTCTCAGGTCTGCTTTTGGGAAAATCCAAACTAGGACAAAACCTAGTGTCAGGTGGGGAAAGGATTCCAGTATCAGACGCATGAGCCAAACAGCAGCCCTCCTCTGCTGGGGCCTCGTCTTGTTGGGATGTCTGGGTCATTGACTGGCTCCCCATCTCCTGCAGGGCAGGTCTCCTCTTGGGAACACCCATCTTGCGCAGGGTCCCAAATCCTTTCCTCCCGAGAAACTCCAGGTACTTCTGTGGAGAAGAGGTGCTGCCTTGCTCCTCTCAGCCGTTATCCCAACCTCAGTATCCTTGAGCTTCCATGTCCACATCAGAAAAGTGGGAGCTCCGGCCTCCCGAGTCAGTGGCCGTGAGAATGGGTAACAACACTGACTCCAATACTGTTGAGTGTGACCTATGTGCTAGACATGTTGCTTAGTGCTAATGTGAAATCCACAGCAGCCCTAAGCAGTACAGATTCTTATTCCTGACAGCCCTCTCAGAGAGGAAACACCCAGCCCAAATCCTGGCTCTGAGGTTTGAAGCCACGCCCAGCTAGAGCCCTGTAGGCATGCAGCCTCGCATGGAGTCACCTGGCGGGAGATTCCGTGGGGTGTGTGGGTGTAGGTATGGGTTTGTGGGTCAGGAGGAGGGAGACTGAGAAAGGCAGGGGTAGCCTTACCTGGGGGTACGAGGCAACAGTCTGAGGCCAAGGAAGTATTAACCAAAACTGGTCCCATCTGGGCCCCCAGCAGAATCTGGTGGTGGAGGGGCGGGGATGTCTGGTGGGTGGAGTGACAGGGGTTGGGTGGCTGGATCTGAAATTGAAGGCATCTCATATACTACAAGAGCTGAGCAGCAGGGCCAGTCCCAGAGGCTGGGGCTGTGGAAGGCACCTCCAGGCTGCTTTTGAACTTGAGCCTTCCTTCTGAAGAGGCATAGGGACACAGTGCAGGTACCAGGCATAGACGGCCTTGGCTGAAAGGTGGCTTGGCACCCTGGCTACCCTCCAGAAAAGGTCACAAGGAAGCTGGTGCATCTCCTCCAGGTCCCCAGATATAGGTGTGGGCTATTCCCAGCCCTGGTGAGTTTGTGGGTTTGTGAATATTGAACAGCTTTGCGTCCAAGGCTTTCTGTGTTGTGAGACAGCAGGTTTGAGGCTGCAGTGCTTGGCACCCCAGAGACTTCCCCTGAGCAGCCAATAGCAGAGGTGCCTACTGGCACTTTGTCCCCAAACCCGATGAGCTACTTGGCCATTCCCAGTGTGGAGCCAGCAGCATCTCCCACACTCTAGAACCTCAGAGGCTGGGAGACACGTGGGCCCCTAAAACCAAGCTGGGTTTTTCTCTTGTTAAGTCACCGGATAAAGCACTTTACATATTAATCAGGTTAGGAATCTGAGAGCACATATCAGGGGATTGGAATATGTAGATTTTGATGATGAATTCATGCTCATCAGAAAACTAATGAATCATCCTAACTTCATTATTAGGAATTATTTGATGGGGGAATTGGCGGGGGGGGGGGGGGGGGGGTAGGGAGGGGGGTAAGGAGAGGAGGGAGCACAGAGGGGAGAGGATTTCTTGGTTCTCAGCCCAGACTGTGTTCTCTTCCAGCAACACAATTTTGCAGCAGAACAATTTGTTTCCTCTGTGTGGGTCTTAAACATGGCTGCATCCGGAAGGCCTCAGCGAATGCCCTCCAAGGCGTCACCTAGTGAGGCAGACCCAGGCCCATCGCAAACCATGGGGACAGCCCCACATAACCCAAGAGCAACAACTGGTTCAAGATCACCTAGCACAGTCACTCCTGTGACACGAACTTCACAGTTGGTTCAAGATCACCCAGTGAAATGGACTTCCTGGGTGTCTTTGGGCAAGTCATCTGCTACATCCCTGTGCCTCAGTTTCCTCATCTGGAAAGTAAGATGATGGCTATTAAACAACAGAGCTTCCAGGGATGGAATGAACCAAGGATGGGGCTGGAACCACCAAATCCTTGTGTGCTAGGCACTCTTAGGTGTAAGGATCCAGCTGAGAAAACACAGACAGATACAGACATTCTAAAGAATGGAAGAGGTACTTGTCATTTTAAGTAGGTGGTTAGGCAAGTCCTCACTGAGAATGTGATCTGAAAGAGGTGGGGGAGTGAGTTATGTCAGTATCTGGAAGGAAGAGCATTCAAGGGGGTGGGGACAGCAACTGCAAAGGCCCTGAGGTGGGAGGAGCATGCCGGGTGTCTAAGGATTGGCAAGGAGGCCCGTGCAGCTTCAGAAGTAGATGAAGAGGAGGTAAGGCCAGAGGTAATGGGGGAGGGAGCAGGGCCAGAGGGCGAGGGGCTTTAAAAGAGAATGCTGATGCCAAAACAATACTAAGGAAAAGTGATAAAATGGCTCCTCTATGGGGTAAACTGAGGCACCAAGGCACAAGCAGTGGGGGTTCCAGACAAGCAGGCAGGAGAGAAACATGACCTGAAGCAGGGCTTGTGTGGATACAGATCTTCAGAGGAGGATGCTGCTGTGACTCTCCCATGTGGAGTCTGGCAAAGGCTGGTCCAGGGGTAGGCAGCCAGAAACATCCCAGGTGGTGGAGATAGGTCCAGATGTAAATAAAAATCTGTGGGGTTTCCACTGAGCGTGTCCGCTCTTATGGTCATATGGGTCTTTGGGTCTCAGGCTGAGGGTAATGAGAGGTGACCCTTCCCTCCTGCACGCCTTCCTGGAGCCTCGGAGGACACAGCATGTCAATCAATGGCGCTCAGGTGATGGAGAACCAGGGGGCAGTCTCAGACCCAGCTGTATGTTAGAATCACCCAGGGAACTAAACACCAGGCCATCGGCACAAAATGAGTTAAGTTCTCTCAGGGTGGGGACCGGGAATAGTTCTCTCCAGGGACCCTCACTGGGGTCTTTGAGGGAAACCCAAAAGGGGTTGATTTGGGTTTGACAAGCATGTATTAAGTGCCCCCGCAGGCAGAGTGCTTTTGCCTGTTCTCCCATTTAATCCATGCAGAGCCTTGGAGGAGGGTTTCCCCTCCCGTTTTGCATGTGAGGAAATCAAGGCTCAGAGGTTCACCAGTCCCAGTACCCCTAGCTTGTCCACGCTCATGTAAGGCCATCTCAGCCAGCAGCCTGCCTGGGTTGTTAGCCACTTTCTTACACTGCACCAACTTACTCCTATTTCTCACCGCAGCCCTGGGAGGTAAATTTAGAGAGGAGGAAACTGAGGCTCAGAGAGGTTAAGCATCTTGCCCAAGGTCACATGGGCAGAGCCAGCCTTTCCTGCCAGCCCATGAGTCAGGTTTCTAGAAAATGCTATTCCTTTTTTGGCCCTAACCAGACATCCCACTCCCCAGTGCCCATCTGGGCCGAGGTTCCTGCTAAGGGGATAGAGTGGAATCATTACCAGACTCTGAAAAGATAAAGCTTTGCAAATTGAATGAGAAAATCTATTTTCACATCCTGATGAAGACATAACTGACGCGGAAAGACTGGATTGTTTTAGAAGAAAACACAGCCCTGGTTTTCTCCTTTTTTGAGAACTGGGAGTTATAGCTTTAGAAAAATAGGAGCGGCTGACTATCACAGATAAAAATGCCCTTTTGCCTAATTGGATCTTTAATAAGGAATCCTAATTAATTCCCCTGAATAGAGAACTTTCACACTGGTGTTATCTCAGCCCTGTGCTGATGGGCCTGCTTATTTCCAGCTACAGAATAATGAATCTTTTCCAGCCGGGTTAGAAGTCGCCAGAGACTTGTCAACTTCCTTGTGAAGGTAATTACTTGCCAAGGCACCAGGAGGAGGAGCTGGGGGAGGGCAGTTACACACAGAGAGGCCGGGGAATTTCAAGGTGAGCTCAGGAGGGCATCATTGGCAAGGGTGGGGAGAAGATGGGCGACTGTGAAGGAAGTTGCTGATGGAAGGACGGAGGCTGTGTTAGCATCCAGGCTGTCATTCCCTGCTCACAGAGGCCTAAGGGACATGTGCCTTTGTGCAAAAAAGTCCCCGATGAATATTGACAGATTCTGATAATTGTGAGACCTGAGTAGGCAGCACATGGAAGTTGGGAAGCAGGCCTGCCTGCGTCCCTTCTTGGTTGGGGCAAAGGCTGGCTTGTCACTGCCTGGGGACCTTCATGGCATCGTAAAGACAACACTAAATGAAAAGGATTATCTAGACAACTCAGGCCACAGACCAGCAATGAGAAGGATGCGGCTGAATGACAAGGACCATTTGTCTGCAGCGACAAGGCTCTCCTGCAGGGAAGGCTGCTGGCAGTCTGTCCTGTGCTCACAGGGTGTCTTCTAGGGAGCTGGCAGCACACAGCAGATGAGGCCTCCATGAGACTGGCTGCCTGGGAAGTCAGCCCGCAGCTCCAACCAAACACAGCTCAAAAGACAAAAGCAGCACAAGGCGGAGAGAGTGAGAGCTGAGGGGACCAGCCCAGGGGCATCCTCCAGGACACCAGTCTCTTCCCAGCCTGGAGTTCCCACCCCAATCTAGTAGGGCAGAAAGAGCAAAAGGCTGGAAGGCACAGGGTCCTGGCTTCAGTCTGCAGCTTCCTAGCTCTGTGACCTTGAGCACGACCTCACCAAGTTGGTGTCTCAATGTTACTTTTAGATGCAAAGGAAAGAATAAATATAGTTGCGTGGCTTGTATTTGGCACTCTACAAAGAGTACAGCTGACCCCTGAACAACACGGGTTTGAACTGCGTAGGGCCATTTATACATGGATTTTTTTCAATTAATATATAGTCAGCCCTCTGTACCTTGGGTTTCCCAACCACGGACTCAACCAAACACAGAGGGAAAACAGTATTTTCTATCTTTGAGTGGAAGACCAACTCAAGTTATGCTTGAATTTTAGACTACGAGGAGGTTGGAGCACCTGCCCCCTCCCCGCATTAGTCAAGGATCAACTGTGCTCGTCATTTCTTCCTCAAACGCTCCCAGTTCCAGAAAAGTCACCTTAGGTGGGTCCTGATGGAGGAGAATCTGTGGTGCTGTGTCTCCATGGGAAACTTAGGAAGTCCCTGTGCACTGAGCCACATATGTGCAGCCAGCTGGGGGATGGGGGAGTGGGGAGGACCCATCACTCACTCGCCTTGTAAAACGAGGGCAACTGAAGTTTAGAGAGCTGGGTGCCCTGCTCCAACGAAGAGTCAATGCCACATTGCTCATCCCTGTCTTTCTCTGAGTGCCCTTGGGGGTAAAGTCGAATGGCCCTGGGGTCTCAGAGCTGTCTGGCTGAGAGGGTGATGACAACCTCCTGCTGTGGCCTCCCGTGGGGGGCCAGCTCGACCTGCCTGAGTGACCAGCTGCTAAGGCTGAGCCTCTGGAGGGAGCTGTGTGCCGCAGTCTGCACAGAGGCTGGGAGGCTCCCTGAGTGGGGCCAGAGGGGCAGGGCAGGCTGGGTGAGCTGGGGGATGGGCAGGGAGGCCCTTCTATGTGCTTCAGCCATGCAAGGTCAGAGGAAGGTCACAAGCAGGATTTGAAAGTGGGAAGCTGGGCCTGCTCAAAGTCTTTCATGCCACACATTTCTTGTAACTCTATATGAGGCCCCCAAAGGGGTGAGTTAACTGAGGTCACACAATTGGTTGGATCAGAGATGATATTTGAATCCAACTTTAACTCCTGAAGCCACGTTCTTTCCCTTACTCCACACCAACTTCCGTGACGTTCAGGGATGAGCAAGAGTCCTGAGGATCTTTCCAGGGATGCTGGAGAGGAGACTCTGATAGGTAGTCCCTCTCTCAGCAAGCTCTGCAGACCAGGGATCAGGGACCAGACAGGAGGTAGAACAGGCCAAGCCCTGGCTACCTCCCCACTTGGACATGGATACCTGGAGTTGTGGCATTATGGAACACCCACATAGCTATGGTCACCCACATAGGAGGATCCAGCCCACTGGGGACCCAGGCAGGGGCTGGGGGTGGGGAGCATCCAGCCTGGGAGTTAGCAGCCCAGGTTTCCCACTGACAAACATTCTCCAAGGAGGTTTCACATCTATTTCACAAAGTTGGCAATATACAATGCCAGCAGGGAGACCAGGGAGAAGGGAGAAGCATCTGGCAGAAGCTGTGTTAGCCCAACCCCTCCCATGAGAAGCAGCCTGTGAGTTTCAATGGCCTGTCACAGAAACAGAGCAAGACTCCAATCGAATTCCAGACTGAAGAGTTGAGGACTCACTGCAGCTCAGACTACCCTGGGACAGGAGGAGGACTGGGTGGGAGATGGAATTCTGGAGACATCGTGGTGCACAGTGGGTGGGGGCCTCTCTGCTGGAGGGGACCCAGGAGTGGCTCACCACAGGCCTACGGATAAAGGACAGGGAGGACGGCAACTCCAGAAGCGAGAATCAAAGAGTCATTGTGAACAATGGTGTCGGGGCAGAAAATGAATCACAGCTCAGGGGAGCAGAAGAGAGAGAGGACAGACAGACCAGGGTCGAGAGTCCAGAGAACGGGGTCCAACTCCTGGCGTGGGCACTTACTAGCTGTGCGCTTATTTGTTTATGTATCTTGACATCTGTCCTGTGGCCAAAGGGCTCGGAGACCAGGCAAGATGAAGCAAAGTACCACACGTCTTTCTTTTTGGTGGTGGCGGTGAGTTGCAGCAGCAAGGAGGGCACTGGGACTAAGATCCCAGAGGCTTTATTTCTTCAGCACATTGTCAGAAAATCCTGATGCCTGTCTATTGCCAGGACTTTGGCTGGGCACTGAGGATGCAGAGAGGATGGGACAAGCTCATGCTCTGTAGGAGTTCATGTTGGGGGGAGGATGCTAGAGAAGCTAAGTGCCTTGTGTGGGTGCAGTAGGAGCCTGGGTGTGGGGGGGAGGGTGGTGGTGGTGGTGAGTGGCATGAGGAAGGGCAGAGATGCCCCATCTCAGGGCTTCAGAAAAGAGACAGCCTCTCATAAGCCTACACCGGGCAGATGAGGTGAGGCTAGAATTGAAAGCCAGGGGACTGAGACTTTCTAGTTCAGCATCATAGTCAGAGGGCTGATCACAGAACCTGGCGCAGAGTAAGCAGGCAAAGCCATTTATTAAATAAGTTAATAAAGTCCCTTAGGAGTCAGTATGCTTCATTGTATGTAATAGATGTGCTTGCCCAAACTTGTGCACAAACCATAACCAAACATATAAGTCAAATATAACCCAGGAATTTCTATGCCAAGAAATTCAATAATGGATCCATTCATAAGAAAATGAACCATTTCATAATGGGCAGAAGTCTACCCCCTCCATGTTATTGCTCTGAAGAAAGTTCTGCTCAGGCCCAGGGTGGCTCTCAAACTTTAATCTGCTTCAGAACACCCAGAAAAATGGTTCAAAATACTGCGTGTAGGGGGCTGAATCCTCAGGAATTTCAGTTTCAGTATCTAGGAGAGGACCAGGAGTCTACTCTCTGAGACACCTTCAGGCAAGTCTTCTGAAGAAGGCAGCTGGTCCGTGCGTCCTGATTTGAAAAACAAGGGTTGAGTTCTAAACAGTATTTTTTAAAGGGGGTGGGAGGGATATAACGGAGATACATCAGAAGCTCTGGGGCTTCTGGAAGCTGCCATGTCTGGATGCCCCTTCTCCCCTCACCCTGTCAGGCAGACAGACAAATGTCCCTTCATTTCTGGGTAAGACAGTCATCTCCTGAAAAGCCCATTTCCTCCTCTACTCTTTGATGTCCTTCATAATACCTTCCTCGAAAGCCCACCGCACTCTATCAGTTTGAGGTCCCCCACCTGGGTGCACACTGGGATCCTGTGCAGAGCTTTAAAAACTACTAATGGCTGGTCCCACCCTGGGCATTGACTCAGCTGGTCTGGGATGTGCCTTCCCATCACTGTGGTTCTAACTGGCATCAAGGTTGCATGGATTACACTGAATCCTGCATCCCCACTCCCCAGCCCGGAGACCAACGTCCATGGACACCTTTGCTTTCTCTGAGCCTCCCCGTCAGCCACATCTCCAGTGGCCAGAAGAGGGATATGGAAAAGCAAGATGAAACCTCGTACGGGACCAGCCTGTGAGGACGGAGGCTGCAGACTAAGGATGAACAGGGGCCCCGGGCAGTCTCTGAGCTCACTCCTGGCAGCAGGAAGCCTGTTCATCGCCCTCTGATTGCCTTTTCTCCTGTCTCCCTGGGATTTGCAGGCGGGAGACAAAGAGCACCCTAAGGACTACTGGTAGCACAGGTTTTGGCAAATTTGTTCCTCCCAACTGTGGGCGCGCAGAGTGAGCAGTGCCCATCAAAACTCTCACCTCCTAACTGCCTGGCCCATGGTAGCTCAGAGGAAGTGAAGGGGCAGCTGAAACTCACGTGGCTGCAGAAATTGACATGGGTGCCAGACAGGCATTTGCTTAACTAACTGGCTAATTTTAACCTCTGTCTCCCAGACCAAAACTCTTCTGAGGGGAAGAAACAAAAAAGAAAGTGATATTTAACACATTTCTATTTCTGTGCCACATAGTCTCTCTCTGAGGTTGCAAGCTGGAGCCTAATTGATTTCTTAGTCAAAAGGAAAAAAAAGACAAGAAAGAAAAACAAACAACTGCGAAGCCTTCCCTAGCTCATGCTGCAATCAAACCTCTCCAGCTCTGGCGACTGCTGAGCTTTTTATTTTTTGAGACTGGCCGAGTGACTGGCATAATTTGAGATCCTTTCTAGCACTGATCAGCCTGCTCTGGCCAAGCAGTTTGCTGATTAATTATTAATCAGAATGAGTTTAGGATGAGTAATCAGCAAGAGTCAGGGCTCATTTGCAAATGTCCCTCAGGAAGGTTATTACTTTTTAAAATACTTGGTGGAGAGGCTCCATGGTAACCTTTGCAATGAGCCACAGGCCATTGTTACTGGCCAGGCAGAAGCAGGTCTCTCCTCCAAAGCAACCAACCCTGGACACCTACTAGGTGCCAGCCCTCCACTCAAGGCTTCTCAAGGCGGTGTGTGTGTGTGGGGGGGGGGGCGCAGTGTTGGAGGAAGGCACAGAAAAAAGGGCAAATACGTAAGTAAGCAAGAAAATATCAGGTATTGACAAATGCCTAAAATCAAACTGGATGCTGTGATAGAGCGTGCATGGGCAAGGAAGGCCTTTCTAAGGAGGGGAACTTTAAATTGAACTCTGCATTTCAAAAAAAGCCAGGTTTATTTAAGTTGAAAGCCACTGGCATATAGATGATATTGAAAGTCAACCTGTGATTAGTTGAGGTTACCTAGAAAGGGACGAAGAGGGTCCTAGGACCTCCGGGGCAGTCCACAGGTAAAGGCTGGACAGTGGTTGGGCAGTGGAATAGACTGAGAAGCAATGGCCACAGGTAGCTAGCTATGTGGTTTCAAGCTAGTCAAGAGAAGGAAATAGTCCAAGAAGGCTACATGACCAGTGTCATGTATTGCCAAGAGGCCAAAATCACATAAAGACAGAGAAGTGACACTGGATTTGGCAACGTGGAGATCACTGGCAACCTTAGCAAGGTCAGTTTTAGTGTCAGGCAGGGCAGAACTGAGAAAGGGACCTGTCTCTGCAACTGGTGGTAGCTGAATGCGACTGAGTAATGAGGGAGTTTGGTGCATGTGTTTTAATTTTGATTTTAGATGGTAGATATTAGGACTTATCTTTATGCTGTTAACAATGTTCAAGAGAGAAGAAAAAAAATAATGAATGCAAAAAAAAAAAAGAGAGAGAGATGAATTTAGTAGAGAAGTCCTTGGGGACAATGACATCTGGAGCATAAAGGGAGGGGCTGGCCTTTGACCGGAGCCAGAACACCTTGTCTACTGAAACATGAGGTAAAGCCAAGATACTGGCTCCCCAGGCATTTCATCTGCTCACCACTTTCCTGGCTCCCTTGTCGCTATGCTGGACCATGTGACTATTTCTGGCCAATGAAGTATGAGTTGGAAGTGACGTGTATCATATGTCCCTGTCATGGCATTGGAGAAGGCCACATATTCCCGATGGTGCAGCTACAGGATGGTGGAACCTCCTTGAGGAGCCTGGGTACACACCTGCATAACTATGTTGATCAGAGCCACTTTTCAATGACTGATGACAGACATGTAGCATGGGCGAGAATTAAACTTTTGTTGTGTTATACCACAGAGTTTTAGAGTTAAGGAGAGTTCAAAGAAGGAAGCGGCAAGAGGTGAGGCTGGGGTGGTGGGAAAGGGTTGGATCAAGAGAAGCCTCTCCTACCCTATCAAGGACTGAAACTTTATTCTGTAGGCAATGAAAGATGATTGAAAGCTTCTGCCTGAGGCTTAGCATGCTAGATCTGCATTTTAATTAAACTGTTCTGGTAGCAGTGGGGAGGCTGAATGGGAGAGTGCCAAGAAGCTGAGAGATCAGTAAGGAGGCTATTACAACCCACAAAGAAGAAAAGATGATGGGCTGAACTGGGAGTGGCTGGTGAGAGAGAGGGACTTAACAGAGATGATTTCCAGATTTTTGGATAACTAGGTAGAGGCAGGGAGGTGCCGTAAACTGAGAAAGAAAACAAACTGACCATTTTAGGAGTCAGTTATGAGTGAAGTTGGGACATGTTGAGCTGGAGACATTGGTGGGACATCAAGGTGATGTCCAACAAGTAGTTGGCTCTACAGTTTGATGCTCAGTGGAGAGGTTAAGCTAGGGATGCAGATTTGGGAATGACACACAGGAGGCATCTTAAACGGAGAGAGTAGATAAATGGAGTGGGCAAAGCAGTGAGGCAAGAGCAGACATCAAAGGAAACAGAGAAGGAATGGCCAAAGAGGTCTGAGAAGAACCAGAGAGTAGCATGAAGGCAAAGAGAAAGTAGCCAGCAATGTAAAGGAATGCAGAAGTGTCCACTAAAATGAGGCTGTATTTGGCATTGGGAGTGGTAGTGCTGGGGTGGAGGTGGGAGGTTTCTGAGGATGATTTAAATGTGAATGGTTTCAGGGGAAGGCTGGGGTAGAAGACTTGGTGAAGGAGGTGAAGAATTAAGGGAGACAGAAGACTGAGAGGCAGCAGTGTAGACCAAGAACTTGTTTGAGAAGTTCACAGATATGCTAGCTGTACTCCTCTATGAAGCCTCTTCATTCTGTTCAAACCAACCCTGCCCTCTAGCTTCCCAAATCGCAAAAGCTGTTGAGTTCAACAGTGATCATGTTGCCATTTCATCTAATTGTCAAATGCTAGTCTTCTAGGTGGCCCTCACTTCCCTAATGACCTGTAGGTGTCACATACCACTGGATGAGGGGAAATTGGGGTCAGAAGTATAGGCTCAGGGTTAGGACCAAGGACTTAGGCCAGTGTTAGGAAGCCAGGAGAGGTTGGAGGAGCAAGAGATAGGTAAAACCAGTGTGAAACATGGAATATGTGAAGCCAAGAGTGAGCAGAACAAACATTCGTGGCCAAGGGTAAAAATGAAGACCAGGATTGGGGCCTTAAACATTCTGAATGAGCCAACATCATTGGGGAAGGCAGGTCTTGCCAGCAAGAGGGATCTCTGGAAGGGCCCAGAACAGCTCCTTCCATCTGTCTTAGTGGCACCATCAGGCATCTGGCAGCTCCTTGAGAGAAGTCGAGGAGAGCATCTTGTTGTCTGCTGCCCTTCATGGTCCTGGCATGGGCCCCTGCGCAGACGATGCACTTAGTACAAACCTGTTGCATGCAGTCAGGCCCACAGGGGGCAGGCCAGCTGCCCGACCCCAGCTTCCCACACACAGAACTTTGCCAAACCACAAGCTCTTAGCAGAGCCGCTGTGCGGACAGCGGACAACTGGGCTCACTTCCTACTCCTTCGAGCTATGGCTTTTGTTCTCTTTCTGAGAGCAAGTTCACATGGGTGGAAGCAAGGAAGTCATGCTGATACTCCACAGAGCATGCAGGAGCCCTCGCCCTAGCTCTCCAGACATGTTTGTACCAGCAGCATGCTAGGGCACTAATCCTTTCCTACCGCTCGGCTGTGGAGCTTGTAATGCTATTTCCAACTCGGCGAGATAGGGGAGATGAGATTTTAAAGGGCTCGTTATTTATGGCCTGGCTCCCGATGGCTACAACAGATGCAATTTCATGGGCTCCATCAGAAGAGAACAGCTTCTTGGAGTGGCTTAAAGCACTGTGATGTGGCAGGGAAGGCGAGAGCAAACCCCTAGGAAGGCAGGAGGCTCTGAGTCTTGGCTGGAAGAGATCCCTCCTTTTACCAGTTCAAGGTGCCACTGGATTGAGCAGCCTCCATCATGCTCCATCTCGGCTGCTTCCTGAGTATCTGTCAACCTCAGTCATTGACCCTGCCTTGCTCCTGACATTCAAATAGCCTGAAATCCCAGAGGACAGGCATACAGGCTACACCACTTCCATGTATCAAGTTCAAGGACAGATAAAGGCAATGTGATGATAGGGCTTTGCATGTGCAGTTCCCTCTGCCTGAAATGCTGATCCCCAAAGTGCTTGCCATGACAGCTCCTTCTCAATAGTCAGATCTCAGCTTAAATCCTACACCCTCAGAGAGGCTTCCCCTGGTCCCTTTATCTTAATAGGGTCCCCAAGGCTATTATTCCCCATCCTATTCATTTCCTTCATGGCACTCATCACAAGTGTATTTTACATTCATTTTGTGATTTTTAAAAAATGTTAGTCCCCCCAAATAGACCAGAAGTCCCACAGAGGCGGAGGTTCTATCTGTCTCCTCCACCACTGTATTCCCAGTTCCAAGCCCAATGTCAGACAACAGAAGGACCTAAGTAGTTTGTTTGAATGAATGAATTATAATGGAGAAATGTTGGCAATAAAGATGGAGATGATGAGGCTGGCTGTAATGGTGGAGATACAGCTAAGAAAGATGATGCTGGTGCTGATCCTGAAGATGACTTCTCGGTGCCCTGCCAGAGTATTTACCTGAACACAAAACTTTTTAGGTGTAGCTACTGATTTCCCTGACCATCTCTACTGTCTTATGTCAAGACTGTGTATCAATAATCAAGGGAACTTATGTCCCTGTATCTAGGCTCATCTCCTTCCCTGCTGTGACCCTGACTTCCCTCTCTGTGCCCATTTTGTGCTAGGGAGGCCATTAGTGTCACAATCTCCCCTCTACCCCTGCTCCTTCATTTGTGTTCTTCTCTTTGGTAAAAGGTCCTAACTCCCCAAACTTGGAAATCACCCCAGATTCCTTCCCTGCCTTTGCTCTTCCTTTCCAATGAACCCCCCCAAAGCAGCTGATTCTGCCTGAGATGTTTTGTAATGTCACCCTCTCCTTTCCATCCCTTCACAGCTGCCGTAATTCAAGGCTGGATTATCTCTTGCCAGAGTGATCACAAAAAAGTTTTACAGCTGGTTTCTCAGTCTTCTAGTTGGACCCAATTAAAATTCAGAGGGATTGTTACTTCTCTGCTTGAAACACTTCAATAGCTTTCTACCATCTATGGAACCTTCTGCCAGTTTAGGAACATGGGAACAAGGTTCTTCAGGACCCATACTCATTTCAGGCCCCACATCCTGCCCTCGCTCTCTTGTACCCTGAATCTCACTTGCAGTACCCCAAATACACAGAGGCTCTTTCCTGCTCCATGCCACTGGCAAGCTTTTACTCACCCCCTAGTTCAACTCAAAAGTTGCCCCATCTGGGACTTATTTATCTGAGTCCTCCTTTCTATCATAATAGGAAGACTGACAATTTTTTCAGAGGCTGTCCTTTGCTTTTTTCTCCTAGTGACCTGGTTTTCCTTTGATGAACCAATCCTCCTGCACTCCGAAGCATGAGGTGTAGCCAGGACAGAGAGTCATATGGCCGGGACCTGGCCAATGAGAACACCATCTGGCCACATTGGCATTGAGGACTGGGCCCATGACTCAATCTAGTCCAATCAAAGTTCATCTGCGAGCTTTTGTGGGAACCATTCGGAAAGAAATGGTTTGCTTCTTCTGGGATTGCTAAACTAGTAGGAAGGAGGGAGCTGGTAGTGGTCGCCTTTGCTACCACATGGGGAATGCTTGCCTGAAAATGAAGTAAACACAGAGGAGAGCAAAGCACTGGGAGGGAGGGAAAAGGATTCAGATGACATTATCTGCATACCTAGATCTAGTAGTGCCTGAAGGCAATCCCTCGACTTCTCAGTTACAGGAGCCAACACATTCCCTTTTGAGCTTGTGTCAGCTGGGGGTGAGTTTCTATTTCTTGAACCACAAGACTCCTAGCTACTACGTTTCTCTTTTCGGTCCCTAAGGGAACTTCTTTATATCTTGAAGAAAAGAACCTACCACACGATATTGTAAAGCATTTAATTATATTCTGCCTCTTCACCCTGAATGAGCTCCGGGGTCCAGCATAGTGCACGGCTGTTATATACATTTGTGGAGTGAGTCAATAACTCCCTGGGAATGATACTGAGTCTTTGTCTCCTCAGCACCTAGGAGAGCCTAGTTCATAGAAGTCTCTCAATAAATGACTACCGAAAATAGGGGAAAAGTAACAGAAGGCATAAATGAACTAAGCCAATGGTGTGATAAAGTATATGTGAATGAAAAATAAGTGAGTAGTTATTATTAACAAATCCCCACTGGCATGCTGTTCTCATTCTAATTATATCCCAATCTAATGGCTCCTGAATGAAATATCTAGTTAAAAGTCACTGAGATCAAATGGTTCTAGTCGGCTCCAATTCCATGTGTAAAATTGCTTTAATTATTAAAATGAGGCCCTTCAAGAGGAGAAAGAGTGTGGCTAGCAAAATTTTCAAACTGTCTGTAAAATAGACAAGAGCCGTTGTGTCCCTACCTATAAAAACAAAAGCAAGCACATGAAGGGGAACAAAGTAAGGAAACCCCACAAAGCTGGATTCAGAGAGTAGGCTGAGGCTGCTTTCTAGGGAAATTCTCTTTCCAAAAGCAGCGAAGTCTATTGGGGGCCCCTGCGGACAGCACGGGGGAAATCCAGACAGTAGAGCAGACTTGCCTCTGCTCATCTCCAGGGGGCGGGGCAGCCTAGGCTCAGAGGTCGTGGCAGAGCCCTGGTGGTGGTGATTGGGGGGTGGGGTACAGTGGAGAGAATCTTCCCTAGACAATCCTGGGGACCACTGCCTGGACCTGTGTCTCAGGGATCAGGGGAGCTCCTGCTTTGGCCGAGAAGCCTAGTCAGCAGCCCTAGAATGATGCCCTCCCTGCCATCATCTCCCATATCCAATGGTCTGTCTCAAATGCTGCCTCCCTCCATCTGGAGGCCCTGGTCTCTGCCCTAGGACAGGGTCCTCCTCTGAAAACCTGGAATAGCCTCTCTCCTTCCTTTTCTTACTTTAAATATTTGGTGGAGGCAGGTTTGCCACATACAGGTTTGTGGGGACTTGGCTGGGGGCCTGGGAACATAGAGACGATCAGAGTGAAACAAATAAAGAATGAAAGTCCAAGTGAAGAGGGCAACGCAGGGAGGTGGGGCATCCCTGGCAGAGACCGACTCAAGAGGTGACAACCAAGAAGCTGGGTGTGGTTCTAGGGTCACTGCAGCAACCCCACATGTGGGAAGGAGCTTTGAACTCCCTGTATCATACATATCCCACAGACACACAAAAGCACTTCTGCTGGTCCCCAGGTCAAGGGTAGCTTCTGTCTTGGCCTACCCTCCCTGCTATGGGAAGAAATTGCCACTGGAGGGGGAAGGAGAGAAACAGAGAAAGAGAAGGAAGGAGACAGGACGGTGCAACCGAACTCTGCAGCCTCGTTGACCAGAGGCAGAGGTGCCAGGCAGAGATGCCTCCCCTCCGTCTTGGACAGTGGTCTCCTTGAAATTCTCTCCATACTCCAAGCCACCTCTCCCTATTGTGTGGGCCCCTTGGGGGAGGGGCTGTGCCTGAGTCCCGTGGCATCTCCCCAGCTCCTAGCCCTGCACAGAGCAGCCAGTGCTAGCTAAATGAGTTGAATCCCCTTCTGTTTTTCTAGCAAAGCAGCTAACTGGCTACTCTGGGGCTGGCTCCATGCAGAGAAGAAGTGATGCCGTCCGCAATGAGCTCACAAAGTGCAGCTCTGGGAAGACAGTTTCAACAAAATCATGCCCCCTTCCTACCTCTGCAATAGCATCCTCTAGTCTGGCCCAGTGGCACTCCACCAGTCCACCTCACCTGGTTTACACGCAGCTCCCCTAGGGGCTGAATCAGAGTGACTGGGCTGTGCCTCTCTGCCTGGTGAGACACCACTGGGCTGGCTGGCTAGGAAATCAGTCTTAGTGGAGGCACCAAGAATGGGGCCGACTAGGCTCCATGATGCTGGAGATGTCTCATCTTACCCCTTTCCCCTCAAAAAGTGAGCCCCTCACTCTGGTCCCCACCCCAGGAGCATTATACTTACCTTGAGCCAGGTAGCAGTTCACATGCTTTATAAGTTAGAATGATGAGCCCATTTTTCAGACATGGAAACTAAGGCTCAGAGAGGCTAGAAACTATCCCAAGGTCACAAGACTGTTAAGAGGTGGCTCTGGGTTTTGAGCCCAAGTCCGTCTGACTCCCAAGCTGGTTCTCTCCCCAGTTAGGTACCAAGACGTAGGTTCAATGCCTAATCCTGGAGGGACTACATGGACCACCTCTATTCCTGGAGAGGTTGTCTGGCTTTCTCTCCTTTCTTGCAGCCCAGAGAAGAGTCTGGAGAGACTCAAATGAAGAGTGTGGAGCATGAGGCAGAGGAAGTGGGGGGAGAGATTCGTGGTCTAATGGCTTCTCAGTGGACTTTCATTCACTGATTTTCTCCACAGTGGAGAAGCTAGCTCTGTAATGGGCTGGCGATCACTTCTACTCATTGTAATAATAATCCTGATACCCTCCAGGGACCTCTGGGTTCCAGGGACCCAGAACCCTGGGTTTAAAGGGGTCTCTGCATCCCTCAGCCCCAGCCCTCTGGCAAGTCCAGAGGCCTCATGAGCAATGGGGTAGAGTGTTTTCTTAGAAGTTGATGGGAAGGATGGGGCTCCGCAGAGGTCATGTAGCAGACTGAATGGGTCAGAGCAGAAGGAAGGCCCACCACCCCGTGAAGGATCAGTGAGAGAAAACCTGGCCCCTGAACCGAGTTCTGTGAATAGAGACAGAAATATATATGCATAGGGGGCTGACTCAGTGATGAGTATATGGCAGGGACTTGGAGGAGGGGTGTGTGTCAGGGCTAATGTGGCCATGAGAGAGAGAGAGAGAGAGAGAGAGAGAGAGAGAGAGAGTGAGTGTGTGTGTAGTGAGGGAATAATACCAAATATACTGTGTCTGGATTGTAACTGCCAGTCAATTCAAACCCAGCTTTTGCTCATGGTAAATCACCAAAAAAAGTAATTAACTGAAGGGAGAGTAACCATAAAATATTTGGGAATCTCTCAACATGTCAGTTGCAGGGTTCAGTGCTCACAACGGCAGCCTTTTCCTATTCAAAACATGTATCGTCGGATTCCCAGAGGCCAGTCATGGAAGCAGCAGCCCACTGATGGTGTATATGGATCATGCGACTTTATAGTCATGGACACTCAAGGCTACTTAGGGGAGCTCCTCCAACCCCCGTCTTCTACTATGTCAGCACGAGGCTCCCAATAGGTTATATCCTGCCACATTTTTGGCTTTGAATTTTCTTTTGTTTTTTGAAATAATGTTCTGAGGAGTTGGCAGGTTTTTCTTTAATATCCTTACTTGGCAAAACAAAAAAATTATCAACCCTTGTTTCCCTAGTTGTTTGGAAGTTTTACTGGCCCATGAAATTCAAACAACCAAAACCCTAATTAAAACTCTCCTGCTATTGTCCCACTTGGGGGAGGAGAGGCTGGAAACTGAGTCAGGACATCCCATCCTACTCCCTACCCCTCTGGATCAGTGGGAACCTACTATTTAGTGAGGGGGTAATGGATTCTCTCTCTCAAAGGTGTCTCTGTCTTCTTACTAGGTGAGCTGTTCAAATCCATCTTTTCTAACAGGATCTGCTATCTTTCTAGGCCTTGGTGCTGAACTCAAGAGAACATCCTAAAATCTTAATGTGAGCTGATAAAAGCAGAGCACTCATAAACCAGCCGCCGTGCACTTTCACAAGAACCCGGGGATCCATAAAGGAACGGGCAGGGGAGGTTGCAGGTTCTCTGCACATACGTCCTGCGCCTCCCGGTTTGTTTATCCATAATTGCTATGCAAGGATAAATTAGAACAAGAAGTGCATCCTGCCTGGCAGTGGTGATACCAGCCCTGTAAATAATTATAATTTAATCTTATAGCAAAGAGTTCTGAATGACTCCCCTAACGATTTCCTCTGCTTAATTCCTTCCCCACTGAGTGGCTTAATAGGAAAAGGAATACTCCTTCCGATTTGTTTCACTCCAGAAGTTCGGACAACGTGTAGACCCACACCTGGGGAGCCGAAGCTGTGGGAGACATTGTGGCCCACGGATAAACAAGCGAGTCGAGGAGGCCTTCAGACTAGAGGAGCGGGAACTGGCAGGGATATTCAGCTGGCATCTGTTTACAGAAGTGAAAACTTGGGAACGAGCGAACAGGAGAGCTGATGCGTAAAGCATGCACAGCCTGACAAGGAATGCCACTGAGCCGCGACAATCCTTCAGTGTTGTCTTGGCTAAGAAGATGGGCTTTTAGGCTGACTAACCTGGTGTTGAATCCCCAGCTCTTCACCATACTAGCTGTGTGACTTCAAGCATGCCATGTAACCTCTCTGGGCCTCAGTTTCCTCATCTTCATAGAATTTTTATAAAGATGAAATGAAATTACAGCCATAAGAGTTCGGAACCAGCCTGCCACATGCTGATAATAAATGCTCAAAAGATGACACTATTATCACACCTATTATATTTTGGAAGTATCTGTAATGATATTGAAAGATTTTCATGATCTAATGCTAAGTTAAAAATACATAACTATAGGCATATTAAGATCCTAATTTTGTAATATTAATATATATTTAAGCAGCAGGCCAGCTACTGGGCAAAAGCAAAAGGATCTAGGCAAAGCAAAAGCCAAAGGAGACTACATAAGAATTGTAATACCTGTTATTCATTTCTCTATAACTTTTTATATTTTTCATGTTTTCTATAAGGAGCATATACATGACACGTATCATCAGGAAAACAGGTATTTTACAAAAAGAGGCAGGGGGACAGAGGGTCTTCAGACTGGGCAGGTCCCTGGGCTTGCAGTTCAGTGAAGGGTCATCCAGACTTTCAACCCAACTCCTAGCCCCCAATGTCCAGCCACTGCCCCCAGACTAGAACCTCAGCCTCTACACAGCAATTTCACTCCGGCTTCTCTCAACACCCCATCCAGGGTATAAATAACCTGGCCAAGTTCACAGACAAGCTCATGACACCAAGGTCTTCTGACTCCCTGGTCAATTTGCCTTCCACTGCCCAGGAAAGTGCTCCGGGCTACAGTGGTCCCCAAATTTCAGAGTCCGTGTTTGGGAGGAGTTCATTTCCACTGTATCCCTTTCAGATACTCACACTTGGCTCCTACCATGGGCTTTTTTGGGTTTTCTCACCCTCAAAGGACCATGTCTTACTCAACTGGTGTTTCTATCACAGCACAAAACCTGGGATAAAAGAGGTGCTCAGTGAATGTGCCCCGCCTCCTGTTTCTCCCTCTCCCTTCCTTCCTCCTCAGCCCCACTGATCGCTCTCCTCGACAGTCACCTACTCCCTGCTTCACCCAGAGTCCTCGTGACGCAGCCTCTGCCCTCGTCTGTGGGCACCGCGCCCTGCCTTCCCCGACTGTGTGGCAAGGAGGGCTGCAAAGGTGCCCGTCTTGTCAGAAGCACACCTGAACACATCCTTCGATTGGCTCCTGATGTGCTGACACAGGTTCCCTGGATGCCCGGATAACACAGTCACATGGACAACACATGGGAGCGTTAGAAATGTCATACCATCACCCCAAAAGGAAGCTGGGCACTTCCAGAAGCCAATCTCAGATTGCGTATGTCCCATGGGTCCAAATCTAGACGACTATAAGCAACTAAGATGGGTAAGTCTTCGCCACCCCCTCCTCCTAGCCCGTTAGGATCGGGAGTGTCCCGAGCTGGTGGCCATGGGAAAGTCGCGCTTTTTAGTGAAACTGGAACGATGGGGAGAGACTGGTCTTTCCCTGATTCAGAAACCCAGACATAATGCCTTCCCATCTCAGGCCCCAGGAGCGGGAAAAGCAACTGCCACTTAAGGTCCTACTCCCTTTGTTGGATGGTGTAAATATGTCTTCCAGAAATGGAAAGATATTTCACATCGTTTCACAGAGACCCTGTCCACGTCCTGAGACCAGAACATTTCTGGTCTTAATGCAAGTTACTTGACCAAAACCAATCATGAAATTCTACAGCAAGGACATGCTTCAAATCAGATACCACAATCACTGGAAAAATTTACCCAGGCTCTAAATACATGCAGTGATGTCTCATTTGATGAGAGAAACACTCGCCGACAGTGGGTGCGGGAAGTGGTGAAGGGGCCCCCGGCTGCAGGCCCAGGTGCTGAGGAGACTGCGTCGCAGTAAGGCACAGAGGCAAGGGGCAGGGTAGGGGCGGGGATGGTGCTTACCAGAGGGAGGAGCCTTCGGTCCCCGTGACTTCCAGAAAGTCGTAGCCGTCCTCCAGCTGGAAGTCAATGAAGACCAGAGCGATGGTGTCCCCCAGCTCGGCCAGGATAGTCCACGTGCAGTCGGCATTGTTATGGTACTCCGCTGGGAAGTGGGGGCTGGAGATAATGCCGCTCTGGCCCCGCAGGGTCCCACCACAGGCATCGTCCGCTGTGGGCAAGAGACGAGAGGCTCACATGAGTTGGTCCTGTTCTCAGGCCCCGGTACTCACTGTGCACTTCACTCATGACAGTTGAGAGGGTCCTGAAACCTGAGGCAGACAGGAGGGGCCGAGATCCCAGTCTGAATTGGCCTAATAATAATGTTACCAATGCTTCTGTAGCCCTTAACGTGCCTGGCAATGTTCTGAGAATTTTAGATATCATTGTTCTTACTGAACAGATGAAGAAACCAAGGCACAGAGAGGTTCAGTAAACTGTTGGTGGTCACACAGCCAAGGAGCTGGGATTTGAACTCTGCCCTTCAGAGCACATTCTTAACTACTCCACCACACTGCTCCATGTTGACCAGGAAGGATGCTGAAACCAGCTACCCCATTTATTTCTGCATTCTCAACTGCAGTGAATAGGCTGGTTCTTTCCCCCAGATCTTAGTAAATCCCAGATGTAATGGAACAAAACAAAAACTCAACCCTACTCGTTGGGGCAGAAGTCAGACAGCATCCCAGGCCCATCACAGCCTGGCCCGCTGGACCTCTGCAATCTTTCTTCCTGCCCCTATCCCCAGGCCAGCTGTTTTAGTGCTGTGCACATTAAGGCCCCCTGCCCTTTGCTCACACCTTTCCCTCTGCTGAGGGTGCCCTTTGTCCAGAGCCGCTCTTCTTAATGATTTGAGACCCAACTCCAATGCTACCTCTTAGAAATCCTCATTTCCCCAGCTTTTAGAAGCTGCTCTCGCCTCTGGGCTCCCTGAGCAACGTTTCCAACTTCAGACATGGTACTTCACACTGTTTGAATGACTTGTTCTTCCACTCTAGGCTCTGAGCTCTGCTAGAGTCCCCAAGGGCGGGGACCATGTTTTACTCATCCCTGCAGCATAGCCTGGTACAGTCTTGCTGCTCCCAGCAGAGACTTGATATTCAGAAAAAATGACCTGAGGAACATGTTCTCACATGTGATAGTGAAGAGCCCTGGCTTCTGGATTATCGCAGACCTCATTTTGGATCCCTACCCTGCTGCTTACTATCTGGGCCACATGCCCTACTGGGGCCTGTATGGAAGTGATTATAACACACTTAGCACATGCTATATTAGAGTTATGGACTAAATTGGAAAGAAAGGAAAAAGGCAGTATCAGGGTTCAAATGGTCATCAGAGGCAGCAGAATGACAATAATAAAACCTAACATTTATTGAGCACATACCAGAGCAGGCACTATTCTAACTACTCTGTATATTTCATATAATCCTTATTATGACCCTATAGAGTATCATTCCCATTTTACAGGTAAGGAAACCAAGGCACAAAAGGGATTCAGTTATTTCCCAAAGGTGGACCAGCTCTTGGTGATGAAAGGAGCTGGAATCCTGAGCCTTCCTCCAGAGGGGCGTGTCTTGAATAGCAGCACCATTCACCCAGTGCCTTTATGCCAGAGCTGCGGGACCTCCTCAACTCCTCTTGCACCCCACACCCAACCAGTGACCAAGTCTGGGCCATCCTTCTAAGTGGCTCTTGGCTCAGTCACTGTCTTACTACTGCTCTACTCTAGGCAAGCTGAGTTCCAAGCACACCTGCCATGAGGCCTCCCTCCTGCCCCAGCTGCATTCTTCACAGAGGCTTGAAGGCACAGACCTGCCGACGCCTCTCCTCCCTGTATGACCTTCCGTGACTCCCACTGTCCCTCAGGATAAAGTGGAATATCCTGCGGTTGACAAGGACCTTAGGAGGCCTCGCCTCATGCCAGTTTCTCCACCACTACTGCAACCACCCTCACCTCCTCCTGGCTCTTCCTGTACGCCAAGCCTCTCTTTGCTCAAGGATCTTTGAAAATGCTAGTTTCTCTTTCTGGAACCTTCCTCCCTATCTCATTGGGCCTGGCTGCCCCCTTCTCAGCCTTAAGGTCCTAGTCTAAGTGTCACTCCTCCAGGGTTTTTCCAGAAACACAATATCGCTTCCCCCATTATACACTTTCAGAGTACTACATATTTTCCCACAATTAATTCTTTCCCATAATTAATTAATCAATTATGTCATTTCTTTAATGTCCAGTTAGTAAACTCTATGAGGGCAAGGGCCATGTCTGTACTGTCTCCAGCATCTACCACATTTCCTGGTGTATAGCAGGCAGTCAATAAATACCTTTTAAACAAATAAATAGACCAGGGAACTAAAGCTCAGAGAGGTTAAGCAACTTTCCTAAGATCACACAGTAGATGGTCAAGTGAGGATTCCAGTTGAGTCTCTGTAGCACCAGAACTGTGGTCTCCTCCACTATACCACACCCCCCTACTTGGTAAGCTGTCCTCAGATCTTCAAGTGTCCGGGTTTTAGTAATGACTCCTAGACTGTGCTAGGGCTGGGGACTAGGGAACTGAGACCCTCTGGCAGAGTCACCGGTGCACCCTGAAGATGGCACCTTTGCTGCATGAGTCATCCTGCTCTCACGCTCCTCTGACACCCTTGTTCCTGCTCTGTCCTGCCATGATTGAAGATGCTGTAAAAGTTGTTTGGAGATTTTCTCACACTTTAAATAAGGCTTCATATTTCATGGTTACAACTCCGGAGTCATAAAGTATAACCTTCAGCTGACACCACCGTCCCAAAGTATTAATTTACACTCCCCCCTTCCCTGGCCATGGGCATTCTGCACTGCCACTGAGTCGTGGATATTCTGAGGTGCAGGTGTGCTAAGCTGATAGTTTCCTTTCCGAGTTTATGACTTTATTTACGATCGACTTTAAGTTTCGCTGAAATTCCTTCAATTAACCATAATTTTAGACAACTATCCCTCAGCCTCCTCTGACATCTGTGTACTCTAATGACTCACAAATTTCAGGGAGGAATGGAGGAAGCTGCATCCTGTTCCCCCCACCCCCACTCCCGTGCGCACTCCTGGAGGCCTGCAAGCTTCGGGGTGCTCAGCCCTGGGTGTCTGCCCACATCCTCCCTCCTCAGGGCTACTCAGCCCCCGAGGAAATGAAAATCCCATTAGGCCCTGGGGCTTTGCAAGAAGCCACCACCTGACAACTCAAGTGCAAGACTGACCAAGCCAGGGCATGAGGCACCAAAGCCACCATGCTCCCCCTTTTCTTGTACTGTGTAGCACAATGTCTCTTCTGGGGCCCCAGTGACCTGCTTGACCTCCTCAGTCCCCTCTTTGGGGGGGCTCCAGATTTTGTCCTTTATCCGTGCTCCCTGCAAGGACTCCCCTTCTTAAAATTAAGAAATTGACAACTGCCTGAGAGCATCACTGTTTCTACCACCACCAGGCTCCTTCTGTAGATACAGCCGTCCCCCCTTACCCATGGGAGATATGTTCCAAGACCCCTGGTGGATGCCGGGGGTAGTACCGAGTCCTATACACATATACTATTATTTCCTGTACATAGTAGGCACTCAAATGTCAAACCCCAAGTGAATGAATGAGCATGCAGCAACCCTGTAAGGCCGTGACTCATTCCCCCACATTAAAACTCAGAGAGGTTTCAGCAGCACACTGGCAGCCCCAGCTTGGAGCTGGCACAGCCAGGGTTGAACTTAGGCCTATCTGACTCCCTGCTCTTCCATGCTGGGCACACTGCTTCTGTCTACATCCCGCAGCTTCCTCCCCCAGGGCCAGGAAATTTGGAATGCAGCTCAGTACTTGCAGCCCAAGCTTCTGCAGACCAAATGCCTGTTTCCCTGGGTCTGGTGGCAGCCTGCAGTGTTTGGCTGGAACCTCAGAGGCCAAGCCTTTCTTGCTCAGGCTTTCTTTCCACCACCTGCCTCTCAGCCCCCAGCACATCTGAACCCTGTTCCTTCCCCATGCGGTCTTCTTTGATCCAGGGCCAATGCCCCTCACAAGTCAAGAGGCTGGTTGCTGAAATCCACATGGTCTTCATTCTTGTGGTTCAAAGACGTTCCACAGAGCTCAGTGCTTCCCAGGGACCTCTGCCTTTGTAAAGGTACAGAGAGTGACACAAATGGAGGGAGGCCACAGGCCCTGCCTCCTTCTCTCTGCCTGCTGGATCAAGGCTCCATGGGCCTTGGGATGGGCCTCCTGGAGTCAGCCTAATACCTGCTCTGCCCCCTGATCCCAGCTAGTCTCTACTCCCTTTTAGTCTGAGCTGTGTCCCCAGACTAAGCCCACCTTTCAGCTGGGCACATGGCATTTCCTGTAGAAAGCAGAGGTACACATTCCTCCCACCTGCTCCTGGAAGCCTCGGGCGCAAAGCCCTCCTGTCACTCAGAGCTGCTGGGCAGGTGGGCTAATCTAGGTCAGTCCTTTTCCTCTGGGGCTAGTATGCCTGTAGGATCCTGATGGTGAATTAGACCATCCAGCCATCCGTTCATTCAGCAGATATTTCCAGACCACTGCCCAGTGGATGAGGTTTATCCACTTATAGATGCCAGCCCTTGAGAGTTCTACATGAGAGGCAGGAAGGCCAAAAGGCTTTAATCCTGCCTGAGCATGAACCCGCTAACTCTGGCATGACTGCTGCTCCTGGCATGGAGCAGCACATGGTTTAGCTTGGCCTCCTAAGGAAGGCAGTTTACAAAATCACTTTCAGAAAATCACTGACATTACTGAGGGTGCTTCTCAGGCTATTCTTGCCGCTTGTGGCAATTAGAATAGAGGAATCGACCTGAAGCACAGGGGTGGGGAAGTGCTAGGGGCTTGGAGAGTGGGAGAGACACAGCCCCCTCAGGCACCAAGGAGTCTCTGGGGCTCAATACCCCTCTGAAAGCAAGACCTGACATCCTCAGCTGGCGTCCCTGGCGTGTTCCAAGAGGGAACATTCTCTACTGAGGCTGAAGATGCTCAGAGAGGACTCAGAAAGGTCAGCCGGGGACTCTTTCTGGAAGGGCCTCATGTTCCATGCTGAGGAATCTGAACTTGACCCTGTCAGTGATGAAGACCCACTGACAGGATTCTAAGCAATGGGTGATTCTGTCAGATCTGTGTCTTAGAAGGTTCACTCCGGCAGCAGAGAACGAACTGGGATAAGCATGGTGGGGAACTGGAGGACGGCTGCCCAATGACGGACACTTTTGCAGAGAGACAGGTAAGAGATGAGAGGGCCTGGGCTGTCACCACCCAGGGCCCCCTGATAGTGGCAGTGATGGGGAGGAGAGGGCAAGTGCAGAGGGAGATTGCCAGGGCACGGTGACCGATGATGCAGGGAGCAAAGGTGAGGAGTAAGGTGCCACTGGGGGGTCTGGTGGGGCCACTTTGGATGGTGACACTCTTTCCCAAGCTGGGGAAGGCAGCACAAAGAGCAGGTTTGAGAAAACAGACAGAGTTAGTTTTTGAACATGACCCCTTTGAGGCACACTCTGGGGAGGGGTTCAGTGGTGTTTGATCCCTACATGGGCCTGAAGCTTAGGAAAGAGGGCAGGGCTGGAGGTAGAAATCCAAGAGTCTCCCCCAAGCAACAATGAGAAGCCATGTCGTGGATGAGCGATTCCGAGAGAGGCAAGAAGTCTGTAGAGAGGAAGCCACGTATATAAAGAGAACCACCATCATCTGAGGCCAAAAGAGAATCAGGGTAGGTCTGGGAGGAAGTCGTGCCACAGAAAGGTGCCCCATGCCTGCAAATTACTGTTGTGATGTGAATACTGGGGGAGCAGCATCACCAGCCCACTCTGTCCCAGCCCCACTGCCCCTACGCCTGAATGCACAGACATTGGACTGCGGGGTCTGGATTTGACCCAGGAAGGAAGACCTCCTAGAGGTGGCCTTCATCACTGGTCTTTCACTCGTGAGTTAACAAGAAAGTGATTTGAACAGCCAGCCCCAGAGTTTTTTCAGGTGAAAGCCTTCTTCACGCAGGAAAATACCACCCTATACCTGAACAGCTTGGGTGGGGAAGGGAGACACCAGCTGGCAAGGAGACGGCAAAGCCAAGGAGCTACCAGGCTTCCACACCTAAGAAGTCGACAGAGGTCCTGAAACAGGGCCAAGGTGAAGAGGCTGCAACATGGAGGAGACCCGAGAAAGAAGAGATGGCATAATGCACCCCACAGGGGAGCCAGGGCCTGATGAGGTGGAAGCCAGGGAGAAGGGACCAAAAGACGTGGAGGCTCCTGGCTGCCCAGACTCATTTTAAGTGACTTGCGTGGCTGAGAGGCAAACTGCCTGTGTTGCCACAAACCTTCAATAAAGGCTGTGCCATATGCAAACACCTTTGTTAGTGGTTTTGTTTTTGTTTTTATTTTTATTTGGGGGGGGTGTCAAATAAATGGGCCAAGTTCCTGACCTAAGTTGGCAAAGCAAAAGCCAGGGAGGTGGGGCACGGCAGTGAGTTTAGGGTTGAGAGGGAGCTAAAGCTAACACAGCTTCTGGAAGATTCTGAGAGGGCCAATGGTTTGCACCACATTAGGATGGGATGCTGGTGTGAGTTACACTCCCCAGGACAGGCTGCCAGCCCCTCCACCTCTGATACTTGCGCTACATTTGCTTTTAGTTTCCACGTTAACTAACAGTGTATGACATTTATAGTGCTATAAAAAGAAAGAGGACTGTTGGTTTTTGTTTCACAACTTAAGTATTAATTTTCTATCGTGTTTTCTGTTATCATGTCACAACCCTGACTCCCCTCCTTGGAAGAACGGAGTCAGTCTGTTAAGCTTCGACATCGTCTGGGCAGGGGGTGGGCACGGATGCTATAAGGAAGGGTGGATACAGCAGCTTCAGGCCACGGTTAAGACACTCAGGGCCACACCTGTATGTAGGGGCCTGATCGGTTTCGCCATTCCTGACGTCAATCATGTAATTGATCCGGTCATTCCTGATACAAATCACCTGAAGAGAGGCACGTCCCACATGAGAAACGGGGCCTGAGAGGAAAGCATTTAGGAAGGCAAGAGAGGAGACTCCAGTTTCCTCAGCTCCACCAGGAAGGACCAACGCAGCTGAGGCCAATATTACTGGTAGAGGGAGCTAAACAGACGTGGAGTCAGGCGGCAACTCGGATTGACTGGTTGGGGCTGCCTGTTGGAAAGGAGCAGACAGCTGTGTCTGGACTTGAGCAGAAAGGGTGCTACAATCAATTAGTTTTGTCTGCCCTCAAAGTGGGAAGAATGGGAAGAGCTGGACGTGCCAAATATTTTCCATCCCGGGTGCAGGCAGTGAAAAGGGTGTGTGCACGCGGTGGGAGTAATTACAGAAAATCTTCCTCTAGGAGAGAGGCAAAATTTGAACCCAAGGACCCAAGGAGAGCTCCTTGTTTCAATTATTTCTCAACTCCTTGAAATGATCTTCCCAGACCTGTAGCTGGGTTTCTGGGATCTACAGAATTTAAAGATGAGAACTTCAAGAAGAAAAGTGTGGTCAATAGTGCAAAGGCTGTTGTGAGGTCAAAGGATATGAGGGCAACACAATTCCCATCTGATCTGGCAATAAGATGCAGAACACCGGGGCAGAGGTCGCCCTGCAGCACCGAAGTGGGAGGCGAGAGAGCCGGGCTGCATGGAGCTTTCGAGACGCTGGCATTTCTGGTGGTACAGGGAAGCCCGGAGGTGCGCTATCGACTTTTAAAAGATGGATAAAAAATATGTACATGCATTATAATCTTAATTATGCATATATTCATAATATATGCATAAATGCAATATGTACTGGAAGAAAGTGGAAAGGAAATATATGAAAATTGTGGTTAAAACACATACATTGTTTCTTTATTCTTTTGTGTTATTTTCTAAGATCATTTAAAACTGATCATGTGTTATTTTTATCACCAGATAAGAAGCAGATAAGAGCTAAAACTGACAAAGTCTCAGGGAAACCAGAAGAAGTTGGTCACCCTAGCTGGGGGCTGAGGCAGATGTAGCACTGAAGGGATGTGGGATTTTTTGGGGGAGGGGGTGACTGTTGAGGTAAAGATGCTTTGAGCATATTTGAAGACTGAGAGAGAGAGAGGACACCATTAAATAGGAAGAGAGGTTGGATTTATAGGAAAGAGAAAAGCTAACCACCAGGGTGAAGTCAGTAGGAAAGGGGCTGGGAGAGAGATCCACCCACAGAGGACATGGTTGGTGATGGGAAGAGAAAACCCTGTTTCTTCTGAGACAGGAGGGCAGGAGGTGAGGGCAGACTGGCTAAAAATATGTTTGTTGATGTAGGGGAAGGAGGTTGAGAGACTGCACACCTCAGGGCTAGGAGGTCAGGTGAGGGTGAGAAGACACTAGAATACCTGAGGACCCTGAGGACCTTCAGTCCCCCAGACATGGGTTCCCCAGAGTGAGTACCCCACACCCTGCTGGGGTGGATGATGGGGCTTCCCCACTGGAGACTGGGTCCTACTGAAAGCTCCGGCATTCCCTCCCAATCACCACCCACCCATAGGACCCTGTCTGGCCACCTACCTCTGCAGGAGGGCAGGGGGAAGTCCCACGTAGCACTGTTCTCGGAGCCAGCGTGGCAGGTGAGCACGGCGTGGCCCTCCAGGAAGAAGCCAGGGTTGCAGCTGTAGCGGACCTTGTCACCCACGTTGAAGGTTGAGCCCTGCTGGACGCCATTGGGCAACCGCCCAGGGTTCCCACACGTGTGACTCGGGAGCACTGTGATGAGAGGGAGAGACACACAGCCCATGAGCAGGACTCAAGCCCTGACACTCTGCTTCTGAGCAGCACCTCGCTGGGCATGTCCCCTCCCTGTCTCCTTTCTCCTGTGGGAAAAGGTTAGCCCTCTCAAGGCTGCCTAGTCCCTGAATACTCTCAGAGGTCATGTGCAAAGGAGGACCCACACCTGCAATTTATAACTGAACATCGGGCTTCCTGCCTTTTCTCCTGCTCAGCCCTGGGTGTGGATTCCATCCACTCAATCCATCAAGATGCCCCAACGAATCACTTTAATCTCTTGGGTTGGTTGCCTGATTTCAGACTCCACACCCCTCATAAAAACCCTGGAAGGGACACGGAGCACAGCATGGAGTAGCTGCTCATTAAACCCAACGCACTTTCTTTCATGTGTGCCTGTCCTGACAGCTGCAGAGGTATGTTGGCTCTGTAGGTTGGGGGAGTTGAGGGGTGATTAGCGCTGGCAGAGGCAGTAAGGTGGGAAAGACGAGAGCCTGGAGTTCTGATCCGACTGACCCATGTAAAGGAGAGAAGGGGGAGCTGGAGAACACGATGTGCAGTGTGGGACCTGAAACAAAGGCATCACGCCAGCTGGGAGAGCGCTCTCATTATCCAGAGGAACACTGAGGGTGCGAGAACATCATGACCCACCAGCCGGGAGGGGGGATGCACAGCTCCTCTGTGCCTGAGTCACTGTTCAACTTGACGCAACTCCCCCTACCCTCTGCCTTCCTCCCCAGAGCTAGAATGACCTGTGCCCTGAAGCCACACCTCCCACTATTCCAGGAAGTCTCCAAAGGGCTGGGATGAGGGGGTCACAGGTATATCCAGACTCCCACCCAAATATCTCTCCATTAACTCCCCCGGCAATGCCCCCAGCGATGATTTACTGAGGCCAGAGAACAGGGTGGTGCTGAGTAATGACTTGAGAGCCGCAGTGCTTATGTTGGCATCCCTGCCTAACAGCTTACTACCTATGGCACCTTGAGCAAGTCTCTCAATTTCTCTGTGCCTCAGTTTCCTCGTTTGTAAGATGGTGATCACAACAGTACCTTTCTCTTTCATGGGGTTGCTGTGAGAATTAAATGAGTTAAGGTGTGAAAAGTGCACAGGACAGGGTCTGGCACACTATAAATACAACATAATTGAATCTACAGTCCCAGTCCAATGGAAGATGTGTGTGATTCAAGGTATGCTAAGTGTTATGATGGGATAGGGACCAGGCAGGGGACCAAACCCAGTGTGGGTAGGTCAGAGATGGCTTCCTGGAAGAGGTGATGTCTATGCTAAGCCCTGAGAGACTAGCTAGGCCAAAGAGTGTTCCAGGAAAAGGAAACGTCATGTGCAAAGGCCCTGAGGCTAGAGATAACCCAGGAGCTCAGGGTACCTGGAGAGGCAGGGGTGGGGTGGGGGCAATGATGAAAAGTAAAGATGAAGTGGAGGTGGCCAGCCTGGATTCCAGAGAGCCTCCCAGGCCCTTGTAGTACCCTCCTCCTGCCCATGTTGCCAGAAACACCCTGGCAGGACCCCCTCTGCCAGCTCTGATGGATTCAGAACCTGCAGAGAGGCTTTCCTGCTTCCTTCTCCTCTCCTTCAGGGAGACAGCGTGGTGTAGAGGGAAAGGACAGATTTTGGAACCAGCTTGATCTGTGCCTGAAACCAGGCACTGTCAATGTCTTGAGCAGTGTGGCCCCTTTGAGCCCTAGTTTCCTCCACTGAGAAAGGAGAACAGTAATACCTAGAGTTTGAGGTTACTGATAATAAATGACACATGCCTGGCACCATAACAGATGCTCAAAAAATGGCAGATGTTATCACTCCCCTGGGCTCTACAGCCATGAGGGCAGGGCCTGGCCTGGTCTCTGGGGGTATCGTGGGAGTTTACACAGTGCCTGGCACTTGTAGGGCCATAACTGTGTGTTCATTAATTAGTTACCTGGGAGAGTTACTCACCCATGTATTCGTTCCTTCATGCAACAATTTATCGTGGGCCTACTGTGCTTGGAACGACTATAGCAGGGAATTAGACAAAGTGGGTGCCTGTCCTTAAGAGGCCTGATTCCCTGAGTTACCTGAAGGAAGGAAGAGCTCCTCCTTGCCGGTTCTCTGCCTCTGACAAGCGAGAGGACCCAGATGAAAGAATTACCTCCACCAGCCTGTCCATTAGCCCAGCTTAGCGGTTCTCCTACTCCCGTGCTGCTGGCTTCCTTGGCATTTCCCATAACTGGCTGCTGGCTTCCTTAATGTTTCCCACGATCCCAAGCCGCAGGCTGCCTCGGCATTACCCATGATCCTCCCGTTGGCGCCATGGCGTCTCCCATGATCCTCCTGCTGGCTCATGTGGCATTTCCCGTGATCCCACGCCACCGGCTTGCAGCAGAGGCAGCGCCCGGGATGCGTGTTTGTGTGTCTTGGTGGTAGGAGGGGCGGTCAGGTAAACATCTGGAGAAGGCAGCAAGCTAAAGGGGGAGGGAGCCAGCCAGGGGGAATGGGCCGAGAACTGGTGTAGAACTAACGCTTCATTTTCCGCAACGGGACGCAGAGACCCAATTTAATTAAATTACTAATGTCAAATTTTTAATGAACCTGCTTCTGCTTTGGGCTTTCTTCCTTCAAAATTAATGACTGGAACGTCACTATAAATAAAAGTTGATTCTTTTTAAAAAGTCACTCTCAAACACTCACTGCTCTTTACTTAATGAACTGTTCATAATCAGACCACTCTAGCCAGGCACCTCCGCCTGGACCGGGGTGTGACGAATGGGGGCTCGCTTCCAACCCCACTGCCCTTTTCCTCTAGAGCTCTGCTCCTGAGAGCCACACAATGATCAGACAGAGGGAGACGCTGGGCTCAGGGTGGCCTGGATTCAAGTCTCAGATGGTCCACCTATAGCTGAGTGATCTGGAGACATAAACTTTACCTCTCTAGGCTTCAATCCTTCATCTAAAAATGAGTATACATTTTATTCCAATGGTGGGGGTGTATTAGTTTGCTAGGGTTGTAACAAAGTACCACAAAGTGGCTGGGATAAAACAAGTACCTCTTGTCTCATAGTTATGGAGGCTAGAAGTCCAAAATCAAGGTGTCTGCAGAGCCTTGATCTCTCTGAAACTTGCAGGGGACCCCTTCCGTGTCTCTTTGTAGCTTCTGGTGTTTTTCTAGCAATCTTTGGCATTCCTGGGCTGGTAGATGCACCATGCAATCCTTCACCATCACACGGCATTCTCCTTCTGTGTCTCTGGGTCCAACTTTCACCCTTTCCTAAGGACACCAGTCATGTTGGATCAGGACACACCTTATTGGCCTCATCTTAAGTTCATCATCTGAAAAGACCCTATTTCCAAGTAAGGTCATATTCACAGGTACTGGGGTTAGGACTTCAACATATTTTGAACTGTGGGGACATGGTTCAACCTATAACAGGGCTATTGTGCAGATTAAATAAAGATCAAAATCATCCTCTGGGATACCTATAATCCTCATTCTACAGATGGAAAAATTGAGGCACAGAGAGTTTAAGTAACTTGCCCAAGGCCACACAGCTAGAAAACGGAAGAGCTAGGTGGTGAATTCAGGTCTTTCTGGCTCCATTGTTCAGCACTCCTAATTGGGATGTGATACTGCTTCTGACAGAGACAAAGTGCCCAGCACATAGTAGGTGCTTAACAAGCCGGAGTTCCTTTTCTCCCTTTATCATTCTAGGCACTGAGACAAGACAGAGGGTGATTATCTGAGTGTCCATATTTAATAGTCTATTTTTTCCCCTCCAGTCTGATTTACCAATCCTGTACTTTTTAATAATGTCAAGGCCAACATTTAAAGTGTGGCCTTTTGTAATGTGTCTGATGTGCAACTTGCCGGACAGACGGAGGAGATTGGAGATAAGCCACAAAGCGAAGCCTTTCTAAGGCTCAGTGTTCTTTGATTTTTCGATTTTGCCTGTGTGTTTCTTGGCACAGATATAACCATTCCTGCTCTCCCGTCTATAAAACCTCTCTTTGATTGCTTACAAAATCAAGAATGGGATATTTACATCCAACCCAGCCCAGAACAATATTATTAAAGCTGTGGCTGGCATTGAACAATTCCATTGTAGATTAGCAGTGGGGAATTTTGTCCCTTCTACAAAGCTGGGCTCTTGCCAATCAACATAATATTCTTAGTGACTGTATGACAATGAAACTCCTCTGTGGTTGGAGTGCGGCAAAAGCTACATCCTGCCTTCTTTTATTTTTAATTTGAGACTTTAGTTCTCATATTATCATGAAGAGTCGTTTATGCTCTGGGGACAAGCACCCTCCATATGTTTTGATTTCTTATCTCCATCAAGTAACTTGTTTCATCTCCATGGCTGTACGGTTGCTGCAAAGTTGTGGGATGGCTGGGAAGGAGGCTTCAGGGGGAAGGATATAGTCTGCCAGGACCCTGAGCATGGAAAGGGGAGATGGTGCCACGTGTGTGCGTGGTGTGTGTGCAAGCATGTGATTGTGTGATACTGGGGTAGTGGGCACGGTCATGGGAGAAAGGAACAAAACCACTATCTTTTGAGCACCTACACTGTGACAGGCACTTCTGCGTCACACATTACCTTGGCTAATCTTCACCGGCCCCTTACTTTTGGCTGTTCCCTTACCAATGCTATTCTAAACCATAGGTTCTCAAATCCTCCATCTGGCAAACTCCTACTCATCCTTCAAAGCCAGATCTAAATGTCACTATCAGGTGAAGCCCGCCTTGATACCCCTGGTGTCTTGTATAAACTGTAAAATCCCACAATAACACATTCTGACAGAACGTAAATTTGGGAATCATGTGATTGACAACTTGCTCCCAGAATCCTGGAACTCCCAGCCCATTAACTACACAGTAGCTCACTCTGGTTGTTTCATTAATTTTGCTATCTCACAATCTCATGTCTTACATTGGATTTTGGGAAACCCACTTACGGTGGGTTACGGTGGGGTTTTACTTGCACTTCAATGCCTGCTCTTGTCAAACTACATTGCAATTCATTCATGCATTACTTTATAACACCCTGTCTTTCAAACAGGAGCTGAACCTGCTTGTAATTGTTTGTTTAGGTGTCTATTTCCGTCTCTACGCTCTCCTGAGGGGCAGGAATGACACTGTGTTCTTCATAGATCTGGTGTTTGATTTAATGCCTGGCAGGAAGACAGTGCCCTGTTGGAATGTGTTAAATGAAATGTATATATGCAATTAACTAGCGCAGGGTCCGTAAGCAATTTCTGTAAAAGACCAGATAGTAAATACTTTGCCCTCGTAGGGTGTATGGTCTCTGTTTCAGTGTCTCAACTTTTCCAGTGGCTCAACTATAGTGCAAAAGCAGCTGAAGAGAACACATGTTCCAGTAAAACTTGACTTATAAAACAGGCAGCCAGCCCGAGGGCCATTGTTGGGCAACTCTGAATTAGTATGACTGCATGTATTTATCTCAGTGTACAATTTAGATCTCAAGAACCTCCCATCTCCCCAAAATAAAGATTGTTTTGTTGGAGTTCAAGGATGGGAAGAGGCTGTGGGGAGAGAGGGTTGCACAGGGGAGGGTCCTGGGCAGAGGGTAATGGGAGGAAGGGGGGCAGGGAAAATTCAGGCAGTTGGCATCTGAGGACTGAGATCAAAATCAGATTTGCTTTCCCCCACAATTTGGCCCTGGGACAGGTGGCTCTGTGCTGGCTTCGGGGAAGGGCGTATATGTGTTTAGTCTCAACTCTTTCCCATTAAAATAGGATTTATTTTAGTTCCCATAGTCACTCTTTGGGTTGGTATTTATGAACCCCATTTTACCAAAAAGAGATGAATTTAGAGAGCTGAAGGGTTACACAGCTAGTAGCAGTAATAATAATCGTCACCTTTTGGGTGTTTCATGTGAGCCAGGCACTCCACTCAGCACTTTATCTGGACCTGTCTATTTCCTCTGACCCTGACAGAAGTAATATGACTGTCTGTCCCCTTCACATGGGACAGGGGTGGGGAATAAGCAGCAAGAATAACTCTGACTAGGGTCACACCACTGGTTGGGATCAGGGCTTGGGCTGAAAACCGACATCTGACAGCACCGCCTTGTGCCCTTTATCAGGTGGTAACCTTGAGCTCCCAGACTTCAAGGTCTGTGTTTGTCTTGCTGCTTTCCCGGCGTGGAGCCAGGGCTCTGGGCCCCTGCACAGTCCCTGTCCCTGCCAGACTGCAGCATGCCCACCCACACCAGGTCAGACCCCTTGCTGGCCGCTCCCCGCCCTGCCTGGCTGGGGCTGTCAGCGCAGGGTTCTCCTCGACCCTTCATACAGCGCAGCGCCTCATGGCCTCCTCTCTCTCACCTGTGATTCTTTAGAAGCAACACCCAAAACTAACATCCCAGGATCCAGAATACAGGTCACCCAGTTAACTTTGAGTATCAGACACACAAATACTTTTTTAACATAAGTATATCCCATGCAATATTTGGGAAATACTTATACTAAAAATTGTTTGTAATTTGAAATTCAGTGAGCATCTTATATTTTCATTTGCCAATTTTGGCAGCCCTGCCCCAGCGGGGAGTCTCCTCTTCATCAAAGAGTTTGGCTTCTTAAAAAACGGGATTTCTCTGGGGGAAGGGGAAAGCTAGCCCTGCCCTTACCTTGAGAGGAGGGGAGGCTTCAGAGAGGGCAGCTTCAGGGGCCCCCAGGGTGCAGCCTGCGGAGGTGGAGGGTCTGGCAGGCCTCTGGGGAGCAGTGGGCTGTGCTGCCTCCTCCCCCCTCCTCCAGGCACTCCCCAAGGGAACCTCAGGGTGTCTTTTTGTACCAACATGCCCCTCTCCTGTTTTAGGAGACTGGCATGCCTCAGCCCCTCCAATTAGGCTGGCACAGGCTCCTTCCTTCAGGGACCCCACAATCTTACACACACCACAGGCATACCAATGTATCATCACATCAAGATGTGCACCCAGTATGCACAAATCCATCCATTCACATGCTCTCGTTGACACACACGTGCCTGCCCTCTCTCGTACATTCTCATGCACACACGTGCGTATATGAAAACAGACAAATCCAGAATGTACCTGTACATAGCTCCTGCGTTCATACATATGACAACAGACACACTTGTCCCCAAACACAAATAAACTACCCTAGTCTGTGTATCAAAATAACGATCCTCTTATGGGTTACTGACCCTTCCTCACAGATAACCTCCTTTGACAACCAGAGCAGCCCCTGGAAGCCAGGGTCATTTTCCCCACACTCATGGGGCCTGCCTGGCACCTGAGCCTAAGCTTGCATTGTCCCAGGCACAGCATGGAATGCAGGGTGGGGCTGGGGTGCAGATCTGGCCCTGGAGATGCTTCAAGCAGCTGCTGGCTCAGTGATCTATGAGGTGGGCAGCGAGGGCTATCGAGGTCTGGGAGACACAGAGCGTCATGGTTCGCAGAATGGCTCTGGTGTCCCACAGACCTAGGATGAATTCAGCTCGTGCCTGTCCTAGCTGTGGGTTAAGTTATGAGATAACAAGTAGCAGAGCACAGTGTTTAGGGGAATCGACTCTGGAGACAGATGGCACAGGTTCAAATCCCAGCTCTGTTACTTCATTATCAAGCAGCTTCACCTCCCTGCACCTGTTTCCTTGCCAATAAAATGGGGGTAATAATAACCATCCAGCTCAGAGAGCTGTTGAGAGGATTAAGAAAGATCAGCAGGGCACAGTGCTTATCTCAATGTCTGGCACATAGTAAATGCTCAATAAATTTGGGATGTGATTACACATAAGTCCCTAAGGCTCTATGGAAAAAGATGCCAGGACAGTGTGGGAGAGGCCAGAGCAGAAATAAATAAGAGAAGAAGCTGGGAACAGTAGCTGGAGGGAGCAGATGGGCCCCAGGAGCTGGAATGTGGGAAGCCATCCCTGGATCAGCCAGGCAGGTGGCATCACTTGGACTCGATCACTTTCATAGAGCCAGGCAGGAGCTGATACTTCCGGCCTGAAGGGCCTTCCCTGGATCTAATAAGAATAATTCATGAATGGTCCCGCCTGTCCCCAAAGTGACTAGGGAAATACGGATGACACAGAGGCCCAGGACCCCATCCACTGCCACCCTTTTCCTCAGCCGCCCTGTGCTGCCCTGGCCCACAAGTCAGTGGCACACAGCCTCAGGGATGACAGGAAGGGATAATTCGAAGAAGTTTCCTGGAAGAAGCATTCAATATAGTCTTGGCAGAGAAGGGAGGACATTCCAGGTAGTGTTGCTGGCACATGCCCAAGAGCACGCAGCCCCCACATGTGTTCTTGTTTTCTAGGCTTTTGTACCCCATGCTACTGATTCCGAAATCCATCTGCAGTCACAGGGCTGGCCAAGACCTTCTTCCAAGTCTTCTTACCCTCAGGGTTCTCCACATGGAAGTCTTAGAAATGCTTCCACTGCCCGTGGCGCCCAGCTGAATTGCCCTGGCCCTAACCCTCTTTTCCTCCTGGGCTCCTGGCATCTGGGACCTGCCTGTGGTCTGTCCAGCTACCCTCACTGAAACCTTATCGGATCTCACATCCTGTCTTAAGTCATCTATCCCATCGGTTCTTCCTCCCCATCCACACTAATGCCCCAGGGACCCCTTGCTGTCACACCTCCTTCTTGGGAACTGGAGGCAGTCCCCACCTCCCTGTTCTGCCTTTAGATTTACCCCAGTCCAACCCACTCTCCAAACAGCTAAAAGGAACATACTGCTTCCTTCTGAAAGCCCTTTGTGGTTCCCCATCACTCACAGGTGGAATTCAAATTCTCTCGAATGTCACTCAAGGTCCTCCACTAGCTGGCCTCGCCCATGTCTCCAATCTCAGCCTTCACTGTCTCCCCTCACAGCCAATGTTCCAAAAACACCGAACTCCTTGAATTTCCTCCAGCAGAGAGAGAGAGAGAGAGAGAGAGGGAGAGAGTGTGTGTGTGTGTGTGTGTGTGTGTGTGTATCAACGGGGGCATGAACCTCTACAGCCATTCTACTGTGTTGGTGTTACATGTGTGCATATGTTTGGGTTTATGTGTGTATGTACATATAAATATACATTATATGTTACATGAATATAATATATAAATATATTATATGTTATATTCATATAATGTATAATAATGGATATATTTGTGTGTCATATGTGTATTTATGTGGGAGAGCATGTTGAGGATGAGAAAGGGGAAGCCAGCGGTTGGCACAGTTAGGCAAGACCTGGTGTTCAGAGCAAAGCCAGGCTGCAGAAAGCCCCAGGGAACCAGGGCCTGAGAGTCAGGACTTACCAGCCCCACTGTTCCCCAAATGAAATCAAGGGAGCTGCATCCCCTCTAGGCCTGGCCTGCAGCTGTCCTTGGGCACAGGCCATGTGCATGGAGGCAAGCCTGTTGGTTACCATGGCCTAGCCTGCCATGCCCTGGGCTCTGGCCTCATCCTCCTGCAGCCACAGCTTCTCTCCCATGACCCCGAGTCCTGGGTGGTCCTGTCTGTCCCGCAGCCTGACCTATGCAGACATGCCTTGTTTCTGCAATGGCTGCAGCCTGCCTGACACCGGAGCTCACCCCTCTCCGAGCTCTCACCCCTCTGCTGCTCATATGCCTTAGAGCCTGTGGCTCTTCCTGAGATCTATGGCGGTCTTTCCTATTTTGGAGTCAGGGACCCTTGAGAAGTGATAGAACACATGGACCCTCTTCCAGGGAAGACAAGAGTCACTGATCCCCTAAATCGGGTGTGGATTCCTAGTGTGTCTGCAAGCACAGCAAGCCAGTGAGCCCAGCCCCAGGTTCAAGCTGTCTAAGCCAAACAAGGACCTTGACTGTGAAGGCAGCTCTGCTCCCTGAGGGAGCTGGATTGATGTCATCAACCCAGGAGCTGGCTCTGGCCATGTCCAAAGTTTACTGACCTGGTCCCCATTTGTTGGGTACTCTCTGGGGACCGGCCCTCCATGCATGGGGGGCAGAACAAGGTGCTAGATAAGAGGACAAGCCCAGCACTCAGAATCCCAGCACCCACTGATGGGTGAGCGGCCTCCCTGAGACTCAGTTTCCTTGTCTAGAAAGCATATCACTTTATAGTTATACTAACTCTGTTCCGACTAAGGGGATAACGACTTCTTAGGGTAGCTGTGAGGACCAAGTTGGATGCTCCATGCCAAGCACCTAGCATGGTGCCTGGCACAAAGGAGGGTTTGTATTATCTCTTGCAACTCCTCCCCTTAGCTGGTCTCATAGGACCTGCATCTATAGGTGAAGAAATGGAAACCAAGGACATGAAATAACTTGCCCGAAGTCACCAAGCTGCTAAGTGACACAGCGTGCACTCAAACCACTATACTTGACCTCCTTCCATAGCTGACTGGCCCAGGGATGCTATGGACACCTGTGGGGCCTGCAGTGAGATCTGGTGAAGCGAGGTGAGGGCCATATGGGTGCGCTGTGCAGGGTGGCAGTCCTGTGGGGGAAGCCAACATAACCCAGCCACCTGAATACCCTGATTATCCAAGTCATGGTCAAGCCTGGGTAGAGAAAAGGGCTTGTTCATAACAGGATTATCCACAGTGGTTAAAAGGTGGAAGCAACCCAAGTGCCATCAACGAATGAATGGATAAGCAAAATGTGGCCTATCCATACAACGGAATACTATGCAGCCTTTAAAAAGGAAGGAAATTCTGACACATGCTATAACACAGATGAACCTTGAGGGCATTATGCTAAGTGAGATGAGTCAGACACAAAAAGATAAATATTGTGCAATTCCACTGACAGGAGGCACCTAGAGTAGTCAAATTCTAAAGACAGGTTGCAGGGGCTGGGGAAGGGGGGTAAGGGGATAGTATTTAATGGGTGGATTTTCAGCTGGGGAGATAAGAAAGTCCTGGGGATGAATGATGGGGGTGGTCCCACAACAATGTGAACATACTTAATGCCATGGAAACGTACGCTTGAAAATGGTTGAGGGTAAACTTTGTTATGCATATTTTACTATGATTAAAAATAATAATTCTTTTTAAAGAGGAGGAGGAGACAGAGGTGTCTGCTCATCCCCGTGGGCCCTGTGTCACTCACTGCCCCGAGAGGACAAGCCACAGTGGACACGGTCTGCTGGCAGCACTGCCCAGCTCTCTACCTGCCTGCCTCCGGCCTCATTTCCAGTTCCAGGAGTATTTCTCATCAAGGAGCTGCCGGAGATGAAATGTGAATTAGGAGCGCAGCATGATTTTCTTTTATCTTGTTTCCCCCATGAGGTGCTGCCTGAATGGGGTGGGGCGGGAGTATGCTGAGCCTTGTTGTGACTTGTCACCCAGCCAAGACAGTGGCAGCTTCCATGCGGGAGGCTGAGTGTGCAGCATCCGGGGTCTGTGCAGAAGATGCTCTTTCTAGGAAATAACTACTGTGTCCCGTCAAGTTGACCCAAAAGACAGAGAATCCTTAAGAAGAAATAGTTACGCTTCTTAATCAGTTCCCTCATTTAACCTGGGCCATTACTGGAGAGACATCTAGAGACAGGCAAGCCAGGCTTTGAAACTTTAGCCAACTTACTGGTGGGTGGCCTTGGACCAGTCTCTTAATGTTGCTTAGCCTCAGTCCTCTCATCTGGAGAACAGGAATGATGAAGGTACCTACATTGTGGGGTTATGGTGAGGACGGATAAATTGCGTGTAAAGGGCTTACACACAGGTGCCCTGTGTGGGAGCTGATATTTTCATCACTTTGTCATCATTGTCATCATCATTTCTAAAGGGCTGCTTTGTATATATTAAAACTATTACTAGACAAAATGAAGTGTTGGGCTTCGGTCTGCTTTCGACTGTCCTCCTCTCCATTCAAAAATCCTCCAAGCAGGTGCCAAGCCAGCCACACGTGGGCTGGTGTCCTCCCTTGGAACCCACACAGTGTGAAGCTGGCTGATCCTCACCTGGGTGCAGGCGAGCTCACACGCGGCCTTCAGCCGTGTGTTCCTGGAGGCAGGTGAATAGAGCAGTTACGGCCACCAGGTTTGGAGTGCGCTGGGCCCAGTAAAAACCTGGCTCGACCTCTTAACGACTGTGTGATCCTGGGCCTATTTTTCTTACTCTTTTTAAAAAACTGTGTTAAATTACACACAAGACAAAACTTACCGTCTCAACTATTTTTAAGTGCACAATTCCATGGTATTAAGTACATTCGCATTGTGCCATCCTCACCACTCTCCATCCCCAGCACTCTTTTCATCTTGCGAAAGTGAAACTCCATAACCATTAGACACTGGCTCTCCCCCCTCCTCCCCGTGGCCCCTGGCAAAGGCCACTCTGCTCTCTGTCTCTATAGTTCCGGCTACTTTAGGATCACTTAGCATAATGTCCTCAAGGTTCATCCATATCACAGCATATGTCAGTCCATTGTGGGCCTGCTTTTTAACTTAGAAAATGCAGATGACAAATGCACCTTAGAGTTGTGAGGACAGAATCTCTATCTACCTGTTGCTCAGACCAAACACCTAGGGATATTCCAGAATCTTTTCCCCACTTCCACATCCAAATCATCAGCCAGCCCTGCTGACCACACCGGAAACCATGTATTTCACTCCAGCTGCAGTGCGACCTCTGTGGCCCAAGCCACCCACATCCTTCACCCAGTCCCTGTAGAGGTCTACAAACTGGACTCCCCGATTTCACTCTTGTGCCCCATACAGCAGCCAGGGTCACCTTTCCAAACACAAGTCAGAGCACATATTTCCCCTACCAAAAACTCTGTGATAGCTTCTCATCTCCCTTCACATAAAACCCATACTCCTTACCTGGACCTACAAAGTCTACTTGGCCAACCTCTGCTCAGGCCCTCCATGCCTCCCTTGCCATGCTCCAGCCACACTGGCTCGTCTTTCTGTTCCTTAAACTCACAGAGTCTATTCCTACTCCAGGGCCACCTTCCTCCTGGAACAGCTTTTCATTCCGATGTCTGCTTAACTCTCTGCTCAACTATCACTTTCTCACAGAGGCCTCCCCTCTGCACACAATTGAAGAAGTCCCCCAGGCCCTAACCAAACTGTTCTATTTCAATTCTTTGCATGGCACTTACCACAACTGGATAGGTTTTCCCTTGTTTACTGTCTGTCTCCCCCGACTAGAATGTAAGCTCCATGTCTAACCGCTTCACTAGTGGATACCCAGAGGCTGGCACAGAGTCACTGCTCAACAAACATGTGTTCAATGAATTGACAAATGAGCAATTAGGCATAATGCACACAAAGCACTTTGCGTGGGGCCTGGCAAGAAGTCACACTAGACGGCAGTCATTACAATCATCGTCATCATAATTATTACTCTGGACCTCCTGCTTCAATGATCTGCAAGGCCAGCCCTAGTTTTAAGATTTGAGGCAAGATCAGTAAATATCCATGACCTCCTATGTCGTAATGGGAGCAGGTTTGGGGCCTTCCCAGGTCTGTGGCCCAGGCTTGGTTTCCATGAATTCTACACTGTCCTAGCCCTCTTCCTGCTTGGGGAAAGGCACCAAGAGCAGCCCAGGAAGGGGAGAGCCAGGAGGGCCAGGAGTGTAGGCCCGGTGGGAGAAGAGGGATGGGTAACTGGGAGACAGCACCTCTGAGCCCACAGTGAGTGCAAACTGTCAGCACTGCAACCAACAAGACCCGAACAGCTTCCCAGATCTGGGTTTCCTGCACTGGGGATACTGACCAGGCCCTGAGTGTGCCAATGAGCATATTCATTTATCAATGGGCCTTCCAGACCTCCTGCCACGTGCCCGCCACTAGACCCATTAGCTTGACCATGGTGTGTGTGTGTGCTGGTGCTGCTGCCATGTGCCAGCAGATCCAACTCTGAAAAAATAATCAAACAGCTCTTTACGTGATGCTTCATGCAAGGTTTCCATGGTGATGTTTTATGAAATAGCAATGGAAACTTTGGTGGGTTCCCCTCCTCGCCTTGCCTGACTGCCACAGGGATCTTGGCTCCAGAAGGCTGTGCTTTGCCAAGCACCGGCTCTTCCTAGCTGGGGGACATTGGGCTTAATACTTACCCTCTCTCTGCCTCAGTTTACTCATTTTTAAAATGGGGACAACAGCAGTACCTATCTCATAGGATTTTTCTGTGAACTGAATGAGCAGGTGTGTATAATGCACTTCTTATATGGCTGATATGGTAAGCAGAATCTGAAGATGGCCCCTTAAAAGCCCCACTACTTGGTCCCACGCCCTTGGTCCTACCCCTTGGGTGTGGGTAGGACTGAGGAGCATGATGGGATGTCACTCCCATGATTAAGTAAAGTTATTTCACAAAAGTGAAAGATTTTTTTTATTTTTCATTTTGCAGATGTAATTAAAAGCCCAAATCAGTTGACTTTGAATCAGTTAAAAAGGAAATTGTTCTGGGTGGGCTTGATCAAATCGGGTAATTCTGAGAATGTGGCAGTCAGAGATTTGAAGCAATGGAAATTCTCCTGACCTTGAAGAAGCAAACAGCCCTGGCTCTACAGCTACAAAGACATGAAATTTTCCAGCAGCCACGTGAGCTTGAGAGAGGACCCCAAGTCTGTGACGAGACCCTAGCCTCAGTTCACACCATGATCACAGCTTTATGAAACCCTGGGTACAAAAGTGCTTTAAGCTGCTATGTTTGTGACAGTCTGTTACACAGCAACAGGAGGCCGGTACAGTTAGTGTCGTGACACTTCTCTGCCCTCACAACCGTGCTGCGTCGAAAATATCTGCAAATCTCTGCCTCCCCGGCTGCCTTGTGACCTTCCCGCCCAGGTGCACAAAGTGAGCCAGTGTTCAATTTTCAGGGTGATCTGGGCTGCACCCTAAGGTCAGATAACATGCACTTCTCTCTCCATCACAATGAAACAATGCCTGGAAACAGTGTCCTGTGGATTTGGATGAAAAAGAAAAGTGCCTGCTCTGACGGCGATGAACACCGTTCTGCTTACCTTGAGCTGGGTCTGAAAACGCCAATGGGAAGGAGAGAGGTGACACTGTTCCACCACTGGCTTAACTACCAACGTCAGGGAACACAATAGCCCAAAACTTTGCAAAGGCAGGATCATGTGTGCCTCATCCTTGCTCCCTGTCCAGCAGTGCCAGGCACAGAGGAGGTACCCAAACATACTTGTTAAATCACAAATGAGTTGTCTGCCATTCCCATCAAATGTAAAAAAAGATGCAAACCCCTCACCATGGCTTCAGGGGCAGCCCTGCATGTTCTGGCCGTGCCCCCCTCTGTCCTCACACCTTACCTGTAGGTGCCCAACTTAGTCCCAGATTGCCTGGGACATTTCCAAGCTTAGTACTGAAAGTCCTATGTCCTGGGAACCCCCAGGTCAAATTTGGTCAAGTGCTCTCTCTACTCCCAACCTCCCCATGCCCCTGACTCCTGCCCCACGGGCTTTCAGCAGCTCCTCAAATGTGCCAAGCTGAGCCACCAAACCTGAGCTTACTCACATCACTCAGGTGTCCACTCAGTGTCAGCTCCTCGAGGAAGCGCTCTTGGACCCCCCTGTGGAAAACAATCCAACTCAGCGTTCTCCTCCCCTGGCCTTGCGTTTATTTCTGTGCACCACTTAACCCAGCATGAAATTAGACGAGTCACTTGATGCTGCAAGTCCACTTCCATCAGGGCAGTGACTGTCCTGTTCACTGCTGGGTCCCAGCGCCTGGCCACATGTCGAATGAAGCAATGAAGCCTTATCTTCTACCTGCACTTTCGATCCCTCCAAATCCTTGCCCCCACTTGACAGCAATCCTCTGGCTCTAGGAGGCGGGGCTGCCCTGTGCCAGCCCCGCCCACTTCTGTAGTCCAAGGTGCTGCCAGCACATCTGGGCTATCCTGGCCACTTTCCTCCGCCCAGAGCTAGGCTCCTCCCCAACCCCTTCCTCCTCAGGGAGCCCGGGGCACCAGCCCCCAAGATGGGCCTGGGCATCTACCTCCTCTGTGTGCAACTGCCTTTCACTTGTCCAGGCTGAGAAGTCTCACATCTGCTCTGCCTCTGGCCCACCTCACTCAATTATTCAACACACAGAGTCCACGGGAGCCAGGCTCCCTCACACAGACATTACCAGTCCACCGACTCGGAACCTTGGTGCTCTCTGGCAGCCATTTCTTCCTAATTATTCATTAATTTATTTTATAACTCTACAGAGCAGCCTATGCCAGACATCAGGACGGGAACAGGGATCAGACGCAGATCCTGCCTTCAAGGGGCCCTTGGCCTTGTGTGGGAGACAGATGTGCAAGTAAATAATTACAGGAAGATGAGAGGTGCTGGACCAGAAGCCAGCACCAGTGCCCTGGGAGCTCAGGGGCCACGTGCACTTCCCATGGAAACAGAAACTCTCATTCACCAACCTCTCTAAGCTCGCAAAACAGATGCCTCCTCTCCCAGAGAACAGGATCTCTGGAAGATGAGCCTTCTGCGGTTCTTTCTCAGTGTTTTGCAGAAGTCTGTGCATGTGATTTGCTTAAAAAGCATCCAGTGATGGGGGACCAATCAGGTTTGTGGGCAACTCTGGAATTAGTGAGGTGCTAGGAGGCAGCGTTCCAGGGAGCATACCCATGGGGGCAGGGGCAGGGGCAGGAGTGGGCCACACCTCTCATCCTTTTTCTGACCTGTGCTGACCCAGATGACCCTGGGTCAGCATTCCTGACCCCACCTCCTGTCCTTTTCCACTTCCAGCTTGCACTAGACCCTGAACTAAATCCATTCCACCAATGTGACAGAGAGTATCAGCCCCTCCTCTGCCAGCCCCTCCCTGGCCAGCTGGAGTCCCACTTTCAAAGGACAGAGGACCCAGAACTTCATGGCTTGAAGAGCCTGCCTGCCTGGTCTCACTCACCATCTCAGATTTATCAGGGGAGGGCTGGGGCTCTGTAGCTGTGCTTCTGGGCACCCTCATTAGGGTCTGTGGTCTGCCAGTTCCCCCAGGTCAAGCCCAGCCTGGTCCCAAATCTCACCCCTTCTCCAATGCCTGCCGACATGCTCACTGGGAATGGAGTCTCTTGGCTTAATATACCGTCCTGCTTAAGTGGCTGCCAATATTTTAGTGACAGCTGGGAGAGGGTGGCGATGTCACACTTGTAGTGGTTCCAGGCATGATTCTGGAGTCAGACGAACTTAGGTTCCTACTTTCGTTAGGTGACTTTGAGAGATATATGACACCTCTTTCATCCTTAGGCACCTTGTCTGTGAAATGGGAATTATTAAGACTCAGAGGTACTGAAAGAATTAAATGAGTTAGATCATAGAAAGCACTTAGCACAGATCCTGACACATAGTAAGTGCTCAGTAAATGGACTGTAGCTGTTTAGGCTGGCTGGAATGGAAGTCCTCCCAGTAGATTCATGTGGCTTGGGCTATAGAGAGAATGTTCGGGCTCCTTTGTTCTGCAGCTCTGACTGCAGGCCCAGTGACCTCACTCTCACAATCGACACCTTTGCATGTTTCCTTCCCTCTCTGCAGGCCTCATCCACTCTTCATGAGGGTGGGTGGGTCCACATGGAAGCAGTCGCCAGGGAGGAAGAGCCGGCTTTGTAGGCGGGCAGTGCTGCTATTTGAGAGGCTTACCTTCTCACCCAGAAGGGTTTTTGGGGTCACATAAATATTTAATTTTGGAAATGCATGTCTCTGCAAATGCTCTGTAGGAACCAGTCACCTGCAAGCAAGAGCTGTCAGGTTAGCCCGGGTCCTTGTCGCAGATTATGAGCTGGATTCATTGGACAAATATCTGATTTACAAACAATGCTGCAGGAATCGATTTATTACCACTCCTCTGCTCAAATGTTCCAACAGCTCACCCCTCACTCAGAGTACATGCCAAAGTCCTTGCAAAGGCCCGCAGGGCCCCACACAAACTGTTTCTTCTCTGCCCTCTTCTCTACACACTCTCCTGTGTACCCCTTCCTGCCTCAGGGCCTTTGCACTTGTAGTTCTCTCTGTCTGGAATGCTCTTCCTTTTAAAGATCAGCAAGGTTCACTCCCTCACCTCCTTCAGGCATTTTCTCAAATGTCAACTTCTCAGGGAGATCTTTCCCCACCATCCTGTTTAACACTGCAAGCCCCAACCTGTGCCCCATCCCTCCCCATCTCTGTTCCCTGCTTTTTTTCCTAAATAGCATTGGTAAGCATTTAACATATTTGATAGTAACTCAGTTACGTTGTTTACATTCTCCGGAATGTGTTCTGTGAGGGAAAGGGTTTCTGTCAGTTTCAGTCCTTCCTATCCTTAGCATTTAGAACAGCGCGTCTAACACAGAGCTGGCCCCTAGTTAATATCTGCTACGTGAACGAACAGGGAAGGAAGGAATGAAGAGCAGCACCAGTTGCCTGAGAGCACAGATCCTGTTGTCAAAGGGCCAAGAGTTCAAATCCTGCCTTCCTCACCCTGGCTCCTGGGGTGGTCTCTCTACTGCAACCCTGACTGTAGCACTCTCCTGTTTAAAGTCCCTTATGGAGCTCCTCACCCAACAGTGTGCTGTGCACCCAAGCCTTCCCAGGACAGGGACAGTCATGCCTGGGAAGGGGCAGTGTTCTTCTTTGATGGACATTCTCCCTCATCCTCAAGGAGCCTTCAAGATAAGAGCACACTCCTCCACAGGGCCCAAGGCCTGCCTCTGTTGGCACTCTTTGCCTTATACTCCTGAGCTGCAGACAATGGACCACCATGCCGGTCCCACTCAGAAGCCATTCTCTTCATCTTCTGTGCCTTTAATTTTTGTGCTGACCAGCCTGCACCAACCTCCCTGGCCTCTGCCACCCTGCTTACCCTGGAAAATTCCTATTCAGCCTTCAAAACACTGTTACTTTGTGTGTGACTCAGTTGTCACCTTGCTGAGACATTCTCCCTGTGCCCAGGCTGGGTTTGGTGGTTCTGCTCTGAGTGCACCTCTCTCAGAGCACCTACCGCCTATTCATGCACCTGTCTTCCCCTCAGCATTGGTGCTTCTGCACCTTGGAAGCACTAGGCATTCAGGTTTCAGGACCAGGTGTGATCCTCGTTCTGACCCTAACTAGCTGGGTGACAAGTCATCAGATCTCTTCATGCTCAGTTTCCTCATTTATAAAACGGCGATCGTAATATCTCCCTCATAGGATTGCAGAGGATTGAAAGGGAGCTTACATGTGACAAATTCAGCACTGTGACAAGTGGCACCAGGAAAGCACTCTGGAAACGTTCACTATTGTTCTTTACACCTCGAAGGGACAGAGGCAGAGGGCTGCTGGGCCCCGGCACCTGTGCTGTGTCCCCTCTATTCAGCAAGCTTCCCCGGGTGAACCTCATGGAGCTTGAATCGAGGTCACCCAGGATGGAGTCAGAATTCTTGCCACTGATTCTCTTCTTCTTGACCATGAAGCTAAGGGCCCCTGTGTCCCGATTCCAGCAGAAGATAGAAAGCTCTGGCTCATGGTGCGGTGTCCTACTTGGTTTGCAAGAGCACATCGGAGCCTGCCGTCTCTGGCTCTATCACCTCCTGGCTTTGAAATCATGCTAGAGGATGAACGCCTGCCCTGCTGAGTGCCACAGACACACAGTCTTCAGGAGCAGGCCCAGGGTGCTCACTCAAAAGTCTTCTTGGGTACAGAGTCTCTCCTGACTTATAACCTGCCCCAGCCAAGGCCCAGGGTGAGGAGATGGTAAAGGATGTCCCTGTGCCTAAGCCAATGCAGGGTGCTGTCAGAAAGTCCTTGCCCTCAGAGCATCTCATCTACACCAACCTTCCTAAACCACTTCCTTTCCTGGGTGTATTAAACGTGGGCATTAAACATCTGCATAATTTGCAGGGCCCAGCGCACAATGAGGATCCAGGGCCCTTGTTCAAAAAATGGTCAAGAATTTCAAAGTAGCAGCAGTGGAGCCCTCCCTCACCCTGTGTGTGACTGCAGAGGTCATGCACCCAGGAAGCTGGCCCTGATGCAGGGAGCTACAAGAAGGGCACGTCCTCTCCACAAACCAGAGAGCAACAGAACGAAGGTTGGGAAGAGGTGGGCGGGGAGGACAGTCCTCGCCTTCAGGAGTTCCCAGTCTAATGGGGGTGCAGAGAGGTCAGCAGGTAAGAAGTGCAGCACAGAGCAACAGGTCCACTGGCTGACCCATGAGGGGATGGGGCATGAACTCCATGGACTCAGCTGTCCTGCTCTGCAAGGCAGGGGGAGGTCAGGGATGGCTTCCAAGAAGAACTTATTCAAGCTCTGAATTTTATAGGACAGGAAGTCTTCGAGGCTCCTGAACTCCCAGGGAGTTCGCTGATCTGTTGAGTCTAGCCTTGAGCCTCTCTGGCCTTAACCCCAGATTCCACCAGGATAGCAGGGAACCTTTCTCAACCACTATTCTAGGCCAACCTTGAACCTACCTCCACATCTCCAACTGTGGCCATGCAAATTTTGTGCCCTTGTGGTTGGCAAATCCTTGAAGGCCCAGTCAACACAGACTGAACCTTTGGCCCAGGCCAGGTTTCCTAATTATGCTGAGGCTCAGATCAGAATCGCCAACGCTGGCAGGCTGGCAGGCGAGGCAGACCCTAGGCCGGCTGGGGAGGAAACCTCGCTGACCACTTGACATCTCTGGGTCTACGGGGTTTCTGTGAAGTGCTGAAAAATTGTGATTTTATTGTGAAAAATCATTTCCCAAAATAGAGCTAACTGCCCGGGGAGGTAATGGAAGGGAGAAGTAAGCGAGGGAGTCTAAGAAAGTAATGGCTTTAGCTAGAAAATAGAAGCTGTGGATGTTGAATTTGATGGCAGCTTTGATTTGTGAGTGTTTGAAAACAAGAAAAAGATGATTTATGAAATTGTTTCAGTAAGTGCTTCAGCCAGGGCAAAAATTGCTCATTGAGCCAGAATGAATACTTTGGTGACAGCTCACAAGGCAGTGGAGAATGCTGTCAGGATTTGCCCAGGGAACCCATGATTCTCCGCGGAAATGCGCTTGGAGTACAGCTGGGAGCCCCTTAAACATGTCCATGAAGCAGCAGGTGGCAGAGGCAGTCCCGCAGCTGCCCCCACTGACCTTTAAGCACGGGAAAGGTTTAAACATTTTGTGGAGTGTTTTCCCGTGTGCAGAAGTTAATAGGGGCATGGCATTATTACTCATTGGCACCCCATTTTGGCTTAGAAGCTTTACTTAAACCCCACATGAATGTCAGTAATGATGACAGAGTCAATGCAGAGGTGGGTTTATTTTCGTGGAGAATTAATTTTAATATTTTATAAATGGCCTTGGTCTTATATTTGGGGAATCACTAGAGGTCTGAAGAAGCCACCAAAATATTTTTTCTCCAAGTACACACTTGGCTGATTTTTTCATAGAGGAAATACGTTCTAAAAATATTTGAGAACTGGGGAATGTCAAGTTGCAAGCAGATACCATACTTGAGTTTCAAGGATCTACACACACAGGTATACACACTCGCCCTGATGTGAACACACATAGGTATACTCTTGCTTAGTCACTCAGCACACCTGCACTCACAGGTGCACTAGGGCTCACACCTCCCTTCCTACACCACACAGGTATCTCTACTGACTTCTCTCTGTTTCTACAGTGCTCTCATCTTCTATATTCCCCAGGTCCAATTCTGGACAAAGGTCCATAAAAGTCACTCAGAAGGGTATTCTAGAGGTACTAGGCAAACACATGAACTCTTTGTGACACCACCACCCCTGCCCCCCCATATGAACCAGGAAGTCAGCTTCCATACTGGGAAGAAATGTCCCCATGGACCCTGCCCAACGATCTCAGGGCCTATTGGTTTGGAGCAACCCAATGCGAATGCCCCCCCTAAGGGCAACGGGTCTCTGAGAAGATCCCAGGTCATGCTGCTTCCTTCCTGAGACGCTATCAGGCCCCTGGTCTACGAAGAAGGACCTTGGTCGAGCAGAATAAACCTCGAGGTAAAAGCAGGAGAGGTGACTTGAAGGGCTCCATCCTCTAGGATCACAGAGACGCAGGACACCAAGTCTTCCTTGGATGGTTCCCTGGGAGGGGGTCAGAAGCCACAGGTGAGGGACCACCCCTGTTAGAGCACTCAGATTCCAACGCATGGGAGCTGCCCACGTCGGCAACTTTCTCCACCCCTGGCCTGTCACAAGAAAGGCAACTTTGATGGGACACATTCTTAGCGCACCTACTGCTGGTGCTGCATCTAGATACCCTCCCGCTACTCAGGTAACAGTCTCTGCTAAACTCCCCTCGGGCTGATGCAGAAGAGAGAGCCGATGTCAGTGAGAGAGGGGTCCCGTTGCTGTGCGTTCTCTCCGCTTTCCGTGGCCAGCATAACAGAGAGGGGGACAAGGGTGAGACGGACGGGGAACTGGAAAACGCGGACTCAAGGCCCGGCCATGTGGCTTGTTGGCAAGGTCACACGATTGCTCAGAGCTTCTGCTAGCTCACTTCTCAAATGGGCACGAGAACCCCTGGCCTGACTGTTGTCATCAAGACCCAGTGCGTCCGTGGATGTGCCCGTGCGCAGGAGTCTGTAAATGCCAGCGCACGTGCTGGGCGTGAGCACCTTGCAGCGGGCCTGCCACTTCCTCCTGCTGTAACACGGTGGTAAGTTCCCCGTGGGTCTGCCGAGGGCCGGTCCTCATCTCGCTCCTGAGAGATGAGGACATTTCTGGTCTCTTCTCCCTCAAGAAAGAGGAGAAGCACAACTGATGCTACTAACATCTAACATCTATCAGAATATCTATATATTCTGCTAGGGGCAGGGTCACTGCATTAAAAAGCCACGGTGTTGGAGCAGGGGGCGGGTACTTGGGCAGTGGTGCCCATACAAGGGCCCATCTAGTTCGGGGACTGGGGTAGTAAGCAGGATAGACTTCAAGGAAAAACGGTCTTTTACAGGCAAAACTTAGAGGAGCTGAGAGGAGCACGAAGAGTCAAAAGATGGCTCAGAATCGCAGGCTACTGTGGTTTTAGCACAGAACCGCCCCGTGCCCATGCCGGTGGCCACCACAGCCACTTCCTCTCCTTTGTCCCCACCCCTGCAAGGAGCCACTTGGAACAGACAGCCCTGAGCAATGGCTGGGATGCTGCAAACACACATCATTTGTTTGCCTACCTTAAGGGTGGCTTGTAAGTCTTTCTTTGTGTGTGTTTTCATCAAGAAGTAATCTTTACAACCACAAAAAAAGTCCAATAACATTTCTCTCCCTTGGCAAACATCCCCCACATATCAAAGGCTCAAATACACAATGCAGAGGCTCACAGGGATAGTGTTGGCGGAAGCTTTACAGCAGCCTGCAGGACCTGTCGGGGGTTGGGGGGCACAAGAGCTCCTACAAATCTCACGTGGCTCCAGATCTGATAACCCTGCCTGCAGAAGAGAGCCCTCCTGCTGTTTGCTCACTCTGCCTTTCTTCTGCAAACACTTCTCCCTGCCAGGCACCAGGGATAGATATAAGCAGGTCAGGTGGCTTGTCTCTAAGGACTGTTTTACTGCATGCTGTTCTCAGCACTTTGTATGTTGTAACTTGTTTCATCCTTGCAAAAGCACCGGGGCAGTACTCTGACATAGCCCCATTTGACAGATGAGGAAACTGAGACCCAAGCAAGTTTAAGTAATTTCCTCAAGGTCACAGGGCTGGTCAGAGGCAGAGCTGCTTTGCTCGCACATTTTCTCGACTGAACTGTGAGCATCCCAAGGCCACGGCTGAGCTCTGACCATTTCAGCACAGGGTTTAGCACAAAGCAACCTTCAGGAAGATACTTGTAAATGTATGAGCAAGAACCTGAGAGCCAGAAGGCCCATAGGTACAACTTCTACTTTGTGCAGTGAAGCCGCTGAGTCCCAGAGAGCAGAAGGAGCTTCTCTAAGGAATGACCTTAGGACCGGAGCCTCCTGTCCCCTTTCACACTAGCACACCTGGATGTAGGCAAACTTTTTATCTGTGAGTGTCCCTAGTGAGCCAAAAGAGGAGGGCCTTCCACAGATGGAGCAGGCACCATAAACCAGACATGATGTCAGTTGATTGAAACGTCCACTACCTCACCCCTAAGGGAGGAGGGGCTGGAGCAGCCCAGCTCATGGGACTCTGAAGCCAGGTACGTCCCACTGCATGGAGCTCTGTTCAGTCTGCCCCTGACTGGGCAAGCTCCACCCTCCCCTCAGGAGCCTGGCGTCGGGGTAGGTGCAGGGAGGAGGCTGGGTGGGGTCTCTGTGACTCTCTGGAGTCCATTCCCATTACCAGTGGGCCTGGCTTCCGAAGGCCTCCAGCCTTGTTCTACCAGGTTCAGTGGACCCTGAACGCACTTCATGTGAACTGGAATCCACTTACTTCTCCACCAGGGGCTTCTGAGGGTCTTGGGGTCATGTGCCCAACACCACCATCACCCACCCTTCTCCATTCTCCTTTCCAAGCTTAATTCATGTCACCCACAATCACCAAGCATGGTACAGATGCTTGGGCATGTATTTACTCTCTGTCTCCTGGATTAGAGTACAAACAGACTTTGTTTTGTTCACTGCTCTATCCCCAGTGCCTACCTACAAGAGTGTTGGGGACATAGTCATTGCTCAACAGATTTAAAAAAATAAATAAATCAGTGGACACACACACACACACACAAAATGCATCACAAATATCTAAGGCCCATGAATTAGGGAATTCCACACAATGTCTTGTCATCTGAGTTCCTTCCTGATAAAATTCCTGGCGGCCAAAGTCTGGTTTCCTCTAAGCAAAGCTGATGCCACACAGATGCCATCTTTAAAGGAGCCACCTGTGGGTCGCTCCTCCTCAGTAGGCCAAGGAGGCATTGCAGTCACTTGGATTTCCTCTCCATGCTCCACAGTGGCCCCTGTGGATGCTCTCTCTGGTGCCTGACCATGGCCCTGCTTGGGGGACGCCGAAGTGAATCTGAGCTCTGCTTCCCTCCCGACAGGGAGACCCCAGGCTGGTGGGACTAGTGTATTCCCCTCTCCCCTGCCACTGCCTCCAAGCATGGCTAATGAGAATGCTTGACCTCACAAAGGTGCCCCAGCAGCTCCACAAATGTCACTCAGGATCCCTCCTGACATCCAAATGCAGAGGGCACAGTATTTTAAATTAAAAGCTATATCCTCACACATTTCATTTCTCTATTCTTTCAAAAGCAACTTGCTGGTAATTCTGGACCCTTTGATGCTGAGCCAAGGGGTCAAGGTTGCTTCCTCACCTGAGTAGAAGGGACTGATTTAGCTTTCAGAGGAAACTCAGGATGTGGATGGCTCAGGGTTTCCACTGACCATGGTGAGGCCCAGAACAAAAGCGTACCTATTCTGGCCAAGGGCTGATTGAGGACATGCTGACAGAGATCTATCCAAATGGAGGGCCTGGTGAAAGGGGGTCTCGGGACTCAACAAGGGTCACCAGGTGTAGGGTGCAGCAGCCTCAGCCCCATAGCTCACTTCTGGGGCCCGGCCTCTGGCCTCATGTCTACTCTGGCCCAACACTACCTTCACAGCTCTGCCTGAGCTGGATTCCCCAGGTAGGCAGAGAAGGCACTGAGGGGAGCAGTGAGTCTAAGATGACCAAGGCTTACTCAGAGATGGTTCTAAGAAATTTAAGTATATTAGCTTGTCCATGTACCCAACAACTCGTATTTTTCCCATTTCATGGATGAGAAGTTTGATGAACAGAAATGCTAAGTGACTTTCCCAAGGTCACACAGCTACTAAAGAAAGAGATGGATTAAAACTCGGGAAGTCTGAGTCCAGAGCCTGTGCCTTTAACCACATCATGCTCAGCATCTCAGTATGACTTCAAGGTGCTAAGTGTCAAATCTGATCTTCAACAAGCACTTAGGTTTGATGGGACAAGATTTAATATCTGACACATGATTGATCCTTTCATTCATTCTCAACATATTTATTTAGCACCCACTGTAGGAATTAATCCGGAGAACTGGGGGAAGAGTGTTTTATGTAGAGGAAACAGCACATTCAAAGGCCAAGAGGGCAGCACATCCAAGGAACTGAAGCACAGAGAGTTAAGTAACTTGCCCAAAGCCACACAGCCACACAGTAGCAGTCAGGATCAGCAGCGGCCATCTCACACCTCCTGTCTTTACTGTCTGCACCATAGTCACAGGTACATTCCCTTTCCTAGAAACTCCTGGACTTCGTCCCCACATTTTTGTTGCTCTATGCACCGTCTGTGATGCTCCCGTCCTTCCTTCTGGTTTGCTCTGAAGCTTCAGTTCTGCTTAGGTTCCCCTGTCCACCCCACACCTCATCTTGCAGGTGAGATGCCCAGGCAGGCTGTGCCCGGCAGGGTCCCCCCATGGCCGTCTGAGTCCCCTTCCTTGTTGTGTGGGACACTGGGTAGAGGAGGGGTGGCTGCTGCTGCAGAGCACAGGCAGGCCTATTTTGTTTTCCCCCTAATAGATTTCCTATGGTATATTTGAATTAATGGGACAGAGATAAAGAGGCATTTCGGCTACCATCCAAAGCAGCTGTCAAGCCAGGCCAGGGGCCTACTGAGAAATAGCCCTGTCCTTCCCCCTCCCCCCACCACCCCGTGGGTACCAGTATCCAAGGGAACCAGGCTCAGTGCTTTCCGAGCCTCGTTTCCAGCCTGGCTGGCAGAGACCGGAACGCCAATCCATCTGAGAGCGAACCCTATCGGGAACGGGAGACCCTTTCTGGGTTGGTGCGGAGCTGTTAGCTGGCAGAGCCCAGTGTGCTTCAGGAGAGGAAAGAAAGAGAACAGAGCCCATTCTGTTGGCTTCCCTGAAAAAGCCCATGTGTGTTTCATGTGTGTGTGGACTTTTGTGAGCCTGGGTGTCTGGTGGTGGGTGTGTCTGAGTGTCTCAGACTATAATGTAGGGGTCAGGAGCAGGGCTCTGGAGCCCACCTGCCTCAGTCCAAAGCCCAGCCCTGTCACATACTAGGTATGGCAAGTTCCTTAACCTCTCTGAGATTCAGTATAGAGCCTCTAGCCAGCGCTGTAAGAGTTGGCTATTATTATTATTTGGGGGTCTCTTAGTGGTTTTATGTGCCTGTGTGAGCCTGGGTTCTGTGCCTGCTTATGGGTCTGTGAGACACTTGTAGGAATTCAGTGGATGGGCTATGTGGGCTGGGTTAGGGAAGAGCCTTCAGTCTGGACCCTTTCCTGGCTGAGGACCTTTTCCAGCCTGGCTGGCAGAGACCAGAACGCCAATCCATCTGAGAGCGGACCCTATCGAGAACAAGTGGGCATCGGTGGCCAGACCCCTCAATGTTGGCCAGGAGGTTAACACTCTTGGGAGGAATCAAAATATAAGGAGCAAAATTAGTCCCAGACTTAGACTGTCACACCTGGCACAGTCCTCGGCCATGACCTAGGAGCCCTCTGTTAAAGGTGGGGAAACTGAGGCTTGGAGCTGGTCCCTTCCTTGCTGTGTCTGAAGCAGGGTGCAGGAGTGGGCGACTATTTAGTTCTTTCCTAACAGATTTCCTTGCAGGCCAGGTCCCATAGTGAAGCAGAGGCTGAACCAAGGTGGAAACCAAGATCTTCCAACTCTGGAGAAACAACATGGTTCATTTACATGCATCTAAGCACACTAACTAGAACAGGGTAACTTACTCCAAGGCCAGGTATTCAGTAGGCACTCAATAAATGAATTACGTATTTTCTTTGCCCCTGCCTTTTGGGAACTCTCCAGACCCTCTCAGCCTCTGCTTCAGCTCCTCCACCCATCCTCGCACCATCTCACATGTATGAGCACCTACTGTGTGCCAGGCTCAGGCTAGATGCTAAGCACACAGTGGTGAGTATCGTCATGGCCTGTGCACTCTAGATGCTCATGGTCTAGTATGGGAGATGGGCATCCATCAGAACACCCTGCAAGTAGATGCCAACAATAACCATTGTTCTTACTGAGGAAGCAGAACTGAAGGAAGGTGGAGGCATAGACTCTGATCTCTTCCTTCTGATAAAGTGATTTTGGAACTAGGCTCTGAAGGGTGGGGTGCGGGCTTGCGGGAGGAGAGACTGGCATGTGCAAAGGCCGGGGCAGGAGGAAGCACAGCGCATGTGGGAGACAGAGAAGGAGCTGCCTGGACACGGGAGGAGGAGGGAGAAGTCGTCCAGGTGACCTGACACAGACGGAGGAGCAGATTTGTTTGTGGGCTCACGAGAAACACCGTCTGGGCCTCCTTAGCCCACTGTGTTGGGGAAGAGGAGGGTGTGTAGTGGCAGATGGGGTCTGGCTGGTGTGGGAGAGAGCAGGCTGTACCCACACACATATGTGCCTGTCTGTCTGCTGTTCTTCCCAGCTATTTGCAGCCTCCTCTCCAGTTGTTTGCCGCTCTTACTCCCAGTTGTTTGCAGTTCAACACTCCAGCTATTTGCAGTCACTACCCACTTATTTGCAGCCTTATCCCCAGGAGTGTGTAATCACCACCCCAGCTGTTCGCAGTCATCACAGATATTTGCAGCCGCCACCCCAGCTGTCTGCGGCCACCTTCCCAGCTGTCTGCAGCACCACCCTCGGCTCTCTACAATCTCTCTCCAGCTGTCTGCAGCCACCACCCCAGTTATGTGCAATTTCCCTCCCCCTCTGGGCATCAGGTAAGGCTTGCTCAAGATTAGTTCTAACAACAACAATTACTATTTGCTAATAATTGAGTGCCTGTTTTGTGCTCAGAACTGTACCCCTTCATTCGTTCATGAGATTTCTGGCATGCCTACTCTGTATCTGCCACTGCCAGGTGCTGGGTATACAGCAAAGACCAGAACTGGACATGTGGCTGCCCTCCTGGGGTTTTCAGTCTCATGAAGGAGACAGGAATTAATAAGGCAACACCACCCGTAAGTGTGTAACCATAAAGAGAGACATGAAGAAAGCAAAGGTATTTGGGCTGGACAGGTGATCAGAGGAGGTGCTCTGGGTGATGAATCTTGAGCTGAGAGCTGAAGAATGCGCACGATTAGATTTGGCTGGGGTGGGGTGGGATGAGGTGAGGGGTGAGAAGACAGGGCTGACAAACGGCCAGGTAGTAGAAACCTGAACAGTGTTGGGTGGTTCGTGAGAACAGTGGGAACCAGGTTAGGGTGATCTGGTCAGTGGCTGTGAATCTGCTGGTTTCTATGAAGAATGGATTGTAGAGGGGCAGGAGTAAAAGCAGCAATGGCAATACTGTAGTCCAGGTGAGAGATGAGGGGAACTGGAACTAGGAGGTGGCAGGGGACAGGGGAGGAGTGGACTGATGTAAGAGATTTTAGGAGACAGACAGACAGGGCTGAGTGATGGAGAGGGTGGAAGCCAAGCCAACTTGCATGTTTTTGATCTGGGCCACTAGACAACCACTGGTTCCATCCTGTGAGCTGGGAGCATGGGAAGAGGGCCAGGGGCCAGGGGAGCAGGAGGGTGGGGGATTGGGAGATGGATGACACTGAGTAGAGGCCTTTGGAACAGGGCTGCACAGCAGCATGGTGCCTAAGCCTCGGCTCCAAGTTGGACTCTACATTCAAATCCTAGCCCTCTTCATTCTGAGCAAATGACTTAACCATCTGTGCCTCGGCTTCCTCATCAGTGACTTATAGGGGGAGGGGAGAGATGATCCTAAAGTTAGTGGTCTGTGTACTTTACATTAGTTGACTGTAGTTTATACCCCAGACTCCAGCTTAGTGCCTGGCACATGGTCAGAACCTACTGAACTCTTGTTGAAAAACTGAATGAATGATGGATCGATGAGGTGGCTCCTGGGATGTGTTGTAGGAGACCTGACGGTGGAGGAAAGGGTGTCCGTGGCTCAGGGAACAGCAGGTGCACAGGCAGAGAGGCCCAGAAGGACACGGTGCACTCAAGGCCTTAGACATAGTGTAGTTCTCTTACAGCATAAGGCACATGGAAGGTATTCAGGTTGGGGAGGTTGCAAGCCCTATAAGTCCTGCTGAGGTGTCTGGGCCAAACCCTGAGCATCCCAGGGAGCCACAGAGGACTCTGAGCAAGAAATGGCAGGACCTAGGGGCCCTAAAAAGGATGAACTGAAGGAGGGAAGACTGGGGGCAGGGGTAACACTCATTAGAAGGCTTCTGCACAACAATACTGGTGAGGGACGGTCTTTATTTTTTAATTCAATGAGTCTTTTTGAGCACTTAGCATGTGCCAGGAAGTTATTCAGGGCCTCATCCTCAGAACAGGCTATGGATAGGATATGGATAATCCAGCTTGTCTGAGCACCTGTCTCTTGCCTCCTTGCCACCTCCCTCAGGGCATCTCTCTCTTCTTGGGAACACTTTTCTGTGGGAAGGTCTGGACAGGACAGGAAGGGCGTCAACTCCCTGGTGAGAGGCTGTGTAGAAAGCAATTTGGGAAAGTCTGCAGATCTGGTATGGGGCAATGGCTGCCTCCTCTTGAGGACAAGCCTGGTTCCCAGAGTGTCCACTATCTTGGTTCTTCCATCCCTGAAGATCCCTGAAGCTGAAGGATGTCTCCATGGTCAAGGTGAAAGAGAGAACTTGTGAATCTATGGGTTTCCCCCTTGAGTGAGCATGTAGAAGCTGTCACCCATCCCACTGCCCCTGGGGTCAGGGACCTCGAGGGAGAGTGTCCCTAGGAGGAGAGAAAGGAGTTTCATAGGAAAGCTGGTTTCTGGCCATTTGCTTGCCAGCATACCTGCCCGATGCTATTAGCAGAGTGCAAACATGACCATCTCTTGGGGAGAGAGGGTTGCCCCGGAGTCAGGGTGCTGTGAACACATAGGTGACCTGGGCCTTCCTTGGCCCTGAGTCAGAATCTCAGGGAGGAGGCAGGGAGTCTGCATTTCACAAGCCCTGCCCAGTGAGTCTGTTCTATACTGAGGCAGATTCTCAACAGCAGAGGAATCACCGTGGACCTTACAAGCAAAGGTTCTGGTTCGCTTGGTGTCTGATGGGGCCCAAGATCCTGCATTTTAACAGGCTCCCAGGTGATGACCCCGCTCCTGGTCCATGGACCACACTCTGAGCAGCAGGGCACTAAAAGTCGAAGCTTCTGATTTCAAAATTATTTTAAAGGAAACAAACCCCTCTCAAATAACCCCAATGTATGAAACAGATGACATTATTGTTAAAGTATCGTGTCCATGCAAATGTGTGAGGCTTGCTTACTACAAAACCTGTCAGTGGAAACCAGGAGGCTGTGATGAAGACGGAAGTCCGGAAGTCAAGATTTCTATGGCAATTTTACATGAACCTCAGCATCCATCATATTCAAACCACGTATGTGCAGCAGCCTCAATGCTACCACAATCAGGCTGCACCTGCAGGTGATGGAGGAGAGGCTGCCCTGGCTGGCCCCCTCCAGTATAGATTCACAGCTCGGACTTAGCCTTCCCTCCCTTCTGCATCCACCCAGCCCCTCCCTGCCAAGTAGCTGCTGCTAAATATGGCTGATATAGCTGTCGGCCAGGCTTTCTAGGGGAGGCGCCAGTGAGAGGGGCGTGGAAGAACACTTGCTAGCGAACACTGGAGGCCACAATGCCAGCCCCACTAATTAGAGGTTTGGCAGCTGGGGAGGACAGGAGGGAATGAGGTAGGCCAGGCCCCGTGGCGTCCCGGGCTCCTCTGAATGAGGTAGGATGTAGTGGCGTCTGCAGGACTTGGCAGAGACTTGGGAGTGGCCATCTGTTGGGAAGGCAAGAGGCTGGCAGGAAGGGACCTGTGGGAAAGATCAGGCCAGGGGAGCCAGAAGGAGCCCAGTGAGGACTTTGGTGGTGCTACTTGCTCACTGTGTAGCACTAGGTAAGTTGTTTGAGCTCTCTGGGCTTCAGACAAAAAAGGGATGTTCTGTACATTGGGGGACTAAGTGGAATAATGTTTGTAAGGGTCCCTGCTCCCAGAGGTCAAGGTTCTCAAGGCACTGCTCAACTTAGTCTTGCTGGTATAACCTGTGCTCCCTTCCGGCATCCAGTCTACACAGCCTCTGATTGCCCCCACCCCTAGAGGAACACAGTGGTCTCCGTCCACTCGCTGGTTGCCAGGCCACAACAATCAATGCTCTAATGGAAGGACCAGGCAGAAGCAATTGCCCTCTCACCTGTGTGCTGGGTCCCTGGTCCACTCTGATCATCACTTACCACCCAGGCTGGAGATGCCCCATTAATGAGCCTGATTGTTCCACCACCAGGAAGTTCGCTGAGGGCAGAGGTGGCACCAGCCAGGATTCATGGAATAACAGTTGCCAGTTCCTTCCATCTTTATTCACATATGCCCATAAATCCCTCCATCTTAGAGCCTTCCACACAGCCAACGCCAGGGGTTGGAAGGCTCATACTCCTGCAGCAACACCCTCCTCCCTCTGCTCTTTCAATCCATGTCCTTCCTTTCCTCCCAATACTGCTAAGGCTTGCCCAGTGTAGGGGCAAGGGGAGGGAAGCAACCATCCCACTCCCATTGCACTGCAAGTAATCCCAACGAAACCCTCAAAGGGATATATCAATGTCATACCCATTTTAGAGCTGAGGAAGCTGAGCCTCAGGGAAGCAGGCATCTTATGATTGAGCAGGTAAATAGAGCCAGTCTTCCAGCCCAGGTCTGTAGTGCTCTCCCCAGGGCCCTCTGCCTTCCTGCTTCCCCGTTGAGCCATGACTCAGCTGCTCCTCAACCCTGGCTTCTATTAGAGTCTTGGCCTCTCTCTGGGCTTTATTTGCTAATAGCCTCAAGTCCTTCCAATTCTACACTCCCAGCTTCAACCCCGGGACGCACACTCTCTCAGCCAGGGCTCTGACTAGCTCTCTTCTCCAAATGGGGCACCTGGAGCTTAATGCGGGCCCCTGGGCATGTTAAATAGACTTTCATCAGCAGTGACTCAAAGGCTCCTCTCCTCCGCTGCCCTGAGTCAGAGATAGGGTCCATAGAGCCCCCGTCCCAGACACAGCACAGTAGGTACATCATGCCATAAAATGCCAAAGATTGTCCAGGGCAGCATACACACAAGTCCCAAGTGAGAGAGTCAGGCCATCAGAGCTAAGAGTGCCCAGAGGAACAGGGCTCCAGGGAACTGAGGTGCTTAAGGAGGGCTTCCTGGGACAGGTGGCAGGCTCTGGATCCTGGAGAACAGGGGGCAACCAGAAGAGGTAAGAAAGACAGTGCCCTACGCATGCATGCCTAAGGCCTGAAGGCTGGTCTGCTGGGTATTCTGGCCCAGTTGGCAATGCCTGGTGATGGCACAGTGGTGACGAGGGTTCCATAAAGTGTCAGAACCCTTCTACCTAGGGGGGCTGCAATAGTCAATGAGCCAATGCATGCTCAGGCCTTTTGCCACAATGGGAAACAAGCCTGGCATGGCAGACTCTGGGGACACACAGACCTGGTTCAAGTTCTGGTTCTTCCACTTCCCGAACCCATGACCTTGGGAATAGACCTGTCAGGCCCTAGATTCGCCATCTGTAAAATGGATTATGACAATTCCTATTTTACAGGTGTGCTGTGAGGACTGAAGGGCATTATAATGAACTAACATGTATTGATCACAAAAAATACTATTTTAAGCGCAATACATGTTCTGAGTTTAATCCTCATAATCCTCCCAGAAGGTAAATGTAGGACTGTCCCCATTTTATAGACAAAGTAGCAGAGGCATAGGGCGGTGAAGTGAGTGGCTAATGAGTGAGAAGGCTGAGATTGAACCCAGGGAGTTGAGCGTCAGAACCCAATGTCATAACCACTATACTATCCATTTAACAGTGTGCTGAGTGCAGAGCCTGACACAGAGTAAGTATTTGTTTAGATACCTCCCGAAGCATTACATCCACCTCTGGCATCACCCACGATCTCTCTGGGGATGACTCCCAAGGCTTGACCTTCAGCCAAACCTCCTTCGTGACCTTCAGACCTTCAAGTGCAATAAGGTCCTAGACATTTCTACCTGGAGCACCTCACTGCCAACATGCTCTCAAATGAGCTCATCATTATCCTGCCCAGCATCCAGCCATTCCAAACCTGCTCTTCCTCCTGTCCCCTCAGGCAATCAAGGGCACCACCAGCCTTCTTTGTTCAAATCAGAAACCTGGAGCCACCTGAGAGTCTTTCTGCCCCCAACCCCATCTCCACTGCTTTCATTCATATCTGCAGCACGTCCTGCCTGACCTATCGCAACAGCTCTTGGGCTCAGCCTTACTTGTCCTCCAGGCCAACCTCCCCCTGCCCCCCAAATGAAGCTAGTAGCTGCACAGCAGCAGGAGCAGTCACTGCCTCAGCCATTTCACAGAGCTCCCTGCCTGCAGAGCACAGACCTAATGTACTAAGTGCATTTAAGAGTCTTCTTGAACTGGCTCCTGCTGAAGCCATAACTCAGGTCCATTTCTCAATCCTCTCCCATTTATTGGTTCATCTCTGTCTCCCCAGAGACAATTTCAGTGCCAAGCACACTTAGTGTCCTTAATTTATAGCCTTTGAAGAAATGAATGAAGGAGTGAAGTCAGCTGAGGTCATTCCTAGTGGACCTGCAGCAAAATCACAGCTGTAAAATATCGCTCTGAGTGGCGGGAGCAGCCAGGGCACGAGCAGGCCTCGCCTGCCATGTGATGACACAAAGGACTCCGCAGAGGAACCCTGCTACGACAGAGGAGCCTAAGGGGTTTCTGAGACACTGAGCTGGCAATGGGGTGTTTGTCTGGAATGAGGCTTTTTCCTTAAATGCCCATCTGCAGAGAGCTGAGTCCCTACTCCCTCCACCCTCAGGTCTCTGTCCTCCCGGTTTCAAATAGCAGGCCTTGCCTCTCTCTGTTCCCTAACCCGATTTTATTTTTCTTTCTAGTACGTGGTCTACAATTATTATTTTTGGTTCAGTTGTTGACTGTCTCCTGCTGCTAGACTACAACCTCCATGAGAGCAGGGAATGTTCTGCCTTGTTCACTGCTGATGCTTAGCACTCAGCACAACACAACATTTTCAACCACTGCAAATCCACATGGGAAAAAATGAAGCTCGAATCTCTCTCTGCCTCTGTGTGTGCATGTGTGTGTGTGTATGTACATATAAATATATGTGCTTATATATGTATGTATACATATAAACATATATATAAAATCTTATAACTCGCTCATAAGATGACAAGCAACTCAACAACTCCATTGAAAAATAAGCAGAAGGCGTGAACAGACAACATCCAATGGCCAATGAATTCACGGAAAGATGTTTATCATCAATGGCCATCAGGTAAATGCAAGTCAAATCACAATGAGATGCTGCTACACACCCTATTAGAACGATTAAAATTCAAAATCTGAGGATACCAGGTTTTAGCAAGAGGATGTCCAGCATACACTGCTGATGGGAATGTCAAATAGTGCAACCACTTTGGGAAACAGTTGAGCAATTTTTCATAAAGTTAAACACACTCTTATCACATGACCTGGCAATCTCATTCCTAGATATTTACTTAAAAGAAATAAAAGCATATACCCACATGAAGACCTGTATATAAAATTTCATCCATTGCAGCTTTCTTTATAATGGCCCAAAACTTGAAATAAACCATATTTCTACCAACAGGTGAATGGATAAGCAAATTAGGCTATATTAATACAACTGAACATTACTCAGCAGTAAAATTGAATGAACTATGATACATGTAACAACATGGATGAACTTCACAGTCATCACATTGAAAGAAGCCAGGCACAGAAGAGCGTATGTTGTATGGTTAGACTGCATGATTCTATTATGTGAAACTCTAGGAAAGGCAAATCTACTGTGAAGTGACAGAGAGCAAATCAGTTACCTGGATGACTGAGAAGGAACAGAAAGAATTTTGGGGACTCATAGAAATGTTTATGCCTTAACTGCAATGGTAGTTAGGTGGATGCATAAACTTGTCAAAACTTATCCAATTGTACACTTAAGATTGGTGCATTTTATTATGTTAATTGTACTTCAATAAAGGTGAGTTTTTAAAAAACACATTTAGAATAGGTATCAAAAAAGTGATAGGATGCATAATAATGTAAGATATTTAATAATCAGAGGCCCCAGGATGCATACATGAGCTGTGAACTCACTCCTGGAGATGGAGTTAGAGCCAATTAAACAGTTATTTAATTTGAATGAATGTGGATTCACTCCATTTAAGGTGATGAGAGTCTTGCAGAAAACACACATTACTCTCTCTCCATCAGTCCCCTCAGCCTATGGTATCACCACATGGGAAGCCCTTGTTATAACGGGTCTATCTCCCCTCACCCATAACTCCTCCTGGGCCTTTCCCAGCACAGTGCAGAGTCATGAAGAGGAGACTTGGCCTCCCCCAACTCAGGGCACATGGGGGAGATCATGAGCTCTGCTCTCAGAAACATATTGATCCAAATCCTAGCTCTGTCCAGTCACTTGATCTCTTTGTACCTTTAGTTTTCTAAATCTAAAAATCTAAGACATTTAAAAGTGCCCTGTGGTTCAGGCTGGAAGGCAGGGGAGGGATCCTCAGCCTTCTCAGTTGCGCCTACCTCTTCCATCTCTTCCAGGTTAGGACTGTGGGATAAGATACATGATCCCAGTTAATGTGATGTGATTTCAGATAAACAATGAATGAGTTTCTAATATAAATAAATTTTGCATGGGGCATAGTTATACTAGAATATTGCACAGGATATACTCATACTAAATAAAGTATTTGTTGTTCATCTGAAATTAGAATTTAACTGAGGTTCTGTTATTTCTCTTTGTGAACTCTGGCAACCCTATTCCAGGCAGCCTTGATACCCAGACTTCATACCCAAAGAACCCAGTTTGAAACCCTCTAATTTACAGCAGCAGGTCCTAAGCCAACAGGAGCTATGGGCTGGTAAATCTTTGAAAGTCTTCCATTGGAACCTAGAAGAGAGCTAGAGCAGAACTGAATGGGAACCACCATCGTGGGTCTCCCCCCACCTTATCCAGCACTGCAGCTTGGTACAACTCTGGCTCACTCCTTCAGTGCGCGCTCATTTTTACAAATCCCCCTGAATGGGAGCCAGAGGAAGACACAGCCTTGCTGTTCTACAGAGAAATACAGTTCTTGGCAAGTCATTTAAAATCTCTCTCTCTCTGGCTTAGTTTCTTCATCTCTAAAATGGCCCTCCAAACAAAGCTAAAATACAAGTTACCGAAAAGTAGTAGGAAAAAAGTCATGACGTGGATAATGGACAAAACAGTGATGCCCAGAATATATTAAGAGTCAAGAAGAAAAAAATAACCAACAGGGAAAAAATAAGCAGAAGATATAAACAGGTAATTCACTGGGACAAAAAAAATACAAATGGAGAATCAGCATCTGAAAAGGCACCTCATTAATAATCAGGACAATGCCAACCAAAACAACAAAATAGCGTTGTTTGACCCTCAGATTGGCAGGAATGAAAAGGACTGATAACCTATAGTGTTGAGAGTAGGTAAGGAAATCGACTTAGGCTGCTGGTGGAAAGGTAAATTAGTATGGCTTTGGGGGAGGACAATTAGCAATATAAAAATTATAGCCTGCAAGCGCTTTGACACGGTGATTCCACTTCGAGCTTCCCACGTGACAGACATTCTTACACATGCGCACAACACACGTACGGACAATAGCACTCACTGCAGCACTGCTTTTCACGGAGACCACTGCAAGCAACTTCAATGTCCATCAGTAAAATAGGTAACGTGGCATGGAAATCCACAGAGTCACCAAGAAGAATGAACATGAATACAGAAAGAGCTCTAAAGATATATGGCATATTCTTCTATTATTATTATTATTGATTTTTAGAGGGAGGAAGGGAGAGGGAGAGAGAAAGACAAACGTCAAAGTGAGTCGGCTGCCTCCTGGACGCTCCCTACCAGGGATTGAGCCTGAAATCGGGGATGTGCCCTGACCAGGAATCGAACCAGCAACCTTTTGCTGCATAGGATGACTCCCAATCAACTGAGCCACACAGGCCAGAGCCATATGACATATTCTTTTAAAAGAGTAAAGTTTCAAAATAGTACATTTTGTTCTGGCTTCTCACAGAACCACCCCAAGTTATACACACACGAGGGGCCTTTGGATTTACTGAGGCTGGAATCATCCATTTAAATGCACAACTGCAGGGTCACTATGCAGTCACCATCAGAGACTGACACGTGGCTGACTGGAGCAGGACTGGCCCTAGTCCCCTTGGATGCCACTTCTTACCAGCCTTCAATCTAGAACCAAATGCCACTGCCGGCCTCCTGTTGTGGGATTTTGTGTCTGTAATGGCCTCTTGATCAAATCTTTGGGCCTATGCAGAACCTTCTTGTCCAGCAAAGCCCTTAGGTCAAGCTTAGTTCTCAGGAAACAGAAAAACTGTAGTATCTCCCCAGCCCCCACTCCTGGATTATTCCTAACGACTTTGTTCGAACTCAGTACCCAGTTACAACAGGGCTGTGAGAGTGAGTTTATCATGTCTCAGCTCGCTTTTAACCTGGGAAAGAAACTGACATTGCAAATAGGAAAAGCAATGCTTTAAATATCCCAAAGTCCGGTTGTGCTAATATCCAGCATCCTGCAGCAAAGGTCCATCTAGGTGTTTCTGTTGACATACACCTGACAGTTCTTATCCCCAGGTGTGACCTCAACCACCTGTAACTGCGCATACCCTGAGGCTGGTGCCTGCCTCACCGAGGTCAGCCGGGGTAATGTGCATGGTGGAAAGTATAACTGACAAAGCAAGGACTAGCGGCCAACTGGGAGAAAATATGCACAATTACATAACAAAGAATGAATGCTCAACTATTATTAAGAGCTCCTGCAAATTACTGAAAAAGGGAAAAAAATATCAAATGACCCAAGGAAACATGCAAAGGATATGCACAGAAAACTCACAGGAAAGGAAATACAAAGGGCCAGTGACCGGAAGGATGCTCCGGCTCTCTGATGATCACAGCAATGTGCAAGGACCACACCCTCCGGCTAGGCTGCCCCTGTTCCCCTACCCCATCCAGGACACATAGGACCTGCCCAGATAAAACTTGGCACAGAGGGAGGGAAGAGGGTTGGAGAATGATGAGAAGCCTTGCTCTGTCAAGCTTGGGCTTCCTCTCTCCTAGCTCATGGCTCCCACAGGACCTCTCTGCCCATAGATCCCAGCACAGGTGTGTCGATTCCGTACAAATCAGCTCTCAGGGCACAAATTGCAGGGAGCAAACAGAATGTCTTGGCGGCAGGTCCTCATTGTCCTGGGGCTACTGACAACCAGGCAGACAAGAGGGCTGAACAAACACCCCCCCACCGAAGGAAACAGAGGAGGTTGTGCACACTGGAAGGGAAGGGGTGCCCAGCCAAGGGCCTGCTCCAGGAAGAAGGCTGGAGTTTCCCGAGGGTGCCACCTCTGGGTAGAATGGGTTTGTGCATCTCTCCTGGAAGAGCAAACTGGAGAAATCATGGAGTTAACTTTATGAACCAAGTTAGAGAAAACTGGAACTGATTCCATGAATCAGAAAAGAAAAAGGGAAGAGAAAGAAGGCAGGGACCAGGAAGGAAGGAAGGAAGGAAGGAAGGAAGGAAGGAAGGAAGGAAGGAAGGAAGGAAGGAAGGCAATCGTAGCTAATAGTTATCATATCTGGCACTGTCCTTTCCATGTATTATCTGACTTAATCCACAGAATGCCCCTTGGAGGGAGCTGTCACTCACACCTGCAGAAACTGAAATTCAGAGTGATCATATAGCTTTCCTAAGGTCATGTGCTGGGTCAGTAACGGTGCCAGTGCATAGGACTCCAGGTCCTGTGCTCTGAACCCTCAGCCACACTGCATCTCCCTGAAGCGTGGTGTGTGCAAAGCTCCACCCAGATACCAAAGGGGCAGTGAAGATCTGCAGTTGGGTTTCCTGCTCATTGTTGCCGGGTTCAACAGGAAGGACCTGGCTGGCTGGCTGGCTGGCTGGCAAAGCAGGGATCATTTGATAAACTGGGACCTGACTGACGGCTGGATGGCTGGGTGGGAGAAGGCATGTCATGACCCATCACCCCAAGATAACTTCCAGTCCTAGCCCAGTGCCTGCATGTCCCTGCAGGGGCCTTGGTGTCCCTAGTAACGACATTATTATTCTCTTTCTCTGATTAATCTAATTTGCACATGTGAACGAGAAGCTGGTCTGATCCATTTAATATGTTGGGACCGCATCCCAGCTCATTTGCATGGTGGGTCTGGCCAACAGAGGTATCTCCTGTTCCCTGCCTTCCTCCCCTCCCTCAGCCCGCCCTCCCACTAGGCAAATTCTTGCTGAGCAGGCAAATGGTGATCCGTGCTGTTGCTTTTAAGTCTTAAAACCCATTAGGAGTGTATTAGCAGACGTGCTGAGAGCTCATTTGAGCAATAAAATTCTTTTTTTTGTGCAGCTAATAAAACAGAAGAAAGAGAGAAAGAGAGACTTGGACAGGGAGAGAGGGGAAGGCCGCCTTCCAGCCCGTTAGGATGGAATACTGAAATCTGTCTGTACAATTATTGGAACTGGGCTCCTTTGCTTTGGTGATGCTGCTGGTGATGGGAGGAAAAAGGAGTGAAAACCTAATGAATGCCTTCTCTCTAGCAGCCGCCATTCATCAGTGGCTGCAGTCCAGGGAGGCAGGATGGGCATCTCATCTGCCTGAGGTGCAGCCTGGAGACCCCCAGTAGTTGGACTTTGCAGTTATGAACAGTTGTAGCTACAGGCCCAGAGGACAGTCATCTTATCCAGGTGTCCCTCTGTCTGCACAACTGCATGAACCTGGGTGCTGCTCTCAAGCATGTCTGTCTGCAGCCTGCAGGATTTGAAGATTCTCAGCCTGGCAGCTGTCAGATCCAGTTCTCTGCTTTTCCTGCTGAGAGTCTCAGCTTGCCCAGGTGAAAGAGCTCAGTCCTGTATCTGGCATCTGAAGGACCAGCTACATGATCAGTGTCCACTGCAAAGTGAAAATGCAGGGCCTCTCGTTCCAACACGATTAAGAATTTCAAGAGGGCAGCAGCAGAGCGTTAAATCAAGCTCGGGCCCTGCAATGGACAGGACGCAGGCCTATGAAGCCAGCCCCAGGGTACTTGCTAAGTACTCAGTTATTTGTCATTTGTGTGTGAATGCTCCCAAAGAGTTGATCCTCGATTTAAGAAAGTCCAAATATGTGGGTCAAATAAACATCCCAGACTCCCGGAGTCTGCCTTTCAGAAGAACACTGACGAAGAGGATTTGGAAGGCCCTCCATGGGCATGTCCCAGGCTCCCTGACACCTCCCTCTGGTTAGAGCTGGCCCCAGATGCTCCAGTTTCCCCCAATGGCCCATTAAGGCCCCCTAAGCCAAGACTTATCTAAGTTCTTTTGTGTGACTCCAAGAGAAAAGCGGCACAGAAATCCTCTTACTGCTAATCCCTCTGAGAACAGGGGCTAAATCCACAAGAATGCAGAGCCGAAGGAGGAGACTGAATTTTGAGAGGACAGGAAGGGTCTTTCCAGGGACTAACAGAGATGCGGGCTTATGACGGGCTAGACGGCTTTGAAATAGGGTCTCAAAGCCGGCGTGCATTCACAGGTCTACTAGTAACCAGATTCTTGACCTTGGGCAAACCCCTTGCCTGCTCTTAGACTTCCCCTTTGAAATAGGGTCTCAAAGCCGGCGTGCATTCACAGGTCTACTAGTAACCAGATTCTTGACCTTGGGCAAACCCCTTGCCTGCTCTTAGACTTCCCCCCAATTCTTTAAAATGTGGGTGAGAGCAACTGGACAAATATCCAAGGACATTCATCACAGCACTGTTTATATTTGGGGGGGGGGGGAAGAGAAGGAAACATAGTTGTCCTTCAGCAGAGAATTTTAGAAAGTTAAATGTTATTGGTACAATGCAACCATTCAACAATGATGCCACAAAAGACTTCTTTTTTAAGAAGTCAAGTAAAGCTACACTTTTTATTTCTCTTGAAATCCACTGACAACAACAACAAAAGGAACAAAAATATAAAGCAGCAAAACCTGCATCTTCAGTGAAACCAGGAAATGATTCGACCACAACTGTTAAGCATGTTCATCAAACGCTGCAGAATTTGGACCTAAACAAGGAGGAGGGTAGAGAGCATCCTCAGACCTTCAGCAAAATGCAGGTTTTCTTAAAATATAGTATCTAAGTCCCCCGAAGAGCTTCAGTGAACTTCTGATGAGAGTGACAGGATGTCAGAATGTCGACCAGCCATGGGAGGACTGGGTGTGTCCTGCAGAGACCCATCAGCACTACAGGTGGGACAGGAGGTGAGGAAGCTGGAGGGGCCATCCTCTTTGCCCTCGTACTTGAGTGATCTATGACCCTGCCTAGGGAGGCTGCAGGGTCGGGGGGTGGACAAGTGAGGCATCCGTCCCCAAACCACCACACAGAGAAGTCTTAGCACAGAGTGAACAGAAATGCTGGATTTAGCGAGAGGCTATCTGAGCCATAAAACCTGGCCTGCAGTGCGGAACTGCTCAGTTCATAATCCCTCATCTCCCAGGCCCCAGAGTTCTGCACACCATTCTTTTAGCAAACATTTGGTCCGATTCAAAAACACAGAGATAATTAGTAGGGAGCTACTCAGTGACATACAAGTAGAAATCACAGAATTTAAAGAAGAGAAAGAAATTAACAAAGTCAAAGGCTATGGGAAACATATATCTTGGAAGAAATTATCAAAGAGAACAATATGAGTTCAGAAAAACATGGTTCTCTAGACTCAAAGAAATCATAGATTTAAAAAAAAAGAAATTCAAGGAAGAGTTTTGAGAAGCTAAAAGGGAAATTATAAGATAAAAGACATGAAAGGAGCTTGCAGAACAGAATAAAGAAAAAAAAAGATCATAGTGAAAGCAACTGAAGGAGGAGGAGGAGACAGAGCAGGAGGAGGGGACGGGGCAGGAGGAGGGGACAGGGTAGGAGGAGGGGGGAGGAGGGGACAGGGCAAGAGGAGGGGACAGAGCAGGAGGAGGGGACGGAGCAGGAGGAGGGGACAGGGCAGGAGGAGGGGAAATGAAATAAGTGTGCATGTAAAAAAGTCAGAGAAAATTAAATAACCAAATGGAAAAGATAAAACACAGAAACATGATTATAGAGAAGATCATAGAATACTGTCAAACAGACCCAACACATCCATAGAGAAAAAACATACAAAGATATAATCAATGAAAACATCCTGAAATAGAGGAAGCTGAATCTGAAGATCAAAAGGGCACCTGAAGTCTCTAAAACTTTTCTATACTGTATAGCCATCACCCGAAAGACATTCTGCAGAAGCCACAAAATTTCAAGGGAAAGGACGAATCACATGGGCTTCCACGCGGGAAACCCAAGTCAACGGGCATAGGTCTGGTCAGCTCTAGATCAATGCAGCTGAGCACGCAGGAGAATTGCAGTTTAAGAATCGCATACCCAGTGAAGTTGTCATTTAAGTATTTACACAACAGACAGACACTCTTGAGCATGTAGGAATTCAGAGAATACAATACCCATGAGCCCTTCATGTTAAAAGTATTTGGCAGTGAACTTCAGCAAACCAAGAGATCAATCAAAACACAGACCTCTGGAACATAAAATACGCGGTAAGAAGATCGGTGGTGAGCGTTAAATCCTTTTATAAATAGGAAGCCAAGATAACACAACTGTGAGAATGATTGTACGGAACAGAATGTAGTTATAAACCTTGCCAGGTAAAAATGTTAAAATAATTTTATCCAGGAAAAAGAGGTTGAGGAAATGAGAGCAAGTATAAATACAGTCACGTCCACCTCTTTCAAGGTTAATAAATAACGCAAAAACAATAACAATAGAAAGAATAATAATGACTGAAATTTCTCAATGTGTCTTTCATCTTTTTTTAGCTTTAGAGGAATATTTTAAGGAATGAATGTCTATGTATCTGAAATTTAATTCCTTTAATTTTTCACTATCTGTTGAATGCAAGTAAAATTCTTAAAAAGTAGAAATAAAATGGAGAGCATGCAGCAATTTCTTTTTTTCCCTTCTAAAATTCTTTCTCTCCAGTGGTCTCATTAGCTTGTTATCTCCCTAGGTAGCTAGATGGCAATGTTAACAATGACTTACTTTTGGACTGGTAAAATTTTGTGTGATTACGAAACCTTTTTGCATTTACAATTGCGCTGTATTTCTTCAATGTTTATAACAGATACGAATCATTTAAAAAGAATAAAATCATGACTCCTTTTTACATGCTGATTCCTTTTTACATGCTCCATCCCAGGCCAAGCCTTACAGTGGTGGCAGGCACCAGCTCTTTAGACTATCTGGGTTCGATGTCCCCTGTGGCTATTAATCCCTCGGTGCCTCAGTTTCCTCTCCTGTAATATGGGGACAATAATAGTTGGTAGCACCTACCTTACAGAATAGTTTGGAGAAGGAAGTAAGATAATAATCATAAAGTGCCAGGCAATGTAAGTGCTTAATAAATGTGATGCTCAGAGCGGCCACGGAGTCTCACTGCATGCTAATAAGAAGTGATTTGTATGCTCCCTCCTGTTCTCCGCATAAATTTAAAATGTCCCCATGTTCTTTGGGGAACAGCGGCTGACTACTGTCTTTAGGTCTTCAACTGTTGTTAGGCAGAGCTGTTATTAAACAAGTAATTAGCAAAGGACCTAATCTTGTGCATGGGGATTCTGTGGCCATTCTGAATTGTTATATGAGTGTTGCAACATAAATATGTTCTTGCTACATCTGTTAGCTGGAAAAATAAAAATAAAAATTTTAAATATTTAAGTAGTTCTAAAATAGTATATGTCCCTAGATGGCAATGGAAAACAGACCACAGTTTTGTAAGATGGGTCCCAGGCCAGCAGTAGGCAAGGTAAGGCAGCGGAAAGCAGGTGTGGCTGGGAGCAGGTGAAAGGGAAATGGGGAGTGGTCAGGATGACCCAGCCTCTCCCAACCTATAGAAACACCACCTCTGGGTCTTGGCCCTGAGCCTGTAAAGGAATAAAAGCTGGGGCCAAGACTTAAGTGAGCTCCAAGGGGACACTCTTGCCTTTCCACAACAGCTCCCCACTCCCCCCAACCTCTCCCCCAAAACACACATGCAAATAAATGCACATGAGCATGCATGAACAGGAACACGTGAACACGAACACACACACACACACACACACACACACACACACACACACACACACCCTCCTCCTCCTCCTCCTCCTCCTCCTCCTCCTCCTCCCAGGTACTTAGGGGCTGGAGAATTATCCTCAAAGCGGCGCTGAGACCCGTGGGAATTACATCTCCTTCTTCCCCTTTAGATCTTAACAGAGGAATTGGATTTAATCTCTGAGAACAAGTGCTCTTGTTTCCTAGTGGAAAAACAGAAGCTTTGATTTCCACGAGATAAGATCCCTCTGTGGTAACATAGTTTTGTGCCTTTCTGTCATTGCCTTTTACAAGGTGACTAATAAATAATCCCCATTACACAAACACAGCCTGCATCCATCATGCCCAGACTGCAGGCGCTGAGGGATGATCCCTAATGGCTAATAATAATAGCTACCATTTATTGATTGGGCGCCGGGTGCCAGGCAGTAAGCTAAGCAGCCCGTGCATTATCTTCACAAAGGATGCGGCCTTCCCTCTGCCTCTCCCTTCCTCATCGGTGCGGCCGAGGCTGCCCTGAGCCTCTCCAGCTATTTTGCTTCTCTGTAGACACCCATGCCCCTCTGTGGGGAAATGTCCAGAGGCAGCCCCCTGAGCTGGGAGGGACTCTGCTGAACCTAACGGGCACTGAAACAGAGCCACACTCTGCCTCTGCCTCTCCTTGTCGTCTGTCATTCCGATGGGCTACTCCAGATGGCCTTCCCTCAAACAGAACTGTAGGGGTCAAGTCTTGGATTAAACTTTCAGTGGAAGACCTCTGGTTCTAGGCCCTTCAGGCTGACCCAACTGGACAGCTTTAGCTTTTACCTGCCCAGCACTGCCATCTTCCCCTTGGAGAACTGCCCTACTTCCATCCCACGTGACTCTGTGCAGACTGTCAACCAAACCACCGCCCTGCCCTGCCTGCCTTCTAGCTCATCAATAAGGCATCTCACCCCCAGCCCACTGTGGCTTCTCTTGGGGGCAGGACATGATCCAAGCATGGCCAATAACGATTTTTCCATATGGATTCCATCTGGATGTTGGGAGAAATAGGATCTCTCTCTTTCTCTAGGATCATGTAAGCCCCAAACTCCCAGAAGCCATCTTGTTGCCACACAAGAGAGATAAAGTAGAGGCTCAAAGATGAAGAGAGCCCCAGTAATACTGGATCCAGCTGATCCTGAAGCCATCCACATTTTGGACTTCCTTGGAACCGAAGCTAATAAATCTCAGTTCGTGTTCAAGCTTCTTTGAGTTGACTTTCTCTCATGTAGCACCAAAAGAAACATAGAAGTAAGTGAATTAAAGATACTTTCATGGGAATCCAGTCAGCTCATCAGAACATTTGAAGCCACAGCTTTATCCAGTAACTAGGGGCTGCTTTGCCAGCTTCATTCTCTGTATGTATACCGTGTTTCCTTGATTCAAGCATGCCATCCGTAATGACATGTGCTGTCAATTTAATCAGAGCTTTGGGGGAAAAAAATACAGCATGAGCTGCATTTGTTGATTGTTTTAAGATTTGTGTTTCAGAGGGTTCAACTATTGGATGGAGTGCAGGACAGACAGTGCATCTTAGAATCAAGGAGATATGGAGCTTTTCAGGATGGTCTAAGGTAGGGTCCCAGTATTGTGATCTGGGAAAATACCATTTTAATTCTACTCAATTCTATAATTTCCAACTCTCTCCTACATCTGGGAGCTTGATGTCATTCTGAGAGAGGGTTCCCTATCTCGCTCTGGACTCATAAATCCTCACTCTCTCTCCCTCCTCCCTAGCAAATACTTCTGTCTCAATCCTGGCTGGGCTGGGCCAGGCAGCTCAGGTCCTGTATTCCTGGTCACTCACCAGTTACCACTGAAGACAGTACACATGGGGAGGCTACAGCAGGGCACACTCTCCTACCACTTATCAGTGGCTCTTCCTAATGACAAAGGCAACCCATGAGCTGTCTTGTTCAGGGAAAACAATCTCTCAATAGGGAAGCTAACAGATCTGAGATGGAGAAATCGTCCCAGAGAAATACAAACAGCCCCGATAGAAGTACTTTTAGCTAGGGGTGCCCTCTCTGCCTTGGCCAAGAGGTACAGGGAGGGTGAGCAATCTACCTCCTAGACAGTGATGGGTCATGTGTTCATTTCTGCCTTGGGCACTTTATGGGGACACCTGTGGTGGTGGAAATCCATATAGGAGAAGATATCATGGGGGTAGAAAAGGAGACTTTTAATGCTCCTGAAACCTCACTTGCTGGGAATCCTATTTCCCATGTATATGGCTGATCCATTACGTTTATGATTAGGTGGAACCCACCCCATAGGCTTGTTCTTGCCCAGGTCTACTTGGACCTAAATAGGGTGGGAAGTCATTAGATGGCAGAGCACAAATTAGCTATGTGACCACTGGCCTAATATCATGAACCAAGGGGAGCCCACTGAGCTGGAGCTTCCTTTGCACTCACTAGGTGCTTTGGTGTATATGACTGGGCTCCTGCCTCAGTTTCCCTGACAGCTCCCCTAAGACTGGAACCTTAACTGAATCTGGTCACCAAGGCTGGGACACTGATGCTCTGCTGAGTTCATGGACGGCTTCTGCCCTTCTGGCACCTCGGATTTGTATTCCAGTGAGGCCTGCACAGCCCCCTTCGTAGGGAGGAGCAGAAATTATGCACATTATCACGATGCTGCCCCTCCCTCCATTCTGCAGTGTCTTCTGTGATGCCTGAGATCAGCGATGACAACAATAGCAAACGTGCCCCCATTGCTCTCATCCACTCCCATGCAGACATCACTAGCTGATCTCTGCACTCTTCTCAGCAAATCTAGATCTGTCCTTGACACATGGTACTTGGCAGCCACAATCCACTGACTGAAACTGGTGTTCATGCTGACACCCATTTACACATTCTGCCAGATCCTTCTGTCAGTCTATTCACGGCTCCCTGACCTTTCGGCTCCAGCCCATCTTGAGACCTAGCCAAACCAGATACCTTTGGAGAAGTCCTCCCAGGCTGCCTAATTCCCTCGATCCCTAACTCAGAGACAAATACACTGCCTCCCCGGAGAGGAACCCTGCACACTGCACCTGTACAATTCTGTGGCCTCCAGACCCTACTCACGCCTGCTCTTATTATTTCAGGAGCTTCAACCAAGGGATGCCAACAGGTCAAGTGCTTAGATCCACCCATCCCACCCCAGTTCTCATGACCTGGCTTCCAGCTCACAACCCCACACTGTTTCTGGAGGAAATTTTTCTAAAGTACAAATAGCACATGAAGATAAATGAGCAGCCTGGGCGTCCAGAGTCTTAGGAAGCCATTGTTCTGGGCCTTATGCCTCACCCCCCAGGGTGTGATTGCTGCTTTCTGGGCTTGTCTGTCTCACTTGGTTGTGAGCTCCTGAAAGCACCAAAGGACCTGGTCATTTTCCTCCTAACAGCACATGTAAGACTGAATGACTAAATGAATGAGCCACAATTCATTCTTGGGTACCCACTCAGGAAGTTCATGCTCTCTACTTCTTCTTCTCCCATGAGCCTCTAGTTGTGTCCAGGGTGGAGACGTGACCATTCCCAGGTGAAGACTGCTCCAGGCTCAGAGAGTGGAAGCCCCCACAGAATAATAAGAAAGCACTGATGAGGAGGCCAACGAGCATCCTCCAGGGAGCCGCTGGACAGGCTGATCCAAGTATGGATACTATGAACACTCTGCTAGCTCAATCCCTGCAGAAGGTCTGCATCTGGTCTGGAAAGAGGAAGGTCCCAAGGACGGCAGAGAATTCTGAAGTACAAGTGGAGCCCAAAAGGGGGCCTAGAATCTGAGCCCAGAAGTACAACCAAGATGAAATGCAGGAGACTGGTCTGCCCCCACCTGGAATGCTCTCTCCTGACCTCAGCCTCCTGGGGGTGCCCACTCTGAGACATGCGCAAAGGACTCACTCGGTCCTCATTGAGCGGGGCAGGTTGAGCAGTGGCCATGGAACCGGTCTGAGAAACAAGTTCTGCTGTGATTCCTACAGCTGCTGGAACACAGGTGACCCCTCAGGACTGGCCTCCTCTGACCCCTGTTGGTGAACCATCTTTTACCTGTCCAATTGGTGAAGCATTGTTTAAAAATATTAATATTCAGTGTTGGGAGGGGGTTAGGAGATGGGTATAAAATGCTGGCAATATAAATCTTTCTGGAAAGCAATTTGAAACCACCCACCAAAAGTCTCTGAAATGGCCATACCCTTATGGATTTATTCTAAAGAAATAATCAGATGCACCCAGTGATTTATGTACCGGAATTTTTCATTGCAGCATTATCTATCATAAGGGAAAAGTGGAAACAAAACACAGGGGATTGGCTAAATAATTATAGCAATATAAATACTACTATATATCATTCCAAGTTTGTACACACATATATGCACACGTCTGGAAGGATAAATACCAAGATATTAACTGAGGTCATATCTAGAGGGTCAGATTGGAGTAGATTGTAATTTTCTTTGTGCTTTCGTGCATTTTGCCCATTTCGCCCATGAACATGTACTATGTTTATAATCTGTAAAAGCAAGACATGTGGTCTTGAAAAAAAGATGAGCATCTCCAAGCCTGGCTGTCAAGCTGCAGTTTGAGTATAAATTGTTTGACTCTTTGGAAAAAAACTAGAGATCTTACTTAAACCAACAAACAATTATGCTTTATAAGGCACGCCAAACCAAATTGGAATTCCGAACCGTGCTGCAATCCTCTGCACTCAACAGCCAGGGCTCCTATGCCAGGAGGGCACAGGAGCCCGGAAAACCACAGCTGTGCGCAGCATCTTCCTTCATCACCCATCTTCCCACACGTTCCTTCCATGTAACCTTCCCAACCAAATTCCGCCTGAAGAAGGCATGGCAGCTATTAGCACTGGCCTCATTCTTTTAGAGGAGAAAAATGCAGGTCCTGGGAGGTTAAATGTCAAATTCAAACTTCTCTCTCTAGGGAGGAGCCAGGCAGAGAGGCCCTGAGAACCTTCACTCCAGGTTTCTGACTCCAGCTCCCATAATCTCCATCTGAGCTGTGCTGCCTCTTGTCGTCTGGGTGGGTGGGCAGAAGGTCCTGTCAGTCAACATGGAGCAATGCGAGGCCTCGGTACTAGGAAAATGGCCTAGGTTGAGTCAGTGGACTTTGTCCATCTGCAGGCAGTCTCCAGTGGCCTGCCACAGGGCTTTACCATCGTCTCCTGTTCAACAGGAGAACCAAACAGAACAACAGGTGCAGGTACAGAACAATCTTTCTCCAGTAGCCACACGGGACTTTGTCATCCCCTTCTCTCCTCTCCAGCAAATGCCTTCTCAGTGTTTAAGCCCACCCCTGTCTCTCCTATTGTAAAATAAAAGCAAACAAACCCAGCACCTCACCTAGACCCACATCTACCCTTACCATTCAATGTCTCTAAAAAAGTGTCTAGACACTCACCTCCACTTCCTCACCTCCCATTCACACCTCAGCTTCCTGCGGTGCAGGTGAGGGAGCCCTCAGAGGCTCACTCCACCCACCGGGGGCAGAGTCCAGCAGACTTGGTCTTCCTGGATGCTCCTCAGAGCCCTTCAATGGCTCTCCGTTATCTACAACGTCCAGATGCTTAACATTCACTCAGGCCTCTAACTCCCGACCTGCCTATTTTCAGTGTCATCTTACCCCTTCTTACCTTCTAATTATCATTAGTTAATTACTAATACTGAACCACACAGAGCCCTTCACACTCCCCATCTGGCCTCTGCTGCCCCGTCGTGGCTCAGGCTGCCCTTTCTGCCTGGAAGACGCTCCTCTCCACTTCACTCCTCCCCTGCTCCCTAAGACTCAGCCACAGCATGCCCACCTCCAGGAAGAGCCCAGCGGAGTTACAGTCCACAACATCCCACTATACTGGGTACTACTGGTGATATCTACCATCTATTGCGCATTTACATGGGCTAAATAGCTACTCTGTATCTCCCATTTAATCCTCACTATAACTCTGTAGGGTAAGTTCCACTGTTATCCCCATTCTACAAATGAGGAAATCAAGGCTTAGTGAGTTCAATGACTTTCCCAAGGTCGCAGAGATTATAGCCATTGGAGCCAGATCTGAATCCAGGCTGATAAATGCCAGAGCCTGCCACACTGACTCTCTCCATGATTTGTTTCTGCGTCTCTCTCTGCTTCCTCTTGGAGGCCCTCCCTAAACCACCCGCCTCAAGTGTGATTCAAACACTGTCCTCTGCATTCCCACAGCCCCCATCAAGTCCATCACAGCCCTGGTCACTGTTCTGTGACTACTGGCCTGTCCTGAGCTGGGCTGGGAGCTCCATGAGGGCTCAGGCAAAGGCTACTTTTAATCACCAGTGAATCCCCACCGCCTTGCACTAGGCCAGTAATTCCTGTTCAAATTACTGCATGCTTCGCTTCCTTCCCCACTGGAGGCTGAGCCCTGGGCTAATAACCCTGTCTAATAACTTCTAGATGTAAAGGTGGGTGGAAGTGGACTGATGTCAACACTGTCTGAAGTCCAGAAATCAGGTAAACTGGGCATTAGACATCCCAATTTCCACTTGCTCTGGGGTGATGTTTTTAAGTGCTTTCATCAAAATAAAAAAATTAAAATACTGTCTATGAGCTCCTTCTCATAAGAGTCCATCCTTTCTCCAACCTAGTTCTCTGGGCTTTTCCACCAGTTTTGTTTACTTTTTATTTCCAATAGTAAATGAAATGTCTACAAACATTTTCTGAATGGCTAAATGAGTTGAATGAAAAGGAATCATCTGGATGTCAGAAACCTGAGACTATAGACAAACCACTTGGCCTGAATGGGGTCAGTTTCCTCATCCAAAAAATTGGGAATGTAGGCCAAATGGTCCAAATTGCCCTTCCAGTTGTAAAACAGTCTACCAGGGTCTATGTCATCTGGAACTGTGGTCTCTCTGATCCTGCCTCTTATTCATGTCACCGCTGCTCATCCCCTCTAGGCACCCTGACTCTCTATTGCTCCCTGAACATGTCAGGCCCACTTCAGGACCTTTGCACGTGCTTTTATTGCCGCTGCCCGGAACAGGGTTTCCTCAGACATCCTCCTGGATCACTCCTTCGCCTCCTTCAGGTTCTCACACAAATATCACTTTCTCAAGGAGATCTCCCCAGCTACCCAATCTAAATTTGCAGCCTCCTTACCCTGGATACATTCCAGCCCTTCTCTCCTTTTTAGCTTGCTTTGAGCTCATTAACACCTATATATTGTGTATGTTACTCATTTAGTCTGTTATCTGCTCCATATACTAGAATATAAACTCCATAAGGCATTTGTTTTGTTAGCTGCTTTAAGCCCAGCATTTCAAATTGTGCCTACCACACAGTAGTTGCTCAGTAAATGCTTGTTGAACAAATGAATGTGCCTCCATCAAGAATACACAGTCCCACAAAATGAAGCCAGTGAAATACTGCCAAATCCTAAACAGCTCTTTCATCACAGCTGTCAGGGCTTGGGAACAGAGGTGACACGCTTGCCTCTCCTGAGCCTGTCTGCATTTCACTCTAACCAGGACCAGCCCTAAGCCCTGGCTTTCCTGGAGCCCTGCACACCATATGTCCATCCCTAAGGCCTCACATTTGTGAACCAGTGATCAGCCTTTAAAAAGAAGCCCCATGCCACGCCCATGCCAGAGGCTCGCCAATTGTTCTTCATGTGCTAACTCAGACATTTCCAAAGGCCCAGCTACAGGAACCACGCTCAGATCCGCATTCTGGGGAACGTGGCTTTGAAAGCAGACGTCCCGGGTTTCTTTTCAAGTATTATCACTCACTGTCATGCCTGTTACGGATTTTTCAATCCATAGGTCCCCAGGCAGTAGGTGCCTGCCAGGCAGAGATGAGCTTCTGCTCCCTGTGCTGCGGGCGCTCCTTTTCTTTGCTGCCAGCAGCCTCCCAGCACCCACACACACCACCTGTCCTGCTACTCAGAGGGGTGTGCTCTCAGCAGCACAGGCCTTCTCGTTTCTCGTAGGACCTCGAGGTAGAACCCACTGTCCCGACACCTTGCATCTCTCTGCTCAGCCAACACTTCCTGAGCTCCTGCTAGGCAACTGCTTAAGGAAGACAGGAAGGGAGCTGGTAAGGCCCCCGGGGCAGGGACCAGTCTCCTGTGCCAGGGCCAGTGGTGTCCTTGCAGGCTGGCCTGTCCTCTCCTAGACCTCTGGAAGGGACTAAAGCTACAGCTGCTGCAAGAACCGGGAAACAGGCATTACTGGTTCCCAGAGGCAGGCCTGCAAAAAAGGGTGGAGGGCCTTCTCTGAACACCTCCGGCAAATGCAGCTTTGGGGAGTAAAAAGAATCTATCTTCTATCTCTCCTCCCTCTCAGAGTCATCTCATTTAAACGGTGGCTTGAAATACTGTCTACATTCTGAGAAGGCTCTTCAGGCAGGCTCCTCAAGCAACTGCCTCTGCACCAGGTCCTCCTGGGCCTGGCAGGTATCTCACCCCCTAATGGTCCCCAGTGAGCTCCTGATCTCTGCGCTCCCAAGACAGCTCCACCCAAGGGCTTCCCTGTCTCAGTTAATGGCAGCTCCATGCTGCCAGTTTTCCATTCTTGGAGCTACCCTTGACTTCTCCCTAACGCCAATCTGTCAGCCGGTTCTGTTGGCTCCACCTTCAAAATCTACCTGGAGCAGACCCCCACTGATGCTCCCTGGTCTGAGTCTCCTCATCTCGCCTGCATCGCTGCAGTAGACGCCTGGCCAGTGTCCCGGCCCCCGCCTGGCCATCCTTCAGTATCAGCACAGACACAGCAGCTGTTTCAAGGAAGGTCAGATCAGGCCGCCCTCTGCTCAGAATCCACCAAGGGCCCCACTGCACTCAGAGCAAAAGCCAAGTCCTTCCACAATGTAAAGGCTGCATCTGCTTCTTCCCTCTCTTGCTTTATCGCCTCCTACCACCCTCCTATCCCTCACTACACTGGCCACATTGGCTCATCTCTGCTCTTCAAATGTGCCAGGCAAACTCTTACCTTGGGGAGTCAGGAGGTGCTGCTGACTCACCTGGAGATTCCCCAGTAAATGGTGGTGTGGACTCCAAAGTCCATCCAGGGAACTCTTTTCCTTGAGCCTAAGCCAGTGGCCACCATGCCCCATGCCCTCATCTCTCAAGCAGACTCACAGGATGTACATCACAGCTATTGGATTTTTTATCTGTCTCCCAACTAGATCAAGACTGTCCAAGGTCAAGGACTGTATCGCACATCCAAGGCATGTCTAGGGATGGATGGATGAGTGGATGGACGAATAGACTGCTGAACCAAAAAAAGAGGTTTTCATAACCTTTACAGTGTTTGGAACATTTTCTCCCATTTGTGCTAGACTGGACAGCGAGAAACCAAGGAACAGACTGTGTCCCAAGAAGCCGCACCAGAAGCCAGCCAATCCATGTGTTGCCTCTAAGCAGGGTCCATGCTGTTCTCCAGGACAGCTAGGTGGGTGGTGCAGGAAAGAGTGCATTCTCCCTGACTTGCGAAGGGGGAGCTGTTAAAAGCACAGCCTTCCAGACAGTATTCCCCAAGAAAGTAAGGGCATCTTCCCACATGTCACCGTCCATTTGAGGTAGACATGGAAGTTTAAGAAGAGTCTCCCATGGTCCCAGAGTGAGAAGAAAGCAAACTCAATCCCACTGGGCATGGCGATAGATGGGCACTGCTATTATCTCACTGTGCTCAGGCATCAGCTCCATTTTATAGCTGAGAAAACTGAGGCACAGAGATAATATAGTGTATTCTCCAGATGATACATAGTGAATGGCAGATTAACCCAAGGACTATTTGGTCCCAAACTACAAGTTCCTTCTACTGCCTTGTCTGCATCCTGCTCTCCTCCTGCCTCCAGCAGGGGGTGAGAGGCTAGCTAGGTGAGATTCATGAGGGGGGACTGTGGACACTGGGTCTGGGCTTACCTGTGCCTGAGGAAGGCTAATGTTCCAGGTGAGGTGCCATACCTTCTCAGACCCTCCACAGCTCCCTGTTTGGGTCACGAAAGGGCTGAATGTGGGTCAGGAAAAGAGTTGTGGGATGAGGGGAGGGGGAATTGCCAAGTGCCAGCCTAGTGTTAATAAGGCTTGATAGGCAGGGCCTAGGCCAATACTAGAGATTAGGAACACTTTAGAATCAAAGTCAATCAAGTTAATGAATGGGGAGTTACTGATTTAAAGTAGCAAGTGACAGAATCACAGAGTCATTGAATTAGCAACTGAGATTTGCCAGGAATTTTAGAAGGCAGTAGGGAGCCCTTCCCCCATTCAGTTCAGCCCATCTTCTCACATTAAAGAAATCCTCAGCAGAAAAAGGGGTGTGTCTGTGTGTGTGTGCTTGCTTTCATATCGTAGCCCTGTTAAAACTGGAACATGTACCATGTTTAGCCTATAGATTTGTACACTCAAGACATACCATATATCCCCCGCCCAGGCTATATAGTATTTCACTGACTTTTTTTCACACTTTACATTTAAATAGCTCAGAAATTGAGATGAGTCCTGCAATCAAGAATGTGTCCTAGTTTAACTGGCAGTGTTCTTCCTTTCCTTGTGGTACATAAAATGTGGTGCATCTTAGAGTCGATGGATGTTAATTGATGAAATCCAGTACAGGCACCATTTTGAGAAGTATGCTAATGGCACCTATGGCTGAGCTTGCTCTGTCGGACGCTGGCTTAAGCACCTCCAGAGTTGGGGAGCGCATTACTGCATGAGGCAGCCTACTTCAGCTTATGATAAATAAAGCTATGTAAAGTTTCTTCTTGATTCTTGGCTGAAGTTCACCTATATAATATCTATGCATTAGACACCATTCTGTTCTCTGGAGCAATCCAGAATAAACATTCGTCTTCTTTGCGACCAATCCTCAAGTCACTTCTAGGCCTTCTCCTGAACTGTTCTTTGCGAGATCATTACTTCTCTTATTCATTATCCCAAACACCTACTCTGTTGTCCTAGGTCTTATGCTGGATACACAATCCATGACCCTCAAAAACACCTTGCTCCTGATTATTGCCTTATTATGTGGGTTTCCTTCCTCTGAAGGCACTCACCTCCGAGATCTGGAGCCTATACTTCTATTAATACAGCCATGTGACCTCTGGCTCACAGTTAACTGAAACCTCTATGTAGTTTTCACATAAGCCAGGACTTCATTGTTGATCTTAGTTTACTCTTTGATTTGAACTTCCTCCTATTTGCTCACCATCAAACAATCAACACTAGAGCCACCATAAAGAGAAACTTAAATAAATTACCCACAATCTCGCTGGCATCTCATATCAACTGTTACCTTTTTTTATTTCTATGCAGTCCTTGTCCCTATAAGACCTACTTTTCATGGTTGTCATAAATATGGGGACATAATTTTGCATTCTGCTTTTTCCACTGAAAATAATATCATAAACATCATCCTGTAGTACTAAATAATGCTTTTATAATTTTAAATGGCTGCATAAATCCACTAGGTAGATACACCATCATTTCCCTAGTCATTCCCCTATTGTTGGACATTTTTACAGTTTCCAATTTTTCATCATTATAAATAATGCTGAAATCAACACTTTCGTGCCATAACTTTCTCCTTCTGTTGACTTATATTCCCAGGAGGGGAATTACTGGGTCAAATGACACGAGCATTTTATGACTCTTGATACATGTGATCAAGTTGGATTCCCAAAGGACCACTTTACATCATCACCAGAACCGTGTGACTGCCTGTTTCTCTGCAAAGCTCCAGCACTCGATCGGGTCCCCCAAGACTCTTCCAGCTAATCGACCAGGGGATGAAGTGTCCTTTAGCTGTTTTAATTGACATTACTTTGATTACTAGCAAGGCCAAATAGCTTTCTTGTGTAATTTACTTGCTGACTCTATTTCCTCTGGTGTGAACTCCAGGTACCTTTCTTACTACTTTGTGTGGGTTCTTTGTGTAACCCTTTCCTGCTAGCATCCAACAGTCAGTTTTTCCTTCCCTTCTAGATGGTTTTATTGTTCAGAACTTTCACAATTGAATACAGTCAGATTTGTGCATCTTTTCCTTTTGTTAGATTCTTTAAAGTACAAAGCTAGGCACTGCTCTCGTATAGTGGAATGTTTAATTTGGGTCTAACAGTCCCAGCTGTGTGACATTATTTTATTTTCTTTTTGCAGGCTCAAATCAAACCACCTGGGTTCAAACCCACACTCTACCTCTTACTTGCTGTGTGACCTCAAGCAAGTTACTTAACCTATCTGTGCTTCATCAGTAAAATGGGGATCATAATAGTGCCTACCTCATAGGACTGTTGTGAGGATTGCATGGTACAAAGTATGGCACTATGAAGAGCACCTGGCGCCTGGTAAGAGCTGACGCAAGGTTAGCTTTCATTATCACCCTTACAATCCCTGTCCAATGTATTTACTCTTGAATCCCCTCCAAAATTTCCAAGTATGATCTCTGGGGCTTCATCCACATTGCTTATAACTGGACACCAGCACTCTATTCCTCGGAACTCAAGGTGAGCTTATTCAGTCAATTACAGTCACATCATGAATGTCTGCAGGACAATGACATGAATGTTTTTGTTTAAGCCACTGGAAAAGCCAAGCTACTCCACATGCAGGGCATCCCTTCTGTGCCAGCCACTTAGCTACCCATCCACAGGGAATGTGGGCAGTGTGGTATGAGCCGCAGGCTAGGTCTCCCCAGGTCCTGGTGCCCTCCCCAGTGCTGAGGAAGGTCCTGGAACGTTCTGCACTGGGCAACAGTCCCCGGCCACAATTGCCCCAGGCCTCCAGACTGCCCCCTGCCCTCCTCGCTATCTCTAAAGTGCACATCTCACTGTGTCACTTCCCTGCCTAAGACCCTTTGGTGATTGCCTCTCTCTGCAAATAAATCCCAAACTCCTTCCCATAGCCTCCCAGGTCCTCCTGAGCTGGCCCTGACCCTCGCCTAGCTCAGCTCCTGCCACTCCTCCGTTCTCATGCTCTACACTCCCACCCTGATGGATTTCTTGCAGATGCCCATACACACGCTCATTCTCTTTTCTGGCCTTTGATTTCATTCATTCATTCATTCGCCAAATATTTATTGAGCACCTAATACATGTCTGGACCTATTCTAGGAGCCGAGGAGTCAGCGAAGAACAATAACAATGCAAAAGATACAAAGGCCCTGACCCCGGAAACTCATATTCTGGTGGGAGGACAGCGATAAGCAAGTAAGGAGTAAGCACCCCATATGTCAGGGGATGGGAGGGAGTGGTGGGGTGGGGGGCTCTCTCACATCGTGTGGTCAGGAAGGGCCTCTCTGATAAGGGGATATTTGAGCAGAGGACCTGAACAAGGTGAGGAAGAGAGCTATGGGGCCACCAGGGCAGAGTAGTACAGGCAAAAGGGACAGAATGTAGAGACCCTGAGGCTGGAGTGTACTTGGCTTCCCCATTCCTCTGACCCCCTTCACTTCCCTAGATTTAGGTCCTGGTAATTTAATTCATTGACAGAAATGTGGCTGGATAAAGATGTTGAGGGAGGAGCAGGTAACAAAACACTGGAAGGGTTGGAAAGCAAGGAAGTGAAGCCATCATCCACAGGACGAGGTCTTGGGCAGCAAGGATGTCCTCAGCAAGGCCAAGCCAGGGACCGCAGGCCCTGGGAGGTGCCCAGTGCTCTGTGCTGGCCCACCTGCCTCTCCATGCTCCTCCCTTTCTGTGGGATCGGGGAAGCTGGGAGGGACGGGCTTAGAGAACTGTGTGGGACTTATTTTGAGAGGCAGCACAGAGTAGAGAGAGGCTGGTTTTGGAACCAAACAGACTTTCACACTGTGTATGACCCTTAGGTGCCATACACAAAGCTAACCCCTCTGAGCCCTGACTTCCTCATCTGTAAAATGAGGATCCTAAGGCCTTGCTCACGAGGCTGCAGCATGTCAGTGTCTGTGAAGCTCTCAGTGCCCTGCCAGGAATGCTGCAGGTGCTCACCCAGTGCTGGTTCCCTTGCTTTCCTCATCTCAGAGGCTTAGGTCCCATGGTTTGTATGAGGACACAGGACTGTGGAACAACTCCTGTCCTTTAATGAGATCATCTAAAGGGGAAGGTCAGAGATGTCATCTGTCTACCGCCTGATCTCCAAGTCAGAATCTCCCACCTAAAGCGGGAAGTGCTTTTCTCTCCTGCTGTGACAATGAAATGTCAGTGGCTTCAACCCTCAGTCATCCACATGAAGGGAAGGGCTGGAAAGAATAACCCAAAACAGCGGCTAATCCCCCCAAATTACCAATGGGAAGAGGTGGAACTGGAACATTCAACCTGATATTTTCCCCCGCTGATGCTCAGCTCATGAGGTGGGAGATAAGTCACTCCAAGGAAGAAAGGCATGGGTCCCCTGAAACTCCAGGGCTCAAGTAAGTGGAAGAAACTCTGACGGGGTCACCAGGTCCATAGGAGGGAGACAGCTGTGGTCCAGCTGCAGCCACTGGGGTAAAAGCTGACCCTCCCACCCACCCCCATCCAAATGGAAGAATGATATTCAGGTCCCCACACAGTGGTGTTCCCAATGACTGGGGGGGCATTATGGGAGGGGCTGGGAGTGGGCGGCAGTGGTCCTGAGGAAGCCACCTTTGGGTTCTATGAGCTCCCCTGCGTTGGGCACAGAAGTGAGAGGGAGGGTCAAGACTGGGGCATCCTGCTGCCTCTCATGAAAAGGGCATTTATCAGATGAAGACCTGCGCTAATAGGTGTTAAACAGAGTTCAATGCAGAAAATTGAGAAGTAATGAGACTCGGTGCTGAAAGAATAAATTAAGAGGTGATCACATGGCTGGCGTGAGCGACCACACGAATGCTGAAAAGGAGGAGCTCTGACAAGTTGGAGAGCCCTGGGTCCGAGAAGAGGTCAGATTGATGGACCCACCCAAATGAGGCTGAGGGGTGGTCAAAACCAATTAAACAGTTACCATATTTCATTGGTTCTAGGGTGCACATTTCTCCAGAATTTAATACCTTTTGAAATTGGGATGTGTCTCATAATCGATGGCATGTCATACTTTAATTGGCAGCATTTTTTCTCTCTTAGTGGTACATCAAATAAAGTGGTGCATCTCAGAACTGAGGGCATCTTAGAGTCAATGAGAACACGGTCCCAGGTACTGTGAGCCCATCCCATCTCTTTCCTTGTCTGGGTCTTTTATGTTGGGTAACATGATCACGTATCCACTCACTTATTGAATCATTATTTATTGAGCAACTACCATGTGTCAGATCCTGGGCTAGGGCCCAGATGGTTGCTTTTTGAGGCCTTATTTGTTCGCAGCAATAATCCCACAGAGAAGAGATTATTGTCCTCCTCTGTCAGGGGAGGTCAAAGGAGGTTAAGTGACCTGCTCAAAGTCCCACGCTGGCTACTAACAGGCTGACTCGGGAGTTGATTTTCCCTCCAGGCCCTGAGCTTGTAAGCTCGGTGTGCTGCTGTGTGTTTCAGCATCCAGAACCACACACAGGACTGGAGAAGACAAACGGGGAGCAGGAAATACACACGTGACGCACGTGAGGGAAGGAGACACACAGGGAGCTAAGAGAATGTAAAAGGAGTGCCGTGCACCAGGGCAGGAGCCTGGATTTGATGCAAGCAGAGATTAGAAGGAAAAAAGGAAGAGAGAAGAGTCACAGGGTGGAGGAGAGAAGGTTTAGGAGAGGGGACTCTGTGTGTCTAAGGAATGAGTGGGGAGACAGTCTGGTCTAAAGATTGGACAAGCCCAGTGTGGCTGGAGAAGGGAGAGGTGGAGGTAGGGCTTGACGGCCAGGTTAGGAGTTTGTACTCCATCCTGGAAGCAATTAGAGGGTTTTGAGTGAAATTTCTCCAAGATCCTTGCGCCTAACCTATAATGAGTCTCTGCACCTTTGGTTGACACCTAAGAGGCAGGCTCTGGTGCAAGGCCCCCATGTACAGTTGTTCAGGTTGAGAACTGCAAAAGGATGCCATGCCGAGCGACAATGAGAACTGAATCCGACACTACACCAACCACTAAGCCATGTGCTCACGGGGCTGTGCCCCTCAGAGTAGCCACTTGTGCTAATTTGCACCAAAGCCCAGTATGAACTAGCAGGGAACCAGGTAAGGAGAGGCAAGCACTGGCTACTATCGCAGTGTCCCTACTGGGTGGCAAGCCCTGGACTAAGGTACCGTGGTGAAAGAAAACAAAATGGGTGACATTCCTTGCTCTTGGAGAGCCACAAGGCTTGACCAAAGGTTTTGTCATGGGAAAGAATTTCTTCTCACTCCCCCAAAACCCATCAAGCCCTATTATAATAGCTTCCTTTTACTGAGTGCCTACTATGTGCCAAATGTCAGGCTAGGTGCTCCCCATACCTCATCACTAATGCTCACACCCCCTAGAAAGGAGGAGAGGTTATCCCATTTCCCACGGGAGGAAGCTAAAGGTTCAGTGTCTTGCCCAAGCTTGCGCAACGGGGACAAGGCAGAACTCACATGTCATCAGCACAGACCCAACCAGACAGCATGGCAATCTTGTGGTGGAGGAATTGGTATTCAGGGAACAGAGATTCTGTGCCAGGCGTTTCCCATGCATTAACTCTTTCCGTCCTCATTACAGCCCAAGTTTCCTTTCTGCAAAAAAATCAGCTCAGGGAGGTTGGGAGACTCGCCTGTCTCACAGCTACCCCGGGTTTGAACCCACCTCCTTCTGACCCCTGCTCCCCTGCTCTTGCTCCTCCCAGCAAGCGTAGGTCCCAGAGCTCCCTGGAGGTAGATGCCACTTCTTCATTCCTATTCCTCGAAGTCTGCCTTGGGACCTGGCAAGGAGCAGGTATGCAGTAAATATTTGTTGGTTGAATGAATAAACAGGGACAGAGAAGTAAGGTAGGTGTACACCTTACCTGCAGGTAATCCTGCAACCTGAAAATGCCCCTCCCCTTCATCACTGTCTTTGGACACCCTGATGTGAAGAGGTTGAAGGCACTAGAGTTTGGTATGATATCATCTTCAAGGTATGCTAATCCCCTCCCGCAAAGGGGAAAATATCACCGTGCGTGATGAACTGTTTGTGGGATTACTGAAGACGTGATATGAAATTCATCCTGATTCCCCACTTATTGAGAAGTGCTGCCCAATTTGTCTCAAATGTCACATCTCTATGTATTAATTTGCTACTCCACAGTCCTGATTAAGAGGAATATTCTCCAACTCCCAAGGCAGGGCTATCGGAAATGGAGCGAATTGGCTCAGGAAGCACACAGCATCCCTCCTGGGCAGAGGAAATGGCCGATCCTCGCCTCCCACCCTCGAGGAGGTCTTGCCAGGCCTGCTATTCTGGCTCGCAGTGGCCTGGATGGTGCAAATTGCGTATTCAGTATATATATAGTTGAATAGCTTCCATTAGCCCAATTTTGAGATGTCTGTATAATGTCCCAGAATTGGGGAACTCTTTCAGAATGAGGAAATTATCTGAAGCTGAGACCGGGAGAGGGGAATCAACAGGTCTAATTACAGGAAGGAATAAGTCATAAGGGGTCCATTTCGGCCCTGATTTCCCTGTGCACACAGTGGCCTGACCACCTTCAACCCTGCCTCCCCCGCAGAAGCCAGGGAATTACACTCGGCGCTAAAGCTTGCTCCAAATCTCTCTCCTGCTGGAGAAACAACGGGGCGCTTTTTTCCTCTGTCTGTCCTTCATAGGTATGTCTGTCTAGTCCTGTTGCACCAAGCTGTGGTCCTTATGCAGAGATGACATGCCTGTGCTTCCACTGGTGGTGAACGCACACCAAGGTGTTCTTTTAGAAGTGACACTGAGCTCAGCCCTTCATCTGTTCTTGTCCTGTTCCTCTTAGGAAATGTGAGGGAACAGAGAGAGAGGGGACAAGTCGTGACTATGAAAATGAAGCTTGGAGGAAAAATCAGGTGTGCATACAATAGGTGCTCAACAAACATCAGCTTAATGAATGAGAGACTCTCCACCATGACCTTTATGTATGATGTCAGCCTCTCTGGGCTCAGTTTTTCGGGTGGACTAGGGGATCATGGGTGGGCTTCAGGGCATCTGAATTATATGGGAAAAAAAAAAAAGGAAAAGTGTTGTGCTTGTGTGTGTGTGTGTGTGTCTATCTACCTGGAAAGACACAGTCTAGGGCCTGAATGTGTTACTAGCATCTTTAGCTATAATGCCAACATCATACAAAGAAAAGAGCCCATGGAAAGACTAAGTGTCTGGTCTCGACCTAACTCATCAGCTCTGATCCACCAGGTGATAGGGCCTAATACCTCATCCCCATCAGACATGTACTCTCTCAGGCAGTACTGGGGCTCATGGACACAGAGAATTCTCCAGTCCTTCCCCAAAGAAGCCACAGTCTATTTGTAGACTAGAAACATCATGAACAATTGGGGTGAGGGTTTTATGCAAACTCAGGAGCCAGGGGCTGACAGTGGGGCTGGGATTGTGACCTGTGGACTTGATGTATCTTCCCTTCTATCTCCTGAAGAACCTCAGTCAAGTAAGGTCAGAAGGAGGGTGACTTCATTAACTAGCGGACATTTATGGAGCTCTGACAATTCGCCAGGCCCTGCACTGAGTACATCATGTGACCTGTGTGTTCTCTTCTTGGATTGTCACAACTCTATGGAGTATTACCCTTATGCCGATTTTACACGTGTGGAGGCTAGAGTTCAGACAAATAAAATAACCTGCCCAATATCCCATAGCTAGGGAGTGGCAGAGATGGGACTGGATTCCAGATATGTTTGAACCCAGAACCTGAGATCTCAATCACTGTATTCTGCCTCCTCACCCCTTATGGTTATCAGGGATTTTGCAAAACTAAGGTTCTTGATCCTTCTGGATTCTATGTGGACTTAGTAAGCAAACTAGAACAGGCCTGATATTTAAGAAAGCCACCAGTATTCTGATAGTAAGATGCCAAGGTGACAGATTTAGCTAAACAGAAATACCTGTTTTTAGATGTAGATGGTTAAATAGATCAGACTGAGACCCAGCACTCAGAGATGAATTCTCCTTCACGAACGTGTCAGAGTGACAGCTCAAGATTAATGCTGCTAAAATGCAAAGGTGCAGCCAGGATTAGGTATTAGAACCCTGCGGAGACTCTTAATCTAATTGAGATTTTTCTGACCTGCTTAAAATTCTTGTTTACCTGCTGATCAGTCTGGAATAGAGAGAAACAATCCAGTGCAGTCTTTGAGAGCTGTGCATGGAGAAGAGGAAGCCAAGACTAGAAACATCAGGGAGAAACACAGGGAGGGCAAACTGGGAAGTAAGAGGCTTCCACACACTCAAAGAGACATACAGAAGGACACACGGCGAGTGTTAGCGAGGCAGAGACAGATACAGAAACCAAGAAAAACACAACTGAATTCCAAAGGGATTTAAAAGTGAAATGGAACAAAAAAAATTCCTGAAATAATAAGATGAACATTTAAGTGTCTATTTATCTGATCTTGGCACAGAAAAGACCTTTCCAAGCCTGACACCAAAGGTAAAATAAAAATTAAAAAGTTTTAAATCACTGGCATAAAACTTAAAACTGCTGCACATCAAAAGGAAATTCATAACATTAATATCCTTAATATGCAAAACCACTTACAAAAAAGATAAGAAAAAAAACCTTAACACCCCAAAAGAAAAGTAGGCAGAGACACGGACAGACAATTTACAAAATGATCTACAAATGGCCAGTAAGTGATGACAGGTGCTCAATCAACCTTCTGTATCATCAAAGAGATGCAAATTTAACACAAATGAGGCTGCATTTTTTCACCCACTTTAATCAATGAAACTGATTTGAAACTCACCAACATGCAATGTAGGTCAAATGCAGGAAATGGGCCCTCTTGTGCACTGTTGGTGGACATGTGCCTTAGTATAACCTTTCTAAAGATGCTGTGCAATTATGTATGAAACATAAAATCTGCACAGTCTTTGACCCAGCAACTGCACTTCCAAGAATTTATTCTAGGAAGATAATTAGATGAGGGTTTAAGTTGTATGTACAAGGATATCCTTCACCTAAATGCCCGCAGAAGATGGCTGGTTAAATAATTGTGGTATATGCAAACCACAATGGCTCCCTCCCTGATAGTCATTAGAAGGACAAAGCAGGACTGCTTTTATTAACACAGGAAACCCACGGCCTCATTAATCAGATTACAGAAACTGCACACACAGCATAACCCCAAGTGCACACAGATCTGAGTCTGCGTGCATATGCGTGTGTGTCTGTAGAGGGCTGCCTACATGTGCATTCGCTGGAATGGCAGAGGTGTGGCCAGACCTTCTGTAGCAAGCCCCAGCTGGGCAAAGCAGAACCGGGTGGATCTGGGAGTCAGGAGGAGGGGGTGAGTGAGTGGGTGAGGGCTCCTGGGGAATCAGTGCTGAGAATGTGGTGGCCAGATCTGGCAAATAAAAATATAGGATGCTCTGTTAAATTTAAATTTCAAATGAACAATATATATATATATATATATTTAGTATATGTATGTCCCAGCAAATATTTGGGACATACTTATACTAAAAAGAAAATTAAAAAAATCAAATTTTAAAAATTTGAATAATTTAAAATTCAAATGAACTGGGCATCCTGCACTCTATCCAGCAACCCTAACTGAGAAGCTCTGAAACACATCTGCTGCCTCCCTGGAATGACCTGTGCCAGCCTGTGTCCTTTCCCTGCCTCCGACTTAGCTCCGGTTTACCGGCCTGTGAAATGGAGTCACCGGTCTCTGTCTAACTCCAGGAGTTTTGCAAGGAGCACAGTATAAGAGAAGAGTGTTGTCTTTAGTGCCAGAAAAGCTACTCCTGGCTATCAAGTAGCCTTAAGCTAAAGACAAAACTCCTGAGTCCCAGTTTGCAAGTCTGTAAGATGGAGATAGCGATGTCTGTCCACCAGGACATCATGGGGATTAAATGAGAATGTATGTACAGCACCTGGCATACAGTCAGTACGTAATACAAGCCGACCCCCTCCCACCCGTCCACGGCTGCAGCCCACGCTCTTGCCCCCTGGGATTACAAATCAAGCATCTCCTGGCATCTCAGGGTCTGATGACTGGCCTTTTTGATCTTTCCCTTGAAGCAGCAGCAGCAGCTGTGAGCTGACACTCTTCGCCTGACTTCACCTTCCTCCAGAATCCCAGCAGCACTTCAGTTCCTTATCTGCACTTTCACTCTCCCGAAAGGGGTGGAGGAGTATCAAACTTGCTTTGATAGCGGACAATTAGGGACATAGGCCAATGGGGGCCACCGAGAGCAGGACCTGGTGTCATTCTGAAATGGGCACAGTGACTTCCTGAATAGGGACTCTGAAGAAGCTGTCCTGAGAGGGGGCAGCCCAGCCAGGAGGGGGCCCCTTCTATAGAGTCCGTCTGCCTGCCTGCCTGCCTGCCTGCTCAGAACAAATGACTAAGGAAAACTCTGCAATGGTGAGCGGGGCTGACTTCCTTCCCTGAGAGCCAAATCTTCGTGGTCTTTTGATGAGTGGATCTCCCTATGCCCCCATAGTAAGGCCCAGAGAGCTTTTAAAAATCTGCCCAAGGTGAGTCAGTCAGTTATAGGCTCAAGAAGCTAGTGTTTATCAGTAAATCCCCAAATGTGGGATTATGTGGTGTCTTGCTGGTAAAACCAGTGATAGCGAGGACCCAGGCCACCCCTGTGGGTGCATGTACTTGCACTGTACTATATTCCCAGCAGCAGCTGCCCCTCCTGGTTCCTCCTCCCTCCCTCCTTGCCGCTCCATTTTGGGTGTTCCAAAAGTCAGTGCAACTCACACTTTCCCAGATGCACAAATTGCCCCATGGTCCAGTCCTAAGCCAGATCAATGGGGCTGGGTGATAACCCCAGCCCTGGCTTCTCTGCGCCTGACTCCAAGTGTCAGCACAGACATCTTTGACTCCTGCTGCTGGTCAGCACACAGACAGCAGCCACACAGACTGCGGAGTCGGCAGAAACCCTGCACAGCTAGCTGCACAGAGCTCCCTCAGCTACAGCAACCTGTTTGCACCAGACCAAGGCTTGTATGGGCCCCGCCTGCAAGGCTTTGTCAGCATAGAGCCAATGACTTAGAGCCCTGACACCATCGTGTGGCTGAGGTAGGACAGGTCCTTCCTTCTGCCCTCGGTCCTGCTGTGGAAGGCTGAGCTGTGGAAGGCTGAGCATTCTCCAGACTGGGCTGCCTCTGCTGTGCCAGGCAGGTGAGAGGAAGGAACCGTTGGCTTCTACTTTATCCTAATGTTTTGCAACCTTGTTTGAATCTCAGAGCCTTTGTGAATCTGATGGAAGCGCTGGCTCAGCTCTGTCCAGTAGAACTTTCTGTGATGATAGAAATGTTATCTGTCTGTGCTGTCGAATAGGGCAGCCACAAGCCACGTGTGGCTACTGAACACTTGCTAGGAGGCATGTATGACTGAGAAACCGAATTTTAAATTGTATTTAATTTTGATTAATTTAAATGTAAAGTCTCATGTGGTTAATGGTTACTATGTTGCATAGCACAGCTCTAGTAAGGGCCAGCTAGTAAATATTTTAGATTTTGCAGGCCATATGGTCTCTGTGGCAATAACTCAACTCTGAAGTTGTCGTGCATGCAAACAGTCACAGACAATATGTCAACAAAAGGGCTCATCTGTGCACTAATAAAAGTTTATTTACAAAAATGAGCCAGGGGCTGGATGGGCCCTAGAGGAGAGGGGAGGCCTCGCTTGTTGATCCCTGTTCTAAACCCTTCCTAGGAAAAAATTCATATATCTTTATACCTTTGGAATTTTGTCCTTGTTTATAAGGGGTCTGCAGAATACAGATCCTGCCACGAATTCCAGGATAGAATCTCTGACTCAAAAGAGCTCTGTGAGTGTAGCCTCAGATCTGCTCTGCTTGATAGGCAAATGTTGGCACTGTTTCCCAGAGGGGACAGTGAGGTCAGCAATCAACAGGACACTTTTTTCTTAAAGCTTCATGAGAGTCCAGACCTCAGACAAATATTTACAAGAAATGTTGAAGGAGGACACCGTGAGGGCTCAGCACACAGGGTCTCTGCAGGTATCAGCTCTGGTGTCATGACTCACTCCCCCAACCATCCCCAAACACAGCCTGTCTCCCCCAGGCCAACATACTGTGGACTGAGCTCATGGTCAGAGAGACCGTAAGGAGCTTCCGAAGAGGCCTCTCTTAGTAACAAAGGTGTAGGTCAAACTCGGAGAGAATTTGTTTGGGTTCAGGGTAAAGATGTAACCAGAATGACCAAAATCACAGGCTCAATATTGGGAGGAACTGATTGTTTTTTCAAAAGAAATTGGGCTATCTCAGGTGACCTCACTTTAAAGACAAGTGGGGTTTTTTCAGTAGCCTGCAGTTAAAGGTGACTATGATGATGTCAGGAGCCCGCAGTTAAAAGCATGTGGAGCTTTCTCTGGGGCCTTCTCAGGAAGCTTTAGTTAAAAATAACGGAGACCTGCTCAGGAAACCTCAATTGCTCAGGTTAAAGCATCAAATTGCGTCCCCCACACCACCAGGGGTGGATTTGACCAAGAAAGTAGGATCTGCCCTCTTTCGAAGGTATATTCCTGCCGTCTTAAGACAAAGGTGGAATCTATTTCTATACTGCTATAGAATATAGATGCTATTCAAGAAAGCATCACTTTTTTTTTCAAATTATAAGAGAAAGTTTATTTAGAAAGTTACAGAGGTAGTAGAAGTAAGCCAGCTGGGTTGGGTAGGCTCAGGAAACAGGTTACAGAAGCGAAAGAGGGGCCCTTAGAGCTTAGGAGAGAGAAAGGCAAAGGAGGTGCACCTGGGGGAGGAGGAGGGGAAGGGAAAGGCACTGGTGTGCTGAGAGGAAGAGCTCACCAGCATCCCTTATTTTTCAACTTCTTGGAGGCAAAAGCAAGCAAGCTTTGGAGTAACTGGCATGCTTTACTAGGGTATTATGTCATTACTGTTATTAATTATTATTAACAGTCTTAAAATATGCCCATTAATGATCTCAACATGAAATAGCAGTGTGGGTCTTAGCCAAGAGCAGCATAATTACCTATTAATGAGATGTAAATTTCCCAGGGAAATGACAGAGATCTAGAAGTACCACCTTCTGAACTAGCATAATAAAGTTAATAATAATAATAGTGTATAATCTGAAGATATTAGTGTTAATTTGAATGCTAACACCACATTTAAACAGGCTGAGAGAAGTGGAAATTATTTGCATAACTCAAACCAAGGAACCCTAATCCATGCTATTAAGGAAAAAGTAGTAATTGTTCTCTGAACGATATAAAACTGACTCTTTGCAGTCACTGTATTGAGCAGAAATTTTTTCTAGCGACTTATTTTATTGCTTTTACTTAGGGTTTATATCACTCTTATTTTCCAAAACCAAGCTGAGGTACCTTATACAATTAAGCCCAATAGAAAACAGAATTAAAAAAATAAAAACACAACAAAACCCAGTTAAGGGTACAGAGAAGTAGATGTTACCAGGCCCTCAGGAAAAACTATTGCAGCTGAGCTCTGATTTCAATTCTCAGCTTCCTGGAAACGCAGCAGCCTGGGCAATTTAAGTAACTCAGTTACTGGCCAGTAACCAGCCTTGTTAGGACAGGCTCCAGCTCTGAATCGGAAGCAGCCCCTCCCCACAGCCCAGAGCATCACAGCCCTGCCTGGGGCTATTAGGACCTCCTATGCCAGGCCCCCGTGGCCAGGGCTGGAGGCACCTACCTTCATAACTGGCGTGGAAGCCCTGTGCACTGACTGCGTAGTCGCTGATGAGATGCAGGGAGAGGGTGGTGGCCGCGCTGACAATGGTGGCTGGTAGCTGAAAGCCTGTGAGCCTGAAAGAAAAAGAGGTGCTATTTAGGGAGGATGACCCCCTTGGGAACTGCTCATCCAGTAAGCATTTATTGTGCGCCTGTTGGGTGCACAATGCTGATGTAGGCACAGGGAGGAATGCAAAACAAGCCTGACACCAGTGATAGGCAAGGTGTCCAGAGACAAAGCAGAGATGGAAACCAGGGGTCTTTTGCTACAGGAACATGGTGGGCTACTCCCCTGGAGCCATGGGCTATCCCTGACCTGCAGGCCTCCCTTGTGTAGCTCTTCTCTTTTCTAGTCTGTGGCTGTATTCTCCCCGTCTCCTCTCTTTCTGGCTGAGGTCCTCTGAGGCTCTGAGTAGATTTCACCACAAATGCACAACTAAAAATTGCCAGTAGACAATAATTTTTCACATATTGAGAAAGATATATCCAACCTAAGTAGCAGAATGTGGATGCCTCTTATCATACTCTTTATTCTTTAAAAGGAATAAGCCTACTGCTTTTGTAGAAATGATAAGTGCTGATGATTTTTAAAAGATGAAAGCAAAATAGAAAAGCCCAGTGCAATCTAGAAATGATCACCCTTGACAGCTGGCACACAAAGAGATGGAAGGATCAATAGATGGGATCAGAGTCAATGGAATAATCTCATACAAATGGGATCATACTGTACTTGCTTTTAAAATTAAAATGCTTAATTTTTCCCCCCTTCAAGTTAAGTGAAGAAAAAGAAACGGGTGAAATGAAGGAATTATTGAACCTGAGATAATGTTTAGCACAAGAGAATCATTTTTAAAAGATTCTTCTAATGTTAAGGAGATAACATAATGAAGCTTTCAATATGTGGGGACATATTTAGGAAAGAAGTTGTCCACTGCTGGGTGTCCACATGTTCTGACCCCCCACAGGTAACCTGACTGTGCACACAGGTGGTAGAGAAGTGGCAGTCTCCTGTCCACCTGTGTCCTTTGTTCCTTATCTTAGGCTCACCCTTCCTTCCCCAACCCCCATCAGGGCTCTGGGAGGGAATTCAAGGTTTACCCTTACCCCCATTTCTAGGCAGTTTGGGATATCTGTGGTATTCCTGGTTTCCTCTCTATACCTCCATTGCTATATATCTGGATGCCCAGATGTCCCCTGGAAAGCATGAGCATTGGGTTCAATAAGTTAAATCAGATATTTATTAATGCCCAGTGTGAAAAGCCCTGTGCTAGATAAAGCCCTTGCCCTTCCCACCATCCTAATCTCATAGTACTTATGTTAACACAGAATAAACTCAAGGAAAGAGAAGAAAAAGTGATCAAACTGGGAAATGGGTGACCTAGTAAGTTTCAAGGTCATCTTCTCTCCACGTATAAAAACATCCAGCAAAGGATCCCTACCTCACACCAAGTTCTCCCCCTTCCCTGTCTGTCTTTCTCCATCTCCCTCACTTTCTCACATGGGTCAAAATTTATATTTAAAATAATGAAACCATACATATTAGAAGGAAGCACATTCTTTTTTAATCATCTTACACTAGAGAAGGTCTTTCTAAGGGTGACATATTTAGAGGACTGCTTTGGTTGCTACCTGCCCATCATTCTTCTGGGGAGCTGTCATTGCATGGGACCCAACCTGCTCATGAGCCACAGAACTGGGCCAATGGCCAATCGTGGCATATCAGTCATCTTTATGGGCTGGTTGAAGGCAAGAAGAACAGGAAAGAGGGTACATCATCCAAGTAGGGTTATTCTGAGTCCTTCCATGGGATATGACATACAGACTCTGAGAGTCTTTTATTTTTGGGTTCTAAATCATTAGAATGAAAGGTTGGGACTGCCAGCAGTCTTTTTATCATTACACAGAGCCTATCTGATTTAGAAAAAAATTATATCCCACATAGACATAGACAAAGCTGAACATGAGAAGAGGCCTGATGATACACTGTTCAGAGGCTTGATCCAGCCATGCAGAGATCTATCTCTACAGTGCCCAGTTATATAAGCCAACATTCCTTCCTTCCTCTCTCTCTCCCTCCTTTCTTCCTTCCTTCTTTTTTTGTTCAAGCTAGTTTGATTTGATTTTTAACTCTTGAAATTGATACAGCATGAAACCCCAGAGGCTTTAAAGGAAAATACTGATTGATTTCATTATGTGAAAATTAGAAGCATGTATGGGGAGCAGAAGAAACTGTAAAAAAAAAAAAGAGCGAGCAAGAGAAAATAGCAAACTGGGAAGATTATGTATTACATATGACAGGAAGATGGTTAGTATTTATAATGTATAAAGAAAACTTACAGATAAATATGAAAAAGATATGCAGGTAAGGGAAAAAAGGGAAAAGGTACAAATAAACAAAAATAGAAAGATGATCCACCTAATTAATATGAAAAAGTATGAAAACTGAACCCACAAGACTCCTTTTTCACCTAGCAGACTGACAAATCTCCAGGGCTAAGGAACACAGAGCCTGTAGTGATAAGGATAGTAAGGCCCAGTTAGAGTGGCTCAGCTGCTGAATGTCGTCCTGTGCACTGAAAGGTCTGCGGTTTGATCCCTGGTCAGGGCACATACAGAAGGCAACTGATCGAGGTTTCTCTCTCACACCCATATGTGACTCTCTCTACCTCTCTCTCCCTTCCTCTCTCTCTAAGCATGTCCTCAGATGAGGGTTAAAAAGAAAAATGATAATAAGGAAATATTAAAAATCATATTCATACATTTGACATCTTAGATGAGACCAACCAATATCATGAAAAGCACAAACTACCATTATTTTCCCATTTGAATAGCACTATTGAGGAAATTGAAATTTAAAATATTCCCACCGCCAAAAAAAATACACAGGCCCAGATGATGTCACTGGAGAATTCTACCAAATGTATAAAGAAGAATTAACACCAATTCTATCCCATCTCTTCCAGAAAATAGAGGTGAAGCACTTTTCAAATGCATTTTATAAGATTAATATTACCCTAATTCCAAAACCAAAGACTGTTCGAGTAAAGGAAACTAAAGATCAACATCCTACATAAATATAGACAACAAAAATCCTCCACAAAATATTGGCAATGAGGACTCATCAATATATAAAAATAGTTATACGCTATAGCCAAGTGGGTATAATTCTAAGGATGCAAGGCTGGTTGGATATTTAAAAATCAATCAATGTAATTCACCATATTAACAGGCCAAAAGTTTAAAAAAAAAAATCACATGACCACATCAATTGATGTAGAAAAAGCACTTGACAAAATTCAATATTCGTTCATGATTTAAAGAAAAAACTTTCAGAAAACTAAGACTAGAGGGAAACTTCTTCAACTTGATAAAGAACACAAAAGTCCTATAGCTAATATTGCAATTAATGGTGAAAGACAATACTTTTTCCCTAAGATTTGACAATGAGGCAAGGACCCAACAATCCAATTAGAAAATCATCAGAAATCAAGAAGAGGCATTTTACTAAAGAAAATATAAGGTTGGCAAATAAGTACATTAAAAAAATTCAACATCATTGGTCATTAGGGCAATGCAAAGTAAGATCAGGATGCGATATTACTACATGAGAAGAGATAAAAAATCAACAGTGACAATACCAAATGCTGGCAACAATAAGGAACAACTGGATCTCTCATACATTGCTAGTAGAATGTGAAATGGCACAGACACTTGGAAAATAGGCAGTTTCTTTTAAAAAGAAGACTACACATACACTAACATGACAACTCAGCAATCACACTCCTAGCCATTTATCCCAAAGAAATGAAAACTTGTGTCCACACAAAAATCTATACATGATTGTTCATTTGTTCATGACAGGTTTTTTGTGCGGTTGTTTTTTTTTTGTAAATAGTAAAACCTGGAATGAGCAAAATGTCCTACAATAATAGGTTAATGTCCACGCAAACTGTGGTACATCCATACCATGAAATGCTACTCAGCAATAAAAAGGAATGGGCTACTGACACATAACAGCTTAGATGGATCTCAAGGGCATTATTCTGAGTGAAAAAAAAGCTCATCTAAAAAGAACGACATACCAGATGATCCCATTTATATAACATCTTTGAAATGACAACATTGAAGAGATGGAAGACAAATTTGTGGTTGCCAGGGGATGGTGAGAGGAAGGGAAGTGGGGTGACTATGAAGGAGTGGCACCAAAGAGATGATGATGGGACAGTTCTGTATCTTGATTGCAGTGGTGGTGGCATGAATTCACACACATGATGAAATGACATGGACATATATACATATACTGCACCAATGTCAGTTCCCTGGGTTTGATACTATACTATAGTGACATTAGGTGTACCCACTGGGGGAAACTAGGAGAGTACATGGAACCTCCCTGTACTACCCTTGCAACTTCCTGTGAATCTATAATTATTTCAAAATTAAAAGTTTAAAAAATTATCTATGTGGCCCACACTGTGTTTCGATTGGACAGCATCTCAGTTCTCCATTAAATCTGACCTAAACTCCATCTACCTAGATTGAGCCTTGAGCTCCCACTTGGTCCTTGCTGGGCTCCTACCTTTAGCTGCCTCCTGTTCATTCCAAACCCTACATTGCCTCCCCCATCCTCCCACACCCACAGCATTGGCTGCGTCCTTGGAAATGGACTGTCCACCAGAACCAGAACCCTGGCCCCAAGACCACCATTCATCTGTCCCTCTGCTTCCTGTCAACTTGTCCATGCAACAGATACCCTTCCCCTACCCCCAGGTATTCATGTCTGCTGATGACAGATGCCCCCAATGATCCTGGCATTAAAATACCAAATTGTCCCCAATGGGGCCAGACCTCTATTTGGATCTGATCTCCAGGCTACATCCCAACTGAGATTGTGGTCTCTATCTCCAAATGGGCTCAATTCACAGCAGCTGCAACTTGCCTCTCACCCATGTCCACCAGAATATGCCCCTGGGTGCCCTTCCCGGATACTCAGTCTGGGGCGTGGCTTTTCCTTCAACAACATACAGCTTCATGGAGGAATCTCACACCCCACCGAGGCTTCTCCCATGAAGTCATCTCTGGGAGTGGCACCCTTCCCACTGAGTGGAACCTGTTGATTTTATTCCTCTAGTTAGCTCCACAACATTTTTGAGCTGCCATTGAAGATTTCTAAACTCTAGTTTCTTGGTACTATATTGACACAAGCTGTGAATAGCTAATGCACACTGTCAACAAACAATTACATTTTTATCACTTGCAATATATGGAATTGCAGCTTACTAGGCATTTTCTCTAATCAGATATTTATCGCTGCTGCGCTATTTCCCAGGCTTGGAAGATAAATTCTAACATGGAGGAATCCTCAAAAGCACTGAAGCTGAAGGGGGTGTGAAGGCTTGAGCTCTCCATCTGGGCACCTGAATCATCCTTCCCTAGTGGCTACACTGCTCGCTCTTCCCTCATTCACATGTAATCATTTAATCAATTTCAGACAAGCTGATGACCCACAAGTCAGGAGGAATTATCACGTTTGCATGTCGGAATGAGCAAATAAAACTTTCAGACTGTCCCATCTTTTATCTGACAAGTCTAAATACCATACTGAGCCCGGCCAGGCGTGGCTCAGCGTTTGAGCATCGACCTAGGATCCAGGCGATCAGGGTTCGATTCCCAGTCAGGGCACATGCCTGGGTTGTGGGCTCGATCAATGACTCTCATCATTGATGTGTCTATCTCTCTCTCCCCCTCTCCTTTCCTCTCTCTGAAATCAATAAAGATATATTAAAAAATAATAATAAATAAATGAATAAATAAATAAATAAATAAATAAACACCATACGTAAAGGAGTGAGGTATCCTTCAATAGTAGAATCCAGACTTATTAGGGGAATGGAGTCAAATCATGGCAAGAAAGGCAGGAGCGAGGGCCTGCTGTTGCTTATCTCCCTGATGAACCGAAAGTGTGCAGAAATTTACAAACAGGTGGCATGGCCATGCCTGTAAACTAATATTCATAGTCCACTTTATTGAGGCTGTTGTCTTTCCTACTTCCTCCAGAGCCTCTGAGTAGAGTAACCTGGGGTCTTGGAAACTGGTGATGTCCAGGACCCCAAACTTCTCACTCTCTCAATTCAGAATCCATCAGTGGCTTCCCACAGTTCTTAGGATTAAGGACAAAATCCCTAATGGGTTTCACAAAGCCTGTATGACCCAACCCTGCCCGATTCTCTGCCCCACATCCCTCTCAGCTCCAGCCCCTGCAGTCTTCTTTGGTCAAGGCAGGGGCAGTGGAATGCCCAGAGCATGGGTACTAAGGGGTACCCTTCCTGTGGGGAACTTGAAAACAATAATAAAATGGACTGGAAAAGTCCACTTCTTATTATCACCAGGATTCTGTACTTCAGAAATGTCTGACAAAATACCCTTTCCGTCTCTCTTCCGGCCCTCCTCTTTGGTACACTGCTGGCTTGTTACTTCAATTGGCCACCCCCACCCCCATCCTCAGGGCCTTGGCACATGCTGTTTCCTTTTTAGAACACTTTCTCACATCCCCTCCACCTGTTTGTCTAATTAACTCATCATTCAAGTCTCATCACAAGTGTCTCAACAATATTTTCAAAAAGATACGTTCTAGACTGCCCAGACCAATCTATGTATTTTGCATTCTCACAGTTCCCTGTGGAAGTCACTGGTGCCCATGTATCTCGAGCTTTCCTTCTAGATACATGGAATGGCACCTCCCATCCTTGCTGAGGTCAGGCACTGGCTTTGCCAAGGAGAGGTGGATAGCAGTGTGCTGTTCCGGGGAGGGAGAGGGGCCTATGCACCTTTCGCCGAACTCCTCTGCTTCAGTGATCTCGGGTCTCTGTCAGCAGGGTCCCTGAGTAACTCCACTAAGCAGAGGAACCCAGCAAATCGCTTTTGAACATGTCATATTGCAAGAAATAAAATTTTGGTGAGTTAAGCCATTGAGATTGGAGGGATGTTTGTTACCCCAGTGTTTTAAAATGCAGATTTTTATGGTGAGGCCAACAGATCAAAAGATAGCTGTCATGGAAAAGATGGTTACTTGGAGTTCCCAAGAGAAGGGGACATGCCAGGACATCCAAAACCACATGGGTAAGCACTAGGGGAATTTAGGAGGTGGAGAGAACAGGAGAAAGATGTAAGAGCTTTAACTGAGGTTTTCACAGGGGAAGGAAAGGGTAGAGGCAGGGTGAGCAGGCTGGTGGGTTTTAGTTTGCGTAATTTCAGAGGGCTTCAGAGTGTAGGGACTGCCCTTATTTGTCTGACTCCAGTCCCGGGTGATCAGGGCCAGGGGGTAGTAGTTTAATAAGTAGAGATCAGTAAGGGACATAGGTGAGCTCTGGATTGCTTGATTTGCACATGAAAGGCTCACTCCAGGGAGAGTAGTTTGCTATCTCCAGGAATTAGCTAACCCTGGAAGGGGCTGTCTCTCCAGGGTCAGCAAGGTTCCCAGATGTCAAAGCATCAGAAAATACAGAAAATGAAAACATGATTAATATACACAGCAAGACATGGCCTGTCCTAATACTCCTTTTTTTTCTTTGCTGGCATTCATCATTTTCCTAATTAGATGTTTATGGGGATAACCTTTTTTCTTATTTTTGTGATTATTTTCTGAAGGTCAACTGAAAGCCCCATGAAACCAGTGGCTGTGCATGTGGAGCCCCCTTGAATGGGATTACTGCCTTTATAAGCGCTACTGAAGAGCTTGCTCCCCCTCTCTGCAATATACCCAGTGAGGATACAATGAAAAGTTGGCAGTCTGCAACCCAGAAACCCAGAAGGCGGCTCTCAGCAGATCCTCAGCACCCTGGCTCCCTGATCTCGGACTCTGAGCCTCCAGGACCATGGGAAATAAACCTCTGCTGTTTATAAGCCACACAGGCCATGGAATTTTTGTTAAAGCAGCCCAAACTCTTTAAGACAAATGCAGGATGAATGAATGAATGAATGAATGAATGAATGAATGAATATTCCACTATTAGAGAGTGGACAAAAAAGGCCTTAGTGTTGTCCTTTGAAAGACCAGCTTACAAGGTTGGCCCTTGGCTGGCATCTGGGGACGTGAATTTCAGCCCCCACCCCATCACCAGAACTGAGAAGAGCGGCCTAAGCTATTTGTACAAACACTGTGGTTCACACTGAATACCAGCTTTCCCTCTGGGGGTCTGGAACACTGATACAGGTCAGGCAGAGGGTGCCTGTGTCATCTGCCCCCAACAACAACTCTGAACACCGAGTCTTCAATGAGCTTCCTGTGTGGCAGCATTTCACTTTGCTGGGGGAGCAACCACATCCTGTGACCCCATGGGGAGAGGACTCTTGGAAGCTCGTGCCTAGTTTCCCCACATGTCATCCCATGCATGGTTTTCCTTTGCTGTTTAGCTCTGTATCCTTTCACTGTAATAAAGCACAGCCATGGGTGCAACTGTATGCTGAGTCTTTTGAGTCCTCCCAGCAAATCACTGAGCCTGAGGGTGGCTGTGGGGACCCCAACATGGGTGACAAATGAGCACAACCAGGTCCTTCTGGAAAGTTCAAATGCTAGATTATTCTCCAAAGGATGGTCTAGGGTGTTTGTGGTTAAACAGAACTGAGAAATACTGCATTAAACAAGGTCAAGAAAGAAATTGTCAGAAAATAAAGTGTTTGTGTGGGCTTTTAATAAGCTAATAAACACCCAAGTTAGGAAGAGATTATGTAACAGCTCCCCAACCCATCTGATCATAGATCCTTTTATTTTTAGAGCAGCATATGGGCTGGAGTTCTGGGGAACCTTCTCCGGGAAATAACACAGCCAGAGAAGGCCGGTCACAGAGCTCAGGCTATTGCCATGTTGGCCACGAGGCTATTGACGCTCTCAGTCTCAGGAGCCCTGAAACCCATGGCAACCAAAAGGCTTAAGAGATGGTCCCTGTGCTGCCCCACAGTCTGCAAATCCTTGTGATAAATCCCCATTTCTGAGGGTAATCCAGGCATGTTTCTTCCTTGCAATCTTAAAGAGCTCAACTAATATAGAATTATCCAGGAATAAACAGTAATGTAGCAAATTGGACCTTTATTGAATGGCTCTCATTTAAGGCTCTTAGCACATCAAACAGTGATATTAAAAAAGACATGTCAATTGACCTTGGAAATAAAGGAGTCAATGTAAGCAACATTTGTCACACTGACAGGCTTGGCAAATAGTGTTTTGATTTGCCAGCAGCCCTACTCCAGACAGCAGCCACTAGTTAGATACATAAACCATTAAGCTAAAAACAGAACTATCATTACAGGCAACATCTAGTAATTTGCAGGTAATTGATGGACATTAGTCATAATCACACACAATACACAGAAACACACATATACCCTGCAGACATATGTTCTCTCTGGTAATTCCCATTTGCATTGCATCAAGAGCTTCTAAAACTGGGAAACTTGGAAGAATTGGGCTTTTTGTGATTTCAAATGTACATATATATACATTCTGTTTTTCTTAAGAGCATCCTATGGGCTGGGGCTCTGTGGAACACTCTGGAAATGAAATGCCCAGAGAAGGCAGGTCACGGAGCTCGCGCTATTGCTACATTGGTCACGAGATGACTGACATTCCTGGTCTCAGAAGCTCTAAAACCCAAAGGAACCAAACATCAGCGGAGATGGTTTTTGTGCTGTCCCGCGATCTCCACATGTACTTCCTGGGATGCTTTGGAAGCCAAGCCTGGAGTCAACCAGGCCCACCTGCTGAGGTCTAAAAATAGACAAGCAGCACTCTGCTCAGAACGCAAACCCTCTAAGCACGCTCACTGTCAATACCCAGGAGTATTTCCCTCAGAACTGCAGCAAGGAGCCCTGGGGATTCTCTCTTCACGCTCCATCCCAACAGCTCCCAAAACATGTTCCACAGAACACCGTCCAGTGTTATGTTAGTAGACGTGCCTGAGGAAATGCACACATAATTTTGGGAAATGCTACATACAAAGTGGCACCATAGTTCCCAATCTGTATAACATGGCACTCCAGGGTACAACAAGGAACTTACAAGAGCACTGAGGGATATTTTAAATGTTCAAGGGAAATTGTGATACTCAATATCTGTTGGACACACAAAGTATAGCTCAAGGTAGTCGCGTTTCAGCCTGAAGCTATGTTCCATTGATGACATCATATCTTTACAAAGCTGGGTGTTTGGTGGCACCATGTGAAAATTAGAGTGGAATAGGATTTGAGGGTGGTGATGTCCAATCTGATTCCAAAGTCTGAAAAGCTGTGCAGAGCTCAATAAGTGCACATAATCCATTAGTAATTGTGGTTATTTAAGGGTAAAATAAAAATAAAAAATTTATTTCAATTTAGTCATCATTTTTTCCAACAGTTACAATATTAAGGTGTAAATACTCACTATTCAGACCTTACTACTTAATAAATGGAACTGATAGGTACTTCTTTTACCCATGGAGCAATATGCAAAAATTACTGAAGCACTTATCAGCCCCCTCAAACTAAGAAATGTTGGGAACTTGTACCTTAGTGTATTAAAGGCTCTGAGAAGTCCTGCAGCAAGAAAAAATAGACACAATTGAAGCCAACATGCTCCACACTTCTTGGCTCAGCATGTCCATGAACAGCATCCTTTATGACATCAGATTGGGTGATCTGGGTGGATATCACCCAGGATTTGCTCTGTCATCTGACAGGTTCAAAAAAGAGACCGGAGGCTGACTTACTTGTATTATTAACATTTTAAAAATATTTCTTACCCCTCATTCATTCAACAAATATTAAACGTGTGACCTATTAAATGTCACTATTATGCTTGGTTCTGAGGACAAAAATGTGTAAGACATGGACCTGATGCCCAAGGAGTTCAACCTCAAAAGGAAGCATTTACATTAATTTATCTGAAAATTCGGCCACTCGTCATCACCGTCATTACTACCATCCTGGGTCAGGCCACCTCCAGCTCTTGACTCTGTTACTGCACTAACCTCCTAACTTGTCTCCCTACTTCCCCTCTGTCCTACAGACCATTCTCAGCATAGCAGCTGGCATGATCATTTTAAGTCTGACTGTCACTTCTCTGCTTAGAACCCTTCTAAAGGTGTCCTGCTTGATTTAAGACAAAGCTAAGGTCTTAATATTGACCTAAAGGCCCTGGGCAATCCTCTACCACCATTACCCACTCCCTCTCCATTACCTCTCTCTTTTTCGCCAATTAGTCTCCCCTACTCACTCGCTCGGGCCATAATGACCCCTTGCTGTTCCTCGAACACACCTGTTCAGACACAGGACCTTTGCACTGCTGTTCCCTCAGTTTCCCCAGCTATCCCATCACTTCCCCAACATGTGCATGACCGGTCCCTGCATCTCCTTCACACTTTTTTGCTCTCACTTCACCTTTACACCAAGGATTTAAATGACCACTCTATTTAAAATTGCAACTATCTTCCCACTCTGGACTCATTTCCTGGCTCCTGATCTCTCTGTTTTGCATTTTCTCCATAACACTTATCACCATCTATCATAGTATATATTTGATTAGTACTTATTTATTAAGTCTCCTTTCCCTACTAGCATGTGGATTCCACGAAGGCAGGGATTTTCATCCATTTGGTTTCCTGGTCTATGCCTAGCTTTAGAGAATGGCACACAGTAGGACTTAATAATTAATTTTATTATTGCTTAAGGCACAATGATAATGCAACACAGTAAGTGTGGTGACGGAGACGCCCAGGGAATCTGATGCACCAGCCTGAGCTGATCTTGAAAGATAAACTGTGAGCCAATATCCACAGGGCAGAGAAGGTAGTGAGGAGACAGGGAGGTCATTTCAAGCAAAGGAGATGGCATGAGTGGAAGAAAGACAAAATCCAGCTTTACATGTAACCTATGAAATTGTTCTAACCAATGACAGGACAAATGGAAGCAACCAGCTGTTCCTCCTCCATGTGTTCGCCATGGCTGCTTAAGTACCAGTCTCCCCAAGAGAGAAGACTGTTTTGGAGGCTGCTCAGCCTTCTAGCAGATGCAGACTCAATTTGCTTCCACGGGGTCCTGGAAACCCTGGCCTAGCTTGGTCTTCATGAGAGAGGTGCAGCCTCCAGCACCACAGTCAGGAGGGCTGGTGGGATGGAAATGGGGCAGGGCGTTTTGAGGAAGAGAGGCCACTGTGTTCCAGCAGACTTCTGCCTCTGTACCTACCTCTCCCAAATCAAGCCAGTGACACCCCCATGTGGGAATGGGAGCTGTGCTCCTTCTGTCAAGGCTGCCCTAAGAGTCTGAACCACCACAGGGTCTCCATAGAGTAGCTGGGACCTACCAAGGCCCTCAGATGGTGCCAGTCTAGGATTGGCACTATGTGGAAAAGCTCTGCATTTTCTGTTCTTCTGGCAACAGGAAAATGAACAACTGGAGCCAAAAGTGAGTGAGTAGCCAATGGTGTCTCTCCCTGGGGACTCCCTATCCCGAGGATTTGTGCCCACCTAGCCTCTGACAGCAGCTGAGGCCACCCTGGGAAGGGGGCTGGTGGAGCCTCAGAGAGCTCTGGGAGCCTCAAGATGCTGAAAATGTCTTCAAGAGGGTGGGGAGGCTGTACCAAGAGAATGGGGTGGCCCATGCCTATCTGCTCCTGCACCATGAGGCCCTTCCTGTTCTGAGCATGGTACCTGGTCTGAAGAGTCTGGGTCTCCATATTAGTGACAGCACTGTACAGTGTTTAGCACCTGTGCCCAGGTGAATGACAACTATCATCATGACCAGCAGCTGCATATTCACCTCCAGGAGGCGCTGGATACAAAGCAGAGGAGCTTAGGCCCCATATCCTTGTGACTAAGTAATGCCTCTTGGACACAGGTGGAGGGCAGAGCCAGGCCCAGGACACATAGAGCGTCATGTCCACTATTTTCCCATGCTCCAGAGAACCAGGATGAACAGAAGTTTCCAGAACCATGGCCTTAGGGAGGCAATGTGCAGATTCCCTCTGAGCAAAATGACTGATGGGTTCAGTTCAGGCGGGGTTTCCAGGGCCAGGCTGGGCTGTGGAAACAGGGCCAGGGAGGCCCATAACTGTGCAGCATGGAGCATGGCCCCAAAGCCCAGGTCACAACCCAAATCATCACATCCAAACAAGAGCTATGTGTAGGTGACAGTAAAGAGCCCTCCCCTGGAGACCTGAGAGGTAGAAACCACGGGGCAGTGACACAGTTTTGTCACCTGGAATTTTTGCAGGGAGTTGGGGAATCTCTCACACTCTGTTTCCCTGAATTCTGGGTCTGAATCTCTAACTCTGGTCTGGCTTCCAGGATTCTTCAGGGCCACCATGTTGCACAACTCTGAGGGGTATAATTCATGTTATAGTAGATGGCCCTGGACTTGGAACTGTTGCCTTGTTCCTGAATTCTGTCTCTATGCCTGAGGCCTTAGAATTAGACAACTGTCAGCTTGCATTTACAAAAGGGGTTTACCCCTTGGATGCCATTTTTTCGGTCACTTCTGGTGGTGTACTCTGCAAAGCGGGGACTGATCCAGCTCAGTCCCTTAATCCCCCAAATCCTGCCCAAGTCTATGTCATTCTACAAAGTGACACAAAGACATGGAAGCCTGGAGATAGCAGCAAGTTTTAAGGACCTGACATGAAAGGGATGGAGGTACCACATTTACAGGAAGGTTCCCATTGATCACAGCTCCCATATAACTACACTCTGTCATCACACTCCATCGGTCACCCAGCTTACTTGTATGCATTTATTTATTAGTGCCTACTCCCTCTGTTTGACTGCAAGCTCCATTTACAGCAAGGACTTTGTCCATCTTGGTCACCTTTATACCTTCAGTGCCTAGAACAATGCCTGGCACACAATAGATGCTCAATAAACACATATGAAATGGAATGAATGAGGAGGAGTTGGTGGCATCAGAGAAGCTAGAAAAAGAAAGTGTTTCATGAAGACTGAGGTCAACTCAAGGGCAGCAAACACTTTCAGTGGAACTTGTAAGGCAGATAAAATGAATGCATGTGGCAATCTGCCCCCCCCACCCCACCCCCCCCCGTCCCAGGCTGACTGGTGGGGCCATAAGACTGACACGGGCTACAGGGAGCTAAGCTGTGAATAGGGAGGAAGTGGAGACAGTCTAGACAGGGGTGTTAAAGTGGTGTTGGAAGGAAGAGGGTCAATAAAAAAAGCTGCTTTTAAACAAAAGCCTCTTTTGCCCCCTAATCAGAAAAATGCTAATTTCTACCTTTCTCTCCTGCCCTTCCCTTCCTGTTGCTTCTCTCAGGGCACACACCATTAATCATCTCTCATTACTTTATTTTTTTAATAGAATAAGCAAGTTCATGGGCATTTGTTTCAGTCTGATATTCATTCTCTTGGCAGGATAATAATTGATACCTTAAGTGACCTCATTAATCAGCAGGGACAATTAGAACGATGCAAGTGGAGGACAATTGGCCGTGTCGCCTGCCTACGAAAGACGGAAAGGTCCCCGCTATCTCTAGGTGAGAATGGGACACTTCATGGGTGAATGACTCCTCATTAGTCCACTTTCTTGGGTCCCTCCAAGCAAAGAAGAGACAGGAAATCTCCAAGGAAATTTAAAAGTTAGTGGCACGTGTTGGTTCAACACGGTTCCGTGTTGGTTCATCGCTGTGTTCTGCCACCTTGATCCTGTCTTTCTTCCCTGGGGAAAACAGGTCTGCACTGCTTTTAGAGACTTCCAAAAAACCAAATAAAAATACAACTTTCAGTAGATGAACTTCTTAAAATGTAGTCAAAAGAGCAGGTTATTCTAAGAAAACCTCTGGTGAATCTTGATTAAAAGGAATGCTCTCTGCAAATTACCACCTTCACTCCCTTTTGAAAAGGGTCACCAGGTGGGAAGATCAGGGAAATGTGGTGGAATATTGGATTTCAACGAGGCGTTTATAAACTCACAGAGGAAAGGCGGACTGAGACAATATCACAGGGAGACAGATTCTTCACTGGCTCAACGACTGTGCAGAAATATCAACTGGCTTTATGACAGATCCCAATCCTCAGTCTTGCCCTGTCTACCATAATTTGTTAATAAATTTCTTATGTTGGAATAATTTGAGATTTATAAAAAAAGTTGCAAAGATACTACAGACAGTTCCTGTATATCTTTCAACCAATTTCTCCTGATGTTAACATAATCATGGTAATTGGTCAAAACAAAGGGATGAATGTTGCCATTTTACTATTAACTAAATTACAGCCTTTATTTGGATTTCACCAGTTTTTCACAAATGTCTTTTTTCCCCCGAGATCCAATCTAGCAGACCACATTGCAGTTAGTGCTGTAATTTTTAATGCCTTGTATGGGAACACAGATGGCACACTGGTCAACTTATAACTGGTGTAACCAAGACCCAACCCAAAAGGCCCTTAGGCTTAATCTAGAGGAATTGCATTGAACACAGACAAGAGTAAACTTCTGCCCTGGCTGGTGTGGCTTAGTGACTGAGTGTCTTCCCATGTACTGATAGGTCACCGGTTCCATTCCCAGTCAGGGCACATGCCTAGGTTTCGGCTCGATCCCCAGTAGGGAGTCTGCAGATGGCAGTTCATCAATGTTTTTTTCATGTCAACATTTCTCTCTCTATGCCTTCCTCTCTCTTGCTCAAATCAATAAAAACATATTTTAAAAAAATTTTTAAAAAAAGAGTAAACTTCTGTCCTTGAGTGATAGAGCCAAACTGTAAAAACAGTTGCCAAACACTCCTGGCGCTCACAGCTGACCTTGATTGGTGCCTTGGTGCAGAGAAAGCTTATGAGACCTGGGGTCACCTTCCCAGGACTACAGTGTCTGTCTGAGGGCGATGATCTGGTCTGTGGTATATCAGCAGGTTTGCTTACCTCCTAACTGCTTTTATTTTTCTAAATCACTTTTCAAAACAAGAATCTTTCAGAAACATAAGAAAGGCGAGAAAAGAATATAATGAGGGCTCCTGTATTCAACACCTGCTAAGGAAATGAAGCATTACAAACACAGTAGGAGTCCCTCAGGAGCTCTCCCTCCCCTTGACATGGTGACAAGACCTTTCAGAAGCCAGCCTCTGCCTCTTCTCCCATCAGTCATCAGCCCCGCCCTAAACAACAACTACTCACCCCCAGCTCTCCAGCCATATGGGCTCTCAAGAGATTCCCTGAATACCGCCAGGGTGCGCACACTCCAGCCCCCTGCCTGCTTTCTTTCTGCCCTATCCACCCCTCTTCCGATTCCAATTTCTTCTTTAAGACTTTGTTCAAGTGGCATCTCCTCAGCAGTGTCTGCCCTGACTCCTCCAAGTGCAATGCCTCTAAACTCTCCTTGCTCGAGATAATCTCTCCAAACTGAACTGACTTATCTGTTTCTTTTATGTTTCTGTCTGGACATGTCAAGCTCTCTGAGGTCAGGGCCGTCTGTGTCTGGTTCATCTCTGGATCCCAAGGTCCAAACATAAGGCCTGGAAGGAAGATATGCTTGGGAAATATCTGAAAGACCTGTAGTTTGGTGTGATGATTTAAAAAATAGTCTCTAATGCTAGTAGTACTTGTGTTTGCATCCTGGCTCTGTTACTTACTAGCTGTGTGACCTTGGTCAGGTTTCTTAACAGTTCTGTGCCCCTTCTCCCCTTCATAAATGGAGGATTAAGAACGGTATCTCCCTCATAGAGGGTTGGGATGATTCAATGAGTTTATATATTAAAATATTCAGAATAGGGCTTGGCACAGAGTAAACACTTAATAGCTGTCATAATTATTTTTATCAAAGTGTTCAGAACCTAGTAGCTATAGTCACCTGGGTTGGGGTTCCACTAAAAGCAGGACCCAGATTAAGGATTTGGGTGCAAAGTGATTCTGTGAATTGACTCCATGAACCACAGTGAGGGAGAGGAGAAATGAGACAGGAAAGGGAAGGTAACCCCTAGGGGTCCTAGACACATAAGGTGCCACTGAATTAATGGCGTTGAATCCCACTTCAGGATTCTAGGAGTAGAAGTAGAACCTGTAACTCAGTTATCCTATCTCAGGGAGAAGAGGCCTTCTTCTGTTGCTCGTTGGTTGCTCCTGGGAGGTTAGCTCTAACCAATGAGCTATGCTCGGGCATCTATGGGGTTTGCTGGGTCTCCTCTCCACTCCCACTTGATCCTTGAGCACATGATCTGGTGGAGAGTGGGAGGCAAATGCCCAACAGGACTTCTGACCATGCCCCTGGCTGCCTGGCTTCCTGCTTCTCTCCAGTCCCTTGAGCGCCCCTGGCCCCCTGCCCCATCTCTCTCCTTGACTCTACCCACCCTGATCACAGCTTCCCAAGGGCTGGCATGGCAGAGATGCAACAGTGCTGAAAGTGATGGGGGTGACCAACCAGCAGGCCATGCCATCTTCCACACCAGACTGATGGCTGGCAGATTGCGTGCCTTCTCCCACTCCTAGATCCCTCAACCCCTGGCCTCCCTCATCAGACCCCTCCTGACTTTTATTTCATCTTTAGTAGCTGACAGCAGGGCGACGTCCTGGCACACGGCAGGACCCATGGCAATGCACAGCCCATTACAGTGATATGTGGCCGGGACTACCTCCCCCCTGCCCCTGCAGGCGGCTCAGAGGCTGGGCCAGAGCGAGATGGGAGGAGAGAGGATCCAGCTGCCCACTCTGCCCTCTGCCCCTCCACCTCCAGCTCCTGCTGCAGGCTTCTCATTACTCCCTTTCACAACCCTTCGCTTGTTTGTCCCTGGTGCCTGGTAATTAGGCTCTGTTTATTAAACCATGGGCTCGGGCTTGGCTCACCTGGACTCTGCTTACCATAGATTTTCCTATGAGGACTGCAGAGATTGAAAAACAACATCCTACCTTGTCTCTCCTGCTTATTTACTAACTTGGCCATAAATAATCAGGGCGATTTGCATCTCACTACTTGGCTTTTTATAGCACCACACATCTGAGTGCTGGTAGTCAAGGTGGGGGCTGGGCCAGAGGAGCCCTGCTCTAGCCTGGCAGTGACACTGGCCAGAGGGGCTTCTGACTTCCTCCTTCAACCAGAGTGTCTGGCAAGCTTGTCCTGAAATCAGCAGAGAGGGAACCAGTATGGGCACTGGGGGTAGGGGTGGGGGTGGGGAAGTGGGAGGGGGGAAGCCAGGCAGCTGCGGGCACAGCTGTAGCAGGAGGTGATAACTCTAAGATGTCCCTTTGCAAAGGATGGCCTCTGTGCTGGGAGAGCAGGAAGACTGCCCTCCCCCAGGGTTCCACATCACATGGGACCTGGTCTGAGCAGAGGGCTCCCACATCTGGATCAGAGCCCTGACTCTACTGTTTACTTCCTGTGTGACTATGCAGGTCACTTGCCCTATCTGATCCACGTTTCCTCATCTGCAAAGTGGAGAATGACAGCATCTGCCTCGGAAGATCTTTGCAAGGATTCGGAGGGTTAACATAGAGAAGGCGCTTAGCATGATGCTGGCATACCATAAGTGCTTGATAAGATGATGATGATGCTATAAAAACAAATCCTCTACGTTCTGTTCCTATAGCTATCAAACAAAATTTATGAAGAAAAATAAACCAAGACCTACTCTAAGCACAGAGGAGGAATTAGCTGTCAGGCCACAGTCTGAAAAGCTGTGAGATCAGAATAGAAATATGTGGAGAACCCGCCCGCAGCAGAGAGACTACCCACCAAGGCGGATGGGAGAGGAGCAGGCGGGGTTCAGAGCCAGCACTGCCTCCTGGGCCTGCTGTCTGCGACTGGTAGACTGGCATTGGGGTGGGTGTCAGGTTTCAGGGTCCACAGGTACCTGCAGGGCCACCCCGCCCTGGTTCCCAATGCACATGCCTGGCCTTCAGCCCTGCTCATCCTGCCTTACTAAGCTCCAACCAGTCCCCTTTCCTAGAAGACTAACCCTGTTCCCACACCTCAGCCCTAAATTGTATTTTTACTCCACCCCCCCTGGCAGACATGAAGCAGTTCTACAAGTTGGGAGCCTTGGATAATACATTCTTAGATCCCAACTTGCTTTCAACCTTGGCGGGGAAGTGGGGGCGACCCCACACTGAACCAGCTTCAGGACCCTCTGCCTTTTGGGCACTGGTCAGTGAATGTCCCAGGCAATGAAACCCAGCCCCAGTCCCCTGCTGATGGAGACTGGGCTCCTTGCTATGTCCCATGGGACAGAGGCATGAAGGGTCAGGGCAAGACAGGAAGAAATGAGCAGTGACCAGAGTAATGGGCTCTGCTTGAGACATGAAGGATCGAGTACTGGACATTGTGATCATAAGGTCGCTGCTACACATGTAAAAGAGAGAGGGACGGAGCTGTAGATATCAGAAATCAGGATGCTTCACGATGGCTGAGGCTGGGTGGCTGAAATGGGCAAGCAGGGACTTCCTTCAGTGCCCAGGAAAGGCCACACTGTCCTAGCTCAGCGCCTTGTGCCAGGTATGCCTCTGCCGGACACCCTCCCTCCTCGGCTCTGCCTGCTGTACCCCTCAGATCCCTGGGGGTCCTTCTCTGAGTACTCACAACCTCCTCCCTGGCACGCAGTCTCTCTTCTAGCACCCTCTTTATTTCCATCAGAAAGCTTATCAAAAGCTTTGTTTGGTTTGTTTAGTTTTTTTCTTCGTTCACTTATTAGTCTCTCCTATGAGAGGCTAAGCTGGGGAGAGAGGGAAATGTATGTGCTTTGTCCCCCCACTGTTTTCCCAATGCCTCTGTCACCCCTGCAGGGTGACCACATGGTCCAGTGTAATTAGCACGTTATATGGTGGCCCTCCATGCCTGGTCCTGGTAGGTGCTCAGTGACGGCTTGGGGAATGAATGACTGAGCACAGGCAGTGGAACTCCACTGTGATCACTGCAGCACACCCGGGGCCCAGCTTTCCTAACCCCCATCCAGATCCCTGTGGGCTGAATCCTCATGAGTCACCAGCCTTTGGACTCTTTCCTGGCTTGTCCCATCTCACTAGCTAAGTTAGTTCAGATGCCCACCCATCCACCACCACCCCCGCCATGCTGGACCATCAGGTCATTCTCGCAGGGCCACCTCTGGGCTGCCAGAAGCCACAGGCATGGCTGGAACAGACCCCTTGGAAGAGATGGAAAGAAGGCAGGAAAGCACAGGGGCCAGGAGCTGAGAGGGAGAACCAGGACAGGAAGGTCCAAAAGAGGGATGCTTCGGAGGGCAAGGAGGGTGAGCTAAGAAAAGGCCCCTGGTCAAGTGGGTGAACATCCTGTGAAGGGACCATCCAGTGGGGAGCTCAGAAACAGGCCATAGGAAATACTGACGAAGAAGGGGAGAGTAGGGAGGAGAGTGTGCACAGCGGGGAGGGAGGCACGGGTGGGTTGGTGAGCAAGGCAGTGATGTTTCCGCTTGCCTCTGAAGAACCAAGCCTGGGTGCAGCTACAGTGAAGGAGCAGGAGAGAAGGAAAGAGAGACAGACAGACAGACAATCAGCAGGGAGGAGTCCGAGTGGGAGTGGGACCTAAGAGCCAGAGGGACAGATGGAAACCTGGCAGGTCTCTGAGGCCGCAGGGGACTCTACGAAGACCTCAGTAAAATGAGAAGTGAAGCTTCCTACTGTGTATAGGACCAGCCACATGAAGGGTAGGGCCCTAGACAAAATGAAAATGCAGGCCCCTTGTTCAAAAATTATTAGAAATTTCAAGGTGGTGACAGCAGACTAGTATTAAAGCAAGTGTGGGCCCTTCCCAAGCACAGGACCCTGTGTGGCTGCACAGGCGCTCACTGTGCACAAAGACGAGAGGGCGGATAATGTCAGGAGGCCAGAGAGGTCTGGAGAGGATAACAAAGGCAAGTGATCCATGATGCAGGATGGAGAGACAGGGGTGGTCCAGACCACAGGAAGGGCCATGGTAGCTGGTGCAAGACTCTGAAATGGTAATGCCCAGCACAAGTCTGCAGCTCCAGGCACCCCGGAGGTGCATCATGGGAGTTATCGTGGAATCGGATCCACCCTGACCAGCTTCACACCACTTCCCTGATCAAGGCTTTCTACTGCTCTCCAGTGCCTCCAGGAAAACCCAATTCCTCCACAGCCAGCTTTAAACCCACCTTTGCAACCACTGCTCATCCTCGATGTGCTCCAGGATCAAGTGTTTGTTTCATGCCAGAGTGGAACCTCCCTTCTCAAGATACCCCAAACATGCCCGGGGTGGCCCCTCTTCCCAACCATGACTCCACTGTGCCACTCCCTGGAATGCCCTCCCTTGTCCTGCCTTTCAGCCAAATCTGATTATTTGAAGCTCAGCTTAAGTTCTTCCAGGAAGTCTTCACAGGTAAGATACTGCCTGTGGCAACTCTCAAGATATCAGTGGTCCTTGTCCTTTACAGCCTGTGAGCTCTCAAAGGGTGCCAGGGGGTGGGAGAGTGGGGGGATGGGACGGTGTGTGTATGGAGGTATCGTCCTCATGCCTGTCTGCCTCTACAACACTGAACACCCTGGGAACCCAGGCAGCTGTTTCATGGCTGGCAGGATGAGGGGCGGGGGACCAGAAAGGCTGGATTCCTCCACTGGTCCAGGAGAAATTAAGAGGAGGGAAAAGAATGCAATGATGAGACAGGGTATGGAGCATGATCCAATTCTGGTAAGCTCAGTGCATAGTGTGGGGGATGTCTTATCAGTGGTCTTCTGGAGTGACTACATTAGAGCTGAGTTTTTAGAATTCTTTATAATAGTCTGACTTTCCAAGTTTTCTATAATTAGAATATATTTATATAATGAAAGCATATATATCAAAGAAAGAGAAGGAGTAGGAGGCCGCAGATGGTGAGGCACTGGAGGAGTCCCGGGGGGTGCACCTCCCTGCTCCCCAGTGCACCCCACACCCCACATTCTGGAATTCCTTCTCCTCCGGAAGCCACAACGCCCAGCTCCCAGCAACAAATGCAGGATCTGGGCAAGTCATGGGGCTCCCTGTTTCTATTTTTTTCCTCTCTCTTCCACTTCATATTTTGTAAGAATCTAATTTTAAATTCTCCAGATGCCATATTTTTTATCTTTTCAATTGATTCTTTGTGGAAATGGAGTAACAGAAGTGCTGTGTATCTTGTTAATGGGATGGGATAAAAAGGCCGGGAAGGCTTGGAAAGCAGCCATTGTCCAGTCCCCAGGGGCCAGGCTTCACCTTCCTGCCTCCCCCCTCCCCCCACCTTTGCTTCTGCCAGGAAGCTGAGATGCACAAAGGCCCCACCCACCTACATCCCCAGGGGCTGGAAAAGCCAGCTTTTTGCTGCAATTGGAGGCAGCTAATTGCACAGGAGACTGTAACCAGTAGGTATGAAAGAGACCTGGGAATAGAAGGGAAGCACATGTTTGCTAACCCTACAGCAGTGGTCTTCAGCCAGGGGCAATTTCATGCCCCCAGGCCAGGAACATCTGGCAATGTCTGAAGACATTTTTTATTTCTGCAGTGGGGGAAGGGGTGCTACTAGGCCAGGGATGCTGCTAAAAATATCCCACTATGTGGAGGACAGCCCCCCATAATGAAGAACTACCCAGCCCCAAATATCAGTAGTCCCACAGTGAAAAAGTCTGCCATGCTCCTGCATCTTCTCATGCTGACAGCAAGGTGGACTCTGACCTTGACCCATCGTTAAGTTACCTGGACACTCATCAGGGCTCTCTCACAGCCTGGCTTCTCCTCAGTACCAAGGGCCACCGTTCACTGCTTCTGCCCATTTCACTGTTAAGAGTAGGGCTCAGGGGCCCAACTACCCAAATTCAAATCCCAGCAACACTACCTGAGAGTCACTTAATCTCCCCGTGCCTCAGCTTCCACATCTGGAAAATGGGAACACCTACTTTATAGGGTTTGATGTAAGACTTCAAGGAGTTCAGACATGTAGGGTGCTTAGAGCAGAGCCTGGCACATAGTAAGTACTCAATAAACAGTAGCCAGTAATATTCCCCAGGTGAGTGAAATGGATCACTGTGCACCAAAGCTCCCCATAACTGCTCTGCACCCCAAGCGCCACATGCAGGGCACACACTTTAGCTCTGGCTCCCACAGGACCTCTCTGAGGCTGGACAACCTGTTACTGTTACTGCCATCCATATGCACAACCAACAGATCAGAACTTTCATCCCTGTTTTCCCAGTGAGGAGCTCACTGGCTCAGCTGGGCAAGGGGACTTCCTCTAAGCCCCTCCCTAATTGGGAATGGGGTCAGGATGGGGATTCTCCTCCAGTGGGGAGTCAAACAGGATAGATGTGGCTCTTAGGACCCTCAACTCCTGACCTTGTTGAATCTGAAGTCAACCGGAGACCCGGGAGCTAGGACTAGTTCAGAACAAGATGGAAGGAGCCCTCACCAGGCCCTTTGGGACTTTGCAGTGGCATTTTGAGGCAGCAACATTTGGACCCAGACTAAAAATAAGCTCTTAAACCTTCAGCTATTTTATTACCAGTAATACATGTCATTGGCATCTATCTGGGGGTGTCCATCGCACACATGCCTGATAACAAAAGAGTGGCCTGTGCATCCTGAAACTGTCACTTTAAAGTGGATCATCAAAGCCAGTAAGTACTGCTGGGGCCATGTTTCAGGGTAGACGTCTGAGCTGGACATGCTGAAAACAGGTGACACAGAAGACAGAAAAGGTAGTGGAGAAAGTGGCTGAGGGCGGGGGCAGGGCCATGAGTATGAGAACCCATCCCAGACAGCAGGGTAGCTGAGCACAGGAAGACAGCCCAGGGCTCTTTGTCCAGACCTGGCTCTGCTGTGGCCTGTCCTGCTCTATGGTGCCCAGCCCCACGCTTGCTTTGCAGGTCTCTAAGGCCCTGTTCTGTGACCCCATGACTTACAGTTTCTGGAGAAGCAAAGAGACAAAACTGGCTGCAAAAACCAATGCCCAAACCCTACTCTGCAAGAGGTCACTCTGCCTCCTTCCAGGGTTCTGCTTCTCTCTCCATCCAGCGTGATGTTCTCTTTGCTCTGAGAGTGTTTTCTAGATTTCACTAGAACACAGCTTCCTCCTCACTCCCATGTCAGCTGCTGGGAGAAGTGGGAGAGTAAGACTCAAGTGTAGTCCAGGCCTGGTCTAGGAGCCAGGGCTCAGAGCCGGATGGTGCCTAGCAGACCATGGACCAGCTGGGCATACCACAACTCGGCAGGTACGTTAGTGCCTGGGGTGCCCAGATCCTGGGTCCAGGATGCTAAGCCCTGAGCCCCACTCTGCACAGTCAGGCTTGGGCCAGATGAGTGTGGGTCTGAGGAACAGCACTGTCTGCAGCTGGGTAGAAGCAGGCCGTGGAGAGTGACACTCAAGAATCGAATTAGAAAACGTCATAAATTCCTGGAAATGAGGGTGAATGGACAGTGATCAATGGTATTAGCAGGCCCACCATGCCCATGTGGATTCATGGAGAAAGTCGTGCTGGCTCCCTTGACCAGCAGGAAAGGCACACTTGGGGATAGCAGGCTCACGCACCAAGCCGAGAGTGGGCAGCAGAGAAGGCTGCATTAGGGATGGGCTTCAGAAATGGTTCTCCTCCCTCACACAGGATTTCCTTCAGTGACTCACAGCACTGGGTGGCAATCAGAGGGAAAACATTGAGAAATATATGTTTACTCAAATATATGCTTGATCGGAATGAAACACACATCATTAGCCATGAAAGTAGGTTGAAGACAACAGAGCATTATTTGCAAATGATCAACAGTCCTGGCATGGAGAGAAACATGTGCCAAAGATGTAAATCCAAACAACAAATGCCTAGTTCTATTTCTACAAAAACACAGCTCTTAAGTCCTGCCTAGATTCATTCATGCCTGGGTCTTCGTTCTTATTTGGTTCCTCCCCATTTAACAGACTCTATAAAGGATGGACTGAGGACTTATACATAAGCCACCAACATTCTGCCATTCTACACAGCCAGGGCCCCAGGAGCTGTGGGAAGGGCATCAGTAGACCATGACTGCTGGCGTTGGCATCGCCAGTGAGCTCACTGAAACTGCAGAGTGTTGGGCCTCACCCCTGACCTGTGGAATCTGAATTGGCACTTTCACAAAATCCCCAGGGGACGCATATTCACATTAAAGTGTGCAAAGTACCCATCTAGACTACTGTCAATCTTCGAAAACCCCACATTTTATGATCCACATAAAATGAGCACTTCTTTAATGTGCTTTAAAATTTCTAAAAAATGAAACTAATCAAAGCAACAGTTATTGTGAACTGCACATGTACCACCCTCCTACCTAGAATGTTTGATGAGATGGCTCTCCCCCGACTCCAGCGTCAGGGTGAGGGGAGGTATGTCCCCAGGGGAAGAATCACTGATCCACAGAGAATAGCCCCCACCGTGCATGCAGGCAGAGTGTCTGTGGCCCAGAGAGGAGCAGCCCTAGAAGCTCCAACTTTCGCACTGAGTCTTCTAGATGTTCAGTGCCTCCTGAGGGAAGGAGCCCCAATTCTAGGAATATACAAAAAATGGCTTAAAATTTGCTCCCCTGTCACTTCCATTTCACAAAGACATCAGCTTTTGAGTTGTCTCCCCAGGCCTCTGACATTTCTCTTAAAAGTCCCCTTTTCCCAAGTAAACCCCAAAGTCCTTCAATTTCCATCTTGCAATATAAACTGAACAAATCCCTCTTCATCCAGGCCATTCTCCCCTGCACCCACTTCAGTCCGTCAATGTCCCTCTGTGGGTAAGGGTGGGAGGAAAACAAGCTTTTTCCTTTCCTTTACCTTTAACTTTGTATCCATTTAAAATGCATTCTCGTTGTAAAAATAACACAACCTTGTGACAAAACGTTTTTTAATAAAGAAGATAAAAAACTCACTTATAATCCAGCCATCACAATGCTTCTCTTATCAGCATGCTGCTGTATTTCCCTCAGGTCTTTTGCACTGGAAGTATATGTTCTTACGCAGTGACCATACATAATGCACAGGCAATTGTTATTTTTTAACTCAAACACTTTGTTTTTTAAACTCCAACATTTTTCTGTGCTGCCACAGTCTTGACAATTGTCCTTAGCATCCTCCACCAGTGAATAACTGAGAGATTAACTGAGTCTCCCACGGCAGTGTGACTAGCTGGGAAAAGAGAACAGTTTCTCCCACTGATGCTTTCCAATGGCAGACCCTCCACACTGCTTATCCTGTGCCCAGTGCGTCTCATGAATGGAGCCACCTCTTCCACCCTGTGCTAGTGTGACCCACTTTGGGTGGGACCTAAAGGCACAAGGTACTCACTCATTTATTCGTCCACTGGACAAATACCTGACGACACCTGTCAAGTACCAGGCAGTGCACCGGGGGCTATTTTGTGACGGTGAGCAAGATAGTCTCATGAGCTCATGGATTTGCATGGTGGTGACCTCAATGTGGCAACAGAGCACAGGAAGGGGAAGGGAAAAATACTCAATGAGACCCTGTAACAGGTTGGACACTAGATAAACACTCATCTGCTCCTGGGGTCCTCTCACCTACTCTCTCTCTTTGCAGGTAATGAAAAGGAAAGTGTACCTGCCCAAGGTCACAGAGCTAGGATTCAAACCCAGGACTGCCTGACTTCTAAACTCCTTCTGAGTTTGTTCATTTATGATAGAGAACAAATTGATGCTTAACAGATGGGAGAGGGGTTGGGGAATGGGTGAAAGGAAGTTGGCTATATAAATTGTCAGTTATAAAGTCACAGGGACATAAAGTACAGTTCAGGATATAAAATCGATAATGTTATAATGACTATGTACGGTGTCAGATGGGGACTAACTTTACTGGGGTGATCACGTCATAAGATCTATAACTGTCAAATCATTATGTTGTACACCTGAAACTAATATAATATTGTATGTCAACTGCAGTTGAATAAAAGTATTTTTTAAAAACTTCCGTCTGAGTTCCCTAAACTCAGACTGCACTACGAGAGGCCATCTTTCTCCCCTGACCCTCCGTGGGCTCCAACAATTTTAAAAGGCCATTAGGAGACGTTCCCAACGATGTGGTTCAATTATTTCACAAAGACAAAAATCACAGAATACTGCCTGGTCCTAGGGATGTGATCACATTGGGAGAAAGGAGAGAGAAGGGGACTTTTTTACGAAGCACATCAGCCAGGAGCACGATTTAGACAAAAGTGTGGTTTTAGACACCCTGCTTTTCAGTCAAGCAGCTAACACACATGTGTGCAACTCAAACCTTTCGGACTCCATTCTGACAGCCAAGTGTCCCGGAGGTGACTCAGTCTGCTTCTTATCGCCACCAGGCTTTAGAAATGCCACCACTCCCTTCATAATTACTCCAGGCAATCAGTACCAACTGATCAATCAAACAAAGAAAATTGCAGGTTTGAAGCTTTAATTAAATCTATCCGGCACTATCTAATTAAAGAAAATCTTTACTCTTCTACATACTCCAAAATAGAAGGAACCCGCTCCTTCGGGGTTCTGCAAATAACCTGCCGTGTCACCACCGTCACCGGCTTAGGAGGAGAAGTTAAGTCCAGGTAAGTTCCAGCATGGGGGTGGGTGGGACTGGGAAGAGAAATCCCTTCTCCGGTAGGGCCCCTCTCATTCACAGATGCCCTTCGGGACCCAAGGCTCCTTGTTAGGCTGCCTCCCTCCAGCCATCGCTCGACCGGTAGCCCATGTGGCTGGGCAGCACTGCTCAGGGCAGGATACTGAGAACTTGGCCACCTCTTATTAGCTCTCTGCTTATTCCCAATTCTGAACCTCAGCTCTCTCCTCTGCAAAATGGGGCAGAAAACAATACTTACTGGATTACTGAGAGAAGTAAATCACACAATGTGTCTGGGAAGCTCAAACAATCAAAACAGAATTGGGAGGAGCAACGGTGGGCGATTCAAGGGTGGAGCCCTGCAGCTGGTGGATATTTCCAAACCCACCTTGGTCTGCAAGAACTCCTTGTCTTCTTCTACCCACCCACCAAGAGCCTTCACAGATTTCTCACTTTCTAACTATGGACCATGAAGAAGTCCTGTTATGACTGAAATACAGCTGGACTACTGGAGCTGGGCTCTGTCATCTTTCCCCATTGCTGTGTAGAGTTTGTTGTGCACAGCTCCTGGGGGACAGATGCCATACATGTGCCTGAGTGTCCACCACGTCACCTGAAGTTACCAATGACTGAGTTTCCTCGGCCTATAAGTCTAAGATCCACCTTGTCTATGATGTGAGGCTACAGAATGCTGGAGAAGATAAGAGGATGGATGTGTCTCTACCGATCAGCCAGGGCATCACAAAGCCCCCAGACCAATAGTTGAGAGCCCTTTAGGACAAAATCAAATTTGGAAGGTGGGGCCAAATTTATAGTTACTCTTCCTTGTTATGGTTGCTTGATGGGGAAGAGTGAATTAGGAGGGATAGGGAAAGCCCTTGTCAGGTGCAGAGAAGCTCACCTACATAGACTTTGTGAAGACATCTTCTTCAGACAGGACTGAAGACACTGTACTGCCAGCCTCCAAGGTGCTCAGGGGCATCATGAGGTCAGAAGTCAATTCTATGGCTGCACCACTCAGACCAGTCTACATATCTTCACTGCCTTCATCATGTTACCCTGGGAACCCCAGGGAGCACAGCTCCTGGGGGACAGATGTCATACATGTGCCTGAGTGTCTACCATGTCACCTGAAGTTACTAATGACTGAGTTTCCTCAGCCTTAAATTTCCTTAATAAAACCTGCTGGGCCCTGAGAAAGAAAACGCTTGTAAGACACACAACCCAACACAACAGGTGCCCTGGAGCCACCTGAAGATAGGTAGACACCAAACTCACCTTGTTTCGAGTTTTTACTCCAAAGCCACCTCCTTTGTGGCAGCTTCCTTGGCCATCCTATTAAAATCTCATCCCTTACACATCACACCCCTTCCCTGACGTGTATTTTCTTCATTTATCTAAGTCACTTTCACAATGAGTAGAATCTGTAAGACTAAAGGCAAAAGGCACTGCACATAATCACTGATCTCTAGTTATAAATGTTGCTTCCCACTGGGTTATAGCTTGATGATCAGATACCACTACACCCACATCCTGGACTTGAACAATTAGTGAATAGATGGTGGATGGTGGGAGCCCAGTTCCTCATTGTTGACGCGAAGGTTTCAGATAAGCAAGGGGAGGAGGCTAGCATGGTCCATGTGGTGACGGATTGGAGTTAGAGACTTCAGTGTGAACTCATATTTAGCTGAATATAGATAGATAGATACAGATAAAACATGTACAGGTATGTGTAGATACATGGGTTGTACACACAAATCTATGCCCTTGCTCTGTCAGCTGAGAGGGTCTAGAAGCAATGATACCCTGATAGGAATGAGTACACCCAGTGCCATATCATGGTTTCTAAGACCATTTTTTCACTAAAGGAACCAAAGCTCATGTGACCAAAGAACTCTGGTGAAACAACAGCAGCAGTAACATCAATAATGAAAACTGACAATGAAGGGGAAATGTCAAAGAAAACAGGAGCCATGTCAAGAGTTCCCAATGGCCAAAGCTGAAACAAGCTGAGAGACAAAATAAATAAACTAGCATTGGATTATAAGCCAAAGTCTAAAATAGATACCCATGAATCCATACTGATATAAATAAATCAATAAATGGAGGAAAATAGAGTTTTCTCCTGCAGAAGAATTCCAAATCATTTATGTAGGTACTCTACCCTAGAGATGAAGCATAACTCTCTACTCTGCAGGCGTGGGCTGCACATAGTGATTTCGCCCCGAAGAGGGCAGTATAGAGGGGGAATAACTTTACAGTGGAGAAGGCTGACCGACATGACCTCAGCCAGGTGATCAAGGTCAATGTGGACAGGGATAAGTCATGCTGATAGCATGTTTCCTTGGTATGATATGATGAGGATGTGGTCTTCCTTCCAAAAGCACATTACTCCAGTCTAATCATGAGAAAAACATCAGAAAATACCAAACAGAAGGACATTATGCAAAACACCTGACCAGCACTCCTCAAAACCGTCTGTCATCAAAATCAAGGAAAGTCTGAGAAACTGTCACAGCCAACAGGAGCCTAAGGAGACGTAATGACTGAACATAATGGGATCCAAGCACAGAGGAAGGACATCAGGTAAAAACTAAGGAAATCTGTTAAGAGTTCCATACAAATGTAAGATGGTAGTAATAGGGGAATCTGGATGAAGGGTGTATAGGAACTCTGTAGCATCTTCACAACTTTTCTCAAACAATTTCTATTTATTTTAATTAAAAGTTTATTTTTTTTAAGTGAAAAAGTAAAAGATCCCTTTAGTTCTGGTATTAGGACAGACTGAAGATGACAAAGGCAATAGCAGGGAGACCAGGTGGGAGGCTGTTAAGATAATCAAGGCAAAAGGTGATGGTGGCTTGGACCAGACTGGAGGTAGTTGGAAGAGGTGAGCTTTGGATAGGACAGTAATGATAAAACAACCAACATTTACTGAGTGCTTGACATGTGCCCAGCATCTTCACATCTCTTCTGCCTTGTAGGGTAGTTGAATCTTCACATCTTCCCTTCAAGGTATGTGCAGCTATAATTTCGACTTTGTGGTGCAGAAACTGAGACTCGGAGCAGTGACTTCCCTAAAGTTACAGCCAGTAAGAGGCAGAGCAAGGCCTTGAACCAAGCAGGCTGGCTCTAAAGCCTCTCTCCTAACTACCACACCCACTGTGCACTCATCCGGGGCTGCAGGGGATGGAATGGGGCTCAGGACTACCACCAGAACCACATTTTGGTACCAAAAAGAATCCACCAAAAGTCAGGAGTACAAAAATTGCTTTAAAATATATTGCACTCATGAGGAGAAGGCCTAAGTTTTAGGCACAATGGTCAGACCATCCAGGAGCTTCATCTCCCCCAAAGCAAACAGGACCAAGTGTCCACTCTGGAAAGCTAGTGGACTCTGCTCTCTGGAATCCTCGCCTGCCTCGAGGTTCTAAAATAAATTCCTAAATACCAACACTCAGAGTTTGCAATGTCTAAATGGCTAAGGAGACGCTAGCTACAAAGATAGATAAACCCTGGACTCTCAGAAATCCAAGTCTGTGAACGAGTTTATGTCTCACTTATATAAAATCCATCCAAGCAGCAGCAGTTGGGGGAGGGGGAGGGGAAGGGTTCTACTTCAAAAAGTCACCCAGGCATCCATGCTTCTCACATTTCCTGTCTCCAGGGAAAGAGACAAAGTACAAGATCACAGGGGTGCCTTTCTGGGCCAGGCCTGGGAGGGGTGCATATACTTTTGTCCATTTTCTAGTGATCACTAAGCTATACAGCCTCACCTAGATGCAAGGCGGTGTGGGCTGGGGAATAGGTCACCCTGCTGGGCAGCTGTTTTCCACGGGCAACTCTACACTGTGCAGCAGGAATGATGGTGGACAGTTAGCTCTCCTGGCCACACTGCTTAATAGGCCACTGGAAAATAAACCCTAATGCCGAAGACAAATGGTGGAATTGCAGGAAGAGCCAAGAGCAGTAACTGCACAGGGCAGAAATAATCTGAGGAGATCAGGAGTGTTTTACAGCCCTCTGCACATATCTCTGGCATCGCTCAATCACATCATTTAAGAGCTGGAAGAGGCTTTGGAGTTTCACTCAACTTAAGTCCTCAATTTACAAGTCAGGAGAATGTCCCCAGCCTAAGGAACAGGACTAGGTGAAGATCACAGGCAAGTCAGCGACTGAGCTGGGATGGAGCCCAGGCCTCATGCTGGGCCTGGTGCTGGGCACCACATCTTGTGGCAGCTCAGACCCACCCAAGGAAGTAATAGCTTGGCTCTTTGTTCACTTAAAAGCTGAGAATTGGTTTTCTTTTCTATTTACTTTAATTCTAAGAGAAGGATGAGCTCAATACCTGGGAGGTATTATTTGGGTACCACTTCTACTGACAAAGAAACATCGTAAAGTCTGGAATTACATGTCCAAACCTGCCTGCACAGTGAGGACAACATCCCTGGTTACCAGAGTCCCTTGCACAGTGCTTGCTGATGTCCCCAAGGTTCAGAAAACAGGAGCTGAGGACAAAGAGGGGATCCTTTCTTATCTCAGCAACAGCCCTGCTGGCTACCAGCTGCAACAAAGGGGCAGGTGAGGGTCACGGAGTCGCCATCTCCATTCTGGGGGAAAGTCGCATCTTTAACCAACACTTGGAGACAGGTGACACTGTGGGCAGGACCCATCATGGGGAGGGGTGCAAGTAGCACAACCTTTTGGCCTGAGACTCAGACTCCAAGGGCCCTTAAGTTTTGCTGCTATTAACTAACAGACCTGGCAAACGAGCAAGGTAAAGTTTTGCTACAAAAACAGACTTTGACCTTGAACCACAGGGTCCTACTGTGAATGGAGAGATTGCTCAGGACCCCAACACTGCTGCCCACCTGGCTTTGTATATCACAGGCTGCCAACCGCAACCCCCACTGCGTCTGTCCACACCCACCCTTTGGCATCAGGTGATGGAGCACATGGCTGCCTCTGGGTCACTGCAGTTGGTGTCCCAAGCCCCAAGCCAGGCAGACCCTGCTTCCTACCTTTCCACATCCCCCTCAGACCTAATGTGGCCATGCCAACCCGTGTGAACTTGGAAGACAAGCAGAATCTGGGAGTTTGAACACAGCTGCCCCAAGGCACTGATTCTTAGCAATCAAAATTCTGTAATAATTCCTACCTCTGGGAAAACTGTGAAGATTAAGTGAGATATGGTCCATAAAGCACCTGGTGCACGACAGGTAAATATTTATTCCAACCCCCAAACCCTCCTCTAAGTCCATCTAAGTCATCACAGCTCATGCTTTAAGGGGATAAACAGAATGCTCCCCTCAAAGACCTACAGTGTTTCTTGGCCCAGCATTGCTCCTCAGATGCTGTGGGTGCACAGTAGGGGCCAATGGTCTCACTGGGAACTTTAGTGAATCTCCAAAGCTTGCCTGGTGAAAGACCAAGAATAAAGCCAGCAACGGTAATTCAGAAAGACAGGCTGCTGCCCGGTCCCAGGCAGCCCTGTCTAGCAGGCTCTGGCCTCTCCACTCTTCAGCTGACTCCTTATTAATCATAGATAACTTTCCTGATTAAATACAAAGCTCCTACCAACAGGTTTGCCTCCGGATGGCAAATCTGCCGGCATTTAGGATGAATCAAGCGTATTTACTTTTCAGATGTTAGGGGTTTGATAAAATCCATAATGCCTTTGGCCTCGAGCCCTCTTCCTATTAATTATTAAACCCTTGTGTGTTTCGAGGGTAATTGAATCCATGTTTCTAATTAGTTTACACTTAATTCATCAGAACAATTTTTAAAGGGCTGATGGATGTCCCAATAAGCCTCATGGGCAGTTTAATGAATCTGTAGTTAAAAAGAAATTGGACACACACCAAACTGTTAACAGCGGTTACCTCTAGGGAGAGGGGCTGGGACGAGAAGGCACTTGCGTTTTTTTGCTCGATACACTACTGCACTGCTTGACTTTTTAGAAGTAGTGAGTTCTTGTTACTTTTACTATTTTAAAGAAACTGCTTAACAAGGGAAATGGAATGACTTTTTTAAAAGGCAATGGAATGAATGCAAATGAGCCCCAAGCAGTGAGAAGGCTTCTTGGTGAAAACCTGGTTCCTGGCCGTAGGAACCACTTAACCATTTAGCAGCTTAGAGAACTTTGATGCTTCCTACACCCCTGCGAAGGAAACTAACACCACTCATCTCATGGGTGTGTTGCTGAATTATTAGATAATACATGTAATGCCTGGTTAAGATGTTTTGTTGTGTCTCCACTTCCCTCAGGATACTTCACAAGCTCCCCAGCATGGCATATAGGACCAACCCCTGGTAATCTACCCCAGCCACGCCCCTCCCCCACTACACCCCACTCACGATGAACCCACCATCACTGAGCATCTTGCCTTTCTCTTGTTTTTTGCCTGGACCTGTGCACACCCTATTCTCTTGGCCTGAAACAGTCTACCCATCCCTCCTTCCCTGCCCTATCAGGGATCCCTTCCTCCAGAAAGCATTCACCCATTCACTCCACAAATATTTGTTGAGCACCTACTCTGAACCAGGCCCCAGAGATACAATGCAGAGGAAAACAGAAACAGTCCCTGCCGTCAAAGAGCTTCAGTATTGTGGGAAATGAGAGTTCATTAAATTATCACACACATGCACATGTAAAACCATGAAGGATGGATGTAGGTGATCTGGATGGAGGGGTTATCATCACAGGAGGGTTTAACCAGGCTGAAAAATAGGGGTGTCACAGAGGACTCCTTGGGTGAAGAAGTGACAAGTGAGTTGAGATGTGAAGAATGATAACTAAACAAAGGAGCAGCTGGAGGGAAGACATTCCAGGTGCCCAGATCAGAATCTACAAAGATCCCCTCGCAATGAGGTCAGGTTCCCCAGTCACGGTGTTCTGGACTATCTTTACCTCTTCATTTATCTGTTTCCTTTAAGAGATCGTAAGTTCCATGAAATCAGAGGCTGTCTTGATAACTATTGTACTGCCAGCACTTGGTGTCCCTAGTAGGCATTCAACAAATGTGGAATAAATAACAGTGAATGGATGGATGGATGGATGGATGGATGGATGTGTCCAGCATGATGGCTGACCCATTACAGGTGTCCAGTGTCATCATGTCTCTTTTCCCCTCTCCAGTGTCCTCTCTCTGCGTCAGTCCTAAACAAGGATGCTCCCTCATCTCCATGGGTCCTTCCAGCCACCTCCTGCCCACAAGAGCTCATTCTCAAGGAACTCTGAGGAGAGGACCCTCCAAGGACAACCCTACCGATGTACAAGGCACACTTTTTAAGAGATCCAACAGACAGGTTCTTTATGGGCCTCTACCGTGATCCATATTCATAAGACAACGGTAAATCTGGCAAATTGGTGAATTTTTTACAACTTCCAAACAGGTGTCTAATGCCAGCTGAATGAAATCTGCAACCGGCTCCAAATGACTAACTGCATTCCACCTTAGGCTGATGACAGAATGTGTATTGCCAGTAATTGAGGGAACGAGTTAGTTGTAGTGTTTCCCATAACATGAGCCCAAATGTGTAAATTAAGGGATGCTTAGCTGTGCTTAACTGGTGCAGTCATCACCGGCGCCCTATAAACCCTCCAGTGCACAGTGATGCCGTCTATTAGCAACATCCCTATAGATTATGTTTGCTTGTGTTCCATTGGAAAACTTCATTCCACATTAAACTGCAATGCAATCGGACGTCTGCCAGCACGGGATGGCCATCTAATTGTGCGAAAGCAGAGATGTGGGGATTGTTTCACTTATTCATCCAGGCAGGGCTGACACTGCATTCTCTGGAAGGCTCTTTGTTCTTTCCTTGCTCATTTCCAAACTCCTACAGGCTTCCCGGCCTCCAGGACCAGCTCCTACTCCCATTTCCCACTCTGATCCATTATGGGGAGAATCTGATCAGTTTCTATTGTAAATTTAATTTCAAGCAGCCAGACGCTGCCTCCTGGCACCCTGGGATGCTGCTGCTTGTGAATAGCTCTAGATGAAATGTGAGATGCTTTCAAGAAGATGGCGATGAACTCCTGGTGGAGAAAGGGAGTCGTTGGGAGATGAATGGCATCTGCATATAGAACAAGCTGTGCGCAGTGTGCCTGTTGGCACCTCTTCGTGAACGATGCCAGGTGCAGCTTTGAGCACCTAGCATCACTGAGAGTTCTCCCGTTCTCAGAGGAGAAAACTGAGGCTCAGATGGGTTGGCTCATTTGTCCAAGGTCACTGGCAGAGAAGTGAGATTAGAATCCAGGTGTGTCCGACACTAAAAGCCTTAACTCTTCAATCACCCACCATGGGATCCCTCAACCTTAGCACTACTGGCATTTGTGGTGAGAGGTGTCCTGTGGGAGGTAGGATGTTTAGCAGCATCCCTGGCCTCTACCCACTAGATGCCATAGCCCCTCTCCAGTATGACAGCCCCAAATGTTCCCAGACATTGCCTAATGTCCCCTGGGGCTCCAAATAGCCTTCAGTTGAGAACTACTCACTGTTCTACCTCACGACTTACAAATTTACTGAGTTTATGTGTGTGCATCTTCTTGCTTAATTGTGTTTTCTATTTTTTTCTTATGTCTCATCACAATTCAAAGCAGTTTATATACATGATTTAATTTAATCCTTACCAACCAGCCCATGAGGTAGATACTGATATACCCACTTCATAGATGAGGACACTGAGGATAAGGATCAGAGCGACTTGCTCATGCCAAGTGGCTGTGGGAGGAACAGGAACTCAAACTCGTGTCATCCACCTGCAAGAAGCCCACTTCGCTCATGGCTCTGCCACAGGGAAACGTGGTAGAAGGCTTGACTGCTTGCCTCAAGGAGCTCAGAATCTAACCAGGAGGAAAGCTCATTGCTCACAACACAACCAATGGGCAAGCCGCTGGAGGAAGGTGAGTTGAAGGGGGTTGGGAGCTAGGGTGTGAGGGTGACTCTTCTGCCTTATGTTGGAATGCATCCATAAAGTAAGAGATAAAGGTCAGTGTTGGAAGTGAGGGAAGAAAAAAAAAGTGCGTTAAAAATGTACAGAGAGCAGAACTGCAAAACTTATGCCTGCCAAGTCGTCAACAGTAAACACAGAGAGCCCAGCCTGATGCAAGCAGAGAAGCCGGCTGCAGGCTTCTTGGTGGTTCCGCCCCACAGTGGGGCTGCCAGGGGATCAGTACTGCCACCCACAGGGAATGACTCCCTGTGAACCTAATACCTGCTTCAGGGTCCATCCTTCACATCTGCAGTTCCTGATCTAAAAGGTCTAATGGTGGAGCCACAGAGGAAGTGCCGAGACAGGCACCAAAGCCCTCTAATCACAGTCTGAGTTCCCAGGTCCTAAGAACAGAAGGGCAGGGAAAATGTGAGTAATGTTTGCAGAGTGCTACGGGGTCTGTGGCAGGTGGCTCACATGCAACAACCCTGTAAGGCAGGTGAGTGGCACTTCTGTTTTATAGATGAGGCTCAGAGAGACCAAACCTTGCACAGGTCACAGTGCAAATAAATACAGGACCAAGCTGAGTATAAATCTCAGCCTGTCCCCACCGTACCCTACTGTCTCCCAGGAAAACACCGTGACAGACGGTGACCTACCTGTTCTGCCAGATGAAGGAAGGACAGCATCAGTGCGGCAAACACCCCGGTAGCAGCCCATGAGAACACGTTTTACTGGAAACTAGATTCACTGGGCCCACCTGGCTTGCTTTCTGCTTCCAAGTCAGACACCAGAGGCACCCTCCAGCCCTCCCTCTGCCTCATTCCCACTCCACAGTCCCTATAAACCTGCCCTTAACTCCGGGGACAACGTGACCCCATGACATCACACAAACCCACAGCAACTTCTCTCCACACTGTTCCAGTCTGGGCGCCACAGTCTCTCGCCTGGCCCGGCAGTCACCAGTCTGGCCCCCACCCCACAGTGTTTTCCACACCACAGCTAGACTGTGCCAAAATCCTCCACTAAAAACCTTCATTAGAACGGCCCTGCCCAACACCTACAACTAACATCACACTTGATGAGCAAGACTGAATGTTTTAAGATCAGGGACAAGACAAGAATGTCCACTCTCACTGCTTCTATTCAATATTGTACTGAAGGTTCTATCCACTGCAATTAGGCAAAAAAAAAAAATTTTATTTAATTAAAGGCAACTAGATTGTAAAAGAACTAGAGCTTTTCATTCGCAGGCATAAAGACTATTATAACTGTTAATAACAAAGTCAGCGAGGTCATGGGACACAAGATCAACATAGGAAAATAATGTGTATTTCTAGATATTATCAATGAGTAATTCAAAAAGAAAATTAAATTAAAAATAATTCTTTTCACAACAGCATCAACAAGAATAAAAACCTTAAGAGAAACACCCAGTTCAAGATGGAGAGGCAAGACAGTATGTTCCGCTCCCCTCCAACCTAACCCCTAATTCTCAGGGAAATAGCCTAAAGCATGTAAAACGAGAGACTACATGTCCACACTGGAAACCAGGAAAGGGAGAAGTTCCTACATGCTACAATCGCTAAGAAATTTCTACAAGGTGTGCCAGTAAGACCCAATTAAGAAAAAGGCCAACTAGAAGCAATGTTGACAGAGAAATACAACTTAAAATGTGTTCTGAAGAAATAGCTTTAACCACTAGAATAAAAATCACAGAAAAGGCAAAGAAAACTTACCCTGAGGACAGAGTAAAGGGAATAACAGTAAGGAAGCTTAAAAACATGGAGTATTAAATATTATACAAAAGAGCAAATAGTTATCACAAAAAAAAAAGTGAGTGAAATAAACTTTCCTGTTAAAGAATACAAACTCTCAGGAAGGATTTAAAAATAAAAATCCAGCTATATCTTGTGCTACGAGGCACACCTAAAACAATGATATAGAAATATTAAAAATAGAGAAATTGGCGAAGAGGGACTCAGTAAATGCAGACCTAAAAGAGAATAAAGGTGGTAATATTAGTATAGAAGTAGAAGTTAAGGCAAAAACATTTGGGGATAAACATAATTTTTATATTGAAAAAATATATATATTTCACTCTGAAGATCTAATGTTTAAAAATACAAGCTAAAGAGTACAGCATCAAAATGTATAAAATGAAAACTTAGAAATAAAGGAGAAATTGACATAAACAATAGCAAAATGTAAAAAGAACACATTGCTTACCCTCTACAACTATCATTTAGACAATAAAGAAGAAATTAGAAAAATTAAGTAATACTAACAAATTTTTTACCCTTCAACCAAAGAATCTATGTTCTTTCCAAGTACTCATAGGACATTTACATAAAAATGATCTTACACTATGAAAATAAAGGCAACAAATTCTCCAAAGTAGAAATCATAATCTGATCATAATGCAGTTCAACCAGATAATAATTTTCTTAAGTATAAAAAAGTTTACTGGGAATTTTGAGGAAAAAATCCCTAGAGTCAAGGAAGGAACAAAATTGCAATTAGAGATCTTTCTACAATAATGACTATCCATCAAAGTTAATGGGATATGGTCACAGTTGTACTGAGGGGAAAATGCTTCTTAATGTTTTCATTATCAAACAAGAAATAATAAAACTAATTCAATTCACAAAATCAACGTAAGAGCAATATCAGCCTAAGGTGAGTGGGAGAAAAGAATGAATAAAGATAAAAACAGAAATCAGTATGTTAGATAACAGGGAAAAGAGAAAAATTGATAGCCCTAGAGTTGGAGCTTTAAAAAGAACCATAAAACAGGCAAACTTCTGGCAAGAGAAACGAGTAAAAAGAAAAATACAAAGGTACAGGGGCAGGTGCACGAAAGGGGATGTGATCAGGGATACCACAGGGATAGAAGTGTTTCGTGGGAAAACTATGCAATTCTACACTGATACCCTTGGCAATCTCCATAAAATAGATTATTTCCTAGACAAACATACATATAGAAACTGATTCATGACTAAACAAATCCTAGCAGATTAATAACCATGCGAGAAAATAAAAAATTCACAAAGATCCAAGGGTTCCCACCAAACATATTCGCTATCCCCCCTTACACACCCAAAGGAGTATCATTCCAAAACCTGTGAGAAGCACATTTTCCATGCTATTTGGATGGTCCCTCTGGGATCATTTCCCCTCTAAGTTTTCCCCACGGTGTGAGCTCCTCTGCTCCAGGGTTGCTAAGAGGCAGAACCCTCCCTCCAGCCTTCCCCTCGGCTAAGACTGGATGTCCTTGGCTACTTCTGAAATAAACTGACAGGAGCAGATCAGGAAGATGACAGAGGAGGAACCCAAAGGAAAATGACCCAGTGAAGGCACAAACCCTGGGAGCCTGCTCCTCAAACATGGCTGGTTGGCCAGAGTGGGCTGAGTGGGAGCCAGGTACACAAACAAGGGTTCTCCTCTTCTAGGACCACCTCCCTGGGTCACGAAACCCCCACCTTCCAGGGAAGAGCAATCCCCACCTCAGGTGAGTCTTCTCACACTTCACTCAGAGCCAGCAAACCCAAACGTCAGGAAGCAGAGGTCTGACCATATATGTGTGGATCCTGCCTTAAGAGCAAGGAAAGCTGGAATAACCCCAGTAGGCAGTGTTGGAAAGTTTGCCTCCAGCGTCCATACCCCAACCAAGCACCCCATTAGCCTGATTGGACATTTTATCTTTCAACATACATTCATCAAAAGTCCATTCAGATGCCCTACACGGTATCACCTAAGCTCAGCATCTAATGAGACAACTCGTTCCCTGTGACCTCATCCAATATCATGGTTTTAAGTACTATTCATTCCCAATCTCCCAATTTACTATCTCTGGCCCTGATATCCTTGAACATTAAATTCACATATTCAAGCCCATGCCTGTCTCTCCCATTAGCATATAACATCTATGAAGACAATGATTTGTTCTGTAAGTGCTATATCCCCAGCACCCAGGCCAGTGTCTGGAACGTAATAGGTGCTCATGAAATATTTGTGGAATGAATGAGGGAAGGGGACTCCAGTCCCTCCACCCACATTTCACTGAACACCCACTGTGTGCCAAACCCTGCTGAGCATCAGGGGAGACGGATATGCCCAGTTCTGTCTAAAAGAAACTCTAGTCAGCGGGATCCCAAGACACCCCCACCTCTGCTGCAGGCTTGGCAGCCTCACCTCTGCATTGCCCAGAGAGGGCAGGCTGCCAGAGAGAAGAGGGCTGGGGCTGAATTGTAAATGTTGTTTGTGACCCTGCTCCTGGCATCTTAAACAAAGCCTTGGGGTTAAGGACTTGGCAGGGACACTCTCAATAGTATATCATTAATTAGCACCCCAAGCTCCCCAGAACTTGGCTGGTAAGCCTTTAACCCTTTGGCTTCCTCAGGAGCCCAAAGCCTGGTGGCAGGACCAGGACAACGCTTGCAGTGGAGCAGGGCAGGCCACCATCAACCAAACCTCAGAGCAGTAACTCTGGAGCCTTTACCTCTGCCCAGAAAAGCCTGCCCTTTCTGCAGAGGCTGTAGCTTCCATCCCTGCCTCCTTCCTCCATGAGAACTCTCACTTGTGAGGTCAAGGTTACAGGAAAGCAGTCTCACCTTCTCCGTGGTTTTCTCATCCATCAACTGCAGTGGGGTTTGAGAGAGTGAGATCTTCCCCAAATTTCAGATTCTATACCCACAGCCAAGGCCACACAATGCAAGGCAAATTCCAACAAAGTATTAATGGTTTCCAAGTATAAGATGCAAGACACAGCCACTATTATTAGCTTTCAATGCACATCTCCTGGGCCCAAGGGGAGAAAATTAATTTCTGTGTGTGCAGAGAATAGACACCAACAGATATTCGTACATAACACCCAAATGCACACAAAATCGGTTTTCAATAGGAAAACCTGAATTCTTCTATAACCCTTTTATGTCTTCTGTCGCGTCTTCCCAAATATCCAACTCATCAACCCTGCCTACTGGGTACTGCTAAGCAGGAGAAAGGAACTGGGAAATGTAAAGAAAGCAGAAGAGTTGAGGGCGGACCTCATAAAAACAGAGGTCTTTGCTGGTGACCATAAATCTTTCACTCCCGTGGGTTGCTCCTCTCAGTGAGTTTGGCTCAGGGCCCAGCTACCTGCTGTGGGGAAGAGGGCAGGTGGTACCTGGTTCGCAGGTTCTCCGGCCGGGGTGGGCCATCAAACACCGACAGGACATCGAAGTCCTCTTCCAGGGCGAAGGACTGGAAGACGAGCTGGATCCTGTGCTGATCCCCTGCGGTGATGGTCCATGTGCAGTTGGCATAATTGGGGTAGCCGTATGGGAACCCTGGGCTCTCCACTGTCCCATTGGGGCCCTGCAGTTGGAACGTGCAGTTCTGGCCTGTGAGAGAGAAAGGGAGCAGTTCAGTGTGGCCAAGAGAAGTCCTAGAAGCTTCCTGAGAGACAGGAGCAATGCATTAGAGGATCATGAACCCACTGTTCCAAGTATGTCCTCTGGGCCAGCCCCACGCTCGTCACAGAGGGAGGGCAAATGGGTGATTGACACTGAGTGTGCCTGTTGTGCGGCACCCTGGCCTGGTGATACAATGTGCATCACTGTGGCCAAGCATCAGAACTCTGTGAGGCAGAGCACCAAGGCTCAGAGAGAGTGAACAAAAAGGCAACCAGACCAAGCAGAAGTGGAGGTCCTCTTTACAGGAGATGCCAGAGTGACGACGTCAAACCTTCTCCATATTCCACAGCCTCCTGACTCTCTAGGCCCCTCATCTTAGCTACTGTCCTCTCCTCTCACTCCCCACTGAAAATAAAAGCCCTCAGTGGGCATCCCGGCTTCCCAATTCCAAACCCATCTAGCCTGCCCCATGCTATCTTCCTTCCTCCTCAGAGGAACCACCTCTCCTTAGATCTTAACATTATGGACAAGAAAGGGGGTTCACTGGAAAGTAACCTCACAGGGTGATCTGATCATAAATTCCTAAATGGGCAGGTTATATTGGGTAGTCACACCCCAGGCATGTAACTTCTCTAATAAAAGGTTTCTCTTTGCCTTAAGCAAGCCTTGCCCATTGTTGCTGTGCATCTAGGTTAACAGGCCCTTGAAACACCTCTTTTCAGACCCCTTAGAAGAAAACCCACCCTCCAGAGAGCATCATCCTCACTACCCTATAATCCCATCCCTGCCTGGCTTTCTCCCGCCTTCACGTAATCTTCCTTGTGTTTCCTCCCTAATCCCAATGCATAAAAGCTGCCAACTGTCGGTCTAGGAAGCATTTTCTAAGTCTGTTGAGATCTTGTTTCAAGGCATATCCTCTGGCTCAAATAAGCTTTTGAAAAAATCATCTATAGATTTGGACGTTCTTATATCAACATAATCCTTCCGTGTGCCCTTCGGACCCCATCCCTCCCTCCTCTTCACGAGCCTTACGCACGCTTCTCTCTTCTACAGGGTACACATGTTTAAGCGTTTCCTCTCCACTAGAACCTTCCTATTTTAAATGTGCTCAAGACTCTATCATAAGAAAGCAATTCCCCCCTCTCCTCCTCCTCTCACTCCAGCCTTATGTCTGTCTTCCTCTTCACAGCCATATTTCTAGAAAACACAACCTCTCTACAATTTTTGTCTCCATTTCCTTATTTTCCTCTCCAGCCCTGCTGCTTCTGCTTTCTGGTCCAGGTGACCTACCCAAACAGGTGTACTGAGGTCACTGATGGGTCCAGAGGGTCTTTTCAGTCTTCATTTAACAGAGTTCTCTCTCAGCTGCCTCTAACACTGGTGTTCACATACACCCTCCTTCTGGAAACAGGTCCTCCCAGGCCAGAGGTCTCAGACCTCACAGTGCATGCACACTGCCTGGGGACAAGGCTGAACTATAGATTCTGATCTTGCACAGCATCTGGGTGGGAACAGAGTGTCTGCTCCTCTAATTCACTCCCTGGTGCTGCAGTGATGCTGCTGCTTGGGGACCTCCTCACTGTTCTTCAGTAAGAAAAAAATTTCTTAAGGTCTATGAGGGTCTCTGCATGGTCTGGCAGCTAGTGGTTCTTAGACTGGTGTCCACTAGTTTCCAATCAAACCCCACCCTTGTCAGTCCTTTGTATCTGCTACACCCTCTTACTGCACAGCCACAGGACCTTTGCATATGCTGTTTTCTTTGCCTAGAACACTCTTCCCTCCTTCTTGGCATATTTATCTTTCAGGCTGTGGTCAAGTGTCTTTCCTTGACTATAACAAACCCCCTATTACATGCTCTCATGACACCATAACCTCTCCTTGGTAGAACTCATCATACAAGCAAATTTCCATGTTTCTATGTGATTATTTCATAAATATCTGTCTCCTTGCCAGGCCGTAAGCTCCATGAGAAAGCAGACCACAAGGGAGTTTTCCCATTTTTAAAGCCACACACCAAGCTCAGTTACAGGCACATGGTAAGTTCTCAATAATTTAACACACTGTTTGTATCTGGTGAGTGGTTAGACACTCTCCTAGCAACTTTACATATAATGACGTGTTTAATCCTCACAACAGCCCTAAAGGTGGACACTATCAAAATCATCTCCATTTTACAGATGAAGAAGTAAGGCAAAGAGAAGTTAAGGGAGAGGGCCCAAGGCCCACCGTTACTTGCAGATGGGATTCAATGTAAGCTGTCCATGTCAGGTCTACCCACTTAACTATGATGCTAATGCCATTAACTCACTATTTTTTTAAAGCACATGTTAGCGATTAACTGACAAAGGACAGTTAATGGCTAAAATGACTAATATTTTTAAAAATGCCTTAATACAAAGTATCCCAGTAAAAGAGCAAAAAGTTAAGGTCTTCTGAATAAATGCTAAATGGGCATTTAATAAAATAAGACGTGTAAACCTGATTAAATAAGCACTCGGGACTAGGAAAAAGATTATTTCCTTAACCATAATAAAGCATCATTTTGGACCAATTACCTACATGGTACTTATGGTGAAACACCTGATTAAGATCAGGAATGAGATGGAAATGCTACTATCACCTCTGAGATTTCACGCCTTATTGGAAGAGCCAGCCCCTGCGACACAAGGAAAGGAAATGAGAAAGAAGCACACATATGGTCTGTGGATGATATGTTAATATGCCAAGAAAACCCAGGGGAATCAATTATAAAGTTATTAGAACTAATAAGAAATTGCAGTTAAGTAGCCAAGTGCGAAATAAATATACAGAATCAATAACATTTCTGTATGCCAGAGACAGATGAAAATATAAAGAAAACCAGTACTATTTATAACAAAATGCATATAATAAATACAAATAAATAATAAAGAATGTGTAGGCACTGTAGGAAAATAACTTTTACAGAGGGATAAAAAATCTGATTAGAGAGACATAGCATAATATTGAGTGGAAAGACTACTGAAAGGTTAATTTAGAATATTAACCTTTGGAAAAGTTATTGAAAAGTTAATTTATAAGCTTAATACAATTCTGATCAAAAGTCCAATGACCTGTTTTAAACTTAGTAAAATGATACCTAAAGTTAAGTGGAAAAATAGGCAGTTATAGACAATGCAAAAGCTTTAAAAGGTAGTCAATGTAGTCATCTGATCCTACAAGATACTACACAGAATCATCAAATGACGCTTATGAAAATCATGTGGAGGTGGTCCAAGAGTGGACAGGCAGAACATGAAATGCTACTGCAGGAACAGCCTTAATGCACATAAAAATTGAAATATGTGCAAGATATTAAAAAATCGATGAGAAAAAGGAAAACATTTTTGCAGGGTCAACTAATTAACTGTTTGGGAAAAGAATTATCTCCTTGACTCACACCACATACTAAATAAATTCCAGATAGAATAAAGAGTTATAAGTTATAAAGAAATCAAGCCAAAAACATAATTAGAAGAAAATATAGGGAAATAATGACCTAACTGTGATTTTCTGAACATTAAAGCTGTGGAAGACACAAGAGTGAGTTTTATACAAAAAGTATTAATGGTTGTATGTCAAAAACAGAATCAAAATCAAAGGGCATACAAACAATTCAGGTAGAAAAGTAACTTCCTTAATATAGAAAGAACTTTGACGAATCGATAGTAAAACAAGCAGTACTATAACTGAAAAATTGGACAGGGTCTTGAACAAGTTAGTTCACAAAAGAAGACGTAAGTGGCTCAGGAACTAGGAAAGTGTTCAGCCACAATAACAATAAAATGAAGCTTCTATCCCCACAACTTCCAAAGGAGTTCCCCAGTTCACTTCCCTAAACTTCCCTCCCCGGCAGTGAACCAGATCTTCTCGGCTCATGCTCTAACACCTGCCGGGTGATGTCACTGCATCGTGTCCTTCCTTCCCTCTCCTTCCCTCTCCTTCCCTCTCCTTCCCTCCCCTTCCCTCCCCTTCCCTCCCCTTCCCTCCCCTTCCCTCCCCTCCCCTCCCCTCCCCTCCCTTCCCCTCCCTTCCCTTCCCTTCCCTTCCCTTCCCTTCCCTTCCCTTCCCTTCCCTTCCCTTCCCTTCCCTTCCCTTCCCTTCCCTTCCCTTCCCTTCCCTTCCCTCCCTTCCCTTCCCTTCCCTTCCCTCCCTCCCTCCCTCCCTCCCTCCCTCCCTTCCAAGTTAGACCCTGTGATAGGTCATGGGCTCAGATCACAGACTAGACATAAGCAAATACATGTACATGTGAGTCTCTTTAACAGGTGATAAAGGGATGCACAGAGTGATTCTGGAGTACAGATCCCACGAGAGCCACACCTTAAGCGCTACCCTCATTCATGTCCTGGACGACCGTGGATGCCAACATTCACCACCATCTCAGCATCCCGGACTGCTGCCTTGGCTCAGGGGAGCACAGTTTGCAGTTGCTGATTCAGAATCTGGGTATGAGTGTTGAAGAAATAGATGGAGGCTCAGAACAGAGCCCCAGGAAACACTATGTATAAGGGACAAAGAAGGTGACAGAGTAGGGGCAGGGAGGCAGGCAGAATGGTAGGAAGAGAACCAGAGGGTAAGTCCATACAAGAGAAGGTGACTCAATGGATGGAGCACACAGAAAGGCTAAGATGAAGGTCTTGGAGGAGGCCTCCTGGCCTGATGTCTAAACGGTCCCTCTGGAAGTAAGAATGCTGAGAGTGGGAGCTTTGTCCTGGCTCCTACTTCATCCCCAGTGCCTAGAATTCAATAAGTATTTCTAAATGGATACATGAATTCCAGCAAAGGCAGGTGGCAAGGTGAACAGAGGCCCCAGATTATAGCAGGTAAAGGCTAGACTGGCTGGTGAGAAGGTGAAGGCCACTATATTTTAAACAGTAATATATACATTTTTCTCATTTTAGAAAATTTGGAAAATACAGGCAAGAATAAAAAAGAGGAAACATTATAACCTCACCTTCCTTCCAGAGGCAACTGCTGTTAATATTTTCATTTATTTTTTCTAATTTTTAATGCATATTTCACACTGGTGATTCAGTGTATATATAATTTTGCATTTTCTTTTTTCAGTATTCTTCAGTCAAATCACAGAGGCCATGGGCACTTGTAATGTGCACTGATACACATATATGCAACACAAAGATTACAAAGAAAAATTAATCTCTCCTCTCTCCCTTCCACCCAATCCAAAGTAACTGGAGTTAACAGGCAGGTAGAAATGTGACCTCCAACCTTCTCTTCTCACATGCAACCAATGGACACAGTAAGGGAGAATTTTTATTATTTTGTTTCAAAAATGAAATCAGAGTTTAGCTCATTTCTCTGCAACTTGCTTTTTCACTTACCAATCCATCAGGGACACCTTCCAGGTCAGTAGATACATATCTAACTTGTTTTGTCTATAAATGTGTAATATTCCACGGCATGGATGTATCTCAATTTATTCAATATGCTCCCCTGCTGATGGCCAGTCCTGTCCTTTCTTGGTTTTCTTTTGCAACAACTCAGTAAACATTATAACATGAGCTTTTCCCAAAGATATTGAATCTGTTCATAAACAGCATTTTAAATGGATGCACAACATTCCAATATATGGTTAGACTAGAATTTACTCAACCATTCCCCTATTGTCAAACATTTCAATTGTTTCTGGATTTTTTCCCCATTATAAATAAGACTCTTAGGAGGGTCTAGTGACAGAATGCTGGTCAGTGCAGTGGAAAATACTATTCCATGGCCAGAGTCCCAGAACGAATGTTCACTTTTGTGGTAGTGGCATCCAGCTTTGGCTTCGGGGGAGGAGGGTATTGTCCTTATTGGGTTGGCTGACCTCCACGACAGGCATTGTCGGAGGTGGGTAGACAGGGCTAGAAGCCTTACTTGTTTGGAAGTCTCCCTGAAATCAAATGTATGTTAGTGAATTAAGAAAGTTATAACCCAGAGCAGCCACTGCAGATTGAAATGCTAACCGAGTGGGAGCCCATGCCAAAGTGGCTAAATGTCCTTTCATGCCTATGAAATGCTGAGTTTCTTCCAAGAAAAAAGCTACCTGTTCCTCACTCCTAAGTGACCAGCTTGCTGACTGCAGACAGGAAAGCTGCTGCAGACTTTCATCTGAGGGCACTTTGCATTTCTTTCTCAGTGCCCAGGATGGTGTCTGCCTTCTCTCACTCTTGCCTCTAAGTCAATGCAGCTACCAAACATGGCCAAGACCATTTTGGGCTCGAGAACTATCCTGGAGAACTATACTCTTCAGGTTGTCCACGTATTTGTTTTTGGATGACTTCCCTGAAATAGGCTTCCAAAGTACAAGTTACCGGGTCAAAGGATACGCTCTGAGGCTTGGGCTCTGCATTGCCCATTTGGTTTATTTCTTCCCAGAAAACGTCCACTAGTTAGTCTCAACAGTTTTTGCCTATTTGATAGGCGCAAAAAATGCTCATTATTTTATTTAGCATCTCTTTGTGGCTCAGATTCAACATTTTTTCAAACTTTTCCTAGTGATCTTAACTCTTCCTTTTGGGAACTATCTGAGCTCTTGGGCTCATTTTTCAATGTGGTGTTTGTTTTGTGGTACCGATTTACATATTTATACCCTCTGCACCCTATGCAGTACATACGTACATTCTGCAGCCGTTCTGGCCTTTTTATGCTGTTTGCCATAGAGGTTTCTCAATCTTATGTACTTAAATCTTCTATAAGCTCTTGCCACTTTTCTTATCAATTTGTACCAACTCTTTATACAATCCAGATTTCACTCTTGTCGTCTTTGTTGCAAACACTGTTTCTGCCTGGTTGCGTGCTTTGTTTTGTTTAGATTTTTCATGTAGATTAAAATGTTCAGTTTGCACAGGCAGTCACATTTACCTGTCTTTTTCTTGGTGATATGTTTCCATTTTGGATGCTTAGAAGGACTTCACTCTGGCTTCTCGTCTCACTCAACAGAAAAGCCAAAGTCCTTGCTGTGCCTCAAAAGTTCTACCCAACTAGACACCGCTGCCCCTTCAGCTCCTCTCCTGTCTCTCATCCGCTCATCCCTGCGATTGCCACGCTGCGCCCTGGCTGTTCCCTAAGCCTATCACATGCCCACCTTGGGACACTTGCATTTGTTCAACCTGCAGCCCAGAAAGCTCTTCCCCAATACTGTGTGATCCACTCCCTCACTTCCTTCAATCGGAGCCAAGTATCTCCTCAGGCCTCCTTCCTCTCAAACCAGGTGCTCCAGGTTCCTGTTTCCTTTTTCTCCACAGCACTTAGTGAGCACCCTCTGATATATTTTCCTATTTATCTTCTGTCTCCCCCAACCCTCCATTAGAATGCAATCTCCATCCAGCACCCAGACCTGTATCTATACCCAGGAGATGTTCACATAAGAGCTTTTGGTTAAATGAATGAATTCTTGGATAGTTATCACCCACCCAGCTCTCTGTGCTTGGAATGCTCTCTCTCTAGTTCCTTCACCCAGCTAACCCCAGGCACTTTAACAATGACTGCCTCCTCCAGGAAGCCTTTTGGGAACCCTCAGGACAATAGCAAATCTTCCTTTGCCTACTCGTCCTTGTGAGTGAATTAGTGAATATCACTGCCTTTGCCAATGGTGAGAGCATGATATGTTTGTGTGGTTTCTCCTCCAGCAACCTCCTTGAGGTTTTCTATCTTTATCTCCAGCACCTCACTCAGTATTTGCCCACAGTAGACACTTGGCACGTATTTTTGGAATCAATGGATGAGTGAAATGAATTTTTTTTATAATACTCAGATAACACCAGCTTCATTTGTCTGTGTGTTTATGGTTCTGGAGGTGGCTTTGTGAAAAGGCTACAAAAAGTCTTGGGTTCAAATTTCTGTTATGCCACTGAATACTTTGTGGAAAATTTATATAAAACTCTTTACACCTTAGTTTCAGTATCTTTAAAATTAGCACCCACCTCTAGGATGGCTATACAGATTAATGTGATAATACCTGCACCCGACAGACAGTAAGTGATCAATAAATACCAAATAATCTTTCAGTGAAGGTTTATACGTCTCTTTATGTAGGTCCCAGTCACATCTTGTTAAGGTTATTCCCAGACATTTTATGCTCTTTTTGTTACTCTAGTGAATGACATTTTCCCATTATTTTTTTTCCTACCTGGTTATTACTGCTATACAGAAAACCTATTGATTTTTATACATTCATCTTGCGTCCAACTGGGTTTCTGAACTCTTATTAATTCTAAAGATTTCTCAGTTGGTTCCCTTGGGTGTTTTAGGTACACAATCATGTTGTCTACCAATAATGATAACTTGGAGGAGATAACTCTTTTGAGAAGTTTGGCAGGAAAATTCAATTCAATTCTGCAAATATTTATTGACTGCGAAGGTCAATTTTGGACGAATTTAGTGGAAGATGCCAGTGGGACATCCAGATGGAGATGGCCAGAAGGCAATTAGGTCTGTAGACTAGAGTTTGGGAGCACAGCCTGGGCTGGAGATATGGATTTGTTGGCGATGTGCAATTAATGAAACTGGCCTAGGAGGAAGGGCAGAGGAGAGCTGCAGATGCGGGGTAAGTAATCACGCCAACTGAAGACGCCCCACCTGCCACATGGAGAGCCAACTGTGCCCCTCGAGTCCACAACAGGACTCTGGCGAGGCTCCATGCACACCTTCTGGCAGGGGCACCTTGTCTGCACAGATGGGAGGAGCAGGGGTCAAACACTGTCTGTGGCCCTCTACATTTACCCTTCAAGAATGGACTAGAGGCCACAGTTGCAGAGATGCTGGCATTGAGCCTCGCTAGCCCCTCTCCCCCACTCATCACGCTTCAGTCACACCAAATAGCTCATCTACATACACCACAGGCCCTTTCAGGCCTTTACAATACTTGGCCCTTTTCCTAGAATGCCCTTTCCCTGCCTTCCCAACCTAGCAAACCTTACTCACTGTCCCAGATCCAGCTCACATAGCACCTCCTCTGAGGAGCCTCCAGTGGTTTCCTGGGCAGCCATGCTCTCTCCCCACCCCCTTCTCTCTTCCTCCCTCTCTCCCTCCCTCCCTCTAACAGCCATCCACCAAATTCCAGCCATCTTCCCTCCCAATCTGTGCCTTTCAAAAAAAATTAAAATGACATGCCACTTGAAATCCTTCAATGGCTCCTCCTGTGTGCCTAAATATGACACACAAGAGCCCCACTAGCTGGCCCTGCTCCTCTCCCAGGCTTCCCTTCTTGCTACTCTTTCCATTAAAGGACACTCCAGCCCAAGTCAGGCTCCATTTGGTGCCTTTAATGCTCCACACTCATTTACTCACTCTGGGCCCTCAAACATGCTGTTCCCTCTGCTTGAAGCATCCTTTCCCCATCCTCTGGTCTGGCCAACTCCTGTTCATCTTTAGGTTGCAGCTTAAACTTCACCACCCCCAGGAGAACTTACTGTCTGTGACACTAAGGTGTATTGTTCCCATTCCAATACACACCCAAGCACACGTGCTGCTGCTGTCCTCACCACGCCCTCACCGTGCCCTGTGTTGCCTTCATCACACGCAGCACGTATCATAGCATCATTTAGTGTCTGTGTTCCCCAGGAGGTTTGGATTCCTTGGGGGCAGAAACCATGTTCTGTCACATTCACACTGATCCCCAGCACGTTGCCTGGACAACAGGTGCCCCATAGAGATTTGCATAATGGCTGCACCTTGCACACAACTCTACTAGGTCACACATCCCGCTGAACTGCAGGCCAAGAGCTCCTCCAGAGTCTTGCTCCTCTCTGCAGTCTCAGTGTCAAGCTCCAGGCCTGGTATAGGTTGCAGATGTGCATTGAGTTCTGGATGAGAGAATTATCACAGGTGTTTCTAATGAAGTTGTACATTGATTTTTTTTTCCCCTAGCAGTCTTAACAATCAGAGAAATTTCCATTGATGTGTGACGGTCTGGTCCAGGGTTTCCAAACCTCAGCACTACTGACATTTTGGGCAGGATAACTGTTTTTTTTTGGGGGGGGGGGGATAGTCCTGTGCATAGAAGATGTTTAGCAGCATCCCTGGCCTCTCCCCAGTGAATGCAGAGTAGCACATCCCAGTTGCGACAACCAAACATGACTATAGACATTGCCAAATCTCCGCTAAGGGAAAATCGCCCCTAGTTGAAAATCACTAGTCTAATTCCTAGCTACTTGGGAGCTCTTAGTGAAAGCTAGAAATAATCTCTCTAGGATAATACATATAGGACTCTAACTTCCCACCTTTTTCATTCATTTCAGGGAATTCAAAGACCAAAGAAGGTTCTTCATCTGTGTTATGCCACAGTCCCCTCTGGCAGCCTGGTGAATCCTCAAATGATGTTTTTAAATGCATAAAACAAAATATATAGAATTATATTGATATACAGTTTTCAAAATATTCTGAAAATGTGTCATATAGTGATATAGGTACTCCTTCATTAAAGCATATTAACGAGGTCTAGCAGTGGGCTTGGTACATACTGGGGCTTGAGGCATAAACGCTATTTCCAGACAGTCGCAACAACTGTGATGTTCTATGAAAACAGCTGTGCTCATATCAGTGACAAATTCATGGGCACTGCTAATACTGCAGTGCTTTGTTGCCTAGACTCATGATTGGCAGAAATACTAAGCTTCAATAGGAGATTAATGAAAAAAAGAGGCAATTTTCCCCATTTAAGTTAGGGACCCCCTACATTCTATCAAGAACCCAGAGGTCCAAGCCAAATTCAACCTTCAATTCAGCAAGTCTGAGGAGGGCTGCTTAGCTCCAGGTCACACGTGTAGGGGTGGTGGGGAAGTAAGGGGGGTGAATGTTGTACATGGTCCATGCCCCCAAGGAGTTCACAGTGGAATATAAAGACAGCCAGCCATAGCCCATTTTCTAACTGTGTCTCCACTTGACAAGCAGTTCAGGGAGACCTCGCTGTTGGATCCCGGGAGAATAGGGGTGAGCACACACACAAACCCAGAAAGACTGGTGCTTCTGTGCAGGTTTGAAAAGGAGCCCAACATTTATCCACCCGCTCCACGAACATTATCTCCCTACCATTTGCTATCACGCTTTGAAATGGCTCTAACGCCCCATCCCTACCCGTTTACACATGAAGAAACTAGAGCTCCTCAAGGCTGAAGAACATGCTCAAGGTCAAACAGGGAGCAGTAGGAGAGCTGGGATTCAAACCCAGATCTGTGCCAAAGCAAAGCTCAGGCGCCTCTCCCGGCAAGGCTCTAAGGATTCCTCCACACACCATCTGGGGACACCCTTCCAAAGCTGAGGTCCTGTTTCCACTCTGCATCCAATGCTGGGGGCAGAGCCTGGGACTTATTGAAAAGGGCCTGACGCAGCTGCTGTGCCTCAGGGACTGGAAACAAAGCAGGGTCTCCTTCTTCCTCCAAGCGGGGGCCGCAAGCAGCACAGGCACAAAACACTGTGTGGCAGACAGGGTGAGGCAGCAGCCTGTCCCTGTACACATCCAACTGCTCTGTGGAAAGAAGCCCAGGCGGCTCAGCTTCCTACTTCTAACTCCAGGCTCTGTGATTCTCCTGCACATGCTGAACACAGAAGCCACCACTGCGGACCAAATATGATTTTCCCTGCCTGGCGACACAGATGCAGCTCATTTGTCATCGTTTTGAGCCAGCACCAGCCAGGGGTTGTTTATTATGTTGACGGGGAATCCTGGACCAGCAGAGGTATCGCTGCATTGCTGACGGCAGAGCCTCTCATTCATTGAGTTGTGCACATCCCTGGATCAGCGCTGAGAGAAGGGGCCAAGTGTCTGGGGACAGCTGCTGCTGCCAGGCTGGTCCTGCTCCTGGCTGAGTCTTTCAGAATGAACATAGGGAGCGATCATTGAGTTCTCCTCAGCTGAGAAGATGCCCAAGCTGTGGCTTGTGTCCAGGGGACTAGCTGAGCACAGCAGATGACACACAAAAGTTCATGGCTTAGCAAATGCATGATTCATGCATTTACTCATTTAAAAATTAGTACTGAGCACCCACTGTGTCTCAGGCACTACTCCTTTTCCTCCCACAAGCTGGTCACACTCTTGCCTTAGGGCCTTTGAACTTGCTCTCTCCTCTTCTGCAAAGTCCTTCTCTTCAAGTCTTTGCTAAATATTGCCTTCTCAGTGAGGTCTAGCCTGGCAACCCTTTAAAAATCAAAACCCTACTCCTACTTTCATTCCTGGCACCTCCAATCTTCTTTACCTGGTCTGTTTTCTTTCTCCCATACCATGTACCACTCGATAGCAGTGATTTCCACCCAGCGTGCCGTGGCAGGCACACTGGGGTGCCACGAGAATTTTTAAAACATGCGATACCTGACTATTTAGTCAGAGGCATGGACCGTTTTTCCCTTAGATTGTCAAAAAAATGACAACAGCCAATACAACCATAGCCGTCCAGTGTGAATGAATAAAAATTAAACTTTTTTTTTTTTGTCAGATCCGCAAAAGGTATAATATATTTTTCGGTGTGCTGCAGAATTTTAGTAATTAGTTTATGTGCCATGATATGAAAAAGCTTGAAAATCGCTGTGATAGAACCCTATGTAGTTTACCTATATATTGTGCTTATTTTCAATGATCTGTTTCCTCCTGCTAGGATATTCAATTTATAAGAGCAAGGTCTTTGTATCATTCATTGACAAATGCCAAGTGTCTAGAATACTGCCTGGCACACAGCAGGTGCTTAGTAAGTAGTGCCTGAATGAACAAAGTATAATCCAGTATACTCACAAATACACAACTCAGGCAGGCCCATCTCCTTAAAGACTTAGGAAGCCAAACCGGCTGGTGTGGTTCCATCTGGTAGCAGTTTGGGAAGGAAGAGTCCCATCCCACAGATGCAGGCCCAGTGGAATTAGACCTGAGGAGGAGAGACCCTGGGTTCCACCGCCCACTGCTCCCATGGCCATTTCCCCGCTAGACTGAACTTCCCGAGAGCAGACAGCATGGCCTGCCTTTCTCATCAATACATCCTTGAGGGCCCAGCGCAAGAATTCCAAAGGAAGCAAATGTCAGGAAGCGCAAGGGTGAAGGCATTTCAGCCATCATTTATCAAACACCGTCTATGTATGTGCCTGCACAATCCTGAGCTCCTTGTTTGCATCAGTTCTTCCAAACCTCCCAAAGACGTGGGTATTGTTTTTGACTGTTTAACAAATGAGATTTAGGCTGAGTAACTTGTCCAAGTTTACACACATAATAGATGACAAAACAGAGGTTCACACACAGGCTTGTCTGACTCCTGAGGTTGAGATCTGAAAGGATGTGCTCTACCACAGTGGGATGAAAGGCGGGGGGGGGGGGGGGGGGGGCGGGGTGCAGAGAAGAGGAGAAGGAGGGAGGGAGGGGGGTAGGGAGGGGAAAGATGGTGGGCAGGCCATATGCCAGACGGAGCACAGAGGTCTCAATGAGCTGACCAGAGCTAAGGAGCTTTTCCTCTTGGCTGGACATGAATCCATTATGGCTCTGTCCCTCCCTCCTCACCCAGAGTAAGCACAGAGCTGGCACATCTTATTCTAGGGGAGACTTTATTTTAATTCATTCTTTTAAATCTCAATCTTTCTCTTTCTCTCTTTCAGCTTGAATGAACGAGTAAATAGATAACCTAAAAATCACATCAGGGGTCGTGGAGAAATGTGCTTCCCCTTAAAATTTCTCTATAAAAGAAACCATCACAGCTCCATCGCTGCCCCTCACCCACATACATGCACGTTGTGGGGAGCAATGCAATTAGGCTGGGCGTGTGAAGGAATCTGGTCCAGAATCTGTTCCAATGACCTGACTTCTGCTTAGGAGAAATGTCTGGCCATTTCCACAGACTCCCAGGGCTGGCCTTAGGGCCCTTCATTCACCCTGACTTCTTCACACCTGGCTAATCCCAGTCCCAGCCTATACACCCACCTGCTGTCCTGGTGGCTTCCTTGGTCCTGCAGAGAACCCCACCCACAGGCACTCAGCCCATGAAGTTATTGAAAGGGCCTCCCAGAGAACTGCTCCACAGAGTTCTATGAATGAGAGTGTTAGAGACCCTTCAGGGCACCCAGAAGTCCTGCCAGTGCTCCTTCCTTTCTCCTGTGGGCATGCTGAAATGGTGTCACCACACCAGAGACTGGGGCAGGAATTACTACAGCCATCTGCTGAGTGGCCTAGAGAAAAATCAAGTGTCTATATTGAATGGATGAATGAATGAATGAATGAGCTGGGCTTCCAGTGGGAGAATCTGTAAAGAGGAAAGTCTAAAAGGGGCTTGTAGAATCTAGTTAATCCCAATGCCGGGGATTTCTGGCAGAAAAAACCCACCAGCTTAAGAAGTAGCGTAGAGCTGTGGAAGAACAGAATTCAAGCCAATTCAATGGATATTTCCTAGGGACTCCTACAGAACTGTAGGACCCCACCCTGCAACGCGTATGGTTGAGGGGCAGCTAAAAAGCAGATGTATGACAGGGAAGGGCAGGGAACTTACAGAAAGAAGGAAAAGAGGAACACAGAGGAAGAGGAAGTACACAGTTCATCTCCACAGTGAGAGAAGCTCTGCCACTGGCTGGGGCACCTCTTTGTTCAGACCTCTTAGCTTAGGCTGGGGAACATGTTCTGCCCCAACTTCCTTGCACTCTCCTGGTGATACTTCCCATGTGAATGAATACTTAGGATCTAGAGGTATCCATCTTCTTGTGCCTCCCAGGAGGGAAGTGTGGGTCTGATCATGCACAACTAGAGAAACCAAACGTGTCACATCTATTGGGGTGATGGAGCTGGGACCCAAGCCTCTGACTCCTGGTGATCCCACAGATGCAATGTCCTGTCAAAACATGTATGTCCCTGCCCGGCCAGCGTGGCTCAGTGGTTGAGTGTTGACCTATGATCCAGGAGGTCGCAGTTTGATTCCCAGTCAGGGCACATGCCCAGGTTGCAGGGTCCATTCCCAGTAGGGGGCATGCAGGAGGCAGCAGATCAATGGCTCTCATTGATGTTCCTATCTCTCTCTTTCCCTCTCCCTTCCTCTCTCTGAAACCTGAAATCAATAATAACATGTTTTAAAAAAATTAAATAAAAGCTAACAATTGCCTAAAATTGAAAAACACACACATATGTCCCTGAAATAGCTAAGAGCCCATGCTTACCTGTACCATGAAGGCTGTGCGGGCTTCACTTGAGTGGACAAAGCACGAATATACTTACATTTAACCATCACATGCCCCCATAGTCACCTATTGGATGGGAGAGTTTATTATGGCCCAGTAAGGCCTTTACAGGTTAGGCCCTGGTACCCCTCAAGTCCCCCTTATGGTCCAGTGGCCTCTGTTAAGGGATAGTGAGGAAGGGCACCTGCACAAGGTGCCATTCAAAAGGGGCTTGGGAAGTGACATCAGCAAGATGAAAAATAGGAAACCCCAGGCTTCGTTCCCCACAGAAACACAAATTCACAATATATGGTCCAAAAATTACTTGTGAGAACTCCAGAAACCATGAGAAACTGCAGCACCCCAGACAAGCTCAAAGTCAGCAACAGTCATACTGAAAAGGGTGAGAAAAGCCACTTCACAGGAACCACAACAAACCCTTCCCCTAAGCCAGCACAGCTCAGCAAGATTGGAAAGAATATCCCAACCAGCAGCTTCTCCCTTGCCAAAAAAAGAGAAGAATGAATGTAAATCCAATGTTCCTGCTGTCCAGGGAACTACCCAAGGGACTGGTTTCTGTCTCTCCAGACTTAAGAGTGCAAACAGGGAACCAGTATACTTCAAAAAAAATTTTTTTTTATTGATGAAAGATATATTTGTTGTTCCACTTATTCATGCATTCATTGGTAGATTCTTGTATGTTCCCTCACTGGAGACAGAACCCACAACCTTGGCATATCCAAATGACTTTCTAACCAACTGAGCTACCTGGCCAGGGCCTAACCAGTATACTTTGGATGCATGGGGGAGCCTTGAAGAATGATAGAGAGCTCAGTGCTTGTTGCAGAGCCAGAAAATCTGCAGTGCCAAAAACAGACACCAAAGGGAGCAAGAAATTATAAGCTCTGGTTGGGGAGGGGGGACGAAGGAAGGCAAAACTGAGAAACCACAGGCCCAGAGAAAAGACATTCCTGGACAAGGTTTGAGAGGTTTCAGAAGCTCTAGCCAGGCTAACTGATGAAGGTCTTCCCCAGTATGAAGCCAGTCCATAAAAATAGGAGAGGTGGCTGTTTTTTCAAATACATAAGTCACAGCAAAAAATAATAAGTCATATGGAGGAACAGAGAAACAGTGCTCAATTAAAGGAACAAAATAAATCTCCAGAAACCGACCATAAAGAAATGGAGTTCAATGAATTATTGAAAAAGAATTTAAAATAATCATGTTAAAGAAACTCAATGCACTATAAAAGAACACAGATAACTAAACAAAATCAGAAAAACAATGCATGAATAAAATGAAATTAACAACAAAGAGACAGAAATTTTAAAAAAAAGAGTCAAAGAAATTTTGAATCTGAAGAATATAATAACTGAATTGGAAATTCACTAGAGGGGTCAACAGCAGGCTTGATCAAGCAGCAGAAAGAATCAGTAAACTTAAATACAGGTCCTTTTAAATTATCAATTCAGAGAAACAAAAAATAAAATAAAATGAAAAGAGCAAAGAAAGCCTAAGGGACTTAGGGAATACCCTCAAGAGGACCAATATACACATTATAGGAGTCCTAGAAGGAATAGAAAGAGAGAAGGGAGCAAAGAGCTTATTTAAGGAAATAATGGCAAAAACTTTCCAAATCTGGGGAAGAAAATACATTTCCAAATTCAAGAAACTCTAAAAACTCCAACTAGAATGAACCCAAGAATACCCACACTGAGACACATTATAATCAAATTGTCAAAAGTCAAATGCCACAAGAGAGTCTCAAAAGAAACGAGAAAAATCAATGTTACATACAATGAAACTCTCATAAAATTACCAGTGGATATCTCAGCAGAAACCTTGTAGGCCAGAAGAGAGTGAAAAGATATATCCCAAGTGCTGAAAGAAAAAAAAGCTGCCAACCACAAATATTATATCTAGAAAAACTGTTCTTCAAAAAAAATTAAGGAGAAATAAGGAACTTTCCAGGTAAACAAAGCTGAAGAAGCTCATCACTACTAGATCTGCCTTACAAGAATTGCTAAAGGGAATTCTTCAAGTTGAAAAGAAAGGACACTACAAAGCAACATAAAAGCATATGTATATATATATTTCTCAGGTAAAGGTAAATATACAGAAAATAAAAAATCCTGTAATACTGTAATGTTGGTACAAAAGTCACTTTTAAATCCGGTATAAAATTTGAAAGATAAATGCATAAAAATAACTGTAACTATAAAATTATACAAAATATAAATAGATATGATTTGTGACATTGATAACATAAATTTGGAAGGAGATGTAAAGGAATAGAGTTTTTGTATGTGATTAAAGTTGTTATCAGTTTGAAACAGATTGTTTTAACTATTTACAGAAATTCACAAAAGAAAATAAAAAAGAAATCGAAGCTGGTCACTACAAAAAAAAACTCAATGAAACACAAAGAAAGGCAGCAAGATAGGAAAAGTGGAACGAAATAAATAGAGGACATACATAAAACAATTAATATAATGGTAACAGTAAGTCCTTTTCTATCGGCAATTACTTTAAATATAAATGGATTAAGCTCATCAATCAAAAAACAGAGTGGCTTAATAATAAAATAAGATCTAACAATATGCTTGCTATGGGACTCACTTTAGGTAAAGGTAAAAATCAACAAACCTTTAGCTAGAATAACTAAGAAAAAAAGCAAGATTCATGTAACAAAAAACAGAAATAAAAGAGGAGGTATTACAACCGATGCCACAGAAATAAAGAGGGTCAAAAGAGACTATTATTAACAATTATATGTCAGCATATTAGATAGCCTCGAAGAAATGAACGAATTTCTAGAAACGTACAACCTACCAAGACTGAATCATGAAGAAACAAAAAATCTAAATAGACATACAACTAGAAAGAAGATTGAATTAGTAATAAAAAACCTCCCAACAAAGAAAAGCCCAGTACCAGATGGCTTCCCGGGAGAATTCTACCAAACACTTAAATAATAATCAACAACAATCCTTCTCAGACTCTTCCAAAAAACTGAAGAAGAGGGAACACTTCCAAACTCATTTTATGAGGCCAGCATTATAATTTTGATAGGACACCAAAATTAGACAAAGATACTACAAAAAAACCCTCCAAACCAATATCCCTGATGAATTTGATACAAAGTGCTCAACAAAATACTAGCAAACTGAATTCAATAACACATTAAAAGGATTATAATCATGACCAGTGGGATTCATTCCTGGAATTAAGAATGATTCAACATACAAAACTATATGAATATAATACATCATGTTAACAAAATGAAGGTAAAAAAAAAACAACAAAAAAACCCCCACATGGTCATCTCAATTAATCAAGTAAAAGCATTTGACAAAATTCAACAAACTTTTATAATAAAAAGTTCAACTACCTAGAAATATAAGGAAATGACATCAATATAATAAAAGCCAGATAAAAACTCCACAGCTAGCATCATACTCAATGATGAAAAACTGAAAGCTTTCCCTCTAAGATCAGAAACACAAGGCAAAGATGCTCTCTTGCCACTTCTATTCAACACAGTACTAGGAGTCCCCATCAGAGCAATTAGGGAAGAGTATGAAATAAAAGGCATCCAAATTGAAAAGGAAGAAGCAAATGAATCTCTACTCACAGATGACATCATCTTCTATGTACCAAACCAAAAACCTGCCCCCCCCACACACAATGTTAGAATAAACAAATTCAACAAAGTTGCAGGATCCAACAACACACAAAAATCAGTTGTTTCTATACAGTAACAATTTCAAAAGGCAATTAAGAAAATAATCTCAATTACAACAGCATCAAAAATAATAAAACAATTAGGACTACATTTAACCAAGGAGGCAAAACACTTATATACTGAAAACCACCAAAAAAAAAAAAAGCTGAAAAAAATTAAAGAAGACATAATAAATGGAAAAATCCCATATTCATGGACTACAAGACTTAATATTGTTAAAATGTCCACACTACCTATAGTGGTCTACAGATTCAATGCAATCCCTATCGAAACCCCAATGGTAGTTTTTACAAAAATAGGAAAAATCATCCTAAAATTCATATGGTATCTCAAAGGATACCATAGCAAAAACAAAACAAAAAACTTAAGAAATCAAAAACAAAACTGGAAGTCTCATATTTCCTGATATCAAAACATATTTCAGCATTACAGTAATACAGGCAGCATGGCACTGGTATAAAGACAGACATATAGATCATTGGAATCGCATAGGGAGCCCAGAAATAAACTCACGTATATGGTCAAATGATTTTTTACAGGCATGCCAAGGCTACACAATGGAAAGAATAAAGTCTCTCTTTTTTTTAATCTATCTTTATTGATTTCAGAGAGAGGAAAGGAGAGGGAGAGAGAGAGATAGAAACATCAATGATGAGAGTCATTGATTGGCTGCCTAGCCCACAACCGGGGCATGTGCCCTGACCAGGAATCAAACCCCAATCGCCTGGATCCTAGGTCAACGCTCAACTGCTGAGCTATGCCCAGCCAGGCAAGAATAAAGTCTCTTCAACAAACAATGCTGGGAAAACTGGATATTCACATGCAAAAAAAAAACTGAACCCTTACCTTCCACCATATACACAAATTAACTCAAGTGGATTAAAGATCTACTTGTAAAACATGAAACTATGAAACTCCTAGAAGAAAACAAAGGGGGAAAGCTTCATGACATTGGATTTGGCAATGATTTCTTGCATATGGCACCAAAGACACAGGAAACAAAAGCAAAAATAGACAAATGGAACTACGTGAAACATAAAAACTTCTGTACAGCAAAGGAAACAATTAGCAAAATGAAAAGGCAACCTACAAACAGGAGAAAATGTCTGTAAACCATGTATCTGATAAGGGGTGATTATCCAGAATATATAAATAACTCCTACAACTCAACAACCAAAAACCAATAATCTGATTTTAAAATGGGCAAAACCTGGAATAGCCATTTCAGTGAAGATACACAAATGGTCAACAAACATATGAAAAGATGTTCAACATCACTAATCATCAGGGAAATGCAAATCAAAACAAGATATCACTTCACATTTGTTAGGATGGCCACTGGAAAAAAAAGGTGACAAGTGTTGGTGAGGATGTGGAGAAACCGGAATTCTTGTACACTGTTGGTGAGAATGTAAAATGATGTAGCCACTAATGAAGGTTCCCCAAATAATTAAAAATAAAACTGCCATACAAGCCAACAATTCCGCTTTTGGGTATATATCCAAAAAACAAAAAAACTGAAAATAGAATCTTGAAGAGGTATTTGCACATTTATGTTCATTACAGCATTAATCACAATAGTCAAGAAGTGCAAAGCAACCTAAGTGTCCAAGAACAAATGAATGGATGAAGAAAATGCAGAATATAAATACAGTGAAATATTAGCCTTATAGCTGAAACTTGAGGACATTAAGCTAAGTAAAATAAGCTCATCACGAAATGGCAAATACTGATTTTACTTATATGAGGTATCTTAAATATTCAAACTGTTAGAAAGTAGAATGGTGGTTGCCAGGGGATGGGGGAATGGACAAAGGGGAATGTTCGATGATTACAGAGTTTCAGTTTTGCAAGATGAAAAAGTTCTAGAAATCTGTTGCACAACAAGGTGCACACGGTTAACACTACAGTATTCAACACTTGAAATGGTTAAGATGGGAAATTTTATGCACTGTTTTCACCACGAAAAAGAGAGGAGGCTCGGGAGTTTGGGTGTGATTTATAGAGAGCAATGAGAAGTGCAGCAGGACAGCAACCAACTGGTGACTTTAATTTCGCCCCTTCCAATTAGAGAAAGAGAGAAAAGTCTTCTGCTTCCATATGCTCAGAGAGGCCTTTCCAACCTCCCTTTCCCTGATTTATTTTTTTTCAGAGCACTTATCCCCTCCCAACATGTTATATATTTACTTACTTAGCTGTTTATTGTCTGCAAATAACCAGACATACAAGCTCCCTAAGGGCAGAGATTTTATTTTATTACTTTGTTTATTACCAAATCCTCAAATTCTAGAAGAGTATGTGGCCTAGAGGATATGTACAATAAATATTCGAGGAGCGAGTGAATGAATGAATGACTGAATGAGGAGCTGGGGAGAGCCAAGATGGGGCATCTGAAGTCTGAGGCTTCTGCCCTGTATTTGTCAATCTTGGTAAGGAGAGAAAAGAGTGGGGGAAGGAAGACAAGAACAGAGTAGAATGAGCAGATGTCTTTTGGTTGGGCTTGTGGGAGCAGTCAGACCAGCTTCTGGTGCATGAGGGATGGGGAAAGCTTGTCCACTAGAGGGTCTCTGCCCCTGGTGCCTTCTGGTTTAGCAAAAGAACAGACACTATGCCCATTAGCTCTTGCTAGTTGGATGTAGCTGTTTTTCTTTAAGGCTACTGAATCAACAGACTCCAACTGTCAGACTGAAAGGTCCTCAGTTCTTCCCACTTTTCATACCCTAGGATCCGTGCTTCTCAAACTTTCCTGTATGTACGAATCCCCTGGGTATTCACCAGGTCTGGGGGGAGCCCAATAAGCTGCATTTTTCACAAGCTTCCAGGTGATGCTGATGTACAGCCTTGTTTACAGAGGCTGATTCTCAACCTGTGGCACCTGGGAAGCCCAGATCTCAATGCCCAGCTTCCCCCCAGCCCCCAGATCAATTAAATTAGAATGTCTGGAGTGGGACCCTGAAATGGTGCAGCCAAGGCTGGGAACTGGTGCCCAGGGGCTCTCCGAAGGAACTAACTCACATGGAAGCAAAGCCACAGCTCTGGACCCCACAATCCTTCTCACCCAGCAGCTGTGCCCTTCCTCAACGGCCTGGGGGCTGCTGGAACTTCACTGCTGCCACTGAGGGTCCTCGAGAGCCAAGCATCGACACTGGCCCACCTTGAACTAGGAAGTGAAAGGGCATTAGGGCCCTTAGACAGCTGGAGGAGCTTTCCTGTTTTTTCCACCTCCTGACTTCTGCTTCTCACTCCTTTTTCCAGCCAGTAGGGAGCTGTCATCCCCTTCCAGTCTAGAACAATGGTTTTCAACCAGGAGTTTTTCTTCCCTACCCCAGAGGACATGTGGCAATGTCTGGAGACATATTTGATTCTCTTTGATGCAGAGCCCCTGCTTCCTCTTGACCCTCAGGCTATGAGGCCTGGTCTGGTCTCTTACTCATCCATGGTGAATTTTCTCTCCGAGCCATGTTATCTCACCCAGCATTTTAATTTTCCTGGATCTCCCCCTACCCATTAGAGAGATCTACGCATTTCTAAACCCCATCTGTGCTCAGGATTCAAGTTCTTCCCCGTGAAACTCCTAAACCCCATGTAAACCCCATGTGTCACCCCAAAAGTTCTGTGAGACGTAAGGAGACGTCCAACCAGGGGACAGAGAAGCCCACTAGAGAGGGTGACGCCTGATTCCTAAATGCCTTCATATCGGAATCTCAGCAGGGACTCTGCCAAGTTGCCCTGTCACACATGTCCTGGGCACTTGCTGTAGGCCAGGCTCTGCTTTAAACGCTTTGTCTCATGTAATCCTCCCAACAGCCCTGGGACGCAGGCACCACTGTTACCACCATGGACAGAGGAGAAGACTGAGGCACAGAGACAAGTTGCCCCAGGTTACACAGCTAGAAAGCAGCTGAGTGAGGATGTGAACCCAGGCAGCTCGGGTCCAGAGCCCATGGGTTTACCACTACATTATATGGTCCCATATGCATTTCACCTCCACAGCAACCCAGGCAGGCTTAGATCCTGTTCTTGCAATTACAGATGGAAACCAGCTTCTCAGCAAAATAATCTTCCAAAATCACTCAGCTAGTGAGCCGCGGACCAAGCAGCTATGGGGAGGAAGTCTGGGAAACTCCAAGGGGGCACTGCTCACGTCCTTGGGTGGTCACCTGGGTCAGATGATACAGGTGACACCCCTCCGCCACATACACCCCCTTTCACACATTCACGTTGCCTTGTTTTCTCCCCATCTGTCCTCTCCCTGGCTTGTTCAGAACTTCAAATTCATAACCACAGCACAGGAGAAGCCAAAAGGAACTGCGTGTTCCCCCAATGGATCAATGCAACGGTGGCATCCCAACTTATCATCCCAAGGTTCCAGAGAGACACCAAATTGTAACTGTCAGGAACATGACAGAACTGTCAAAAGCAGACAAAATCAGCCACGTAAATTGTGAAACCGAAGTCACAGTTCTATTTGTTCTGCGAGAATGAACATCTCACCTTTTTTTTTCGGTCAAGATGGAAAATAAAAACAAAGCCAGACTAGGGGCCTCGCAAGGGTTTCATCTTTGTGGAGAAATCTACCACCAAGTCTCAACCCTCGCCCCATAAACCTGTATCCACTCTCATTCATTAAACCCACAGGAAGTCTTAGGATGAGAGTGGGGGGGGGCGTGCAGAAATGGTTATGACCCAGTCCCTGCCTTTAAAGAAATTATGGTCTATTGGTGAAAAGACAATCCTATATCCAGCTGACAGAATCAGAATATACCGCCAGGCCAGACAGAATGAAACAGAAGGACAACTGAGGGAGTGACTAACTCCACTATGGCAGAGCAGAGTTCACGGAAGTGGGTAACATCTGCAGTGGGCCTTGAAGGATGAACAAACTTTACCTGATGTTAAAGGAAAGGAAGGGAACTCCTGGGACAGGGGACGGCGAGTGTAAACGCAGAGGCCGGAGCAGGGCAGAGAAGGGCCCACAGAACCAGAGATCCTTCGGCAGCCAAGTCCCCATTCTGTGCGACGGCCGGGCTGGCTGGACAGTGATTCCTGCCAGCGACGCTGGGCCACCAGGCGTCCAGGGCTCCCCCGGTGGGAAAGTGGGCGCAGCCCTCCCGTGCGCCCCCAGACACACGCGCACGTAGCCTGCGCACGGACCGGCGCATGCACACTTCCCATCGCCCCCCGACCTGCACGTGCCTGCAAGGATGTGCGTGCCGAACGTGCGTGTGCGTGCGCGTGCGTGCAGAGCGTGCCGTGCGTGCGCGTGCGCGCTGGCAGCGATCGGGCAGGGCCTCGGATCCGCAGAAGCCCTGCAGCCCTGTTGCTTGCTGCTCACCAAAATAGCATCGAGCAATTTAGGTCAGGAAATAAGGGCTGTGTTATTATTACTAGTTACTGGTGAAGTTATTTAATAAGCGTGTCACATCCAATCGAGACCACGGTGGGAACTGTCAGCCGGAAGAATGTAATTACACTAACTGCGGCGCTCCAGGCCCCGCCGCCTGCACACCTCCACGCGTCCGCACCGGAGGGGCGCTCCAGCCCTCCGCCCCGGGGGGCCTTTCCTTCCACGGGACCGGACGGGACGGAACGACGGTGCCAGAACCCGAACAGCAGGCCTGCGCTGCTCCTGTCCAGACCTGGGCCCAGGGCAGGTTCCTGAGGGGGCATCTCCAGGGCCCACTGGGACCCCCTTAGTCACGCCATCCAGGGCCGACACCCAAGGAAAGGGAGGAAGACAGAAAACAACAGAGAAACCCAGGGACTCCGAAAAAAACCAGGCAGAGGAGAGATGGGCGGGTCGGAAAAGAGACACAGAGGCCGACATGGTGCGAGACGGCGGCGAGGAAGAGAGAGGGGGACGAAAGAGAGAGAAAGCAAGCAAGCAAGGGACGGAAGCCACGGCGACAGACAATGCGGAGCAAGCCTCAGGGCAGAAGAGGAAACAATCGAGAGGGGCGGAGAGAGGGAAGCAGGGGGCGCCCTGCGTTCCGGCAGCCTCAGGACAGAAGCCGCGTGTCACCTAACGCAAGGGCCCGTGCGCGTCGCTGGAAGAAGTGGAAACCGCCTGTCAGCCCCTGGGAGCCGCTTAGCTTTCAGCGGAAGAACAGAGCAGTAGCCAGAGGGGTTCGGGGCCCAAAGAGAGCCGCCTTTTATGTTGAACATGTTTTAGTTTTAAAGAATAAAGTAAGTGGAGGAGAGAGAAGAGCCAAACCCCAGAGGTGAGAAGGGGACCCAGAGCTCAGGGAACCAGGGGCTGGAGGGACCCCACCGCTTCTCCGGGGGGGCTGGGAAGGAGTCCCGCAGGCGCAGGCAGCGGGCAGGACGGGTGGCAGGATGTGGGACAAGCCCGTTCTTGATGGTCTGTATGTTCTCTACTGGCCAGGTCATCTTGCGATGGACCCAGGAATGTGTGTCTTAGAATGGACCTCTTGGGGTTAAGGCAGGAAGCTGGCCAGGAAGAGGGCTGAGCTGTGCTGGGCTCGGAACACAGTGGCCGTGGGATGCACAGCCCAGGGGACAGGCCCCCGGAGAGCTGACTTGCGGAACTGACCCAGGGCAGAGGCGCAGAGCAGGGGAAGCCGAGGACTGAAGGTGGTGGAGGATTCCAATGGGTCAGGCATCCAAGGGGTGTACAATGGAGACCTACCGGCCTTGGTAATGAAGGGAAGGGGCTGGGAGAAGCTGCCTGGGAGAGTGAACCTACTGCGGGGCTGGAGGTCTCCAGTTTTTAAAGAGGCCTGGCACGACTGGGCACTGCCCACACCCCTCATTCCACCCACCTCCTGTGCCTTCTGGTTCCTGGGCTCTGCTTGCCCAGCCCTGGCAGGCCATGACCTCATTATGCCTTTGGCTGTGGCTCTTGATTCCTCCCTCTGTCCAGGTAGCGCCCTCCGCCTTCTCAGCAGTCGGCCTTAGCTGCTCCCTGGTTCTACTTCTGCTCCATGGCAGGGCTGTGGGCATCCTTCCTCCCACACTGGACTCTGAGCTCAGTCGAAACTGGCTTGAGGGCTTCTCTGCTCTGCACTCAGCGCTGATAGCTCAGAGGCAATCAAGCCCAGGCAACAGACCCCTGCCTGGTCCACCCACCCTGGCTTCTCTGGGGAGCTGGGGGCTGGGAAGGAAGCTTCTGAGGCTCCTCCTCAGAGCACTCCAAGGACTTAGTACGAAGAGACCAAGACAGAAAACCTCTTGGGCTCACAGAAACTTTGGGGAATCACATCTCTTCCAAACACTGGCAGTCTGAGGGTGTGTCCCCTCCCTTCCTCCTCCCCATAGAAAGCATAGACAGCACTGGCTCCAAGCCAGCAGGCTCTCAAAGAGGCTGCAGCTCCACCAAGGAGGAGTGAGTCCTGGATATTGAAGGAGGCCTGAAGATTACGCGTCGGTGCAGGTCCCATCCTGGTCCTGCTGAGCTCAGCGCCAGGCCTGGGCCTCCCCAAGGACCCACATGGCTGCAGGCTCTGTGCAGCTGCCGGCCTGGTGGGGCCCTGGCTATTGCCAGGCATTGTTGTCAAGCACAGACTCACATCCTGGGTCATAAGAAAGCTGCCTGAAGAGGGAAGCAGTCTGGGATGGAAACTCTGCCAGCTCGGAAGGGCAGTGACTTGGGGAGGGGGACTTCAAGGTCGAGGCCTGATCCACCCCTGGGGCTGGGGCTGGGACCCAGGCTAATCAAGATACTCATGATGCCCAGCTCTTGGCACAAAGAATTCAAACGCACACACACATCTCCAGACACAAATGTCCACGTCCACTACATGCCTGTGTGGGCTGTGTACACAAAGTTCTCCCACGTGTACACAGCTCTTCAATACACAGTGCACACGCGCTACACCACCTGGCTGCCACTCCACCATCCTGTATGGAGGGCTCAGGGGTCCTCCTGCTGCCCCACTCCCTCCACCAGGACCCCGTGACCTTCCTGAAGAATCCTTGCAAAGCTCTAGGTGTCTATTCCACCTGGCGGTAGAGATTGTGTGTCAGGTGAAATTGTGTGTATGTGAACATATGTGTGAGTAGAAGCCTGTGTACGCACGTGCTTACATACAGAGGTTAGAATACATAGAAGGATACATGTAAGTATGGGGGGAATTTAAAGAGCCCATAATAGCTTCAATTTAATCTGCACTGCCCCCCACGACTGCAGACATAAACACATTCTGAGGTATCAGCCAGCAGGCCACTCACTGCTCCAAGCAGACACCCCAAGTATCCCACAGCACCGTGGGGAAGAGCCAGCTTGGCCTATGGAGTCAGACAGACCTGAATGCACAGCCCCACTCTGCCACTTGCTAGCTGTGTGACCTTGGGCACCCTGCTTACCCTCTCTGAGCCTCAGCTCCCTCTTCTATAAAGCAAGGATAATAATGTTTATTATAATAACAGGCATGCTGGGAAGATTAAATGAGATTACGGATGTGAAACACCAGGCACAAGGAAACTCAATAAACATTAATTACCACTCATTGTCTCCCTTCCACCCACCCTGTGCCTTTCCTTCACACAACTGATGAGTATTTATTGAGTGTTAACTGTGCGTCAAGCCTGCCTCAGGCACTGGAGGTGCCAATTCCCTATGCTCAGTCTCCCACAGCTTGGTTTCCCGTGGGGGACACAGATGATAAGTAGGCAATAAGCAAATAATAATATGAGCTCCATCAGAGCTATAAAGAAGGTGATGTCGTGGAGCTTCATCTGGGGTGGTCCACCTCTGATGGAGTCCCTCTGGAGCAGAGACCTGAAGGAGGAGTAAGAGTGAGCCACAGAAGACCCTGGGGGAGAGCATTCCAGGCAGAGGAAAGAGCAGGCGTAAATGCCTGGAGGCAGGAACAAGCTAACAAGGGGGCCAGCACTCCTAGGGTGTTGAGAATGCGGTGGGAGATGAGACGAGGGCAGATGGGCAGTCTGTGTGCCCGTGGGGGAGGGGCGACCCAGACGGAACCACATGTTTTAGGATCTCTACCTGGCTGCTGTGGGAAGAATGAGAGCAGGTGAGCACAAGGGAAGCAGGCAGACCAGCCAGGGAGCTGTTGTTTTAAGGACTCACCCTGCCCCACCCTTACCCCCCAAAGCCCTTTCTGGATCCCCACCATCTTCCACTGCCCACCCATCCTCATATTCCTCTCTCAAGATACCCTCTCTGATGAGTCCAGTCTACAGAGGCCACTTTCCAACTCTTTGTGAGCATGTTTTCAAAGGCCACCTCCTCAGTAGATGTTCCCTGGTCCCCACCTCTGGGCATCCATGGTTCCCAGCACATGGTTCCCAGTTTAAAGGACAAACCAATGTCATCCTACCCAGGACTCAAGCACAGACAAGGCAAACAATTCTCCTTACGTACCTACCCACTTGGTATGGAGCACACAGTGCATGCTCAACAAATGTGTCCCTTCCAGGCATCAATGTCCTTCTGATTGTCACATGGCTCACATGCTTGACCTTTAAGGAGGAAGAGAAGTAGGTGGGGAGGACCCTCCTCTGGGACACAGACCACGCCGAAGGTCAGGCAGGGCGATGGCCCAGCACATCCTGCCACGGAGATGAGAGAATGAGAGGCCTGCGCCATCCGTCTCGCTGACACTGACTTGTCAACACTCCCTTTCCCTAGTAAAGCCTACACCTTCACCCTCGCCATGTGACATGCACAATTCATCCTGTGCCCTGCTGAGCAACAGGTGGCACCCGAAGAGACCCACCTTGCTCGTTACCCACTTCTCTCCGTAACTCTTCTTCCTCCTGTCAAGACTCAAACACCCCTCCTGTGACTTTCCCAGGCAGAGCTCCTCGCTCCCCCCTCTCTGCTCTCAAACTCACTCATTCCATCAGCAAACGTTGATTGATCACCTAAGTGTCAGTTTCTTGCTAGGTCCTAGGACAGAATGATGGATAAGACATGGTCCCTGACCTGATATCATCTAGCACCTTCTATTAGCACCTGTCTCCCTTTTGAAAATTATCACTTTTTACCAGACCTAGCTGTCCACTAGACCCCTGGTTCCTCCAAGGCTGGTACAGTGGCTCCTTAAGGATGTCGTCCCAACATCTAGCACAGAACCCTGCTTGAAGTGGTAGGAATACTGGAAAAGGCAAGCTTTTCAAAATCACGATGGTTCCCTTAATTCAGCCAGCCCATATTTGTTGAAGCATGTATCATGACAGGCCGTGCAATGGGCTGTGTTAGACAATTCCCCATTCCTGGTCCACTTTTCCCGTGGGAAGCCTTGCAGCTCAGTGGAGGAGAGCGTGCCTGGGGATGCGGTGTGCAAATGAAAGCCAGGCTGGCGGGGAGGGGGGGGGGGCTTCTGTGTGCTATGCTGTCTCATGCTTGTGTCTCCATCATTTTAGAAACATCTGCTTGCCTGAAAACAGCCTACATACTTTGCCCTCAAACTTCAAACTCTTTTTTTTAATCTCAACTCTTCACAGCAATAGCCTGAAGACAGGGAAATCATCAAATGGGAGTTTCTTTTCTTTTTTACAGGCCCAAGGGATGCAAAGGCTGAAAAGATCCCTTCAGGTTAATTCAGAAATGTTACGACTTCATATTTTCATTTTCAATTAAGTAATTGCTACATTGCCATAGCAACACTTGCTGCCTTATTTTAGATTAGAAACATTAACACACATTCTTTATTACCTTTTTTATAATCTAGAGTGAGACCTTTCACTATGTATAACACAAAACTGGAAAGCCAAAACATGAATGAAATATATGTATGTATGCATAAACAAACAAACAAACCAATCAAACAAACAACCACAGAGTCTAAAGACAAGCTCTAAACTTGGGGGAGAAATTTACCACACTGTTATAGATAAAGAACCAATGTCTTTCATATGCAAAAAGTTCTTACAAATCAATAAGAAAAAATTGAACAATGCCAAAAAATGAGCAAAGTACATGAACAGTTTGAAAGAAAGGGGATACATATGACTCAGAAACATGAGAAGGTGCTTAATTTCATTTATAATTAAAGAAATGCAATAATGAGATATCTTTCTGAGACATATCAGATTGGTAAATTTTTTAAAAGTTGTTGGAAAGGTGCAGAGCAGAGGTTCCTGAACTAGCACATCAGCATCAACTGGGAATTTGTTAGAAATGTTCATTCTCAATCCCATCCCAGACCTACTCCACGTCAGATCTACTGAATCAGGAACTCTTGGGTCCAGAAATATGTACTTTAATAAGCCCTGCAGGCGATTCTCAAGCATTCTGACATGTAGAGAAACCAAGAACTCTCAAATACTTTTGGTAGTGCTTAATTTGATGTCATTTGGCACTTTTATCAGCATGAATGCATACCCCAACACAATAAGTCCATAAATCCATTCTATAGACTAGTTCATTCCTGTTGAAATCACTCACACACACCACACCACACCCACAACTGTGGTATTGTTTGTGATAACCAAACTAGAAAGAGCCTAGATAATAAAGGATTGGTTGCATTGTTTATGGTAATTTATGGAATCCTATCTGATCATTAAGAAGAATGAGATGACTCTATAGATGCCTACCCAGAAAGATGTATAAGAATTTTGTTAAGAGAAAAGGGCATGTTACAGAGTAGTATAATGTATCTAGAATGATGCCATTTGTGTGATATATAAATAATTTGTTATATTTCTGCTTTCTTATGTGTTCAAATTTTCTGGAGCAATTCAGTAGAAACTATCAATAAGAGGGACCGAGGATCTGCAGAGGGGAAGTCTTTTACTACCAAATGCCCTGTATACTATTGAATTTTTGCTCTGAGTATATATTACTTTTATAGTAGTTGAAAATTAGTTATAACTAATTAACTTACAAGAAAGAGCAAGAGCAAGCATGAGGGGGAAGCAGGGCTGGGAGGAGAGGAAAATTAGATTATTTGGGTAACCACATTCTGAGACTATTCAGGCCCTAGTTGAGAACCTGAGAGCCCTCAGGCACCCAAGTCGATAAAGAACAACTAAAATCTGTTTCACTGAATGGTGGCTTTTATAATAAATTACTTGGTTAACAAAGAAAAAAAATTCACATCTATTAATCAAGGCCAGGGCCTCTGAGTCACCTGATGTCCCTTCCTGCTGGCCCATTCCACCCGGCGGCGTGTGCTGTGGACTGAGCGCCATCGAATTACACTTGGTTTCCAGCGGAGTACAAACAGGGGGTGCCCGTTACAAATTACATGTGAGTGTAAACACCAGTCTAGACATAGCTCATATTTGCATGTCAGAGTCAATAAAGGCTATGTTTGCACATTAAAATAGACACAGTCTGTTTTCACAGAGGTACGGGAACACGGTCTGTGGTGGCGTTCTAGGGCCGATCCACCAGGCATTTTCACTAAGAAGGGCCCGGGAATTGGTAAGAGAATTATGCAGACGAGCGAGGGCTCCTAGCCCCAGGCAGTCCTTCTAAAGTCTGAATAGCAACTATAGTTTACCCTCCCGTTCAGCCTTTGTCTCCAGTTTGGACCAACCAGCCCCCAAATGGGTTTGCCTGGACAGTAAATTCAAAAACCCTGATCCATCCATTATTCAATCTTCTTTCCATCCACCCATCCTTGGGCTCTTTTTCCATTCGTCTATCGAAACACTCATAGATCTACCCATTCCAGGAATCTCCTCATTGTCCATTCCCTCAAACCTTTCATGCAGACAGGACACTTCATCTGCATAGCCCATCAAGCCAATCCTCCCATCTGTCCACTCATCCCTCCATTCCTCTCTCCTTTGTTCAGCCATTCTGTTCATCCATCCTCTATTCCGTCTGTCCTTCCATTTCACCAGCTCATCGATCAACCCATATTTTTCTGTCCTAGCCATTCATGCATTTCACCCATACACCCCACATAAAAGCCCACTCATCTGAACACCCGTCCCAAACACCCATCAACACCACCCAGCTATCCATCCCATCTACCCACACATCCTTCTATCACCCACTAGGTACCTGCCCTATTCATCTGTCCGACCACCTATCCATCAATTTAGTTTCTGATGGAACACTTTCACCTTCCTCTTATTAACTATTAAGTTTATTTCCATTTCCCCCTCTATTATAAATAATGCTGTGCATCTTTTATAAATAATGGTTGACTGCAGCTCTGATTATTTCTTCTGGGTAAATTCTTTGAAGTGGAACACTGAGTCCAAATACATGAATGTTTTTAATGTTGATAATGTATTGCCAAGATGCTTTCCAGAAAGTTTGGAACAATTTACACTCCTCCAGGCATTTATGAAAATGCCCATCACACTGTACCCTTGTCAGCACTTAACACTTTTTTCTGGAACAATTTTTACATTTCTTTTTACCACACACATTCACATATAATTTTGTATGAATACATAAGTATGATCTTATTATGCAAATTGGGCATTTAGTGCAATTTTACTTTTTATTTCACTTGGCTTACCCTCCCTCACTCCCCATTCTCACCTGTCCACAATGCCCACTAGACAACACACACCCCTAGGTAACCCACATTAACAATCTCATTTGCATCTTTCCATATATTTATTCTTACTCATTAAACCACATACAAGCATAAACTTACACACTCCCATAAATATACATTTACATATATAGCCGGGGTTTGACATTGTTTATCTTTTTATAAATTGGATCATATTATACACACTTCTCGCATCTTGTTTTTCTCACTCAATAATAATGACATTTCAATTAAATGAAGTAATGTCTACAGAGTACTTAGCGTAGCGACTGGAGCGCTGAGTATGTGTTATTTATTATTGTTGTTGTTATAAATTAAAAAAGAACTGGCATTCCTCCTAACACTGAGATGTCACAGCCAAGGCGCCGCCCTCCATCTTCCCAGTCTTGTTTTGGAAGGAACAGGATAGGGCAAGGTCGCTACCATTGTTCCTGTCACTTCCATCTTCTCTGAGTCATTTTTCATATTAACTGAGAACCTACTATTTGCCAGGGGCCGTCGGTGGTCCAGAGATATAATATGATAAGCAGATCCACACAGTCCCTGCCCTCCTGAAGCTTCCAGTCTGTGAGGGAGAGCAATAATGATAAATTAATGACTCTCATAGATGTATAATTACCACCTAAGATAAGCTATCTGAGGGCAAGCAACACAATTTTAGAATGATCTAGACTGGGGGTCCAGGAGGAAGAAGTGAACCTTGAGCCAAGATGTGACAGATGAGCCACGAATAATAAAGTGAAAGGAGGCAGGGCACTCCAGATGGAGGGATCAGCCTGTGCAAAGGCCCAGAGGCAGGAGGGAGCACGGCCCTTTAGGGACCTAAAGGCAGAAGTGGCCCCTCGTCTGAGTGCCAGTAAATGTCTGGAGAATACCTGTGACCCCACCAAGAGCTTAAAAAGCAAGCTTTCTCCCAAAGCTCCTGATCCCACCAAATTCAGCAGGCCTTGTTGCCTTGGCAACCATGACCCAGAACCAGGCCAGGCCTAAGTAAGTGCCTCATGTACATCATCTCACTGCATGCTTATAAAGATTCTGTGAATGAGGGATTACTGTCCTCGTTTCAGAGGTGGGAACGGAGGCCAAAAGAGATTATTAAGTCTCTTACGCAGGCTAGTACCCGGCAGGACCAGGATTTAAGCCTGTCTCTCTGCAGCTCCATGATGTACTTCCGAGAACGCCCAACACTGTTCTCCGAGGTCCTGAGCAATGATTTAACAGCCACCTCAAACTGTGACTTATGCTTTTCGCCTGCAGGGCTGGGATGTGAACCCAGCTGGGCTGGCTCCAGAGTCCAGGCTCGAAATCACTCCACAAGGATCAGCCACGCTCTTTCCCTCCTAGACCACTGCTGCTCCCCAAGCTTGATCCCACCACCCCAGCCACAGCACAAGGTGCCCTCCCACCACGCAGAACCTCTCTGCTCCTGTCAACACAGGCCCTTCGAGTTCTGGGGTCACTTCCCCTCCTTTCTTTCCCTGAAAATTGCCTGTTCCACCTAAACATCTGACCTCACATGTCACCTCCCCCAACAATGACCTCCACCCATCCATACACTAGAGGTGTTTGCTCTATCTGCTGGGTTTCCAAAAGTCTTGGTTCCATCTCTCAATTCATTCATTCATTCAATACCCAATAAATAGTCACTGAGCTCCTACTATGTGTAAGACACTATTCTAAAAGTTGGTGCTATTAAGACCACAGAGAACAAAGAGGACAACCTCCTTCATCTCATGGAAATTATCTGAGGAGACAGATAGTAAAGGGGGGAAAATACACCTATAATATGCTAGGTGGTCAAAAGAACTATGAAGAACCCTAACGCAGAGTAAGTGAAGGAGGGTGTAACTGTGAATAAGGGAGTTGGAGAGGCCTCACCGAGAAGGCAACATCTCAGCAAGAGTAAGGGATGGACTGAGCCTTGTGGCTCTCCATCCAGAGGGCTGGGGATATTAAACCCAAGACCTATTTGAAAGCAGAGCTGGGCAGGGTGTCTGAGAAACAGCAGGGGAGCCCCTGGCCGGAGCAGAACGAGTGGAGCAAGTCTTAGGGGAGATGAGTTTAGGAGGAACCCAGGGGCAAGAGCATGGAAAGGACCGTGACTTATTTCTGAATGCAATGGCAGCCACTGGAGGACTCGGGCAGGGAATGAACGATCTGACACTGTGTTCAAAGCTCTCCAGCCCTGGGTTGGCAAGAGGCAAGAATGGAAGGAAGGAAGCCTTAGGTGGGCCTCTGCCGGGGTTCAGGCAAAGGAGATGCTGCCTCGGATCCCAGCAGCATGATGGAGGTTGTGGGAGGGTTGGATCCTGGATGTATTTTGAAGGTAGAACCAATGGGGTTTGCTCATGAGCTGATGTGGTGGGAGAGGAGAGGAGAAGAGGCAGCATGGGAGATGACTGCCAGGCTTCTGGGCAGCACCCTGCACTGTGTGTTTCCTTCCACACACGCATCCGCCACAGGAGTGGGAGCTCCTCAAGGCAACACGCACAGAGCCAGGGTGTTTGCCGAGTGCCTGAGTCATGAGGTGTCCCTGAGCAGCTTCCCTGAGCCTTCCTTTTGCTGCCGTGGCCTTCGAGGAAAAGACAGGTCATCCTGTAGCAGCTGCCCCCGCAGTCTCCAAAGAGATTCTTATCCTTCCACATCTGGTACGTACATCTACGAAACAACAGATCTGAACAATCAGACCAGACAGAGAATCTGTTCCTGGAGCCGAGGCCCACAAGTGGCTCCTCTCTGCCCCCTCAATCTTTTCCCAGACAGATACCCAGCCCTCGGGAGGTGAGAGTCCTGAAGTTCAGTGGCAAGGGCCTTACAAGCTCATGGAAATCTGGCCTTTGCAAGGCCCTGGTGAGCCTGCCACTGACTCTGTTCAAAGCAGGCAGGATGGGTGTCCCCCTTATACAGATGAGAAGCCGAGGCCTGGACAGTGGCAGGAACGTGTGCAGGGAGTAAAGATGCAAGATGAGAATGGCCCCTTCTCTCCCTTTTCTTGTGTAAAATTGTAGAAGAAAATTGTGCTCAGCAGCATGAGCTTTGGGGTCGTGCAGCCATAGGTTCTAACTATGATCCAACATTTACTGTGTGTGACCTTGAGCCACAGGTTAACTTCACTGAGCTCAGTGTGCCCACCTGCAAGACGGGGGTAATGACAGCATCTATCTTACAGACCTGTCATAAGGCTTATATTAGATGATCTTTATAAAATGCTTAAAACAGCAGCTCATCCCTGGAACTCCATCCATAAAGATAACACCATTGCTGCTGTTATTGTAGAAACGGTTGGTGATCAGCGCCAGTGCCAGACTCTGTCTAGAGACCCTGGGTTGTGTGCTGGGCAGAAACAGCTGTAGAAACACCATCAAGACACCCTGAATATGTGTTGATATGTGGTAGCAACAGTCCTAGCTCCATTCTTTACCTGCTTTGTGATCCTTGGCCAAGTCATTTCATTTCTCCAAATCTCAGTTTCTGTGTCTCTAAAATGTGAATAACTATACTACCAACCTCAGCGTGACCCTGGAAGATGATAATACATATTATGCATCCAGCACAGTGTCTGGGTACAGCAATGTGCTCAGTGGAGTCAGAATCAGAACTGGACAGACATCCCGAACAGACAACGCACGTTCACCCCAGAGAAGCAGCCTCTGGGGCCACTAAGAAGCCACAGTTTACTCTTCTTTCTTTCCCAGACTAACATCCACTGGACCCTTGGCAATACCCTCAAGTATCTAGGTACTGACCCCTGACAGCCCCTGACTGGATACATTAGCAAGAATGAAAGCTTAGGGGGAGGGGAAGGTGGGGGACAGACAGATGTCCTACATGTCAACAACTCCGTATCCCAGAGCCCCACACGGTGCCCAGCACAAAGTGGGAGTCAATGCAACTTGGTTAAATGGATGCATGGATGGCGGATGCATAGGAGGAAGGAGAGAAGAAAGGGAAGGAGGGAGGGAGGGAGGGAGGGAGGGAGGGAGGGAGGGAGGGAGGGAGGGAGGGAGGGAGGGAGGGAGGAGTTTGGGCATTGCTCCTGCTCCTTCCTAGAAAGCTAGTAATTCTCTCTGCCATCCCCTGCCTGCTCCTCTTGCCTTGGATCTATTATTCCACTCAATTTTGGTCCTTCATCTGCAAAGCAAATGGATGGTGCCTGGCCTCAGTCTGACATCAGTTTCTACTAAGGAGTTAACCAAGGAAGAATCAGATGACTCCAGAACAGATGCACTTTAAACAGCGGTCCCATTTCCCAATAATTCCCCTGGATGAAGCACAGTCTCCATTCACTCTTCCAGGGGACAATGAAGGGAAAAGAAAAGGGAACAATTTATTTTCTTATTTAAACATGTCATAGGGATAAGCGAGTCAGGTGATCAGCGTCTTAGTCAATATCTCCTCTCCATCTGGGCGAGGGCTCGGAGCTCCTCCGAGGTGGTCTGGCACCTATAGCTGCACCCAAGGTGGGGGGGTGCTGTGACCATTCCTCCTGGGTGGGTGAGAGGGGCCTGCCTGGGCCCCTCTCAGCTGCAGGTGATGCTGACCTGGCCAGGCCCGGATCCACTGTGGCTGGGTCGGAGAACACACACACACACACACACACACACACACACACACACCCCACTCCTGTCTCCACAGAGGGGGGAGAGTTCCCACTCCATGCTCCAGAGGGCAAAGTGCCTCAGACACACATATCTTCTGACCCCTCACTGTCCCCCCTGCTGGAGGGTGGGGGTAGTGACTTGTCTAAGTAGTTTGGGGAAGAGAACCTGGCATGCTCAGCATGGTCCCACCTGCCTCTCGCCTCCCTGAACTTGTCCGGCAGGCTTGGCCCGTTTGGCGGCCCAAGGCTGTCACCTTGTGCCCATCAATGGGTGGGTCTCTGCCATTCAAAAGTGATTCTGGCCTCATATCCAAGGCCACATTCTCCAATCAGCATTATCGGTAAGGAAGCTGACATTTTGACCTCTCCACTTGACACCTCCTGTGTTTTTCACTCAGTTGGTTTCAAAACCGAGAGCGGAAGGTGTAGAGGTGGGATTGGAAAAGATCAGAGGTCCCTGCGTGGGATACCCAGACCCCTGCAGGTCTTCAAAGGCATTCATGAGAGTGTTGAGCCATTTTCGATATTTCAAAGAGCCTAACAGAAAATGCATTTATCCACCATTGAAATGCACCGGCCAAATAAATGCCAGCGTCTGCTTCGGGCTGGAACTTTTCCCAGTTGGTGAGGTCACACTGCCCTTTTTCCATTCTGATTGGAGGGACCCAGCCGCCACCCTCCGGGGACCCCACAGGCTTGACAATGAAGGGATGTTGGGTTCCCCAGCCCCTCTGCTTACTGTATGAAAAGCTTTAGCCCCTTGGCAGGGCTGTGTGTTACTTTGAAAGGGGAGACTGCAATGAGGTGCATTGGGGGGAATGAATGGGGTAGTCTCGACCTCTGATGAAAGGATTAAGAATGAGTTCCCAAGAAAATGCCTTTTCCCAGGGCCAAAGAACAGAACTGCCCAAGCTGGGAAAGGGGAGCATCTCTGGGCCTCAACTCAGACAATATACAACGGAGAAAGGAAGGCCGAGGCCACAGGAGGGTGGGAAGGGGGGCTGGCGTTCTGGAACAGGAGAGCAAAAGGTGGAAGGGAGGGCCCACATGGCTGCTCCTGCCTGTGGATGTCGCTTTGTTCTCCTCAGTCTGAGGGCAGGTCTGAGGAAGCTGGGGACTCCAGGGGACTTGTCCCTGCCCCCTGGCAGAGTCTCCCTGGAACTGTTGTGGGGTGGGTGGAATTTGGGGTGAGAGCCAATCAGTGTCAACAGACCTGGAAACAACTGGCAGTTACATATGCGTTTTAGGGATAAAAATGGGGAAAAGCATCAATGCCCTTTTTAATCAATGCAATCTGGTGGGAACAGTGCCTAAGTTTCTTGGGAGGAACTTAGTAAACGGGAACACGTCCCCAGTCGTAACAAAGATGGGCTGTGTTGAGGGTGGGAGAGACATTCGGAGCCTTGATACCCCTCCATCACCCCGCCCCCCCATGGCAGTCTCAGCGCCCAAAGGAAGGGGACCAACTGTCCTTCTGGCGAGGAAGGCTTTCCTGCCACTTGGCCCCTCCTCCTCACCCCTCCTTGGGCATGCTTCACCAGGGACAGGGGCCCTGAACTGAAAGGCAAAGCACGTCCACCAGACACCCCCTGTTCTACCTACAAATGGGGGTGAGAGCAAGCCTATCATTCTCCTGGCCGGCGCTGGTTGGGAACGGGGACACTGAGTGTGCTCTGTAGCCCCTGTCCCAGCCCCAATTCTGCAGATGCTCCTGAGTGCTCAGTTCCCAAGATGGACACTCACAGCGGGAGGTGGAAGCCACCATGGCACTCAGGCCTGAGCCATGCTCCCCAACACATGGACCCAAAGGCCCAGCTGTTAAATGAACCGGTACTTTCCCTTCTTTCAACTGGAGTTCCTTGCCCTTTATAGCCCATCAGTGGGAGCCCCAGGAGAGACAAGGTGTCAGGGGCAGGTGTTGGTGGCACATCGGCTTAAACTCCGTCAAAGGCTCACTCTTATCCAGGAGTTTCAGTCTTCGCCATTTCAAGGGGCCAGCTTCTCAGTGACCTCACTGCCCTTCCCCTTCTGTCCCAGTGTCTCTCTTACCCAAGCGGGCACCACCAGCGGGAGGAAGGCAAGGATGGGTGTGGGAGGCTGGGCGCTGGGTGCCCCGCAAGTGAGACTCAAGTGTCCAAGAGGGTGAGGCCGCAGCAGCAAGAGCGAGGATGGGGGAGGCTCAGAGCTAGTTGGGAGGTAGAATCCACTAAATGGGGTCAGGGAAAGGGAGGGGGAGGGCGTGGAATTCAAGGAGGCCCCCCAGGTCTCCGGTTTAGGAAGATGCATGGCTAGGGAAGCAATTTGCGCAGGTGGGACACAAAACCCTTTGGGATGGTAAGGTTGCTGAGGGTGAAACGTGATACAGGCGACAATATCACAGTTCGTGACACGCTGCACGCGGGACCAAGGACTGGGGCGATGCTGTGTGGATCTGGAATTCAGGGACGAGGTCTTCACTGGAGACGTAAATGTGGAGCATGGGGATTATCAGCATTTGGAGAGTGGTGTGAAAGCCACAGGAAGGAATGAAATGTAGAATAAACAGAGAGGAGGGAGTGATGAACAGAGTGACATGCTGAAGCGGGGCAAGGACAGGCAGAAGGTCAAGAGGCAGGCTGTGGCCAGACTGTGAAAGGACTAGAAGCCAAGGGAAATGCTTGGATTTGGGCAATGGGAAGTCATGTGGTGCCCTGGGCTGGAGCACTTCCCCTGGAGTGGGGAGGGTGGAAGCAGGATGACAGGCACTGAGAAATGAGTTGGCAGACACCCTCCCAGGAAGCACGCCTGGGAAGGGAAGGAGACAGACAAGGTGACAGCCAAAAGGGGGTGCGGAGTCAAGGAAGGGGTGTTGTTTAGCGTGTTGTAGAGATGGAAACAAAGTGCTTTCAGGCTCATGGGAAGGAAGTGGAGAGGAGGGGAAGATTAGAGAAATGAGGAGCAGGGACAGCAGTTACAGTAGTGACCTTCCTAGGTGTGCTTCCCCACCCAAATTCAGCAGCAAGCTTCATGCCATTGTTTCCTTTCATGTCGATTTTTCTGTGATGTAAGAAACAAGGTTGTTCAGGAGAGTAAGTGGGTGAGGCAGCCCCACAGATAAGAATGGTCCCAAGATGGATGGAGCCTGTGATTCCCATGGCACAGAGAAGGATGTATCAGGGAGGGATCCCAGTGGGAGAGGCCAACAAAGTCTCAAGAGGAAAACCAGGAGCAGTGTTGGGTCAGATTAACTTCCAGGCTCAAAATCTGAGGCCTGGGGACATTGGGTGGGTCCAGATACACACGAATCTACCCTTTACCACCTTACCTGACCTTAATCTCTCCAGACTGATCAGCTCGTTTTTACTAAGGTGTTAATGGCTAACACTTGTCAAAAGATTTCATTTTAACAATGGCTTTCAACTCAAAAGATTTCAGCAACAACAGACTCTTTATGAAACACAGGCTGACACACAGCAGCTCTCTCATTGTTCTCCATCAAAAATTTCCACTGTCCCCTTGCCCCAGCCTCTCAGCAATGCCTTCATCTTGGGAAATCTGCCATAACCTGGCACACAACAGAACACAGAAAGGAAAACCTCACTGTGTCTTTGCAGTTCCAGAAAGCTTCCAGGGTGCTTGCTCCAGGCACTGTCCTATGTGCTGGGGAAACAGAGGCAATAAAAGAACCCAAACCCCTTGTCAGTGGGGCGTGGACCTATGGGGACAAACAGGCAGGAGAGATGCATGCTCAGAGCCAGGCCATCTGCAAACATGGACTTTTACAGGCACAACTGTGAGGTCAGGATTTGCCTAATTTTACTAATGTGGCAACTGAGGCCCGGAATGAACGACAGCCAGGATTTGCCCCGGTTGGCCTTACTCTAAAGTTTGTGCTAACGTGTGTCCCACAGTGCTTGGCAGACTCTCTTGGGCACAGGAATCACCTGCTGTTTTGTTCAAATGCAGATTCTGATTCCACAGGTGGGCTGTGGAGCCTAAGAAGCTGCTTTTCTAACAGGCTTCCTCACAAGGCCTTGAACCACAAGTTGGAAACCAAGGCCTAGTGTTTCCCAAACTCATCTGATCACGAAATCTTTTCTCCAGGGCACTCATTTAATAGTCCCTACCTCACTTCCTAAAAGTCAAGAACTGTTTGGCTGAATGAATGAATGCATGCACTCCTGAGCCTCCCAGTGTCTCTGTACTTCCTGGCATCCCTATTTGCACACTGGCCCTTTGCCTCAGTTTCCCTGTTTCTTACAGGGACTGTATACTCTCTGAATGCCCCTCCACTGTAGGCTGGGTCCTGCTCCAGCCCAGAACAAAGTGCAGGAGGAACATGGACCCCTGGACCCCTCCTCAGAATTCTCCCCAGCTGGCCCTGAGCCTGCTTGCCCGCTGTCCTAAAATGCCTCCTGCCTCTCACCAACAGGCCCCAGGAAAATGGCATTTCAGTGCTTCGTGTCTGCTCTTCAGCGAGTATTAAATCTAGAATAATGGGAATTAGGATGAGGAGGAAGTGGAGGATAAGACTCCCCTGAGTGCCGTCACCTAACAAATCAGGGGCTGGTAGAAGGACCCGGTGATTCAGGAGCTCCAAGCTGTCAGGCCAGTCCTCACCAGCAGGCCTTTTGTGAAGTGTGTGAAGCAGTTCAGGAATATTAATGCAGGCCTGTGGGGCTGCTGTGGTCCCCAGTCCCCTCCGGGGGCTTCCTAATCTCATCAGCACACATCTGGTTACCACTAAGGTGCTGCAGCCTCTGGGAACAGGTCCTGGCTCCCCCAGGGCTGGGCTGAAAATAGAGGGGGTAGGAAAGGAGGAAGCAGGGGGACAGGGCTGCAGATGGCAGCAGGTAGTGGAGCCTCTGCTCCAAAGCCACCCTGGCCCCGAGGCCCATCCTCTGCTCATTCTTGGGTGTAGTCAAGACCAGGGTCTCCAGAAGGTGTGCAAAGGAGTATGGATGGTTGAAGGCCTGTCTCCTGTGAGCTCCAGTATCAGACCAGGGGAGAAGTATACCTAAGAGTTTCCAGACACCCTTAATATGCACCACCATCATCATCACCATCATCACAGGAACTTGTTAAAGAGGCAGACTGCACACCCCACTCCTAGATACTCTGGTGCAGAAGATGAGAGGAGGGCCTGGAATCTACAATGTAACTGGGAAACTTGAGTGCCATGGTTAAGTCCGTGGGCCCCGGAATCAGACTAGCTTTAAATCCCCCTCCCGAGTTGTGTGGTCTTGGGCGAGTAACTAAATCTCCTTAAAAGTCACTTCCCTCAACTGCAAAATGACTGACATTTTAGGAGTGCTCTAAGGTTTAAGGAGAGGATGTGCCACTCTCAGCATGGGTTTTGAGTGTTCCCTAAAAGGACTGCTTCCAGCTTCCATGACAACAACAATGGTGCTGATGCAGGGGGAATGCAAACTTGGCATCCCGCAAACACGGCATCTGCCTGCAGCCCGTGTCCAGGCTGCTCCCTGTCTGGGACCTCCTGCCCCCAACTGTCCTCCTCCGGGACGCCCGCTGGAACCTCTGGGTGAGGTCTGCCCTGCTACCCCAACCCCTCCTCAATTCAGTTCCCTGGGCCCTTGGAGCTGATAACTAACGGTCCTGGGGGGAAGACACTTGGTTTTAAATGGTATTTGTATCCATGACCCCGGCTCAGGGCCACTGCACTAGGTAACTCAGTGGATGTTCAAATGACCCAGCCCACTGCTCCTAAGCAGATGGGAACAGCCAAAGGCCTTAAAAATTCTCTGTGTTGATGGAGCCTGGCTGAAGGAAAGGCCAGGGAGAGGGAGGGTCCTGGGCAAGGTGGTGGGGTGAAGGCAACAAAGTCAAAGGTCAGGAGGAGGTCCAAACTGATGGTGGGGTTGGGGGTAAAGAAGGGGAAGGATCCTGGGGTTCAGGGAGGTAACAGGACCGGGGATGGGGGGGAGAGAATGAAGGCGGTTGGAAGGGGAGAGGAGACGGAACGAGAAAGGCAGAATCACCAAAATATTGAGGGGCACGCGTGTCTCGGTCAAGGTGGAACACGGGGCCCTGCCAGACAGATGGTATGTGGAAAAGGCCTGCTGAGTCATCCCAAGCAGGTAACGTCCCATTTTTATTTTCTTTCTTGATGCATGCTTTGGGATGTTCTCATGAGGCGGGATTCACAGAGCTGTGATTAATGGCCCACAATTTATGGGGCGAGTTTCACGGACTTTTGACAGTTTATCAGATGTCTGCCCTCCCTGGGTAGGCGGGGAGAGGGTGGAGGAAACACAGAAGGAAAAGGATTCCCTGGTGCCCTCCTCGCTGACCTCTCCCAGTGGATCCCCGAGCACCCACACCCGCCTTCCCCCTCAGTGCCCTCTGCCCCATGGCCACCTGCTCCCTTCAGAGACCTGCACCTTAACCAAGCCAATCAGGCCACGCCCTGCTCACACCCCTCCAGGCTCCGCACTGCCCTTGTCCAGTTAGCAGGCCTTCTCTTCACACTGGACTTCTCCCAGACCTTGAACATGACTTGCTTCCACTCAGCCGAGAGCCCGTGCCATAGGTTTCCACGGTTGGCATCTTCCCCCGCTGCTTCTCTTTGCCTGTTCTCTGCCACCCATCCTGCAAGTCTCAGCTTAAACCTCCCTGCTCTGGGAGCCTTCCCTGACCCCTTGAGTCTGAATAGTTACCCCCCTTTATTTTTAATTGTGGAAACATTATGTAACACAAAAGTTATCATGTTAACCATCCCCAAAGTGTCCAGTTCAGTGGCATTAAGCACATTCACATTGCTGTTACCATCACCACCATCCATCCACAGAACTCTTTATCTTGCAAAACTAAAACCCTGTCCCCATTAAATAACAACTCTCCATTGCCCCCCCCAGCCCCTAGCAACCACCTTTCTACTTTCTGTCTCTATGGATTTGACTACTCTCAGTGCCTCACATAAGTGGAATCATATAGTATTTGTCCTTCTGGACTGGCTCATTTCACTTATCATAATGTGTTCAAGGTTCATCCACGTCACAGCATGTAGAATATCCTTCCTTTTCAAGGTAGAATAATATTTCACTGTATGTATCTGCTATATTTTGTTTATCCATCTTCCGCTGATAGACACTTGGTTTGCTTCCACCTTTTAGATATGGTGAATGATGCCACTATAAAGATCTGTGCAGTTGCCTCTCTTATGTACCCTTATCTATGAGACATGTCTAAGTCCCCAGTGCATCTGAGAGCTCAGCCACTGCACAGGCTCTCAATTAATGCCTGCTGTAGGGCGGAGTAACCCCTCACATTCTCCAAATGTGGCACCCATCAAGTAATTGATTTGTACTTTAACTGGCACCTTCAGGAGACACAGATCCTTCAGCCAAAAGAGAGATCTCCTGTAGGAAATGGGAGCCCAGAATGGACAGGAAGGTTCTGGGACTACACAAAGCCGTCCATACAGAGAGGGGAGAGCCAGCCTTGCAGGAGGTGAACCCACATGGGCCTGAGAACCTGCCTTGCCCCCTAGCTCATCAGCACCCCACATGTCCCAGCTTCTGTTTTCCACAAAACATTGATGGATCTGACTACATTTAGAAGGAAGCATTTCTGTCCAAAGAAAGACACCATAAACAAAATAGACAGGTGGAAGAGTGAAAGAGGGTCTTTGTAACCTCTAAAAGTGGCAAAAGGCAAGATCTGGAGTACAAAGGGAAAAATTCTGCAAATCAACCAAAAATTTTTCTAAATTAAGACAAAAAGTCCAATTTAAAAACAGGCAAAGACTATCAATAGGCAATTTACAAAAAAGAGAAGCTCAAACAGCTAACAAGCATATAAGAGATATTCCAACTTACTAGTAATCAGAGAAATGTCAATGAAAACGATGAGAAGGCACTTAAACTCATCAGAAGGGCAACAACCAGAAAGGTGGATAACACTGGGTGTTGGCGATGACACGGGGGAACAGAAACTCTCGTGCATTCTCTGTGGAAATGCACCCTGGCACAGCTGTTTTAGGAAGCATGACGGCAGAACACAGAAAGTGAACACAAGGACCCCAATCCTCCTTTGTACAGCCCAGAGTTATTCTCACACAGAGTCCTGAGAGAGCATGGACAAGAATGTTGTTCAGAACCTCATGAGCGGCCAGGAGTTTCAGAAAAGCCAGCCGTCTATCCCCAGGGGAATCGATCCATGGCATGTGATGGATGCCCACAGCAGTTAGAAACCATGGACGGGACTCACGCAGGGAGCAGGGCTCTATCTTTACAGTGCTGAGTGAAGACAGTAAGAAACGTATTGTTCACTGACATTTATGTAAAGTGAAAGTACATATGCACACAAACAACCCTACATATTTTATAAGAATCCATGCATATTTAAAGACATATCAAATATATCAGAGTGGGTACTGAGGGAGAGGACAATGCCTTAGGACTGGGATAAAGGGAGGAAAATGTTTAAATAAAATAAGAGAGGAGTATGGCATAGATGATCATAAAGTGTCATGGGCTGAGGGCAGGATTTATTCATCCTTGAGGTGGTGGCTGTTTTCATGCTAGAAATGTTATGCACCTGGGCCCAAAACAAACAAACAAAAAACAAGCTGAAAACAAAAAAAGACTCAACAGTGTCATCCACGTTACTATCCCTGTAACACTGTCCTCTTTCCAGTTTTCCTGGAGCAAAAGGTTGCGAGATGCGAGGCTCAGTGGTCCTCAAATACAGGAAATTTTCATCTTGCTAGAGTTTAAAGGCCTCAGTGCAGGTCTTGCCCCCCAGATGGATGCGTTAGTGAAGGTGAAGCCTGAAAGGTCACCTCTCCCAGGCTGAACTCACAGTGGCGCTGCCCAGGGTGCACAGGCGAGGAGGAGGCTGTGGCAGGTGTCTGACGGGCTCTGGATGGGAATTGCTTGTGTCTTCCCTTTCAAGTTCTCAGAGGCAGCCACACGTTGGAGGGTAAGAATGGATCAGGGCCAGGAAGCTCAGCACGTTTACCCTCTTTCACCCACCACCCCTGCGCCCTGAAGGCCAGGGAGGCTCACTGCTGGGTAGTGAGTTTCACATCCCTGGAAAACCAAGCCAGCCTGGCCGCTGGCAGGATCTCCCATGAGGCTTTGGCTAGGGACCTATCCTACTATCTCAGGGGCATTTTTGTTTTACTAATTAAAGAGCTTCCAAGTCCAGAGTCACATAAACATGGTGAGTATCATTGTCCCCATTTTACAGGTGAGAAAATGGAGGCCCAGGAAGATGAAATAATTCTCTTATGGTCACATAAGTTGTAGAGGCACCACCAGGTCTGGAAGACTAGTTTCCTGACTCTTGGGGCCATATTTCAAGATGCATCTCCAAAATATTAGAACTTCTTCCTCCCAGCTGTGGATCTGCTGCATTGTCAGCCCTTCGGGGGCTGCACAGATGACAAGGGCCAGGGCTACACAGGTCCCTGGGAGGAGGGGATCCATCCTTGAGGTGGCTGTTTTCATGCTAGAAACATTTTAACATGAGTTGAAAATAAATCATTAAACTTTCACCTCCTTCTCATCGCCAACTAATGTGCAGTCGCCCACGTGTCATCACCAAGCCTCACCTAACCGCTGCGCCTTTCTGCACCCTTGACCCCGCAGCCCTGAAATGGCGATGGAGGAGGCAATGAGGGTCAGTAGGCAGCAAGCGAGACTCGGGCTGGGGTGGAACAGAGTCAGGCCGCCAGCACGTAGACAGGTGTCCTGGGGCTGGAGTCGGTTCTACCACACATGCTCATCTCAGAAAGGCCATCAATCATCCACACAAAACGCCTGCGCATTCTCTGATAATGCACTTGTTTCTCAAATGGTCTAAATTTCAAAGTCCCTGCTTTCTCCCTTTAAAGTTACAACGGTCACACTCGCTTATTTTCATTCAATAAATACATGTAGCGACTTTATAATGGAACTTATTCTATTTCCTGTTGGAAAAACCTAGAAGATGGACACATAATTTTTGGAGGTATCTGGATTATAATTGCACTTAATTGAGTATAAATTAGATGTGGCAGAGAGGAAGGCTATTTGTGCAGCAATATGAGCCCTGATTTTCTGCTCTAGATCACATGGGAGACGCTCAAAGAAATTTCTAAGAGTCATCTTGGAGCTCTCGGTAATTTAACTATACATACATTATTTTTAGCATCATAAGAGTTCCTTATAATGATGATTTTCAAGGATAGGACTGACATCCTCTTAGAGATCAATTTAGTTGAAAATTTTCCAACAATACAGAAACAAATAGGTAGAACATGAAAGGCAGCTTCCAGTGGAGAGATACCTCAAAAGAGGAGGGTTAGAGGTGGCCCCTACACCTCCCAAGACTTTGCTTTCTGTGGGTACAGCATCCCACTAGCACTAGGGTGGGCACAGTGCCCTTCTCTGCTGTTCGTTTGACATGGGCTGCACTGGGGCACCTGGCATGTGCCTGGCATATTTCTCTGATAGAGTTTGTGGTGGTGGCCAACAGGACTCCCAATTTCTCCCTGAAGAATGACCTCTTATAGCAGGAGAAAGGTGCCTCCAGCATTTTAGGATCCATGCCAGTGTGGAGGCAAGGGCTGATGGGGACTTTCTATCTGCTGAAAATTTCACAGTTCAGGCAGATAAGAAACCGAGATCTGGGGAGGAAGATGAAGATGCTACAATAATGGGAAGCAAGTTGTTTATTTATAGTGCCCTCCCTCATTTCCCACTTCCTCAAAGTGCCCATTCAGTTTTCTATATAACCCCACCACGTCTCCCAGTATCCCATCCCAATTCACCCAACTCAAGTCATGCCAACACATTCCGACTCACCCACATCTCCCACGACACATTCACCTCTAGTCTGCCATATCCTGACTGTCCCATTCCACCTCACCCTAACTCCACCTACCCCATCCTATCCCAGTCAATCCCCTGAATACTCTATAGCCCACCCTCTCAATCCCACCCCAAACCATCATATTATACTCAACCCTGTTCCACCACCCATCTCAACCCATCCCAATTCATTCTATTTATCCCACCCCAACACATCCTAATCCACTCTTGACCCTACCCCACTCAATCCTTCCTACTTAATCTGAGTCCGACTCAAATTATTCTCTTTCTCCAATCCCACCCCATCATATTCTATTACATTCCCTCCCCTCTCATCTTCTTCTTGGCCAAAGTTCTCATTTGTGATTTACACAGGAGGCTGGCCATACTTCATATTACATGAAGCTACATGAGAAAGCCAAAGGATCTCACTCTCCCCCAAAGGTCTAAGTGCTAAGTGTGTACTGGGGTAGGAGAGGAGAAAAAAAAAGACAGAATATCCTCTTTAAAGGGGGGTATGAAAAGATAATCCAGGGAGTTGAGCTCTCAAGAGTCCAGAAAGAAAACAGATGTGATTTCCCTTTGTTTCCCTTAAGAAACAAGAGCCAGGAAAAATCTCTAAGAACTGCATGATCATTTTCAAGTTGAGAAACTCCTAATGCATGGCCCACCCTTTGCTTTCTGTGGGTCTAAAGGAGAGCTGAGTTCTATTCAAAGCCAGTGAAGCCTGAGATAGTGTCTCCGTGAGGCAGAGGACTGAAATAATCCTCCATTTGCAGGTTCACCCAGATGTTCCCGTTACGCAGAAAATCTCTGCAAGCAGAAAGGGGGTAGTTTAGAAGCCATATCCCACTCAAGGAGTGAAACCCAAAGAGGGCAGTGTCAGTGGCATTCTCCAAGCACTAGGAGGAGATACAGGGTCCTCACCCTTGACCACTCTAGGAAGAGAAGTGGTAACATGGGCTGATGGGTTGGGTTAGTTGGCCAGGATCTAAAGCTCTGCTTTCAGTGAAAGGAGCAAAGAGAAAAGACTCTTGCTGATGCATATAGTGGCACCTTAGAGTGGCACAGTGTTAGAACTGTTTCTCTTGTGACTCTAAGGCTGGTGCAGAAAGCAACTAGACAGTAGTAGCAGTAGAAGTAGTAGTAGAAGGAGCCACTAACACCTACTGATGCTCACAATGGGTCTAGCACTCTGACAAACGCTTTCTGTGAATTAAGAGGATGGGCCCTAGAGTGAGGTAGCCCCAAGGATCAATCCTGCCTCCTTTACCTATCTGCTGTACAACCTTAGCCAAATTGCTTAACTTTGAGTCTCGGTCTCTTCAAACACGATATTACAGTGGTTGGATTGCTGCGCAAACTGAATAGAAATGTCTATAAAACATTAGCCAGCTATTATTAGTAGGATGCAGAAGGGCCTGGACTACCTTCCACTTGCGGATGTCCCTTCACCTCTCCCAGCTCCTCTGAACCGCTTGCTTTGGGAATGTCCCACAGGGCACTCTGAGGCTGGTCCTCTCAACAGGTGCTCATTGAGAGTTTTCCTTGTGCTGTGATCTGGGCTACACAGCCCTGCCTGAGTTCACAGACCTTTAGGGAATAAACACGGCTGTCGTCTCATTCAACAAGACATTCCAATGGGTCCTGATGATTTTACAATATGGGAAACTTGGGGAGTTGAGAGAGCTCACAACAGAATTCAGGCTAGATGGGTGTTTGGGACTAGAAGCAAACCAAGGATGACTTTGTAGTCACTGCCCAAGAGTATAGTGGAGATGGGTGGACCATGGCTGCTTGAGGAGCTGGAAGGTTGGGATTTAGACCTCAAGTGTTGAAAGTAGCACAGCAAAACTGGGGGGAGGGGGCAGTGGGAAAAGCAGGGCAGGGGCTGGGAGCCTAGGCAGAAGGATTCCAGGGGTATCGCGCCAGCTGGGTCCCCTTAGAAGTCAGACAGCAGTGTGGTTATGAGTAAAGGATTTGGAGTCAGGCAGACTGGGTTCAAACCCTGGCTTGGCCATTGACTTGTTGTGTGGATATTGTTGAGTGGATAAGATCTCTGTCCTCTTTGAACCTATTTCTTCATGTATAAAATGAGGAAGATAATATTGCCAGCCTCATCCGGTTGCTGTGAGATCTGAGATATATGCAAGTGCTTGGGATGATGCCAATACCTGGTAAGGACTCAGTGAACGGCAGCTATTAGTGTCACTTCTCTGGGTACCCAGACTGCTTTCTGAGCATGGTGGGTGTGGGAGGACACAGTAAGAGCACACAGACTTCCCAGGTGGGTCCTTTGTCCTTAGTGTTCCTGTTTCAGTCCCCCCTTCCACTTAAAGGACACCAGCGATGAGGTAGGTATGTGCTAGGCCTGTTGCATCTCTGATTTCTAATCCATCCCACAACACAGGAATGCCTTGTCCCTTGTGCAGGTGGGGAACCTGGGCCTTGGGGAGGTCTGAAGATCAGCTAGTTCTCCAACAAGGAACATCAGGCTCTGCTGAGCAATCAGATTTCTCTAATCCGCTGGAGTAACGGTGATGATGAAACAGAGGCAGGTCAGACACGAGTCGAGGTGGTGCTGCCGAAGCTACCTGCAGGACTCTCCTGAACAACCCAAACCCTGCAGTGTCCAAGACGGCCCCCACCCCCCTTGCAATCTGGTTCTCCAGTCCCCTTGCCACATGCTTCTAACCTCACCTCCAACAAAGCCACACACTCACCAGCCCAAGATACGGTCAACACTGTCTGCTGTCGTCAGCTTATTTTTTAAAACCATAAACCCACAGCTCGATTGCAAATGGAATTTCAAATCCATACATTGGTGCCTAAATGCCTTTCCTTTTTGGGTAGGGGTATATGCCAAGGGCTTGTTATTGTAATGGTTCTATCTTACCAACCTGTGACATTTAGTTCTGGGGGAGAGGGGGGAACAACAGGGAACCAGGTGTCATTGTTATCTCTGGTTTCCTTGACCTCTAACACTATTTATCTTTATTGGTTCCTAAAAAATGATGCAAAAATATTTAAAAAGCATCCACTGATTTAACAACCATCTATCAGACACCAATTTTATGCCAGGTTCTGAGCTGGGTGCGGGGAAATAAGAGAACTAAAGCATTGTCCCCGCGTTCGGGAAGTTCAGAGTTCAGAGTGAGGCAAATAGATACAATTCCATTGGCACTGTAATCAAACACTGGGTATGGTCAGTGCTCCAGTCTGCAAGAGGCCTCTGAAAACAAACACTTAGGAAACAAAGTAGGGAGAATATTTTAAAAACATAATTTGGTATTTGAATTTTTTAAAGCAGTGAAGTGGTTAGCATGGGAAAAATCAAATCTTTGTTGGAATTCCTTACACTTACAGTTTAATATTACTTCTATTTTGGATTACGTATTAAGGAGATGGGAGGCATTTCAGCCTTTTCAATGCTCACAGCCTCTGAATCCAGAGAAAAGTAGTGATGTTTGAGAACAATTAAGGGTTTGAAACTTACAGAACTTGACGACCATCTCCTAAGGAAGGAGGTGAGGATGATACTCAGGTTTCGGGGCTGTGTATCTGGGAGTCTGCGGGTATCATCAGCCTACATAGGGAATACTGGAGGCTCAGGAGAGGAGCTAATGAGTTTGCTTTGGAAAGGGAACATCTAGATGAAAACGTCCAAAAGTCAGCCAGATATATGGGCTGTCTAGACCCAGAGTTTCCGTGCGCGACAAAGCCAATAGACATATATCAGGAGAAGCATCTTGGCAGGAGATCTGTCTGGGAGCTTCACTGTGTGGTCGTGGAAGGGGTGGACCTGGATGAGCTCACCCAGGGAGTGGTGAAAGAAAATGAGGAAAAGCACAAGAGTGGAACACTGCAGGAAGCCATACTTATAGGAAAATAAGTGCTACTATAGAGACTGGGGAGGAACAGCCAAGAGGTAAGGGCAAAAATCAGCAAAGCAGTGTCCAAGCAGCCCAAGGAAGTGAAGTTTTTAAAAGGAATAACCCAAAGCATTCAAAGTCACAGATAGATAAAGACAAAGATAGATGAAGGGAGGGAGGGGGAAAATAGAAAAGCGAAAAGAAAAGCCAGCCACTGAAAGAAATATTTGGCAATTAAGACGGTCATCGGTGATCTTTCCTAGAGAGTTCCAGTTCTGGGGACAGAAGGCAGGCTGCAGGGAGTGAGTGGCAGCAGAGAAAGAGAGCTGAAGACCCCTTTGAAGAAAGCTGACATATAAAAGAGAGAGATGGGATGGTAGCTAAAAGGTGCACAGGGCCAAGAAGTTTGGTGAGCTTATTTTATGCTTAAGATTAGGCAGGCACAGATGGCAGGTGGAGTGAGGGTCCCAGGTAAGGTGGGCTAGGAGGCTCTCCCTGTCAAACCCTTATATTCATTTTATCCAGTCATCACTGGGCTAAGAAGGGGGATGCTTCAGTCCTGAGAGTCTCTTAAAGTCAACAATGTGAAGAGAACACAAAATGAATGTGCTTTCCCTCTAATGTGCCAAATCCTGCAATCATCTGTCACCAAGTCCATTTCCAAATCTTTGTTGCTTGCAAGGCCAAACAGCACATCTAAATGCGGGAAAGGTTTAAAAAGAAACGCATTGGAAGCACTGGAAGCCAGAGGAGGGCTGCCAGAGAGGAAGCAGCCCTCCCCCAAACCATTCACCAACACCGCCCCAACTTCTCTACTGACCAAAGAGCTGCTGGCAGATGGATCTCTCCAGGCAGGATTCCATCAGCGCCCAGCAGTGTGCAAGCTCCCGTGAGTGGGCCTTTTTCTTTCCCCAGGGGCATGGTCTACCCTGGGGGCTGGGACAAATCTAGCCAGAAAAATAGTTGGACCACATAAGGGGCAACCTCAGGCCGCCTAAGCCTGAGCAGAGCCACACCTGGACAAAGGGCTGAAAGGCCTGATAGCCAGTAGCAGCGGTCTCCTCACCGCCCGTGGGGCAAGTCTGGGTGACCGGCGCGTCGTTGGGAACAGCACAGCCATCCAGTGGGTGTGGGTGTACGCGAGGCTCAGCTCCTAGGCGCGCGCACCGCGGGCGCCCCTCTCTGGGTGTGAGCGGCTATGACTCCTAGGAGAACCCGAAAAAGTCCGGTCAAGTAGGGATGTGGCTGGCAACGGAGCCCTCCCCAACCCGCAACCCTAACATTTCCGGCTAAGGGGCTGGCGACGCGGTGTGCGGGGACCCACTCACAAAATACGGAGCTCAGAGTGGGTCGGAGAGCTTGCCGGGGAAGGGGCGCACTTTCCAAGAAGGGATCACTGGGGTGCTGGGGCGGCGAAGGCGAAGCCTTTAGAGGTTCAATCGGTGGTTCAAAACAAAACAAAACCAAAAAATCCAGCACTGCTCCAGGCCGGCGGTGCCCTGAGTCCAGGCAGGCCCGGGCAGCAGGTGTTAAGGGTGTCAGCCTCCGAGCTAAATGAAAATGCGGCCCCAGGCATCGCCCACTGGCCCCGGGCACACGGGACTTTCTAGGCTGTGGCTAGAGCTGAGCCTCAGAGGGGCGCAGGGGATAAAATGGGAAGGCACCAGTGGGGGCCAGTAGTCCCCACTTGGGGACTGGGTTCTCTCGAAGGGCCGCGTGCCTTTCCCGATCCACAAGCTGCAGCCAGACACCCGCGAAGTTCCGGGACTCGCGGCACCCGCCAGGTCGGCCCCCCTCCCGGACTCGGTGGCCGGGAGCAGGTCCCGCCGCCCGTGCCGCCGCTGCCGCAGCCCCGGCGCTCGGCTGCAGCAGGGCGCGGGAAAGGGCACTTTGGCGCGGAGTGGAAACCGATGGGAATGTGGCGGCTCGGAGCCGGGCGGCGACACTCCCTCCCCAGCCCCCAGGCACAACCCCCACCCTCTCCTCCACGTCGCTCGGCACCCCCAGCCCCCACATGAGTTCTCCAGCAAAGCGTGCTTGGGACCCCCGCCCTGGGCCCGCGCCCACCAAACCCCCCTCCAAGCCCAGAGCGCTCAGGGAGGAGGACTCTTGGGGAAGGGGATGGCGGCCGCAGTCTCCGCGCGGCTACGGCGGGGGGCGGGCTCGGTCGGGAGCAAATGGGCGGGGGCAGGGCAGATCCTGCAGGCCCCGGGACCGGGTGCCGACCAGATGAGGAGGTGGGGGGAGGGCTCCAGGAAAGTTTATCTGGGAAAAGCCTGGCATCTTGGGGGCATGGAGGCTGGAGAAACTGAAGCCACGGGCCGGGAGCCCCGCAACCCCGGGAAGGGATGTCAGCCTCCCAGGCCCGCACACCGGCCGGATCCGGCCAAGTTGCGGCTGGGTTGGGGGTAGCTGTGGGGGTGAGGGTGGAGGTGAGGACACTGCTCGGGGAGGAGGCTGGGGCTGAGCCGAGGGTGGGCGACTGGGAGGGTGGAAGGTTAAGAGGGAGGGCGGGGAGAGAGACGGGGACCCGGTCGGGGCTCGGGTGGGGCGCGCGGCGGCCGCCGGCTCCCCGGCGCAGCCGGACTTACCCGCGGCGGCCGAGGAGCTGAGCAGCCCCCAGCTCAGCAGCAGCAGCAGCGGCGGCGTCGGCGGCGGCGGCGGGCGGCCCCAGCGGCTCCCCACGCCCGGCATGAGCGCCGAAATCCCGGCTTCGCCGCGAGCCCTCCCCGCGGGGCAGCCGCAGCGCCCCTGCTTCCGTCCCCGCGAGCGCGGCATGGCTCGGCCGGCAGCGCCGAGGGAGAGGCTCCGCTCGCCGCTGAGGAGAAAGGAGGTCAGGAGAGCTCCGGAGCTTTTTTTCTGTTGGGAAAAAATCCCGGTACGCGGGAGCCCTGAGCTTCTGCGGCTGGAATGAACCAAGTGTCCGCCCGGCCGGGGAGAGGCGCGCTGCGCTCTCGGAAATGACTCCCTCCAATCCCGCTTCGCGGGGTTCGCGCTGGGGGGCGGGGGGGGTGAATTATCCCCGGATTAATCACTCCCGAGCCGCTTCTCCGCCGCTCCAAACGCTGGGGGTGGAGGCACAGCAAAAAATATATATATATATATATTGGGGGGTGGGTGTTCCTCTTCAGCGCCACCTCCACCTACAGATAAACCACAAATTACATTTTAAGGGTTGTTTATTCCTTGTTTGTTTTGCAATTGACCAGTTTCTTTTAAGTTCAGTTCTCTGGTTTTCATGTGTGAGATTACCCGTTAATATAACCCCCATACATTCGCGCGCGCACAGTGATACAGACACACGCACTCACACACAGGCGGCGCGCGCGCACACATACACACACGCCTGTTCCACGTTTGGAAATTGGAATACTGTCTGGGGAAAGGTAACCAAAGAAGGACGCGCATCCCCAAGTCACGCCTTTTACAAGCTGATCTTGGGTGGCGTCTTTGAACTTGCAGCCTAGGGCTGGGGGCGATGTTTAGGAGCCCGGTTCGCAGCAGCCTCCGACCCCATCCCGGAAGATGGGGGTGTGTGCGTCGACTCACAGGTTAAGAACTGGAGGGCGGGTGGGGTGGAGGACCCGTTCGTTTGGCTCCGAAGGGCCCTACCCCTACCCTAAGACAAAACCTCAGGATGGAGAGGGTGGAGAGAGGAGTGCATGCGTGCGCCTGGGCAGGGGGCGGGGGGTGTTAGGTTATGGAAGGATGGTACAAGAGTTACTTGTACAATTTATCCTCAGAATTAAATAACCAGACCTTGCTGCTTCTCACCCTCCCAGCCTGGGCCCCAAATCAGGCGAGTTTCTCCCAATGGCGTGAGCTGCTCTCCACCTCTCCAGCCTCGCGGCTGACGCCAGGCCCCAAGGGCTCAGCGCCGGTCCCCACCCCATCCCCCACCCCCACGCGGTCGCCGTCTCAGTCTCGTCTCCCCGAGGCTCCTCCGGCAGTCACGAAGGTTCTCTCGCTGTCTACGCCAAACTCTCGGGGAGAGGGAAGAGACGCTGGGAGGAGGGGGGGTTGCAGAGGGGACCAGGGGGGCAAGGCCTAGGGAGGAGGCCCGTGCTGGCTTGCCCAGCCGTATAGCGCTAGCTGGTGAGCACCCCACCCCCTTTGCAGAGGCTCGGGAGAGAGGCAGCGCTCAGGGCTTAGGGGCTTGGCCAAGCCGAAGCTCCGCAAGCCCAGGGGCTAGGAGCCTGGGAATTTACGGGAGAGAGCCTGGAAAGAGCAATGCGTTTCCCTATCCCAAGCGGGGAAGGTGGTGGGCAGGGCATGAGGAGTGGATGCTTGCCCTTGCTCCCCGGAGCCACGAACTCCCAGCTCCCTGGATGTCCATCGCCCTCCTCTAGCCCAAGTTATTCCGGCAGCCCTGAGTGAGCTCACCCCAGCTGAGTGGCCCTTGGGTGGGCGAGCTTCCTCAGAATCGCGGCCACATCCCCATCTCCAACACACTTGCTTTCTCACCCCTCCCGAGGCTGCCTCTCTGGGTGCCAAGAACCAACCGAAGCAGCCAGAACTCCACTGTGAAAGGCCTGCTTTATGTTCCTGGGGCAGCGCGGAGGGGGCTTGTCCTTTCCATTGTCCAGGCCCAGCCCCCAACGAGAGGGCTCAGCCAGCCAGGACTGGCCAGGGCCCCACCAGACCTGAAGAGGAGGGAGGGACAGAGGGACTGGCTGGGTGGCAAGTGGGTGGCTGCTTTGGGGGGATTCTTCCTAGGATCTTCCCTGGGGTGGACCCCGTGGCTCCTAAGCTTGGGCCTTCCCCCTCTCCTGCAGGCGGGGTTCTCCTCCAGAGAAAAGAGCTGGCAAAGATACCCAGCCCTCCCCTGCAGCCCACAGCTGGGCAGAAGAGAGTCTGGCTGCTCTATAATTCTGGGGCTCAAGGCCAGTGGACTTTCCCCACCCCCTTCTCAGCCCCAGAACTTTGCTCTATGGCTGAAACCTGCAGCTGATGTTTACCCCAAAACCTTCCCTGGCAAAAGGAACACTTGTCATCTTTCTCCCCTGGGGCTGCGGAAAGCAGGGATACCCTTTTTTATCCCTGTAACCAGCCCTGTTACTAAATTCCCCTACCATCCATCCCTGATCTTTTTGGGTACCCATACCTTTATCAGGCCCTCTTGGGCTCTGGGCCCTGTGCCAGCCTGTGCTGTGGGCAATGCAGAGATGCACAGTGTGTGGTATAGGATGTGGGGCAGAGATAGAAACCCCAGACACAACTCATACCGTCCAGCAGTGGTAATCACCAGGGCAGAGGGGCATGTTACGGAGATGTATCAGACAGTAAGCTTTCCCAGACTTGGGATCAGTAGGCTAATTTAAGGAGGAACCCTGAGGCTTGGATTGAGACTTTGACAAGGTGAAGATTGATTTACACAACAAATATTTATTCAGGCTCATTACGTGCTGGACACTGTGCTAGATAACGAATATACACCCCAGTGAACAGCCCTGGCTTGTGAAGGCAGGCAATAAATAAACAAATGTATATACAGTTATTAATTAGGAATGCTAGGAAGGGAAAGTTCATGGTGCTTTGAGAAAGAATGGGGTTGGGGGGGGGATCCCTACCTTAAATAGGTGATCTGGAAAAGCCTCTCTGAGGTGGTAAACTTGAAGATGGGGTTGAAAATTAAGCAAGGCAGCCATGCAAAGAGTTGGAAAAAGGGCTTTTGGTATAGAAAGCATGGGCAAGGGCCTGGAAGGGGGAGGGGGACCCAGGAGATCAGGATAGGGCCCAAGCCAAGGCTCATGGGGGATGGTGAGGAGGTTGGAAATAGGCAGTGGGAAACAGGAGGTATATTAATTTGTTAGGGCTGCCATTTACAAAGTACCATGCACCTGGTGGCTTAAACAACAGAAATTTATTTCCTCACAGTTCTGGTGGCTGGAAGTCCAAGGTCAAGGTGTTGACAGGGTTGGCTTCTTCTGAGTCCTCTCTCCTGTCCTTGTAGATGGCCATCTTCTCCCTATGTCTTCACAGGGTCTCCCCCTCTGTACACGTCTGTGTCCAAAGTTCCTCTTTTTATAAGGAAACCAGTCCTATTGGATTAAAGCCCACCTTAATCTCATTTCAACTTGTCTTTTTCAAACCTTGTCTTCAAATACAGTCACATTCTGGGATTAGGACTTTAGCATATGAATTTTTTTGGAGGAGGGCACAATTCAGCCCATACAGGATGGGGGGGGGCTTTTTAGGTGGAGGAGAGAGAGCCAAATGCATGCTAGTCAGAATGTATATTTAAAGAGATATTGGTTAAGGCTGTGTATGGCATGACTGCTTTAGCGGGAGAGACTCTGGAAAGGTGGATAGCTCTGAATACCAGAAAGGCGATTTTTCGTTTCTAGGAAATAGGAGCCAAGTGGCACAGCCTAGCATGTACCCTGACTTCTCCATGGGGCGTACGTAGGAAAGGAAGGGACAGGAAGAGGGGAGATTACTTGGCAGGTTACTGAAATAGTCTGAGCTGGAAGGGATGTGGGCAAAGGCAGAGGTGAAGGCCCCAGACATTTTTGCAGGGCAAGGGAGAGGCAGGAGTCCAAGAGATGATAACCTTGCCTCGGAGAATGTGACTCTCAGCCCAGCCGCTCCCTGCCTGCCCCTTCCATTCTCCTCAGGAGCAATAAGCAGCCATGGGCCAGGGTCAGGCCACACTGTCACGTTGTAAAAAAGCCCAGTGAGGTATAGTGACTCACCAAGATAAGCCTAATATCCAGATAAGATCAGAGTTCGTTTCAGAAAGTAAACAAGGCCTGATGTTCTGGAGAACTTGGATTGAAGTAGGGGCTGTAGACTTGATGCCCTGAAATTTTCATTCTGACCCAAGAAGAAAATAAAAGCCTTCTGAAAGAGAGAAAAAGAGAGAGCGGGAAGGGGAGGGAAAAGGAAGGGGAGGGGGGAGAGAGACAGAGAGAGATTCAGCAAATGGGATGCTCTGGCAATGAGGGCAAGCATGGAGCCTGGGGGGCGAGCAGGGGGGCAGAGCAGGGTTACAGAGCAAAGGCCAGGGGCTTCGAGGGAAAGCCGGGGTCTGAGTGCAGGGTGGGGACTTTAAATCATAAGCAAGATTAAACAGAAGCTAATATTTCCCAAGGGCAAGGCTGTCACTGTAGAGATGACAGTGATCTGCTTCCTAAGGAAAGGTGACAGAAGGGGTTTAGGGAAAAAAAGCCCAGAACAAACTGTGGGGAGGCTGTGGGCCTCAACAACCAGGAGGGACAAGTGAGAAGGACCCACAGTTTGCTCATTTCCTCCAGTGCTACCAAATGCAGAGGCCATCGAATTGTGATATTTCTTGCAGAAAATTCTCCATTTGTGCAACAAGGAAAGGGACAGAGATCATGTCCATGGCAAAAAAGGTCAGATTTTTCTTCTACTTGTCAGAGGCCATAATCCACAAGAGAGGGTCTACTCCAGGCTGTCCTCTCTACTTGAAGTTCCTGCCATGGTGCCTCCTCACCTTCACTCACCCTCTTCTGTTTGACTGCAAAACCACTCCCCCCTCTCACTGTGTGGAGCAAAGGATTCCTAATCATCACTGGCTCAAGTATCACCTCCCCCAAGAGTGTCCTCTCCTGGTAGCCTTTTCTAAACCCCTCACACCTCTGCTAGGTTAGATGCCCTTCACAGCGTGGACGGCTAGCTGGACATCAAGCAGGTATGATTCCCCTTCCATGCTATAGAGCAGTGGTTCCCAACCAGGGGTGATGGTGCCCCCCAGGGGACATTGGGCAGTATCTGCAGACATCTTTGATTGTCACCACTGGCATATGGGGTTAGAGGCCAGGGATGCTGCTAAACATTCTACAATGCCCAAGGAAGTTTCCCTCCACCCCCAAAAGTTATTTGGCCAAAAATGTCAATAGTGCTGATCTGTCACTGAAAAGTGGCTGCCCAGCCAGGACTACGTTTTCCAGTCCCCTTTGCAGTGGGGTTCAGTCTTAAAACGAGGCTTATCCCATAAAATCCTCCCACCCTTACCCTTCCATCTGCTGGCTGCACACAGAGCCTTTGGGTCCCTTGGAGATGGCAGAGCCACAAGATTGAATAAACTCAGATCCCAAATCACCCTGTGGAGAAAAGTCACCCACCAATCAGGGACCCCTGCCTTGGCCCCTTACATGAGCAAATGACCTTTCACACCACTGACATTTTGGGGTGTGTTGTAGCGGCTAGCAATAACCATACGCGCCCCTCCATGCAGTATCCTGCAGAGTCATTTGCTTACTCCTCAGTCATTCATTTATTCATGCCACAAACATTAGCCTGCATGCCAGGCTCTGTGCTAGGTGCTGACGAAACAAATATCAAGAACAAGTTGTCACCAGTAGTCCCTGCCCCAGGGGTCCTATTGGTTTATTGAGATTAGTTAATTACTCTGGGCGAAATGCAGGATGTGATGGAAATGAGAAGGGTTTCTAGCTCAGCCTGGGGAGAGGGACAGGTGAGAAGTGGCACTTTCCAGGAAGAAAGCAGTGTGGCCAGTGCAGGGAGGTAGACAGGCGTGAAGGATCCGTGCACTCCCAGAGGTCCGGGTGCTGGAGGAGGGGCACTGTACCTCTGTTCTCTGACTCTCCAGACTCTGTAATTGTGGACTTTCTCACTTGTCTCCCCACTGGGGACTGGAAGCTCCTTCAATGGCAGAAGACCTCTCCTGGAAAGCCTCCTGAGTCCCCAGTGCCTGTGTGGTGTCTGGCATTCTCTCCTCTTCGATGTCCCACAGGAGGCTCTGCCCCAGGCTACTCATGACTTAACTCACCCACCTCTAACCCTTCCCCACAGCCTGCCCCTCTGCTCGGTGCCCATCTTAGGAAGCAGTTTCTATGCCCATTCAGTTCCTGAGCCAGAAATCTAGGGGTCTTGGACTCCCCACCTGCTCAGCCCCCACATCCAGGCAGTCCCCAAGTTCTGCCTACTTCACACCTCCCAGGTCCTAGCCAGCGCCCCCATCGTCTCTCTGCTTCCTTGCAACAGCTGCAGAACAATTGCCCAGCTCTACTCTGCCCCATTCAAGCTGTCTTCCTCTTTGCCACCAGTTTATCTTTTAAAACACTAACCTGATTGCACAGCTCCCTTGACTTCCCCAGCTGTTTCCCCATAGCCTACAGAGGGAAATCCAAGCTCCCTGCTAGACCCTCCCTGCAAGAGCCCCCTGACCTGCCTCTGCCTGCCCCTTTAGCCTCCTGTTTCCACACTCCCCAGCCACGGTGCTCTAGCCATTTGGGGGCCCCTGCACTCCTGAACTGGGCCATGCTTTCCCTCTGCCTCCGGGCCTCTCTGCACGCTGCTCCCTCTGCCTGGAACGATTTTCTCCTCCTGTGTCCGGCATTTTCCTGTTTGTCCTTCAAAACTCAGTCCAGGTGTCTGCTCTTACAAGCAGCCTTCACCAGTGCCATTCAGAGTGCCTGGGACATGGTGGGCATTCAGTAGATCTTTGCTGGATGGATAGATGGATGGATGCTTGAGCAGGTGCTCAGTAATATCTGTGGAATGGACCCAAAGGTGTCTCTCCTAGACTTCACTCTCTGAGTTCCTTAAAGAAGTGCCTTCTCTGAGTTATGATTTAACGTTATGGTGTCTTCAGAGGACCCTGATGTGAGAAACTGACCAACGTAATGGCATTTCTGTCTTTATGAAAACAGAATTGAATATATTGCCCACTATGTCACTCCGTGTCCTTTATGAAAGGGCTCATGATAAATTCATGCTTGGGGTGATTTCCAGGAAACATTCTGTCTCTGCAGATGAAGACGTGTATTTTCTGTCTTCCAATATGTTTCCATTTTTGCTTTGGCTGACAAATAGGGATGCCCAGTTTTATTACCTTACTCTCTCCATGTGCTCTGACCAATTTAGGTGCCTGAAAGTAGCAACTCTGCTTTCTTTAGATGGAGGCAGTTTTTGCTTATTCTTTGATGCCATAATTTTTACTTTTTAATCTGAAAGCTACCTCAAAACATCTCAGCAGTCAGCTGGTATGCATATTGGAATGCATACTGGTGACCAACATGCTGGCGTGGAAGTTATGGAAGGAAGGGCGGCACACCAAGCTTCTAGTTGATAGGCACCCCATACAGAGCCTCTCCAGGCGTGCTTGGGGCACCTGTCATGGCAGGGGTCTGGCAGCAAGGCCAAAGGAGGCGGCAAAAAGCCAACTGGATTCTGACTCTGTTGCCACATTTCTGGGCCTTCACACACAAGTCATATTCTTTCCCTGCACCAACCATGGCCTTCCTTTTCCCCAACTTTAAATGGAGAGCTCATAGGCTACCATTTCATATCAATAGCTAATAATAACCACGATAATCAGTATCTTTTGTTGAGGGCACGCTGTGAGCCAGGCACTGTGCTGAGAACTTTACATGGATATCCCTAGGTGAACCTCTCCCTCTCTGAATCTGTCTATTGTCTTTATGGTTTTGCAGATGATGAAATGCTAGAGAAGTTAAGCATGTGCAAAGCTACCTTTAGTGAGTAACAGGGCAGGAATTCAAAGTCAAGAGTGTCAGCTGCTACCTCCTAAGCTCTTCACAGTGTCCTCCCACGTGGGCAACAAATGGAGGCAACAATAAGGGGTGAGATCCCTTGGGAAATGGTAGGGGTGGCTGATGGTATTGCCAGGAGAGAGGAACCACAGAGTCACAGCTTTGCTTCTAGAATATTGGTGTCCTTGTCAAAGTCCTGGAAATGGCTGGCTGCTCCACAGAGGTGTCCAGTGGCTGGGACAACATCCAGGGGAGCCCTACTCCCATGGCTGCACCCTCCTCTCCCTCCAGTTATGATATATATTTAAATACATTTTTATTGATTTGAGAGAGAGAGAGAGGAAGGGAGAGGGGAGAGAGAGTGAAACATCAACATGAGAGAGAAACATTGATCATTTGCCTCCTGCACATGCCGGAACTAGGGATCGAACCTGCAACCTGGGTATATGCCCTGACCAGGAATCCAACCACTGTCCTTTTGGTGCACAGGACAACGCTCAACCAACTGAGCCACTCCAGCCAGTTCTAATATTTTTTTCCTTCAGGAAGAATTGCCTGAAATCTCCCTCTGCATGGGCCTCACCTCTGGGCAGTTTGACACAAACTAAGAGTTTACACCACCTGCCCATTAGGCATCATCAATATGGTAAAAAGGGGCCGCTGTGGTTTTCAGTGGTCTACAAAAAGTTTGAGGCCTGAAAACATTACGATCAGCTTCACAACACAAAGAAGAAAACTGCAACGTCGAAATCAGTAAATATTTCATTAAAGGCAAAATGCAACATTATGTCAACTTCATTAACTGTGGAATTTAATCTTCATAAACATTTCATTACCTTTGATGACAATTTGTAGGTTGGAGTTTTCGCACTGTGCAAAGTTTCCTGGGTAAGCACCGAGATTGGTGAGAAATCATAGCGGACCATACATTAAATAAATTACTTCTGGCCAAACATTTTCAAAAGCAAAAATGGCAAAACTCTTTTCCATTTTCTTTCACGGCCGAAAAGTTATATTTATGGTGGGAGGCAGATGTGTTTAAAGTCTGTTAGATGAGGGACAGGGCTACGAGGCTCAGGGCCTATGAAGAACTTGAAAGAGCCCAGTGCCATGCTCTTTTCAGAATTTTCCATCATGTGCCAGACTGAGTATTATAAGCACTGTATGTGTATTGCCTCAGTGGTCCCAAACAACCCTACAAGGTCGCTATTGTATTATCCCTATTTCACAGATAAGCAAACTGAGGTCTAAGAGATTATACAGCCTGTCCAGGATAAGAGGGGCAATAAGGGGTAATTTAAGAATTTTTCCAAACTAAATATAATTAGTAGATGTAACAGTGCCCATGACCACTTCAAGCTCTAAAAAAGGCAGGGGCGAGGCCTAATTTCTTCATTACCTTGTCTTCAGTACCCTGAGCGCTACTGGGCACATAGATATCTGTGGGCTGTAGGAACATTACGTGCTGAACAGAGATGGGACTGAACACAGTTTTCCCCACACCTGCTGTGTACCAGGCACCTATGGAATGCTTTGTTCTCATTAGCCTGTGACAGTGTCTAGACTAGAGGTCTTATCATCTCCCAGGCCCACACCCTGCACAATCTTCACCCATAAAAAGGTTTAGTTGATGATTTGAGCCCATTCCTCCATTACAGAGTAATTTCACAGTACAGCTAAAGTTCTTTCCTCTCTACGCATAGCACAAAATCTGCTATTTAAAAACTCCAGTGGCACACATTTCAATGTAATCATCAAGGAAACTAAGATACAGCACTTTTTATGCACTAGGTGTGGTTCTTGGGGCTTTCCATGTGTTAAGTAATTACTAAGTAATAAAACATCTACAACAATACTACAAGACAGGTGTTTTTAAATTAACATCCCATTTTACAGATGAGAAGACTAAGTGCTGTGAACTGAGTGGCATCTGCCCCCAATTTCATATGTTGTAGTCCTAACCCCCAGTACCTCCAAATGTGACTATTTGGAGATAGGGTCTTTAAAGAGTGGTTTTAAGGTAAAATGGGTTGTAATCCATTACAACTGGTGTCCTTCTAAGAAGAGATGAGAAAACAATATGCACAGAAGGAAGACAATGTGAGGACACAAGGAGAAGAGGAAGTCTATAAGCTGAGAAAAGCTTCAGAAGAAACCAACCCTGCCGACACCTTGATCTTAGACTTCCAGCCTCCAGAACTGTGAGGAAATAAATTCCTGTTGTTTAAGCCATCCATCTGTAGTACCTTTTTATGGCAGCCCTAGCAAACTAATACACCAAGGCACAGAGTAACCTGCCTAAGCCAGCATTGCCAGAAAATGTGAACTCAGAATTTGAACCCATGTAGTCTGGTTCTAGAGTCTATTTGGTTTGTGATAATGAACATATTCTCTGTACTGTCCAATATGGTAGCCACAAGCCACATGTGGCACTTGAAATGTGGCTAATGTAACTAAAGAACTGAATTCTTAATTTAATTTACATTTTAATTACATTTTAACATTTAATTTACACATGTGGCTAGTGGCTACCATATTGGACATAGCTTTATACTGTTTCTAAGTATGTCACTTCAGTGTTTTGCAGAATCTTTTAGAAACAGCTCCAAGAAACATGCCCTGTCTTTGTTCCCCACCCCTGCTGTATGTTGTAGTGAGCTGGCTCACTTTCCAGAATCCTCTGGCCTGGGCGGTGCAGGGATGCTGGAGCTCTCCTCCAAACATGGGTGTTAGCCAACCAAATGCCAGGCAGCACAAACACTGAGTGACATTTTCCGAACTATTAATATTTCATCAGAAATGATCACTTTCCCTTTAAATACACTATTTTAAAAGGTTTTTCGACATTCTTAACTATAATTTTATTCAGTCTAGGTCCTCGGAATTTTCCCCAAAGGAACACATCTTCAATTTTTATAATGAAAATCAAAGGGGAATGAAGCTCGGGTTTCAAAATTTAGTCAACATTTCCAGGAACTTAGGCCTTCTGTAAAGAGCAAGGTTGTGTATTGGGCACCTACTGTATGCCCAGCACCTTTCATACAGTATACTATTAATTTATCCAACACATATTCATTGAGTGCCTACTAGGTGCCATAAGTGTGATCTTTGTAATAATTTATTAACATCATTTTAGAGAAAAGAATTCCTTCTCATCCTTCTGTTTCCTCTCCAATGTTGCCTCCTCTAGGAGGCCTGCCTGGACCACCACCTGCAGCTGCTGCTATTCCTCTCCCCACTGTCTTGCTCTGCTGGGGAGCTCCCACCTGAGCCCTTCTGTTAGCTCTGATAGCTGCCCATTTACTTGCCTTGCGAGTGTGTGGTCTCTCTCCCTGCACTAGAATGTAGGCTCCAGGAGAGCAGGGGCGACACCCGTTTCATTCACCTCCAGGCTTCCTCAGGGCCCAGCAACTCACCTGGCACAGAGGAAGGGCAGCGTCAGTGTTTGAGAAACGAACGCAGGAGGATGGGGGGAGTGAAGAGAGTCGTTAGAGTCACACAGGTAGGAGGAAGAGGCAGTGTCCGGACTGAACCCTCCCTCTACGGGCTGCCATCTCCTCTGCTCACATGCATTCTTCCTGCCCGCCTCCTGCTCTTGCTTTGCTGGGGAAAAACCGAAGACACAACCACTGGCTCCTGGGGCCAAAGATCCCAGACGGAGAGACCTCTGTGTGAGTTCTGAGTTCAGCCCCTTCAGAGAGGGGAGGAGCCCACTGAGCAGCACACAGGTAACTTGGCCTTCCTCCCTGCACCTCCGTGTCTGACCCCCACGCCCACCCCCGGGGCCCCTGAACCCAGGCAGGAGGGGATGGTCTGTCTGGTGGCTGAGAGCCTGGGATCAGGTGGGGAGGGGGAGGGGGAATGGGGGTGGGGTGCAGGCCGGGGAGAGGCTCTGCAGCTCCTCCCTCCTGATGGGCCTTGGACACACCCCTTTATGACTTTGGCGCTCGGTTTCCTCAAGTGTAGAACCCTGAAAAGCAATGGCACCAACTTCGTGAGCTTGTTTCGATCGCATGTGACCGCGCGGAAAGCCGGGCGCCGGGCGCACGGTCAGCGCCACACAAACGGCGGTCAGAGGTGAGCTGGGGCGACCGGGCGCAGGGCCCCGGCGGGCGCTGAGGTTTGCGCCCGGCGGCGGGCCAGGCAGGGGTGCGGTGCCCTCCACTTCCAAGACGGGAAAGCGCTCTGGGGTCCCCTGCGCCCCACCTCAGGCCCAGCCCACCGGGGGCCGGGCAGCCGGAACCGGGCGCCCGGCGCTCCCAGCCGTTGCGTTTGACCCCGCGGAGGGATTCCAGCGCCCGGCGGGGAGGGTGGGAGCCTCGGGCGCGCAGGGCTGCCCCCTTTTAAGGCGTGGCCGCGGGGCGTGGCAGGTGTCCGCTGGGGGCGCCGGCCTGGGGCCTGGGGAGGCGTGGGCTCCGGACGCGGGGCGCTTTCCTGCGGGGCGCTGTGGGGGGCCGGGCGGGGGAGCGGGGCGGGGCGCGGCGGGCGGGCCGCGGAGAGGCCGTTGGCCCGCGGGGTGCGCGGGGGTCCCTGGGAAGGCGCCTGTGAGAGCCGGGTGGAGGGCTCCAGCCCTCAAGGCGCCCAGCGCAGTGCCGCCCCTCCCCCAGTCCTCCTCCAGGGTACGCGGGTGAGCATGGGCTGAGCCCAGGCGCTGCGAGGTGTCACAGGTGTGTGGCATCGGGCGTGCCAGGGATTGTGGGAGAGCCCGCCCTCCCACCTCCACCTGTTCCCAGATGTCCTTCTGCCCACCCAGGCGCCTGGTTCCTGAGCTCCGGGGGGTTCCAAGGTTACTAAGCTACTGGTTTTTGTTGACTTTTAAATATTTTCTTCTCAGGGAGAGGGGGAGAGGGACAATAGTCAGAAAAGAGCAAATCAAAACAAATCAAAACAAGCCCCCCCTCCCCAAAAGAAAGCCAACCCCCATCCACCGCCGGCACACAGGTCGGAGGCCCCTGAACAGTCACCTGCTGGAGCGCCAGCCGGCCAGAACCGAACTGCTGCTGCCCCGGCCTCACCGCCCGCTCTGGTGAATGAAGGGCGGTGGTGGATGGTCTCCCTGCCTTCGCGCCCTGGGGGGACAGAGGGGCTTCCGGAAAGACAGGAGGAAGATGGCCAGTGGAAACGGGCTCCCTCCCTCCTCCACCCTGGTGGCCAGGCGCCCCTCCGCCCTGGGCCCATTCCCCAGATACATCTGGATCCACCAGGACACACCCCAAGACAGCCTAGACAAGACCTGCCATGAAATCTGGAAGAGAGTCCAGGGCCTGCCCGAGGCCTTGCAGCCCTCCACCTTGAAGGAGCAGCTCTCTGGCCCCGTGGCTGGGACTCCGGCAAACACCGGGCTCAGCTTCCAAGAAGAGTGAGTGACCCCCTACAGGGCTGGCACCAAGGGAGGAGGGAGGAGATGAGGTCAGACCTGGGGGAACGTTCTGGCCAGTTCTTCAGTCTGGTTAAACCCTAAAGGCTGTATACTTTTTCTCCCCTCCCCCATAGTCCTTTGTTCAATCTTTATAGGAGCGTTAAGTAGGGTCCCAGAGTTACCTGGGTGAAGGGCCAGGCCAAGGTCCTCTTTCTGCTGCCTCTTCACCAGCCCACTGAGGGGATAGTTCTCATCTTAAAAGCATAAACAATGACATGGGAACCTGAGGACCTTGAAAAACCACCCAAGCCAGGGCCGAGGGTTAGATGACCATGGCTTTCCCCAAAGGCAACTGGAAGATTCTTTCCCCCTCCCACCTCCAAAGGCTAGGCATTGGCACAGAGGAGTCTGGTGGATTTAAACCACATCTGGAATTCCCTAATACCGGGAGCAGCTGTCCCATTCAGACTCCACAGAAGCTGCTGCAAGAGCGCACATCAAAATATTTACTGGGAAGGCACTGACATATTCAGAGGACATAATAGAAAATTAAAGTGTGGGGAGATGGCTGGAAATAGCCCGTTTCCTGCTTGGGAAACCCTGTGTCTGGGAAACACAGAGCTAAATGTTTCCCACCAGGGCAAGGAGGGGCAGATATTGTGGGGGATGGATATACACAAGTTGAGGAAGAGGAGCCCTCGTTAGGAAAAGCAAGGAAATTTGCCGCACTTATTGGTGTCGCCGTTGAGCACTTGTTCGATGCTTTTCATCTTCAAAATGGGCCGCAAACATTAATTAACCCTCCCAGAGCCCCTATGAGACAGGTATTAGTGTCCCCATTTTACAGATGGATTACGTGTTAATAATTAAGTACCAATTAAAGACTAAGTGATAATTAAGTGTTGACTGTTCCAACACATGCTCCAGCTCAGTTCAGAGCTGCTCTGGAGTGAGGGGACCGTTCAGGCAATTTGCAGCTGCATCCAGTTTCAGGGATTTCCAGGCAAGAGCTTTAAAGAAGGCAGCGTGTAACTGCCACCCAGGCCTGCACTACCTGCTGTCCCTTTTGGGGCTGCAGACAAAGGTGGAGGGCACGTTGGCTGTTACTGCTTTCCCTGCCCTGGGCTCAGCACAATATGGTGGGGATAAGAATGGCTTGACTACCGCCAAAATCTTGCCGTCCAGCCCTATGGTGGCACTGAACCACCTCTCCCCTGACCATTGCCATCTGCTTTGGGACAGGGTCTTGGCAGGGGACCCATGGGGCTGTAGTCAGGCTCTCAATGGTCAAGGAGCTAATTGTCCACTTGGTGAACCAGAGTCAGTGGCAATTTCCAGTAGATGGCACCCTCTCTGCCAGGTCACACCTAGTTAATGGAGACACACTCTACTTCCAGTCTGCACTTGGCCGAAAAGTGAACTGACGCACCTTTGGCCAGTTGCTTAATTCCATTTGGCTTGTTTTTCTCATCTGCAAATTGAGGATGATATGCCCTGCCTTGTCCACCTCAGAGGTGATAATGAGGACCCAATGTGATGGGAGGCAGGAGACTGAAAACTGCATTATACAAATGAGGCTCTCCTTAAATGCCATTCTCGGGATTGGGTTTGTTGTTGTTGTTGTTGTTGTTGTTGTTGTTGGCTTCAATCTAGAGTTTTCACACTATGCTCCTAGACCCTAGGGTGCTGCAGGGGTCACCTGGAGTCGAGTGGCCTGGCGGCTGGGCCCCAATCGCCCCTTCAGCCAGAGCTGTTCTGCTTTTATAGCTTTTACTCACTGGAGTTCTGAGTAAAGACTGCGCTTGAAATAAAAAGGTTCTGCTACTGAGAAAAGAGCTGGGAAACCACTGACTTAGATGAATAAACGGTGTCATAATCGGGTAGATATCAACCAAGCAGAACACAATGAGCTATTCTTGAAAAAGGCAGCTGCGATGGTGGAGCCAGATAGCTCTGGTTTCAGATCGCCATGCAGCTCTGTGCCAGCTGCGGGATTGGTCTAATTTATGCGAGCTTCAGTTTCCTCATCTGCCAAATGGAGATGATTACTGTGCACTTCATAGGGTGGTTGGGATGATTAAAGGAGATATTTAAACATTCCTGGTAATAACTAGGATTTGCAAAAATTCCTCATCATGATAATGATGATGATGATGATGATTTCTTCAAGCCCTACAATTATTTTCTGGGGTGGGGGTGGGGGTAGGCACTATTTTAAATTCCCCCTCTTTTCACTTTTTATTATGCAAATTTTCAAATGTATCAAATAGAATAGTATAGTGAATGTCTATATGTCTGCCACTGAGTTTTGTGATCAAATTTGCACCATTCTCGTTTCAGTTTCTCCTTCCCCTGTTTTGAAGTGAAATCCTTTTACACAGGAAGGGACAGGTTTGGAGGGGTTAATTTCTTTGCCCACGGCCCTACAGTTAGAAGTGGTGGAGTTTCAGAAAGCAGGCCCAGGACTGGCTTAGCCACCCTGTGGTAGTGTTGGCTACCTTCTCCTAGAAATTGAGGCATCTTTTGGGATAGTCAGAATATTTGGCAGTGCCATATTTGAATGATCATGTATAGATAACAGATTTCAAATCCAGGGCGCTGTCCAGTGTGTTTTGGGCTGGCTTCAGGCCCTCAGGACCCCTCTCAGCCAGTCTTCCTACTCACTACATAATTGGTAGACCTGGTTTTGGTGATGTTTTCCACTACCGGGCAGCTAGATGAGTACATTCTAGAACTCTTGTTAGGTAGAAATTTTTTTCTTGACTTCGTCTCTATGTATTTCAGAAACGCAAACATCTCAAGTTTGAAAGGGACCTTCGAGGCCATTTTGTGCTGCTTGAGTCCCTCCTCAATCAAGATCCTTGCCAAGTGGTTATCGACTTTTACACTTTCTCAAATGGGGAGCTCACCACTTCCTAAAATAGTTCTTTCCCTTGTGATGGACCCTACTGTCAATGGACCACTGAAATCTGTCTCTATCAGACTAATACCCATTGATCTGGATTCTGCCCTTAGGGCTCCAAACCAAGTCTATCCCCGATTTCTCTCGATTGCCCTTTAGATGTTAAAAGATGGCAACAATATTTCTCCTAGGATTTCTGGTTTCTACAGGCTGAATTTCTCTGGTTTTCTAAGTGTCCCATCATATGCCAGCTTGGTCAGTTTCCTGCCCACACAGCTGGTCCTGTGGCCTTGCAGCAACCAGAACCAGGAATGATCCAATCCGTGCAGATTGGATCCTTCCTGTTAATATTCTGTATTTGTGGTAATGGCAACTGATGCCATGTTTGCTTTTCTCCCCAAGCTGACTTCACTCTGTGCGCACAGTTTGAGTTTATTCATTCAATTATTCATTCGACAAATATTTATTAAGTATCTGCTATGTGCCTGGCACAGTGCTAAGAGCTAGTGGGATAGAGCTGTGAAGCTGATAGGGTCCTGCCCTCCATCAGCTTCCATTCAAGTAGGGGAGAGAAACAGAAAACAAATAAATAAAAGACTAGAATAACTTCAGATGTGAAAAGAACTGGTGGTCTAGTTGGAGGAAACCAATAATAAACATATAAAAATAACGCAAGTAATTTCAGATAGAGATGAGTGCCCTGATAGAAATAAAACCAGGTAAATTACTAGGGAGAGCATCTTTAGATGGGGTGGTCAGGAAAGGACTCTCTAAAAGAGGTGGTCATTTGAGCCAAGACCTGGATACCCAGAAGGAGCCAGTCAGGTGAAGATCTAGGGAAGGATGTCCAGGCAGAAAGAAGAGCAACTGCAAAAACCCTGAGGTGAGAGTGACTTAGAAAGGGACAGCAGGGCTGGGGCATATGGAGTGATGGGACATGGGACAAGTGATATCAGGGGCAGGCAGGCAAGGTCTTAGAAAGCCTGGAAGATCACTGTGGGAGTTTATATTTGATTCTCCATGTTATGGACACCCTCTGGAGGTTTTGGGGAAGGTAGTGTAATTTGATCAGATTCACTAATTTTTAAAGATCTCTCCAGCTGCTGCATGGAGAGGATTTGCAGGCATGTGGGAGAAGAAGTTGGGAGACCTCTGGGAAGATGCTGCAGTAGTCCAGGTGAGGCAGGTGGTGGTACCTGGATCAGAGAGGTTGCAGCGGGGATGGAAAAAGTGTGTATTTGGGGAGGCAGGTTCAGCGTGTATTTTGAGAAGAGCCAACAGACCTGCCACAGTTTGGGGCACACAAAAGGAGACATCAAGGCTGACTTGAGGGTTTTGGCTTGAGCCACTGGTTGGAGGGTGGTGCCATTTATGGAGGTAGAGAAGGAACAGGAAGAAATTGTTTTTTGGGGAGAAATCAATAGTTCTGTCTAGTGTCGATTAAACTCCAGAATTGTGTTCTGTTATCTTTTAATTAGTCTTAAATTTGGGCTTAGAGAATCATGGCCAGCCACTCACTGGCTCATATTCTAGGCCTACTTATTCATTCCCCCTCCTCATACAACTGCACAGCCTCAGGTGGGGGCTTTTGGATTTCCTACTGACTCCACTGCCTTGACTGGGAAGTGGCATTTGTTCATTCCATCATTTATGGATTCATTCAACAAACACAGTTGCCTTCTCAGTGCCAGGGAACAAACCAATTTTTTTGTTCTGCTGTTACTTAAACAATTGGATGTGTCTTATTTTTCTAGAAAAGTTGCTTGGAATATATCCCAACTTTTATTTATTATTATTATTATTTTAAAAAACTTGAAACCTGTTGATGGGAATGATAGGGACAAGACTCAAGTTAGGAACTTAGACTGATGTCCTAGAGCAGAAGCCAGCCCTGAGTCCAATGCTCCAGGCCCGCGTTTTCTCCCTTTGAGGGATCAAACACCTCTCTGAGAATCTGAGGAAAGCTACTATGTACCCTTGTGCCTGAAACACATCCTCACATCCCTTGACATTTTTTGAATGACTTCAGAGACCCCCTGGGACTCAGGTTGGAATCCTTTTCTCTTGGACCCAACACTCAAGTGTCTCCTTCCCCTGAGTGTCCCAGGGCTGAGTCTCAGCCTCTCCTGTGACCCCAGTCACACTGACATCAACTCGCCCCCATCCTGGCTGTCACGTGAATTAGCAGAGGTAATGGTGCTGGCAGACAGAGGTCCAAGGCCCCCCAACCCTTCCCTCTTCCAGTCTCCTCATACACCCTGCATGCGCCTTCGTGATGGTCTTTGACTCCTGGTCTCCCTGGTCATCACTCTTCTGCCATCGCTACAGCATCTCATCTTGCTGTGTCTGGTTCCTTTCCCTCCTGGATGCCCTTCCCCTCTCAGCAGCTGTATCTTCCTGAAGCACATCAACAGCATCTTCCACAGCTTCCTCACTGTCTTTTGAACCCCCTAACTTGGTTCCGAGGGTCTCAGTAGTTGGCCCTGCCTGTGCCTCTGGATGCACACCTTGCTGCTCTTCTCCACACACTCTGTAACCAAGATGCGCTACCAGCAGGTTCACCTCTCCTTGCCTTTGCTCAGGTTATTTCACTACCAGGAATACCTTTTGCCCATGTCCCTGTCTATTGAAACCCTACCCATCCTTAAAGGCCTGGAATAAGTGTGTCGTCCTCTGAATTTTGCACTGCTCACCCCGTTCAACAATTTTTTTCTTCCTCCCTCTTCCATGTTCCTCTTTTCAATTTTAGGAAACAATTATATTCCTTCTCTTTCCTAAAGGTTTAAGGGTGATAAAAATATCAATATCAGACATCAATAAAATAAGGAGACAGGTGGATTTGAATCTTAGCATACTTCCTAGTTGTAAGCATGTTACTCAGACTTTCTGTGCCCCATTTTCTTCATCTGAATAATGGAAAAAGTCATAGCAACCACCTTGAAGGATTCCTGTGGAGGTTAATGAAATAAGGTATGTAAAGCTCACATAGCACCTGGGATAAGGACTCCAGCTTCATCATCATCATCATCATCATCAATAGCAGCAGCATCACCATCAACATCACCATCTGCATCATCATCACCACCGTTGTCACCATCATTGTTGTTATTATTAAAGATAATAACAGGGGTTAAGTAACCAAGAATGGAATAGGGAAAGGAGATTTTTGCACCAAAACATCTAAGCTAAGGGAAACTACTCAGCTGAGGAAGGCATTTTCCTTTGAGATTCTTGGCATCTAGGGCAAAAAGGGAACATCACAGTTGATTTCCATAACTCATCGAATAAGAGAAAGAAGGCGAGCTCATCAGGAGAGACCAAGTGGAGGGGTCTTTATATGAGGATAATGGAATGGAAGAGTCAGTTTAGAACCAGCTCTCATGTTGACCATTGGCCAGAGGGGAAGACACAACGTCCCATTTGGGTTTGCTGGTGCACATCTGATATGGGGTTTCTTATAAGGTGGTCGCCTGGCACAAACTATACACTGACTGGCGGCAACAACGCTTCTCCCCCACTTGACATGGCTCCTTAAGGGCAAGGGCAGTGTCTTACTCATCTCTGTCTCCCCAGCACCCAGCTGAGTTCCTGGCATTTGATGACTATGCAGTGTATATGAATGAGTGAGGAAATGAATGATGGATGAACTATAAAAATGCCACTGCACGGAGGGTGAGTGAGATCCAGAGGTGGCCAGGATCCAAGCAAGGAGTCACGATCATCAGAGGAAGCGTTGAGTGACATAGGGACAGAATATCAATAAGCCAAGACATTGCAAGGTTTTTCCCCCTCCTTCTGCCTTAAGCTGCAGAGAAGGGGAGTAACATTTTCTTGAGCACCTGATATGTGCCAGGCTCTGAATTTTAATTTTCTGTTTATCTCATTGTCTTAGCAACACTTTCCAGTAGATGGTCCATATTACTCCCCTTTTACAGATGAGGAAGCTGAGGCTCACAGAAGTTAGGCACCTTGCCCAGAGTCATCCAGCTCAAATGCGGCAGAGCAGGAAGGGTGAACTTGGTGGGGCTCCAAGGCCAGAGGTCTTTCCCAGGCACCAGGAGACCTTTAGAATAGCCCTTCCATGTCTGCTCAGCACTAGGAACCATGAGAGGAGAAAGGAAGATGAATCATGATTAATGTCCCATGTCCCGTGTCCCCCTTTTTAATTTAATTTTATGGTTTCGGGACTTGTGTGGCAGGTTGTGGGAGCCCGCAGAGATGGGCCACCAGTGGTTTGGTTTAATCCCCTTTTTAATATCTTTGTTGCAACGTTATTTCCAATTCAGCTCCCAAGTCACATTAAAAAAATACCTCTTCCTTAGGGTAAGCCTTCTCTTATTAAACAGATTCAAATGAAAAGTTTTAAAGATAATTTGAACAATAAGAATCACTCCGTAGCTCCCAGCCGAAGCTCCCTTATTGCTGTATTTATTCCACAGTATTTTCTGTCTCATTCCCCAGCTCACTGAATCCCTCATCCCCCGAACTCTTTCAGTCCTTGGCCAAACTCAGGCCTGAGTCCTGTTTTCTCAGCTTCTCCTTTCCCCTCCTGTTGGTGGAGGGTCAGGGAAGAGGTGGGGTGGGAGGTGTCTCACTTCTACCTGCCTATCAGGGAGGAGCTGGAAAGTGGAGGGAAATTTGCGCCAGGCTTGGTGCCTCTCTGTGCATCATTTAAAACCTTGGGAGTGGGGGGCAGAGGGTGAATGACAGATACCTGCTCAGAATGCAGATACCTGGGCCCCATTCTGGACCAAATGAACTGCTATTTTCCCAAGAGTGCCTAGGAACCTGCATTTGAAACTAGCACTACCAGAGATGCCTTGTGCATATGTATCGAAAGTTCTCTGATACTTTAGGGGTAAAAAATGATGGAGCCTCAGGCTTAAAGGGACGCAGCTTTGAGAAGGAGGTGTTCCAAAGAAAAGCGGGTAGGAAGGACACTGACCTTTACTGAGTTCTAAGTGTGTGCCAGGGACATTGTAAAAAATGACTCCACTCTGTGTAAAGGCCTTTGCTAAGAAATGAGATGAACACGAAGTCCAGGCTTGGCGTCCAGGCAGCTGAGGTATTTCACAGTGTTACCTCCTTTAACCCCAGCCTGGGTGGTGTCACCATCCCCATGAGATTTCAGAGCCTTCCCCAACTTTCCACCCCTAGCCAGCCAGGTCCTGGGCTGTGAAGGGTCAGTGGGGCTCCAAGCCTGCAGCCCTGCGGCCGGTGTGGCTCTCGCTCTCCCGCACCCTACACCACCCAGTCTCTCAGTCTGAGCTGCTAACATTTGCATAGCGCTGCTACAGTTTACCAAGTGCCTTCACATTCATCATCTCACTTAATCCCCACCATGGCCTGGAGAGCAGAGGAGGAGCAGGGCTGGGTGGGAGAGGTCTGAGCACTCAGAAGGCCCTGGGCCCAGCCTCCCTGCCCCCCACCAGAGAGGTCCTGCAGACAGAGCACAGTGGATTTCCAGGGCCTGGCTCAGATTCAGTTCCCTCCTGTCACTCCTCTGGATTGCTCCTGGGAAGAAACCAGAGCCCGACACTTCTCTGCTGAAATCCCTCCAATGGCTTTCCTGTTCCTTTAGAATAAAATCTTTGAGCATCACTAAGACCTGGCAGGTTCTGAGTCCTACCATCTCTAACCTCACCTCCTGTGACCACCCCACCTTCCAGTTAATGTGCCCCACCCACTTTAGCATAGTCCCACCAATGCACTAAGCTCTTGCCTGCCATGTGATCCTCACACATGCTGTTCCCTGTGCCTGCAAAGCTCTTCCTTGCTTCCTTCACCCTGTTAAATGCGGATTAGCCATTAGGCCCCAGCTGAAACGACATTTCCTCCGAGAGCCCTTTCTCACCATCCTCACTGGGGTATGCGGCCCAGTATTCTCACATCAGCACTTCACTTTGGTTTGCAGAGTAGCCTCACAGGTAAGAGAGGGACATCTGAGCAAAATTGCCTCAGTTTATCACTTTGTCCCTTCTTAATTCTGTGACCTCGGGAAAACTCCCTAATGGTCCCATCCCTTGGCTTCTTCATTTTTAAAACTGGGATAATTATATCTCCCCGTATCCGTTAGCTTTTGATATTTAAAAGACCACCCCAAAGCTTTATGACTCAAAATAACCGCTATTGACCCAGCTCACATTTCTGTAGTGCAGGAGGCTGGGCTGGGTTCAGCCAGGTGGTTCTGCTGGGGGCTGGGCTTGGCTGGGCACGGATGCTGCTTACCCAACGTCTGCATGTCAGTTGGGTCTGGCCAACTATTGGGGTTTGCCTCTGTGGACGTTTCATTCCTCAGCAGGCTCTCCCGGGCTTGTTCACCTGGAGGTGGCCGAGTCCCAAAAGAAACAGGACGCTGCGCCGTAATACCCAAGCACTCTATTACTTGAATCAAGATGGGCGGGAATTACCAGAGAACCTGGATTCAGGATGTCAAAGGTGTGATCAAATGCGACCATTACTGTCATCAGTCAACACACTAGCCCACAGGGCTGTTGTGGGGATTAAAATGAGCGTTTTGCATGGACAGTGCTTAGCATGGTGCCTGGCTGGGTAGTTAGCACTCCAGAAAGACTAAACCTTCGTCCTGTTTCGTGAACTAGGACCCCACACAGCTTGCTTAAGGTCAGGGCTCCACCAAGGGGTGGGCATTTGAATCCAGCTTCTGCCTCCCTCTAGAACTCAGCTCACGGCCAGTACGCCGCGCTGCTCTGCCCACGGAGATGTGCAGGGAGTCAGAGTCTCACCCACAGCCAGGTCGGCCTGTGGACTGAGGCCCTTCCCGCCCGGGTCTGGGCGGCACCCGGGGCCCGCCCCGGGCCTCGCTCTCCCGTCAGCCGCGTTGCCTGGGCACCGGGCCGGGGTCCCCTGTTTGTGGATGGCCTGAAACGCCATGGCGAGAAGAAAATGTTTGTTTTGCTGTCCTCGCGCAGCACTAACAATTTCCCGCTCGCATTTTTCTGTTGTTTGGCTCAGCCGAATAGCAGTTTTCATCTTTGCTCTGTGTTCTCATGTACACAGAACTGCTGTCGGGAGCTAGCAGCATGCTTGCTTACTCATTATTCTGGGAAGGGGTGCCAGCCAGTCAATAGCCTTTATTTTTACATAACTCTGTACACTGCGAGTGCAGAAGTAACGCACAGCACCCGCGGACAGAGCCGCCAGACGCCTCGTTTCTGGAGGTGGGCAAAGCGGAGGTGGCAGCTGGAGCCACGGCCCCGATTCTGACTCCCGCTTCCTTTGTCAGCGCCCAGGAGCTGCGTTAACCTCCCCGAATGATTCACTGTGATAGTTTGTGGCAGGTTTTACGGGTTTTCCCAAAGGAGAAAGCAAATAGCACGGGAGAAGTGCCAACATCGGCAAAACTTCTTAGCAAGAGGGGGGAAAAGGTAGAGTCCAGAAATGCAGGCAGGCAGGCTTCATGTGGATCCCAGCGAAGTCGAAAGGAGATTGAAAAGTCTTCTGTGAGCCCCAAGGTGGTTGCTAGGAGGCGGGTTCTGTGTGGCATCTGCCAGGGTTGGGACGTAGACGGGAGGACAGAAAATGGAATCAAAGCCAGACAGGTTGCAACCCATGCAAGGAGTCTGACAGCCTTTGGCAGCAGAGCTCCTGATTTTAAGAGCTCCAAGAAATGACAAGTTTCATGAGCCAGTTCATTCATTTATTCAACAAATACTTACTGAGTTGAAGTTAAATGCCAGGCGCTGTTCTAGTCCCCAGGCCTCTGTGGTAAAGATACAGTCCCGGCCCTCAGGGAGGATATGTTGTTGTGGGGAATAAAGGCATAAAAAGATAGTGTATGAGGGTGATAAGTGCTAGGGAGGAAACTAGACAAGCTGATGGAGCAGAGAATGCTTAGAAAGCAGGCGGGGGGGGGGGGGCGTTAATAACTCTTTTAGAAAAGGGACAGGAAAGGCTACTTTGAGAGTGTGAAATTTGAACTAAGACGTGAATGACAGAAGGAGCCAGTCAAGGGATGATCTGACATTCCCCAGGACATGCAAAGGCCCTGGGGCTGCAATGAACTTAAGTAAGGTCAAGAGTGGCTGGAAGGAGGGGGATTTAAAGCAGAGTGGGCAGTGGGGCTGCTTCATGTGGTGCCCTGGGTATCAGAAAGGAGTCTGGATTTTATTCCATGTGTAATGAGAATCTACATGAGGGTTTAAATGAGGCAATGGTTTGAGTTGAGTTCTGAGAATGTCCTAGCTGCAGGCATGCACTTTTCTAGAACAAACAAGAACAAACGATTCTTGTTTTCATGGGGGTGGAGGGGACAGGTCGGCAGACCCTCCGTCAGGGATTTGTAACTGCACTGAATCTCAACTGCAGCGGGGCGTTGGACAAAGGCTGCCTTGGAGAAGTGGAGATGGGAAGGTAGTGACTGGATTGATTGGTTTATCCCCTCAAAGTGTTGATCCAGGATTACTGTCAGGTTTCAGGGGGGAGTCTCCAGCAGTGTCCCTAAGGCTCAGCCCTGGGGTCTCTCCCTTTCGACATTTTTATCCACAAGTTGGCAGGAGACTCAGAAGAGGTGCTCATCAGACATGCAGCTGACAGGGACCTGGGAGGGACAGCTAATGCCACGGATGACAGGTTCAGGACTCACCGCAATGATCCTCCACAGGCTGGAGTGATGGGATGAGCCCAGCGATATCCCTGACTGCACTCAGGTTGGGGAACAAAGCCCAGCCTTCGAGTGGAGCTGGGAAGCCTTGCTGAGGTAACATCCCTAGAGAGGAAGCGCGGCGGGTGAGTGGAGGTGGTGACAGCAGCCAGACCCATCGGCAGCCCCACACCAGCCTCTTTACTTTCTTGGTGACAAGATCCTTAGCCTCTTTCAGGCTCACTTTTCCCATCTATAAACTGGGGATGATGCTGTCTTATTGCCCAGGGGTGCGGAGAGGATTAAGTTTGAGCATATGGAGGGATACCTGGCTTCCTGCCTGCAGTGAGTCTAATTCAGAAAATCTATTGGTATATATTTTGCTTTGTAAGGTTTTTTGGGGGAGAAAGAAAAAAATTGATCCTTCAAATGTCTGGTTTCTGTGCTGTAAGACTCGCCTGTTCCCCTTGAGGATGATGATGAAGAGGGGGATCTAAAACTTGGGGCCGTGGATTGGCAACTTCTTTATTCCACTGGTTCCTGTGGACACACCGCCAGGGTGAGGCCTATTTGTAGACTGAGTCTAGACCTGGGAAGGAGGAAAGAAAGGGAACGGGAGAGAGGACAGGGAAGAGGGAGAGAAGAGAGAGAGTGGAGGGGAGAGGAAAGTGGTGGTAGAAACTGGCCTTGCCCCATCCCCAGCCCTGCTGGCCCCCAGAGCCTCAGGCCAGCCAGCTCTAGCTAAGGCTCGGCCAGCGCGCTGGCTGTGTCCCGTGCACGGGTGTCTGTGCTGAGCTCGCACATAGGTCATCTCAACAAGTTCTCACACTGCCCAGGAGGGTGGGTGCTGTAGCTGTCAGACCCACCTTGCAGGGGAGTCCCCAAGGTTCTAGGATGGGACGCGAAATAAGGGGTGGTGCGTGATTCCCAACCAGGCCCCTCTGGCTGGAGTCTGCTCTTTCCTGGCACCGCTCTTTACCTCCCAACCTGGGGAGGCCACAGGCAGGAGACACAGCTGTCTCAGTTGTTGGAATAGCAACACACTCCTGTATCTTTTAGCTCTTCCGCATGCACCCAAGTGCCCTGAGCCCCCAGCCCCTTCTGCAGAAGCCCTGAGTCTCGTAAGGAGCCTGTAACTAAGGGGTTAATGTCCAGCACAGCACGAAGCCTCTGGAACTGTAGCCTGTGCCCATTCAGGTTGGCTCTCAGATGCAGTGACTCTACTCCCCATTCTTTGTGTAGTGATATGTGAGTCATTGTGTGCCTCTGTGTGTGTGCACATCAAAGACACGTGTGTGTGTGTCTGTGTGCATGTGTGAGTGTGCGTGTGCTTATACACAAGGAGTGTTACTGGGAAGACTCGGTTTCATTCTATAGTCACTGTTTGTGGGACCAACCAGAATGGGTTGGCAGGAGCGTGTGCCCGGCCTCCCCAGCTGCAAACTTCCACTTCTGGGGCGCTTTAATTTTTCCCCCTGATCTCTTCCTTGCCATCCTCACCACCTTCTCCCAGGACAACCCACTGAGCAGTTTCCAGAGTGCTCTATGTAGACCACCTCATCAGCCCTTCACAGGAGCCCATCAAGTAGGGATAACAGATGGCTTTAAACTGGGTGGTGATTTTCCTGGGAGTGCCAGGGAGGAAGGTGTCCCCTTGCAAAGGATGCAGCGGGGCCTGCTGGGCCACGAGCCAGGCCTGCAGGATTGTGACCCTTTCCCACACCTGGAGAGAGCCAGCAACCAGGAGCCTCGATTCTATGGGACCATCAAGCCCCATCGGGCTGGTGCCTGCCATCAAGGTCCACCTGGGGGCCAGGGCCTGAGGTTCAGGTAGAGGCCTGTGTGTAGATACAGGCAAATGCTTGTGAATCCAAGCAGGGACCCCAGGAAGTGAGCCCCAGCCCAGAGGCATTGATGTGGGGAGAGGGCCATGCCAGCCAGGGTGGACCATGGGACACAGTGTGGAATTCAGGATTCAGGCGCCCAGCCAGGTTGAATGGGTGTAGACATACTAGCTGACACCTGTGTCACCCTTACTCTGTGCCAGACTCTGTCTACAGTGCTTTGCAAATCTGTGATATTCTTGTAAACCAGACCAAGAAATGGGTACAGAGATGCTGAGCAGCCTGCCTAGGGTCACACAGCAGGGAAGTAATGAAACCAGGGCATGAGCTTCACCTGTCCTCCCCATGGTCCCTTCTCTCAGTCGGCCACTCTGCAGCAAGTCCTCGGGGCTGCCCAGGGCATAGCCTCAGCAGTCTGGGCCCATGCTCAGAGCCCTTGGCTCACCCCTAACCCTTTTGTTATTGTCTTTTTGGCTTCAGGTCCTGGGTACGGCTGGACAGGGAGGAGGGGGGATGGACTGAAATGAAAGCTCAGCTCACTCAGCAAGATGGAGTATCAGGAGAGGACCTGGTGTCCCAATTCCCAGAACCACACTCTTGGTGCTGAGCCTACTGGTGTAGAGACCTCTTGGGAGCCCACAGCCAGTCCATTTTCTCTCTTGAGAAAGCAATCGATTTCTCTTACCTTCTCCATCTCCTTTCCCTGGGGCCTGGCCCTACTGCAGAGCCCTCTTCCTGAGCTTCCACTAAAGCCATCTGTCTTTCTGACCTGTTTGCAGAGCTCTGGAATTCAGCAGTGACAAAGATGAGATCTCCCTGTTGGTGGAGCAGGAGTTCTTGAACCTGACCAAAGAGCACCTCATTCTGGTCACAGAAAGCTCGAGGGAGCTGGAGGTGCCTAGCAGCTCTCCAGAGGGCCCTGGACAGCCAGCTCCCTGCCTTCTCACGCCTCCTCTGGTGGTAGGCAGCAGGGAGCACCCACGAGCCTCTGTCATTGCTGGTGACAAGCTCCTGGAGCCGAAGGTGGCCGTGTCCATTATCGGCAGCAGGCAGGACTGTGATTCTGCCATGACTACAGTCACAGGCATCCTACGCGCTGCCAAAGTCAAGCGTGCCAAGGGGATAGATGACGGGGGCCACAGCCTGGGTGCCTCCAACTCAGAGATCAGCAAGCTCCTGGCCCAGTTCCCACTGAAGTCCAAAGAGACATCCAAGGCCCCCGACAACAAGGTGGTGCTGGAGGAGACACGTGTCATCAAGGATTTCCTGCAGAATAGCATGTTTAGTGGCCCCCTGCCCAGGGAGCCCATGGGGCTGGGCCCCTTCCTGCTACTGCCACCCTCACCGCCTCCTGCACCCACTGACAAGCTCCTTGAGCTTCCTGTTCAGAAGAGGCAGCTCCCAGTGTTTGCCAAGATCTGCTCCAAGCCTGAGGCAGACCCCGACATAGAGGGGCACCACTTGATGGGTGAGTGGGGCTGAAAGCAGGGCTGGCAAGTGGGCCTATGAGGAGAAGAAACTTACCAGAAAGCCAGTCAGCTGCTGCAGTGCACACAGCATCTTCATGCAGAGTAGGACGGACCAGGTGGCCTCTCCAGTGGGCGCAGCCCCTGGGTGCAGTGTTTTCAGTGCCCATGTGCCCTCTGGGCTGGATGCCTGTGTACAGGGCACAGCTCATTCCAACATGCTTTGAGAAGAGGGGCAGGCACATTTGGCACCTGGCTCGTGTTTGAGTCCACCGGGTACCCAGAGTACATTGAGGGAAGCCCTTACCCAGCTGAGTCCTGGGTGGAGCTGCAGAATGGGGACTTTAAGCAGGGTAGGAAAGAGATTTGATTGGCAGCTGGGGTTATTAGCTTCCCATGGAGGCGCCTGTTCTGACAGTGAGGCCTGGCCTTCTCTCGGGCTGGGAGTGAATATGTAAATTCTCAAAGTGCAGTTGAGACTGTTGGCCCTGGGATTTGTTCCCAGCACCCCCAGGGCCTTAGGAAAGTGCTTTTCCATCCCCTACTTGAGGAGTCCACATCGTTCCCAGGAGATGCAGCCACCTCCCAAGTTTCCCCCACCCCACTCCCAGGTTCTACATTTTGTGCCTGTTCTAATTCAGCCACTCAGAATGGATGGTTCCAAGAAGCAGATGATGGCAGTGGCACCTGCCTACAGTCAGCTTTCACTAGGAGTAAACCAACAGAAAATGTATCCCTAGTCTGTGAGCATGAAAGGGTCACTGAGAGATACCCATGTTGAGAGGGCCCAGATCCATGTTCCTAAGGAAATCAGGCGTGGTCACCCTTGAGAACATTCTGTGTGATGAGCATTGTGGGAAGGCCAAGGAATCAAGTGGACAGCAAGCTGGCCTCTGGGTCTTGGGCAGGCCTCTAGGAGCCAGGGGCTCTTTGGGTTTGCTGGGCAGTATGTGTGAGAGGATTAGCCCTGCCTAGAGGAGGGGACTTTTCTTTCACCTCCTCCTCCAGGAGGCCTACATGGATATCTCTCCACCTGCCCTCCCCATCATATCTGTGTGAATGGGTGGGCATAGGTATACCAAAGGGAGTTTTGCAGGTGTGAGTATATTTGTTAGAGAAAATGCAGGTGTGGCTGCATCTGAGTGTGCCTATGTATGTGTTTGTGTGTGTGTCCATCCTGTGTGTGGAGTTGTGTGCATGCGAGTAAGTCAAAGGAGTGACAGTGTGTGGGTCTGTGTGTGTGTCTGGGCACACAGATGCTAGAAGAGGGGGCCTTGGAGATGAGTGAGTGGCAGGCATGTTTAAGGTGTGTGCGAGAGACTGCAGGTATGCAGGTCTCTGGGGAAAGGGTTATTATTATTAGTGGGTACTGTTATTTCAGTGCACTAGCTGGGGGCTAAACTCAGCAACCAGAGAAACTCTTGGAAGGGACTCTAGGGACATGTTTTGCTAAAAATGTCATTTTTCTCCTAAATTGACTCGGGCTAGAGCAGCTCTCTCTTTTGCTGGGATAGCGCTAGGAGGACAGGCCCAATCCTGCCCAGGCTTAGCCCTAAGGCCATTGGGCTGGGAAGGAGGAGAGGGAACAAGACCTGGGGGGATAAGATCCACTCCCAGCAGTAACACTGGACACAAGTTCCCCTGATCCGGAAGCTGCCAAAATGATCCAAGGTGTGGGCTTTGTGTCGAGTGCCATTTCCCAACCAAGCCTCATGGAGACCAGGACCCCAGGCTGGGGAAGGAGTGAAGGGTGCCCAGAGGGTCAAGGCCTCTTCCCTGTTTCAACCAAGCAATGACCTTTTAATTTTGTTTGAAGAAAGAGTTCCATTGCTAAAAAGGAAGTAGGGGTGAAGACCACTGCTGTGGAGGGGCCCATGATCTTTGAGACAGTGTCCTCACACTGGGGCGATGCTTGGTCCATTTGGAGAGAGACTTAGGCCTGGCACTGACCATGTCCTGTGACTCACTGATGACTCCTGGCCTTGGCCTGGAATCACCCATTGCCTGTCATGCCCCCTCCCTCGTGCCCCTGGACGTAAGGCCTTGCTGAAGGGCCACTTCCTCCTGGAAGCCCTCTGACCCTCTCAGACAGAAGCTTCCTCAGCCACCTTCTCCTCCCACTGTGTCTCTCTGTCACCTCCCAGGCCCCATCTGCCTTGTCCCAGAGCTATTTCTGGGCCTCTCTCTTCCTCCTTGTTGTGAGCTCCTGTGGGGCCAAGTCTGGCTCTGACTCATCACAGTGTCCCCAGTACTCAGGTCAGGGCCTGGCACTGACGAGCGAGCTGAATCACCTGTGAGCATCAGAGCAGGAGCAGAGTCCACAATGAGGGGCCCTGCTGTGGCTTAGGCCACGTGTCTGTGGGAACCAGTGTCGCCCCCACCAAGCCAGGTGCTCCCTGAGGCAAGAACTGTGTCCAAGTCAGCTCTTACCTGGAACCTGGCACTATGGAGGGTTGGAAAAAAGGAGGGAGGGTAGAAAGAAAGAAAGTAAAAAGGAAAGGAGGGAAGAAGGGGTGGAAGGAAGGAAGGAAGGAAGGAAGGAAGGAAGGAAGGAAGGAAGGAAGGAAGGAAGGAAGGAAAGACGGAAGGAAGGGAAGACGGAAGGAAGGAGGGGAGGGAGGGAGAAAGGATGGGTGGATGGGAGGAATAAAGAAAGGAGTTCATTCCCTAGGGGACTGGGGTTGCTCAGTTGTTAGTGTCGGCCCATGCATGCACGGAAGGGTCATGGGTTCAATTACTGTCAAGGGTGCATACATGGGTTGCAGGCTTGATCCCTGGCCCCAGCTGGGACATGTGCAGGAGGCAACCAATTGCTGTCTCTTTCTCTTTCTCTCTCCCCCTCCCTCCCTCTTTCTCAAAAAAAAATTCAATGGAAAAAGTATCCTCCGGTGAGGATTACCAAAAAAATAAAAAGAAGGAGTTCATGAGAGGTAAGGACGAGAGTGGGCAGTGGGCAGTGAAAGCCTCAGGGAGGAGACTGGGATTGGACTTGGTGGGGAGAGCGACCCTAGAGTAGTGTGAGCCTGAGGTATGTGCTATGGAAGATCCATCACTTAGTCTAAAGAAGGTGCCCTGCCCCTGCTTCATCTAGCACTTGGCCTTCTATAATCATTGACTCAGTTTCCCTCCTCCTATAGAACGGAACTCAGGTGCCAAGGAGCCAACCAAGGGTCGAGAGAGCCTCTTCCTCAGTCAGTGGCCCCAGAGCCAGAAGGACATCTGTGGTGAGGAGAGTTGCAGTGACCCGGTGGGCTCCATGTCCATGGCCCTGCCGGCCAAGAAGTCTGCATGGCCCACTGAGAAGACCCTGTTCTATGAGTTCCTTGGGGCCACCAAAAACCCAGGCGGGCAGCTGAGGCTTCGCAGCAAAGAGGTGGATGGGCTGGAGCTGAAATGTAAGCTGACCCTGCCCAGAGAGAGTTGGTAGAAGGGAAGTCAGGAACCCTCATGGGCCCTGGGAGCGTTCGGCCACTCAATGGCTCTCTCATCCACGGGCAGGTCATTGTCTTGCTCTGGGTGTCAGTTGTGAAACCTATAAAATGGGAGAAATGACTTTCTCCCTGTGTCTCTTATCCTGAATACAACTGTCAGAGAAATGCTGTTGGCTTTGAGGGGTCACATGGGCATTGTTGGAGGTCAATTCAAACACAGACCTGATTGAGTCTATCTCCTCAAGTTGCCCAAGACAAAGAAAAATCCACGCTTCAGATTATTTGTGCATCGAGACTATTTATGTCTCTGCTTTCTCTCACTCCTATAACTATTCTAGTCAAACTTCCTTTCCCAAAAGAGATGCCAATAAAGGGAAACTGAGGCCCCATCTCTGACTCTATAAGCCCACAAGACTTGTTGAGGGAGAGAATTAAGGATTTGTATTCTGAAACAACTCAACCAAATCTCATTCTTTCAGTCTAACTTTGGGTCATACCATAGTGAATTAATTATGTAACATTTTCAGATATTTTAAAAAAAATAATTCCAACATAGGTATAACAAGCTGTGCAAGGTCCTCAGGGGGCTGCTTTAATAATTTGATAAGAATGACTTCCAGTGGCATAGCAATTGCTCATATAAAACTAGATTTTTCTAAAGCACTTGAAAGAACTTGGTTTTGAATGTCGGTGAGGTATAGTCACAGCAATCTGGCTTATTGTGTGCACTTTCGACACTGCCTCCTTTACTTGTGAGTGATGGGGAGAGAAGCTCCAAGGCAGACCCAGCGGGGAATCTCACCCCTCCCGAATTGGCAAGGCATGAATTAATGATGTTTTCCTATAGTTGGAAATTCACCCGAACTTAAAGAACCAAGAGGAGCTTAAAAGACCTGACCTCTGAGAATATTAATCCCAGGGACAGTCGAGCTGAGGCTGTCCTGGCCTCTCCCTTCTTTAGTCCCTGAAATGCTCTCTCTCTCCTATGACTTACAGTTAACTCACCTGTGACGGTGGCGGACAAGAACAACCTCAAGTACACAGGGAACGTCTTCACCCCACGCTTTGCCACCACCTTGACCTCAGCATCCCTGAACCAGCCGCTCTGGCTGAACCTGAACTATCCACCTCCGCCAGCGTTTACTAATCACTCCACCTTCCCACAGTATCAGGTGAGTGAGCGGGTCCTGCGCCTGGCTCTCCAGGTGGCCACCCATGCAGGTTCCCACCACGGAGGAGCTTCTGCTGGCAGGAAGCCTAACTCACGGAGAGCCTAACTCACGGAGAGCCTTGACACTACTTCATTTCTTCCTGTGGCCGCAGCAGACCAACTGCCTGGTACACACGTGCACAGGTGCATGCACATGGATATCCATATGTATTTCTAATTTTCTTTGTCCCAGTTCCAGTCCACTCTGGCTATGTATTCCAGGGCTGCATTGCTAGTTCTGGCCTGTTAAATGGTGAGGCTCTCAGGGTAGAATGACAGCATAGTCCTCCCCCTCCCCCCCACTTCCTGTGACTTTCCTGATAGTCGGGTGACATGTATCCTAGATTACTCGGGACATTTCCAGTTGAGGTCTTTTGTCCCAGAATAATTATGAATATATATATATATATTTTTAAATATATCTTTATTGATTTCAGAGAGAGGAAAGGAGAGGGAGGGAGAGATAGAAACATCAATGATGAGAGAGTCACTGATCAAGCCCGCAGCCGGGCATGTGCCCTGACCGGGAATTGAACCCCGATCTCCTGGATCCCAGGTCAACGCTCAACCACTGAGACACGCCCGGCCGGGCAATCCCAGAATAATTATGAATAGCACCCTTTCACTCGCAAGTGTCCTGGTGTGGATGACAAATGATGTGGCCGCTTCACTTAAACTTCTTCGTCCCAGCTGACTTCGCTAAGTTGGTGCGCGTGCTTAGTCTTGGGCTTGTAGCTGAAATGATATTAGTAGCCAGCCAGACACAAAGGGATGGTGAAACACGCGTAGCAGGAGTTGGAAATTTTACTCACAGAACTTATTATACAGAGAAAATGTAGTTTCTGTAGTTCGTCTATTTAATCTCCCCTAAGAGCTGCCGCCCACTGGGTAGAAGGAGGAAAAAATGAAATAAATGTCCACTCTGGTTTAAACCATAGTCCAATCCAATAGCTTAATAGTCCCTTCAGGTAGTGCTCAGCTTGTCCAGGAAAGCTGCTCAGTGTCTAAGATTCCTGTCTTCTGTCCCCTCCCTGGCTCCTCTCCCAAGTGGCGTGTCGGTGTGTGGGAAAGGTGGGAGCGCACACCAACTTGTGGGCCACGCTCTTGAGAATCTGCTGCCCCGGGCTGGCTGGGCAAAGCCTGCAGAGGGCAAATAGAGACAGAAACTTGCCTGAAAGTCTTCTTGTCCTGTCTCTGTGCCCCTCCACCGCCCCTCGGTCCCTATGTCATTTCCTCCTCTACAACAGAGCCCAGCTGTCTTCTTCAATCCATATAAAGCCTCTCTGAGCTGGTCCAGCAGACTTAGCCCCTGACTCTTAAACAGGAGCTAAAGGAGTTTAGCAAAATCTCTCTTTTTCTCTCCAAAGTTTTGGTTTCAAGACTTTTGTTTGTTTGCTTAAGAGAACAGTTCCCGCCCTGTCATGCGGGACAGAAAGCCGCCTGCCCCACCATCGAGGTGAGAGGTGATCGTGAATGGTGATCCAGGGGAAATCAAAGTGTGTCCTTTCCACACCTTGTCCCCGCACTGGCCCCTGTTTGTGTGCTCACTGGCTCAGCAAGTCCGTCACTGGGACTCACTCCCCCCTTGCATGTGTGCGTGTGCTCCTCCGCTATTGACTCATTTCTTCACCTACTCACTGACGTGCTCATCTATTTATTTACCATTTATTTAAATAATTTAAAAAACCGTTGCTTCGCACTGACAGTAGGCAGGCATTGGCAAGGTGAGGGGATTCAAGGCGACCAAGAAGCCTGGTGTCCAGAGCAAGCCAGGAACCGCCCCCAGACCAGCACTGTGTGCCCCCCGCTGTGGAAAGAGAAACGACTGCATCACTCTATTCAATGTGAACCCATCCCTCTAACACGCACTCTCCGGGCTCGCCGTGGAAAGCTCACTCACAACGGTTTGCTTTCTAAAGTGCAGATAATACCGCTTTGCTTTGCCAGCTTCTTCTGACTTGACCTTTTGGAGTGGGGAGATTTGGACATGTATTTTTTAAAATTAAATGTATTGGAGTAACATGGGTTAATAACGTTATGTATGTTTCAAGTGTACAATTCTATAATACAGCATCTGTTTATTGCATGGCGTGCTCGCCACCCAAAGGCTAGTCTTCTGTCACCATATATTTGACCCCCTTTCTCCTCTTTATCTTCCCCCCACCCCCTTTCCCCTCCAGAAACCACCATACTATGGTCTGTGAGTTTGTTTTGTTTGCTCAGTTGGTGCTTCTGTTTTATATCCTACCTTTGTTTTAAGAGAAGCCCGTGTCTGTAATGCAGGGCTGACTCCCAGGTTCGCTGGCCTCTGGGCACAAGCGGTGGAGGGCCCTGGCTGGTAGGACCCCTGGGTACTGCGAGGCAGTGTAGACGCCGACTGGGCCCGACTAAAGAGGACTGTAGAAGTTGCCCCCCCTCCCAGGTGGTAAAGGAGGGCAGCATAATTTACCTTCTCCCAGCTTCTCATGATCAAGGGGCCTGGGATCATAAAATAAGTCAGGTTTGCAATCAGCCGACTTGCCCGAGTTGCTTCCAAGCTGTGTGGCCTCTGGCAAGTTAGGCAAATGCTCTGAGCCCTGGTTTCCTCGCTTGTGAAATGGGCTCAGTATAATTACCGCAGCAGCGGCGTCCATTTGATCAGTTGTAAGGTTCATTGGGCCCATGGATGGGAAAGGGCTCTGTAAAACCTAAAGTATGGCACAGGTGTTGGTTTTTATTAGTCTCCAGCCCTGATCTTCCTTGGAAATAGGGCCAGGGAGCTCCATAGACCTTGAAGAGACAGAGAGGAGAACTGGGGCAGTTTATTCTGGTCTCTTTTCCTGCTTGGCATTGGGAATAAAGATGAGGTCCCAAATCCAGTTTCCTCAGGGCGCCACTGTGGCGGGACACAAGCCTGGAAGACTAAATCCCCAGTCTTCAGAGGCTCCTGGGCTGCTTGGCATGAACTCCGCTTGCAGTAAGGAGGGCGGATGCATTGGAGGAGGCCATGGCCTCGAGCAAAGAAGAATGAAAGTTTATTTACCCTTGCTTGTGATTTTACAGAATTGCAATTCTAACAACTAGAAGTGTCCTTAAAGTCACATAGTGTTGCTTATATTAATGACTATGGCACTGTGTCCTGAAAGTTTGCCCCAGGACAGAGCCTGGATGGCAGCTGTTTGTCTTGCACAGATCCTGGGCTAGCCTAGCCCAGGCCAGCCTGGGGAGGATGGGGCCTGGAGGCGCTGGCTCTGCAAAGCAGAGCTGCGTGCTAAGGGGATGGAGAGGTGGAGGAGGGACTGAAGCAGAGGAGTGACGCCGAGACTGTGGCCTTGGAGCTCACTGAGGCCTGGGAACAGGCAGCACAGCCCCCCTGTCTGACCTCTCTGTCCAGGCTCAGGCCACGGCTCAAGTGCAGGGACCAGGCTGTGGTCATGGTGGTAAGTGGGGCTGCCCCGGGCTTAGAGAAAAAAGGAGCAGGGGCACTGGTTTCAGGTGAAGGGATTGGTGGAAGTGGGAGGGGCACCACACCTTGGTCATGTGGCAGGTACACGGGAGTAGAGAGTGAGGAGGGGCTCTGAGAGGATGTGTGCTCTTGGGGATCTGGAAGATGGGCACTAGAAGAGCTGGGAGGCTTCCCCCAGACCCCATATCAGGACCCCATGGCTCTGAGGAAGTAGTCAAGGGCACAGTGTCAGCCATGGACACTTGGATAATTAGCACAAAGTGAGCCCAGAATCGAGGTGGCATCCAGGGTGCAAAATCTTCTGGAAAGACATCCTAGTCTAGGAGTGCTTTGAGGGTTGAGCTGAATCCTAGGCGGTGGCTCTGGATTGGCAGGGAGAGGCAGTGTGAGACTCGAGGGGTCCTGGGCTGCCCCGCCCACAGGAGCTGTTCTGCTGTGTGTGTGTGTGTGTGTCTACACATAGACACCCAAGGCCACCCTGGACAGTTGTGAATAAATTTTTTACTCCTCATTTGGCTGAGCTACCAGAGAACCTCTTCGTGCATGTGGGGGGAGGTGTACAGTGAGAGATACTAAAAAATAACATATGCAGATTCCTTTGCTCTAAGCCCTTCAAATGCATTAACTCATTTGTCGTCGCACCAGTCCTCCTCATAAGGTATAGATACAGGCGTGTGTGGGCATATGGACACATAGCAGAGACCCAAACTAATACACCTGGGTTCACAGCTGCACATTTGCACACAGAAACACACAGCTGTAGACACAAAAGCAAGTACGCACAGATGTGCCTAATTAAGTGGGTGCAAAACTAACACACACACACAGATGTACATGGACACCTTATGTCTTAGGGCAGGAATGGGGTTTGGGGAAAGGAACTTAGCAAAGGGGTATAGACAGCAATAAAGAGAATTTGGCTACCTTCACAGGCTTTATATAGACAAGGGAAAAGAGGCTCAGAGAGTGAAGTGACTTGCCCAAGGTCACACAGCCACTAAGGGACAGATCTGGGATTTAAGAGGCAGTCAGGTTCCTGAAGCTCTTACCTTAAATACTCACCAAAAAGCTGTGAATCCTGCTAAGCAGCCTTCCTGTTTGGTGTGAGTTGTGCATGCCTGGCCTGATGCCAGCTGGACCTGGCGCCTGCTGCCAGTGCGGTGGCTGCCCAAGGAGTCTGGCTGGCAGTGTGGTGGGATGGACTCAGCTGTGCCTGGAGATCCAGGCATGTGTGCTGGAAACTGAGTTGAGTGGCTGCCCTTTGACTGGGAGCCCCTTGCCCATGGCACTGAGCCTCTCTTTCTCTCCCTAGGGCCTATACCCACAGCGGGCAGCTAGGATGCCCTATCAGCAGACCCTGCACCCCCAGCTGGGGTGTTACCCCCGACAGGTGAGTACATGACCTCCCCACCTCTGTCCCAGCCTCACAAAGGCCTTCAGGTCGGAAGGACATCTGCTCCTTTGACCTGGTCACCAGCCATACTTTTTGACCCAGCCTTGGACCAGAGTACACACAAATACCAACATGCACATGGAAGCAAACCGGCCTCCCCAGGTGATAATGACAGCTGGCGCTTACAGAGCCCTTACTGCTGCCAGGCTCTTCTCTGAGGTCTTCACCTGCATTAACTGATTTAACCTTCACAACCATCCTATAAGGTCAGTTAGAAAGGAAGAAGCTGAGGCCCAGAGAGATTAAATAACTTGCTCAAGGTCATAAAGTTGGCATATAAATTAGCTTTTGCTGTGGCAGAAAATGGCCTCAATATCTCACAGACTTTCAACAATAAATATTTTTCACTCATGGTCTGTGGATTGGCTGAGCTGGGCTGGGATTGGGTTCAAGCCGTTCCATGCGTTCCCCTTTGGGCGTGTGCTAACGATACAGTAGCTTTTGCTCCTGCCACGGTGTATGACAGGAGAGCAGGAAGGGTAGGCAGAAACACCCAGTGCCCCTGGAGCCTCAGCTCAGAGCTGGGACTCCGCCTTCCGTGGCTTTGCCCAGCAACAGTGGAGCTGGGAAATCATGATCCTCCCCGGCAGTTTATCAGCTGAAATACAAGACACCCAGTTAAATTCAAATTTTAGATAAGCAGTGAATAAAGCTTTGGTATAAGTATATCCCAAATATTGCCCAGGCCATACTTATACTAAAATATTATTTGATATCAATTAATCCACTTGAGATTAAATTACATGAAATTTGACTTTAACTGGATGTCCTGTATTTTTGTCTGGCACCCCTACTCCCAGGGGAAGACTAGGGGTGAATATCTGCCTGACAGTATCACAATGGCAGAATCGGGGTTTGACCTTGGGCACCCTGGCTTCAGGGTCCATGGTCCCAATCACAGTGGCTTACTGCCTCTCATGTAGATACACAGAAATACAGTATCAAGATAAAGGAGAGACAAAAATACACAGAGTCACAAAGAAAGAGTTATACACATGCCACCGAGCTGTGTGTGCACCATGCAGGCACACACCAAACATGAAGCAGCACGCTCAGAGGTGCCGGGCGTCCTGGAGTGGGGGTGGGGCTGTGAGGAAAGGAGCGTGGAACCTGCTACATCCTCGGGCTGGCCTTGCCCCCCACATACACAGGTGGACAGGCTCACGCTCAAACTCACCGGCTCCTTGGCCTCTCCTCTCTCCCCAGGGAGCCCCACCCTTTCCCTGCAAACTGCACCTCTGGCTTGAAGTATGTTAGAATGTTCCAGAAGGTAGAGAAGGGACTGCAGGTATAGGTTATTATTTGTTTATTTATTTATAATCCTCACCTGAGGATATTTTTTCCATTGCTTTTCAGAGAGAGTGGAAGGGGGAGAGAGATAGAAACACCGATGTGAGAGACACACATTGATTGGTTGCCTCCTGTTCCTGTGCTGACCAGGGCTGGGGGTTAAGCCTGCAACTGAGGTCTGAGCCCTTGGCTGGAATTGAACCAGAACCCTTCAGTCCATGGGCCGACGCTCTAACCACTGAGCAAAACCGGCCAGGGCGGGTATAGGTTATTTTATCACTTGGGCCAGGACTACTGCTTTTTCAGCAGTGGGAGCTTTGCATCCTGAGATGGAGGGAGAACAGACAGCCTGGCTCACAGAATCTCAGCCATGTAACCTCCACCCCATGAGCAGCGGTACCATCTACCTAGTTCCAAAGAGGATGTTTTTAGACAAAGTTATGTATTTGAGAAAGTAATGTGAGCACATCACTCTTAGAGGCAATCACCGTTACTGGTTCCTTAGGTGTTATCCTAGTGATGTCTATTTATACAAACATTTTTGTACAAAGGTGGAATTCTGGGGCAGTGCTCTCTCGCCGCTTTTGTCAGCAAAACATCTGTCTGGGAGACAGTTCCAGAGCAGTATACATAGCTCTGTTTTATGGTTTTTATCAGTTATGTGTAGTTTGGAGCACGTTTTTGAATAAAACTTGTCTTTCATGTTAGTCTCCTCCCAGGTCCGCCTTTTCACCCCTGTGAAAACCAGGGGTATTTTCTGCCACGCTGACCTGGGAGGAGCCTTTCTGTGTCCTCTCTGTAAGCTCTCAGGTCTTTCTGACCGTTAGTTATCACCTTGGGGTTTTGGTGCCTGTGTACAGCTTCACAGACCCTATACGTCCACTAGGGGACATATGGGGAGGGCCGGGAGGGAGGGGCTCAGGCCTCCAGAGGGAGCAAGCACAGAGGTACGCAACACTAGGCAGGCCGCTGAACTTCTCTGAACCCCGGGTTCCTCAGCTCAAAAATGGAAACACTAATGGTCCTACCGCTCAGGGCTGTTTGGAGTCTAAACGAGAGAATCCATGTGAAGGGCATGCCCTAAGCTGTCAATGGACGCCAGCATCTGTGAATGGTGTCTTCGATAAGACTGTGCAGGGTGAGAGAAGGTTGTCAGCATGCCGAGTCCCCAAGCAGCCTGGACCCCAGACTCCTGCTATTAAAGTGCAGATCCAGAAGCTTCCCCAGTTTTGACTGAAGCTGCCCTAGCACACAGGAGGGTGGACGTCAGCCTCGTACAGGAGAGGGCTCTCTGACATTCTGAGCTGTCGGCGGTGGAATACAGTGCTCATAATGTAACGAGCTCTGTGTCATTTTAGGTATTCAAGCAGACACTTTGCAGCCTCTTGTTTCCTCCTTCCACTTCCTCTCTCTTTCTTTCTTGCACTCCTTCAACATATGTTCATTGAGCAGCTACTGTGTGCCAGGCACTATCTTTGGACTAAAACTATATCAGGAGATAAGACAGATGGGGTTCCTGCCTTGCCAGGGGCGTGATTGTAGGAGCCCTGGTTTTTGGTGGGAGTATGATCCAGGTGGTTTCCAAAACCCTGCTGAGTTCCTGTTTTTCTCTAGAGTCTGAGCTGAATTCTGTTGCCCCTTTTTTTTGCCATTTCTCCTAGATTCACACTGTCCAGTGCTGTAGCCACTAGCCATGTGTGGCTATTTAAATTTAAATCAATTAAAATCAAGTCAAATGAAAAACTCAGGTCCTTATTCACATGCCACATTTCAAGTAGGCACATGTGGCTGGTGGCCGCGTATTGGGCAGTGCACATACAGGACATTTCCAGCACCCAGCACGGGAAATCCTGCTGGGCAAGGCTATCTTGTACCTAGAGCCTGTTGAGATCCTGAGCTGGAAGCCAGGGATATTTCTATCTCAACAGCTTTTTTTTATTTATTTTTAGATAGTTGAAGACTTAAGGATGACTAAGGGGCTTTGTGGATGGTTATTGACAGAGGGAAAAGGGGGGTGGGCAGGGAAGAGAATGGAAATATATTTGCTACTTATTATGTCTCAGATTCTTTACTCACATCAACTGACTCCATCCCCATACAACAGAGACAGTGTTTGCCCACTTTACAGATGAGGAAACTGAGGCTCAGCTAAATTTATTCACTTGTCAAGATCACGTAGAGAAGTGGAGCCCTGTGCTTTTTCCACAGTGACCAAAGGGCACAGGGCTGAGGGCTGGGGCTGGGTTAGGGTTAGAGTTAGGGTTGGGGAACAACACGATGTTTGGAAGTGGTGGGCTCTGCTGGACCTTGGCCTTCTCTCCTCTTTGACCTGCAGGTGACGCCGTACAACCCACTGCAAATGGGACAGCAGATTTTCCGCTCTTCCTACACCCCTCTGCTGAGCTACATCCCCTTCGTCCAGCCCAACTATCCATACCCTCAGAGGACACCTCCGAAGCTGTCCACCAACCCCCGAGACCCTTCCCCCATGGCAGGAGATGGGCCGCAGTTCCTCTTCCCCCAGCCATACGGGTGAGTCCTTGGCCTGCACTGGAAGTCCAGCTTATAGCTAGGAAGCTGCTGGAGAGGGGAGGCAAGGATGCTGGGCTTCACTGCTGTGGGGCAGGGAGGCCCCTGTGCCTGTATCTGGGTGTTGTGTGGGTCCTGGAAGGACCTGGTGTGGAGGAGAGCAGGGTCTGAGGCCTGATGGGCCCCTCCGTTGGCCCATTTCAGGGCTACATTGCACAGTCGGCATCCAACACAGCAGGTGGCGGGTGGTGGAGCCTGGTGCATTTGCCTTTACGCATTTGCTTGGTTTACAACAGGACATGGCCAGGTAATCTTCTTACAGCTCTCCCCCCGCTCCCTGCACTCTGCTCCTCGCCAGGCTAATCTCCTGAACATCCCACTGACTTCTCGGCAGGCCCCACTGAAGGATCTTTCACTGCTTATCAGGGCTGCTCATACATCCCCGCCAAAGTACCCAAACAGCAGAGGAGAGGGGCTCAGCAGCAAACAGCCAACACAAACCCAACCTGTTAGCCGAAAATCCCACACAAATGTCACTTGCTGCTTAGGCCAGAAATGTGTGTTTGTTGTTTTAATGTAACAACACAGAGCCGCTCATTCTCACTCGACAAATCTTCAACTGGTATGAATACCCCGAGAGGCAGGCAAATCGCCCCTGGGACTCCGACTCTCTCCGCACACCCTGGGAAATGTGCACCCAGTTTGAGAAACTGGGTTTATAGAATTGGGGCCAAACTTGCCGATCTGACATCGATTCCCCACCTTCCCATCACAGCCTCACTACAGTGTTGGTGTGTGTCCCCAAACTCTCACCTTTTCAAATCAGCATCTCCCCGAGTGTCTCATGTAAAGGAATAAAGGCTAGAAAGAGGTTTCCATAGTCAGATCTGTTTGGGAAGAGCTGTGCAAAACAAAGATAAACACGTTTCTTAACTGTTGGCATTCCCAGACCATTTAATTTCCGAAGGTGCATGGAGAATGTCCAAAAGGGTGATCGATAGTGTTATTTGAACCCCAAACCCACAACCCTGCTTTTCTCTTGCTTTCTTTTTTTCTTTCGTCTTTCCTCCCTCCCTCTCTGCCTTCCTCCCTCCTTCCCTTCCTCCTTCCCTCCCGCTTTTTTCTTCTTTCTTCTTGTAGGGCATTAAAAATCTCTGCATTAATTCACATAATTCGTATGACTTCAGTCTGTGGGGGGCCATAGGCGATTAGGACACAGTGCCTCCCATCGGAGAGCTGAGAATGAGTGAGCTGTAGGCACCCTGATGTTAGAGCCGTGACAAATTGAAGACCATCAACGTGGCCTGAGGACAGAGGAAGGATCTCTGCTGGGTGGACAGTGTGGGGGGCTGCAGTGAGCAGCGGTTGGAGAAGGGCATTCCAGGCTGGAGGAGTGAGGCCCCAGCTTGCAAGGTGTGTGGCAAGCTTGAGGCCTGGGGAATAAAGGCATCTGTTTGAATTACTAGATTTATCCTTGAAAAAGGTGGAAAATAGGATTGGAAAAAGGAGGCTGGGACTGCATTCTTAGAGACTTCTGGCTGCTAGACCTGAGGATCTAATGAGGCTGCAGAGGGATCAAGACAGACGACCAGCAGGCCAGCAAACTTCCCACATTCCACGCTGTGACTCTGGGCTCAAGGAAAGAGAGGCTCGCTGTGGAACTGGCTGTATGTACTTGGGAGGGAGCGTGATCCTGAGGTTGCATCAGTCAGCAGTTGGAAAGCACTGATTGGGAGCAGTAAGGACGGAGGGTTGAGACCTGGCTGTCTGTAGGGGCTGGGAGAGGAAAAGGAACGAGCAGGAGGCTGAGGAAGAAGCAGTCTTGGAAATGGGAGGGAGCCTGGGGCCAGGTGGACACATCACAGACTAAGGCGGAGAGCGACAGGAGTGGTGGCGGCCGTCAGCAGGGTGGAATGGTGGCCGCAGAGGAGGAGGAGACCTGGAAAGTAAGGTGGGAAAAGGGAAGCAAGGGGTATAGGCCTGTGCCCCCAGAAGGAACAGTTTGTTCATTCAGAAAATATTCATTGAGCACCTTCTGTGCGCCCGGCACTGTTGTAGGCACTGGGTCCCGGTCTTCCTTTTGTCACTCTCCTTGGAAGGGGAGAAAAAACAACCGGGAAATGAACACGCGTCACACAGGCCAGGTGCTGGGGTGCGGGGAGAGGGAGGGAGGGAAGGTGCTCGAGCTGAGAGCTAAATAAGGTGAGAGAATGAACCAGTCATGTCTGTGGGCAGGAAGGAGAGGAAGTGCAGGAGCCCCACGAGGGAAATGTAGCTGGAGCACGGTGAGTGGGAGAGAGAGTGGGCGAGGTTGAAATCAGAGGAGTAGCCAGGGCCAGACCAGATAGGACGTGGTAGGCACGGTACAGAGGTTTTTAAAGAGCAGTGGAAAGCCATTAAAATGACTTTCAAATTGGTGAGGACATGGTCTAGTCTTCTATGTAGAGAAGATGACATGGGCCATGGGATGAAATTGGGCTGTGGGGTCAGAGCCGCCACAGGAGTGCAGGATAGGGCTTCTGTGGCCGCCTGAGCAAGAGGTGCTCCTGGTGTGGACTATGGTAGTGACAGTGGGACAGGGGACAAGTGAAAGCTCTGGAGTGTTTATTGTCTTGGTGGAAGGACTTAGTGATGGTTGGATGTGGAATGAGGACAAGAGGAATCGAGCATGATTCCTAGGTTTTGATCTGAGCGACTGGGTAAGTGGCAATGCCAAAACGCCGAAGCCGTGAAGGCTAGAGCCAAGATCTGTTGATCAGGAGTGTGGTTTGGGGTGCGTCAGATCTGCGATGTGAGTGGAGCCGTGAGAGGCAGATGGCTAACGAGTCCGGGGCTCAGAGCAGAGGTTGGCGCTGGTCATAGAGACCTGGGAGTCATTAGCCTGTAGATGACATTTAAAGCCTTGGGATGGGATGAGCTGGCCCAGGCAGTGCGTGTACACAGAGGAGAGACAAGGCCCAAGGCCTGGGCCCTGGGCCTTCAGCATGTGGAGAGGTTGGGGAGATGTGGAGGGACCAACAAAGGTCTAAGAAGGAGCTGTGTAAGGTGGAAGAAAATATGGAAGAGACTGGGGAGTGCAGGAAGCCAACTGAAGAAATTATTTCCTGGAGCAGAGAAGGAGGGGTCACAGGCTGATGAGACCAAAACCCAGGCGCTGTAGGAGGGAGCACTGAGCACAGCAGTGGTGTCGCGTTGGAGGGTTACCAGGGGTCCTGGATGGAACAAGGTCTAGGAGAGGCTGCTCTGGGCAGGGAAGGATACAGGACCTAGGTGGACAGTTTAGTCTTTGAGACAGGGAGGGTCAGTGCTTCCTCTGGGTCAGGAGCGAAGGAGAGGACCCAGAGACTAGACCTCACAAAGCAGGAGAGGAAGGAGCAGGTGGCTCCGTGTTCTCAGGGAAGTAGCAGGGGAGCCCTCCCTTCCCTCTGCCAAATCGATTTGCATACACTCATCAGGGTACAATAACCATACAATTTATCTTCTAAACAACAGTAGTGAGTTAAAAGGAGTATACAAATAATAATTGCACTGGAAATACCAGTGCAGAAACTGTCCCAGGCCAACCAGGACAAGTCAGCATGCTCAAGAGGCAATTCAAGCTCTGCCTTCTTCCTCCAGGAAGTATTACTTGATAACTCTCATCCACATGGACTACCTCTCTTCCTGACCCTCAGTGTCCATCCTGTCCAGACCATGCCCTTGGCAGCTGATCTGATCAGATCTCAACACAAGAAGGGCTAGATGCATGGGGTATGGTGATCAGATGCGAGGTCTGCCCTGAGTAATTTGTTACTGGCAATTACAGCTTTTATTTTATAAATCAGAGTAGAATCCAGGCTGTCTCTATAGTAACATCGCTTTCAATCATTTACATCCCAATGTGATTTTTGAAAGAAAAAGAGGTGGGGTTACTGACGGCATTAATTGCTTATCAGGCACCTACCTTGTGCCAGGTCCTGGGCTTGGCGCTGGGTGTGAAATGCTGGGCAGTCCAGATAATGCCCCTGCTCTCGTGGAATCTATTTTAGTGAGAAGGGAATTAAGCATAATCCAAAGCCCAGCTTGTCCACAGATACTCGGAGAGCGACAGACACTGATAGAAGCTGAGGCATTACAAACTAATGCCACGGTTTGTTCCCATTGCTTCTTTCCTCCCCGCCCCCCTCCGCCCCCCCGTCATTTTTTCAGTTCGTGGGAGAGTGCCATGAATGTGAACATCTTCTGTAATGTGCCTCTGCCCAGCTGAAGAGTGAGTGAGAACTCCTGGATTAGACTAAATCTAGTCATTTGCTCTGCCCTCATTTATTCCAAGTATCCTAGCAGATGGGCGAGGAAATTGCAGTAGGATCCAGTAAATGATTCCATCTGGAGTGGTCAGGGAAGGTTTCTCGGAGGAGATGGCTTTAGAACTCTCTTTAGAGGTATGGATAGGAGTGTGCCTGGGAGAAAAAGCAGAAGTGTGCCTATTTCTGCTCTAGGAGGGTGAGGCTCCGATCTTCTCGGCTCTTGCTTCTCAGAGGGTCTAGCAAGCTCCCAGGCACGCGGTGATGTCTCAGTGCCTCCTCCTTGAACTGGCGCTGAAACAAAGAGCCTGGGTTAGTTTGGCACTGGTAAGAGGAGGAGCCCTGGGATTGTCGGGACTCCCAGATCTCCCTCTGGGACATGGCCTGGATTCTCTGTGGTTGTGGAATTTCCTGAAGGACACACCTGGTCCTCTTCAGCAGGTAGAGTGGTTGCAGGACCACAGGTAAGGTGCTCGGATCCAGAGAGGGTCCCTGCTTTGTGCTCCTGGATATGGTGAGAGCGTAGGCTCCATAGAAATGATCCCCACAGACTGCTGGGGGCTTCCTGATCTAAGTTAGTGGCAGAAAAAAGCTCTGTATTGTCCTCCACTTGTATCAGTTTCATATCTTATTTTCCCAAGCCAAAGCATTTTTATTATGCTAAGAGCTTTTATCCTCTAAGCCTGTCCTGATGGTGACAGTCTCTGACAGCCACAAAATTAAAATAATATTTTTCCTAATATCTCCACCAACATTAAGAATTTCATCATGACACCCGTCCTCTTTGTCTTCCAGGTTTGGCTCTTCGTCTGGTGGGCCCCTGCTGAACAGCCCCTACTTTTCCTCCAGTGGGAACGGCATAAATTTTTAGGTCCCCCTCTCCCACCTTAGCCCTTGGGTCGGGGCTGAGGGCTCTGGAGTTCTGGGTGCTGCAACAGCTTGGTAGGCAGTTTGGAAAGCCAAGGTCCCCACCAGGCCGCAGACAGAAGACAGCGGGACCAGACCCACCTACTGACCAACACACACCCACGTGGCCCACACCACACCCGCCCCCTCAGCCTCATACTCACTGCTCATCTACTTACTTATGCACCTGTATTTAGCTAACATGAGTGATTTTTGTTTTTGTTGTTGTTGGTAAAATAGAAGTAAGACACTTAATTTTAGAAAGTTTGTATTTTATGATAAAAGTATGAGCTGCTTGACACAGAGCGTGCCTGTGTGGTTTTTTCCCCCGTTTGTTGCTGTTATGTTCTGCGTGACTGACCTTCAGTGCTCATTTTCCCCACGACACTCATCGTTGACTCAGGACATGAAGAGAGACCGCGGGCTGGAGTCCTGAAGGGCTGGTCTCTAAACATGGGACCCAGAGGTCCTAAACTTGAGGACTTCTCTCTTCTTTTCTGTGATCCCTCCACTTCTCAACAACTCAGTTTATGCACCTCAGGAATGAATGGAAAAGAGATGCACCCTCCTCTGTCCTATCAGGTGATGGTTTTATAGAAAAACTCTCTGGACACAAGATGGGAAAATGTGTCTTGGAAATGAATCAAAAACAATGCTAAATGTACCAGACTCTATTCAGTGGTTGCATATCAATGCCAAGCTCCAGGTCGGTCTCAAGAGTGCACCTAATGGCACTGCCCTTGGAGCTATCTCAATCACCGTTTCCCCCCAGTCCTCACCCAAGGATGTATTGTTGTTGTGTGTTTTTAAATTGATTTTAAATAGAGGGAAGGAGAGACAAAGAGAAACATCCATGCGAGAGAGAAACATTAATCAGTTGCCTCCCCTACCCACCCTGACTGGCATGTACCCTGAACAGGAATTGAACCTGTAACCGTTTGGTGCACAGACAATGCTCCGACCTACTGAGTCACCCGGCCAGGGCTGTTTCAATCAACTTTTATCAGGGACTTGAATAAGGACTTCGAGAGCACCCTGATCACATTTACGGAGGACACAACTCTGGGATGAGAAGATGACCTGAGTCAGTCACACACATACCCGTGACCTCTCCTATCCCCCACCCGTGGCAGGCGTCACTAACAACCCTTCCCTGAGCCTGGGCAAAGCCCCAGAGTAATTCTCCTCACGGTGTCCAGGCAGCCATCAGGGATCAGGGCTGGTCAATGAAATGAAGCCCATGACCACTCTTTGGCAAACTGTAACAAGATGAAATTAAACAGAGGGCTAATGTAAGGACCTACTTTGGGGTCTAAAAAATGACCTATGAATATACAGATGGACCAACACTGTCAGTTCTAAGTTGCTCTATTGCTGACCCTGTTAGTCCCCTGAAAGCTCAACCCCACCGTGGCTGAGGTGAAAGCCAGGTCTGGGAGTGATTAGGAGCCCAAACCCTGAGAACAGTGAGAAGCTGGGGCCTGGAAGTCACCAGTGCCTTGGCATGGGTGTAAGTCCACAGGAGCATTTCTCTTGTCCTCACGATGTGATACCATTGGCCTCACTGGCCTTTTTTTTTCTGGGTCCCTGGAAGCCAACTTTTCTCCCAAGTCCTTTTAGGACATATGCCTCCTCCATGGCCTAAGTCTGGGATACCCCCTCAGTCCTTCAGCCCTTCTCCGAGGCTGGCCCTATGTTTAGTATATCGTGTGTTATTGTGTTCAGTCTAGACTCCACGGACCCTGAGAGATACAAGTCACTAGAACGTCTCACAAATGCAGGAGCCCCTTGCTTCCCCACAGGGCTTCCTCCCATTGCACCTCCAGGTATTCACCCAGGCTGGACCACAGTGGACTACCCTCTCTAGAGCTCAGAGTGTTTGAAGGCAAAAGAGAGTAAGAGAAAGAGCATGAATTTGCCCTTGGCCAGACCTGGGTTCTTAGCCACTTCCCAACTTGACCTTGGTCAGAGAACTTAAACTCCCTAAAGCTCAGTTCCACGGATGGCAATGTTAATTGTGAGGATTAAAAGATAATGTAGGCTTAAGATAGACTCAATGTCCACTTAATGTATTCTTGTGGTTTTGAGATGGTAGAATAATTATGCCTCTGTCTTTCTTCTCTGGAAATTTACCTTCAAATAACAAGGAGAGCAAGAGAATCTGTACAAACTTAATTCTCAAAGAAACTCAGAGAAGGCAGCAATCCCATCTGGTATATACAAAGGCAGAAATGGGATGGAGAAATGATAAATAAATGCCTTAGACGAACAGGGGAAGATCATGTTGAAATACTGGCTGAGGGAGATATAGCAACATGAAACCATTTCCCCATGCAGAGTCCTGAAGGTCTCAGGAACTGGAGATGCCAGGCGCTGGACCCCATGAAAGATGGAGCTGGAGAGACATGACACTGAGGGATTGGTGTAAGAGATAGCTCCTATCCTGGCCTCACAAAGCCAAGGGCCACGAATAGTTCTACAGGAAACAGGAGGCATTTTCTCTGGGGCAACTTTACAGACCACTCATAAGGATTGCGAAGATGAGGGCCCAGGTGGAAAATAGACATGGAGTGAAATACATACATGTCTGATGCCAAGTGAGGCTTTGACCAAGAAGCAGGAGCTTGGAGGTCCTCCAAAGAAACTGAATTGCACTTGAAGGTACCAATGAAAATGACCCTATGATTTTGACCTTCCACCAAGAGCTTCCAATCAACTTTTTGGGACCTGATGCTTAATAAGAATGGACAATCTCCAACAAGAAACAGATCAAAACAAAGGCAAAAGGGAACTCAGAAAAGAGACAGACCATAATATTCTCAGGGAAATAAAATACTACACTTTAAAAATAAGGGCAACATGTTATATGCTTATTTTTAAAATTCAGAACAAGAAAGTGCTTTTGAAATTAGAACAGTGATAGCCGATTTTTTTTTTTTTTTCAGAGAGAAGAGTTGGAAGCTAACATCAGAGAGATCTCCTGGAAAGGAGAATTTTAAAAAGGCACAGGGATAGATTATGAGATAAAAGATAAGAAAATGAGAGGATTAGTCCAGGAGGCCAAATATCTGGCTAACAGGAGTTCTGAGCAGAACAGTGAAAAGAGAGGAGGTGGGAAGTATTAACAGAAAAGCACAAGGAATTTTCCCAGATTGGATGGTCCAGACCAGTGCTCTGCAAAATGAATGAAAAAGACCCACATCAAGACATATTGCTGTGCCCTGACCAGTGTGGCTCAGTGGTCCTCCCATGTGCCGAGTGTCCTCCCATGCACCAAGAGGTCGCTGGTTCGATTTCCGTTCAGGGCACATGCCTTGCTGGAGGCAACCAATTGATGTTTCTCTCTCTCTCTCCCTACCCCTTACTCTCTCTTAAAAATCAATAAAAACATATTTTTAAAAAAGATGTATTGCTGTGAAATGTCTGAATGCCAGGGGTAAAGGCATGATTGTAAGCTTTTCAGAAAACCCACTCATATACAAATGTCCAAGAATCAGAATGGCATCAGATTTCTCAACAGTAACCTGGGAGCCCAGAAGATCCTGGGGCAGGGATGTCATCACTTTGAAGTAGAAATGATTTCCCACCTAGAATGAAGATGCTTTCAGATGTGCAAAGTCTCAAAAAATTTACCTCCTTGCACCTTTGTCGGGGAACAAAGGCAGGGTGTGCTCCACGAAGACAAAGAAACCGAGACAGAAGGAGATGCAGGATCCAGGTGACAGGCCCCCAATGCAACGTCAGTGGGAGGGAGGCTGAGGGGATGAGAGTTCTTAGGTCAAGGACAGGCCCGTGGAGCGGAGCCTGGAAAGCCAGCACTGAGGCCCAGACGGACGGACGGATGCTGGAGGCCTCGGGTGAGAGGCGTGTCGGTGGGGCGTTGGGAGGGGCTGGAGAAAAAGAAAAAGATGATTCAGATGGACTCAACTATGCAGAAAATTCAAGGGTTGTATTGCGAGTTGGTGGGGGTAGGAAGATTTAGCTATGAATTCAAATTTTTAAAAATGAAATAATTGTCATTAACTTGGCAGTGAGCGATACTGATGTGGTCATAACAATAAAAAGCCCAAATATGGATTGAACCTAAATTGCATTGTAACTATTGCAGGGGGATGGAGGTGAAAAGAGGCGTGTGACTAGAGCTAAAAATCTTCATTTATCACAATAGAAAGTCAGTACATAATATCTGAAATGAATGAATCGAGAGTGAGTAGAAGTCCCATAGTTATTTAGAAACCTGGGGGTAAATCCCAGAATAAAGAGCCAAGAAAGTTGAAGGAGGTGCCTGTGAGAAGCAGGATGATTTTGTGAGGGGTTGGGGACAAGGGATCGTTGCTTTCTTCATGAGCACTTTAGCATGATTTGGCTTTTAACCCATGTGCATATATCACTTAAATAAAAATGAGCATTTATTTAAAAAAGAAATTGCATATAGAACACCATCTAGCATGGTATGTGGCACATGGCGGTGTCGAAAACGTTTGTGGAAATCGACTGAGCTACACTCTGACACAGCCAGAGGCCCCAGCCCAAGCCCCCTTCCTGGATGGCTGAGAATTGGAGTCTCAGAGCCTCTATGAATTTTTCTCCCTAGAAAATTCTTTAGGGGGAACCTTAGTTTAGGGAGGGCTGGAGCCGATGCCTGGTGCCTTGACTCCACTCAGCTGTCTGGGGGGTGGGAACAGGGATCCTGAGTGCTTGTTCAGGCTCACAAGGGATTGAAAACTCCCAGCTCTTCCTGGTGCTTCTTCCAACCGCCTCTCCGGCCCATTCACTCGGTACATATTTGTTACTGAGCCGTCTCCCCAAGTTCAGGTCCGTGTGCCCAACACGCTAGTCAGCCGAAACACCGAGACACAGGGGCTTGGAGATAAAGGTTGTATTCGGTTTGGACGAAGCGAAAGGACAGGGAGCAGATCTCTCAAATCTGTCCTCTACTTGCTCGACAAAGAGGCCGCACCTCAGCAATTTGCACATATACTGTGAGGACAAGGGGTGCGCGGTTGAAGAACTAAGATCCTGCAAAATACTGTGCGTCAGTGACATCCTTTTTTTATATATATTTACTTTAGGGTTTTTAAGGTGACGTTATCTTTAAAGCAAAAAGCAGAAACTAGACATCTTGTGACCTTTGTTATTGTTTAAGCTATCATTGTTTGTGCCTAACTGGCTATATTTTCCTACTATTTCAACATAAGTATACTTTTTGACACTTCATCGCTAACACACTTTCTTTGTCTTTGACTATAAGCTACATGACAACCGAAGCCATTGAAATGTTTGGCTAAAGCCTATGCCTGTATCTTTAGACTGTGTGATCTAACAGCTAAACATGTTTACTGTTAGCTGTTGGTCCCATAGTCACCGAGACTTACGTTTAGGGGCGCAGCAGCAGGCAAGACAGGCACAGTGCCTGCCCCCATGCATTTTAAGTTTAAGACGTTAAATCCTAGTTGAACGAAAGGTGATGAGATCGTTAAGGGGACATAGGAGAGCACGTAGCAGGGCACCCACCCCTGTTCAGAGCGTCAGAGAAGTGATGTCTGCTCTTGTAACATTCTTGGTGCTTGGCACGTAATTCTAATCTGATGTTTTCAAGTTGCAACTACCCGGTCTCCTCCCTCAGAACATACTTTATCTGAAAATGAAAACTAATGATAATCTGTGCATGATATAAGCAACAAAACTGAGGTGTAGGATGTTTCTGTGGGTTCCAGAAATAGTTAATAAATTAACAGCTGCCAGTCATTGAGCCTGACAAAGGAACAGGCATAGGGCTGCACACGTCACCTTGGTTATCTAGCGTAATGTTCACAATAACCCTGTGATATAGATGATGAAGTATCTTAAAGGTCACATGGTTGGTGACTCAAAGTCAATATTCTTACCCATTTTACCTCCCATTTCCCTCTTTCTAGTCACACAGCCCAGAGTGAACGAATTTGTTGGAACTTATATCATATGGTTAATGACTATTAAGTTTGCAGACAACTGAGCCCTCCAAGTCATTTTCTAGTGCAAAGCCACTGTCATAAGCAGCGGGAGGTGGGGCTGAGGACTGAGAAGGAAGCGGCTGTAGGGGACAGAGGGGGTCATCTGGAGACAAGAGACAATTCTTAGTCTTCAAGCTCCTCCTCCAGGTCTTAGGCCCTCCTCCAAGGATCCCTCCTTCATGGGGGCATCTTCATGTCTGTGTTATTTCCTTTTGGCACCAAACGCGCATTTTCCCCCTTTTCCTTAGTAGTAGGACTCCAGTTTTGGGGTTGGCACACGACTACCCAGAATATGTGACTTAGTCCTTCTGGCCAGAGGAGATTTAGGCAGAAGTGTTTTGTGTAATTTCTGAGGTCGAAGCTACATGATGAAGTTGGTGGAGCAACGAGATGGGAGGAGCTGAGCCTCTGATGACTGTGCAGGTGCCAGTCCTCAGACTTCGTTTATGTGAGAGGAAAGAGAACCCCTTTCAAAAGCTACTGCTGTCTGAGCTTCTTTCACGCGTCGCCAAATTAATCCTAATTTCCATACTCAGAAATGAAGTGGCACCATCCCTTCAAGAAAGCTCTCTTCTTCTTACTACTAGATGTTCTTGAGATCAGGTAACATCTATCCATCCATCCCCCATTCATCCATTTTTTTCTATTTATTCATTCACCACTTAGTGGACATCTACTGAATGCCTCCCTTGCAGCAAGTATTGGGTCAGGGCCTGAGTTACGTAGCTGGACAATCATAGCCTCTTTCCTCACAGAGCTATCCACTTATAAAGAAAGAAAAACTTTCAACAAGGAAGGTTTTCCTTGCCACAGCCAGAGCCCAACCATTCCCCAAAAGAGGACAGTATTGGCTTAGTGAGGTCGGTCTCATACATGCAACGTATTTACCATTTAATTCGCTTTACAGTGAGAGAAACAGGCCTAGAGAATTCAAAAGTGGCCTAACTACATTTTGGGGGATTGCACCTGTCAAATGAATGAAGCCAAGCCCATACTATCAGTCAAGGTCCAGGCAGAAGAGAGAACCACTTCAGTTATTTTAATAGAAAAAAATACATATATAAATAGACAGTTGTTAACTGTATATTGAAAAACTGAAAAGGCAAAGAATTCTGAGGGTAACAGAGAAGTAGTGACTGCAGAAAGAAGCTACCGCCCAAAGAGAAGAAGGTAGAATTATTAAAATTTAGAGACCTGATGGAGGAGTGTTGAGGAGCTGAAACTCACATGTCTGTATCTGGGGAGCAGGGACTGTTTGCTTGGCTGGTGTTAGTGTCTCTGGGCTCAGAGGAGGGGCTCCATGGGGTAGGAACCCAGACTCCCCAGGAGCAGGCACCAGCCCGCTGGTGTTGGTATTCTAAAGAGGCACAGTGAGGCTGGTACTACAAGAGTTGGAAAGATGGCAAACTGGATACAACTGCAGGTATTGAAAAATATTGGCATGGCTAGAGTGATGATGACCGGAAGAGGAGCCAAAGGGATATGAGCAAGTCCTTTCTTCTTCCTCCAACGTTGGGTCTCCCTCTAGTGACCCTATTTGCAGGGCCTAACAGAGAGCCAGTAGGCAAAGCAGAAATGTGTCAGGCAAAGCAGAGTTTTCAGATCAGGAGGAGTGAGTTTGAAGCCATGTAATGAAGGCCTCATCACTGTTATAGGCTGAATGTTTGTTTCCCACCCCAAATTCATATGTTGAAGTCCTAGCCCCTAAAGTCATGGTATTTGAAAATGAGATGTTGGGAAGTAATTAAATTAGATAAGGTCATGAGGGTGGGGCCTCATGATGGGATTAGTGCCCTTATAAGAAGAGATACCAGAGGGCTTTCTCTCTCTCCACATGGGCACAAAGAAAAGGTCATGCAGAGCAAATAGCAAGCTGGTGGTGACTTACAAGCCAAGAGAAGGACTCAGAATGAAACCCACCTTGCTGACACTTTCATCTTGGACTTTCCAGTCTCCAGAACTGTGAGAAATAAATTTCTGTTGTTTAAGCCACCCAGACTATGATATTTTGTTATGGCAGCCTGAATATATGAAGACACCCCTCCCCGCATAAGGACCCGGACATGGAAAATTTTCAAGGTTGGTGAAATGCTCTGAGGTTGTCAAATATGGAAGTGACATCCCAAGAGTTATCTTCTGAGACTCACCTCAACCAGCCCACCAGCACCCCAAGTCTTATAGGAGACTGTGTAGGTATTCCTGGAAAATAAACTTCCTTGGACAAGACATTTTTACAGAACATTTCTCCTAATTTTCATTCTTCAGAAATCACCCGCTGTCCTTCAGGAATCATCCCAGGAAGCGGGGGGGCTGGGTGGGGGACGATCAGAAACTATTAATCAACAGGCAAGTCTTCATCTTGCTGCATCATAAAGTCTCAAGGCTTAGCTTCAGCAGTTTATTAAATTACCAGAACGCCAAGAAAAATAGCTTTAATAACACATTTCTGCCTATCTATTATTTTTTTATAACCCAGAGTGGAGAATTAAAAGGCTCCCTACCATTTAAAATAGCATTTTTAAAATTAAAATGAACATGTTAGAGGGATCTTTTTTTCTCTTAACTCAAAAAAGAAGCCATTGATTCGGGATGTGATTACTCTAAGCTGAAATTTTATGGCTAAATCTTTGTTTGGTGTGAAAGAAGGAGGAGAAGTGGTTTTCCTTGCGAGGTTTAAAAGTATATTAATTAGAACAGGCGGGTGGGCAGGTCACTTTGTCCTCTCATGTGGCTTTAGCGCTGCAAACACTAGTTTCAGAAATTATGACGTTGAAAAAGCTGAGAGCGATGTTGTCTAGGGGATCATCTGCCCACTCAGATGGGAACTCATGGGGAGCAGAGCTATGGTTAAGTGTTTACAGTTCAGCCTCTGCTTCTGAGGTTTGAAAATTCAAGAACATTATCAGTGTCCTTAGATCTGACCAAATTCATAGGCTGATGTATAAAACCCAACTACAATTTATACCTAATGAGGTGTTCTTGCTGATTTTTAAGTCACTTTTTGAGCTCCAACTACGAAACAGGCACTGTGTTATGAACCATAGATAAAATGGTAAACAAATCACAGCTCAAACGCCCATGAAGAGTTTATAGTGTGAGCGATGAGGGTGGCATATACAGATAAATATAATGCAAAATGTTCCTATAATAGTAGGATATAGCTGTGAGATACACAGTGTTGTAGTATTAGTTATGTATTTCTATGTAGCAAATTATTCCAAAACATAGTGGCTTCAAATATTTATTATCTCGATTTCTGTGGGTCAAGAACATGGGCTTGGCTTAGTAGGGTCCTGTGCTTCAGAGCTCTCATAGGCTGCAATCCAGGTGTCTGCTGTGGCTGCTGTCTCATCAGAAGGCTCAACTGGGAAAGATACACTTCCAAGTGACTACTCAGGTGTTTGATGGCAAGATTCAATTCCTTGCAGACTATTGACTGGAGGCCTTCCCTGGCACCTTGCTACATGGGCCCCTCCATAGAGCATCTCACAACATAGTGACAGGCAAGCAAGAAGGCAAGAAAAAGTACCAGCAAACGTACACCAGCAAGATGGAAGTTCATAGTCGTCTTGTTACTAACCTAGTCATGGAAATGGCATCCCACCACTGTTGCCATATTTTACTCATTAGCAGTGAGTTACAAGGTCCAGCCCACCCTCAAGAGTGGGGGGGCGTGAAGTACACTGAGGCTAGGGGGCTTCTTGGAACAACAGAGCCAATAGAACATAGTAGTTCATAGTATTTCTAGGAGCATTTTGCCTGGATTTAAAACCTACAATCCTTCCTAAATGTCTTCTCTAAAATGGATATTTTTCCCCCCACACATATTTATTGCAGACCTACCATGTGCCAAGGACCATAGAAGGACATGAGGTTCAATAGTGAACAAAACAAAGTCCTTGCTCTCGTGGAATCTGTAGTCTAGTGAGGAAAGAAATGAACATTGCTAGTACCATCGGTGACATCTGAGTGGAGATCAGAAAACGTGAGGGAGCAACATGCACATACCTGGGGCGAGAGAGCATTCCAGCAGAGGGGATTGTAATGGCAAAGAGTAGCAATGGTGTCTACTTCAGATGGTTGTTGAGGAAGTTAAATAAAATACATGTAATAACTACTAGTAATAAAGACCATATAGAAAAGTAAAGTGGAATAAAGGATGAAGAGTAGGACAGTAAATTATTTTTATTATACTTCCTTTCTTTGGTAGATTTTATTTTGAAATAATTTCAAATATGCAGGAAAGCTGCAAGAACAGTACAAAGAACACCAATAGACTTTTCACTCAGGTCCCCTGTTAACATTTTACCACCTTTGCTCCATCTACTACTTATTTCATTATTTATTTTCTGAAGCATTTGACAGTTGCTCATTCCTTCCTAGATACTTCAGTGTGTGTGTTCTGAGAGCAAGGACCTTTCCCTTCCACAGCCACGGTACAATTAGCCAAATCAGGAAATTAACTTAATGCTATTATCTATTCTGCAGACCTTATGAAAATTTTAACAGCTATACCAATAATGTCCTTTATACATAAAATAATAATAATAATAAGGTTTCTTTCTGGTCCAGGATCCAATCCAGGATCACACGTTCCATTTAGTTGTCACAGCGCTGATCAGGAATAGTTGTTCAGCTTTTCTTTTGTCTTGACATTTTCTAAGAGTACAGGCTAGTGATTTTGCAGAGTGAGCCCTCAATGTGGACATATCTGGTAAGACAGGAGCACCGCAGCAGTAATGTGTCCCCAGGGCATCATGCTAGGAGGCACATGACATAGCTTTATCTCATTACTGCTGATACGAACTCTGATCCTTTAGTTAAGGTGGTGTTTGACAGCTTTCTCCAACATAAAGCTACTATTTTTTCCTTTATAATTAATAAGTATTTTGTGGGGAGATACTTTGACTCTATGTAATTATCTTGTTTTCCAACAAACTTCTACCCATTGGTTCTAGCATCCATTGAAGATTCTTGCCTGAATCAATTGCAATGGTTGCAAAATGGTGATTTTCTAATTCCATAATTCCTTTTGAGTTTATTAGCTGGCATTTTACTATGAGCTATTTTTAGATAGGGTCATCAGGAAAGGCTTCTTTGAGGAGGTGACATTTGAGTGGAGAAAGGAGTAAAGGAATAAAAACAAAGATTATCTGGAAGAGTGTTAGGCACAGTCTAAGTGCAAAGAATGAAAATAATATCTGCTTTATATGATTGTGGTAAAAAAGTAAATATAATACCATGCATAATGGGTAATTCACAGCTTTTTGAAATAACTCAATGAAAGTAAAATATTATTGTTATTAAATAGTGATACCTAAGCTGAGGTCTAAAAGACAAGAGGGCTGGGGTAGTGAAGCTACAGTGGAGTTGGGGAGAGTGAGGAGTCCAAATGTGGTGGGCAGAACCCCCAGATGATCTCCAAAGACCCACACCCTGTATAATTCCCTCAGTTCCCTAATCAATTCCATAATTTGGTTATAGCCTGTGGCACAGTTGACTAAGAAAGGAAGATGATCCTCAGAGAGCCTGATGTAATCACAGGAGCCCTTAAAAAGGACCAGGCTCTTCCTGGAGAAAGAGAAAGCCAGAGAGATTTGATGTGTGAGAAGTTCTCCATCGTTGGCTTTGAAGGTGGAGTTGTTCCTGTGACAAGGACAGGAGAGTGGCCTCTCAGACCTGAGCCCAATCCCCCCCACCCTCCTACCTCAGCCCTACCCCCACCCTCACCCTAACCCTCACCCCCACCTGGGCAGTCTGCCAGGAACTGAATTCTGCTAATAACTTGAATGAGCTGGAAGAAGCCCCCTGAGCATCTCATGAGAATGTAGTCAGCTGACACCTTGATTTCAGACTTGTGAGAACCTGAGCAGAGACCCCAGACCTACATAAATCGTGTTTTAAGTTTTGTATTTGTAGTCATTTGTTGTGCATCAGTCGAAAACTAACACACCCAGGGAACAACATTAAGAAAGATCTCAAAGAGAAAGGAGGCATGAGGGCCTCGGGGACCCGGAGAGATCGGCATGGCTGGAGCCGCGGTGGGGCAGGGCTGGGGCTGCGGAGATAGTTGGTGAGTTCAGCCAGCCAAGGTGTTCAGACGGCTCCAGCCCAACATTTCCTGAGGACCTTGTGCCAGGCCTTGTGCTGTGACAGGCCGGAGACCCAAAGGTAAATAAGACACAATTTCTGCTCTCAAGGAGCTCACAGTCTAGTAGAGAAAATAAGCTCAGTGGCCGTCAGAGGCATGTAGACTGGCAGCTCCAGGAAAGTGGGCTCTTTGTCTGTTTACTATGGACCCTAAGTCTTTGCCACAGTGCCTCACACATTGCGGGTAATAATAGCTATTTGTTGAGTTGAATGGAATTGAAATGATAATTCATCTCAGCTGGTGATTTTCAACCAGGGGCAACTTCATGCTCCAGGTCAAGGGCTAATGTCTGCAGGCATTTTTGGTGGTCTGTTGCAGAGGAGCTACTGTCACCGAGAGGGTAGAGGCTGGGGACGCTGCTAAACATCCTGCAATGCACAGGACGGCTCCCCACAAGAATTACCTGGTCCACACTAGTGCCAAGATTAAGAAACTGATCTAGACAACGGTGAGATCTGATGAAACCTTTGCCCTCCCCAGCCCGACAGGTCTCTCTGATGATTGCTACTTTTAGTCTCCATGTGTCCTCTCACTTGGGCGGGGGTGGTCCCCTTTGCTGGATCCTCTCAGGGCTTCATGAAGTTCATCTTCCTTCCTGGCATTTCTTTATGCCAGACTATCAACTGATTAGAACCTAATGACCTCTCATGCTCAGTCCCCTGCTTTGGTGTGGGGCACCAAGTGGTCAGTGTTTAACAAGATATCTATGTCCTGTACATATGCCCATAAGTTTGTTAAAACTTCACTGATAGGACGTGCAGCACACAATTTACAAATAATGAAACATGCACCACTGCTTATTATAAACTCCATATAGCCAGCTGATTCTCAGAGAAGACTTTCACTGATTTTTGCTGAACATTTGTATCCGTAGCCAACCTAAGGAAGCAACTGGCGAATGAGTGTGGTTCTGACATGAATGTTGGCTGATCTCTTCCTTTACATTAGCAAGTAAAATAAAAGTGAGACGACGAAGGCATGCTGGAACTCCACTCGCTCGGCAATGATGTGAGCGACTGCTTTGCTGAACCAGATAATAGTTTTCAAATACTGGGAGAATATTTCCTCAATTTTTGTGCCACTCACAATGTAACATTTACAGACACGGCAGGCTTTTAAATTTAATCTGCATCATTAACATTTCTCCACCACTTCCTCAAGTCTAGAGGATCAACAAAACAATACATCAAGCCCTGATTCGTAACATTGTCTGATTTCCAAGGTATAAATATACCTACCTGAGCCGATTTCAAGCCACCAACACGATGTCACTGAACAGTGAGTTGGGAAGAGATGCCCAGTAGCACATCATTAATAGTATTTCTACCACACAGATATAATGGAAGCAAATAACCCCAAAAGCATAGATGGTAGCGAAACACTGGAAAATAATTAGTAAGTGATGAGCTTTGAGTATGTTATCTTGGTTTTAATAAAATTTATTTTAATTGTAGGTTCAGAATGGAATTTTTAATAATGTCTATGCTTAACAACTGGCTCATAGAATTCCAGGAAATTTAACAATTGGCTTTTGCAAGCTGATACGAGCTGGCTCCAGCCTACCAGTGGTTTACCTCATCGGGACCTTGGGCTGATGGCCAGACGTACTCTTTAGTTGACACTTTTAATTCCTTCTTCTTCTGTTTTAAATCCTTACCTGAGGATACGTTTAGAGAGAGGGAGGGAGGGAGGAGAGAGAGATGTGATGTACCAGTTGCCTCCTGTACGTGCCCTGACTGGGGATCAAACCCGCAACCTTTTGGTGTACCGGACAATGCTCCAACCAACTGAGCCGCCTGGCCAGGCCACTGACACTTTTAACAGACCCACTCACAAAGGGTTATCTTCTAAGTCCAGGGATTGTGTACTGACTGCACACACGGTGTGTACGTACTGATCACATTAGAGCCCATCCTGTGGGCTCTCCTGTCTCCCAACCCTATTGGCTTTATCGGTAGAATGGGAAGAAGGTACCTGGCTTAAGATCTGGTGGAGACTATTGACTTCTCCTTGCCCTGCTCCCCCCCAAGGAGCAGTGGCGGCCAGCAGGACAGGGGAAGAAATGTGGCTTCACAAACCCTTAACTAATGAACACTGGCTGCCATGTGCTTGCAGGAGAAACACGCAGGAAGGTGACTTGTGCAAGACGCCCTTAAACACACAGGCTCAGCATATTTTTTTTAATCACCCTAAGTGTCATCCCCACATGATGTCACATTTTAGCCTCTCCCTCAACCCCTTCTCTTTCTTTCTACCTAATTCCTCTCCAAAGTGGAGCCAGCTTGACTCCATGTTGCACCAGCCCCGTTTGCAGGCATGTTTTTCCATTTCTGGTATAATCAGTAAGAAGAGCAAAGCAAGCAGGGTTATGGCCACGTAATTTAGCCTTTGTGGGGCCCCCTCTTCTACTATATCCAACAATTACCATGATTTACATCACTCCTGTGGTCTCAAAAAGGTGGACACTTAGCAACCTCCTAGCTATCCTACCTATTTCGTCCAATGTCTTAACTCTTCATGCTTTCTTGAATTCCCCAGCTTAGCACATATATATATATTTTTATTTTCTACCAACTAAACATAAAACACAAATCACCCCTAAACATATTTAGCTATGTAATTATACTTAACCCACTACCAAACCTCTTACCAAATACAGTCAATAGACTTAATGCTTAACCTACAAATTCTCCTCTTCTAATGCAACACATTTCTCTTTTAGTCAATTTTAGATATTAAAAACATTATTTGCTCTCTGAAAAGTATTTAATTTTGCATTTTAACAAGCGTGAATGAGTGCCAGGCTCGGGGCTAATTGTTGGGGGATATATCAGTGAGTGAGAAAGACAGACCTGCTCCCTCCTCTCGTGAAGCTTTCAGTCGGATGGAGAGTGACATTAAGCAAACCCACTCACAAATGTATGTATTTTAAACAGCCAAAAGTGTCACAAAGGCAAACAATGGGTCCTCAGATGAGAATGTGTGCTTTGTATTGGGGGCCAGGGAAGGCGTTACTGCGGGGTTTCAGAGGAGCGGGGGCAGAGAGCGGGGTGCAGGGCCTTGGGACAGGGAGGCCCCATCCAGGACGCCAGGGAGCTCCAGCACAGGGCAGGAGGTGGGGGGGACGAGCTAAGGTGAGACGGAGTCAGGTCGAGGTGACACTGTCAAGCAGACCTTGCCGTATACAGTTCTTATTCTACCCGCAACACACCACCGGAGCCTTAGCACAGAGGCCTGGGGGTGAGTGTTCCAAGTCGCTTTCTTTTCTTTTCTTTTTTTAAATATATCTTTATTGATTTCAGAGAGAGGAAAGGAGAGGGAGAGAGAGAGACAGAAACATCAATGATGAGAGAGTCATTGATCGAGCCCGCAACCCAGGCGTGTGCCCTGACCGGGAATCGAACCCCGATCGCCTGGATCCTAGGTCAACGCTCAACCGCTGAGCCACGCCCGGCCAGGCTCCAAGTCACTTTCTTAAGAGATGGCTCTGGGTGACGGGAGAGAGTATACTGGGGAACCAGGGCAAAAGGGGAGGCAGAATTGCTAGTTAGGAGGCAGCTGTTATCCAGAAGGGAGATACAGTGGCGTGAACTACAGTGATGGCCCCGGGAAGGGACAGGTGTGCGAACGTACGTAGGAGGTGGAAATGACTGAGCATGCCGGAGAGATTGTGGTGAAGGGGATGAGTAATAGGAGGTGTCAGGGACAGAGGCCAGGAGAAGGAGGGGCCGTTCCTTGGGAAGGCTCTGTGGACACCAGCTTAGAAGGACAATGTCTGAGGCAGAGGAGGGCCAGCTTGGTGGGAAGCAAGGAGAGAAACAAGATGGCTTAAGCGACTTCCTTTTATTCTCATGGGAAAGAACGGATTAGACAAAGAGGTGATATTCTATTGATAAAACCTGCTGGCTGTTTTACCTCCCACCTTCTCTAATAACCTGCTAGTCCTCAGTCTCACTGTCTTTGGCGATTCATGCAACAGTTCTGACCAGGTTCAAACACTCCTAGGCCATGTTTCTTAAAGTGTCGGGCAGGTAGCACTAGTGGTATACCAGACGATTGCAAGTGGCATGGAAAATGACTTTTCCGTGCTATATGGATACGGCCTCACATCACATTGAATTACATAGTGAGAAAGTAATTTCCTTTTCAATTCTTTCTTAGGCCTTCTGATTACATCTGGGAGAAAGGCTCCGTTTGGTGTTAGCGTGTCTTTACACCTCTCTAACACTTGATAAGCTCCCTTTTTAACAAAGAGAGAACATGGCCACGATCTTGAGCATTTTTAGCAGGACACAGTCTCTAGCTGGAATTTAATAACATTGTTTGGCTTTGACTGTAAAAAAAAATTTAAGGTCACCTCCTATTTATGGCAAGTAGTATTTGTTTTTTATTTACGGCAGTGCTATAAATAAATTTATTTTGAAATGAAGCTCTAAGTACACAAAAGGAGTGGTGAAAATGTTAATTAAATAATAACGCATGTGATACACGACTAAAACAAGTACCCTGGAGGAGGAGTGTAATGATCAAAGCCTGCAAAACGTGGCATGACAGTGAAGCGGGCATTTGTTCTTCCTGCATCTACTTTCCCTCCTCGAGCAGCATTTCCTGGCTTATTGTGGTTTATTGTGGTGAAACTTGGCCTCCCCACTCTCAGCCCAACCTGCTCCCGGTAAAGTTGATTTCCCTCTTGAGCCCTAGGGGGCAGCATTGAGTCTCCATCACCTTGGCCAGTGATTGGCTTCCTGATGGACACATCGCCCAAACCAGGCCAACCAGGCCCAGAGCTGGGATTTGAGCCCAGGTCTCGCCTCAAAAGCCAGAGTCTATGGGAGGGTACCTCACTTTTGAGCTGAGATCTAGGGGATGAATAGCAGAGTTAAGTTAGGAGATAAAGAAGGATCTTGGTAAGAACTTCATTTTGAACCCTATCCTAAGAGCAGTGGGAACCCCGGACTGGTTTTTAGCAGGAAGGTGGCAGGCCTAGCTTTGTATTTTTAAAGACCACTGTGGTTTTCATAAAGCACTTAGCGTGGAATCCGGGACCTAGTAAATGTCAGTATTAAATTGGAGAATGCTCAGTGCTTGCAGGCTACAGAATTGGGGCTTAGTGCATGTGCATCCCTACCCCCTTGCCCTCTGCTTGCTCCTGAGGTTGCTTCTGGCAGAAAGAGCCTCCGGGTAAAGTAGAGTCTTAAATAGGACGTAGCCTTGCCCAAGGGCACTGAAGTTTAGCTGGAGCCTGTTAGCTGAGGCCAAAGGCAGGAAGCATAGGTTAGTGCTCCAGGTGCTTTTAAACTTTGGTAGTCACTGAATTTCTCCAGTTAATAAAAAATATGGGACCCTAGAGTGAAGAGTTAAGGTCAATAGAAATTTTTTAAAAAGAAAAAGCAAAACCAGTGACTGATGTTCTGACTTAACACAGATTACTAGACTCAGAAAGAGCTCCTTTTCTGGGCCATGGCCAACATGCAGACAACATGCTTAGCTTCCAGAAAACAAGGCTTGTCCGCTTGCAGTCCTTGTTTGCACGTGGGAATGAATGCACAGCTACAGGAGAAAGATGAGAGTGTAATTTCGAGACAGAAGTAGTCAAAGGAATTCAACTGAGAAATAACATCCTGGCACAAACTTAAGACATAAAAATAAAATCAATTTCACAAGACCCAGAAAGCCTGGTTCCTGTACAGTTTCCTATTAGAATCTCAACAAGCTCCTGAACCCCCAGCCTCCGAGCCCCTCCCACCAATGGATCTTTGCTGCAGCTTTGATGGAAATTTTAAATTCCTCAATCCTTCACCTGTCTGCGCCCATCAATCTTGCTGCTGCCCCCTTTCAGTCCCAGGCCCGCTGGATTCAGAGGCTCACACAGACTCACCTCACTTCCCTGGCCTCTTGCTACCCTGAACCTGGACTGGTTTCACCATCTCCACTTACACCCGGACTCCTTCTCATGTCAGGGCAGTATGGCTCAGTAGTTAAAGCATAGTGACTCAGTCAGTCTCTGGAGTTGGACAGACAGACCTGGGGTAGGTACTGAGTGGTGGCCAAGAGAGCAAGCTTTGATGCCATGTTGCTGGGGTCCGATTCCCAGCTTCCCTGTGTGCTATCTTGGATAGGTTATTTAGCCTTTATGGGCCTCAGCTTTCTCACCTGTAAAATGGGAATAATAATATTACCTACCTCACAGAGGTAGGAGGTTTATTAAGTGAATTCATGCATGTAATGAACGGAGAACAGGTTTTTATACTTAAAAAGTGCTCAGTATGTGTTAGATATTATTTGAATCCTCTCCCTGCCATCTACCAACTATGAAACCTTGTGCACGTGATTTAGTCTAAGCCCCAGCTTCAAAACTACCTTCCCTGTCACCCGGCAGTAGCGTATCCATTCCAATGAGCAAACAAGGCTTAACAGACAAGCCTTGTTACTTCTAAGGTCAGGGTGTTTTCTGCTTGTTCGGCCATGACCCAGATAATGACTACTTGCTTGTCTTTGGTAACTTGTGTCATTCAGTCCCTTCTCTCCCTTTAAGGAGGCATCAGTAGCTGCATCTTTTTACTTCATTCCTTTTGTTTCCTTCTGTCTCAAATACTTGGTCAGGTTTCATGCCTTTTTATTTTATTTTTTTTTTAAATGCATAGTTTAGTTATTTCTAAATGCAAAGCCAGGCCATCTCAAGAATGGAGTTAATTATAGGATTATAGGAGATGGCCCTGGATGCATGGCCTCAGCAATTGTGAGACAGAAACCTGGAACCATCCTGGACTCCTTTGCCTCCTTCACCTCTGACATCCGCTGGTCACTACATTTCATTAATGCTGATTTTTTATTATTATTATTAGTAGTAGTAGTATTAAAGACCATTTTAGAGCAGCTTTAGGTTCACAGCAATATTGAGAGGAAGGTACAGATATTTCCCATATCTTCCCTGCTCCCACACAAGCCCAGCCTCCCGTGATCAACATCCAACACCAGAGCGGTACATTTGTTATAACTGATAAACCTGCATGGACACATCAGAATCACCCAACATCGTGGTTTACGCTGGGGTTCGCGCTAGTGCTATACATTCTATGGGTGTGGACAAACCTCTGGTGACATGTAGTCATCATTATAATATCATACAGACTATTTTCACTGCTGCTCTGCTCCTCCGAGTTATCCCTCTCGCTGCCCCTTGGAAACCATTGACCATTTTACTGTCTCCATAGTTCTGCCTTTTCCAGAATGTCATATAGTTGGAAGTATACAGCATGAAGCCTTTTCATATTATCTTTTTTTCACTCTGTAATATGCATTTAAGTTTCCTCCATGTCTTTCCAGACCATGTGATTTTTACCCTTTATTCTGTCAATGTGATATACCACGATGATTGAGTTGTATAGCTTGAGCTATCCTTGCATTTTCTCCTTTCTTATCTTCTTTTATATTGAGTCTCCCCCCCCGTGTGTGTTAATATTTCACTTTATTTTCACTTTGGTTTATTGACTATACGTCAATTTTTAAATTTTTTTTAGTGGTTGCCCTGGGATTTACAATATGCTTCTTTAACCTGTTAAGTATGATTTAAGTAACATATAATATGTGACAATTTCAATATAGTGGGTTAAACAAAGCCAGCATTACCTTAAAGAGAGTGTTGGTAGAAATATGGATGTGAAAGGCTATTCTAGTGAGAGCTCAGAAAGAAAAGAGGAGAGCTGTAAAGAAAGATTCTATCATCTTAGAGAATACCTGTATCATCATGAATAGAATTTTGGTGTTTTAATAAGGCCTTATACGTGTGCCACCGTTGTGGTTTGGGAGCGGATAATAGAGTCACAGAGGCGGAGGTATTTTGTCTCAAGATGAATCACACCCCAAGTCTTACCCATACCTGACTTAGATAATATTTCAATGAGATATTGCATTTACATGCTGGAATCAGTTAAGACTTTTGGGGACATTGGGATGGGGCAAAAGTATTTTGAATGTGAGAAGGATATGAGTTTGGGGAGATCCAGAGGACATTCTGTTATAAATTGAATTGTGCCCCCCAAATTCATATGTTTAAGTTCTAACCCTCACTACCTCAGTACTGAGGGCAGAAGTAAGATGCCAAGGAATACGAAAGATTGCCAAACTGCCAAAATCTAGGCGAGAAGCATGAAACAGGTTCTTCCTCAAAGCTCTTAGATGGAATCAGTCCTGATGATACCTTGGTCTCAGATGCCCAGCCCCCAGAGCTGTGAGATAATAAATATCTGTTGTGTAAGGCACCCACTTTTATGGTGCTTTGTTATAGCAGCCCTACCAGACGAATATAAATGCTGTTTTAGTTCTCCTCTCATTCTCTATGCTATTTTATCATACTTTTCATTTATATGGGGCTAAAACGCTCATAATACATTATTATTCATTTTGATTTAAGTAGTCAATTTATCTTTTTAAAAATTGGCTACAATTTTTGACAGTCTTATGGGTGTAAGATACCTCACTGTGGTTTTAATTAGTATTGATTTTTCTGTTTTCTAATGAAGCTGAGCAGCTGGTTTTTGATGCTGGTCATTTTTGTTTCCACATCTGTCAAGCGACTGATTCCTCACAGCTTTTATTTTTCTACAGGATTTTTCAGTGTTTTTTTCTTATTGATTTATGGGAACACTTTATATATGCTGATTATTAATCCTTTTAGGCTTTCCCAATTGGTGGTTGTTTCACTTTTTTTAATGGGCTCTAATAATGAACAAAAAACTTAATTTCAATTAAATGGAATTTATATTTTTCTTTATGGTTTATGCTTTTGGAGTCTTACTTAAGAAATATTTTCTACTCTGAAGTGGTAAAGGTGTTATTTTCTATTATTTTTCTAAAAGTTTTATAATTTCTCCTTTCACATGAAATATTTAATATACCTAGAATTGATTTTTGCATATTATTTGAGACATGACTACAGTGTACTATTTTTCTGTAAGACTCCTAATTCTCCCAGGAAGATTTAAGGAAAAAAACCTTCCTTTCTGTACATATCTGCAATGTCAGTTCTTATATACTAAGTTCCCAAATATTTGTGGGTCTGTTTCTGGTCTTTCCAATTAATTCCATTGTTCTGTTCCATTTATTTCTCCCTGCAACCAAAGAACACTGTCATAATTATTATATTTTTATAATAATATCTCCCACACTACTCTTCCCTTTCAAGAGTTTCCTTTGCTCTTTCACATGAATTTTGAAGTCAGCTTGTCAAGTTCCATTAAAACCCTTTGGGGGTTGCAAAAGGAATAGTATTGCATTGATACTGTTGCCATTTTGAGTCCCTGTGTCCATAAATAAGGTGTATTTCTCCCTTTATTTAAATCTTATATAGATCCATTCATTTACCTCTTCCTTTTTAATACATTTTCTAATAAATTATGCAAATTACAGTTGCATAATTTATTTCATGTCTTGCATATCTTTTGTTAGACTTACTTGTCATTTCCTTGGCAGTTGAATCTGGCCTATAGAAACAAAGTTGTCAATTTACATATTGACTTTGTACGCAACAACTTTGTTAAATTTTCTTAATTTAAATAATCTGCAAGTCCCTTTGAGTATTCTTCATAGATGATCAGAACACTCACGAAGAAAGAGAGTTTTGCTCACGCCTTTCCAACCTTGACGACTTCTCTTTCCTTCGTCCTGAATTTCTCAGCTGCTCAGGACTAGAGTATAAGGTCGAATGCAAGCAGCGTCAGCAAGCAGCCTTGACTATTTCTAATTTTAAAGAGAATTTTTTAAAATTTAAACTCTTCAGTGTGCTATTTGCTATTGTAGATACCCTATATCAGTTTAAGGAAGTTTACTTTTCTTCTTTGCTGGTAATAGTGTATTTTATTTTAAATCAATGGATATTGAATTTTATTGAATGTTTTTCTGTACCTCCTGAGATAATCATGTACTGTTTCTCCTTTAATCTTTTAATGAGGTAAATAAATTACATCTATTAATATTATTTCATCAATCATTTGATATTTTAAATTTTGTATTTATGTTTGTGAGCGACATTGGACTGGGATTTTGTTTTCTTTTGTTGACCTTGTTAGTTTGAGTCATCAAAGGATAGCAGTTCCAGAACATAAGTTGACAAGTGCTTCCGCTTTTCATAGTATCTGAAAGAGTTTGTGTAGTCTTGGAACGATCTATTTATTAAATGATTGGTAGAATTCATAGGAATAACATTCTGGGCCCTGTACTTTCTATACGAAACCATTTTAAACTACTGATTCAGTTTCTTTAATTGTTATAGAACTGTTCATATTATCTATTTTGTTTATGATAAGTTTGACATTTTATCTAGTTACTTCTTCATTTTATCTAAATTTTCAAGTTTACCATAAAGTTGTTCATAACTTTCTTATTTTGTTAATTCTGTGAAATATCTATATTGTGTCTGCTTTTATACATCTCATATACAGGGCTGGGCAAATCTAGGTTTACAGTTGTTTGTATGGGAAATAATACAATAATTAATAAATAAAAATAATACAAGAATAAACTGTTTTGCGTACTCACAACTATAAACCTGCTTTTGCCCACTCCTGTTTTTAATTTTTTATAAGAATCTTATCAGATATTTGATAATTATTTTAGTCTTTTTAAGTATTTACTTTTGACTGCTGATCGCCTCTAATGTACATATTCTAATTTTAATAGCTTTGCTCTTTTTGTGATTTCCTTCCTTTCACTGTGTTGGGGTTTACTCTATTGTAATAGAATTGCGGTCTCCCCAGATTTTTCTTATGTTGCTTGTCACTAGTTGGAGTCTAGTTTGCAAATAGGCATTAGTCCCTCTCTGAGTTTCTTCTTCCCAGCTCCTTGGGGAGTCAGAATGACCCCAAGATGCCACATGGGCCACAGACAGGCAGGAAAGTGGGAAAGTCAGGCCTGTATTCCTGAGGAGACCTGTCATCTCTCATTTGGCCAATCTTGTTGTTATCATGGCTTGAGATGCAGGCACGGGCTCAGCACAGCTCTCAAGATCACCTGATGTTTTGGGGCTCATAAACATAGACTTGGAAAGAGAATTGAGCTTATGTTGCATGTGCTTCTTATGATTGTTTCTATAGGCATTGTATTTTGAGGACATGGCTCCCGGGGGAGAAAGACAATCTATGATTCCTTGAAACGCGATAGAACTGCCAAAAACGCATGAAATTGGTTGTGGAAGTTATGGTTCTACCTTGCGGCGATGGTGTTAGCCATTGCAAATTTTTTTATCAAGGTGGAATATAAACACAGCTTTTTGAGAAAGGTGTTCCGATCTTTCTTCACCACCAGCTTCCCTCTCTACATCTGCACCCCAGCCCCTCTTATCTCCTAACTCTTCCCCTCCTAAAGCTTAAGCCTAAGTAGGGGGCTCCTAAGCTAGAGGGCAGGTACAAAAAAAAGATGGGCCTCTGTGCAGGCATGTAGTCCTGGGTGGTAGACTGTTACATTCTACTCGAATATTCTCTGAAGAAGTGTATCTCCCCCGCCCACTGACTTTGGACTTGGACAAGTTACTTGCCAACGTGATGTGAGCAAGCTTGGCCTGTAGTATGTCCAAGCAAAAACTTTAAATGTGTCGTTTGTGCCAGCCTCTTGCTCTCCCCCTCTGCCCTGAGAATGGGTGTATCTCACACAAGGGACGCTTCTTCCCCCGGGTCCCAGAATGAGAAGACGCACGGAGCAGAGCTGAGCAGACCCGCAGCTGTCAGCCGGCCACCGACAACGCAGCAAGAGCATAAAGCAAATGTCTGTTGTTTGAAGACTTGAGCTTGGGGGTTGTTTGTTCTATTTCCAAAGCTGCCTTATGTACCTGGCTCCACCACTTTGGGGCTATGTGATCTGCAGAGAGTGGCGTCACTTATCCAACCCCAGCAACCACCGATGCCTGCTACGTGATGGGCCTCGGGCCCTGCTGATCAAAGAGGAAAAGAAAGTTCCTGCGGTGGGGGAGCTCTCCATGCAGGGGGGGAGGTGGGAGTTAAGGGCTGTGTGAGGGACCAGCACGAGGGCTGGGAGAAGGTCGGACCCCTGGCTCAGTTAGTGAGATATGGAAGACTTCTCGGAAGTACCCATGCTAAATCTTAAGGGACAAATAAGCCAAAAAAAAACAAACAACAAAAAAACGAGGGGGAAAGTTTTTCTTGCAGAAGAAGCAGCACAGGCCGAGGCTCGTGACAAGCTGAGGCAGCTTAGGCTGAGGCTGGAAGCACGTGGCCTCTGAAAATCTGCCCCCTCTCTCCTCAGTTTCATCTATACCCTGAATTAACTTTGCTAAGAAAGCTCAGACTCACTGCCCCCAGTCAGCAGCAGCCCCTGGTTGGTGCCTCGGGCTATGTCTAGACACCCAAATGACTACAGCGAATTGCTTCAATTGCTTCGCTTTGGGAAAGACGGAAGAGGAAAGGGCCAGCTCCTGGGACTGAACAGGGTTGGAGGAGCCCCTGCTCCCATCAGCCCAGGCACCAGGGCAGGAGGGGGGAGGCCTGAGCCCAGGCTGCTGCACTCTCACCACCGTTGACAAAGAGCACCGATTCCGAGTGAATAATTTACTTTTTGTTTCTGCATTAATCAGACCAATGAAGAGTTCCCCCATCTGAACAGAATGAATTGCCTGAGTTAATCCCAGAGTCTGTCTGGGGGAAGTGAAGCATGGTAGAAAAGTAATATGGGAGGCTCGCTGCTGGGAAATATATTGAGTCCAAAAAGGAGCGAGATGAGAAAGAGGCCAAATAACAGTCCAGAACAACAAGATTCCCAAGTGCTGAATCCTGTAGTTAATTCCCAAACAGGTTCAAGATGTTTCATTACCACCCTGACCATACCCAGTGACACTTTCTTTCCTTTCTAATTTATGTTTTCAAGTTATAACTAAGAACAAAGGACTGCAGCTGTGCCAACCCAGACTAATTTGCCTGTTTCCTTTGTCTCTCATTCTTGACTAACAAGAATAGCATTTGGCTTCCAATGAATTCACCTTGAATCTTGAGCGCCTGCTATGTGCCAGGCGCTGTTCCAGGCACTGGGCAGACAGCAATGATAAACCATCGTCTCTGCTCCACAGAGCTAACATTCTTCTAGGGAGTCTTTGGATGCCGTATCTGATGTGACCCTGGTCGACAGGCCCACCAAGGCTGTGCCCTAAAACCCTACTCCTGCCCCAAGTTTGAGGAGTTTCCTTTTTATACCAAGTTAGCTTCATGCATGTTCTCTCATCTGATCCAGACACCCACCCTGTGGGGTAGCTACTACTGACCCCACCTCAAAGCAAGGGCCCTGACACTTGCAGCCAAGGGGTTTCCTTGCAGTAAAGGATACAAAGGCCATCGGGGAGCCACATCCTCACACACCCTCACTTGTCTAACTCCTTGCGCTCTTGGCTGTAAGGCAAAGCCTATGTAGACCACCCTAGGACACTTCTAAAAGAGCCTCTTCTTAAATCCTGCCAGATATGACAACATGGATAACCTTGCCAGCACAGTGCTAAGTGAAATAAGCCAGTTACAGGGGGACAAATGCCACGCGATTACACTGATGTATGGAATCTAAAATAGTCGAACTCACAGAGCAGAAAATAGAATGGTGTTCCAGGAGCTGGGGGGATGGGAAACAGGGAGTTGTTGTTCAACAGGTATAAAGTGTCAGGTTCTAGAGACCAGAGACCTGCTGTACAACACTGTGGTTATAGCTGACAACACTGTGCTGCACGTGGAAACACTTGCGAAGAGGGTAGATCTCATGGTATCTGCTCTTTCCCCTCCACACACACAAGTGCTCCTTCTTTTCTCCTGTGAGCAGGAGATGTGGGCCGAGTCATGAAGACCAGGAGTCCTGAGCAAGTGGGAAGGAGGAGAGCCCTGGATTTTCCCCATATGTTGTGGGGTGAGGTTACTCATTCAGTCAGCAAGTGTTTACTGAACACAGGCTCTGCCAGGGACCCACAGAGGCAACAACAGAACAGACAGACAAGATTCCTGTCCTCCTGGAGATTAAATTCGAGTGGGGAAGGCAACGATAAACAAGTAAACACGCATCCAACACACCCGTTTCCAGCTGCGATAAGGGCTGGGGAAGAAACCCAGGGGCAGCAACCCAGGGCTGGTTGTAGCTATGGCGACCTCTGGGAGACAGTTGCCTTGGAACTGAGACCTGAGAGCTGCGACTAAGCCAATCGTGCAAAAAACTGGGGCAAGAGCATGCCAGGCAGAGGGAACAGCAAGCGTAAAGGTCTGGAGGTTGGAGAGGCCTCGTGTACTCAAAGGACAGAAAGGAGACCCGCGAGGCAGGAGCGTTGTGAGCAAGGAGGGTGTTACAGGATGGGGTTGGAGAAGTGGGCAGGACTCAGATTGCTCCAGGCCTGTGGACCTATAAGCACCTGGGCTTTATTCTAAGAGCCGTGGGAAGCTAAGGGAGGATTTTCAGCAGGGCTTGAGGGATAAAACATGTGCCCCGACCTTTCTGTTTTAAAAAAAACACCTCACTCCAGCTGATGACTGGAGAGTGGCCTGTAGGGATCAGGAGGAGACGCAAAGAGAGCGCTTTGGAAGCTGTTGCACGGGGCGGTGGGCAGGCTTGAGCTCCGGGAGCGCATGGGGAAGAGGGCAGGAGAGAAGGTTTGAGATAAAATTTGGAGGTGAAGCTGATCCAACAAACTTGCTGATGGATTGGGTGTGCTAGGTAAGAGAGAACAAAGGTTCCTTGGATTTACATCTGAGCAACTGAGTAATTGAAGGTGACATTTTAATGATGTGGCAAAACTAGAAGGAGGACAGGTCGGGGCCCTTGGGGAGTGGAAATCAGGAGCTATCAACTGGACACCCAAGTGGAGACAGTTGTCTCCGTGGGCCTGCAACTCAGGGCAGAGGCTTTGAAACCAGAGTGTGGCGTGTCCGGGAGAAATGGTCCGTATAGAAGTGGCTGGGCCTTGTTCAAAACCTACTTTTCCGTGAGCAAGAGGAATTATTTAAGGAGGGTTGGAGCCAAGAGTAGGTTTCTTATTTTCACAGATGGTGTTTTCTTTTCTGGAAACAGTCACTGTCTCCTCACATCTTAAGAGGCTGTTTTTCCCCAGAAGGCAAAGGAGTTGTTAAGAGAGGCAGGGCTCTGGAGCTGGGCCCTTTGTCATCCCTATATCTCCTCATTATCGGGCTGTCCCTGGAATCCAGTAGCTGCAAAAGACTGTATAGGCCACAGAGGGTGACATTAGCTGGAGACGAATGCCATGGCTCCCCTGAGCTAATCCCTCCACCAGCACTATCAGCTGCTGTGAGTAGAAAGGCATTCAACGGGCTACAGTCACTCTGCCCTGGAGATACATGTGGGCCTGTCACCATCAGATTCAGGAGCCTGATGGTCCAACCCAGGGGTCAGCAGACAGCCCAGGAGCTGAGTACAGCCTGCTGCCTGTTTTGTAAGTGAAGTTTCATTGCCACACAGCCATACCTGTTTCTCTACACATTGTTTGTGATTGATTTCAAGCCACAACAGCCTAGATGAGTCCTTGTGACAAAGACTATTTGGCCCTCAAAGCTGAACATATTTACTACATGGTTATTTTTACAGAAAAAGTTTGCAGACTCCTGACCCAACCAATTAGACCTGGACGTATCTGCAGAACTACGTGGTCTATTCCCTCCTTTGCTGCTTTGGCATCACTGTCCTAGACCAGCTCCCTGGACAAAGCTTCTTGTCCTTCCAGTAGAGCCCATGTTGCAGGAATGACCTGAGGAAACACTCCCGAACAAAATATCCTAGGACCAGCCTCACGACCTGGAGACTGGAGGAAGATAGCTTGCGAACTGGAAGATCTTCAGGGACCCAACTCTGCTGAACCACCAAGTCAGTTAGCATTGCCCGTCTTCCCCTAGAGGCAAGTGTGTCCCTGCTCCGCCATGAGGTGACTGGGAAACATTTTCATCTCAGCTTCTCCCTGCAAGTCTTCCCACCTCTGCTTTTAGTCTCTACTGCCCAACCTCTGCCTCAGATTAATACCCCATTAAAGAGCGCTGGGTTGGTCTCCTAAGATGACATTGTCCTCTGAGTAGAGCTTTCTGAGTAGACCAAGTCAGAGGCCTATAGCTTGCCTGCCACTTGGCTTAGGTGCTCTCCTGTGGTGGCATTCGTGGGGTCTGGGCGGGGATAGTTGCATAATACAGCATGACTTTTGAAGAAAGACCCCCCTGTAAGGGAGTAATGGGCATGCCTGTTTGGAGCCTGCATCTGCTCTGTATTATGATGACTACTGACCCGGGTATCATTTCCTTCAGGTGCGTTCCATCTTCAGCGCTTTCCATCTTCAGGAGCCGGGGCAGGGGTCCACGGGGCCTGGCTAGATAGGACCTGCCCCACAAACCCCAACATCTGTTACCAGCTAAATGTCCACTCCCCAGTGGACCTGGGGTAGAAGCAGCTGAACAGAGAATCATCTTTCATCCAATTTGCTCAGAAGACTGTATCCATTCCCTCCCATAGTTTTCCTCGGTAGGGCATTGCTGTCCACAGCATTTCTACCTAAGTCAGCTTCTCCATGAAGCTCAGGAGCTATTCAGAGAGATTGGTCCTCCCCACTCCTCAAAATCTTCAGTGAAGCATGAAAAATTCAGTCATTTGGCTCATTCAGGCTTTCCAGATGTCTGGTTGGGCAGGAGATGCATGCTGCTGACGGATGGCACTTTTTTACCTTCCACCCCCGTGTTTGACATCGTGCAGATGCAGGCATTTGAAAGAGAAGATTGATTTGTTTTATTAATGAGAAAGTTATGAAATAACACACTGGAGAAACTTTTGACAAGTCCCACATAATCCCACTGTTCTAATACAACAACCATTTCCACTTTTGCGTATTTCCTTCCTGGTTGGATTCATCTCAGACACAGACTATGAAAGAATTGCAAACACAGTTTTCCCACCATTGGCTCATCTGCTTCTTTCATCATATATATTCTTCCTCTGTTTCTGCATTATCTTTAAAATTATTGATCTTGATGACTTCATAGTAGTCCTTTGGAGCAGATATACTGTTTTCTCAGCGTAGCGATTGAAACTATGGTCTTGGAGTTAGCCAACCTCATTTGAAATCTACCAGCTGTGACCTTGGGAAAGTTAGTCATTTAACCTCCCTGAACCTCAGTTTCTACATCTGTAAAATGGAATCAGTACTAATCACTGAGGGATGTTGACAGAGTTAAAATGAGATAATGTTATATAAGTATGAGTCAGCATGGGCTACATGTTGTGTAACAAACAACCCAAGTCTCAGTGGCTTAAGAAGCAAAGGTTTATTTCTTCCTCATGTTACGTGGTCATCATGGGGTCACTGATTGTGGGAAAGGGTTGGTGGGAGCGTGGTCTGTTTATTCCAGTTACTTAGGATTTCGGGCTGACAGAGCAACCATATGTCACCTGTTTACAACTATCTTGACAGAATTTCATGTCTCCACCCACCAACATAGGGGACCAGAGTATAATCTTAACTTGTGTCTCAGGGAGAACTGACTTAGGGTAGATGCTATCATTATTATTACTGTTGTTGTCTTTTTTGTGTGCTTATAGGTAGTGCTTTAATGAACATCTTTATACAGAAGTTTTTTACTTCTATTGAATTGGTCCCTAGGGATTAATTCTCAAAAGTAGTGTTAAATGCCTGAGCTTTGGGATCAGGCACAAGAGGATTCAAATTCTGGCTCAAAAACGTATTGGAGGGGGAACCAAGTCCAGAAAGTATATGAAATCAGTGGGGACTAAATCACCATTTAGGTTTTGTTACATAATCTGATTTAGGTTTCTTACTCTTGACATGATATCTTTGATTTGTGGTGGTTAAAATTTTTCAATGTTTATTTTCTTTTTAAAACAATTATCTTTGTTGTTGAAAGTATTACAAATGTCCCCTTTTGCCCCCCATTGATCCCCTCCACCCTGCACCCCTCCCCCCATGCCTTCACCACACTGTCTGTGTCCATGGGTTATGCATATTTGTATATAAATTCTTAGGTTAATCTCTCCCCACCCACCCTGCCTTCCCTCTGAGACTTGTCAGTCTGTTCCATGCTTCTATGTCTCTGGATCTATTTTGTTCATTGGTTTATTTTGTTCATTAGATTCCACATATGAGTAAGATCATATGATAATTGTCTTTCTCTGACTGGCTTATTTTGCTTAGCATAATACTCTCCAGGTCCCACCATGCTGTCTCAAAGGGTAAGGGATCCTTTTTTATAGCTGCATAGTATTCCATGGTGTAAATGTCAGAGAAGTTGCTTGATATGATTTCAATCTTCTTGAACTTGTAGAGACTTGTTTTGTGTCTTAACATGTGGTCTATCTTTGAGAATCTCCCATGTGCACTTGAGGAGAATGCATATTCTGCAGATTTTGGGTGAAATGTTCTGTAAATGTCAATTAAATTCATCTGATCTAGTGTGTCATTTAGAGTCAATCTTTCCTTGTTGAGTTTTTGTCTGGAAGATCTATCCAGTAAAGTCAATGGGGTGTTAAAGTCCCCTATTATTACTGCATTGCTGTCGATCTCTCCCTTAAAGTCCTCCAGAAGTTTTTTTTTTTTTTGCAGCCTGTGTGAGTCTTTTGTTTCAAGGTGGGTCTCTTGTAGACAGCATATATTTGGGTCTTGTTTTTTTATCCATTCATCTATCCTATGTCTTTTGATTGGAGCATTTAATTCACTTATATTTAAGGTTATTGATAGGTACTTACCTATTGCCACTTTATTTCTTTATGCCTATGTTTCTCATTCTCTCTATTTCAACTTCTTATTACAGCAGTCCCTTTAACATTTCTTGCAATGCTGGTTTGGTGGTGGTAAATTCCTTTAGTCTTTTTTTGCCTGGAAAGCTCACCATCTATTTTGACTGATAGCCTTGTTGGAAAGAGTAGTCTTGGTTTCAGATCCTTGTTTTGCATTACCTTGAACACTTGATGCCATTCCCTTCTGGCCTATAGAGTTCCTGATGCAAAATCAGCTGACAGCCTTATGGGAGCTCCTTTGTAGGTAACATATTGCTTTTCTCTTTCTGCCTCTAAGATTCTCTCTTTGTCTTGAAATGTTGGCATTTTAATTATGATATGTCTGGACGTGGGCCTGTTTGGATTCTTCTTGCTTGGGACTCTCTGTGCCTCCTGAACATGTGTGACTTTTTCCTTCACCAGGTTAGGGAATTTTTCTGCCATTATTTCTTCAAACAGGTTCTCTATTCCTTGCTTACTTTCTACATCTTCTAGCACTCCTATGATGCGAATATTGTTATGTTTCATGTTGTCCCACAGCTCCCTTAAACTGTACTCCTGTCAGCAGTTGAGCATTGACCTATGTATGATCCAGGAGATCATGATTCCCAGTAAGGGCACATGCATGGGCTGCAGGCTTGATCCCAGTGGGGAGGTATGCAGGAGGCAGCTGATCAATGACTCTCTCATAATTGATGTTTCTATCTCTCTCTCTCTCCCTCTCCCTTCCTCTCTATGAAATCAATAAAGATATGTTTTTAAAAAATAAAAAATAGTCTTTTCTTTTTGGATCTCTGATTGAGTGATTTTCTACCCTGTCTTCTAATTCACTAATCCAATCCTCAGCTTCCCCTAATCTGCTGTTTATTCCTTCCAATGTATTTTTATTTCTACTGTCATTCTTAACTTTCTTCATAGTTTCCATTTCTTTTCTCATGCTGTTGAGCATCTTTATGATCAGTAGTCTGAACTCTATATCTTATAGATTGCTTATCTCCATTTCATTTAGCTCTTCTTCTGGAGAATTCTTTTCCGTCATTTGGGGCTTGTTCTTTTTGGTCTTCCCATTTTGGCTGCCTGCTTGGAATTGTTTCTATGTATTAGGTAGATCTGCTAGGACTCCCAGTCTTTTGGATGGTCTCTGGTGCAGGCCAATGTCAGATGCTGTTTGTAACTGGCCTTGAGTACCCTGCTTGAAGCTTTCTGCACTCCACAGCTTGTGGTTCCCTCTGCTGGGGCTGGGTGTGTTTGGACAGGACTGAGATGTGCACCAAGGTCTGCTTTTCTAAGCCCTGGATCCAGCAGCAAATCAGGCAAAGACTCAAAGCACCCAGAGGCTGATTGTTATTCAGTCTCTTAATGAGCTTCAGGCAGTAGAAACTCCACAGGGTGTGGTGGCTGATTGTTATCAGTCTCTTAATGAGCCTCAGGCTGTAGAAACTCCACTGGATGGAAGGAGAGGTTTTCCAACAAGGTGGGGCAATTGCCTTCCCCCATTCCCCAGGCAAAAGCTGCTTGGATAGTAAATGTCTGCCTGAGAAAGATGTCCTCTGCTGTATGGGGGAATGACTCAGCACAGGGATCCAGATGGCTGCCCTCTGAGCTCTATTCCTGCTGCCAGCACCCCTGGATTCTCCTCACACAGCTCTAGTCCACTCTGCCCTCCCTCCTCCGGAGCCCAAGGTGAGTGGCTGCACATGAAACTTTGCGCATTGGCGGTTTAAGAGGGTGACTGCATTTCCAGCCGTCTCTCCCTGGCAGACAGAAACCCTGCTGCTTTTCACAGCCAGATGTTATGTGGGCACCTTTCTCAGTTCTGGTGCTCTGGGCTGGGAAGCCCAGCTTGGAGTTTAGTGGGAATCCCCCACAGCTGAGATAGCCCTCCGGACCTTGAGCTGCTGCCTGTGGGAGGCCAGCCAGCCCTCTCTCGCTTCTGTACTTCCTACCAGTCTCTATGCCGTCTCCACTTTTCATCCTGGGTTATGAGAGTGCTATCAGCTTATCTTCAGTTGCAGTTGATTATTCAGGATGATTTTTCTATATTTCAGTTGTAATTCCAGTTTGGTCCTGGGAGAATGTTAGTGTAGCTTCCATCAATCTGCCACCATCTTGGAATCTCCCCCAATGTTTATTTCTTGGTATTAACCAGAGGTAATGAATTTTTTATGTTTTGTATAGTATGTCACACCCTCTAAAACTACTGTTTCATCTCTGTCTTGTGTTGCTAGTATAGACAAATGACTCAGGGTATCTGACTGGTGTGTGATCTTGGCCTTGCTGAATTCTCATTGGTTGAATATACTTGACGTCTATCCGCTGGTAATGTCACTCACAATTGCTGAGGCAGCATTTAAATAATTGCTGTTGTGGAGAGAGCAGAGTATGCTCATTTAACTGGGCATGTGGTATCATGGCCTAGCTCCAGACCTGGGGTCTAGCCTGTGGTCCCAGGTTACAACCTGTGTGGTGGTTTTGCTTCTAACTTTGGACAAGCTGCTTAATAATTATGTGCCTTCCTTTATTCCTCAGTAAAACAGACACAGTAACATCTTGGCATGGAACAGAGGCAGCGCCAACTTGATTTCTCTTCTCCTGCACAGAGGCAAATGTCTGTGGCTTTTGCTAAGCACAGTCATATTGGAAAGAGGATCTTTGTGGATTTGATTATTAAATATTTAGATTGGTGGTTGGAAACCCTCAATGTCTATCAGAATCATCTAGAGGAATTTAAAAACATTGACGTCCGGATCCCAACCTGAGGGATTCTGATGTAATGGGACTGGAGTGTGGCCCGGCCCTTGGGAGTTTTGAAAGCTCCTTGGGTGATTTTAATATTCAGCAAAGTTGAGAACTGTTGACTAGACCAGTGTGTCTCAAACTTGAACGTGCTGCAGAATTCTCCAGAGGGCTTGTTATAATCCAGATTGCAGGGACCCACCTCCAGAGTTTCTATTTCAGTGTTTTGGAGATGTGGGGTGGAGCCTGGGAATCTGCATCTCTGACAATTTCCCAGGTGCTGCTGCTGCTGCTGGTTCAGGGATCGTGCACAGAGGACCACTGATAACACCATTTGTTCTCTGGGCATTTCCCTCCCTTGAGGGGCTTTGAAAGGGGAAGTTGGGCAGGTGTTTTAGAGGCAGAAGAATGGACAGAATGTCTTCTCTGCATCTTCCCCAGACCTGAGACCTGTGGGACTCGCTCCCGAGACGCTGTTGGTAAAGGCAGCCTGGTCCACCGCAGTTTTCTTTAAGGAGCTAGCAGCCAGCTAAAGTGCTCCGGCAGGCTCGGCTCAGACTCAGTGAGAGCGTGTGCCACCAGCCCTCCTGTGAACTGGAGACATCCGTCTCCCTCCTTCCATTACCTCCATTAGCACGGTTATTTGTGGCAATTCCTCTTCCTGGCTGCTCAGGGTATAAAATGCTGACTGAAGCCACACTTGATGCCTGTAAGTTCCAGGACTAAAAGGAGGGATGTGATGGTCTCCGACCTAGGGGACCACAACAGCATGGGGGTGGGGGCATGATGCAGGAGCAACCCTGGGTGGGAGGGTGGGTGCAGACAGAAGAGGAGCCCCACCAGAGTCACTCTGGGCTAAAATATTCCCAGGCCTTAAGATGCCTGTGCAATTTGAGGACAAAGCAGGTATTTATTTCTCTATTATTATCCAGATAAATGTAGTTTTGAGGAGGAGTGTGTGTCAGAAGGTGGAGGGAAGGTGAGAGGAAACGGTAGAGAAAGAATAGGAATAGAAATGTAGTGTTCTTATATATTCTCTGAGTGACTGGTGTGTGCATTCTGTGGCATGGCTGGGTGACTTAATCATCCTGAGTTTACAGAGGGAAGGTGCGCAGTCCTGCAGACCTACTGCTTTGGCAGACAAAGCACCTCAGAATGAGCGACAAAAGCTACCAGTCACAGCTGACGCTCACAAAGCACTGGCTGCCAGTCGCCATACTAAGCGCCTTACCTGTAGTAACTCATTTCATCTTCACATCAATCCTAAGAGGTGAGGAGCATTATTATTCCCATTGTATAGATAAGGAAACTGAGCCTCAGGGAGGTTAAGTGACTTGCTCAAAGTTACACAGCTAATAAGGATTTGAACCAGGAACTTTGGTCCCAGAGCCCATGTTCTTAGTCCTGGGGAGGCACCTGTGTGTAAGGGATTGTGGCTCCAGCTCAGAATGTGCATTGATTTCTCTTGACATCCGTGGTCAGATTCTGTAGGCTGAGAGCAGGGCCGTGGCTCCTCCCTGGCCCAACCATTATTAGATCAAGTGTGCTGCCCGAGTCTCACTCCTTTCGAAGATTTTTTCTTTTCCTGAAGGTCCCTCATGCAAAGTGGTGCCTGGTCTGCCTTCAGCGAGAGAGCAGATCCTCGGCACAAGTAGGCAGGAAAGTCACCTTCATCGCCTGCTCCATCTGTGTGCAGCTCTCCACCCTCTGCAAGTCCTCCTGGGGCCAAAGCCCGCACCATCCTGCCTCCCTCACCCCTTCCCAAAGCAGCCTCTCCTCCCAGTCTTCCAGGCGCCTCCTAACACCCTTAAATAAATCCAGTGGGTTCATCACTAGAGGGAGAAAAAGTACCTCCATCCCCCCAACACACACATACTTTCAGTGACCTTAAGCACACGCCACGCTCCCTTCCGTGATCACACTCATTTTTCCTTCTTCCATCCTCTAGTCATCACTCGTTTCTACTTGGGGGATACAGTGGAAAGAAAATGGGCCAGGAGTTGGTCCAGCCGCGTCCAGCTCTGACCCCGAGTAACCGTGAATAATGGCTGACAAATCCTGCAGGATTGTTCGTGGTTACGAGCAATGACTATGGCGTCAGTCTGACCTGGGTTCAAATTATGACTCTGCTGTTTTGGGACTTTAAAAAAAGTGATTGAATCGCCTGCCTAGAGTGGCTCAGTTGGTTGAGCTTCGTCCCCTGTACCAGGAGGTTGCCGGTTCGATTCCCGGTCAGGGCACATGCCCGGGTTGCGGGCCTAATCCCCAGTGGGGGGTGTTCAGGAGGTGGCCAATGGATGTCTCTCTCTCTCATCGATGTTTCTATCTCTCTAAAAAGTCAATAAAAATCACATTTTTGAAAAACAGTGACTGGATCTTTTTTTATCTCCAGTCCTTGTTCCGTAAAATGGGACAATAATTGTGATCTTGTAGGATTACAGGGAGAAGCACATGACTGCTCGCCTGTGAAGTGCCCAGCACAGTGCCTGGTATAGAGCGAGAGCTTTCTGTTAACGGCGATTATGATAGCTGTTGTTATGATCATTCCCCTCCCTGGCCTCAGTTTCCTCAGGGTTGTCCTGCTTGGTTTCCCAGGGTGCTCCCAGCTCCAAATCCTCTGACTCGTTGGCTTCTTCTTGTTTCAGGTTTTTATTAGATTTCTATGACTGACTCTTCTTTCTCCATCTCTCTCCCTATCATCACCCTCCATGAAAAATGAACCTTCCTTCCGTTTGTACTCAGGCCGTTGCCCCTTCGTCCCTGCCTGGGGGCGGGGATGGAGGCTCATCCCAGCCAGCCAGCCCCTGCGCACCAGCGCTGCTCTGAGTCAGATCTGGTTGGATTTATAAGGCGTCTGAGGAGTAGGTAGTCGATATGAATAACTATTACATTGGGGAGGGCTTTTTCTTCTCCCTCTGACTGATGACAGCTAAATTACTGCTAAATATAGGCCTTGAATTTGCATGAATCTGCAGCTTGCCACGGTTGGGCTGGGGCTTTTATTGACAGCCGAGGCGCTGGAGGCAGGCAGGCACCTGCCTGGATGCACCTCTTCCAGGGGAAGCATGGAGTCAGACAGGGCGCCCCTCCCTCACTGACACTCCACATCTGCCCTCTAGCTGCGGGATCCTGAGCAAGTTACTTAGCCACCCCCACCTCTCTACCCAGCCTCAGTTTCCACATTGTTACAATGGGTCAGCAATAGCATAGGCTGGCGAATCATTATTTCACATAAAGAGAAATTCGGAACTAGGCTGTTCTACGTTTCTATCCTGCAGTACCAGCATGTTTGCTTTTTTGTCCTTAGGTTATTGTTTCAAAATCCCCAAATCCCAGCTCCAGGCATTAAAATCTATCACAGTGAAATTCAAGGCAAGAAGATGGAGGCAGCCTTCCATGTCACTCCCTTTTCATCAAGGAGCATAATCTTGCATAGGAGCCCCCAGGAGATTTCCCCCGATAGCTCATGGCATCGACAATAATAATGACAATAACAGTACTTACCACGAAAAGCACCTCTCTAAATACTTACATGAGTTCACTTAATATTCACAACAGTACCAAGAAATTGGTGCTATTTCTAAGGGGCACAGAGGTAAAAAACAAAACAAAACAAAACAAAAAAAACTTGCCCAAAGCTACTCAATGGTAATTGTCAGAGATGAGATTCAAACCCAGGGGGGTTGTCTATAGAGCTCAGACTCTGTTACCAGAGTTTAAATGAAGGTCATGTTCACTTGTTCAGCCTAAGCTGAGGTCCTGGGCCTGGAGAAAGGACCTACCTCCCCAAGCACATTAGATGTGCCTAATACAGAGGCTAAATTGGGGTTCTATACACTAAGGAAGAAGGGGGGATGGCTTGGGGTTGAAAGCAGAGGTGTGTGCCCCACAACATACTAGTCTGCTCAGGATGTTATAACAAAATACCACAGACTGGGTGGCTTAAACAACAAGCATTTGTTTCTCACAGTTCTGAAGGCTGGGAAGTCCAAGGTCGAGGTGCCAGCAATGTAGGTTTCATTCTGAAGCCTCTTCTCTTGGCTTACAGGCAGCTACAACCTCTCTGTGTGCTCACATGACCTCCTCTTTGTGTGCATGTGGAGGGAGAGAGCAAGCTCTCCAGCGTCTCTTCTTAAAAGGACACTAATCCCATGGTGGGGGCCCCACCCTCATGACTTCATCTAATTCCAATTACCTCCCAAAGGCCCCATCTCCAAATACCATCACATTGGGATTTAGGGCTTCAACATATGAATTTGGAAGGGGACACTATTCAGTCCATGTCAGCCCCATAGTGTTTTTTTAAAAGTTGGTGTCCAATAAATGAGAGTTCTCCTCTCTGCCTCCTCCACTTATTGGTTAAATTAGTTATTTTGGATATGTAATATGGGACTAACCTTAAGACACTAGAATCTAGTTGGGGAGAAAAGATAAGAAATGGTTAAGTCATGGCTCATGATGGCATTTGTTTAAGGGACAAATGCCTGGGCTTGCTCAGAGATAGGCCAGATGGAGCAGCGGGTCCCACTTTTCCTGTCGATCATGGTGGCCAATCTGCTGAACTTCCAGCTCCAGCCTAGGCTGAGATACAGCGGAGCAGACCTCAGTTAACTTAGAGACAGATTTTTGGACATCCTGGGTTAGACCATTTTAGGATAGAAAATCTCAGCTGGCAGAACCAGCTTTGGAGAAAGATAATTTTCTGTGGCTGGGGAAAGCTGGACTAAATGTGGAAGAGGCTCAGGCTTAAAGCCTGCGGTATAATCAGAAGATATTTATGGAGGGATCATCGTGAGGTAGAGACAAAGTGGATGGCATCAGGTCCAGCCAGCCTGCTTCCAGGGTCTCAGCTGGCTGAGCTGAGAGTGAGCTGTTACCCAAGTGAGGATTCCACAGAGCAAAAGTGCTGCTGTGGAGTTTGGAAAAAATATTACCAAAGGAAGAGCACCGGCATTAAGGAACAGTGGCATGGAGGAGGCCAGAATGGAGGTGGAACCGTGGGCGTGCCAGCTCCCTGGAGCTCATGTTGCCATCAGGGGGAGAAACCCAGAAAGATCACCCACCAGAAGCTGTGTCCAGATCCTGGCCAATCAGGAGTGTGGTTACATGGTTATCAAAATGCCAATGCATGAAAGGCTCTGAGAAAAGATGGCCTTGTGGCATCCCTGGAGGAGCCACGCCAGGACAAGTGACAAGGGAGCAAGGTTGCCATGGGCAGCTCCCAGACTGACTGTGTCTGAATCCCAGCTATACCACAATTAATTTGTGGCCTTGGATAATCACTAAAACACCCCAAATCCCAGCTATTTTTTTTTCAAATACCTGGTTAAAAAGACAATTATGATTGTTGAGGACTATAGGAGGTGTGTGCGCAAAGTGGCTGGAAGTGTCTGGCTCGCAGTAGGAGAGAGATTGTGGGCTCTGTCTTTTTCAAGCTAACGGAAAGTTGGATGGAGACAGACCGACTCTGTCCTATGCGCCTCCCTGACAATGGGAACAGCTGCCCCCGGCTTTCATCATGAAAGACTGGTGCTAGGAACAACGTCACCCTGGGAGAAGCTCTTTGAACCTCTTCTTGATGAAAGATGAATCCAGGTCAGCTTCATTTCAGAGGCAGGTCCTCTAATCCCAACTTTTCATCTAGTTTTCTGCCATCTCCAAGGCCTCTTCGGGGGAGGTCCCAGTCCCTTTGTTCTCCAGGATGGACCCTGAGAGGGTGGCTTTGAGGCCCTAGCCCCATGACCTGAACTGGCCCTGGAGCCTGAGCATTTCCAGTGGCATTTCTGAGGGTTGTTGGCAGCACTTGCCCATTCAGTCTCCACCCTTCCGGGCATCCTTGGTCAGCCCTAACCTCCCACAGAGCCCAATAACAAGAGATTTTGTCCTGGAAACAGCAGTGGGTCAGAAAGAGTCTTGGCTGCTCTTTGCAGAGCAAAAGCAGGGAAATCCCTGTGGGAGCTCAGGGTAGCTGCCCAGTGCTTCCCCGACCAGACCTTTTGGCTACATTGGATTTTTCTACCCCTCCCCCATCTAATCCTTCAAGGGACTGCTGGGACACTGACGGTGCCCTGCTTTCTGCCTGAGTCTTCTTTAACTCCCCCAGCTCCAATGAGCCTACTTTGGTTTTCTCCTAAAATTCCAAGAAAAGACCTCCTCTGAATCTCACCCTCCCCTGGTCCCTGCCCTGTGCTTCGGAAACATTTTCCCTGCTCATCCGGCCAGAGGCGTTCATGCCTCTTGGACCCTGAACTGACGGAGCAGGTCTGCGCCCGCCCTCTCCGAGCTTGGGTTCCGTCACCATGCCTGGCTTCCCTGGACGCTAGCTCAGCCCACAGTTGCCCTGCATTCGTGCGAGCTCCCTGTCCTTGTCCCCAGATGTGCCTGCCATCTCCCTAGGGTGGCTGGCAGGCCGCTGGTGCTCAGCTGTGTGGGCACGGGAGCTAATAGGTGCAGGCATGGATTCCAGGACAGCATCCCTCATTCTCCTGTGGACTTCAAATTAGGATTTAAAGCACTGTGTGGGTGAGCATGTCCAAAGCTTTCTGCGAGTGGCACCTAACTCACTGAAAGTGAGGGCAGAGTCCCTCTCAATACCCCTGCACCACCACGCACCTTTGCCCACGAAGGCAGGACTGGGCCTCGTTCATCTTCATAAAGATTGTCTCTAGCCCGGCCTCTGGCACGGAGTAGGTGCTCATTAACTCCACTGGGTGAATAAATTGTCAATGAATGAACGGACCAAGAGGGCACGCGTCCTGAATCTACCAGGGAAGGGAGGGACCCCCTCCCCATGGCCCCTGGAGATGAACACGCAGCTCTGCGCTGACAGTCTCAGAGACGAGGGGCTCCCTCTTTTGTAAGACAGCTCATTGCACCACTTTTCCCACACAGAGCTTGGCCCTGTCTTCCTTCAGCTCCCACCCTGGGCTCATGCTTTGGCCTGGGAGGCTGCCCAGGTACCCTTCTGTGCCACAGCAATGGTCCCTGGCATGCCAGAAGGGGGCTCCGCAGGGTCTCCTGTCTCTGAAGAGACCTGGGCTCCAATGATGCTTCCAACAAACCCACCTGAGGAGGCTGCTTCCAAGGGGCAGCGTGCGCGGTGGTCCGAGTTGACACGGGCTCTGGGCTCGGCTGCCGGGGTTCACGCTTCAGCCCCACCACTCTCTAGACACCAGACCCTGGGCAAGCTCCTTTGCTTCTCTTTGATGCCGTTTCCTTATCAATAAAGGGGGGGGGGTGACACCTGCCTCTGAGCACTGTGAGAGCTAAATAACGCAGGAAAAGGACAACGGCTGATGTTTAACAGCATATCATGGTTAGGAGTGATATTAGCGAATACTTATTAAGCATTTAGTGTGTGTCAGGCACCGTTTTAAGTGCTTTCAGATATATCGATTCGTTTCATTTTCACCACAACCCTATGAAAGTGATGCGAGTTTTATCGTGGCCGGTGGAAAAGCTCAGGTATGGAGAAGTTATGCAACTTGCTTGGGTGTGAGGTTTACAGCCAGGTGCTCTGGCTTCGATGCTCATATACTTAATTACCCTGGACACCGTGGGGGTGTCACACATGATGACTGTAGCTGCAAAACTTCCTGATTGGTACTGTAATTTGTGACCATCTCAAGCAGGCATGAGGCTGCCTAGAGCCACCTTTCTCCAGAAAACCCGAGCCAGCATTGAGGATTCAGATGACCACGGGAAAAGAGTGGGAGAGAAAGTGACCCCTTGGCAAAGACTGACTGCTAAATTTACCCCATACTAACCCCTGACAATGTGCCCAGGTTGGTAGCTCAGGGGCAAACCAGCTGCTGATGCCATCTCCTAGGGAGCACCTGGCACAATCCGCTGTCATGACTTGGAGTGGTTTAATGATAACGATGGTCTCAATTGGCGATGGGGAGAAGGGTGGGCAGAACAGGGGTCAAGACATCCTGGGCCCCCCTGGTCTAACCCCTGACCCGTAAGACATTCGTGGGTTTATCTGGTCCACCCCGAGACTAACTCGGCACATCTTAGGCTCCAGTCTATCAGCATTCACACCAAATCTCAGATCTTCTGGCCACTCCTGCAGTGAAGTCAATCCATCTTTCTGGTCCTCAGCTTTCTGGGAGCTTGGCCAACCTGGATCTGTACCCTGACTGCTAAACTCACTCTGTGCAGTTCAGGAAACTGCCAGACCACCCTGCATGCGTCTAAGCAAGACCAAGGTCAAGGAGCAGATCCTGTCCTTTGCTATTACTACCAAACTGCCAGACTTCCATCATGCCTAGTACACAGTGGGTGTCGAGGTTACCACCATGCCCAGCACACACTAGATATCAGGATACCACTGTGCCCAGTATATAGTAGGTGTTCAATAAATATGTTACTGCTGTGTAGGGTAGAACTATTCTTAGGAAGATGCTGAACGGGAGGTCAGATGGCAGGAAGAGAAAATCCTGGTCTGAGACAGTAGTGGTTCATGATGAGTTAGTGGGGGTAGAGGTGGGGGTCCCTCCCAGTCAGTCACACACAATGATCACATGTCTAAAGAGAGCATTCAAAACCTCTATCACATTTGACCCCATGGTTCTCAGCACTTGGGGGCCCTGCTCCGGTCCCTGGCAGTGAGAAGTCAGGACTGAAGTGTTCTGAACCCCGGGTAAGCAGTGCTCTGTCAGCACTCAGGCAGAGTACTTGGGATCCCAGGAAGCTGCACTGAGGACTGTGGGGGGTGTCGGGGCTGATGACTCCATGGGGTAGTACCTGGCTTTCCTGAGGGCAGAGCCCAGGACTTCAGGGAGCAATGCCTAATACTCCAGGTGTAGCTGTAAATACCCCAGGAGGCAGTGTTCATGCAGGAGGATGACTCAGGACGCCTGGAATTGGTGCTGGGTGTTCCACACATCATGGGCAATTGGTCATGGAGACATGTATTTCAGGAGTGGGTTTCTGGACTCTGGGCTCTGAGTCTGGAGGCAGCTGTCAGGGGCCTGGCCAGACCAGAGCAGCCACACCGCATCCATGCTGAGGGCCTGGCTGGTCAAGAGGAATGGGGATGACAAACGTAAACAAGAGACCAGTTGTATGTGCTGGACTCCTGGGGTGCTAGAAGGACCAGACCTGAAGGTCCTCACATTTCAGAGAATAGATCTTTGCTCCTTTAGAGTTAGGGTAGGTTGGCCTGTATACCTTTTGTACTGACATTTTTTCTTCTAGAAATACTCTATGTGTATAATTCTCTCTGTCTCTCTCTCTGTCTCTCTGTCTCCCTCTCTCTCTCTCTCTCTCTCTCTCTCTCTTTCTCTCTCTCTCTTTCTCTCTTTTGCATCCATGATGGACCATTTAGTACCTTGATTTTAAAAAAATTAATATATCTTGGATGTGTCTGTATCAGCTGTCTCATCCTTTTACATGGCTGCCTAGTTTTCCATTGCAGGATATCCTGTAATTTATCTAACTACAGTTCTTTATTGATTGGCATCTAAATTTATTTCTTGTCTATTTCTATTACTACCAATCCTATAATGGTACATGCCTTTAGCATATGTGCATATGTGTGAGCACACATGAAAGATAAATTCCTAAAAGATAGATGGTTGGGTTAAAATGTTTGTACTATTTTAATATTTCTTTGACTAGCAGGGTACAAGATTCACCTATAGAAGGAAGAGTGGACATATTCAAAGAAAACTTGATAAATGTTTTGGTATAGCTTATAGAAAGGTTAAAGGTCACCCAAGGACACACCTGCTGCATTGGGGAGCCACCCCCATGGTTATAAGGAAGCCAGCCTGGGGCTTAGCTCTCACTGTCACCATCTCCCAGGATGTGCTTGTCAAAAAGATACTGTCCCCCCCGGCCGGGCGTGGCTCAGCGGTTGAGCCTTGACCTGGGATCCAGGCGATCGGGGTTCGATTCCCGGTCAGGGCACAGGCCCGGGTTGTGGGCTCGATCCCCAGTCACGCAGGAGGCAGCCGATCAATGACTTTCTCATCATTGACGTTTCTATCTCTCTCTCTCCCTTTCCTTTCCTCTCTCTGAAATCAATAAAGATATATTAAAAAAAAAAAAAAGATACTGTCCCATGCCAGGCTCCTGAACCCACATCTTGTGGAGGTTGGTTTCATGGTGGAGAACCTGGTCACATGGGTCTCAGAGAAATCACAAAGGGGGGATCGTTTGGGTCAGGGGCCAGTCTGTGCAATTTCCACAATGACCAAGTCACAATCTTGTCCAAATGTAATGCACTCGTCACTGCATTCAACCCCCCTTCCATTCACCACCGGCTGCCTGCTTGTTCTGAAGGAGGGTTGGCCACCTCCTAGGCTGCAGTGCCTTTGGTTTCTCAGCATGTTTCGTCTCTTAATGGGACTTAAGAAGAAAACATTTGGCAGAGTTCTCCAAAGCCACATCATCCCAGTCAGAGTGGTAAGACACAGACAGTAGACCAGGAGGCACTGAGCTCGGGGCTGGCCGGGGGACAGGGCGTCTTCCATGCTAGTGGTAGTTTCAAGGTGGTGGGGGTCCTGGCAGGTGGCTGAGGAGAGGTGGCCTTGGGGACCCTGAGGCCCTTGCCAGGGTTTAGTCCAGGCCCTCCTAAAGAGGGAATCTACATCCACTGAGCATCTGGCCCACTCTTTTCATTTTGATAGATGTCGCCAAATTCCCCAGAAAAGAACCTACACTGATTTATGTTCCCACCAATAGGCACGAGAATACCTATCTCCCTACCCCATGCTATCACCGTGTCTTATCAATTTCTGAATTTTACCAATCTGATAGATTAAAAATAAATTTTCATTTTAAATGTGCATCTCTTTATGAAAGGTGGTTTAAAAAACTTTCATCAAATAGGTTATTAGCCATATACACATTTTGGTTTTTTTCTCTGAGTTGTCTATTTGTGTTTTTTGTTTTGGATTGTTTTTTGCCCATTTTTTTTTCCGTCGGGCTATTTGTCATTGTCTTACTGATCTCTAAGAGCTTTGGATACATTAAACAAACCAGGCCTTTGTTTGTCATATGAGTCACAGATCTCCGCCCCCCCCCCCCTAGTTTTTTTGGTTGACTTTTGAGTTTACTTATGGTACGTCTCAAAGTTCAGAAAATTTACTTTTTCTGCTCAAATGAATCACGCTTTACTGTTCAGTTTAGAGTGTGTCTTGCTTAGAAAGTCTGGCTCTACCACATAGTCATAAAAAGTCTCCCTGGTTCCTTTCTAGTATTTTTATGGGTTTATTTTTTGTGTTGAAATCCGCATTCCATCTGGAATTTGCTTTCATGTGAGAAGCAGAGACGAGATCCAGCTTCACTATTTTTTTCCGGATGGCAGGTTGGTTGTCTCTACTCTCCTTGTTGAAGAATCCTTTTGGCCTGATTTGAAATACCATCTTCACCATGTATGAAACTCCTGTGTGTTCTTAGATTTCTATCTGGATTCTATGTTCCTTTACTCGACTGGCTTGTCTTTGTACCAAACAGTTTTAAGTGTTATAGGTTTTTATTATGTTTTAATATATGGCAAGGCTTTGTGATTTTTATTTATTCTTTTTTTTAATTTCAAAAATTTTCTGGCTAGTATCACATGGTGGTTTTTCCATGTAGTTTTCAAATCAGCTTGTCTGTTCTTTTTCACCCCCCAAATCCCATAGACATGCTCCCTGGGATTCCATGGCCTCACGAGGATCTCCTCCTGAGGAGAGAGCAGGTTGGCCTTGGGTGGAGGGACCCCCTGGGAGAGGCCTACTCAAGCCTGCCTCAGGAAAAACAGTGTCATCGGCTCAGCTTGTTGGCAGATGATGTTCTCAGGTGCTACAAGGGAAAGGCTTTAATGGTTAAACAAGTTTGGAAAACCTTGGGTTAAAGATAAACTAATTTTTCTTGATGATCCATTTAGCTGTTATTAATGGGCACCTGCCATGTACCAGGTGTTGGTACATTACACAAAAACAAACCCTAAACACGCATCCACTTGGGCTTGGGAGTGTGAGCTCCGAGGGAAGCCCAGGGAAGGTGCTATGGGGAGGGACGGCCAGGTACGAACCTCCCCTTCTCTGGCGTGAGTGCAGGTCTTGCCCTGGATGTGAGGATTAAGTAGGTTTCTTAGAGCTTTTACCGCCGGCACCAGCGGACAGGACCTGGCGGAGTGTTCCCCACCTTCTGACTAGGGAACGCTATTCAGGTGGCCCTCGGGACCCATGTCTGCAGGTGCTCTGTGGCAGGTGCTCTGTGGCAAGTGCCAACCTTTGCTCTACTCAAGGTCTGCAGCCCAGATCCGTCTCACCCGAGCCAGGTGGCCTTAGAGAGGTTGCTTGCCCTCTCTGGGCCTCTTGATTCTCATGGACGAAATGAAGCAATAGGCCTGCCGCATAAATTACCACCAATGAGTGGCTCAAAAAGTACCTATTCTCTCATAGTTCTGGAGGCCAGATGAACAAAATCAAAGTGTCAGCCGGACTGCACTCCCTTTGAAGGCTCGAGGAGAGGATCCCTCCCTGCCCCTTCCAGCTTCTGCGGCTCCAGGTGTTCCTTGGCTTGTGGCCGCACCGCTCTGCTCTCCGCCTCCGTCTTCACAGGGCCTTCACGCCTTCAGTGCCTTCTCCCCTGTCTTTTATAAGGACGCTTGGCATTGGATTTAGGGTTCACCTTTTAATCCAAGATGATCTCATCTCAAGATCCTTAGCTTAATTACATCTGCAAAGACCTTTTGTCCAAATAACATCACAATAACCTATTTGCGGGGGGGGGGGGGGGGGGGCAATTTAACCCACTGCTTGGGAATCATAGGACTTGCTTCAGAGAATTGTTGTAAGGGTTTAATGAGACAGGGTAGGTGAAGCTGCCTGCCTCGGAGTGGGGTGGGTGCTAATTGCTAGTTTTCTCCTCACTTCTCCCTCTCCAGGTGTCTCGATCCTCAAGAGGGTTTAGCACTAATTCACAACGAAGTGGGAGGGTTGAGGGCTCTCCCCCACCACCACCAGAGGCAATTTCCCTCTAAATGAGGAGCCAGGGGAGGGCAACGCCTCCCTCTCTTTTTCTCAGGGCTTCCCCTTCCTGAGTTCCGAGCCCCACAGGAATCATCGATTACCTTTCTCCCCGAGGCTCCTAGCCAGCTGCTCCGCCGCAGCCCTGGTCATCTCCAGCCTGAACCTATTCTTACCAAGCCTTCTCTTCTTATCAAGACATCTATCTTTATCAAGACGTCGGCACAGATGTTTCTGGGAGACGAGGGTGGGGGAGCCGGCAGACCCTGCCCGAGACATTTCCCACCCCTCTGACAGCTCCCGGGGGGCTCCCATCTTCCAGACGCGCAGTGATGCTTTTCTCGCCGTCTCCCGGGTTTTCACTGCAAAGACAACCTCTTCAACCCCTTCCCTTTCCTGATTCACCTGGTTGAAATGCGCTTGTCAAGCTGACTTTGAGGGACGTGCGCTAGACACTATTCAGGGGGGAAGAAACCAGCACGCCCGGAGACAGCTGAGAGGCTCTCATGCTTCTGGGGGTGCGATGGCCTTGTCCCGCATCCCAGCTCGCCCAGGACACTGACTCGGCCCAGCTCCCGGCCTCCACAAAGGCAGTCCTCGTGTGCCTTGGCCCCTGGGTCCCTCTGTCCCTGGCTCTTCTGCACCTCCCTCTCATCTCCAGGCCCTTCCTCCCGCGGCTCGCATCCCCCCCTCATAATGACAAATCGATGGTAATTGCTTAAGTGCAGCTGTTCAATCCTCAGCCTGTTGAGAGAGAACTTAATGTCCAAAGAAGTCCCTGAGGAACCACATGCTGCTTGAATTATGTAAAGGTGAGCGGGGAAGGGTGAATTTCATATGCAGAAATCCTTTTTGGCATTAAAGTTTCATGGAAAAAACAGAACCCTTGGACTCATATTTCTGGTCAAGGCTTATCTTCTTGCATTCGGCTCACATTTATTGGGCTCTTATTATTTACAAGCCACATTCCAGGTAGTATAAGAGAAAAAGAGATTAATTAGTCTCCATTCTTTACTGCAGGCTAACTTACTCCACATGCATACACCTTGGACCCAACAAGCTAGTCTGAGATAAAACTGTACCCAGATGGCCATCGCGACATACATTCCCTTCTCCATCCATCCATTTACTGACCCAGCAAGTCCTTACTGAGCGCCTGCAATGAGCCAGGTTCTGTGATCAGCACTGGAAACACTGACCTAGGCACAGGGGGAAACATTTGCTGGAAGACAAAAGTGATGAAGGTTTTTAAGAAGTTGCTTTATAAGCTGACTCTTGGGCAAATACAATTTGGGCAGAATGCTTCTGTACATGCATGTAAAATACACGCATGGTCAAGCCTCCCATCCCATTTCCATTTCTCCCCCAGATTTATGTGCGTTCCCAAGGTTTATGTTTATTTCCAAGGTCAATTCCACCTCCCTCGGGATGCTTGGCCCCATAAACATTTTCTTCCTGAGGCTATCTTTTCTTTCTGCTTCACGATGACCTCAACATGGTATCTACCTCTTGCTCTTGATTTCCCCAAGAATCATTAACACAAAGCATTTGTGTGTAGGTAGCAGTGGGCCCTTCAGTTCTTTCTGGCTTATCCTACCCCTAACCTAACTTGCAAATCCAAAGAGAGGTAGACTCTGTGAAAAAGTGCCAGCCTACCCCCATTCCTATGTGGATCTCATCAAGAAGACAGCAGTCCGAGAACCCAAAGCTCTCCACGTGACCCCCATGTCCCCACTGACCATGCGGCTCCACTCACACTGGTGCAGCTCCCTTGACCATGCCAAGCTGCCTCAGGGCCTATAGCAGGGGACATTCCTCTGCCAAACTGTACTTCTCTAAGCCCCACAAGGCTCACGCTCTCATCTTCTCTAGGTCCCTGCTCAAATATCACCTCCCGCCTCCTTTCCCTCATTACCCATATTAGTGCCTACCATTATCATCAACCTTATTTATGGATTGCCTCTTTCCTCTGAGAGTGGTAGCTCCGTAAGAGCAGGGGCTTTGTCTATTTTTGTTCACTGCTGCGTTCTTGGTGCCTGGAACCATGCCTGGCACACAGAGGACACCGCATAAGAATTTGCTATTAAATAAATGAATGGTAATGAATGGTAATAAATGAACATGGACCCTGCCACAAAGCTATTGATAGGGATGGGACTCAGTAGAGTCCTGGCAGAGGAATAGACAAAGTATAGATGAGGAGTTTGGCAACTAAATCAAGCTCCAAACAGGCGTGTCAATTAGGCCATGAGCAGTTGTCGAGGATGCTGGGAAAGCATAAGGCCTGGGCTGGTCCATGTGGTGCCCTTGTGTAAGTGAGAGAAATTATGCCCCTTCCTTTAGGTGGATGGAGCCTTGTGTAAGGAGTGCTGCATGGCCAAGTGGAGTGTGGGCTAGATTTCAGCTGACACCCACTGCCCTATGGGTGAGCGTCTTTGTGCAGGACACATCTTAGAGAAGCCTTCCTGACAGTCTCAGGGCAATGATCAGTCAAGGTCTTATCAGGGACAAATTTGAGTGCCCACCATGGCATTTCTCTGTATGCAAGTGTGTGAAAAAAAATAACCAGCACCGTGAATTTCAGCTTGGAGAAGAGACTTGCCTAAAGCCAAATGGCAACGAAAGGGCAGAGCTGGGATCTGCGCTCCTTCCAGTCAAAAGACAGCGTGGCCTTACATCATCCTCTTGCTTCTCAGAGTGTGGCCTGAGGCCCAGCTGTATAGGCTTCACCTGGAGTTTTAAAGAGAAGCTGAATTTCAGGCTCTGCCCCAGACCTATGGACTCAGAATCTGCCTTTTGACAATATCCCCCAGGGGATTTTTTACACATTAAAGTTTGGGAAATGCTATAATCCACTGCTCCTGGATTTCATGTTGTTACTTCCCTGAATTTCTATTACTTTTCTATTCAGCTTGAGACTGGGTCATCCCTGCTTTGTCCACGGGGCCAGCCAGCTTGAAGTTCTAGAAAGAGCATTGAACATTTAGCAGTGTTACAATGTGTGATGTTGGACAATTCTTTCATTCCTAAGAGCAGAGGCTTACTAACTTGGGGGTGGGGATGGGGGTGGGGGGCGTGAGAATAATAACTCAGCACTTTTATGGGGCTTAGATGACATGATGAATGTGAAAGTACCCTGTCAATTGTAAATTCTATCCAAACGTAAAGGATTATTGCTTCTGCACAGTGGATATGAAGGCCCCTGGCAGAGACCACTTATCTCTAGATTGCTGTTTCAACAAATTAGAAGGAGGGAGAAAATGAATGGTCTGGGGTCAGTTGATCCCAATTAGCAGGCTGGAATAGACATGAAAATCCAGATTCATTTAGCTTACAAGGGTAACTAGCTGACGCCTGGGGGGTGTCACATGGGGCTTGGACCATGGGGTTAGCTCCCGCCTGGCGAAACTTTGAAAGGGGAGGGTGGGTAAAGATCAGGTGGGACATTATTCAGAGAGGGAGACTTGTAAAGGTACCACGTGTGCTGAATTATAGGGAGGGGAGGAAGCTCCTACAGGCAAACTGCCTGCTCCCTTCCATGCCCAACCACCTCCTGGCTATCACACTTGGCATGCTGCGTCCAGATGTTCTGTGCCACATGGAAGTGGTCAGTAGGGCTGGAGCCACTTGGTTGGTGATGAGCTTGGGGAATGCCACTTCTTAAGAAAAAGGAGCTCAGACCACAGTGGTGTTCGTGGCAATTCAGCTGGGTTCTACTGACATCACTGCCCACCTCTATCATAAGTGAGTGTTCAGTAAATTCTCAAAGAATGAATAAGTGAGTGAGTAAGTGAATGAATAGGGAATGAATGAGTGAATGGAGACCTTTGCCTTTAGGGAGCTTTTTCAATCTCAATAAGACCTGCCCTAACCATGCTGTTTCAATTTAAGCTCACCTATCTCTGCTGCTCTCTATCCCCCTTCTCCTGCTCAATCATCGTTGTGTTGTTGTTTTTTAATATATCTTTATTGATTTCAGAGAGAGGAAGGGAGAGGGAGAGAGAGAGATAGAAACATCAACGATGAGAGAGTCATTGATCGGCTGCCTCCTGCGTGACTGGGGATGGAGCCCGCAACCTGGGCATGTGCCCTGACCGGGAATCGAACCACAATCTCCCAGATCCCAGATCAATGCTCAACCACTGAGCCATGCCTGGCTGGGCTCAATCATCTTTTTGTGTGTCCCTAGCACTTTACTCTTTCTAGAAATACTAAATAATTTACTTATTTATTCACTCTGGGTTCCCTACTCCCCAGAATGGAAATCCGCTACAGCATGGTTCTTTATCTCTTTTAATCTACTGATACATCCCTAAAACAGTACTTGGCACATAGTAGATGCTCAACAAATATTTGTTGAATCAAATGGAATTAAATGGATTAGAGAGAGTGGCAGTGTCACACTTCAGTTCTTGTTGGTTCTGCCACTAAATTATTGTGTGACCAGGTGCACTTGGCCTGTGCTTTGGTTTCCCCCTCTGTACAGTTAAGAGGTTGGATCTATCTCTCTTTAAGGGCACTTTCAGCTCGAATTCTGTGGCTCTGCCTCTGTGACAGTTGCCTTTGGAAGATTGTTTGCACAAAGGGGCAAAGAGAGCTCTATAAAGGAAATGAACAGACCTGGGACTTTGGGTGAGACATTTGACTTCTAGTCTGGATATGATGCTCCTAGCACAGATTCTGGTATGCCTTAGGAATGGACTAAACCCTAACTTCTCCCTTCTGCTCCCCATCTGGGCCTGGATGCCTTGTTGTGAAATGAGCCTCAGTTCACATATTCATGTAGCAATGGGCTGAAAGAACTTTGCAAACTGTAAAGTGTCCTCAAGTGTAATTATGGTTGTTATGGTTGCACACATACCCAATCCCTGGCCTCCCTCCACACGAATGAGATTGCGATTATAGTTGCTATTTATACCCAAACCATCTCATGATTCACTGGCCTCACTGCTCATCAGAGATGTTGCACCTGATGAGACCAAATTCACATTGGGTTTATCAAAGTCTAATTAAAACTTGATCATCGTGTCTAACATGTTGCCTTATTATTTTGGCTTAATTAGGGTGATGAAAGGAGGCTGAAAGCAGCAATTCCAGCCGTGCCGTGATACAACATCTGGAGAGGAATGGGGCTTAGCCAGATGAGCAATTAAGTTGAGCCATACACAAAGCGAGGATCTTGGCATCTGACAGCTGTCTGGCCAGCCCCTCCTCAATCCAGGCTTTGTGAAGCTAGACTAATGTATCCCCTTCTCCACCTTCTGATGTGTTCGGAGCTGTCCACACCCTCCAGAGCACATGGTGGCAAAGCCACCACTGTGGGAAAAGTCCTGCTGTCGTGGACTTTAGTCCCCAAGGGAAAGGAAGAGGGAACATCTGGCAACAAGAGCAAACTAATTTTACCTTTGGTCTTGGATTTGGTCAGCTGTGGTCATGACACTGATGTGAATCATACTGGGAAAACTCATGAAACGTGACCCCTTATCTCTTCAGTTATGAAATACCTGACATTGGGCACTCCTGCCTGTGCTCCCAGGAATAGGCAGAATGCATGGAGTAAAATGTTCAAACAAAACTTTCACCAAAACTGAAGCTGCAAGACTGCTCCATTAGACATACTGTAATAGTTAGGGTAGGCCAGCTGCAGTAACAAATAGGCCCGGTGAGAAGCAGCCTCTGAAAGGGTCTCATGATCCCTGTCCCCTGGCTTTCCTACTCTTGTGTCATTCTCTCCCTTTGAGTGTGAACTGGACCCGATGACTGGCTTCTAATAAATAGAATTCAGCAAAAAGATGGGACATCACTTCTGAAATTAAGTTATGAAGATTATGAGTTGCATCTTGCCCACTCTCTCTGGCTCTCCTGGCCTGCTTTCTGTGATGAAGCAAGCTGCCATGCCAAGAGCTGCTCCTTAGAGAGGGCCGCAGAGCCTGGACCCAAGGGGCTGCCTCCAGCCAACAGCCCACGAGGAGCCAAATCCTGCCAGTAATCACATGAGGGAGCTGGAAGCAGGCATTTCCTTCTCTGGCCAAGGGCTGGGCTAATGGTAGCCGTGGCTGACACCTGGACTTCAGCCTGTGAGGGACTTTGCAGTAGAGGGCCCAGCTAAGCTGTACCTAGATTCCTGACCCTCAGAAACTGTGTGGTGATAAATGTTGCTTTTTTGAACCACTATGATTTGGGGTAATTTGTTACATGACAATAAATAATTAATACAGATCCCAACATCTTCAGTGGCTCAAACACAATAGAAGCTTATCTCGAGTACTTGTAAGCATGCTTCTAGAGACTGTCATTTTCAATGGCTTCCAAGATTGCCCTTAAGTTGTTTGTCTTCATTTTAGCCTATTTGAGGGAAACTAGAGTGCTGTGGGACATGGAAATTTTTTAAAATTATTTTTTAAAAATGTAAATTGTGGTAAAAATACACATAACATAAAATTGACGATTTTAACCATTTTAAGTGTTCCATTTAACGGTATTAAGTACATCCCCATAGTTGTGCAACCATCACCACCATCCATGTCCAGAACTGTTTTCATCTTGCAAAACTGATGTATAGGAATTTTAAGGGCCAAGCCTAGAGGTGCTACACACGATTTCTCCTCGAATTTTAATGGCCACGCTTAACTGCAAAGGAGACTGGGAGATGTAGTCCAGCTGTGTATCCAAGAAGAGGAAAACAGAGATTTTTGGTGAGAAGCTATTAGTTTTTCTCCACTATATACAACAGCATCTACATTCCAAAACAATGCCAGGCCATGACTGCAATGCAGACACCCCTCACTCAAGGGCAGATTCACCGACCGCCCCACATGATTATGCCGGCACCACCTCCCCGCACTGGTATGCACTTAATTTTAGAACCAAGGGCATTTAAGAGAAGCTCTAAAAAGGCAGATGGTGAAAGATTCCCAGGGGTTTCTCTGAGAAACGTTGCAAAATGTACTCCAGACCTGTTATGTCACCATGTTAGTGTTTGCTCCCTGTGCACTTTGTAAAGTTTTTTTTTAATTGCTTGGGACACTTGCAAGAACCCAGGATTTTGTTCTCTAAAGTCTCTCCTCTTCGGAAGGCGGTGTCTTTTCATCACTGTCTCATCACATCAAATATGGCTGAGTTGGAGTTGATGGCCCTGCACCATATGACACCTTCTCTTCCCCAGCTGGGTGACAGCAGCTGCTGAGACAGGGTGATCTGGGGAAGCCCCACCCATCCTAGAGAGGGTTTGCCCTCCTTGTCAAGAGCAATATGCCCTTTGGGGGCCATTTGAACTTACAATGCCTGAGATATGGCCAGGGTTACTGATTCCATTTGTTAAATCTCTCATTTCCAGCACCTTTTAGAGTGTATTTTCAGAAGGAAGTGTCTATTGATGAAATAAAGGAGAAAGAGCAGGAACCCTGAAATCTCTTGCAATTACTCTTCATGCTCATGTATTAGAGTCTGGGATGAGTGGCTTTGCAAATTTTATGTCTGCAGAAAGTTCATTTTAAGACCCATCACCTTAGAAATTGCCAAAGGGTCTGAAATGCCCATTTCTGTGTGAGCAGCTGGCACTTTGAGCAGTTTGGGGTACTCCAGCCCTGCTTACCTGGCTGGGCTGTGCCATGGTGATATCTGAGCTACCATGTTTTTGGAATATACTGACTCGTGGTGTTTGACTGGGTGAAGGCATCACTTAGCACCCAGCCACCCACTGGCCCCATTCTGGGGTCAGAGTCCCTGTCCTCAAGGGTTTCACAGTCTAGGGAGAGAGACATAACTTTAACGTAATGCAGAGAGTAGGCAGAGGTGTGTAGGGGATGCTCCAGTGACAGAGAGGAGGGTCATCTGATCCATCCTGGGGGAAGGAGGGAAAATCAGAGAAACTTCTTAAGGATGTGATATCTAAGCTGGGTTGTAAAGGATAAGAAGGGGTGAGCCAGGGAGAGCAGGAGAATGGAACGTGTAAGGAAGAAAAGTCAACATGGTGAAGTTAGACACGTGAGAGCATGGTGCACACTTGGAACTGCGGGTGTGGGGTGAGAGAATGAGGCGGTGACAGTCAGAGGCTTTGGAGTCTGACAGGCCTGGGTTCAAACCCCAGATCTACCAAGCTCTGCTGTGCCATTGTGGGCAAGTCATGACCTTCTCTTTGCCTCAGTTTTCTCATCTGTAAGATGGGGTAATGAAAAAACTCACCCCACAGGGTGGTTGAGAAGATGAAGAGAAATGTGTGTGCAGCATTGCATCTGGACCACATGAAAAGGTAGAGAAATGCTGTTGTCTAGCAGGCAAGTGTAATGTGAGTCTGGCCTTAGAAGGTAGATGGAGCTAGAGATGTAGTCTGGGAGTTACCAACATAAAGATGGTCATTAAAGGCATGAGAGGGAGTAAGACTATATCAGGTAGCTTTTGTTACATTGCACATCAGCCCAAAACTTAATGGCTTAAAGCAAATGTGTATTATTTTTCATGAATGTGTAAGTTGTCTCATCCAGGCCAGGCTCGACTGAGCTCAGGGTGACTGAGGCTGGCTGGTCTCACATGGCCTCACTTCCCGGCTGCTTTGTTAGTAGTTGGCTGAGGTGACTGGGGCATAGGACTCTCATTATCCAGGAGGCTAGCTCAGCCTTGCTCACATGGCAGTGGGGTTCAGGCCTGCAACTGACACAGCATTGTTTGCCATATTCTGTTGGCCAAAGTTAGTCAAGGCCAGTCCAGATTCATAAGGTAGAGGAATAGATCCTACCTCTTGATAGGGAGAGTTGCAAAGTTATCTTACAAAGAACGTAGATACAAGGAAGGAGAGATAAGTGGGACCATTTCTACAAATAATCTACCACAGAATTTATCCAAGATTAAGGCATAGAGAGAAAAAGAAAGCCAGGCATATAACTCTGTCATTCAAGTTCAAGAGAGGAAGACAAAATAGCCCATGAAATCATGGGAAACCCAGGAGAGTGTGATCCACAGATGCCAAGGAAAGAGAGTTTCTAGAGGGGAGGAGTGGTTAACACCATCAAGACTCCTGAGCATCCAAGGGGCATTGTGACTGAAAGGTGACCATTGGATCTCCATATGAGGGCCATCGGTGACAATGGTGAGGGCAGGTTCATGGTGGAAGCAAGACTACAGTGGTTTGTGGAGAGAGTAGGTAGTGAGACTCAAAGACAAAAAGGTGTTGACAATATTTTCAGAAAGTTTTCATAAGAAGAAAGGAGAGAGATCGGTTAGAAACTAGTTAGGGGTGGAGAGAAAAATATAGCCTTAAAAATTTTTTTTTAAAGATGGAAGGGACCTGAGCATCTTTCAGTGCAGTTAGGTAGGAGCTGGTAAAGATGGTGGACGAATGTAGGGAATGTAGGAGATAAATGAGAGCCCTGAGCAATGGAAGGGAAGGAGGGCCAAGCTGAAGTGTTACCTTTAGATGGGAGAGGAGGCGTATAACTGGGTAGAGACAAGAAAGGCTAGTTTTCGCTTCAAATAAGGATCTCGGTGATGAAAGAAGGCTGAGTGGCTCCCCTCTCTGACGGCGTGTCTACTGTCTACATAGGGGTGAGGCGTCTGCTCGGAGAGAAGGGCAAGTGAGCTGAAGAGCGTTAAAATCTGCAGTGGCCACTGCTGAGAATGAGAGATGACGAGGGAAATAGAGGATTGCCAGGCAGCGTCGAGGGTCCATTTGAAGTTGGAGGCCATAAATTTGGAGTGGCACTGGTGATTTATAGTGGCACAATCTGTGTGGATTTCCAGCAGTGCCTAGCAACCGGAGATGAGCAATAATTGGATTCATCCAAAGTTGGTGTTTTGCCACAAATCGGGGGGGGGGGGCACTAGGGCAAGGCTAGTGGTAAGAGAGAGGTTCAAGGGACAAGAAACACTGTCTAAGCTGGATAGGGAAGGAAGTAAAGGCAGAAGGGGCCGATATACAGAGAAAAATGCACGCTGGTGTCATGGGCCAGCAAGGTAACATCTCAAGTTCATCCCTAAGCAGTGAATGTCACGATGCTCTATATCGGCCATGCCCCTGATCTTCTCCATACGTTGGCACCTTTCAGTTTGCTCCCAATTAAGCACCCTACATCTCAGTTCCCTAACAACCCACAGCCACAAAGAGGCCGAAAAGGCAAGTGAGCCGTAGAGGTAGGACAGTGAGCATCCACAGCTGACCCTCTCACAGGCTTTCTGGAAATGAAACCAGCACCCACTCAAGTGCTCAGGTCAAAATCTTCAGACCCATCCTCAAGTCCCCCACTTTCTTTCACTCTGTCACCGAATCCATCACCAAATTCTCTTGGTTCCAGTTCTAATATATCTCAAGTCTGCTTATTTCTCTCCATACATCCTGCCCTCACCTGGGGCCGGGCCACCATTATTTCTTACCTGTGCCTCTGAATAGCCTCCCCACCGGTCCCTCGTTAACCATCTACCCCTCAAATCGCTCTTCACACAGTGGCCAGGGTGCTCTTTCAGCAATATAGTAAGTCAGGCCCTATGTCTCGCTCCTCTGCTTAAAAACCCAAGACTTCCCATTGCCCTTAAAATGAAGTCAGATTCCTCACCACTGAGTCCAGGCTGAGGGGAAAATGCAACAGGAGGGAGCAGAGCCGATGTGGAGAAAGCAAGGCCGGTGCGGCTAGAGAGGGAGGTGGGAAGGGGTGAAGGATGCTTAGTGAGGCAGGAGACAGGCAAAGGCTGGACCACCAGGGCCTTGGAGCCGATGGTGGCAAGAAGTTGGGGAAAGTCACCTTCTGAGAAGACCACTCTGGCTACAGTGTGGAGAGGAGACAGGCAGGAGGCAAGAGTGGCCACAGACCAGTCACCAGGACATTCTAATATTCAGGCAGGAGTTGATGGCAGCTTGGACTAGCTGGTGTTGGAGATGGACAAGAGCAGATGGTTTTGAGAGGAGATGAAAGGCTTGGAGCGCCCATGTACCCCTGCTCCTGCGCTTGCTGGCTAATGCCTACTTGTTATCCTGAGGTCAGCTTCCTCCCACCTTCTCAGGGAGTCTTTCCAGACATTCCACGTGAGGTTATACGGAAGCCCAATAAATGTCTGTGCGACTGACATGATAGAGAATATTCTTGTAAAGATGAAAGAGACTTGAGCATGTATATGGACCAAAGGCAAAGGTCCAGTAGAGAGGACGAGAGTAAAGATGTCAAAAAAAGAGGTAATTCATGGTGAGATTCCCAAGGAGGAGAGGGCGTGGAAGCCGGAATCCAGCCTTAGAGCAGAGGAAACAGCCAGTCCCGCACCCCCACCGCGCTGGGCTTGCACTGGGAAGCACGGGTCCCTGCCAGCGACTCGGCCCCTGCTTACCAGCTCTTCCTACTTTGAAGCCCCTTTGTGAATGTCAGAATAGTTCTTGAGTTTTTAGATGTAGCTGTACTTTTTGCACCCATTGATTGATAAAATACATATTGGCAAGAAGGTCCATGAGTTCAGAAGAGCTTTTAAATGAGTTTTCTTTTGGTTAGTCGCAACTTTATTCACTCTTCTTTAAAATAGCACATATACATGTAAAATAAGTTTTTTCTAGAAAATACTTGATGCAACAAAACCTTGCAAATCTGGATGCCCTCTGCCCTAGGCTCCCAAGTCTACAGGCTGGGGCTTGGGATTTAATCGAGACCGTTTTCTAATGGGAACCGATACCATCTGTGACTGTCTGTCTTCCCCTAGACTGGGACATCGCTAGGGAGGAGTCCTGCCCTTGTCATATCCCCAGCACCTAGCCTAAGACAGGAGACAAAATAGATTTTTTAAAAATTCTGGTTGAACCAATGATAATAGAATTATTTACATGATGAATTTATTATTATTTAAAGTGAGTTGCCTGGATAATCTCACATATTCAATTTCTTTTGAAAGTCCTGATTTCTTTCCTCCTAGTGATTAAAATAATTCAAATTCAACCCATTTCCTTAGGGCCCTCATTTCGGATTTCCATCTATTTAAGCGGAGAGAGCCTGCCCTGGCTCGGGTTCATTTTTCTGTTTCTAGACAGTCTTCAGCAATGCATCATCTCAGTAACGTGCCTGGCTCATCCCGCTAAATGTGCAGGCACATCCTGTCCTTCAGATGTTCCATCCAGCTCAAAACCCAAATTTCTGCATTTGCACATGCTTATTTGGCTAAATGTGTCTTGTAAGATTAGTTTAAGCCACTGCACACAGCTGACTTTTTATTTTGAACATTAACACGCACATCTGAAGGGAGGAATCACCTGGCCTTACGTGAATGAAATAAAGAGGCATTTCAGCCCTTGGCACTTTAATCCGATCCTTTTGATGGGTGAGGCCAACAGAGACACCAAATCTCAGGCTGTGATTCTTTAACTTCAGGCTGTTCTTGGAATAATGGAGAGAGAGCTGGCTGTGTGAGCTCTCGGGGGCACTACTCACCAGGAGCAAACAGACAAATGGACTTGAAAGTTCACTTGGAGAATCAGCTGCCATTTCATAGGTGGCCCCGTATTACTACTGAGTAAGCGAGGCTCTTCTAGCCACCAATTTAAAGTGGTGAAAATGTCCCACGTGGGCACTAAACAATGAGAGTTATTGGTCTGGAGATGGGAAAGACTGAATGGTGGCCTGGAAATAGATGGAACAAGTGCTTGCTCACATGCACGCGGGCGCACGCACACACACCACGCAGATGCGCACGGGGCTGGGGCCCAGACACTGCAGGTGCAGGCTCCTGCTCGGCCTGGCCACCTCCCCGGTGTCCTCGACCCCTTCTTCCAACAACCCACCCACCTCCTGCCTTTGCGAAAACATGGCTGTCGCCTGAAAAGATCACTGCTCAGGCAACCCTCACGGTTGTTATTATTATTATTGTTGTTATTATTATTTTTTACTATATCTTTATTGATTTCAGAGAGAGGAAAGGAGAGGGAGAGAGAGAGAGAAACATCAATGATGAGAGAGTCATTGATCGAGCCCACAACCCGGGCGTGTGCCCTGACCGGGAATCGAACCCCGATCGCCTGGATCCCAGGTCGATGCTCAACTGCTGAGCCACGCCCAGCCGGGCTGTTGTTATTACTGTTGTTGTTGTTTATTATTATTATTATTATTATTATTACAGACATGAGAGCAGCATCTCCAAAGGCCTCAGGACCAGGGAGCGTGACCTCGTTGTCTTCTTTACCCCTCGTGGCTGCTCGCAGGCCACCCGTCTCTCTCTTTTCAAGAGTGGCCGATCTCTTGAGACTCACATGTCAGGACGTCCCCAGCTGCCATTGGACACACATGCCCCACTGCTGCCACCATTTGCCTCTTTCTACTGAAGACTCGTTGGCTCCTTTTTTTTTTTTTTTTTTTTGAGAAAAAGTTAAACCTAATTTATTTCTTAAAACTGGACCACTAGGAAAATATATTACAGTCCTGAAAGAGCAAACAGAGGCTATATTTTCCTTTCAAATAATAAGTTGGCCGACTTCTTGGTTCTTTATCTTCCTCCACGGCCTAGTTGCTGAGCCCCCAAATTCCACACCTATCTAATATCCCTTGTTATGGGCTGAATTGTGCCCCCAAAGCTCATGTGTTCAAGTCCTAACCCCCAGTACCTCAGAATGTGACGCTATTTGGAGACTGCCAAAGAAAAAAATTATTCATGACACTTGTTAAAGAATGCGTTAAGAACGTGGGGGGCCCTGGCCAGGTAGCTCGGTTGGTTGGATGTCATCCCAATACGCCAAGGTTGCGGGTTTGGTCCCCGGTCAGGGCACATACGAGAAGCAACCGATGATACATAAATACTTGGAACAACAAATCCGCGTTTCTCTCCCTCTCTCTCCCTTCTTCTCTCTCTCCAAAAATCAATTTTAAAAGATTAGTGCTAAGGCAGACTCTATTCAGGGAGACTGTTGCCATAGGCATAGGGACTACCACACTGGTGCTTTGCAGTAGGGGAGAGGGTGGGCTCAACTCTGAACGCAGCAAGGCAAAGTGTGGATTTTATAGCCAAGGAATCAAGTCGGGGGATTGGTGGGTGGAAAATTACTAAGATGAAAAGATGAAGCTTCAGGGGTGAGGGGGGAGTCTGTCTAAACCAACCTAATGAGATTTTTGCTGCAGGCAACCTAGGGATGCTGAAGGAGGAGGAATGAACCAGATATAGAAGGTGGGGGATTCTGGTTAAAAGGCCTTAGGAGGATTCTTGCTCAAATTAGACAATGAAGAGATGAACGTGGAAGCCCGAAAGTCAGGACCCATCAGGGAAGAGTTCAGAGGAGCCTGACTAGAGTTTGGTCCTGGAGAGCATCTTTGTCAAGATAGGGCCTTTAAAGAGGTGATTAAGTTAAAGTTAAACCATGCAAGTGGGCCCTATTCCAAATGACTGGTGTCCTTACAAGAAGAGGAGATTCCAGCGCAGATGGACACACAGACTGAGGATGATCATCTGAGGACGTAATGAAAATACAGCTGTCTGCAAGCCTAGGAGCGAGGGCTTAGAGAAAACAAGCCTGCCGACACCTTTGTCATGGATTCTAGCCTCCAGAAGTATGAGAAACAAATGTCTGCTGTTCAAGCCGCCCCGTGTGTATTTTGTTATAGCAGCTCTAGCAAACTAATACACCAGTCTTTGGGGTTTTTACACTCTTCAGCCTGAGGCTTCCCCTTGGACTCTAAAATATCACCCCAAATGGTACTTGCTGCTTTCAAAATTAGAGTTCCAGCACCCCGCCCTCTCCTACCTATCCTTACGTTCGCTTTCTCAAGTGCTCCCCACTAATCATTCTGAAAACCAAACTTGATCCCCACCTCCCCAACGCACATATACTTTCCCAGCCCCTATGAGCATCTCTTTGTCTTAACTTCTCTCCTTTCATCACTGAGGTTTTGTGGTCCATTGCTATAACCCCACCCTTGCTAAGGGCCTCAGCTCCCTTGCTTATGTCTTCATTTACCACACTCTTCTGAGAAACTCCAACTACGGGTGAGCGCTATCATCTCCATGCCTGCATCCAAGCAGGTTAAGTACATTGCACATCCATGCTGACCAGCTCTCTTTGTTTCGTTTTTAAATTTGACCCCTTTCTTTGAGGAGACTGATATTGAGAAATATCATACTAACCCCAGGTGAGAGTCAGCCTGTCCTTAGGACCCTCCCCACTGGCCAGCAATTCCACACTTCTCATTTTCCACTCTCCACGAGGCCTACTTCGTGCTTTCCATCTCGCAAACCTCCCAGTTTTCTTGGCTTCCTTCATAGCCAGGGTTCTAGAAAGAGATGGCCACATAATACAACATGCTGGCTCATCTCCTGGTTACTCTTTTACTCGGTGCAGCCTGGGTTCAGCCACCGCTGCTCCAACTGTAACTGGTTTTGTCAAGGTTGCCAGCAGCTTCCTCGTTAATAATTCCTGCAGACACCACTGCCTCATTTTCTCTGGCTCAACCTCTCAGTTTCATTAAACGCAGTTGACTATTGCCCCCTCCTCCCAACACTCTCCATTATGTCACTCTCTCCTGTTTTGCCCAGTTCCTCTGGCTACTGCTCAGTCTTCTCGAAGGTTCTCCCTTCTCAACCCGATTGCTGGGGGTTGGACTTCTGTGTGGTCTTCTCTGTGTCCCCAGGACTCTCCTTGGCGTCCCTGCTCTCTTTTCACTCTCCTCAGACTCTCATTCATTTCCAGAGCTCTTGATGGCACCCAGACCAAACTCTCCTCTGACTTCCTCACTTGCATATCTGAGGACCTCATTGACCTCTCTACTTGATTCTCAGATTTAACGTGTCCAAATGTCCTCGGGCTCTTCTCTCCCCACATCCAAGCTTCTAGTCTTTTCCACATTTGCAAAGGGCACCACACTGCTCAGTTTCTCAGGTCAGACCTGGATGCCGCCCGGCCGGGCGTGGCTCAGCAGTTGAGCGTCGACCTAGGATCCAGGCGATCAGGGTTCGGTTCCCGGTCAGGGCACATGCCCGGGTTGGGGGCTCGATCAATGACTCTCTTGTCATTGATGTTTCTATCTCTCTCCCTCCCTCTCCTTTCCTCTCTCTGAAATCAATAAAGATATATTAAAAAAAAAAAAAAAAAGAAAGAAACCTGGATGCCATTCTGGCTTCTCCTTCTCTTTCAACCCCTCCCCCACACCCAGTCCCTTCAATTATTTCCATCTCCTAATACAGCTTGAAACAATATTCCTCTCTGCTGCTGCCACCCACCAGTCCCAGTGACATTCATTTCTTACCAAGACACCTGCACTGGCCTCTTTTGATTCCCCGATTTGGCTCTTGGTTTCTCCAATTTATCCCTCACACAGCAGTGAGAGAAATCTTTTCAAAAACACAAATTGGACTACAGTGTTTCCCCGCTTATAACCTCCAATAGCTTTCCATTACACTTCAGATAAAATGAACACCCTCGTGCTGACTTAACTGTGTCTGTGGGACCTGGACCATATCTAACTCTCAGCTTTTCTCATTCCATGCTCTACTCATCAATTCCATTCCAGCCCCACCTTTACCTCCTCAAACAGAAGGAGCGTTTTGTTGCAATGAGGCTTCACGGATGCTGATCTATCTGTCTTTGATATTGAAATGAACAAATAGAAGCCATATAATTTTAACAAATGGACACATCTGTGTTACCCACACCTCTGTGAAGAAAGTTTTCTTCTCCCAGTCAGTACCCAGCCCCAGCCCAGGGGCAGACGCCTGCTCTGATTTTTCTCACCACTGGTTTTGTCTGTTTTAGAACTTTGTATGCATGGGCTAATATAATATGAAACTTCTGTGTCTGGCTTCTTTTTCTCATATAGTTACAATATTTATTACATTTACCCATGTTGGATGTATCAGGGGCATCCCTTTTTACTGCCTATTAGTATTCCACGATAGGAATATATCACAATTTTTAAAGCCTGTTCTCATAGTGATATATATGTGGGTTGTTTCTGGGTTTTGGCTATTTGGAATCAATTTGCCATGAACAACTTTTTAAATGGAATTTGCTTTTGTATCTTTCAGGTAAATACCTGGAACTGGAATGAGTGGGCCACAGGGTAGTTCTAGGCTTGACTTTGTAAAGAAACTGTCAGAACTTATCTCAAAGTGGATGTACCATTTTATATCCCTGCTAGCAATGTAAGAGCGTTCTGGTTGCTCCATAGCCTTAGTAATATTTTGAATTATTGCTATTCTAATGAGTATATTCTAGTATGTATCAGATGTTAGACATTTTTGTTATTGTCCCACGGGTCCCCGAGGCTCTGCTAATTTTTTCTGTTGTTTGAATTAGAGAATTTCTATAGATATTTCTTTCTTTCTGTTGTTTGAATTAGAGAATTTCTATAGATATTTCCTTAAATTCCTCTATCATCTCCATCCTGCTACTGAACCCATCCATTGAGTTTTTTATTTCAGTTATGTGTTTTTCAGTTCAAAATTTCTTTCCTGAGAGTTTTTATATTTCCAGTTGTCTCCAGAGTGTTTACATTGCTTGTTGGAACAGATTTATAAGAACTACTGTTAGTCTGTCAGATAGTTCCAACATCTGCGCCATCTCAGTGTTGGCATCTGTTGATTACCTTTTACCACGAAAGTAGAGATCTTCCTGCTTCTTTGTATGATGAGTTTTTTGGATTATGTTCTGGAAATTTTGAATATTATAAAACTTTGAGTCTGGACTCTATGGTTTCACATGAGGAACCTATAATCATTTGACTGGTGTTTTCTTATGGGTAATGTGTTCTTTTTTTTTTTTTTTTTCTGGCTGCTTTCAAGACTTGTTCATGTTTTCAAAAGTGCCATTATGAAGAGCCCTGGGTTTATCCTGTTTGGGGTTTGCACAGCTTCTTAGATCTGTGTGTGTATTTAGCCAAATTTTGGGAGTTTTCAGTAAAAAATTTTTTTAATACTCTTTTAACACCACTCACTCCTTCTGTGACTCTGATGGCCCAGATGTTGAGTCTTCTTGTCCCACAGGTGACTAAGGTTCTGTTTATTATATTTTTAGTCTATCTACCCTCTTTTGTTCATATTGCATGAAATCTATTGTTCTGTCCTCAAGTTCACCAATTGTACCCTGTCATCTCCTCTCTACTATTGAGCCCACTAAGAAACTTTTTCATTGGTTATTGTATTTTTTAGTTCTATATTTTTATTTGTTGTTTTTTCATAACTTCAGTTTCTTTGTTGAGTTTTATATTTTTCATTGGTTTCAGGAAACTTTGTAATTAATTGTTAAACATTCTTATGATGGCCATTAAAAACCTTTATCATATAATCCCAACATCTGATACATCTCAGGGTTGACAACAGCTGTCTTTTCTAATTCAAGTTGTGGTTTTCTTGTTTTTTGTTTAATGGATACTTTTCATTTGTATCTTAGACATTTTTCCAATATGTTAGGAGACTCTTGATACTGTTTAAATTTTTATTTTGACAAGCAGTCACCTCGTTTAGTGTTTAGGGTTAGCAGGCAGGTTGGCCTATTTTTTGGATCATGCTTCCAATGGCTATTTAATTGGCAGAGCCCTTGAGGTGGTTTTTTAGTCTGCTTGCTTTATTTGGTGCCATTGGGGCTCCCACTGGTGCCTACTGGCGTTGTTTAATGATCAGAATGGGATTTCCCCAGTTCACATGGCTGGGTGTCTCTCAGGGGGAAGACATGTGGTGGCATCCCTCTACAGGTATTCCCCAACTGCCTGGTTTCTCAGGGGAGGTGAGAAGAGTTTGGGACCCGTGGAGACAATAGAACTCCCTGGACCATGCCACTTGCCATGACTGAGTTTCTGTTTTTAGTGCTTCCCACCCTGGGGAAAGAGAGTTTCCAACCCAAGGGAACAGAGGCTTTTCGCTTGCTATACCTTGGTCTCTCCTCCCTAGTTTGCACACTGACCTTGATATCTTTTGATGGAAAAGGGGGGTCTTAGACCCATTCGGATAGGAGACTTCCTCCCCTGGCCAATAGATCTTCCTCATTGGAGATGTTGGGCTCACCTAATTTTGCTCAAGGGATTTCTATTCAATCCAAGGGGAAACTGAGTCTACTTGGACTGCCCTCTGTTGTTAGATTGGACGTCAGGAGATGCTGGCCTGGACTGTCTTTCTTTGTCGAGTTGGGCTTGTGGGGGACACAGACGCCCTGCTGTTCCTCTCGCCCTGGTACAGCAGACCAGAGCACCTTCTTCTTACCACCTTTTAACCTAATTATTTGGTTGCCTTTGCACCATTTCCAGGGTTTCTGGTTGCACTTAGTGGGGAGGTGCAGGGAAAAATGGGTCTACACCATCTCTGTGAGCTGAAAGTACGGATCTTTTGTTGTGGTTGCTCCTCTGTTCCTCATTTTCTGTCTTTGGGGGGTTAATTAAATATTTTTAGTACTTCATTTTGATGACTCTCTTGGCTTTCTGCCTATGTCTCTGTGCAGTATTTTTTAGTGGCTGCCCTGAAGATTATAATCTACATCTTCTACTTGTTACAACCTTTTATGTTATACCTTAGGAGCTTTTATAGATTTGCATTTGACATTTTGGCTACGGTCTAGTTTGAGTTAACTTTTGTGAAAGATGTAAGATCTGTGTCAAGATTCTCCTTTTTTTGCATGTGGATGTCCAGTTGTTCCAGCACCATTTCCTTCAGAGTCTGCCCTTTCTCCAGCATGCTGCATTTGCTTCGTTGTCAAAAATCAACTAACTATACTATTTGTGTGGGTCCATTTCTGGTCTCTGTGTTCTGTTCCGTGGATCTGTTTGTCTGTTCTCCCACCAGTCCAACGCTGTCTCGTCTATTGTAGCTTTATAGTAAGTCTTGAGTAGGGAAGCGCCCTTATAAACTTTAGAATCAATTTGTCTATAAACACAAAATAACTTGCTGGGATTTTGATTGGTATCGAAGCTATATATCAAGCTGGGAAGAACTGACATCTTGACAATACTGAGTCTTTCTATCCATGTATGTGAATATCTTTCCACTTACTTAGATCTTCTTTTCTTTTTTTTACCAGAGTTTTATAGTTTTCCTCATATAGATCTTGTACATATATTTTGTTAGATTTATACCATAGGACTTCATTTTTTTGGTGCTAATGTAAATGATACTGTGTTTTTAATTTCAAATTCCAGTTATTCATTGCTTGTTTATTTAAAAACAACGGGCTTTTGCATGTTAACCTTGTATCCTGAAACCTTGCAATAATCACTTGTCATTCCAGGAGTGTGTTGTTGTTAATTCTCCAATATTTTTTACATAGATAATTACATCATTTGTGAACAAAGACAGTTTATATCTTCCTTCCCAATCTGTATACATTTTATTTTCATCTTTTATCTTATTGCCTTAGATTGGGTTTCTAGTACAAAGTTAAAAATGAGTGGTGAGCTCTGGCCTGGTGGCTCAGTCGGCTGGGGGTCGTCCCCAGCACCAAAAGGTTGCTGGTTTGATTCCCAGTCAGGGCAAATGCCCTGGCTGTGGGCTCTATCCCTGGTATGGGGCATGCAAGAGGCAACCAATCACATTGATGTTTCTCTCTCTCTCTCTCTCTCTCTCTCTCTCAAAATCAATTAAAAAAAATTTTTTAATGAGTGGTGAGAGGGGACATCCTTGCCTTGTTCCTAATAATGGTAGGAAAGCATCTAGTTTCTCGCTATTAAGTATGGTGTTAACTGTAGGTTTTTGTAAATGTTCTTTATCAAGTTGAAGACATTCCGCTCTGTATTTTGATAAAAGTGTAAGAGAGTATGGGGGGGATAAATGATGATTGAAAAAGGTAAAATAGAGAAAAAAAAGAGTATTTATCACGAATGAGCTTGGGATGTTGTCAAATGTTTCTCTGCATCTATTGATGCGATCGTATGAGTTTTCTTCTGTAGCCTGCTGATGTGAGGTATTACGTCAACTGACTCATCCAGTTAAGTCTTAATAGCGCTCACCTCTCGACGCACACACACAGTTTTGTTTCCTTTATTATTCGGTCATCTCCACTAAACTGTAAACTCAAGCACCTAGTATACTATGCACTCAATAAGTGTGAGTTGATTGATATTCCATACTTATATTTATTTGCGTCAGTTGAGAAGCTGTGGGGGGAAGATGGCCATTTATTGGAGTCCAGGCACAGGACAGAGATGGAAGAAACCGACAGGAGAGATACCGTGCTCCCTGCCCCTCCCTCGTTCCTGCATCCAGATGCCAGGTTTAAGCCTCACTGGTTAGAGGGATAAAGCCAACAGAGGACTGAGTTGTTTTGTGGAGAGGTTTCATGGACTCGGGTAGCAAGCAGAACTGCTCTGGGCCCAGGTGACAGAGTTGTAGAGAACACTGTGATCCTGTTTTATAGATGTTGTGATCCACCAGGTGGGAGCTTGGAGCTATGATAATTTGAGCATTAAATGTGGCCTCCTTTGCATCCGCGGGCTGCATTGGGGGTTTGTGCAATGTACAAAAGAATCAGAGCTCTGCTTGACATGCTTTAAAATACGCCTGGATTTTTTAAAATTCCAACCTGGGTTTTTTTCAGGGCCGCTTATCTTTACTCTGAGTCCCAGTCCCTGGAAACATCAGTTCCATCTGACTGGTTTCACAGTTTCAGACGTACTGTCTAACAGGGCCCACCTGGCAGGCAGGCTCCTCTTCTGTATCTGGTGCCCAGAAGCTCTGAACTCCTGTAACCCCAGAGCCCTCCAGTCCAGCAGGAGCCCTCCAAGAAGCCTGTTTCTTCATCTCTAGCTGGGATTTAGGTTATTTTACTAATATCCATCATCTAGAGCCTTGTCTGCTGGAAACAACTTTTACTCTTTGTTTTCAGAAAATCTTCAGTGTTCAGGCTGGAAGGTTTCTGAGTCCTGTTCCATATTTCCGTCCAAGGCAGCTTATAATGAACGCCTGTGAGTTTTTTTTCCTCCAAAATCTATTGACCCATCTTCTGGTTGACAAAAATTCTTGAGCCTTGGCCGGTGTGGCTCAGTTGGTTGGGCATCGTCCTGTGCACCAAAAGGTTGCAGGTTCGATTCCCGGTCAGGGCACCTGCCCGGGTTGCAGGCTCAATCCCTGGTAGGGGGCATGCAGGAGGCAGCCGATCAATATTTTGCTCTCACATGGATGTTTCTCTCTCTCTGTCCCTCTCGCTTCCTCTCTCTCTAAAAAAAATCAATAAAAGAATATTTTTTAATCTTGAATTTCCTTTGGAGAGTTACTCTTTCTCCACTCTAAGTTCCTGTGGTTTGGGCTGGGCTGACCACTGCCAGCTCTCACAGTAGGTCCTAATCTCTCACAGTAGGCCCTAAACAGCCTAAACCCATCAGTGTGGGGCATAACTTTAGGCACTGGGATTGGGACAAGTATGACGACATGGCCTAATGGGACCAACAAGGGTCAGACCCAGGACTTTGTGTGCACTTTTGAGAGAGAGAGGAGTCTCTTTCTGCTGGGTATAGATTGCAATGGATGACAGGTCTGGATACAGCTGTAGCCTTCTTATGCTCACAAATGAAGAACCTGTCAAAGACAACACATTGGGGAGAGCAGGGCCGAACCAAGAGGCTGAGAAGACTGGGTCCCAATGACACTCTTCTGAGCCGTGCAAGAAGCCATGCCTGAAAACCATCCTACCCCTGAACCTCTGTTTTGTGATCCACTTTTCATTTCAGATTAGTCATTTTAGGTTGAATTTTCTGTGATTTGCAGCCAAAAAATATTGTGAACAATACACTATTCATTTTATCTTTACACACTCCCAGCGAAACGTCCCTTACTTGCTTTATCTTTTGCTTGTGCCAGCACTGCTGTTGATCTTGGGTGCACGGCCCTTGACTCTGATTTTCTCATGGACTCTGATTTATAGCTTTTCGATGGGCTTGATTTTGGTGTCCTCTCATGGGAACACCTGATCCTGATCCCACAATCCCACAGTCCACCTGCAATGCTGTCTCCTGAGCCACTGACACTGTCTTAAGCCAGACTCCAGACTTTGATTTTTACCCTGGCACCCCCTAGATTCCATATATCTGGAATAAATTTCCGTTGAATTATTAGAACACATTCAGAAATGTCCACAGGAATAATTTTACCCCACTCAACATTTATACTGATCTGTGCATGCTCAGAACTAAGCAAACAGCTCAAGCAACTTTCTCTTTGAAGCCTACTATGTATGTACATTTTTGCCTGTCTGGAGCCTCTTTGAGCCTAGAAAACCAATCTCACCTCACAAACCAAGTTTTATTAACCCCAACAGAAGCCGAGAGAAGAGAAGAGGGGACCAGGGGTCATGTTCGAATGGGATGCTCGTGATTCTTTTGAGAGATGTGATGAAGACTGCCTGGGAGTCACATCAGTTCCATCCCAACTTCTAACACGAGCTGAAGATCTGTGCGTTCACATATGTTGGTAAAAGCCAGCAAGTTATCACCAAGCCAGCATCTCAGGCTGTCTGTTCCTGCTGCCTAGATACTCAGATTCTTGACAGTGTCTGGAAGCAGAGGTGCCACCCAGGAAACAGCACTTCACCCTTTTGGAGTATCCTGCGAGACAGGAAGAGTTGTGAATTATCTCCTCTTGCTTTGCAGATGAGCTAAGACAGAATCATGGCACGGCAGAATGTGTGTCAGAGCCCACAGGGCTTAAAATTAGCTGCACCTGCTCTGCTAATGTGTAGAAAAAGGAATCAAAGTCCAGAGATGTCGAGTGACTCACCCAAGGTCACACAACCAGTTGGTGGCAGAGCCAGGATTAAGAGTTCAGCCTCCTTGCTTCCAAAGCAAAGCAGCACCCTTTGGATCACATCCTCTGGGGCTTTCTAATCAGCAACATCTGATTTTTGAGGACATGTTCCTTTCAGAAAAAGTTCAGATTTCGTTCTTCCTGTAAAGGAATATAGCTTCAGCCAGAACAAACCTGACTCTCCACTCCTTTACCCTCCAGAAGGCCCTCCCCCTTTCCTCTCCCCTGGGCCCGTTTACTTGCTAAATGGTCAAGTAACTCAGCTTCTTGGGAAAATCTTGGCAAGGACCAATTGCTGTCTATAACCACCAGTAACCCCTTTTACTCTTCCCTCTACCCTTTCCACTATCCCGATACGGTGAAGGACGTGTTCCAAACCTGTGTGCCTAATAACAAGAGTGAACCCTTACCAGCACTTTCTATATGCCAAGCATTGTCTGGGTGCTTTCCATGCAATGCCTAGTTAATCCATGTGCAATACCGAATCAAGGCTGGCAGATTTTATTTTCAAAGGTGATCACTGTATCTCCTGTTTCAAATGTTTTTCTAGACCCTTCCCGCTCCCCCATGAAGAGACAGAGCTTAACTCTCTGCCCTTGAACCTGGCTGCCCTGTGAGTCACTTTTAATCAATAGTCAGTGGAAGTGACTGATTCCTGAGGCTTGGTCCCCCAAAGGAGTGCAGCTTCCCCTTGTTAGCTGGGACTGTCATTCTTGGAACTCTGAGTTGCCATGTAAGGAGTTGAACCCTGAGACTATTCAGCTGGAGAGGCCAGGTGTACGAACTTCACGGAGCAGCCCAGCTGTGCTTGCAGCCGACAGCTGGCACTAACTGCCAGCCGTGGGGTGAGCATCTCGGACATCCAGCTCCGTGAAGCCTTTGGACGGCGGCAGCCCCACGTCACGTCTGACTGCAATCGTAGGAGAGCCTCCAGGCAGATCTGCCCAGCCTCGCCTTCTCCAGATTCCTGACCCACAAAGTCATGAGTGGTTGTGTTAAACCAGTAAGTTTTTACATAGCTTGTTAAAAGCAATAAGCAGAACAATAGGAGTTGTTATTGGCCCCGATTTACAGTTGAGGAATCTGAAACCAAAGTAAATCCCTTGGCCACGGTCAAGGAGCTAATCAGTGGTAGGGCTGGAATCATGTCTTTCACACCATTGGCCCTGTGCTGTTAGTCTGGATGCTGTCCCTGTCCTTCTGTTAATCAATGCAGTTGTCTGTGCAACCCAGTTAGACAAGGTTCTTAGCTTGTGGACCCCATATTGGGATGGAACCCAAGGCTGAGAGCTCCTGTTCCAGGCTTATATTAGGGATTAACCTCAGGGATTGCCCTCTGGCATCCCGGGTGGATACACGTGCCATGGACGGTCTCTGTGTCCTGCCCACCTTACTCACTAACCAGCAAGGGCATTCTCTTCTCCCTCCAAAGGTGGCATCAACGGCCAGTTAAGAACATGGTCTGGGCTCCACCATTTAGTGGCCCTATTACCTTGGAGCAAGATGTTCCTCCACCTCTCTGAGCCTCAGGTTTCTCAGCTGGAAAATGGGATGATTATAAAACCTAATTCATAAGAGTGTTTAGGGTCTTAAATGAAATAAAGTATGTAAAGTACTTACCACACTTCCTGGCAGTTGATATTTCCATTTATACGTTCCCTTAGACACACACTGAGCTCTATAACCCCCCCCCCACGGTTGCTCCATGGAGCCCCTTCAACAGTACTTAATTTACCTGGTCGTCCCCACAGAAGCAGTGAGTAAAGGCCAAACCCCACCTTCCCAAGTTGGTAAGAAAATATACCCAGAGTGAGAGGAGGCTGTCTTAACACACGGTCCCATGTCCTCATTTCTTCATTTGAAGGCAGAATTGTCATAGCAGAATGATAAAGAATTTGGGAACCTTCCTTTCCTGGCTCTCAGTCTCCTTGTATGAAAAATGGAAATGGTATTGATTACTTCATGGCGTATGTGAGCAGTCAATGAGATGATGAGTGTCAGAGCTTAGAGAAGAGTAACAGAGCTCCCCTCCCCCTCCGCTCTCCTTTGCCTACTCTCTAAGCTTTAGGGTCTAAAGGGTGGCTGAGCACTACGTCTCTCCCTCCCTCCTCTCATTGTAGCCAGAGACCCCAGCCTTGTAGCAAAAGCTGCAAGAGGTTGAATTCCTTCTATGGAAACGCAAGCAAAGCTGGGGGCACTCCTCTGCTCCACCCTCTCTGTGAGACTCAGAAGTCTCTCTTCTGTCTCTGGGAGGCAGGAAGGGCAGCATTTGGAGCTTCAGCGGGGCTCTGTGCCATCACATGGACTTTGGGAAGCCCATGAGGAAACAAAGGATGGTAGCAACCTGAGGTCATGGGAAGAGTACTGGGTTTGAGAGTCAAAAGACCTGAGTGCCAGGCTCATGAATCTTTCCCTTTTTACCCATCTCTCCTTGGCACTGAGCGTAGTCTCTTCCTTTGTAAAAATGGGACATAGTATGCCTGTCTTACTTACAACCTAATTGTGAGGTTTGAAGAGACAAGCAGGTGTGACATTATTGCTGTAGTCTTGGGCAGGAGTCTGGTCTTACTCTCACAAAACTAGGACAGCATTAGCAGGAGTCCTCACACAGGAGTGGAGGGTAGAAGCTTAGCTCTGTGCACTGGGTACCACCTCCAGTCTCCTGGAGAGGAGTAAACTTTCTGCAAGTCTCATGTCTCTTGCCCCTGGGAAAGGCAGCCTCCTAGCTCTGTAGGAGCAAGTCTAGACTCACCTCCAGCTCACTGTCCACATCCAGTCATCATCAGGTCTAATGAATTAAATGGGGATAATCAGTAATTATAGAGCATTTGCAATGTACCAGGGATGGTTCCAGTGCTTCACATGGACCATCTCATTTTATTCATAGAATAACTGTTATGAGATGGTTGCCTTAATTATTCTTAGTTTGCCGACGAAGAAAGTCAGGTGCAGAGAGGTTAAGTAACTTGTCTAAGATCACACAGCTGGTAAGGGATCCAGGAAGGCTTTGAATCCAGAGGCTGACTCCAGAGCTTTTGCACATAAGCACTGCACAAAGCTCCCCCACCCCACCTGCCACCATTATCTCTTGCCAAGATTCCTGTGGCATCTCCTTGCCGGTGTACCCTTCTATAAACCTTCCTCCACACAGCTACCAGAGAAATCCTTCCAAAACACAGATCTGATCACATCACTTTCTGGTCAAAGCCCTTCAAGGGCTCCCTATTTTTCTGCAGGATGAAGTCCGGGCTTCTTCAATTGGCCCATAAATCCCTGTGCAATCTGGCTCCTGTCTGCCTTTTTCCAGCCCGCTTCCCACTGAGCCTTGTTCATCTTACACTCAGGGACACCGGGCTGTTCTATGCTATTTCATTCTGCATCATCCTGGTGCATTCAAATCCTCAATCCTCCTGAAATGCCTCTTCATCACCCGAAAACTCCTACTCATTCAACCCAAATGTGCAGCCCGCCCTGACCCGCCCAGGCCTCCGGCCTCTGCTCCCTGCACATCCTGAGCCTGTTCCCAGTATAGTGTCCATCACCTTGGAAGGCAACAACGTGTCTGCAGGCCTACCTGTCCTGACAGACTGTGAGTTCCTAGAGGCAGGGTCCTCTTTAGCTCCCCAACAACTCCCACAAGGCCAGTTCAATTAGGTGTTAACAAACAAGTGCTGAAAAATACTTTTAAGTATGAAAAACTGTCACTGTTATTATGAGGCCCAGTACAAGTAACAGTGCCCTCGGGACGCTAACCTATAACCTTGGCTTCCTACAAGAACTCAGCCTCAGCAGCTCTGCCCATTTCCTTCCTCTCATCCTAGGTGACACCCAAACCCAGAACTGGGTAGGCTTCAGCATCCAGACATACCCCCACTTCAACTTTCTCTTCTCACTCTTCCAGCCACCCAGGCCCTTTCAGGTGCTGGAGAAGAGAGCTCACTGCTTCCATCACCAACCCAGACCAGGCAGGGGCAACTCCTAGTTCCCTTTTTAGACCTCCTGCTTTCTCACCTACATTTAGTTAAGACAGGCACCAGATCTTCAAGAGATGCATTCATCGAGCCACCAGGGGAATCAAAGAAGAAAACAGTGGCTGGTAAAGGTAGAGTTATATGTTCCCCAGGCTTCCACTTGTGTCTGCCCTCCATCCTAAGCACTTTAGGCTCGTTGGGAATGTTTGTGGAATGAATGAATAAATGAATGACTTGTTGAGTCGCTCACCTTGGCAGGTTATTTGGCTCAGTTCTTTCATCGGGACACAGCTAAGAGCAGACCCGCTGGGTTGTGTGTGCAACTGTTACTAGAAAACACTTGGCAGTATTCACCTGGTCAGAGGTGCAGAGAGCCTGCTCCTTCGGGATTGCCCAGGGCACGGGATGCCTCAGGGCCTGGCTCCGGTCAGGGGGAGGAGACCCTGGAGAAGAACAACATTTTCCTGTGGCCTGAGACTGAAATTCCAAGTGACCCCTTGAAAGGGAGATCATCATCCAGCTCACCTCTGTGCCAGACTCTGGGTAGCCCTGTGAGAGGATGCTAGGGAGTCTGCCAGGTGTTTGACTTTTCACACCAGTGTGTAAATGACATCCAGAACCCTTTCAGGCCAGAATGAGGTTTCTGCTTAATTCAGGCTTTGGAGAGACATCTCAGGCAGCCCTGCAACCCGCAGCCACAGTGGTGACGTTTGTCTAATTGCACATGCAGGCCCACCTCTCCGTTCTGCTTCAGGAGGCTTTGCTATTTACTGCACACCCCGCAATGCATGAGCTGTCACCTCTTCTGTGAAGCCTTCCCAGCCACGTGGCTCCCAGCCCCCACTGGAGCCCTCTCTCTCCCTGACTGCACCACCTACACATAACCCAACCAGGTACCCATTAGCTTTTGCTATATAATAACCACCCCATAATTTGTGGGCTTAAAATATTAAGCATTATGAGCTCATAATTGGGTGGGTTGTTAGACTGGCCTCTGACAATTTCAGTTACCTGCCAGCAAGGTTCAGTTGGCTGGAGACATGGGGCCACTGAACCACATGCCTTTCATCCCCTAACCAGCTAGCCTGAGCTTGTCTGCATGATAGAGGCAGGTTCCTTCCTGGGCAAGGGCAGAAGCTGCAGGGCCTCTTGAGACCTAAGCTTGGAACTGGAGTGACGTCCCATCTTCCCCATTCTAGTGGTTAAAGCAAATGCTAGAGGCCAATGCTGATTCCAGGGTCAGCAAACAGGTTCCACTCTTGAAGGCAGGAGCTTTGAACCCACACTGCAAAGAGGTGAGCATATAGGGAGGGGGGAAACCCATCTACACAAGGGGTCTGTTCCTGCTCTTTTATTATTTCAACCTGAACCTGATAAGGAGTAGGTCTGAGGCTGAAATCCAGGGTCATGGACTACAAGTCACTGTCAAGACAAAGTCTAGTGTTTCGCCTGTAGCTTGTGCTTTGGTGTCTACAGACCTAGATTTGAATCCTGTCTCTGCTGCTTACTCTTCGTGCGACCTTGGACTAGTCACTTGCTCCTTTTGAGTTTCCATTTCCTTTTCTATAAAATAGGGATATTAATAATTCCAACCTCTCAAAGTTGGGAGGATTCAATGAATATGGGTGTAAAGCACTGTGCCTGGCACAGTGAAGGATTAATGAAAGTGATTTACTATCAGAATTGTCATTAAAAACAAGTCATTATTCCACCCTTCACAAAGTAAAACAATGGAACCCCCACCCCAAATTCTAGTACAGCAGATTCCTCAAGGGCATGGGCTGTATGCACAAAAATATTTATTGCATCTTTGTTTATAATAGGAAAAAAATTTGAAAGCAGCATAAATATCCAACAACAGGGGGTTGGTTAAATGAATTTGAGTACAACGACCCAAAGGACTGCAGTAGAGTCACTAAAAGTGATATAGAGCCCTGTGTGCTGACACTGAAAGCTGCACATGACGTACTGTCAAGAGGAAAAGAGGGTTACAAAATAGTCCATAAAGTGCAAAGCCATCTATGTAAAATATATTTATGTAGGTATACACAGAGCAGTCTTGGTGGAAAGACATAAAAATGTTAATGTGTCTATCTTCATGTGAAGTTATAGGATTTTTCCCCTTTTATCCTAGCTTTTCTAGTTCCTCTCCAATGAACTGGGTTACTTAACTAACTTAAAAAAATTGCAATGGGAGAGTCACTCTGGTTCACCATTGAGGCAGGCTTCAGAACCAATGCCATGCGCAGGTCTTGAACTTGGCACTAAGAGTTTTTTGAGCCCGTTCATGTCAGGCTCTGTGCTGGGTGCCTGGTTTGATGAAACTGGCTGCCCCATGATTCTGGGATGTGTTCCCCAGGAGTTCCTCTGGGGATATAAGAAGGAGCTCACGCCCAACCCTCACCTTTAGGGCTGTTTTCCCTGAGAGTACCTACAGCTGCTGCTTCCTCTTCCTGCTCCTCTAAACACCCCAATTGTCCCCATGAAGTCAGTGCTTGGGGGAGAGATGGGACAGCTGTCCTCTGGAGCTGCCCCATTCCCCACCCAAGCGGCCTAAGAAATGGAGGGAGAAAGACTAGACCCAGGAGCCCGAGCTTGCAGCCGGGCCATGGCTGTGGATGGGGGTTGGGGGGCCTGGAGCAATGGCTGGGGGGCTCCAGCTCACTGTCTTGCCTTCACCCACAGAGCCCAGGGGAGGTGCCAGGCAAGAGTGACACTACAGTACAGACCTGAAAGGAGACTGTGCTCTCTACCCTATTTAGAGGTGCTGAGCTATTTAAAAATCAAAAATGTCCATTAGCCATAATTTCACCCTCATGCCTTCAGGGAGACATACAATCCACTGGGGTAATCCTGTCACCTCCTTTCACCTAACCCCCAGCTGACTTCACTTTGGGCTCTGCGCCCTTTCCTGGGCCCTGAAGCATCTCCATTAGGTCCCTTCCTTACCTACCGACTAGTTCCTCCTACAGGGGCCTTGTGGGTCGGTGTTTCCTCTACTGAGTCTGCCAAAAGCAAAATTACCATCCCAATCCCTCACACGAGGAGATTTGATGCTTTTCACCAAAAGATATTTGTCACATCCCAAACTATCATGTACAGGCGAAGGCGGGTAACCTTGAAGGTGATTATTATGCAGGGAATCCAAGGTCACGGCTGGATTCCGGCAGCTGGGACAGACTGGGAGTAACTGTTGAAATGGCAAAATGACTCTGGGTTCAAGGGACATGGGAACCAGGGGATTAAGATAATTAAGAAAACAGGGTTTAGGAGTACAATATGTTGGTTTTTAAAATGTTTAGCTGAGGCGTCTCCCTCCCATCCCTTTGGGTAGACCCATGGGCCATCGCGGTGGATATGGCACCTGCCCTTGGGACGCCAGAATGCACTCACTGTGCGGGGGTGTGAATTCGACGTTGAGTCACAGTATTGCTAATTATGAGGAAGTTTAGGAATTGAGGCAAACTTTCTCCCACCCCCATTTGCTGACAATTAAGGCAGGCTGGCTGTGAATTCCCAGCCATCACTCTTTCCTTCTCTAGCTCCAGCAATTGGGTTAGAATGGCTCCGTTCAACAAGCATGCCTCCAGACTGGCACTAAGTTAGAGCCCTTTACACATTAGGCGATAAATTGGGATATGTTTGCCCATCTGCTATCCAAATTTAGGATATCTGAGATTTTTGCATGAGGCACCAATATACACAGTAAAAGCCCAGGTTTCTGTGGTATTTACAGTGCTTGGGGGGGTGTGGCAGTGATGGAACCTCTGGGCTTTGTGGGAAACGCTCAAACTTCTCTTCTGACTTGGCCATTTATTACCTGTGTGGCCTCAGACAAGTACCTCAATCTCTCTGTGTGTCTCAGTATTGTTATCAGCAAGATGGGAATAATAACAGCACCTGCCTGGTACAGTTGTCATAAAGTTTAATAAGATAATCCGTGTGAAGTACTTAGACCGCCATCTGGCAGAGAGAAACTCAGTAAATGTTAACAACCCGACTACTGCGATTAAAGTTCATGAAATTCTAAGAACACAAAGGCATCCCGGTGCGAGATGCCTTTTGGAAGAACACAAGGCCGATGTGGCATCCATGAGCTGTGCCTCAGACAAGGTGGCCTCCCCTGACACACTTTTCCACCTTAACTCAGCTTGGCTGAAACTGAGGTCCCTGCCCAACTCCACGCCTGCAGCGTTTCAGCTGGAGGAAAACCCCAAACCGTGCCAATTGCGCTCTCTCTCTCTCTCTCTCTCTCTCTCTCTCTCTCTCTCTCTCTCTCCCTCTCTCTCTCTGTTTATGTCCACCAGCTTCAAACAGGCCCTAGGGCAACCTGGTAACTATCCTGAATGCTCCTGGTTCCTGTTCTCTCCCCTCTCCTAACCAACTATTTTATACCTCCCCTCTCCTCCCCCTCACTCTCAGCTATAACCTTGCTCCCTAGCTCCTTGGGAAAATAGAAGCACTCGGAGGACGGCTTTCACAGGCTCCCCGTGGCTCAGCTAACCACCCGATTGACATCTGCATCTTTACCCATAGGTGCCGCACTCCCTACTGTTGGCCCGCACGCGCTCCCGTCACTGGGGCTCGTCCCCTCTTGCCTGGGAAAGGTGTCTGTCAGCCCGCAAATGTCCTTTATTTCTCTCACATCCATTTTCTTTCTCTTTGGGGCCATTCTCACAAGCATTCAAGCTCTTGGTTACCCCTCGCTCAGCCCCGACGCTGCGCTGCGTCTCCGCTCTTTGCAGTCAAGCTTCGGGAAGCACTGCCTGTCCTTGCCCTACGTGCGTTCTCTCCTCCCGCTGCCCTTGAACCCTCTCCGCCAGCTTCCATTCCTCTGCTCCAGCAAACAGCGCCTGTCATGGTCGCCGGCCCCTCTCGCTGCTTCATCCAAGGCCGGCTCCCAGGCCTGGGCCCCCTCAGCCTCTCGGCAGGGCTGGCGTAGGCGGTCACCCCCTCCTTCCTAAAACACTGTCTTCTCTTCATTCGGATCCTACTCTTGTCGTATTGGGCGAGAGGTCTTCTCCACCTTCTTTGCTGGCTCCTTCTTGCGTCTCTTGCCTTTCGACCCTGGAGTGCAGTTCGGCTCAGTCTCAAGCTTTTCTCCATCTGAACTAGATTGTTTCACCTGATCTTGGGACTCTAAATACCACGCCTAGACTGATGATTCCAAAGGCGTGTCTCCACCCCAGATGTTACTTATGGAACATCTCCACGTGAATATCGAATGGACATCTGGAAGCTAAAGTACCCCATATTGAACTCCTGGTATCTATCCCCACACTAGCTTCTCTTAAGGTTTTTCTAGCTCAGAAAATAGCAACTTTGTCTTCCAGTCATTCAGGGTCCAAGTCTTGGAATTATCTCACCTGCTCTCTGTCTACCCTTTATATCCAATTGGTCAGCAAATCCTGGTGGCTCCTCTTTTAAGATCAAGCCGGAGTAAGGCTACTTCTTGCCACCACTGATGCTCCCATCTTGGCCAAAGATAGTCTCACCTGTCACCTGTATTATTTCAACAACCTTTCCTTTAGGCTTAATATCTGCATCCCACAGAATTCACCTGCTGAAACCTACCCCCCAATGTGATGGTCATAGAAGATGGAGCCTTTGGGCGGTGATGAAGTCATAAGGATGGAGTCTTCATGAATGGGATTGTGCCCTTATTCAAAACAAACAGACAAACAAACAAACAAAAAACCCAGCGAGCACCCTCACCTTTCTCACTCGCTGAGAACACAGGGAGACGACAGCTTTCTATAAAGTAGGAAGCAAACTCTCACCAGTCACCAAATCTGCCAGCACCTCAACCCTGGACTTCCTAGTCCCCAAAACTGTGAGAAATAAATGTTTGTTGTTTTAATGCCACCCAGACTAAGGTAGCCTTTTAACTGATCCGCTGGCTTTCACCTCAGCACTCCTACTCTAGTCTCAGCATAGAAGCTAGGTGATGTTTGACTCTAAAAATACTCATCAGAGCATGGCACTTCTCTGCTACTAACTCCCCCTTATCTTTCCATTTCACCTAAAAAAAAAAAAAAAAAGCCAAAGGCCTTGCAAGGGCCTCTAAGGGCAAAGGCCCCCACTGCCTTCAGGACCTCAGCTCCCACGCCTCTTGCTGATACGCACTCCATTCTAGGCACACTGGCCTCCACGTTCCTCAAATACATAAAACAAGCACCCCCCTCATAGCCTTTGCACTTACCTGATATTCTCTCTCTCTAGAAAGCTCTTCCTCCAGACGACCACATGATTTATGTCATTCAAATCTTCGTGCACGTGTCATTGCCTCAGAGAGATCTCCAGCCACTTTGCCCCTGTCGCTGTCTAGCTCCCCCACTCTGCTTCAGGGCTCTCCACATTACCCGATAGCAGGGCTTCCAAGCTGTTTTGTTCACTGTTATAGCCCCAGAACCTAGCACACTTAGCTCTCAGTGAACCTTTGTTTAATGAATTGAAAAAGGAACCTACCCCTCGTCATGGGCACACAGAGGTTACAGTATTGGTCTGGCAGTGTGATGGGGTCAGTGGAAGGGACCTGGGAGGCAGAATCAATTTTGTGGCTTATAAATTATTTATGAAAGCCTCTCTCACAGAGTAAGATTTAGCTTGGGGCATGAAGACAATTGAGTCTTCTAAGGTTGTGCAATGCCAACATTTCAGTCTTGGCTTACGTAACTCCAGAGACGACCACTACTGAGGTAGGAGAAATCCATGAACGGTGTGTGTACCAAGCACTTGCCATGGGTCTCCAGACCACTGTGACATGTTACTTTATGGGCATGTTATGCCTCCCTTAAAACCTTCTGGTGGGCAGAGAGGGGAGGTCTTTCATTTTTTTCTGCTCTCCCCTGAACCCTGTGGTTGTAACATAAGTTGGGCATGTAGTAAAAGCTTGTTGATAAATTGCTCCCAATGAAGAGCCAAGAAGGGCTGGGAAATGTTCTGCAACAGGGTTCACAGCATGACTCTGTAATTAGCACTTTAATTGGTCGTCCTTTACAATTATGGTGAGGTTGCTTACCTGTGTTCTTGACCCTGCAGAAATGTGTTGGACAGTGTTGGCTATAACCCCCAAATTTCAGTGGCTTAACAAAATAGTTTACTTTCCACTCATGGAAAGTCCAGTAAGATGTTTGGAAGGTTGCCTATAATGAAGGAATTCTGTGACCCAGGTCTGTCACCTTGTGGTTCCACAAACCCTTAAGGTCTTGAAGTCTTCTCTTAGAACCCCCTTCTGGAAGACATGGAAGGAGAGCAAGTGTCATGTATGGGAGGATTGTAGGAGCCAGGTTTGGAAGGTGCAAACATGCCCACTCCCATCCCATTGGCCAGAATTCAGTCTGATGATCATACGTAGCTGCAAAGGAAGATTCCATCTAGCCATATGCCCTGGAAGAAAAGAAAATGGTTTTGGTCAATAGTAGGTTAATAGCTGCCACAATGGAGCAACTAAATGTCAACATTAGCCTGACCTGGGCCACATAATGACAATTTCTGTTTTCTGGGTAACCTTGGATAAGTTAAAATCACTATGCCTCAGTTTTATTTTTTCGAGCCTCTTCCCCAGTCCCACTTTTCCCCCAATCCTGTTATCCCCTCCACAAAGGTGAAACATTTATGATTTATTTGCCCCCTACTTGGCTGGTTTCTCACTTCTGAAGGTTCTTCAGACTGTCCTATCTCACAACCCGTGCTGACATCCAAGATCCCCTGCAGAGAGGCTTGGTGGAAATGTCCATCTTGCTACACTATCATTATCAGTGATTGAGAGTGTCCTGGCAGAGGCAATGACATTTGCAAAGGCAGGAAAGGGCTCCGGGTGGCTGAAGAGCATCCATGGCCTAGAGGTTCAAAGTAAGGGCTGTGGTGTCAGGGGTGGCATCTTGAGTCCCACCCTGACCAATTGTGTGAGTGTAGGCAAGTAATATGGTGTCCAAGGCTGCTTCTATTTCTGTAAACTAAGCTAACGGAGACATTGGCCTCATAAGTATGTTATGAGGATTGAAAGAGTTAATGCATCTAAAACACTTGGAACTGTCTGGCATGTTAGCTGTTATTATTGTTACTACAGCACCACTATTTTGTCATAATTATCAGCCATCTTTTGCGTAGGACCTTCAGAGAACTTTTCCTTCCTGGCAGTTTCCACCTTTCTGATCCAGTGCCCAAATGGAACAACCACAGGCCCCTGAGGCAGATAGCTTTTCTTTTTTTTTTTTTTATAGATGCTGCAACTCAATTGAAATCCAAGTTTTGGCCTCGTAGCCCAACTTTTCAGATGGCATGTTTCTGAGAGCTTGAACTTTGATCAGCATCAAATTCATCTGTCTCCCCTTGCCCTACTTTTCTGTAATTGCACTCGTTTCTTGCAGCTTAGGTCAGAGTTACATTCATTGGATTGGTCATTCTGAAAATCCTCACTTTTTTAGGAATCTCATGTTCACCCAAGCTGCAATCGTCTTTACATTTCAGCTCAGAGTCAGAGCCTGGAGTGCCTCTGAAGCCTGTCAGAATCAACCCCTTCTGAATGAGGAGAAGAGCTTGGCTGAGCTCTCTGGTGCTCCCTGTTGGCCCTCCTCCCTCAGGCAGGGAGGCATCCTTCCCTGCTCCTCAGGGACTTACTGCAGACAGCTAGGGGTCAATAAGATAGTCAGAATGTCCACCAGGTCAAGCTCTCTGGAAATAAGAAATCTCTCCAGCCAAGGGAATCTCTAGCCCCCTATCTGATGGCCTTTCACTCCAAGCAACATGCAGCAAACAGGCATTCCAACCGGACAAAGGGATTCTGACAGCTCGTGGAGTTCATTGTGGCGAAGATGTGAGCCGAGCAGAGCTGGTTTGCTGCTGGCATCCCTCTGTAGTATTCACCTACATGCACAGAAGGAATAAGCTTTAACCCTTTGCAGAGCCTGTCTCCAATTTAGCTCTCGTTAGGCATACATTTAATCAGTTAACGGAGAAGAATTTAATAAACACTTATTATGTTGCAAGTATAATATAAGTATAAATAAGTATAAATAAGGCTGCTTCTTTCCTTGAGGAACCCGTGGTCTGAATACATAGCAGTTTATATAATAGTGTAAAAATGCTGCAGCAGGAGTGAGCACTAAGTATTATGGGAACACAGAAGAGGAAGGGGGCAAGTTTTGCTGCCGGGGGAAGGTGAGTCAGAGATGGCTTTGCGGAAAAGAAGCATAGCAGTCTTGCAAAATCAGGGGATCATGAGTGTGTTAATAAGGTTATTTTGGTTGCAAGTGAAAAATAAAAAAACTGGACTGGTTAGTTTAAATAAAAAAGAGTTATTGTAAGGGCCCTGGTTGTTTGAAGGAATCCAAGGAGGATATGAGAAAGTTAATCTCAAAAATGGTGATGGTCCAGAAGTTTGGGAGACCTTGGCCAACAGCACCCTTTACATTATGCAGCTGCTGAGGCATCTCCAGGACTCTCCTTCCTCTAGGCTCCTTGTGGTGCGAGAAAAACAAACTATTTTTTAAACCACTTTTAACCAATTTTTCTGTTACTTGCAGCTGAATGCATTGCTAAGCAATACAGGAGCCTGTGGGAGTCTGGTTGGACCTCTCCATGCTCCTACGAGTATATGACATAAAAGTTGGGTGGTGACCTCTCTGGGAGGCCAGCTCCAGAGCACAGCCATCTGCTCAATCTTGGTCCCATCTCCCATCTGGTCTTAACTCCCTCTTGTTCTGGGTGGATCATAAAAATGCAAATCTCTTGTGATGTCATAAATGAGGAATAGGCAAGACGGGCCAGCAGAATCAGGAAGCAGAGCTTGGAAAGATTCCCAGGGGCACAGAGGGGGAGAAACCCTTTGAAGCCCATAAGCAAAGAGAGACAGCATAGACACTCCCGAGATATGACAATGATGTTGACTTAATAATACAACCATAAATGCAACGGCCATTTATTGAACACTTGCTATAGTTGACCCTGAACAACACGGGTTTGAACTGCATGTCAACTTATACACGGAGTTTTTTCAATAAATTCTGTAAATGGGGTTTTTCCTCCTTATGATTTTCTTAGCAAAATTTTCCTTTCCCTAGCTTACTTTATTGTAGGAATACAGTATGTAATACATACAACATACAAAATATGTGTTAAGCTATTATTTATGCTATCAGTAAGGCTTCCAGTCAACAGTAGGCTCTTAGTAGTTAAGTTTTGGGGGAGACAAAAGTTATATGTGGATTTTTCGATGTGTGAGGTGAGGGTCAGCACCCCTAACCTCCACATTGTCCAAGGGTCAACTGTATATGCTTGGTGCTTAATAGTCATTATATCTTTTGCACAACCACTCAGTGACATGATTACTATGGCATCAGTGTTTCAGATGAGAACACTAAGGCTTAGAGAGATGAGGTCATTTGCCTAAGGTCACTCAGTTAGAAATGGGGAGACCTGGTCTGACGCCAGTGCCCTGGATTCAATCTCCATGGAGCAGGGTATCATAGGTGTGAGATGCTCCAGTGTGGTAAAATGTAGGCAGGGGGCAGGAGAGGGGATGCCCAGCTCTGGCCTTGCCTACAGTTCTCTGTACACTCTCCAGGCTCCACAGAATCCTTGGACCTTCTTCGACAGCCCTAAAACAATGGTTGTTCCTGATGATGGTTGGTCTGGATGCTACACATCAGCACCAGCCTTTAGTCTTGTCCTCAGAACAATCACAAAAATAGTGTCCTACAAAAAAAGTGTTCCTCTAAGGTGTGCCACAGCCAAGCCTTGGGAAGCTGTTCACCTGTAGAAGTCTGAGTCTTCCCACCTACTGGCATTTTTGCTATTGTGCTATGGGGCAAGTCTCCTTGGAACAAGTAAAGCCCCCCCCCCCCCCCCCCATGCCTGGCTTGCATGTCTCTGAAGGCATCCTCATTAGATTGCTCCAAGTGTCTCCTGAGAGCAAAGTCAGCTTGGACTTCCTAAGGCCAGGACCATGGAGAGTTCCCTCCTGGTTTGTAGCTTTTCAGAGATCCCAGATCCCTTAAGCTGTTCATGCACCTCCCCTGAGCTGCTGCAAGTCTTAATGACTTATAACTGTGATCTTCTCTGGAGATTTGCCCTTGGCTGATAGGAAAGCACCCTCCTCCTCCCACCCACCCCCCAGCCTGGAAAAGCCTGGGGGATTTCATCCCTTCCCCACGGGCATCCATGGACTGGCTGGCATGAAGGCACAATCGCCTGGGCCCTCTGTCTCAATGAATGGCCACCTGGTGCCATTTGCACTCTGGAGCACCCCTTGGGTCAGGCAAAGCTAGGCTTTACCTGAGGCCACAGACTTATTTGTTTCTCCATCCCATCCTTCCTTTACAGATTTTCCTAAAGAACTCTCTTTCAACAATCATATGCATCCAAATCCCTCAGGGTCTGTTTCTACGGAATCAGACCTAAGACAACATATTGCAAATGCCATCAAGCCTAGGTACCATTTAGGGACCATCATCTGAGATCCATTTGAACCCTATAGCCAGACAATGCCCCAGCCTCAGAGCCTTGCCATCTATGGCCGTTCACCTCATGTAAGAAAAATGCTCTCTTGCCTCCACTCTCTCTTTTCCTGCCGTCTCATCCCCACGCCGCTCTCTGCTCCCTCCCCCTGATCCAGAAGCTCAGCTCCCACCCTCCCAGTCCTTCCCAGTCTGTTCCCCAGACTTTCCTACATGCTCGAACTTTTCCCAGAACACTCCTTGCGCCTCCCACCTGAACTGAGAATGAGATCTCCCCGAGGACCCTGCTGCCTCTGTGGTCTGCTCAAATCGAGGCTGCTGCTTCTGCTGAGGTACAAAAGCGCAGGTCAGCATTCTCCTTGCTCCTCATGACCACTTCCAAGCCATTACACTCCCGCCCTCATATTAAAACACATCTCCTTTGTTTCTCACGCCATCTGGCTACATCATTAAAACTCACTGATTGCAGATCCTTTGACACAGCAGTTCCTTTTCATACAAATATATGAGTGCAAGGTGAAGGAATATATGGGAGAACATCTGTAATGGCTTGCAACAGTACAAAAAATTGGAAATAATCTAAATATCAATTAACAGGGAGTTGGCAAAAAATTGTAGTCCATGGCACAGGGGGCTGCCACGTCCCTATTAGAATGAAGCAGTAAGTTTTTTTGCACTGACATGGGGAGACACACATGATATATAACAGTGCATCGAGCAGAAAAACTGATTGTGGACAAATACAGGATCTCATTTTGATAAAGGAAAAAATAAAAATATGCATATATTTATAAGATTAGGAGGATTATCCTAGGTTGGACAATCTTGGGTCAGCAATGTCCCTGCAGTTGCTGTAATGGTTACGACCAAGTGCAGAAACACCACACACTCTTCAAAGTCCATAAAATGAGACCAGTCCTCCTGGCAAAGGTCCAGTAGGTGGTGGTGAGACTCAACAGCTCTGCAATCCCCACTCATAAGGCTCTTTTAAGTACACTCTGAAGTTGTGTATATGATGGAGTTCCCATGTCATCCTTACAGACAGAGAGATCCAGGCAGGACATCAACCCTGAGTACCATGCAGTTGTGATGAAATTCAAGCTTTATTGCCTTCCTGCCTGTATCACCACCCCCACAAATAGTAATCAAGTGCATCTAGCCTCATCTCCTCCCTTCCTATTTCTTGTCACTAGGGGACTGGTGGAAGCGTGTGGGGGGCAGAGATGCCACAAGGGAGTATATGGTGGTTGGGAGGGAGTTGGGGAGAAACTTTGGCTTCGTACTGATTGCTTTTATAATGTTTGAATTTGCTACTAGAATATGTATTATCTTTGCAATAATGAAGATTCAAAATGAATTTAAAAATACCAATTGGCCCACCATGCCCACAGCACACTTATCTGAAGAGAAAGCTCCGATATGGAGTCTCCATCGAGTGCAGTGGGTAAGGACCAGGACTCTAGAATTACATTGCCTGGATTCTAAGCCTACCCCTTATTAACTTTGTGACATCAGGTAAGTCACTTAACCTCTCTGCAGACTGGCTGCACAGTTTGTGCCCTACACAACTCCAGGGGGCACCATTCACATAGGCCACCATGAGAATGACAGCCACCCATGGAGTGGTACCAGGAAGCCCTGCTTCTCTTTGTTTTCAGTTTCGTCAGTTGAGAAGTGAGGATAATAATAGTATCCATCTTCTAGGCTTATTCTGGGTGTTTGGTGAATGAATCCATGGGAAGTGCATAAAACTGTACCTGACACTTTGAAAATACACAAGAAATATTAGCAGTTATTATTATTACCATCTTCATTACAACCACCACCACCATCATCATCATCAAGAAAAGTCCATGGGGAGGTTCCACGTCTTTAGGTCCCAATCTGATCTCTTGAGCACAAACTCCAAGCCAAGCTCTAACTGTGTCTGGAGGAAAGGCCTTTACCTTTTCTCAGGAATGAAAGCCTATTGTCTAAAGTCTCTGCTAGAGAATTCTTCTCCAGAGAGGCTGATGGCCTGAAGGCAATGCTACCTGCCGGAGATAGAGCAGATCCAAAGAGCGCCCTGAAATTGCTAGAAGCCAGGCAGGAACTGCCCACGGTTCTGGTCTTATGAAGTTCAAACTGACTGCTCTCTCTGGCACTCTTGACTATCGGCTTTGCCACAGGCAGCCTCATCAAGAAGGGCCCCCTTTTAACACTTTGCCTGAACTCTGACAGTGTGTTACCCTCATTAGAAATATTTGCACTTTAAAGGATTCTTAATCCAAATTAAAATAAAATATCTTTGATGGTAGAATTTATAGACGGTTAACAAAAGAGACTGATTTGGACTTAGGGGGTTTTGAAAAAGTTCCCCTTACATGGGGTGATCTCCAGCTAACCCAGAGAAGTATGTGCCCCTGTTGTTCTTGCAAAGGTATTCCTTTTGGTCCTATAAATATGTCATCTTGAGTCAAATATTTAGGAGCAGAGAGGAAGGACTGTGTCACATATAGCAGGACCTGTGTAGAGAAGCTGGTGGTACCAGATCACACTCTGCTCCACTGGAGCAGGACCCAGAGTGCTACTCATGGGAATGATAGGCAGGGTCCTAGCTAGCTCTTCACCATGAAATGATGCGGAGGAAGAGAGTGCTAAGTTGTGGGGAGACTTGCTTTGTCCCACCCAAGGCTTATCTCTGGCACATTGACTTCTGGATCTAGTTGGTTGCAAAGGAGACTCGGGGGAAACACAAGAAGCCAAAGTTGCAGGAAGTTCTTAGTTCTCAAGGCAGGAACTTTGAGTTATCTTGGACCTGGCTCTTGGTGGTGGAGGTATGGGACAGGGAGAGAGCTATTCCATATCCATACCAGGCACTAGCCCTGAAACACCTGCATCTGGCAGCCCTGTAGGGTCTGAGATTCATCTCCTTAGGAATAAGCTGGCATGTTTCATATCACCTCCCTCCCACCCATTCACTCATTCATTCTCTCCCTCTTTTCCCCTTCCTCCTCCAGGGCCTGTGAGTTCACTCAACACAACTCTTCTACTCTTTACTCCAGCTGACAGACTCCTCGGCCACCACCCACCCTTCCTACATACCTTTCCAGTACAAATAGCAACTAAACACACATATCCTGGATGTTATCTGGAAATCTTGCTCTTAGCTTCCATAACATCATTGTGCCTGGAATTATTCCATGCCTTTCATAGCTGCTACCTCTAATATTCATAGGAAATCAGTGAAATTCCTTGTTGTACTCACTTTAAGGATCAAGAAATTGAGGCTTAATTCTAGTCATCTATAAAATGGGGAATATAAGACCTACCTTGTTCCACTGCTCTGTAGCTTAGACACAGTATTAATAATGTGCACAGTATAGGGCAACCTCCAACCTCCCTCTACATACATCATCACTGTACCATATCGAACCCCCTTCCTGGACCATAAGTTCCTCAAGGTCTGGAACAATGCATCTTAGTTTCAAACTCACATTATCTACGAGAGGTCTTGCTCCTGCATAGAAGCTGTGGTGGCAATCAACAACTCAGAGGTCTCTTTAGAGATAACTGCCTTGTTGTGGCCTCCCACATCAATGTACCCACTTATTGGGGTAGAATGATAATCATAATTATCACCATCAACATAATTATTATTTATTAAGCATCAACTATAGGCCTTGGACTGAGCTCAGCACTTTGCAAGCATGGTGATATTTAATTCAAGCAATGTTGAAGCCAGCCAAGTTCAAGGTTGCAGAATAAAGAAAGGAGGTTACACCTGCGTACTCTTAACCCCTTAGATTTATCGAGCCCTACCTCCAGGCCCCATTATTCTTGAGGCACATGCCTGAAATACCCTTACCATCCTGGCTTTCTTGACAGCTTAATTGCACAGCAACTTTATCTGGAGACTGCAGAACACTCAGATCCCCAGTGCTTCTGCTCCCCAACCTTCCTCTTCTCCTAGCATCTCTAGCATTGAGCCTGAAGCACACTATCAAATCCTTGCTTAGATATTGACTTCTAGAAATCTATAACAATACTGATAGCAGTTACTGTTTACTGAGCCCTTGCTAACTACATTAGCTCACTTGGCATCACAACCACCCTAAGTTGTGATTTCCATTTCCATTTTACAGATGTGCAAATTGGAGGTTAAGTCATTTATTTAAGGTCACCCAAACAAAGAATGGAAGAGTTGATAATTGAGCTTATGCGTGCCTCACCTCATAAACGAAGCTCTTCCCCATTGCCCTTGAGCCTTTCTACCTTCACTGTACATCTCCATGTTGCTTCAACCATAGCAGAAATGCATTGAGAATGTGGGCTTTTCTGGCGGAGGTAGTCTAACGTTGGCAAAAAGGTGTGAGTTTTCCTAGTCGTGAGTTCAGCTGCGAAGTATGTCAAGTGAAGACAGAGATATGAGCTGTCAATCGAGGTTGCACCACAGGAGTGTGATGAGATATGAGAAGCTGGGCTATGATGGGTTGAAAATGTGGGGCCTTAGATAACAATGTCTGTACACAGGCCATTTCAGAGGCTGGACCAACTGCGGTAGACATTACTAGAATTTATAAGATTCTAATCCTTCTCTTCCTGGAGAGCTTTGAAGTTAGGTGGTGCCATGTGACTAATTCTGGTCAAGGTTGTGAGGAGAAATAATGTGTGTCACTTTGGGGGAAATTCAGTAAAAGGTCCCAAAGGATTCTCCAGTCCTCTCACCTGCCATGGCAAAGGTGTTAAGTTGTCAGAGTCACAACATGGATGCCCACCAGATCTGTAAATCGCCACTTAAAAGGGAGCTACCCTGGATAGCCACTGAACCTAATGTGGATTTTGCATGAGTACAAAACAAATCTTTGTTGTGTTAAGCCATGTGATATTTTGAGGTTATTTGTTATTGCAGCATAACCGAGTCTGTTACGACCAATGCTCCTATATGCCTCGTATACCCACCTGCCCTGATGACTAATGGGTTGGGGGAAGAATGGCCAAGTGAAGGCCAGTAACCAGCAATGGACTGAGCTGGAAAGATAAGGTGTGGTCAGATTTGAAGAATGCGGACCGAGAAGTCTCAAATGCCTCTTGAGCAAAGAACGGTCAGGGGTGAACACCAAGAGCAAGTGCCAAGTGTATACCAAGGGCCGAAGCCAGAGGCAGATCACAAAGGAAGAAGGTTGATTTTGTGTGCATCCCACCCAAGGTCCTATGCAATCAGGTGCAATTGCTGTAGCATGTGGCTTCTCCATAATGTGGTGAACTCCCCGGAGAAAGGCACCAAGTCTTGTCCAGATTGGAGATCACCCTCAGTACTTTGCTCTCTTCATTGTGCATCTTGAGTTGAGTGGATCTGAAAAGCTTGCTGAGTTAACAAAGGGAAAGCTGAGTCTTGCTTCAACCAATTCTGATTTCCTCGCTGAGGTTCCTTAAAGTTGACCTAGACATTTTTCATAGCACAAATTACTTACCGATGAGATTAATTGATTAATATCTTTCTGTCCATCTCACACTGAACTCCACCTGTGTCCTGACTATTTCTACATTCTACCATGGGGTCCAGTCTGTGCTAGGTGCTCAATAAAGATATTGAATGAATGAAAGGCTACTGATCAGTGAATTCAAGGTGGAATATTTCTACCTCTTACCAACTGGGTCTGTCTCCAGGTCCATTTTTTCAGCCTTGCTCTTTGCAAGTCTTCAAAAGAGGTCATCCAATTCTGACCCTCTGTCCTGTCTGCTGACCTCACTGACATCCTAAGAGAGCTCTTCATTTGGAACTTCTTTGGCTTTTCAGGACAGGAGCAGAGAGAAATGGGCCCTTCATTTAGCTGATTGAACCAACAAAAAATAAGTTTGAGACAGAAAATGAATATAGATCCAGCTGCAGCAATTAGAGGGGAAATCAATAGAACATCATCAGGAGCATCAGACCTGTGTAAGTCGGCGTCTCCCAGGATGGATTGGCAGAGCAGTGTTCATTTCATTTTTGTTTTCCTAACTTAATCCCCAGCAAGTGAAGAGGGATAGGTGTGGTGAACAGGGAGAGAGAGGGGGGAAGGAGAGGAGGGAAGACAGGAAGGATGGGATGAAAGAGGAGCTCCAGATCCCTTCTCCTCACACCACTGCCTCCGTCCCATGTGGGAGGGTTCATAATAGGAAGTCTGATCCTTAGATAGCGCCAGTTGAAGATTCAAATGGACCTGAGTTTGAATGTGAAACCACCATGTACTAGTAGTAAGCGGTGCCGGAGCAGGGCCACTGAGCCTCTCTGAGCCTCTCTTGACTCATCTGTGAAGTGGGCATCCTGAGGCTGCTCTACGCGGTTCTCGTGAGGAACAAATGAAAAACTGCAAAGCCTGGATGGTACAGTGCTGCTGGCCCCACTGTGCATGCTGACTTCCCTCATGCTCCCTTGCCCTGTGATTTGACCCAGTCAAGGTTCTTTTCTACTTCTCCAGCCTCACCTTGTGTGAAAGCTCTTAGCCTTTGTTGGACCACACATGTCTTTCAGAGTTTAGTAAGAAAATGTAGAGCTTAAAAGCATGGATTTGGGATTCACAAAAGTCTGGCTGTGTGGTTGTGGACATGTTATTCAACCTCTCTGTGCCTTAGTTTCTTCATGGATAAAATGAAGATAACTAAGTAGCTATCCCATAAGCCATGATAAAGACTAAGCCAGCTAACATATGCAGATGTGCTAGTGCTTAGAATAGTGTCTGGCACACAGTAACTTTGAGTAACTGTTCACTGTTATTAAGAAAAACAACAGATGCACGTCCTATTAAGTGCACACAGGCACAAGCATGCAAACAATCTCATGAAACTGTCTCCAGTTGTTGTTCAGTGGTTCCTGCAGGGTGGAGCCAGCTCTAGCCCGGCATCTATTACTGTGCACTGTCTGGCTCCCCGTCTACAGAATCGGAGCTGCAGGTTAATGCAGGCTCCATCTACCCTGCTGTAATATATTGTCTCTAAACTCTCTCACTGGAAATCAATTCCACGGCTTTCAGCTCAGTCCACTTGAAAGCCCAGATCAGGGCTCGGTCAGGCAGTGATTTTTGGCAGAGACTCTGGGGCCAGCCATCTAAACTCGTGTTCAAGGAGCCAGCGGACTTTGATCTGGGCTGAAGTTGGCTCCCAAAGGGTTGGCGCCAGAAGCAGGACGGAGGCAGACGATGGTGGCCCTGGTCATCCCAGGATGAGAGTGTACTATATGGGCCTGTGGGACCCAGACAGTGGCTACAAGTACAGGAATCAAGGCCAGCCTGGAGCGAGGAGTGGACGGATCTTAGGGGATGGGAGGCAAGGCCCAGCCACCAAAGCTGCTGTGATTCAGGAGTTAGGAGTTAGAGAGAAAACAGGGGGCTAGGTTAGAGCCTATAATGAAGGGAAAGCACACCCAGGACAGAGAGGCTGTGTCTTGGGACTTATGGGACCTACCTCCAGCCCGGGTAGCAGCCATGACTCCCTCTTTCACTTATTCATCCATCCAACCAACCATTTCACATGCAGATGCTCCTCAACTTATAATGGGATTATGTCCCAATAAACCCACCATAAGTTGAAAATATTGTTAAGTCAAAAATGCACTGAATACTAATCTGTAGAATATCTGTTTTTTACCCTTGTAATCACGTAAACGACGGGACTATGGCTCGCTGCCACTACCCAGCATCACAAGAGAGTATTGCACTTATATCACTAAACCGGGCTAAGATCAAAATTCAAAGTATGATTCCTACTGAATATGTATCGTTTTCTCACTCCGGTAAAGTTGGAAAACTTTAAGTCGCACCACCACAAGTCGGGGATCACCTGTGTGTGTGTTTATTGAACACTACTCTCACCCAGTTAGGAGAAACTTTCCCAAGAAAGGAGAATCCGACATAAAGACCTTGACACAGTAAAACAGTTTGGGTTGAGTTCGCAGGGTGGAGGGGGCAGAAGGAGACAGAAAAAGGCAGGGGACGCAGGGTGGCCTGATTCTTGAGCACAGCATGGTCTCGACCTCTTGTCTCCCAGCCCAGTCCCCACTGGTGTCCTGTCAGCATCCAGTGGTAAGGGGGGTGTGACGGGACCGTTTCCGTAGCTGTGTAATATGTCAGGGCACAGGCAGAACTGTCTCAGGGCCCCACTAACAGCATGTGGCATGGAGTAGAGGGAGGGCAGAGACATCTTCCCCAAACTTGCTACCATTAGAACGGCACAGTGGAAGTTCCAGCACCTGTCGGCTCAGTCACAGAGACCTAGGCGCTGGGGAGCAACAGCTGGAACCTGAAAGAGCCTGTGAGCCCGTCTGATATGATCCCTGGGAACACATAGAAATATTTGTAGGGGGAGTAGAAATTATGCTCCAGAATTTGGGGCCAACAAATCTGTGAGATTTCATAGTTATCAGTAAGGCGATCTCATTTGTAAGTAGAGGTAGGCAGAGCCTGTGGTCGTCTTAGTGACACCACCTTGCACAGTTATTGTACAGACATGTGATGATGTGTGTAAAGGACACAGTACGCTGCAGACCCTTACACTGGGAGTTGTAGTAACAGTGACTATCGTTCTTGCAATGTGATCATTTTTATCGCACAGATCTGGGCAGGAGTGTTGATCACCACCAGTTCTGGTTGGCTGAGCAAAAGTCATGTCAGGGGGAAGGGAGAAAAAAACTCAAAATCACAGTTTTCTAAGTTTGCATAATTTCAAAAATTTCTGTCCCAGTGCTTTGAAATGAAGAGGTGTGGGCTGGCCTGCTGACAGTTGCCTATGGCTTAGGCACGACAGGCTGAGGGCTGGCAGGAAGGTGGCATAGGAAAGGGGGGGTGCTGGTGGGTGAGCCTCATGGACACAGAGCCCCCGCTGGGCCTAGTGAAGTCCTGGAGAGCCTCCGTGACAAGTGCATGCTGTGTTTCTGTTGGTGCAGGTCATGCAAGTAGCGTGTTTTGATACTGACTACATGCTAGGTAGTGGGATTCGGCACTGAAGAAGACCTGGCCTGCCATGGGCACCTGTTCCTTGTGCAAATCAGCATCCTTACCCTTCTTCAGATAAGGTGCCCAGTTTCTCTCTGGGCAGCACCTTTTCTAGTCTAAGCTTAAGCCAGTCAGAGAGCTCTGCCAGTCAGAGATTGGCTCAGGGATGAGCACAAGGCCCAACCAGAACCTGTGGGTGCAATAAGTCTTATTGGGGCGAATCTGGGATGTTTCCTTCTCTAGGCTGGAAGCAGAGAGGGTGTGATTGCTGGAGCTGTTGCAACCCTCTTGCTACCACAGGGAAATGTCTGTCTGAGAATGGAGCCAACATGGAAGGAAAAACAACGGAGATGGGAGAGAAACCAGGACACTCATGCTTGAGCCCCTAACCAACCTGCACTTGAGACCAGCCCTACTCCCTGAATCTTCCATAAATTCCCTTTTACTCAAGTTGGTTTGGACTGGGCTCTCTTTAACTTGCGCCTGAAAGAGAACCGACTGAAACAAAATCCCTGCCTTCAGAGGATTAGCTGTCCAGAGGGGAGGCAGACAAGTAAGCAAGCAGTCAGTAGAGGTGGTGGTAGCTTCTCCATGGATATAAACAAGGGCTGAGAGCTCCAGGGCTGTGTGTGGGTCGGGGGGTGGGGGTCACTCAGTCCTGAAGAAACGGGTGGGTCAACACATGGAAATTAGGGGAGATGAGAATGAATAGAAAACACCTCTGTCCTCACTTGTCCCATTCTCAGTCACCTCCAGACTTATCTTACTTCCAATGTTTACCTTTTCTACTCCCTGCTCTCAGATAAGACTGACCTTATATTCATCCACCCATCCACTCATCCATCCACCCACCCATCATACCTATTTTAGTAGTAAAGCTAAAGCAATAGTCTGTACTTGGGTCCCTTAGGGTTTTCATGCAGCTGTGCCTGGTGTCCAAGGTTAATACAACATATCTTTGTGTGGAGCAGCCAACCGTCCCTACCTTGAGACTGACAGAAACTCCCTGGAGAGAGAATTAGGCAGGGGCAGGTATGGGGAAGAGAAGCGAGGTGGAAGACGGCCTCCACAGGGCCACAGCCTCTGCTCAGAATCAGGTTGTCTTGGTGATAAGTGCAAAAAATGGGGCTCTTCTCTTTCTATGTAGTAAACTTCCCGTAGTAGAGGAGGGGCAGAAGTCAGGTTTACTAATCAGGTTTACTAATCATTGGTACCTTCGTTCCACTCTTTGTCAGTCCCGTTCTGGTCGGCCACAGAGATGCTTGAGGCTCACCCCTGCTCTCCAACCACAGATGGTCTTGTACCACCAATTGCTTTACACTGGGCATCTTCTGTGAAACCCAGGTGAGCTGCTCTGGCTGTCCGCCCTCAACTGCAGAGAGGAGACAGGCTCACGTGGGACTCACCTTGGAGTTAAGGACCCATTCCTGATATGCATCATGCTAACAATTGCAGTATTTTTGCTAATTCTATCAAATCTATTTTGTTCATGACATTTTACTTTCTAAATACAAAAGTAGTCCTTGGTGAATTCAGAAAATTTGGACCACACACAGAAAAACACAAAGGAAATAAAAACCCATAATCCACCAGCAAGTAAAAAGTAAATATTTGGAAAATGCGTGTTTCTAAGTACACACACATGTTTATGCTGTTACCTGTATTGTTTTGTGCCCTGCTTTTTTCACTAGGCAATATCTTACAAACATGTCAGAAATATTCTTCTAAAGCTTCATTTTAATGGTTCTATAGTATCCCATATAATGAATAATCCATAACTTGTTTAACCACCTGCCTATGATTGGATATGCAGATTATTTTCAGATTTCATTAGCAGAAATAATTCTTTATTGACTGTATTTATACATAAATAGTTGCACCTATATTTGCTTTGATTATTGAGGTAAATTCCTAGAAGCAAAACTGCTGAGTATGTATGTATGCATATTTTTAAGGCTTTTGATAGATATCGCCAAATTGCCCTCTACAAAAATTGCATCCATTTGCACTCTCTCTCCAGCGGGGTATAAGAATGCCCAATTTCCCCACACGCGTTGATTTAATTTGCATATCTTTTTTTTCCCAGTGAGGCTGAATGTTTTCTCATATGTTTATTGTCTATTTGTAATTTTTCTTGAGTGAATTGCCTACTTATGTCAATTGCCCATTTTTATGGGGGTGCTTATCTTTTCTGTTTGGACTTCTGAGAGCTCTTCATCTACATAACCTTTTCTCTATAATATATGTTCATTATATTTCCCCCAGTGTGTCCTTTGCCTTTTAATTTTGCTTATGGTGTTTATTTGGACCCAGCAAAGATTTTACTTTAAGTAATCAAATTCATCCATCTTTTCTTTTATTGTTTTTACTTAGAAATGCTTGAATGCTTAGCAATGCTTAGAAAGCCCTAACTACCCCAAGTTTACATAAATATCCCTCTAGAACATTCCTCTAATTCTTTTATGGCTTCAATTTGCTTACACTTAACTCTTTAACCACCTGCGTTTCATTTGGCTGTATGCTACGCAGTAATGCTTTAATGTTAACTTTCCCCCCGAATAATTAACAAGCCCTCCCAGTACCGTGTCATCCCGTCTTCCCTTGTTTGAGCAGGTCTGTGCAGCTTAGACAGTACCTGCCATCTCTAGAGGTAACTGATTTCTCTGAATGGGTGGTGGGCTGTAGAAAGGACGGGAGCACGGAGCCTCAGTTGGGTGCTGCATGTTCATTGTTATTTACCCAACAATATTTATGAAGGGCCTGCCATGAGCATTCTGGGAGGTGCTGGGAATAGAGGGGGAGTCAGAGGGCATTTCTGCTCAGCGCCCTCCAATGTCTGTGTCAGACGTGTGGCGGATGCCGTGGTGTGCCACCTAGAGCCCCCCTGCAATACTAAAGAACTTACCAAGTGGTCTGGAAAGTTGGCTGATGACCAATCAGAGTGCCCTCCCTGGGGATTGCCCTCCTTTCCTCAGGGTGCTGCCAGGCCCAAGGATATATGCCCTCCCCAGGTCAGCCCACATCCCACAACTGGTCTGTGAGTAGGGTTAAGGGCCCAGCTCCCTTGCCTTAATTCAGGGCAGCTCCAAAGCTAGCTCCTGAGCTCCCTGTGGGATATGCTGAGGTCTCAGTCACAACGACGACATCCCACTCAATATCTCCCTCTGCCCAACCCTGTTTCCCTCATTCATTTCCTTCCAGGTATTCCTGCGAGCACCCCATGCCCCACTCCTGCACAATAAACTTCCTGTGTGCAAAAGTCTATCTCCTGAGACAAGGTGTAAGGTCCTGGTTCTGCTTGGCTGAAGGTGATGGATAGAGGCAAGAGTGACACCTTGGTGCCACAGCAGGCCGGCCTGGGCAAGGCTCCACTTGGCAGGCTTGGCGCCATCTTCTTCACCTTCCTCGTAAGAACTTTGTATGTTAGACACTGTAGATCTCTGGGATTACATAATGAGCTCTGAGTAGAAGAAACACTTTTTAGCATCAAAATTATGAGTTTTAGCTTTAACAACAGAATTATGGTTTCCAAAGTCCTCTCCTAGACAAACTTGCACCAATTAGGCCCTAAGCTCAAGGACAAGATACTAATAAATGTCACCATTTAATTGGCTTGTTCTCACCCAATCCCACCTGGTGGTGCTTCATATTCCTGATCTGAACAAAACTGGGCCCTTGTACATTAGGCTCTAAGCCTAATGAGGTTCTTCTTGTAACAATATTCACATAATTGCTTCCATTTTTTTGGCCAGTGTTGACAAGAGCGCGTGTCTGCGTGTCCTGAACATGCGCCTGTGTTGACGGAAGGCTTGACACCGAGGGCAGGGTTTCTCTTCAGATCAATCACCACGAAGGAGACAGAGCACCACCGTTCCTCCTGAGATGTCTTTATCTAATCACACATTTTGTTTTTTCACTTTGGCTGCAGCAAGCTCAACTCAACAGCTCCAGACAATGAGGAGATTGATCGTCTCATATCACAACCGGTCCAGAGGTAGGGCAGTCCCCGGGTTGATTAATTCAATGGCCCATAGATGTCATCAAGGACCCAGGCTCCTTTTATATTTTCTCTCTGCCATCCAAAATATCTTGGCTTTGTATTAAGTCTGGTTCTCTCCGTAGCTGCAGCCATTTCTAGGCATCATATCTAGACCTGTTGACACTGAGAAAAATACAATACGTTCTTTTCTGTGGGTCTAATTTCAAGAGCAAGTAGATCTCTCCCAGAGGCCCCCCCTGAAGACTTTCCTCACACTTTGCTGTCCAGAATTGATCCCCAGTCACTGCCAGTAAGAATGGGGAAAGCAAGACTGGTTTAGACTCATCAGGAAGCACTAGAAAGGCTGTGTCCACTTCTCCCACAATTACCGGCTCACAAGGCAAAGGGGAGCAAGAATGCTTTGCTTTGAGGCAGTCCGGGGGAGCAGTGTAGGGCAGGATGGAGAGGTAAGAGGAGAGGATGAACCTCCTACTTCACAGGTGTGTGGGCACCTGGATGGCCTTGTACCTGGTGAGCAGGACTCTCCTTGTGCCCAGAGCTAATCCTGTTGGTCGGCCTCTCACTAGCTGAAATCCAAGGCCTGGTCTGTTTGACATCAAACCTTGAGTATCTTCCTCTCTGCCTCCATTCTTAAAGGATTTCCCCTAGTTGAGCAATCACAGGAGAAGGCTCTCAGGAAACAAGGTAAAAAGAGCCCTAAACAGCGGGCTTCTCTCTGAGCTGTCCACAGATCTCCCAAGCCTCGAGGCTATCGTGCATGGCCCCCAATCCTTTAGACAGATCTTCAGCATAATCTGTAGGCTGTAAAGGTTAGAGCAAATATTGGTAGGGACAAAAGACATGCAAAAGAGGAGGAAGAGGTCATTACAATTAAATACTGAGCTACTTTATTTGTACCTCATCTCCTGGCCCAGACAAATGACACGCTAAGGTATTTAAAAACATTTGCCAAGGCCATTGCCCAACCACGATTTGTTGATCTTTGAGCAATCATGCAAGTCTGGTAGGGCTGCAAGTCTGGAACAGGTAAATGTCATGTGTATTTTCAAAGCTTTGGAGGAAGTGAGTTCTCCAAGCCTTTGTCTGCACCCAGGAAAGCACACACAGTGTCTGCAGGGGCTGGACACTGAGTACCCAGATGTGGGCTTAAGGCTCACTGCTAGGCTGCACAAGCACGATTAGAGCAAGTCATGTCAGGCTGACCTGATTTCCTTCTTTGTTGGGGACACTTGAGGATGAACTGCGGGACAGTAGTAGACACAAGGTAGGGCCCTGCAGGCCCCAGCTCTGCCCAGAGGCACAAAAGGCTCAAGTCTCTCAAGCCAATCTTGGCAGTAAATTAGGTGCTGCAGAAGCATCTATCTGGTTTACCTATTTCTCTCCGGCTGGGAGATCCCAGCACTATTTGATGAGAACTTCAAACAAGTCAACAGAGCTTCTGAACCCAGCAGTCATCCATCCACTCATTTGCCCATCCAATTACTCGTGCATTCATCTCTGCCAGATGTGTGCGAGTGTTCACCATGTGATGCCAGATGCTAAGGATACAGTGGGGAACAAGGCACGGTCCTGGCTTGCATGGTGTCTACAGGCCCGTGGGAACACAGGGGAGGGCCACTGAACCCATCCCCTGCATTTGGACTAGAAGAGCGCTTTTCAAACTTTAATGTACATGGAAATCAGCTTCTTAAAATGCAGATTCTGACTGAGAGGATCTGGGGTGGACCTGAGATACTGCACATCTGGTTAGCTTTTGGGAGAAACTCAGGCTGCATGTCCTTGGATCACTTTGAGTTGCAAGAAAATCAGCCTTATATCAGATGTCTGCAGGTGAGCTTCACCCTCCTAGATGCCCAGAACTTCTTATCACCAACCTCAGTGAGGGAATGATTTCACTCCAGTCAACTTAATGCTGGTTTCCTGGAGGCTCCTTTGCAGATATGTAGAAGCTCTGAGTTCCAAGGACAATGAAGGAAAGATGGCCTGGAAATAATCAATTCAACCAGTTCCCATGTCCCTTCCCCTTCTGAAGCTGCTCACCATCATTGTCATCACCATCATCGTCATCACCATCATCACCATCATCAAGAGCCCTCCTTACAGCAAACACACAAACACTCGCACTTACTATAAGGAGGCATGGTTCTTGGTATATTACCAAGAGTATAAGCACATTTAAATTCCACCCACAAGCCTATAGGAAGGTCTTGCTCACAGATAGGAACATATTAGTACTCCCATTTTGCTGTCCAGGGAACGTAGGCACAGAGAGGTTAAGTAACTTGCTCAAGTTTACACAGCTAGTATGGAATTCCTGCTTCCTGCCTCCAGAGCCCCTGCTCTTAGCCATTCCCACTACATTATATCAAAAATGCTGAAGACTTTGCATTCCTCCATGAGCATTCCAAAGGGAAGCACCACAGCCAAATCTGGGGAGCATCTGGGCCCTCTGACAGGTGTCTAGCCTGGGGGGGGGGGGTAGGGAGAAGAGGAGGAAGACAGGCAGAGAAAAGCAGAGTTCGGGTGCATGGACAGGATGGCTTTGAAACCTTGGTGAAATTAGATCTGCCTATTAAATTGCCTGCAGCTTGTGGGTGGATTTGGGGAGCTCAGGGGAGGTGGAGGTGGGTTGTAGCTGTCCTTGCATAAAAAACAGGCACCAAAGGAAACCATTTTCCAGGCTTTTGCTGCAGAAGCTGTAAAGTAATAGTTTGGGGGTGCAGACTGGGCACCCAGTGGCCCCGAGTCCAGATGGGAGTTCCCTTCCTCACTCAGTGTGGGAACCAGTCTTTAGGGGTGCCCTTTGGCTGGCCTGACTGGAGAGGCACCCCAGGGAAGCCACTTGGCTCTCCACTCCATCTTCTCCCTCCCAGACCTCTTCTCAGTATAAGAACTATGCCTCGAGAGGCGGAGAGGGGACAGGAGATGAAAACCCACAAAGAATGAAATGAAATCATTTAAAATGTATTAAGAGCTGCTTGTTTACATTGTTACTGTCCCCAAACAATTTCATAAGCTTAAAATGACTTGTAGATTTAGCCTCTGTTTCCCAAACCAACTTTGATCCATCGGAGTAATTGACAATTACATGGAAACAATTTTCACTCTAAACGCAGCATCCCTAGTGGAAGCCTCGGGTAGGTCAGGCTGATAAGAGATCCATTGATCATCCAGGCCGCAGAGGCCCATGGTGGGTGACAGCGAGCACCGTGAGGAGGGCCCTCCGAGCCCTGAGCCCCGGTGATGGCTGCTCTGCATGATTTGCAGTGAGCCCCGCACAGCCCTCAGGCTCCTTTGACAGGAGCGCTGGCTCCTGTTTACTCTCTACGGTGGATCCACGTCAGGGAGGAAGGTCATCTCAGGGACAGAAGAGCCCTGATTTCCCCTCTTCTTCTGATTTTCCATGTGAGGCAGTTTGTCACTTTATAGTTCTGGAACTCCCCTTTCCACTTCTGCAAAATGGGAAAAAATGTGACCTTGGATTAAAGTGAAAAGAGCTTTGAACTGTCAAGAGACCCAGGCTCTGCCTCGGAGGCCATTCTGTGCCCTGTGAACCTGAGCCACTATTGTCCCGTCTCTGGATCCCAGGGCCCTCATCTGTAAAACAAAGGGGTCAGGCTAGCGGATCTCCAAAAACAGTCCCTTCCAGTGAATGAATGAGTGCATCCGGTGGCAAGAACGTAGGAGAGGGGTGGCTGGAGATGGGGCTGAAGGGGTGCTGAGGGATCACACGGCCATGGGGTTTGGGCGGCTGGGGCTCTGCTGTGCGGCAGCTCTGGAGAGCAGCGTGGTGGGACTCGGTTAACTAAGGAAGCAAAAGCCCTATGACCCCACAATTCCTCGGCGAGATTCTCACACCAGCCCACAGGGGATACGCACAGGGATATGCATGGCACCACCAGCTGTGGGGAGGGAGTTGGAGGTCATTTGGATGTTCTCGCCAAGCGGTGGAAGCAATGAAACTAGCTGCACGCACAGGAGTGAGCCGGAGTTAGCACAGTGCTGAGAGGAAAGATAGAAACATGACTGGATCTTTGGCACAGTGCCATTCGTGCAGGTTAAAACAATCCTTGCTTTCCAAGGATGCACATGAATTCAAGAACATAAACACGTTTGTCTGGTCACATATAATAAGGAGGGGTTAGGGAGAAAGGAGGCTACACATAAATAAATTAAATCTGAGGGGTCTTTATGGATCATGACCTTAGTATCCACCCAGCAAGGAGTGCGATAACAACCCTTCTATGTCAAATCCAAAAAAGATCTCCCAAGCAAAACATGACAGTAACAATATAAGTATTCCTTTCTTTATCCTATAGGTGATAGGAAACAATGAATATTTTTGTTTTTTTATAAGCAGAGTAATAAATTTTTAAAAATGCTTTAGAATGATGTCTGCAAAGAATGGATGGGGAGAGAATACCTGGGGCTGGGGAGATTGGTAAGGAGGCTGTGGCCAAGTTTAGGGGTAAATGACAAGGTGTGGATGAAGGTCATGATTGGGCAGGGTCAGAGACAGAGAAGGGCAAGTGAGCCTTTAGAGAAGGGATGGGCTGTGAGCTGGAAGGTCACCTGGTGGGTCCCAGGGGAGGCTAGCCCTTGTGTAAGAAATAGTAAGGACCCATCCAGACTCAGGGGCAGAGGTAGTATAAGGGCAGAGCCTGAATGAACTTATACCCCCACCCCAACAGCTCAGAACTTTTGGGAGAACACACTGGAGACTCCAAAGCCAGCAGAGAATTCCCAGAGGTAGACCTAGGAGGTGCCATCAAACAGGGTGCCTGGAAACAGAGATAGGCCTGGCATTTAGGGAGGAGACATTGGTGTGCTAGAGCCAGCTCATACTGGCTCAGGAATTTTGCAAGCCATTGACAGCTTGAAACTGGCCATGGTGGGAGTATTTACACCACAGAAATGGGCAAATGCTACCAATCAGAGTTCTTTCTTTTTCCGCAGAGAGCTGGTTAACCAGCACACCAATGGGGGGGAGGGTGATGAGAGAGAGAGGCTGACTCCAGACTAGTCCTCTGGGGGCCAGCATCCTTCACCCACACATGGAGGGCTTGGAGCCCGCATCTATCCCAGAGGCCAAGGCCTGTGTGTCGGGAGAGGGGACAGAGCTGGAAGAACTCTCAATAGCAGCGAGACTTTGGTACAGACAAGGCAGGCAGGACAAAGCCTTGTCTTTCCACTGGAACCAGATGGGGACTGGAGAGAAACCAAAACAGCTTACATGGTGCTTACCAGGCAGTTCCAAACTCAAGAACTTAGTGGAATTATTTTCATAGGCCAATTTTTAAAAGGGGGGCTAAGGGAAGTGGCACCCATGAAGTGGACATAGACAGAACATTTATTTTGGCATATGATGGACAGTTATTAGTATTTACACTCTCATAGTATATATAGAACTGTGATTTCTGTTTTGCAATTTCTGTAGCAGGTTTCTTGTACTCAAGACAATTTTTATTATGTTTCTGACACTTAAAAATTGCTTCCTTCTTGGAACCTGGGAATGAAGGGGACATAGGTCCTTCTCTTCATCCTGCTTCTTGTTTATAATGATATTGGAATTTATATAAATGCTTTCTGTGTACCAGGCTCCATGCTAAATATGTCACATGCATGAGCTCTCTAAGTTGTTCTCTGTGAAAATTATTATTCTTACTCTTTACTATTCTTATGAAATTGAGGCTCAGAGAGGGTAAGTAACTTGCCCAGGGTCACACAGCTCGGAGGAATGCAGAACTGAATTGAATGTGGGTCAGCCTGCTCTTAACCATTATGTTCTACTTGCCTCTTTTCCCAGATGCCCTTCACTTTGAAATCAGGGTAGAGAATCATTGTCAGACCAACATAGATCCTCCTACCACCCTGCAATTCCCTCTTCCCAGCCCTGAAACTCTCCTCCTTTCCTTGTTTCTCTAATTTGTACAACAAACTCCATGCTGTGGTCTCTCAAAGCCTTCTGGAAAAAAAGACAGTGTTAACTGAGCAGTAAAGGAAGTCTTCAGTCTGGTCTCGCCCACAAACATCCATGCATGTAATCCAGGGACTGGCAAACATTTTCTGTAAAGGGCCAGATAGTAAATACTTTTGGCTGTGCAAGCCATATGGTCTTCCTTGCAGTGACTCATCACTGTTGTAGCAGGAAAGCAACCGTGTGTGTAAACAAATGGGCGAGGCTGGCTTCCAATAGAGCCGCACCGGCAGGAGCAGGCGTCCGGCCAGACTCGGCCGCCGGCCGGCCGCCCCAGGAGAGCCGAGGAAGAGCCGACGCCTCTGAAGGGGCTGCTCGCGAGGACGGCTTTCTCTCGGGTTGCTGCCTGGGCAGGCTAGCTGGGAGCCCTGATGTGGCCAGGAGGCCTGCCGAGGGTCCGGGTCTCTGAGGCGGGGGAGAGAAACCTCAGTTCGATTCTTTTGTCCCTTGCCTGGTTCATGTTCTTCTGACTCAACCCATTTATCAAGCCTTTTGTGACAGCGCGTTCCATCCATGACCCCGTGTAATCCTCAGGCCATCCACGCAGGGCTGGAGTCACAGCGGTCAACTTTAACCTTGGGCTTTTAAATCACATTGGCCCACTTCAACCCGGGACAGATGAAGCCGGGCCTTGAGCTTCCCAGGCCCTCTGCCCCGTGCCTTCCCCCTGCCGGCCAGCGCGACCGCTTGGCCTTGTCGTACTCCTGGCTCACTCTGCACGCACCTGCTCCCTTACCTTGCTTGCCCCTTAAACTCTACCCTGGGAAACGTGGCTCTCCTCTTCTGACCTTGAGGGTCCCAAGGACACATATTTCTATCATCTGGCTCATCCCCATCCTGTCCACTTACCTCTGACCTTCAAGACCCACACTGGCGCCTCCTGAAGGTCATCTGGTAATTGTCAGTCAGACAAGTGAATCTACTCACCCAGGGTCACACAGCCAGAGCAGCGGGGTTGAACCCAGGCGCAGCTGCTCCAGGCCCAGTGCTCTAGATACCATCTGGGGTACCAGGAAAGAGTGAGGGGTGACCCCAAGGTCAAGCTGCTGATTTCCGAGGACACTGGCATCTGCTCCCTGTCCAGAGCCTGGGGAACCACTGGAAACAGAGCTCAGAGGAAATAACTTTCTGCGGCAGACAAACCTCAAAGCTGATTTCCCAGGAGGAATCCAACAAGGCCCTTGAAACGTGGACATCAAGGAGAGAAATCAATCGTCTTTTAAGTTTTCACCTTGGTGATTGATCCACTGCTGCCAGCCCCTTTTTTCTCCCTCTCAAGTCTTTGGACATAGCCTCTCTGGCTTTCACATTTTTTCCCCTCTCATTATTAAAGTGCAGGGTTTCCTGGTTCTGATCTGGAAACTAAAATACATTGCTTTATGCCAGCTGACCAGGTATCGGCCACAGGCTTCCAAATTTAATTTGCTCGGAAGGAGAGAGGTCCTGGTGAGCCTACTAGGAGGGGATGGAAGGAAACTAGCATTTGCTGAGTGCCTACTAAGTGCCAGGCCCTTGTTACCTGTCCAGAGGTAATCCTGTTCACGTGGATCTTAGGACCCCACAGCTCAAATGAGGACACTGGATTCAGGGCAGAGAAATAACTTGCCCAACGCCAAACCTGTTTTTCAGGTGGTAACGCAGGACTGAAGTGGGAACTGCTATTCTGTCTCATTCCCACCAGGGCTGGGATGAGTACCCAGGTGAAATGCATCAGAACCTCTTTTGGTCTTGACCACAAAGAGATCAAGGCACCTGGGAAACCAGCTCTTGAGTATGGGGGTTGCAGGGTGCCATTCACTCATTTGGGATGTACTGAGTGGCAAAGGAGACCAAGGGAAGCCTGAGGAGGCGAGGCTCAGCTGGGTTTTGAAGGAGGTGTTAGGATCTGGGTCCTTCTGTGACAGCTGTGAAACAGGATCCTAATGAATGCGACTGCAGGGGGCCTGCTGCTGTCTCCCTGCTCTGTGTAGTTAGTTGTATCCTTCGCTTGATACTAAAGGAACTCATTTCCTTTTCCTGGGGCTGTTGGCATCTTTCCATCAATCATATCACTGTCACCTTGAGACAGTCACACCCAGGAATGGGAGGAAGGACATGCAAGCCGTGGAAAGCATGGGCGCTGGTGTGGGACAGAGGGACACCCTTGGGAACTATTGGCCCTCCCTAGAGTCTGAGGGGCAGGAGGGGAGGGGAGGGGAAGGGAGGGGAGGGGAGGGGAGGGGAGGGGAGGGGAGGGGAGGGGAGGGGAGGGGAGGGGAGGGGAGGGGAGGGGAGGGGAGGGGAGGGACTGGCCTCCTGGCGGGAGCCAGATCAGGAAGAACCTCACCCTTTCAACTAAGAAATGGGAACTTTCACTACATGCTTACAGTGAGCTGGCGAAGGGTATAGCTTGGGGCTGATATGACCAATTCAGGTGTTCTAAAGAACAGCTGGGGTGACAGCTCTGGAAACATTTTAGAGGGTGGTTTGAAAAGAATCTACTGCTGGTGACAGAACATGGGTGGGGGGTCTTGGAAGGAGCCAGCAACAAATCAGATGAAGAAGGCCCCCCTCCCGGCAGGTGTTGGGGCCCATCCCATTTATCCTGCAGGAAGGAGAGAAATCAAGAGTCCAAGGAGAGGCTGAGGCCCAGTCAGTCCACATTCACAGGTCTGAATTCACACCCAGGGGAAGGAAGAGAGGGGTCTCTTTCCATGCGAGGAGTTGAGAGACGCTGTAAGGCACAGGAGCGGCTTCTGGTGTGTTTAGCTAAGCTTTAACTGAGCTAAGCTGCATAAAACCACCCCAAATCTCGTACCTTAAAGCAGTACTCATTTATTTTCAAGCCTGCAGGTCTGTAGGTCAGCTGGGGCGCCACCTGCTTCAGATTGTGGGTTCGCTGGAGAAGCCTTAACTTCAGGTGTTTCCTTCTGGAGACCAGAATGTTCTTGCCGTGTAGGTTGGGTGCTCCCAGTGGGGGGAGCAGAAGCACAGGATGCCTCCTATTGTCCCTTCTACCCACATTCTGTTGGTCAAAGCAAGTCATGGCCAAGCTTAACATCAATGGGATGGGGACCTATACTCCTCTCATGAAGGTGGGGTGGCAGGGAGAAATTCCCTGTGGAACAAACATCTAACTGTCACAGTTGCTACCAAGGAGCACTCACTGACCCAGGCAAACTGGCCTGGTCACAGCAGGGAAAAGTCCCGCATGCATGGTCACGCTCACTGGGCTGTGAGAAGACCAGCTGGAGAGGACCAGCATGCCTACAAGAAGCCTACCCTCATCTCATTCTTTTCAAGGACGCCTCCTGGAAGGAGGGTCGAGAATTAGGCAGCGATTGCATGCTTTTTACAGGGGAAATAATATAGTAGATGTCATGACTATCATGAATGACATTCACCCTGAAACTGAGGCATAGCTTGGGGCTGGTCCAACAGGGGTCTATTTTGATGGAAAGTAGAGGGGCCTATAGGGAAGTGGGTCACCCCAGGAAAGACTGGGTGGAGGTGCCTGATGTGGTGAGTGGTCAGGGGTGGGATATCAGAAAAGGGAGAGACTAGCAGAGAGCCTCACCTGTTACTCAGTGTCACTCAGCTTCCATGAGCCCCCATCTGGGTACAGGGTAAAAAGATTCCCATGGACAGAGAGAAAAACCTCGGAGAACTGTTGCTGTCTGCTTTCCAAAAGCATTGGAACCAGGGCTTTCTACAGCAACTGGTGTGTATGTAGCAGTGAGCATAAGGTTTGACTACATATAACGTAAAGACGCAGTGAAATAAGTCAGAGAAAGACAAATTCTGTGTGGTCTCACTTTGGAATCTAAAACAAACAAAATAAACTCACAGATACAGAGAGCAGACTGGCGGCTCCAGAGGTGGGGGGTGGGGGTGGGAGTGGCTGAAATAAGAGAAGGTGGCCCAGAGGTACAAACTTCCAGTTGTAAGATAAAGAAGTCCTGGGAGGTAATGGGTAGCATGGTTAACCACAGTTAACAACACTGCATGGTCCACTTGGCAGCTGCTAAGGGTAGATCTTGAAAGTTCTGTACGGATTTACCTATTCTGGACATTCATATAAACGGAGTCACACAACATGTGAGTTTTTAGGTCCGGCAAGCTCACCCACGTGGCAGCCTACGTCAGTGCTTCGTTCCTTTTGTATCTTTTAGTGTTTGCACTAAACAAGGCAATATTTTTTTTTTCATTCTCATTACAAGGGAAAAAATTGCAACTGCGTATGGTGATGGATGTTAACTCATTGTAATGATCATCTCACAGCACATATATATATCAAATCATTATGTCGTATACCTGAAACGAATCCAATGTTATATGTCAGTCACATTTCAATTAAGAAAGGAACCCGATGAAGACAATGTTACAAATTATAGTACATAATACTTATTTGTGTTTTCTAAGCACTTATGTAATGACTATGAAGAAAATTAGTTTGGCTTTTATTTAAGTAAATAAATACCCAAATGAAATTGGCTTAAACAAGCTGGTGTGGTGGCTCCACAGTGTCTTTAGGGAGCGAGACTGTCATCCTCAGCGTGTGGCTTCCATTCTCAAGGCCATCTTGTGGCCTAAGAGGCTGCTAGAGCTCCTGCCATCACATCAGCTGCTTTCTGGGCAACTGGATGGAGGAGGGTGTGCCTTCGTGTCTTTGTCATTTGTGGAGATGGCTCTGCACAGCATTGCTGCTTAAGTCTTATTGGTCAGGACTTACTTTCACGGTTATACAGCTGCAAGGAGGCTGGAGGGGATAGTCTTTTTGCTGAACTGCAAAACGTCTAGCTAAAAGTTGGAGTTCTTTTAACTAAGAAAAAGAATGTATTGGTATTGAGGGACCACAGGCATGCTCTTCCAGAAGGAGAAAACACCAGGTAGACACCCTTGGTACTGGGCAACTTCAACCTTGATGGAGAATTAGCAGCTACTCTGGTAAGATTCGCAATATCAGTGTCTTCAGTATCACTACAAGAGTGGACGCATGTGCAACAGTTGGTGGCAGCATTTCCACAGTGACCTTGAGTGGACAGGAGCACGGTGATGGACATCAATAGCCAAGAAAAACAGTGACTAGAGCACACATGGGCCCTGGCAGGAAACTTCCAAAGGGTCCTACACAGTCTGTTAAGACAAAACCAAAGAAATGCTCTGTGTGTCTGAACTTGTAAGCTCTTTCTTATCTCAGGTGGGATAGCCCAAAAGACAAAGATGACAAGTCTGTCTTGTCCCGCTGATGCTTTTCTCGGGCACACAGCATCCCACGCCCCATCCTCCCTCCCTCCCATGACTCTGCCCCAAGCTGCTTGGCTGCCTGTGTTACTGAGCGATGGAAATTGTGTTCTGATCCACGGGGACTCCTTAAAGCCAAGAGCTGCTTGTGGGACCTGAAATTGTCTTCACAGTGATTTCATTCAAAGTAATAACAGCATCAGATGTTATAGAAATCTCATCCTCATGATCATAAGCATTTATAATAGCCCATCATTGAACAAGTGCTTACATTGGAGAGGAATTTCCATGGAGAAAGTCAATCTTTTCAAACACGCTAATTTTTTTGGTAAGGAAATCAAATGTGATGCCAAATTGTCTCTGCCATTATGTTGCCCTTCCCTCCCGAGCACTTACTGCTCTGATCAGTATGACATGTCACATGTAGCGACGCAGATGGGGAAATTTACCTCCTGATGGAGAGCCCTCGTTTCCCATTTGTCAGCTCTGCTTAAGCGTCGGCTGCTGCTCTGGCTTTACAGCAGACAGAGCACAGGGGCAGAGTGAGGGACCCCAGGCTGAAAGGGACGGCCGCACTTTGGGAGGGAAATGCAGGAGACCCTTCCCATAAGGAATAAAATCAAGCTTTCGAGAGACAGCCTTGGGATATGTGGGTGAGCACTGGGGGGCACCCAAGTCCTGACCAGCCTTGTTCTCTTCATACAAGGTCACCCTGGGCTATGTCCCTTATCTTCTTAGCTGAGACACTGGCCCCTCTTTTGGACCCATTCCCGTTCCATATGCTGCTCTGCTGCCTCACACTATTTTGGGAAACACCATTTTGGGGACCTCGGTGAGCCTTCTGCTCAAGCAAACCCCACCTCTCTGACCCACTCACCTGAAGAGTGAGCCCAGGCGTTGACCGAGGGGTCCCGGGTGCACGGTATCTTATCCCTTGGGTGCTCTAGTCAATGTCTCCAGGAATTGCAAGCTTCCCAAAGCCCTGAGGAAAATATCAGGTCTGAGAAAGACGATTGAACTCAAAATACAAAACCAAAGCAGCAAAATCAAAATTTATAAGTTTATCGAAATGTTGATGAAGCACAGCATTCAGTCACATTCATTAATGGATAAGTTTAATATTCACGAAAATGCTACTATATTTACAAACTATCTGCAGGTTGAATTGTCTCACTTTTCCCTGGCCAGTATGGCTCAATAGTTAGATCAATGGCCCGCACACTGAAGGGTCATGGGTTTGATTCTGGGTCGAGGGCACGTACCTGGGTTGCAGGTTCAATCCCCGGCCCTAGGGGGGTGCATGTGGGAGGCAAACGACTGATGTGTCTCTCTCACATCAGTGTTTCTCTCTCTCTCTCTTCCTCTCCCTTCCTCCCTTCCACTCTCTAAAAAAATCAATGGAAAAAATATCCTTGAGTGAGGATTAAGTAAATAAATAGTCTCACTTTGCAAAAATTCCCAACGATGCATGATGATTGCTGAGAATTGTAATCAACCATAAATTATATGTTATTCAGAGCAAATTATCTCAGAAACAAAATCATAAAATATCCTTTCAATTTTTACAACAAAAATTTATATTTGATGTTAAATGTGGGTATACTTTTAAATATGTTTGATGTGATGTGGAGTAGAAACTCCAAAAATGAGTGCTCAGGGCCTATGGAAGTCATCAAATGCCTCTGAGTGTGTGATCTCGGAAGACTGTGGTTAAATATTCAAGAATCTCTTCAACTGCACACCAAGCTGTTTAAATGCCACCATGGCAGTTGTTACATAAATTATGGTACACGATGGACTACTATGCAGCCATTCAAAAGAACAAAGCGTATTTATATGTACTAATAGAAGACGTCCAAGATGTATTATTAAGTGAACAAAGAAGTTGGAGAACAGTATCTTCAGTATGATTCATTTTGTGTCAAAATACTTCATGTGTGTGCATAAATAAATATGTAAATGCATGCTGGCATATGTGTAGGAAAATTCTATAAGGATCCACAGAAAGAGCAGTCATTTATCTGTGAAGATCAGAAAGGAAGGATTGGGAATGCAGGGAGGGGACTTTTATTTTTATGTTATAATACTCATCTGAGTTGCAAGAAAAACATTTAGTAGGGTGCATATATATTAATTTATAATTTTGAAAATAACAAAATTATAGAAAAGAGTGGTCTGCAAGCAGACTGAAAAAGGAGGAGTTCATGAACCAGGAATTGGCACCCTCAATCTTGCACTGTCCGTGGGGGAGCATCTCTGAGTGTGAGGACCTGGATCCCTGTCACTTCAGAGGTGAGTGGAGGGAGCATCCAGGGATGGTCAACAGACTGGCCACGGCCTGAAAAACACAGCCCTCCAGATCTGTGTCCTTCATCCCATATTTGTCAAGCAACCTTCTGATTCGATGTAATTTCAGGAGTCAACCAATATTTATTGAGCACTTATTGTGTTTGTGCTCTGTGGCTGCTGTAAGAAACCACCACAAACTGAGTGGCCTTTTAAAACAACACAAGTGAGTTATGTTACAAAAGTTCAGAGGAGACCAGAAGTCCTCAGTGGGTCCCAGTGGAGGTGTCAGCAGGGCTGCATTTCTTTCTGAGGATCTGGGGAGAATCTACTTTTTGCCTTTCCAGCTTCTAAAACCTGCCTGCATTCCTTGGCTTATGGTCTCTTTCCATCTTCAAAGCCAGCAGCACTACATCTTCAAATCTCTCTTTGCCTCTGATCTTCTGCTTCCCTCTTCCATGTATATGGACCCTTATGATTATATTAGGCCCCCCTGAAAAATCCAGGATCATCTCCCCTTCTGAAGATCAGTCGGCTGATGAGCACCTTTAATTCCCCTTTGCCACGTAACCTAACATATTCTCAGGTTCCGAAGTTTAGGATGTAGGCATTTTGGGGGGGACCATTATTCTGCCTACTACATCAGCTAAATGCCAAATGCATTTGGGGAGCTGAGAATACAGTTATGAATAGACACAATCCTTGCCCTGAGGAGCTCTCAATCAGGAGAGGAGGCAGCCACCACGCTTGACCACACGCAGGATGTGCAAATGGGAAGGAGTGGCCAAAGCCAGTTTTGAGAACTTTAGCTCACCATTCATGTCACAGGTGAAAGGGTCCATTGAAACATTGCAGGGTGAGGGCTGGAGTGAGTTATTGGAGCGAGCCTTCAGCGCACCATGTGTCCACCGCTACCCAGTGGGGAAGGGAGGGACGACCCCTCACCTTAAGCCAAGCGGGGAAAGGGGATTTGAAGGGACCTCTTGGAGAGCTTGATGTGCATCCTTTGGAAACAAGGGGAGACACTGATCTGGTGTCTGACTCATCAAACAAATCCAAACAAGAGGTCAAGACTTGGCTGATGGGGTGAAGGAGAGAGAGAGGGGCCAGACTGCCCTGGGACTAGCTACACTTCCACCAACAGAGCAGAGTGAGGTGGAGGCCAGTTCCCCCTGGACCAAGTGGATCCAGGGAGAGAAGTGTCCTGGAGCCATCTTCAAAAGGAATGTACCCAAGAAGGGTCCTTGCATGAGCCTTGACCATCAGTCAAGCCCAGAGAGAATCCATACCAATCAGCGAAAGTCCAGCGAGGCCTTGCCTGCCCTTCCTTTCTCTCCCTGTTCCTGATTCATCCCTGCAGGAGTCAGAGGCAGCCTGGTGGGGAGGGGAGAAGGGAGGGAGACATGCAAGGAGAGGAAAATAAGACAACCCCACACCCTCTTGCTTCTGCCCCTACGATGCTGAAGCAGACCCAAGCTGGGGAAAGGAAAGAGCTTTCACTTTAAATAAAGCTTTGAGTTTTAACGACTATATTGCACTGGGTATTTTCATTACTAAGATGAGACAACTGGGTACCCGAAAGTGACCAGAGGACTTCATTGTAAAGACGTGACCAGCTCAAACTATGGGATCACCCGGAGGCAGGAAAGCGAGGGTGAGAAGGGCAGGTGTGAGAAAAAGAAGTTGTTTTCTGCTTTCAGCCTGGCCTCCTCCTGCTCATTCCGTGGGCTCATCCTAAGCGCTTCCCTTCCCCACACAGAAACCCTCTCTGACCTCCACCTGGCTGGGCCCAGGGTCCGGGCCACTTCTTGCCAATGCCTCCCTCTAGGTGTTGGATCCCTACATAGTCTACTGCCGGCTGGACACTCCTGCCCCAGTCCTCACCCACTGACTGGCCTCAGTTGGGTTCCAAATCTATCCTTCCCTTAGGTTTCCAGATGTCCTTCAGAGGCCACCTATTTATCTGAGGCAGGCAGGTCCTAACCCCATTCAGTCTCTCTCCTCCTGCCCGCCAAGCCTCTAGGCTCTCCTTCAAACTCACCAGAGTTTGTCCGGGTTGGACAAAGCCATCTGTGCCTTTTCCTTCAGGCCCGAGTGACCAACATGGGGGCGTTGGTGGTTGATTCGGTCATCCCGAGTGCAGAATGCACCTGCTAGGTGGCCAGAGCAGGGCCCGAACCCGGGGCTCGGGTTCTGAGGGCATCTCCATTCCACGCGTCCAGGGCACGTGCGAGCCTCCCCTTCATTGCACGCTGACCTCCTGCTTGTGGAAAGTCACCCACAGCAGAGGAGGGTTGCAACCCTCACTGCGTCTGCCATTCCCAGGGGGCTCTGGTCACCCTTTGCAGTCTTGTGTCTGATCACTCATCCACCTGCCGCCTCACTGAGTTCGCTCTGGGCAGCAGTCCCGAGATGACAGTGATCACAACAGCAATAATAATAATGCCTAGTACTTTTATAGCGCTTCCCATGTGCCGGACACTCTTACAAAAAGTTTATGTATATTAACTTTTCAAATCTCCACTTCAATCCTATGAAGTCAGTACTTTTAATATTGCTTTTTTATAGATGAAGAAACAGAGGCACAGAGAGGTTAAGTAACATGCCCAGGGTCACATAGCCAGTAAGTGGCAGAGTCAGGTTCCAGACAGCCCACTAACTCTGGAGGGTGAAGGCTTAATCACTCTGCTCTCTGTTCTGAAAAACAATGAGGCCTTTCTGTCTCTTTGCCTTCATCTGACTGCTCTCCATCTGTGCCCAGGATGAAATTCCCTCTTTGTTCACTCCTCAAAGTTATACTAATTCTCCAAGGCCCAGACCACAGGTTGTTTCTCTCTTAAATTCCCCTGATCCCCAGCCCCTCCCAGCAAGAGGACTCTTTGCTGCTCATCTGGGCTGTCACTGCACTTGCTAGTCACTTCTGTGAGGACACGCCACACAGTCAGTGTGTGCACCGAGGTCTATTTTCGCAGATAGATTGTGGATCCCAAAGGCAAAGGCCATGTTTATGTAGCCCCAGGACTTATGGCAGAATGGCAATGGACTGAACTGAACTGATGTCTCCCTGTATGATTCTGTCCCATCTCCCCAATCTAGGCAAGGTGATTGCAAAGGTGTTGGCTGTGGGCTCTTTGACATGGCTGGGGGCCTCGAGAGGGGCTCAGAGCCTGGGTCAAGCACCAAGGCCAATGCAGTTTTTGATGCTGAAGGGCTGTGTAGAGTCCGGATGAGCTCTATTATGCCTGTCTCCTCCCCTGGGCTGCCATGTGCTCCAATTTGCTTTGTCCTCATGACCTCCGCCAAAGCCTGGCTGGCCTGGCAGGCTCAGGGGACTTAGGCACTGACATATCTGTGCCGGCTAAAAATGTCAACTGGTCTCCTTGGCTCTCCCAGCACTGCTGCCTCCAGGACTCAGAATCCCTGGGAATGAGGCCACTGTCTGAAGGTTCCAACTTGAGGAAAATCCCAAGTCCAGGTGGACTAGGAAAGAGGAATGGGACAAAGGCCTGAGTCACCGCATGAGTTAACATAGGGAATTCTAGTATGTTCTTTTCCAAGGCCTTCTCCAGGCACCCCTGGCTCCCTCTCAGGCTCTTTACTTGCTTGTCAGGAGAGAATTCTCACTTACCATCCATATGCATTTCCTTCACAGAGCCACTGAACTGGTCGCAGCCTTCAAACTGGGCCGTGTCCTTCTGCCAGTACCTTGTTCCACTGCTGGTTTTGCAGGGAAGGCCACTGTCCTGCTAAATTCCCCCGATGGCTGCCTGTGGCTCCTAGGGCACATTTCCAAATCCTCTGTGAAGGCCTGCATGACCTAGTCCTGCCTACTTCTCCAGCTCTGTGTCTGGTCATCTCCTGTGCCTCACTATGCTCTAGCCACAGTGACCTCTTCATTTCTTCAGTGTCTACACTTCCTCCATTGCCACCCTCTCCTAGATACACACATCTGTCAGAGATTTCTCCACTTTAATGGTCTTTTCAAAGAACCTGCTCCATTGATTTATTGGTCTCCTGCTTCTTTGATTGATTGATTGATTCATTCATTCATTCATTCATTCAGCTAATCAATCACTGTTAGGTATTCAACTCTTGGGTTGGAGCTACGCACCTAGAATTGTGATTGGCCCATTTTGTGATAGGAAGGAAAACATAATACTTGGGTCAGGAACTCTATGGATCCCCCTAGGGTCAAGGTATAGATGAGCTTTTCCCAAGGACCAATCCGGTACTGAAGGCCCAGGGGCAGTGTATGTTAGCGGCCAGGAGCATGGCCTCTGGAGTCAGACTGCTGCATTTGGATGTCCACTCTGTCATCGCTGGTATGGACTTGGGCAAATTGCTTTGCTTTTTATGAAAACTCAGTGTCTCTATTTATAATATGGGAATAATTATAGTCTATTTCTTAGGATTGTTCATATAGTTAAAGTCACAGAATAGTGCCTGGCACATAGTACTCATTATATAAGTGTTTGCCATGACAATATGGGAGAAACTTTAAATTATCTATATCTTTGCAAACTCGAGGTCCAATTGGGTGGTGAAACTCACTATGGAAGATACAGGCAAAGAGACATGAGCAGTGCAGACGGCCTGTGCTGTGGTTTCAGGAGAGGTGCTGAGGGTTCTGGAAGTTCTCCTGGAAGAAGGGGGACTTGAGAGTGACCTTGAAAGACATAGAAGGAATAGGAAGTTGGAGAGAATATTGACTGACTTGGACTATAAAGATGCACTGGGGGAAAATCACACTGTAAGGGGACAACTTGATGACAGCAAGGTGTAGGGCCCCTCTGTGCAAATTAGGGGGAAAGTACCCGCTCTGCACAAATAGTGCAGGGCTGGGCAACTGGGTGGTACCTTCGGGCAAAGTAAAGGCAACCTTCCTTTGGGGGATACAGGTTGTACCAGACTGACCTGGTCAGAGTATGGTTTAAGTTCCAGCCTCCACTCACCCTCTTGGCCTTTGGGCAGTGCCCAAACTGCCCAACCACATGTGGAGACACTGGCAGAGACAGACCCCTAAAGAGAGAAATGCTGAGATGTCACTGAAGCAGGAAACGTAGGAGAAGTAGGCCAAAGCAGGCCTGGGAGAGGGAAAAGTAATGACTTTAATTCTGGATTATAGAGCACAGGTGTTTGGGGTGAGTCGGGTTAAATCCATTCAGTGCACAGCTGCATAAGGGAACCTGGGCCAACACCTGGGAAGAACTTGGCCCCTTCTGTTGTAGACTGGCCATGAGGATGCACCTCTAGCTTGCCTCTGGACCTCGCAGCTTAGTGGAAGGTAGGACAGGCATATACGTTATGCATGCACACTTCATCGGGAGAACCACCTGATGGTGTGGGTGGCACAGTCCGGGAGCTCTGAGAAGGCAACAGCAGTGCTGAGACTCCAGGGAAGATTTCCTGGAGGAGGTGGACTGGATGGGTAGGTGTGGCCGGACTAAGGAACATAGGGAAGCCTTAGGCCATTTAGAGTGGCTGGCTTCCCCTGCTCACTCATAGCTCAGCTCAGCTGTCCCCTGGCACGGCCTTCCATGACCATCCTTGAAAAATAATCCCCAGTCCCTTTCAATCTCATTACTCTGTTTTATGTTCCTCTGAGTGCTTACCCTTATCTGAAATTATCTTATTTTCTATTTGCTGGTTGACTTGCTTATGTGTTTACATGTTTATTGTGTATCTAATTGCATCGGGTGTAAGCCTCCATTGAGGCAGGGACTTTATCTGTTTTGTTCAGCCCTATATCCTCAGTGTCTGGCACATTTCAAGTGTTCAACAGATATTTTCTGAATGAATGAATGAATGAATGAATGAGTGACAAGATCAAATAGAACCAAGCACAACTGCACTGCCAGCAGTGGACTTCTCTGCATTCCTTTGTGTTATTTGTGAAAGAGGCAGCCCTTTATTTCCCTGACCTGAAGTCTCACCCCTGTAAGACTGCCGAAGCTCTGCCCTCCTGGAAGGAGCCCTCCTGCCTGTGGGCCTTGGCCTTGGGCATAGCTGTGGCTGGTCCACCTGTGGTCATGATTGTCGCTGCATTCCCCAATCCCGCCAGACTTGACAGATGCCCTAACACCCCATCCACACTGAAGCCCTCTCTCTCCACCCTCTTTCCACACCACCTTGCTGCAATGACTCAGTCAGGGACTCCGAGGAAGGTTTTTCTATTAGTGAAAATATTTGCGAAAATTCAGGAGACCATGCTGTGGAATGTGCCGCTCTATTCAGGACAGCATGGATCTGGAAGCATTCAGACACATCAGTATGCAAGCACGAGTATATCTACCTGGAAAATGCACAGGGGCTTCAAACTCCGAACAACACCCGTAGCCAGAGGGAAGACTTAGTGAGCTAAGGACTGCCTTTTAAGCCGCCATCTCTCTGGGCCAGCCGGTGGAATTGTTCCAAGGTAAGTAAATCAGTCCTGCTCTTCTAGGATCGGGTAGCTTTGAGAACCTCAGTGACCCAGCAACCTTGGCTAAACCGCTAGGGCTCAGCTATAAACCTGAGAGCAATCCTGTCTCTCTATTAAAAAGAAGACCTTTGAAGTGACATCAATTATTATCCCCCCACCTTTAAATAAAACTCTATTTAAAATTCTAGTTCAGTGTAGCAGTGAATGTTCATTGAAGAAGATTTGAAGACAACGATAAAAAGAAGAAAGTTGTTACTATCATCATTCCATAACCTCCATAGAAAAGACCACTATTAATGGTGAGTTCCCCCCCATTTCTCTCCCCCCCCCCTCTATTTTACAGTCTAGTCTTTTTTTCTTGGGAAGATACATGAATTCTATATATGTTTTCTTCCAAATCATGTGGCCACATGTCTGGTACCCTGTTCACACACACACACACACACACACACACACGTACTGTGACCTTTTAGTGATGTCCCTTTATATTCTGAGAATTATGGTTTTGCGTAGCTTTACTCCCCTTACATTACTTTTGTTCCATGATCTATGTAATCATCCTCTTGCTGGGCATCTGAGTGCTTTGACCCTCTCCCTCCCCATCTGTAAAACAGAGGCAGCAACGGGAAGGACGCACTCACACGGCTGCTTGGGGATGACCGAGGGAACGCACGAGAAGGGCTTGGCACGGCGCCGGGCCATTTTATGTGCTCGGTAAGTCAGTATTAGGTTCGCTGGTTACCATCAACTCTGACCTGCTTGAAAATGCTGCAAGGGCATCCTGGTCACTAAATCTCGGAGGAGATCCTTGCATGTTGCCCTAGGATAAATTCCGAGGAATCGAGGACCTAGATCCAAGGCGATGAGCCCCCGAGGATGCCGATGTGCCGCTCAGGCCCACGCTGCGAGCGCCTGCTCCCGGGGCCTGGGCGCTCGGCCAGGCGGGTGTGACCGTCCCCCCCAAGCCTAAGGGCGCTGTTGAGGGGCGAGCGCCTCCTCCAGTGAGGGTGAACACTGTTTTCAGATGTTAGATTGGCCACTTGTATTTCTCCACTTGTAATTTATCAGTTTCTGTGTTTTGTTCATTTTTTCCTGTTAGGGGCTTCTTTTTTCCTAATTGATATTAATTTCTCTATAGTTAGGACATGGATCTTGTGTGTGTGTGTGTGTGTGTGTGTGTGTGTGAGAGAGAGAGAGAGAGAGAGAGAGAGAGAGAGAAATCAATTTCCAGTTTCTGTTCCTTAAACTTGATTTATGGGCTTTTTGAAGAAGAGAAGTTTTTTAACATTTATGTTAGTCAAGTCCTATATTTCCTTCCATTGCATCTTTTTTTTCCTTTGCTTTTTGGTTTAGAAATCCCTTTTCTGCCCAGAGATCAAGTACTGCCCAGAGATCCTTGTTTTACCTTTATTTCAGTTGTTTTGTTTTTCACATTTACTTTTAAATCAATTTGGTCTTCATTGAAGTATTCATTATGATGTAGTGATCCAATTTCATTAATTTCCAAACTATTAGCAAGTTACTTCACCACAATGCATTGAATAATCTATTCTTTACCCAATGGCATGAAATGCTGCCTTATTTATGTGGCTCTCTTTTGGGGATTTCTAGTATACTGCAGTGATATCTTCATTTTATACCCATACCACACTCTTAATTAATGCACCTTTAAAATATGTTTTAATATCAAAAAATAAGTGCCTCCTTTATTCCACTGCTTCAATTTTTATTTTGATGTCTCCCACGTTTGTTCTTTCAGAATAATTTAAAACCATTTTGCCAAGTTTTCAAAAAATTCTATTTAAATGTTTATTAGAATTATATTTTATTTATGAATTAATTAGAAGCAAATTGAATTTTTAAAATGTTAAGACTTCTTATTAAGAAACATGGTATATATTGACAGTAATTCACTTTCTTTTATGTCCTAGAGCAGAGTTTTTAACTTTTCTGTGGTATAACCTGGATAGGATTTCAGTTCACCATTTAACTGAGAATCTTTAACAAGGTAGCTTACTTATCTCATTCATATCCGTTGTCACAATTTTTTAAAAGGTGGAAAAATAGATGGCTTTCTTTCTGTTATTTTAAAGTTTTGTTTTTATGCTTTCTTATTATTTTCTTTGTTTTTGTTGTTGCTGCTCTCTGGAAATGCAATTTTTCTGCTTTCCTTGCCTGATGAGTTTGAAGTTTATATCCTATTTTTCTCCTAAAAAGTTGTTTTTAAAATTTTTTTTTAAAGTGATCAATTTCTCCCTATTTCATGTCTGAAAAGAAGCTTTTATCGGTGCTTTTGTGAAAAAGGAGAAATCTAACAAATTTTTGCTTCTCTCCTATCACCTCTATTCCTTAGTTAAGAAAAAAAGAGTAATGCAAGGTATTAGATATGGGTTAGAGTTAACTTATTTTAAGTATTTTTTTACATTTGTACATTATGAGACTCCATTATAGGTAATCGTTTAGCTTTAGCTCCATCTCGTAGTTTACTCCAGTTCTTGTCATTATGGCTTCTGCAGTCTCAAATTCTTTTATCCATTTCTTGAGCATTAGGCCATATATCAAGTGATTTTTTTCATCACAGTCCCAGGGGAAGTGTACTCTGAGCCCTCTCATGTCTGAGAAAGCCTTTCTGCTGCCCTCCCGGGAACGGTGATCTGGGTGACAATCAGCATTCTCCGTCCCAGTCATCCTCTCCTATTACTCCCTCTTGCCTGGCATTCGGTTTTATGGGGAGCTCTAAAGCCAGCCTGATTTTCTCCCTTTGCAATAAACTTTTATTTTCTCTCACATTTGGCTAATCTCTTTCCTTTTCCCTGGGATTCAAAAATTTCACCAGGATGTTTCTCATCGTTGGTCTATTTTCCATTCCTGTTGCTCGTTCAGTCCTTTCATTTTGCAGATATAGCAGAAAGTATTTTTTCCTATTTTATAAAAATAATTAATTCAGCTTCATTTGCTGTATTTTCTCCTATTCAGCTTCCTGGATCTGTCTTGCAGTTGCCACCCCTGTGCCTCCTTCTCCTTTTAGCTTTATGGTTTCATTTCTTTTCTTTTGAAATCAGGGAGCATTTCCCAAACTTGATTTGTACTTGGCTCTTTATCTCCTGAAGGATCTCAGGCGCTGTTCTTTGCCTTCATTGTGGTCTGTACGTTAGTGGTTGTGTTCCATTTTCATGCCCCTTTTCAAAAAGAATAATGTATATTGTGTGCGTCTTGTGTACCTGGCATTGTGCTAAGTACTGAGCACGTGTTGGTATCTGGTGTAAGCCCTGCAACACTCTAGGGAGAGGCACTATTTTATTTTAAGTATAGCTTCTGTACAATATTAAATTAGTTAGATTATTTTCAGGTGTACAATATAGTCATTTGACATTTTTATACCTTACAATATGATCACCCCACTAATTCTTGTAATTGTCTGTCACTGTGCACTCTTATCACGATAGTATTGACTATATTCCCCTACACCTTTTTTCACTCATCCCCCTACTTCCATTCCGTCTGGCAACCACCACCTTGGTCTCTGTCTCTGAGGTTTCTAAGTCTGTTTTTGTTTTGTTTGTTTATTTGTTTGTTTTTTAGATTCCACATATAAGTCAAACCAGATGGTATTTGTCTCTCTCCATCTGACTTGTTGCACTTAGCATAATACCCTCTAGGTCTATCCATATCGTCACAAATGGCAAGATTTCATTCCTTTTTATTGTTGTGTAATGGTTCATTACATATATTATGAAATATATGTATATCTATATCTCACATCTTCTTTATTTATCTGTCAGTGGACACTTAGGTTGCTTCCATATCTTGGCTGTTGTAAATAATGCTGCAGTGAACATGGGATTCATATTTCTTTCCAAATTAGAGTTTTTGTTTTCTTTGAATAAATATCCAGAAGTGAAATTGCTGGGTCATACCGTAGTTCTATTTTTAGGAATTTTTTGAGGAATCTCCATACTGTTTGCCATAGTGGCTGCACCAATTTACAATCCCAACAGTGCACAAGTATTCCCTTTCTCCACCTCCTCACCAACACATTATTTGTTAAGAAGGCACCATTTTAAATCCCATTTTTATAGGAAATCCATGGGCTCTTGAACTTGCCGGGACCACAGAGCCAGAGAGTATGGAGCCCGTGGTGGGCCAAGACTCCTCACCCTCACCCTGCCGGCCCAGTCTGTCCTAATTTGTCCTTTCTTCCTTCGTTCATTGCTGAGCTTCTGCTTTAGATTCATAGATGCAATGACATTTTGAATCCGGTTGAAAGGAATATTAAAAGTTGTCTAAAATTATCTCCTGCTTCTTCCCACAATTTTACTCTTTAGGAAGACATGTTAGCCGATGTTGAAGATGGACCCCTTTTTTATGAACTTCTATTTATTTCCAGGGTTATTTTCTGGTGGGTTATTTTCTGTCCCTCTGCCCTCCCAGGTTCAGAAGGCAGAGGGACACTCAGTCTTTGGTTCACTCAGTACTGAGAGTTGAAATCAGTCCTGACTGAGATAGTCAGGGTGGGCTCCTGTTCATTCATATCTGTCAGGTTTAGGCAAAAGGACCAAGAGGGAAATTAGATTTTCTGTAAATGCACCGAACAAGCCAGAGATCCAACAGTTTGGGGGACGAGGGAGGACGAGAGGGGGGCAGGTGCTTTGAGACTCCAAGCACCAAGAGGTAGCCTAGCTGTTTTTGGTGACCTGTCCCGAAGCTGGAGGGCAGTGGCTCTTACTTCCCCTGGCCCACTCAGGAACTGATGTCACTTGTGACTCCCAGCTCAGTGAGACCCCCTGCCCCTGGCATGATTCCTCAAGCCCTGATCAAATCCATATGTGCGCCAGATGTGCCCATAGCCCACCCCACCTCCAGGCCTTCCCTTTGAGATGGGTGAAGGGGCTGTAATAATGGAGTTCTGCCAGGATCTCTCTCTTTAACTTAGGAGGCCACTAAAGTCCATCGTCCATAGACTGGGTGCTTTTAAAACTATACATACCAGCTTAGGTTATTCTGCTTAAACCCTTCAATGTCTCTCCAGCACCCTTAAAATCCAGACTTCTCACTGTGGCCTGCGGGGCCCCACAAAGTCTGCCCGTTCGCCTTCCTGGCCTCCTTTCGTGCTCTCTGCCCGGCCTGTCCGCACCCCGGCCACGCTGCCCTGCCTCCTCCTTCTCCCCAAGCCAGGCTCTCCCCTCTCAGACCCGCGGGGAACATTCTCCCCTGTCATGCTCACAACGCGCTCCTTCTTGTCATTCAGGTCGCAGCTCGGAGCTCACCTCCCTGAAAGCTTTCCTAACCACCTGTAGAGATAACCTACTGCATGCCCCTGCCTGCCTCGCCAGGCTCTCCATTAAGTCCTGCAGGGGCTCTCACTTGGAAATATCTTGTTTATATCTTTATTTATTAGTCTTCTGTCTGGCTCCTCAAACTGGAATGTAACCTTCTTGAGAACAGGGGCTGTGTCTTTCCTGTCCATGTCCCAGGTACCTTGAGCAGTGCTCGGCAGACAGTAAGCGCTTATGTGAATAGATGTCACCCATGCCACTGCAGGCGGTCAGCCCCTTCCACCAGGCCGGCCTGCCGTCGATCCCCTGCGCTTCCATCCGCCCTGCTGACTTCACAGCAGCAGTCTAGGTTCTTCCGTGCTTTTATATTCAACCGGTCATTTTAACCTGACCAGTGGTGGAGGGAAGGAGGTGGGCAGATGGAATCTCTAATGAGAGCCCTGACTCTCCTGCAAGTTCAGACTGAATCTAAATCAAACCCTTTCTCTCTTGGCCTGACCTCAGAGGTCACATTCAAGAAGTTAGAGAGATCTCTGGGGAACTGGATGATGGACGGTTCTGCCCGGAGTGACACCTGGTGGGCCAGGTGACTTCTAAGAGGATCCTGCACACCCAGGCTCCCTGTCACTGATCCCAGTCAGGAGGGTCCCATCCGCTGCTGCAGAGGAGCCCCCAGGTCGCTTTGAGGAAACCAACTGTCGACACAGTGGGCATCCCATCAGACGAACTCCATGTGTAAGCCACCAATGAGAAGTTGATGCGCCCCTCTGCTTGGCGCCCTCCCCAGATCGGAGCCCCATCGTCCAGTCCATTTCCTGAAGTCACCTGACACACCAACTTTTAAGCAAGAACCCCAGGGAAGCTTGAGCCCAGATGCAAGGTTTATGCTCTGCCTAGCGGGTATAGAGTGGAGCTGTGGAGCCTGAATTCCAAATTCACAGATTAATAAGCTCTGAGCTGGAGGGAATCGTACCCAGGTTCCTCGCTTGATAGACGAGGCAGCTCCAGGCAAGGGAAGGGAAGAGACCTCCGCCCCCCCTCCACACACACACAAGGTCATATGGCAAGCAAATGAAAGAGCCTCCACTTCATCCCTAGTTCCCTGATTCCAGTCTAGAACATTCTCACTCCCCTGTGCCTCAGTTTCCCCAAATATGCAGAATTCTAAGCTAGGAAACATGAGAAGCAGCAAGTACCCGCTGCCCTGCCCCTCCAGCCTTGCCGACCAGACACTTCATTCCCTAGGTGGCAGGTGGGCCACACTGACCTTGTCCTTTCTGCTCCAAGAGGAGGCCGGGACCCCGTGCAAGGAGAGAGAGAAGGCTGAGCTCTGACACTGCAGAATGCGGGGGAGGGGCGTCGGTCCAAGTTGCCGCCTGAAGCCTGGCGTGGCCTCACCTGGCCCGGCTGCTGTGCGTGGCCGGCTCACAAAGGCAGGCAGCTCTGGACCCAGCGAGATGAGCTCAGTGTTGTGACTCATGAGGTGATGTCAAGACAATTCCAGGGCACATAGTCGAGCATTCAGAGGAGAAAAATAGCCATCATTACCAATTGGAGAGGAATATTTTAAACACTTTCAATCGACATGGCTTGAAATCGGGGGCTGTTTCTCCTTGTTTCTCAAGGCAGAAGCTGTTGTGGAAAACCCCAGTGCAATGAAGTGTATCCGTCTCCAAGCAGGAGCAAGTCCAACAGGCTGTCAGGAGATGAGCCCTGGGAGGAGCCCCCATTAGACAGCTTTGCATTTTAAGTGGGGCCTGACTTCTCACCCACGGCTGGCAGGGCCCATCCAAGGAGAGCGGGCTACGCATTAGTTTCCATCACAACATTTCATTCGAGGGCGTGCTAAAGAAACCACCTGATTGGCAAAGAGGAAACTCACTTAATAAGCTCTCTCCCTGCCAGACATGGATTAAAAGTGATTTTTTTTTTTTTTTGCCTAAATTACATTTTATTTTCTCACCAGCTGCTAACTCTCTGAGACAGATTGGGAGATAAATTATCACAGCAGTGAATGAATCTAATTTTTCAATATAATTCACGGTAATTCTATATTTTCCACCCAAAATGGAAATAGCACTGGCTCTTTGCCAAGAGCCAAACTTTCGAAAAAACACACAATATCCTGGACTCTCGGAAGGCTACGAGTTAGGAAGGTACAGACTGAGGAGCTGACAGAGAAAAATCCCATAGGCATGGACAAGGGCAGGGACAGGGACAAGAGGAAGAGTTAGGGAGAAGATGACAGAAAGGGCAGAGAGGGAGACTTCCGCCAGCTCATGACTGCCCAGCCCTCCAGACCTCCCTTCACCCCCCACATCCCTGGCTTGTCTCTTCTTTCTGGAATGTTCTTCCCCCAGTTCTTCACATAGATGATTCCTGTTCAGCATTCAAGTTATGACTCCAAAGTGGCCTCCCCAGAGAGGTCACCCTTGACCACTCTCAGCAGGATAGTCCCCTCCCAGTCACCTCCTATCATATCAGCCCGTTCAGTTTTCTTCGTAGCCGTTCCCATTGTCCGAAACGGTGACTTTATTTATTTGCTTTTTGTTGGGTTCTGTGTCCCTCCACAGAATGTAAGTATCCCGCGGGGAGGGTCCTTCCCAGTCTTACTTGTTGTGTGCCTGGCGCAAGGTGGGTGGTCCATAAATATCTGTGAACACTGTGCAATAGAAACAGGAAAGGAAAGGAGTCGAATGTGCTGCAAACACCCCATCCGGTGCTTAGTCCCAGCAGCGCGGCGAGGGCGTCATGCAGCAATTTGTTATTGTTAGCGGGTTATTGATGGGAAATTGGGAGAGGGGCTGGAGGGAGCAGCCCTTGATCAGGCCGCCTGGCTGGCCTGTGAGCGCGCCCGCGCCTTGTGTCAGGAAGCAGCCTCTCAAGGTCCATTTTTCGTCCGCAGGCCTTCCCCTGCCAATATTTCAGGAGGAATTAAAAATGGTAACTAGGAAGAAGGCTGCTCGCTAACAAGTCTTTCCCAATCAGAAGCAGGCTGAACCCAGCCGAGGCCAGCCTGGCCCTGCCCCGCCTGCCTTCCTGTCACCCCTGGTGACCTGAGGCGCAGCCAGAGCGCCTGCCTGAGCGGCCCGACCTGACGCTGGGTCCAGATGAGCTCACATAATTGAAAGAAGCAGCATCTGCGATAGGGGAGAAATGTGGCCGCGCTGTTTGCTTTAAAGAGGCCGAGGCCAGCGCTGGCTTGGATCTGTAGGGAATATAAATGATGCTATTAACTCCCTGTAATTTACAAGTCATCGTTTGCACAAGGCTCTGCGAGAAAGGGTTTGGGAACCGTATATTGAATGCTGAAGGCTTTGGGGTGTCGGCATCGCTGTCTAGGGAGCCCGGGCGCAGGCTGGAGGGCTCAGCGGCAGCGCTGCCCTGCAGAGCCTTCCTGGAGGGCCCCTCGGCCACCCAGTTCCACCTGTCGCCGTGGGTCATTTCACCTGCACTTACTCCTCACTTCTGTGTTACTTTGAACTGTGGTTGCTTGTTTCTGTCCCTTTCCATGAAAACTCACCTAGGGGTGAAACCACAGCTGAAACCCCTTGATAGCACCCTCCTGCCTCTCCGGCACCGCTGCTATTTCTTTGCCTATTGGACGCAATTAATTAATATGTAGTGCACGACATGACGCTGGGGAGGAGGCTGGCTAGCCACTCTTTTGGTGCCCAGCCAAGGGCCATACATGTTAGAAAAGGTCTTTGGTGAATGAATTCAATGAACCTGGGGGGTTAGAGAGAGGAGGCTGATTCTGCCCTTAGTCTCAGGCAAGATACATGACCCAGGCCCAAGTCAATGGGAGCCCCACACTCCCAGGCTTGGCTCAGGATCAGGGGCTTGAAACCAATGGGATGGCTGCGGCTTTTGGTGTGATTCCTGGGCAGGAACAGGTGTTTTTGCCAGTTATGCTTAACACTGGGCATAGTAAGCTCTGGGGTGGCTGCCACCATGGAGCCTGAGACCAAAAAAACACAACAGAGTAGAAATCAGAACTAAGGACGGCAGTGCGAAGCGAAACCCAAATACAACCATTGAGCCTTGAATCCAATTAGACCTGAATGTGATTTTTCTACCTTTGGATTTTCAATTATGTGAGTTGGGTAGTTTGTCACTTGCAATAGAAACACCCCGCCCCCCTCAACTAGTATATCCTTCGTGCCAGCACAGGTGAACTGTGACTTGAGTCATGAGAAGGGAAGAGTCAGCTGCTGTAGTCAAGGAAACATTCAACCTTACTTATAATCAAAGAAGAACCAATGAAAACAATGAGATAGTATTGTTTGCCTAGCAACCTGGCCAAGATTAAATGCAATGATAATACTCTGTGGTAACTAGATAAATAACGCTTAATAAGGGTGCCATGGAAAGGGTATTCATAAATTGCTGGTAGGAGGGTAATTTGGAGGGTGATTAATAAATGCATATTAAAATACTTAAGAACATGCAAACTCTTTAAGTGCATCCAGGAAAGAATCCTAAAGAAATAAGAATGTGTGCATTTCACTAATTGAATAAATATTGCGGTAGGTGTTTATAAAGTAGTAAAAAATTGAAAATAACTTAAATATTCAACATTAGAATATAGGTTAAGTACATTTTGGTGCATCCTGTAATCAAATATTATGTATCTGTTAAAATTATGTTTTAGAATAGAATTTATTTACAGGGGAAAATGTAATCAGTGATAAAGTAGCAAATAAAGTATTGCACATATGTAAAAAGAGAGAGAGAGAGACAATTGGTAAGAGCTTTCATTCTGAATGTAGAGATTAGAAGTATTTTTATATTTTCTTGTTTTGTACTTTTCTAACTGGCTCAACTTTCCAAATGCATTACATATTTGACCACTGCTCACCACCCCCATGGCTACCAGCCTGGTCGAAGCTGCCATCGGCTCTGGTGTAAATGACTGTGATGGCTTCTAACTGGTGTCCCTGGTGCCCTTTCAGTCCACTGTTCATTCAGCAGCTGGGGTGATCCTTTCAACACATTTACGAGGTCACGTCTCTTGTCTGCTCCAAACCCTCAGTGGCTTTCCATCACACTTACAATAAAATCCAAAGGCCTAAAGTCATCACTTAAAGTCTTCCACTTCTGCTTAAACTTTACTTCCTAAAGAAGGCCTTTCATGATCACTCAGTTTTGAATAACATACCTCTGCCTCCTCTATCATCTTATTTTAATTTAGGGCACTTATCAATACCTGGCATTATATTTTAAATAAATGTAATTTGGTTCATCACCTACCTCTCCCACTTAAATGCTAGTTCCTTGAGGGTAAATGTGGTCTGTTTCATGAACCATTGTATCCCCAGTGCCTAGAACAGGGTCAGGAACCTAGACACATTCAATAAATACTTGTTGACTAAATGAATAAATCAGAACTAATTTTACTTGCTTTTTCAAAAACATTCAAATCCTATTTAAGAAGAGGTTTCTAGGGAAGCATGAAGACAACAGTGGAGACAAAAACAAGGACACTAGAAGAAATTGAAGACTCAGCACCCATAGCTGCAGTAAAGAGTAAACACAGCGTAACTCCTATCCTTATGTGTTTTGATACAAGGTTGTCAGGCACATACACATTAAGTATTGTTATATCTTCTTGGAGGATTAACATCTTTACCAAGTAATGCCCCCTCTTTCTTCCTAATGAGTTGCCTTGCTCTAAAGTCTGCTTGTCTGAAATTAAGTGGCTACTTCAGCTTTCTTTTGATTTGTGTTAGTATGGTATATCTTTGTCTTTATTTTCTGTAATTTTTGTCTTTATTTTCTGTAGTTTCATTGTGACTATGTGCAGGCTTTTTGTATTTATTTTCTCTGTCTTTATTTTCTGTAGTTTCATTGTGATTATGCGCAGACTTTTTGGTACTTGTCCTACATGGTATTCTTCGATCTCCCTAAATCTGTTTGGTATCTGTCATTAATTTTAGAAAATTTCTGTTATTATTACTTCAAATATTTTTTCTGCCTCTTTCTCTCTTTCCTCTCCTTCTCATTTCCCATTTCCTATATGTTGCAGGAAACTCTGAGGGAAGAACTGATGAACTTGAAAAGAGGTCAGTAGAAACTCCCAAAACTGAAATGGAAAGAGGGAAAAAAATAAAACAGACTTAACAGAATACCAAGAACTGTGGGACAATTACAAAAGTCATGCTTAGAGGGAAATTTATAGCATTGTATGTATACAGGGTGGGGCAAAAATAGGTTTACAGTTGTGAGTGCATGAAACACAGAGTTTATTCTTGTATTATTATTTATTAATTATTGTATTATTTTCCATACGAGTAACTATAAACCCACTTTTGCTCAATCCTATATATTAGACAAGAATAAATAGCAGATAATCAATGTCACTAATCACCAGAGAAATTCAAATTAAAACCACAATAAGATATCACTTCACACCTGTCAGAATGGCTATCATCAATAAATCAACAAACAGCAAGTGTTGGTGAGGGTGCGGAGAAAAGGGAGCCCTCCTGCTCTGCTGGTGGGAATGCAGACTGGTGCAGCCACTGTGGAAAATATTATGGAGCTTCCTCAAAAGATTAAAAACCAAACTGCCTTATGACCTAGTGATTCCAATTCTGGGTATATATCCAAAGAAACCTAAAACACTAATTTGAAAGAATATTTGCACCCCTATGTTCACTGCAGCATTATTTACAGTAGCCAAGCTATGGAAGCAACCCAAGTGCCATCAATAGACGAGTGGATAAAAAGCTGTGGTACATACATACAATGGAATACTACTCAGCCATAAAAAAGAATGAAATCCTACCATTCACGACAGCATGGATGAACCTAGAAAGTGTTATGCTAAGTGAAATAACTCAGAGAAAGACAAATACCATATATTTCACTTATATGTGGAATCTAAAGAACAGAATAAATGAACAAACAAAACAGAAATAGACTCATAGATACAGAGAACAGTCTGATGGTTGGCAGAGAGGAGTGGAGTCGGAGGACTGGGTGAAAAGGTGAAGGGACTGAGAAGTGCAGATGGGTAGTTACAAAATAGTCACAGGGATGTAAAGCACAGCACAGGGAATATAGTCAATAATATTGTAATACTTATGTACAGTGCCAGTTGGGTACTGAAAATACTGGAGGCAACACTTCGTAAAGTATATGATTGTGTAACCACTACGCTGCACACATGAAACTATTACAAAATAATATAATGTAAACTGTAATTTTTAAGAATTTAAAATGTTAAAAAGAATAAACATCTGAAATCAATTATCTAAGCTTCCATCTCAAGAAACCAGAGAACAAAGAGCAATATAAATCTAAAGCAAGCAGAAAACAAATTAGAGAAGAAATCGATAAAACTGCAAATAGAAAACAATGGAGAGAAAAATTAAAACCAAAAGCTGGTTCTTTGAAAAGATCAATAACATTGATAAACCTCTAGCCAAGCTAACCAAGGCAAAAAGGGAGAAGACACAAATTACTAATTAATATTGCAAACGATGATTTCACTTATATGTGGAATCTAATGAACAAAATAAACTAACAAAGTGGAGACAGACTCATGGATACAGAGAACGGACAGCTGTGGGGGCAGGTGGGGGCTGGGTGAGAAGGGTGAAGGGATTAAGCAAAGAAAAAAGACAGACACAGAGGCGATTGCAAGGGGAAGGGGGTGGGGTAAGTAGGAGAGGGTATGGGGGGAACAAATGGTGATGGAAGGAAACTTGACTTGGGGTGCTAAACGCACAATACAATACACAGATGATGTATTGCAGAATTGTGTACCTGAAACCTATATAATTTTATTAACCAATGTCACTCCACTATATTTAATACTTGTTCAGCTTCAAAAAAATATTAAAAATGAGAGAAGGCCATCAGTACTGATCCCATGAACTATAAAAAAATAGTAACGGAATATTAAGAAAACTCTGTGCCCCAAAATTGGTAACTTAGGTAAAATGGACTGATTCCTTCAAAGACACAGTCTACAAAAATTCACACAAGAAGAATTAGATAATTCATTTACATCTATTAAAGAAATTGAATGAAAAATTAATAACCTTCGAAACAGAAAGCACCAGGCCCAGATGGTTTCTCTGGTGAATTCCACCAAGCATTTAAAGAAGAAATGGTGCCAGTCCTCTACAATCTCTTCCAGAAAACACAATCAAATAGTATGCTTCCCAGTTTATTTTATGAGGCCAGCATTTTCCTAGTACCAAAACCAGACAAAGACATTACAAGAAAACTACAGAGCAATATATCTCATGAACAGAAGATGCAGGATCTTCAACAAAATACTAACAAATTGAATCCGACAACATATAAAAAAAATTACACACCATGACAAATTGGGATTTATTTCGGGTATGCAAAGCTGGCTCCACATTTGAAAATCAATTAATGTGATCTGTGACATCAACAGAAGAAAAATTATGTGATCACATCCATAGATGCAGAAAATGCATTTGGCAAAATCCAATGCTCTTTCATGATAAAAACTCTCCACAAACTAGCAATAAAGTAGAATTTACTCAACTTGATAAAAAGCATCTGCAAAAACCTATAGCTAACATCATACTCAGTGGTGAGAAACTACATGGCACCCCTAAGACCAGAAACAAGGCAAGGATTTCCCCTCTCGCCACTCCTACACACCTCATCCTGAACGTTTTAGCCAATGAAATAAAACTATAAAAGGACATAAAATGTACACAGATAGGAAGGAGGAAATAAAACTGTCATCGTTCACAGGTGACATAATTGTCTGCGTAAAAAATCCCAAAGCCTCAGCAAAAACTGGCACTAATACAGAATTTCTGAATTGCTGGCTTCTTCAGCTCCAAATTTGGGATATATGAGTCAAAAATAAAAACATAAAAAACAAGGAACTCACCATTGTGTCTTAAATCGGGCCCTGAGACCCCCAGCCAGCCTGGCTTCTTCTCTCGGCCTTCCAGAGTCTTCTTCTATTGGTTCTCTATATACTATCCACAGTGTTTAGTTGCACTTAGTGGAAGGAATACGGAAAAGCACATGTGCTCCATCCACCCGGAGCAGCAGCCCTGGAGCTATCTCTTCAATACACAAAACAAGTCATGTCTCTTCCCTGCTTAAAATGTTCCAGTGGTTTCCTATCAAACCCAAACCCAAACCCAAACCCAAACCCCTTCCCCTAGTCTGCGCTCCAGGAGCCGCCTCCTGCCCGCCTCCCCAGGCTCACCCCTGCCGCCCTTCTTGCGCACTCAGCCAAACCCGCCTCCGCGTCTCTCTCCAGCGCCCGGCTCCTGCTGCCCTGGAACCTTCGCCCCTACTGCCCGGAGCGATGTCCCTGTTTCCAGATCTCGTTGTACACATGGTCACTGAAAAGATACCTTCCCCAAAACCTAATCTCTATCATGGCCCACTTCAGCGGTTGTTTTTCTGGCTTACTCTTATTTCTGCATGTGACACTGTGATCTGTGTCCTTGTGTCTGCAGCCCAATACCAGCTCCATGAAAACAGGTGTTGGGTGTCTTATTTATATTGTATCCCCAGGCCCTAGAATAGCGCCAGGCACCATATAAGCCCCACACAAATAACTGTTGAAACGAATGAATGAACAAATGTACCTGTATCAGCCGCTTATATTCTGCCAGTGCCTGGGAAAGACAGGTCTGAGCCGGTCTTTCTGGAGCAGCAGACGCCGAGGCGACAGTAACAAGCGCTGTGACCTTGTTTCCTCCAGGCCAGGTGGCCGGGTGGGCAATGCTCTATTAGTACTACAGCTGAGAGCAGGCAAAACATCCTTATAGCTTGCAAATGACAAATCCTTCGTAAAGCTGCACTTAGGTCAAATACGTATTAGCAGGTGTGAAAATTAAAACGCTGTATATATAAATGGCTGCAGTGTAGCAAAGTCAGGGTCAGGGAAAATTAACTGTTCCTTTTTAGTATCATATTAGCATTTATGTGATCACAAAATAATGCGCTCTCACTGTTTTCAGAAAATAAAAATGGTGCTAACCACTGGCAACAGTTTGGTCTGTTTTCTTTTTCTTCCCTATGTAGCTATAGATATAGATTCACAGAGATATGGATTTGGTCCTGGCCTAATTTGGGTTTGTAATTCGGAGAGAGAGGGAGATTGAGATGAGAATATGGCACCTTAACTATTCGGGAGAAACTAAGACAACCGTTAGGAGAATAAACTGTGTCCTGGTATTGGCCGCTAGGCATACAGGAAATGAACAAAGCAAAGGTTATCAAAGAACCGGGCACTATGAATACTTTTGAATAATTAGTGAGAGACATCACGAATTTGCATCACTTTATAGCCTTTTAATTATCTTAAATTCTTGTATTACTTAAAAATAAAGTCAATAAGCATTCAGCTTGATATAAGAAAATATCTTAAGACATGTTTGGTTGCATGAAACAGAAACTCTAGCTTAAGGGTAAAATGGATTCATAAGAATAGAGAGGATCCTCAGGGAAATTCGTGGCGAGGTAGGCTAGTCGGACCTCATGGGGCCTGGAAGGAAAAGGGCAGCTGGAGCCCCTGTCTTCCCCTCCCTGTGGTTCCATGGTCCCTGGGCTTTTATTCCCTCTGCACATCTATGTATTTTTCCTACCAGCTTCCTCTGCTCAGGCTGCTACTTTCTCTCCCCTACTTTCAGTTTGCATGTGGCTTTGCTGGTGACAGTATAGGTCTGTACATCTCTGACACAGCAGCGTGGTTCCCTACAGTTAACAACTACAGTTTTGGGGTATCTTAATTGCATTTCTGATGAGTAACAAGTGAAGAGTCAGTCTTATCTTTTGGAAGAATAGTGTTTGCATCAGCCAAACACCTGTGGCTAAGAAAGGAGGTAGGGTCATACGGGCTAGGGAAGCTATTGGCAAGGATAATAGCGATAGACACCTAAAGAAAGGGAAAAAATAAGTAAATGATAAAATACAAAAACTTGAACTAGTAAAGCTAATCAAAGCAAATTCAACTTAACAATATTAAAATCAGAAAGCTGTTATAACAATCCACATAAGACAATTTTTTAAATTATGAAGGTATATTACGCCAAATGGTCAGATCATCTGAAACTTCAAAAAAATAGGGCAAAAATGATTTTTAAATCATGTCATTTTAAACTTGACACAGGAAAAATGGAAACAGATTTAGGCTTAAATAGAAGATTATTTACAAGGGCCATAAAGATGTGCTGCTAATTATTACCAATACAAACGATTTTGTATGCTATACATTGTTCCAAAACAAAGGAAGGGATTTCAGGGCACCCGTATTAGTATGAGGTCAGTTTGGTACAAAGCCTGAAACCTGATAAAGATATTACAACAAAATCCATACCTACCCCATATTTGAATATAAATGTCAAGTATTGAAAAATATATATATCAGTAAGCAAAATGTTAAAGAGAAGACTATACAAGAAGCATATAAGATTTATTTCAGCAAAATAAAGGGGATTTATAATGAGGAAATCTGTTTACATCAGCCATACTTGGTATCACATATGCTACCCTAGAAGATCTTAATAGTTATTAATATTGCCTATTTTATTATTTATGCACATATTCCACTGTAAACACAATTAATAATCATATTCCTACCAGATACAACACTTAATGAGCCATGGAAAAAATTCCTAAGAGAGTCATGAAGTGTTGCCTGTAACTAAATACAGATTTCCAAGGATATAAGCAGATTCTGTCAAAAGCCTGTCCTTATAACAGTCACAGAACCACAGGCAAGAAACCCTTTCAAGTTCAAAATAGGTGAAATATTTAATATTACACATTGTAGAAATGCTGAGGTTAATTTTCAAATATTAAGTAAATAAGCACTCAGAATGTATTAAATTATTTTAACTAGTCACCCGTTGCTAGTCATCTGTCCATGTAAATGTTGAAAAGTTAGAGGTATTTTTCACATCATGACTTGGCCCTTGTTCATTCACTGGCTGAAGTGCTTAGAGTAAACTCATCTAAACTTTCCTACCACTTAACGTATGTATAAATGCTATAGACAGAGGTAGGAAGAGGGCAGTAAGAACCAAAACCCAGAGGAAATTGGAAGAAAGAAAATGATAAATAAATGGTAAGATAAGGAAACTTAACCTAACCTAGTAAACCTAAGTAAGAACAAATGTACATCATTTCAATAGTTAAGTAAAAAAACAACACAACCATCTCAATGGATGATATAAAAAAAAACACTAAAAAAAAACATTTAGTACAAACTAACAGCTATTCCTTATGTTATGGATTTTAAAGAAAAGAATTGTTTTTTATAAGCAATAATACTCATTGTACACAAAAACCCAACTGCATACTGCATGATAATTCTAAAATCTTATCAGCTTTAAAATGAGAAACAGAACAATCATGCCAGATAAACTCATAATCATTTATCATTATTGTGGGAGTTTTAGATAAAGCAATAAGACATGAAATTGAATTACTTGAAAAGATTGGTTCTCGGACTTCTGCAAAGACCCAAGTACACTGAAGAAGAATAAAAATACTGATAATAACAATGATAACATGATAAATCTCTGAGCTAGGATTACTACCATCCCCATTTCATAGCTGAGGAAACTGGCACAGAGAGGTTAGAAAATTTCTCAAGGGTTATACAGCTGGGTAGAGGGGAAGCTGAAATTCTAAACCAGGAAGCCTGGGTCCAAAAGCTCTCTCTCTACCAATCCTTTGATTTGCCAAGCACTGGGATAAGACCATATGTCTACGAAACTCTCTCAACAACTATGAGAAGTAAATATTCTTTTCTTCATTATAAATTGTGGCAGCTGTGCAGTAAAATATAGCTAAAAAATTCAATAGGCTTTCATAAAACTCAAAATTCCAAAGATGTAGCTATATAGAGTTTAATAATAAATTTTTAAATAAAAAGGCCAGATATCAAGCAGTATGTTTGATATAATTACAAATAAGGAAAAGTGTATCCATTTGGACAAAGACTAAAAAGGATTATGCTAAAACGAAGAGAGTTGGGGCGGGGTAATGGGAGTATAGGTGATATTTTTTTTTCTTTACCAAATCCCCATAGAGAACATTTAATAAATAATCTCAGGGTGTGAAATGATATGTAAATGATGAAAATGGAAAATACTGTGAGGATGTGTGTTGCAGCATCTATTAAAGTGTTAAGTCAGAGTAAGGAGATTTTTAACTGTGGAATTTTAAGTATAAATCAGTGTATACTTAGGATAAAATGTTGGAGAGGATGGGAAAAGAAACAGAAATAATTACTCATGCAAGCAACTGCTTCCTCTGCCACTCCTGGGGCTACTTGCCTTTGCTCAAAGCAATCTCATTAAATTACTGTGTCCAGTTCCCTAATCTAAGGTAGGGCTGCACCTGAAGCAAACCAGATGGACTGAGAGCCCTCTGGCCTCCAGCATGGAGTCCACGCCTGCGGCCAAGCTATTGGCCACCAGTATTTATACCAAACTGCTTCATACATGAGTTAAACTTAGGTGAATTCAATTCTACTCACTAAACAAAAAGAAAAAGTGGGGGTAGGGGAGAAAAATTAGCATATTTTAAAACATATTTTTCAAAAATAAAGTCCTTAACTGTCAGTCCTCATCAAGAGCTGAACCAAAGACACAGCCACATTTCAAAGCTAGAAGAAAACTCTGCTGCCTTGGACTTACTGAGAGTATTAAAGTGTATTTTGAAATATTAATCATTCTTTCTCTAACCTTAGAAATGAACCCCAAATTAAGATGCAATTCCACTGCATAGTCAAGAATGAAGTAGAGATGGGAGAATGATACAGTTTATAATCCATTTAGTCAAAAACCAAGGCTTATTCCCCCAAATAAATCTAATCCTTTCTGCAAGTGTAAAGCCTGGGTAATCACTCTCTTGGTGCTGTGTACAGTGTAGTTGTATTAATTAAGGTAAAACTATGCCACTTCTGTAACAAAAAGACCCCAAGACAAAGTGGCTTAAATAAATTAGAAGTTTATTTCCCACTGCAACAGTCCAGACAGTCTAGGCTGACAGGCAGCTTTGTTCCATGAAGTCCGTGAGAATCACAGACCCTGCTTCTTACTTTTCCAGGCCCTAGGATCTTCCTCTGATTAGCATTGGTAAAGACAGGTCCCCTGGCACATCAGCATTCCAGATTCCAGGAAGGGAAAAACAGAGCCACAGCCAGGAAAACTGCCGCCCCCCACCCCCTCATTGAGAACCACTGCTTTAAGGGAGCTGACCTAGTGAGTGACTCAAGTGACATCCCCAGGACCTGGCTTCTTATGGTCAAGGCACATGCCTTCTGCAGCCTTGGCTTCATCCTCAGGACCCATGCAGCAGTGTCCTGGCAGCTCCACACTCTCGCCTTGTGATAGCAAAATCGCTGCCATGGTGCCAGACCTCACAGCTTCATACCCCGCTGTGCATGCAGAGACAAGTGGTTTCTTTTGATGATCTGTACAGAGCAGAGACCATGTCTTTGGGTACAGAATCCCCAGCATCTGTCTCCTCTCCCCTCCCTGGTCTAATTGGCTAGGTGCCCATAGCTGAGCCAGTCCCTGTGGTCAGAGGGACAAATGAGCTGCTTGGATTAAATCCACAGGACCCCCGGCTGGAGCTGGGAAAAAGTCAACTTCTACCAAGAGACATGGCTAAGGAGGAGGGTGGGGTGGCATCCCCACAAGGTCTGTGCACCATTCCCTGAGCAGAGGATGCTGGCCTGCAGCTGTCCAAATTCTGCCCAGGCCAATGGGCTCCAAGGGGTTGCTGCTGTATGGCAGAGACTGATCCAAAACCAGGGGCTGAGCCTTCTGCATGAGAATGGACTGTTCCCACCCTGACAAAATACGCCCTTCCCCCAATCCCTATCCCACCCCCCTGGGCCAAACTCTGAAAGGGTCACAAGCCTCAGCAAGTCCCCATGCAGCTGGGAGAGAGAGAGAAACGCTGAGCTGGGAAGCTGGACGGAGCCCCTGTCCCTCCCACTGCAGAGGACCTCTTCTGCCGGCCAAGCTGGGAGTGGGGAGGAGGGAGCTGGCCTTAAGGCAGGTTCAGAATTTTTATTATGTAGGACTAGACCATTCTAATTACTGAATTGAGACTGTATTTGTGGTATAAAGTGACCAGAGGTCTTTTTATTACCGAAAAGCCAGGATGAAAGCCTGAGACAGAGATTTCATCCTCGGGCAAGGAAGAAATGGTCCTCACTAGGTACATTTTAAAGGGAGAGTGGGAGCAAAAATAAAACTGTGCTTCAGTCGCATCCATGGGTCGTGCTCGCTCAGTGCAGACTCCACATCCATTAATGGAGCCTCGGGAAGAGGGTCCAGCAGGACTGCGGATAACGTGAGGAGGTGAGGGCCTTGGAGGTAGGCAAACCCCACCTCCTGCCCCCTACCAGGGAGTCTGGTCTGACTCACAGATCTGCAGAGCCCGTAGCAAGAAACTTCAAGTGATCAGAGAAGCAATCGGTTTGAGGGTAACCCCAAAGCCAAGTAGGGGCAGACAAATGCCACATAGCAGATGACAGTGGTCCCAGCAGAACTGTCTTAAAGGAACCTGCCGGGGGACTGTAATCTCCCCTCCCTCTCCCCCTTCAGAGCCCCGTCTAGATGGCCAGGCTAACACTGTTCTTATTTACCATCTGCCCTGATTTTCTTGCCTTCTGCCCCTGGAAAGCAAGGGTTACACCAAGGCCTGCTGGGCTAGGAGGCTGAAGGATGCAGGGCCGGGGCCCTCCGCTTCCTTTGTTCCAACCAAAAAGGCACCTGCAGGCACTTCCTCCCTCTGCCTCCTCCATGCAGACGCCTGGGGGCCACGCTCAGGGGCCACGCCATGCTGCTCACAAATGCTTCCCACGGGCTTCGGGCTTCGTTTATTGGGCTGGTTTGGTCCTTAATGGGGCAAAAAAGCAAATGAATTGTCAGGAATCAGCCCAGTCTTAATAAAACTGAGGCAACATGGGGCTCACAGAACCTTCTCCCATTTTGACAAGTGTATGCTAATTGCATTCTGTCTCCTTGCAAATTACAGCTATTCCTCGGGTTTTAAAAAATTTGACATTTCATTTTGATTGCAGCAGCCTCTTGTTTCCTCTAGCACTGGGGAAGGGGAGGGGTGGGGGGCTGAGAGCAGACACTGACCTCATGGCGGGGATGGGGGGGGAGCAGCTGCTGCTCTAGGGTTCAAGGTCTTTGAGTGGAGTTTCATTTTTGACCTCACAACAACAACCTTGAACCTGGATGATAAATGAGGCCTTTCTGCTTCTGGCAGATTTACACAAATTGGGTTCAAACCTCGGACTTTAACAGCTCATGTGGACCCGGGGCTCTCCCTGTGATTTCTGCAAATTCCTGACCATACTTCTTACTGGGTCGCTCTGATTTTGCTCCTCTGGCTCACGAACCATCCCGACTTGTCTGCACATCAGCAGATACACATATCTCAAGAAATCCACTCACAGTGTGATTCTGTCATTCAGTGCCGTGTCTGAAGGCTGAGTTACCCAGGAATTCCATCATGTACAGCATTCTGCGTCCCTAGTTCAGAGGCTCTCCAAGTAGGGTCCAGGGACCCATGCAGGTTCTGAGGCCTTTCCAGGGCACCTGGGAGATCAAAAACTTTTCATAACCACACTGAGATGTTATTTCACTTTCCATTCTCATTCCCCTCAAAGTGTACAATGGAGTTCTCCGGCATCTACGTAATGCCTGGCCAAGTATCAAGGAACGTAATACACATACACAAAAGCTCTTCAGGATTTGGATAATTTCTAAGACACCAAACTGCTCCAGTGCATCCTTTCAAGCCTATTGCTCCGCCCCAGACTTCACCCTTCCGTGCAGCCCCCTGGAGGGGACCAAGTTAGCCACGCTCTGATTGCTTCCCAAACCCAAGGCAGTGGGAAGCTAACCTGCTTTCCACAGCCCCCTGGAAGTCTGGTGAATAACTATTTCCCCATGTTACTTCGAAGCTCTCCCAAATCTGGCAGAAAACTTGACAAGATTTGTGACATCCTTGGGAAGGGAGGGGAGGTCTTACGCAATCATTGCATTCTTAAGGCCTAAGCCCTTCACTGCAGAGTGTAGTGCTACTGCTGAGGCTCTGGAGTCGGATGGTGAAGACTGGATTGGTGAAGACCTGCGATTGTAGGTTTGAACGGCCAAGCCGTGGAGCCTCTTGTAGTCTTTGGAAATAGTCTCTCCCTGTGTTTGCTTTTTTCCCATCTCCTCTCTTTCCTCTTTCCTTTCTTCTAGCTCTCCCTCGCTCCTCCCTTTGAACCTCCTCCCGGGTTGTCTTCCTCTGAGCTATTTAAGGTGTTGCTGTTTTATCTTTGTCATTCTTTTCCTGGAAATAACAGTGCATTTCAATAAATGCAAATGGCAGAGAAATCCGGAGACTGAGACTTGAACAGAAGCAGGGGACGGCCTGCCAGCGCCCGTTCATCTCCCCCTGACCCCGGGCAGAGCCAGAGCCCTGATGTGCGTTCCAAAGCCCCTGAAGTCCTTCCAGCTCTGGGGGAAGCGGCTGCTGCTCTCCAGGCAGCCAGCAGCTGTGGGGCTCATCCAGCCCCCTCTAGTGCCCTCAACTGTCTCCAGCGGGCCTATTTCCACCCTGTTCCAGAAAAGGAGTTTCCCAACGAATGCTACAGGTCTACTCGCTCTTTCATGACTCCCTTTGAGGCAGGATCTCATGAGAGGAAGGTGAGTAAGATGCCATCTCTGCCCTACAGGAGTTCATAGACTAATCAAGAGACAGAGACACAATCAGATAAAGACAGTGCAGTAGAATAAACGTGGAACAGGAGCCTAGCCCACGAGTCATAGAGCACATGAACTTGGCTGTGGCTCCAGGAGGCTCATGGGGCTGAAGGATGGGGCTGGGACAGGAGAACAGGAGGTAAGGGTTAGCTGAGCTGGTGGAGAGGACTCAGGAGCCCAAGATGGCAAAGTCTGGCTTACTGCAAACTCCAAGCTACTATGTCAGGAGCTTGAATGTGTGCCTGGATGTGTGTGTGTGTGTGTGTGTGTGTGTGTGTGTGTGTGTGTGTGTGTGTGTTGGGGGACTGGTTGGGGATGGCAAACAGTGAAATAGAAACAGGAACTTCTAGGCTGTTTTAACTAAGACAAGAGAGGGTCGTGGTGAAGGACTCTGGCTGTGGAGTTAGATGAACTTGCTTGTCACCAATCTTTGTGACTCTGAGCAAGTCCTTTAAGCTCGTTTTACCACCTATGAAATGAAAGCGACCGTAGTACCTATTCGTAGAGTTATTAAGAGGATTAAGTAAATTAATATGTGCCAAGTTTTTAGGAAAGTCTGAAATCTAGGAGGCCATAGATAAATATGTAAATGTCAGTTGCTATGAGTATTGTATTAAAGAATAACTGAAAAGTCCGTGTAAAGCATTCGGCACGGGGCCCAAAACAGGGTGGGCCACCCACATGCGGGAGGAGTTACAGCTCGACGTCGCTCTAGGTACCAGGGGCTCCCAGGGATGCCAGACACCAGGCACGGCAGGAGCATGTTCCCAGGGCCCCTCTCCAAAGGGACAGGGCTCCAAATACGCTGACAGGCAGGAATGTGGAGGTCAGGGGAGTCTTTGGCGGTGAGGGCTGGAGGCGAGTGGGAGGTGGGGGGCGGCAGAGGCAGGCGGCAGGCGGCAGGCGCCGAGGCCGCGTTTGCACGCCCGTCATCAGTGGTCCTCCCCGGGTGAAGCACGTACCCAGGCTTGGGAAGACGAGGGCACCCTCACCAAGGAGGTGACGTTTCAGTTAGAAGTGAGAAAAGGAGTGGGCGTTTTCCAAGATGTGCCCGCAAAGATCCCCATAAATGTCATTTCTACCACACTTCTCGAAAGAGCGTCCTGTAACTTTCTAGAATACTGCTCTGTGCTTTTTAAAGTTGAACTTCAGGATTATGTGGCTGGAATCCAGCAGATTAACACAGCCGCGGACGGTTGGTAATAAGTAAGGAACAGCCGTCTTATCAATGAGGACATTCAGAACCAGGGGCGGTACTGATACATTATTTCCAGGTCCGTGTTCCGATACATCTGTACGGTGCGTCACAGCTTACAAGTCATTGCCAGCTCCTCAAACCCTCCAAACGCCTGGGAAGTAAGTATCAGGATTCCCACGTTACACCAGGGGCAACATGGAGCTCGGTTCCTTGGGGCTTCTGCCCAGAGCCTATAGAAATCCTTTTTTTCAATTACAGTTTACATTCGATATTATTCTGTATTAATTTCAGATGTACAGCTAAGTGGCTAGGAAATCATGTACTTTACAGAGTCGCCCCCCTGCTGCTTCAGGTGCCCACCTGGCCCCAGACATATTTATCATGGTATTACCCACTCTCTTCCCTGTGCTGGGGTCTACATCTCTGGCTGCTCTGTATCTACCAACCTGTACTGCCTGATCCTTCACCCCTTTCACCCAGCATCCCCCTCCTCTCTGAAGACTGTCAGTCTACTCTCTGTATCTATGAGCCTGTTTCTATTTTGTTTATTTACTTTATTCATTAGATTCCACATATAAGTGAAATAATATGGTATGTTTCTCTCTCTTTCTGACTTATTTCACTTAGCATAATACCCTCTAGGTCCATCAATGCTGTCACAAAAGATAAGATTTCCTTCTTTTTTATGGCCAAGTAGTATTCCATTGTGCAATATACCACAGCTTTCTTATCCACTCATCTGGATAAGCACCTGGGCTGCTTCCATAGCTTGGCTACTGTAAATAACGCTGCAGTGAATATAGGGGAGCATATATTCTTTCAAATACCTTTGACAAATGTATTTTAGGCTAAGCCCTTACCACATGGCAACTTTCTCATAGTTAACTCTCATCCATCTTCTTCTCTATATATTACAGAGCAATTATCTAGAGAGATGGGAGATGGCAACTTAAAAATATGCTAGCAGTACATCCTGGTTAGAGACATTTGTCGTCAGAAGTCCCATCACAAAATTATATTGCACAAAATCTTTTTGACCTGTGATATACAGCTTTAACTGGGGCCCTGGGAACGACCTCGGATACATCTGGGAGCTCCCAAGCTCTTGGCGTCAATGATATCACTTATATATGTTGTCTCCAAAGTCCCACAAAAAACATGATTTCATTCACCCCAAGAATCCCAGTTCAGACAGTCTAACTGCACCCCAGTCAGGACAGCAGGTTTAAAAAAATATTTAAAATGAAAGCAAGTGCTGGATATGACAGAGTTATAAAAAGCATTATCCAGGGAAACAAAGACCATGAAGGCTGAGGCCAGCTGACTGCAGGTCTCTGCCTGGGAAGCTGAGTGCCCAATATAGCTCTTCCCCAATCCTCCCGGGTATTTTCCTTTCAAGCATCCCTAGCACGGGGCTGCTGAAAGATGCCTGGTCCCTGCACATGGCAGGAGGATAAGCTCCTAATTCCCAAACAAGGCTCACAAGCTTCATACTGAGGTCGCTCCACCCTCACTTCCCTCCACCACCCTCCACCCCTGGGCTCCAACTTTGCTGTGTCCTTACGGTTCCTGGAACACGCCTCCCATTGTTATGCCTCCCTGAAACCGATGAGCCAGAAAAGTCCTTCCCTATCACCTGCCTCGTTGATTGCTGATTTCTTCTTCAAGCCTATCTCAGGGTTCTCCTCCTCTGTGAAGTATTTTATTTCCAACATGCTATGACGGTCCTGAGTGCCATTTATCAGATATTTCATATTTCCCACATGCCGGACACAGGATAAGATGACATTTTAAGGCCTTTGGTGTTCGAGGTCATGTGAGTAGTTCTGGCCAATGGGTCATGAGCAGGAGTGGTGTGTGTCCATTCTACGCTTGTGCATCTGCTTGCCATGTGAGACTATCTAGCGTCCTCCTCTTGTGGCCTGGCAACCAGCAACATTGCAGATAGCAGCTGCTCAGTTAACCTGGATCCCAAAGGAAGAATGGTAATGTGGAACAGAGAGCCCTGCTGACCCCCAGTGGAGAAGGAAACCTTTGGTTTAAACCACTGAAATACGGGGATTGTTTGTTATTGCAGCATAATCTCACTTACACTGGCTGATACCTACTCCCTGACCAAGTTGGTCTTGCCTTCACTAGGCTCAAACAACACCCTGTATTTTCTCCCATCATTGCCTGTTTTATTCATGTGGTTACATGTGTCCCTCCAACATCAACAAGACCAGGACTAGCTCAGGGACCATATCTCATGTACATTCATATCCCATTATCCAGCCCAAGGCCTGCCACGTAGCAGTCGCTGATACACAATCGCTATGTTGTTATTGGCTGTTTTCTCCTCCCCTTCCCTGTTGTGCAAGTGAGAAAATGACCTTGATGGTTTCTCGTTACTCTGGCCGGCTCTCTCCTGCTGCTCAGGTTACCAGAATTGATTTTGCTTCTCCTGTTGCTGGTTCAATGGGGGGTCAGGAAGTCAAACTTTGTCTGGTTCATACAACCTCATCACCCATAAAAGTCCCAAGGATCTGGCTCCTGAGCAGTTGTTGTAAGTGAAGGATGGGGTCCCTGGGACCACCAATAACTCTGTAGCAGCATTAGCAGACAGCAGGGGCAGCCCAGACTAGATATTCAGTCTTCTGGATGCTTGTCTCTAGTACCTACCTGTTCCAGGTCTATTCAGATACAGTGATGAACTGATACACACACACACACACACACACACTAAGGCTCTACGCCACGACCAGTGGGAACCAGGTCTGGAAGAGAATCGGGAGCTGCCTTGTGTCTAAGAACCATAGGCTGCCCCATTTCTTATGCCTGGGTAGGCAGAGCTTCAGGTGCTCGTGGGAGCCTAGAGCTGGAACCTTTCTTACTGCCCCTCCCTTCACTGTGACTGCCCTTCCATCAAGGACCTGGTGCCTGGCTCACTCCAGCCCTCTGTTGGACTTGAGCCTGGAGCTGACTCCCAGCTTGATCAGCTGAATTCTGACCCCTGGGTCTACCTCAGGCCAGTCCCTCCTCCTTCCTTGAGACAAGTGTCCTCATGATGTCCTTCACACTGGCCCATGCAGACCTCCCCGTCTGGTACTCCAATTGATACTGAGAACTCCCACACCTGGAAGCCCTGTGCTGTGCCCACCATATCCCACCTCTGCAGACAATCTTATTGAAAGCAGCTTGGCCAGGAGGAGTAGAGTCTACCGGGCTTTCTCCTATACCAGGCTCCCTTGGATGTGGTGATTTGGGCAAGTTTCCAGGAACAGCCCTCCCTTCTGGTCAAATTCATCACTTTCTCTTTATCGAGAGTCCAGTCTTCTGGCCTCATGCCCTCTGCCCTAAGAAAGATGTGAAGGAGAAATCAAGCTGGTCACCTAAGCTATATCCTAAAGTCTCACCTTGACTGGGAATTGTCTAGTTGTAAGGAAAAGAAAGCCCACTCCAATCAACTAAAGCGGTATACTTAGGCCTTACAGGAACTGAAAGTTTTGGTGGTAGAGTGCATTAATGGCCTCAGATCTTCATGTCTGCCCTATTTCCAGGCCCTGGGCCAATGAAATCACGGCAAGCACCATGTGAGCAAAGTTTTGGAAAGCACATGCACGATTGGACCCACTGTCTTGCACTTTGCCTTTGTCCTGAGGACAGCATGCCTGGGCTAGTCCACTAGTCCCAGGAGGAAAATGAAAGACATGGAACGGAGTCACCACCAACTTGGCTCAGCCTAGATCAGCCAGTTCCAAGCCAGCCGCAGAGGCAGCGATGAGCCCAGCTGAGACCAGGAGAACTGACTGGCTCTGCCTAGCCTAGAGCAGACAATCCCAGCAGATCAAAAGATGCCTAGGCTAAATAAATACTTGTCATATGACACTAGGATTTTGTGGCTGTTTGCTATGCAGTGGGGTTTTTTTGACAGTAGGTAACAGTATAGGTGTCAAGCAGTGATTCTGTCTATTTCTGTTTCTGCTCTCAGTTTCCTTGTGGTCTCTCATCTCTGCTTTGTTTGGCTCTTCTGCTTCATCTATTCTTTTTCTAAAGATCAGCTTCTGTGCTGTCTCTTCCCCTTATGTGTGATTCCCTCTTAGATGTCTGAGCTGTGGCTCATGAATCTACCATCAGCCCTAGAGTGTTTGTTAGCATCAGAACATTTCCTTTGTCAAATTCAGAAGCAAAGACAACTTATCTCACTTCTCTAAAGGGTGATGGCCAATCAGGAGAAAACCCAACCCTAGAAACACAAAGGAGTGTTCCAAGCTTCACAGGGGATGGGGTGCAGGGTGAAGGCACACTGTTTCCCTCTATGAGTGACCCCCTCCCCGAAAGGGAATTTAGGGAAATGTCTTGCTAAAGCAGTGAAAAGCCAAAGATGAGTTCTCAGCAAGTTACTCTGCTACTTGTGCAAATAATCACTGGTCATAATGAGAGGGAAATGCTGGGATTTCTACCTAGGTAGGCTAGCGTGTGTGTGTGGAAGGGAGGGCAGAGGATAAGTAGCTGAGATTGAGAGGACTAGGGAAACTGAGGCAGCAGGTCTGGAACTGAAGCACTGGCACTAGAAATGGGGAGGAAGCCCAGCTATGTTGGAGCTAACTCAAAAAGGGTTGAGAGGAAGACTGATATGGTGGACAGATCCCCAGACACAAGAGCACCAGACGGTCCAACTAATTCTGAGTTCTATCTGATGCTGACGGGCGACACTGAATAAGCAGGGCTAGGTAAGCAGGACAGACAGAAGGAGCGGTTTCACAGATAGCACAGGGCAGGGCGTGGCAGGTCAGTGCATAGACAGTTCTTGATGCCAGCAGCCCAGGAGGAGCTGTTATCCTGAGGTTGGAGACTGGCTCAGCCCCGGAGTCTTGTAATCCCACCCCCGCCTTGGGAGCCAGCCAATCTCAAGGGAGTTACACCATTAGAAAGGTGGGTGAAAGCAAGTGCTGGAGAACAGATGGAGAGATGGGAACCCTTGCTAGTGACCACATAAATTGGTAGAGGCATTCTGGAAGGTGTGAGGAAAATACTTCATGGATTTAAATTTGCAGTCTGTGATCCAGCAGTCCCCTCCCGAGTGTAGAGCTGAGACATCCCTGAACAGATGCATGAGAGACCTGTGCCAGATGACCCTCCTGGCGCTGTTTCTGGTCAGCTGGAGCTGGCAGGATGGGTAAGAATGAGATGGTGGAAGTATCCGAAGCGATGGACTAGCCATGTGAAGAGCAAAGGCATAGATCTTAAAACATGCTGCAGAGTCAAGAAATGTAATAAAGAAACCGAACAAGATTTATAGGACAATACCATTAGTGTAAATTAAAGACACATACGCACCACAAAACGATACTAGAATTTAACAAGGATCCATGACTACATTAGGCTGTTTATCAAGTACGCCGGACTGAATACCTAGGGGAGGATTGGTGGTGGGAAACCCCCATGAAACAATGAAGGCCTTACACAGACTTTTTATGAGCGTGAGCTACGACGCAAGGAGTAGAAGTAGCATAATTTCTGTAGCTGAGACCCTTTTTGTTTGTTTGTTTGTTTGTTTGTTTAGCCTCAAGCGAGCCTACCGAGGGGCTGATTTTGGGGTGGGACCACCCTGCCTCTGGCTGTTGGGATCATGGGGGGACAGGGTGCCACAAAGATCCCTGGGGGAGGTGGCCGTTCAGGTGCTTGGAAGCAGGGAATGGAGGGGTCATCAGCACTGGCTTTAGAATCAGAGAGACCTGAGTTTCCATCTTGACTTTACCACATACTAATTGTGCTACCTTGGGCAAGTTGTTTGCCTGTGGACAGGTTCCTGAACCCTCTAAGCCTCCATCTCTGTGTCTGTAAAATGGAGACAGAACACTCAGACTGTGCAGATCAAGGGCAATGATGCCTACAGAGCCCTCAGCACAGGACTGGCTTCATGAACAGCCACTCTGATTCTCCTAAGTTTTTCACTCCTTAAGCCTCACTAATTCTCAAATCTAAAACATTACTTCACTTCCATGATTCTTGGATGGCTGCTTTCTGTCTGCAGAGGCACTGGGTCCGCAGCTGCTGAGGCCGCTAGTGGGACAGGAGTGAAAGCCTGTGACACCAGGTCGGGAGGCCTGGGTCTAGGCAGACCTGGAGGCTGCTGTCCAGGGCAGACAGGTCAGGCCAGCTCATCAAAGTGAGAACCAGAAGCTCCATCTGCAACGTGAAGAGACATTGCTTTCCCGATGGCCTGGTTCTGCTTCACTGTGACCAGGAGTTGGTGATTCTAGGAAGATACAGCAGGGCCCTGTTCTCTTGTTGCCATGCTGACGCAGCATCCTGTCTGGACTCTGCAGACCACTCGGTGGGGAGGTCAAGTGGGAACCAGGTACACGTGCTCAGGCTGAGCATCTGACTCCAGAGCCACGACATCCTTTCCAGTTCCTTATTATGGAGATCTCGTGGGTTAGAGAGATGAAATGCTTGCCTTGGGCTGGCCATGGTCATATTGAGTTAAATGTGATTACACCAGTAAAAAGATTTATAATTTTTGTACTGGAAAATGGACTCCTGAATTAGCAAACAAAAAGATGCTGGAAATAAATTCAACCAATGCAGTCTGTGGAGTTATATGCTGGAAGGAGTCTAGGGTGACTCTTGTGAGTCTTGGGGGCCTGATGTGAGGGAAATGTTGGCAAACGCTGGGCTGGGGGAGTTGCTGACACTGGCTGAGTCCTGATTATGATCCACAGGGTCACACTTGTATAATCAGCAGGCAGGCCTGCTGTCTGTCTCCTCCTGCCCACCCCGCCTTCCTAGTTATCTTTAGACTCTTATAACCCCCAGGCTTTTCCCACTCAGGCCCTGAGCCTATCCTAACCCAACCCAGCTTGGTGAGAACCCAACAAGCAGGTGGATACAGGGTCAGCCCCTCTGCTCTCAGCCCAGGATCCAGTGTTCTGGCACCGCTGCCACCTGCTTGGAATGTAAGGATTACCCCCCCCCCCCGTTAGGGTTTGACATGGACACAGAGAAGTCCATTGATGAGGCCTCCCCCTCTTTCATCCAAAAAAGAAAATTACTTTGTGCTGAGTACCCGTTTAGACACATTGGGGCATGTGAAAGACGCTCAGGAAACCCAAAGGGGGGGCCAGTTGTGCTGATGGAAGTCACCCAGGATCAGGATGGTGACATGGTCTCAAGGTCAGCGTGGACATGGTCTGCTGGGGACAGGTCATCAGTTTGCTGCTGGTCAGAACAGGGAGGAGCAGGGATGCACAAGAACTGCTGCTCATGGAGGGTGACCCAGTGGTTCCCAGTGAGGACCGGAGCAGCTGCAGCTACTCCTCTCCTCCAGGTGTCAGCTCACACTCCTTCACTGTCATCACAGAGACGCCTTTCCTGATTAGATTGATTAGGTTTTTTATCCAGCAATCTTTTCATGTGTTCTCTCCAAAGCTGTTTATTGTGTAGCACAAAGATGGAAATCTATTTACTAATCTGTTCAATTTTAACTCAATGCTGCAATCACCCTGGGAGGGGCAGGGAAGGCTGGAGCTGATGTGGAATCCTGGGGGGGCACAATGAGATCCCAGCTGAGTCAACATTGAAAGTTACTTTAACACAATAGGCCTGGGGTTCTTTTTTATAAAAGCCACTAAAATAGAGAAGGTTGGATTTTTAAAGGGAAAATGCTACTTGTGTTTTTTCCATCTCAATAGCTGCATTGTGGGACTTTTGCCTGAATAATCTGGGTAATTGTTTCAGTTCTCTGTTTTGCTCAAGCTGAGTGAGGAGGGGACCTCCTGCTGGGTCCTCAAAGTGCCAAAGGAGGGAGGGAATCATATCTTGTCAGAGCCTCAGTCAGCCAATGATGAGTCTACCAACAGCTACCTACTTACATGTCCCTTGTCATAGACTTTCCCTAGCCCACCAGCCATGTGGGTGTCCAGGTCTATCAGAGCACACTGCCTGGCTGCCAGCGAGCGTGCGATGTCAGTCATCTGGGTTCATAAATGGGCAGCCTGAGGCTTGAAGGCAGGAGATGTGCCACCTGCTGCCAGTCAGGCCCAGATAATGGGCTCATGAACTTCCTTAGGTCGCCAGGTCTTCAGCAGGGCCCATGACTTGCAGGACCCTCGCCCTACACTGTGTGCTGCCTTGTCAGGTCTCCACCACCCTGTTGCCTTGTTGGCCAGGGCCCCGTGAGCAGTCTGCAAGAGATTTCCATGAGGAGTCTAGGGACCTCAGCTCAGGAGCTCAGGGTGACCCCCTCCAGCCTGTATGGCCACCATGCCCACTCTGCAAGTCAGGGGCCAGATGTTTGCCTTGCCTACTGCCCCAGGGCAGACGGGAGCTGGGGATGGGCACATCCCATCTCCAGGCTAGAGCCCCACCTCTGGTACCCTCACCCACTCTTCCTTATCTCAGCTCCTCCCCTCAGCTCCCTACGCCCACCTCCAGCATACTTGCTTGGTGACTCATTTTGGACACCTGTGTCTAGCCCTGGCCCTGTCTCCCAGGGGCTCTCCCAGGCTCCAAAGCTGTGTGTAGGACGCACTCCTCCTTTCCAGCCTGCCTGAAGGACTGAGTGGCTGGGCCTGTTTTCTATCTGCATCCCCACTGGAAAAGAAGGAGGGACCCTCTTTCCAAAGAAATGGTCCCTCTGCCCACTCATGGTTGACCCAGCAGTATAGTACCACCTGGTTTTTGGCATCAAGACCATGAAGTTCACGGCCTTGGCTGGGAGCCCCGCTGGCACCATCACCGCCATCCTCTCTGACATCTGAAAAAATTACCAGGGAGGCTGCTCCTGATTGCCCTGTTCCTTGATCTAAATAGGGATGTCTTCGAAGGCACTGAGATCCCCAGTTGCTGAAGGCATCCGGCTGTCATCTTAAGTCAGGAGAAGGCAGCAGAGATGAGCAGGTGCTGGAGTGCTCGAAGAAGGGTGGGAGGCGCCCATCTGAAGTGCCAAGGGGGTTATCGCTGAGATACAGTCCACAGGTGTGTGTGCTGAGCCATCCATTTATAAAGCCTTCGGAGGCCCCATGTGGAAACACTCCTCATTTCAATCACAGATCACATCCACATCGGATAAAGCCAGCTTGCTAAATTGCATTTCCTGCACCATCCTGACATGTGCCCTGGCATATAAAATCAATCGCTTAGGGGCAGATCAATGAGCCAAATGAAGTCTCTAGGCTCAGGAATTAGACTTGCTGCCTCTGCTTCAATTTTTCAGATTCCAATTCAACTAATATTTATTGAGCAACTATATTTGCCAGACAATGAGCTCAGTACTTCCACATACGCTGTTTTATGAACAACTATAAAAACTTTGCAAGAGCATAGTATTCTGGCCAAAGTTAAGATGAAAAGGAGGGTAAGTGACAAGGTCAGTGACAGAGCTATGGTTGGAGCCAGGAGCTTTCCCATTGGTTCGTGGGAAAACTTGGTTCAAAGCACGCTTCTCATTAGGGACATGGCTTCTGCTGATGCAACAGCTCTGGAGTGAAAAGTCCATCATGCAGTTTGGCTCCTATGGCCAACCTGTCCACACTGTGCACAGGGGAAATGAGGTGCCCCAGTGTCAGACTGTGCCCCTACTGTTGGCCACTGGGAGTGAACTGGCTGTTTGGGAAGAATACAGCTTAAGGGGTAATCGTGACTCGCACTCTTACTTTCTGTTTTCGCACATATGGAGGACTTATACCCGCTTTACCAGGGTTGTTGTAGGATCAAACTGTAAACCTTTTAGGCAGACAGGCCTCTTATAGTGTGAGCTTCATGCAGGCAGGGAGTTGGCCTGTTACATTCACTGTTACATAGCCCTAGGACAGCGGCTGGCACATAGTAGGTGCTCACTAAATATCTGTGGCATGAATGAATGCAGTAATGCTGTTTCCTCCATCCTCCTCCCTATTATGAACAGGCACGTTCTACAGCAGTTTGGATGTCCCTTGTGCACTGGCTCGGCTCAGGGTTTTGCGGGATATTTATACTCACTCCTGAGAACAGCCACTCATCTGCAGCAGCCCATGGTCACCTCCTTTCCCTTCCCTCACTGTCACCCTCCGTGTGAAACTATAGAAGCCCAAAGACCTCCACCATCCAATTCAGAATTTAAAAATAGGGGGACTTAAATTTTGTTTTAATTTTGGCAAGGAAGTATATTTTTAAAAATCTACTATTGCTATCATCTCATCAAAGAAAGGATATTTTCATAGCAAAACCAAGAGGACACACTATAAATGACAATCCTTTCTAAGAAGAAATAGCAGGCAATCTTAGATTAACCTATCCCCCCAAAAAAGTTAGGCTTTAAATTTTTTTAATGCAGAAAAATTAAAATTAGAATTTTATTTTATGATGTCACATAGTAATTTTTTCTTAGTATAAATGTGTCAAAATATAGTGACAGTAGTCCTGGCTGGGTGGCTCAGTTGGTTGTCCCATACACCAAAAGTTGTAAGTTCAATTCCTAGTCAGGGCTCATACCTAGGTTTTGAGTTCCTTCCCCAGTTGGGGCAAATACAGGAGGCAATCGATCAACGTTCTCTCTCACACTGAAGTCTCTCTCCCCCGCCTTCCTCGCTCTCTAAAAATCAATAAACACATCCTCAGGTAAGGATTAAATATCTATATATATTTATAGTGACAATAATAACAATAGAAAACATTCAGTGAGTACTAACGGCGGTCATGCGCTCAGCAATCTTCAAGCCTTATCTCCTTATCGCATGACCTGTGAGGCAGAAACATTAGCCCCAATATACAGGTGGGACATGAATCTATGGGTGGCGCCTGGGACCCACTGCCCTTCTCAGGACCCTCAGAACAGGGTACAAGGCCTGAGTCCCTCACAGCATTGAAATATCACTCCGAGGCATCCTGAGGAAAAAGCTAATAGTTATTAAAGAAAAACTGATCTAAACTCTAGTACAGATATCACAAGGGCTTATTGATTTTTTTTTTTTAAAGAAAAGTTACATTTTAAAAAGAAAAATACCAATTTCACCAGCAACCTTCAGCAAGATTTCGGATCCTTGGTACAGCTCATAGCAATTCTGGTTTTTAAAAAAAAAAAGAAAAAAGAAAGGAAAAGGGGGAAAAAATCTCGAAAAGGGGCCTTTTTATACAGACCTACAAGAAAGTAAATAAAATCAATTGAAAATACTAACAGAGAGAAACAAGATGGCGGCGAAGGGAACGGCTGCCCCCGCCGCCTCCCGCAACCACATCAAAATTACAACTAAAATCCGAAACCACCATCACTCAGCGCCTCCAGGAACCTGGCTGAACAGAAGCCCCACAGCCAGGGAGCTGAGGAAGCACCGAGACCAGGAGGAGGGGCGGAGACTCGGGCGGATCGGGGCTGAATCAGACACACGCCGCGGGCCCACACCCAGTGCCGAGGTTGAAACCAGGGAGGGAATCTCCGTGGCGGGGGTTTCCCGGAGGAGCGAGGGGTCCCAGCCCCACAGCAGGCCCCCAGCCCAGGGCTCCAGGTCCGGGAAGAGACGTCCCCACAACTCCGGGCTGTGAAACCAGCGGGGACTGTGGCTGAGGGTCACAGAGGCTTCCGAACCCAGCAGCTCCTCTAAAGGGCCCGCGCACAAACTGACTCAGACACGCTCCCTCTGAGCCCAGCACCGGGCAGCAGCCTGAAAGGACCCGGGACACTCGGGGAGGAACTAACCTGCCTGAAATCCTGGTGAGGGGTGGAGGGGCGGCTTCCTCCCAGGCAGAAGGGCTGGCAGAGGCCATTGCTCCTTTGGCGAGTCCTCCCCACACACAGCCGGCAGGCAGGCGCCATATTTGAATCGCCAGCACCTGGCTCGCACCTTTGGCCCCGCCCCTCCCCACCTGCAGCTCATCCAGGCCATTTCCAGGGGCTTTTCTGTGCAAGTGGCCTCTCGAGCCTTATGCTTAGAACTTTCCTAAAATCTCTCAAACAAGCAGCAGTGGGCCCCATACAGCTTGATAAGCGGCCCCAGGCCTGGCCCTAGCGGCAGCTGCATTGGCTCATAGCTGGGCCTCTCCTGGGCACCTCCAAGCCCAGCACAAGTAGCAGCCAACTACGGTTTGCTGAGTAGCTCATGCTGGGGGGCCCTGGGCAAGGCACTGGCACAGGCTGACTTTGCACCTCCAAGGAGGCCTCAGAGACAGTGCACCTGGTGGTCAGACTTGACCTTGCTGGATTACAACCCTACCACATCCACGAGTGACATACTCAAGGGGTGCACTTGGTGAACACCAAAGCTCCACTGAAGTAAATCCTGCTCCATAGGGGTGTCTCCAGCACAGCAACTCTCTGGACGCAGTTGCAGCTGGTCCTCACAGCTGATTGGCCTGGGAGTCAGTTCCTCCCAGTGATGCCAACAGCAGCCAAGGCTCAACTACAACAGGCCAGTGCACACAGCCCACACAGGGGAGCGCCTAGAAGGCACAGCTCAGGTGACTGGGGAGGCTGAGCCACTGGATCCCACAAGAAACCTACTACACAAAGTCACTCTACAGATTCCAGGAGACATAGCAGCTCTACCTAATACATAGAAACAAACACCATGAAGTAGCCAAAATGCAGAGGCAAAGAAACATGTCACAAAGGAAAGAACAGAAGAAATCTCTAGAAAAGGAACTAAATGAAATAGATCCAAGCAAGCTAACAGATACAGAGTTCAGAATAATGGTTATAAGGATGCTCAAGGATATCAGTTATTTTTGAGAAAATCGAAGACATAATAAAGGACCAATTTGAAATGAAGGCTACAGGAACTGAAATGAAGAATAATTTATAGGGAATCAACAGTAGAGCAAAGGACACTGAGAATCAAATCAGCAATTTGGAACATGAAGAAACAAAAAACACCCAACCAGAAGAGCAAAAAGAAAAAAGAATCCAGAAATATGAAGATAGCATAAGGAGCCTCTGGGACAACTTCAAGAGGACCAATATTTGTATTATTGGGGTACCAGAAGGAGAAGAAAGAGAGCAAGAAATTGAAAACCTATTTGAAAAAATAATTACAGAAAACTTCCCCATATCTGGGGAAAGAAATAGACTTACAAGTCCAGGAAGCACAGAGGGTCCCAAACAAGGGGAACCCAAAGAGGCTCACAGCAAGACACATCATAATTAAAATGCCAAAGGTTAAAGACAAAGAGAGAGTCTTAAAAGCAGCAAGAGAAAAGCAATTAATTACCTACAACAGAGCACCCATACGACTGTCAGCTGATTTCTCAACAGAAATTTTGCAGGCCAGAAGAGAGTGGCAAGAAATATTCAAAATGATGAAAAACATGGAACTACAAAGATTACTCTACCCAGCAAAGCTATCATTTAGAATTGAAGGTCAGATAAAGAGCTTCTCAGACAAGGAAAAGCTAAAAGAGTCATCACCACCAGACCAGCACTACAGGAAATGTTGAAGGGCCTTCTTCAACAAGAAGCTAATGAACATAAGAATCTGATGAACTAAATAGATCCAGAGACATTGACGCATGTAACAGACAATCATATTTCAGAGGAAAGAGGGAAAGGGGGTGGAGGGTGGGAAGAGATTAACCGAAGAAGTTATATGCATATATGCATAACCCATGGACACAGACAATGATGGGGTGAAGGCCTGGGGCGAGGGTGGGAGCGAGGTAGAGGGGGTCAATTGGGGGGGGGGAATGGGACACCTGTAATACTTTCAACAATAAAGATAAATTTTTTAAAAAGAAAGAAAGAAAATACTAACAGAGAATCTTTTGTTTTGTGAAGTGTTATAAAAATGACAGAAAGTGCGTCCCGAGTCCCAGGCTCTGGGGCTCAGCACAGTCCCTCTTCTGAGAACTGACATCTCGAAGGAGGGAAACGCAAGTAAAGAGAGACAAGAGCAGGGCGGTTTTTATTTTGAAATCCCTAACCAGTCACGGAATGTTAAAGATGTCATCTTAACTGTGCAGCTAGGGTCTAATTTTCACACCATCTCAGTCACTGGGTCACAGGAGTTGTGACCTCATTAGGGAGAAGCTTCTGGAAGAAGTGGTGTCTTCCCTGGAACTCAAGGTTGTGTCCTGGGACTCAGATTCTCAGTCAGCACACCTGAGTTCTGCGTGCCAATGGGGTCTCAGCGGTAAATAGTGGCACGTTTAGCTCGGGTAAGTGAGGAGAGTTTGTAAAAAGGAGGCAGGGTGCAGGGACACCCTAAAGGATGGTGCAGGGCTCCAGCCTGAAGGAGCTGGGGGGGGACACATACAGGAATCTGGAGACAGGGCTGCAGTTTTCTTTCATGGTGTCAGCCAGCTCATGGTGACCCCGCAAGAAGAGCAGCAGGAAGCAGGGGTAACAGAGCCATCCTCACCCCCCTCCTTCCCTGGAGGTCCTGCTGGTGCTCCTCATTGGCCAAACTAACTGGAAGCCAGAAGGCAAAAACCCTTGTGGTCCATACAGGCCCCCCTCCCAGCACAGAGCTGGGAATTTTGGGACAGAGTGGCCTCACTCACTGGGACTGTGATTTATACAAGAGTTCAAGGAGTCAGAGAGTAACGAGATCTAGACACGTATATCTCCAAATGGGTGTGCAATTTTTATTTGACTAGGAAGACATTTAAAATTTAGCTATTTCTGGCTACATTTGGAGAGCATTTTGTATTTGCCGTGGTACCACACAGATTGTTCTCAAACCCAGTCCGGATGAAATTTCCCCAAGTTCCTGAAGGAAAGGGCCAACCCACACCTATGAGTTCAAGTCCAGTAGAAACGTTGGAAACCAAAGGGCACTCCCGCCATTGAGAGCAAGGTGGGGATTCCTGCAGCAGTCAGAGGGGGTGAAAGAGGTTGAGGTCATGATGGGTCGAGCATCAGTTATACCCAAAGCCTGCAGTAGGAACAACTCCGTGACCGTTGGGGAGAGTGGATGGGCCACCAGGGACTCTCTGGGGGGATAGGAGGGAAATGGAGGTTTAGGAAACAATGGTGGTAGCTCCATGGGTGGATGCTGGGGGCCAAGAACACCCGCCCCCCACACACACATGCATGCACACACATGCACTGGTGCCACCTTCTTGATGATGCTGTGTGCAACAATCACACCAAAGTGTAGTCTTCCAGTGACTACCATGTCCTGTCAGGGCTAACTTCAGGGGGATCTGACTGCGGTCACAGAATTTGTCAGCAACACCAGTTTTGACTTCACAGCCCTCATCTCTCATTCTTCAAGCCCATGCAACCGCAGCTGACCCTGAGCACCCATGGTGACCTCCAAAATGAACTGACAGTCTCAAAAATAGCCAAACACAGAACCATGTACCAGACACTCTCACACTTTTAATCAGACAGCACTCTAAGGTGGGTTGTTATTTCCACGTGTAAGATGAGAAAACTGAGGCTCCGAGTAACTAAGCAAACCAGATCCCAACAGCAATGCCTTCTTTGTTATGCCCCAGCCCCCGTTAGAGTCAGAAGAGGGAGACTGAGTCCAGTGCCTTTGGGCTTTGTCATTCTGAGCTCCCAGTCAAAGCATGTGCAGTAGAGAGGTGCCACGCTGGTCCCCAATTGCTGAATGGCAGAGCCCTCTGACACCCGCATCTCTATACATCTTTCACAGAGCACCTCAATCAGATGTGAGCTGGTATTTCTAAGAGATGAGTGAAGACAGCCATGCTCTGCATCTGTCTTTTGAGGACTAAAGCAGCAGCTCTCGCTGACAGCACGTTTCATGTTCCTTTCAACACAGGGACGGAGCTGACAGGTCCCTAGGAGCTGTGCCCTTCCATCCCTCCACACCCCCAAGAATGCTCCTGGAAAGAAAGAGGCCAACTCCAATGAGTGTGACCAAAGAAGTCCTGCCGGGCACACATGGAACCCAAATGGTATGAAACAACAGATGAACTGAATTTAGTGCAGTGAACATTAGCAAGAATCCATGAAAATGTCTACACTTGAATCCCAAACCAATAGCACACAGGCAGATGGGAGAGAGACCAGCAAGTGCCTGTGGCTCGGAGGAGACAGGGCTGGATGGCCTGGTCAGCCCAAGGCAAGGGGCAGCCTGGCAGCCTAAAACTGTCCAGACCTCTGGACACCAGCACTGGGCCTTGGGAAGCTGCTCTCTAGCTACCTTTTGCAGGGGTGAGACCTCAAGGGGTCAAGGTCCTGAGGCACCAGTGACAGCGACAGTGTACACATTCCTGAGCCACCCACCCAGCACACACACACACACACACACAGGGGCTGGGAGAGGGAGGCCAGCGTGAGCATATGAGCACCGACACCCTCTGTTCCTGGCATACGAGCCACCTTGGCTTTGCACCGGTGTCCTTGCAGCCCTGAACCTGCCTTAGTGGGCCTCTCTGGGGTTGGTCCTCACCTTAGGGCTTGGTGGCCCCTGGCAGTGACTCTTCCTAGGATAGGGGTGGCAGGGAGACAGGGAAGCAAGCCTGGGAGCACTGACGGAAAATAGCACTTCCATCTGAGTGGCCCTTTCCCCACACAGAGTTTCTAATGTGTCTGCTAAAGCTGTTCACATTTGCTGGGGCGTGATAAGGGGCTGAAATTACTGCAAAGCTGACTGCTGGGGAAATGCAAAGGGTGATGGATCCTTTCAGAGACGTGGCCAGAGAGAGGCAGTGCCCAGCCCCCCTGCGCTCAGCATCTTTATTGAGGATCTGATAGGAGGAACATGAATAGTGTGCTTCATCATCTTTTTTATAACTTTTAAAATTTTTCACAAATAATGCATACTTATTATGAAAAAGCAGATAGGCTGAAGGAATATTTTTAAAATTACTCTTTGTCTCACTTTATTTATTCTGAAATAACCATTCTTTTTTAACACTTTTGTGCAATTTTTCCATACCTAAATGCACATATATAAATAAACAGCTAGCTAAAATTCTGGACCTAAGGGTTTTAAAACAACAACAACAAAAACCTTAGTGGTTAAAGCTTTGATATAAATAGTTTTTTCCTGAAAGTGATGGAGACTAGCATTGACCTTCAGAGCAGGCTGTTTCTTTGGGGGAAACCCTTTGAAAGAGCTTTTTGTTACAAAACATTAAGCAAATACCTCCCTCCTATGGCTCTGGGGGAATGAACTGAAATTGAACTATTGTACTAGATGCCATTGTCCACTTGGAGGCCATTAGGCAGGGCCTGCCCAGTTCACTGAAGGAGAAGTGAGTGTGTTTGCCATCGGCCATGGCTACGAAAGATGAACCCTGGAAAGCAGGCAAGGCCTGTGCAGGTGTACCTCAGAGGGGGGGATAGGAGCACCTGCCTTCCTCTCACCAGGTCCTCTGGCAAGTGGGCTGGACCTCAGAGGCTCAGACATCTCAGAAGACTGCTAGTGGTGAGGGGGTTGGCCTCCAGTTTGTTCAAGGTGGCAGCATAGCAATGAGGGTTCTAGGGGACCCCCAAAGGTGAGCCTGGGTCCTGGAGACTTCAAAAGCGGTCAGTTCTGGTAGGACTTGTCCATTTCACTCTGGGGTATCCCAGAACCTAGTGAAGAGGCAGAGGGCTAATGCTGTGTTGTGAGTAACCGAGGCAAGAGCCTCTTCTGATCTTGAGTTAGGATAGTGGAGAGGACAGCTATGGCAGCCTTATTAAAGCTACCTGGAGGTGTCATCTTGGGCTGGAGGGATGTCACTGGTCCCAGATCAGCAGGGGACACTGTAATATTGTTCTGAAATATCTTTTTGTATCCTAAAAGAATTCAAAGAGGAGAAAGAGACAATATGCAAAAGACAGATCGTCAGAATGGCATTTAGGTTCCTAAGAACATAACTGGGAGATAGAAGATAATGAGGCAATGAATGCTATAACATTTTAAAATAAATATTATTTTCAGCCATGAATTTTTTATTTAGCCAAACTAAAAATTGTGTAAAGATAAAATAAAAATATTTTCTAACATAAAAGATTTTTTTAAAATTACTTTCTATGCACGTTCCTTAAAAATCTACTCCAGGGTATGCTCCAGAATAAGTAGGGAGTAATCCAAGAAAGAAGACAAAGAATCAAGAAATGGTGGCTCCAAACCAGGATGGGGGCAAAGGAAGTCCCTGAATGATAGCTGTGCATGAGGCCTACAAATAAATCAGTACAATTGAATGTGAGAGGAAAGAATTCCTTACAATGGAATAAAAGGGAAGAAATAATAAAATAAGTAAGATGGCCGAATTTTTATTAAAAAGCTAATGACAGGTAGATGACAGATATGATTTTTTAACTTTAAATATATATATGTAGAAAAATATGCAAGTGAAATAACTAGGCAATTTTAATTCTAAAGAAAAGAAAAAACTGTTCAAGAAGGGAAATATAATTACAGTAAACTCTGATCATTTATTTAAGTAAAAGATGATACAGATACGTGAGATGATGGGGTTAAGGTGAGATGGCAGAGCTGCTGCTATAAGAAAGCTACATTCTCCCATCCCACAAATCAAGAAATAAACATATAGGCATAAATGTAGAAATACAGAATTAAAGTTAATACCAAAAAATAAACCTAAAAGAGTTTAAAATGATCTCCTCTTAGGAGATTGCGGAGTACGTCAGGGACTTCTCTTGTTTATTATAAGCCTTTTGTTATTATTTGATTTGGTTTTAACTATATGTACATATTGCATTATTAAAAAATTTTTTTAGAAGATAAAAAATATTTTTAAGTTGATGAATGAATGAGAAGATCACCTGCAAGACAGAAGTCAGGTTTTTGCGGGTTAAGACACCTGTAACTGCGCTTCCCCTTTCTCTTCTGGGGGCTTCACTCTGACGGTGACCACCTCCAAGGACCCGCCACTAAGTGGCCAGGGAGGGGAGGGGCCTGAAGGCATGGTGTTTCCTTGAGCTGAACGTATTTCAACCTATCGCACCTGCTGTACTAGCTCCAGAACTGCCTAAACCTGGAGAGAATGTTCCCCACCCCACCTCCCTTCATCTTCATAATCAGCATTTGCTTAACACAGGGCAGGAGGCTTTTTCTTTCTGAAAGTTCAGCCTGTGATTTCCGTGCCCTGGTGGCCTCCTGAATCCCATTCTGCTCTGATGAAAGTGCTCTTTTCAAATTGTCAGGAGGGGAAAGATGACAAGGCTTTAATGAAGTCAAGTCATCATTTTTTTCCTGGTGCATTTGGCTGCAGGCAGCTGGGCTGTGGAGGGAACACAGAGATGGTTCCTTTCACCTCAGTCTCCTCCCTGACCTCCCCCTGTGTCCTGTCCCCAGCGCTGCTCCAGAGCTGCTACATAGTAACAAGCGCAAGGCGGCAGGGTTCCCTGAGGCCACTGGCTGGACCACTAAAGAGGGCACCGAGGTGTGATGCCATTAACCGCCCAGACACACATGGGGATTCCTGGCTCAGCTGGGAGCTGCCTCTCCTCCCTGCCACAGGGAATGAATGGTCGATTTTCTCCCTGTGATTAGGTTAATATACTAATAGGGCTTAAATCATCGCAACTCCCAGAAGACAGATTTTTGCTGGTTTTCCCACAAATGAGCCACCAAATTTACCCAGAAATGCTTTCTATTTAAATGAAGACTGCATCCATTTGGAAAAAAATATATTTCAAGGTCTAGTTAATATCTGATTCCCCGAACTCCACCCATCATCCTGTATAACTCAAAAGCCCCAGTGAAAATGGATACTCATTGCTGATAGGAATTCACATCCCTGAAAGGGAGAAAAAGGCCCCTTTTCTGCAAAGGATTGCTTTGGATACAGCTGTGAACATCTTTGGAAAATCTGCCACTATGTGGTGTGGGATGGGGATGGGGCGGGGGGTGGAGAGAAAATGCAAAGGATTAGGGTACAACCTGTCTTCCCAGGGGAGCCCAGTGATATTTAGTTGGTGGTCTAGGCCAGTAGTTCATTCACTCATTCATTCAGTGGTCAACTTAAACTTCAGCAGGCATCAGAATCGCCTGGAAGGCTTGTTAAAACAGGCTCTTGGGCCCCTACACAGTGTTTCTGATTCGGAAGGCATGAGGCGGGGTCCAAGAAGTTACATTTGCAACAGATTCCCAAGTGATCATGATGCTGGTCTGGGGACCACACTTTGAGAAGCAGTGCCCTGGACTTTCCAGAATAGTCACACCCAGGAATTTGTTCTGAGGGGACTCTGCTGCCAGCTGCGCCCTCCCCAGCCTTCCCCCTGCCCGCTCCATTGCAGCAGCCTTCTGTGAGCAGGTGCTGGGTTCAGCTGGGAACCCCTAAGGAACCTCAGCTCCAGCCCCTCCCTGGCAGGCTGAGCTTGCTGCTGAACTTGGCCCGTGTTAGGGGAGTACGGTGGCCTGAGATGAGCCCTGGACATCTGCCTGCCTGGTGAGTTGCACCTTTCCCAGCCCCTACAGAAGGGGTTCAGCCCAAGCAGCTGGCTTCAACCTCACTTTGCTGGCCTAGCACCTCAGTTCCCTTGTCACCCCATCCTCAATCCCTTTACCAAGGTCTTAAACCTAGTGTCTTGCCTCCTGCCTCCTTCCCCCCTCAGCCAGGGGCTGGACAATGGCCCCTCTGGATGAGAAGCACTGTGCCTGCCTGACCTGAGGGGCTGCAGTCACATCCACACCCACCCCCCTCCCCGGGTGGGCTCTCCCAGAGAACACCACCTTTAACGCTGGCTCAGTCGTAACAGAGATGGCCAATGAGATTTTGGTGCTTCTACCCTTTTGAGGGGTCGCTAACTACAGATCAGCAGCACCTCTCCCTACTGGCCATACCCTGCCTGGCACCCCAGCTACCTCTGCTTCCCCCCGGAGGAGCTCCCGCCACATCTACCCCAGAACCTGATTCCCACCCACTTCTCCCCGCTCCCTTGCAACATCTTGGTCAGGGCGCCTGTAGCTGCTCCTGCTTATACCTTTCTGGGGGCTTCTCTCATGACAGTGACCATGCCCATGGACCCTCCACCTCAGTCGTAACTCCATCAGTTCTTAGCCCAACCTCACAGAGGCCACCCGGTTTTCTTGCCACCTGTCTTGGCCGATGTCGCAGGCATATAGACCTGTGGTGAAGACCCTCAGCTCAAAAGACGGGCTCAAGTTTGACTGCCCTCTGCTCTACCTGGTAGCTCTGTGACCTTGAGCAAACCACTCAGCCCCTCTGAGCCACAGTGTCATCATCTGAAAATAGAGATCACATTAATACCCACTTCACTGGACAGATAAGGGCTGAATGAGCTAAAGTGCTGAATTTGTTTCCTATGGCTGCTGTAAGGAATTACCCCAAACGTAGTGGCTGAAAACAACAGAAAACTGTGAGAAATCACGGTCCTGGAGGCCAGAGCCTTAAGGCTAAAATCAAGGTGTCAGCAGGGACGGTTCCTTCTGGAGGCCACAGAGGAGAATCCATTCCTTACCTTTTCCAGCTTCTGACGGCAGCTGGCATCCCCTGGCTTGTGGCCACCTCACTCCATTCTCTGCTTTGGTTGTCATATTTTCTTCCCCTCATTTGTGCCAAATCTCATTCTGCCTTCCTACACTTGTGATCACACTTAGCGCTCCCCCAGACAATCCAGGATATTCTCCCCATTTCAAGATCCTTAACTTAGTCACATCTGCAAAGTCCCTTTTGCCATACAAGGTGACACTCATAGGTTCCAGGGATAAGGAACTGGATATTTTGGGGAACTGTTATTCAGCCTTCTGCAGGCGCTAAACAGAGTGCCTGGTATACAGATACTTCATAAATTACTGCTACCATTCTTATTACTGTTATTATTATCATTACAAAGTTTGTTTATTCCCCAATTCTTCCCAAACATTATTCCTGTGATCACCACCCAGTCAGCACAGGGTTAGGTTTCTACAGGTCCAAAGAACACAATTATGTGAGACTTTAATAACTCATGCCTAGAATGTTTAGCCATTTATACCATCTATAAAATCCTTCCTTCCCTATGTGCACTCCTAGGAGAAGGTAGGAATTCTCAGTGGAGTGCAATAAAAGGCCCTCCAGGTAAACTTTAACTAACAACTTATCAGAGCAAGATAATGCTTTAATGAGTCCTCTGAGCTCTCCTGATACACCCCTGAGCACAACTTCCTCTGGCCATCACATCTGAGATCCCTTTCAAGGATGTGGCTGAGCTCTGCTATCTTCCCAGATGGCAAGAACTGAGCAAGAACCCAAGGCTCTCACCTTAGGGGACAGCTATGAATGAAAGG